>NC_080634.1:34743270-37684937 GCF_027579445.1 Ammospiza nelsoni | reverse complement strand
CTTTATACCTGCCAGATAATTGAGGTGAGTGCTAGGCAGATGCAGGGCTTGGGAACATTCTACCATGTGATTGTGGTCTGTGCTGTCACCCAGAAGGCCTAAATGGCAAATCATTTCAAGTTACATCAGAGGGTCTTCATTGCACAAAGCACTGTTAGTGGTCAACAGCTGTCCTGCCCTCAATGCAAAATTAAGAACTGAATGCACAGTGAACACCCCCACACAGGGTCAGTTTTATTCACTGAGAGTAAGCACTTTGGCAGAGAGCCTTTGGTAGAGATGTTCTGGGGATGCAGAGCTCCATTTCCTATGGCAGTCAAGAGCTGTTGCATCCCTCTGACTTTATTTATGCTAAAAGATAGGCCGCAGCTTCCTACAGAAACACTTCCTGCTTGGGAGGAGACGTGTGAGCTGGCATAGTAAGTAAAAGTAATATGACTTCATCAGACAAAAATTTTTGGTAGGCTGGGACATAAATCTCTGTCCGTCTGCAGAAGAGATGACAACAGAATTGCTTTGTGTCCTAGGCTCTCCTGAATGATCCACTGTATATTGGACTGAAACACAAGAGGGTTCGTGGGAAGCAGTACGACGAGCTGATGGATGAGTTTATGCAGGCAGTTACCAACAAGTAAGTGGGGTTATATACATGGCTCCTCCGGGCTGCTTCCATTTCAGAACAAATGTTGCAACTCCTGAAATAAACATCAGTATAATTGATCATCCAAGCAAAGGAAGGTCATTTCAATGCAAGTCTCCTGGGTGGTCTGCAAATGACTCTTTGTGCTTGAACACTCTGTGTCAAAAATATTTGTCTCCAGAGAACTGGAATGGGACTGACTATTTATAAGCATTTCCTATCCACATAGGCCAGAGGTGTCAAACATATGTCCTGTGGGCTGGATCTGGCCTCTGTCATGTATTTATGAACCTCATTCAGCATAGTCAGAACCTAAACTTTGGTTTGTTTACACTTTAGAGAGGAAGTTTCTAGCTCTTGCCATTGTGAAGGAAATCATCTAAATGGAAATGGCATGTTCCTTCACACTTAGTGGAGTATGCAGACTGCCTCTCTATGGCTTTGTCAAAAATAGGAATTTTCCTGCTGGCATTTAAGTCTGTGGAATGAGAAGGCCAGGATTATAAGCACTGTCCTTTTAAGTGTGGGACAGACCAGCTGCATACTTCCCTTCATACTCACTAACTGGGATAGAGGGTCTCTGATGTACCAGGAAGTTTAATATGGGAAGAGCAGAACTACACCTCAGCCCTGTGCACCTCTCTCTGAAAAATAAAAGAAAATGTATTAAACTCTCCATGACTATCCAAAGAGATTATCATAAGAAGGAATGTGAGCTCAAATGTTAAGGGAAAAAGACTCATATTTGGAAAACTTTTTTTGCCTTTCCTAAAACCACAGATGATACTGATAAGGAGCAGTAGAGGGCTGCAGCCTCTGCCTGATTGCCAAGCTGCTGCCTGTCTTCTCTTCCCAGGGAAGGAGCTATGTTTGACCCTCCCTCTGTGTCCAGGCAGCTGTATGTGTGTGTGCTCCTGCACAGAGGAGAGGGAGCAGGTGGTACATGTGTCACCACCTCACAGTTCCCTGCCTCCCTGGAGGCAGGAGGCACCATGAGCAGTGTCTGACACAGCACCTGCCCATCCACTGACAAGGATGGATTTGCACATGGTGGGACTGCCCTGCTGGCTGTGGTGGAGGAAATAGGGACAGAAATGCAGAGGACTATCCAGTCACAGCTGAACCTTCTTTATATTTGATAAAGAAGGTAAATTATTTGATAGGACAAAAGACATTTGATAAATGTCATTTGATTACATTGTAGTATTATGTTAGGTGCTTTGTGTATTATCTAGTGGGACAAAATTCTTAGAGGCTAGAAAGCTGGTAAAACACAACTAGGAAATCACAAGAGACAAGTAGAAACAATTTAAGAGTCATCAGGGTTGATTTGTGGGGGTTTTGTTTATTTTCATTTTAGTCACTAATTAATCCTTCAGGGAAACTCTATCCTGCTTTTTTTCTGGCCAGAAGACCATGGGGGTATTGCAGTGTTGGTGTTGATGATAGGATAGGAACAATAGAATGAGAAAGCAGATTATGGTCTCAGCCATCATAAATTTTGCTCTGAGATTTATGCTTGCGGTGTTAAATGCAAAGCTCCTTGCACCCACTAAAGACAATTTGCCTTTTCTGTGCTTGCTGTTGGAAAGGAAGGATTGGCTGTTATTTTCCTGTGTTTAGTTTACATGAGCTAATCTCCACATTGAAGGGAGAAGACCATGAAACAATGAACTCTTATCTTGGGAGGCTGTGAAGTCATGTCTAATGTTTTCATCCAAGTATTGGTAATCAAGTTCCTGGGGCCCCTGTCCCTGCTTTTCTATTTCCCTTAACCAGGATGAATTCCTTGAACACAGTAATGCCCCTGTAAGTTCTCAGCAAAGTGGGGCTGGGAAATTCTGCTTTGCACTTCTCCATTCACATCTGTAAAGTATTTGGAGATCCTAAAGTGAAAGGAGCCATTACCCTATATTATCATCCTGACCACCAGCATACTTTAAAGCATTGTTGGGGTGTGATCCTTATGCACTCTGGGCTAGTGAATAATCCTGCTATTAGCCTGGGTTTGGCAAACTCATATGAAGCAGGTTCATTTGGTCTCAAATTTCCACTGGAATGATTGGATTGAACCCAGTAGGAGCTCTTGCTTCTGTTACAAAAGGAAGTAGAAATTGTTCACAAGGTCAAGAACATGCTGCTTTATTGTAGCCTGCTTCCACTTTTGAGGCAACCTGTGAGTCTGAGCTGCTGCAATGTCTTATGCAAGTCTGTAATGTCACATGCAATTTCAGTTGCTTGGGGAGGAACCTTTTGGTTTTTTGCCACAAATCCCTTGCAATTTGGGGGTTTCCTTTTCATCTTGATATTCATGCAGAAATTCTGTCTGCTCCCTGAGGGTACTTAAGCTTCTCATGGAAACCATTTGTCAGTCCCTCTGCATGGGTACCTCCCACCCTGTCAAAGCACTGCTGGCTCAAGGGACATTTGTCACTGAAGTGGAATGTGTTGGAGCCCACAAAAAAGCCAAGGGAGTGAAGATTTAATCTTGTAATGGAATAATAATATCAACCAGATGTCAAATTTCTGCTGCTGGAGACCCATAGAGTCATAGAAAGGACTCCTGGTCTCATAGTACCCACCTAGTAGTGAAACAAGGCATGTGCCAGAGGCTTCAGAATTAGCAGTTCCAATATTTTGAAATAAAGTGTGGGCACCCTGGACAATTTTAGGAAGAAAAGCTTTTTCTGGAACAGCTGGATAAATGTTTGTGTTTTCCTGCTGCCTAAACCACCATTCATTACTCTTTCACCTAAAACACGTGAAACATGTAAAATGACTCAGCTCTTTAACAACAGCTCTAAGCTATGCCTTTTGCTCCTCTTGGGAAGCAACTACATGCAAAATTTGGCCCATTGAGCCTACCTGTGTCTGAATGAAGCAGCCTGACAAATTGCTGTTTTCTCACAGTGAGCAGCAATATGCTTCATATGGGAAAATGCACTGTGCTTCAGTTTTCCATCTGCTCAGTTACTGTGGCAAAAAGTCAGTCTTGCTCTTAACCTGGTACATCTCTCTAGGCTGAAATAAGTATTCACCTAAAGTGTCCAAGGATTATAATCGGAATAAACCACAGAGCTTCTGGGGCTTGAATATCTGATCAAATTATGCTTGTGTAGCTTTCATCATGCTCCAAGGGGCCAGACCTGTCCCAGAACTCCAGCCTCCATTTAGAGCTCTAGCCTCAGTCACTGGCTGGCAGATGTGGAATGTGCAGCCTGAGACTCTACGAGATGCAGTTCCCCACGCCAGCAAACCGTGTCACAGAAGCCTCATTAACCTGTCATAACTTCACTCCCCTTTTCTTTCCCATCAGTGCTTATTAACAGAGTGATCAGGGGAACAAGCTTTCTGTGTCATAAGGCAGAGCACAGGAGGCATCAGGAGATCAAGTGTTCAGTTTCTCAGATGGGAAAAGAAAGATACCTCTGCTGAGTTTCTTTTCCCTTGTGAATGTTGCATACCTGATTTCTCTTTGCCTAATGCCTTCCCAGTACTTTTACTCACAAACACACCAAGTCAGGTCTTACGTGCTCTTCAACAATCACAACCCACCTCTGTTTCAGCAGTTCTTGAGGATCATGGATCACAAATTCACCAGCACTTTCCAAAAACAAAATCACCAGTACAGGTACACCGCCATTTTTCTTCACATGCTCTGGTTAACGTGGCTAATTGATCCTGAAAGATTAGACTTTATTTTCTAGGCACCAGTATCTAGGCAGTGATGGGCTTCAAAAAAGCCTTCACTTGTACTGCTAACACTCAAAGTCACTCCCTAGCATCTGTGTGTCTGTTAGGAGGCCTGCACACCATCACTGGTGCCTGGGCATCATGTAGACCAGATCCATCCCTCATGGAATACAAGGTGGATACTCTCCTTGCCCATCTGTCCCAGTTACCATGGCCAGATGGACTCTGACAGCATTCATGAGGGAGAAGTGATGAAGATGGGAAGAGCCACCCCAGCTGTGCACTGTCCTGGCTTGATGTGAGATAAGATCATCAGCTGGCATCTGTAATCTGCTTTAAGACGTTGGATGATATTTTAAGTCAAGGAACAATATTTAGGTTTCATTAGCTTGATTTTCTGCTACTGAAGAATGACTGAGCTCCAGATGTGCTGCTAGGGATCACTGCGGCTTTTGTTACCATGAATTCAAAGCCTTTGGGTAACCCAGTTACAGATGTCACAAAGCCCTCTGCTCTGGGCTTTTATCTGGGCTTTTCCACCTACGCCAGATGAACCACAGCAGTTTCAGTAAGATGCAGCTGGAGAAGCTCTGTTTGTGCAGAAGGTACAGGGTGAGGTTCTCTCTGCTCCTTGCTGTGTGCTAGAGGGTAGCTCAAGGCTACATCTGAGGGTCAGCACTAATATGGTTGCATCTCCTGCTTTTGGCCTGCTCCTGAGAAGCCTTGTATCTCCAGCTGCAGTGCTTCCTCTTGCCAACTGCAAGCAGAATGGTGTCATTTTGCATAAAAGCAGTAGAATGCTCAAAGCAGCCATTAGTGCTGGTCTTAGTGCTTCAATGTCACAAGATTGGATGTGCAAGATAGTTGTTTGGAGGTTTTTCCTTAAACAGAATACTATGAAAGTTGACTGTGAACTTCCAAGATTCTTTTTTCCCCAAGAACTTGGTAATCTATCTTAATTTCATTTTGCCCCTTATGCTGTTTCTAACAGTAGCTCATAGCAGATGCCCTGGCATATGACTAAGAACAGCAATCCTTCAGCACATCCCCCAGTTTCCAAAATGTACAATTCTGGGTTTTCCTGATATGTTTGTGCTTCAAGGGGTGCTTTAATTGACACAGCACCCCCTGAATCCACAGCAGGCTCTGTGCCTCAGAGCATGGTGCCTATGTTTATGTTGGCAGAAGCCCAGTGAGACTCCTGCCCAAAGTTAGAAATTATCTGTAGCCTAAGATGATGGTGAGGCAGGCAGTGGGTCCCATTGGGTTTGTGATGCAGCTCCCTGGCATGGGATTTCTTAACCCAGGACCCAGAGTTCCTAAGTTTGTATTGGCTCCAAGGTATCCCTGGAGCCTCCTCTCTTCCAGGCTGAACAACCCCAGCACTCTCACCCTGTCTTCAGTAGGAGAGATGCTCCAGTCCTTTGATAATCTTCACAGCCTCCTCTGGACCCACTCCAACAGGTCCACATTCTTCTTGTGTTGGAGTCCCCAGAGCTGGATGCTGGATCCAGGTGGGGTCTCAGGAGGGACAGAATCCCCTCCCTTGCCCTGCTGCCCACATTCCTTTGGCTGCAGCCCAGGACACAGTTGGCTTTCTGAATATGGGAGCATATTCAGTTCTCCATCCAGCAATATCCCCAGGTCCTTCTCCACAGGGCTGCTCCCAGCTGGCTCTGAGGAGGTGCCTGACCAAACTGTGGCCTGTGGCCAGGAATTGTGTGGCACAGTACTGCTGGGCTGATGAGAAGCCTGACAAGTATCATAGTAACAATTGAATGCTAAGATTGGCTTCAGGACCGCAGAGAGACTCAGGTTCTAGTCTTGTTTGACTTGCTTGAGTGGACTTTGTTTTTCCAATTTTAAATGCTGAGCACTTGCCAAGCATGATATTTTTCTGATGATGGACTTCTTTACAGATAACTGCATTTTTCTTGGAAATCAGAATTTGGTTGCTGGTGTTTCAAGCAGCAATAAGAAGATGACAAGGACAAGGACAATTTGTTTCTTCTCTGCCTGGTTTTATCTAAGACTGTGGAAAGGAGTTGAAGCTCCTCAAAGCGGATTCCTTGCATCATGAATGGCTGAAAACAGTGCTGTAAAGTTTTAAATTCAGACAAGGACTGGAACTTCTTTCTTACAATTCTTTCCATAAAGGAACAGGATCTTCTTGCAAATACTTTTTTTTTTTTTTTTTTTTTGCATGCATGCATGTAAGAATGTATTATATTCCCTCTTCATTGTCAAAAAAAAAAACCTTTTGATACTGGTCAGCAAAGGCACTGCACAGGTCCTCAGGCCACCCTTGAAGTTCTGACTTGGGCAGTTTTGGTCAGATGCTTCTCAAATGGTAACTGCTGCCTCATTAATTTTTTCCTCTCTGACCTCATGGCCTATAATGAGTCTGAATGAACTCAAAGAGGTACATACAAAAGAGGATGAAAGAGAAAATTGCATCTTGAGATTGTTTAGGCAACTGAGAAGTCTCTTGAATAATGAATCTAAAAGCAATGTAATCATTGCTGCTTTTCTGGGATTCATGGTCTTTTGTTCCACATTTTTGTTCCTCCACTTGTTCCAGGTGGTCATCCAAGGGAAATGTGTACCATTCTCTGCAGGGGATACAGACTTTGCTGAGAGCATCTTTTCTTTTGGCACAGCCATGGGGTTATGTGTAGATCTAGGTGGATAGTAACAGTACCAGAGCAACAATGCAGCCATAAACAAAGCATGAATCCTATGTTTGTGGGTTTCCCAGGAAAAGGGATCAATTCTTAATACATATTTTCAGGTGATAATTTTTACAAAAGGCTTATTATATTATATGTGTTTAACATCATCTCGAGTCATCCTTCATTAGGGTGACAGTTTGTACTATTATTTTAATCAATAGTGTATTGTTTTATTGGAAGTACTGTTTGTACAAGATTTTCCAGGCAAAGGCTGGAGATTGGACTAAAATGAGTGTATGGGATCATTCTATAAAGCATTTCCCAGCGAGGCTATTTTCACAAGAAGATTTTTGCAAGATATGAGAGCCAGAATTTGGGTCATAATTATTTGTGGCACAAAACCATGAAATAAGCAAACTAATAAGACAGCAATATAATCTTTGCCTGAAAGACTGGTGAATATTTTTGGAAGAGCAAGAATGGACAAAGTGTATCTTTTTGTTTCCAATTCTATAAAATGGGTAAATTAATTCCAGAGGTGGCAAAGAACAGAATCCCCCAGATGGTGGTGTGGCAGCCAACAGGAGACATGGTGACAGTATTAAATAATGCCTCTTGCAGTGCAACCAGTTACAAGTTTCAGCATGTCTGAATTTTTTCAAAAACACCTCTGTCCAAGGATCCTTCTTGACAGCCTACAGATGTAAGAATGACTCATGCTGAGGGGAAAGCTCCAGTTCCACAAGGAGACATAGAACTGCAGAGATCCCACAACATGCAAACTGCAGTGTGCTCAAGAGGAATGGCAACACTTTGAGCCCAAAACCATTCAAAAATGCAACTTTCCCTTTTTTGAAAGGGAGATAAAGAACTGAGAAATGGGAGAAACCACACTGGCCGTGGCACTTGCTCGGTTTCTATGTACCTTGTCGGTCTGAAATCCAGATAGTGTACATTTAAGCTTTCCTTTTAGATAAAGGCAGTCAGATCCTGGCTGTTTAACTACTCATGTCCCATGCCAAGAAGATCATCAAATGCTCTAGAGAAGATGAATCATTGACAGTCAGGATGGGATTGCTGGAGAGAGCCAACCTTAGCTGGCTGTGCCTTTCCTGGACTGGAAAACATTCAGTCCTGATGTGACCTGCTGATCTGCTTCCAAATCTCCTTCAGGGCTCTCAGCTGAAAGTTAGGAGATGAGTCACATGGATCAGTGGAAGAATCTATGAGAACTGACAACAAGCCAAGCAGGCTGACCTCAAGAGTCTCTTCCTATTACAGCAGTTTTGAATATCTCTCTGCAGGGCCAGCATCAATTCTTGCTTCAAATTTAAGAATATTTAGATGTCTTGGAAGGGATCTTCAGAAATCCTTGTTCAAATACTCACTTTATGAACACTTTTTCTATTAAAAGGCATCCTGCACCTGCAGACAGCAAATATGTGAGTACTAACTGGGACTGCATTCATATCAGATGTCTCATATTAAACAGAACAGAAGGTTCAACAAAATCCTCACTAAAAATTATTCCTCTGAAGGAATTCATTAATTTTGATTTCTTAGTGGGAAATACAGTGTTTCCAATTAAACACAATTTTGCAAAATCAGTTTTCGTTTTAAAACACTATGATGGGGGGAAACTGGCCAGTGTAATTCACTTCATTAAGTACTTCTGTGCTTGCTGACAGGGGACCACTTGGTTTCTGCAGACATCAACAAAGAAATTGCAAACATTGAAGGGCAGCATAGTATTGCAGTGAAAGGGTGATAAGCCAGTGACCTAAGGTGCATGACATATATTTATATATTTAAGATGCTCCCAACCAGATCTTCCCAACTGTGATAATTAGATAATATTAGATTACTTCTCCTATTTAGATGTCTAAAGTTATATATCTAAATTTAGGTTGTTCATCTTAGTCTGCCTTCATAGACACTCTGAAGAAAGAGGCATCTCCAGAGATGTTATCTACTTCCATTTTTCACTCAGACTAGTTGAAAGAAGTTGCTCTGGATATGCCCTTTCTCTCCATGGTCTGAGAGGGCAGTCAGACTTGTCCAGCTGGGCAATACACAGCTGGGCATTACACAACCACCTTTTAGTTATGTAAAGGCAGTAAAAGAAATCCCATTCTGCACTGCATTTTATTGGCTGGATTCCAATACATTTAGCAGCTCTCGGGACACCCTTTTCCTTTGCTGTACCAAGTATTCTCCACCTTCTTACCTGAGCTGGACCTTTTCTTAGCATTGTTGCATATTAAAGGACTTCTGTGCTCCAGTCCCAAGTTGGCTACATTTTACTTTTGGGTGCAACCCGAACATTTTTTGTAGAAAGCTCTTAATTCCTTTGGGATGAAAAGAATTACACAAGTATTGAGATGCTGGCTGTAGGGGATAGTAGAACTGACTCATAATGTTGATGTTCACAAAGATCTTACTGCACGTGGCCCCAGCAGCTGGTTTGTTCAAACTCCTTGTTAAGTTCCTCCTTAACCTGCTCTGGTCACCCTTGGATGGAGCACAGCATGCAGCTGCCAAAGTACCACTAGAAAAGGGCAGCAAGATCAACTGGCAGATTTCTAATTTCAGTGACTTTGGGTAGCACAAGTTCTTTAAATTTCTCTCAAAACTTCAGTAAGGTGAGTAGCCCTTGAGGACAAAGATCATGATCTGAGATTCCCATCTTTAGCTGTGAATCCTAAATACTTGGTTCTTTCATTTAAAGCATCCAGTCATGGGGTCTTACCATGACCAATTTGTGTTCTTTATGAACGAAAACTTTAGTTTTCACATTATTCAAAGGCCCACATAAGCTCAAAAATGGAGTTCATACTTCAAAAAGCTCAGTAAATGTGTGGCAGTGAAAAAGAAACCATCTTCAAAAAATACCTTAGTGAGGGGAGCATGCACTATAGCACTGTCCTGTCATACTGAGGGGCAGAAAGAGAAATGAAGTGTTCATGGGCTACCATTCTTCTTTTGTGCTCTGCTTAATAAAAAGAGATCAAAGATGAAAATAGAAGTAACTTGTGCACTGTCCCCTGCTGCAGACCACAAATGGGAAGTGAGGAAGGAGCTCACAGAGCTGGTCACATGTACATTAACGCTGGCTGAGGTCACTGATTTTGTTAAGCAAGTCAGTAATGTTACTTCCTCGGTGATGCCAATAAATAAGACTGGTGTTAGATAAATAGTTTCTATAGCAAATGAAGTTGCATAAAAATTTGCCAATTATTTGCTGTGAGATTTTGGCAGATGTTCTGGATGCTGTGTCACCTCCCTCTTAGCCGTATTTTCCTTACACATCCAAATGATGAATAAGAGAAACATCCATTAGTAAGCTGATCTTCAACCAGACCAGGTTGCTCAGAGCCCCATCTAACCCTTACCCTGAATGTTACCAGGGATGGGGCATCCACCACCTCTCTGACTGACTGTGTCAGTCTTTAAACACCCTCGCTAGAAAAAATATTTTCCTTACATCTAGTTTGAATTCACCCTCTTTTAGTTTAAAACTGTTACCAATTCCTGTTGCTACAGGCCCTACTAAAAGCTCTGTCCCCATTGTGGTCCTTTTCTAAAAGCAAACACAGAGAACGGGAAGCAAGTGTTAGAGCCAACACTTGTCCCTCTGTGAGACCAGGGGTTTATCAAGTGAGAGATTCTCAGGATGGAAAAATAAAGGAGCATAATGCATGTGCTTATCCTTGTCTCCTTACTGACAGATATCATTGAAATGGAAAATAATAATAATAAAAAATTCAAGGCCCTTCTAGGAGAGTCTGACTGCCCACACTGTGAGTGCCATGAAAAGGCTTTTTCATGACAGAAGCCTCAGTTCTCAAATGGAGAATGTTTTATCCAGTATCTGTTTCTACACTAAAGCGGGGCTGTTCTACCTCAGATTTCAGTGGCAAAGGAGGAAAATCTGAATAGAAGATATGTAAGACGATGCTATGTCTAACAAAGTGCTGCTATTTAGAGCTCCTTCACCTTCCTGCAGCCCAGAGGTTACTAATAGTTGCATTACTCATTCCCTGAGTTTCTCTCACTGCCCTATCACATTGATGTATGAAAAACAAGTAATTATGGCCCTTTTAGATTTTATTTGCAAAGCTTTTATGCAGTTTAAGAGTCATACAAACTTGCTGAATGTGTATACATGTGGACCAGTCTGAATACTACCCAATTTATAAACTGCACACTTCTTGAAATTACTGGAAATTAGTGGACAATTATGGAAAGTTTGCAATTATTTCCTGCCTTTTCACTCTACAGGTCACTAGCTGTCATTGCCTGCTGGTTTCCTGCTAAACAACTCAGTGGAGAAAAACATTTCTAACGCACAGAAGTGTGGATGTGAAATCACACCTTGAACCACTCAGTCCCACCGTGAAACACTCACTCCATGGGATCCTACAAGCAGATTTTTTTCTCGTTTCTTGGCCACCTTCAGTTGAAGTGGGCCCCTGGTGGTGTTCCTTTAACTGTTGTCCCTTTGCAGTCAGATTTGCTGTGATGCAGTGTGGCAGCTGTTATCCTTTGCTTTGAGAAGCTCCTCTGCAAATTCACCATTGAAAATTTCTCATACCAAAAGTCCAAAGATGTATGTACATATAGGTATATAAGTACACATATTAAGAAGCCCCTTGAATTATGAATGCAATTTAATCCTGGTGTCCTAGTGACTCCACATTTCTCAGTGTGTGGACCTTGGGATGGGTGTGATCCTGTATGCTGTTGCTATGCTGCATTTCTGTTGTGATACTTTTATTTCTGCACTACAGTGTCTACTACATTGCCTTGGTTACAGGTGTGTATCTTGTCCTATGTTGTATAAATATATTTATCCATTTTAAATTGCCCTTTAACTTGCAGGTATGGCATGAATTGTCTGATCCAGTTTGAAGATTTTGCCAATGCTAATGCTTTTCGTCTCCTCAATAAATACCGCAACAGATACTGTACATTCAATGATGATATTCAGGGTGAGTACTGCTAGGAAAATCAAATTTAACCTTCACCTTGTCATGAGAGGCGGTGGTTAATATCACAAGACTGTTTATTATACAGTAGTCAGATGTCTGACAAATTTTAGAGTTTATACAGAAGCATTTAAAATATAAACAAAATCTCAGCCATCTGAGTTGAAAAGTGAGTCTCCATTGTTTTTAGGAGTTTAGCTGTTCATTGAAGAAATATTCAAGGGAGAAAATGGATCATACGCTTTAGATTATGCAGGTAACTTAGAGAGTTCCATTAATTTTCTATAATTTAGCTAAAACAATGATGACATTTCAACAGTTATGCAAGGCTTTCCGTTTTCATGAGCCAGGTGGTGATTAGCTGATCCTGGCATTTTCCCTCTATTGTTAAACTCTTTACTACATGCACAAAAATAAAGGTAAACAGCTTCTTTCCTCTCTGTGGATGCTAACTCTGCAGTAATCTGAGAACAGATCTGTTCTCCCCTAGCGTGCTTAACATAACTCTTCCAGTGTCACAGAGAAGTGACAGCAGCAAAGCTGGGGTTATAGCAAACAGGTCTCCAGGCCCTGAGAGGCTCAGCAGTCAGCAGGATTGCTCAGTGCCCACAGGGATGCACTCTGCATCCCAGTCTGATGCTGACTTTGCTTTAAACCTTCGGAAGGGCTGTTTGCCCATTTGACAGGGACGAGATCTTCCCAATTGTCTACAAACAACCAGTTCTCCTCTGAGTCCCTTCATCTTTTCTTTTGTCTAGTCCTGCTTGAAACATGCAGAAATTTCCAATGTTTGATTTAATTATTTGCAGTCAGTTGGGCTCATCCTCACTTGTACTTGAAAGAGACTGAAAGAAACATCAGTGTTATTTTTCACACAATGCTGGTTCTTTTGTGAGCAAACTTTCCAGTGCTGTTTCTGCATCTGCTGCTTATCTAACAATATTTGGCAATGTGTATAGCAGCTTCTTCCTGTCTGACACAAGGAGTAAGATCCTGGTTTAGGGAAATGTGGTTGGTGTAGTGGGATGCATGGACCTCCTCAAAGACATTTTCATGAAGAGGGTTTAGAAGCACACAAGCTAAAGGCATTTCAGGGAATGGCACATGGATACTCCTGTACAAGGAGACTCATCAGGTGTTCTTGCCACCCCCTCTCTCTTCCAGTGAAGAAAGAAGCACAGGAAGAGAAAACCCAGGAGGCACATTTTTGAATTGAAGTATTGAAAGGGGGAACCGAGCACTCAGACTTTTATGAAGATGGGCAGGTGAAGGCCATAATAAGAAGCCAATGTTGTACAGATTTCTTTTGGATTAGTTGCTCTCTCTGAAAGTGGAAGGGGACTCAGCAGTCAAAAAGAGGCCAGGTGCTGTGGCAAATCCCACATCAGGGTCCTGGATGTAGGTTTTCTTGGCAGAACTGGAGTGAATGGCAAAGGTGTCTTGGTGAGTTTGAAAGGTTTCTTCAATAACAGAAGAAAAAGAGAATATTAAAGCTAAACTGCATATTCTGAGTGGGAAGCAGCAGACTATTTTTTATTGTTTTCTTTTGGCTGTAGGTCATAGCTGAATGCCTCAGACAATTCCTGGTAGTGACTGCCCCAGAGCAGCAAACCAAATCCAGGGGGATGCTGTATAACAGTATTGTCATAAAATGGACCTTATCTGATTCTGCCCAGTTAGATGCATGTCACAGTGCATAGGAGATGTCAAGTCCCCCAAAAATTCTTTGAACTCCTGCCTTTTGAAAGAGTAGGATTTTACCTCTTTATAATAAAACATGGTTATATTCTCAAATAAAGCATTTTGCTGGCACTGGTTTCTCAGTAGTAGATAATAAAGAAATCCTGCTGAACTTTTGCACAACAAGCAATGAGTTGAAGTAAGCAAGCACCTGTTTAGGCTTTTTTATGGAGCTGTCAGAAAGAAAAGGGAAATCCAAGCTAGGGTTGTAGTCAGAAATCTGTTTTGAGGACCTTTGGAATGCTGAAGCAACGTGGATCTACTCAGTTAACTCTGTCTTGGAGTCATGTCAGGGATAAAAGAGTTGAATCTGGGATGAGTAGTCTGATTTACCCACTCTAATCTATCCCTCTGTGTCCTCAGATGGTATGGAAAAGGTAGGAAGTGGCATTTTCTCACTTACACTCTCCTGTTCTTTGGGTTTACCTTAGACTCTCTCTTTTCTAATGTGATGATCTTTCATAACTCACCTACTTAAAAAAGTGTTAGACTTCAATGTAAGTGGTGTTTAAATGATTAATGAGAATTATACAAAGCCTTCTTAATACAGGCCTGATTAATTTTACTCAAGCAAGACAGGAACAGACCTTCTGAAACCTGAATTATTCCAACTTCTGAGCTGGCAATGTTTTAAGTATGTTGAATTAAAAACACATCTTAGGCACAAGCAGTGCAAGGTAGATGAGGCCTGAGCTATGGTATTAAACTCATTGACCATTGGTTTGTGGGACTCTGGATGCAGTGTGCCTACACATACACACCCAGGTGAGATGAGGAAAAAAGGTATAAATTGCTTCCCTTAAGATCCTTTAGGCCTCCCTGTTGCTGCCCCAGGGCCTACACAAAATGAAAAACAGTTTAAAATATTAATACCTACTTTTTTTAAACTTTTTTTTTTGTCCTACAAATTACTGTATTTCCAAATCCATCCTAACCCCAGAAAATGAAGGTGACACAGACCCTTCCAGTTGGAGCCAGCCTGCTGATGCTGGGTGGGATGCCTGCCAAGTACCACCAACTGGGACGAGGTGATTGCTGATTCTGAAAGCCATCAGCCTGGGGTCTAGGCAGGAGCTGGCTCGCAGTGCCCGTGTGTGGGAGCTCCTATTGAGGGAGTGCTTCTCCTTCCTCTAAGGGGGTGATGACATCAGTCCTTTCCCAGCTCTGTCTGGGTTCATGCAAGGGGCAACAGCTTGAATTACAGCTCCGAGGGAGAAAATTGATTGTCACTTCTTCCTTTTTCCCACTAAAGTACAAGGGCAGGCTCTGAAGCACAGAAGATTAGAGGTACATGAGAAGGCTTTAGCTCCTGCTCTTTCTCTTCCTCCTCTAACTTTGCTCCACTTAGTTGTTCACAGTGTTAAACAGAAAGTAGACAACTTAAAAGTCTCACAAAGTTGTCAAGTCTGGTGAATCCTTGAAGCAGGCATCTCTGGATTCCTACTTCATACAAGAAATGACATAAAGCCATTGAAGGCATTAGTTTGGAAGGGTCCTCTGGACATCAGCTAGTCCTCACTCAAATAAAGGGTGATTTTAAACTTAGATCCAAGTTTTATATTATTTCAGGTTCCTCAGAGCCTTGTCCAGCCAAATACTTTGCAGTATATACAGGTTTCCCAATCTCTTTTCACTACCTGTTCCAAAGTTTTCTCATCTTTCCTGTGTGTCTTGTCCCTAATATCTAATTGGAATTTTGTAACATGCAATTTGTGTTCATTGCCCCTCATCGTTTTTTTGTACAGCTCTGAGAAGAATCTGGCCTCTTTACAAACACTCCAACCAGTGCTTGTAAACAGAAATTAGATATCCTCTTAGTCTTCTCCAGCCCTTTCAAACCCAAGCTCCTCAGTCCTTTTTGTAAACCCTGGTCATATTGGTGTCCCTCCTCTGGACTTGCTCCAGTTTGTTATTGTGCTGAAAGCCCCAAATGGGATGTGCTTGTCTAGGGATGACCTCAAAAGTACTGAAATAGAAAAAATTATCACTTTTTTTGACCTACTGTTGACACAGTCTAGCAGCCTGTTGGCCTTCTGTGTCACAAGGGCTTATTGCTGGCTCATCTTCCACTTGCTGTCCATCATGATCCCAAAGTTTTCTTCTGCAAAGCTTTAGGACTTAGCATTTGCCTTTGCTGACCCTCACGAGGTTTCCCTGAGCCCATTTCTCCAGCCTGCTGAGATCCCTGAATGACTGTCATACCACCACTGTGTCATTCACTATCCCCAGCTTGTAATCATCCATGAACTTTATGGACGTGCACTCTGTTTTATAATCCAGATTGTTATGAGAACTTAAATAGCATTGGCCTCTTTGTACCAGACCACAAACGTTTGAGCCTACCAGCCCAGCCACTTTTTCACCCACTTTTTCAGTCTGTACCTCTCCAGTTTGGCTACAAGGATGTTTTGGGAGATTATGTCAAAGGCCTCATGCAGATCAAGGAAAACATCCAGAGTTCTATTTCCATGATGAGAACTTCAGGCATGCAAAATTACAGCATCTCCATGGACTTCTGCCTATTTAGCAGGGATTGTTCAAGAGACAAAGTCCATGAGACCTGATGAGATGCATCTAAGAATTCATCTTAGATATGTGGCCAACAGCATTACAAAGTCACTCTTTGAAAGGTTATGGTAATTGAGGAGATCCTAATTCCTGAATAAAAGACAAATGTCACACCTATCTCCAGGAAAGGCAAAAAGAAAGATCCAAGGAATTTTAGCCCAGCTAGCCTAACCACAGTGCCTGGGATGACAAAGCAAGTCTTCTGGAAGCACACCTAGGAACATGAAGGTGAATGAGAGCAGTATGGCTCTCCCAAGGCAAATCATACCTGACCAACTTAGCTGCCTCTTGAGGTGTTTGCTCAGTACTGAACAGCAGAAGTAGTTCTGCAAGTTTAGACAGAATTCCAGAAAAAATGAATAAATCTTTAATGTGTTATTTAATTAATTGTGCTGGATCATGTCATTCAAAAGTTTTTCACACATACAGGCAGGGCAAAGAGAACAGTGCACAAAAGCAGATAGCCTGTAATCTGAAGTAGCCTGCGGGCAATGCTCAGGGTCCCCCCTTTCACAGAACACCTCTGAGTCTTTTCCATGTCATTACAGCAACGATTCCCCTTGGTTGTAGGATGTGTGACTGCTGATGATCCTCAAAATATCTCTTGACCCACCAGCCACCTTTTCTCATTATCCTAGCAGATAACCTTTCCATAACCTTCCCAAGACACTTCAGGAAGCAGTGCCTGGCCTGAAGCAACAGTGCTCCAGATCTCAGCTGAGGCTGGGAACAGGCTGACTCCAGTGTCACAAATCTGAGCAGTTTCAAACACTTGGGCAAGCTGGAAATCAATCATGTGCAAAGGAGGCCTGTTTCACAGACACGTTTCCATGTGCTGTGAGAAGCAGGCAAAGTGAGAGTTCTTGGCTCAGCAGTAACTAATTTCAGCAGATTAAAACGGTACAGTATCTTACTTTGTTGTTTCAGCTGGCGTGGCAAATGCATGGGTAATTATCACAGGAAGCTAAGGAGGGGGAAGCACAATAGGAAGGGAGTGCGGGACGGGACCGTACTGTGGAACAAAGCAGGCAATGTCTTGCCAGGCAGCTCCTGAGCAGCACGCTTTCCCTGGGGATTTACCCAGCCTGGAGATAGATGTGGAGGTGTTCTCAGTCCTCCAGAGGTGCACTATTAACAGTCCCTCTGGACCTGCTGTGCTCCACAGCAGAAGAGGCTGTAAGGGCCAGCTCCTGGGTTTGTGTTGCATTCACACACTGACTGCTTCACAAGGCAGGTCAGGACAGTGTGGACTGCAGGCTGTAAACGGGCCTCAGTTTCTTGGGCTTATCCGTGCAGCACTCTAAAGATCAGGCCCTCATCTTCCGTCACTTTTGGGAATTGTGGCATTTGTTTCCCTTTCTTTTCCTGCTTTTCTTGTTTGCTGTGTATCTCATTCACTGGATGCCACTGCCAAGTCCTCCTCTGCAGTGAAGAACAGCACAGGTCCCCTCTGTGTTAAGCTGTCTGTCATCTTTTAAGTCCAGGCTAAGGAGGCAAAAGGGACGGAAGAAAGGGCTGTGCTCTGACCTGGTTCAGCTTGTTGGTGTGCAGCAGTGCCCAGTGCTGTGATGGGGATGGGGATGCATTCTTGCAGAGTGCAGGCAGCTGCCTGACAGCCTCTGGCCATGTGGGTGCACGAGGAGGCTCAGCCTGCGTGGGCATAGCAGGTGCAGGCTGGCACCCTATGGGCAGGAGGGAGGGCACTGCTGCCATGGTCAGAACCCATCATTAAGGGTATGCACAATACGGTTCAAGCACTTTACAGTGGAAAGATTAAAAGCAGGAACCTAGAGATGGCCTCATTAGGCTTCTCCATCGTCAGACAGCTCTTCTCCATGCCACCAGCAATTCTGGGTCACCCTTCAGAGAGCAAGTTCCATCCCTGTCCATCAATGCTTTGCATTTTACTGCTCTTCTTGTTGACTAACTTTTCTATGTTTATTTTCTATTTCTATGTTTATTTTCTTAATGTCTTACAGAGGCCCTCTGGGGAAGGGTAACACCAGCCCACAGCCATGGAGGGGAAGACCTTGAGCTGCAAACACTGTGGCAGTTTTCTGTTCCAGCTTTGTTGTGTTTGACTTTTGAGTACGCATTTAGAGTGGATCTGGACAAGCTCCACTCTGCTTTCCAGTAATGGGTGGAACTGCTGCAGGGAGTTAATGGGAACCAGAATTTGGAAAAGCCCTAGGCTTCCTCCTTATCCATAAATTTAGATATATTTCCTTGGCTGCCCTTTGCTGAAGCTGTTAAACTAGAGTTTGCTGTTCCCCGGGCCCTCATATTGGCATGGTTTTGACAGGGCGAAATGTAAGCAGGCAGGTCAAGAGTGAAAAATAAAAGCTCAGGTTGAATTTGGTCATCTTTTCCACCAGTGTACTGTGGAGAAGGAGGAATCACTCATACAGGTGTTGTGTGAAGAAACCGGCGGTGGTGTGGCTGCACGTTCCCATTGCTGCTGCTATTGGAAGGACTCAGCATGGTGGTGATGCTCAGCTCAGTCAGGCCTCCAGGACAGGTGACAGGGCAGTGCCAGCCATCAGCATGAGAGGACTCCTGCCCCCAAGCACCCCCATGGTCCATGCTTTCCCCCATGTTCCCTGCTTAGCCACTGGCTAGGCACAGCCTTGTCCTCAGCACTGGGCAGCGCTTTCCCCGGAGACTCGTGCAGTGCTTCCTGTCACTCCAGTGCAGAGCTGCTCCCCCCTCTGCCCCCTCTCCCCTCTCTGAGGAAGGGTCAGGTCCCCGGGAATGGGGTCCTCTCTGCTGCAGCCTTTCCCATGCGATGCTGGGGAGCAGATCCTTTCTTAGCTTATGCTCCAGTGTATCTCCACTGACACCTACTGGGGCTTGTTCTCACTTGCAGTAGTACAAGTGGAACATCAACCCCACAGGGTTTTTCCTTAATATTTTACAATATTCTGAATGTGCCTGAGTGTCAGAAATTGATTCCTGCAGCGATGGCCATGTTTCTGACTGTGCTTTAGTTCTAAATGTACTGGTTCTCTCGCTGTGGACTTCCCAGAGAGGTCCCGAGGTCTGCCTGCTATTTTGTGATACCAAGTTTAACACTCACTTTAAGTCTTGGATAGATAGGACGGTTTGCAAGAACTTTCTTCTCTCTGTATCCCTCCATATCTCACCTCAGATACAGACCAGCCAAGCTGGCTCTTGCTAATTACTTAGGAAGGAGTTATCTGCAATAGCAGCACTCATTCTCTTTGGAAAACAGATAGACCAACGTGTTAAAGGATGGCTGGTTTTTTCTTGCCATGCTGAGGAGTTCCTTGCCCCAGCCTGACTTTGTGATTCTTTTAGAACTAAAGCATGATGATTAGCCAGTTCTTTACATGAACCAGCTGTGAACCCTTCTCCACAGAGATACTCCGTTGTTCTGTGCTCAGAAACTGTAATTATCAAATAAATATATTGAGCTAAGGCCAAGGTACAGTAACTTTATTACTTGAGTAATGGGGGTGAGATGCAGTTTGGGAGACTGGAGGGATTAGAAACACATTGGAACAAGAGAGGAGGATTAGGAGTGGCAGAGCTGAACAGAGCCCTGCTGTTAGTCAAAGCTGCAGTGCAAGTGCAAGGGATGAGTAATGGCACACCCAGTCCCACAGGTCTCTGCTCTGCAGACTGAGTCTGCCCCCTTTCTTTCCATACACACCACTTGTCAAATTCCTGCTAGTGACACCTTTTAAAAGTACCTCAAGTACCTCCCTCTGTTGAAATCTCTCAAGAGCATTTTACCACTTAAATGGGTTTGCAAATACCAGCATTTGTCCCATCAGACTTCTTGACAATTGCAGGGTATAAAGCAGTTCTGCCTGGGTCAGGACCAAGAGAAACAAGATATTTCTCCAGTTACATTTCAGTCTTTTCAATACTTTCCAGGCATCTATCACTGCTAATGCTATGACCTGACACTTACACCACCACACTGTAATGGTTTCACTTCTGGTTTTTTGACTTTCATCAGTTCCCCTCTCCTGCCCACACAGGGATTTGGGGATTCCTGTGCAAAGTAAGCCTTGGAGGTAGTGTGTGAACATGCGTGAGTGTACACACAGATGTTCATACTCTACTGCATGTCACAAACTTGGCATTGCTGACAGCTGGGGACCCTGGTCTCTTCCCATTTCTTTGCAGCTCAGACTTACAGAGCGGAATCTCTTCCTGCACAGATTAGATGTCTGCAGCAGAAGTGCCTACATGTATTTCAGTTACCTTGTCTCTCTAAAAAACATGTGGTGGTAGTGGCTCTTCTAGGGTTTATTTTGTTTGACCCAGTTCAGGTGGCTGCTTTAGCATAAGCAGGATCATACATGTTTGTTCAGAGTCCCATCCTCAGCATCTGTCATGGCAAGCCAAGCAGTTCTGCTGATTACAGACTCACCCTAACACAGAGAATGAGCATGGACTGGTTATGTGACACCCATAAAACACAAAATCTAAAAACAAGGCAATTATCCAGTGTTCTTTTAAATTTCCTGGACGTTCATTATCTTCCTCTGTAATTTTCCCAGTCCAGTGGAATTTCACCAGGCAAATACACTACTCTAAAGAGAGCATTAAAAGGCAGAGATGTAGTGCAGGAGGAGCAAGAGGAAATCCTTTGTGCACTTCCTTCAGTTGTGTGACATGTTAATATTGAAGCAACAAGGTGTTCAGTGGCTGGTTCCCTCCCTATCAACTCCCTTTTAAACTGACTGAGCTCAGATGATCTGGGTCTGGAAATGTAATGGTAAAAGCTTTTCTGAGCTGATGAAGGGAATTCATCCATGTCTCAAGTGATTCATTGCAAAAAAGACGCATACAAAGTTAACAACCATCAGTCTAGTCTGTTTTGTGTTTAAGGCATGAATGCTTGCAGTGCCCTCATGAAGTCATGGATGCCTCATCCCTGGAAGTGTTCAAGGACAGGTTGGATGGAGCTTGGAACAACCTGATCTAGTGGAAGATGTCCCTGCTTGTGTCAGAGGAGTTGGAACTAGATGGTTTTTGAGGTCCCTTCCAACCCAAACTACTCTGTGCTTCTATGAAGTGATGCTGCCATTCTGTACCACTGTGCCAGTGTGGGCACCACGTCTGTTGCAGAAGTGTGGCTGCTGTCTCTGCTAAACCAGAATCACTCTTAAGAGAGGATGATTATTAGCTTTTGGAGAGCAAAATTCATCTGAGTTGCAATCACAAAATGTTTCACATTGTACTGACAAATCCTTCTGGTCTGGCCTATAAAGATTTCCTTTATATAGGTTTTCCTGTATATAGGTTCCCTAAACAAGGTAAGTTGTGTCAATAAAAGTACTACTTTGACAGAGTACTTGTGCTTCCACTATATTTCCTGCTTGCTAGGAAATTATAAGAGTGTGAATAATTTCCCAGTTATATACCAGCAGATTCCTAGCTTGTCTGTGGCTTTTGCACCAAAGAAAAGGAGCAGGTAAAGCTGAATTTGTTTTGTGGGTCCTTCAGAGAGGGAGCAGCTCCATCTGCTGGTGTCACTGCTCGTGCTCATGTCTGCTCAGGAGCTGCTGGTTCCTGATGCCTTGCAGCACCCCAGGCCCTAAGGACCCTGCAGGGAACCTCAGTGAAGCACTGGCTACTTAAAACCCTGAACCACTGGCTGATTACATGGGCAGCAAAATAGGAAATTCTGGAAATTTGCTGAAATCAGGTGTATTAGACTAAAAGTGGTCGCTGCCTGCCCCAGCCATGACCACCCCCACAAGACTCGTTACTATCAAGTCTCCCTGATTCCTCACAAAGCTTCTAAAGATGAGAATGGAGAGACCACCACTAGAGCTGGGAACAGATTAAAACTCTAGGGAAAAGCTGGGAATAGATCAGGGCATGTCCAAACTGATATTCTTTCAAATGTTAAGGAAGAATATTAGTCGACTTTATGATCCTTAAGGGTCCTTCCAACTTTCCATATTCTGTTATCAAACTTCTACCTTCACTCCCAGGTCCCCTTTAATGTTGCATCGTGCTTGCCCAGATGAGCTGAGATACTGCCAGTGCCTGAATCCTTATTGGTTTGTGCCTTATGTATTTCCACCATATTTTTTCACCTGGGACAGGACATTAGATGAATGTTGCATGGATTTGTGTGAGCTATGTGGGGTAAAGGCAGGTTATTCAGTCTGGACATTTGCCCCCCTTAATGCATGGCAAGCTGTAGATATCACAGTGGCTGTAACAGCAGGACTCTGCTCCATTTACTGCATTGTTCCTCACTAATCTGAGACCAAATCCTGTTCTCAACGATTTCTTAATGTTTAGCAGCAGGATGTGATGGCTGGGAGTCAGGGTACCAGGGTGTTAGAGAGGTAAAAAAATGGTGATGCTGGGCTGTGAAGGTAAACAGGAGAAGAGGATGGTAATTCCATAATCACAGAGGATTTTTTGGCAAGGGGACCCAAGTTGAAACCACTGCTCTGCTACAGGGATCTCATGTGACCATAGGGAAGTCAGGTGCATCTTAAACCCTTGCAAGTTAGGTATTAACTTCCTCTGACATTCTAGGATTTGGTGTCCCTTTGACTCTACATGGAGGAAAATTTGTGTTCTCCAACCTTGCAGGAGAATTTGAATGTCAATATTATATTTCAGCATAGGGAAGGCACTCTGATCCTTCAGTGACAGAATTTAAGAGAATGATTCCTACCACAAGGTTTCTGACAGTACCTCTGCAGGGCAGACAGTGCATTTGCCAGGATGTCCATCTCATGGTGTTTCTCTCTTTCAGGCACAGCATCTGTTGCAGTCGCTGGCCTCATTGCAGCCTTAAGGATCACAAAGAACAAGCTCTCTGACCATAAGTTTGTTTTCCAGGGAGCTGGAGAGGTAGGAATGTTCCTGAGCTTATACCTTAATATGCTCCATCTTCAAATTTAGAGAGAGAAAAGTCGCCTTTGAAACTTCCTGGAAGGCTTGGCTTCATGAGGCTGAAGCACAGAAGCAGGTTCCTTGTCACTGGGCAGGACTGGGCTCTACAGGTGGATTTTGCTGCTGTGTGGAAGTTACCAACAATCTGTCAGAGATTTTTTGGCCCACGACTCCTGTGGGCCAGACTCTATGGATACTCTGAGGCTGCCCATGTGTCAGTGGGGCTTTAGGTACCTTTAGGTTCCTTATGAGGCAGGCATATGAAGGAGGCTGGTTTGAGTTCTCAGGGTTGATGTCTAGGGTAAACCAGAATTTCTTTAGCAGCAGAATCCAAAAGACTCAGACTCAAAGAACTGTAAGAACTCAACCTTTCTATCTGGAGCCAGTCATAGTGCTCCATGGCAGAAGCCAGGTCGCCTGTATGGCACCTTGCTCAAAGAGAGGAAGAAGAACCCTCCAAAGCCTGGTTCATGGACTAAAGGTGTTTAGTCCATGGACCTGTCTCAGCTCTCACCCACCTGTGAGACTTTGGGAAGGTCTGTTATTACTTGTCTATCCCTCACTGAGACAAAGATTGCTTTCTGTCTCTCCACCCCTGCTGCCAGATATGTCTGTGCTGGTCACCATCTCTGTGGTACCAAGTCCCTCCTGCCTTGTTAGTCCCCATCTGGGAAGAAGGGGCATGGCTAGAGGACCACAAACACACAGAATATCCAGGGCTGCTTTCCCAGGCAGGAATGGGAGAAGACTTTCCTCATGGCCGTATTTCAGATGCAGCACTCCCACTTGGATTTGAGGTCCTCCGTACTGGCATTGCCACCAGCATTTTTAAATGTCTGCCTCTCTTCCTCCCATGCAGCAGCTGGTTTAAATTATGGAGACACCCTTGCTTGTCAAGGTACCACCTCTGCTTCTTCAGCCTCACCTGCAACATGCTCTGCTGAATGATTGTGAGGGTTTTGATTTATGGCAGCACCTACAAAGCTAAAATCAGCCCCATGCCTTGGCACTGTACAACAGAAAGTCTCCCTGCTTTGTGCAGTGCTGGGGGATGATCCAACCCCAGCACTGCACTGATCCACCTCTCATTCAAAATCTTCCCCCAAAAGATGACAATATCCCAATGAAGTGTTTATATACTGTGTTCCAGGCTGCAATGGGCATAGGTCATCTCATCCTCATGGCCATGGAAAAGGAAGGAGTTTCACGAAAAGATGCCCTCAAAAAAATTTGGATGGTGGACTCCAAGGGACTGATTGTGAAGGTGAATTTGTCTCCAGAGCTGAGCTCCACTCACCTGCCATCCATTGCCAGCTAGAGAGGCCAGAGCAGGCAGATACCTTGGTCCCCTGCTCAGCCCTGAAGTGAAGGTTACAGCTGTATTGGTGTCAGCATTGCTGACACTCCTGCTTTCAGAGGAGGTCTCATGCTGACAAGTGTTCCAGCAGCACTGGCTGCCCTAAAGGCAATGCTTCAGGCTGGGTCTCTAAAGTGGAAGGATAGCCTGCTGGCCATGGCCTCAAGCAGTGCTGGAAGTCTTGCACATCATATGGGGCATTATCAGAGAAAAATTCTGCCCTGCTTGGTGACCCAGCCTAGTCCAGCTCCATTCTGCACTCCCTGTGTCCCCAGGGCCTCTGCCCTTGTCCCTCCTCAGACTGGAGGAGACTTGTGCTTTATGTACAAGTGAACAGCAGCCAGGTCCTTCCTCCACACACTCAATGTGCTTCGGTGGGTGAGAGGAGCAGAGGCCAGCCCAGTGTGACATTACACCAACTGCTCAGTGCCTGACTGGCTGATGCTGAGGTCCTGCTATGAGGAATCTGCTTTAGATAGAGGGCTGAGAGACAAAATACCTGAAGATGAGTTATTATGTTATGTGTCCATCATTTGCCAACAGACCAAAGTTTGATTCTTTTTTCCTCACAGGGCAGGAGCCACCTGAACCACGAGAAAGAAATGTTTGCCCAGGACCACCCCAACGTGGACTCACTGGAAGAGGTTGTGCAGAAAGTGAAGCCTACAGCAGTTATAGGTGGAGTTCATTTAATACGACCTTTTCATGTCAATTCAGTTCTTAGGAAAGTTTTCTGTCTTTCCTCCAGAGTCTCCTTTTGTTCTCCTAGTCAAAACAAAGTGAGCTTTTTTTCACCCCCATTTTGTCAGTTGAGTTCTCCATATTCTTTTTGTGTTAACTATGGGGCACAGGCTTCCTCACTTTTGGAGCTGTAAGAATTCTTTCAGACAGGGCTGAAGAGGGAGGTGCTGGGGGAGGCAGGATCTGGGGCTGTCAAGCAACAAACTTGGCCCTGTCAGGCTGGGCAGGATGAGGATGACAACAGGCACCTCAGGAAGCTCTTCGGGAGTCAGAGCGCTGCAGTCAGGCTGGCCAAAACCCTGGGGCCCACTCTGCCTGGAGGAGCAGAGGGCTTTATTTTGAGACAGGCTTTAATTCTCACTGTCAAATGAGAAAGTAACATTGCCTGTTACTGCACATCCAGAGATGAAGCTGTTTCCCTGCCACAGTTCATTCACCAGTCCCAGAGGGAGCAGCGCGATGCTCTGAAGTCGCACGGTGGGAAGGCACCACTCATTCTGCTGTTGCTGTTCCAGGTGTGGCCGCTGTTGCAGGCGCTTTCACCGAGAAGCTGCTGAAGGACATGGCAGCCTTCAATGAGAGACCCATCGTGTTCGCCCTGAGCAACCCCACCAGCAAAGCAGAGTGCACAGCAGAGCAGTGCTACCGCATCACCCAGGTACTGCCTCACCCTGTACCTCATCCTGGTACCGCCTCACCTGGTACTGCCTCACCCAGGTACCGCCTCACCTGGTACCTCACCCTGGTACCGCCTCACCCTGGTACCGCCTCACCCTGGTATAACCTCACCCAGGTACCACCTCACCCTGGTACTGCCTCACCCAGGTACCACCTCACCCTGGTACTGCCTCACCCTGGTATAACCTCACCCAGGTACCACCTCACCCTGGTACTGCCTCACCCTGGTACTACCTCACCCTGGTACTGCCTCACCATGGTACTTCACCTCACCCTGGTACCACCTCACCCTGGTACCACCTCACCCTGCTACCACCTCACCCTGGTACTGCCTTACCCTGGTACCGCCTCACCCTGGTACCACCTCACCCTGGTACTGCCTCACCATGGTACCTCACCCTGGTACCGCGGCTCGGCACGGGGAGCTCGGGGTCTGGCTGGACCCAGGACACTACAGTGGGGCATACTGGCAAACAAGTGACAGCCTGTATAAATTGAAATAAGAGACAGTTGAGCTAGGTGTAAAAGAGACTTTGATGCTGTGAGGAGGGTCAGGAGGTGGAGCAGGGGGCAGGGCCAAGGTTGCTCATGCAGTCTCTGTCCTTGCAAGTTTTCCAAGAGCAGACTGGGGAAAGCCCTGAGCAGCCTGGTCTGGTTTCACAGCTGACCTTGCTATGAGCAAGAATTTGGGTCCCAACCAGCCTGAATTACTTTGTGACCCTCTAAAGAAAGTGCTGGCCTCTTCCACCCACATGTCTGAGATGTCCCATCCTCTCCTGTTTCTGTCCCCTGTGTTACCCCAACCTAGTTGTTTATATAACTATTTCATCACCCAACTTAGACCCAATGTCACTGAAGAATTACAGTCATGTGGATTGACTTGGCTTGAGAGAGGAGCCCTTGTCTCACTCTTGTCTCACGCTTTCCTTTGCTTTCCCCACCACCTACCTACGGCCAGAGCAATCACACAGCCCCAGACCTTTATCCCACGAGTCTCTTCATACTCCATAGAAGGTTGATAGAGAGGTAGAAAGACCTCAGCAAGATCAGAGCACTTGCAGTACAAACACATGTTCAGCCTTTTCCAGAGGCCCTGATCCTGCCTCTGGGTGCGTGGGTCCTCCCAAAGTGTCAGCTGGAGGTGGCTGTGGTGGAGATGCCTTTGCTGACTGAGTTTTGGCAACTTTGTCACCAGTGTCCCCTGAGCACAGGTCATGATGAGCAGCAGAAATCTAAGACTTCTCTTCTGAACCTGAATGCTTTTTTCTCTCTCTTTGATCAGGGCCGGGGGATATTTGCAAGTGGGAGTCCATTCCCAAAGGTCACGCTGCCCAATGGACAGACCTTCTTCCCTGGCCAAGGAAACAACGCCTACGTCTTCCCCGGAGTGGCTCTGGGAGTCATTGCCAGCGGGGTCCGGCACATCTCCGATGAAATCTTCCTCATCACAGCAGAGGTTTCCAAGTGACATTTCACTGATACTGTAGAAAAGATGATAAGAGGCACATGTACCTACTTCAGGTGTTTTAAAGAACCTGGCCCAGGACAATGTGTGGAGGGGAAATGGCTCAGCCTCAGCAAAAAGCTGCAGCCTTCTCCTGGCTCAGGAAAGCTCATGCTTCCATTACACCTGCAGAGGTGCAGGAGCCAAGACAGGGCTCTCCTTCTCCACACCTGCTGCCCTAACACGGCACTGCCCCACTCTGCACACAGAGTGGAGTCTGAAGTCTGTGATGAAACATGTACACATGTGTGTTTGAACAGGTCATGAGTTCCCACTCAGGACTAGTCCCAGCCCTGATGCTGCTGAGGTTTCAGCCACATACCATGTAATGTGAGGAAATGTGGTGTTTGCTTGAGACCATCCCTAAAAGCTACCATCCTCTTCTTTCTAGACTATTGCTGCTGAGGTGACAGAGCAGCATCTTGCAGAAGGAAGACTCTATCCCCCCTTGGACAACATCAGAGAAGTGTCTCTCAAAATTGCTGTAAAAGTGAGTATTTCCTTTCTTATTTCCACTTTTCATGGTAGGAAGGGAAGGAATTGCCCTGGCATCATTTTTGGTTGTGTTTTTTTAATTCAATTCATTCTATAGTCTAAAACAGTCATTCTCAGGAATTCTGGCCATAATTGCTGCCTTGATTTCTTCCATCATTAAAACCCAGATGTGAAAAATACATTCTGATTCTGGGTGCCTCACAGCTCACAAAGCTCTGCTTTATTGCTTGAAGCTGTGAGTCTTCAGCACTTCAAAAAATGAGGTTTAGAGTCAAATTCAAGCATGACTCAAATTGCCAAAAGATTTTAGGTTCCAATTTGCTATTTTGGAACCTTTCCTCATATGTTTGGTAAGGACCTCAGTACATAACTACTATTCCAGATCTGGACTTGTCTAATTATGGGTTTGGTGCTCTGTATACATCAGATCTGTGATTCAGAGACACCCACTGAGAATTTCCTTGGCCTGCTCAGAGCTCCTGATAGATGCAGAGCATGGCTGAAGAGCTTACAGGTGTGAGCAGAGCTGGCCAAAGGGCTGCTCTCCTCCTTCACCTGCACACCCCAACCATTCTGCCAGGGCAGGCAGTGCTTTTCTTACCAGCCACTGCTTGCAGGCAGCTTACATTCCTTCACCCAACTGCCTGAGGGTGAAGTGCAGCTGACTCACAAAGAGAAAAAAGCAAAAAACTGCACAATTCTGAGAGGAGGAAAGAGAGAAAACACAGACAGGGCCAAACTGCAGTTGGTTTCAGCTTCATAACGTGCCAGCATTGTTTCAGCAGCTCATTTTGTTTATCTTTTTGCAGATTGTTGACTGGGCCTACAAGCACGGCCTTGCTTCTTTGTACCCTGAGCCAGCAGACAAGGAAACCTTTGTGAGACAGCTCATGTACAGCTCTGACTACGATTCTTTTGTTTTTGATGAATACAGGTGGCCCCCCACAGCCATGGAAACACAATATATATAATGTTTGTGAGAATTGTTCTCTCATTTCTGCCATCAGTTCCTGTGGCCCATGTCATTGCTGATATAATCCAGGCTTGCAGAATGATAAAAGTAAATTAATCCAAGTTGTTTTTTACTTTCCACTGATTTTTGTTTGGGGGAGCATATCAGTAGGGAATAAAATGGAGTCCAGGGTGGGCAGCGGGTACTCCAAGGAGAGAGACAGCCTGGCTGCAGCCCATCCCAGTCAGTCAGCACTGCTGATTGCTGATTGTTTAACATGCTGCCTGCTCTCAGCTGCCTTGGGACAAGCTACCTGGGCCACCTCAGAAGCACAGAATCCCATTTCTACTGGGAGCGCCCTTAGGAAGCTCAAATGCACGTGGCCATCCCTCTCACATGAGAGCCACACTTTGCCTGTGGCTCTCTGGATGTAATGGGAAGCGTGTGCATTGCCCTGGGAGAGTTGCACACTTGGGAAGCACTGCTCTTTTCTGCTTCTGAACTCCCTGATGCTGGGGAGTCTCAACCAACCCAAACTGGCGCATGGGTCACACAGCTTGGCACTGTCATCTGCCACAACCCATGGAAACAAACCCCAGAACCTCCCACAACCCTTTGGGAACAACAGAACCTCTCCCCAAGAGTGAAGGGACACAGAGGGGATGGCCAAGCCAGAGAGCAGGACACCCCCAAAACCACATACAGGCATCACAGCTCCTGATGGATAGATACGGCTAAGGAAGCACTGCCACCAGCCAAGGGCTCGCTGGGAGTCTCTCTGTGTCACAAAGTTCCAGGGAGGTCTCCCCCAGCCTTGTGACATTGTCATGCCTCACCAAATACTATCTCAGCAGGATGGGTGCTCCTGAACATAACTGGGAAAGAGCACAGGGATTGCTGGCAGCTCTTCCAGCACACACTCCCTGTGCTGGTGGGGCTGAAGGGAGGTGGGACTGAAGGGAAGGTGTGCTCGGGGGAGCACAGCAAGTTGGGTGGGAGCCTTTTATGGCAGCAAGGCTATGCCTGCCCTGCCCTGTGTTCCCACCGTGTAGGATTTAAAGGGAACCACTGGAGGGCTGCAGAGCACTTCCATGTGCAGCTTTTCCCCAGGAGAGAAGGTCCCGTCGGCAGTACCTCACATTCACCAGGGACTTAAGCAGTGGCAGTGAATATTCTTTTCTTGTCCAGTCTTGCACAGGAAAAGTCTCCTGCAGAGGGAGTACTTACTGGAGTTGGCGCTGCTGGGTGCCTGCCCTACAAGGAACATCAACTAGTAAAAGAGACTAAATTGGTGTAGGCAAAACTCAAATTGAAGAATGTTGAACTTTAGCTGCTGTGTTTTGTTTTCTAATTTAAAGCAAGGATATTTCTAGCAGCTTGTTTGGGATTTCTCTGTTCCCAGTTTTTCTCTCAGCAGCAGGAAAAGTCTCTATTCTTAAATTGTTCTTTTTTCCTTCCTTTGAGAAAGGAGGTAATTTGAAACCGGTGATATAACTAGCATAAACACAAGAAAAATATATCAATACACACAATAATTTAGCAATTAATTTAATACCTATTTAATACCTATTTCAAGCTCACAAACTATTATTGTTTCATCCAAACATGATGGCCTGGCAATTTCCTAAAATTACCTCTGCTAGGAAAAACCTTCACTTCTCTTTGCCTCATCACTCATGTCTCTCCTCTTATTTAACAAAATTTCATCCTATTTATAATTCCAGTTGGTCTGGATTAGCCAGGTAGTATTTGTCCTGTAGTAAAATATGTTCTTCTTCTCCTGGCAAGGCCCATCTGTTGGCCAAGACAGCACATTGCTTGGAGTTGCCACAGGCTGTAGGACTGGCTTTTCTCCAGGAGCATCCAGGAACCAGTGTGTGGCTCTGACAGCCCAAGGGGCTCTGGACAATATGATAAAAATAAATTATATTGAAGTCAGGGCCATCCTTCTCTGGCCTGAGTTTTTACATCAGCCCCTGTGCCTGGTGTTCTGTCAGCTGGCACTAGGCACTAAGGGTCATCTAAGCCATAAAAAGAATTAATCACAGACTTTAGGAAAAAAGGATGTCTGACTATCACATTTGTATTAGCAACATCAGGCATGTTTTTACCAGTAGCCACCCCAAATTAAGCCTCTACCCTTTAAGTCATGTTCTGAGGCTTCTTCCTCACAAGCCCTGACTTCATGTGCAAATGGGAGACATTTGTTCTGCTGGCACTTCAAGGGTGTGATGACCTTTCCATCCTGAAAGGAAAATCTTGATAAAATCACTAATTAATGACTGAGCTTGAATCATTTGTCCTAGATATGTGGACAAACAAAGAAGCTAAAGGTCTGGCTATTAAACAGGAAAGAAAGGTTTTACTTCATAGAGCGAGCTGTTCAAATACCTAGAATGGTGGTAATTGATTTATATGCAATTATTGGAGTACAGAGAAGCAATTATAGCTGTTATTTGAAGCCCAGTTCTACTGTGTGGTGTTTCTATGCAAAAAAATGATTAGTTACCCACTGATGAAAAATGGTGGTAGAAGGATGGAATTTCTCCTCATTTAAACTTCATACCCAATTTTACCCCTCTGATCTCTGCTTTCTGTACCTTGAGAATAACAGGGCTGTTTAGTCCAGACCTAGCAAATCTAGCTGACAAACCACTGGCAGGGAAGAGACTGCTGGCATGGGATGGGGATTTGATCACAGAACTGTAACACTGCTGGTATTATTGAAACAGGATCTGCCAGAGTCCAGCTCAACTCACAGTCACCCAGGGCTGTGTTCATACAGTCAGCAGTCAGAGCACTAAATGTTATTTAATCTGTAACTCCTGCAGATTGGTCTGGAAAGTCACTGAGATGTCCAGAGATCTCACAGACTGACTATGAACCTCCATCACCTTTCAGGGTGCTCAGCCTCAATACCCAAAAAACCATTCTGGTGAGCTTGGGAGCTGAACACATCAAAGAGAGATGGGAAGAGAATGAAATAAGAATGTCATACTAAGGGAGGGTCCAGGACAGCTCTCAATGACACCCTGGAGTGTTTGTCTGTCACTCCAGAGCAGAGTTGTGAGCATACCTGGCACAAGCTCAAGCTCTTTGCTATGAGGTTTGGAAGACAGAGTCATGTCTGCTACATCATTGAAATGAGAGATGGGGATTAGTCCCTATAAATTTCTCCTTTACCCAGTGGTACAGAAAAGCCTGTATCACATTCTGCAATTTAAAAAAGGGACAAAATCCAGGCCACCACTTCTGTGACAGCATCCTTGGTCCAGCAGCTTCTCAGGCAGGATTCCTCTGATTGAAGAGTATTGTGGCAACATCAAGTCAAAAATCCTTCAGTGATCTTTCACCACAGTGGAGGTACAAAGGGTTGGAACTGTGCCTCTGTATTTCATGAAGCCCAACAAAAATAAAGTTAGTAACAATTATGGCCAACTTCTCCAAGAGAGAGCAGTCTGTACTCCCCATCTACAGGCACCAATAAAGTGATTTGTCACACAGTGTTTTAAGTTTAACTCACTCTCAGTCTGACAGGAGATTTGCTTCACTTAGCTGTGGCTGAAATGGCTGAGCTGAGCTCCAGCCATTCCTGGGCTAAGCCAAGCTGCCCCCACTTCACTCCAGACCCTCCTGGAGGATGCACTTGGGCACTCATCACAGGTTGTATCAACAGAGGCACAGGTGCAGTTCTCTTCAGCACATAGCTCAGGGATGGCACCTATGGCAAAGAGGGCAGGAAATGGAGACAGCCACCTCTTCATCTGGCACAGCAGGATTTGCCAGAATGTTCAGCAGAGCCCAGAGAATGAATTACAATTAGCTGCTAAGGCTGAAGCAGTCTAAAATACCCACCAGGAGACATCCTAACACACAAAACATGCACTAACAGGCACACTACAGCCCCTTACTACAGATCCTGGATCCTCCCTCCTTCACTGCAGACCAGTCCACATTTTCTTATATGCCCAACTTTGCTGGGGAATCCCTGGAGGGAGCACAGGGTAAATAGTGCAGTTCTGCTGCCTCTGGGAGGGTGACACAGACTGTATAACTAAGATGTGATTCCCCCATTTCAGAGAAGGAAAGATGAAGGATCATTTGGGAAATGCTGCCTATTCCTCAAATCCCTCACTGGCCAATTCAAGTAATTAAAAATATATTCCACTGACAGCAATGCAGTGACATTGAGTCTGTGACCTCTGGACAACTGCAGGTCTGTGGACTACAATCATAACAGCCCTAAAGATAAGGTTTGACAGCACATTTATTTATTTCCATTTCATATGGAGAGGGTCCAAAAAGCATTAAAGCCTGAAAACCTGCAGGCTGGTGAAGTAGTTCTTTGCCAGCAAGGGAGGGGATAATCAGGGTTACAGTGAGGTATTGAAAAATATATCATAAAACACCTTCATCATTCACAACATTGCCTGTCAGTAATCTCCTGGCAGTATTTACCCACACAGAACTGGGGAGAGAGCACCCATTATCACTCACTATTTTGGGCTGGTTTTGTAGATGTGTTACAAACACCACTGGATTTTAAGGAAGTGTTCAGCAGCCTCTTTGGCTGACACAAAGCTATCCTAAAAGCATTCCCAGCTCTCAGGTCATACAGTCAGGCTTGTAGGCTCAAACTCTCACAGTGTCATCTGAATTTCTTGCACATCTCTACAGAATTGCTCCACCACCTTTTTCCTCCTGTGGCCAAGTGCAGAATGACCTTCAGTTTTTGCACTGCAGCCAAAAGCAGTTTATTTAGAAAGTTAGAAGACAAAAAGAGTTTAGAATAAACTTCTGTATCTTTTTCACTAACACTTTGATCAAGCATGTAAGCTCAACAAAAATAACTCATCATCAATGGCTGGGCTGTACTAGAGCATTCCCAAGCTCAGGCCATGAAATAGTTAATGAGCCTGTTTCAAAACACTTTAAAAAAAGGAATCCTTCTGCTTTCTGAAAGTGGCTTTGGAATAGACCCAGACTATTTAAGTCACAAAATACTGAGACACAGTAGTAATTATTCATGGTGAACCCTTACTTACTTGTCAGTAAATCACCATTAAGGAAAGGTTAAGACTCCCTCATTTAAAATGAGAAGCCAGGGGTTTTGTCATCCCCCTTTATCATCTTTGACTATATATAAAAAATTATTAACACGCGTATGCTTTCCCATCAAAATCTCCAGTAACATCAGGCAATATGTGTAAAATACATCAGCAATAAAATGGAGTTTAGTGTATCTGAGGAACTCCGTGCAGGCTTTGTAAAATGGTAGTCTGACCTCAATCCAACCAAACAGAACCCGTTTCCTTTCAAAGGGAGACACTTCTTTTAAGACAGAAAAGCTTAAAAGAATCAGCTTTAGTCCTTAGGAACAGACTCCTTATAAAAGTGCATCAAAAAAAAACCAAAGTATCTTGTTCAATTACAAAAGCTTTTATTCTTGCAGATGCTTAAGATGATGATCTTCCGTGTTTCAGAGGGGAAAACAATTTCCCAAGGGTGTTTCTGAGCGAGACTGTCAGGTGATGTTTTCAGTGCCTGTACTGTTCTAGGTGGGGGAAACAACCCAACAAAAAGAGCCCACACATGCACAAAGGAGATCAGAGATGCAGCCTCACTAGATGGCAACCCCTGGGCTGTCCAGGTGCCCTCACCACCTCCACAGCATGGAGAGGGGCTCCATTGCTCCTCAGGAGTTACACTGAAGTTTTTATTTGGTCTGTGTTGGGAAAAGCTGCTGTTAGCTCCTTTCCAGGCTTATCAAATTACCATGCCAGGTAGTCCTCAGATACAAGTACATCATCCTCTGGCAGCAATGTAGCCATACTTAGAAAAATGCTGATTTCTAGATTTCTTTTTTTTTTTCCTTTCAGTGCAAGCTCCCATAATCTGAGCATCCCCCTTAAGGAATTATAGCAGGTTAGAGGCTAAGCTGAAGAGACTTGTGCAGCTGCTGCTCAGTCAGCCTGATTCCCAGAGCCTGACCCAAAGTACCTGCAAGCCCACAAAGAACCCTCCCAAGCTGGCAGCACTGGGAATGAGCTGCCAGCCCAGCCTTGGATCAGCCCAGCTCTGCTGGCACCCACAGAGCTACTTCTCCCACTGGCTTTAGACAAGGCCTAACCCAAGAAGGCTGATTGATGCTCAGCTTCTGAGCACCACAGGTACAAGGCAGCAGAGCACCAAATGAGCAAAAACCACCAGCTGCTCAGAGTTGTGGCCCTTCAGGGCTGGTTGGAATAAGAAGATTAGGTCTGTGGGCAATCAGACTATTCAGGTTTGCAATGTCTATCCCAGAACCAATGCCTGAAAACCTCTTTTTGACTTCTGAGCAAATCTCACTGACACCTGTGAGACAGCTGACACGATAGGCTATAAAGTCTTCAGGATTAGATGCCCAGTTAATACACATTTGCCTACTGAGCTTATGAGATAAATAAATGCTAAAACAGGTGGGTTTGTTCCTTACCTGGGACCACTGCATTATCAGCTCCCCTATCATTTGCAAATCTTAGGTGCACTGCTCAGGGGAGAAAAATGGGCATGCAGATTATTAGCACAGCATCATTAAGCTGAAATAATTCTGAGCAGCTATCAAGACACACTGCAAACTCACATGCTTGAAGTAGGAGCTAAACAAACAAAAAAATAATCCAACATATCTCCACCTGCAATAACCCCCAGCTGGTCTTGCCCAGGTAGTGTCAGACGCAGTTGGGTGCAAGCTCTGCTGGGAGCTGGCAGTGTGCAGCTCCTAATGCAAGCTGGGAGGTTTGCCAAAGTGAGGAAGGCAGGACAGAGCTCACAGAGCAGAACACTGTCCCATCATCAAAACCAACAGCAGGGCAGGATTAACCTAATTTGTAGCTACCTCGGCTGGACAGGCTGCCCATTGATCCTCATACACGCTCTGGAGAAGCTGAGTGAAATAAACTGCTGCAAAATTGTTCTTGAAAAGTGCATTTCCTCAACAGCACCCAGCTATCAAACGCTGGAGTGTTGTGGACATTCATCCACGGTGGTTCCTTCCATACAGCTTGTGGACACTTGGGCAGCTTGTGGGGAGGAAAGAGGAGGCAGCAGTTACAGCTCTTGCTTATGAAAGTAAAATTAAAACATTTGCCAAACAATTATCTCAGTTTATCTCCAAAAGATTTTGTTTCACCTCTCCACACTTCCCAGCATGCTGACCCCAAATTTCTGAAAAGTTAAACCTGGGTAGAAGAATGAAAAAAAAAATTGCTTTACCTTCCACACTATCTTTTAAAACACAGAAGGCGCAAGGATTTGTCACCACCACCGAGGGTAAAACCCCAGGCTGATCCCTATGTGGATCCCGTTTAAAAAACAAACAATCCACTTGGGGCTGGCAGGGAGCCAGACTGCAGGATTGCCTTTGAAAACTTGCATCTCAATAGGAAACCTCCGAGTATTTTGATCTGTTTTCATAACTGTAACAATTTTCATCCCTTGGCTTTGTAGCGTATTATCGCTCCTTTCTTTCTACCAAGTTACAGAAACAGACGGCACAAATGAAGGCCAAACAAGCACGGGTTGTGCTTAAAATACACCATTTCAAAAGATTTGGAAAAGACAAAACCCGCTGCCTGTCTTAACTCCTGCCAAGAAACCATTACAGAGGATGGAGGCACGGTGAAAGCCCCCGAACGCCCTGTCCCAACAGCAGTAACAACCACACATCTCGGATCTATTGTGTAGCTTTATTTTTATAGGACCTATCATAGACTCTTTTACATAACTTAAATGATTATCAAATAATCTCCTGTGCACAATGAGACGGAGCCGCATCGCTTTCTGAGCTTAGACACATTCCTGGAAGAAATCTAACAGTCTGTAGGAATCACATGGCCGCAGTGGCTACAGTACATTTTTGTCCCGAACTTACACCATCAATTAACTTAGGAATCGCTGTAAATTGCCGTTTTGCAAGATCCTGCAAGACGCTGTTAAAATTTCAGGACACCGAGTTTTGGTAGCAGCATTTTTAATTTTGCTTCACTTTCTTGCCTTTGTGTCCTCAGCTGAACACCTGCCAGCACTTGTGACAAACGTGAGCCTGGGAAAAATGTTAAACGCACCTCAAGTGTTGACACGAGCTTTAGAATTAGACTGAAATCACTGACGAGTAGTCCCCGCGGCCTCTGAGGAGCGCATCCCCTGTCCCCAGGTCGCCCACAGGTTCAGCAACGCGTCTGCCTACAGCCAGCCAAGCCCCGGCCCCTAAGGAAGGAGGATGAAAGGGGGGCACCGGCCGCTACAAAAAGACCTGAAGAAACCCAGAGTTTCACATTTTATTTGCAGCGTCGCCCAAACCGCAGGAGGAGGAGACTGGCAGTGCACAAGGGTGAATCCTGCGGGGGCCGTGGCCGCGGTTTCGGCTGCGGGGCTCTCGCATGCAGCGCAGTGTGCGGATCCCCGCGCTGCCCCAGCGCCCGCGGGGCGCCGGCGGCCCTAGAGGCCGGGGTAGGCCCCGCGGTGGTACCCGCCGCCGTAGTCGTAGGGCGGCTGCGGCGGGGGCAGCGGGCACTCGGGGAAGAAGGGGGCGAACCCCGCGGGCAGGTGTCCCCCGGGCTCCTCGCTGCCGGGCACGGGCTCGGCGCCGCCGCCGCCGGGGTAGATGGGGCGCAGCGGCTCGGGCGGCGCTTTCCTGGGCGGGCTGCAGGGCGCGGCCGGGCTCCAGGGCGGCTCGGGGTACAGCAGCCCGCCCAGCAGCGGGTGCGGCCCGGCGGGCAGCGGCAGCTCGTACAGCCCGTGCTCCAGCCCCAGCTCGGCGGGCAGGCGGCCGCCGAAGGCGTCGCTGGGGGCGGCGTGCTCGGGCAGCAGCGCGCCGTACTCGGGGCACAGCAGCTCCAGGAACTCGGTGGCCTCGGCGCCGCCGGCCCCGCCGCCCTTCTCCGGCTCCTTGGCGGGCGGCCCGCGGGCGGCGGGCCCGGGCAGCGCGGGCTCCGTGAAGAAGGAGGGCGGCAGGTTGCGGTCCCGCAGCGGCACCTTCCGCGGGCCGCCCGCCGCCCGCTCCGCGCCGCTCGCCCGTGCCTCCGCGCCGCCCGCCGCGCCCCGGCCCCGCTGCAGGGAGCCGAAGAGGGCGGCCAGGCTCTTGCTCTGCAGGCTGCTGCCCGGCGCGGGCTCCCGGCGCGGCGGGGGCCGGGCGGGGCAGGCGGCGGGCGGGCAGGCGGCGGGCGGCGGGGCGGCGGCGGCGATGATGCCGGTGCAGCGCTTGATCTGCTTCTGCAGGTACTTCCTGTGGTTCACCTTCCGCCGGGACTTCACCGGCCGGTCCAGCGCCAGCTTGATGTTGCTGGAAGCCGAATCGATGAAGCTCAGCAGGTCCCGGGTGGCTTCTCTAAAGTCCCCCGCGTCGCCGCCGCCGCCGCCCTCGTAGCCCTTCTCCAGGTCGGCATAGCCCAGGAGCCCGCCGGCGGCGGCGGGGAAGCAGAAGGAGAGGAGGTGGTGCGGACTGAGCAGCGCGGCGGGCACGGCCATGGCCGGCGGCGAACGCCGCCGCCCCGAGTCCCGACAGAGTCCGCTGGGATGCGCCCGGCGGGCGGCGGCGGCGGAGCGGGGAAAAGGCGGCGGGCGGGGAAGGAGGAGGAGGAGGAGGGATCAGAGCGGGGCTGGCCCGGCCCGGCCCTCCCCGCCGGGAGCCCGGGGGCCGGGCCGGCTGCACCCACCAACCCACCGAGCCGGGCGGGAACACCGGCAGCGGCGGGGAGGGACGAGCATCGCCCCGGGACTGGGACACGCCCGCCCTGGGACAGAGACACAGCCCCGCGGGACAGGTGTACACACCCCGGGACAGGTGTACACACACACACACCCCGGGACAGGTGTACACACACACACACACACACACGCACACACACTCTCTCTTCAGGACAGGTGCACAGGCATCACCTGGCCAGACACTCGCAGGCACCCCAGAGCAGGTGCGCAGCATCCTTCAGAGCCCATCAGCCGTGTCCCCGCTCCTGCAGCTACCCGGCTGGCACAAATCGTGTTCCTCCCTCTGGGGTCCGGCCCGGCGCTCGCACGGCTCTGGGTGCAAGGGCTCGGGACATGCTCCCGCTCTGACAGCCGCCAGGATACACACACTTAAATTGATTTGTAAAGGATGCTTCTTTCCAAGCTCATTGATATGCACATTGCATGGCGTATTCTCTGTCTAGTCAAGTCCTAAGAAAATTCAGAGCTGTGATCCAGTAGAGATTTCAAATAGCTGGGGTGCGGGGAGTTAAAGTCACAGAATTATGTAATGGTAGGGACTTTAAAGATCATCTAGTTCAACTTTCCTACAGTGAGCACAGACACCTTCCACTAGACCACCTTGCTTGTGGTGTTGCATGGACTTAGTGAAGCAGCAGTATAAATCTTCCATATAAAAGAAAAAAGTTAGTCCAGTGGCCACTTAAAGTACTGTTAACAACTCCTGAAGGAACTATCTTGTCTTTTTTTGTAGGGAAAAGGTATTTCAATTTGCCTTCAGAAAACTCTTACATTGATGCAGAACAACCCTCGACCCAGCTCCAGATTTATGTTCAATGCTTTTATATGTCCAAATTTGAATGAAGATCCATATCCAATTTGGAATTTAAGTAAAGTTTTCATGGTCTGCATCAGTTCATTAGAAATGCAGCAGATTTATATTGGGAGGAAAAAACAGAAAGCAAAACTGCAGAAGGAAAGTGAGACAGGCTCCTTGGACTGTAATTAGTGGTAAAATGGAAAAACCAGCCAAATTCACCTCACTGCGGTTTGAAACACTTGTTGAATGCAAAGCAAGTATTGCAAAGGGAAAAGAGGAGAAAACATGTATTTCATGGGAGGAAAAGAAAGCGCAATATCCTCTACAAAACAAGATTGCTGATTTTCTTTATCTCTCACCAGCAGCTCTCAGCAAGGTCCCAGTGGCAGGCAGAACCTCACAGTCCCAGGCACAGCCTGGGTTCTGCTGCCGGCCCATCCGGACTGGGTCTCCTTTGCCAAACTTGCTCAGCTGGAGGCTCCCAGAGTCTCTGTTATTTCGGGACTCACTCTGAGTGTAACTGTGTGATTGAAGCAAAAGATCCCTGGTAGGCAGAGGGCTCTGGGAAGTTTCTGTATCTCTCCATGTCAGAATGAGTATGTCTACATAGAAGGTGGATTTAAAGGACTTAGCTGGAATACAACTGACAGGGATTAACGATCTGAGCTGTTACCCTCAGGCCCTGTCAAGCCCTGTCAAGCTTTGCAGCCTGCTCCAAGCTCCCTTATTGATGGGAAAATGTAAAGAACAACATATACATCCCCCATGTGCTCCACTAGATAGTTTTGCATCCCCTGTGAAGCCACTTTGAGCTGCACAAGGGTCTAGAAAACGGGGGTCACTATCCTTCATTGGAGGTGCAGACAGTCTGGGATTATTTCTTATGTGAGCAACATGAAATTATTCAAAGAGAGCGGCAATGAAGTTGTCCTCAAATTAGCATCCGCCTCAGCATTGTAGCAGCAATATTCCCTGGCTTGTCTAAAGGGTTTGTTAATGAGTCTGGATGGCATTATATGCAGAGTGGATAAATATCCGGTGGCTCAGATAAAAAAGAGCTGAAAGCCCCAGCTTCGCTTCTGTAAGGCTGAATTCATTCAATTAAACAGCTTTGAGAGCTCAGCTACGGTTTAGCGGGAGACTTTATTACCTCCTAAAACTTGGAGAGTATTAAAACAATTGTCAGGCATGCAAAGGAAAGTTTGCATTCAGTTGTGCTAAGCAGCTGAATTTACATATTCTCAACCAGATCTGGAGATGTAGAAAGCCTTCATAATTGCATTAAACATGCTTATTCTCCGTGTTCTCTCAGGCAGAGCTGATTACCCCGAGTTGGGCAATGCCTGGAGGGAAATTTGCTAAGCCACATGATGTCAACAACTTGTAAAGAAACTTGATTTTTTTTCAAGGAAATAGCAGTTTGGTTATTTCTGAAAAACATCTCTTTTCTAGCAGCTGTATGAGACTGCTTGTCTTCTGCCTGTGCCCTTTCAGGATGCTGATGCTGAGTCCACTCATGGTGACTCTCAGGGCCAGCTATCCACCTCAGCTCACTAGCAGGGTCTAATGTCCAGGAATGCTGGGTTTAGACCCACAAAATAGCCCCAGTCCCAGGCAAAATTTTGAATTTTGGACCAGATGTGCTTCTCCCTGCACTTTAGCCCTAACAGACTGGGGTGAGTGAAGTGGCTGCACAATTGCTTCCACCATCCCAAACCTTCATCCCACAGGAAAGCACTCAGTGCTTACTAATGGGCTCCAGGGGTTATACTGCTTTTTTTTTTCTCACTTTTGCATAGGAAATTTATCTGGCTTTGTGCATTTTCCTATGCTTGTTATAGGGAGCAGCATCTCAACCACCTCTGGGGGTTGACCAAGGCTTCTGAGAGTAATGCCCTTGGCATCCAGTTTGGCTTTTTTTCTCAGAATCACTCTGAGAATCAAAGGGAGTAGGAGCATGCCCTGATCACTGATGCTTTGCTCTGGCCACAGATTGAGCTCATGGCCACACGACTGAGCCCTTCACAAGAAGAACAATTTGTTACCCTTGCAGCCCAGGCGGGACACAAAGGAGAGCAGTTTCCACAAGCAAGGAAGCATTGCATAGTCGAGGGCTGTGTTACAGTGCCAGCACTTCTGGGGAGCAGCTGCTCGCTGGAGCCAGTTGCACGAGCTCTGTCTGCCCTCCTGAAGCTCATGGGGCTGCTCACCTCAGTGTCCAAGTGTCCCAGGGTAAATCCTCTGCCATGCCAGGGCAGGATCTCACTGGGATTCAGCCTGAAAGAAATATCTCATGTTGTGCCTCATCACTAAAAGGAAATAGATTCAGGCTGATATAAGGAAGAAATGTCTTATGATGAGAGTTGTAAAATGCTGGTGCAAGTTGCCCAGAGAGGTGGTTGATTCCCCATCCCTGGAAGTGTTCAAGGCCAGGCTGGATGAGGCTTTGAGCAAGCTGGTCTTGTTGAAGATGTCCCCACTCACTGCAGGGAGGTTGGAACCAGGTGATCTTTGCAGTCCCTTCGAACCCAAACTGTTCCATGATTTTATGATCACTAGCAAAACCTTCTCCTAGGGAAGGCAAACCAAATCCAGCGCTGAGCCCAGCTCTCACCATTCACAGCACCCACTTTCCTTTCATCGTGGTATCAGGGAGGCAGCGTGAAAGTAAGGAAATCTCTGAGACAGGGGAGGGAGGGCTCTTTTTTTCTTTTTTTCCCCCCTTCCTGGTTGTATGGCCCATATGGTTATCGAGTTCTGGGAAAATCTGGCTGCCCAAACAGGTGTCACCGCTCCCAACCTACAGACTCATTTCCTGATCGCGCCTTAATCGGCGACTTGGTTGTGAAAGTTGATTTCTTGCACATTCTTATATCAGTGGGAATTTCTGCCCTTCCCTGACAAGTATTATAGGCAGCCTTTGACATACAGCCCTACAGGACCTAAATAGGCTGCTATTCTTTCCCTACACTGAAAGGGAGCTTTGTGCCAGGGATTCATTAAACTGCACTGCACAGCCCTTCATAAATGGGCTCAATAATGAACAGTCGATTTAACTGGAAAAGCTGCTGGAGCTGTTAAATTAAAGGGAAATAAAGTGCACTTCAGGCTCAGTCTGCCAGAAGAAAATGTTGACCTAAAAAAAAAAAAATCTTTATTTTACTCAATGTCTTGCAAACAGGCTAAAATCTTCAGGAAGTTTATACTCACAACAGTGGGAACAATTTTAAAACACACTGATTTGCTTTCCCACTAATAAAGAAAGAATTGCAATAAAATACTCAATAAAATCAGGAGAGATGAAAGGCATTTTCCACTTAAGCCAAATTTTGTCCCCTTAACATGAATTTAATATTTGTATGTAGATCCCTCATCCCATCAACTTTATATAGGCAAAGCTTACACTGGAGCTGAGTTCATAAAGTCATGAGTGAGACACTTTATTTCCAGTTTGCCAGTATTTTCTGAAATTCTGCGGTGCTGGGCAGTCCAGTCCTTCAGTGCCAGGTCTGCCATCACGTTGCTCATAGTGCAGGGGGTGTTTTGCCCATGTGAGGTGTGCAGGACTCAGCTGAAAAACAGGCACACATGGGAGTCTCCATTTAATCTTCTGAATGAATGCAAAAGTCCATCATTCAGCTGAGCCTGACCCTCTTGGTTTTGGAGGGGTGAAATTCCTTATTTCAGTGAGGTTACTCCAGTGGAAACCTGGGGCAGTGAATCAGCTCTTCCATCACAGCCATCTCAGTCTCCTTCATCTGGACAGTTTTAAATCCTGTTTCTCACCTGTGTTCTGTACTTTATATATGAAATGTTGTAAAGAGAATCTATCTGTGTGAATGTAGACTGAAAGCTTAAGGACAAGAACATCAGAAGAAACGTGCAATGGGGAAGGGACCATGTCCAAATCTAATTCCTGGGGCAGCTCATCTGAAAAGAAACCTCAGCACCAGCTTAAAAAAATTTGTGTTGCTTTCACATTTCATGTTGTAGCTATTTTTCCTTATGTAAACTCTCTGATTGAAGAAACCCTCATCTTCTTCACACTGTTGTGATTTTTGTTCAAATCTTGTATATAAATATAAAGTGATGGCAGCAGGCTTTCGGCTACCTTCAATGGGCTTAATATTTTTTCATACTCTGAAAACATGGAGCATTCAGGAAGAATGCTGAAATTAGCTGAAATACGTCAATCTTCCACCTAAATTGTCTATAATTATTTGAAGTTTGCTTATAAATTACCTGGAGTAGATCAAAATCCCACAAGAACTGCAAAATCATGAACTTCACCATCAAAAAAATAGTGCATTTAATAGGCTGATAAGCCACCTCTTGTGCTGGTGACTCACCACTGTAAGTGCTGTGCAAAAAACACCACTGGCATCTTCAGGAGAGTTTTGGAGGTTGAAATTGTAATTTTGTTTTTCATTAAGTCCTGTGCATAATCTGGCACTTGGCAACTGGTAGAAATATTCTATGAGGATACATCTACAAATACATAAAATGAATTAGAAAATAAACCATTTTTCACACTATTGAGAATTTGTTTTGTCCTCAGCTCTTGTGTATTCCTTTAAATTTTCAGGGTTTTATCTTCACTCAGGGACATTTCTGAAGGTAAATGTGCAGGAGTTAGGATCAAATTCCTTCCTTTATTTCTCTAGTAGTGCAGGTTGCTGCTTGGATGAAATGTGAAATGCTATCAGACAGCAAGTAATGTCAAGCACTGTCTTGTTTGCTGCATACTATCTTCCCTGTAATGTTTTTTTCTGCTTGGCAGGAGCCAGCTTGTTTGATCTCCTGGTCCCTGGCAGGCTTTGAGGAGGTGCTACATGGCTTTGAGAAGGGGCTGTGTGGCTTTGGGGAGGACAGGAACTCCCCAAAGCTTACCTGATGCAAAGGGTGAGGATTTACAAACGCTGCAGCAGAGCCTTCATGTATGTCAGCGTGGGCCCTGGCACCAGAGGTGCTGGGCGTCCCTCAGGGCCTGGCCGTGCAGCGCCCACGGCACAGGGAGAGCAGGGGAGGGCCCGGCGCCCTCTGGGCAGCCTGTGGTCATGGTCACACACTGCTTGGCAGCACTGCTGCAGGAAGAAGCCTTCTCTGTCAGCATTTATGCTCTGAGGTGAGGACCTGGTCCCATTCCCAGCGAAGCCATTTCCACTGGATTTCATTGGGGGATGAATAACTCTGCTCGGTGGATCTAACGTTCGCAATTGCTGGGCATCTGCAATTCTCATGACTCTGGTAAGCCACTCCCTGTCCCTGATTCTGTTTGGGAATAATCAATTTTCCTGAGCCAGGAAACCCCATGTCAAAATCTGCATATGATTTGTGGCATCTTTGCTCCATGTAGCAATGAGCTGGACTCTGCTTGTCCTTCCAGCTCCCCCATGGCCTGGGATCAGCACTCTCTGCCTCTCTGGGCAGCTCTCAAATGATGCTTCAGCCAGGCTGACTTGGAGGTGACTTCTCTCTGAATTGAAGGTGATTTTTCAGGTACCTCTGACCACAGCAGTGTTATCATATCTTTTCCTACTCCTCTGTGTCTCTCAGTGCAGCTCAGCTGATAGATCAGCCTTGAGAGGAGAAGGCTCTGGGGAAATCTTCAAGCTCCTTCCAGTACCTAAAGAGGCGACAAGAGAGACAGAGAGGGGCTTTTCACAAGTGCCTGGAGAGACAAGACAAGAGGAAATGGCTTTAGACTGAAAGAAGATAGGTTTAGGTTAGATGTAAGAAAGAAATTCTTTCCTGAGAGAGTGGTGAGACTCTGGAATAGATGGCCCAGAGAGGCTGTGAATGTCCCAAGCCTGGAAGTGTTCTAAGACAGGTTGTATGGGGCTCTGAGCAATCTGGTCTAGTGGAATGTGTCCCTGCCCATGGTAGGGGTTTGGAATTAGACTTTTAAGGTCCCTTCCAACCCAAACCATTCTGGGATTCTATGTGACCCCATGGCAGACAAAAAGAGAGCCCAATCCTTACAGATATTTACCCATAGGGAAGCTTTTTCTGGTGTGTTACAATTGTTATGACATATTTGCAGCACAAGTTCATCTGTAAAAATGCTGTTCAGCAACATGCTCCAGTATTTAAATAAAAACAATTCATTAACAAACTCACATAGATGAAAATTGGTTAAATACCATTTATTTACAAGAATCTTTTTCTCATGTTCAGCAACATGTTCCAGTACTTAAATAAAAATAATTAGTTAATTAACTCACATAAATGAAAACTCATTAAACCCCATTTCTTTACAAGAACCTTGTTCTCATAAAAAGAAAAACAACTGTGGAAATTTTAATTGTTTTGCTTTTAACTTAGAAAGCTATCAAAACTGTGTCCAGTCTTGCCTATCAAAAATTGTCTTTTAGGAAATTTCAAATCATCTTTAATAAGCATAACTCAACGGGCAAATTTGATTTTTTTATATCCAGCCTTGCTACCCATCCACTGCAGCACTGGGCTGCTCTGAGGGACCCTCCAAGATCTGAAGCCAGACCAGGAGTACATTTTTGCCAAGGTGACATGAAGATCCATGTGAAAAATTAGCAGGTGTAGGACAGCTGATGTTCCTTGTCTGAGCTGCTGCAGGGAAATCAGAGTCTCAAATTAATTTCACAGTCTTCAGATAGCAGGATCAATTTTATTAGCTCTCTATTTTTTTTCCACTATTTATTTTTCTCCCTTGCTGAGGTATGTCTGCAGGGAGTTTAATCTCATCAGAAGAAGGAGTTGGTCCCAAGACCCCTTTGTTACAGCAAAGATGATGTTCTCAGTGGTGCAGCACGGCCTGGAGGCTGAGATGGCCACTGGTGTGCAGGACCTGGACACGGCAGCAGATTCTGCTCCTGCACAAAGAGCCTCCCTGGCCCACAATATATTGTCCCATGGGAAGCCCAGACCCTAAATCACCACAGCACCAGTGTCAGTCACCCAGGCCAAGCTCTGGGTCTCAGTGGGTTTGCTCTCCTGCTTAGATTTGGGCATATCCTGTGGGACAAAAGGCTTTGCTCGCAGCAAGAGGGGTCAGAACAAGTTTGTGGGGCACAGCTGCCTTTCAAATGGTACCTGTCATAGGTTTCTTTAGGAGTTTAGATTCTAATATTTTATTTTCCTATAAATTGTCTAGATAGACATATAATAAAGACATATATACCCAGGGTGGGAGTATACTGTGGTTAGGAGCTTTGCATACAGCCAATACTGTATATGGACTAAAATATAGACCAAAAATGCTGTTAAGAAAAGACCTCTTTTTTAAACCTACAACTGACATAAATATTGGATTCTTGGTTACCAGAAATGTTTTCTTAACCAGATTTTTCAGTCTTTTCTTAACAGAGCCACTCACAGATTGTTCCCTGAATTATTTCATGTTTAGAAATGGTGTCTGGTTAAAAGGGAGAGGGAGATGGAGGGAGAGAGTCGCACAAACTGCCATTATCATGCAAATTGCTCCAGAGGAAAAAGGACAGTGAAAATGATAGCACTGATCTAATTATCTGCAGGCCAATATAGCTAAGTCACTGAAAGAGGCCCACAGAAAAGGCTGCCACAGAAACACAAAAAACAGCCAGAAAACAATAAGGAACTTAGCAACAGTATAAAAACGGACTTCTTTCTGTGCACAAAGACTAGTTTTATGAGCATTTTTCTTGCTTTCAGTTTGCAGAAAAGGTTAGAGCACATTTTAAATTCTATGCCAGGATATTTCCCCCCGTTCAGCTCGCAGAGATCCTTTGGCACGCCGTCATATCGCGCCCGGCGGTGGGAACGTGCTGCTCCTGCCCGGCGTGCCCGGAGCGCCAGGCGGGATGGGCTGGGGGTCCTGCCACGTGGGGCCTGGCAGCACCAGCTCCATGCCCGCCATCCTCCATGCCCCATCCACCATCCTCCATACCCCCCTCCATGGGGCCTCCCTCAGCACATTCAAGCCTTGCCCTTTCCGTGTGTTGATGCTCTTGTCTCCGTCCCTGTGCTCTCAGGGGTTCCCAGCTGGAGGATGCAGGCTTTCTTTGCTTCCCACTGTCCTGGTTTAGGGCAAATATGGGAGAGAACCTCCAAAAGGGGGCCCCTCCAGAAAGGAAACCCACATGACCCTTCGTCTCAACTGGTTCAGGAAGGATTTCTTGGGGAGAAATGGAAAGAATCTGTTTATTTAACAGGCACAGCACCCCCCAGCACAGAAAATGAACAATACCAGATGACACCACTCTCTCACCGCTCTGAAAAAGATGACCAATTCAGAAAGTCTCTCTCAGGGATGATCGCTCTGTTATGAGTCCCTCCAGTGCTGGGGCAGCTGCTGCAGCCACAGGGTGCAAAACTCTTGGTGTTGCCAGATCCCAGTCCGGAGCAGGTTCAAGTAGGTCCAAAAGAGGGAAAGGATAAACAGTCCAGGGAAAAATTCCGACTGCTTAGCTAAACTAACTAATGAGCAGAAGCAAAGAGCAAGAGCAAAGCAGGAGCAAAGCAGAAGCAAGAGCAAGAGCAAAGCAAAAAGCAAAAGCAGCACTATGTACCGCCCTATCTGTGTGTCCTGCCAGCCGTGGGGGAGAGGCTGATAACAAAACCAAAACAAAACTTTCACTCTTCAGAGCCAGTCTTGAAGGCACAGAACATGATATCCAGCACAAACAGAACACACCAACGGGGATACAAGCATCATAACATCACCCTCGGACACCCACCCTCCCTTGGTGAGCTGTGCAAGGGTTTCTCGTCATCCCCTCCCCATGGAGCCACAAGAGGAGCCCGGCTGTGCCAGCCTGGATGGGCACAGCCATGGCCACAGCCCTCATCCAGCTCAGCAAGGACCTCAATGAGGAGCACAAGGCCCTGCCCACCAGATTGCCACATGACAACCAAACAAGAAATACTCAGAAGCCATTGATTGTGGCTGTCAAAAAGGACCCTGCGTGATCTCACCCCTAATCTCTTATTCATGGGGAGAAACAGGCAGCTCCAGAGTAACTCCCCTGTCCTATTTCAGTGATGCTGCTGACCTTGTTTTCCTGCTGACCATGAAAAGGGTCCCATTATCAACCGAATCAAACTAATCTCAACCAGATCTGGAGAACTGCCAGATTTGTCCCAACATTCATTGGAGCTACAAGTGCCAAACCAGTGCAGGCAGTTGCCCAAAATGTCCTGAAAATGGTTTTTAGAAATTCAGAGGTCACCATGCTCCTTCTTGAGGGGGACACTCCCATCCAGTAACTACTTTTGTTCACTGCAGGTTTAAACTGGACTAGGAACAAAGCTGGAAAGGGAAAAAACACAGAGCACCTCTCTCAAAAATCTCCAAGTCATCTAATCCCCCTTACTCCCATTTGTAGGTTTAGAAAGTCTATTAATATATCAAAATATCCATAATTAGCCTCATGCCAAGCATGGACAGACACCACAAAAAATAGTTGCCAGATGTAGTATGCCCTGTTCATGTGACTGGATGCTCAGGAAAATGGAAGTGAGGAAAGACATTAGTTTCCAAACAACTTTTAATTATTTCTTGTGGGCCTATGAAAGGGACTTTTAAGAAGTATATGAAAGGGAATATGGAGCTATCATTCAGCTTGGATCGGGAGACTCACCAATATCGACAAAATTCAGTCTTCTAGTGGCAACACAAGGAGGAAGAATAGAATCCACTGGAAAACCCTTAGGGAGGAGAGGATTCAGACTACATCCTCAGACACAGACAGGGTGGGCCCTTTTGCCAATGACTCAGGCCAGTTCTGAGCCTGTCACCCTCACACAACCAGCCAGACATGGAGATATGGAATAAATTTTGCCCAGAGGAAGTTATGTATATCTGTTTTCAGTACATCTGGTGATATTTTTTGTGCAAGATACCATCTTTGAGCCGTCTCTGCAGACTGGAGCCTTCATCTCTGATCTCCAGGTGGGAACCACCATGTGTGGACCACTGCAGAGTTAACTCATGGCCTAGATGCACTGTTTAAAGGTAGTTTTCCTTAGAAGCATGGTTTTGGTCCATGGGATGGTATGGGCTTCAAGGAGGAAGAATCAGAAGGAGAAAGAGGGCAGAAGAACTGTTAACAGAATTTTAGAAAGGCTGGGCAGATTCACTTGCAGAATTTAGTTCTTGAGAAAGACAGCTTAACTATCAGGTGCTCCAAAAATCATTGTGGATGAAATGTTCCCACATCTATCCAGCTAGGTCTCCTTGAGATCCTGCCCAATCTGTGTCCCAGAGGACAAACTGTGGGTTTACAATGCACATTACTTGAGTGGAGATCTACAGAAACTTGGGTCCCTTTCAGAGGGAATTGGTCAGGGCAGCAGAATCTTGTTAGATTAGAAGTCTGCTAATGAGCCACAGGCAGACCTGTGCACTTCTTTCTGCTGTGGTCCTTCCTTTTTTCCTGTCCCAGCCCCAGCTCCCACCACTGTCTGTGGCCAGCATCACACACAGCCCCATGGTGAACAGCCCAAACTGCTGCTAAAAGATAAACCGGTCCTTTTTCAATGTTGACAGGCTCACCTGAGCCCTGATTGAACACCCAAAGCCCTTCACTGCATTGCCAAACCCTTGTACCACCTTTTCCTACCTTACAGACCTCTTGGAAATACAGAAAATCACAAAGGAAGGAAGCCCAGAAGTGAAGTTGGCATGCAGCTCATCCTCCAGCATGGCCATCTAACTGCAGAAATTCTCCCTGTGTCTGAAGATACAACAGACAGCAGCAGAATAAACAAATCACATGAAGGAAACCACCACTAAGACAGAGAAATAACAGGAACTCAGCCCCTCCATCCAGCTCTCTGGCATTCATCACATCTTGTTTTGATTTTGTAGTGCCCACAAAACGGATATATTTTCTAGGAGAGCTTTGTTAGCATTTATGCTATTGTAGGGGGAGCTGTCATGTTTGTGAATAGTCAGCTAAGGTCAGAAAACAGATTTTGGTGGCAAAATTGGCTGTGTCAGATAAATGTTAGTCATGGCAATTATCTGCCAGGGAATGTGAACAGGCTACAAAAATGATAAGAGGAGCTGCTGACACCAGAGATCCAGTTTCAGTTTTTTCCATGGAATTTAATTTATGCCATCTTTGCAAACAATACCTGACTGTGAGATGGTCCAGCACCAGAACAGCAGCCACCAAACTGGTACCCAGCTGAATTCACCTCCTTGTTTGTTGCACCAGAGAGATTGGAGAGGGTTTGAGCCTTCTTCCTCACAATTCTGTGCATTCTCTGATCTCCCACATAGAAGTCTCTCCCCACCTGATACTTCAGGGAGGAACTAGATCAAGCACTGCTTAGGTTAACAAGGGCCATGAAAACTAGACTTCATTGTCAATATCTAAAGCACCCCCTTAACATTTCAGGAAGTGATGGGTTTAATTCCTTTCTGTGTTTCCCAGCTGCAGAACACACACCAGTAATCAGCTGGATGGAGGTGTGGGGATGATGCTCACAGTCTGATGCCCACCATCCATGATTTGCTCCATGACAGGAAGGGCTGTGCAGAGAGGTCCAGCAATAACCCAATGGAGTATCAGTCTTTAGGGCTGTGAGACCAGGAGCAGCTTTGGGAGGATGCCCAGGGTCAGGCACCATCATTAAGAGCTGTCTGTCAAACCACTCTTCCCATCACCAAGAAAAAAATATGGCCTTTTAAAAAGTGTCTGGGATACACAGATCCCTTTCTGAGAGCATGGAAGATACGTCTGTGTTGGTAGCCCAGGGAAGCAGTTTCCAGCTGCTTTGACTGATAGTCTGATATCTGACTTGCCCTTATCCTTAGGGTTATTTCATACTCAACGAATAGCAGCAGGAAAGAAGATGAAAAGGGAAGAAGGAAACCCACACAAATTATTTTTTCCCTTTGAGTTTTGTTTTTTTTGTCCCAGCTGATCCTGCTGGCCCTGGTCCACAGTTATTTGCTAAGGAGGGGACGGTTACACCTCTATAGTATCAGTCAAAGTTGGGCACTTGAGGCCACAGAGGCTGCCTGGGATGTTCAGACTGATGCTTAAGAAAACATTTCCAAGTCACCATTCCTTGCTTTCCTCTGGGGATGGCTGAATACCTGCCTGCCTGTAAAAAGTGGGGAATGAATTCCTTATTTTGCTCTGCTGGTGTGTGCAGCTTTTTCTTCACCTATTAAGCTGCCATTATTTCTCACTTCTGCCCTTACCATTCTCTTCCCTGTGCTGCTCTGGGGGTGGGGGGAATGACTGCATGGCTGTGTGGGGCTGAGCTGCTGGCTGGGTTAACCACAACAAAATGCTAATTTCAGAGCACAGTGCAGAAGAAATTGACTTGCACCCCTCACACTGGTGCCCAGTAATTGAGGGTCCATTGGGACAGCAAGCTGAAGAGTTCCTGTAGCTTTGTGCCAAAGGCTCCTGCGTGGCTTGTGAAGCCCTGGGGTCAGGTATTGGCTCCCAGTGCTGCTTTGGTGTTTAATCTGACAATGAAACTGCTGCCTACTTTCACTTCCATCCTCTCCATTTCCTCCTCCATCAGCAAAGACTGATGTGCATCTTGGTATCTGCAGGAAGGACCTTTGTGTTCCCTTTATTGTCACAGCCACCCTCTGCCTTAAGGATGAGCCCCAAAGACAAGGATGTTTCATACACTGGGGTTTGGCTGGAGAGAAGATGCAATTTGCTGCATTTGCAGGGACTTTTCTTGTTAGGCTAAATCTTGAGGCTCAGACTCCTGAAAGTGTCCAATCCCTACCAGTTTTAGCACGAGTCAGGGAATATTGCCTACGGCCAGAGATGATCTGTGCTGGTAACTCTCCAGGGTTTGGAGACTTAGAGTATGTGACTCTTGGTCAGGTTCAAGCCAACTATACTTTAGAAACTTTGGAATTTTATTCACATTTTCCAGTTTTCCTTTTGCCCATCCACCACCACATCACCTTACTGCTGCTTTTGAAAAAGAGAAAGAAAAAGAGAAAATAATAAAGAAATAGGAAAATAGCAACCCCAGCTTCATCAAATTGTCTTATTTTAAGAACACTTGGCAGAACAAATCTCATTTAGCAATCTCAGCCAACTCTTGGTAACAAGTCGCTCCAGTAGTAGTGCCATATCAGTTCTATTGGCACATGGGCACACCACTCACACTGCCACTGCTGCCTTCCTCCACTGGCCACGGCCTTCCCTGGTCAGGGCCATCCTGGAGTCACAGAATCATGGAATTCTTTGGGTTGGAAGAGACCATTAAGGCCATTTGGCCCAACCACCCTGCAATGAGCAGGGACCCCTTCAACTAGACCAGGCTGGTCAGAGCCCCATCCAACCTGGCCTCAAATATTTCCAAGGATGGGGCATCCACCTCCTCTCTGGGCAACCTGTGTCTCTGTACCTCATTGCAAAGAACTTCTTTCTTATACCTAATCTGAACCAACACTCCTTCAACCCTGCATGCTCTGAGCATGTGTGTGCACGTGTAAATTCCCATTCTAAGCAAGGGGCCGCTGCAGTTGCATTTTCTCTCAAGATGTGCCTACCTCCCAGCTTGCTGCTGTCACTGTCCTCTCCCTTTTTTAAACATAAAACCTTGTCCAAAAGCAGTTGTGTAAAGATTTAATCAGATAAGAGCTTGTAATTAGGATAGCTTGGAAGGAGGAAGGCTGGAGGAGTGGTAATGTGGGGGCCTTTCCCACCCTGAGGACACAGCCTACTTATGGAGCCCATTTTCTGGACTCAATCATTTCCTGACAGGGGTTACCTGAGAGTAAGAGCACCGTGGTCACTGTGCTAAAATCCTGTTCTTCCCACTGGACTTAAGCTCCCTGTGACCCCGGTGGGAGCAGGGATACCCTATGATAGCTGATATAACCCTGTGAGAGCACCAAGCCATGGGTGCCAGCCCCGTGCACGCAGCTGACACTTCCTGAGTCACCCTCCCAGGGCTGCTTCTCCAGGAGCCACTTACTGACTCGCCTCAACCCAAAACAACAACATCCATCCTCGTTCCCCTTCCCAGCCCGGTGCCCCGCCCTGGAGCAAGAAAAAGTGTGGAATAATCCTCCTGCTCCTGCTCCTGCTGCTCCGTTCGGTGTGTGGTCTGCTGCTCGGTGTCGTCATGCAGACAGTGCAGAGACAGGGGGTCAGGCGGGTCATCAGAATGCTAATAAGAAATCTGATTGATGAGCCGGTGCCTCGGGGATGAATGGGATACTTAATTAATGACTTCTGCTCTGTTTAAGAAAAAGTTTCCCTTAACTTCCATCCCTCTTTTTCTAAGGGAAAAAAAAAAAAAAAAAGAAGGAAAAGAAAAAAAAAAAAAAAAAGAAAGAAAAAATCTCTATAATCCCAAGTTTTCCAAACAACATAAAGGGAACTTCAAAGACAGATGTGGTCAGTTTTTATGTGTTGGGTTGGTTCAGTGATTCTTTCCTTTCTTTGTTTACAAGGGCAGCCAGGCTTGATTCCAAGGCTGAAAAATAAAAGGCCACATTGTTCAACCAGATTCTGGATTTTTACAAGAAATTTCCTCCTTCCCAGTAGGGCAATTAACTGCTTCATTTCTGGCTCTGCCAGTACCAAAACACGCCACCAGGCCTGTGAAACTCAGCAGAGGTCGGTGCCTGCCAAAACACTGCTCTGCTTCGGAAACAAGATGTACTATGGAGATGCTATTGTCCCATTAAATCCAACCAGTGATCCAGGACTGGTTGTTTGTGGGTTTTTTTGCAGGAAAATAAAAGCCCATCAGGAAAAATACCTGGTAGGCACTTAGCTTAGGAACATTGGACTGTGTATTCAGGGTGATGTGAATGGGATTTCAAACCAGCAATTAGCAATGGGAAAACAGCAACAGTTGCAAATTATCTCTTCCGGATTGATTTGGAGGGTTATTTCATGCTAAATGAATAGCAGCAGGAAAGAAGATGAAAAGGGAAGAAGGGAAGAAGGAAACCCACACAAATTATTTTTTTCCCTTTGAGTTTTTTGTTGGTTTTTATTTTTAGGAACAAGCTCAGCTGCAGCATTGAGGGCAGAACAAACTGCTTGGTGTCAGCACCTGGGAAATGGGAACTGGCAATGAAGGGATGCAGGGGGTCATACTGGTTCCCACATGTTTCCCACACAAATTCATTCACCCCCCCGCAGATAGCTCCTGGTCTCCATGGGCCCCAACACCACAACATGAAGCCACAGGCTCAGCAGATTTGTGGGATCTTGAGCCCATTTGTGGACCCAAGCAGGGAAAGAAGCCACATCTCAGCCTCACCCAGGCTTCACCAGCCCTTTGCTGGGGTTTGAGGGTGTCCCAAATGCCAGGCCCATTGCAGGAACACTTTGGTAGGCAGGAGCTGCTCATGCACCACTGGTCAGTGTGTATTTAAGTGTTTGGTTGATCTGAAACCCATGGGAGGAAGGCAAGGATCCTGACCAAGTCCTTGGCTGCCCCTGGCAGTCATGCTCAGCTCAGGATCACAGCACCTGCAGGCTGGCTTTGGCTGCATTGTTAGAGCTGAATTTTGATGCTGGTATCCCATTTTTCACTTCTCCCTGTAGTAATCCCATACATATCAAACACAACCTGTAAATATGTTCAGCTGTAGCTTTAAATACAATTAAAAGCAATTTCTTTTAAAATAGGCAAGAGATGCTGAGGACACAGAGAGTCAGCATCAGACTGAAATTTGAGCACATAATGAAATGTGCCAACTGCAGAAGAAGAAAGGGCAGGCACAGCTTTAACCTGGCAGCCTAGTCTACTTTCTGTCTTTTTTAAAAAATTGTGCATGAATTTTCTAAGTGAGTAGGCACTTGCTTTGGCCCAAGGGGTTTAGAGCGCTGGTTACTCTCACCAGCCTCACTAGTTTAAATCCCCCTTTTTCAAATCCCACTTGTGGGATATAGGAGTCACTCATTTAGGTAGTTTATTACCTAAAAATCCCAACGTATTTAAAGCAATGGGAAAGTTCAGAGTCCTTCCTCCCTCTGATCTTGGGTCCCCAGAGCTGTGATTTCCTACTCAATTTTGTCCAAGGGATGAGCTGTGCAGAGCAGCAACAAAGCAGGAACATAATGGCTCATCTGGAACCAGAGTGGCCCACCTGACTGTTATTTTAGGGAATTTGAGTGAGTTCTGGTTTATTTTTAGCCCTTCAGATCTTTCTGCACAAAGGGTTAATAAAGACACAAGTTGGGCAACAGGATGAGGAGGAAGAGGAGGGCAGAGGAGTGGGAATGAAGCAGGTCTCTGACCCTCCTGGGGACCTCGCTTCGGACACACCAGCTAAAGGAAAGGGAGGAAAAGAAACAAGTGAGAAAAGGCCTGCCAAGCAATGCTGGCCAGACAGAGAAAAAAATCCCCAAAAACAAAACAAACAACAAACCAATGGCCCAGAGCTGATTTGCATTTGTATTGGGCACTTGGGGAATAGGATAAAACACTCTTTATTTTTATGGGGAATTCAGGGAATATCAACCGCAACATCCGTGCATGAGCACAAAAGGGGAAATAGAGGAAATAGAAGAACTTTGGTAATCCTGTTCTTAGGCAGCAACAGTGATAACATCACAATAACATATCTCTCACCCCTTTTTCCTGGGTCTCATCAAGAGAAGCAGCACAAGCACAAAATTGCAGTCACTTCTGGCAGTGCTGTGTAGGAAAAGTCAAGGAAAGATGTTAGATGGGGAAGAGATCATCAGCAATATATTGCTAAACTGTGAACAAAAGGAAGGGCCCAGAGCCTAAAACTAATATCAGAATGCCCCCACACCTCCTGTTATCAGTGCCTGCAGTGCTCTGCAGACCTCCGGTCTGCCTGATAGGCACTGGCAGCACAAAAGCAAAGCAGAACTGAGAACTGAAAAAGAGTGCTGATCTCTATTGAAATATTCTAATATTGGAAAAGATCACAGAAAGAAGTCATTTGTGGCCAGTGGAACAATTTGTATGGCTGAGCTGCTTCTTAAACCTCAGGCTGTGACTGCTCACCATGGGTGTAGGACACACTCATCTATCCTACTCCCCCCTGGTTCCCAGCCAGAAATCCCATCACCACATTTCCTTAGATCAAATGAGTTGGGTTGGAAGAGACATTTTAAGACCATCTAGGACATTCCCCTTGCCATGGATAGGGGCATATTTTTCTAGATTGATCAAAGTCCCATCCAACGGGACCTTGAACATTTCTAGGAATGAGGCATCCCCACAGTTATAGGGTTGTCCTTCCCTGCATTGTCCAAGTCATAAAATTCCTGCCTGCTGGGATTCTCTCCAAGCCTGGTGGTTTTGCAGGCTCCTGGGCACTTCTCCTTGGCAGATGAACATTTATCAGCTGCTGGACTTCTGCTCAATTCTGACTTAGTTACACAGACATCTGGATTCTATCCAGCCTATGAAAAAGCAGTGAATTGGCCGTGTTCACTCCTCACATACCCAGCATGCCCAGTGGAGGATGAACTTGTTCAGGGTACTGCCTGCCACTGGGCAACTCCACATAGCCAGCTTCTGTTTGCCACCAAATTTTGTGGAGATTTACTCATTAAAGTGGCAAAAAGGACCACTGAATTCATCTCATACTGCAAGTCAAAGTGTTGGTGCTGTAACAGCCTGACCCTGTGGCCAGAGATGCTCCAGGAGGGCTCTGTGCAGAGCAGGGCACCTCAGGCATGATGGTCACTTCTGGTCACTGGTGGTGGCCTATTCCTCACACACGTGGTGGTGGATCAAGCAAGGACATGGATCCATCATCTCAGGTAGGTGTGAGATAACAGCCCAGCTCCATCACTGTGTTACAGGAACAGCCCTGGGGCTAAGGATCTTCTGCTGTAGGCCAATGTCTGCTATTTTATCCCTGACATAAGGGCCAGGAACAGCTCTGATGCTCTAAAAGCCCTGGAGAATCACTTGCCCTCATGTTTAAATAAACAGTGTGCTCCTCTGCATGAGGAAGGATCAGAACCAGGAGGGCTCTGTTTATTTGCCATGAGCACCAGATCAGAGCAAAGTAGCAAGTAGCCCTCTGCTGTCATTTCCCAGCTGAGAAACAACTCAGGTTTACTTCAGCCTTGATTCCCTTCAGGCTTTGCCCACATAATCCCTTATTGTGCATTTGCAGTCACCTTTAGAGCACACAGAACTTCAGGTGGGACAGGGAAGTTCAGAAAACCCAAAGTGGTGTTGTGAAATGATTTAAAAGCACAGCTCTGCCAACACAACCCTGCTGGCACTTGCATCTCCTGGCACCCACATGCCGGGGTCCACACACACTGCAGAAGGCACTGCCCTCTACGCCCACTCACAGGTTTCCTATACATCCTTTCTATCCAGAAATTCTCCATTCACCAAAAGGTATTTTTGCTGCCATTTCTCAACAAACTGGAGGATAGGGAGTGGGAAGGGAAGGGAGGAACTGAGGTAGCAGAGGTCGAGCCCCAGGCTCACTCTGCTGATCAAATCCCGGGCTGTGGCATTACCTTCCCTTTCGGCTGACCCAGCCCGAGCGCTGTGACTGCCTATTCCCACGCCACGTCAAAGGGAAGGTTTACATTGTTCACTGCATATTAATTTAAATTATTCTGGGGTGCTTGGAAACCACATCCCCCCCGCTCCTGCTCAGTCTCCATGGGGACTATCACAGGGGCTGGGCGACAGAAATGAGCAGCACGGACACACGGATTTCCCTCCCCTCCCGCTGCAAGCTGCCATCAGCCCCTGCCACGGGGGACACTTTCATATTCCGCTGAATGCCTTGCTAGGACAAGATGGATCAGTTTCTAGAGTCTGGTCCAATATCCTACTAATACCATTTTCCATTTGTTCCTTAGGTTCACACGCTTGTGCTGTGGCTCTTTTCTTCACGCCAACATCCTGCTGCTGGCTGATGGTATTAATAACAGCCGCGGCAGGAGGCTGCGCCCCCTGGGGCCCGGGCCGGCCCAGCAATTATTGAGTGACATCGGGGCTCTTCTGTAAATTACTTTGTGACCCAGGAATTCAGCAGGTTACCGCTATAACTCAGGCTCTCACAGTTGATTGCACTCACCTCCTGCTGCCCCGACATTTATTAGTCTCGTTTGCCTAGCAAGCGCTGGCCTCATCTGTGTGCTCACACATGGATACGTGTCCCGTGGAGGGAGCGCGCTCTCCTCCCCTTAGACTGAAGGAATGGGGCTCACACCACCAGAGCCTGCCTCAGCCAAGGAGTTGAGCACAGCTGGTGGATCTGTGAGATGCTTGGAGAAACACCAAGAGACATTAGGCACTGCAAAAAGTGGGGTTGCTTCCTATCAGCCTGATGCAGGTATGCAGGTGTGGAAGCAGAGCCCTGGGAAGCCAGTCCGGGAAATAGTGACACACTGAGCTGTGCCTGCCATCTATCCTGATGACTGGATAGCTTCCCAGGGAATGCTGAGCAGCCCTGGAGCACTGCTCAAGATTTGGACAGAGATGCACATTAAAATGTTTATAATTCCTTCTGAAGAAAAACAGTCTAGACCTGACGGATCTTATTCTGGTTCCAATTTCCCACTTATGAGATAGTTATATAACGCCTGTGATGAAGCACTGGTGATCCCATACACAGCCCTCTCAGACTTGTTTGACCCTCTGAACCACCCTGCAAAAGAAATCCCTTATCCTTGTATGCAGGCAGCCCAGACTGCTCCTCTTCCTCATCCCAGCTGCATGGACAGAGATAAACTGTCAAACCTGTCTCACAGTCCCTCAGAAATGACTGGGCCCTGTTTTCACTGCAGCACGGAGGCTGTGAGGACTGAACATCACTTCTAAAGCTCAGAGCAGCCAAAGTTTTCCTCCCTAGTCCTGGCAGCTGGTCAGATCTCAGCTGAGAATCCATGACAGGATTGATGTAGGGATGCAGACAGCAGGATGTTGGTCAGCCTTTCACTGCTGCCAAAGTTTTAGAGAAAAAGTGTTTTCAAAACAAGTCCAAGCATATCTTCTACAAGAAAGACAATGAAGAAGCTATGTTGTTCCCATATTTCAAATTCTTTGGAATGTCTTAGCCTTGCAGATGACACCAAGTCAGAGGGAAGAACTGAAGGAAGGGTGGCCATTCATACATGTGCAGAAAGAGGGAGACAAGAACTTCATGGCATTCAGTGAGAGCGAGCACAAAATCCTGTTCCTTTGGAAGGAAGGACTCATTGCAGTGGTGCAGAATGCTTTTCCCTCCTTCAGAACATTCAGTTTGATACAATCTGGGACTGTTTTTTATGTGGCACACTAAGTTCTTGAACACTGTCTCTCTCTCCACAACAGAGAACCCAGCACCAAGCCCACAGTCAAGGCAGGTAGATGAGATATAGGAGTATAGCTGAGTGTCTGTCTTCATGAAAGACACACTGATGTTGAGGTACCTCCTTTTCCTGTGCTGCTCTACTGGGTGGTGAGAGGAGATTGTGTTTCATTACAACTAGGAAAGGCAATAGTTCAATATCCTTTTTCCTCCTGATGTGCTGTTTTGAGGATGCTCAGAAAACAAATTAGAAAATGCAACGTTTGTCGCTGCTGTAAAGCCAAATGCATTTGCTAAAGCGTCCCAGAGCCACTACTTGCTTTGTTAAATGCTTCAGCAACATGGGGGGGTTCTACCTATCTTGCTATCTGTTCCCAACAAGATTTCCTGATGTGTCTAAAACCTGTGCCTTCAGATGGACATGGGGAAACCAAAGAATCACAAGCACAGGCCTATGAACAGCAGAGAAGCTGAACACCACCAGGCTGGTGTCAGACAAGGTCCAGCTGCATCCCACAGCATCACCCTTTGGTGCTGTCCTCCCTCCCCTGCTCAGGCACCACCCTGCAAAAACTTGTCAGAAGTCAAACCTTTCCAAGGGGTTGATATGGAAAACTGGACCTTAGGGTCTAAAGCCCTGGATCTGCATCAGCAGGGCTGCTCACCCAAAGCACAAAACCAGACAGGGTCTTATCATCCACGGAACTGCAGACAACTTCAGCACATGCTCAGAAAGGAGAATGCATTCTTGTGTTCCATGTTGCAGGGAGTGTGGTTTTTCAGGAGGGCAAAAAAGGAGGACCCTCTATTCAGGTGGCAGTCAAAGGGAGCAGAGAGTGCTCAGCCTCCTGCCGGAATTGGCCCTGTATTGGTTACACCCCCAGCTATTTGAGGTAAAACTTGGCCTCTCAAAGCTCTCTGCCTCTCTCCTGTGCCTTTGTATTCTCTAGAAGGTGAAGCGTAAGGGTATAAAAAGCTGCAAACAAGTTCCTACCTCTGGAGACCAGGCATTTACTCTAAGAAAGAAAGCCCAATTGCTTCCCAGAGCATTGTCCACCCACATTAGAGAAAGGATTAAGCAGATACATTCAGCTATTCTAACAGATTTTCTTTAAACCTTGAATACGCCTCTCACACTTGGTAAGATAATCACATTAGTTTTGTCATTAAAAGATCCCTTTTATAGAAAGTACCTAAACCGCTTAAACCACCCAGAGAGGTCGCATACATTAGAAAACAACAAGACAAACGGAAGGGATTTGCTATTCCCGGCCCCAGTGTTTCACTGCCCCTACTTTCTAAACTGGGGGATGGAACCAAAAGATTTTTCAAATCACCAGCGGAGGGAAAAGCCCCTGAGAGCTGGGCAGCCCCCACCCGCAGGAAACACTTGGGTACTGCACTGAGGCTTTGGCGAGGACATTGTTACACATGGAGATGCCCACGGGTTACACCCAAAGCAGCCCCACAGCTGATTTTCCTCTGCTGAATATCCAGCAGAAATCCAAAACCCAGCTGCAAGAGCAGCCACAGTGAGGCTGAGCTGATTGCTGCCCTGCAGAGCACTGCTGTGAGGTGCTCTGTGCTGAAGGAGCACATCCTCCTCCCTCCTCCCTGGTGTGGGTGCTGAGGGCATTGCTGTCTCTGCATCACACCCCAGGGATCCCCACGGGACGTGCAGCAAGGACAGAGCACGTCCCACCTCAGCAGGGTCCGGGCCAGGAGCACAATCAGCTGTCAGCAGTCTAACTCTGCTGTAAAGCAATTTCTTCATTGGGCTTGTATGGAAAGTGTACAGAGATGGACACTGCCTTAAGGCATGTGGATTAAATGGTTTCAGATTTGCTGGTAGAATAAACTTGGGCTGGAGGGTAAAACAAGAAAGGCTCATATTCCTGCATAATGGCTTATGTTCCATATTTCCCAGTATGCTCAACTGGGAAATCACAGAATGCAAACAAAACAGGAGCACAAGTCTGCTCAGACCAGTGGAAGTTCCAATGCGCAGCATCTTTAGATGATAAATCTAGATATTTTTAACAATAGAAGGGAAATTAAAAAGTACTTAAGCACTGTTCATTTACTGCAGATATCTTCAGTTCATATTTTTTGCCACTGCTTCACTGCACATTTTCTGCTAACCTGTACTGCCAAAACAAACTATTTTAGGATTTTTGACAGGGACAGTCTTAAAAAAAGACAGATTTGTAGTCATCTTCATAAGACCAAGGCTTTAGTTTAAAAACACACAGAGAGGTTAGATTATTTTAAAAAAACCCAAAACCTAGAGGCTACAGTATAAACATCCAGTCAGATGCCAGTTACAGCATAACAATGATGCTCTGAATCAACAGGGAGAGCTAAAAATGGAGGCTTGGAGTATACAATCCCATGAATTCTTTCATCCCGTGTTTAGTGGCTTCATAGTGTCCTCCTGACTGCCAGAAAGGCACAATGATTCCACCATTAGTCCTGCAAGGAACTGAAATATCCAAGAGTCTCTGTGCTGTCTTTAACCTACATAAAGCTCTTTAGGTCACTCATTATTCCTTAGAGATTCAATTCACAGCAGCTAAATACCCCTTTTAAGAGCAGAGGTAGAAAAAGAAATCCCTTTATTTAAAGCATAATGACTTTTTTTGCAACATCCTTGGTGGGCAGACAACATGGGCGACAAAACTTCTCACTTTTCCTGTGATTTAGAATCCATGCTCCAGGAGGGAGTTTCCTTTCTATACACTCTTTGGATGATGAAATATTTTATCATCTTCAAAATTAAAATTATTGTACAAAAAAAATGAGTTGCAGAACTTATTTAGCTCCTTCCCAAGAGTCTGCAGCCTTAGCTCTGCCCTGTTAACTATTTGGTTAAAATCTTCCCTTGCCAGGTCAGGGGAGGTTACAGATCTGTCCTCACAACCTTCCTCAGTATGGACATGTGGGAAGTGTGTGTTTGCCTGGGAAAACTTTCAAAAGGAAAATGGACTTTTCCCATTATAGGTAGCTTGACTGCATTCAGTGTGGTCACCTACAGAGAACAGCCAGCTCATACACCTGCTCCTCAGCACAGCCAAAGCTCTGAAGTGAGAAACTCCCAAAGGAGTGCAGACTCACCATCTGCCATCCTGACTGCCATGTGTGTGACTCCAGGATTCCTGTGACCAGCTCTCCCCCCACTCCTCAACAGACAAGTACAAAACAGGCAATGTCACTTTCAGAACTTGGAATCTGCCAAAGGATACAAAATTTATGTCCCTGTAAACAAAATCCAGTTTCAGAAACTCATCATTATCTTAATGCATTTTTACTGATACAAACTGCAGGCTCACCAGTAAGATCCATGCTTTGGGGAAAACATTAACTCTTTTTCCATCTGCATTTTTCCCAGTGAGTAGGAAATTTAAAATTTTAAGTCTTAAATCCCAGTAATTTCTGACACAAGCCAAGAACTTACATAAGCCTGAGATGAAGTATGGCCCATCATCATATGCCTGGAAAGATGCATCAACCATTTGTTATGGCCCAACTTGTTCTCACCTGTATGAAACACACAGGAGAGCTAACGTTTAGAAAAGGTAGCCAAACCACAAGGCAGTCCCTTGGTAGCATTCAGAGATGTGTACATGGGTTTTAAGATGAGGTCTGAAGGTTTGAGATAAATAAGACCTCTTTGAGATGTTTGAGATAAATAAGACCTACTCAGCTTGATGGGAATAAAATCAAATCAATTAAAAATACCATAAAAACAAGTCACATAATTCATAAACTGGTCCAACCAATAAGAACCTGATCCAAAGTGCACTTGAATCAGTCTCAGAGACAGAAACCATATGGAACATTAAAGACTATTAACATCCTCCCCCAAACAAACAAAAAACACAAAACCCCTCTGAAAAAAAATTTTCTAAGTGTCATTTCACAAAACTTAAAACTGAAAAATTGCATGTTGTCCTAAATGTTGTTGAAGGTAACATTTTGCTTATGAAAGGAGTGAAAAGCAAATGAAAAGCAATGAAATTTTAAATTACTTATGCTGCTTGACACTAAAAAGTGTTTTCCATACAACAAAGCAGCAGCTGTTTCCTGAGACAGTAAGTTCACGAGCAGGGGAGAGAGAGGAGACACAAGCTGACTAACAATATACAGTAGCTGTTAATTTGGGCTGTTCACATCTTTATCCACACAACATGGAAATGCTTATCCCAACATTTTCACTTGGAGTAGCACCCTGAGCAATCAGTGGATTAGTGGGAGCCTAATTAATTAGAGCCTCCCTAATTAGTGGGGAGTGATTGGACCAAGGATCTTGTTTGCTCAAGTAAATAATTTCTGATCCCCAAATTTATACTAAGTCTTACAGGTTTCATTTCTTACCCCACAGTGAACCAGGGCATTACCACACACCAATTAATGTGTAAGAAGATACTACAGTATTTCTAAAAACTTTGCTGTAACATAATTGATTAAAAAGCAATACATTTTGTTTCAAAAGAATCAAGGATATGTTGTTCTAAAGTCCACGAGTAAGAGTCTGGAGTATATTTACAGCAAAACTGGAACTACTGGAAAAGGGGAACACCAACAGCTTTCAGGCAACAGGTTTCAGGCAAATCCTCCACAGCTCATCCTTCAGCCCTGGCCTTGTTCTCTGGAGTCTCTAAATTACCTTGCTCAAAAGCACAGGAATGTTCAGATTGCAGAGTCTGAACATAAATGCCATGTTTAACACTAGATGAGGTGAAAGATAATCTATTATCTTAGATAATCTGCTATCTAGGGAGTGTTTGAAAAGATAAAAATTCAGTGTTGGGTTCTCTTTGTTCCCAGAGGACAGGAGGAGACTGGAAACAGAAAAGGCCACCTGGGATCTTAGGAATATACTCCACTGTCAGGCATACCACCAAAGCTGAGAAAACTTTTCAACAGAGATGGAATTTTAAAAGTCTGGGGACATGAAGACTTGCCTGAGTCATTCTAAAACAGAGTTGTCCTTTAAACTGCAAAGAATCCTTTCTGAAGAAGGGCTGCAGTGTGAATGAAGCCAAAGCTGGAAAACAAGGGGACTGCCCCAGCCATTTATTAATGTCAAATATGCTGTCTCATGAATCAGGGCAGTTTGTCTGGTTTGGAAGCCTTACAGAAAGCCAGTGCACCTGGCTTGGTGAGCTCAGCATCAGGCTTTGGGCTGATCCAAGGGAATAGCTGCATTCTGTGTTTTCAATAGTTTGTCTAGCAAACAATTTTTTTAAAAGGCTTTTATTGAAGAGCCATCAGCAAACAGATCATGCAGAATTTGAACAATACACAGAATGGAGGGGAGGGAAGAATCCACACAAGGCACAGCCCCAATTATTTGTCACTTCATAAGATGTAGCCAGCACAAGTGTCCCATTTGCTCTTCAAGAGAATAGCTTCAAAAGCTTCCTGATTTTAAAAAGCTAAGTATTTGTGAGGGATACACACACATACATACACAAAATACACTCATTTTTCTTTGGTAACCATCAGCACAGATAGTGACATATCTCAGAATTAGGACTCATACCAAAGAAGTAGTAAAATCTTGATGCAGATTCTGCATGCTCAGCCAGTTATCAGCAGAGTGAGTCTGGGCCCAGCCCTGACCATTCAGTACAGCACAGAATACAAAAATCCACTGATTAATAAGCTGCTGGAAAACTAGGTAGGAAAAAAGTCGTATATTTATTTCTTTTCCAAAACTGATTCCAAAGGGTAAGGGCTGGGTAAGGGTTTAGTTTCCTTACAAACAGCACAGCCACTTTCCCCAGGCCTTCCCTACATCTCCACCAAACATCACAGTAAGATGTGATTTCTGTTCCCTCATTATCTCCACCAGCAGAGGATGTCTGAAATTCAATCACACTGGAGGCAGCAAGAGTTTCACTACCAACAGCACTCCCATGTAATCCACTGCTGGATACACCAGCAGTTGGAACAATCACTCAGTGCAGTGAGAAGAGCAACAAGCCTAGAACAGAAACCCACTACTGTGCAGTAAAGCACAGCATTTGAGAAGAGCAGAAGAGGAAAGCAAACCAGAGCAGGCAGCTCAATCCATGCACTTTGACTGGAGTTTATCATCTGAGCATGCTCTCCATCCATCTGCTGCCTGCCTCTCTCATGGACACAAGCCATGGCGACCACTGTGCTGCAGGTGAGGAGGGAGATGCTCCAATATCCGTATCACAAGGCCTGGCCCTACTGCCAGCAAAGCCAAGAGAGGGGCAATGGCCACAGATGTTGCAGTAGCACTTCAGTGGCTGTGCCTGGCCTTTTCAATCCACTCCTTCATGAGGCGGATCTCCATGGCTCGAGCTTGCTGCACAGACTTGGGGTCCAAAGGGTGGCGGCTGCGCAGGTCCAGGTGATGGGCTCCATCCGGGATCACAACTGCCACGAGGGAATCGGTGATGTTCTGGGTCACCCCACCTGCAGACCATGGATCCAGGCCACCATTGCTGGAAGGAAAGACCATTTCATTAGGGGACATGTGCACAGCAGTCAGCAGCAAGGCTGCAGCTCACATCAACATTTCTATTAGTTTTGCACGTGCAGCAACAGAAACAGAGCTCAGCCCTGTCTGAATGTCTTGTGCCCACCCCTCTGCTAAGAACCAACTTTTTGACAGAGGTATGGAGCTATCAGCAGCTTAAGCAAGGCTACACTTCTCATTAATTATCTGCTAATTCAGATAATAACGTATAAAAGTTCAAAAACCTGTGAAGAGAAATATGCTGCTACCTGTAATTGTCATTAAAGTCTCAGGTTGCCCTCTACCAAAACATGCCCAAACTCCCAAACCAAAGCACTTTACTTTCCTTCTTCACAGTCTGCCATAAACAAATTACCCACTGGACCCTTTAGAGCTCAATTTTTAGGAAGTTCTACCTTTTGCTGTTTCAGCGGAGGGCCAACCTGGTTTTGCAAAGAAATGCTTGGATGGTTTGTTAGTGCATTGACTTTAATAACAACCCTATGAAAATGAAGATTATATCCCTAAAAAACTGTCTAAACTGACTCTTCCTCTGTAACAGGACAATTTAAGAGCATTTACTTCCCCTCCTCCCTCATCCTTGAACAATTTTAACAATTCCTTACACTATAGATCTGGCTCCAAAGAATAGTCCATTGAACAGGCCAATGGCTCAGCTGGGAGAGAGCTTTCCATCTCATTCCTAGCTTTGGACTTGACCCAATAACTCCAACTACATCTCATTTTCCTTTACTGCAATGACCTTCCCACACATGGCCCATCTTTCTGCACAAAGAAAGCAACATCCATATACTTGTGGAACTACACAAACCTAGATCTGTTTCTCACTTTAAACACTGGGCCTGCCCACAAGGAAATGTCAGAGATGGGCTGAGGTATGAGAGGGTAAATTTCTAGAAGAAGCTAAGACATTAAAACATCCTTGACACAGAGATATGCAGCTAGAAAAACACCACAATGGTAGCACCAGAAAATAACAGTAAAATAATGATTTTTTTTAAAAGCCTTTTTAGAAAAAACTAGAAGTAAAAACCTGGAGTCTAAACTAATATTTTACTTGTTTCACCACTGCAAAAAAACCAAAACAACAAAGTATCTTGAGTCTCTGTAGTTCTTTACTTTCAGTGATTCTAAATATGACTTAGGACAAGAGAAACATTTTGTATCTGCAAAACAAAAAGCATTGAGAGCTGCCCAATAAGCCAAAAGCATTGGATTTAAAAGGTCACCTGAATCAGCAGAGCACCTTGGCAACAGGGGAATGAGTTGCTGAGAGACCCATGATGCACATGAACTTGGATCTTTTGGTCCCAGTCATGTGGAAGCTAAGCATGCCACAGGCTTTTCTATGAGCTTCTGGCTGCATCCTCTGCAGTTCCTTCCAAAGGATGGCACCAGAGGCACTGACGCAGTTTGGGAAGTGAAACTTGAAGGGAGGGGGGGGATGGAGGGATCACCACAAAATCATAAATCTCTACAGTTTTTGCAGATTATGATAATTCCAACTGGAATCAATCATTTATGTGTTAAAACTAAGCAAGCATGTAAGTACTCAGTTGCCCATCTCACAGGGCAGGAATTTCCCAGTATAAACCAAAGAAGAAAAAGAATAAGTCAGACAATTCTTTCTAGCAGTGGCCAGGCAAGCAGGACTTAGAAAAAAATCAGTGCAAAAATCAGCATGCTAGTCCTGTTTTCAATTCATATACTTCCTTGACAGCATCCACAGGCTTCTGCCTATCCCACAGCACACAGTTCCCTTTCCTATCTTCTCTTCAGTCTCCTCAGCCCTCCTGTCCTGCCCAGAAGTTTTACACAATTGTAGCAGCACTGTCTGTGCATCCTTTTTTAACATGACCACCCTCCACAATTGTCATGTTTCCTGTTAACTTTTTTCTCTAACCTTTTCTCTTCAGCAACACATTGTTCTGTCTTCTCTTCTCTGCCTCCATTCCCTTCTTTAGTGCTAACAATTCTCCCTTCTGCACAGAGCACCAGAATCTCTTAAACAAAGCCTTCTCCTTCTGCCTCTCCCGTGCCAGTGCAGGACTGGATATTGTGGGTGCCCTGCCTCAGAAGCCTACAACTTAAGTGTGATTCACTGAGATTGAAAACCCCCATTTTTACACTGTGCAGACCAAATTTCATACTATCTGATATAACCTGGGCTGATTCTGACTACCCAGTACACTGATGATGAGACACCACAACTGCTACAAGCTCTCTGCCACCATGTGTATGAGCAATGTTAAAATGTCACTTCCCACCACTGTGCAACACTTCCTCAAGAAGTACACAGCATGTTCCCATAAGAAGAGGGGAAATTGCTGGAAGAGAAAGGTGAAACAGTGTTCTGAAACCACCAATTTCCTCAGGCTAGCTTTAATAAAGGTGTACTGCCTAGAACAGGCAACTACCACCTGCCCACAGCCTAAATAACCACTTGCACACTACATTACTCCAGGAAGGTACCAGAATGGCAATGGAATTCCCTGCACTAATCCCACACAGTACAAACAACAGTGTGACTGTGCAGAGTGATGTACTGCTCACAGAGGGAGAAGCAGCAGCACCAGTTTGAACATCCTGGCCAAATCCCACTGTGTCTGGATAAATCCACCCTACAGTGGTTCTCTTTAGATGGAGTACTTTTCCCTTCCTGCTCTACACTGTTGTGCAAGTTGCCTGTCACTTGAAACACAGTCCTTTTCAGCCCACAGGGAGCCACATCCCCTGGTAAACACTGGGATGTTTTTTGTAAAGCACTCAGCAGTGTTTGAGGATAAAAGGCTCTTATATAAAATGTACAGTGTTGACAATGTATTTGTTTGAAGAGAAACATCCCAGCTTGAGATCCAAAAGCTTTGTGTGTACAGCACTACTTTAACATTCATTTGGTTGCTTTCAGGCTTTTCTCATTTCCAGCTCCTTCAGCTGGCATAAATTCTTAAACACTTATTTAGATTTGTTTGTTTGTCTATCGCTTACAAAGCAGATTTCTACTGTACAGAGCTGTGCAGCCTTGGAAATAAGCAACACTCTGCAGAAACCAACAAATTTTTTTTATTAAAAAGTTTTCCAAAAAAGGGTGGCATTTCTCCCTCCAGAGTAGATATCCTGCTGGGACAGAAACAGCAAGAGGCAAACAAGAGGAAAGCAAAAGGCCTTTGCAGCCAAACACACCGACACTAACAGCTGTGATCCGGAAAATAATCCCCAATTCAAGTGAGAACTTTCCACTTTTAAAATGCATACCTATCTACCACATCCAAAAGACTAATTCTAACTTTGGTTTGTAAAAGTGGCAAGGTGTTCTGTGAAAAGGCCTTGCAAAATTTTAACCAGAGCACAGAGGACTACATATCCAGGAGCTTCCCACAGTGGGCAATGTGTACAGCAAGTCATGACTCCTGAGGTCTCAAATGGGTTTGTGGAACACCTCCCACCCACATAAAATGGATAGACAATACTCACCTGAATCACCTCACAGCATAAGTAAAACCACATGAACCTCCCTTCAAAGACAGCAGAGTTTAATCTTAAAAGTCAGGGAAGTGAAGGCTGAATAGAGAGCAAGCCGCATGGACTAGTTTTTTGTGCTAGACTGAAACATTTCTTTCACTTTTTGTCCACATACAAATGTGTTTCAGACAAACTTTTGTTGTATTACCAGTATTCCTTACAAAAATAGAAACATTTCTGTAGCTAGATCTTACACAAGTTTGTTGAAACTTGACTAAATGCCACCAAAAGAAAAAGCTGTTGGCAGTAACAGAAAAACTCCCAATGTTACTTCCCTCTCCTTTCTGTATGAAAGGGAAAAAGGAATGCAATGCCAGCCCCTTCACAAGGCTATCGCTCAGAGCAGTAATTGTGGTGACCAAGGTTCTGTGTTACAGTTAGAACTCATTTAGACTTTCCTTTCGTGTGTAAAGCAACAGAGCTTTGGGTTCACAAACGTAGGAATTCACCAGCATGGGAAACCTGGAATTTGGCCACAAGGTAAGAAAGAATCCACATGGAAAGAAGATGTTTGGCAGAATCCCAGCTCAGATGCTTGTTTTAGAGTCACACAGGCAGTAACAGAACAGTTGGCTTCTCTGGCCACTGCAGACTGACCATTTTACTCTCAACAGCAACACAAAGCATGCCCATCATTTATTCAGCTGCAGTGCTGGAGACAGATGCCTTTGCTATTTAGAGCAGATTCTCTACACTGGAAACACAAACTGGTGGAAGACACTACACCATCAGTTGAAACAAGGCTTACCTGAAGATGATGTTGCTGTGTGAACTGATGTTTTTTCCTCCATACATAGAAAGAATCCAAGAGAGGCGAGGCATCACTCCCCACATCCTGTAACACTCTTCTGAAAGTGCATCAAAGTCCCACTTCTGAGGCTCAAACATGTCATGGACACCATCTGTGCACAAGGGCATCACCATCTCAGTGCAAGTCTGAAAGAAAGGGCAGGTCAATAGAGTATATTCTGAGGACAACATCCAATAGCTGTTACTGCAGTATTTAAAAAGGCAGGCTCAAACAGCATTTGATCAGTAATTACTACCTAACTACTACAGAATCATTTAGGTTGGAAAAGACCTTGTAAGACTGAGCTCAACCATAAACCAAAACGTGCCAAGTCCACCTCTAAATCATGTACCTAAGTGCATAGTATCTTTTAAAAAACTCCAGGATGGTGACTCCACCATTTCCCTATGTAGCCTGTTTCAGTGCTTGACATTTTTCCTAATATGCAATCTACATCTCCCCTGGTACACCTTGAGTCCATTTCTTCTCTTTCTATTGCTTGTTACTTAAGAGACAGAAACCCACCTCCCTACAATCTCCTTTCACAAAGTTGTAGAGAACATTAAGGTCTTTCTTCAGCATCCTCCTTTTCTCCAGGCTAAACACCTCAGTTCCCTCAGCCACTCCTCATCAGAATTGTGCTCCAGACTCTTCCCCAGCTCCATTTCCCTTCTCTGGACACTCTCTAGCCCCTCAATGTCCTTCTTGCAGTGAGGGGCCCAGAACTGGACACAGGATTGGAGCTGTGGCCTCACCAGTGCTGAGTGCATGGGGACAATCCCTGCCCTGCTCCTGCTGGCCACACCAGTGCTGATCCAGGCCAGGGTGCCATCGGCCTTCTTGGCACCTGGGCACTGCTGGCTCAGGTTCAGCTGCTGTCACCAGTACCCCCAGGGCCTTTTACCCTGGGCAGCTTTCCAGACACTCTGCCCTCAGCCCCTAGCCCTGCCTGGGGTTGTTGTGACCCAAGTGCAGGACCCACCACCTGGCCTTGTTAGACCTCATACAATGACTGCCCTACACAACTTACAACTGTCTGCTGTACATCATTTTCCAGTCAGTGAACAGCTGAAACTCGGCAAGTAGCTAGATAATGAAGATACAATCTAAACCTCCTGGGAAAGCTGCTTCTCTGCCTTGCCTTCCCCACTATAATCACACTTGGTTTGTGACTATGTTTGTCATCAGTACACATCAATACTTCTGGCACAATATATTGACAGCTAAATGACAATTCTCATCAGGTCTAGATTAAAAAACCACCACTGACTTACAATTTATAAAGATTAGTGAGCATACCTGGTAGTACCAACCCATTTCACCCAGACTCTTTGTTGCAGTCTGTGACACATCTAAGCATGAGGTCTCTCCTGTATAATTGTAATATAAATTTACTGCCTGGAAAACATTCTGCAGCAACAATTTGTCAGAGAGACTGGGATCCTTCAAGAACTTGCAGACTTCCTGCAATGAAGAGATAAGAAGTCATCTCAATCTATAGTAATTAAATATTAATACATGACACCTGGTAGGATATTCGTTTATTTTCCACAATCAGACCACTTCCAGAAAGTGTCTATGAAGTCATATACCCTGATTATCACAAAATGCAGTATCATATATGTGTAATGCATGCTACTATGAGGAACCTGAAACTTTGCATTTCCTGACTAAAATTTTTTTTAAAAAACCCAACAGTTCCACCTTTATGTTTCATTCACCAAATTTTCAATCCATTTTCCATACTTTAAAATTGATTATATTTAACAAATAGTATTTAGTACCTCTGTAATTAAAGACAGCACATACAGATATCTAACATAGAAGCTCCAGGTATCAACTGGGGTTCCCTGCAGTTTGATGTAGGTAGATCACAGGAGAGAACAGATTAAACAACATACATACATACATATATATATACACATATATGCATACATATATATGTATAAAAATACAAATCCAGCCACTCATTAACATTGGAAAAGACCTCCAAGATCATCAAGTCCACATTTCCCTCTCCCTTTCTTGCCCTCAGAGTCCTAACAGAGCTACTGTTTCAGAAAATAAAGTATCTTAACAACTTATATAAATCAAATTTCATACATTAGTATTGTCCAATGGGTAGTGGCCTTTTCTGGGTTAGGTTTATAAGCAGAAATAATTTGCAAGGTGTTTATTCTGCTCTTTGAGACAGCCACAGAGGACAGATTCATTTCCCTCCCTCCTCCATCAGGCAGCTCTACACAAGGGGAAGATTTTATTTTATAATTAACTACTGCCTAAAATACTTACACCTTACCTACCTCACACAGTAACCCAAGTCCTGCAGGGAAATTCAGCCAGAGTCTTAAAAGAATAAGAACACTCCAAAGATAAAGAGAACTGAACAAGCAAAGGCTTGCAAGTGTAAAAAGAGGTTCTGCTTTGAGAAGGGACCCTGCAAGGAGTGTGTTTGTGGAGACCCACATTTTCTCTCACTGGTTTTCCCACACCAAAAAGGACATAGGTTCAAAACTTGTTTGTTGCAAGCTCTGTCAGCTGATTCTGACATAAGAAACTCTAATAGTGTGTGCTTTTAGTGCAGCATTTCTGCTACTCAAGAACAGCTCTGCAGGACAGCTGAGGTTTCTCAGTCATCCCTGGCACTTTTTTCTCCTGGGCTGTTGATATATATGTTGCCCTGTTACACCTACAAGGGGCAGTTAGGCAACAAACCAAGATGTGCACAAGATATTATCTTGGTTGTCTTTTCTCAGCACATTGCTTCTGTGGAGCCAAGAAAACAAAGGAAAAGGTGCAAGTTAGGAGAGGAGGAGAGAATTAATTGAACCAAATAGTCAATTCCACAAAATACTGATTCTAAATTACCTGTATAGGCCAAGCTGGCAGAGGCTGCAAGAAGTCAGCTTTATAGGGATAATCCACCATAGCCAAGTTTACCCATGTCTCACTCAGCCAATTTTTCAAGACAGCAGCATCCTGAGGAGTTTTTAAGGGGCTGCACAAATGAAATGTGTTGGAAAGCCACTGCAAACCTGCATCTTTAATAAAAATAAATGAATAAAACAATATTTAGTGTATTGTACTGTTAACACATACATCAGTTGTGCTGCTACTAAAAAAACATTTTCACTTAGCCTAACAAATTTAGTGAAACTATTCCACACACATACAAGCACAGCAGATCAAATTTTAGTCAAAAACCCAATACATATAAAGGTGAAAGTCATAACACACTCCTGATCTTTACTATTCTTTGAAAAAGCACTGGTGAGGTCTTACCTGTTGAGGAAAGGTGGTTAATAGCATTCCAGGAGTTCCGGATGCTCTCTGAGCAGCCCTTGCCACTCTTTTTGAAATCATTGGTCACTATGCTGAAAAATGTGCCACATGGAACCAGGTCACCAAACTGCCAGACTGGGGCAGAGGCTGCAAGAGCTCTGCAAAAGGACATAAAAAGATCCTGAGTCCCTGCAAAATGGACTTCCATACCCTCCCAATAGCAACTATCTAGGCAGCATTTATAATTCAGCTTGGACACTGGGCTCTAGATGAACCAACCATAATGCTGCAAAATTACTCCACAGGTCTGTATGCAAAAGGCTGCTGGAGGATAAGTCTTGGACACTGGTACAATAATATCAGCAAACAAAAGGTAGGAATTCAGACTTGATTACTTTATTGCTTTTTATTCTCACCTATCAATTAGGTCTTTCTCACTAGGCATTGTGTGAACTCAAATGAAGAGAGGCCCAGTCCATGAAAATATACACTCCAGCTTGTTTCCAAGAGGGTAACTAGGGTATTGAAGAGATTAAAGGCCTGCCTAAAGTCTGGAGACCCTAAAAAGTTAGGTACCAAGTCAGTGTTCACGTGTTGTTTTCACAAATCTGACAAAATACACCATCCAGTACCTGCTGACCAACAGTTGCCTTTGTCAGGCAAACAGTGCCTCTTCCCAAAGTAACTTGAATCCTCCCAGTGCTGAAAAATTCACGCCAGCTTGAATTATGGTACTTCTCCCAGAGCAGTAACATTTATAGCACAGCAGTAACAAATGCCTGCTGTGTTTAAGCAGGAGGAGCACACTCACCCAACCACCACATGGGGATACTTCATCCTAAACCAGGCTGCAAGCATTCCTCCATAAGACCCTCCAATAGCTATGACTGGACTGTGCTTGGCTCCTGCAATGGTTGTCTTTAAGTACTCAACAAGTACTGCAAAGTCTGCCAGAGCTTGTTCTGATGTCAGGTAATTGAGGTGCTTGGAATCCTGAGAGAAAGAAGACAGGTTATGGACAGCACAAGTGATTTCCAGCAACAGGCTTTCTATTCCCCCCAGCAGCTGCAGCTAAAATCAGGTGTACAGCTGAAATCACAAGTCTAAATCTGTGCCTGAGAACAAATGAAATATTCTTTGCAGGTGTCCCTTGAAGCACTAAAAAGAACCTTCTAGTTTGGTTTTATTTTTTTACCCTAGAATTGATAGCTACAAAAGAGTTATATATCACTCAAGTTAACACTCAATGCCCTGGCAAGAATTAAAATATGCAGAATTATGTTTGTAGGAAATACATTTATTAGGAAGACAAAAGATGACACTTACACTGAAAGATTCATTCCCAAAGGGCAAAGATTCTCCATAATATCTATGTTCAGCAAATACCAACATGGCATTAAGTTCTTCAGCCACATCCCACATAAAACCCTGGGTGGAGGAAAACAGACACTAAAAATAATCAACTCAACTTGTTTAAAAGTCTCTAGTTTCAATCTAGTGTATTCCAATTCTTTGATTAGAAAGCTATCACTATCAAAATGCCACTAGAAAGACAGAGTGCAATTTGGTTTTAAGGTATCATTTAAGTAAGGAAACACACAAAACAGGTATCAACCCAGGGCAGCTGATATATACAAAGACAGTATGTATAGTTCAATGCTGCAAAATATTAAATATCCTTGTTTTGTGACTACACATAGGAAATTTAACAGAACTCCTATGGCACAAGCTTAACACACAGGAAATAAAACAGGCCACAGGAGAAAACCATGCATTTGACCTAGGACTACATTACAGAAAACACAAAATTTGTTTGGCAATAACCAGTAATCTGGAGCACTGCAATACACTTATTTTCAACTAATAAAAAAGTACAACTTGTCATTACTTGTTGATAAGAGTTTGTTACTACCAGCTATGAGAAGAAGCAGACAGAGATCATCAGCTGGCAGCACAAAGCCTGCAAGCAGTCCTTGGTGGCTTTGAGCTCAGCACATGCCACCTCCTATCATGTTACTTGACTTTGTATTGAAATGTCTGAAAAATACCCACACACTCCATTCTGCATTTGTATCAGTCAGGAAAGTAAAAACTTCCACAGGTACTGTAGAGAACAAGAATTATCTGGCTCTGATTTCTAGTTTCTTCACATTTTTCTTAATACAGAAACAAAAATCCAAACACGAAAACCTTCCATTTTACTTGGGGACTCTAAAGTACTACAGTTTCATTTGGTCCAAAATTCTGAATTAGCTCAGGGCAACTATGCTGTTTCCTCTGGAAATTTTCTTCACTGCCCCAGGAATTTAACAGAAGTGTATCCCCTTATTTGTTTGGGCTTCAAACAGACCCTGAACCCCCTTAAACTTTTTCTATGCTTTTGTTCAGCTCCTCTTCCTCCTATAACAACCACAGCAGTCATTACAAACTTATCCTTCAATGACCTCCTGTGACTGTCTTCTTGCTCCCCCTCCCTTTTTCAGGATGCCATGGCTGGCAGGCAGGACTGCAATCCCACTGTTTGCCACCTACCGTGTTGTTGCAGAACCACTCGATGTCTCCTTCATTGCCTGTATAAAACAGAATTGGTCCATTGTCCTTCTTCCAGTGCTGATCTGCTACCAGGTACCTCTGCTGGAATGTGCCATTTTCATCAAATCCAAAGTGATCAATCTGTAGGAACAAGCGTCAGCAACATGGTCAGAAAGCTAGAACTGATCCTGGAGCCCACTGGGAGTGCTGACAGTTACTTAACAGGTTAAAAAAATGTCATTAAATTAATTTATATTCCTAATTCATCAAATTATTTCTGCTTTGTGAAAAAAAATAGTCAAATTACAGGTGCTTATACTGAAGGAAAAATGCTATCTTCAGGCATTAAGAAAAAAAATCCATGCCCCTTTTATAGCATCCTACTTAACAGATATTCTAAATATATTTAGGAATTTGGACAAATCTGCTGAGAGGTCACAAAGTACCTCATGCAATAAAACTGTATCAACAAGTAAAAAGAGTCATCACAGGATGTTTTGAGTCTCAGGAAAACCTTACTAGCATAGTTACTAAGAAAAACCCAGCAAACTAAACAAAAAAGAACTGAAACTAAAACCAACAAAAATCCCACCTCTTCTTTCTCTCCTCTTTCTGGCATAAGAATTAAATTTAAACAGATTCTTGTTAGAAAGTGAGTTTTTATTGTTTACCACTGCTCTACAAATATTACCAGCCTATATTCATCATAGCCCTTAACCCAAACCCCACAGTGTTAGATTTATTCTCTCATTAGAAATTCAATTCCTAAAATCATTTTTTTCCAGCTTTTACTCACACTGCTTTGTATTTACTATCCACCTCGACTCTTTCCCTAGAATTCATCCACACTGGAAAGTGGTGCTTTTACAAGTAAATTGCTTCTGCAAGTCACTCCCTGCATAGGCATAATCTTATTCTGGAATACCCATACACGCTTTTACTATGAAATATTAAAAAAATAAATCAAACCAAACCACAGAGTTACTCCAGAAGACCTATCTTACTTAACTACCATGTATTCACAGTTCTTCACTATTTTTATTCATCAGCTGAAGATGACCTGTAGCTTCCCAATTTTGACTTTTATCAGTGCATCAATCCACCTTTTCCTGTCATAGTTCCTGCTGGTGGTAACAGCCTGACATCTGCTGGCTTGAGGATCTCTGCTCACCCATCCATCTCCTTCACACCCAAACTGTGCCACACCTCCCAGCTGCTACAGGAAACAAACTTTCATATTCCCTGTTTTGGGGACATCTGCAAGTTAAAGCTCAAGAGCAGCAGACTGCACCCAAACCCAAGCACTTGCTGATATCACAGTGACATACCTGCTAGGTGGATTCCTTTGGGCAGCTCAAAAAAGCCTAATGCTTGAGCTGCAGGATCCAGCTACTCTACACTAGGTACTTTTCTTTGCTTTGGGTCAAAGAGAGCACAGGAACTTATTTCAGATGCACAGTCTGCTGCAAAATGTCTTTTCTGAACTCCCTCAGGGGTTACTCACTCTTGGACTCAAGTGGGAGGGTGCGTGTGCTGCAGCTCACTGCTGCAACAGCAGGAGCACATGGAGGTCTGGGCACGGTGTGGACAGACAAGAGACAAAGTCTTTGCCTTCAGCAAGTAACTTCAGTGACTGCTTCCAGGCCAAATAAAGCTATTTTGTGTACTCTCACAGTTTCCCTCTAGGAGACCATTTGCTCCTTACTCTTAAGCACATGGTAATACTATATCATGTCATGTTTCAGTGTTCTTTCACTGAGCTTCAGTACTGCCAGCACACACTGGGCTTGTTTCACACTGACAACTCACCTGCACAGCTATTAATTTTAGTTTCACCTATTAAGAGTGATTAAATGCAGAAAGGCAGAACAAGGTCAGCAACTGAAAAAGTCTCTGGTCATAAGACCTTGGGACAATTAAAGAGAACAATCTGTTAAGGCACATCTAAAAAGTCACCCTATATTTTGATAAACTCCAACACTGTTAGAAAGTACAACTAACACATCTTTTGTCCATGTTTGTTTGCAAATGGGAGAAATTCTTTTTCTATTTAAAATTTCTTGTTAGGCTGTTTGCCAGAGATAGGAAAAACAGCCCCATGTGTCCTGCTTGCCTTTTATGGAATCATCTAAATGAAGTAAAATTAAATATTTAGATTTAGAACTTGATTCTGCATCCTTCCTGCCTGAAGCCAGAGTGCCAGCTAGAGGACTACACCCCAAAAAGTATTCAACTTTCCTAACAGCAAAAATATATACCAGTGCAAGCAACCTAATATGCAACAGACAAAAAAGAGTGCCAAGGGAAAACCAAAGCAAACACCAAAAAAAACCCAAGCAAAAAAAAAAAAAAAGAGAGAGAAAATTTTTGATGCCAGGCTGAGCTTATCCAATGGGGTATTGTGCAGAACAGATTCTAAAGCCCATCTTACTCTTCCTATTTCACAGGAGCTAGAAAATTGAGTGATACTTCAATATGCACATCTTTTCCCAAATTATGGCTAGTTTTCTTTAGAGATGTGATTTACTGGAGTTTTCCTCTGATGTGATCTGCAAATCTACTTCCCCAAAACAAACCACAAAATCACAATGCTCTAGTGAGTCTGTCTTCCAAAACCAAGAGGGAGAAAAACACAGGAGTTTAAGTTCTCTTTTGGTGGTTTTAGTAACCATGTTGATCAAAGAGTCACGATCCTCTGTCTTGACTCTGACATGCTGTACACTCCCTCACTGCCATCAGCCATGTTATTCTTTGCTATTCCTCCCTCAATCTGCAGAAATCTGATACTCCCAAAACAGCTAGATTGCCTCTGCTCCTTACACTCACAGCACATCCAACTGTGGACACATGTAAGATCCCAGGCAGAACACACACAAATCCAGACTTCTCCAGAAGAAAAAAAAAAAAAAAAAATCACAAGTAGCCATTACTTGGCTGAAGAGCAGAAACTCTTTCAATTCTAGATGATGGGGCTTCATACCTTGTACTAGCTTGTCTTTGCAAGGGTAAGACATACAACATAAGTTTAAAGAAAGTCCAAACCATAACAAAACCTAAGGTTTGTAAGGCAGTCAGAAACGAAAGCGTCACAAATGCTGGTTATTGCCCAGAAATTTAAAGAAATTCTAAATCCAGAACATCAAAACACGGTGTGGAGGTATTCCAAGGAGTATCTTCTCAAAAGAGTAAAAATTGTGTTAAAACTTTTCCAGCCAGAGGGAAGAAGCGCAAGAATCAATATAAAATTGTGAGGTGAAGGGTTTGGACACACAGGAGAGCTGCAGTTGAGGAACAGCAGATGGAGCTGTTGTGTAGCCCAAGTGCGCAGCAGGAGCGGGCAGGGCTGGGCACAGGGGCTGCTGGGTCTCAAACAATTGCTGTATCTCACCATTCTTTATGGAACGGGCCTGCAAACAGGTAATAAACCCCAGCGACTGTAGTGATGCCTGCTGTAGTACTCAAATTAACCAGGTATTTTTATAGCTTTTTTTTTCCTTAAGCAGATGTCATTAAAAAGTTGAACCAGAAAGGTTTTTTCTGCACTCTCAAATGAAGTAAGATAAAAGCAATTACTTTCACAACCAGACCACAACAGCAAAAAGGAAAAAAATACCTGTTCAGAACACACTTAAAATACCTTAACTGATGGTTAAAACAATGGTTATGGTATTCCAGCAGATATGTGCTTTTTCAAATTAAAATTTTCATAATTACAACCATGTCCAGGATGTCAGCAGTAAGTACAAGGTCCTGAGCAATCCTAAACAATTTTTAAATTGGCCCTGCTTTGTGTGGGAGGTTTGAAGAGATGATGGCTCAGTTCACTTCTAAAAGTAAACAATTCTAGAATTAATGCAAACCAGTTACTCAGCCTAAAATTCTAAGCTTCTGTAAACAGGACTATGTGGCAAGTTTGATAAAAAATAACACTACAATCATCATCAGTGATGCAACAGAAATGTTTTACAGATGAAACTATCATCTACTGACACAAGAACAGTCATTCTGATACTAATAAGAGGAAGGATAAAATTAGAAAAAGCAGCACTGAAACTCATAAGTTATGAATAAGTTTTTAAGAGAAATTCTTGTCAGCTGAGGCAGGCAGGATGGGAGAGTGAACACTTAAATTTTAGTTCCACATACAAAAACCTTTGTGAACACTGCTCAATTAAGAAAGCCTTGTATTTTCCTGCACACCTTCGAGTGCAAAGACTCACAAAGCATTTGGGGAAAATAAAAGCAAACCTACAGCAGATGGCTTGTGAGGCAAGGCAGCTCTGATGGAAGACTGTGGGTGCTACCCAAGGCAGGGCTGCTGGGAACTGCACTCCCTGAGCTGAGGACAAATGTCAGTGGGCAGCACAAGGCACTGAGCCCATGAGGATGATGAGAGCACCTGACTGAAGTCTCAAGTCAGCAGCTTTAATCCTTGAGCTCAGAAAAACTTTCTACAGAGAAGTGCAGCTGACCAGCTCAGGGTGAGGCACCTTCCCCAGACTGGTTTACTGAACAAACTCACACTGGGAGGACTGGCCAAACTCCACCTCGGTGCCCTCTGTTTGAACTACACAGCACCTTTCTGTATCTTTATCTTGTAAGTGCACATGTACCATGTGATTTTGTTAACCTCTCAAAGATTACTTATCTCAAGGTGGTTTTTGCAATGTGTTTTTTTGCTACTTTAAAAGTCCATTTAAAATAAAACAAGCTACTCTGCCACACATCTCCCCTGGGGAGGAGACAAAAAAGGCTCACCAGATGTTAGTTATTGTACAGATGTTAGTCTGCTTAATGTACTTCTGGAAGTACTCAGGAACTCAGGCAATGAGTAGAGTACAAAGACAAAACAGGACATGTGGGCTAAAACCCACTTCCTTCCCAGCAGCACCTTAAGGTCATCAGTGACTACACAGACAGGGCAGCAAAGCCAAGCCTTTACCAGAAAAGACTATAATTCACAGGGCAGTTTTTAACCAAAGGCACCTAATACCATTTGAGGTGGTAAATCAGCACCTGATGGCTTTATGCTTTTGGGTTTCTGGCAAGATTGTGAGCATTTGAAAGCCTTTCTGTGATGCCTTGAATTTCAATCCTCTATGCGATAGCTTTGTTTCCCCAAACTGGATATTCCATGTGAAATCAAGCCAGTTGTTTTACTGGTGAGAAGCCAGGGGATTTTAAGTTATGCCTTACTCTCCACATGTACATGGAGCTGTTTCGAGGGCTCATCCTGTCTGATTTCCTGAGGACAGGAAGATACAGGATAGCCTGAGGATATCCTCCTGTGTGAACAGCAGTGTAGACCTTAGCCTCCATGGGATTTCACTGATGTGTTTCTATTCCTGCTTTTACTCCTGATGGGCTGTGGGGGACTCCAGTTCAGTCAGCTGGCCCTATTAGTTTTGTTTCCTCTTACAACCTTTGCTTCCTCTACTCAAATTTGAAGTTCATGAGGGCAGGGACTTTCTTGTCATGTCTGTATAAAAAAGAGGAAGGGGTGGGGGGCAGATTTTATTGAGCCTGCCAGGACTGAAGTTTCATCCCACCGGTACCTGCTAAGATTCTGTTTGTCCCTGCTCTGTGCAGGAAAGGGAGGGGGGAAAAAAGACAAGAAAATCAAGCTTAGCTTCGTTTCATATTTTTCATTTTAAATGCAAGGAATGGGGTGATTCCTAGCTTTCAAGGCTGATAGCTGTGCAAGGAACAGCAGAGTTTGAAGATTTGCACCCCTCTGTTGAAATGCATAATCATTTGGTGTTCAGTGGAAGAGCAGGGAGATATAAACTGCACCTTTTTGCATCAGGCTGTGTAACTCACTAACTGGAAAGTCTTCAATGTAAATATTACCAGAAATTTAAGAGATAGGATCATAGGTTAGAATAACAGAACTGCTTAGGCTGGAACAACACCTTAAGACTGAGTCCAACCATTAAACCAGCACTGAGAAGCCCAGCCTAAAACCACATCCCCAAGAACCACATTCACACACCTTTTGAACAGGTCTAGAGATGGCAATTCCACCACTTCCCTGGACATCATGCTGCAGTGCCTGACAAGCCTTTCAGTGAAGATTTCTACTATCCAATCTAAACCTCCCCTGTTGTAACTCGAGGCCATTTCCTCTCATTCTATTGCGTGTTACTTAAGAGACAGAAACCCACCTCCCTACAATCTCCTCTCACAAGTTGTATAGAGCATTAAGGTCTCTCCTCAGCCTCCCTCTCGCCAGGCTAAACACCCCCAGCTCCCTCAGCTGTGCCTCACCAGACTTGTGCTCCAGACCTTTCCCCAGCTCCATTTCCCTTCTCTGGACACTCTCCAGCCCCTCAATGTCCTCTTGCAGTGAGGGGCCCAGAACTGGACACAGGATTGGAGCTGTGGCCTCACCAGTGCCCAGTACAGGGAACAGTCACTGCCCTGCTCCTGCTGGCCACACCAGTGCTGATCCAGGCCAGGGTGCCATTGGCCTGCTTGGCACCTGGGCACACCCTGGCTCACATTCAGCTGCTGTCAGCCAGCACCGCCAGATCCTTTTACCCTGGGCAGCTTTCCAGCCATTCTTCCCCCAGCCGGCAGCACTGCCTGGGGTTGTTGTGACCCAAGGGCAGGACTGAGCACTTGGCCTTGCTGAGCCTCATACAACTGGCTTTGGACAATGGATTCAGCCTGTTCAGATCCCTCTGCTGGGCCTTCCTGCCCTCCAGAAGACCACCAGCTGAATTTAACCCAACTCACCACCACTCTCTGGGCTTAGCTATCCAGCCAGTTTTCCACCCAGCAAAGAGTATGCTCATCCAAGCCAGGACTGCCTCTGTCATTGTTATTTTCCACAAGATCCATAATTCAGAGGTTTTGCTCACCAGATTTAATTTTAATTGTTAAGCCATCACATTTACCAAACCATATGGATAACAATAGACATGCTTTTTGACTATTTATAGTTTTCAATTTCTATTCAACTATTGAAATAGCCTAGGGCAACTGTTACCAAGATTTGCTTGACTATAATGAGCTTCCAGTCAGCCATGCCCCCAGAGCAAATGCAGGGTTAGGATCAAATCCTTGTAATAGAAAGAATCTATCACTGCAACTGTGTCCATGAGAATGAACTGGCCTTTGATAATTCACACGGGTTAGTGATAAACCTGGCAGTGCTACATTACAGATGGACTTGATGATCTTAAAGGTCTCTTCCAGCCTAAATGTGTTTATGATTCTACACTTCATGTATCTTTCTGAAGCTTCTCTTATGATGCAGAAATCACAGCACCTGCTCTTGATGTTTAAGGAAGTCTGATTTTTAGCATTGATTTATCTCTTCAGTGATTAAAAGACACGAACAAGGAAAACTTCAGACAGGAACTCTACCCCTGCCCTGAGTCACACAGTTTGGACAGGCACTGGAAAAGACCAAAGAAAATTTAAACAGCGACAGGATATGCTGTAGGAAAGCACCAGGGTACTCAGGTCAGCCCTTGTTAGAAACAAACAGTACATGATGAAAGGTTATTTTTATGTCGGAAGCCCAACCAGCTAATGAGAACACAAACAAATTGATTTCAACTTCCCCAAACCATTAATAGGTTTGTGCTGCAACTGAACCTCCAGATTATTGCTTACCATGTAAAAATGAAGTCCATAAACACATTTAGGCTTTAAAATCCTCCATCAGACAGTGAAGATGCTATTCGCTGTTAAAGCTCCTCCATTTGGAAGAAGTACCACCACAGGCACTCTCACCATTTCCTGCCCTAGACTTGAGAGCCACAAAGCTCCAGCACAAGGGGGAGAATGGGGTGACCAAGGCAGGAATCTCTTCATTCAGCTTTTACTCCTTAACCAGTCTCCGTTCCCCTGCCACCTGGTTCTTTTCAGAGCAACAAAGAGGCTTGTGCTGCTCAGACTCCACCAGCTACATACCTCTGCAATGAACCACTATGGCAGTAAACACCCCAAATGTGATGCTTCCATTCAAGGTATTATTTTCCTGGGGAAATTCTTCCACAGGACAAGGGATGGGGCAAGGCATGGGGAACAACCAGCTCAGAGCCCTACTTCACAAGGTGTGATTTCTCAAGGCTGAAAAAAGCAGAGTTGCAATACACCAGCAAGAACAAAGTGACCCTTGTGCAAGGCCTCTCAAACCCCTAACAGGCAAAGGCCACTAATATTTTCCATGTGCCTTCCAGATCGAATTACAAATCCATCACATTCAGAGGATTAACTTCAGAGGAGAGGAAAAAATTGGATGTGAAATGTCAATATGTCACAGATTAAGCAGCATAAAAGCATTCCAGGTTTTTTAAAGAGTGACCTAAAGCTCTGTGTAGGACTAATTGTTTAAGCAAAATAATTTGCAAAGTTTCATCATTTCTGATGAACATGGTTTTCATTTGAAAGACTTCCTCAATAGTTCTTTTTTTTTTTTTTTGTGTAAAGACACAGGGGAAAAAGCATTTCAGATCCAAGATAATATTTTTATTTAGTCAAATATTTAAACCAGATCTACCTCTACCACAAAAAGGTCTAGAACTGTCTAATTTGCTAAACATTTTAAAAGGTTTAATCCAGGTTACAACTGTTTTATTTCCCAGGTTTTCACAACTATAAACAAATTTGCTTTATCATTCTCCCAGACGTAGTTGAATCGCTATTATTTGTATTATATTTTCTATTGCCAATCCTAGAAACGAGGATCCAAGGAAGTAGAGATGAACAATGACAACAAACAGGAAAACTGTGTTGTCATCTATCCAGATAATCTTCTAATTAGGCAGGGCACAGACTAAATGACAAGAGCTCAGTGCAGGGATGGCAATTTATCAGCACTAAAAGGCTAAGTGTTTTACACGTGCCACTGTGGATCATGCATTCAGTAGCCACCAATTCGGATCAGCACTGAGGTGGGGGGAGAGAAAATTTCACAAAACAAAGCAGGAAAGCAGCAATTACTTCTGCAGCCCTGATGCAATAGCAAAAATACCATGTAGCAACTGCTGCTTGTCAAGCTTGCAACACCAAGGAACAACTTCTGCTTGAAGAGCTGCAAGATGTTGGTAGACAGGATGATGGGGAAACCAGCAGCATTCAGGGAAATATCATCTGTGGCTCCCTGCACCACCGAGCGTGTCCATACTGGTAATCAGAGGGAAAGGACATCACACAGTAGCACGGCTCCATGGTATCCCATGCAGGCAGGCTTTTCAGTGAGCCATCTCCTCTGCAGGAGAGAGAAACATCTCAAATTTCCCTCCACAAGCACCTTTTCCAGCTCATCTTCACATATCCACTTTGGCTTCAAGCCTGACACAAGGGTCAACTTGTACATAAGCTCTGTATCTTGGCGGCAGATGTGAATAATGGAAAAAGCTGTTACATCAATTTAAAGTTAGAAACAACAGCCCACAAGGATCAGAAGTTTTGTTCTTTGCTCACTGTGTGTGTTTAGAGAACAACAACCACGCACAGCACACCTGACAGCAGCACTATAACAGCACCAAATATCAGAATATACTACATGCATGCTAGAGCTGAACAAAAGCACAAGACAAACTAGAAATTTAAAATAAAATATTATCCCATTACACCACAGGCAAAGGGTATCTACTGACTGTGCTTTAAAGAAATGCAATCCCCATTCTTCTTTGTATGTTTAATTCTCTGAATTGACATACCTGGAAAACAAAGAAATTAACCATTTTGTGAATATTAGTAAGATGGCCCAGTACAGCCTGGCTTACCCCCACTAAATTTCTTTAAAACCTCACAGCTTTAGATATAAAATCCAAATATGACAGGATGTATGAAATAAATTAAGGTATTTGATTTTTGAAAGCTTAAAATTAAATAATCAAGTTTGACTTCTGGTCTCTCTCTTGGCAAAATGCTACAAATTATCTGTGTGATCTACAACAACTTATACTGATGGCTGGTTTTGATCAAAGTCAGATGAAGAAATAGATACAGAACTCATTAGCATAAAATTTCATTTTGAACTTCATTTTCCTCCATATCTCCCCACCAAAAAAAAAAAAAATCGGCTCTAAGACTCTACTTCAACTTGTAGAATCTCATGGTACAAGCCAAATTTAATGGAGGCAACAGGAGTTCTCATGCACATCTGGCTTGGGAACGGCTTGCTACTTCAGCCATAGGCAGTTCTGCTTACTGTTTTGTTCTTTAGACTTTCTTTAATCAAGACAGTCTATCAGAAATCTTTCAGTAGCCTATTACAGCTTTGAACAATTAAAGCTAGTGAGATATGCTCATTTTCAGTGAGGCAGTAGTGATTATTGATGTTTTTTGAGTCACTAGTATTAATTGCTCACTTGAAGGAAGAGGCTGCAAGTTGTAAGGAAATTGTTTCCTGATTAATTTGAGAAGCTGATGTCTGCACTGTGACCCCACAGATAAGTAGTGCATAAAAATAAAATTTCACTGACAAGCTTTAACAAGTACTTCCCCGTTTTCCTGTTCACTGAGTAAGAGCTATTGTTCCTGGTTTATAGCTTACAGTTCCCATTTTAAATCATGCTATGAAATCACAGAGAAAGAGCTGCCAAGAACCCCTGTACTACTTGATGAGTAAAACACATATTCCAAGTAATTCACCTCAGAGACAAACATCAACATCACTTCTTCTCTAAACACCGGCATAACTTTTAATTGGTACCAAGGGGCTCTGTAAAAAGCACTTTGTTTTTTCCTTCACCAGAAGCCAAAAGTGCTATTGTATTATGGTGCCAGGCATGAAAAACAAACCCATCTTAACTATTCCCGACATCTGTTACTATTCTGAGTCACAATAATATGCTAAATAAGATGCTAACCACAATTAAAAATTATAACCTCAACCCATCTCAGTGTCTTCCTAAGCAAGTTTCAGACCTGTGATAGAAAACTACTTCATTAGGTTTAAAAAACATTTAGATCCATTCTAATGTTCACATTTTCAATCAGGGCTTTTATTTTCTATATCTCAGAATTTCAGTCTGTAATAAAAAATAGGGTGTTAAAAACCCCTAATAAAGCCAGAAAGGATCCAATTGCATTACTTTTTAAACTTCATCACTTTGAAGCTCCAACATATCTTCCTTTTATGTACACACAATATGAAGTGTGCATGCATTTCAGAGCACAAAGACTTCATGTGAATTTGTTACAAGATACTGACATAGGTCTGAAACCTAGGAAGTTATGAAATGTAATCAGAACCCTTCTTTTGGAAGGGGTGACACAACTGACATGTATTAGTTCAAAAGACAATCTGATTGAAGGACCAGGCTCAGGAAGTTGCTGAACAAAAATTTTTTTGTACTTGTTACATTGGTTCTTAGACAAATTCACAGCAATTCACAAACCGTGATTGAGGTGAAGGTTCCTCAGCACAGAGCCTCACACAGCCATCAATTATCAAACTGAGTGAAGAGACACCAGGTCCACTCTCCTCTCTAAGATGAGTTTGTCACTGAGAAGCCTTCAAATATCAGCAATTTTAAGGCATCATGCTCTCAGCAGTGCTGCATATAAAGCACTACAACTCCTCAGGCTGTGGGTTTTGTAACACTGGTATGTCAGTCAAAGACAGACACAAATGTACAAGATAAGGCTCCCCAAAAGCCAGAACTGACTGACTCCAGACCCTCCTCAGTATGCTGTAATGTTATTTCTGCTTGGGTAAAGAGAACTAGATGGATCTTGGATGCCTCACCAAGTCATTCCAATGAATTTGAACTGTGGTCACAGACCCAGCTGCTTACAAAGAAGCCATCCCAGCAGCGGTGATCCTGATACAGCTCTGTACATTCTACACATCATTCTCTCTGTAAAGTTCCATTTTGGATGGATTAATTTAACACACAAATCACAACCAAGTGCGTAGCAGGCAAACAAATTACCACAGACTTGCCTACAAAGTCACATTAATACTTCAGGAAAGCTATAAAGGAGATAATCATCCCCTAAACACACAAAATTTGTTAAAGATGTGGCTGAATGGCAGTTTCCCCTTCAAGGACCATTTCCTCTTCTAGGTCTGCATGAGGTACCTTTTTACTGGAGTTAAAACTTTGTATTTCACTCATACATAGGAGGAGCAGAGGGCTGAAAGACATCAGTTACTTTTGAAGGGAGAGGAAAAGAAAAAAAAAATCACACTTCCAAGACAGAATAATAAAAGTTATTAAATGCATACACAAGTTAGCAAACAAGCTAAGATGCTAGTCACAGTGACACAGGCACTGCTTGATTGATTTCTCAATATTCTACACTTTAGCCCCATCATCACAGATGTCTGACACTTAAAGTGGTAAACAGGAGGAAGTTTAATGCAATGAGCATTAAGCTTAGCTCTGACCCTGTTATTTCCCCATTTTTATGAAAACAGACTTTATTGTCACTGATTCACAGTAAAAGTTCACATTAGACACTCAAACAATGTTACATGTCTATAGACTGTCATGCCCAGAGGTTCCATAAATTATTCACAGTTATCAAGAACTAACTTTTTAGGCAACAAATCACGTAAGAAATCTATTTACACTTTCAAAGTTTTCTTCTGTAGAAGTATTAAGTATTTGAAGACTCTATTTAAAGGTATGTTTAATATTAATAGGTATAAAAACATTTCCTATGTGACAGCATAGTATTTTGCCATATTATGAAGTATTTTTTTTATATTGAATGCTTTTAGATAAATTATTTCAACTTGTGATGAAAATTACCAAAGAGAGAAACAAGAATCAAATCAGGAACCTTAGCTAAGAAGAAAGACTTGGCAGGAAGGAACACAAGCAGATAATTCATATCATAAGAAATATAATGTAAGTAATTAAACTTCAACAATCCTGAGAGGTGGCAAAGTATCACCCCACCTTATTTACCATGTTAATCACAAACATAATTTTATGTTGCACTACAGAACAATAATGCAATTACAAATTGCCAGACAACAGCACTGAGTGCATGCTTTATCAGGGCTGAATGCCATCAGTTCTACACACTGTGCTACCGACAGTGTGTCCTATGCTCTCTGTGTGATTGGACCTCTCATGCTACCCCTGTATCTTTAAGTGCCATGCAGCAGAATTCAAATCTTCAATGAACAAACTTCTCACACTCTGTTCAACAATATTAGCAAGTCTTTGGACAAGGAAAGCAAGGATTTCCAGGCTGGTGAATGGGCTCCCTCCTTCCTGCAGCAGCCGCTCTCAGCCAACATGGCTGTGCTTGAGGCATGAGACGAAGAGACAGAAGGGTGAACAAGATGTGGCATCAATATTTACAATAGGTTGTTACTGTGACTCTTCCCTCCCATCTGTCAATACCTATCTATGTCCCAAAATCCACAGGTCTCAACCACATCACAGCTCTGGTGCTTTGCTGGCAGCTGGATGGCAGCTGGGCTGTCAGAGCCAGAGCTGAGGAAACAGCCAGGTGACAGCACGGCCCCGGGCAGAGGTGAGGACAGAAGTGTGACAAAGGGTGGCTGAGCTCACAGCACAGAATTAGTGTCACTGATACTATGACAGCAATGTGCAACAGCCAGTGTGCCACAACAATTAGGGTTAATTACAGCACTGCTGCAGGAGTGGTGTCCTGGCCAGCGCTGGCCACACACTGCCAAGTATCTGCACTATGCTCACAATACAAGCCCAGGGCTCTTAGAGGAGGTAATGCAGGACACAAATCTCAAATAATTACCTGAGTGGACATGGCAGAGATGTTGGCAAGACACAGGAATTCTGTGATTTATGCAGGGAGATCCCTGGAACAGGAGCATTCCCAAACCATTAACACTATCTGCAGAAGACTAATCTCAGTGGATGTATTTCTCACTAAAATCATTCCAAATCTACCTTCTACCTCAAATGACAGGGACCTTGACCCTAAAATTATTCCATAGGTATTTAGCATAATCTTACAAAGATTATCTGTTTTCTTTACATGTGTTCTCTCTGTGAGTGTAATCTTCCCATTTTGCTCACTCCACCATAACTTCACCTTGTAGAAAGCTGAGACAGGAGATATTCAATACACATATCATCCAAGATGCCCAGCCATAAGTTGCACCAAGAGACACTTAGATAAGATATTAAAAAAAAAAAAATTACTGACATGGTTATCAAGCATTGGAACAGGCTTCCCAGAGAAGTGGTTGAATCAATAACCCTGGAGATTTTTAAGAGGTGTAGACATGGCACTTGCTTAGTGGTGCATTTGGCAGTACTGGGTTAATAATAGATTATCTGAAAGGTCTTCTCCAACCTAAATAATTCTATTCTATAATTCTATTCAACCTAAATTATTCTACCTTTATTATTCTATCCTAAATTAAACATCTCCTTTGCACCACTCTCTGGGCAGACCAGGGCATGAAATTCAGACACATGCTCCAAGCCTGATTCTGAACAGAGTCCTAGGACTAGGAAAACATCCACCTCTTCCCTTACTGTGCCTCCCAGCAAAAACAACCATTGCCTCCCCCAGGAAACCCAGGTACAGAACAAGGGACGCTGCAGACACTGCTCCACACACCCAAGGACCTGCTGACTGTTTTTATGAAAATCTATGAACAAGGTGGATTTAAAGACTGATTCAATAAAACCACACCAACACTTAAAGACACTGCAGAGCCCTCTCTTCTATCCACACGTCATAGATTTCACCAAGGAATTGCTGGAGGAGACAGGATGACAAAGTCCAAGTTAGCAATAGAAATCTGTTTCATGTTCTGTTTTTGCCCTTTTTTTTCTAATGAAACTCGAGATAATTTTACTAAGGAGGTAACATAAAAGTGGATCTTTATTGAAGGCTTTCAGAGGCAGTTATGAAAACATGTCCACAGAAGCCCAGCCCCACAGGACTGAGTATATTTTTAGAGGTTTTGAGAAATCAGAATAATTAATAAAAAGCAGCAGTTGGTAGGACAAGTGGTGATGCAATTTCCCCCAGGTCAAGCCCCTTCTCTGGAGTCCCCCCTTTGGCACCAGCTGTACTTTGTCCATGAAATGTATCTCCAAGAGCTGTTCTCAACCTTGGCTCCCTGAAAGAGCCAAGATAGGAGAGGGGCCTTGTGCCCCCTGGGGCTGGAGCTCTGGAATTTGTTTTGTCTAGGGAAAGGCCATAGAAAATAACTGGAAAAACCAGCCACTAGTACAACGGGCTACAGAGCTACAGATACATGCGTGAAGAACACAGAGAACGTATAAAAGGAAAAAAAAAAAAAAAAAAAGGTAAAAACGAAATGGATATCATCATCCAGGGAAAAGCTATTTTCCTATTGTGTTCATCCAGGGAAAAGCTATTTCTCCCTGCCCATGGCTGGGGGGGAAGGTGGAATCAGACGGACCTTTACGGTGCCTCCCAACCCAAACCATTCTGTGATTAAACCAACAAACAAACAAAAATCCCCACGCTAGTGCTGCTCCCAAGTGCGATGTGTGTGCAGCCACGGAGTGCCGTGTGCGGCAATACGGGCACAGAAGAGCGCAGACCACCGACACTTTAAATACCTGCGCTTAACCGGAACACTCACGGCTTGGAATATTTTACCGAAGAGAAGCGGCACTCAGCACTATTTTAAAAGCCTGCAGCGAACACTCGTGTCCCGCCCGCGGCTCGAGTGAGGCTGATGACAGAGGAAAGTACCCCCGCTCCCGAAGGAATCTCCCTCCCCCGCAGCCGGCTCCCACCTGCTGCCTCAGGTAGCGCGTCTGGTAGGGCCCGGCCGGCAGCGAGGCGCTCCGGCGGCGGCGGAGCAGCGGGGCGGGCAGGGCGCCGGCCGCGCCGAGGAGCGGCAGGAGCAGGAGGAGCCGCAGCATCGCCGCGGGCGGCAGGAGCGGCAGCAGGAGGAGCGGGAAGGGGAGAAGCGGGAGCGGGCTCGGCGCCGCCGCTTTATCCGCGCCCGGCTCCCCCGCCCGGGGCTGCCCCGCTGGGAGCGCCGGGGCCCTGGGGGCGGGGCCAGCCTACACGTGCAGGGGCGGGCCCGAACCAGCGGCGCCTTCCCATTGGCTGTCGGTCGGCCGTTGGCCGGGGAGGCTTCCATAGGTGTTTCGGCCACGCGGCTTGCCGCAGGGAGGCAGCGATTGGTTGCCCTGAGGCACGTGACCCACCCGTCTCGCCGCTCCGCGCCGTGCGGGGGCGCGTCCGACATTCTCGCTCTGTGATTGGCCGACACGAGCTACTGTCCCCTAGGAGTGCATCGCGATTGGCTGAGCGCCGCCTTGTCCCGCCCCCTCAGCTGCAGCACTTCCGCCCTTCCGCTCTGCCCTCAGCTCCCGGCACCGCCCGCCGGCCCAGACCCCGCTGCTGGCCCAAACCGGCCCGGGTGAGTCGGAGCGCAGCGGCCGCTCGCTCGCTGTCGGCTTTGGGAAGGCCCAGGGGTGCAAACGGGAGCGGGATGTGTTAGCCACCCCTGCTTTGGTTTTCCTTAGGGAGAGAGCGAGGCAGCGGGATCGCCAGAGGGCAGCAGGGACCGCGCTGAACGGCAGCGAGGGCAGCAGCGCTCTGAGATCCCCCGGCCGGGCACCGAGGTTTGCGTTGTTTGGTTTGTTACAAAAAGTTCAAATAAAACAGATCTGTTCCTTCCGGCCTCTGTCAGTCTGCGTCCAGGTAGTGAGTGCTGTATTTGTGCCGAAGGGAAATAGGGCTGGAGACCTCGAGTCCGTTTGTTATTGGCAGAACTTGTGTGAGCACTTCCACGCTGTGCTTTGTCTCCCCTATTTCAGTTTAGCATTTACACGCTGTGCTTTGTCTCCTCTATTTCAGTTTAATACTTGCAGTGTTCTCTGTTTGTTCTCTCTTTTCTGGGGTGTGCGTTTGTGGTTTTGTTGTGTTTTTTTTAATGTCTCGAAAAAGTGCACTAACAAAAACTACGTAATAAACTTCGTTTCTGGAGTTCTGAGTTGAACACAGGTGGGGATGAAGCACCTGCTAGTTTATCCAAGCCCACCTTTTTGGGCAATAAAAAAATCAGACTCAACTTTATTTCTCCTCTTCTATATATTGATGTATTTTCCATGTACTTTTTACTGTTGTCTTGTACTAAAACAAAGTCTTTGTTACTAAAACAAAATAGTTGCCTTTTGGTAGGAGTTGAAGGCATTTACCATTCAATATACTGAGTCGAATTAGTTTCTGTTAATATGTATGTTCTGAAGAGATGGATTTTTTTCTTATTTTGTTTGGCTCCCTATTACAGCTTTTCCCTTTTCCTACCTCAATTTTCCAGATGTAGAAAATAAGGGAATACTGGGATTTTTTTTTTTTCTGATCTACTCAGAGGCAATGAGTTTAGTCACTCACATTTTTCTAGTACTCAGTGTTACAGAACTTGTTTGACCAGGATGCTGAGAAAGGTGTTCCAAGCAAAGGAATAGCCCATAAGTTTAACTTTCTGGTGGCAAAACATGACCAAACATCACTGTTGATTATAGAATGTGGGATTTTTTTTTTTTTACCTGTAAAAACCATAGTTGAGTCTCTTCCATCTCTTTGGTCTTTTGCCTCTCAAGAGAGTTTTGGAATGAAGATGTGGAATTCCCTTCTTATTCTTTATATCAAAGTTTATATCAAAGAGAGATTTGTATTTAGCTGTGGCTGTGATAAAAGAGCTTTTGCACATACAGACTTCCAAGGAGGTGTTTGATTCAGCTGTAGAGAACATTTTGGCCATTTCAGTGGGAACTCTGTGGTTTGAGGTGTTGGATGAGGCTCCAAGTGGCTTGGTCTAGTGGAAGGTGTCCCTGCCCATGGCCTTGGGGCTGGAATAGGTGATGTTTAAGGTCCCTTCCAACCCAAACCATTCCAGGATTCTGTGATTGTTGCCTACATTTTCCTGACATTTACTGAGAAAAAAAGTTCTCTGTCTAAAATACTGGAAGTTTCCTAAAACTTGACGTTTTTGGGCAGAGTGTAATAAAGCCCAAATAAATCTACAGGAAAGTAATACTGAATAAAAATAAATTCCCTCCTATTTATTTCTTTAGTTTATCATTTATTTGTCAAATCTGTGCAGCCTCTGTTGACCAGGAGCTGCCCTTTTAGCACAAAGAGCATGATATAGGAGCAAATATCGTTTCTGTTGTGAGCCTTTTTCAGGATTTTCTGAGTAACCTCTCCAACTCATTGGTCTTGAAACATTTGTAGCATTACAAGCGCAGAATCATTTCAGTTTTTAACCCCATGTTGTGACTTCAATCTAAATTAAGAGAAAGAATTAAAAAGCTGTTTCCTGCAGTGCTGTGCCCAAGGATAATTCTAATAAAGATCCCTAAATTCAAGTGTGTGCAATGGTGTGCAAATGGTGTACAAATGCCATGAACAGTTGCTTCATGTTGCATAACTTTATCCTTTTTTTAATTTTATTTTTAAGAGGTAATTAATAGAATTTCTGTTTTCAAGGAGAGATCATAATTTCCTGAAGGCTGCTGTTCAAAATGTTCAAATAACCCAACTGAAAGCAGTTAATGTTGACATCTCATGAGAAGATGAGATCTCTTCAAACCATTTCAACTTTCTCGTTTCAGGTGATGCTGTGAGCACATGAATAGTGTGCAGGGACTCTTGGCTGCCTCAGTGATTTCCATCCAGAATTCCTGCTTCATCTATCCTGCCTGTCAAAACTGCTTTTCTAGGCTGATACTGCATGCCAGGAGGTATGCCCTGTTTTGGGGATCACGTGCTGATTTCCATTAACTTACTGATTTCCATTAACTCTGTTAAACAAAGTTATGAAAATCCAGCCCCTCCAGATCAAATCCTGACTTTATTTTTTCATCTCCTTCTACAAGTGCAGTGCACCTGGTAGTCCTGTATGACTCTTCACTGAGTGCATGTCCAGAAAGGGATGAGCTTTCTTTTTTAAGTGCAGCAGTGGGTGAAATGTCTGACATACAGAAGAAGAGTAAATCAATGAATGCCAGCACTAAACAGAAGAAGCTGACTTTGTAAAACAAGGATATCTGTTGCTTCAAATGCTGAAGCACAAAGTAACAGTGTTTTTTCCTGGTTATTTTTAAAACCTACGTATTTATACTCAAGCTGCAGGAGGAAAAACCCCAAACCAAAATGAAATGTGAGAAAAGTGAGCACAGGAAATTCAAAAATTCAACATTGCACCCCAACAGTCTCTGAAAACCCACTGTCCCTTCAATTTCACAACAGGCTAGCATTTAATAAATCAGTGATAGAAACCAGAGGCATTCTGTCATAATACACACATCTTGCTCTGAGCCTTTGGTAAGATTAATGCTTCACCTCAAGGAGTAAAGAATAAGCAAAAAATCTTACAGTTTTTGATGAATATTTGATACATTACAGTAGTAATATTTACAGCTGCAGATAAATTCTTACCTCAGCAGTGATTAACAGAACTTCATCTGTTCAATCTTTTTTATCCTTTTACTGTCTTTTGTCAGGTTCAGCTGTCTAAAATGTGGCTGCACAGGTGAAGCTAAAGATGCAAGCTACAGATATAGATTGTCCCTAAAGATTGCTGACACCAATGATTTGTTTGACATCACTGTTTTTGGAAGTTGCTTAGATCCATTCTTTGGGGTCACCGCAGAGAATCTGCAGAGGTAAGGAATAGATTGTCTGACCATATAGCTGCTGCTGTTTGTTCAGCCTAAAATAACTGCAATGAGCCTAGATGGTGGGAACATGAGTGGGAAGTAACTGCTAAAGTGCTCCCTTCCAGCATTTCCTTGGTACCCATCACCTTGAGAAAGTCGGGAAGTTTGTTTCTTCCTGAAATCTTGATGTTTTGAGATGGATTACTTCTAGGTAGTAAAAGAAATCCTCCACTTGTCTATTGAAGGCTGCTTCTCCCTGTTAAGTGAGCCTCACTGCTTGGTTGGTCTGGCTTCTTCCTTGTGTCCTTTCTCCTTTTTTTGAGATGATTGAATTTCCTTTGTTTAAGTAAGTTGGCTCTTCCAGATAGAGCCTCTGGCTTTTATCTGGTTTTAAAGGTTTGAATGTACCTTGTGACTAATTGGCAGTATAACCAAATTTTCCTGAAGAAAGAAGGGATTTCTAAGAAAGTCTATTAGTCCTCAGACCCTGACCACCCACATTATAGGCTACAGATTTTCTGAAATGTGAAACTGCCAGGATGGGATATTCAGATAGATTCCCTGCTTCTTTCTCTAGTCTGTTATTTTCCCAGTGCCTTGGCTCATAGATGAGTTATTAGTAGCAGCATTAATAACATGCCCATGACAGGCATTCTGCCCTACACTGCTATACTGCTGTCAGCTGTGGAAAGCAGTTATTTCCATGTCTTGCATGGATACTGTCATGCTGTAAAGGCTGGGCAGGAGGGATGTGTAAGGAACAGCAGCATCTGACCAGCATTGTACAGTCACTGTGGTGGCAGGAAAATCACAACCACATGGGGAACACCTGAAAATTGTGTGTGTATTGACCTCGTTCAGAGTGGTTGTTTTGTTTACTGTATCTCACTAACACATTAGGTGAACTAAAGAATTGAATTTATAGCTTCATGGTTTTCCTGTTTTCATTCTGAGTTTAGTTGAAGCTAGCACAAAACCTTTTCCTTAACATGTGTCCTCATTAACACTATAGTACAGCTAAAATGCTGTGTAAGTCTTCTTCCTCTGTTGGTCCAATACCTCTGTGTGTTTTTATTCTAGGTATATTCAAGACTTCAATCAGCTGTCAGGAGAAACAAGCACAGAGTCAACTGCAAGAGCATTAGTTCAAGCAGTGGAAACCTGTTTCGTTGGAAAAAGGTTTATATTTGGAGTGAAGGTAACTTTTAATCCACATTATGGCCTTTTAGTGAGTTTCTGTAGCCAGTTAGGGGTATAGACTGACTTATCAAAGCTTCATGTATAATTTCTTTTTGAGAAAATGTAAGGCTAGGACATGAGAAGGACTCTGCTTCTTTTGCCCAAAACTCCTGTGGTTTGGTTTTTTTTTTTGTTTTTTTTTTTGAATGAGTCACATCCAAAAATCATCTTGAATGGCAGTAGTCAGCTTAACAGCTTGTCAGGGTGCTTTTTGGAGAGCCTGAGCAATGCCAGCTCCTGTGCATATCAGTAACAGCTTGCAGCCTGTAAAAAAACCATGTACGGTTGGAGCCAGAAACAGACTCTCCTTCCAAGCACTGCCCTACCTTTCCCATGCTGTGTATTCTCCTTTCCAGTCTGAAATGTAAGGAGAAGCACATCCCCTTGTAGCATTTTAATATTTCTGGATTCAAGAGCATTTTCAAAATGTTGTTAAAGTACAGCTGTTCAGCATCTGCATTGGTGGCTCTTTTGTGTATTTAACACCCTTTGAAATATTAGTTCTTAGCAATATTTCTATAGAAACAGTGTTCAAGGTTCTCTTCGAGTGGTGCTTATGTGAGTCATTCATATTATGAAATCTCTGAACTAAATCCTACCTGGCAGGTGTTTTGCCTCTCCCACAGCTTGTATCTGAACTGAGATTTTTCCTGGTGGACAGCATCTTAAGTAATGGAAGTTGGAGGACTTAATGGTGGATTAACTTTACTTACCTGGAACCCTTGACCTAGTCTCTTGGCCTGATGCCTTGACAAATATAACTAATCCTAGATATCAGCACCTTTGTGGCTGCTCCTGCACACACAAGAGCTGAGCACACATTCAAAGACTTTGTTCAGCCCTTGGCTGTAGACATTTCTGTGCAGTTGTGTTCAGCTGTGTGTATGTCCCAGATAGTTCTCAGAATCAGCATAACATACTTTTTCAAGACTTACCTAGGAGGGTGTTGTCCTTGGCTAACAGCCTTCAGCCTCAAACTGTGCACAGACTCAGGAAGGAGGAGGGTTGTTGGAGATAACTGTATCTGCTTTTTGGCCTCTCTGGCTTTGCCAGACCTTGAGGGGTAGATGAGAAAGGGTTTATCCACTTCTCGAAATATGAGCTGATTCCCTCTCCGTTTAATGTCATTTTTCACCTGTAATTTCAGTGTAGAGAGAAGCAGGTTTTATACAGGATTGCAGTTGAAGCTCCTTTGAAACGCTGCTCTCTAAAAAACTCTGAGCAGATGAAGGTCGCAGCTTATTTCCCTTTCACGGATGCAGTGCACAGAAAGTACCACGCTGGCTTTGGCAGCTGAGCTGCCAAGTCAAGTGCCTGCTCACCAGAGTGCTTTGTTTCAAGTGCTGCCCAGTGCCTCCTGCATGAAAGCAAAGCACTGGCCTTAGGCTGCCAGCCATTCACTCTGAACTGCACTAGAGGAGGCCCGGAAGCATTCAGTGCCCTAAAGGGAGGAAGAAATTTTCTGTGAAGTCCTTTCTCAGAGTTCTTGGTTGTTTTTCCAGCTCCAAAACTCTGTAATTGCAACAAGCAAAGAACTTCTCACTGTGATGCCCTTTACAGCCCTTGCCAGGGTTTATTTCCCAGGGAGGGCCTTGTGTGACAGACTGTTTTGTATTCTCTCCCCTGCAGATCCTGACAAAAAGGGAGATCTAAATTTATGCCTGACTTAGAAGAACATGTGTTAATATTTTTTTCTCTAAGTTGATTGTTTTTTTGTTTTCTTTCCCCTTGCCCAGGTTTGTGCAAGGGAAGATGGAGGGCATTCTGCTGCCAGCAGCATCTTGCAGAAGTGTTCCAGAATTAAGAGAAGTACAAAAAGCCTTGTGGCGTGCCAGATCTTCCCGCCAAGCGCTGCTGTTACTGGCTTCACTGTTATCAGCTGCTTAGATCATCTCCTGCAGTTGGCACAGTTCAGGAGCTGCAGGAACAGCTCAGATTTACCTGATGTGTCATCAGCTCCCATAGATGAACCTCTCAGTGAGCTCAGCAGCTTGTCTAGCCTGAGCAGGAGCTCCTGTTCTGTTCAGTCTAGTGGCAGGGAAAGTTTTTTAGGGTGCTGGCAGCAATCCTTAAGTCTGACTTCATCTGTTGCTTGGGTAACAGCGGAAGACTTTCCCACTCTGGAAGTGGGAAAGCTGGTGAGTGAACAGCATGAACAAGAGGAGAAGCCTGTCTCTGCAGAATTGGGCAGTGTAAGCCTCAACAATCAAACTCTTTGGGACTCACAGTTTCTGATCTCTTCTGTGAAGGAAGGGGATAAAGAGAAGGATAATGAATCAAGTTCACAGCTTAGTCGGACTGACGGTATCTCTGCAACGGATAAATTGGAGAGAGTTTCCTCTTCAAACACCAAATATTCTCATGGAAACAGTTCCAAGTTGTTACAACATCCCTTGGAATATGAGGTAAAAAACAATTACCCAAAAACTAATAGTAGAAATTATTCTTATGCAGAAAAATCCCACAACTCCCTTGTTTGCAAGAGAGATGCCTCAGCTCCTAATCACGTAAATGTAGCTGGAGTGTCTCAAATGGACTCCATGCTTTGGGAAGAGCTCCCATTCTCAGAAAGCCTAAATGAATTGTTGGCCAAAATAGAGGATGGCAGGAGTGTTATAACATCACCCAGCCTTGATGCAGGCAAACTTGTCCATCTTGAGAGCAGCAAGTTGGGTGTAAATGTTAACAAATCGTATTCCAGGCAAGCTGTAGGTGATTTGCCTGCAGCCAGTGTCTCAGGGAGGCTCTTGCCAGCAGTAGGGAATGATAGTTGGGAGACCACAGTGTTTGCTTGTCTTCAGTCAAATGCAAACCCTCCAAGTGATGTCTCACAATATGAGTGTTCCCCTAGTGATTTATCTTCAACCCTCAAGGAAGGTGGAGCGTCCTCACCAGTTACACCAGAGCCTTCTGTTTCTCAGAGCAGATGTGTGCGCTCCAAAGAAGCAAATAGGGACCCTACTAATTCATCTTGGTCTTTTATTAGGCTGCATGGAGAAACCTCCTGTTCAAAAAGGAGCAAGACAGCCACCTGTGTGCATTCTGCATGTGAAAGCTGTTTAGCTTCTTGTGAAAATAAGGAAAACTATTCTACACAGAGCCAAAAAACAGATCTTACACTCACAGAGGCCCAGGTCTCTGATCCACCAGCTCCCAACAATGCAAAAAGTATATATAAAAGAGAATTAAAACCATTGACAGAACTGTCAGATAATACCTTCAAAAGTGTTAGTAGGAAAGAGCTGCAGTGGAACAGCATCTTCCCTGAAGGCAGCTACAATGCTTCTGCTGATCTCTTTGATGCAAGTGTAAGAGATGTAGCAAAACCTGTGGAATTCTTAAATAAATCATGTAGTTCTTCAATACAGGAAGATACTTTGACAGAGAAGGTCACAGCTGAATCGGTGCTTTCTCCTGGAGGTGTTCCTTGTAACAGTTCAAAACTGAGCTCATCCCTGCCCAGGTCCCCTCATGCTTTCAGCAAGCACAGCACACCTGTAACTTACTCCTTCTGGGATTCAGAATGCAGTTCAGTTTGTGCTCAGGACTTCGTTCCTCATTCACAGTCAACTCCTATGACAAAACCTCTGCAGAGACTATGGCCTGTTGGGGAAAGAAGCTCTTTCACCACCCTCTTCACCCCTAAAGATCCCACTAAAATCCATTCCAAAGGCAAGCGATCCAGGCCTTCCTTTCAGAACACTCTGCTGCAGCAGCTTACCGGCAAGTTAGTGAAACGTGAGAGACCAAGGAGCAGGAAGGACAAAGAAAGTGGTAGCTCTGCTGCCCAGAAGTTCCTGAACAGCCAACTGCCTGCCAGCTTGGAGGAGTGGATCCCTGCATCTTCAGCCAAAGGGCTGAAACCAACTGCATCTTTAAATTTAAAAGCAGATAGCTGGGCTGCTGATTTGCAATCCACCTGTGGGCACACTGGCAGGAACCTTATTTCTGAAAGCAGAAAGAGCAGTGAAAATGATGAAAATCTCATCCAAAATGAGAGAATAAGCCCTGGGGAAAGAGCAAGGATTCTAACAACTCCTTTATCTACAAGTGTCACCAAGACCTTGTTTTTAAATGATCCTGTCCTGAAAACTTGTTCCCCTTCAGAAGGTGAGAATCACCTCTCGGGTGGAAATTATTCAGGGGTTGTGCTGGAAAGGCCGACTGTCTGGTCCCCTGAGCTGTTCCTCCAAGCACGGACCCCTTTGTCCAAGAAGCCAAAATACTAGGAGAGATACATTTCTATGTTGTGTTCTTTTTAATTTTTTTTTTAACTTTAGGGAATTATCTGGTGGAAGAAAAGAGCTATTTAAAAGTTAAATTGTTTATACACCTGTCAGCATGTATCTTGCAAAGAGGAACTTGCTTTATTTTCAGACCTTTGTACCACAGAGATGAGGGAAATGAGAATTTGTAGTTACTATATTCTCCTGAAAATTAATGAGTATGTGCAATAAACTCACGTTTGTAAATGTGTGAGTATTGAATAGATCTCACTTCATAAAGTACAAGTAAGTGAAGTGTTTTAATGTTCACAGCTGTCTTTTCATCACGAGAGCAGCACTGGAATCCATGTCCACTCCACATTTTTGCCTGATGACTCTCAGGAGAAGGGCCAAATTTTCATTGAAGATTTGATGGTGCCTTGTATCTCAGCCCATTGAGATGATGTGACAGCCCTGAGCTGGGTGGAGGGGGCCATCCTGAGAGCTTGGCAGCAGCTCCCAGTTTTCCTACAGGTTTTTTCAAGTTAAAGACTGCTAGTGGCAGATTCCTGACAGTGTATTCCCTCCCCTTGCTTTAAGGTCTTCTATATCCCAAATCCAAACCAGCTGCATTTCAGATCATTGAACAGAGAAATCTTGGATCTGCTGCTTGTAAGCTTGTAGGTCAGGTTCTGCAGAAGGATGTGGGAATCTGGTGTCACAGGATCTAAGCAGCTGATGTTTTGTTGTGAGAGTTTTAAGGTCCTACTGTGGCCCAAGGGGGTGAAGGGGATGCACCACACTTGTAGAACCAGAAACAGATCTAAAAGGACTTGCTGTGACTTTTTCTTTTGAGGTATAAAATGAATATGAACCATTTACATTATGACTGGTGACAGGGAGGGGTTACTTGGTTCCTTCTCAGCTGCAAGGCAGATGTTTTTATCTTCCTATATTTGAGGCCTCATAATTTCTACAGCATCTACTTAAGCCTCCCTCTTTGTTCAGAAGAGTTTTTCAGGAATAAGGGCAGTTACTCTCACTACCTTGTTCCTTATCCATGATTTTTTGCATAGATCACCATCACAGAACATACAGGTAAACATTTTCAGTTTCTCAGTCTCTAGCCTAACTTCTGCACCTTCTAATCAAATGCTTTTCCCTTTGAGAGGTGGGAGGGAGGAGGGTATTTGGAATCAAACAAGCTTCTCCTGTGGCTGAGCAGGGTATAAATGAGGTACAGCCTCTCCTGCCAGGGGTGCAGATGTGCTGAGGCTGCCGGCATTACTTTGGCTGACCCAAGAAAAAGTCACACATGGTTATGCAGCAGGTCTGCACAGGTAAACTCCTACAAAGAAGCTTTTTCACGCCAGCATTGGTTGGTTTGGTTTTTTTTTTTCCTCCTTATTTATAGTTGAAATTTAGGCATAGGCTCAAAGACTTGCCTGGCATTGAAAGGACAGGGGAGCACAGCTCTGGAAATCACTGAAAGACCTTATCTCTTCTTGCTGTCCCCAGCAAGAATCTCAAGCACACCACAAAAGTTCTGGTATTTAAGGATCCTGCAACAGCAGATGGCAGTGGAAAGAGGCACAAGATTTCTTCTGACACATCCAAGCCTAGAGCTCTACAGTCCCTGAACCCTAGACATAAACAGAAGAAAAAGGAACATCTTGCTATAGCAAAGAGAGAAACAGAAAAAGAGCAGAATTAGGCATCACAATTTTTAACAATGTTTAATTGATAAACTAATTATGTTTTCTAACAGAGGGGAAATTTAGGTTACATACACAGAAGAAATTCTTCACCATGAGGGTGGTGAGCACTGGCACAGGTTGCCCAGAGAAGCTGTGGATGCCCCATCCCTGAAAGCATTCAAGGCCAGGTTGGATGCAGCTCTGAGCAGCCTGGTGTAGTGGAAGGTATCCCTGCCCATGGCAGGGGGATTGGAACAAGGTCTTTGAAGTCCCTTCCAACACAAAACCATTCTGTGGTTCTGTGACCAAGGTAACCTGTGGGTGTAGTTGCTTGCAAAGTGTGGTGCCAGTGACAGCAGAACATGTTGCAGAACATGGCAGGGCTCTGCTGTAAAGGACACAGAGCTCCCCGCACAAGGCCTCCTGGCACAGACAGGAGAAGAAGGTACAAGGGCTTTGCAAGCCACTGCTGAGTTGTCCACCTGAGCTTTAGCCCAGCAAATCAGCACAGCAAAATCACACCAGGGCTGCTTCAGTCAGGGTAGGGCAGGGCTCCACGATGAGGCCAAGTGAAAAGGCCTGGACTCATGCCTGCATTTACCAAGTGCTGTGCCTAGTGAAAAGATTTTATGTATTGCAAATAAAATCCAACTTGATGAACCCTTGGGGCAAGTGGAAAAGGAGTAAGAAATGTTGCCTGCCTGGAGATTATAAATCTGCATGTATAGCTTATGTAGAAGAAATGAAGTGAAAGGCAACATTACTCATACTCAAATCACTGAGCACAGGGAAGGCAATACAGAAAAGGTTTTAAGACATCATAACACTTGAAACCAGTTGTTTCTACTACAGCACATAATAGGGTACTGCAGTTATCATTGGCTCTTTAAGCACTCCCTTGTGATGAACTCGACTGCTACCCACTCTATCACCAGGAGTTAGAGCTGATCCAAGTGAGACACCAGAGACTTGACGCAGCTGGCTATGAAACACTGCTAGAGCTTCTACACCATATACCTGACAGCATCTTGACATGAAATGTTGGGTCCAGCATAAATGATTTTTTTTCAGCAGACAATTCATTCACATACCAGGGTAAGTGATAGCTTTGGTGCAGGCTGATGTGATTATAATTATAAGCTTGCACGAAAAGACTAAAGCTCAGCATGTTTAATTCTGAGGGTAATAAAACTCCTGAAAATGCACACTGGGTTTGTGATTGATTCCCTATGCATAGAAATCCATAAATCAAGATTAGATTTTAAATTAGGCAGGACTGTCTGTGCCATACCATTGAAATTAAAGCAGAGCACTCAGATCTCCTGTGCTTTGTGCAAGAGGACTGCACACAGAGTGAGAGCAAAAAGTATTGTTGTGTGACAGGCCCCTGTCAGCAAGATGGCATCTTCTGGGCAGAGCTCCGCTCATGCTCGGTAGGGAGACTTTGACCATGAGAGGATGGAAGAGAGGCACAAGAAGCTCTCTTGCTTTTGCTCCTGTAGTCAGTCAGCCTTGCATGTGCTCCCCTGGGCAGCTTGTTCCCTTTTTGCAGGGAGCCTTGGTGTGCTCCCATTCCTTTCACCCCAGCAAAGCCTGGCACAGGCTGTTCCCTTGCTGCTACACCTGCTGAACAAGAAGAGGTTGCACATCACACTGGTTACATGCTCCTTGTAAGGAAGAGCTGCCACTCTTCACGTGCCCCTTACCTTTCCCCAGGAAGAGTTTGGTCTGTTTTCTCCAGCAAAACACGTTACACAACTCCCAAAAGCAACACACTCCAGCCCTCCTCTCTTCCAGTAAATATCCACTTCCCAAGAGGTCAGCATCTGAAGGATGTTTCCTTCCCTCCCTTTGCCTTGTACCTACCTGGAAGCATACAGGGACTTTTCCCTATCCAAATACCTTTCTGTTCTCTCACAGACTCAAATTGCCAGCTTCCTGGGGAAGGAAGAGCAGATGGTCCAGCCCTCATGTCAGACATTTACCAAGGAAGGAGCTTCAAGGTCAGCGGAAGAGGCAATAAAAGACACATGGTGTCTTCAAGCTTCACAGCTCGTTTCCCAGTGTTAAGTGTTAGCAGGAATCATCTTTGATGTGGGGCAGAGCACAGGGAAGGAAACCTGAGCCCCAGAAGTCAGAGCATAAACTGAAATGTATTTACCAAAAGATAAAAGGCTTAAAATGGGAGATCTTGTCCAAAAGGATTTTGGGCCTTGAGGAAGGCAGGTCACTGGGGAACTCCAGGGGAGTTCAGTGAGGATGAAAACAGCAAGTTGAAGGCTGAACAGAAGGAATGGCATTAAAAAACAAAAAAAATGACTAGGTCAAAGAATAAAAGACAACCAAAGCATCCAACCATCATCTGGCAGTTATCCTACACAAATCCAGCATCTTGCATGAACAAGAGTTTAACCTGCCATAGGTTTGCAAGGTCAGTGGGTCGACGGTGCCCCTGTCAAAGGCCACCCTCTAGTGCCTGATGCTGGCATTTCTTTGGCATTTCAAATCTCTACAATTTCTCCTACTTTGAGTTTGTTGTTTTGGTTTTTTTCTCTTCTACTGCAAAGGGACCTTGCTCCCATGGGCAGCAGCTCTACATCTGCTCTTCTTGTGAGGTCTCAGTGCTGCAAGAGCCTCGGTATGCTCAGCCCAAGCAGAAAATCCTCAGTAGCTGTTCATTTGCTGGTCTCATGTCAAATCATGTCAATTGAATTCTTTGTATTTAAGGCAACTTTGCTCTGCAGTCCAAATCAAAAACCAAATGAATCCAACACTTTAGACACCAAGTGGAAAGGATTAAACATTTATTTACATACAGATACACATGTAAGCAATTTCTAAGTATAAAAAGGACATTACAAATAAATGTGAAGCATCATACATTCATCATCCTGGGCATCCAAAACACATTCCCTTCTCAAGCCCACTGTACCACATGTGACCACAAGAACATAAAGAAGAGACAAGCCAAATGGTTCTGACAGTGAATGATTCACAGTTTGGTGATTTGCTAACACCTATACCCTCCCCAAAGACAACACTACCCCACCAAGGAGATCAATTGTCTGACCAGCTGTAGTGCATTTTCTCCACTGAAATGGTTGTGCTTGATCAACAAAAACCAAATCCTTTCCTCATCCTTCTGGCCAAATGTTTAGGAATGAGGGTTCTTGCTAAAATTCTGTACATTGTGCTAAATTCACAATTGTTGGGGAAAAGACAGCAGACCTTTGTGGGAAAAACTCCAACACAGAAAATTCCTTTAATGCTGTGACTTTCCTGGCATGGAAATCACAAACAAAATGCTGCTGTTAGTGCTTTAGCAGATTTTTTTAAACTACAATTCAAACTATAGTTGATGGTGTAAAATATACTTTGTTCATGCTGTAAAAGAAATTACATGTTTCAATGTTGATTTGATAGTAATCAAAGCTGAGGGTAATTCAGGTTTTCTCCTGAGGAAATGAAGATGCCTTTGTAGCATCTCTGAAAATTATCACAGCTTTCAGGAAAGAGGAAATGTTTTAGATTCAGAAGTCTAAAGGTAATGCAGAGCATGACAAACTTGTCAGTTAGATAACATTACAAAGGGAAACAAGCCAGTAAACATAAAATTAAAATGCCTACTCAAAGTATTAATGAATTCAAATGAGAATGGGGTGAGTCTTTCTGTATAGATCAAAAGCAGTTTGAAAAAAATCTCATGATCTGCAAATTCACAGAACAGCCAAATATGAGCAGCAGAACAGAGTGAAGTGGAAATAAAAGAGCAGAAAGAGCCTTGTCCCATATTGACAGCTGAGTGACTACAGCTGCTCCAATCTCAGGGTTTGGGGGATTTTTTTCCTTTTGTAAACAGCTGTGGAAAATAAAATGGATGTGACATATCTGCAGTGCATCTTATTATGCTAAAAACTATGGCATATTTTAAACTACTTCCCTAATATCCAGAGATATACTTGTCACTCCCAATCAGCATAGTAACAAGCACTGGGCTTGCTCCACTCTCATTAGAGGGCCTTTTCTTTACTAAAATGTTGGCTTCAGAAGTTAGTTTTTCCCCCTTCAGTGCTGGCTGTGTGGGGGGGGTGAGTGTTAACCCTTTCTTCCCCAAAGGTCTGTAAGAGCTGAGGCAATGGCAGTGCCTGAAATCATAGCAGCTCTCCCCACCATAGACCAAATATTTAATCCCCCCTCTATTAAAATGTGAAACTGGCATTCCCTCTCCTCTGCTTGCCCTTCTGTAAAGACTCAGCAGCTGGGACACTGTGAGACACTGCATTTACTAAAGCTCAGTGGCAATGATGCAATCCCAGCCCTCAGAGACATTCCCAGCACTCCCCCTCCCCAGGGACAGCTCCTCCTCCACACCACCCCAGGTCTCACTGGATGGAGAGCAGCACCCACCTACTCACCAGAGAGCAACTCATTTGCACCAAACTCCCATAAATTCTGAATGTCTGAATCTCCTTTATTGGTCCTGTAAGAAGGGCAGTATTCCTTACAGGGTGTCCTGGCTGGAAGGGGCTCATTGAGTTATTAACTTTATGTCCATAGTAAGAAGCTCGAGGTGGCACAGAAAATGAGTCTCTGCTGTTCTTCTTTCTAAGTAAAGCAGGAGTCAGATCTAGTGTTTCATGCCATCAGATCATCCCTCCACAGTGCTTGAGGCATGAGCAGTAATTAGAGAAGAGCAGATTCATTGATGAGGGGTGCTAGAGGAATCAAGATTTGGGAAGTGCCAAGGTTTGCATTCATGTGACACCAGACACTCCAGAGCCCTTGAGTGCTGCCCATGAAAGCATAAGAATATTTTAACATCCCCTCTGCCCCAGGGAACTGTGCACAGCTAAAACCATGACTGGTACAGGTTTTGGCCATGTCATTTTTTGCCTGAGGATCAGGGATTCAGGAAATGCTCACCAGGGACACCACCACTGTGTACTCACGAGTGTGCATCTCCTTGAGAATGTTATCCTAAGATAAGTGGAAAAAGCAAAGGTGCAAATGTAAAACTGGCATCTGTTTTTGAGTAATATTGTAGCACTAACCAGAAGTAAAATTATTTTCTGAGCTTACTGGAAAAAGATAACTTGTTCAAAAACTGTGGTCACATCCACCAAGTCCTAATTGCAAGTTACCAGCGTGAAAACAGAGACAATCTCTGGGTCTTGTAAACCCAGCTCCTGTTCATCCAGACAGAGAAGTTGAACTGTTGATCCTGGCTGTGCTCTTAATACCAGTCTAATTTTTCACTGACAACATTTACAGCCTGAATTACACTCATTGCCACCTCATTTTCTGCTCTGAGTTACCTTTCCCCAGTTATCCCATTAACTGTATTTGAAGGAGCAAGCTTTGGAAATGAGGCTTTTTTCTGAATATGTGGCTCCCACTGAGAAAGAAACACACACCTGTAACTCACATGGCACAGCTTTTACTGGTGGTTTAAGTTACAGCTCGTTCACGTGAGGGGAAAGGTTGTGATGGTGTCTGTGAGTGACAACAGCTGGTGATCCATCCCAGCTGGGTATGGTGCAGTACAGCAAAGGCAACTTTGGGTCAGGTGAGTGAGGTGGTGATTAGAAGGGTAAGTCAGAGCAAGGCAGCTGCTGTTTGGGAGCCCTGCATCATGGTCAGCATGACTACCCTGCTGTCTGCTTTCCCAGCCAAGACAAATCCTCAGCTGAGGCAGATGTGAGGTCAGTAACATTTATGGTACATTTAGCTACTGCTCAAGTGGATGATTGCATTTCAAAGACATCACCAGTTCCAGTTGAGGCTGCTCTGCTTAGGATGCACTGCATGCTTATAAGAAATCAAGCTATTGTTTCCCCACCATTCATCATCATAAGACAAGACTGTCCTTCCAAATGATGATCCTTGAACAGCAGCTACAACAATTATTACCCACAACAACAAGAGGATAGAACTGATGCAAGGAAAAAGGGTGAGGTCAAACCCAAAATTGGTTAAGATGACAAAATTTATAAAAAGAGGAAGAAAAGATGTTGATTTAACAGGATTTTCACTACTAGAATGGATTAGAACATTTCCTTTGGCTCCAGAGGGTATTCTGGTGAGCCCTTATGTACAGAGATATTTAAAAAAGGATGGAAAGTTTCCATACTTGCTCACTGGGAATTCCCAAAATATCCTCTAGAAACACCTTTTTCTAACTGAATTAACTCAAAAAAAGACTTTGTTGGTAGAGTTGGTAGGAGCCAATCACATAAGGATATTTGGTGCTTTGACACTAGAAGTAGAGCAATGCAGAATTTCAGACTAAGTTTCAAAGGAAACCTTTATGAAAGCCCAGAGCTTTCATTGAATCCATAGATATAATTTTAAAAGAGGATGAGATGGAGAAATGAGCACATGGAGCCATCTCTTTTACTTGCATTTTCTACTCCAGAGAGTCATCTTTCCATTGCAGAAATGGCTGTAGCATTCATTTCTGCTCCACAGCCAGGAGAGGGTTTCTGTGACACCACATCTGAGCCCGATGGCACCACAGGCTCCCAAAGAGCAGCGTATCCTACACGTTTGCTCAGCCTGTTCCAATAGCTGGAGAACTTTACCTATTTTCCAATTGAATTCAATCTCTGACTGCAGGAATCATGCCAGCTCAACATTTCAGACTGATTTACAGACAGTCCTTCATACTGGAGAGAGAAGACAAGTGGAAAAGCAGCTGAACAAACAGCAGCAGTCCTTAGGGATAACAAACAAGGCAGAACCCAGTGGATTTGGCTCTAACTAATTGCATCCCTTGTCAGCAAAAGCTCTGGAAAGCCTCTTGTCCCTCATGTGTGCACCCACCGTGCTTCTGCATCACTAACTTCGACTTTCCCTCTTTTCAAATCACTGTCTCCTGTGTCAGCCCCAGTCTGCTGCTGGCATTACTGATGCTGCAGGAATTCGATAGCCATTAACTGTTCAGCCTAGACTAGCAGGAGCCAACTGTTACCAACACAGCCATCTCCAAAAAAACACAAACAGCACCAGCAGGCTGACAGATTTTAGGGGCTGTTCCATGTGTTCTACAGCAAAGAACAAAGTATCTGGCCTGATAATTGGTCATGTGTGGTTTTCATTAAATAATGATCATAGAGCCATCTAGCATTCAGCACAAACACGGTCTCTGACTGCACACTCTTACCTGCAGGTCAAATCAAGACTTCAGGGTTCAAGGTAGGAAGAGGCACCCAACATCCCCTTTCTTTACAGAGCTCATAATTTCATTTTTCCATATTATTTATTTGACCTGAAGGGTTTTTTCTTTATTTGGGTTTTTTGTCCCCTAGCATTTTCATGGGGGAATGCAAATATGGACAGAAGGGAGTCATGGCTTGTCTCAGCAAACTCTGTGTCAACACCCAATGCAAAACTTCACAGCAAGTACTTCACACCCAGCGATCTGAAGCACTGAAAGTTTGGTGGTTTACTCAAGATCAGCCTGACTGAATCAGTGGCTCCCACTGGAAATCAGAGTTTAGGCCATCCAGTTTTCAAAGATGCTTCTATTAATCTCTGGTAACAGGCCTGCTAGATTAAGCAAACAGCTGTTGATCATCCAGTATTCACTCCTGCTTGGACATAATCATTGTGCTAAAAATGTCACAAAAGGGTCTCATTACAGGACTACTACAAAAATTAACATTCAGCCAGAAATAAGGAAGTCCATGGCTGTGAATATATCACCCTCAAAACACATTCAAATCCAGCAACCACACTAAAAGTTTGGCTCCTCCTAGTAGAGAACATTCCCAATCAAATTTGGCCCCATTGTATCACTTCTGCATGGGTTTTGGATACTTTATCCAGCAAGCATCACAAGGCTTTTACTGACAGTTCTCTCAAAAATCTAGCAAGGTGCTTAGTTGGAGAGCTGATTATCACGTAATTGGGATTTTTTTATTTTTCAAGATTCTGCAGTTGATAAAGTTCCTCTTCCAGTTGGGAAGCCTTTAGCAGTGGATCAGACTGCAGAAGAGAAGATAAGCCCTCAGTGCTACAAGGAAGGTTTGGCTGTTTGCACTACAGAGATATTCAGAGGTGTACAGAAGTAACTCCAGGAAAGGAGTTACTACAATAAAACACCACTTCTTCAACAAGAGGCGTTTCTGCAAACAGCAGAGAGAGGGGTGAGTCTCAAACTACAGCTTTGGTTTATGACCGTGTAAAAAGCGTTGCACATACCATCATTGCTTCCTTTCAACTTTTTAAGTCTACACAGAATAAACACTGAAAGGAATCAGTTCAAATTTGACTGGAGAAGTCAGGTCATTCACTTGAACATCAGCCCAACCACAGCATTCCACCCCAGCACAAAAGCACATCACTGTCTGGAGATGGGGTCCTTACACAAAGATTCACTAGCAATAAAAAGAACCAGCGCTTTGAAGTTGCTAGTAGGCAGCTAGTATCCAAAATAGTCACCTACTGATTAGGAAAGCACTGGGAGAAGATTTAGGCTTCTAGAAATCACAAAGTAAATATCCAAGAAAATAAAGTTAGCAGTTTCTGCTATTTGACCAGCTCAGTTTGTTCAGTCATGTTCCAGCTCCAGAAATGATGCAAAGAGCACTTTAAAATGCATTTATAGTGCCACTCAGCAGGGATGAAGAGTACCTGCCCAGCTTTGATCTTTTTGGAAACCAGGCTGAGTTACCCACGGGTGTTTTATTGGGCAGTCTCCTTCCTCCTTGATTAAGCTGATCAAAGAGCCCTGCCCTATTTGTTATCAATTATATGCTGACAGGTCCAGTTTCAGGGACTAAGACCTACTACAAATTAAATGTACATGGTATTGGTTTTTAACTTGAGTTTTACCAGCCATGGAACACCATGAGTCCAGCTCTAAAGAACTACCTAAGACCTGGGCAGAATCAGCTCTCTTGGAGTTGGGTGCTCTTCAGAAGCTCATATGAAGCTGCATTTGGTGATTTGGGGAATGCTCAAGCAAAAAGATACTGCTCTTCAGCACAGATCACATGGTCCAGTACAGCAGAAGCCACCAAGTCCCACACATTTCCAAATCCTCCGGATTACAACATGAGCAGAGGCTGAAATGGACCAGAGCAGAGCAGCAGATGACGTGTCCCCCAGCATCTCACACTTACAGAAGCTCTTTGCTAAATGTTACCTAAATGACAAACAAGCTTCATACCACAACTTCTACATCTTCCTTTTACCACTAGTCATAAAAATGACCTAAAAATAACAAGAAAATATTAAAAATGGCCCTATGACAAACCAATCCCCCTCTCTCTGACACAGAGTCAGCTTCCTGTTACATATCAAAGGCACAACATGATACAGCCCAAAAAAATCTTCCCAGGAAACAAAAAAAAGCATTTCAAAATGCCTCCTTTTTTTTAATTGCTATTTTTTCAATAAGTACTTACTGGCAGCTTTTTACATCAATACAAAAGCTCTGTTATAGTCTTCAGTAAAAGCCAAATAATATTAAATTGATTAACTCTAAATTGCAGCATATCACAGCCATGTAATCATCAGGAGAGATTTATCCAGATTAGCTAAACTGAACTCAAAACTCCTAAATATAATTGTTTATGTGTGCATTCACTATCTCCTGGCCTTGTTTCCATGCCAAGGTGCCAAACTGCAATGCACTGTATGGCACTAGAGGTGGAGTAACATCACAAACTCCAGGCTGCTTCCCCTTCAGAGCTTCTGCAGGAAGAAGCTGCCCAAACAGTTACACGTACCAGAGGTTGGTATTAAGAGTGCAAAGCATCAGGTAAATAAAATGACGCTACAGCCCTGCCCTAAAAGCTACCCCAGCAGAGAGCCTGGATACCAAGCAGAGACCTCCAAGAGCACCTTGGAGAGCACTGCCACAAGGTGAGAGCTGGATGGAGCAGCATGGAAGGAGCACTTGCAACCCACTGCTACTTCCACTGACCATCAAACCAACCCTCTGCAAATCTGCACACCTGCCTTCCAACAAGAGCTGTATCGCCAGGCTTTGTTTTCCAGCACCACCATTGCAGAGTGCCAGCTCAGACTGTGCTTCCTTGGAACCCCTGTACGCCATCCATGCACCCACAAGACTCTGGCCATGTCTGGTGCACTTCTGCCAAGTCCACCAAACACCTTTCCCAAGGCTAACTTTTTACATCAGGACATGACTAATTAGAGGAGGAATGGTTAATTTATTTATTTATTTTTATTTCTGGAAAGTCTTTTCATCCTTTGTTGGATATCAAAGAAGCACACAGTCCTTTCCCACTATGTTCAGGCCTAGAAAAAGAGGTAATGAGATTTTTTTTTTTTATTTTTATGAACAGTGCTTATTAGTGTTTTTTCCTAACCAGTCTAAGTTACACATTCAGAAGACAGTAATGTGGTAAGACTACATTTGGCCTATGGAATATTTGCTGAACTGCTAGCACCAAAGGGAGCGACTGAGCTGTATCCATGTCTTCTTCAGTCTTGAAAATGCTGCTATATGTAACTTTTTTGTTTATTCCACGTTCATGAAAGTGCCTGTAGATGAGAGACATAACACTGTTTCAAACACCAGAGTCCTCCATGGAGACGCAGGGGCAGACGTTATGTACACATCCTACGGGCTTGCTCGCTGACAGCCCAGGAGATTGCCAGGGTAGTCCAAAGTCAGTGCTCATTGTTGCGTTTCTTCTTATTTTGTTTCACTTTAAAAAGGGTCAAACACATTGTTCTGTGAGAGAGATTTTGATCTCTTCAGTATCTTCAAGAAAGGCTGGTCTACTCTCGCACAGAAGGAAACAAAACAGCTCATGTTCTGCGTTACACAAAGCACTTGTGCAACTCTTCCTTTTCTGATCTGCTCCACAGACTGCAAGAAAAATGAAATTTAAACCCTGTTGTATTCTGCTACATTGCCATGCAGCTGGAACCATCAGCCTGCCATGCTTCCAGGACTGTAACCTGACTCTGAGCAAGCCAGATGGGTCTGATTGGCAGGAACTCCTTCAAGTAGATAAATCCCAGCATAGGAAAAAAACAAAAAATCCACTTGGCCCATGGCAGAAGGAGCAATCACATGCCAGCTCTTTAATTAAAATTACAGCAAGTCAAGTAGCTGATGCTTTTCCCCTCTCCTGGTAAGGGGGATGAGACATTGTTCACAAGGGTGTTCTGTCGTGCCTCGCTGATCAGCCGGCAGGCCAAGTCCAGGAAGAGTTTCTCCACATTATCTGATTCTTTTGCTGACGTTTCCAGATAGTACATGTCCTGTGCTTCAGAAAACTCTGCAGCTCTCTGCTGGGAGACTTCCCTCTTATCAGCTAAATCAATCTTATTACCTGCATTGATAAAATATTTTAGAAAAGGAGTTAATTTCAAAACCAAGAGAAACTGAGGACTATGAAGGATAAATAAGAGTTTGGTTTGATGTACGTATGGACAGTAGCTTGGATATGTAACTCCTAGTGCTTGCTCTCCCCTCCAAATAAGGGGTTCCCTGAAGCACTCAAGTCCATTTAATATCAGGTCATGTAATGAAATATGCCCTGTAAACATCCAAGCCAGTATGCTTTAATTTAGCACCAGTGCATCTGTTTGCTGCTATCAACCAACATTAAAGGATTTCCATGCTAACATCTATTGAAAATTCTCCTGTGCTAGCTCTGAGGAGCACTTAAAATGTCAATTATAGCATAGGGGACACTAAATGTGATATTCATCATGTTGTTAGAAGCTTTTAAAAAGCCTGGCATGGAAGGAAGGTTCCCCATTTCAGTATTCCAGTACAGGACTTGGCTGTGGAGGCTGGAAGAGGGATGGGCTGTGGGGCACTTGCAGAGTAAGGTGGGGTGAGAAACCAACCCTTCGGTTCAGAGGGATCTGTCTGGCAGAGAGTTGATTAAAGCCTCAAGCAGCATCTGATATGATTATACACTATTTCTGGCCACTTAACTTCAAACATGATGTTTCTGCCATAAACCAATCTTACAACAATGGTAACAGACCAGACCCTCGATAGCAGACTGCTCTGTCCACAGACTCACCAGGCTCAGGAGGAAACCTCTCCGGGCCCCACTCCTACCAGCAATTTTGTGAGAGATCAAAGGAGGAAGAGGTGGTGTTTCCACCAGCAAGCCTTCTCTCATTGCCTTCCCCTCCGAGATCTCCTTTCCCAATACATCAGTGTCTTGGACCCACTACGTGCACTGAAGTTACCCTTCTGAACAGATTATTACTCAACACAAGTGATTTATGGGTGTCACCATCTTCAAAGGGTGTGTTATGACTACAATATGATTTATATGCTGTGCTGTAGATGCTATCAATTAACTTAATGTTCACTGAAAAAAAATTAATGTACATTTGTTAGTAATTTATTAATTATTTCTGCACCATTTGTACCCAGGCCATACTCATGGAGTATGAGTTTCTTGTATGGAAGCTCTATAAACCCCATAGCTCACTTGAAGTAGCACTGGGGCATGTTAAACTCAAAGATTTTTTCCTCCTTTAAAATACATTTTTAGACACCTCTTACAATGACCTAGATTTTTTCATTTAAATAGCAAACTATTAAAGGTGACACTGTAGCATGAAACTTCTTAGCCTTCCCCAAGTTATTTTTCCACTGTTCTTTATATATTCTTGGACCTTTAAAAGCTAAGTCCCAGCTATCAGATGCTGCAAGCAGAGCATGGAAAAGCACTGGTAGGCAAAATAACCTTCCCCTTGCCTGTAGCAGACAGATGGCCTGAGGTCTGTTTTGCCTTGAGTTGAAGCTCTACAGATTAATATAACATTCCGTTGTTTATTTTTAGTCTCCCTAAAATCCACGCAAGAACATCCAGTTTTGCAGCAGCACTGCCCCACCTATGAATGCTGTCACCCACACAACTACCATGTCCTGATGCAGTTCCCAGATCCTGACCACTTGAGACAGGACTGGTTGTCCCACACCAATGGAGTATAGCATCACTGTTGCATTGCACTAAATAGTTTATTTAGTTGTTGTTTTGCACTGGGCGATTTGAAATTTGCACTGACTATGTTATGTCACGTAGATTGTTATTTCCCTTCTCCCATCACATGGTCTCTCCCTCATCCACCCCTGTGCCTTATACCCCCTGGTGGTGTGGCCCCTGGTTACCCCTCCTCAATGGTATTGTACCATTAAGGTATCCTGTATTCAATAGGACACCACTGAGGTCCTCTTCCCCTGCCCCCAACAGGATACCTGCGGTCCTCTTCTCCCGCCCCCATTCCCGTGGGTGTACAAGTCCCCTGCAAGAAGGGAACACCCTCTTTTCTACGGGATCTTACACATCACCAGCTCGAGCAGGTCCTCACTTCTTTGTGGAGAGCTGGGCTTGGAGTCACAAGGGGGACTGCTCCATCCTTAGCTCAGCGGTAGCTGCACCCACCACCTACATTTCAGTCCCCATGGTGGGAAGCATCCCTCTCCGCACACAACAGCCTTAGACCCAAACCAGGACCACCCTTGGCGGGGTGGCACCCTGAACACCTCGGAGCACCCCATTTGCAGCGGGAATGGTGGAGCACAGGCAGCAGGGGCTTACCCACGAGCACGGTGATGACCTTGTTGCTGGCGTACTGCTCGATCTCGCGCAGCCACTCGGGCAGGCAGCGGAAGGACTCCTCGCAGGTGATGTCGTAGGTCAGGATCAGCGCGTTGGCGCTGCGGTAGTAGCTCTGCGTGATGGACCGGAACCGCTCCTGGCCTGCCGTGTCCCAGATCTGCAGCTTTGGCCACAGCAAGGAAGGGTGGGGAAAAGGAGAAAAAGAAAAAAAAAAGTTATTTAATTTTTTTTATTTGATAGCAGCACCATTTTGACCTGAAAAATCCCCTTCAGGGCAAAACCAATGCTGGAAAAGCACTTTGCTCCTCTCCCTTCAGCTTCCCCTCCCCCAGCATTGTTTGCTTGTGTTCCTGCACTTGTGGATTGAAATGCAAGGCACAAAGTCAGCTGGCACTGCGGCCAGCAGCCCTGGAAGCCGTGGGTCTGTCAGCTTCCATGCAACTTCCAGCATCTCCCTCTGCAGTGGGCAGAGCTGCCGGCCTGGGGGGCCAGAGGGAGACAGTAACTTCTCCCACCCCTGAAGTTTAACAACAGCAGCTTCCATTCCCAAGAAGGAATAAGAATGCCTCTCCTCTAGCTCATGGAGGTGGTTGCAGTTATACAGAGACAATGCAGTGGTGGGTGAGAAGCCCAGGATTGAACAAGAAGCTCAGCTGAAAGTTTATCTAAAGTTTGGAACACATTTCCTCTATACAGCTTCAGCCATCTCATCCAGCTGCTCACTGTTTGCCTTCCCAACATGCAGAACTGGCTACATCACAGAATCCCAAAATGGTTTGAGTTGGAAGGGACCACCCAGCTCCAACCCCCCTGCCATGGGCAGGGACACCTTCCATCAGACCAGGTTGCTCAAAGCCCTGTTCAGCCTGGCCTTGAACACTTCCATGGCTGGGCCATCCACAGCTTCTCTGGACAGCCTGTTCCTGTGTCTCACCACCAAACAACTCATGAATGTTTGCCAAACCCTCTGAATCCACAAAGTCTACATTTCCCAATAGAAACCACACTTACACTGATTTTGTATTTTGACCATCTGATAGTTTTTAGTGGGTCATCAAAACCTCAATTCTTCAAAAAGGAAGTCTAAGAAAAACATCCATGATTAACATAATTTCAAGATAAAAGAATATTTCTCTGCTTCAGCTTTTATTTTTTTAAAGATCTCTCCCTGGAATTAAATATGTGGAGGGATGATTCCCAGCCAAAATCCTGTGTATTTTGGGAAGAAAAAGGTAAAGTATTTGAGATTTTTTCCATATATTCAGCAGCCTGTACAGAGAAAACCTTATTCTTGCCCAGTAACAAAGCTGAGCTATGCCAGCCACTCATCATAAATATGTTAGTTTGAAATCAGAGCTCCCAGTAACAGCTTTTAGACGTGGGGTATAATTTTGGAAAAAAAAAACCCAAACCAACACTTTTTTGCAGAGAAAGTAATGGTGGCTGGCTGACAGCTCCTGGGCACCTTTGTGCTTTTATCTCCAGGCATAGTCGTACTTAAATGGCTGAACCTGGTATCTGTAAAGTAACACACAAAACCATAAGTGAAATCACTTGCACATGAAAATCAGATAATGAATGAGTCCTTGTTAAAACAAACCAGCCTCCAAACTCTGGCAGATGGAAAGATACAGGTAATTCTGTTGTTATTCAGCTGTTTCCCAGGAAAAACATTTAATCACTGTCTGCTGGCTAACTCCAGCTTATATATATTCTGCCTTTATTGAGAAGATCTCTAAATTGATAAAAATTTGATGTGAATATGTTCTTCCACTGCTTTAATCTAATGAACACTGAAAGCAGAAGAGATTGTGGGATCTGGGGAGAGCAGACACCAGTCTACCTATGAGCTGGGTGCAGAAGGCAGGGAAGCAGTGGTCTTACAGCCACTGATAAACTCTTCCTACACCCAAAATGCACGTCTCACACTTTCCCTCATTGGTCATTTCTGTCAAATAAAATATTTCACAGCAACTATTTGTACAATTTTTTCCCCCCAGAATAACCAAAGGACGATGTCTGACTCTGCCTGCAGAAATCATATATGTTTATTTTCTTGGTGTCAGCTGATGCTTCCTGCACTCCCAACATTAGCACACACATTTAGCTTTCCACCAAGCCCAGACAGCACAGCCCTCTGCTCACAGCACTGAGGATGCTTAGCTTTGACCAGCATGGTAAGTGCTTCAATTTGTGGGCCCTCTTGCTACAAGTGCTGCACGTATTTTTGGAGTCTGTTGGAAGAAGCCAGGCAGATCAAAACCCCCCCCACAACTGCACAGTGCTCTCCCAGCTCACTGGGCGGAGAGCTTTGGTAGCTGCTCACATCTGGAAAAGCTTGCACACAGCTTTCATACTAGTGAGTCGCTCTCCACTGACTTTATAATGCTATTTTGAAAGCTGGAAAGTATTTTTCCCCAGAAATCCATAATTTATTTTCAAGTCTCAAAACTGTTTTGGTAAACAGCTCTGCTCCCTCATTCCGGATCCCAGCAGACATGCAGGGGAGGCTGCCCAGCACAGAGGCAAGAGAGTCATGGCTTGGGCACTGCTAAATGGCTAACAGCCAGAGCAGCTCTGTTCTCTGACTCATTCCTGCTTTCCCCTCTCATTAAATGTTCATTCTCACAAGCACTGCTTACTCAAGAAGTTTCAGATACAACACCACTGAAGGAAATCTGCCTTCCAGACACCAGAGGGCTCATTCCAATGCCCAAATGTGTCATACTGAGCTCCCACCAAGGCTTGGTCACTGAAACAGCTCCAACAACTCCAACTTACTGCACTGGTAGGGGCAGGACAGAGACCTCAGAACCCAGTATTGGCCATGTGAAATACAGCAGATACCCCAGCTAGCACTGGCTAAGGCCCTGTGACACACAGTCCTGCCCAAGGTGATGCAGTAAGGACACTTGTGCATTCATCAGGCATTTACAGGGCAGCAGAGACTTTTCATTTAGCTTGTAGAGCTCCCCTGAACCATCCTTGCCCCTGAGACAGCTCATACTGGCAAAACTGCCTCCAATATTCTCTTAAGAACTTTGCACCTTCAGTCCAAATTAGTCTTAAAACAGGATTATGTGACAGGAGCAACACTTCAAACACAGACAAATCCTGAGGGTAAGTTCACCAGTACAAATCCAGAGCTCACATACAAGTGGTGTTCTAAAGCTCCAGCAGAATTCGACAGAGAACCAGGTGCTTGAAAAGGAGAGGTATCTGAAGTGGATGGGATTCATGTCCCCCAGGACTGCTTTTCTCCCTCCAATGACCCGGACAGTCTTGAGACCACTGATTTAAACTATGTATACAAGACAGATCAAATTCCACCTCCAGTACAGTGATCACACCCTCTAGCAGCTAAGAGCCTCTGAGTTGCTTCACTGGAGCTGCTTTTGGCTGAGAGAAACCTCTCTGCTGTCTGAGAAGCTTGGGACAAGCAGCATTCATGTCCTGCTAATGAGCATCACAAGCAGCAAGATGAGCACCAGCACCACCTGGGCTACACGTGATGCTCTCTGCTTCCCTGCTGCTGCTCTGGCCCTCTTGCAAGCCACATGTTAGTATAAACTTGGTCTTAATCAGGTGAAGGATTTTCCCCCCCTTGTCCTTAACCTGCTCAGGTGGGAAGGTCTCCTGGAGAAGCACTACCACTTCCCATAGGTTTGTAAGATCCTCATGCAGCAGTTGCAGCTTGTTGGCATGACCACAGCTCTCAAAATACATCCTAAACTTAACAACACAGCACCCCATTTTCTTCTTAAACCCCTCTGTGGTGTTGTGGTACAGGTTAAAAAAACCCAGGGCTGAAAATCTGCCCAAGTCCACTGTTTCCATGACATCACTTACACAAGCTTAAAAACAGGTCTCAGTGTCCCACCCAGCCACTGTCACACTGGTGCCACTCTTGGGTTTGCTCACTATTGCATTTGATGAAGACAGCAAGGGAAAAACTGCTGGTTTTCACTTTGATGCCCCTGAATTTCCTGCAGGCAGAGTAAATCCAGGAGCAGTTCAGGGACCATGGACACCTTGACCTTAGAAGCTCAAACAATTACTTTTTCCTCATCTCAAATACCATAGCAGCTCAAGTGAAATCTCTACTAGTGAACAATGTGGTAGCAGCCAACATTTCTGGGCTCTGGAACCCAACCATGGACCCCATTAAAGCATGAGATGAGTCTCCAATCCCATGCTTTGTGTGTTTTGGCCCAGGCAAAGTAGCTCTCTGCCAAGTGATGCTCAGGCTCAGTTTGGGAGTCAGCTCAGGACAAGGACAGCTTCCCAGAAGTGGCTTCCATGCTATTTTAGGGGGTGAAAGAGTTAAAAATATGGAGCACTTTGCCCTTTGCAGTCAACCTGTCTGCTGCAACACAAGTACTGTGATTGGCTCAGCTTCTCCCAAATCCATAACTTGGCAGAAGTGGAAGATGAGCCTTTGATGTGCAGAACCACACAAGTGCAGATGTCTGCTCTCCCCAGTGGCCATCTTGGGAGCTCACAGGAGAAGACTTTCCTCAAGCACATCCCAGTGGGAATTTCTGCTTGTCAGAAACCCAGTGAGCAGAGGCTGCACTGAAATGCCTCTTTGTGCTTCCTCAAGCTAGGCATGACCTCACTGTCTCCTAAGCAAGGACAGCAGTTTTGCAAGGTCTCCTTGTTCCATTTCTCCCCTCCAGCAGGTTCACTTTTACCATCCTGACAGTAATGGTGGAGAGGGGCACACAGATTCTTAGACCCTGCATTGCCCAAGCCTTGCCAGACAGCCCTGACCTTCCTTGAGTGTCTTCCAGCAGAGGAAGGGTGGCAGCAAGAAAGAAACCTCAGCTATGGTACAGCCACATGAATTTACATCTTAAATCATCAGGCTCCTACCTTTACTTTTTCACCGTTTATCTCCACAGTTTTAATCATAAAGTCAACCCCAATCGTGGCTCCTTGCCCTGGTGGGAAAAGCCCCTGGAAGAAAACAAGAGTTTGATTAAACTTATTTCTACAACAAGATAAAAGTCTCACTAGGTGCCAATCCTCACCTCACCCTTTTCCATCTTCAAAACCCCCATGACATGCCCATCACATTTAGAGCGTGACATTTCCCCAGCATGAAGGTTACCATACATTCAAACTGTGTTTTCCCTGCCTTATACATCCTCAATTATGCAGCAAGTCATCAGCTTCAGAAGTAGGAGCACAGGAAAAGAAAAGGAGGGAAAAAAAGAGAGGAGGAAAGCCCTTCTGTACAGTTGGAAGGAGCAGAGGAAGTGTGAGGACCTTCCACCCTACTTCCCAATGCATTGAAAGATGTGTGAACATCTGTGTGGGATGAGATGCATTTGCAACCTCATGCCTTCCTTCTTCCCTCCACAGCACCCTGTGGCACCAACAGGCATTTCTGGCAGCTCTCAGCAATGGGGTCACATTTCAGGAGCAAAGCACAGCACTGCCAGCCATCACCAGTGCCACAGCAATGGCAAGGGACAGCACAATACTGGTGGTGTTTGATTGCAGCACCATCAGAAAGGAGCAGCAGCAAACCAAATGAGAGCTTTTTGATTTCTGGTCTACCAAGTCATGTTGGTTTTGGGGCACATCCATCCCCTACAGCAGCTGTGCTGCCAAAGAACAAGCAGCAGAAGTTGTCAAAGATTTTTGCTGTAAACCTTTTGGGTATGACTAGCTTTATTGCCACTGGCTGCCACATGTTTTTGGACAGCATCTAAAATCACTACAGCTTCAGAACTAAAATTAACAGTGAAGGGTAAAATTGCTGACAATTCCTGGTGGAGAGTCCAAAACCCCACAACTTGTGCTTTATTATGCATCATGCAAAGTCTTCCCTTGCCCTGCAGCACAGAGGCTATTCTGCCACAAAAAAGGACACTGGACTGCCAGCTCAGGACCCAGATTATTTCTTCAGTAATGATAAATAACAGGGAGCGCTTTGTACGGCAATGGCTGGGGAGGAGACAAGGAAACGTGTTGGTCTTATAACTGGTCCAGAACACCACCAAAACAGGAGGAGCTGTCCCAGTGGCTTTCAGAGGGGACTTTCCACCTTCAGAGAGGAATGAGGTTTCTCCAGCACAAACTCCAGAGCAGGGCCATGTGCAGCATTAGATACAGATGCACTGCTTGTGCCAGTATGCCACTGTACATGAAGCATGCACCAAGGGTATGAGCAACAAAATGCTCTGGAGCTGTGACTCTGGCAGAGCTCTCAGTGCAGAGCCCCAGGCTCCATGCTCCCATGCCAGTGCTGTCCCCATCCCAACATTCCACAGTCCAAGAGGCAGCCAGCCTTACCTGAGTGAAGCGACGGACTAAGCAGGTCTTCCCCACACCGGCGTTGCCGATTAAAACAATTTTGAAGAGGAAATCATAATCTTCCATACTCATTTACGCAGCTGCGCAAGAGAGACAGAGAGCACAACACTGTGTGAACCAAGCCAGTGGGGACATGCCCTTTTATCCCAGCTGAACTTTATTACTCCAAATATTCAGAACAAAGGTCTCTTGGCACGCACATGGATCCATGATAAGGGAGAAGAGCACATTTCACTCTGAGCCGGGGCATCCACGTAGTCAGAGTCAGCTGCTGTGAAACCTTGGCCCCATTCTGGTTCTCATATGGTCTCACCTGGCTACCCACAAGTTAGGGATGCTGGTTTCAGCTTTCCAAGCAGTGCTCCACAAACCTGAGACACTGATTCCTAGATGTTCCCAAATGTTTGTTTTGCTTTTAACTACACCAGCCCCAAAGGACAGCATGGACTTTATCACATTGTCTGAGGGGATCATGTAACTGACTCCTTTGAGGGAAATATCCCAAACCCCACCATGAGCAACTCCAGCAGCACACTGGGTGCACGCAGAGCAGGGCTTGGGCACACATGAGGGCAGAACAGGTAGGGGACTTCATTTTAAAACAAGAGCAGCGTTGCTTGCCTTAAAAACAGAAAGAGCTCATGTCCTAAAAGTGTAGTGAAAAGTGGGGTAACAATTTAGCTGAAGTACGAGAGGTTTTTAGAAGAAAATAAGTAATAGATGCTATTAGGAATATTACTACTCTGATAATTTTCTTTAGTTTTGTGAGCAATCTTCAGATTGCTCAAGTGGGAAGCAACTTGAGCAATTTGAACAGAGAGGAGCTGAGGAATTATCCAGCACACTCCATGCCCCAAATCCAAGCTCCTTGGCAGGATGCAGAGACTGATATTTCAGCAGTGTCACAGGAGATGGGCAGGGTTGCCTGCATGGGGAAGTTCCACATGGCTTCCTACACCACTCACAGCATGAGAAGGACCAAAGGGAGAAATGCAGAGCTGAGCTGCTGACAAATGCATTTGCTGCAGCTGAGCAAGTCATGAGGGATGAGCACCCACACCTCCATCTCCAGGGCTCCCAAGGGTGCTGCCAGCACAGGGCCCAGAAAAGGGGTCTGTAACCTCCCAGGACAGAAACAACAGCCAGAAGAGATTCAGGTGGAGATTTTAGGCAGAGAGAAAACCCCAGAGACAAGAAAGCAAAGAACAGTGTCCAATTCCAGCTATGTCCAAGAGGATCTAGATATTACAGCATCAAAGACCTGCCCTCAAGATATCAGAAAATAGACAGATTTACACACCATCAGTTCAGATACCATGTAAGGCAAAACATCAGTACCTAACCCACTAGTACCTATAGATTAGGTAAAGAATGAGGTGATGGAGTCAAGGATGGTAGGTGTAGCAGGAGTATGGGGCAGATGGGTGGGGAATGGGGGGGGGAATGAATTACAGAAGTGCTATCCTCAGTAAATCCCCAGATTGCTTAGGGGATCTTTACAGAGCTGACAGAGGGAGGAAATGCAGGCTGGGAGAAACCAGCTTCTCATGCTCCGTCCAAAGTCAGGGTGTTGTCTCCCATTGCCTCCAAAGGTCCCTCCTTTGGAGGGTTCACTGTGACACACACCAGAAGGCTCCAGCTTCAGACTCCAGTGCCACCAAACAGCTGTGAGAGGCTTATAGCCAGACAATCAGAGAGCACAAGATAAAGCTGAGACAGTCTGTTTCTGCCTGGCAGAGAACATTGAAACAGCTCTCCAACCACCACCAAGGGTCTGCTGGACCTGAGGGCAAAAGAGGTAGAAGACTGACTCAGCTGCTTCACATCTATGTGGCCCTTGGCCTTTCCAACAGCCTAAAAAAAGGGTAACCACACCAATTAGTGACTAATGAGCTGCATCACATCAGCAGATGGTTAGTGGGAACACAGCTGAGTCACTGCGCAGACGTGTCACTTCACCCGGGTCAGGGACACAGTGCAGCACAGTGCCACCAAACAGCAGCAGCTGGAGCTGTCCTGAGGATGCTCTGACTTCACCTTGCTCCAACACACAAGTCCTTGCAGATCCTTCCTCTCTCAGTAGAGTGAAAGAGCAGGACCTTAAAAAACAGCCCAAAAAAATGTGCCCCTTTTTATGTTCTGGGGTTCTTACTTTGTTACAATTGTTCTATATCTTCGTGACTGGCTTTCCCAGAGCGGGACTGGATAACAAAAGCAGTATCAAACACACTTTGACAGTGCTCTTAAATGAGGACTAAATGTTAACATAAGGTTTCAAGGTTTCACAGTAGCTTCTGCCATGTAGAAAAACGTGATCATCCACCAAAAGTCTATTTCCAGACTAATGATACTCACACAGCACTGCATAATTATTCCTGGGATCCTTCATACCCCAGAGGGCATGCTCCACCCAGAGAGATTTCAGTTCCATTACTTGCACCCTAAACAATCCAAAATTCAAATTTATCTTCTTAGGAAACTTAAAAATAAACTTTCTCTGCAGATCTTTGAGGTCAGAGATGCTAAATGGCTCAGACATACCCTAGAGTTATGTCTGATGCCCTTCATTAGGCTCTAGGACTAATCATATGTGATAATGACCCCAAAAGGAACTGAAAGACAAGCCAAGACCATAAAACAAATCACGCAATGATGAGATTACACGCCAGAACTGAAGAGATCCGAGAAGTCAGGGCATGGGAAGGGAGAAAGCAAGGGAGGCAGCGAGGAAGAGTGAGCAGTGCTTTGTGAGGCACAGCAGGCAGGTGGAGCTGCCCATGTGCCCCTGTGACCCAGCTGGTGCTCCTCCCTCTGAGGGCACACGCTGCCAGTGCTGGCCACACAAACAAACACGGCCCTGGCCACACAAACACGGCCCTGGGCACGTCTGAGATCCTCCCTTCCTGCTGCCCAGCCCTCAGCCAAGTGACCTTTGCTGCCGACTCAGGCTCACACACCCTCCCCTCTCCCCAGAGAAGCCGTGCCTCACCCTCTACCCCACTGACCACAGCCGGGGAATGTGCATCTCAGCAAGACAGCACATTGCGTTATATGCTTGAAAAAAGACCCAAAACAAACACAGAGCACAACTTCTCTATTTGTTTTTGTTTTCTTGGATTTTTGGTGTGGGTTTGGGTTTTTTCTTCCCCTCTCTTTTCTTGTATTTGAAGGTACAAGGCTCTGCCTCACATCCCTGCAGTGGTTTCAAGTGTTCAGGGTGCAGCTGCCTGTCCCACCCTCTGAAGGAGACAGGACCCTGCAGTGAGGGCAGGAGATGGGATGCCAGTCCATGCCTCAGCCACCCCTTGCCACACTCATTTAAATCACAAACACTAGAGCCCAGAGACATGTCCCGTCATGAGACAAAGCAGGAGTAGAGTCCAAGGCTGGCAGCAGGGCAGAAAATTTGGTTTCACAGCTGTTTTTCCCCAAGGCAGTTTATGCAGCTGGCATCCCAACCAGCCTCCATGGGCGGTTCCTGCCAGCCCCACACACAGGATCAGTTTTGTGGGGTTTTATTTCATTTGTGTCACTGCTCTGCTTCACTCCATCATGAGATCCCACACATGGTCCCACTGGACAGAACAAGACGTCTGGAGGGACAAATTGAAGCAGGGCTTTGATTCCACCTGGAGAGGGGATGCATCAGTGGGAATGCAGCTGAAGGACAGCAGGACTTGTTTTAGACTTAGTTTTCACAGATTCATAGAATTATTAAGATTGGAAAAAACCTCTAAGATCATAGAGTTCAACACTGCCCAGTCTACCACTAAAGCATTTCCCGAACTGACACATCTCCATGTTTTTAAAACACTTCCAGGGGTGGTGACTCCACCACTTCCCTGGGCAGCCTGTTCCAGCACTTCATCACCCTTTTAGTGAAGAAATTTCTCCTCATCCCAACCTAATTCTCCCCTGATGCAACTTGATGCTTCCTCTCATCCTATTGCTTTTCCCATGAGAGAGGAGACTGACCCCTACTTCACTACAGCCTCTTTTCAGGCAGCTGTAGAACGAAAAGGTCCCCCTGAGTCTCCTTTCCTCCAGGCTAAACACCCCCAGCTCCCTCAGCCATTCCTCATCAGACTTGTGCTCCAGACCCCTCATCAGTTCCATTGCCCTTCCCAGGACATGCTCCAGAACCTCAGTGTTTCTCTCTTTGGGCAAGACACTGCAATAGAAGTTTTCAATATTCTTCAGTTATTAATTCCAATTCAACCAGAAGACTGGCAGGATCCACTCAAACCCAAAGCACAGAAACCAGGCACTTTCACCTCTTTTTCTCTCACCACCCTTGTACAAACCAGTTCCTGCTCCCAGGGAGACACCTGAAAAGGGGAGTGGGCTGCCTTTCCCATGCTCATGTCCAGCTGCTGTAGACCAGCATCCCCAGGTCCTTTTCCACTGGGCAGCTTCCCAGCCACTCTGCCCCCAGCCTGCAATGCTGCCTGGGCTGCTGTGATCCAGTGCAGGACCCAACTCTGCCTTGCTGAGCCTCATACAGAGGATCAGATCCAGCCTGTCCAGATCCTCTGCAGAGCCTTCCTGGCATCCAGCAGATGAACATTCCCACTCCACTTGATGCGATCCACCTGACTGAGGGTGCCCTTGACCCCCTCTCCAGATCACTGATAGAGACATTAAACAGGAGTGTCCCCAAAACTGAGCCCCTGGGAACACCACGTGGGACCAGCTGCCAGCTGGATGTAACTGCATTCACCACCTCTCTCTGGGCTCAGCCGTCCAGCCAGTTTTCTACCCAGTAACAAGCTGGATGAAAAACAAATCAGAACAAAAAACCAAACTATCCACAACTGCAAAGGTTTCGCCCCATTTAAGGATTAAGACCAAAACCATATCAAGCCAGGAATGCTGATAATTTACACCTCTGGTCTATCCCCACCTAAAAACCCCATCAGAGCCTAGTGCTGCAATCAGGCACAGAGAAGGATCTGCAGCCTTTTCACCTGCTGGATCTAAGCAGTAGCCCAGGGCAGGTTTTGATGTATTTACACAGTTCTTAATAAACAAGTATTTTCTGTTCTTCATCACCCAACAGCTATAAACAAAAATAAATTTACCCAAACAACTCAAGTTCAAACAGCAGCAGTTATGTATACAGATATTACACTGATTGCATATGCCATATGAGCAACAAAATTCAAAGCTAAGGCTAATATTTCAAGCAGAAAATTATTCCTTGCAGGCCAGAAAATTGCAGGGAATTCAGGTCTGGACATGCTGCTGCATTACGTAACTCAGGATACAATATTTTTGTTCCCAAAGCACCTGCCAAGCCAAGCAGGCTCCTGCACCCAGCAAGCATGAGCCCAGCTCGTGCCCTCTGCAAATGAGCAGGCTGCGTTTCCCTCTGTCTCCTTGCCCACCTCATCTCCACAGAGTTTGATTTCATTTCCATTCACACTAGAAAAATTAAGAAGGACTTAATTGCCAAGAAAGTCTGGATCATGCATGGCTCTGCGCTGAGGGTGGCAAAACCACAAGTACCTGGGATGGTGCAACATTGGCTGATGAGCTGCTGATCATTCAAAAGTCCAAACACATTTTAAAAAGTGCATCTGGGAAAAAACTCCAGATTATAAAAACCTCAGCCCTATCCTAAATGGAGAGATTCATGCTCCTCAATGCTTCACTCAGGGTGTTTCTCCTACACCAACCAAGCAGATTGAGAAGGTACAAGTGGTCATGTATCAGAAGTATGTTTTGTGCCACAGATATACTTCTATAAATAAAAGGCAACTGATGCTGAAAGGTTTGAGATCAATGACCATACAGAGCACACAGGCCTTCCCCTTACCCCCGCTTTTGCCACCATGGAAAATTCACAGCTCTCTGAACCACTTTGCTCAGGTCATGGCTCACACATGAGTTGGCCTCCAGGAGCTTGTGCAGGTACTACAGAGGAACCCAGTGACCAGCAATTACAGCTGCTTCCCCAGAGAACAAGCAGGTAAATCCAGCACCAATATCATCCCAAAGAAGAGCCTGGAGCCAGAGCTCCACAGAGCAGGATGCTCTGCTGTGGGGCTCCCACCTAACAGAAGACACCCCAGCCTTACCCCAGCCCATGGCTGGACATCAGAGCCTGCAGGCTGCCCTCTGCCTCTGCGGCTTGGCTGAACTCTGGAGGGGACAGATCTCACACCCAGGAATAATCTCTGGATTTTCACACATTCCAGGCATCTCCTGATGGTGAAAAGGCTTTGTGTCCAGGCTTTCTTTCCACTGAGTGAAGTCTTGTGGGGGGACTTTGCATTAGCACACATCATTAATCCTTTTTGGTTGGATGGTGGAAAGATGTGTTTGGGTTGGACACCTCCTGGAGGATCTCAGTGCCAACAAAGCCCCTTGGTGAGAGATCAGGCAACTCAGAGCTTGCCTGCTGCAGTGTCCTCATGTAACTTCCTCACCTCCTGGAGAGAAAGTTGTCTCACCCAGAGACACTGGTGCATGTCAGCACTAGGAACGGCCATGGAAGTGCTAAATACCACATGTAGACAGCAGGTTATACTCCATCACACACATCTGAGGATGGAACTGTTAATAATTCTCCTCACACAGATAAACTAATCAGATCTCTGTGTTATGCAGGAATAATGAGGTACATGCAGTAGTTACAAAATGATAAATAGAAAAATAACTTCTTTAGGATTAAACAAAAAACCTGCTGACATGCACAGCCACAATGCCTCAATGGTGCCTGACCAGACCACATAGCAGCACCCCCAGGGCACACACCATCTTCAGAAGCATGAGAGCAGCCTGACACTCCATTTACTGACAGAATCTGGGTTTTCACTGCAAAAAAGTTGGTGCAATATTAACATTTGCTTTTATAAACATCTTTTAAGACTTGCCTGGGGATGGGGACAATACTGCATGCTCAAAGCAACACTCCCTTGGTCTTGGCTACTTTTTAGCACATCCTGTGACCACCAAGCTGTACACCCTGCAGCAACACGTTTTTGTGTGTTGCAGCATTTAGAGCCAGCACAGCAGACAGGCTGACTTCGAAGTGTGGAAAAAACTCTATTGCCAGAAATCCAGCCCAAAAATGCTGTTTCATCCACTCAAAAACAACAGCCTCTTCCCAAAGGGTGTGGGGAAAAACCCAACAAAATTACTTTTTAAACTAGAGCCAAGAGGTACATATCTTGCATGGAAAAGGCAGGAAAGCTTACTGTGTCCAGCTCTCTGGGTGAAATAAAGCCCCCACACCAAGACCTGACCCACTAAAATGGGGAAACCCATCAGCAACTTCTGTGAGATTTTGTATCTTTGGAAGCCAGGTGCGGGATCAGGCTGAACCCCAGGTGTCTCCATGAGGTTTCTGGGCCACTGCAGCTCCCAGCAGTGAAGTGCAGGCTGCCCACCTCACAAGGAGGCAGAGCCAGTGGAGAAACAAATCCTTGGTGTACAATAAAGGCTTGTGCATGTCAAGCACATGAAAAGCAAAGCAGTCTCCTGATGCATTAGTTTGCTGGGCTGGCAGGGGTTTGAGCAGCATCATGATCATACGTGGAAAAGTTCTGAAACTGGGTGACAAGGTTCTGCTAAAAACCTGGAGGATTAGACAGCTTGACACCATCAGTTTTGGGAATATACGAGAAAAGCTATAATAACCAAAGAATTTCAAGAAAGCATTTACAGGAACATCATGACTCAAATGGGGTTGCAAGTGCAGAATTAGCACAAGTGTAACTATGCCACTTAGCAGTGACATAATCATAAATGTATTGAGAAATATGAATATGTGCCTTAGACACACTTTCATAACCTAGACTATCCAAGAAAATTTTCTTGAGTTTTAACTGCAGTGACATGTCTTACTGCTGTTCACCATCTTGTTTTCATTGTGTCAGAGTCTCTGGTATGAACAAAAAAAAAAATCCAATAAGGTTTTGTTTAGCAAGAATGCTTTCTAATTGAAAAAAATAAGCCATTATTTCCATCTCTTCACTTCTGCTTAAGTAAGCTTGTGATTTACTGGGATTTATATCACTTCCCCATCAAACCTATTAGAAGTAATAAGTAATTAAACCTCAGCTAATTGCACTTTCAGGTGTCTGGGCTGTGCTTGGTACCTCACAGCTTGGGCTCTGGGCTCCATGCAGCCCTGTGCATGATGCTCCTCTGCCATGCCACTGGTGAAAGCCAGGCTGTGCCAAATCAACAGTGTCCTGGAGTAGCAATCAAAAAGCTAAAAAAAAAGAAAGAAAGCTTTTGGCTGAGGATAGATATATCATACCTGAAGTCTAAATATAGAATATATAAATATATTCTAAAATACATTTTCTACATATAAAGTAATATGTATTTGAATATAATATATATATATATTCTATATATATTGTAAATATGTAATTTAAATATTGCAATAGTAATAAATTAGCAATACCAGCAGCAGAGGAAGAGAAAGAGAAGAAAGATAAAAATCATAGATCCATACAATAGTTTGGGTTCTAAGGGACCTGTGAAAATCATCCCTGGAAGTGTTTGAGGCCAGGTTGCACAAGACTCTCAGCAATCTGATCTAGAGCAAGGCTCCCTGCCCCTAACAGGGGAGATGGAACCAGGTGATCTTCCAGGTCCCTTCCAACCCAAGCCACTCTACGATTCTACAATTACACTTCACTGAGAGGAGCTCAATCCCTAAGCAGCTCCTCTGGTACATTTTGTTACAGCATCACGTGCAGTGAGCAGCCTCCCCAAGACAATCGCTTAGAGGAACTTTATCCAGGAACAAACACAAACTCATCAGGGCATTAATTTGCAAAGTTCAAGCAACCCATCTTCAGTCTGTCATCTGCACTCGGGTTACAGGGACAGCTTCTTCCTGGTGCCTCAAGAAGGTGGCTGCCACTCCCAGGCAAAACTTTCAGGCATGCCCCCTAATTCAAGAGCAACCTACTACTCCAGAGGTGGATTGTTGAGATAAAATAGTTCTTTGTTGTGGTTATTTTTCAACTTACATGAGGAAATAAAGAAGTGACCCTGTGTTTCAGCTGGAGGCTCCCTCTTCATGAGCACACGTATGACATGGTATGTGAGTCACATGTGAGCTGTGCATCACGCCTGGGCCACCACAATAGGACAGGCAGCACTTTGCCACAGCAGGTTTGCATTTCAGAAGGATTTCTGCCTCTGTTACACCTTGTAAGGAAAGGTTTTTTACCTAAAAGTGACAGCATTTCTGAACATGAAGCTACAGGACAGGAGGAATAAAATACAGTTGAGTGTTACAGGCTTTTGCCTCCAAAGATGAGCTTGGAATCCCAAACCAGGGGGCTCTCTCTGCTGCTAAAGTCAAGTTCGGGGCGATAAATTCTGACCTATTCCTAGGCTGATTATTGCCCCAGTGGTGCTCAGCTTACCACCTCCTACTTCCAAATGGAGGTGGCACATTTTACCTGGACCAGGCATGCTCATGCACACAATGCTTTGCACACAATGCTTCAGCTTCCTAATGGAACTACACCACCAGCTCAGGCATTGTACGTACCCTCTAAGAAGTTCTCCCCTCTAAAAATAGTCTCATCTGATGGAAACCCCTCAGCTGGGATCAACCATCTCATCTGGCAAGTGACTGATCTGGCAGGGAATATTCTCTGCATTTCTGCAAAGAAACACTGCAGTACAGCTTTAACTGTGGGTATCTGCCAGAGCAGCAGATGTTTCACAAAAACAAATTGTTCAGAGAGGCAAGAAAGTAGAAACAATAGAGATTTGGGTGTAGCTTCAGGACTGGCTTAAGATGTTTCCAAAGGGAAGGCTTCCAATCCTGCCTGCTCCAGACAGCTGCAGGAGGGACCCAATCCAGATGGGGAAAAAAAAAAACATGAGGGTGGGACAGCAGAATTAGACTTTATAGCCTGGGTTAAAGAATTTAATTTCGTAAAGAAGTATGTTTACTATCTTGAGTATCTCAATAACAGCAACATCATATGATAGCTCCCAAGTAAGATTTTTACAAGGATATGACAGGTGTCTTCAGAAGGTAAGGAACAGCATTCATGTTTTGGTTGCATTTTAGCTCACACACTAACACACAGCCTATTTTCAGCTCCCCTTATAGTTTCAGGTGGTTACAGTACTTTTTATTTACCCTAAACCACTGCAAATGAACAGTTAGTCTTCTAGGGCAGCTATCTGCTGTTAAAACTTCATCTCAGCTTTGGACCAGCTGCAATTCAAGAAACTGCACAGGGTAAATTTGGCACTAAAACAAATCCTTAAACACAAAAAAGCAGCTCTTTAGCAGAAGATTTCTGCTCCAGGCTTCGGCTACTGCAGGGACATTAGTCAAACACCTCACCTAGAAGTACAAAATCTGAAAACATTATTTTAAAAATTGTGTCCCAGGGTCGTTGATATTTACAGTTTAGAGCTGATGCAGCAAGCAGTACCTTGAGGACTAAGCAGGCAGACCCCACAAATGGTTCGTGCACATTGCATGTTCATGCACACACACATTAAAAGATGGCACTGGCCACAGCAGCTCTCCAGCCCAGATAAATCATGTCTCCACCTCTGCACCCAGCTCAGCTACTGCCCATCTCCAGCCACATGGGTTAATAAATTATTGCAGAGATCTGCAGAGAGAGATTTGCATTTGGAGAGAAGGTGAAGGCACAGCCGCAGCTCCTGCAGCACCAATATTCACCCTTCCTGATGCCATCAATGGCCAGCAACTCTGGGACAGCCCAGGATCTCCCAAGGAATGCTGCTTTTGTTCAAAAATATCTTCCCATCTCTCAGGACTCCTCCAGTACAGACATTGCTGTATGATAGAAATTAGCACACAAAAATGTTTTTTTTTTTTTTCCTGTACTACTACTATCTCCTGGCAGCAGCCCTCTGAAGTTTTTAGCTCTTTGGGACTAAGATTAGGAAACAAAGTGACTTACTAAAGCAAGCAGCAGCCAGTCCTTCGTAGACACTGATGCTAACTAACATGAGGTGTGGAGCCTGGGCAGTGCTGCCACTGGGACAGGGACCTGGCACATGCAGCTGCACGGTCATGGGGACACAGCTTGGCACGTCAGCACCCTGTTTGTGACCATCTATTTTTATTCCTTAGCAACAGAGAAGCTTTTGGGGTTGAGCTTTGAGCTTGTGGGGCTTTTTTTCTTGTGTTGAATCTATATTTGGCACCCTGAGGAAATTCCTAAATAGAAGACAGCAATTTTTAAAAGAGGATAAATGCTGGCACTCAGCTCTGCTGACAGCAGCACCAGCACCAGGCTCTTGGTTAGTGTGAGGTGCTCAGACCTAGAGCCAAGGGAAGCTCTCACATGGACCAAGCATCAAGAATCACATCCCTCACACTTTCTGTCTTTGCAAAACCTTACCCTGGCATAAGAACAGCTATTGGCTTGTAAAGTCTCTAAGCCATTTGGACCCTGTGTAAACCAAGCTCTCCAAGGCTCTGAGCCTCATCGCTGCTCAGCAGCACTGATGGGTCCCACAATAGTTTTTGTCCTGTGGGAGACAGTGCTGAGTGGTCCTGTCTCAAAGGGGAGAGGGACAGAGGGGAGAAAACTTCAGTACAATACAGCAATTCTGAACTAAGATACCATCCTTACCATAAATCATGGAAATATCAATACCTCCCAGCTCTCCACAGCTCTTAAATAAAAACATGCAGATTAAATCCTGACTAATCTACATGAGAAAAGCAAACAACACCTGATGTTTCCCAACTGTTAGCAACATGGCCTTAAAATTTAAAAAAAAGAAAAAGATTTAATCATAGGAAGGATAAAGATATCACATGGCTTGGCAGTTTCATTGGTTGTCATGGCAAATGAAAATCCCTGACTCTCCAACTTGTCTGTTTTAAAGGAAAGGAAACAACAAGAATGCCCTTTTTTATGACTGGAAAGCAATGTTTTCCTAATAATCACTCGTGAACCCACTGCACACTATATATAAACAGCTGCTCCTTCCCAGGGACAATGTTTGCTGTTTCTTACTGAGCAGCTCTTGGGGATGCAGGCAATTCAGCCCCAGCAGACATCCCGGCGCGGGCAATGGAAATCACATGCTCTTGGATGTGGTGACTTCTTGCCTGCCAAGGGGAGCCTGAACTGGCTGCAAGGGGGGGTCTCAGCTCCACGAGGGCTCAGCCACCAGCACAGCAAGGCCAGGAGAAGCTGGCAGCAGTGTGAGCCCCCTCCTCTGCGCCCACACGCAGCACCACCGTGCCGTTTCTCGCCACATGTCCAACAATGGGTCTGTTTTCCCCTGTTCTCAAAGCAAGCCAGAACCATGGATGTTTGTGTGAGTTTTGATCTGCCAGACAGGTTAACAGCATCAAAGACACCCCAATGTTAGCTCCCACCCAAGCAATCCAAAGTCCCTTGCCTGTATGACCAGCACCACACATCTTTCATTACAGTAGATTTTCTAAATATAGGGAAATAATTTGTCTGTAACTTCAAATCAGGTCCCCAGAGAGCCTGTTCCTTCCAGTCACACTGCCTTTTGTCTTTGGCTACATGCGAAAAATCTGGGAAGCTGAGGATATCCCCACAGCAGATTTACATCACTCATTTCATTAGCAGGTTTTAGTTCATTGGTTTATCTCCAGCCCTTCCCCTCCTGCAAATTGCTCTCCACTTCTAGATTTCAGTGCAATACTCTTGCCTAGAAGGATCAAGAGGACCCTAAGGAATAATGTTTATTGCACAGTGTGGCAAGCAGTGCTCCTCTGTGGGTTAGGTTTTTTCTAACACCCCCATCCACTGTGATTGCTTGGGGGGAGCAGAAGCTGCACCACCACAGATGGGTGGCTGGCTGGAAAGCAGCCCCTTCTCTAAGGAAAGCCACAAGTCTTGCCCTTGTCTTCCTGAAAAAGCAGCTGTGTACCAAAGTGCACCACTGCACTCCAACACTGTCCATGTACACTGAGGGCCACATCCTCCCAAAATCTCCAGCCTCATTGCACTGCAGAGCCTTCATCGCAACAGCAAAACCATGCTCCTGCACAAACCTCATCCTGCATCAGGATGCCCATGCACATTAGCTAAAGATAATGAGATTACACATGGATAACTAATTTGGATCCTTTATCTTTGGGATATGAGGCAGAAGGAAGGCAAGTCATCGTTCTTCCTTCGTGGCCAGGCTGTGCCCGTTTCCAGGTGCCAAGTACCAAATGAGGCCACTTTGTATCAAGTACAAGATAAATAAATTCCCGCAAAAACTTCAGCTGCAACACTGAATGTTTTGCAAGGCTCACGCATTAACCCTCACCCACAACAAAGGAATGGAACATTCAGGTTACTGAAGTTACCAGGAATGCAATCACAAGCTGAGGGACAGAACTCAGCTCTTTCACCCGTCCAATAAGCCAACTACAGAGAAAACGGGATTGTTCCATGGAGGATTCCAGCCAGACTACCCCCATCACACTGGTCCTGGGACATGCCCTCCCTGCAAGGGTTGCTGGCTGGCACCCTCAGCTCAGGGTGCAGTGTGTTTCTGGATTGCTGTGCACGCACATGGCTGTGGAAGGAACGGGCACGGGCCAAAGGGGAATCTGAAGGCATGTTGCAAAAGAAAAAGGGAAACTGAGAAAACCAAAACCAAGCAAGAGTAGCTCTCTGGGCATTTCAGAAGAACAGGCTGCCAGTTTTGGACAACACACGGTTCTACAGCCTTAGGTTGAAAGGATGTGACAGGGAAATATTTTCCATCCTGACTAGAAGACCCAGTAGTAGTCTCAAGGCTACAGCCAGTTACACTCAGGTGTTCAAGATCTTGACACACAATACAGGAAGAAAAGTGTTTCAGTCACAAAAAAGACTGCATTTTCAGCTTCTCAAATACATATTTACTCAAACATTTTCCTTTAGGATAGAGCTTGACAAGTGAGATGGTATGAGGCAGACAGACTGTGCCTATGGGGGTAAGGCACATTTCACATTTGTTCATCCCTTGCATTTTCCCAATTTTGCACGAAACTATTTAGACTAGCACCATTTGTTCTTTAACAAATGGGCAGTCTACCCAAAAATACTGCTTGTAATTCAAAATTCAACATAAGGCATTTTTTATTTAGGGAAATAAAGAATTCCCTCACATTGTGTTTCAGTTTGCCATTTATCCCCTCAAACACGAGCACAGCCTTGCTGCCCTCCAGCACAGCATGCTCCCACCAAGTATAAAGCAATGTACCAACAACAGCTCCTCCTGCACAGCAAATTGTCATGAGTTCTAAAGAGACTGCATGTCTAACAGAGCATGTGTAAAGCAAAGACAAGACTTCTGTAGAAGCACCATATTTATTTCCTTCTGTATGTATTTCTATACTACACATTATGGAAATTGGATATCCAGAGAACAGAATAGGGTTTTTTTTCCTATTCTGGTGCAAATTTATCCTTTTAGCAGGTAAAAGAGGTGAAGACCAAAACCACAAGTCAGAATATAAGAAGATATTTGGCTGACTGCTTACAGGACAGGTGCTATTTAGCACTTTAGAATTTTTTCTTTCCAAGGCAGCAGTCATCAGCACTGCCCTGAAATGGCACTGCAAGCCCAAATCCACCCATCCTGCAAAGCTCTGTGCAAGGAACTTGAATGACAGCATTATCTTAAGTCTTAATTTTAAAAGCAGATTTATAAAAAGTCACCTGTTTCCTCTCTGAAAACAGAGGGATTACAATGACTTGCACAATTTTATTGCAGTCAGCTAACTCCAGCAAGAACATAAGAATTTCAACTTTGAACCACCTTTTCAAATTACCCTCTCCTCCAATCTATTTAGCTTCACTCTAAAGGAAAAAAATATCCCTCTTAACATGTGCTGCTGCTCCCTTGTAGCCTAAGCTCCTCAGTGTCTCTGCAATTGTCATGCGCAGAACAACTGAAATTGAGGCTGCTTGAATTACTGGATACATGTATGACAAAAAGCAAAAGGGAAGCTGATGTGGAGGTGAAGAATCCAGGCAGAGTAACAAGGCCTGTAAAACTGGCCTCATCTGGACTGGAATATTTGCTTAGCTGGCAGTACTCTCAATTGCTACAGATGATGGAGAATGGAAACACATTACAGCTGTAAAAATCTAGGTTTAAAGAAGAAAAAAAAAGTGTTTTTAAAGAAACCATGAGGCAATCTTAGGTTATGATTGTGAAAGGAAGAAATAAGATTTATACATTGGAAAGACAGGGGAAAAAGGAAGAACAGGGGATGAATCTAAGGATGCCTAGGCAGATGCTGCTGGAGCACCAAGGCACGAGCCCAGCCAGCCGCACTGCGGAGAGGAGCATCCCTGCCCAGCACAGCAAAAAAGGGCAAGAAAAACGCTGCCCAGAGAGAAAGATGAGAAAAACAATGGCAAAAAACTATCCCTAACTCTGGAATGACACCTGCCAGCTACCTGCAGAGATAAAAGCCATGAGGTTATCTCTGCCAAAAGTCAGAACACTCTCTGTTTTTAAAATTGCAAAGGAGGTGCATACGTTGGCAAGACTGCGTGTTGGATCTGGGAATCTGAATTCAAGCCCTGAGCATAAATCAGGTTCCAGTGCCAGCCTGAAGAACAGCCACTACAGCCCCAGCTAACACATCCACCTGTACCAGAACATGCCTTTGTAAGTCACAAATAGGCTTTTGGTTCACTGTCAAAAGCACCAAACAGCCCACGACAATCAGGGAATATTGAGCATTAAAGGTCAGGTGTCCCATTTGTGGTGCAATGCAAGGGGACAGGTTTGAGTATGGTTATGGCACAGCAAAGTAGGTGGGCTTGGGGCAAAGCCAAGTGTTCCACATCCAAAAAAGTCTATGTAGCATTTGGAGTGAAGAACTTCACCTCGGGTGGAGAGATATAAGTTTTCATCATGGGCTTGCTAACTCCATGCTTTGGTTCACAGCCCTACTGATGCTACTCAGCAGAAGCCTCACATACTGCTCAAAGCTACAGCCAGCAGTTCCTAGCACACCCTGCAACTCCTCTGGGTCTCCTTTCTTGGCAACTGACAACCTCCTCTCTCCCTTCCCACAAAACTGGGCAAGCACCAAGTGAGAGCTCCCAGGTACAATACAAGAGTTGCAAATAATGGGGATCACACAGAAAGCACTGTGCTTTTGTTTTTTTGTTTTTTTTTTTTTCTTTTGTATATTTATTACACTTAAGCAGTCAGTGAATGCTTTTTAAAAAGTCAGTGCATGTTTTTTGGAGCAGGTCTGTGTCCACTCACGTCTGCCCCAAAGCAAGCAAAATAAAGTCTCAGCATGGTTACTAATATCATTCCCTTCACCCTCGACACAAGTACACTCATGGACAGATCCAGAGCCTGGTAGTGATAAGCACATAGAAATTAGGAAGCCATAATTAAATACGTAATATAGAAGAAAAGTAAATTATTACTTCATTCCAACAGCCAACACTGAACATGAAACAGAGTCACACATTAGCTGAGTTATGTAAGAGCACCAGAGAAGTGTTGAAGACCTTATAGGGGTGGTGTCTCTGCTTTACAGACCACTGAACTCTTCTTCTGTTATTTTCTCCTTGTTGGTACCTCCATGTGCATGACAAGAGTTGTCTTTATAACAGATTGTACAGAAGGTTGTATGGGCTCCAACAACATATGAGTTGTGCTTTGAGGGAATATATCTAATTTTTTTGGTCTATCACATTGAAAGTAGCCTGTGGCATTTTAAAAATGTTGCACTAAGAAGTCAAAAGGTTCACTCAACATTTAACTATTGCAAACACACTTTTCACCTCACACCTACACCCTTGTACATCCTTTAAATTTTAAAGGAGAGCAAGATGGTTGTAAACAGTATGCACATATTCCCCTTTCTTCATCATTAACAGTAACTTCAAGCCTGTATCATGATAAAACTTGAATTTGAGGCTGATGGCCTGACTATTATACTCTGTGGTATAGAAAAATTACTTACTAAGAATTATTGCCCATCTTTGAGCACTCTGTAAACAGAGGCAAAATGAGGAAAAAAAACAGATCAGGTAATTTGTTCAAAGAGAGAAACCCAGAAATAACCCCATGTAAACCAGACCTATGTCTCATATTATCTTTGTTGAACTATTTTACCTCTCCAGCCTCTTTCACTGCTGATGTCCCAAACTCTGCTTTGCTTTTCTTTACTATCCTTGATGAGTATCTTTTCCTTCTGCAGTCCCAATACCCACCTTCCTCTGCCCTGGTATCATGCTTTCTATGTGCATTTTTGTCTTTGTCTGTCAAGGAAGTTGTAATAGGGCTGGTGTTTTTCTATGGCAACTATTTTTATACCACATTCATGAAATTTTCCCTTTTAACTAAGTTTTGTATAAAAGCTATAGCTACCACAATAGAGAAGATAATACTTTCTTCGACCTTCTCTTCCCACTGACTCCTAGGTGCTGGAAGACAGGCCATCCATGATGGCCAAGCCTTTCCTGGGGTCTTCACTCTTTCCCCAGGCAGACAGGCCACATCCCATTGCTCTGCAGCTGCCCAAATTCTCTCCCAGACACTAGTGCCTGTGTCCCCAGACTCAAACAGAAATACTGTCTATCCTGATTTGACATTCTGTGTGCAGCAACTGAACTGGCTGATGCAGCTCTCAAGTAGCAGACACTTACCTAAGAAGATTTCAGATTTCCAGCTGAAAACAGACACCACCCAGCTTCCCTTAAACCCTCTCCTCCCTTTTCTCACAGAACAGCCTTACTCTTCCCAACCAAAGCCTCACCAACCTGCACCTTTGCTGCTCACACAGATCATTGACATGAAGAAATGGTTTACTTCCAGCTGGCAAGAGAGTTATTTCCTGCAGAAATACAGCAGAGAAGTCTAAAAAAAAAAAATTTTCTTCTTTCTATGGCTCCAACTCCTTGTTATTACTTTTCACATTCATTTTACAGCCTAGCGTACATCCCACTAATTATCCTTAAAGCAAAAGCAGCCCTGTCAACCGTGCTCTCCCTCTCAGCTGGTCAGGTCTCCTAGAAAACACTCACTGAGCTTTCCCCCTGCACAAAAATACTGCTGTTATCTGGCCTTCCCCTTCCTCTTACTGATCACAGCCTGCAGTCACCCACCAGAAAGCACTGAGCTCTGACAGGTGGAAACTGCATTTTGCTACTGACAGCTACTGTGGATGCAATGATGGACCACGGGATGCTGCAGCAAGATACAGTGGCAGGAGGCAGGAGGAATCTCACTTGAGTGGTCACTCTTAATTTAAAGCAGCAGGTCTTCCCTCTTGAGGCTCATCCAACTGTCTCTAAATGGAAATGTTAAGCTGTTATGCCCATGTTACTCATTTTCCTCCAGGTCTGACCTACAGCAAATGGCAATTTCTCTTGGATCCATCAGGCCGGGAGGTGATGGAGAGAGGAAAGCATGCAGCTTGGGTTTCTCGCAAACAGCAGGAGAGCAGGGAGTTATGAAGGATTTGAAATGTGACACAAGATGCATTTTTGATATTTACAGGGATTTCTGTGCCTTCAGAGGGAGCCCTTCCCACACAAAAGCACAAGTGTGATGGAGAGTCTACTTTCCCAGGAACAACCAAAATAGCTTTCATGAGCCTGTTCTTTGCAAGAGGACAAACAACCTCAATCCCACACTGAGGCACTGGGACCCACTTCAGGCTTAGGATAAAAATCACAGATGTTCCTTTTTAAAACTACAAGTTGGAGAGTAAAATGTCAGAGCCTTGGACAAAGCCCTCAAATGCCAAACAAACTTCACATCTCACACATGAGAAAGCCAGTGAGTTTCAGCACACAGCTTTTCCCAACATATCTCTATGTATCACAACACATATTAAGATTCAATCAATGCAGTCTCCCTTTCAAAAGGGCACACAAGTTATAAGCACTTTCCTCTTTCCTAAGAAGAGACAGATGCTGATTACAGGAAGGAGTTCTCTGTAACAATTCTCTTTCTAAACCATCCCAATTGTCTTGCCCATTTGAAAGATGCATTTGCTGTATCAGAAGAAAAAAGACCCTTATTATTAACAATGTCTGAACCACTAACCATCAAAATTGTTTGCTTACTGGGCACATTACTTTTTCTGCATAGCACTGCTTGAATCCCTGTAGCACCTTCCCAGACAAAGTGCCATTAACATGCAAATGAAAAGTTCACACTCCTCCTTGAGATGGTACACAATTATAGTCATAAGCTAAGGTAATGAAAGGCTCAAAACAAGACAGGTTGGTTACACATGTCACAGCACTGCTTGCAAATCATTCTCTCCTCTAATTACCATGGCATTTCCAGGAGGAATCGATTACACCAATAAGGATGAATGGGATCCTAAAACTGAAAAATGAACTGAATTAAACATTAATGCACTCATTGACTGTTATCATTACATACATATATTTAACGGTATGGCCTAGAAAAATACAGAACTAAACATCTAAAAAGACCAGAATCCTGGACACTGAGGCTTTAAAATAGTCCCAGCAACAGAATATACCAAAAATATAAATTCATCCACCAGGCTATAATTACACTTTGTGTTTTGTTTTTGCTGCAAAGATGGCTGTAAGCCTATAGCCAGGCACAAAGCCAAGCCACAAACTCTGCTCTATTGACTGCTGAGGTCTCCATTAGGTGCTCCAAAAGAAATACTTGTTTACCCACAGCAAGCCTAAACATGATACAGTGCAACCTCTACTCCATGCCAGTCAATCTTCAGATAAGCACTGCCAAGCAAGCATCAGAATTCAACAAGTTCCCTGCTCCTCAAAGCATTATATACACTTTAGCCCTGTTTTCTAAGAAAAACAAGCTTTTACAATCATCTAGCCTGGCCAACAGGCTCAAAATTTACTGAAGGAAGACTGTTTTGGCAAAATTATAAAGAACAATATCATTGCTACAATTCTTTTGATTCCCAGGTGGCTGGGATGAGCCCAAAATCAGCATCCACACTGTCACTGTTGGGCTGACCTCTGCTCTTGCCATTTTTTGTCTGGCTACAGCTGGCTGGTTGTTCAGGACACTGAACAAGAGCAGACTTTGCAGCCATGCATTTCTTCTCCAACTGTTCCAACCACAGTTTCCAGTTCTAGCTACTCATTTGTGCTATCTGGTTTCTGGACCTCCATCTAATGCTTCTGAGCTCTTGAAGCTGCAGCACTCAGCTACCAGAGTTAAAAGTGCTCAAAACCTTTCTAAAAGAGATGCTCCTGCATGGGGCAAAAAAAGCTGGACCACTCCTTTATTAATAAGTGATCTGACACCTGGAGCCCTGTGCCCAGTTCCATTAGAACACTAACTGGTCTGGCAGATCATGTCATACATGGTGACACTGTTTTATCTCACCCACCTTCAAAGAACTAACCAGAATGACCCACTTCTGACTCTGCTATCTCTCTCCAATGATGGTGTCTGGGACCCAAAATAACAATGTTATTTAGACAATGCAAGTTGGGCACCTATGATTCAGGGGGGAAAGCCAAGGCTACGCCATTCAGTGAACAAACCCAACTGAATGCAATAAATTCTAAGCCAACATCTTTGCAAAGTTATTTACACTTCCTGAAAGGATTTAATGGGACATCAGCTTAATATAAAGATGGTATGTGTTCAAGTCTTTTGCATCTTATACAAGGCAAACTCTGTGCCTTTTGCCTGTGCAAGAGGAGGACATCCCAGAGCCAACCACACCAGCTCAAGGAACCACTGCAAACACATTGCTACACCCCAGTATTTGAATTAAGACATCCAGCAACACACATGCTCTGCATGAAAAGAAAACCCTAGTTGCTCAGAGGGCTTGTTCTGCTCGACTTCAACTGAACCAGGACCACAGCATCACAAGGCTATGACAAAAATGCCACCTTTCATGTGAGAGTCACTTGATCCAGAAGAATCAATCACGTCAAAGATAAAAATCAGAATTCAGGTAGTAGCTGCTTGTTTTCTTACCTCTCTCCTTGCATCACCTCCAACATTTGCAGAACTCCTTTTTTTCCTTTCTATCCCCTCACATCCAGCTGCACTGCAATATCCATCACACAGCACCTCCCTGATAGCTGGCGGCTGCTAAGGCAATATTTGCACTATGGCTTACATTGCAGTTTATAAAATTCTTTGGAGCTCTTCCAAAGGGAAAGCCCCACATAAATCAAAGTTATTAGTGTCATCTACAGGCTAAGTCCAGTCAAGAATTTGCTAGAGCTCACTGTGGAGACTGCAGATCTTTGAAATACCAATAAATGTGCAGCAGAGGGGCTGAGTAATAAACTTCATTAGCATTGCTGGTAACACTTTTCTTCAGTGGCATACAATAAATCACTGATGAATATTCAGGGCAGCCCTCTGAGGTTATCTCAATTTTATGCATGGAGGCAACCAAGAAACAAAGTTTAAAAGGATCTTGCCTATAAACACAAGAGAGATGCAGAATTCAATTGTCTTGCCTTCAAAGTACAAAAGATGTAATTTCTAGAGGAAACCATGAATTATATAAATTGATTTGCAATGAAAGCAAGGAGATTGTTTCCCCAAAACTACTAATGGCTATTCCCACCCAAGTCACAGCACTGGTCACTCACATTACTGTAACACCTACAGACTGTAGAAAACTGCACATTTTTCACTGCAGAAAGTGGGAAATGACAGACAGAAGGCCTATCCCAAACACCTTATAATGGATAATAAAACTCAATCTATACACAAAATACAGGAACAGCCATGAAGAGATTAATGACTCAAAAACTGCATCAGAGGAAGAACAAGAAATGGATCAACCCTCCGGAGTATCAGGCAGACATCAATAAATTCATTAGCTCAGCATCACCCAGCATTGCCCAGGAGATATTTTTAAAACCTTCCTCTGTATCTCCAAGAACTGATGTCATAAAGCAAAACGAGAAATATTGTGAGAGAAGTGCTAAGAAGACGGAAAGAATTTTTCTGTAGTTTCACACATTTTCCAGCAAGAAGCCTGACATTTAAGCAGGATGACCTGGTTACTAGTGGCTACTCCACAACGCTCTCTCCCCACAACGACTGACAGCTGCAGTAAACAAACAACCACTCACACCAGGCTCTTTCTCCCTGTGGCAACAGCTTTTGCAAAACTGCAGAACTTAATGAGATACTTTATTTAATATTTATTCCAAAATCAGCCTCGTTTATTCTAACAGAATTAGCTTCAGCCCATAGTGAATGTTCTGCTTGGTTATTTAATTGTGCAAATCAATACTCAATTTATTTTGAATTTCTTCAGTTGCAAATTCTTAACTAGGGGGGATTTGTTTTAAACATGCCTTTATTTATTATTATTATTAAACACCAGCTAACCATCCACATGGCCGCAAAATGAATCAGCCTGAGGATGCTATCCCAAAAAGTTAACCTAGCAAAAGAGATTAATTTTAAGACAGACTTATCCAAGCAGTTGCCCAATCCAGAGACACAATAAATCAGAGACGACACTGATATAAATGTGATGGCCCTTGACAAAAGGCTGCATACTCACAATGAGCAAGGTGACGTTGCTCGTGATGGAAGCACACATGAAGGCCAGGCAGCAGCTTGAGAAGGAGCTTTACAAATTCCCCATACCACATCCACATCTGCAGTAGAAAATTCAGGAATGGTCCATAATAACCACATATAATGGCAAAGGACAGGGCAATCTCCAGCATCTCCAGCACAGGGATGTGACCCAGCAGACACTTCTCACAAGCCATGCTTTTGAAGACATTTTTGTCAGTGCTCTCTAGTGACACATAGGGATCAGTGACCTGCACAGCTAAGTGCAAGTGCACCAATACACAGCTTTCCTGCAGAACTGTGACAAGAGAATTGCTACTTAAAAGAAAAGAAAAAAAAAAGATTTCCTAGTAGAGGGAAACAATCTACAGTAGCAAAAGTCATTTACAAACATAATGGAAATACTGAGAAGTACCTCAGAATCACAGTATGGATCTATTTAAATTTATTCTCCAATTTTGGGTGATAGGCAAAGAGACAGAATTTGGAGTTAACAACTGCTAAAAGACACTGATTGTTTCTGCACTGAGTATACACAACATCCCTGCACAAGGTGTTCAAGGCATGCCCACCACAGGTCACAACACAAGATGGGACTTCATTCCTACAGATCCCACAAAGCAGTTTCCATCTGAGCCCTATGCTCATGCTTCCTTCTCCTAAATAGGTCGAGCAGAAATCCTCCAGCCTGGAGTCAAGAGCTCAACTTTAGACTCCTGTTTGCCTGCTGAAACTAAAGAGTTAACAGAAACCTGTGTTTATCTGGGGGTTTTCTAGGTGTGCACACACACATCAATACAAGCAAAATGCTATTACCACATTTTAGAAATGTGAATACTGCTGACTTGAAGGGAATGGGCACATTTCCCTTTTTAGAAGGAACAAATTGTTCAGAACACAGACAAATGCAATAGAGAAATCAGGCACTGACTCTGCTTCTACAGTTTCAAGCTGCTGGTACACGTAACTCTGACATAGTCTTCACATTTGGTTTTTTCAATAGACCCAACATTGTTCAAAAATCCCCTCATAAGTACTTAACACTCTCAAGAGTAAATATTTACAGTAAGGATTCTTATATGTGAGAAATTAGAGGGTACCACAATCTTCTGTTGGCTACAGACAGAAGACAGCTACTGCCAACAAGGCTGGAGTAATTGCAATGATGCAGATACTCACTGCACTTGAGTGTATTTTGGACAGAATATATGGAATTAGCTGCAAACTGTGTCAAAACATCCCCTTTAGATAAAAGCACTTTCTGTAATTATGCCACAGAAAAAGGGATTACAGAGAAGAACAGCAGAGCCCAAAGCCACCATCACACAGGTTGAACTTGCTGCTACATCTCCACTGAACCAGATGCTGACTGTTCTGATGTCCTCAGCAGCCCACAGAAACACAGAAATCCCAAACCTGCCCTTACCTTTTTGTGACAGCTAGAGATTTCACCAGTCTTTGCTGGGGTTTAAATAAACTCATTACCACAGGTTTATCTGAATTTAGACCTTTTCTCCACAGGACATGTTGCACCATGAACTTCAGGGGGGATGCAAGAATAAAAAGGCTAATGTTATTTCTCTTAATCTTCTTCTCAATATGCAAAAATGAACTGACACTCCCACAGCAATCTCAGGCTACCTTATTCTCACTTTAAAGATTACTCGTCTCAGGATGGAATAATCTCATGTTTCCAGAAGAGACTGGGATACCAAATGAGCCAGGAAAGCTTTTTCAAGCCTACATTTACTTTTCAGGTGTTTGTGTTAAAAGCTATAAGGCAAGAACAACAGAAAAATAATTAAAATAATTATTTATTTTCAAGGGGCAGTTGTCCTCTCTCTCAGTTAATCAAGTTCAATAGGTATTATAATAAAGTCTCAACCTCCAGTGTTGGAGAAGAAGGAATTTGCAACTCCCTACTACCATCAGAAAGCAACAGGACAATAAGACCACACAGTATGGAGATGCTGTAGTGGATTTCTTGATGTCAATTCAGGTTACACAAGGTTGTTTTACCGTGTTTTTAAGTAAGGATGTTATTTTCAGTAAATATTCCCATGCAGCCCCCAACTGTCATGAAAACACCACTCTTTAGGCCCTAGAAACACCATGAAGAAATTCTCACTAATTAGACACAAATCTGGCTTTCTTTAAAAACTTGTTAGATGAAAGCCTTGACTGATCTGTTTTCCATTTCTCCAAGTTCAGGCAATGAAATTTAAATCACAGAGAAGTGCTAATGATTATTTTTCAAGTCCGCTTTTCATTACTGAACGCGTTCTTTGCGACACAGCAAGCCCAAAATCTCTTTTCTAATCCTGGCAGTCCTTTAAGTTTCCTTTGATTGGTTGTAAATCTGAATGCTGGCATTCACATCTCAACTAATGGCCTACATCCCAAGCATGGATCTGGGACTTTTCTGGAGCACAGATTTTTCTGGATCTCTCGTCATGCTCATATTTATGGATAAAAGACTATCTGGAGCGAAAGAATGACCACTGAAAAGGCAGGAAGTTTTGACAAGTTCCTGTGCCTTAAGCTTCATGTCTCATGTAGGGTGATCTACTAACCAGACACAAATTCTTCTATTCAGCACCTCGAATAATCTGTTTCCTATAGGCATCCCATCTTCTTCAGTTAAAGCCTCCATTTATACCTACTCCTCAGATTTATTTGTAGTGGGGGGTATCCAAGATCCAAGCTGCTGAAGGTGCAGCTGGAGTAGCTGCACTGGAGCAAGAGGCTCAGACAGATGGAAGACAAGGGAGAAGGCAGGTGGGAAAAAGGGCATTAGCAACTCCCCTGGAGCTGGTGCTGTCTCTTCAGCAGCACCCCACTAAGCAGTGAAACACCCTGTACAACCCCACACAGCTTTGTCAGGGCTGGAAGAGCACTGTGGAGAGCACTGAAGGCTTTGGGCTTCTCTGGTTTGGAGAAAAGAGGTGACCTCATTGCTCCCTGGAGCTTCCTGAGGAATGGAGGTGGAGAGAGAGGGGCTGATCTCTCTTCCCCCTCGTATCCAGTGATAGGATGCATAGAAATGGTTCAAAACTGCACCAAAGAAAGTTCAGACTGGACACAAGGAAGTGTTTTTTTACCAAGAGCATGGTGAAACACTGCAACAGGCTTCCTAGAGACACAGTTGATGCCCCAGCCTGTCAGTGTTCAAGAGACATTTGGACAATGCCCTTAACATGTTTATGGTCAGCCCTGAACTGTTCGGGCAGCTGGACTAGATGATCCTTGTAGGCTCCTTCCAACTGAAAATACTCTATTCTAACTGCTTGATTACTCTGGAGAGGGGTCCCATCCTTCCAGAGCCAGGTAATGGGGTTATCCCTCCTACCAAAGCAATAAAAGCTCTTTTTTTTGGGGGGCGGGGGGGCTGCAAGAATTTTGGTTCAACACACTCAGGAAAGCACATGGAAATGATTGTTCCTGTGGGGGATGCGAGACTCTCACACGCAGTCAGATTCATTTTCTGCACTGTTCCAAAATTATTGGCACCAGGGCTCAGCACCAGCCCACAGGATGGTAGTTCCATGACAATTCTCTTTTACAAACAACAGCCTGGATTTATATCAAGAAATACACCCACTTAAAATGCACACATGCTGCCCTTTGAGAAACTGAGATTTTTCTTAATCAAAAAAAGCAGAGTTGAGGTTTTGGAGCCTTCACTGCAGAGGAGAAGCAGCACAGTGCAGCAGAGGGCTGGGCTGCTGGGGCCCTGCATGAAGTCCCTCTCTCTGTGGAGGGCAGCTTTAGCAGGACACAGTAACCCAAGCGCTGCTTGACTTCTGTACTTTGGCATCTCTAACACCTCTTTTTTTTCCTCCCCTTTTAAATTCAGCCTGCAGGATACAGTCTTTTAAGAAACCATGCACAAGCTCATCTTTTTTCATGCCAGCAGAGCCTTTCCTCCCTTTCCTCTTCTCTCTTTCCTTTTCTCATTACTCTTTTCAAGGTCTAAAAGAAAACACTATTCAGATACTTAAAGGTTACAGTTAACTTTTTAGTTCAGCAGTACTCAAAAGACAGTATTTCTGCTAAAAGGAAAGAAAATAAACAGGGTATCCTGTGATGTTTAAAAGGACAGCAGCAGATTTCTGTGAGACCTACTGAAGGTTTTCTCCTCTGTTTGTACAAATATTCCCAAATTATCTCAGGAAACTAATAGCTAGGTTAAATAGGTTTTAAATAGGTTTAAATTTTGCCTTAAGTCTATTAGGGAACAGTGCACCTCTGCAGTGTAGTGAAAGCAGTAACTCCAGGAGAGGCGAGATGACAAATAGCAAGTGAATCTCAAGCTGTTCACAACCTAAATATCTCTCCTCAGCTCAAAGCAACAAAGCTCTCTAATTATTTTTATCTATTCAAGGTGAAATCAAATGACATTACAACACAAATCTCACTAATACCTTATGCAGGGCCAGTGTTTAATAGCACAGATTAGTTATGAAACTACTGCAACAGCAACAGACCTCAGTGTGGTCCTGACTGTTTAAAAGCTGACAATGATTTCAAGGGACAAGTTTTAGCCTTGTTCTGCCCTAATTATTTCAACATATTAGCACCTGAGGAATACTTCACTCAACCCCTTCCCTCTCCCCACTTTAAATTCATGATTTATGCACAGGCCAACCAGGATTATATGACAAACATGACAGACCACTTCTTTCCCACTGTAAGAGAGCCATTAAAAATAAAATGAGAATTTAGTTAGTTATTGACAGAAGCATTGGGAGGGAGCACGAAGCTAAATGACTTGCTGCAAAATGAAATTGTGGAAACTAGGAAGTCAATCAAAGCACTGCCTCAGGTCATCTCATCTGCCCTCCAGCCAAAGCAGAGCTGCTGCTGAGCATCTCTGCCCCAAGACCTTCCCAACTGCCCCAACACTGTGGGATCTCAGCACCTCAGGACTGAGGTGCAGAGGGACCGAGACCACCCTTGGGGGGCTCGGGAGTCCTGGAATGTTGCCAGAAGTGTCTGGTGGCTGGACTTTGATCCTACACAGGAGACGACACCTGTATGAGGATGGGAGGATTTCACTGGGGTAAATGGTGAAGGGATAAGTTAATTAGAGTGTAAGACACAGGGTTTAGGATTTCTGTACAGGGGGGTCTAAAGAAGTAAGATGGAGGAATTGGGGCGTGTCCTGTTCTTCTTCTTCTTCTTGGCCTCCATCTTCTGTGGTGATGTTGGCACTTTGGGATTGGTTATTACTAAAAGTGCACTGGTTAATAAGGGTAAAAGGTATTGGGGAAAAGTTATAAATATTGTATACGTAACTTTGAGTATAAAGATAGGTGACCGCCCCGGGGGCTCGCAGCGTGCTCATGGCTGGCTGCTGTGCAGACCTCTGTCGGGCCAAGAGAAAATCTTTTAGATAGACAATTAATAAACACCGAGACCGAGAAAAGACCTGAAGCCTCTTCTCGTCCTTTGGAGCGCGGGCTGTCCAAGGCCACCCCGGGCCTTTCCAGGCCACCTAAACAGCCGAGAAACCGACACAACACCTCTCCAACTGGGCTGATGTTTTTGGTGTCAGAAACCCATCTGTAATATAGGAAGTTTTTTACTGTCTCCTAAATCTCCTGTTCCAAAGCTTTGCAACATCCACACGAGCATCAGTATCTAAAGAGCTTCATCACTGCAAGGTATGGGTATGCTCATCTTGTGCTACTTTCTGCACTCCTGCCATGCCAGCCACACAGCAACAAATCTCTCTAATTCTCTCAATGCCTGGGTGGTTATTTGACAAATATGTGCCTATTTGTATATGCACAAACTAGCACCTAGCACATTCCCCACTCCTTCTGTACTCACAGAAAGCAAGGCTTGCACTCAAACTGCTGGTCCTGTCCTTACAAAAAGGCAATAAGCCTTAAAATAAGAAATGGAATCTATCTAGATCCCAGCTATTATTATTTCTTGTTTGGCTACATTTTATGTAAAAATAAGAAAATGCCAACAAACCTGTGCCTCCCACAAAAAGCCCAGCTGCAAATACACCTCTCTGGGACACACCACAAAACTCCGAGCAAGTGTCTCAATTTGCCAGCTGATGGATGCCAGCTTGGCTCTCCCAGCAAGGACCAAACCAGAGAGCCCCCACACCCAGCTCAGGCTGTGAGCAGCACCCACCACCTGCAGCTGGGTCTGGCAAGATGGGGAGCACACAGCCCAGAGCAGCCAACAGAGAAAAGCTCTTTCACAGCAGGGTGACAAATGGCGGGGTTTGCCTGCAGACACCTTTCTGCCCTTGCTCGGGAAGCGACTCCGCAGTTCCTCCCCAAAGAGCCACGTCCAGCCATCCACCTCTGGCTCAGGAACTTCAGCTGTCTCACCAGCTTCCAGCTCCAGGCTGCAGAAATCCCTGTCCTCTCACAGCTCACCTCTGGAGCAAAGTTAAGCTGAAGAGTCAGCAAGGCTGGCCCAGCTCTGGCTCCTCCAGTTCCCCTCACTCACCAGTCTTTGGGTATCCCTGTTCACGAGTTTGGGTGACAACCAAGCATCCCAGGGCAGCAACACTTCTGGGACAGGCAAAGTCCAGGGCACACAGGTGATGCTCATAAAACCCATTTGCAAGGATGATTTCTAGCTTCATCACACTCAATTTCCTGAGGAACAGGACTAAAATACAAGAAAACTCTGGAGAGTATGACCATGAGACCACCTAATCCTAAATTTCCCTTCAGAAACTTGACCTGAGTAAGAAATGGGGAGAGGGTAAAGTAAAAGACCCAAGGAAATGTTTAGTGCTGCCCTCCTGAGTTATTTTCTTTGCTTCCAGCAACTGGCATTTTGGAGAATTCTTGATTCAGTGTAAACATATACACTGCATTTAGGTCTTTGTGGGACAATAGGAAGGGTCCCCTAGCTCTGGGTTTTTTTCATAGCAATCAATTGATTTTCAGCTTTTTGTCCCTTTTCATGTGTCTGTATTTCAGTTTCTGAAAGGCAAAATGTAAGCTGATTGATACAATAATGTATACTTCTGAGGTACATTTTTAATCCACCTCCTGATATAGTATAATATAGCTTGAAAATGCTAACACATACCTTGTCACAAATCTTTCTAAATCCTAAAAATGAAATATATTTTGAAAAGCATACAAATATGTACTGTTATTTATGCTTGTTTTGTTCAAGATATATACATGTAGAAATTTGAAAATAGAAATTAAAAATATGTGCATCACAAGAGTTGTATTATTTAAATGCAAAATCCCTGGTCATGGATTCTTTGCTTGTTCTCACCAACTTCTATATCAGTATTTCCCAGAACAATTCCCAGGCTACACTTTCAAATTATCACTTCATATCCAGTGCCTTCTATCCCAAGCTAACAAAATCACTGCTATAAAACTTCTCCTTCTACAGCCAAGATGGGAAACACTCTATTAGATTGTCTGCTCCCTCCCTTGTAAAATAACGAGGAAAACGCCATTCCAGGAAACAAAAATGTTAAAAAAAGACCAAGCAAAGGCAACGCCTGCATGCACTGTTGTTCTTCCCCTTTGAGTCAGTAGCAAAGAGGAAGGAAGGAAAAAAACCCAGTTAAAATAAAGGCAAGGAGGTGTGGATGCAGCGTGTTTATCCCACTGGAAGAGGGGCAGCTGCGGAGCACCATCCCTTGCACAGGGACACCCCAACACCGCCTGGGTGTTTACAAATACTTTGAGCAAACCAAACAGGGAGTTTCATTGTCCCCACAGCACTCATGTCACCCTCTCCCCAGCACTGCAATTCCAGGGAGAGCCCTGCCAGAGGACACACAGTGCCAGTTACACAAGAGAAGCGCAGAAGCAAATATGCAGCAGAGGGGAGGAAAAAAATTAAAAATATCAGCTCAGCTGCACACTCTCCTGCTGCTCTCAGAACAGCCTCCGAGTGGGGCTTTGGTGAAGATCAACTTTCAAAGGCACTGAAAGAGACTGACAGACTTAAAGGGAGCAGGACCCCTCTGTGTGCACACATTTCATTGCACCAGCACAAAATGAGGTGTTTGGGGTACACTAGCAATTGCAGAAGCAATTTAGTTACAGAAGGGGATAAAACCTTCTGATGTCACATAATAACAAACAAACAAACAAAAAAAATCTTACATTGTACTAATATCTTGGCACTATTCAAGCAAGGATCCAAATTGCATCTCACAAACAGCAAGGAACAGGGAAACAAATAAAAAAGGCACACTAAAATGAAACTCTGCTGAAGTTTTTACAAAGTTTAAAATAGAGGCACTACTTGTATTTACGACAAAACTGAAAAAGATCAGAAGAGTAGTATGGAAGTTGAAATAAAACATCAGACTGTCCAGCCGAGAATTTTTAAGATACTAACTCATTATGGGACTTGGAAAAGAAACCCGGACCAACTGCACACAGCCAGGACCGAAAGCCAGCTGGATTCAAATCCCCCATTTCCCTGAAAGAGGGGAGGAATAGCGGTGTCAAAGCCAGGAAGCCGCACGACAGCACACCAACGCCCCCAAAACCACCCTAGAGCACACCTCGGATTTACCCTGTCCTCAGGAGCCCGGCTCTCAGGCTCCGCAGCGCTTAACGACACCAATCCCAAATCCATCTGATTCTCCACTCTTACCCAGCGAGGGAGACAGACGGGCCAGGGCTCCCCGCGGGCAGGGACCGCGCAGCGCCCGGAGCATCCCGGAGTTGCGGGACTTTCCCGGGGGCTGCGGGACGCGCAGCCCGGGCCACAAGAGCAGCGACAGGGCTCATCTCCGCGGGATGACACCATGTAGCGGGTTTTTTCCCCCCCTTCCCCGTCCCTCCGCCCCTCCTTTTTCAGCAGGACCAGGGAACGACAGCGCGGTCCCGCCCGGCAGCGCTGCTCCCGCTGAGGAGCACACGGCGCGGGGAAGGGCTTCGGGATCCGGGGGCCTGGGAGGGAGGACGTAGCAGGACAAGGAAAAGCACGCCAAAAGAGAAGAGCAGCGCAGAACTCACCTGGTTTGGGATTTGTCCTCCCTCTCCACGACCATAAAACGAGGCGGGAGCCAGGAGCCGGCCGGCGGCGCTGGGAAGGAGCGGCACCCCGGGCCGCCGCCGCACGCCGGGCACAGCGGGGCTGGGCGCTGCAGCCCCCGCACGCCGGCCGAGCTGCGCGCCCCGGAGACGAGCGGGAGGCAGCCCACTTCCACCGGGATGGGTGCTGGCCACCCTCCCGGCGCAGGGCAGCTCCCCGGGATGGGTGCAGCGGGCTGGGCGCAAGAGGCAATCCCGCTCGGGGATGCGTGTTCGGTCCCCACCACCCGTGCAGCGCAGCCCTCCGGAACGCTGCCGAGCTACCCTGGGGCCAGGACACCCGGGACAGGAGCCGCAGGGCTGGGCGCAGGGCAGCGGTGTGCGGGATGCGAGCGGGGCCGCCCGCCGCAGGCAGCGCAGCAGCAGCGGGAGCGCGGCCCCCCCGCCGGCCCCGGACGCGGCACCGGCCGAGCACAATGAGCGGCGGCGCGCGGCGCGCCCCCGCGGCCCTCGCTGGGCAATGACATCATCCCTCTCGCCCGCCGGGGAGGGGCCACTGCCCGCGCCGCCGCCTCGCCATTGGCTGGCTCCCCTCAGCACCGGGGACTTCTGGGGTTTGTAGTTTTTTACGGCCGTCACAGCGCGGCAGTGTGCTGGGAGTGGACTCCCTTTCCCGGCAGATCCTGCGCCGCGCGGCCGCGTTAGGGAGCGGGGTAGGGAAGGAGGCGGTGGCCGCCGCCATGTTGATGGCGTGGGACGCTTAGCTGTGGAGGAGCGGTCGGGGAGCCGGGTTAAGATGTCGGAAAAAGGGGAAGGGTGGGAGTCCTGTCTTGCTCTAAGGGGCAAGGAAGAGCTCGTGTGAGCGGCTGACAAAGAAGGGGGAGGCTGAGGGGTAGCCGGCGGGGCGCGGCGGGGTGTGGAGGGGTGCCCTGAAGGACACGGCCGATTGTCACTCGGTGACTGCGGGCTCTGGCTGAGTCAGCGCCTCTCTGTGCTGGGAGCGGGGCCGTGGGGCCGGAGTCTGTCCCGGGGCTCGGAGGGGCTGTGGCGGTGGGTGCGTGGCGGTCACGGCTGCCGGGGCGTGCGGGCGCGGACGGGGAGGCCGCGCTGTGGCGCAGGAGCCGCGGCGGGCACGCTGCCGCTTGGGGCTGTGCCCCCGCCGTACGGGGAGAGGGCCCGGGCGGGGCTGTGCCGGCACGGTGCTTGGCCTTGGACCGAGCACGGACTGTGGGTTAAAGAGCAGGGCTGGCCTTGGTGGGGCGGCTGTCCGCAGGGAGCGGATTAGAACGTGCCCTTGTCGCACGGCAGGTGACAGCCTGCGCTTCCCTGGTTTGAGGGGGTTTGTTAAGGGTTCTGGCTCTGCCCGATGCCTGATAATTGCACTAATGGTGTCTGGTTGTCAGAGACGTACGGCTTGGTGTGACCAGCAGGAGGAGCTTTGCTTCCTTTTAAAGTCCTTAGTAGGTCTGGAAGTGGGTAGATTGAGATAAGATATGCGGGAAAAATTCTTTACTGTGAGGGTGGGGAGGCACCATCACAGGGTGCCCGGAGAAGCTGTGATACCCTGTCCCTGGAAGTGCTCAAGGCCAGCCTGGATGGGGCACTGGGCAGCCTGATCTACTGGAAGGTGTCCCTGCCCATGGCAGGAGAGGGTTGCTACCAGATGGTCTTTGAGGTCACTTCCAACCCAAATGTATAATTCAATATCCATAGAACATAAATCGAGTTTAAAAAAGCTGAGAGGGCAGATGAGATGGTGTAAGACATCTCAGCATGGTATGGGAGCGTCCAAGCTGACTTGCTAGTTCATTGTTTGCCTGTGCTTGCAGTCTCACATTGGCATGCCTTTGCCAGCTGACTAGGTGCTGTCTTAGTTTCAGCCCTCTGGCTGGCATGCAGGAGGTAGGCTGGAATTTTGAGCAGTGCTTTTTGACTTTCTTGTAGTGAACATTGTCCCTGCTTGTGCTACTCTTTTGTGCTGGGGAATGGGAAACACATGTTCTCCAAATGAGAGAGTAATCAAAGCTCTGTGAGCCTTAAGGGGACTGGAGTTCCCTGAAACCCTGTGTGGAAGACCTATGCTCAAAACTGGAAGGGAAGATGGTCAAAGTGTTGCATGGCTTGTGAAATAATACCATTTCTAGTTACAGCTGATTCCTGTGAAATAAAGCACTTCATTATTCCAAGAGGATACTTAATTGGAAAGAGTCCTGAAGAGTCCTGCAAGCTTGCTTGAAGTCTTGGCTAAAGTCCAGCGGTGGTGCAGCTCAGGTAAAATGGAGTCACAAGGATTTATTTCATCCTTTGGCTCCTCCTGGAGGCAAGTACAAGGCATTTGCTCAGGGTATTGCTGCCAAGTAACTACACAGGTGGTGTGTTTGCCACAGGGTACACGAGTGCTGGAGGAAGGATGTTGTGAGATGTTCTGTGGTGCAGATACTTCACCTGAACATTGCAGCCTTTCAAGATTTGCTGGTACTACAGCAATGTATGCTATGCTTTTATCGCTTCAGGTGCAGCTCCCTCTAGTTCAGGAAGCTGAACCAGTTGCATGCCATTGTGCAAAAAGTCCAGTGTTCCAAGAGTGCTTCTCCTCACAGGCAGGTTCTCCAGTTTTATCATACTCCTCACTGAAGAAAAAGAGTGGTGGGAGTATAATGCTCTTTTAATAAAATTTGTAGCATCACTAGTTCCATATATGTGGAGAATTCTGAATTACAAGTACAGCCCTTTTTATTTCTTTCCTTATTCTGTTTCTCCTCTATGCAGATACCTTTCGATTAGGTGAGCTGTGGGTGAAATAAAGGGCACTGGCACTTTGATGACTTCTGTCACAGCTGTTGCCCACTGTAGACTTTAGGCCTGTGATTTTATCTCTGCATAAAGATACCTGGTAAGGATGGTAAATATTGCAGTGGAGTGGTTGGGTCAAGCTTGGTTATCTTTTCTATAACTGTCAGAAAAAGTGCATGTGAAATCCTCATCCAGGATGGTCTGCTGGCTGAATTACAGTATGTTTTGTTAAACTGGTTTAGAAACTGTTGGTTTTACCTGCAGTGGTTCCCTTCACTCCCTCCCCATCCCCCTGCAGTCAGTGCTGCTGCTCTGAGGAGGATGCTGTGCACCCCACTTTATGGATAATTGTATTTTGTTATTTATATCTTATTTCTTTATCTGTAGATGTAGGTGCCACTGATGTCTCAGCTAAGGTAGGAAAAAGGAAATGACTTCAGAAACTACCGAAATGAACAGCTGATGCAAGAGAGAAGTAAAACAAGTTTTCTCTGTGTGTGTTGTTCACTTTGATCTGTTTTGGAGGATTTGATACTTGCCAGTGCATGGATATTACTTGTTGGTCACAGCTTTGTCAGAGATGTTAATGATGAAACCTGTGTTACGTGTCTCAGACTTGGATAATGTGTTCACCTAAAAGTGCCAATGTCCAAATCTGTCCTGACCCAGCAGGCCTCAATTGCAATGTCTGTAAGAAGCTTGCAGTCCTGTTGCAGAACTAGGTGCTGTGGCTGCATCCCATAGGAAAAGGTAGAAGGTGACAGCAGAACTGAAAACCTGCCTGTGGCATTTCCTAAACATCAGTATGCTCTGCTTTAATGCTGTTAATGAGCACCTGCTGCAGTGTCTGTGTGCTCCTCAGCCTGTGCAGCTGAGAGGTTTGTGCGTGCTTTACTGTGCTGACATCCTGCAGTGATTGTGGGCACTGTGAACTCTGGTAAGCAACTGCCCTGTTTCCTGACCTGGAGAATCAGTTGGGAGATCCTGAAGGAGAGATGAGGAAGTTAAGTAGAAATGTGTGATGACTTTGCTCAAAGAAGAAAATGTTCAGTCTAAGTCTAATCCAAGTTCATACATAGAAACCTGTCTTTGTGTCTCAGTGCTCATTCTGACAAGCGTGCTCTTAAAGAAACCAAGCATTTGTATGCTTAAATTGGGTATTTACTGGGTAGTATACAAAGCCAGGCTGCATAAGAAACACAGATTTCAAGATTAAGTGTATTAAATACATCATATCATAATTTTTTTAGGTGTGTGGTGGTCTAGGTCTAGTGTCACTGTCACATCCATGTCAGTACAGCACAGAGAACTGTTAGGGTTCATGGAAATGATGGTCAGGCATAATGTCATTCCTGGTATACAAATTAACTGGACAAAAAGATTTACATGTGCACTGAAACAAAGTGGAATATGGTTTCTAAAAGTGATACCATCTATGCTCATCTTGGCACATAAATTTTGTTTTAAGATCCTCTTTTCTTAATTATCTTGGCTGTAAGTCCATTTGGGGGAAGGAGTGGAAGTGTTACTGACCAGCTGCTTATTTCAAAGCCTGTGGGGGAAGAGTGTAAACTCTTGCAAATTAAAGTTACTGTTCAGATGATAGTGGATGAAGAAGCTGTGATGAAGGTTGGTTTATTTTAATTGTTTCCTATGGAGCTGTTTGCCAAAAAGTTTCTGGAGCTGCAAGGGGAAAGGTGAGAGGATGAGTTCAGCTGGGAAAGAACAGGTAAGTACTTCTAGATCGTGTTACTGTTTCCAAGTATCTTAAATTATAATGCCAAGAATACATTGTGAGCTTGGAAAATAGAAAAAGAGTGTAAGGCTTCTGTGCCTTTTTTAAGTGTTCTAAATGAAATTGTGGGGAGGCAACTGTTAAACCAGTATCTGGAAGAACCTAGTGTTTGTGCATAGCCAAATGAGTGTAAAGCAACTCTGGAAATTATTCTAATGACTAATATAAAGTGTTTTCCTTTTTTTTTTTTTTTTTTTTTTTTTTTTTGTCTTTCAGCACAAAGAAGAGTGCTCTAAGAGCAGTCAAGAGCCAAAATAGGATGGACATGTTCTTCAGCTGAAACATGGCAGCAGTTCAATACCAGTTACACAATAGGAAAGGGTGTGCAGGCTGCTGCAAGTCCCTGTGTTCTTTAGATCTGGTATCTGCAAGAACTCAGTAGGGGGAAAAAGGTGGTTGCTTACACAGCTTCAAACTCAGTTTACTCAAGCAAACTCATTTGAAAAGAGAGCTCCTCTAATACTGAAACAGGAAATTGATTTTATTTTAGATACTGGGAAACATAATCACAATATGCAGAATTTAAAAATGCTAGTCAGGACACTGAAAAACTGCAAGTAGCGAAGGACAGGAGGCTCCAAGACTCCGGCTGGGGGAAGCTCCCTTTTGGAAGGCACACTAGCAGTGGGGAGAACTTGCTAAACACAAGGAGACCCAAAAGTTCTGCAGCTGTTAGCTACACATGGATATGTCTCTTAAGGTGGGATGGCCTGACATGACCACTAAAGAGCCTAAGGCTGTCGGCAGACTGCATTTCTCTTAAAAGGATATATGCCACTACCCAGTTCAGAACCACCCGAAAAGCTTCAGTTTTTGTCAAATACTGTTAGTTCCTGGAACAATAGCTTTTCTTGGCCCCCTAACTCCTGCAGAGCCAGCTGGCTGATTGTAGCTGTGCACTGAAGATAAGCCTTTCTCACCCCTGGATTGCTGGATAATGGCACACAAACATGGCTCAGGTGGACTCAGGGCTCAGCATGAATCCTTTGGCTGCCACTGTTCTGCCTTTAATATGTACAATGGATGCCCTGAGCACTTCCATGTGGAACAAGAAACACTTGGAGTGCAGGTTTATATGTACTTTCTGTAAGCACTGCCCTCTTCAGCACAAAGTTTGATAAAATCCTGTATTGCATAAAGCAGGTAGAGGTATCCCAGAGGTTATGGTTGGTGTGGGCCTGACTCAGTTGCCACTAGGAAGGTCTATTTTTGATGTGGTGTGGTAAACCTGAGTTGGTAACTGATTCTGTTTAGCTGATGGGCTTGTCTGTGCCAGGAGAGCAGTCCATGAGCTGACAAACATTCAAGCATGGTACTAGCTTTTACATCTTTCAACATTTAAAAAAAAAAAAAAAAGGTGGGAGGGGAGAGAGCAGAGGATTTTTAAGGGCCAGATAAATTCTACTGAAATGAAAAGCTCACTAAGAATATCTTCATTGAAAGAATGCATTTTGGGAAATTACCTCCTTTGTCAAGGGCAATATGAGCCTTTGGTTGTGGCAGGTGTCCAGCACTGTTCCTTGGCTCTTTCTTTCGTGCGGTTATAGGGGAAGAGTGTTGGATGAAGGAAAAGTGAAAGCCATAACCAGAGGTTAACATTTAATTTTAGCAACTATGTTTATGTGAACTGATGCACCATTATTAATTTTCAAAGCAAGTCCCGCACCTAAACTGATGGAATCCCTGATTGTGCGTGCAAGTGTCTTTGGGTTCTTCAGCTGTGTGAGTGCAATGGTGCAAAATTACATGTTGCATTCCTGTGTGATTCAGCTTAAAATACAAGCTTGGGCAGTGAGTACCTGAACAACAGTGTTGTAGTCAGAGCATTCCTCAGTGCACAGAAACATTTCCTTTTGCATAAGTAATGCTGCACTGTGAAAAAGCATGCAGCTCCTAGGACAGCACCATTTGATTGAGTTCCCTGTGCTACAATTCCCTGTATTTGCTCTCTTCCTTGCCCTGGACTCTACTCAAACTTCCAGTATTTCTGTATGTTACCACTGGTTTACTCTTCCATTTTTGGGTGGGGTTTTTTTGCTGTTTATTTGCAAATATCTCTTCCTGGAAAACTGGCAGCGACGGTAAGTATCTCAGGTTCCTGGCCAAGTTTCCACTCACATGGTTTCACTTGCTCCATTCTGTCAAGTTATTTACATGTGGTGTCCTAAGGACGTAATTTAGTGGATTGCTAGTGAGGAGCTAACCTACATGTATTGGCTGCAGTCCACATAAGTTACACAAACCTGCTTCCTCATGAATTCAGTGGCTACTTTGGAAGCCCTTGGTTTCCTGATGCACAACTTTATGAAAAAGATAATGTTACACTGCTCTTGCAGAGATTTAAAGTTGGTCATATTGGCGTTGCTCGCTTTACCTGCTGAGTTGCAGGACCCAGAATGATTTCTGAACCTTGTTCTGCATGCACAGCACCTAGGGCTCACAAGGTGAGAAGGATACATTCTTCAGGTCTGGTGTGCCACGATACAGGAAAGCTAGCTTAGAGATGTGTAGTTGATCACTTAAGCAGCCTTGCTCTAGGTAACCCTTAACCCTCATGTTCTGGTTTCATGTGTATCAGCATTGTTTTGTTTCTAGTAGAGCGTCTTTGGGCATGCATTCCCAGGTAGTGTAATTACTTGAATTACCTGCTTTTGAGCTCTTGAAAAATGCAGTTGCATGAAGCAGAGGCAGCAGTGACATTGGTAGTTTGAGGCATTTGCTGATACCTTCTGCCCTTGCCTTCCCATGGTGCAGTACACCATTCCCTTTCATGCCAATGCAACTACCTGGAGCGGCTTACGGAGCTACCAGTGTCTTAATCAGGGTGGTAACACACACTCCCTGCTCTGGGTATGTCTTTCTGTGGGTCACTGCTGATGTCTGGAGGAAGAGGTTTGTAGTTCTGTGGCTTTCTAGAACTTGAATTAGATTTATGAACTGGTTTAGAGCGTTTTCACCATGGCACAAAAAACAGGTGATTGGGTGCATGCCAGAAGTCCAAAGTTGTTGTCTTGTTGCTGAAGTCTCTGACTCATTAAATTATGCATCTAAGGATGCTGCTAATTTTGTGGGGGAGGAGCAGCAGTGTCCCTTGTGCACATGGCTGCTTTTTCAACCATGTTTTTCTGTGTTAGGTCTCATGACACAGCCTTGTGGTTTTGCTGTGTGTAGCCTTCTGACCAGGCAGCTCAAGTGATCCTGATGTCTGTAAGCAGCACTAGAGATTGTTCAATGTACTCCAGACAAATCCTTGTGCAAACAGAGCTGGAGTAAGATATGGAACGCTTTTCTCCTGAGTTTGGGGTTTTTTAAGTCACTGAGACTACCAATATATTTTCCTTTGATTGAACTAATTCTTACATGTAGGGAGTTGTATATTACCCCTGCACACATAGCCGAATACAATTATATATTCAATGGCAGAGTAGATCAGCAAAAGAGAATTGGGTACTAAAATGTTGCACATATGATAGGTAAAAAGCTAATCCCTATTGTCATTTTTGCAATGCTCCTGCTTCCAGTGAAAGCTGCTCTGCTGTGACCTCTTGCTATGCAATTATGATTTCCTTTCCCTGTTCTGATAATGGTGAATGTTGGCCTCTGATGAGGACAATGAGGTGACAGCTGTTTCAGAGAGACCTGCAGTGGCTTCACTGTACATGCTCTGCCTCAGTAGATGTCAGCTAAGAGTAATTGCATCCCCCAAGAGTTAGCCTTGCTGCTGTTGACCTTTCTGGAGAAACAAACATGAAGTAGAGGCACGTGCAATCCTCACATGAGCTGGCAGCCAGGTGGGTGCTGTGTGTCACCAGGGATGACAGGCAGTCACACTTTACTAACAGCAGTGAGGTGCATTTGGTCTCTTGAAAATTCTTGCCCATTGAAAGCTCTCATCTCCAGGTAGATTGTGACTGGAGGAACTGCTGTCCCATGCTACCTCCTGGAAACAAGGGGGTGATGAAATGGAGTTTATTTTAGCAGGTCCAAAGATAATAAATTAATGTTATTCATTATAAATATTCATACAATAATTCATAAGTATTTTTATAGTGTAAATTGTTCCTAAGTACATATCTGGAAATCTAGGCATATATGTATATAAAATGTATGTATTTAAATACATTGGTATACATTGTTTTATAATTCATAATCTAACACTTATTAAAATACAAATTAGTAAGCTGGGAGAATCATGGAAAAGGAGAGGAGCTTTGTGTTGACAAACTCGTGGGATGGAGAAGCTATTCCTTCTTGAGAACAAATAGAACACAAATGTCTGGTCCACAGCATGAATGATCCACAGTTGGTGTGAAATATTTTGTTAAAACTGCTCACTGGTTAAGCTCTTAACCTTGGGAGGGTGGATTAACCTTGTCATGAGCACTGAGGCATGTGACATGCTTGGCCATGAAAGCAAGGATGTGAGGGGTCTCACAAGTTTCTGTCAACACTTCAGTGATGATGTGGCTCCCTGGGATGGGTGGCATTGCTGCTGTTCATTCTGAGTGACACTGCAGCCTCATCCACATGGGTTTGATTGTACCTCAAATATCCCAGCCTTTTGCTATATTCAGTTCTCTGTTACCTGAAGTTAAATTTAGGTACAGATCACATCAGCTAAGATCTTGCTTTTGGAATATGCCTGCCTCACTGGTATGAGTGACTCTGCTTCTTGGGTAGTATTGATTTACCATCTTATTTCTCCCAAAGGAAACATGCGCTCTGAACTTTCCTTGTGCTCTGGCAGTGCTTTATGTATGCAACCTCCAGGTAATGTTCACCTCCATGGATGTAAGGGAACAGCTATCCCAGTCTTTCCTGAATTTACTGCTCAGCACTCAGTGACATCGTGGGAAAAACAAGGCATTATTTTGCTCATGTCCACCATCCACAAACGGCATTTGGTTTTCATCACCATTTTGTTTCTAGCTTACATGTCTGCCAACACACAGGTTTTCAAACTCCCTTTTTTTCTTCTTTTTCTACTATTTCCTTGTCACCCATAAGTAGTACATTGCACTCAGTGTTTAGTGTGTGAGAAACCCTAGGATGATTCCCTATAGTAATTCCCTGTAGTAATAAATTTTAGCTGTGGGGAGATGGTGATTCTGGTGGCTGCAGAATTCCACCAATAGCATCCCATCATTATAAAGAAAAAAGTAAGTTTGGAGGAAAGAGCCCTCTTTGAATCTGGGTAGGGAAAGAGATGTATTAACACTTAAAAAGTAGACAAAATTTGCTCTTCGTGTGCCAAGTTTCGCATCTTAACCTTTGCATTTTAAAGTTGTGCATTCTGTTTCCTAAACTGATGACACTTGAGGAAAACCAGATCTCTGTAGCCAGTTGCTTCAAATTTGTCCAACACAGAAGTGGTGTTTTGCAGATGCCTGGGGAAGATACAGACCCACAGCATTGCTGGGAATCAGCCTGTCACAGCTAAAATACAGTAATGCAAAAACCTGTCAGCAGGCTGAGCAAACCCAGCCCTTCATACACGTTATGTCTACAGCGTTCTGTGTGAAAGCTGTTATCCCTTGGAAAACTTGCTGACACATTTTAACAAGGAGAATTAAAGACTTAGAAGTACCTCTGTAGGGTTCCCCTAATTTGTACTGCATTCATAATCATAGTCAACTACTGCCCTCTCTTTAGTAAAGATTATATTGGAAGCCATCCATAGATAAATAACTTCTTGATACAGTTTTAACTATTCATCCTTTTGCATATGGCCTGGTTTTAACATCAGCAGGTATGTTCACATTTCTGAGTCCAAAATGCAAGGTTGCTTTATGTTATTTCTTTAGAAACAGTAGAAGTCATAAAAGAAGGCCTAATTTTCAAAACAGAAACATTACATTTGTATTTTATTTAAAATAAAATCACGCAGATGGTGGTGCAAGTCAGTACAGGGTTTGTTCAGGCAGGGTTTCTGGTTTCCTAGCCCACCTGTTCTGCCTGCAGAGCAGCAGAGAGAGCACGGTTTGTGCAATCATAAATCCTGTTCATACCTTCTCTCCTGGCAAACTCCTAGGGACATGGCTGTAAGGTGAAACCTGGGCTGGATGCAGCTGCAAGGGGAGGAAGGGAATAGCAGCTTCCCTTTGCAGGACCCAGGGCACCCTGAAACGCAAAAGGACACGGAGAGGGGCCTAACTCGCTCCCTCCCAGCTGCCCTCGGGTCACACTGCTCACGTCTTTGGGGTAGCTGAATGCCACGCGGTGCTGCAAAATGCACGTCAGGGGCGTTGATCTCTGCTGGCTCTGGAACTGGAGAGGCTGCTGTAGCTGCCTGAGCTGCTGGCCCCCTGTACCGGTGGGTGTTCACCAGCAGAGGGTGGCTCTAAGACCGTTCATGTATTCCTGTAATGTTTAAACACACTACAGCGTTAAAACTGAGCGTGATGGCCTCAGTGCTTCCTTTAGTGCCTAGTACTTAATCTTTAGTTAGTAATTACAAGAAAGAAGTATCTGGCAAAGGTGTTTGTTTCAGCTTCCCCTCGCTGATTTGTTTTTGTTTTTTTCTCCTCTGGCATTATTCTTCCAGGTAAGAATAACCAAATATAGTTAAGGATCAAGGGATTTGAGATAAATAATTGCATAAGTCGTCAGTGCTCTAGCATTTATTAGGGATTGAAACATGAGACTCTAATATTGAAGGGAAGTAATTTCGCTGAACTTCAGACACCTAACAGATGCCCAGTGTGTGCTTGGGCTTTCCTTGCACTCTGTGGAGAGCACTGCACACATCCCAAGACTGATTTCAGCTCCTCTTACCCTAATTCAAGATCTCAGTCTAGAGAACACAAGCTAGCAGGAGCCTGAGCCCAACCAGCACTTGTGTATGTATAATTATTCTCACGTGGAGCCCCACTATGTGCGACAGTTAATGACTAGATGGTTATTTATGTGAGTAGTTTATGTAGGAATGGGTTCAATTCTTGTGTCTGTGTCGCAGGGAGACTAATTTGTGTCTTGAGATGTTTGTTCATTGACCACAGAGGAAGCAGAGGTTAGACTAGCTCAAAGTGAGCTATCTGACCTCCACATCTAGCTGAGATACAGCTCAGCCGCTGTGCCTGCAGGCTGCTGCTGCTGCTAACATTGGTCATACTCTGCTTCATCTTTGAAGGCCTGCACACACTTGGTAGGTTTTATAGATCTGATTTCACATCTAAGGGATTGAAGTGTAACAGTTCATGTAATTAGTAGACAGTCATTAACTTCTCTGAAATCAGTGGAATTACACATGGGACCATGTGTGCATGAATATGTAGTTCAGGCTGTTGCTGACTGGAGACCTGTTGAGAAGCTCTACAAAATAAAAGGTAGTAGTAAATGATGATGGAAAATTTTTCATGTTCTAATATATAGTGATTTATATTCTGAATTAGATACTCTGTTCAGAATTATCCTACATATATTTAAGTAGTTTTAAAAGGTCTGAACTAAAATTCAGACATTCCTGTTCTTGATTTCAGTTTATTTACTGCTCAGAAATTATTTTCAAAATGGAACCCCTATCTAAAGTTCTTCAATTAAAAAACCCAAACACCTGAGTACCAGCAGTTTTGAACTATTGCAGAAGTATAGCACAGATGCAGCCTCAGTATTTACTAGAGTAGATAAAATTCCTCTCTGTTTGCAGAAATAGAGCAACTTAGGGACCAACTCAAGCAAAAAATGAAGAGGCATCTTCACAAAGGCTACAAACAGCAGATGACCTCTGGCTTTCTCTTCCACAGAAGACAGGCAATACCAAATGTGAAGAGGATTCACTTCCTCCTTCCTGCCTGATCGGCAGGTATCAAGCCTTTTGAGCCTGTTTCCAAAACCATATCCATAATGCAAGAAGTGTTTGATGTATTTAAACATAGAGACATGCCACAACAATGATTAAGGGATTAGAGGAAAAGGATCAGGAGGACAAGAGAAGATTATTGCAGACACAAGGGTGTATCAATGACACCAGCATACACTGTGGTTCTTCTGGAAGTTTCCAGTCCACACCAGACTAAGCAGAGCTTTCTGCAGGATGTAAGCGTGCCCAGCACTTGTGCACTGCTTGAGGTTAAGATGGAAAATCCTGTGTGTGATTCCCTGCTCTAATGACCTGTTTGTATACAGATGGGCTTTCCAGTTATGGAAATGACCCATGACTTATGAAATAGCCTCTTCCTGTTTGCAATGATGCAGTGAAATATTGAGTCATCTCTAACCCTTGAGCCTTCCCTGCACAAGCTCTTTGTTGTTTGCAGCCTGTCCCCTGGGATTTGGATTGATGATACTGGACAACTGTTTTCACTTGAACTGGTGCCAGTTTTACCAGTTTTGGATTAATTACTGCTCTTTCCTAGGGGAAAAGGTTTGATCCACATCACTGCTGATTTGAATTATAATAACTTACTGGAAAATTACCTGTGTATAGTTTGGTTTATATTAATGAATTCTTGATTTGGGGGATTAATTACTTGTATTTACTGTATGTACCTAACTCTCCTCCCACAGCGTAATGAGTCCAGGGGTCCACAAAGTTCTGGATTCAGATGGAAAGTACATACTGTAATGCTCCACAAGATTATATTTCACTGCCTTTTGGAGAGAGGCCCTAATGCCAGTGAAATCTCAGCAATATGACATCTGACCCTTCAAGGGATGAAATAGATTAGGTGCCTGACAACATAACAAAAAATCTTTTGTGAGGTATTTAGTTGAGTATTTTTATCCTTTCTCTACAGAATATAGCAAAGGCTTAGGTAGAGCAGGTTGGATGGCCCTACCTTAGAGCAGTTAAGTTTAGTTTAACTTTGAATTAACGTCTTGGCTGAAGAGCTGCATTTCCAGTGGCTGTGCAGACTGCTGGGTGTGCTGCCAAATAGCTGGAGATTGCAGAGTGATGTTGTTAATTTGTTTCTGCCAGAGAGACATTCCTCTTCATCTCTGGGACAGTGTCATAAGTCACTGTCTTGGTTTGAAAAGACAGGTGTCTGCTAAGGAAGGCAGGAGCCTCCCTTGAAATGGAAAATGTAAAACCCCCTCTCTCTGGATTATTATAATTTTGAAATTAAGGGGCTCTCAGGCAAAGATATGGGAATAGGAATAACAGTTCTTTACTAGGAAAATTAAAATAAAAATGCAGTAGTACAAAAAAAAAAAAAAAAGTACTGACAGAGTCAGAATATAACGTGACACCCTGTGGGTCAGGGTGTTGGTAGCAGTCTGAGTGGTGGCTGCAGACCTCCTGGGGTGACAAATGTGGTTTGTTGAAGCAGTGATCCTGCAGAAGGGTACAGTTCTCCTCTGAAGGTCCAGAAGTGGTGCAGACAGGTCTGGTCTTCCTCTGGGAATCCAGTGGGAAAAGGTTAAACCACCTGGTTTTAACAGCTGGCCCATTAACAGAAAATAACTGCCCCAGCTGCTCTAAACAGCTGGTAACAGAATAAATACTTGAGTTACATCTCGCATTGCAACCTAACACAGTCACTTATTGATCCTGCCCATCCCTGGACCCGGTGGGAACTCAAGCATAATGTATGTGCCAGTTAAAAGCCACTGTGCCTTCCTAGAAGCAGCTCATTTTAGCTGTTATCCTACAAAGAAGGAGGAAAGAAGGTGGAACAAACCAAGTTACATTGGTGGGGTAAAAGAGCCAGCAGTTTTCCAGGTTTGAAATGCAATGCCATTAGACATTGACAACTGAGTTGCTTCATCAAGGCACAGAATTTTGCAAAGCCTTTGACAAATTAAATGCAGATGCAACATAAGGCATTTTCTTGTGGAACATTTCAATGGCTATTCTTGGTTTTCCCAGTGGGATCTTACTTTCTTATAGCAGAGATTTGTCACCAGTTAATTAATTTGTGTGAACTCTCTGCCAAAATCAACAAGGAAGGAATTGACATGACAGACTCTGGAAACAGGGGAGCTGTGACATGTTTGAAGAGAATGCATGCTCAGAGGAGGGTCTGCTGCTCTTTCAAAAAGCAGTTTCCTATCAGCAAAACAAGCTCCACTCTTTCCTGCTTGTATCTTGTCCCTGCCTTGCAGCAGTGCTACAGGGGTGCTTCATCTTGTGGGAAGCCAAGGGAAAGAGATTTACTAAAGAACAACCTTGCACATGCTATTGCAACTCCAGCCATACTATTGAGTGGAGCTAAGGCAAGCATTAAAGAAAGCTGTAACTCCAAGGATTAGAAGTCTTCACAGTAATTACAGGGTCTGTTTTTCTACTGACATGCTGCAGCTTCCATGACAAATGAAAGAAGTACATATTGGTACAACAGTACAGAAAAATATCACCCTGCTGCCTGGTCATGGGTGATGTGGGGCAGACATGTCAATTCCTCAGAGAAAACAACAGTGCAAAATTTAGGTGGTTGCAAACTGCCATTTTTTAATACTGAAAGATCAAACTCCAAGCAGCGGAAAATGTGAGGCAGTGCCCAGAGCAGTTCTATCTTTAAGAAATGTAAGTAAACACAAGTAGCCAGGAGTTCAAGAACTAACTTAAAACAGAAATTATGCTACTTCTCTCCATTCTTCTCACCCTTCCCTGAAACACTACAACCAAAACCAACAGCATACCATGTCATCCCAAGCCTCAATATTTATTCATATATGCAAAGCTTTTTAAAATCCCCTGACAACTTGTACAAGAAAACTATTTAGCTATTTTGTAAGCTATCTTACAAAATGCCAAACAGCCTTGTGCTTTTTAGGCCAAAAGCTAACAAGTTGAACTGTGAGCTCTTATTACTTGTTCTGTTCCTCCACAGTAAGAATCTGGAGTGCTTTAAAAATGCTGAGAGCATGACAGTGATTGACAGGAAAAGAAGGAATGTAAGGACATACTGTACTTTTAAAAATTTTGATTATTTTGTAAAACAAAATTGATAGTGATAGAGGTCCTGCATTTGCAGTTTGAACCAGGAGCCAGGGCTGTTTTCTCAGCCATGCTCCTTACACACTGCCTTGCACCCTTATGTAGGAACACCAAATTTGGTATAATCCCAGAGTAACTTCAAGGAGAGAGATCCTAAGAAATTAAACAGTAGCTTGAACCATTCATGTTTTAACTTTTTCTCAGTGAAAGCGTGTCTTAATTTTAGTGTGTGCAGTGCATGTGTGAGGCTCTTTCCATAATTTTTACTGGATGTGTGCAGTGATGGATCTCCAAGGTTTGGTTCCAGTTCAGTGTGGGCACATGACCACGTTGTCATTGAATTAAGTATGTCTGGTATGGAGTTGATATGAGTTTTTAACAGTTGGTAGCTGATATCTAATCTGACATGAAGTGACAATGGCACAGAGAGAGCGGTAGTTTTAATCACATTAAGTGTGTCAGTAAGAAATCAGCAAAATTTTAGAGCAGTTTTAACTGACAGTGTGAGTGAAAGCTGGATCTGCACCTTGGGTAGCAGGTTATGGTATATCTGGTCTGATGCCAAGAGCCCTAATGTTGGATTTATTGTGTCATTAAGCCATGGCCAGAGAGGAGGAGGCTGAACTGTATCTCTTACAGTTGCTGAAAAAGGAAAACACTGCCACTGGTGTGTTCTTCTCAGTGAAAAAGCCAGTGCTATGGGAAAACTGCTGTTGGAGATGATTCAACCATCATCTGTCTGCATGTTAAATCTTCAAAATACTCTGTAACTGCATAGAGATGGCAAAAACAATTTGAAAGTGCTAACATGCAAAAGCAGGGAGATTTAAGGATGTGTTGCAAGCATTTGTATAACTACACTTCTTGAACTGAGCTCAGGTATAGTTCTTGTCTGCTTGGATCATTTAACTGGCCAAAGACCAAAATATACCCTTAATATTCCACAGACACCTATGCCCAGTAATGACAGGGTCCTCCAGGAACATGTTAACTGTGTTAATAAAACGTTAGCTAAATAGTAGCTGGGTTTTTCTGGTTAAAAGAAAACTCGACCTTCATTATATTCCAAGATAAGCTTTTAAAAACTTACTTTTTCATTATGGGGTTTATTTATTTCATTTGGTTAGCCTCTGTGGTAACGTGGTGACTGGCAAATTTGGATCTGCTAATTTATTGACTTGACTGAAAACACAGCCTAAATCATCTAAAATATAGATCATTGCTTTGTTTGTCATCAGTCTGCTGGAATTTTAAGTAAACTAGGTAAATGTGCTTTGTCAGATTCATGCATACATGGGATGTGAGATGTATTTACTCCATCAGTTCACAAGCTGGGTCACAGTCTGAGGGCATTCAGCTCTGGGGTGAAATCATCAGCCTCTTGCACCCATCTCCACAGTGACTACCTGCATGCCTTCCATTACACAGGCTCTACATCTCCAATAAAGTGACCACAAGAGATTGCTATGTTGCACTACTGACAGTGTAGCTGTTTATATAGAGTGTAAACATGCATGTGCACTGTGCATGCACTAACATGCCTTCATTTAGCCACATAAGTCAACACAAGGCACAAAATTGCCAGATGTCTTTGCCTCTAATGAGCACCTACCCAGACACACAGCTGGTTTGGAACAGGACAAAGCAGGCAGTTCCAGGGCATCTAACCCAACTGCTGCAGAGCAAGGCAGCCACAGCCTGGGGCCTCCTGCAGCTTGCAGGGGGAGTTCCTGCTCTCTGCATGTTCACTGGCTATTGTGTGCCCTGGAACACGGTGTGTAACAAAACATACAGACTGATGTCTTGGCACCAGGGAAGATGCTGCCTCGGTCTTGGATGCTGCGGCTATGGTTGGAACCCTGGAAAAGGGGCAAGATGCTTTTCTTTGGTGCTGTTAAGTATGATCTGTTGAGTGAACCACTTTAGGACAGGATGGACAGAGAAAAGTGTTTGCAAGAAAGAACCTAAACTAACAAGGATTTAATTTAGAAACTTTCTCTTTCTGTTCTGCCTAACTTGAAGAGTTCTCTGTTGTTGTTGGGGTTTTGTAAAAAGTATTCCTTTATGTTTAACAAAATCTGTTTTCTGAACTCAAGAGCTTTGTGTTTTGGGATGTATCTTTCAAGGGAAAACTGGAAGTCAGTCCACCTCAAAGATGTGCTGACTCCACCAGAGTGCTCATATAATTATAAATGTTTATTACCTCCAGAATAAGGAGGTGCCTGCTTTAAGGTGTCTTGCAGGATTATAATGTGAATTCCTTAGTTCACTGTCCCTCTGCCCCATGCTTAGTGGATTTGCACTTAGTAGATTTGTGCACGTGTACATGACAAGAGCCAATTGCCAAACATAAAGATTTGAATGTAAACTCATTGCTAAACTTTGGTCTGGAAGCATCAAGTTGTTCTTCTGAGCATTTGCACGTACAAAAGGTGAGTACAGAGGTAAAGAGCAATAAAAGGGCAAGGCAAAAGAGGAGGACTCATAAAGCACCTCGGCAGAGCTACCCTGTTGGCCTGTATCAGAGTCTGAGTTTTGCCCTTTAAATGCTTGTGCCTTTGCACACTTTGCACCATGGGGTCCTTTATAACACATGCAGAACCTGAACAAAGCATATTTGCAGCTCCTCTACCTATTTAGGAGCTGCTGTGTACACTTTGCAATGTTTCACATAGTGTGAGTAAAACAAATAGGTACCTTTATTCTTCCTTATTCCTGATGGAAGCAGCAAGGGTGAAAGGGCAAAAGGAGAAGCCAGAATTTCTGCTATCAGGAGGAAAATTGAGATAGAGAAAACCTAAGATTTTATTTGGGCAACCTAGAAATGTGTCTGCTTGCTAATGAGTTCTGCTGTAAATCACTAGCTCATCATTATGTATATATTCTGCTTATTTGCTGTATTTACTTAATGACTCGATAATTCAAATCTGCAAATTTATTGACTTAACTGAAATTGCAGCCTAAATCTTACAAAATGTGGGGTAAATACATGTATGGATTATTGTGGGATGGTTTTGTTACGGGGCTAGAGTGTCCCCAAACAGAAGCACATAACTTTTACCTTTGTTTACATATGTTTAAAAATATGCCAAGATACCCAAGCACAGTACTGTCACATATAAACACAGCTCAAAGCAATAACTGGCTGTGACAAGGCCAGAAACCCATCCCAGTTCTATCTCACGTGGCACATCTCCAAATGCTGATTCTCGTGGTATATCCCAATATACCAACTGCTCCCAGCACAAAGGCAACAGTTTTAGTTCATTATGGATTGTTTATGATTGACAATATTTACTGTATGTACATTTTGAACAAACACAGTGCTGTAAACAAATAGGGATATTAGGCAGCTGTATGTTCCTATACCATGCAAATAAACTGTAGCTGGAGCTTTTAACCTGCTAGCAACTCAGGCAAACAGATTGTAAAAGCAGTTGGGAATTAGCCCAGGACTTTTAGGATGGTTGTGAAGAAGTACATTGTAAGTACTTATGTAATTATTCCATCTAGGTCAGCCAGTGAATTGTTTTACTGTACAATCCTCAAAATGGCTGCACTTAGTCTGGCATTTCTGAGGGACCGGCAAGGGCTTTAGGTATGGCCAGTATGGCAAGAAGTCATTGTGCTCATATCACTTTTGTCTTGCAGTCCTGGGGAATGGGCTGGCGGGCACAGCTCTGCTGCAGGGTTCCTCCTTCAAGACCAAAATTTCTGTCCTCTCCCTGTCCCCCACACCAATGTGCCGCCATTGCACTGATGCGATTGATGAGCAGGGTCTACTCACACCTTTGATGAGGGAAGTGCTGATTCATGTGGACCTTGTGTGGGACCCCCTGGGCAGGGTCTGCAGGGATGCTGTGACTTCAGCCCCATCCCACCCATTGCCAACCACTTTGCACCTCCTCAAAACCTGTGCAGCACAGGCAAGGGAGCTTTCCTTTTCAGCATACTGAAGTGATTACTCTGCTCACTCAGGATGGTTTTTCCAAGAGCTGTGGCTGCTGGCATCTGTATGCAACTACAAAGCTCCGGGGATCCTCTGGAGATGGATGCAGGCAGGGTATTCCAGCTTAGAAGTCCTCAAGAGCAGCCTAAAATATGTATAATCATTATGTCCTTCTGCTTATTCTGACCCTGTACAAGATGAAGCTATGTGTAATTTGCTTAATATTAAATGGACTGAACAGGTTTCTCTTTAATTCTTTTAATCTTCTTACAAGATACAAAATAGGCTTAAGTCAAAAACTGTTCCTTAGTGTAAAGGGTTGAGGGGGCTGGCTGCTCCTTGGCTGTATTGTGATGATGACAGCCAGAACGATTGGGTTTGTCGAGCACTGAGACTGCTCTCCCGAGCAGGTTTATGCCTCCTTGCATAAAGGTTTCCGCAAAGATTTCTGGGAGACAATTGCAGGCCTAGCAAAGGAAGAGTCAGAATGTAGTAAAACCTCCCAGCCCACACGCAGTAACAGGAAAATCCTGTTTGAAGAATCAGAGAAGAGCCTTTTCTGGATAACAAGAGATAATGTGCTGATAACGCTGCATCTCCCCACCCTCTATGTGGTTATCCCGCTAGCGGAGTCCAGCCCCCTGTGGCTTGGTATTTTTCAGGGTCTGTCCAGGGTGGGAGAAGGAGAGAAGAGGTTCTAGGAAGTGTTTCTGCAGTTGAGCTAGCAACAATTGTATTTTAATGAACACACGAGGCTTGGGGCACTGCAAGGATGATTTATTTTCTGATCCATGCATGGGGTTTTTTTGTCCAGGCTGAAAATTAGAGAGGGAAGAGATGTGTTAATAGGGAGATGCGTTACAAGCCGTCCAGCATGGGAGTGGGAAAAGAGAGGGAGGGTGCCGGCTTTGTCTCCTACTCAATGGGTGTTAATGTTCCTGGAACATTACACCCTGCTCCTGGCTGTTAACGTGTCCTACTCCCACTCGTGGGAATTAATGTTGCTGGGACCACAGCTGAGTTAAGTAAGAGTTAAAGCACCATCCCAAGACCACATTTGCTCTTCTCAAGAGAAATGCTGGAAACTTTCTGCAACACACAAAAAGATTTCTCACCGCTATACAAAGCTATCGTTGGGCTAGTAGTGTAAGCAGAACCCCAAAAATGGACACCTTCAGGCAAATGGGAGGTTTTGAGCCTAGAATCACAACAGTTCTTCCCAGAAGAATGGCCCGGGGAGCAGTATAAAATTCAACTCAATTAGAAGGTGCTTCCTTCTAATCTAAAAAGAAAGACACCACCTACCTTATCTATTGATTTTGAGAAAACTACTTTGCGCCTCGCTGCAAAACTGAGCATCTTTCTGATGGACAGGGTTCTTTTGTTAAAAGAGAAATGGGAGCTTTGCTTTTATTTAGAAAACACCAATCAAACAAAAACTCCACAAATATACATTTTTAAAAATGCCTTGCAAATCTTTGCCAATATTTCAATTTCTTTTTTTTTTTTTTAATAGATAACAATGACATTAGTCATTGACAACATCGATTTAGATGAAAAAATATTTTCAAACCAATAGTAAACCTTGCATGGGTAAACATATTCCTGGAAAGGAAAAAAAGCACTGAAAATGTCTACTTGAGCAGGGCTTTTGCCTCACATAACAGTCCCATAAGCAAAGCAGCTACAACTTCTAAGGGGGTGCAAAACTGGTTGTGTAACTGTTCTGAGAACATATTTATCAGTGATTCACTGTCAGAGCAGAGTGATGTGCACCTGCAGGCATTCATCTCAGGTCTGCTTCCATAAAGACATAAGGGAATAGCTCTTTCTCTTCAGAGCTTGATGTTTACACTGTCTTTTTTATTCCCAATTGATTTTCACAGTGTTAGTGCAAAGATCAGGTGCTCCTCTGTTAGTCAAGTCCTCACTCGCTGTGAGCACACAGAGGTGCAGGCTGTAAATTCATTATATAAATCAATTCCAGCATTTCTAGTGGGTTACTGTAAGGTGTGCAACTTCAATGCCATCAATAAGAAGTAGGATCTGATGGCTTTGGTCTTTGAAACTAGCAAATTAAGGCCAGCCACTTTCAGTTCCTTCAATTTATTGTAGATAAACAGTTACTTGTAAGAATTTGGAAAATAACTAGGAAAGGAGTAGCAGCTACCACGGATTCATCAGGTATAAATGATATCTAGTAGATATTGCAATCAAATTTCTTTCTATGATAGATTAGCAAGACTCATAAATAAGCAATAAGTTGTAGATATCATCAGATACATGAGATTTTTGTCATTGTGCGTGTTCATAAACAAACTAACTGAAACCCATCCAGGCCCAGTACAAATTTGGTTTCATGCATTTTCAGCACAGAAATGTGGCTACATGGCTCTAGCCAAGTTGTTTCAATGTTTCACTAACAATGCAGATGTTGGAATAAAAAATACATGTCTGAAGTTTACCAGTAGTGCAAAACTAAGAAGGCCATAATTATAATGAAGGATGGGATTCAATTTCAAAACAAACCTGACAACCAGAGCAACTTTTTCATGACTGCAAGTTAATGGGGACCAGGACACTAAGGCATGAACAATCAGACACACACGCTGAGTAGAAGCTGGTGAGCAGCTGGTTTTCCCAACAGAATCTGTGAAGTAAAAAGAAACACAACACAGCTTCCATCACCTGCCATACTTTGCAACTGGCAGAAATATCAGTTGCATGAATAGGACGGGATTAGGTCTTTTCTCTTAGGTCTTTTTCTCCTTTCTCTTGTGGATCTGTGTGCTGTCGCTCTTTGGAGTTAAAATCACAACCAGAAGTCTATAGCTTTCCAGTCTCCTTATTCCTCAGAGTTGGAAGACTAGGAATATTTCTAAAAAGGGACCTAGGAAAATCAAATGCATTCTCCCATATCAACTTCAAATATTTATTAAGCTGGTGCAATGCCCAGAAGCCTCAAAACGCCCCCAGAATATCCCACAGCCAGAAGCAGCTGTGGTGAGAAGAACAGGGGAGGCAGGAGGGGCTGTAATTCATGTGGCAGCTCCCAGCACAATGATCTGGCACCTACAGCCTCCAGCAGATGCAGGTGACCACCAAAGACACGTGATGTTGTTGTGGTTTGACCTCAGATGGCAACTAAGCCCTGTGCAGCCCCTCGCTCACGCTCCTGCACCAGTGGGAAGGGGGAGAGAATCACAATGAGAAATCTTTTGGGTGGGGATACAGACAGTTTAATGGGTGAAGTAAAAGCTGCACACACAGGCAAAGCAAAACTAGTAATTCATTCCCCCCTCCCCAAGGGCAGGCAGGTGTTCAGCCATCCCCAGGACAGCAGGGGCTCAATCACAGGTAACGGTGACTTGGGAAGACAAATGTCATCACTGCAAACATCCCCACTTCCTTCCTTGTTCTCCCAGCCCCATATGCTGAGCGTGACACCTTATGGCCTGGAATGTCCCTTGGGTCAGCTGTCCTGACTGTGTCCCATCCCCATGCACTCCCAGCCCCCTCGTTGGCGGGGCAGGGTGAGGAGCAGAAAAGGCCTTAGCTCTGTGTAACCACCACTAAAGGATAACAAAACCAACCCTGTGTTACTAGCACTGTTTCCAGCACAAATCCAAACACAGCCCCATACCAGCCACTGTGAGAAAAATCAACTCTACTCCTACCAAAACCAGCACACACTTAAGTGTTAAAGGATTCTATTTTATACCAGACCACACTGTAACACAAAAAAGAAAAAAGATAGTTCATGTCTCGAGCAGAGGCTGGGCTAGCTGCAGCCACATGAAACACTAAAAAAACCCAGATACTGCTTAACTAGGTGGAATTTACTCACAAAATTCTTGGGTGAATCTTCTTGCTAAAGATGGACAAGACTTTGGCCCATCCAAACACTGCTGTAGATTCATCTATCCAATATTCAGTGATATTTATCCCATACTCCTTAACATCTACGCTGTATTTGTTTACATTCATCCCACATTCATTGAAAATAGTTGTAAAAGGGGATGTTATTGTAGAAGGAGGAAGAGTTGAACTCTCAGAATTGAACAGCAGAAGTGTGGCCAAGAAAGGGATGGATTAAATACTGGACAGATAGTCTGCATAGATGGAAGAAGTCGGAGTGACAAGGGTTTACAACTTGTACAGAGGGAGCTCTCTTGAATTTGTGTGTAGAAACAGCATTTCAGTTCTCCAGCATAATGCCAAGTTTTAATGAGCACTTGCAGTGCCCTGTGTGAACACACCCTTAGCACTGTGAGTCCCTCACTGCTGTGGGTACCCAGAGCTGTCTGTGCCAATGGCTGCTCGTGGGCAGAGAGAGCCAGGCAGGTTTGAAACACCAGGGAATCCTTTCCATGTCCATTCCATGGTGTTACGCTGCTCTATCCGTGAGAAAGCCAGCTGCCTCCTTGGCAGGGGAGGGATAGAGGGGGGGAGTGTGATGCCATGTGATAGGAGCAGGTTTAGTTAAACCAGCTCATTATCTTTCCAAAAAACAGTTGACAAAGAGGCCTGCTGGAGTTGCCCTTCTAAAAAAAAAAAAATTAGTCTCTAAAGCAAAATGTTTCCAAAATACAGTCTACTTTAGTAAACATGCCTTTAAATCTCTAGATATTAGTTCCAGCTAATTGCAGCTGCTTTCCTTCCCTTGGAGCTCCCAGCCTGTTTGTATGGAAGGCATGGAGAGCTGGCCAGCAAAAATGTGAATTATTTATGTTCTTGCTGAAAGCATGAGTCTTGTCACTAGAGCCTTGCTTCATTGAATGGATCTGCAGAGACAGTTTCTGTAGCAACCCAGAACCTCGCCCAGCAAAATGTCACCGAGCTAACACACAACGGTAATAAATCTCTCTCTGGGTAGCTGAAGATGACACAGGTGTGCCAGAGTAAAATATATCTGGGTTTTGAGTCCTCCAATCTCCCAAGACCCTTGAAGATGTCATTTCAGAAGGTGAGCTGGTGGCATGTCAACTTGGGTACCAGTAAGAATCTAGCCGTGACAGCGCAGGGTTTCCAAAGATTACAGAAATCTTCCTGGGGAAGCAGCAAGTCTTTAGCCCCAGGAACACAAGGAAAAAAGGTGCTGTGGTCAGGCTTTTAGTGGCAGCCCACAGAGTTAAAGTCAGTGTAAATAAAGATGTGCTTCACAAAACTTACTGTCACATCTTTGGGTGCTATGTCCACATACCAAATACTGAGTTTGATAATACTGTCCAAAATATTTCAGAGATCTTTTAATTGCCATGGTATTTAGTATAGATTGACAAAGACAGGAATACGCAGATTCAAAAGTTTCTTTTCTATCTCTCCTTAGTCTTTGATCTTGGCTCGTTGCTGTTTGAGGTCTGTCTGCCTTCCTGTAAAGATGAACCCATCACATTGAAAATCTTACAGAGATTACAAGCTGCCAGGACTATCTTGCAGACCTTTGAAAGGCAATTCAGGGTGGTACATTTGTGTAGACATACTAAACATATTTTTCACTATGTCTGTATTTGAATTTTTCCTAATTATCATCCCAGCAAATGATCTTTTACTAAATGTAAACTTCCTGAGGCTAACGTATTAGAAAAGTTACAATACCCAGAATTTTGAAAGTAAAGAAAGGTGGTTCCTTCACCATGCATCTCCAACTCAGCTGTACTCACCAGAAAAGTAAACTGCAACTTTTTGTGCTTCTACAGATGTGTCATTCCAGCATTTCCTACATTTTGACCTTATGAACAAAACTAGGTTCTCTGCATTCAGAACAACCCAGGTGCTTAGCTTTAAACAGGAGATAATCCAGTTAGAAACAGCTTGTGGTTATTCAGACAGAGGTCATCAAGGTACAACTCTAAAGGTGAATAAAAGTGAGGGAGGCTGCCTGACACCTATGTAACCTGGACAAGGGGAATCTGGCTGGCAGATGACAGGGATTTGGTTTATATTTAAAAGTTTTGCTGATTTAGCAATAGCAGGATGTAACAACGCTCACCAATCAATACAGCTTGGCCAGCAAAAACCCACAGGTGTGGTTTCGACAGCAAAACACCCTTTGCAGCTCTGGTATAAGCAAGAGCTAATTATTAAAGCAATTTAAATTGGATCCTGTCCCTAGGGTTTACCAGGTCTTCTACTGCAGCTACACCAGCAAACTTTCTAGTCAAGGCTGTTGCAGGAATCAGCTGCAGGGGAGTGAGAGGCTGATGACAGCAGAGCTGCTCTGGAAGCTTGAGGAGAGTGTAAAGCTTTGCACCCCCAGGCTCTGGGAAGCCCACCGAGAGACACGAGAGACACGGCCTGCTTCCTTAAGAGAATCTCGGCTGGAGAACAAAGGACTTCAGCTCACACACCGAGGGGTAATTTGCATCTCATTAAACCAATATTTAAAAATCGACACTGTTTGTTCCTCTAGTGTCTGTTTTCCTCTTCCAGACATGTCAAAAAGGATGCATTTTCAATTAGTTGGTTTTTATTTTCACTTTTCCAGAATGAAAAGCAGCAAGAACATTTCTGGATGCCTAGAGATCCTTCCCCCCCCACCCAATCCTTGCATAGCTATAAAACACTTCAAAGGAATTTTGTAAAACTTCCTAAGAAAATTTATCTCATAACCAAAACACATAAACACAAGCATTACTATTCTCAACTATTAATGTTTTGGAATGTAATAAATTCTTGGAAGGTGTTTTACCTTGATTTTTTTTTAATATATTACAATAATTTCACGGTTATCCCGCAAAACTTCCTTAGTCACCAGCTGCTGGTGATTCTCAAGTCATGTGCGCTACATGTGGGTCTAGTTTAGAGGCTTTTTAGCAGGTTTCATGCCAGCAAAATCCATAGCTGCATCTATAAAAAAACCTCAAATGACCCAAATATCCAAACTTTATCTGACAGCTATGTCAACTGTGATAAGAAGCAGTGGAATACAGCTGCACCAGAGGCATTTCTAGGTGATGCTTTCAGCAAAGCTCTGCTTTTGATAGGAGGTTCAAGAACACATGTATGAAGGTGCTTTTGTAGGCACAAAGAAACCCACACTCTGCACACACTGCTGGTACAACACAATTCCTGTAATTAGCAGCACAAACAACACAAATAATAAACAATTCCATAATAATGATCAACTTTGTTTAATTAAAGAGCCCGGGGATAGACTCAATGGGTATTCCTGTGCCACCCTTAATGAGCTGTTTCAGAAATTGCTTAGAGCACGGAGTGTTCCCACGATTCCTCGGCACACGGGGGCCTCACGGGCTCCTCTCACCACCGACCTGGGGAGAAGTGGCTTCACGTGGAGACCGGGAAAGGCAACCTTTGCAATTACAAAAGGCAAACCAATATTACACTAAAGCATGAGATCTGCTCAGGCACGTTGGGTGTGCTCGCTCTCAGGAAGGCTCTGAGTTCTGGAGGCAGCGAACTGCTCCGCCTCACATCAGGCTCGGTCCTTTCCTCATCAGTGAGCAGCAAACCTGGTTTTCGGGGTGGCCTTGGACCACACGGCATCCTCATCAAGGCTGCTTTGTTTCTATTATTGGTTTGCTCCTGTAATTAACAGGAGCGAGCATTCTAACTCACAAACACGGGCTTTGGAGGAGGAGCTAGACTTCCCCACCCCCACACTTTTCCCCGAGCCGCAGAACAGCGTGTTCTGGTTTTGCCAAATAAACTGGGTATACATTATGGCTTGATTCCTGGTACATAATTAATATTCTTCATAGACAAGTGTGTCTTCAAACAGCTGGCTAATATTTACTCTGAGAAAAAGGTCTTGTGATCCCCGCTTTGGTCAGCCAGGGACGGAAACTTCAGTTTTATTCTCTTATCTTGTGGTGACACACTGTAAAGGCAAAGTGGCGTGTTCAAAGTACAGCGTTTTGGGGCTTCCAGGAACAAACATGAACATGCAATTCAACAGGCAAATAGAAGATGCCATTGCATTTCCCGGTCCCGCCTTCTCTGGTTTTCATAAAGGGCATACAAACATCATGAACACACAAACTGAATTTTTTAGCCATATAAAACAACAAGCAGCAGTTCTTGTCAGAAATGTACCAGGCTTACGTTTTTACTATCTTTCTACTATATTTGCAGAATATATTTATGCTTGTATGTATAAACATATACACAATTTGCACTTTAAACACGATCTCGCATGATGTGTTTTATGCAGTGTATTTTAATGAAGCATTCACCCCTTGCCTGGTTTCACACGCTGACAGCTCTCCAGTTACCAAGGAATAGGAAGTGTGGGGGGAAGGAATGGCTACACCTGAAAATGCTTGGCAAGCAACTTCACTTCCAAGAGGTAGCTTTGGGCAAATCTAATGACCAAGGAAAGGCAGGTTTTGTTACTCTTCTCTCGCTCCCCTTATTCCCAGCTCTCTCCTGCGGCTCCCGGCTCTGTGCAGACCTGGGAACACACTGGTGCCAGCGGTGACTGCTTAAAGGGATGGCATCGAGAAACACGGCGGGCAGGGCCCTTGCCGAGGCGAACGAGCCACAGAACCACGGCATTGCCAGGGCTGGAAGGGAGCTCTGGAGATCGCCTATTCCAATCCCCGCACCCAGGCTGGGCCATTGGGAGCAGGTGACACAGGAACGCGTCCAGGTGGGTTTGGAATGTCTCCAGAGAAGGAGATTCCACAAAACTCCCAGAGCAGCCTGCCACCCTCAACGTAAAAAAAGTTCTTCCTCGTGCTGAGGTGGACCTTCTTGTGGTTTTATCTACGGCCACTGCTCCGCGCCCAGGCGCTTCCCATGCGGCGGGGCAAACCCAGCGCCCTGGGAGCGGCCGCTGCCGTGTGGGGGCTGTGGGGGCTGAGCCAGCGGCGGGCGGCGCGGGCCGCGGGAGGGAGGCGGGGCTGCGCCCGGCACCAATCAGCGCTCGGGGCAGCGCGGGAAGGCGGGAGGAAGCGGCGGGGCGGGACGGGAGACGTGGCCAATGGCGAGTCGGGACGCGCGTGCGAGAGCGGCACTCGGGCGCAGGAGCCTGTCAGCGGTGAGGAAGGGCGGTGCCAGCCAATCGGGAGCCGCTGTGGTAACGGGGGAGCCAATGGCGAGCCGCGCAGGCGGGGCGCCAGCCAATCAGGGCGCGTCCGGCGGACAAAAGGGCCTCTCCAAGGCGCCGGCCCCTCTCCTGAGCACAATTTCACATGACGCAACGGCTGCGGGAAGCGGTTCGCGAGCCGTGCCCGCCGCCGCCATTTTGTGAGCGCGGAGACTGAGCCGGCGGCGGCCTGAGGAGCGGCGGCACCGGCAGCGCAGCCAGCGGGAGCCTCGGCGTGGAGGATGCGGTAGAGGAGCCCAGCGGCAGCGGCGGGGGGGCGGCATCGGCATCGCTCGGCGGCGGCGGCGGCGGGGGATCGCGGGGAGGGGGCTGTCGGTCGGTGGGTCGGGTCCTGGTCGGAGCAGCATGTCGGCCCCGGAGAGCAGCGCTGGCAGCAGCGAGGCCCGGGAGGACGCGTGCCGCGACTACCAGTCGTCGCTGGAGGACCTGACGTTCAACAGCAAGCCGCACATCAACATGCTGACCATCCTGGCCGAGGAGAACGTGCCCTTCGCCAAGGACATCGTCTCCCTGATCGAGGCGCAAATCGCCAAGGTTTTTATATTCCACCGACTACTACTCCTACCTATACTGCTGGGGGGACCGGCCGGGGCAGCGGGGTAGGGCGGCCAGGGGGCCCGCAGGACAGGCGCGGGGGGAGCCGAGCGGCCGAGGCGGTTCAGGGGGACACGGCAGGGCCGGGGGACGAGAGGGCCCGAGGGTCGGGAGATGGGGCCCGAGAGGGGGGGAGAGGCTCGGGCGGGTGGGCATGGCTGGGCTGGGGCGGCGGGGGGCCTAGGAAGTAGTGCCGGGCGAGGGGAGGGGGTATTGGTAGTGAGGGGGCGAACAGAGAGAGCAGGGTTTGGACGGAGCTGGGGGAGGACGGGCGTGTAGGAGGCCGGGGGTCGCCGTGCGGGAAACAGGCGGAGGAGGGAAGCGTGTCTCAGCTGGGATCAGGGAGCAAGGCGAGGCGGCGGCCGGGGGCTCCTCCTTCCATCGCGAAGCTTAAGGGTGCTGCTGCTGCTTCTTTACTCCCCCGTGGTATAGGGAGCAGGGGACTCGAGGGAGGGGAGCAGCCCCCACACCAGCCTGTTGGGAGTAGGGAAGGCTTTGGGACTGGCCCCAGGAAGAGCTGAGGGAGGAGGGCAGCGTGGCTGGCGCTGGGAGCCCCGCGTAAATAGCAGGCACAACATGGCGGCCCGGCAGTGACTGGGCAGCTGCACTTCTCGCCCTTGGAGCGGGGCTTTCCTCGACACGCAGGCAGGATTCGGTGTCCGAATCTGGTGACTAAACCCTGGCGTTTTAGGGATTTTTACAGTAGGTGGATACTGCAATCATTAGAGAGGACATGAATGGGGAGATCTCGTGGAGAGTTGGGTTTTTTCTTGGGGGGTGGTCTAAAAGGAATATAAGATTAAGTTTCTAGAGCGCAAATTGTCCGCCACTGAAGGGCTAAGTATAGTGACCTTTAAGTATAAGCTAAAGCTATTTCCCCAGTGCGGTCCCTGTGCGAGATTAATTGAGGGGTGGAGGCTCCCTTATATCGTAAAAAAGTTTTTGGGTGAGAGGTGAACATCTCTTTCGGTTAGAGAAGAGTGTGTGGTGGTGATGGGGGTTGTTTTGCTCTGCCTCGGTAGAGAAAATTCTGTGGGCTTGGGATAATCTGTTCGGATTTCAGGTGATCTGTGCCCCGAGTAGCACTAGCGTTGTGTGCGTGTTTAATTTATTTTGGCTAGAGAAGTTTACTAGTTGAGGATGTGATAGAAGAAATTCTCCCTGACTGTAGAAACTGCAGCAGCCTGTAGGATCCTAACATGGCGTCTGAAAGGCACATGATATAAAAAAGGGAAAGAGGAGGCTCCCTCTGAGCCCAGCCCAGGCAGTTGCTGACATCAGTCAGCCACTGTACATGCATGGGGGTTTGCAGCACCTTTTTAGCGAGCATTTTATAAGAAAAGGGTTCTTCTTTCAATCCCCCTCCCCCGTATTCCTGCCAGCCACCCCTCCCCCGTTGTTTCCCTTGCTCCCTCTGATCTCAGGTGTTAAAAGGCTTTTTTCTTTGGCTTTAATCGTGGTTTATAATGGTGAGAATTGTACTATTTAATCATGGGCGTGGGAAACATCTTTTAAGATACTTAATCTTATCTTTCTATCAATGCAGGTTGTCTTTTTTAGTGTGCCACAGACCTCTTCCAGTCTAGTTTTAAATGCTGCCAGTGGCTGAGCTTTGCCATTCCTTGGGGAGGTGACCTCATAATCTAATAGCTCTCACCATTATATCTCCTAAAGGGCAGTGGATGTATATAAAATGATTTGTGATGAAATAACAATGCTGTCAATTTTTTTTTTTCATTTCTGGGTAATTTAGAACCTGCCCTGAAGTGTGGGGGTTTTTTAAAGGATGTCTTAAAACCTGTATCAATGGTTAGTTTTGCCTAGTTACTGTTTATGACTGTAGTTTATTCAAGGCAAGTTTTTAGTTGTTTCTGGGAAAGTGATCTCCTTTACTAAGCCACTTTTAAAAAGTGTTGCCTGGAGACAGTTTGTTTAGTGTAAAACTTGAGTGGTCTGCTTTACTATTTAATAAATGGTTCTGAAATGTGTGACTGGTATTATAAAGTTTGTAAATAAAAAGTGTGAAATATGTATTTGTCTTTTTATTTACCATTGTATAGTGCAGAGTTTGTTTCCAAGACCCATTTTGTATACAAAGTTGCTTTTTTTTCTTTTTTTTAACAAATTTTTTTACAAGTTTGTGACTTGGGGTTGAATTGCCAGATATTACTTTAAACTTGAAATCTTTTAGGAAACTAATAAAAAAAAGCCACACATTTCCAACAATAGCTTTCCTACGTTATTTGAAGGAACAGTGGGAGTTTTGTAAAGAAGTCTTTAATAATATGCTGAGCTCAGAGTTAGTGTTCTTCTGCGTTCTGGTGGTTATGCGGCGCCTCCCTGCCTTTGGTTAGAGTCGTGCGGGCATCTTTCTTGCTTGGGGGTGCTGCAGAGACCTCCTGGAAACAAAATGCATTCCGGTGTGGGATTCCCTCTTGTGGTTACTGAAATACCTGCTAGATCCCTTGACATAATAAACACTTCCAGAAGAGAAGACTTAAATATTCCAGCCGTATTTAAGTCCTGTTTGTTAAACTGCGACACCTGAATAGCTTATGTTTGGAGCAGGGTATGCTGCTGGGCCGCTAACTGTGCTCCGTAGGTGGAAGTTGGCTTCCTTACCTAGGTGGTGGTGGTTCTGTGTGATTGCTGTCACAGGCTGATGCATGAGGACAGGGACAGTCACACTTCTTTCAGTGCTTTTGCTACTAATGCTTCCCCAGCATCTCAAACTTCCGGCTTAGCTGAGTGTAGTGAGCTGCTTTCCTGCACTGGTGAAATGGAAGAATTCAGCTTGGGGAGTAGCTCTTGGGCATAGGTACTTCTGGGAGAGCTTTGTGTGTCTAACACACTGACTAAAAGTCAGAAGTGGTGCACTGTCGTTTTGTTATAAAAGAGGGCACTCAGAGCTGGAGTGTTTTTAATGTGCCATTGTGCAGACTGCTTCAAAGAAGAAGCCAGTGTTCCACAGACATTTTAAATAGCTGCAGATCCATAATCTTCTATATCTGAGACTTAAGTGATGCATTTTTCTAACACTTGCACATTAGGTTGTTTACAGTTCAGTGTTACGTCACAGCGTGAAATTGGCTTCTAATGTGCTGCAATTAGTTTTAGCTAATGTAGCTGGGTTTTTGTCTTTTTCTGCACAAAATGCATCACCTGCCTGTTTCTACTTTTTTCCAATATGTTTGAAGGCAGTGACACTCCCCCCTACCCTGCCACCCCAACTAACAAGGGGTTCTGCCCTCTTCAATAATAAGTTTCAGGTCATGGTAAATTAGTACACTTGGAAGGGTGAGGAAGCCCGATTGCCCATGTAAAAATTACTGTTGAGTGAGTGCCCTTCTGTGAACCACCTCAAAGGGGAAGGAATTGCATTTAAAATGGTGAAGCAGTAGCACTTCACACACGTGTCTGCATAATGGGCCTGCCTGCCAAGTAAGGTGTCTTAATTAATCTAGTAGCCTATTCTGTTTAAAATGAGCAGTGGGTGAAGTTGTTCTGCTTTTATCCAGACCTTACCAGATGGTGAAGGGAACTTAAAGTATTACAAGTGGATGCTCTTCCCAGGGGTTCATGGTCAACACACACTGCTTGTGTTGTCTCCCGTGTCCTCTTCAACAAGTCTGTGTACTTGCTGATGTTTTTTGGAACTTTGCTGTGCCTTCTACTTTGTGAAAGCCACTGGCAAGCATTAAAACCACTTCTATTGGTCCAGTACTGCTTTTTGTAAATTGGAAGTTGCTGTAGTGGTCCAGGGTCACCACACTTACCGCACAAACTTGGTATGAGTTTTGAAAAAGAATTTTAAAAAACCCCAACCAAAACCAAACTAAAAAGCCCCCAAGCCTCCTGTAGCAAAGCTGTGTCCAGAGTTTGAAGACAACCTTCTATGAAAATGGTGGTTGCAGTTCCTGAGCTTGTCTGTGCGTTTACTCAGTCGAACAGATGACTGAGTTTTGACTGAATTTTGAACTCTATCCTGACTGTTTTTGCATGCATTTTGGAAATCGGAACCATCGCCATCTGCAAGTGCCAAGAGAGAATGGGACTCTCTGCTATGTCCGGTTGGATTACAGTGAAATAATTGCAACCTTTTCTGCGTGTAATTTACGAAAAACTGTGATAATCACCATATAATTTACTGCTGCAGAAGTTCACTGACTTGGGCTATTTGCCAGAAGTCTAATTTGTGTTGTGTGAAATCCAGAAAAATCCATCCAGGAGGTTTGAATTATAAGCAATATTTAGAAGTTCCTTGAAGTGCTGACGATGGTTTCCTGCTAAGTTGCTTCCTCAAGGGAAAGGTTACACTCGGTACACTAGTGGCAATTCTGTCTCATGGGCTTCTTTTTTCCTCCTTTTTTTCCCCCCCTTTTTCCAAAGCTTTGATACACAAACAAATTAACCTAAGGTGTTCCTTTTTCTTTTTTTTTTTTAATTTTTTTTGTGAAAGACCCACTGCATTATACTTTGAACTGAGTATCCATTTTTCAGATTAAGTTTTTGTATAAACAAAAATCCCAAACAAAATCCCTTGGTATTTATAGTGGCAACAAAAAAGAGAGGTCTGTATTTCTGGGATTGGTAATCCCTTTATTTGAAAAAGTTAAAGTATGTTTTTGTTGTACTAAACTTCTCAGTTTCTTCTTATTACTCCAGGCTCCTGCATCAGAGAAGCTACCCGTTATGTACCTAATGGATTCCATTGTCAAGAATGTGGGAAGAGAGTATCTCACAGCATTTACTAAAAACCTAGTTGCAACATTTATTTGTGTATTTGAAAAGGTATATACACTTTCAGAAAAGTACTGTATTCTAAGCAAAATTTGTTCCTGGTAAAATAAGTACATTATTTCAGGTTTGGGTTTGTTTTGTGTGGTGAACTATACAAATTGATTAGTTTTTATAAATCTCAGTATATCTATACTGTAAAAAATTATTCCTTCTGCTATCAAGCATGTTTAGCTGAAAGATGTAAAGTATTACTTAATTTGGTGTGTAAACATCAGTAGCTTTCCTGTCCAGGCAAGATTGTACTAACAGGATTTTGACTGTTGATGGCTTAGCTGTATGGACTTTTTGTAACGTATAGACCAATTAATTACAAATATTTGGTTTATTTTTAAGATAGTTAATAGTCCTTATGCCAAGAATAGACTGAAAATTGACTTTTTCTGGATTTCTCAAAGCTTCACTCTCCTGTAGTTAGATTTGTTTGATTTACACAATTCACATTGTGCAGAATGAGTGCTTAAACTCAAGAGGGAGTAGCACTGGCACCTGGTTCTCTCTTGGTGGTCTGTCAGCTGAAAAAAGTGCTGTGACTGTGTGAGAGAAGGACCTTAAAATGAGTGACTGTATTATAAATAAGTTTTCATTTCATTCAACATTGAAAGCTGCTGCCATATCTTTTAATTCTGGCTCTTAATTTTGAAGCCTAGTGAAGTAATTGTGCATACTCCTCTGTGAGAAGAGCATATCAAAGTCCCAGGTTTTGAAAGGCTGGACTTGAATGGGTTTTAAATTGGATCAGAAATGAAGGGTTAACTTCTGTGGTTTCTTGTATGTTAGAAGAAAGTGATGTTCCATAAGAATGAGATGAATGAAGCTTTTGCATATTTATCATTACATATCTGAGGATCTGAAATCCCAGTATGCTTTATATATGGTTTTCAGATGTGAAGTGTGTGATGAAGTGAGGAATAGATTGTGATCGTGATTGTAGAAGATTTAAGCTCCTGTGTGTAGAGCAGATAGAGATAGATTTACCTGGTTTTTGGTGTTAAGTTGTGAATGCTCTTCTACTGAGTTGTGTTTAAAGTTGCAGCTGATTGAAGCTCTGGATAACAACTCATCTTCAGAGTTTTATGTGTTAATTTGCTAGTAAGCTAAATAGAACTATTTATGTGTACTAGTTAGATGTGTAAAGTGGCAGTCATTTCTAATAGCTTAGTTGGTTAAAAGATGTGAGTAGAATTCCAGCACAGGCATTGTTACAGATTTGGGTTTTATCAGTAAATGGTCACTAAGGTATCTTTAGACACTTGAAGTCAAACTGTTTGCTTAGTCATTCCTGCACATTTTTGCAGTGAGCTTCAGTGAAGCCTCTCATGGAAAATTCTATAGAGGCGTCATCCGCCAATTACTAAGTACGAATTACTTTTATTGAAGCTCCTGTTCTTACCCAAAATGAACCTTCTAATTTTCCAGAATATTCTGAGTCTGTAGGTCTAACATCTGAAAATGGCAGCAAAAATCATCTACATGGGCAATGCTTAATGATTGAATTGGGATTTTGAAATTTGACAGCTGCATGTATTTTGTCCTTTAATATTTTTTATTTACTGTTCAATTGAGCCATTTAAGTTACAAGATGAACTAAATTTTGCTTTATTGTAAATTTCTAATTTAGCTGCCATGAGATAATCCAGTTGTGTGTAAAGAGATAAAATGGGCCTCTGGATCTACAAGTACATTTGATCTGTGACTCATACATAGATGGGTCTAATTCTGCAGCTGAACTGAAATAGTAATTGACTTCATTTTAGCTAATACTCATTTTATTGCATTTGTTAGAAAAAAATCCTTCAGTGACTAAACAGCTGAGCAAAACACCTTTTTTCCATTCAGTTTGTTTTTTATTGATCTGTTTGTCATTGTTATACTCCAGCACAAACACTTGAATGATGTATTGTCTCAGAGGCGGTTGCCTTTCAATACCTTTGTTACTGTATTTTTTTCCACAGAAGTTGGGCCAGTAAAATGAGAATTTTGCTAATGGAAAAGTTGAAAGAAAATTCTCAGAGCATGGTAATACAAAATAAAATCTTCAAATGGCCTTGAAACAGCAATTGCACATTTGAGCTTCTGTCACTGATTCCATTAATAGAGATGTGTTGTCTGCACTGCTTATAAATTTTGTGTAGCAAGTTCAGTATGTTGAAATGACAAGATAGAAATAGGAAATGAATGAAGTCTTAAGTTCTACAGAAAAATTTAAGAAATTGTTTTATATTAACTTAACAAGCCATAGAATTGTTTTATTGTTTTAGGTGGATGAAAATACTAGGAAAAGTTTATTTAAATTACGCTCCACATGGGATGATATTTTTCCTTTGAAGAAACTATATGCACTTGATGTCAGAGTCAACTCATTAGATCCTGCCTGGCCAATTAAACCTCTGCCCCCAAATGTGAATACTTCTAGCATCCATGTGAATCCTAAGTTTTTAAATAAATCGGTAAGTTTTTCTGCCTTCTGGAAGAACAGACGGTAATACATGTAGTTTTCATTGTTTGTGTGCTGCTTTTTGACAATTTAGAATATTAAGAATGAATTATCTGACCTTTGTAAACAGGTAAGAGAAATTTATAAATTCAAAATATTTGAAGGGTTTGGTTTTTTTAATTTATTAACTGAGTTATAGGCTTTGGAACATGGAGGAATTGATATTAAATTCCCTACACCTGTCAAAGTAGGCAAATCATCGTGGGGCAAAAAAAATTGCAGTTTACAGCTGCTGTATGAACTAAGTCCCAGTACTGGATCATGAAAACACTGAAAGGAGATGGATTTAGTTGATTTTATTAGGATTTTAAAAGTAATTTTTCTTTGTTTTGTTTTTAGCCAGAGGAATCTAATGCACCTACCTCTGCTGTCACTTCTGGTGCCTCCACTCCTCCAGCTGTTCCTGAAATACAAAAGAATTTGACACAGGAGCAACTGATAAGGCAGCAATTGCTTGCAAAGCAAAAACAGTTGTTAGAACTTCAGCAAAAAAAACTAGAGCTGGAGCTGGAACAGACTAAAGCACAGTTGGTGAGTAGGATAGTTGATAAAACTTGGGTAGTTGGGGTCTCTCTTTTGGAGAGTACTTGACTGTACTGGTAAGTACAGTACATTGGTTTTCGCTCATGTTAGGCAAGCGTAGCTGTTCTAGGACTACCACAGCAATGCAAGGTGAGCTGGGATTCCTGAACAGTTTTTATTATCTTGAAATCTTAAGTATTAAGATTTCAAGATAATAAACAATTCTTGTGGTTTGGTTTTAATCTCTCTTCAGAATGATACCTGACTGTGATATTCCACCCTTCACCTCTTGCAACTGACAGTGAGCTGGGGTATTTCAAATATGTTTGTTCCCAAAGAACAAGGGAGCCTGATCGTTTGTAAGCAAAGTCGGTTCCTTGGTTGGCAGTAGTTGGAAGTCTTGCTGTGTTGATAGTTGACAACACAAAATAAAGCATCTTGGAACTGAAGTGTGAAAATAGGATACTTGGCAGCTGAGTTGCCTAGACATGTGGAAAATACAGGAAAGCTAGCACTGTAACTGGAACTTGTGCCAAATTTACATCTTTTCCAGTGTTTACATTAATGATCTTGCACTGTGTTTGAATTTGATTTGTAATGGTACTGCATTATTTTAGTGCTTATAGTTAGCAATTAGTGGGTCAATTTGTTAAATGGCTGAAGCTCATAACTCTCAAGACATGGCTATTACAGTTTTGGTTTTGAGACAGAATATTAGCACCTCTGGGTAGGAGTTGTGGCATACAGATTAATGCTGGATTTTTTTCCAATTTCAGGCTGTATCTCTTAGTGTTCAGCAGGGATCATCTAGTATAGCTTCAGTTCCAGCACCTTCCAAGCAACACATGTCTCCCACACCTCATATGACAGTTAAACCACCTCATCAAACTGCTGTGCAATCTGAAAAAAACAAACCATCCCCAAGTCCTCCACTTCATGACATCAAAATAGTGAACAGGGATCCTCGGCTTAATAGAATGGGTCAACATTCTTCTCATACTAAAGATCAATCTCACAGGAAAGAATTTTCACCAAGTGTGACCAGTCAGTCTGAGACCAAGGGAAACAAAACAGCACAGGCTGAAAAACAGAACTCAACGAAGTCAGAAAAATCAAAGGCAAGTGAAAAAACACAGAAGAAAGAACTTGAACAGTCCAAAGCAAAATCTAAATCGCCATCCCCTTTGAAAAATAAGCTGCCCGATACTAAAGACAGTAAAAACCAGGAATGTGAAAGCACTAAGGTTTCTGACATCAGTAAGCGGGATCCAAGACTGAAAAGACATCTTCAGGATAAGTCAGAAGGGAAGGAAGAGGAGGTCAAAGAAAAGAGGAGAAGTACAGAAAAGAAGGAAAAAGAGGAGCATAAGACTTGCGAACATAGACCAGTAGGGAGCAGAAATAAAGTGATTAATGGTGCTGTTCAGAAACAAGACGCAACTACAGAGGAGTCAGAAAAACAGGGTGGGAAACAAGGAAGATCAGGTAGTAGAAAACGGTCACGATCACGCTCTCCTAAGGCAAGATCACCATCTACACACTCTCCAAAAAGACGAGAGAGGAGATCACCTAAAAGAAGACTTCGGAGTTTATCTCCTACTTCATCGACTCCTAAAATTGGAAAGATACGTCAGATAGGCCCTAAGCAGTCTCATGTTGAAGAAGGCACACAAGCAGCAAGAGATGAAAGAAACTCTAATAAGAGAAATGTTAAACAAGAGGTGCGTGATCCAAGGAGATTGAAAAAAGCCCAAGAAGAAAGACCCCAAGAGACAGCCACCCAGCATTCTGCAAAAGCTTCTCCAGATCCAAAGGAAAATGCAGAAAACTGGCAGGGATCCAAATCAGGCAAGAGGTGGAAATCTGGTTGGGAGGAAAGTAAAAAGTAAGTTACTATCTCTTAAACAACTTGTGTGTGAAGTCAGTGGAAATTCTCCTGTTGACTTCAGTATAGTTGACTTTGAGAGGCAGTGTTGGGGTTGTTAAAGTTGATAGGTTTCATTTGTTTCTACTAGTGAAATACAGAGGTGATGCATACTTAGATTCTAAGGTGATAGCAATGTTTTGCCATGATCAGTTCTAGTAGGAACCATTGCATCCTGAATAATGAATAATCTATATTTTACATATATTCTTGTTTTCAGCTCGCAGCAGAATGATGAACACCAAGCACTTGTTAAATCCCCTCACCAAAGACATCGGGAGAACTGGCCGGCTGGTAAAGGAATTCTATCACCCCGAGCACCGAAGCAGCAGCACCGGTTAAGTGTGGATGCCAATTTACAGATTCCCAAAGAATTGACATCTGCAAGTAAAAGAGAATTACTTAAGAAGGTAATACCAATAAATCTGTCTTAGAAATGTCCTAGATGGGGGGTTTTTTTCTTGTCTTTTTGGACGTCTAAATTTTTACTTCATCTTACAGGCTAATGACCGCTTAACATCTGGTGAAATAACACAAGATGAGTTTCTCATGGTTGCTCATCAGATCCGACAGCTGTTCCAGTATCAGGAAGGAAAGCACAGATGTAATGTCTGGGATAGCCCTACAGAGGAAAAATGTGGTTTGAAAAAGAAACCTCTTCTATCGGATGCAGAATTAACATATTATGAACATAAAGCTAAACTAAAAAGGACACAAGTTCAGCATTCGTTGTCAAGGCTTGATTTGTTGGATCCTGATGATATTTTGGATTATCATATACCTGATGCACTGCTTTCTGGAATAGAATGTGAGCAGGCAAAAGCCAAGCGGGGAGCACAGTTTGACAGAAAAGAGCCATTTGCAGAAAGGTCAAGGAGGCACTCGCCTGTAAGTGGCACTACAAGACCATTTGCTGAAAACCTGTCACCGCTTGAGAGTCGACGAAGACTTGAAGACCAGCGTGCTACTAAAGGAGCAAGAGGTTCTGATCCTTATGACAGCTGGGGAGAATCAGATGAATTTAGAGATGCTCTCAGACAACAGGGGAAAAGTACAGCAGAGTTCCAGAAAACAGATGGAGATGCACTTTGTAGGTTTGATAATCGTGAAGAAAGACAGCTTCTTGGGCAAGCAGGTATGTGATTTTACTTTATTTTGTATCTGTTAAGTAATTGACAGTGTATTAGCAAGTGGTTATGTGATTTGTTCTGGTTTTTTTAGGTGTTCGAGAGGAACCAAGGTCACCATTCACTGAACGTTTCAAAAGAGCTAGGTATGAAGATCCAGAGAAAGCACCATTTCCAGAAAGTCCAGGATCGAGATTTGGAGGTATTGAAGCAAAGCAGAGGATAAGTGCACTGATGGAAGACAGACCTCTGTTTGATGGCTCACCTAGACCGACTGCTGCAAGGGTTGCGGTAGATGGACAAGGCAGTCCTTTTGTTGATGGTCCTGCTGCTGGTTCAAGTTCCAGAATTGATGGGCCAGCTGGACAGGCTGCTATGAGATTTGAGGGGCCTTTGGTGGGCACAGGTGCATCTCAGTTTGATGGACCACTGGCAGGAGCAGGGGGAGCTGGAGCCTTAAGATTTGATGGGCCACCAGGGCAGCTGGCAGGGTCCCTGAGATTTGAAGGACCCTCAGGCCAGGTTGGTGGAGGAGGTCCGCTGCGGTTTGAGGGACCTCTTGGGCCTTTGCGGTTTGAGGGGCCTGCTGGGCAGCCTGTAGGTGGGGCTAGATTTGAAGGTCCTGGAGTTGGTCTCAGGTTTGAGGGTCCTCATGGTCAGCCTTCAGGTGGTCTCAGGTTTGAGGGACCTCATGGTCAACCTATGGGGCCTCGGGGTCAACCAGGCGGTGGTCTCAGGTTTGAGGGACCCCATGGTCAGCCCTTGGGGCCTCATGGTCAACCAGGGGGTAGCCTCAGGTTTGAGGGGCCACATTTACAGCCATTGGGGCCCCATGGACAACTTGGAGGTGGCCTCAGATTTGAGGGGCCACATGGTCAGCCCATGGGGCCACATGGGCCATCAGGTGGTGGGCTCAGGTTTGAGGGACCACATGGACCATCAGGTGGAGGGCTGAGACTGGACGGACCACGTGGTCAGCCGGGTCTAGGTCCTAGGTTGATTGATGGACCAGTACATCAGGGAGCTGGACTTAGATTTGATGGTCCTCTTGGTCGGGCTGGTCCAAGATTTGATGGCTGTCATGGAGCTGGATTTGATGGTCAGCCTGGACAGCTGTCTCTCCTGCAAAGATTTGATGGAATTCATGGACAGCCTGGTCCAAGGTTGGCATCTGGCCAACAGGCACAAGCAAGATTTGAAACAGCCATACCTCAAAGATTTGATGGACCTCACCAGCCAGCCTCTAGGTTTGACTTGCCCCTTGGCCTTCAGGGTGCACGTTTTGAAAATGTAGCTAACCATCCTGCCTCAAGACTAGAAATGTCACCATATGGACAAGGTGGTCCGTTTGTTGACCATCCTGGCCAGGGCTACAATGGACCAGCTCATGGAATGCAGTTCCAGAGACCTGATATATTTGATGGTTCACCCGGACCAAATTTCAATGGGCCAGCTGGCCCAGGAGCACAGAACTTCCCACTGAGAGCAGCTGGACATTATTTTGAAGAAAAAGGTCTCCAGGGTCCTCAGTATGGAAATTTCAGTAATATGCCAATGGGAGGTAATCAGGTAAGAGCTGATTGCATCAAATACTTTGCTTGCAGAAGTGTTTCCCTTAGAGAATTAGTCCGATTTCGTCCTGTAAAAATGAAATATTTTTCTAAAGCATTGACAGGCTGAGAGTCACTTTCTAACTAAAAAAGTCACTAGATAATTTAAGGATGTGCATTGCTGTGTTTCAAGAATCTTGTTTTAAATATTAGACAAAATACTGGATCTTCGCAATCACTTCATAGTTCAGAATATGTCTTTGAAATCATTATTTTCAGCATTAGAACAAAACCAGGTAATTGGAAGCCTTTGGTATTCTCATTAAATTTCAACAAAAGTGAACTCTATATAAAGTGTAAAAGCTAATGTAAGTGATTACATTATACTTGATTCGTTTTTCTAAGAGGTGTGAAGTTAGACAGGACTAAAATAATAATTGTCTTTTTGCAGCTGTTAGTACTGGTTACAAGCCAGTTTTAGGGAGATATCCATAACTTGGGGGAATTGACGTAGATAGGGCCATTGTTGAACTTTCTTTCTCAACTGCACTGTTGTCTTTTAAAATTCTCTTGGCACCATCTTGCTTTGTCAGTTCAGTTGTCTTTGCTGTTGCCTCTTTGAAATGCTCTCTTCAGAAGGAGTAAATGGTACTATACATAGGTGAAACTGATGTAATTTCTTGCAGAGTTTAGAGATTTCCAAAAGCATTTTTAATTTCGGGGGTTAAAAAATGAATGTGAAGAGTTTACTGATTGTACAAAAGCGGGTAATGTGTCCTACAGACCTCTAATGGGATAAAATCTTAAACAGTGTGTAAATCCAGAAAACAGCCAGTTAGGAAAAAAACCTCCAAACATTTTTATTACAAATGTGTTATAAAGACTTGTGTTTCTACCTACAGCTTACTGTAGCTGATGTGCTGAAAAGTCTTGTTTTCAAGATGTGTGTCTGTACTAAATGCTGGTTCAGTTCCTCATAAAAATTATTTGTAACATTTATTAATAGACATTTACGAGTTCTTGAATTTCTTGAGGAGTTCTATTTTGGTGAACATGAGCAATTTAAAAGGAAGTAATGTGTTTGGAAAATGTGATTGTTAAGTAGAAGGAAAGGTGTTGAAGGTGTTGTGGTAGGGTTTTGTTTGTTTATTTTAATATTAGGCAATACAAGGATGTGGTCTGAATTTTCCTAGTGGGAAATTAAAATTAGGGAAAGATCATATAGTTATATGTGGTCTTCTTCAATACCAAACTGACAATGGTTCATTCTTGGAAGGAGTTCAATATATGTGAAATGATTGAGAAACATCTAGAAGTTAATAAGTTTATAGTCACATTATTATACAAAGATTACATAAATGTTTACTTTCACAGGTTTCTCTCATGTCTGCTCAAACAGGACCTTATGGCCAAGGTCAGCAGTATTTGCCAAATCCTGGAAGTTTTGTCCAGAACCCTGCAGGTGTGTAACAATGGAATTCCTTTTATATCTTTTGGATTGTTCATTTGGTGGTGGCCACAAAAATGACATTTTTTAATGTCCTGATTTACTGGGTCTGTGTGGATTAAGGGAAGCCTCCTCAGTGAGGTGGCTTTAGATGTGGTATCTGTAGCACCTTCATCTCTTAAGGAGATTTTCTTAAACACTGCAGGCTTTTGTTAGTTTTCATTAACCATGTGATTTGGGTATCAAGTTGTGCTGAAAAAACAAAAAAAAATGGTTTTGATCTGTTTTTCTGGAAGGCATCAATCTGTAGGTCTAGCTTGCTGTGCTGGGGTGGGCAAACATTTCCAGTGTTTGAGTGGTTAGTAGTGAAAAACTTCAATAACATCATAAAAGGTTAAACTAGGTGATGAAGTATTGAGTGTGGGGAAATATCGAAGTATGAATCCTGGAGAATACTGCATTTCAAGAACCACCATCCAGTAGAGATCAGTGTATGGGCAACCAGCTTAGATAGCACTCCAGAATACATTATGAAGGAAGAGAAAATCTTGTTGCAAAGATTCCCTGTTTCAAGGGAAAAAATTAGCCAAACACTAGATAAAGCAGAGAGTTGGTAAATAATTTGTAACAAAAAGTGAAATAAATGGGAGGCAACAGGAAAATTGTGTTGTGAAGTATATAGATAAAAGTGAAGTCAGTTTCTGATGCTAACCTTTTGCCACCTTGAATGTCTATGTTCTTCCCCAGGAGGCCTTTCACATTCATATCCTGATAACCACCTTGGACAGGTTGATGTGAATGAGTTGTTTGCTAAACTGCTGAAAACAGGGATCCTCAAATTGTCTAAAACTGATTCCACTTCAGCACGTATGTAGATTTATTATGTTCTAGCTATGGAATTTATTCACAGCTCAGGTGTAAATCTGAGTAAACACACTTCTGTGAACTCCTGTATAGTTTTTTTTTTAAATGGAACTCTATTTTTGGGAAGGAATTTAGTGTATGTGATTGAGTAAATTCTTAGTATCTTGTTTAATTTACATTTCATCTATCTAGAGCAGTCAGTTTTGTCTTTGCTGCTGTGCTTTTGTAACTTGTTCTTGATTATAATCAAGAACAAGGTCTTTTCATCTTCTGAAATATTTCTGTATCTGTGAAGACTGAATTTTAATGCCAGACACTGAGGTGAAATATTGTTTTCCTCAATTGAAACTCTGGCTTATTTTCTTTTATGCTTTTTTAAAATGGTGTGGGAAGATAACTGATAATCTGATTAACTGAAGATAACCATAGTCAGATTGTATTATTAATATTTGAAAAAAAACCACCCACTTTTAGGAGCACATAATTTCTTTCTGATGATGTACTGAAACTTTGATAATATCTTCATGGTTTCTAGAAGCGAATGAAACATCGGCCCAGCCAAATGCTGAAGAAGAAGATGATGATCAGAATGAAGATCAGAATGTTCCAGACCTCACTAACTTCATAGTCGAAGAACTTAGACAGTGAGTATAGCTGAATGGGCTTACAGTAGGAATAACAGTGTGGCAGGAGCTAGATAGTTCATCCAAGACAGTTAAAAGCTTTTAAAAGGTTATCTGTCACTTTGTGCTTTTGAGGAGGTTAAACCTGCATTGTTTGATGTCAGCCTTGTTGAAGCTGAGAAAGGAAAAAGAAGTTGAAGATGGGAAAGCTTAGCTTTACACAAAGGTGTGCCTTGTTACTCCAGCACTAAGGCTGTGATAGGCAGTGAAGCCAGGCCTGGGCTGCATCAGAAGCCCAGGGAGGTCAAGGGAGGTGAGTCTCACCCTCTGCTCTGGTGAGACCCCACCTGCAGTGCTGCTCTGGGGCCCCAACACAAGGGGGACATGTTGGGAGTGACTCCAGAGGAGGCCATAAGGGTGATGAGAGGGCTGGAGCACCTCTGCTGTGAGATAGGCGGAGAGTTGGAGTGGTTCAGTCTGGAGAGCAAACGGCTCCAGGGAGGCCTTACTGTAGCATTCCAGTACCTGTAGGGGACTACAAGGAAAGCTGAAGAGGGGCTTTTCACAAGGCCAGGACAAGGACAGATGATCTCAGATGAAGAACAGATTTGCTTGTAGATAGTAGGAAGAAATTCTTTACTTGAGAGGATGGTGAGGCACTGGAATAGATTGCCCAGAGGAGCTGTGGATGTCCCAGCCCTGGAAGTGTTCAAGGCCAGATTGGATGGGGCCCTGAGCAACCTGATGGAAGGTGTCCCTACTCATGGCAGGAAGGTTGGAACTCTAGATGGTCTTCTAAGGTCCATTCCAACCCAAATAATTCTATGATTTTAATTATACCATTTGGTGGTAGCTTGTAAAGCTGGGCCAAATGAAGGCATTGCTATTTGTGCATTATTAGGTGAGAAAATCTAGTAGGAATGAGACACAACATTAGCATGTTTCTCATTAATTGTTAATAAGAGCCAATTGTTTTTTGAATGTTTAAGTTGATCATGCTATGAAAATCAAGGTGAAATATTATATTGTGTACTTCTAACTTGGAGCAGATCCATGCTTTTTCCCTAGTACTGTAGGCAAGTGAAGCAATTTACTGAGAAGTTTCTTACTGTCTTTTTTTAAAGAAGTGCTGAGATTTTTCTCTCTTTTTGTAGGCGTTATGATAGTGTTATAAATCGGCTGTACACTGGAATTCAGTGTTACTCCTGTGGAATGAGATTCACCACTTCACAGACAGATGTTTATGCAGATCACTTGGATTGGCATTATCGCCAGAACCGGACGGAAAAAGATGTTAGCAGAAAAATTACACACAGGAGATGGTACTACAGTTTAACAGTAAGTAATGCAGTATTTGTCTGGATAAATTACAGGCTGGATTCTGTGCTTTATTCCTGCATGTGCTGTAGGATTGCAGCTGAAATTTGCATCATCACAGGAGTTGGTTGTGATAAACAAGATACTTCAAGTAGTCCGCAGATGCCTGTCAGAATACAAAAGGCAATTGTGTGATGAACAGTAAACAGTTTAAAGCTGCTTGCTGCACTGTTTTCATTCCACTGCAAATGGAATTTGAAGGATAGTGATTTTTTTGGTAAAGGAGTTTTTAAAGCATTGCATTGTGAGAAAGAGTACCCTGTGCTAATGCTGCATGTGGGAGATATTTCAGTTTTAACAAAGTAGCATTTATGAAATACGATACTTTGGGATGTCTGAGTGAGAATGAACATTTTCCTTAGGACTGGATTGAATTTGAAGAAATAGCAGATCTAGAGGAGCGTGCTAAAAGCCAGTTCTTTGAAAAAGCTCATGAAGAGGTTGTGTTGAAGACGCAGGAAGCTGCCAAAGAGAAGGAGTTTCAGAGTGTCCCAGCTGGACCAGCTGGAGCAGTGGAGGTAAGTTTCAGCTTGCCAGACAGCAGGAATCTAGTCTTTCAAAGTACTGTGTTACTAAATGTAGACTTTGTACTAGGGCCTTTGTGTAGCCCCTCCATAGGTTGTGTTTGTGTATGTAATGGTTGCTTCCCAGGGGCAGGAGTAGTAGAAACCTGTAGTTAAAAAAAATCAGCAGCCATTGGCATTGTGTAGTTTTAGCAAAATTGAAATGGGCATGCTATGTTAATTTGCTAAATGTTTATGTAGAGAAAATAGTGTAAGTGATTTGTCGTTTGATGGTCGTTTGTCATTCGTTTGTCACTCAAATAGCTATAGGATTTACTGGGGTTTTGGTACTTTTAAACACAAAAAATTTCTTTTTTGGTAGCAGATAGGTGTTAGAAGAAAGAAATACCACAACTTGGAAGTAACCAGTAGAGCTGTATTTTGGTAGATGAATTGGTGTTGTAATCAAATACAAATGTTAGAATTACAATTTAGTTTTACATGCCAAGTCTCTAAGGAACTAGCTATGAAACCAGAAAGGCCTTTTTTTTTTTAATTTTAAAGAGCTTTTTTCATGCTTTATTCTCTGGGTTGATAATTTTTCACAAAAGTACTAAAAACTTCCACCTTGTTTGACTTGAAATTGCAGGTTAAGGGGGAAGAATTAAGATATTGCCAGAAATAAAACTAGTTAAATCGCTTTAATGGATTGTCTTACATGACAGTAAGACACCATGACACTGTTACAAAATGCTTTGCAGACTAACTAGCTAGATGAGGGTAAAGCTTACTTTTCTCAAGTGACAAAGAGTATTCAGGGCCAGAGGGTGATCCTTTCTCTGTCTGCAAACCATACTCAGTTTTTAATTAAGGTTTACTAAAGTGATTTTTAAAGTGTGGAGGAAAGATTGTGTTGTAGGCTTAATATACTTAATTTAAAAGAACCTTATTTGACTCCTCCTAGGTTCTTGAATTTTATGTGTTCAGCAAATTGCAGTAACATGATTTATCTCTGTTTTTCCAATAATTTTCAGAGCTGTGAAATTTGCCAAGAACAATTTGAACAGTATTGGGATGAGGAAGAGGAAGAGTGGCACTTGAAGAATGCTATCAGGGTAGATGAAAAGGTAATCTGATCTTATTTATATGTGATGCTTATTTATAATAAAACCCCTGAAGAATTACAGGGAAAAAAAACCCAGGAGTAGGCAGCAAGTGCTCTTTTTCTCTTGAAGAATTCCTGTTGTAGTTTTTCTGGCTTCCAAACACATAAATGTCTCTGCCTTTAGAAGTGCCTGAAACCCTGGTGTCATTGGTATGGGCTCATTAGCTCTCCCTTACACTGCAGTGCTCAAAGAAAAATGGATGTCTCTGTGTATGGGTGTGGGCTCAGTTCTTCCTGCATGCAGCTGTGCACAGATAATCCCAGCCCTCACCAGGTTCTGTATGATTACATTTCCTAAATAAACATCACAAAATCCTGTCTCAGGTATAGCTGACACCATACTTAGCCTGCTCAGACCATAGTTTCTCTAGATGAATTATGTGATAATGTATAATAGATACTGTTCAGTTCATGATCAGTGAGCCTGCTATAATTTATTTTTACATATTTAAATGTATAACAATTTTTTTTTTCAGATTTACCATCCATCTTGTTATGAAGATTACCAGAATGTAAGTGAATCCTTCATATTTTTGGAAGCGTTTTGCTTTCAGTTTGTTTGCTTCATCTCTTTGCTTTGCAGGGAGCAGATGTGTTCAGAATGTGCTGCCCATTTCTCTTGCCTAAGACTTGGAGGCCTTGGGCATGGCAAGTTTATAACACAGAATTAACTGAGATGTGTTTCTGGTTGTGAGTACCATGACAGCTTGTGTGCCATAAAGCAAAGCCATGCTTTGATGGATTTATTGTGAAGTAATGTGTAATCTTAGGAATTTTTAACAATGGAGTAGGTGGGTATTGGTGTGACATTTTTAATGCTTTGGAAGTTACATCAGTCCATGGTAATGTGTTAAGCATGTCATCTCTGCTTGGTGATACTTTTCAAAGGAATTGGAAAAAACGTAATGCTATTAAAAAAATGAATTTGTTTTCTTAAAAGTTTGACAAAGTAGAAGTTTGGATTTTGAGTGCCTGACCATCAACATATTTGCATTTTGAAAAAAGGCAAAAAGAATGAGAGGCTAAAAATGGTTATTTTAATGTGCTAATGCTACATTGACTTTCACTTTGTAGACATCATCATTTGATTGCACACCATCTCCCAGCAAGACTCCTTCAGAAAATCCACTAAATATAATGTTGGACATTGTTAAACAAGAAACAGAAGAGTCCTGTGACTCACCTAAAATCAAAGAAGAACCTGAAGACACCCCTCCTCCTGCTTGTGCAGAAGACAGCACACCTGCATCTACAGAAATCAAAACAGAACCTGAGGATTCTGTTTAAATAAACTGCGGTATGATTTCTTTTTTTTTTTTTTTTTTTTTTTTTTACAGAGGAGCTGCTGTGTTAGTTCTGGAAGATGAATACTTTTTATATGAATAAAATGTCCAATTGAGGCAGGGCCTCAACTACTGTTTGGTTAATAAATACATTTTTGTATTTGAAATTTCTTATTGCCTGCACAGTTTCAGGTGTCATTGTGTGAAAGTTCTGTAGATGCGTGAAAATTTAATGGTATATGTAAAAATGTAAAATTTTCACTTGTTGAAATGTAAATTATAAATAAAAGATATTTTTGCTATGTATGGAGTGTAATGTTTATGCACACCATCAAATAAATACAGTGTTTCTGTACTTTTTTTCAGTTTAAAATTAATTAAAATGAATTTTTGCTTAATAAGATTCAGAAAAATGAAAGCAAGACTCTTCCGTCAGTAATCCCATAGGTGGGTTATCAAGGGAAGGAGCTTTTTAGACAGGCCTAGATTCCTTGTCTTTTTAAAAGTTATTTGAACAAGCTTACATATCCAGATGTTTCAAAAAACAATTACAACAACAAAATAATAAAAAAATCCACAGAAAAACTCACAAAAAGACAGTTCTGGGTAGAAGGGGAAAATTTAACAAACAAACCAGAGTGCTTGATTGTGGTGAACACAAGTGCCAACAAAAAAAATTAACAAACCAGGATGCCTGGTAGTTAAGGTGTTTTTAATGATATTTTTTTTCCATTAGTCAAACACAAATTTAATAAAGCTGAATTTTCTTTACGTTACAGGGGGGAATGAATGTAAGAATGCTCATTTGAAACATAGTTAACATTTTCTTTTTTGTTGCTTATGACTGGACTTAGATGGTAAACCAGATATCCTGAGATGTTAATATTTCTTAAATGTTATAAATAAAACTAAGCATATATTTGAGTGTGAGTCTCTTCCTTTCAGTGATGGGTCTGTGTGGCTGGTACGTTTGTGGGAATTGAAATAAAGTTGTGTGTTTCAGTATGCATTTGATGTTTTATTCACTCTGCTAGTTGCAGTGTGGATTTTTAACTTGCTGGGAGCAAGACAGAAGCACTGAAACTCAGAAAGCAATGTCGTAATCCTAGCAGGTTATACTGGGAGTCAGAATTCCCCCTTAGTGTGCAAGTGGAAATAATCAGCAGTGCAGGAGATGTTGGCTGCAAAAACTTCTTTCCATGTTGACACCCCAGCTTCACGCAGTTTTTAAGGTGCGAGTAATGCTTTGATTCTTCTATTAAGGTTGGAGTTCTAGTTGTAGATAGTTCTATAGTAGTTCTAGTGAGCTTGCCCTGTTCTAGCTATCAGACTTTAAAATGCTGTTTAATTATAGACAGTCCAGAGGCACAAAAATACAATGGATCAGGGTGGTGTCAGCGCATGCAGTGGTGTGTGTGACTGCTGGCTGTGTTGTAGGGGGTACTCCTTTGTTATTGCAACCTCTTCCTGGAGCAGGGATGTAGCCTGGCCCAAATATGATGCTTTGTCTCCTGGAATACCTTGAACTGCTAAATCGCACCAACTGAAGTTCAGAGGAGACTGAGCAAAGACATGGTGTCTTTAAATATGCAGAAGGCTGTTCAGAAAAGGGAACAAATTACTCTGTCTACTAGAGATAGAACAAAAATGAGACCTATAAGTCGTAGAAATGGGCTTTATGACAGCTCTTTAATGACAAGGATAATTAAACCCTAAATGGTTCATTAAGCTCACTTGGTCTATGTAGTTATCACTGCACACCTGTAAATCTGACTGGGAAGGGTTCATTCTGCCTGGAAGCGGGATTCTGGAAATACAGCTTCCTTTTTTCATCCCCCCATCAAAGGAACCCGGCTTACCCCCAGGGTACCAGCTGGTTTTGACTAAGGGAACTGGGGAGCAGGATCGCGTCGCTGCAGAAAGCAATGAGGGTTAAAGGTTCCCACAACGTGACCGGGGTCCGATCATCTAGAGCACAAGCTGGTTCAGTGCTTCTTGCTCAGAGCATCACCGGCGGGGTTCCGAGATGAGAATTGGTTCTAGTTACATTTCTCGTGGGGATCAATCACCGTGCCGGCCGCAGCCCAGGGCCGCCGGGAGGTGCAGAGCGCCCCTCGCAGCTGCAGCGCAGCCCGTGCGGCAGGGCCGGGCCTGGCCGCACCTCTCCCGCCCGGCCCGCCATTTTCCGCCGCGGGAGGGCGAGCCCGGGGCCCATGGCAACGCCGGGGCGGCAGCAGCAGCAGCAGCAGCTGGAGGGAGCGCTCCAGGCGGCAGCGGCGAGCTGCCGGCCCCTGAGCTGCGAGGGGCGGCCGTGCCCCGCTCCGGCCGGTGAGACCGCCCCGCCCGCCCCTCCTCCGCCCGCTCCTTCCCCGCCCGCTCCTTCCCCCGTCCCCTCGCCGCGGGCGGCCGTGTGGCACGGGGCGGGACGGGCTCTTCCGAACCCCGGGGCTGTGGCACGGGGCGGGACGGGCTCTCCCGAACCCCGGGGCTGTGGCACGGGACTCCGCCGGGATGCACACGCAGCACTGAGGAGGCTCCATACCCACCAAAAGCGCGGGGAAGGGCGGTGTTTGGCGCCGGCCGGCCGCGCCCTCCCCATGCTCCGGGCCTGGCAGCTCCGCCTCCGCCCGGCGCTGGGACGGGCCGGGCCGGCGGCTCCCGCGGCCCGGGGGCTGCTGCCAAAGCCGAGCTCCGAGAGGTTGGGTTTGTGTCACGGAAACATCGCAACACCTAAATTGTGCCTTTTCCTATTCCGAGCCATATCCTTCTTCACTTAATCTCTTTAACTGGATTTTGGGCAGGTACCGATCTCAAAGTGCTTACTGAATTCTTTCTGCAAAGTTTTCTCCCAGAACATTGAACGAACGTTTTATAACAATTTTTGGTAAAAAAAAAAAAATTGCCCTAGAATTATGGAGCCTGCCCTTCGCTTTGAACATCAGTGTGTCTTCTTACAGAATTGATGTTAACAGCTTTATTCTGAGCTTCAGTGCCAGGCTGCTGCCCTTGTCCTGTGCCCAGAAGCCAGGGCAGCCACCCACCCTTGGCATTGGTCTCCTTGCAGTAGGAGGTATCCAGAGGGAGAGGGGAGACAAAATTCTTTCTGCTGGTGGGCCTTGTTGTTTGCTTTTCCTCTGGGTTAAGGGGAGGAAAAAAATAAAAGTTGCCTTGAACTTGCTGTACTAAAACATTGTGTTAAACACATTAGAAAACTTTGCCGAGCAGTGTAATCAGCCAGGGCTGCCTGTGATGTTGTGTCATTCGGCTGAAGTCTGTAACCCCCGCTTGGTATAATGAGCAATTTCTTCCTTGGGGGAAAATTATGTCTGGTGAAACTGTTCTTCAAAATAACCCAAACAACTCAAACCTCAAAACATGAACTAGATGACCTCTTGAGGCCCCTTCCCGCTGGAATTATTCTGTGTTTCTGTGCTGCTGCTTCTGTTTGTTTGTACAGTGTTTTGCAGGATGAAGTCCTGGTTCTGAAGTTTTCTGGGCTTTGTGCAGGGCAGTGATGCAGCCTGCCAAGCTGGGGAGGTGGAGGTGGGCTGAGACAGAGGCACAGGATCCAGCGGTGTGTTACAGCGTGTGTTACTGTCAGGCTGGAGTGCTGGAGCTTCACTCCCCCCCTCCTCTCTGTGGCAACCCCAAATCTGCCCAAGCTCTACTATCACACTACAGATTACATGAAAATAGGCACTGGTAAACTGCAGAGGATGTTTTTAATTATATCTTGTGCTTTTTTTCAAATACAACAACACGCGCAATATCTCTTATAGTTTTTATTATTTTTTTACCTCAAATTGTGTAGCAGTGTTAACTGCCACTACCATTTCTTCTCCACAGGCAGAGGAACTGAGGCACTAATACCTTGAGACCTTCAGTTTTATGCTTTCTTGCCTTGCTAAACAGTAGCCCAATTCTTCAGGACTTCCAGCAGTGTGAAATGTAATCAGTGTGTTGGTGCATTTTGGTACTGGAATGATGACTACTGCAGAAGGTGAATACTAATTGGTTTAGGTTCCTTTCATGTTTGGCTATCTGAAGTTAGCCCCCTTGGCCATTAGATCTCATATTTCTGTTTACAAGTTTTGTCAAAGTACCAAGATGTTGCAAGGGGTTTGGATATGTAATTCTCATTGTTTCCAGTCTTGTAGTTAATCAGTGGAAAGGCCTAAAGGGAGAACACAGGTCATTTGATACCATGGCCTGGTGACAGAAGATTTTTTTTTTCTTTTATCCTACTGCTTCTACATTTAGAGTTTGATTCTGTGCCATGAATGTCAAATCTGATTTTTTTTTGATTCATCACACATTCTCTATCTCTTAAATGTTGCTGATTTAAGCAGTGGACTAATGCCCTTTCATTACTCCTCACTAGTTGTCAAGAAGAAGGAAAATTACGCTAGTGTGCATGAAGCAGTGAAAGCTGGGGATGTAGAACAGCTTGCATCGATGATAAAAAGTGGAGCCAGCATTAATGAGGTGGATGTAGTTCACAAATTCACACCCTTGCAGTGTGCTGCCCACTCGGGAAGTCTGGAGGTAAAGCATTACCTTAGTGTACAGGCATAGCTATAGTTCCTATTTCCTTCTTTGGGAGAGGCTGAACACAACATTGCTTTGATCAGACTGAATCAATAATCTCTGCCTGTTTTTCTTATTAAATATAATCACGAAAGGCAGGAGTACAGGATTTTGGATTTTATTTTTTTCTTTCTGAAGACCCAGCCAATTTACTTAATCAACTTTGCCGTATTTTAAAAAATCATTGTGTTTCTTACTCTGAGTAAAATCTGCCTTATAGCCCCCCCTTCAGACTCATGACCTTTTTTTGTCTCTATTGCATTTTCTCCTTCTCTTGAGACACCTGGAAAACCCTGTAGGATGTGTAAAATGTTCTAAAGGTGACTGAAACAGGTGAGAAGAGACATGAAAATATATCCATTCTGCTTACCAGTGCCCCATGCCTCATTCTCCATAGAAGTAGTCCTAATATACTTTATTTTAATAAATGAAAATGTTGAATAATGGTAGAGAAATCAGCAAGTGATTGCATCAATATTTTAAACTTCCAGAAGGACTGAACTGCTGTGTTCAGCACAACATTCTCCTCCTTCTTGCAGCCTCCTTGTTCATTGTCCATGACAGTCTAAACTTGAAGCAACAAGGCCATTTATGTCCCAAAAGAAAAAGCATTAAGTTCTTGCTAGACTCAAGAATTGCTAAGTGCAAAGCTGCTTCTGGAATGTAGAGACACTGTCAAGAAAATGCTAATGTCAGCCCCAAAGCCAGATTGCTTACCTTCCCTTTCTGCCTCTCTAAGTTCTGCCATTTTTCATTGGACTCTCCTACTTTGCAATCAGTCTGTTAGACTTTATTGAATTATCTGTCATCTGTTTGTCACTAAGCTCCTTGGCAGAAATAGTGGAGGAAGCTGTAAGATGGCCTGAAAGAAGATAATAAATCATAATAATATATAATAAAAAGTTCTAACTGTTCCTCTAGCTGTCTTTGAATAGTTCATAAAGCTTTCCATTGCAAGCAACTATATCTGCTGGAAAAAGATGAATAAAATAAAACTAGGCCATGGAAGGATGAGAAGAGATATGGGATTACATATGCCTAAGAAGCCTAATAAATTAAATGAGGCTTTAAATTTAGTATGTGATCTTTTTCCTGCCAGTAATTTTAGCTGGAATTCATGTGAGCATGTTTGCATTGTTTTTTCCAATGCTTTTACCTCATGCCATAAGAATACTCTCACAGATTACATTTTAAAACTGGAAGAGTAAAATGATAAAGTCAAACTGTAACATTAATGCTAGGATCTGATTTAGTGGGTTATTTGCACATTTTGTACCCTTGGGTGGAACCTGGAAAGTATAACTTACTCATAACTTCCTAATTCACAAATACCTGTTTAAGGCATGCTCTGGGATGTCCTATTTCCATAAGGAAGTATTCCAGCACTGTTTTGAAATGTAGCCGTGATGGATGGATTCTATTGAAACGCGCCTCAGAGTCACGATGGGAGCAGTTAATAGGAGCCTTTGGTTTGTTGAGCAGTGCCTGCAGTGGCTGCTGTGGCACGGCGCTGACCCCGCGCGTGTGACCGCGAGAGGCTGGACTGCGGCTCACCTGGCCGCCATCCGCGGGCAGGACGCCTGCGTGCAGGTACTGCCAACACTCCCTCTCAGGCAAAGGTTACTAGGGCAGGCCTTAGCACTGTGATAAATAGGTGTGATTCGTGCTGATAAAAATTGAAACAGTAATCGGTATTGATACAGTAATTAATGTTTAAGAATAATAAATAGTTAAAAAGTTGTAATGCCAAAGAAGAGAGGGAGAGGAGGGGCTCTACCCCCGCCCTTCCCAGATGTTCTCAAGCACCACAGGAAAGAAGCTGACGATACAGTTGCTAAAAATGACCAAGAACCTGGTTTGGTCCCAGAAAATGCTAATTATAAGGGATTTATTGACTTGATATGTAGATGCAGTGATACGTTAGTCTTGGCCTACATTGTACTGGCTTGGTGCGCATGTGTAACCCAAAGGTGAATTAAAGGACAACGAAGAAGACTACAGGGCCTTCATCAGTGACGACCCCCAAAGGCTTGTGCGACCACCAAACCGAGTGGTGGCACATGCGTGATAAGGGTGGTAATGAGGGCGGAGACAGAAAAGTGACAAACCAAAAATAGGAGGAGATGGCATTGACACATGGCATATAAGGGGTGATTTTCACTTGGCAAGCTTGTACGTGAGGTGGCAAGGGTCATTGAACCCTGCCCTCCGTACCCCGCGGTTGTTTTGGCTTATGCGCTATTATTGGAACCAAATTGTCCCTTATTTATATATTTTCTAAACTATTCAATTAAAATTGTTGCTACCTTAAATATTGTTTGGGGTTTTTTTTAATGAGGGGATAATTGGGCAAACATAACAGCACTGGACAAATTCATTATGAAGATCCCTGAGGGAGCCCCTCAGGGAGCTATGAGTAGCCTATGAGTAGCTCATCTGATGTCTTGACATGTCAAATTAAGTTAGCCATTTTCAGAGCAGAGCACTCATTTGCGCTGTCTGTGCAAACAGATCTGTTTTGTGCAATACCAGACCCCTGAGGTCAGCCCGGAGTTATCCTGCTGGTCATCATGCACCATCCTTCCAGGAAATGTTTGCTTTTTCAGCTTGTGAAATGCACGTGTGCTTTGCGTTTCTTTCAGGCGCTGTTAGTGAGCGGAGCGGACGCGGCAGCTCGGGACGAGCGCGGCTGCACGGCCTCGCACCTGGCTGCGGCCCACGGGCACTCGTACACGCTGCAGAGCCTGCTGCGCACCGGGGCGGTGAGACTCCTGCCGCAGCCCGGCAGCTCTCCCAGCCTCAACTCTCCCCAGCTTGAGCCGAGACTTAGGGCTGGAGATTAATTACTGGGGGGGGGGATTTATTCCGTGCGCAAATATCCTGTATTTTAGATTGTGATATACATTTAGGGTCATGATCTAAAAATGTAGAAAGAATCAATAATGTGAGTAAATCACCTTCTGCTGAGGATGTCATTAAATGAGCATCAGGTACTGGGGTGATGGTAATTTTTCCCAGTTCTAAAAATCTTCTATAGTAAAGGAAACATAAACTTTAAAAAAGGGAAAATTATTCCAGATGCGTATTTAAGGAATAATGACCAATGCAGATCACTATGATGATAAAAACATGTCTAAAAATGCACATTTTCTAAGTGTATTAAGTAAAAGCAAGAACCTGTGAACAGTACCTGTGAAGCTGGAACTGCGTATAATACATGAACTTTGGAAAACGTTATTTGGTTTGATTTAAATAATTTAACACAATGAACAGCAGATTTCCATATATAAAATTTGTCTTGTGTCTTAGGGTTCAGAAGTGAATGAATTAACCTGCTACTTTCATTTTAGGATGTAAATGTTTCAGACAGGAATGACTGGAAACCTGTTCATTATGCTGCTTTTCACGGTCGCTTGGGGTGTTTGCAGCTTCTTGTTCGATGGGGAGCGTGTGTAGATGATGTGGATAACAATGGAAACCTTCCAGGTATATCAGGATAAATCATATGGTTTTAAACCTTTGGTTTACAGTTGTTGTGAAATGTGATGGTTGAGCAAATTTTAACTAATGCACAGCAGCAGCATTTGCTATTTGATTCCATGCAATCCACATAGATAGCCCATTTTTTCCAAAATGTTACTCTTGGTGACAGTATCCCATTCACTTCCTGCTGCTGCTAGCAAGGATGAGAGCTCACAAATGCTGGGATGTGGAGCAGGCTGAGCCTGATTGGGAGCAGGTGAGCAGCATCTCCTCTGTGTGTGATGGAGCCCGTGTGCCAGTGGAGGTCGCAGGAGAAGGATGGGTGGAGTGGGAGGCAGTTTCAGCTGCTATGTGCTACTTTTGACTTGGTGCCAGTGTGATGAGGTTCTGGTGTGTTGGCATCCAAGTTTTTGTATCCCACTGTTTCTTAACTGATTGTGTGAAACAGTTGTTTTCGTTTTCCTGTGATTTCTTCATCTTGATTTCTGGAATACTTCTGGATTATCTGTAATTTATTTTCGTAATTATCAGTGCATTCACTTCAGCACAAAAATTTGCCAGTGATTGTTCCTTGCTTTTTGAATTTTCTCCAGTGTCCCTCTCCCTAACTTACCACTGCCTCAATATCCTCTGTAAGCTCAATGGTATTGTTCCTGTCTTGAATTCTCCTTGCATCCTTTTCATTTTAGCGTTTTCCTTCTTAGGTTTGTCACATTATTTGTTCTAAAGAGCATATGTTTTCCTCTATAACTTGTACAGAGTTATCTTCATAAATCCCTTCTTAAAATCTTTTACCCTCTACTAAGGACTACTAACCTAGGAAACATAGCCATGGTGTGTTTTGCAAACCTGGGGCTTGTTACAGGATGTGAGGCTGCTGCATCCCAGGAGGACATCTGGTGCATTAGCAATAAGGGGTCACGATGTGAGGCACCCTGGGGGCAGCACGGAGGGCAGCTTTATTTGCATTTGGGAACACTGATAACAGACTTCTGTGGAGAGAAAGCAGATGTCAGCACAGTTCTACTTAAATGCTCTATATAAAATGGTTAGTAGAAAACTGCTTTTGTTGTGTTTTGGCATCTACAGAAGCTTGATCTTCCAACCTTTGATGTGTTTCATTTGATCATATTATCTTCCAAAGGAAAGAGGGTATTTTGGAACAAGGCTAGTAAGAGATTAGTAGAAGTACTGTACAAACCAGCTTGTTGTCTGCTTGTGTAACAGAAGTGAACTTAAATTATCTTTACATGCTTCAGCTTCAAGATTAGCTGAACTGTGCAATAATTTTTCCTAAGAGAATACCATAAGAAATTTTTTGAGGTTGCAGTGCCAGGCACCTGAAACTTAGAACCTGGCTGCATCTTTTGTATATGTATGTTACAGCAAGGGGTCTAACTATCTTTCCTTGCCAATATTTTGGAAGAAAAAAAAATTCTGTGGCTCATTCAATGTACAGAATGGGCTGTGCTTATTAACTGAACATTTCAATTTGCTTTCTCTCTATTTGTTTTTGGGCCACTTCCATGCTTCTTTTATTGCTCACTAGTCAAACCTATTCTAAATATTTTTCACAGACACAATTTTTTGACTGGTGGCTTTGAGAAGAGTGAATATTTTTAGTCTGATTTTATAAAAAGACAAGATGAAACACAGAGAAATTGGGATACCAACAGATTTCAGATATCTGAAAATGGATTTGTGAGGGTTGAGTCAGTTTTTCACTAGCTGACTTACCTTAAGCATGGTACCCTTCTTTTCCCTTCTCCCTGAGAACCTAACTCACTGACTAAAATTCAGACAATGGCAAAAATTGCCCTTATTTCAGTAAAGCTCAGATTTTAAACTATCATCTGTACAGAGGTATTGTCATCTTGTTGTAAAAGCATTGTCCACAGCCTTTTAGAGCAATTATGCTCTGGAAAGCTGTGGATGGTTTGGTTTGCTATAGAGAACTTGTGTGTGCCAAAAATGAACTGACATGGGTTTTTTGGGTCCTAGGCCTATTGTTTGTTGATTATGAAGATAGTGAGATTCTTATCTGGAGACAAACTAATACTTTTGCCTTTAGAACAACAGCCAGCTGTTTCAGAGCATTTTCATGGAGTGAGAGATCATAATAAGCATTTATTTGGCAAGTTCTTCTCTTTAATGGGATTAGAGGATATTACTTATGTCAAATGAGTCAGCATGTGTTTGGTACCTCTTACTTTGTTGTAGGCCCAGCACTGTAGTAATATTAAGTAAGTAAACCTCTGCATAGCCTAAAGGTCAGGTGAGGAATGTACCTTCCAATATTTTGTGCAGTGAAGCAGCTATCACTGTCCTCATTTCATGGGTGAGGTAACCGAGGATGTGTTGAACTTTTTTGTGGTGGCACAGTAGAGGCTAAAGCAGAAATGGCCTTAGCTCCTAATCAAGGACACTGCTTGCTGTCCCCCTGTGAGGAGTATCCCAGGGTCAGTGGGATCTGTGTTCCTGGGGAGGTGAGGCCCAGCAGTGCACTCTCTGAGCTAGGATTTGGTGCTCTGCTGGGAGTCTGTTCTGTTTCCTGCAGTCAGCTCCACCAGGGAATCATCTCTGCAGATCCCTCCTTGGCAGCTTTACCTCCTTTGCCTAGAGCTGAACTGTGTCCTGGGTGGGAGCTGAACTTTTGCAGTTGAGCTGAGGCTGCTCTTCCCCCTGTGCAGTGTTGGATGGCTCAGTGCTGCTAGATGAGCCAGCCCTGAGCAGTGGTGGGAGCATTGCTTCCTCAGTGGGCAGCAGGGCTCAGCTCTAGCACCCTTTGTTTCATTTGTGCTCTAGCACATCTGGCAGCAGTGGAAGGACACTTGCATTGCTTTAAGTTCTTGCTCAGGAAAATGGCCAGTGTTACACACACTCTGAAAGCCAGGAATGACCATGGAGAGACTCCAAGGGACTTGGCTGAACGGTTCTACAAAGATAATATTCTGCAATATATCGATGACGTGGAAAAAGAGGAGGAACATCCAGAGACACAGGAAGGTGAGTATGGTCAAGATATGCTTAAAAAAAGCATTATGTGTAATTCTTCAGAAGTACACAAAGGTGTACTTGCTATTTCAGGTCTGTGAAATTATTCTCTTAACTGCATGAGGTGCCTGTAGCCATAACTAAGACATGTTTAGTCAAGTGTCTGGTGAGCACTGCTGGTTACACAGCTGCATTTCAGCTGACTGAGGAGCATTATCCTTGCTACCTCTGAAGTGTTCATACATAATTTGCTGTGAGACAAATACCAGCATGTTCAGTAGAACTGCTGGCATCTGCTTGAAAACATGTACCTTTCATTTTCAGTTTTAGCTTTCCCAGCTCATGATGCTGCTTTCAATGGGGACTTACTAGTGATTAGAAGCCTAGTGAGAAGTGGAGTAATCAACATTAATGAGCGGGACGATAAGGGATCCACTCTCCTGCACAAAGGTCAGTAAATATGATCTGTGCTTCAGCTTGTTACTCTTTGTTGCTGATTCATTTACTTTGTTTTTCAAGTGGCTGCTTATCGAAAAAACTTAATGAAAACCAGCATCTCATTTCTTGAGGGCTTGGAAAGTCAACCCCAAACCCCATATTTTGTAATGTATGTGTGTGTGGGTAACTTTAAAAACAATATAACCAAGCTCAAGTCAAGGAAAAAGAGCTTACAATGAAGAGAAATCAGCATCTAAACTGAAAACTAAGTAGCACTGACATTTATTTGCTATTTGTATATCGATATCATGTCAGGTTTGCTGGAATTAATCCTGATTTTCAGTGATGGGGAAAGAACAGATTAAGTACATGAATTCCAGCTTTGAGTGATAAGCAAGGCTGTATTCTAGCTGTAAAAGTTTTTAATTTTCACTTAATTTAATGTAACTAAATAGTTTTGATTTTTTTTTTTAAATCGGGCAAGATGTAGCTTTTAGAAACATCTGGCTGGCTAAGTAGAAGAATGATCTGTACTGTGGGCTGACCTTTATTTACTGAACACATCAGTACTGTGGGGATATGTTGTAAAAACCACAACAAAGTCATTTGGTAGGATGCTGTGAAGAAAGGTAAACTTCTGGTTGACACTTTGGCATGTAGTGGACTACTGGCATTACAGAAAAAATGGTTCTTTTGTGTTTGGGGTTTCACAGTATTATCTGAAAGATGAAACAAAAGATGAAAGAAAGAGGGAAGCATTTTTGTAATATTCTTTTAACACATTTCCTAAATTTCTTTTTGATTAGGTATATAGTAGATTAAAAAAAATTGAAGTTCTTATTAAAATAACTGATATGAAGTGATTTTAAAATTCTACTTTTTCTTCTTGGAATGATGCTGACCTACAGTTGTTTCATCCCCAGTGTTTACATGCTGTTGAAACTTCATTTCCTTACTTCAGTAAGAAAATAAATACAAAAGATATCCAAAAGAGAGTGCTGTCAGAAAATGGATTTATTCTTCCTTGAGCAAATCAGTGTACAGTTTAATCTAGTCCTGCCAAATACCATCTTCCATAAGTGAGACATTGTTCCTGGCACCATGTGGTGGGAGCAGTGGCCATGGCACATCATATGAGTAGGGCTGTGTTAGGATGCTACTGAGAGGTGCTGCCTTGAGTGTCTGCCCCAAGAGATGCTGTACCTTCAGCTGCAGCACAAAGCCCTGCTTGTCTCTCCTGAGGCAGCAGCACACACCCCAGGCTGGGGCAGCCAGCTGTGTCTGAGCCCTGGGAGCCCAAAGCCAGGCAGAGGTGACAGCACCTGGCTGCCAAACTGTGGCATGCAGGCCTTTCAGCTAGGGCAGCAGTTATTTGTGTGTCTTGTGCTCTGTACATGAGACTGGGCAAGTTTAGTTTAGCTTGTGTTCAGCAAGAGCTGCCAAAACATTTCTAGAGCTAGAGAGAGTCACCAACCACACTGCAGTGCAATGCTCTGCCCCAAAACTCCGTGTACCCAAGTGATTGTCAGCATCTTTACACACAGGCTCCCCTTTAAATAGTATCTCCCTTGTGGTGTCTTAGTGAACCCAGTCTCTGATTTGCCAAATAATGGCAAGAGGAGGACATTTTAGGTTTGAAACACTCCAGTTGCATATAATTGACTTGTGTATGCCTTCCTTCCCTTAGCTGCTGAACAGGGGCATATCCATTGCTTACAGTGGTTGGTTGAAATGGGAGCTGACTGTGACATTACCAATGATGCTGGAGAGACTCCAAAGGATGTAGCCAAGAGGTAGCAGTACATATCCTGTAGCTCTGACACTTATTTACTTACTATTTGTGTATCAATATCATGTCAGCTTTGTTGGAATTAATCCTGATTTTCAGTGATGGAGAAAGAACAGATCAAGCCCATGAATTCCAGCTCTGAGTGATAAGCAAGGCTTTATTGTAGCTATAATATTGTAACTATAAAAGGTTTTATTTTTCACTTAATTTAATTTTCTTCTTAGTGAGGTCAGACACAAAAGAGGAAAACTAGCTTGTGGCCACATTTCTCTCCACAGAGTAAAGCAAGGCATAACTTCCCAAGGATTTTCTGGGATTCACATTCTCTGAACCTCAGAGAAAGGAAAAACAATTCTTATCTCTTTTACTGTTCCTGTGTTTTAGAACAAGTAGAATGCATTGTAGAAAATTTGTCGTTCCTCTCCCTTTGTCGGGGGTTGCCTGTTTCCAATACTAGCTCATTTGCCAGAGGACAGTTTTGAGCCCTTATGCTCACAGTTTGCTATCCAAAGTAAATGAGAAGTAGCAGAGGCCAGCTGCTTTTTGCATTAATAAAAATAATGCAGATTCTGATGAAATTCAGTTAAGAATCCCTGCAAAGGAAAGAGATGCCTCTGACGTAGGAGCCATTGCCATAAGATTCCATGAGGCAGAGCTCCTGCCATAAGAATACTACAAAAAGCAGATAGATAATTGTAGTGTGTGTCCAGTCTTCCTTTAGTTTTGAAATCCCTCTGATAAATGGGAACATGGGCAGCTTGAGAGTTTCTACCACATGTGTTTTTCCAGATTTTAACTGTTCTCTGTGCAGATTTGGCCATCTGGCAGCTGTGGAACTGTTGAGACCAAGAACTGGAAACAGTAACTCTAGTGATGAAGAACTAGATGCAAACAACATCAAGTTTTTTGAAACACATGGTGTGGAAGGGAGTACAGATAGCAAAGAAGATTTAACTCTGGATGAAGCAGAGAAAAGGAATGCACGTGGTAAGCACTCTATTTCCATCATTCCTTGTTTGCAAAAGTTGTTATCAAGACATTATAGTCCTAACTAGGACAGTCACAGCCAACTGCTCTTTTTGTTACGAGACGGTTGACAGGATATCTGTAATACTGAGCATTGAAACAAATTGTGGAATATTAGAAAGCAAGTAGAAGGCAATCAGATCATAATTGTCACGCCATTTTAATCCATGTTGGTGCAACAGTGTTGGATTGCTATTTGTTCTTGACATCTGCTTGCTGTGTGGGTGTCAGGTGTAGCTCAGAGTTTGCTGAGCAGTGTGACTTCTGCTCTTATGTTTGTGAGACTGTTTTCCAGACTATTGGATTTCAGCATGACTGTCTTCTTGCATTTAACCTACCTGGAGAACTGTCTTACAGTAAGGGCCTATCACAAGATTAAAGAAGTTCAGAGACTTCTAGAAATTGCCTACAGCAACTACAGACAGCTGGGGGGAGTAACTGAAGAGGAGAAGAAGATGAGAAAAGAAGAAAGGAAAGTTGAGAAGTAAGGTCCTTCTGCCTTGCTAATGTTTAACTGTGTGGGGCCCATTTTAAATCCTCCTTTAAAGCTGATTTCCATGCAAATTTGCATTTGGCCATTCTGTCTTCTCCACTTACCAACTTCAACCAGGCCAAAAGAAATGAACTGCAGCAATTTGTCTGGCCATTTCTAAACTTCTACCATCAGGATCAGCCCCACAACACAAGTGCTTGATAGGCCCATGATTCTTGTGCGAGATAATCTGTTCAGTCTTCAGGTTTTTCTGCAGATGTGTGCAGTAGGTCAAAGCAGCTTCTGGCTGTTTTGTTTCCTCTGAGGATGCCAAAGACATGTATGCCCTTCAGGAAATCTGAAAATAGGCAAAAGTCTTAGCATGGCTTGGATGGAAGAGCACATACAGCAGAGATTATTCAGTGACCTGCTAACATTTCTGTCCATTGGCAATATGTTTCTGTGCTCAGGAAAGGATTAGCTTGTGTCCAGACTACAGGAAAAAACTACCAGCAAACCTGCCTTTGCATGTGAAGCATTGTTCATAAGATATAATTCTCAATGTCTCCATTAAATCCAATGGTTCTGTTAGGTTGGTCAGGTGGTTTGATGGACAGACTGTCTACATTTCAAAGAAAAGTCTATCAAAGATTTAGAGACTTAACAATACTGCAGCCTCCAAAGACAGGCCTGTCTCCACCTCTGCCTGTCAAAGATTTGGCTACCTTTGTTCTCAGTCTGTAGATAACCACCTCCATCATGTGTTTGGGCCAACCCAAACCACTGTCTTTATTTAGTCACTGTCTGGGGGGCTTATATGCCATCAAGAAGACAGCAGACTTAGAAGTTGATCTGGAGCAGATAATAGATGTCACAGATTGCAATTAAGTACTTTGTTTTACAGCCATATCTGAGCCAGGAAACTGAGGTCAGGATTTCTTCTGGTTCCAGGTCACTCTTTGACTCAGCTTATGCTGAAAGTCCATCTTGCTTAACTTGATATGTATAAAATTGGTAACAGACACCTCTGGCCAAGTTAGTTATCATGAGCTCCTTTGTCAACTTCTTGGAGAGGTGTAGGCACTTCCAGGGCATAATTAGACATGTACTTCAGGATGAGGTTGATCACTTCTAGAAGTGTCTCTCCTCGTTTTAGAGGAGGGTGACAAGCTTAGGTGTTGATGCCAATGTTGAAAGGTCAGAGCAATCTGGTTTTAATGATGGAAAAGTCACTCTTGGCTACTAACAGACAGGAAAGTTCATGGTGGGATAGAGCAGCTGCTCAAAAACTAACAATGTCTGTTAGAAGGCTCTGTGGGGCTCTTTCAGGGGTGTTGCTTTCTGTGGCATGTGTGGCTAAACCAGAAAAATTGTGAGGTTCTCTGAAGGGTTTCTCCCACCTGTGAAGGCTAGAAAGCATCCCTAGACCCAAACTATTCTTTTGAAGAGAAATGGGGCTTGTCAGAATACCTGCCTACCCTTCTCAGGGTACCTATTTGTCGATAAACTCCAAGGTGCTTGTATCATAGGCCAGAAAACCTCACTACTGATAAAACACTTAATGACAACACCATTTTGCTACATGAAAAGCAGGAGTTGCCACTTGGGAAGGCTACTGTTGCAGATTTTGAAGATTTCTGTTTAGTCCAGTTTTTTTTGGCTGTAAGAGGCCTGGAGTGAATCACTTCACAGTGCTTTAACCAGGGTTGGTTGCAGAAAAGTGTCACCATGGGTGTGCCACACAGTTTGGGAGCTGGGTCTCTTTAATTGGAAGCATGGAAGAAGTGAGCTGTCCCCTGAGCACAGGCCATTCTTGCAGTGGCAGCAAGGCTGATTGGTAGCTCAAAAGGGCCTGAGTCAGGAATTCCTCACTCTGGGAAACAGAGAAACATAGAAACATGGTAGGTCTTGCTGAGAGCTTTCCTCCTGTGCTGTTTGAATGCATAGGGCAGATATCTCCCCTTTCCTTTTACTGATCTTCCATCTTATAGCTGGGATAATTCATCCTGATATATGAGAGAGCCAGCTCAACTGCAGAGACTCAGTTTATGTGTGAATTACGTGTCAGCTAAACAGTTCCAGGAATCTCAAATAATTTAGGAGCCCTTGAGGGTGTGACCAGAGAGATCTTGTGCAACTGTGTATAAGCCAGTCATGCAAGCTGTCATCTGAGTATTTCTCATCCGTGCCTAAGCCAATCAATAGGAAGGGTGTAGAAGCACCAGATGTGACTGAGAAGGCTGCCCCTGACCTTTCCAGAACGCTGCCGGCTTTGTGCTTTTTCTCTGTTTCATAATAACTTCGTGGCTGCTCGGGCGCTTCTCCCTCCCCGCAGCTGGAGCCGGGCCGGGTGGCAGGCAGCGCGGCCCGGGCTCGGTGTGCGGGCGGACGGCTCCATCTCGTGGTGCCATGGCGCTGAGCACGGCTGGCAGCCGAGGAGGGACAGCTGCTGCTCGGCGCTGTCCCCAGGGCTCCGGAGCCTGAGCGCAGCCGTCGTGAGGCGTGACTGACCTGTCCCTGGCAAAGGCGCTGCGCCACGTGGAGCAGCCGGGGCAGGGCTGGCCGTACTTCATGCTCTGCTTGTCTCCTTCGCTTTTGGCAGGGCTGTGAGGGAGCTGGAGGCGCAGCTGGAGTATGAGCGAGCCAGGCGGGAGAAGCTGGAGAGCCAGCTGGATGATTACCGTGCTGAGATAAACCGGCTCCGAGAGGCCCGGGGCAAAACCCGCACCGCCTCCGTGGTGAGTGCCACACCAGCTCCCCGGGCGCTGTTGTTTGTTCCCTCTGTTAGAGGGCACAGTCTAGAGAAAATGTGCTACAGCTTTCACCTCGGGACGCTGACGTGAGCAGAGTGACCCTTGTCTGACCGTGGCAGTGTCTGTGCTGTGAAAGTGTATCAGTTTCTTTCTGTACCCTGGCAGAGAAGCACTGTTGTTCTTCATCTTAATGTTCACCTAAGGAGTGGGCTGATCCCCAGTACTTCCCTACTGCATATCCAGCGACTGGCAGCTGCCCTTGGCTCAGACCTGGTGTCTGGGACTCGAATGGTGCTTCAGGAGAGGTGGTGTCACCACCTGAAGGGCTGCCCAGCCTGCACGGCTGAGATTGCTGCCATGGGTCCCCAGAGGACAAATTCAATAACAGGGACTTGATCCATGTCACAGTGTCTGGAGTCAGTCAGGCATACTGAATGAGAGCCCAAGATCTCATAGAAAATTCATGGAGAGAGTTCAGTCTGTTTGGGAAAGGAACAGTATGTGCAGCACTAGGAGTCCTCAGACAGAGGTTCTATTTTGAATTAAAAATTAAGCTCTTTTTATATGATAGAAACATAAGAGGAAAGAGGACACCAGCACTGCAAGCAGCCAGTAGGTGATGATGATTCTAATTTTTTACTTTTCACCTGTACAACAGATGGCAATAGATGATGGTGCTTCTATTCTTTCAGAGCATTTTTTATTTCCCAGACTATTTTCCACCTTTTCAGTCAATTGCCTCTGCAGTTCTTTGGTTTTTTGCTTCTTGGTGGAATCTCAGGCTCTGAATGCTAGGTGCCACAGCTGTATTTCTGAGAGGCCAGCTGCACTTTTTCAAGGATGTTTCTGCTTCTCAGCCTTGTGATTGCCAGGCTGGCAAACATTTCTCTGTCAATATTTTTCATTAGGCAGTTTTTGGTTTTGGTAATTTTCGATTTTTAACCAAGCAGCCTTTCTGAGTGACTGCTACAGCCAAGGGACCTCAAGTCTCACACTGCTGTGCTGCCATCCCATGCCCCAGGACTGTGCTCTGCCCTCAGCTTCAATCTGAACACAGTATTGTGTGGTTACTCCCAGATGTATATTTTCACATCCTTCCAGTGGTTCCTGTTTAATGGCTGCAGTATTCTTTGTTTCAGGAAGCTGAGACAATGGCCAAGTCTTGCAAAGACGAAAATAAAGAAGCAGCCAGCCTGCAGCCCAGGAGGAGTGTGACTACTCTGAGGAATGAACCTCCAAGGAGGGGCAGCAGACTGGAGGTACAAAAGCAATATTCCAGACAATGCAGTGTTTGCACAGCCCAGCTCTACAGATGAGCTGTGCGTCTCTACTTTTTAAAAACACTGAACTGTTTTTAGTTCTCTGGCCTAACAACAGGAAAGTCACAGGCCCTCGTAATTCTGAGGAAAGTATCTCCATTCACTGGTTTATTTTGTACTGCCACCTTAGGATGGCATAAGTGCTCATTACCTCCTAGCATATTCAGTGTGGAAGCTGAATAGTGGATGGGAGAATTACTCCTCAGCTGTAGAGAGGTGCCAGGCCCCTTGATTTCCATCTTTAGTCATTCCTAAAGAAGGCAGGAAGCCACTCCTTTGTGAGGTTTCAGCTGACCTGCAGCAGTCAGTCTCTGGGCCTAACTCAGGGCTGAAGGGTTTACTATGGGGTAGCTTATCGTTAGAAATTGCAACCCTGACCTCTCCTCCATACCTAAAAACCATTAAATGACTACACATATAAAAGCTTTTCTGTCAGCTGTGTGCTACTGTGAAATTATTTTCCCTCTGGAACCCTCATTTTGAGACTTAGAAGATAATTACTTTAGTGTGTCAGTCCTGATCCATCCTCTCCTTAGTACCAAAGAAAACTTCATCTCTGAGAATTTCAAGGATACTGATAAATAAAAATCCATGGTTTTGTGTACACCATGAAGGAGAGGCATACTGACTTAACAGCTTTGCATCAAGAGCCTGGTTCAGGGTGTGTGAAATTATGGTGGTGACAAGCTGCACCAGATGAGCTATTTCCTGCATCCCCATTGGTGCTAAACTTTCACGCAGAAATTGTCAGATAGCCAGACAGCAAATATAAGAAATTAATTTTATTTTCTTGAATGAAGATGATAATAATTTAATGCAGAGAATATAAGAATTGGCAGAATACCAGCAAGTTCAACTGTAAACAGAATAAAACAGCAATAAAAAAAATTGCCAGTACTCAGTACTACAACAGTCCTTAGCCCATAAAAGGCCTAGTCTTACTTCAAAGTTAATCCAGAAAGACTTAAAAAAATTATTATTATACTGAAAGAATCAAACCAAGCATATGCATTTGTACTCAACAAGATGGAACTGCTTCACTTTTGGAAGGCATCCACATGTGTTGCAACTCTGCAACAGGAACAGTCAAGTCCTTGCAGAAGGCAGAGTGGCCATGAGGGTCAGTGTGTCCCGTGGGACTGCAAAAATGCCTGCAGGAGGGGTAGGAGGATCACCACCACCACCCTGGCACCACTGAGATTCTGAGCATTTCTGTATTAAAAGCTAGATGCTATGCCCAGAAAATGTGCAGGTTTCTTGGAAATTCTCTGCACTACTTGAGGGGGGAAGTTAAGAGCATTTATCTGCCCCATGGCTGCACACAGCTGCTGGGAGTGGAGGCATTTCCCCTTGGAAAGGCAAAGAAGTTTTCCCATTCTTTGGACCTCTGGGCTTACAGAAATTGCAGGAGATACTAATAAAAATCTATAAAGACATTTTATAAATGAGATTTTGAATGAATGTAAATCAGTTTTCAAGGAAAAAAAAGGGCCTTTAGTAAAGGCCCTGGAGTGTGTTTTTACATATGTAGATTAAAAAACCAAAGGGACAAGCTTTAATTCATCAAAAAAGCGAGGAACAGACTGGAGGCAAAATCCTGAACCTATGTTAAAGAATAATTTACTTGGATCAGATTAGGTAGTTTGAAGTCTGGTATTAGCATCCCTATACTGGGAACTCTAATTTGGGAATTGTATTCCCATTTCTAGAGTATATAAAATCCATTCTGAAAGCAGCTGAGAGTGAGAATTTTCCAGAAAAAAACAAATTCAATTCTGAAAGATATTAGGAAACTTTCTGGTATAGCTTAAGAAATACTTTGAAATAAATACAGTATTGAATAGGGGGCAATGAAATAATACTATTTGGCTCCTTCCCCTCAATTATTTTGATCTTTAGTGTTACATATTCAGAAAACATTTTTATTATACAGTAAGAGTATCAAAACCAAAAGGTGCCAAGGTTATTGTCTAAGTGGTGTTGCCTGGGTGGCCTTTTCTGTCTCTATTGAGTGCAGTCATTCCATGTAGATCTATTTCCAGAACCTGTAAAACCCCAGTGCTATTGCTAGGCAAGTGAACACTGAGGCTGTTAAAAACAAAACAAAACAAACAACAAAAAAAGGAGGTAATTAGCTGAATGCTGTTGTACCACTTTATCCATAGAAGAAATCAGCTGCAAACAGATGGAGGAATTAACAACTGTAGAGCAGAGCCTCCTAACCCTCCCAGATTGCTGCAGGTGTGACAGAACAATTCCAGAAGCCAATGGCTTGTCTCAGCAGTGCTGAGATGGGAGGCCCAATGCAGCAGCCTGAGGAGCCACGTTTCCAGGGACACATCCCAACAGAGCACCACAGGCTACAGGGACTTGTGCTACAGTCACCCAGCTCCTGGAAACTGCACTGCAGGAGAGCTGGCTGCACAAGGCTCACATTAGACATCCCAGATTTCCCATGGAACCAAAAGGACAATGAATTTGAAAATGAGTTGTCAAACACGACAGCACTCCTGAAACTTGACAAGTTGTCTTTTGGATTTGTTACACTGCTGTTTCAATTATTGTTAGAATAAAGCTAATTACATTTGCCTTTCAACTTATTCTTCCAAATAAAATGCATTACTCTTTTTATCCAGCTCCCACACAATAAAAACTTCACTGGTTATGTACATATTGAGAAGACTAATCTCAAATTATGTTTTTGACCAAGCAGAAATCTGTTCTGCTCGGCAGGGGAAAAGTACAAGTCCTGCCACACAGAAACTGTGTGCCTGTGAAGACTCAGTGGGAGGCAGAACTGGTCACTCTCAGACCAGTCCTGAATGACAGAAAACCTTCAGGTAAATGGCTTCACCGAAACTTCTGCAGCAACTCCATCACATCAATAGCTGCTGCAGCAAGCAGAGGTACTGTCAAACTGGGTAAGGTATTTAGACTTGTAATTTTTTTTAATCATGTCTATATTCGTCCTAATCTCAGTTCTGGGCACAATCCTAGTCCCATGGTGGCATCCTCCCAGCTCTTCTGTGTTCTCTGTCACGGTTCTTCCAACCGGAGGGGGAGAGGGAGATCTCCTCCACCCAATCCCAGCTGCTTGCTGCTACAGCTGACCTCATATAGCATTTACTCTTGAACAGAATTTTATACAGCCAAACCCAGTAGCAGTACTCACCACCTTGCCTGTCACATACCTGCCAAATAGCGAATGGTATCAAGTTTATTCGATTCCATGAGTGTTTTTAAGGAAGCTATTTCAGTGTCAATTTTATTACTGATTTCTGAGATAATACTGTTGGTATTTGCATCCTGAAATATTAAAAGACAGCATATATTTAACAAAGTTGAACTAAAATACCATGCTACCAGAAACAAAAATATTTCCAACCTATCACTGCTAAGAGACATTAGAAGACAGAGAAACTGGCTTCATACAATCTGGAAAGATTGCTGAAGGGATAGACAGTAAAAGAGAAAGCTTCAATGATCATAGAATCACAGACTGGCTTGGGTTGGGAGGGACCTTAAAGAGCATCTCATTCCAACCCCCCTGCCATGGGCAGGGACACCTTCCACTAGACCAGGTCACTCAGAGCCCCATTCCAGTCTGGCCTTGAACACTGCCATGGATGGGGAGTCCACAACCTCTCTGGGCAACCTGTGCCACTGTCTCGCCACCCTCATGACAGACTTTTGTCTCTCATGTGCCACTGCCCCCTGAAGGAGACACTGGCACATCAGAGCCAAAGAACAGTATCAGAGCACACAGAACAGTATTCCTCCATTTTTGAAAAACAAAGGTTTAAACATTCCCAAGGCATATTGCAAAAATGGAAGATAGGCTCAAGATGGGACATGGTCCCTCTTCAGCCCCTTAGACTCTGGTGTCCTCTAGCAGCTTCAGGACTTCCAGCCCTTGAATAGCTTGGCTGTAGGCACCTGCACCATCAGTTGGGGAAAAGGAAGCATGATAGCTCACATCCCAGCTGTGCCAGCCTGTGCCAGTACTTGGGAAGTGAGGGACAAGGCTGGAATGCCTCCCTCTGCTGACTGGAGTTTAGTGTGAATCCCACAGGCAAGAAGCACCTGCAACAGCCCTGAGTGACAGAGCCTGGCCTTTTGCTTTACCATACCCACAAACCTATTAGCTTTCACCAAAGTTTGGGGTTTACAGAACATGCAATGCGTATCTACATCCTGCTTTGATCAATACTTACTTTTTTATGAAACTCTGTAGTTGCTTCCATCAGCTTCCTCTCCTGATCTGTAAACTGTGGATAAAAGATAAATCATAGCTATAGCTACAGAAACACAACACAAAGCTAATAAGGCATCTCACAGACCAACTCACCATATCTGTCACCCTGCTCCTCTCCAGGTTTATGTCTAGCTTGCTGTCAGCTCGGATTTTGCTGGTTTCAGTCTTTAAAACAAATGAAGATTATGAAAATAGCTACTTATTCTCCCTAATGGGAGTGTGTAGGTACTTGCTGTTTACTTACCATTAGCTGCTGTTTAACTTGATCCAATTCAATTTTCATTTTCTAAGTGCAGAGGAGAAAAAAAAAAAGATTTTTAAGAATTCAGGAAACTTAACCAAATGAATCAGTGATGTGTTATCACTGCATCCATGCAATTATTCTTTCCTCATTTTTCCTCCCAATGGGGCAATTTGTTCTTGATTAAATATCCTAGCTAATGTGTTCAGATGTACAGGCATATATAATCTGCTGGGAATTTTGTTCAAAAGAAAGGATTTATTTTGTAACAATGATGATCTTGTTATTCTGAGTCTAAAGACAGCAGAAAAATACCAAAATACCATGAAGTAAAACCAAAATATGTCTTAATCACCAAATTAATGAAACTGTTGCAAAGCAATGGCTGACTCCTCTACCTGCACTATATGGTTAATGGCCAGAAGCCAGCAGTTACCCTTAAATAAAATTACAGAGGCTGAAAAAATGTACACATCTTAGAATCCTTTACAGAAGATCTGAGCAGGTCATAGCAAGTGAAATATATTTTTATGTGATCTTTGAAGTTGTAACATACAGATTCTTCAATTCCAGTTACAGAATTACTTTTACATTTATATTTTGTTCCACAAAACTGTACATCAGGTAAAACACAACAAATACTGCAATTAAAATGCTTAATGAAAATATATATTAGTACCTCATTCTCTGCTCTCAAGTTTGCAAATTCACTTTTCTCCAGGATGACCATATCTTTTCGAATGGAGTCCAAATGTGCCATTATCTGCTGTAAAGTTATTTCCTTTGAAAAATAAAACATGCCATTGATTAAGGTGCACTCTTTCTGACAAGTAAAGAAAAAATGCTTAGGTCTGAACGATGAAATTAGCTACTGCAAAGCCCAAAAGTGGGGAGTCTCTCTAACAAGAATGTGACAGAAACAGACAATTTAATACCAGCAATTTATTTGAAAGACTCAAGAGTTTTGTGCTTTTTCTGTTACTTTAATTCACCAAATCTGAACTTAAGCAAAAAGGCCAGAGGTGTTAGTCCAAGTAGCAATGAAATGAAATAGACCTGAAACTACAGGTCCCTCCTGCGGTCTCTTCCACTTTCAATTTACATTCAGTAGCCTCAGAAGCATTAACTGTTGATCTGAATGCAGCTCTTACTAAGCACTTCCATTTCTTGCCTACAAACTCATTGAAAGCCAAAGACTTAATGAGTATCATACTGCCAGCTTCAAAGTCTGATGGACAGAAGTGAAACACTGCTAAAAAGCACTGAGAAAAGCCTTCCCAGGGTTTGAAATAACAAGTTCAGAATTCAAACGCTACATATAAACACAGGAAGAAACCCAAACCAGAAAATAGAAGAAGAAACTCAGAATTTTAAAATGCTGAAAGCAATACTCCTTCACCCAGCATACGGAAGTTACCCTACTATTTAGCATGGAAAAAGGCACATTGCTGTGTGATTCTCTGATGCACAGTGATGGTTTTGATCATTGCTCCAGAAGGCTGTGCAAGCTGAAATTATGTGCTATTCTTCTTTAATTACTTAATGTAATTAAGCGTTCATTGCTATTTTATTTCAACTCCTGACCCTTTCTCCTAACAATAAGATTTTTATCTTACTGGCATTTACTTGTAATAAAAGTTGTCTAACTTTTTTTCCCCTCTGAATCTCAGAAGAAAACAAGAACTTCTGTGTCTGTGACTTACTTTCATCAAAATGAAAACCTTTCTTTTTGGAAATCCTATTACGTGCAAAGCATTCCTAAACAGCATTTTCATGGAATTGTGTCAGGCAGAAACACTGGTTTTTACAGTGTAGTCAGTATTGATAATGAATATTTTAAGATGCTATGAGGCATATTATCTCCTCAGTGTAAATACAACCAAAGTTTTCCCAGGAATTGTAAATCTTCATTGTGTTCAATGAAGTAGTCAGACTTCAGTGGAAGCTGGTCAGAGCCTATAACCTTCTGTTAAAATCTCAAGTGAAACTTAGGAAAACCTGGCACAGTGAGGTGTTTATAGCACTAGAGAGAGCTGCTCACTTGTGTTCCAAAGATGCACCCACGAGCCTTTGTAGCACAGAGGAGTTTTTACCTGCTGGGCCTGTGTAACCATGTCCTTGTAGACGGTGTCTAAGCTGACACTGGACAGGGTGATCAATGCCGACACGATGGTCTGTGCCTGCTCTTTCCCAAAGCCTAGGGCACAATTGAAGGATGACAAGTGAAGGGGGTATTAAAAATCTGGATAAGGAGCAAGAGACACTCAAGTGTCACACCAAACCACAGCGACACATTCACACAATGACTGGGAACTGAGAGCCAGGAGCCAGGCACTGCCACTCCAGCTAGAAAAAACAAACTTAATGCTGCAAAAATCTGAAGCACAGCACCTTTTAATATACTGAAAGTCTAGACAGGCAGCTGAAAGAAAGACCAAATTTCTTCATACAAGATCCAGCCATTCATGCGTTATAAAAATAATTTAGCAAAACTTTACTTCATAATGAACCTTCACAAATCCTGTTAAAACCAAACTTATCTTGAGCTACAGAGCATGCACTCTATAGAATAATAACAAGTAATTGCATATATTGGAACTGTCCTGCAGAGATAGGAACATATGCAAGACTGATTTTTAAACTGCTGCATCCATTGCCTGCAGAAGGAACTCAAACTGGGATTTTTGCTTTCTGATGATAAAAAGTACACCTTGTCTGTAACTTGGTGTTACAGGTGATGTGTAGTGAATAATGGGGAAGAAAAACTGCTCTCACTTTAGCTGGATCTGGTCAAGTGCTGAGAGCTTTTGCCTTAGAGATTTATTTCCAGCAATCTGAGTGATATGTTGTGTTTCAACTACCCCATTTTATAAAGTGGGCTAAATTAACATTGAAAAATGCTTTCAAGGCACATTATTTAGAGGACTGTGCCACTGCACCCTTCTAACATACTGGTACTGTCCAGGTGCACCACTGGTTTACATGTCTAAAAAAGCTACACATGCTTTATGACAGCTTCCTTCCACTACAAAGTGTGATAGTATTGCTTCAGTTTCTCTGAATTTTCAGGGTTACTTAAGCTCTTGCCAATTCCTTTTGTTGCTCTTCCTCCACAGCAAAAAATGACTTTGTTTCATGAAAGTTTAGAAAATGAAGAAAAATATATAGAAGCAAGAGATTGAAGCCTGAAAACTGCCTAAAGCTTGGGAAAAGCTAAAATGGCTCTCTTATTTTTGTGGTTTTACCTATACTGACCTGTCACTGTGGTAGAAGTATTTGTAGAAATTATAGAACAAATTAAACTGAATAACAACTGGCACCAGACTTCACCCCACAAGCTCTAAAGCAACTTGAAGAAATGGCTGAATCAGTTCCTGGGACAAGTCACATTTCACAGCCTACTGTGGTTTCCCATGGACAGGAAAATAAAAACAGTGCCAGTTTTTAAAAAGCAGTTCTAGAGAGATGTAGGGAAGAACAGGCTGTCAAGTCTGACAAGCATGAAAAAAACCCAACTTAGTTAGCAGACTACTGTAAGTCTTTTAACTACTAACACATATTATTATTGGACCCAAATAGTGGAAACAATCCTAACCTCTGACTGTAAAAGTTTCTACTGTCACTTGGGATTTTAAAAGAGAGCTGCTAGTCTGATGAAGACATCAGCTCAAAGCTCAGCAGGGATGAATAAAGCAAACTAAACTCTTTGAATTACTAGGAAAAGGAAGAGAACACAACAGACACAACATTACTTTACTATGCAAATCCATAGGACATTCAATTGTCAAGTAATGCCAGCACTGTTCCCTGAAAACATGAAATGGAATGGAATGTGACAGAAGCAGAAAACATTAACAGAAGGGCATTGTGAATAATCAAAAATATGGAATATCTACTGTTTCAGGAAAAATGCAGCAAGCTAGGATTCTTCTCTTTGGAAAATGATGGGGCAATATGACAGAAGTTTGCATAATCATGAGTGACATGAGAGATTAAATGTTCACTCCTTCCCACAGAAGAGCCGAGTGGGCATCAAATTCACCTCACAGATGGCAGATTCTGCACAAACAGAACATGCAGATGTCTGAAGTTCCATGATGTTCTGGATAGCAATCAGTTTATAGTGGCTCAGGGACTGCATCAGCTTGTGAAAAGATTTCCATTGAAGGTTACTAAAACTCTCAACTGATTTAAAATACCTCCAGGGTGACAAAGTGGAAACTTGGAAAGTACAAGGGGATGTGTGACATCCATCTGCCCTGCTGAAACACTTCTCTGCCTGGAGTGTTACACCAGGGCTGGATGGAGCCTGTACCTGACTTCAGCCAGTCCCCCTCACAACAGAAGAGTGGGCACTGAGAATGTATCCCAGCACTGTGCTGCTGAAAATACTTCTCATTGGGAAAAAACCTTTCAATTATTCTTAGCAGGCTAGTCGAAGGAGTTTCTTGAAGAGCTTCATTTTTGCCATAGAAGTCTTTAACCGCTACTTCACATTTGTTACCTGTGTTGTGTTCCTCAGCTGGAAGACACCACAGGAACCTGCCTACAGCTCCAGATGAGGTAAAGCTAATGTCCCAGTTGCTTGCATGGCACACCATCAGGTGCCTCTCCCTCAGCAGCCTCCTCAAGAAGCTGCCAAGACATTCTACACCACCGGGTACTGGCACTCTGGGGAACTGACAGCACTCAAAGCTACACCACTTAATATTCAAAGCTTTCCTTTGAATTATTTATCTGGTATCACTTACCATGGGCTTCCAGGTCCTGCACTAAAGCATGGGTATCAAAGGTCACCTTCCTCTGCTCCAGGGGAGTGATATCAACTCTTCTGACATCATATGACTTCCTAATGAACGTGGCAGCAAAACCTGGAAATCACCAAACATGACTCCATCTTACCTTGATTGGCTTATCATACAGTACACTAATTTTAATTTCTTTCATCACAGAAAAGCTGCGTGGATGTTGCAACAAAAAGGTGAGTTACAGCACACACCAGAAACAATTGACTTTTCCACAGGCAATTTACACTAAACAGGGCTTACAGATCTGTCTGAAGTGTGTTCAGGCAGCTGTGCAACAGGCAAGCATCCTGACACAGCACAAATAACCCCCACAGCCAACTGTTCTATAATAGTTGGGAAACATCACTTAAATAATTGCTAATAATCACTTAAATAATTCCAACAGCCTTTTACTTTACCACAGAATCACAGAATGGTTTGGTTTGGAAAGGACCTTAAAGATCAACTAGTTCCAAACCCCTGCCATGGGCAGGGACACTTTCCACCAGACCAGGATGGTCAAAGCCCCATCCAGCCTGGCCTTGAACACTTCCAGGGATGGGGCATCCACAGCATCTCTGGGAAACCTCTGCCAGTGCTCACCACCCTCACGGTATAGAATTTCTTCTTTATATCTAATCCAAATATCTCATTTTCAGTGGCTTGTGTGAACATAAATCTACGATTTAAAAAAAAAGATACATGCAAGTCTTATTTTCATGATGAATGAATTTCTTGGTTCACCAGGAAAGTTAACCTCAGGTATTAGTTAAAGATCCACTCTATTTATGAGGTGCCCTCCCACAAGCAGCTTCTCCTACTTTTATTTCAAGTATATGTTTCTCTTCACCTGATGTTTGTGTGGCTTCACATATTACAGATTCTGCTCTAATTAATTCTTTGTTATCTAAGCAGCCCTGTTACTTCTTAATCTCTTTATTTGAAACTATATGCACTGCTGGCTCTCTGCCTTAACCAAATTCCGTGTCTTATCCAGATCTTTACTCAAAAGCCTTATAACATTTAAACAACAGGGAATTTATAATTTTGTGCTGCTACTAGATAAATCAAGTTATGTGTTATCTTATAAATACTACAAAGATCTGGCTGTAACTAAACCAGGCACAGCACTGTACTATTAATGACAATAACAGGGCTACATACAAATGCTACATACATGCTACAGCTTTGGGAACTCATTGTGGCCCTGTCCCCAGTCTGGATCTCTGACTGTAGAAATGGGTTCCCCTACAAGCACTTGGACCAAAGCCATCCAGTGCCTGCTCAGCTGCAGCTCCTCCAGCCACACCTGGGATTCCTTGGGGTGTGGGCTGAGCTCAGGGGCTGCCAGGATGGTGCTGCAGCAGCAAGGACCTGGGCTTAGGGATCAGAACAGGAACTTCCCAGGCCATGGCATGGCACTGGACAGTCCCTGCAGGTGGGGAAGCCTGGGTGCAGTGGTGCTGTCAAGCTGGCTGGCTAGGCTGCTTGCCCCTGGAGCAATGAAAACTAACTGAAAAACGTTGTTTTTATGGAGCTGTCCCAGCTTTTAAACGCACAGCTCTTATGCTTTAAACGCATGGGTGGATTTTTTCATTGGTTTTAACAGCTACATTGCACAGACAGTCTCAAGAAAGCTGATATTACACTTCTGGCTGCTCGCCACGCTTGGCCCCACAGTTCCACTCCAGCAGTCTCGACTGGATGCTCGTGTCCCAGCCCGGAGCCGCGAAACCACTCCGCAGCCCCGCACCCGACACCTGTGGGTGACGCCCTCCGCCCCGCGGTACCTCCTCCCGCCCCGCGCACCCGGACACGCCGCGCACGCCGCTCCCGCCCGCGGAACTCACCCCTCGCTCCAGCCCCGAGGGAAGGCGCTCAGCGCTCCCTCACACAGCGCCTCAGGGACGGGCCCCGCGGCCGCTCCCGCACCGAGTCCGGCCAGCGCCCTGCGCAGCCCCAGCGCCGCTCACACACACGGCCCGGGCTCACCCGACACCGGCAGCCACCCCCCCGAGGGGCAGCAGCCCGGCGCTGCGGCGCCTCTCACCTCTGCGAGGAGCCGGGGGCAGCCGGGCCGGCATCGGGAGCAGGAGCGGGCCGGCCCAGGCGCGGAGGGCACCGCTGCTCCCGGCGCCCCTCATGGCGCCCCAGCCCTCCGCTTCCGCCCGCTCACTGCCGCTTCCGGGCGGTCCCGCGGGGCATGCTGGGTACTGTAGTCGCGGCCGCACGGCAGGGCTCGGCAGGAGGCGGCGGCGCAGCGCCCCCGTGCGGATGGGAGGAGCGCAGCGCTCTGGCCGCCATGTCCGGCCGTGTCCGGCCTCAGCCGGTGCCGCACCGCGGGGGCTGCTCCGCTCTGTGACGCCAGGGAAACGAGCTTGAAGATCATCTAGTTCCAAACCCCTGCCGTGGGCAGAGATACCTTCCACCAGACCAGCTTGCTCAAAGCCCTATCCCTGGCCTCGAACACTTCCAGGGATGGGGCATCCACAGCTTCTCTGGGCAACACGTGCCAGTCCCTCACCACCCTCACAGTAAAGAATTTCTTCCTTATATCTAATCCAAATCTCAATGGCTTGTGTGAACAGAAAGCTAATTTTTTTTTTTTTTTAAATACATGCAAGTCTAATATTCATGATGAATTAACTTCTTGGTTCACCAGGGAAGTAACTGGGCAGTACAGGGATATGATGTTTGTATCTAATACCTCAGAGTTATCTCCTTTTCTGGGCAACCTGTGTCACTGACTGGCATCCCTCACAGTAAAGAATTTCTTCTTAATATCTAATTTAAACCTGTCCTCTTTTAGTTTAAAACCCTTGACACATGTCCTGTCACTGTTGGCTCGTTTAAAAAGTCTCTGTCTTCTCACAAGCCCCTCAAGGTGCTGGAAGGCCGCAGTGAGGTTTCCCTCTAAGCCTTCTCCTGGCTGAACGTGACCAACTCTCTGAGCCTTTGTAGGAGAGGTGCTCCAGCCCTTTGGTCATCTTTGTGGCCTCCCCTGGACTTGCTCCAACACTACCACATCCTTCTTCTTGTGTTGAGATCCCCAGAGCTGGAACACAGCACTCTGGGTGGGCTATCACAAGAGCAGAGGGGCAGAATCCCTTCCCTCACCCTGCTGCCCACGCTGCTTTTGCTGCAGCTCAGGACAAAATGGCTTTCTGGGCTATGAGCACACACTGCCAGGTTGTGTTCAGCTTTCTATACATGAGAGCCCCCAAATCATTCTCCTCAGAGCTGCTCTCAGTAAGTTCCTCTTCCAGTCTGTGCTCATATATGGGATTGCCCCGCCAGATGCAGCCCCCTGCACTTGCTGAACTTCACGAGGTTCTCATGGGCCCATGAATCAACAGCTCCCGTGTTGCCGAGATACAGACATTGGAAACAAACCCCAACAATAGCAACAAAGAGCTGTCAGTAAGGGAGAGGAGCCGCAGATCGGCGCCTTCTCTGCAGGGATGTTTTTGTTAAACGCTAACAGTGTCACACGCAGGCCCAGGATGGCAAATGCTCCTTGAGCAGCACACAGTTCTTTCCATCCACAAAAGCTTCCCTGGCGGCGCAGAAAGGCTGAGTGCCCCAGGGTGCTGATTTTCCACTTCAGACAAACAGCGAGATGGCAAACTGGGTGTTTGGAAGCTGTGATTTCTGTCAGCCGGAGCCAGCAGCTGAACTCGGTAGGTTTCAGCAAGACAGAGAGCTGCTCATCAGGAATGCTCTCCCGGTTCGCCGTCGGAGGGCAGCAGCCTACAGCCGGATCGGCTGGCAACGGGACTCGGTTCTGATCAGTTCCTCCTTCTGCTCTGTTTTATTCTCATTTGTACATATTCGGTGCAGGACAGCCACTGCTGTATGCTCTCAGCTGGCTTTTCTACAGCTTTTGCACGCACACAACCCACACATCTCGATATTATCAGTCCATTTGTCTGGGTGAGGGTCTGCAGCAGGGATTACTTGCATGCTGCCGTACTCTGCAAGGATGCTGTAGGGTAGAAGGGTCTCCTCTGAAAATAGGAAAGACAAGTGGATGTGCGCCACCAAGAGAAAAATGTTGAAACCAGTGAGATGGTTGGAAAGAGGGGAAATAACAAGACACATCCTCTGCCTGGTGTTGGGACCATCCATCTATCATCCCTGCCCCAGCATCCATGAGCAGACCCCCTCACAGCTCTGTTCTGCTTCACCTCAGGGGTTAAGAGGGGAGTATTGCTGGGAAACAGAACTGGCTCTGATCCCTCTCTTACCTCACTGGTGAGACAAAGCCAAAGTGTAAGATACAGCTTGGGAGGCAAAGGTGAGTGAGATTCAACAGCCTGGAGTGGGGCAGAAGACACCTTGCATCTAGAAGATGCTATTAATCATAATTTTGTCCTCTAATTGTTTCAGCATTGGCTGGTATTGTATATATTTAGGAACATGAGACCTCCACAGTGTCTCTTACTCAGGTCAGTGTGCTATGACTCTTCTGCATTACAAAGCCAGGCTATGCCACTGCTGGCTACTCAGTGGCCTCTTGTGCTTCAGCATCGTGCTAGCCAACATCTCTAAGGATTTCACTCTCATTTGCTAAAGGTACCTTGCAGGTAGGAGGTTGTTACCCAGCAGCTCTCCAGAGTTGCTTAAGCTCTTTATGGGAAACACAGAGAGAAGGGCTGGTGCATTCTACACAGTTTTGAACTGACTGGAGCTTAGGAGCTTAGCTGTGCTTCACAAACATGCAGAGACAAAGAGCAGGGAGCAGGTGAATAATGCCAGAGCAGATCAACAACAACAGTACAATAGATTCTGTATTCCCCATACAAGAGAATTCACTGAGGCAGGCATCCTGGAAAGCTTTCTTCCTCCTAAGGTACCTATCACAGTTTGCTTTCCAACTAGATAAGCACATTTGCAGCAAATTGGATTACCTTCCAAATAAACATGCAGGGTGGGGTATGGGAGCCTGGGGTAGGATAGGTCAGCGCTCTGCATGATTAATTTACTTACATCAGGCTCAGATGAATCTTACTAAATTAAATTTAGATGGAGTATGGGCTGTGGACAGGCAGACTTTGAAGCTGTGGTTGACATGATGTTGATTTTCCTCCTTGTCGATGTCTTGAATAACATTGAGACCCCAGTGGGAAGGAATAATAGGAGAGGGATCGCAGATGTATTTGATTAATTCTTGTCTAAGTCAGTGAGGTAGCTGCAGTCGATGGAAACATGCTGACTTCTATCAGCAGAGGCTACTGCTTGTTCTTTGTAATCTTGTAGCAGTGAGAAGCCCAAGCCCTGCATCAGCATCTCACCATTGTGAAATCTCAGTATGTAGCTCCTGCATGCAGGCAAAGTCAATACAACTCTAGTGTGGAAATTAGTTAGTGAAAAAAGGCTTTGGTGCTTGTTGCTTGATACTCCTCTTGCCTGTCTTTCTGAATTACCCTCTCCTTGCCCTTCACAGAACTTCCATCTACCAGCTGTGTGATACTTTGGTGGTCAGGTGCACCCCTCAAGCATAAGCCCATCCACCTATTGCATCTTTCCCTAGATGTCATGATGTTTCATGGGCTCACTAAGCTATGGATAACTGACCCTGACATTCCCAGTCTAGGTCACTCCAGAAATCCAGGTAGATTCTGCTCCCTTGTAATCAGATGATGTTTGGGTACACTGTGCAGCAGTGTCCAACAAAGCCTGCTGCTTCTGTGGATCACATGCCAGGCCATCAAACCAGCGTTCTTGGATGGGTGCTTTGTAGCAGTGGTTTTCTTTGCAGTCCATGCATGTAGGCTTCTAGATTTGATGTGGGCACATTGTTCCACTTTTTCATGCTCCTGATTGAGCAGGAGGAACCATAGGCTGGCATGACATGCCCTGGATCCCCCTTTCCCTCTGATAGGATGGAGACAACTCTGTGGGGCATCTCTGGCAGCTGAGACCAAGACCTTTGGTCAGGGGGAGGAGGGGAAGTTCTCTTTGAATCCTGGGAGCCACTGGAACTGTCACTCTGCAGTTAGTGCTTCGGGGTCTGTCCAGTGCATCAGCCCCACGGTGTTGGCATACAGCACTGGTGAGTTTTTGCACCTTCTGAACATGGACTGGGTGCAGTCCCACCATCTCTACTTCCCTCAGGCATTGGATGCCTTTACAGTGGTGGTTAACTTGCCCAGGCATCGTACCAAGTCATCCTTGAGGGAGTAACTGACTTTCATTGAAAACAAGAATTATGTCCAAAGGCTTCCCTTTGTCAGTCCCAGTGTCTCTCCTTAGGGATCCCAGCTGTTGGCTAACTCCTGGCAGCAGACCCCAGTATCCTGACATTGGAGCAACCAGGCAGCAATCTGCTCATCTGGCTTCTGGCTGTAATTTTTCCACAGATCTTGCAGCTCCTTTAAAACTTGGGGTTTATGGCTTGAGCGATTTCCACCTCCTTGGTCTCTTTGTCACTCCCTCATCCTGCCTCCTCTGATGGTGCTTGGCCAAGCCCAAAAACATTGCCAGAATTTGATGGGTCTCATTGGGTTAGGCAAGGCACCTTCCTTCAAGTCGTGAGCCAGTTCAACAGGTGCCTGTTCAAGTGTAAAATCTGAGGCTATTGAAAGTGATAACTGCTCTAGGCACTGCCTCTAGGCACCTTCCCAAACCCTCCCACAAACCTTGCCAGCACCAAGTGGCCATGTTGGTGCACATTTCTTTGTCACCTCACCAACAATGCTTTATGCTTTGTTTACTCTTGTGCCAGGACCAAGCCAGGTTCTGCAGGCCCAACAGCAATCCAACAGTGCTTGAGAACATCATCAAAGAGCATGCATGGTCATCTACAGGGAACTTGGGAGCCCATGAAAAAAAGCTGGACACATCCAGCCCAGAGGAGCAGAGGATCCATCCCAGGGGAGCAGAGGGAGGTGTAATCCCTAATGCTTCCCACAAGGGAGCTCACACAGCACCAGAGGAGCATCAGTGCCAGGGCCGTCCGCCAGCCCTGGCACATGGCCTTTCCCAAAGGCCATTGCCTTTTTCCAAAGGTGTCCAGGCACATGAAGTAAAGCAGTGAGCACCACAGCAAACAGCAGAAACAGCCTTGGACTGTGATATACAGTAAAGAACACAAGCTGCATGGCCAGCACAGGACCTGCCAGTTAACAACACAAACTGCTGATAGAATGCTCACATGGAACCCGTTATGTCAGGCCCCATGCTGCACTTGGAACAGACTGTTGTGGGCTGGCCCTAGCTAACAGACACCTACCTTAGCTGCTCACTGCCTCCCCTCCCTCATGGGATGGGGAGAAAACAGAATGAAGTTGAGAAGATTTGTGGTTTGAGCTAGTGATAGTTTAATGGGGAGAGCAAAAGCTGCATGCACAGGTAAAGCAGGGGGAAAAAATGAATTTATTACTACTTCCCACTGCCAGACACATGTTTTGCTACTTCTTGGCAAGGAGGACCTCAGCCTTAGTTGAGAAGACAAATGCCATAACCCCAAACATAGCTTCACAGAATCACAGGATCACAGACTGGCTTGGATTGGGAGGGACCTTAAAGACCATCCAGTTCCAAACCCCTTCCACTAGAGCAGGTTGCTTAGAGCCCCATCCAGCCTGGCCTTGAACACTTCCAGGGATGAGGCAACCTGTTCCAGTGCTTTACCACCCTCACAGTGAAGAATTTCTTCTTAACATGCTTCATTCTTCCTCCTTCCCCTGAGCTTTTACTGCTAAGCATGATGTCATATGGCATGGAATGTCCCTTTTTTCAGCAAGAATCAACTGTCCTGGCTGTGCCCCCTTTCAACCCTTTGCCAACCTCCAGCCAACTTGCTGGCTGAGATAGGCAGAGGAGGAAAGAGAGAAAACCACAGATGCTTTGTAAGCTCTGTGCAGCAATAGCCAAAACACTCTTGTGTTACCAGCACCATTTCAGCCACAGTTTCAAAGCATCGCTCCACACAGGCTGTTAGGAAGAAAAGGTAACTCCATCCCAGCCAGGCCCAGTACACTTGTCTAACAAAGATCCTGAAGGACAAAGTTGTACTGGAGAAGCTGGCATAACTTCATAAAGAAGTTCATAAAAGTCACTGTGATCTTATTTACAAGTTATTATGGAAATGGCTGACGGCTCCCAGGGAGTTTTTCACATCTCCTGATGTTGCTCAGAAATTCTGATGGAGTCCAAAATGCTTTGACTAAGATTGCACAGTGGTGTTTTAGTGTTTTGAGACCACACAGACACTGATGCATTGCCATGTAGGCACGAACAGCACCCACTCAACCCCAGTGCTCTGTATCATGGGAACAGCTTGCAGACCTTTGCTTTCAGAGATCTTGCTTGAATAGGTTATACAAGAACTAAGAGCTTTTCACAAAGTGATCAAGTGTTTATGAGCCAGGAAACAGAGCAAATATATTTCTTTGCAGGTTAATGTAAATCCAGCTGGGATCTTAAAAAATTTAACAGACGAGCTTCAGAAAGGTACACTTCAAGATAAGTGGAGACATGGCAACATCCCCACTTAGAGCTCCCTCACACGCAGAGGGTACCATCATCCTGGCTTGGCGAGGTTGTGTCAAGGGAGATGTGTCACTGTAGCAGCTGCTCATTTCTAGATGCTCATTTCATCCATCTGCCCTGCAACCCGTTGTGCTGTTAACTGCATTTGCCTGTAAGGACATTTGTCTTCTCAGCAATTCTGTAATGGTTAGACATGCTACAGCCAACTGCTAAATGCCACAGACCATCAGAAATGAATGCAGAGTCATATGGGCCGTTGCATAATGGAGTCAGATGAGGTCATTTTTCTCCCCTGTTCCAGGTACTGCAGTTTGCACTGAGGAGCTCTGTCATCTCACCCAGAAGTTAATTAAACAGGAAGTGTCTAAACTGCCACAGTAAGAGAGCCCAAGCCTGACCTTCAGTCCCCAGGAGGCATGTTTGCTCAGTAGGTAGCTGAATGACAGAGTTTCTGAGTTTACAAAATACACACACACACACACACACACACACACACACACATTTAGGTAAATTCAGTTCCCATTAGCATGGCTATAAATTAGGAATGGGTTTACTGCAACACTGTCAGACTTGTTTGGCTCTGATTTCCAAAATGCTTTATGCTAGTTGAAATTCAGTTGAAATCAAATCTCTGCTGATGTCATTCAAGTTCTGATTGTTTTCCCTGACAAGAAATTTGTCCCCTCTGTTACCTTGAATGAATAAAAGTTCTTTTGTTCCTGGCCACAAGCTCACAAACCAGGTGAACAAAGGCTTTCTGCACTGGTGACCTCCAGCTTTGTTGCTATAGGAATTGTAAATGGGGATGAATAAACAGATGCTAAAGATTTGGATTTTATTCTACTAAAGGAGCAGAAATTCCTCACTTCAATGTTATCCTGATTTCTCAGCAATCAATCTATTTTAAGGCTATAATGTTCCTTTTCAATAGTTTTACTGACTTTAGGTAACAGATATGGAATTCCTTTCCTTGACAAGGTTGTTATGCTGTTTGTCACACTAAGGACAAGAGATTTGTCCCAACAAAGGATAAGATTTATAGGAGCAAGTTATAATTATTTTTAGTAACCGGTTTTGGCTATTTCATCTTCCCTGTCCAGGCCAAATGGATGTTTGGGTATTAGAAATTCAAATGTACACTCATCTGCCCATTCTGGTTTGCAATCTCAACTCCTTCTAAAATGAAAAAAAATACAGGTTTTGGAGTTGTGGAAGAGCTTGAAGCTATGAAGCACCTAGGAACTACTGCTTCAATTTACAGGATACATGAAGAAGCTATTCTGAGAGAGGTGCACAACAAATTCCTGTCAACGCCACCTATGTATGGCCAAGGACACGAGGAACACATCCAGCCATGAAGAAATGGCCTCTCAGCCACCACTTCATGGTCAGAGCTGCATCAGAGTTTCAGACTCTGTTTTTCCCAAAATGAAATTATTATCAGTATCTGCAAGTAATGTGCAAAAGTAAAATCTCTCTACCCCGGTAGACAAATCTAATTAAGACTTAGCTAAGATGTTCAAGGTGTTCATCATTGGAAATAATGGAGTTGAGGCTGGATGGGGCTTTGAGCAACCTCGTCTAATGAAAGGTATCCCTGCCCATGGCAGAGGATTTGGACTAGGTGATCTTTAAAGGTCTCTTTCAACTGAAATAATTTTGTGGTTTAATGATAAACCTCTCAGGTTTGATGTGCCAAGAGGATTACTTCTGAATAAATGTTTTGTAGATCATCATTTCTAGTGTATGAGAGAGAGTGTGATGCTCAAGATCAAAAGTGGAAAAAATTGTATAAGGGGATGCCAAAAGAAAACTGATTTGAGGCAGCCTTGAGGTGGAGTTCAGACTCCTTTGCATAAAACCAGAGTTTTTTGGCATGGCTCTGTGAAATAGATGAGGTCTGTTGTCAGGAGTGGAATGGAAATGCTGCCTGCTTGTACCATTCACAGAGAGAACAACTGAGGAAACAAGGGCACAGCTCTGCCCGGAGCTCTGTAGTTGCTCTGTGGCAAAGATGAGAGTAGCACAGAGGCATTCTGGGTCCTGTGCCAGAGTGTAGTCATTTCATGGTATAACATCTTTTTCCTTACTACAGTTTAATCATTTGGGCTGAAGTATTCCAAGTTGGAAAATCTGTTCATGGCTGAATTTGAAAACTTAAGGCAGAATGGTTCAGATCTTTCTGAGCAGGCAGCTCTGGTGCTCCCACACCTTGAAACAACATAGGAATTTTGGCAGGACATTTACTTGGGTCAAATCCTTTGCTTTCACCTTCAGATTTTATAACAAGGAATTTAGAAGAATCTACAAGTTCATTACAGTTCTGCAAGTGGAGGGGTTAACCCACACTTCTGTGAACCACAGAGATATAGACCTAAGCACTGAATGATTGCAGATCTTTAGGAAAATACCATGTGATCTTGTTGTTTGGAGCTGACTCATAACACATGCACAGCATGAGCAGGGTAACCTTAAATCTGGCATTATGGTACTTGCATATGCTTGGATTTTCAGGTTTAATAGCCTGTGTGTAATGTATATTTATCTGTCTGTGTCTACGTACTCTGTATGTGTGTTTAGGCTTTGCTATGGAAAAACAGCCAACCTCTGTTTCAGTAGCAACTGGGAATTACACAGAACAGTGAAATAAAGCTGTGGAAAGGATTGTTTTGATCTGAGATGTTATTTCTGTTCTGATTTCTCTTTTCTTTTCTTCCTTTGCCTTAATCAAAACCATTAAACCAAGATCATATCTCAGAGCTAAAGCAAGCCCATAGGGAATTTCTGAAATGTTCAAAAGGAGTGCAAAGAAGAAATTTTGCTTTATTTGCAATGATTGTAGATGTTCTGTGCCAGATCTGGTCCCTCCTGTAGGCTCAGAAAAATTACTTAAACAGTCCTAATTGATGAACACCAATTAACAGGCATAGGTAAACTAGCATTAGTGTGCCAATCTCTCCATGCATGAGATGAATCACCCCCTGGAACAGACCCAACCTAGAAATTGTGCTGCTCTGAGAGTTGTAATAAAATTATTTGAGTTTCTACATTCTAAAGTAACTCTTCATCTCAGTGCTGATATGTGGACATGGCTAGCAGCAACAATCCTGGTTGTAATAGGATTAAATTAAAGAGTAATAGGATTAAGCTAAGGAATGGAAAATGAAGTTTCAATAGTAAATTTCCTGATGATGAGACTCCACCTGACAAGTAAAGCTTATCACCTGACACTGAATCACTTAGGAAATATACAGTGCAGAAATTTGATAAGAGAAGGGATTAAATCTAATGCCCCTTCTCCATCTCAGAGTTTTAATGATTTCTATCTTCTTTGCAGGCTCGTGTAATTTAGCATGAAGAAAACAATTAAAAAGAACATTCAAGTAGACTTTTGCAAGTCTACTTTTATAAATCACTCTCTGGAGAAAAGGTGGGCCTCTCCTGTTGTTGATTCTTAACAAAATGATCCTAAGTTGAATGAGAGGTTGGACTCTTTTAACTTCAGTGATTCACATGAACTCCAAATGTTCATGTGAATCACTCACATTTGCAAAGCAAGAGGTCCTAGACACCTGAGTATTTCAGGCTATTCTGTAAACCTGCTTTCAACATAGGCAAATCCATTTAAATTATTTTAAATACCTTTGGAATACCTTTAGTTATTTGTGTGTTGTTTCCTGGAAAACCAGAAAAGGATGATGGGTGTGGATGATTCAGCTGAAAAAAAAAGTCTCTTAAAGACTTTAAAACTGGCTGTTCTCATATTCCTGAGAGACAGGAATGAATTTCAATTACAGAAGTTCCTAGAGTTGACAAAATACTTAGGAAAAGGTTAATCTGGGTCTAGGATTGTGAGTCCTAAATCAGAATTGTACCCAGCTGGCAGTACATGGGATATTTCCTTCCTGTCTGCCAACTTTATCCATAGAGGAGCTAAAGACTAGGCTTGCAGACTTCCTTTTGTCCTCAGAAATGCCTGGAGAGCAAGATAAAATACAGGGTACATCCTCACTTACTCACCATGCTGTCTGCTTTGCATATGGATAGCTTGGCAGCCTGCATCTCACAAAAATCCTGGGGCAACTAAACAATGAGGAAGGATGACCATGGACCTTCATGCATAAGTAGACCAGGCAAAGCTTTTTAATTTTTTTTGTAACTGAGAGTGAATTTCATATTGAAGCTATTTGGGTTCGAGGAGAGCGTGGGCTGAGGTGGTCAGTAAGGCTCAGTTTTTAAAACCTGTGCCAGTATCTTAACCAGATATGGCTTTTGAATAAGTGGGATTTTATTCACCAGGGCCAAGAATCAATTGATTCAATGGCAGGTGTATGAGTTGAAGCTGCTATAGTTTTATTAGCTTAAAACCGTGATTTTTTGTTTCCTTGAAACTGGGTTGGTGATGCAAAGGAGCATAGAATAAAAACAGTTATATCTTCCTTCTACTCTAGTTTCTCTTTTTGTGAGGAAATGAAGGGCCTCTCCCTTTGTAGGCTGAAATTATCATCTGCTTTCTTCTGAAGCCTTTTCACACTGGGCACACTAGGACAAGCATGTGGCCATTGCTGTCTCTAGGAATGAGTTTGTGAGGCTGGACATGATGGCCACTGCCTTGTCCTTGGGCACATCAGCCACACAGACAGGTCAGTTCCTAGCTGGGATCAGCAGCAGCAAGGAGGCAGCTCTGGGGGACAGTGAGCAGTTCAAAGGCGTGTGATGAACTTCCTGCTGCTCTTGTAGAGTCAAACATTCTTCACCTGCTCCTCTGTTAGGCATAGATAATAGGTTTGAATAGTAGATGAAACATGGGCAAAACTGGTTAAAAACTTCCATTTTCCCGTGAATCTGTCTGAAAAAAATTCGGAAGTATTCCTAACCAAGGAGTTCCTGGTACCTTCTGGTCTCTAAGAGGACATCAGCAGAGCCCTGTCTGCTTGACCAACAGATCTGATGTTACTTGAATTTATATAAACCAAAAAACAATTATGAGTGTTCTGACTTGGCAGATATGAAGTCCAGGTAGGTAACAGGCTTGAACTGGAGAACTGTAGGCATTGCATCATAAAACAATTTCCTAAGTCACCGATAGCAAATAAATTTGAGCAGCTTCTTTATGCTGCCAAGCAAATCCAGGAAGGTAACATGGCAAGCCAGTGGAGCGAGAGAAAAATCAATTTTCATTTAACTCTGGTGGAAGTAAACTGGAGGGTTAAAATTTGGTGGTCAATTCCTGCTATAGAAGGAAACTGTTCTCATTGTCCTGAGGGGCAGAACTGTGGAAACAGCTGTTTTTCTGTATTCACGGCCTAAGTGAAAAATCACTAAAATTAATTTATTTGGGTTTGATCGAGAGCAAAAAGACAGACAACAACCTAACAGTAAAACCAAATAGCTTTCATATAAATTGGAACAGTTAAATATTTTTTTAACATTTGAGGAAATATATTTAGGAAGGGGCTAAGAAGCTTTGTTTCTGTAAAAAAAAATTCCAAGTGTTTCATTTAAAGAAAGGTGGAAACAGGATTTGACACTTTTAGTTGCTGAGAGCATCTGAATTTGTGACAAACTGTCTGATCAAAACATTTCATGCCACTTTGCATGAACTCAAGAAAGTCTGTAGTGGAGCTACAAGCTGCACAGGGACAGGTTTCTGTACACCAGAGCAGGGACTGCTAAACAATCCTTCCACCTCAAATGACAAAAAAGAACATTTCCATGAAGGTGGAAGCAGCAGTACAGAGGAGACAGGCCCATAAAAGATGAATGAGCACTGGCAACCTGGTGCTTTCCTTGTGACATGGGTAGTCATGAAGAGCAAGTCTGTTCCGGGGTTGTCAGGTTCTACCTGTGTGTTTAAAGTGAGCCGATGTGGATGGAGGGGCTCTCCTGGGTGTGGAGAGCTGTGACTCGTGCTGTGCTGCACCTTCAGCATGTGTGGTGCTGCAGGAACCCCTGCCATGAGCCAGGTGACTGCAGTGGAGGGGTCTGCCAGTTCTCTGCCTGTGTGCTTGACAAGGGCTCTTCTTCCAGCAGGCAGGACTTTGCTGAATTGCAGGAGGTTCCTGTTGTTGCCTTCCTCCAGCCTGTCCAGGTCCCTCAGAGCAGCAGTCCTTCATTTTGATTTTGTTCCCACTGTGGTGGAAGGAGAAGGCAGATGGAGAAATCGAGATGTTGTTTCTGCTTCTCCCTTTTGTTCCTTGAGCTGCAAAGAGGTTTCTTTTGGGGATAAAATCAAGAAACATTTACTAAAAAAGTGTAATTCAGGTGGAAACGGATCATTAAGCTCCACTTCAGTAAGTCAGCGACAATGAATCTATGGACAGGAAAAAAAGGATGCAAAATTTAAAAAAGGTTTAATTGAATGCAAACGAGTTTGATGACATTGATGTTTCTGGTTCTCTTTGATGCAGAATTACATTGAGCTGGTCAACCAAATAAAGGCAGGGAGTTCTGACTTCAAAAACCTTAAGTCTAGCTAATTTTAACAGACTAACACAAGCATGCAATTGCTCTTCTGTGACAATATGCTGGTGCCTACTAATCATCTCATTCCTGGGATGTCTGAACTCAGGCAGCTGCTGCTCCAAACTGGCTGTGACATGGATCGTGTCTAGAATGAATGGAACTCAGACACACTTGATGAGATAAATTATGGCATAACAGTTTTCTGCTCCTAAAATGGGAAGCACCAGCATTTTGCCGGAGGGAATGGGTTGCATCTTTTTTTCAATGCCATCACTCTGTGACAAGAGTGCAGACTTGGTAAGAATCAGTAATATCCATTCATAAAGAGTTCCAATCCAGGTGCATATGAGAGGAAAAATACCATGCTTCTTGAACAGAAGATCTACTTCTTTCCATTGGAACAAAGTGTTACCAAACAAGAGCTTTTCCCTATTCCCATGAGCTCAGACCTACTTTTGTCAGGATAAATAACCAAATTAAAATTCTTAGAATTCAAAAGGGACAGGCAGGCTCAGGTATTTCAAATATTTGGTGGCTTAGAATTATTTCTGAATAGAGTTAGAAATAGTAAACCATACCTTTTAACGTAGAATTAATCTGCTCAGAGGACTTGAGCATAGGAGCAGTGTGTCTGGCTCAGAAAGGACACCAGACTATCCTCACATCCCAGCACAACAGCCTGGCTACTGCTGCACAGTTGTGCTCCCTGCATCCCTGCACTCCCTCCAAAGGTTTGGCTTCTTTGGAGATACTGGGTGCTGTGATTTATAGGCATTTTCAGCTTTTGGTAAATTAACTGGGTGCTTGTCTGGTCCACAACTGCAGGATTACAAAAAAGAAATTTATACCATTTTCATGGTATGGCCTCAGAATGAAGGTGAAGATTGAGCCTGGAGGCTCCCTCTGCCTCCTTTGAACCTGTGGAGTTGAAGTGACAACACACTCATACTTTCTGCTTCTTGACTGTAGGTGCAGCTTGTGGCCATCAGCACAGCGGGATGATGCAGGGGGAAGCACAGCTTAAACCTGTGTACTAATTGCATCAAGGGCTGTCAAGGAGCAGCTCTTTAGATCAGCTGATTTCCTCATTAGCTCGTCCAGTGGTTTTCATCAGGAGCTGCTCAGCAGCCTTTCTAACCCTTGACAGGAATATTTCTTCCTCCTTGCAGGGAAGATTGTAAAATAATGTGTTATCATTCAATATAGAAACCAGGTTTCTTCCCTTCCACATTATGAAGCTGTGAGTGTGATGTGATTTAAGTCAGCCTTAAATGCAAATAAAGAAGAGAAGGATATATTCCTATACATATATAATATATTCCTATATATTCCCCTACTTGCAGGTGTTGCTAATACAGTTTATGCAGGGAATTCCAATGCAAGAGTAACTATGGTTCATCTACCAAGCATAACTTTTAATTGTGGTTCTAACTATTCCCTTGCAAATGTGTATATTGCTCATAAACTGGAAGCATCAATGCTAAAGACCACTAAATTTATGAGTTGATATGCACACACAAGAGATTCAAATTATGATTGCTGCATAATTGAAATACCTATACAAATACAGAGCTAGGCATAATGGCAGATAGTGCATTTCTTTTGTAAATAACCAGTGCATTTCTTTTGTAAATAACCATTGTAGTTCTATTCAAATTATTCCTTGACTCTTGGTAAAGTTTATAGACGTGAAACAAATTTGCCTCACTAAATGGTTGGTACTGTATACTCAGTTTGAAACTGGAGTGGAAGAAGATATGATGGGAAAACAAAAGGATTTTTAAAAAGTCCAGGAATCATTATGGTTGGAAAAGACGCCTAAGATAGTTGAGTCCAACCATGAAATTTTTTACAGGGATGGTGATGCCACCACTTTCCCTGATCAGCCTATTCCACTGCCTGACCACTCTTTCAGTAAAGACATTTTTCTTAAAATCCAATCTTCCAATCCAAACCTTCTTCCCTAGTGCATTTTTTTTTTTTTTGAGAGAGCAGCACATTCCTGCAGCCAGGCCTATGGGGGCTGAAGCCTACCCAGTGCACAAGAAAGGTGAAATGCTTCAAGCCGGCATTTTGTGGACATGCTAGAGTGACAGAAAGAACTCAGCATTCCTCCCCTTTATTCCACCCCTTCCACAGAAGCCAACCCCACTGCCTTCTAGTCCTTCTCTAGTCAGCCATGCCCTCCCAGGCCTCTGGCAACTCCAACCCCTCCATGCTCCCTCCCTCCTTCCCACACCAGTGCATGTGTGGCCACTTGGCAGGGCTCCAAGCTCATCCTTCAAGGGACAGGATTTGGAATCTGTGATTTAAAAGAAAAAACCAAAAAAAAAAAAAAAATAAGGTTCTTATGTTCTTTCTAAGCTTTTAAGAATAATGTTTTTTCACTGAACCATACATTTTCCGTATAAGTTTGCAGATTACAGGCAATAGTTACATACTGTACTGTATGGTGTAGTCTGTTCTCTGCTTAGTGTATTGCAATAGCTATTAGTACACTTACATTCATCCTCTTTTACAATCCATGGCACCAGTCCCTAGAGCAAGTAGTTCTAAGATTTACTGGCTGTAAGCACATTTTAGCTAAAATACTCTTGTGATTTGTTACAGAGATATTTTAAACCTTAATGTATTAATGTCTACAGTAATGCTGCTTTAATGCTAATGGCCCTATTATTCAATTAAGAAAAATATATGTTTTCTCATTCTGCCTTTATGTTCAAGGTCTTACATTTATTTCTGTTCTGCTGAAGTTTTGTGCATGTGATGTATCCCCCCTATAATCAGTAGTAGGAAAAGAACAAGTTCTTTTACAGAGGAGATAGTGATGATTGCTTTTAGCATAGGTAAAGGGTTAATGAGCACGGAGTAGGTCTGTATTCAGGTCAGCCAAAGGGATTCAAAAATAGACCTCACGAGAGGAAGGTTTTCACAGCCTAATCAAGACAGGCATTTTGGAATCTCTCACCCAGTACAATACCATGGGGCTGCTATATAAGATGTGATATGCTGATGTAGGCACAGTTTGTGGTAATTGGGAGTGGGGCTGCAGCCAACCCTCATCCCCAATGGGCTACAGCTGTGCAGGGCAGCTGAGCAGCATTGAGGGTAATGAGACAGGGAGTGCCCAGGGCACTGAGCCTCATCCCCAGTGGGTGCAGCTGTGAAATGCAGGTGAGCAGCATTGAGGGTAATAAGACAGGGAGTGCCCAGGGCACTGAGCCTCATCCCCAGTGGGTGCAGCTGTGAAAAGCTGGTGAGCAGCATTGAAAGCAAAGAGACCTGGAGTGCCCAGGGCACTGAGCCTCATCCCCAGTGGGTGCAGCTGTGCAGGGCAGGTGAGCAGCATTGGAGGTAACAAGACCTGGTGCACTGGCCAGTCACGAAGGGAACAGAGGGCACACAGGTGCAATGCATGAACAGTCAGGGTATAAAGAACAGGAAGGGTAGCTGTTTGCAGCCTTCTGGTGTGATGTTACTCTGTATGAGGAGATGCTTGGAGCCTTCTGGTGAGGTATGGTGTTACTTTGTATGGGTTGAAGCCTTCTACAATTGTATGGTGGTACTCTGTGCATGGTGGCCCTCTCAGCTGTAGCATATGCTGGGACACACTGATAGGTTTCTCTTTCTGGCTGCGTTTTAAGCACTTACACCTATATTTTGTGAGTAGGCTTTTGGCCTGTTAGGCACTCTGTAAGAGCATGTGCTGATCTGATCAGGCCTCTCAGAGCTCTGTGGGCTTCTTTGCTTAATTTTTGTGTCTGGCTTGAGTAAAAGCAGGTGCCACTGTAATGAGAGGGGGAAATGTGCAAAATTCTGTGCAGCTGGGGAACTTTGCAATCTAAACAGACCAGGTGAGCTGTATCTCTCCAAGTCAGCTATAACAAGAGCTGCCCTGTTGGGAGTTGTAAGATAACTTTTGGGTAAGCTAGCACTGTGGCTGGTTGTAAACTGTTTATCACTTTAGCTTTATAGTGGGGATAGTTACTGTGCAATATTGCAGACTGCAGAAACATTGGTACTTGCATGGATTTATGAAATTTAACTGGAATGTTCTTTGCTGGGGAGACAGCTAAATGTCTCTATGACCATAAGTCTGAAGGGTGAACCAGAGAGCAAGAGCATGTTTACTGTCCAATAGTTGATGGAAAAAGGTATGGCTTGGTCTCCTCTGAACAATTTGAGGGTTGTCAAGAGCAATCCTGAGAAGGGAAAACATCCCTACTGTTACATCTGTGCTCCAGATGCCTGTCAAAGACTACGTGTTATACAAAGGGCTTTCCTTGGGGTGGCTCTGGTGACAGGGAGCTCCCAAATCCAGCTCCTGGGGGTTGCCTGGTATCACAGCATACAGTCAGAGAATATGAGTGTTGTTTTGACACATGTTTGTATGGACTGGAGTCAGTCAGATGTCCAGGATCCCATAGCATTGTGATCTTTGAAGTGATTTATAGAATCTTAACGGAGTCTGGTATGATGGATGGGAATGATCCTCCAAAACTATTCTTCAAACTAAAATATCTTCTCACTGCTGTGCACAGCCCATAAATCATCACAGCTTTCTCTAGCTATTAATTTCCTGAAGAGGGCTGCTTACTTTCTAGGGGAAATGCTGCTGCAGGGATGTTCTACACCAGTGGCCAGGCCTTAGCAGGGTACCTTCTAAATATGACAAATGTGTTGTCTCCTATGTGCTCCCTTTCTAAGATGAAATCCGAAGTGATCTCTCTTCTATGAAGTGATCAAGAAATGGCATGAGAGCACCTCTTAGCCAGGGTCAAAAGCAAGCCTAGAGCTGTGCCAACATGTGCAGGTGGTGTCATTGCATTACCCACAGCCTATGTGGTTTCCCCTATGCAGAAGTTCTAAAGATGAGCAGAATTGTCCTGACTCTGGGACCACACCAGAGCTCACACAAAACTGAGTAACCCTGCCAGGGTGGCCAAGTTGACTGCATGTCACAGGGGTGCTTCCACCACAGTTTGCCTGAGGTGAAAGCAAACATAACTCCCACTTTTGGAGTAAGGGCACCTTTTCCATTTTGCAGCATGTGCAATGAAAGCTTTTGTTGCTCCCATTAAAGGTTTTTGCTGACTCAAGCAGTACGTTGCACCTACAAAGGTTAAGAGTGGTACTGGCTGCCAGGTCTAATAGTAAGGGCAAGATGACATATTTTACAGAATTACAGGATAAAGCAGTGCCAATATCTAATTTTCACTGAGAGTGAGAGCTGTAGGGATTTACAGCTTGATCTGTGAAAATGATTTCCTTAAATGTTGGCTGAATTTATTTTTCAGGCATTCATAATGTTTTAACTAAAATGCAAAATCACTATTTGTGTGCTAGTTTATACAATAATTAAATTTGCAATTATTCATTTTTGTGCAGTTATGGATAGAGAACCCCTAACTCACCCCCTTGCTGACTCAACTGATCTGCCTACCTATACTGACATAATTTAAATCGGTAAAGCAGCTCCTGAAGTTTAATTCTGTTAATATTTGTGGAAAACTCGTATACTACAGGAGAATGCATTGCAATCTACGTTAGCTTTTGCATCACGAAACTGTTTTTACTAGTGGATGCTTTGCAAGTCAATAAAACACAACCAACTTGACTTCCCAATCCTCTGCTGAGTATGCTGTCAGTTAGGAATAAGACCAAATTGATTTTACTTGCAAATTGGGCAGAATTGATGTGGAGTCATTGATCAAGTACAGAGACTCCTAGACTTGGGCTTTTTAAAAAGAGGAGTTATATTTCAAATTTAATAATGCTTTTAAAGCATGCAGTCATCCTCCCTGCACTGCAAATAAACAAGCTGATATAACTACCTGACTATTTCTCCCCTGAACTCTTGGTAAATAAAGGAGGGAAGAAGTGATTTTAAGAAATGCCCAACACATATTCTGTGTTACACTCTGGGCAGCATGCAACACAGCTGCTTATTTTCTGCTTTTTAATTTCAAAAGCATTTTTGCTCAAAAAAGACCATATCTTTACTGCAACTACATTATCCTGAAATCTGTCCTCCAGGTTGCTGCTGGGTGCAAGGTTCTGTTTTATTCTGTCAGCTGGTAGCTGAAGAGGCTGAGCTTAGTGAAAAACAACAGCACTTATCTGAACTGTGGACTCCAGGGGACACTTAACATCAAGGCTTTTGTTGCTGGCAGCACAAAAGGAGCTGCTTTAATGAGCTTTAAAGTCACATTAGAATGTCATAAAAATCAAAGTTCTTACAGAGTGTCCTTAGCAAGGTCTGCTGCTTGGATAGACCCATGGTTAAGAAATTCCAAAATCGGGTTCAGGTAAAAAAATATTTTATGGTAAAGTTCCTCTACTAGTTATTTCCATTTTCCAACTCCTTGTCCCTGGTGCTCTAATAATGTTGAGCAAAAAATTAATAGGGAATGATTTTTCAGTGGACTTTACTGGTTTTAACCAGTGGTGCTGGTGGTTAACCATTTTCTCAGTGTTCATTCAGTATTTAAAATCCATAGATGAATAATTCCAGAGTGGTATTTGGTCTCTAATTAGTTAGTTAGACTAATTTGGTCTCTAGTTAGTTAGTCATTGTGCCTCCTGGATGTGACTGATAGATGAGTTTAAACAGATATGTATGGCATGTGGTTGGCTTATTCTTTCATTGGATGCATTTAATTGGATAATTGTGTTCCAGTATAAAAACTGCATTTAATTTAAAGGTTGTGGTGGAGTCCTCTGAATCTTAGCTACAGTGGGAAATATCCATGTCAGTGGGGATGTGTCATCTATGATCAAAAGTGACTATCAAAAGGCTATAGATAAATAGCCCCCTGATTTCAAGTTTTCTGTTACTTTCCCTTCAGATGGGCTGGGACTTCTTAGTCAGGCTTAAAAATCAGCTTTTTGTGATGTGCAGCTCCAGTCTGGTTAAAGGAAAGGGGCCAATGACAGACAAAGTCTCCCAGAGAGGGTGTCAGGGCTCTGCCTTTCCTGCCTCTTGCACAGGAGGAAGAAGGGAGTTTGCTGGCAATGGGAGCTGACCTTGCATCCATGCCCTGTGGGCACCAAGGTGTGCTGGGGAAACTGCAGGAAAAGCTTTATTTTAGAAAGTGTACTTTAAGACTCCCAGGCTGCCCTGTATTAGTGCAGTGAGTGCTGAGTGGTGTGCTGGCAGAAATGCCTCCTGGGAGAATACACAGCTTGTGGCTGCTATTTTTGGAACAGTCAAAAACCATTGGGAAAGAAGCTCCTCCTAGCTGCTCTCTGAGCTGTTATTTTGCATCCTTCTGTGCACTGAGAAACCAGCTGAGGGAAGGCTTGTGGACACCTCCAGGGTGGAAGAAATGAACATTTTTGGCTTTTTAAATAATAAAGTAGGAAAGATGAGACAACACTTCAATTCTTTTTAGAGGGCAGGATGTGCCTCCTGTCCAAGAAACTTTGCCAATGTCAGGTTGATGACAGGTGGAGTAGTGGTGCTTGTTTTCCCTTGAACTCTTCATAGCCTCCCTGCCTCCATTTCTGCCCATTTCCCTCACACATGCTCCTGTCCATACATGGTGCAAATCAGTTGATAATACCTGACTTGTAGGCTTGGCAATTTATTAAAATTAAGAATGCCAGTGCCAAAGTGCCCAGGACAACATGGAAACCTCAAATTTTGTTTTTGGGGTCTTTGTGTATGGTTTATCTGAGCTTCCTCCTGTAGAGCAGACTCAGAATGACTGCATCAGAAACTTGCATCACATAGGACATGAACTGAATCAGCTGTGTCTTATCCAGGGTCTGTGGCTATCCGTGCTTTTGGGTAGCTGCTGGGAGAGCAAAGCAGTGGTAAATGAGAAAGAAGGTCCAGGTTGCAAAGATTGGGGCTGCAGAGCCATGTCATGCACTGTGTCTGCTTTCCCAGCTCTCTTGCAGATAACATCATGTAGCTGCCATTTCTCCTGCTCTGAATTCCCATTAATCGTTGTACCGGCCTCACCTCATGTAATGAGTGCTACCAGCCTGTGCTTCAGTGTACTTCAGTATGCTGATTTCAGGACAGCCCAGTGAATGCCAGACCTTGCAATTTGCCATGTTGAACCTCATGAGGATCCTATGGGTCCATGTCTTGAGCTTTTCCTGCTCCCTCTGGATGATATCTCATCCTTCAGGCATGTCAGCCTCACCACTCAGCTTGGTGTTGTCTGCAGACTTGCTAAGGGTACACCTGATCCCACTGTTAATGTCAATGATGAAGATATTGAAGATGGTCCCAATACAGACCCCTGAGGGACACCACTCATCACTGGGGTCCACTGGGACTCTGAGCTGTTGACCATTACCCTCACCCACCAAACAGTCCTCCCATCAAATCCATGTCCCTCCAATTTAGAGAGGAAGAATGTTGTCAAAGGCCTTACAGAAGTCCAGAGCCTTGGGGTCTGTAGCTTTCCCACTGTCTGCTGGTGTAGTCTCCCCATCAGCCTACATGTGTAGACTCATGTCAAATGGTGTTCTCAAGAACCCAGCTCAGTGCTACTGAGTATAGTATAAATTGTGTCCATCCATCTGTCATTATCTAAATACCTTAAAAACTCATTAACTAATTGAGTTGCTGCTATGCGTGTCAGGGATGAATTCAACTCATTGCTGTGAGATAAGATTTCCTGCTGTTGTTTATGTGGCTGTAAAAATTCAGCTCAACATGACATCAGCTCTCATTCCTCAACAACTGCAGTAAGATTTATGACAGTGTTTCCAGCAGCATGTTTCTTCTGTTGTTAAAGAAGACAGAGGAGATGAGCACATCAAAGGCATGCCCTCATCTAGCAAAAGGCAACAAAATTTACATAAAGCAGCACATCATTTTTGTCTTCCATTTGCTGCTGATGTGTTCTGTAATGTGGCAGCAGCTGTGACAGGAGCAGTGAAAGTGCCTGATCTATGTAACCTCCAGCCAGTGCTGGTAAATGCTGTAGAAATGCTGTGGGATGATGGACATGCAGTCTCTTTAGGCAAAACTTCATGCTCTAGAAAACCTTTCTTACAGGGTTTAATTTGGCTGCATAGATGAGAGAGTTCCACACAGTTGGCCTACTGCCATGTCTCCTTCCTCTCACTTGTGTGAAGGACCTTCATTTACTTTGACAATGGTATCTGCTTTGCCAGCATATCTCCCTCATGCTTTTCCTTGTGCTGCCCCACAATGGGAGCTGATGCTCTCCTTCATCTTGCCCTGCCCCACATAGCTGCAAGTCGAGTGACTTCACTCGTGGGTCTTTTCAGCTGTACGTGAAATGCAAACCCCCTGTTTCAGATAGGAGATGAGATCACTGCAGTAGGGAACTAAGAACCAAGCTGTGACTACAGATAAGGAGAAAGTATTTAAATTTGGTGTTACAGGAGTCAGAAAATAAGGATGGAGAGAGTTCAGTGCAAACTCAGCTCTATCAGTGGAGTTCACAACTAAGTGAAGTCAAAGCAAATAATGAGGCAGCCAAGCTTATGGCTTGAAGACCATCAGGTTAAGAGTATGGCAAATGAGGGACAGGAAGGAGGTGTCTGAAGAGAGGAAATAGAGATCAGAGGGGATGTTCAGAGACAGGCTTCACATCTTGCTGAAATGCAATCAGTGTGTTGCTCAAAGGTGAAGAGTGCTGATCATGGTGGGGTTAACACATGATCACAGTTTGTTTCTCCCTGTCTCTAAGAAGGCAGCAAAAATCTCCTCAGCACAAAGCTGAGGCCTTTGTAGGTGTGAGGGAAGAATGTAATCTTTTCAATTGAAACTACTGCTTCCACTAGCTAGGTCTTCTGTCCAGCTCCTGGTATGGCTTCGTAGTCAAGGAGTGATTTGAGGCACTCACTTGATCAACACCCCTCACAGAGCAGAATTATGGAATTTCCCATTGACTGCCAGGGGTCAAAGGGATCCAAATATATTTATTTTGCACCTCTTTTAGTTCTTTTACTTATTAACAGTGTTCTTTATATTAAAGTCATTAGTTATTTCTGCAAACATGTTGAAAAAAATTCCCTATTTTAATGCTTTGTCATCAAGCAATTTTCAGTTTACTGGTTTGGAAATGATGAAAAAGAGACACATCAATTTTCAGCATTAGGTGTGTTATGACAATCAGTCTTTCTTACATGTTCACTGTGACAGCTCTGCAGACAAGCATCAATCAACTGATGTTTTCCAACTTCAAAGGCAGTGTTTGGCCTATGACACCACAGGCTTGTTCATCAAGCAAGATACTCTCAAGAGACAAGGTAGCATTTAGATGCTGTGACTTCCCCGGTGAATATACTTTTTCAATAAACAATGCAAGTACGTAGCATCATGCTTGGAGCTTCCTAAAAGCCAAAACTATAAATTACTAGTAACCTTTGGCAAAGCTTAATTTATGCATTCCCATTCATGCAACAGTCATGTCTGACTGCATCTGTTTACAAGTGATCTCAGACTAATTTCTTCTTCAATTCCACTGATGCATGCAGTAATAATCTCTATTTTTGCTAGTGAGTGTAGAAGGTGAATCAGCTCCATATTATTCTCAATCTTCCCTCCCACCCTTGGGTTAATTATGCTCTAGAGGGAGATAAAGGTAGGAACTGGGACTGAACAGAAGCATTTTATTTCCAGCCTCCAGTAGGTATATACAGATCTATTCCTTGAAATGCAAATTTATACCACTTTTTCCTCATGAAGTGCAAAAAAATAAAACCGAACCAAAAACTTTAGGTGAAGTAAAAAGCCAATATCCCATAATGCTTGTTCCCATATTGTATTTTCTGAGGAAAAACAATAGTTCGGACATTTTAGAAAGGAAAAATTATTAGAAGTACCAGACCTCTGCCAAGACAAGCAGTTGGAAATCTTGGTGTCTACCTTCACAGTACCCCAGGATAAGGGAGATCCAAATGACAGCAAAAGCAAAACATGTAAGAACCTTCCATATAGGTCATGCAGAACTTTTCCTGTGTAACTCTTCCAATTAGCACAATTTTATTCCATTTAAATCTTTTGAGTAATAGAATAAGATGCCTTCTTTTACCCTAAATCTTATCTGAATAAAGCATAGGCACCTGGTTAAGATAAGGGAGCACCATTCCCATCAAGAAGTGAACATTGTTAGCAGGAGTGGGACTGCTCTTGGTGTGTTGAGCTTACCATTCCTTGGGTCTGCTGGATGCTCTACAACAGCACTGCAAGGGCCAGGCTGTAGGTTGGTGGTCCTGTGCCAAACCTGGGGTGAGTTTTTCTCTTGTCCTTCCTCATTTCTAGCTCTTAGCTGGAGAGTAGGAAAAAGAGATGAAACTCTGGGATTACTCTGGACATGCCACGCTGTGCCGTATATTGGAGCAGAGAATGCCTACAGAAAATTTCTCATAGTTGTAAGATTTTGTTTGCTGGTGATAGAATTACATTTAATTGCTGTTAGTCAAGCTGTGCAAGCCCTTCAGAGAGTGATAATTTATAACTAACACATTATAGAAACCCATTACAAAAAACCTAAAATAGAATTCCATCTACCATGCCCCTTTTTTTAATGTCAAAATTTTAGAAAGATTCCATCAGTTCCTTGTTGGAGAGGTGAAATCTCATTTTCCTAGTTGAGTAGAAACACAAGACGTTAAACCTTTTGTTGTCACTGATGCAGGACTTTTTCCTACATACATTATTTCCAGGTCAATGGGAGAGGTGGTTGGGCTAGATGTTTGGGGCTACTCAATAGTTTTATATGGCGACCATCAAAATCCTGAGTGTGTGTTTCCATGTGCATGGAAAGTACCTGAATGTACATGCCCATCACTGTCTCTTATCCACTTTGTTACATTTCTGAACTTTGTAGAATTTGTAATTCCATGGCCTTGACTATTCTTGGAAAATTCCTGAGCAGAATTGAGGAGGAGGAAATAAACTTCCCTTGCATCTCCTATTAGCATTTTGCCAGCTGTATTTTAGAGGTGAGAAGTGAGATACGTATGCCTGGGGAAATCAAATGGTGGGTTGCTGGAACAGACTGCTCAAAACTTCTTGTATTTGTACAGAGAAGTGTTTTGATGGATACCCCCGGTGAAGGACAATTTAGATTGATCCCTATGCTAATGAGTTACTCAGTGCTTAGATTCAAACAAGTTTGGTACCTTTATTTCCCCACTCTCCCTGTTCAAAAATACTTTAAAAAGGTGAGTCTCATCTGACCAAATGGAAACACCTACACACATGATCTCATCTCGTCTACTTTAGTGATCAATGGGAGCGCAATGGGCACTTCAGCTCATGCCAAAATAGATACTGAAAATCTGCCAGATGTGTCACAACTTATAAGTGAATGTTTCCCCCTGTAGAGTAAAAAGAGAGCAAATGGGGAGTATTTCAGATACAGATATTGATACTGTGGATGTTTAAGGTTAGATTAAGGTCCTTGGACCTGTTCTGGCATGTTCTGGCAATGCTTAGCAAGACCTTTGGAACTGAGATTTACTGATTTACCGCTAAGTTGATTTTTTTTTTTTTAATGTGGTCTGAAATTGTGGTCATGAACTTTTCACAAAGGGAGGCAAAAAAGTTTAAAATACTTTGAGCACAAAAGTTGCATAATACCACTATCCTAATGGCTATAATGTCTTATAATTAACCTCTCCACCGTGCATTCCCTGTAATAGCTACTGTATTCATTGTAGTGCTTGAAACTGAGGCTAAATGCCATTGATAGACATATTTTCTCCACCTTCTCTGTGATTCAGAAGTATTCACAGGACAATATGAGAGATGGCAGATGACATCTCTTCATAATTTGTTTGGTGCTAGTATACACTAAGTAAGGGGTAACAAGAATGGAATTGGAAGAATTATGTCCATACAAACCTGAGTGTTCAACATCAGAATTTGGCTCTTTTTATTTCTTCTGAACAGATAGGCCCCTAAATAAGCAAGTTCTTTTGCAGTCATACTGGTGGGAATGGTATTGAGGATTGGTTAAATTTCTTAGTAGCTTTCTTACTAGCACCCTCATTCTTGGATCTATTGAAAGTAGTGTTAATTGATATCATTTCCTGCTCTTACTGTAATAACCCTTTTATACTAAAAATTCTTCTTACTCAGGAGTGCCAGCAGATAATAATGTCCATGAGTGAGCTGTAGATTTGGAAACTGAAAGAACAGCCTCACAACACAAGAGAACAGACATGGGACTTTGAATGAAATAATTTTTTTCCTTCCAAGATAATGTCCTGTTTATTATGTAGAGCAGTGAGTGCTTAGAGATCTTTTGCAGACATCCAAGCTGAAAAACATCAGAGTGATTCAGACATCAGAGGATGCACAATACAACAGCAAATTCTGATATACTAATTGCTGTGTTGCTCTTGGGTTAATTGAGGAAAAAAAAAATCTGTCACTATTTATTCCCTTACGACTAATATCTAGCTTGCAGGCAAGCTCTATTAGTAGCTGCTTTAAAAATTAATTGGCCATATAACATTATTGAGAAAAAGCTGCATGCAAAAGAGTTGCATGAAATTTCTCATTGTATTTATTTGCAAAACCAACAAGGGTAAGTCACTAAAGGACTCTTAAGGACTTTTCACACTTCAGTTGCATCCCAAATAAAAGACATGAGAATACAATAACATTTAATGGAGTGACATGTTCATACTAATTCTTACACTGCAAACAGCTACAACATTTTATGATCATAAAAATCCTAATCAGACCAGGAACCAAAATGCTGGATGATCTGAAGATCCATAGAAAACCAGTGCCTCAATTTGTAATCCTTAGCAGCCAGGTCTGACTTGGTCAGAAGTCTTCCTTTGTAGAGGAAGAACTTCTGCCTTGCTTGGATAGATACTGCTTCTTCCATCACCTCCATTCTTAAATGTCTGCTTCACTCATGGCTTGAAGGACCTCTTGAGCCCTGTGGTCTGAAGGCTGAGCCCTTCTGTGCCTGCTGAGCCCTCTGTGATTGAGTGCAGCATCAGACTGCGAGGGCTTTGGGGAAAGAGTTGTGCAAACCAGTAAGTTCTGTATTCTGGTAAAGATGTGAATTGAAGTGCTAACCTAGCATTGCCTCTGGCTCCAGTGCCTAAGCATTGTGCTTTTTCATAGAGGAATGTGGATTCTCCTGGAACTCGGAGAGCAATGAAAATAAGAGTGTGTGGAATCATAACAAACAAAGCTCAGAGGACCACAACAGGAAAGCTGTTAAAGCCATCTGTGAATGTTAGTATTCTGCCTCTTGGTCATGCTGGTCTCTCAAATGTGCAGCAAATAAAAGACATCCCATTAATTTTGGGTTTACACCAGCACATACACCAGCTTCTGGGAAATTTGCAAAATCGCTTTATTATATCGGTCCCTCCACAGGTAAAAGTCAAGTGTTTGAATTTGTGTATATTTTATCTTTTGGAAAGTTTTCTGTTCTTATTTTTCATGTTTGAGAAAGACTTCCAGCAAACTCCTCAAAGATTTGCTTCAGCTCCCTCTGAGGTGCAAACATTAGCAACATGTGAATTACAACCAGATTACTGATAGTTCAAGAAATATCAATTGTTATATCAAAAAGAAATTAGCCATCTGGGCAGTTTCAGCTCTGTTAACATTTCTCTAATCTAAGCCATAATTGCAATCCCCTAAGAAACTCAATATCATAACAAGCAAACCCAAATGCTTTCCAATCTATCTTGTATATTACACTGTTCCAGTTCCAAGGCAGTTAATTTCATTTCTGTTAATGAGAATAATCTGAATGCTTTTCATGTCCTTGTGAAATACCCTTTCTGATATACCCCAGTCTTTGTTGGCAGGAAAGGAAAGAAGAAAAGATTTATTTCCTAATTGAAGTGGCCTGGTCAGAACAGAGTCAATAGCAGAAGTCTAATTAATGGCAAGAGAGGCAATACTGAATTAAGACTCACTGAGAGACTAATAGATTCAGCAGAAATTCAGGTCATGTTGCCCTCTCATTCCTACAAATCTGTTTTAGAATTTTTAAGTAGTCCTTGTCATAGAATTCTGTTTGGTATCCAATGAATGGAAGGAAATGGCCTATGTGTTAAAGCAGTACTCCTCTTTGCAGTCTCCAGGTCCCTTTTTGCTGTCCTTGTTCTGCTTCAGCTTTCCTAGCTGTACTATGGGCATAATTTGAAGTCACCTTTCAAGGCTCTTGTGCTTTCCAGAAAGGTGGCCCACAAGATGTGCTGGTGCCTGGCACCATCCCACTCGAGGGACAGGACTTTGTTTCTTTTTGTTAAACTTTGAGGTGTCTGTTGTCCCATTTCCCCAGCCTTACAAGATCCTTCTATAAATGGCAGTGCAGCTGCTGGTGTTAGCAGCAGCTCCTCCCACTTTATCTGCAGTTTGCTCAGGGTGCAGCCTGTCCCATCATCCAGGTCACTGATGAGCATGTTAAACAGCATTATCCCCAGTGTCCATCCCTGGGGTACACTCCTATGCCTGCTCTCCAGCTGGGCTTTATGGTGCTTGTCAGAACCACCTGAGCCCAGTTCAGCCAATTTTCAGCCCACCTCATTGCTCATTTATCTAGCCTGTCCTTCACTGGTTTGCCTATGAAGATGTCATGAGGGCAATTGTTGAAAATCTAACTCCAGTCAAGAGTTAAAGATGAGTCAAGATTAAACAGTGTCAACTTCTTCACACCATCCACCAAGATAGTAATTTCATCAATTAAGGCTGTCAGATTTGCAAAGCATGACTTAGTCTTCCTAAATCCAGGCTGACTACTCCTATAATCACATTTTCATTCACATGTGTGTTTGGGAGCTGTTTCCAGAAATATGATTTGTTATTATTCTGTCAGAAAATTTCTTTATGCATATAAGCACGTACATATACAGAAAGGGGAATCCAAACACACAAATCTGCAAAGCCATGGGTTGTAAAAATACTAAATAGTCACGGGAAGAGTTTGAAAGTAGGAATTTGTAAGAGAAAAATTGCTGATGCACAGGAAGGGCTACAAGGTGCTACATATAGCTACTCTTCTGCTTAAATTTACGTGGCTCTATTTGTTCTATCTTCTGTTGTATTAGATAAACTCAAGGAGGAGCCTGAAAGTCATCTCCTAACAACTGCTTTCAGCTCTCTGGAGAGGCCCATGGCTAAAAAATATCCTGCTCACATATCTTGATGCTGAAGTATTTGTACTTAAAGGAAAGAATAATAGCTCTAAGGTCTGTCTTTCTTCCTGTCCTCAGCACAAGAAAGGATTCCTTCAGCAGTGTATTCTTTCCCCTTGTCTGATCAATGAACTCCTCTATCTGTTATCTGTGGTCTTTGCCCATTAATCTCTTATCCAGTAAATCAGTTTGATTTTGACATTCTTTGTCTTTTGAACAAATCCTCCAGGGTGGAATCAGATTCTTGCTTTCTAATTCTGGAAATGAGTCAAGTAGAAAGGTTCCTCTAAGTTGTATGACAATTTTGGGACTGTCTGCAAGGAACTTCCTTAATCTTTTGGACGTGGGGGACTTTTTTCCTATGTCTGTGGCATACTGCAGAGCTCTGCTTGATGCACAGGGCTGTCTGTTGCCCTTATACCTCCTATGCTGGGCTGAAGCTCCAAGGAATTGAAATTTGATAATCTCTCTGTCAAGACTGAAATTTGACAAACAATTTGGGCTTAATAATGTGGTAACTCAGCAGTATATTCCTTGGTGGATTAAAAATTTAAGTTCATTGGGGTCCAACTGCTTGATGGGATGGTATGTTACAATTAGGTGTGGCATAGAAAGTACAGTGTGTGACATTTCCTTGCTTTGATGAATACTGACTTTTGACCCTGCAGGTTCTATTGCTACTACAGATTTCTGAGCTGCCATGCTCGCTGGAAGAGCTCCTTTCCTCAGCACCATACTGGTGCATATTTGTGGGACCACAAAACTTCAGGGGTGGAAGTTCAGCTCACAAGCTGGTTTTCCCATAGCAGCCCATGTTTGGTGCATTGCCACAAATGAAGGGGTGTTTTGGGGACATGAATGAGCAGTCAGGGGCAGACTCTGCTTAGAACTGCAATGACTGAGTTAAAAAATGACTTGAGACTGTCTCAAGAAGGCATTGAGAGGAAAACCAAATATCTCATTCTGCATAGCATGTGGGGTTTTAAATCTCACCAGGATACAGCTTGAATTTATGCAACTCCCAAAATAGGAAAAGAAGTCCCAAATAAACAAAATCAAACCAACCCACTTAGTGCAAGGCTGCACTTTAGAAAAATCAATTGGCTCCAGAAATTCACTGAGTCAGAAGAAACAGTGACTTTGTGAACAAGGCATCAAAGTTAAGCACATCAAATCTGGGTCTTCTTATACAATAGCAGACAAGTTGTGGCCTCAGCTTCCATCTGTGAAAGATGACCATCCTGTGTCCCAGCTTTTTAGATCTGAGTTAATGTGCTTGGACATCTCTGCAGATCATGGAATGATTAATGCTTCAAGGCACTCACCTGGCAAGTGGTATACAGCTAAACAAATCCCCAAATAGATGGAGTCACTCCCCATTGAAATTTGTATTTGGATAAGTGGCTTTCTGGTTTTAAGTGAGTATCATGAGCTGGTCTCTTCCTGTTTTGGTGTTATCCCAGCTGCAGCAGCCAGAGAGCAGCAGCTCTCCCTCGCTGTCAGAAGCAGCCATGGCTCTGCTTACAGAAATCTTCCACAAGTGGACTCCACCAGTTTCTTACACAGACGAATGATCGATAAATCTTGTGCCATTTTTGATAGCATTTGTAACCAGTGTCACCTGTCCAGGTGTGAAGCTGCTCTGTCCCAAGTGCTGCTTGCGAGGCTGGAGCCCACCCATGGTAGCGATGGAGTGAGCTGGAATATGTGAAGCCACATGCACCAGCCTTTTTTTTTTTGGTTGGTCTCCTGCAATCTCTTTGACTGCTCTGACCTTGCCTGTGGCAAGATGGATTGGGCAAGATTTTTGGAGCAGTCCCTGGGGGAGCTCTTTCCTCCTGACTCTTTGTTTCCAGCCTTTCTCAGCTATGTGTGCCTGTGTGCAATTGGAGAAACAATGGTGTCTCTACAAATTAACTGCAGAGGCAATTATATTTAATGTATTTAATTTTCTAAATTCATATGTTTATAGTCACCTGAGCTGCTGCTGCCCTTGCAGGCTAGTGTGAAGTCAATCATTCCCTGCCACCTTTCATCATGCTGTTTTATCAGTGAATTGCTCCAAATGCACTTATCTTGCAAATTGCACAGCATGAGTTCACTCTTCCTCAAGGGTCATTTTAAAAATAGTTTTAAAGAAGGCTTTTTTTTTCTTGTTCAGATTGCTTCTATTCTCTTTAAAATAAAAGAATACTGCCTATAGTGGTTGAGCACAAAATCCTGAATTTAAACATGCTTGCATTTCAGGCTGTTTCAAGTCTGGATCCAAACAAGCTGGCTAGAGCTTCTTTTATATTTTCCTTCACTCCCTTGAAGATTCATATATTTTCCTGAGGCTTATTTATTGGCAGAGAGCAAAAGAAAAATGTACTCTCATGCAAGGGAGGGAACCTTTTCGTGAGTAATTAATACTTGGAACAATCCAATTATAAGTGTTCTTTGAAAAAATAATGAATTCTGAGCTACCTTTTTACACAGCTGGTGACTAACTTTGAAGAAATGGAGAAATGTATGTAACTCATAAATCTGTTGTCTTTTGCAACTGATGCTGAATGGCAGATGTAATTTATTTAAAGACAAACCAGGACAGTATTTTTCTTACCCTTTGCTTGCCCTGTCTCAGAAAGACCATGTTTGGGGTTTATGGCCAAGGGGGTTGACCTCCAAACATTCATGCACCCTGCATTCCTGGAATCCCTGTGGCACAGGACCCAAGGCTGGTAGGATGGGACTTTTCTGCCTCTGGCGTGGAGCTGCAGGGGCCAGTGAAGCAGTGCACTTCAGAGGGAAACTCTTTTTTGGCTACCTTTCAGGCACCCAAAATGAAATTCAGCAATTACGAGGAATAAGGAGCTTCTGTGTTCTGTCATTTGATCACAGCTGCGCTTGCTTCCTACCAGCTTGTCAAAGCCTGGTGACAGTAGAGGGATCCTGCCAGTCCTGCTGCCAGTTCCTCTGATAAGCAGCTCTAGATAAAGTCTTCCTTATGTTTTCTCCCAAACACACCTGGATCTGAACATGTCCAAAGGCAGTGAGAGAGGAGTGTTAGTGGAAATCAGAATTGAGTTCTGCTTGATTCTGGGTTGGAAGTAGTGACAAAAAGTAGAGTGAGCCTTCAAGGGACTTTGTGATGTCCAAAACCCAGAGCCAGGTCTGGATCTGCGCAGTGTGTCTGAACAGTCACAAAGCACTGGGTGACTGACTTGCCAAGGTTTTACTCATCTGATAAGCTGCAGAAAATATGTGTTCTCAGGCCACTGCAAATGTGAAATAAATTCCATTAGCACAAACCTGCTTTTATGTAAGATAAACACTTTCAGAGGGATTGAAACAACCACTTTTAGCTACATTTTTTTTTAAGGGGCTGAGAGCCATCCATCAGCCTATGGCTGAGTCACTAGAAGCAAGATCCTTTGACCTCAGTTGCTTTTCCTTTGGTGAGTGATGCTGCTTGCACTTTGATATACCAATAGCTGCATTTGCAATGGCCACATATCAAATGGCACTGCTACTGACTACCCAGCATTCTCTTCCACAACCAGGTTTGATGGTCTATTTCTATAGTACTAGCCCTGCACATTGTAGTTTCTTCTGGAAGAAAAGTTCTTAAGTTTATCACTAAGATTTATTATTAGAAAACATGAAAGTAATTGCTCAACACCCTGATTTCCACTTGATCTTTTCATCCTGAGAAATACTTGTACCCTAATTGGTAACATTTTTTTTAATCTCCTATTTTTATTTTATTGCTTATTTTAGCTTTTAATTCTATTTAAATAGTTTATATTTTAAACTTCTAGCCTATTCATTATTTGATACAAGTGTGAGTATTGTGGCTGATGGCATATAAAAAAATCTGTTTCTCTTGGGTTTTTTAGCTTTAACTAATTTTGTTTTGTGCCACTAACTGCCCATTCCTCAGATGTGCTCCACAAATGTCATCAGATATTCCCTTGTTCTGGTTTATGACACTCTGGAGTTAAATTTACCTGCTGAGGTCTGAGTCATCATTTCAACTACATCACGTTGTACACACACTGTTTTCTCCCTAACCCAGCCATCCCTGTCTTCTCAGCTCTTCCTACGTGCCATTAAATATTTGCATTGCTTATCCCTAATTGCTCTGCTTTCCACTGCATTCTTTGCAATAGCAGAACTGGACAAGAGCAGAGTGTTTCAAGTGAGGAATGTAAAGGAACTTATGTATTTTTCTCCTATTTTTTTTTCTAAGCTGAATAATTTATTGTCTTTTTCTTTTATTCTCTTTCTCTCTCTCTTTCTCTCTCTCTCTTTCTCTCTCTCTCTTTCTCTCTCTCTCTTTCTCTCTCTCTCTTTCTCTCTCTCTCTTTCTCTCTCTCTCTTTCTCTCTCTCTCTTTCTCTCTCTCTCTTTCTCTCTCTCTCTTTCTCTCTCTCTCCTCCAAGGTACTAGCCAAAGCAGCTGCAGTTGCTTTGATGTACCTTCAAGAGAAGTTGCTTTGATGCACCTTCAAGTGGAACTGGAGACATGGCAGAGTAATAACCCCGCAGTACACATTGGCTGGTGAAGGTCCTGACCTTTGTTAGCACTGCACTTTTCCTGTTCTCATCACCCCCTGTCTGTCCATTCAGCCAGATGTGAGAGATTTGGGGATTTTAAAGTATGGAAAGCTCAATGTGTCCTGGCAAGGTACACTTGCAGTCCCTAAAGCCAACTGGGCTGCATCTTAATCAGCGTGGGCAGCTGGATGAGGGGGGGATTCTGCTGCTCTGCTCTCATGAGACCCCACCTGGAGCACTGCATCCACCTTTGGAGCCCTCAGAGCAAGAACGACATAGACCATAGACTTGCCATGAGTTGGAGGTAGTCCAGAGCAGGGCCATAGCGATGATCAGAGGGCTGGAACACCTCTTCATAGAAGACAGACTGAGAGAGCTGGTGCTGTTCAGCCTGGAGAAGAGAAGGCTTCAGAGACCTTAGAACACCTTCCAGTACCCAAATGTGCTACCAGAGAGCTGGAGACAGACTTCCCACAAGGATATGTAGTGATAGGGCAAGGAATGTTGGCCTTAAATGAGAGAGTTTAAAGACATTAGATTGGATATTAGGAAGGAATTCTTGACTAGGAGGGCGATGGGCCAGTGGCACAGGTTACCCAGAGACCACATCCCTGGAATTGTTCAAGACTTGGTTGGATGGGGCTCTGAGCAGCCTGGTCTAGTGCAAGGTGTCCCTGCCCATGGCAGGGGGATTGAAACTAGGCAAACTGAACTTAAAGATATTTTCTAACCCAAACCATTCTGTGGTTCAATGATTCTTTGCTCCTTGGCCTGCTGGTTCCTGTCCCCAAGACTGTCCTCCACATCTGGTGGGAGTTTTTGTGCTCTCTGCTTCCTTCTGTATGAACAATTTTCTGTTCAGCCACTACCCAACGTTGGGTGGAAGAACTTAATTTCATCCTATTGCAGGCTCATGTCTACAAACCATATGGCCTTTTCTTATAGAAGACTGAAGGTAACCCATAACCATCTGACAGCACCTTCCAGGTTCTCAGCTCATGGCCATTGCCATGACATTCATCTCCAGTCACATGCAATTTTCTATTAGATCCTCCTTTTTTCTTGTAATGAGACTGTAACATCAAGTCTCATTATCCTTTTGTGCAGAAGAAGAAGATTCAGACTCTCTCAAAAGCAAACAATTTATAGCAGTGGGCAGGTGCTCACAGCATCTAATTTACAATTTGTTAACATCAGTAGGCTTTTACTTGGAGGTTATTTCACTTTCCACAGCTACTGCCTCTCTGACAATTATTAAAAAAAAAATCTTGGTTAGGGCAATACAATTTCTTTGCCAGAACAGAGAGGCTTTATATTTGAGGTTAATAAAATGTAACATTTCATTCCAGAGATCACAGCTTGTGTCTCATGCTGTAATACTCTTTGCTTAGAAACATTTTCCTCTGGGGTGAAAAATGGCTAGGTGAAAGCATTAACACAGAAACACTACTTTAGAACTGTCCATATCTATATTTGTTTTCATGCAGAGCCAAAAAGCAGACTCCTAGACTTAGTAATCTACAAGCCTCAAGAATTACAATAAGATAATACAATTGGACAAAAATGGCAGAAAAATGCATCTATTTTTCAAAAGGTAGCAAAAGAAAGTTCTTTTGGCTCTTAAAAAAGTTTCTTCTAGTACAGATAGATTCTGATTTCAGTATAGAGGGAAGTGCTTTGTGGCATCTCCTCTGCTGTGAGTTTTTTGTCATTAGCTGGAGGAGTCAGTTTGCCATCTGAGTCCTTACCTAAAAGACAGAGTGCTCCTTGACTGCACTTAGATGAAAACAGAAAATACAGACACACATAGCTCTTCTGTCCTGCTTGAAGAGTGAGACTGATAGCAATAAAATAAGGTTTTTCTCCCAGCTGAGGAGGAAAATAAGGGTGAATATGTGCAGTGGAGGCAAGGGCAAGCAGGTCAGAGATAAAGCCTGGAGATGGATATGGAAGAGACAGCTACTCCTTTTTGACATTACTTACTGCTTTTAAAGTGTGTAAGACAGCTTCATTTAGAGCACAGAAATATGATGGAAGGAAAAAACATATAGGGAGAAAATAAGAGTTTTTGACATGAGATGTCTAAAAGTGTAGCATTTGGTGAAGACATCCATGAGAAAGCAGCAGCCAAAATCAGGAGCAGCAACAGGAAATGCATTTTGAAGTGCTGAAATCAGTACAGCTTCATTATCATCTCGCAGTCTCATAAACTCACTGCGGCTTAGCAGCTAATGTTCTCCCTGGTAACCACATACAAGAACAACGTCATACTTTGAGAAAAAAAAACATCTGAATGAACCCTTTGCTCTTCCATGTGAGGAATCGTAACATTTCTCCTACACACATTGTAAATAGGACTGTTCTTTATGATCTTGTTCAACAAAACACCTCCTTTTGGTAAGACCCCATAACCTGCCCAGAGGGCTTTGGAGAAGACCCATGCACGCAATAGGGACCTGCTGGGGTGCTCGGATACAAGATGAAACGGGGAACCCAGTGAAGAGAGTGAGATATCCCATAGTGAGATTGCTTTTGTTTCAGTCTGATAACATCTTTTCCATCTCATTCTCTGAGGTTTTCCATAAATCATAGGCTATTCTGAGCTGGAAGGGACCCACAAGGATCATGAAGTCCAGCTCTCAAGTGAATGGCCCCTGCAAGGATTGAACGCAAAACCTTGGTGTTATTAGGCGGATTATTTCTGCAAATCCCACCTTTGCAAATCTCTTTCTTCAGGCAGTTGGGTTTCTGCGTGCCCCCCTGAAAGCCATGCAGCTCAAAGTATCTCTCTTCCACAACCCTTGTGTAATGCCCTTACTGCCTCGTGGAAGGTTCCTCACGTAGGGGAGGAAGGAAGAAGTGGCTGTGGGCTCTGTGGAGTCTCTGACAGAGAAGAGCTTTTCACTGTTGCCATATCAACCCCCTCTCTGTCTTACTATGAAGAATCATCTATGAATGAAGGCACCTCAGCATTTCTCACCTAAGATGAAAAATCATTGAATTGGGCATCTTTACACTTCAGATCATAATGTAACTCTGTACGGTCATACTGCTATAGGCTCAAGGTCAGATCTTGGGCAATTTCCTATTTGAAGGCAGCAGTTTCTTTTTCTCAGAAGGCTGCAGAAGCTGGTGCATACATGCAGGCAACACCCTTTGTCATGCCTGTTATGTCCAGGTGCAGTCAGAGGTCTGGATTAATCCTGAATACAATGAAAACTGCAGTACAGCCTGTCAGACTCAGCCACATGACTGTCACACTGGGCACAATCTGTAAGATTGACAGAACAACCTTGTTTGGTTCTTGTGGGGTTTAGAGTTTAGATATAATCCACTGTGAAAACTCAATCGGGAAGAGCTGGTAACAGGAGAGCTTTGCCTTCTATTTTAGATGGATGAAGATTTTTATGAGTGGTTCAATAGTTCCAGGGCTGGTCAGCATTGGAGTGGGACAACCAAGAAAAACAGTGGGTCACCTGGGTGAGACTGTGACTCAGAGTTGTAAATCCTGCACAGGGCCAGGGTGAAGTCAGGCATTGGCTTTAAAATGTGGCTTGAAAGTGTTGCCCCACCCACTAGTGATTGACTGATCTTTGATATTTTGCATAAAATGATGGGCTCTCACTTCTGCACCTGGGTTCCTGTCAGCCTCCTTGAATTTCCTCTTTCTGGCAGAAAAATTGCTCTTCTCTTCCGGATGCTACAGGAGGGGGCTGGCTCCACCACCCCAAACCCTAAGCAAGCTCTGAGCTCCAGTGAAAGTGTGGGCAGTGGGGGCGGTGGAAGCAAAGGCTTATTTTTGTGGAGTGCCACTCTAAGTGGTGTATTTCAGACAGATAAGGTCTGTTGCTCTGCCAAATGCAAACTTAAGTGTACAGCCCCCACCTTGCAAAATGGTATTTGTATTTTTTTTTCTTTAAAATTACCATAGTCTCCATCTGGTAGCATCCTGCAGGTCTGAGCTGTATTTGTGAGGATATTGGGATCAGGATGCAGAGTACAGCCTCTTCTTGCACCTCCTGTGTTAGTTTTTGCTCTGTGTTTGTGCAGTAGAAATAAATGAATTCATGCCATCTGCCCCCACTTCCAAACACAACACATCTGTGTTAGACAGAGGCAGAGGGATGTGCAGGGCTGCTGAGGGTTCCAACACAGACCCTGCAGTGCCAACATGCTGCATCCCTGCACATCCTGAGGAGAGTGGCCAGGGCTCTCTGCGCTTCCAAAGAGGTGCCAAATGATGGATTTGGAACCCATACTGCGGGCACCAAGTTTGAAAAAACCTGCAGGAATACTGGCACTCGTCTTCTAGCCTCGCCTGGATATAACCAGCAGTTTTTGTCAAAAATCTGCCTACAGATTCCCTCTCTTCATTTTCTCTCCTCACTGCATCTCCAGATGAGAGTTTTAGTGCTTCGCATTATTACAGGGCTTTTTCTGCCAGCAAGAGGTCTCCTTAACATACAATGCATATATACATAATATGTGTGACTTCGGAGCTTTATAAAATTAAGTGGGTCATACCTCCTTTCATGTATAATAATTTTCTTCACAAAAAATTGAGTGTGATTTTCTTTGGGAAGATCTCCAGTCCTACCAAAAGGAAAGGAGACCAGATTGCTGAGTGCTTATACCACCAAGTCTCTTTTCCAGGCTTCCTGAAACACCAGCACTAGAGTTGGTTTTGAGTTTTGCCTAAGAAAGGGAGAGCAAAAGCCATGGTGTGCGGTTTAGAATCTGGTTTTAAGAGTTTCCTCTCTTCTTCAAGCATCTATTTGTCTTTCCTGCTCTCTGCTGCACTCAATGCATTTCTGCTGTGATGATTTTTCACAAAACCCCTTTGGCAGCCACAGGAGGAATTTCCTGCAGCTCAGACTGTGTTGGCACTTAGGCCTCTTGAAACATCAACCACTGACTTAATGCATCTGACTTAATGAAGCACATTGAAGAAAATGGCAGGAAGCTGTTGGCCAAAATTAGGGTTTTTTTGCAAGTGGTTCTAAGTTATATTTAAGCTGTCAGTGCCCAAGAGCTCTTCTCTGCTTCAGGGTCCTTGGGAGGTCTTAAAACTGAAAGTCAGGCTAAGACCCAGGGATGCCATCTCTCTGCTTTGGAAGGAAACCCTGGTGGATGGAGGAAGCAGGAGATGCTCTGGTCTGTCCTCAGTCTCAGAGGGGAGATGGGATATATGGGTGTCCTGGATGTTTGGTTTTCTCAGAGACTTTGTGTCATCTTTAGGCCTAAGCCAGGTGCATTATAGGCACAGAGTTACAGGGTAAAAGGAGAGGAGCAGTTCATGGATTAGTGCCTGGTGAGCTGAACTCAGGACCCAGCTCATGTGTGGTTAGAGCTTAGGGCTGCTCTCCAGCATCCTTTCTTGTAGGTGAGTTGGGAAGAAAATTGTTCTCTGCTTCCCAAGTGCATTGAGAGATGCCCAAAAACTGAATAAATAGCACTATGTAAGATAGGTCAATGTGTTTTTGGATAGCTTAGTGCAGTAAAAAGTGAAAATAAAGATAAGCACCATATTTCCTTTGTGCATCTTAAGGCCCTTTAGAGGCTCTGAGGTCTGATTTATATAAGAAACAGCCATAAACCTAATAAAGGCATGTTTTTATTAGGAATGAGCTTTTTGTACAGTAGAACAGCTCATGCTGATTTCAGTCAAATTTTTACTAACTCCAATTAAAACCATATAGCCTACTGCTTAGCAAAAAATTAGAACACTAAATTGGTTTTAAATGGCTTTAATGTAAACCATTGCACTTCTCTTGGGGGAGATAAACCTAAAGAACAGGTTTTTCAGAAGAGTTGCTCTAAGCAAGCTGGTTTTGGAGTGGCAGCAGGAGATACTCAGAGCCTCCAAAACTGGTTCCTGATTGGCCTCTTTGAACAGAAAACCACATCAGGACAAGGCCTTGGGAACTGCTCTGACTCTATCACCAACAAGTAAATATGCATAGGTGATGGCCAGAGAGATACCCAGGCATGCATCTCTAAATCACCGTCTTGTTCTGTGCTTCTGAGGACCATTTCACTGTAAAAAACCACTCCCTCAGAGAGGTAAATGATTCAATTGGATGCACACTCAAGGGGAAATGTTTGCACTAAAGCCAAAGAGAAGTCCAGATTTTTAACTAGGAGCTACTTGTTTACTCAGTCTTTTACATTTTTTATATAATCCCTTTGCTATTACCAGAATAATTTGTGCATGGACTGTGCATAATGTGGAATTTGAGAAACTACTTATCAGTGCTGTGAAAATTGAAAATTGAAGTCATGGCTTGTAAGAATACTTACATGTAGAAAATGGGCATGAAGAAATCACAATCTGTTGGGAAAAAAAAAGCATTTGGATCCAAACCTGTCTATCCTGCAAGATGTCTTGGTCTTTATTCAAAAAGTGTGGTGCTTAGGAACATGGTTTATTGGTGGGCCTGTCAGAGCTTTGTTAGTGGTTGGATTTGATGATCCCAGTGGTCTTTTCCACACTCAATAATTCTATGGTTCTATGACTCTATTTAACTATTGTTGTTGCATTACGGTATGGCAGGGAGAAGAGGCTAACAGCTGCAAGACAGTTCATCAGCTGTGGGCAGTTTCTAGGCTTGGTGTAGAATAGGGATCATGATTTAGAGTTGCCTGGGGAGATTAAGAGGTGGAACAATGGCTGAGATGTATAGGATGTATAGAAAAAAAGAGTGAGGCTATTATCTTCATAAAAATATCTTGTGCATCTCCATCTTCATTTTCCTTTTTCAGATCCTACAGTCCCATTTGGTGAAATTCACCTGCTCATTCTTCTTTTCCAAAGCAGTTTTCCATAAGGATTAAAAGAAATACACCCATTTGATGTCTAAAGGTTTTTGATTTTTATATATATTTTCATATATTTGAATCGCTGTAGACTACTATCACATAGTTGTATAGCTCCTGGTATTTTTTTTATCCTTTTTCTTAGATTTTAGAATGATAAGTTAACCTTCTGACACATTCCTGAAATACTGTTTAATCTTCTTTTCAAGAATAGAAGCCAGACAAGGACATTTTGCTTTCCAACCAAAATCTGAGGAGATGCAAGAAATGGAGCAAAGAAGCCCCTGGAACAACTCCAGTGGGGCAGAACCCAGGGAAAATTACATAACCAACTACTGTTCTAATTGAACAATATTTATTAGATATGCTAATTTGTTAAACTTATAAAAATTGTTGAAATCTGCTTCTGGGCATCCCCATGAGCAGCAGGACACCTGTGAGATTCCAAGAAGGTTTGCTTTTAGGTTTACTATTTTAACACTGTTGCAAAAGTTTTTGTCTTTTGATGTTAGGCAACACAATGAAACATCACATCTTTTATTTGATTATTTATCACTTGACTATTTCATGCGCTACTTGGCCTGAGAATTTAATGTTTGTCAGTTTCAGTCAGGAATGGTTCTTCATTTGTCTCCCAAAGATGTGTCCCCTCTGTTGTGGGAACAGCAAAAGCATTGCAGCAGGTCAGGTGTGTTCACAGAATTGTAGAGTATCTTGAGTTGGAAAGGACCCACAAGGATCATCAGAGTGCAGCTCCTGGTCCTGCACAGGACAGCCCCAGGAAGCACACCATGTCCCTGAGAGCACTGGACTCCTTGGACTGGCAGGGTGAGTATTGTGAGCATTTTCCTGGAGAGCCTCTTCAGCTAGCCCTTGTCACCTGTCCAGGTCCAAACCATAGGTTTTCATCTTTCATCATCCAGGGCCTTTGCATGGATACACTAGAAGTACATTTTCTCTAGAGAGACAAGACACTGTACTGGTGGTTTACAGCTAACACTGTTGTCATCTGCTCTCTGTGCCCACCAAACACAGTCCAAACACATAAAGAGCCCAGTGTCCCTTACTGAAAGGGGAAGGAAGGAGGCTCCATGCAGAAGCAAAATAGGCCACTGAAGCAGCTTTTATTCTCTCCATGAGAACACTTAGGAGAGGAAAAGCCAGTCCTGGAGCAAAGTAAGGCAGTGGAGAAAGCTTGTGGATACCAGCTGTTGGAATTTGGATGAGAACAGCTTAAGTTTTATAGGTAGAAGATGTCCAAGCTGCTTCCTTGGGAGGGATTTAAGTAGCAGAGGTGTGGAGGATAGATAAGAAGATCTGGGAGATGATTCCAAGCTGTTGATGCAGAAGGATAGGTAAATTGAGTGATAATGGGAAGAAGAGGCAATGAGCCGGTGATGAGGATAATGTAATTGTCAGGGATGAGGGAAAAGGCAGTGACAGAAGGCTGAACAAATTAGAGTATTTACTCTTAGAGTATTAGCTCTTGCAGATCTGGGCAACTGAATGCATTTGGTGCAGAAAATCTTCCTGTCACTCAAGAACTGTCTTTGTGATTCTTAATAAAGCTGGGAGTGAGACTGGCTGAGATTGTTCTGAATTTCCATACTGCTCATAATTCAGGTGAGCGTGAGGGATTTCAGAAAGACCATGCCTCTGTCCTTGCCTGTCCATATGGTATATGCATATGCAAAAAATCCACATTCCCTAGAGAGAATTCACCTATCAGATAAAAAAGAAGAAAAACTGTTGTTTTTTGGAGTTTTTCCTTCTCTCACAGTGCTAATTACTATCACAGACATCTTTTTCACTAAAAATCCTTTATTTAGGATTTAGGCTTTTCCCTTCTGGGAAGCTGAGGCCCCTGAAAAAGAAGGTAAACAATGGTTATCTGTTGCTGTGGAATGCAACAGGTGGATTTTTGATGCTGACTTGATGCCTTACTTTAGCCAGACCCTTTCTCTTGGGTAGGTATGCCATATTTTCCTTCCTGTTGTCCTCATTTGTTTGCCTCTTGCAACCTTTCTGTCAGATGGATGTACCTTGTGCTGCTCATTCTTGCTGTACTTTTAAATAATTTTCTGAAATCTGGGAGCAAAATTGTGCTATGTTTAGGGCTACATATGATGTGTCCAGGTGTCAAGGGATTTAGGGATTTGATAGGCTACCTCAAAGGTAATCCTTTGAATATTAAAAGCGGAAATCCTGCCAGGCCACTTTGCATAATGTGCTGTATAATCTGGGAAGCGGTTCCAAGGTGCTTGTTACCATGGCACCTCTTGGAGAAGCTCAGCAATATTAGCAGAAAAACAGTGGTGATGGGTTAAAGCAAGAACTGCAGCTCTGGGATCAGGCACACAGTGGCTGTGCCTCAGCTGGCTGCTTGCTGAAGTGGGCATGGCTGTGATGGTTTTCTTGCTTCATCACAAATGCATGTTACAACCCATCATCTTAAACCTCTTGCACTGTGACTTTAACCTGAACTGGCATCTTAACTAATGCCCAGCCCAGTTGTGCTTCTTGACTGAGGTCACTGTGATCCATCAAACCTTGGTAACTTCTCTGTGTCTCTGAGGTGGATTTGAATTCATGTTGGATCTCCCTTTGTGGTCTGGGTCACTCCTGAGGGCTGGGATTCAGCTGCCTGCCTGTACTTCTGAGCTGGCCTCAGCTGCTTATTAAGGATGGAGAGAAATCAGCTCCCCCGGATGCAGTATGTCTCATTCTACAATAAATCCCTGAAATAGGCCACCAGAAATATATCCTAAACATCAGTTATCCTCCTGGTTATAATGGAAATCTCAGATCATTAGCTTAGTTAGTACAGGCAACCATATTACTGATATTTCCATGACTCAGCTAACCAGATGGGGGCTGTTAGTGGAAAGTGAGATGCTGAGACATCTGCATGGGGTTGGCAGGCCTGACATGGGGCTGGGAGGAGGCACATGTCCTGCAAGAGTGGCAGCTGCAGCTGGAGGCCAGGTTGCAGAGAGGGTCTCAAATGGCACAAAATGCTGATTGCTGGAAACTGAGTAAGGCCCTTTGGGTGGGGTACAGCACCAGCCTAAGGCACTTCTGCACCTTCAGGAGGACTCAGGCTCTGAGCATTCAGGGTGAAGGATTACTGTGTGCAGCTCTGGGATCCACAGTGTAAGGACATGGACCTGTTGGAGTGTGTGCTGAGGAGGGTCAAAAGATGATGTTGTGTGAAGACAGGCTGAGAGAGCTGGGGTTGTTCAGCCTGTAGAAGAGAAGGCTCCCAGGACAACTTTAGAGAACTTTCCAGTACCTAAAGTGGGCTACAAGAGGGCTGGAGAGGGACTTTGCACAAGAACCTGTGACATAGGGCAATGACTTCAAATTGAAAGAGGCTAGAATAGGTATTAGAAATAAACTTTTACTATGAGGGTGAAGAGGCCCTGGAACAAATTTCCCAGAGAAGTGTATGCTCCATCCTTGAAAGTGTTAAAGGCCAGGTTAAAAAGCCTTTAAAGGATTTTGAGCAACCTGGTCTTGTGTAAGGTGATCCTGCCCATGGCAGGGGAGATTAGAACTAAAGAACCTTTTAAGGTCCCTTTCAACTTGAAGTGTTCTGTGATTCTGTGACAAGAGCTCATTGCAGCAGCTCACCCATAGGTGTGCAGTACCATTTGAGATGTCCCACTGGTTCCCATCTGGCCTCCAGCTGCTGTTCCAAAAATGTGTAAATGCTGCAGCATGTTGCTGCATGTCTCAGACACCCTAGGGTGTATGAAGTAACAGAGGGCATCCTGAAGAATTGAACACTGGTCCTGGTTAATACAGTGAGTGAATCCTAACACAGTCAGTGGATTCCTCCAGGAACCATCTCAAAGCAGATACTTGGTATCTGGTCATCTGAGTCACTCCTCAGGGGCCCTTGGCTGTATGGAATCACTGTTCATTGATTGCCAGGAAATGTAAAGGTCTCAGCTCAGTTGCCCACGTGTAGATACTGCTGGTCTCTGAGGGACTCCAGGGTATCTGAGACATCTGCATGGAATTGGATAATATGACACAGAGCATATGGAAGCCAGCAGGTATCATAATTGACTGTCAAATAACTCTAGACAACTCTCTGTGAGAAACTGCCACCAAAAGTAGAGCCACCTAAATGGAGATGGGTGAGTGTCCAGTTAAGTCCTTTTCTTTAAGACAGATGCAACAAATCTCTCTCTCTTCTTTCCTTATTTCTACTGAGCACCTTTTAGTGACAAAATTGCTCCTCACTGAGGCCTTTCAGCCTCATCATATCAATGACGGCAAGAGAAGGATGATACCACAGTGGAGGCAGAGTGCTTTGATGTCTGTCTGCCAAATTCTCTGCCATGCTTCTCAGTGTGGAGAATGCCTTTCCAAAGGGGCCCAAGCCAGCTGGGCCTCCTCAGCTACCACTAAGGAAGAGTCAATTCACTTCAATCTCAGTACAGTTACACTCAGAGATGTGCAGCATTTTTATATGAGCAACGAGTGGGCAGGGATTAATTTGATAAAGCAACTCTCAGACACACAGTTGTTTGTGCAACTCAAAAAAAAAAAAAAGTAAAAAAAGCACTGTTTTGTTTTTAAACACTTTAGACATATGGAAACCCCATGCCTTAGCTGCTGGAGCCCAAACTTCCTCACATATCTGCATTTCATCCCAAGAGAGAAAACTTTTTGCATATCCTCAGGGTTGTGGTTAAAGCACTACTATTTCCATTGAGTGAGATTCATACTAGCTGACTTCTGCTGTCTAAAACCAACGCAGAGCCTGATCAAATTCCCTTACAACCACTGTAGCTGGAAAACATCGTTTGTCCTAGTTACTCCCTTGTGGAATGAAAGCAGAAATATTCACTGTTTTCTCAGAAATATTTACTGTGGTTTGTTCTGTGACTCAAGCCAATAAAGTTTGTAAAAATAAATATGACCAATAGATTGTTGTGATGGTTCATGAGAGAAATCAGAAAGATTCAGTTATTGCCAACTCCTTAATATTTTTGAGATGGTTAGTGACAAAAGTTTTGCTAAAATGTAGGAAGACAATACCCTTGGATCTGTCAGAGGTAGTGACAATGCATCAAACATTTGCTTGAATGGGAGTAAAGCTCACTGTCTGTGCCATTATCTCCTGTGACCATTTGTGGTTACTGCCTAGTCTTGATTTGCTGCCAATTTGCCAACTTTCTCCCTTCTTTCAGACTCACTCAATTTTATTTCATCACCTTCCAAGGAAAAGTCTTTGATCATAGTTTGGATATTGAAAAAGGAAGTGGCTGCCTCAGTCTCCCCTCTACCACATTATCTTTGTAATTTTCCACTCACCCACAGCATCTCATCCTTTGGTGCAGTAATTTTGGTGAAAAATGTACAGCTGGCCATAACACACACTTACCTGCCACAGCCTCCTGCAGTGAAATAGTTTGTTTATGAGTTGGGTTTGAATATTTGTAGCATTTTGACTTGCTTCTTTTGGTTTGGTCTCTCAGGAAATCCCAGCTTTGTTTTCAAGGTTTTATTCAATTGACTTCATGATGAATTTGAAATGCAAATAATTTGATATTTTTTATTTGAAATTTTGTTATTGATATCAATATTTGATTATTTAACATTTGCTTTCACCGGTTTTCAACAGATGGAGACTTTCCAAGGGAGAAAAGGTGGTTGTAGAGGGTTTGATTCTGTTGGATCCATGTCCTGGGATGTGCTATTGTGCTGCAGCATGAGCTGAGGCATTGCTGAATTATGAATGTGTTAATCGAGCCCACAGGGTAAATCAGCTGCACTGTCTTTAAGAGATACTGCAGCAGCTCAGGCAGTTAAAGATTTTAAAACTTGTTCAACATTAGTGGTCCCAGTGAGAAAAGAAAATCTCACCAAAAACTTAGATTATACAGAAACTGATTTTTTTCCTTATCAAAAATATTTTCATGGCAATTCCCTACTGCTCTCCTGAGAAGAAGACTTACCACGGTGTGGAAGCTGCAAACAGTGTCACCATACTAACGATGTGATTCAGAGCCAGTGTGAATCTCACTATAGATATTGCCCTGCCAGACCATTTTTACTACGTTTCCCATGGTATAGAGCTTTCGTGACATTTTGTGGTTTTCTGTTAATGAGGAGTCCTAAATTTTGCTCTAAGTAGTTGATTTAAATGTCACTTTTCCCCCCCTCTGCCCCCACGTGAGCATCTAAACTTCGGCCCCAACCTTCTTTAGAAGCTAGGTTCAGCTCAAAGTCTTGTACAGCCCAGATTACTCAGAGGCAAAAGTGTGCTAATAGTGTATGTGGAAATCTCCATGTTCCCAGAGGAGGTCAAGGACCATTTCCAACTCTAACTCTGTTGCACAAGTCACTGAGACACTGAATTTCAAATTCTGTTCAAATTGTAAATGAATTTTAGGACATAGAACAGAGAGCTTATAAGGCATTATGTAGTAGTGGGGAATGTCTGCTGGATATGCTGGGTATCATGAGGAATTTTTTCATGGAACCAGTTGTTAAACATTGAAGTGGACTGTCTAAGGAAGGGGTAGAGTCACCATCCCTGAAGGTATTGAAGACATGGCTGGATGTGATATTTAATCCCATGGTATAATTGATAAGGTGGTGATTGGCCAAAGGTTGGACTTGGTGATCTCAGGGGTCTTTTCCAACCTTAATGATCCTGTGATCTGATGGCAGACACAGTCACAATGTGTGGAATCTGGAAAGAAGCACTGAATGAAAGTCTGTTTTATACAGAATGGAAAGACAGTGCAATATACAATGATTCCTCGTGAATCATGTAATTGGCAGTTTGTAAAGCAAAATACCAGGTGTGCTGTTTTGTTAATCACGAGTAGAAATTTTTGCTTTCATAGTACAGCAACTTACTGCAAATGTCATGGCAGAAGGTTTCATTAGTAGACAAAGGAAACTTCCTTTGCTGCCGGTCAGACTCTTTTTTGCTTCTGAATGACGCAGGTGATGGCAATGCTTTGCACTGTGCTGCTAGAAAGCATCTCTGCAATCTCTGTTCACAAGAGATAAGGTAAAGTTTTGCATTATCAGGGTAAAATGAGGGCCTATCCCTCAGGAGGTGACACCAGGGATGTCTTCCCTGGTAAGATTGCATTGTTGTTTAATTTTTCTTATCTACCAGTACAGAAAAATTCTTGCACCACTTAACAGCAGTATATGCTAATAAATGAGAGAATACATTTGAATCCTTTACTAGTTTATCAAACCTAGCAGTAAATGATGCTTCTAAATAGTGGAAAATATCCTTAATGTGCCAGCTGTGCAGTGATGAGTGGGAAGAGTTTTGTTTTCCTGATTCCAAGACAAATAGCCTGGAGGAAGAGATTTGACTATCTTTATCTTACCACATGTTAAACATTACTGGTCAGAAAGTTCCCCAGTCCTCTCAAAAATCTGCTTGTGGAAGCAAGCATAAGATAGGACTGGAGCATTTCCCGGAACTGATTCCTGACCATTATGAATTGAATCTTCTCTTTGCCAGAAGCTGATAAGAGGCTGGGATTTCTATGTAGTCAAGGAGATTAGCATGTGACAGTATTCTGAACCTGCTCTGTTCCCTGGAAAGCCAAAGACAACATTTTTTACTATTTTCAGATGGAGTAGTGATAGAGTGTCAGAATCATAATTTTGCTGTTGTTCAGCCCAGTCCTAAATTCCCAAAGTGATATTAAAGGTCTTCTAATTAGATAATTTAAAATTGTGATTTACTTATTAATCAGAAATATTCTATAGTTAAATTTTACCACAGTTGTCTGACTTAGTACCACTAAGTTATGTAATTCCATACACCTGCAAAACTGTTTTTTTGCTGGAACAAGTACTAGGAATACCCTGACCCATTCTAAGCTAAGCTGCCAGTAACAGATTTCTCCTTATTTAGCTGAATTTTTCATAACAAGACAATAAAGCAAAGAAATGTTTGCATAAGTAATTTTCACAGTTAATAGGTACAAATCTTCTCATTCTCCTAATTTAGTATTGTGATTGATAGTGAATAAGTGCATTGGTGTTTATAAAAGGACTCATTTTCTTCAGCGTTTTTTTGATTTGTTGGAAGTTCAAATTTCATCAATGATTTTTGTCCTTGAGCTACTCTGGGAGTGGTGGCCTCCTTTGACCAAAGGAGCTCAAGTCCACCAAGAGTCCTTTGGATGTACCAAATGGATGAAGGACCTCAGGTGCTCACTTCTTTCTCTGAGAAGCTGCAGATTTCTGGTGGGAGGTTCCCACTTAGCTGATTAGGTGATTCGGGTGCTTGATGAGTACTGCACTAGCACCAGCGTGCCATTAGATTTTTATGTGCTGTACAAGTCAGAAGGGCTCCAGGCAGCCATTAATTTAAGAAGCGCTCTTGGATTTAGGCAATAAACTCCACCTAAATCTTAGAAACCAATGTAGACAGTCTGGATACCATTGAGTGTTCCCAGTCCTCACTTGGATGCCAGAAAAATAAAAGCAGTACAATGGATGGGGATCCAGGTCCATCTCTTACCTGATCCTGTTGCCCACTGCCTAGGAACCAGTCCTACTAAAGTCTCACTAAAGCTGATGGTCTTGTTCTGGGAAACCTGAGGCTTTAAAAGTCACAACAAGCAGCTGTGTTGGCTCCTTGATGTGCCCTGGGTGATTCAGGTCCTCGTCTGCTGCCAGGCAGAGAGAAACAATTCTTGTCTGACAGATATTGTACATTGAGATTGTAGCCCCATTTGCACACTGCGTATTACAGACAATTTACTTGGGCTCTTCCTTGTTATCTTTCTCTACTTGAAATAGAAATAATTCAGGGTGGAAATGTATTTCCCCAGACTTTACACAGCAATACAGAATAGAACAGTCCTGTAATGATGCACATAAATAATTGCTAGTGCTCCAATAAAGATTAAGTCGGTGCCTCCACAGTTCCTTGCAAAAGGTAGCTAAAAAAATTCAAATTTTGAGTTGCAAAGCAAGAAACTGAACCTCATGTTACATTCCTGTAAGAAAAAGTATAAACTGAGCCCATATCTTCAATGTATGTGACTTTAAGTCTCACAGGATCATGGAATAATTTAGGTGGGAAGGGAGCTCTGGACACCATATGATTTGATCTCCTACTCAGAAAGAGTCCCTGAGGAGCAGGTAGCTTTGTCAAATTCAGTCTTATTTGTGTCCCAGTTACACTGTTTCACCACCCTTGTGCTAAAAAAATATATCTAACTGGAGATTTTTGTGATGCAACTTGTGTTCATTGCCTTTTTACATATCATTGTGCATCTCCTAAAAGAGCCTGTCTTCGTCTTCCCTACAATTTTATATTAGGTAGCTGGAGATAGCAGTAAGATCAGTAAGAATAGAATTACTTCTGCTTGCTGAATAAAAAAAAATATTGGAATTTTCTACCCTCAAGGCATTTTTCCTTACAGCTTTAGTGTTTTTCAAAACTATCTTCAAACAAAAGCATTCTGCTTTCTGAGGAACCTTTTATTTCCGAAAAGAAACCCTATTTAAGGAAATGTCCTTGTAAAAGGGGTTGACAGGCAATTCTGCTTATCGTCACCTACTCTGCACTTCTCGTACACAAACTGAAGGTTGAGAATTGTGGGTGTCATTCTGAGCTCGTGATAGGAGCAGGAACTTCCTCTACCACCCACATGTGAGAAGCGCTGCAGAGCTGCTTGGGTAAAATCTTTGCCATGCTCCATGACTGTAAGAGGACAAACTCTAATTTACAGGATTTCATTTCAGAGAGAAGTGAAAACTTATGGCCTGGCCCTTTTAACCCCTCTCTTCTCTGGTACCTAAAAGGAAGTAGGGTTAGCTTTGGATTAGGAGCCTTCTTCACTCCAGCCTTCCTTGGCACCAGTTACAAGTTCTCTGATTGCACTACTGCAAGCCCCTAATGTGTACTGAATGTTTGCAGCTGAATGTGTGCCTAAGCAATGTCCTGAGCTGAGTTAAGCCTTAGTTAGGTGAATGAGGTCCCATTTCCTCAGTATGGGAAAGACATGGATTTGCTGGAGAGGGTGCAGAGCAGGGCTACAGAAGTGGTCGGAGGGGTGGAGTGCCTCTTCTCCAAGGAAAGGCTGAGAGGTCTGAGACTGTTCAGTGTGGAGAGTAGAAGGATCTGAGAAGGCCTTTTAGCACCTCGCAGTATCAGAATGGGGCTTAAAAGAAAGATGGGGACAGACTGATTTTTGGTAGGGCCTGTAGTATAGGACATAGGACAATGGTATAACAAAAATTGTTTACAGTAAATGTGGTGAGACATTGCCACAGGTTACTCAGTGAAGCTGTGGATGATCCATCCCTGGAAGCATTCAGGGCCAGGTTGCATGGGCCTCTGAGCAACCTGGTCTGGTTGAAGATCCCTGCCCATGGTAGGAGGACTGGAATAGGTGGCCTTTAAAGGTCTCTTCCAAACCAAACTATCTGATGATTCTGTGATCCAACCACCCCCTTCCTCCCAGAGAGGCCCTGTAGGATACATCAGGGAACAGGGATCTTGCTTGGCCCTTGTGCTTCTCTGGAGCTGCTACTTGAGTGGGGCTGTCACCAGATGTGCAAAATCACCCCAGTGACCTCATTGGTCTTCAGCTGAGGAGCAGCACAGGTCAATTTGCACTGCATTGGTCTGCTTGGAGACCTTTGTTCTCCCTGCTCATGTAGAACAGGTTATCAGACTGAAAAGATGACTTAATTTGTATCACTAGACAAAGATATCAGTGTAAGAATACAAATACTTTATCACTTTTGTTTAAATAGAGTCCAGTCTGGACTCCCCTCACTGTTTTTATGTATATATCCAAGTGTGAGGAATGATATAAAAAAATGACATATGGATTCTGAGCAGGTAAAAGAAGTATTCAAGATACATCACCTTTATTCCTGAGCCATTTTAGTTATGCTGGAATTAAATCAGGAACAACTCCATGGCAGCCAGGGAAATCAGAACTAGGTTAATGTGCTGGATGAGGCCAGCAGATGCAATCATTATTGCTCATGTCACTTTCAGAAGCTCTCCCTTTTTCCAGGTTGCCCGCTAGGAAGCTTTTATTGTCAGAGTAAAAAGAGATTTCACTTCTTCTTATGCATTCTTCATTCTTAGTCTTCATCTGAAGAAGTGTAGCAACAGTGCTCTACTTAGATAGAAAAGAAGATAGGAAAATGAACAGAAAGAGTCAGAGTTCAAGCAAGCTTCATCGTTTCCTTAGTCTATCCTTCAGGAACAGAATTCTTTTCTGATACATTTTCCACTACTTTATCCAATCCACTTTTTAAATAAATCAAGCAATTGATCTACAATACTACCCTGGAAATTGAATCAACTCAAAGAAACTCACTATTCAACTGAAATTTTCTCTTCCCTGTTGCTTCCCAGCTATCACCAATTTCCCTGCTTCACAGGAGCGCAGCAGCATGGGTTTAATCAGAGATGGACTGGTGGGAATTGCTTTGAGAGGAGCAGGTGCCCTAAAAAGCCTTTAGGAATGACAAATGTTGAGGAGATAAGCATAGATGAAGAACTGAGGTTAAGAAGTTGGTATAATTTACCAGTTACTTCTGCTTGGGTATGTTCCTTTGCCACCACATTTAAACGAAGCATAGAGGCAGTGCTGCAACATGCAAAGAAAGCAACAATAATTCAGCCAGTTTTCATAAGGCTTTTCTCTCTCAGGGAAAGATAACACCCCCAGAGGCAGTGCATTAACATTATAATTTCTGTAACATCATTTCTGTGCTGTCTCCTGGCCCCAGTAGAGATCAGGGCCGCATCTGCTTGGAGCTACAAACACATGTGCTAAAAGTTTATCTCTGTTTCACAGTGTTTGTGCACTTACATATGAAAACTAAAGAGATGAGGAAAGTTAGTATTGCTGTCATCATTGTATAGGGAGGAGGTGGAGGAAATAAAGCACAGACAATGTTACCAAGTTCCCTAAAGCCCCCTTAAGCTTCATCTTGGAAACGAAATGCAACCAGGCTGACGGCCACACATAGGTAGGTAGTGGCAAAGAGCAAGACCCAAGGGAAGATAGGCAGGTCATGATTTGTTTCAAAAATAAAATCAGTGACATTGAATTAAATGCACAAATTTTTCCTGTGTAAGAAAGGTTTTAAAAGTCAGTAAGCACAGTATGAAATTACAGAAACCACATTTTAAAATAAAAATGTCACATTGCCTTACTTATGGCATTTTGAGCTTTCACATGTGTAATAAATTAGATGTTGAAATGAGAACTATAAATATTGAAAGTGTTTCTGTAAAGGATCAGTGTCTCTGGGATGCACAGCAGAATTACAGATAGATAACCCAGCTTACACATCCCCCATTTCCTAGTTATAAGTCTTTGCTCATCTCATGCCTTCTGCTAATGAGGTAGCAATCAATAGAAGCACTACAGCACATAGAAGATTAATATTGGAAAATAGCTGTAACCTTCCTATCAGATACTTCTGGCAGGCATTGATTGCTGGTGATTGTACCCATGTACATGAGCAACAGTCCTGCAAGATTCACATCAGCACCTGAGAAAGCACAAAGGTGCTCAACAGTAATAACAGGTCAGCAGTGAGGCTGTTACTGCCATCTCAGGGTATTTTGGGTTATAAAAATCTTAACTCTGTCCTTCTCCCATGGTTGTAAATGGCTTCTGGGATAGCAAGAAGTTATCCTCATTGCTTTATCATCCCTGACTGTGTCTGGGTTCAAGGTATCATCATCATCATCATCATCATCATCATCATCACCAACGAGCAGTTTGAGTTGGAAAGGACTTTAAAGGGTCCATCTTATTGTCAGAGGGACCATGACAGTTTGTGGGCACTTCCTGCCCTAGGCCAGCACAAGTGGAGCCCAGGTATGACCAAGTAGCTCCTCCTTCTTCACTCGCTTCAGTCTCTCCAGTGCTTTGGACAATGGAAATGAAATTGATTCCTCATGATGGGAAGATAGCTTTTTTGGAGGGGGTCTGTCCCTCTTCCTTACCATTGTTCCCTTGTCCATGTCCCACCATTCCAGTGCTGCAGCCTGCAGCACACTGCGCATACTGGGTATGCTTCTCCAGCATGTTTGTTTCCAAACCTGGATAAATGTGTAGCTTTATGGGAGGTCTCCAACATGCTGTGAAAACTGAGTGCAGAAAAGGCCTTGGCCACCGAATCATGGACCCTCAAGGGCACCCTGGGAGGAGATGCTGGGAGGCTGCTGAAGCCTCTCAGTTGCTCACCCTGCTCAGCAACCAACAGGAACAGCAATATCCATTGCTCTTCCAAGGCTGGAAGCCATTGCACTTGCATACATAATGTACTCTTGGCTTCCCTTAATGCAATGCAGGAAATGAAAAAGAGCATGAGAGCCAAAGTGTGCAATTAGCATGAGCACCCAACTATTAGTCAGGTAGAGTAAGACATCTGAATCATCTGCCAGTCTCAATGTGCATGACTCTCATGAACTTTTCCATAAGGACTTTGGCAAATAAAGAAAAAAGTCACAGCAGGACAATATTACACCCTCCCAACTTTCTTTTCTATTTTTCCCTTTTGTGTATTTTCCTTGGGAAAAAAAAGTTTTTTGAGAGAAAGCTGCAGGAAATGTCCAGCTGACTCAGCTCTTGAGAATTTCCCCCAAGATCTCATTTGGTTTTCTTCTGCTCTGCATCCCAAAGTATACAGGCTGTGTATTTGCTCAGTGTCTGTATCTCTGCAAATTCACTGCTCACTGTGAGTGTTAACGTGTTTAATAATTCATCTTCAATTGCAACTACTATTTGGCTGTTCAAATCAGGTTTTTACTTTCTAAAACCACCCCACACATTTGCCAAGGTGACCCCTTCTACTCAGACTGATGAGAAGAGTTATCATTGATTAAATAAGCTTGCATATGCTTTTGCTTGTATTTGGTGATATTTCAAGGACAGAATATTTCAAGGACAAAATTCTCTTATCTTTTTGGATGATGCTGAGATGAAAACAAAATTGTTACATCTGGTGAGAGTTAATTATATTTCAAATCTGTTGCAGTTGAGTTGGCTTGGCCAATAAATACTAAATAGAACATGCTCAGTGTTTGAAGAGTGAGACTATTTTTTTGTGGGAGTTAGTTTTGTAAGTTAATGGCTCCATGGAAGGACAAAAAGAAGCTTTTTACAGCTTGAAACCCTCTGCTCTGTGCTGGATAAAAACCTGAATAGTACTGAGACCAAATGCAACTTGGGTTTGTATTCATTCAGGGATGTTGCACGGGGGCACGTGGTCTGGCACAGAGGCCAAGGGAAGGTGAGAAATCACTTTCTGTCCTTACTCAGCATAATCTCACAGAACTGCGAATTTGAAGCTCAGGCTTCTTTCTGAATAAGGCTTGAAATAATTTTGGATTTGCTTTTGTCTATATCCCACATCAGTGAGGAACCTGAGACATGGAAAGAAGCTGGAATGGAATCAAGGCATTCTGAATTTCAATTTATCATGTGCCTAAAGAGATTGAAGGTTTAGCTCCTCTGAGCCTTCAGCAGCACAGGGAGGAGGCAGGCAGGTCAGGCAGAGGGCTTTTTCAGTAGCAACAGAACTCCATGCTGGAAACAACATCAGTTCATTGATGTCCAGGGGCAAGAGAAAAGAAGTGGTTCCCAAAACACCCAAGAGGAGATGCATCATCCTCTGGGTGCTGGGTGAGACAAACAAACAAATAAACAAAAGCGACAACCTGAATGCTTCTGAATACAGGAAGCATAGTGTTAATCCATTTTAAAATTAGCTATATAATCCTAAGAAATCCTTGTTTCTGACCATATTGCTCAGCAGCACACCAATAAAATCCTACCCTGGCACATTCTTGGGCACAGCCATGGGTTAGGGTCACCAATACTGAATCTTATCCATCCCCAGGCTGCTTGTTAGTTTTGTGGTGAACCAGTGATGACAGATGACTGCACAGCATCATCTGTCAGGGTTGGGCAGGACAGACCAGTGCTCACCTACTCCTTCACCTTAGACACCTCTGCGGGGCTGATATTAAATGTGGTTTGGTCACTGGATGGTCTATCTGCAGATCAGCTCTGCTTCCAAAAAGGTCAATGAGAAGATGCCTATGAATTTTCCAAGGTCAGGACCTGTGTGAATTAAGAAATAGCAATTGCAACAACTGAGAAAATTTGTATGTGAATGTCTTTATGAAGATAATTCTGAAGTCAGTGGGACTCATCAAGATCCATAAAGTGCTTTCTGTAATCCTGTTTATTTTCCTAAGTGCCTGTGCTTTGCATTTTGGGTCATGCCTACCAAGGTGCTACCTGATGCATTTCCTGCAGGACACAATTACATCTCTGCTGCAGAGATGGGTCAAAATAGTAGCTTGACTGCAAAGTCAACTAGTCCTTGATATGCCAGAAGTTTTTGAGGCCACTGGGAAATGAAGTTACTGAACGTGGTCTTGATCTTGTGGAAACACCCAGTAAGAGATACCCTCTGGCATGAAGAGCCCCACGGGTCCTAGGAAAACAAGTGACCAGGGATGTTTGTTGGCTTGCATGAATGGAAGGGTCTAAAGTTACAGAAGAACTTGCATCAGCGCAAATGCTGCATGAAAATGTCTTTCAGGATCAGGCTATAGATGCATACTGTGACCCATTCTTTAATTTCAAATATGTTTTCTCCCTATGGAGATACTAGGTATTAGGGTTTTAGACACTTTAAAAGCAGGCAGCCTTGGCAGGTATAATGTCATTCAATGAGATTTGTGAAGTTAGAAGAAAGATTGAAATTTCATGCAAAAACATCAGTAAGTTTCTTTGTGTCAGCTGTTTTATGATTGCTGTTGATTTACATAGGTATAATGTCTTTTCCTCATTCTGACTAGATACTTCCTCTTCTCCCATAATGTTGTGGCCTATAAATATAAAAACTTGTAGATGGTGGAGTTTTCACTTCTCTCTTAAATCTTGCACAGGCAGGAAAAACACAGGCCTAGTGGGTGTATGTAATCTTCTGAAGGAAATGGAGGGAAAAGAATATTTATGAGAAGTCAGGTCAACTTCCTTCATCCTTAAATCTCAGAGAGAAGGATGTCTTTTCTGGCCAAACTGCAGGATCAGGTACAGCAGATGGGACTCAATTCCCAACTCAGCCCCAAAGAGGATCTTTTGCTAGTCATCTGTAGATGAACTGATTTTCCTGGGGTTCAAGAACAGATGGGCATCTAGGGGTAGTTTTATAAGTCTTCATACTTACTGGAGCACAACAGCAGATTAAGTGCTTTTGAGGAGATCCACAAAGTTCTGGGCAGATGTTTTGTTTCTGCAGAAAAGTGAGTTTGGGTGTCTGTCTGGGTTGCAGAGAAGGAAATGAGTCATAAATGTTGGATGCTCAGATTCACTGGGATATTTAAATCTAAAGATAGGTCTCCTTGCCACTTGTAGTTATCTGAAGACCATATAAAGTCTACCTCAGCTTCTTCTCATGGCGTGAACCATTCTAGAGAGTCCTTTCATGTCAAAAATGACACAAAATGGGATTTTCTAGGCAGAAAAAAAAAGGGGCTGAGAGAGACAACTGATTAAGCTGACACTGCTGCCAAAGGACAGTCCCAGGACTTTGGTGGCAATCTTCACTGTTGGGCAGGTGTTTGGAGGAGACACAGGTCACAGCTATTTTTTAGGAATAACCTGTTTTGTTGTTAATAGAGTCAAACTGTGATGAGTGATAGCAGATTGTTAATTCACCCTGTGCCCTCACCCATGCAGCTATTAGCCCCTCACTCATAGCTGAGTGCTTGCAGCAGTGTCTGGGGGTCCCAAGCCCAGCTGCACATTATCCAGAGCTGTGGGGTCAAGCTGGCTCATGTGGCTGCCTGGCAGGTGTCTGCAAAGCCCCCCTGAGTGTGTTCTGGTTCATCAGGGGAGTGTGTATCTCTGCATACAGCAGCTGCCACACTCCTGGATAAAGTCTGAACCACGTAACCTCTCATTGCTGCCAGGGGCTCCAGCAGATTCCTGTTCACTGAGTTTATTGATTCCTCTGGACTACACAGCTCTGACAGTGTACAGTGCAAATAAATCCCTGAAAGTGTTTCAGGCACTACCTTCTCACCACATACCTTCCCTCTCTTGTTTTCTGGTGACAGCATCACCTGACCAGTGTTTTGTGACTTTTTATTAGGACTGGATGTTTTTAAGAGCAAGCAAGACAGAAACATCAACAGAATCACCTTGAACTGTGGTTCTGTTCAGCCAGGATAGAGTCTATGATAAATGGCTGGAAAGATCTCTTTCTTCTGCTCACTGAGTTTGGACATCAAAATGGGGCATTTGGATTTTCTGAAGTGGCATTGCCTTTAAACTAATGAGTTATTTAATTAGAAATAAAAAATTGATTTCCTGAATTGCTAGCCTGCAACTTGAATTTCAACCATTTTTAGTCTTAAGTTTCACTGGTGAACTTAAATAAACTTGAAATGTGCCTGCAGCTCTGGCACTAATATGTCACTGATGGGGAGCAGTAACTGACAAAAGACATAACCTGAATGCAGTCAGGACCATGTTTCCTCAGCTAAAAATATGATTGACACTTTTTATTATCAGTTGAAAAATTCCACATCTTAAAAATGTGTGATAGGTAAACAACAGTTTTTTGCTGCATTCCCAAGCTGAAAAGGCAGCTTGCCAGGCAATTTTTGGCAGAAAACAACAAAAGCTTACTATTACACTTGCAAACCAACTGAGAAACAGTAAAAGTGTACTGGTGTAAGAAAAACACTTGCAGACTAAGCTTCACTTGATCTCTGATGAAAAATGGCACCTTATACTTCAACAGATATTTATTTTTATGATTTTTATGCCTGTCATCTTCAATTTCTTCTCTTTCAAAACATTTCATTTCAGAAGTTTTTTCAAGCTTCTGAAATCCCATCAGCATCTCTCACCACCTCATAGTCTACAGGGCTTGACTTACCATATGATTATAATGTTGTCTTTTACATTCTTTTACCAGTCTTTATGTTTGGAAAATTATGAAGTCAAACTTTATGGTATTTCCCCTTGGTATTACTACTTGGATGACCTCAGATGAAAAATCTGAAATTAGATTTTCAAGATGTCTTCTCAATTATTTTTTACTCTTTATATGACTGTAATAGAAGAGTAAGAAAAAACAGCCAAGAGAGCATGCCTGGATTCTGTGTGGGAAGGCAAATTTGCCTGTGTTAGTGCTGTTATGCAAATGTGAACCATTTTGCAGTGTAGTTTTCAAGTTATGGGTTTTTTAGTCAGAGAGGGGAAATCCCAAGGGTAATCTTTGCTGAACAGGGAGAAACATCTCTCATGTGTAAGGACATTTACTGCTGAATTCAGAGGCAATGATGGCTGAGGGGGTGTACACTGAGTTTCCTTTCCCAACAAAAGGCATTTTTATTAAAGGCTCTTGAGATGAGTTGTTGGGCCAGAGTCCCTCACAGAGTCACCACTGCTCTGTGGTGGCTGCCTGGGCTTGTGCCATGGGACAGGGCAGAGACTGGGCCTGTGGTGCTTGCTTTGACCATGGACAAAAAAAAAAAAAAAAATCCCTTGATTTAGCTATCTGTGATTAATGCTTAGTGCTAGTGGTCATTGTCAATGACTGAAGTGGTAGGGATGAATATTTTGGCATCTATTGCACAGCTCCTTTACCCATTTTGGAAGAAATTTTAGCTTTGGGCTGAATATGCAAGCAGTGAATGTTAAATAGGAGGATTAGTAAGAGGCCAGAGGCTTAGCTGGGAAGAGGCAGAAGCAAAACAATGAGATTTGGCTGCTGTAAGTGTCTTCAAGTGGGTCAGACTGTGGTATCTGTAGCAAGATATTAGGCGTACTGCCTGTTGAATTAGGCCTATGGGAAGGTCTGTTGGATTCTTGAGCAGAAAAAAATGGGCAAGTGAAGGTTCATATCTCTGAAACAATTTTTGCACTGTTTACTAGACAGCAGGGCAGTCAGGTGTGGTGTCCTCTGGAGGCTTTGAAGGCACTGATTGCATTCACATTATACTGAAGGGGAAGAGTGCCAGTCCTCTCAGCCCACCAAGCTTCTGGTTGCCTTTGTCTGCGGGGTTATTCTTCAAACAGACCCATTTCTAGGCAGCCTCTTTCTCTGCTCCTTCTGCTTCCTCTTGTGACTGGGCTGGTTTCTAACAAATTAACCTCCAGTCTTATTTTACAGATTTTGTTTTACTGTTTGTCTCCCCTTAATCTGACTGCTCTTTGCTGTCTCATAATTCATTCTGCATGTCTCACATGGCCCATGACCATGAATAGCTGGTTTCTATGAGTCCCTCTGTTTTGTCACCTTAACTTTGTTTTCCTGCAACTTGGAACATATCCAAACATTTTTACCTGAACTATCTTCATTTCTAGTTCTGCAGGATTTATTGTTTTTCTGGTATAAATATAGATTCTTTGAAAATATAAAATTAGTAGAAAAAACCCTCTGTAGGTGTTTGATTTTGGGGTGATTAGTATTTCTCAGATACACTTGGTTCCAGCTCACTTGTCTAATAAACATTATTTGATTGTAGTGGTCAAAGTCTGCAGTCTCTGCTATATAACACATTTTTCATTTATCTCCTTCTGTCACTGTTGGATGGGAATTGATCTGTTTAAGTGTATGATACGGTCTCTTACTAATGGCTCACAAATCTCTCTCTGTCAAGTGAGTGCCCATATCACAAAATAAAATTCATCTCCACTGTGGAAGGCTCTCAGGGGTCTGGGTAAAGCTGGTCACACTGTCTGGAATAAACTTTTTTTTTTCTCCTTAGACACTGCTTTATCTCAGAATATCTTAGCTGGACCTAAAGACAGATATTTTTAAAGCTGTTTTTGTATTTAAAAAGTAACCGGCAGCTAGAATGGGTTTGCTGTGGTCTGTCAGTCTGAAATGATCTGTTCTGAGTCCTGAATGTCAAAATATATGATATTTTTGTACTGACATTTTGGGGCCATTATTTCTTCATGGAAAGTTCAAGTACATTCAACTAGCCATCTCTTTTTGGCATGCAGCCAAACCCATGAAATTTCAAACTGAGCAGAAAACTTTTATTTTTCTTGTTATTGCTGCTGTTGTTATTATCATCCTCCTGCTATTTAATTCTGTCTGTGTGGTTTACTTCCTACAAATGTCCCAGGACCAGCAGTGTCAGTAGTCAGTAAAGATACAATTCTGTAAGTTATGGGAAAAGTGTGGATTTAGGATAAGTCTCACTGAAGCCTTGATGCTGTTTTCAAGTCAGCTTTGCATAGCCCAACCCTTTGACATTTTGTACCACTTTTCCCCTCCTGCTCTCACCCTGAGTGATCAGGACAACTTGAATGCAGCAAGACCCACCGAGCCACTGTAACTGCAAACCTATGGAAGCAGCCTGAGGTGCCAAGGAGGGAAGAAGGGAGATCTCTTGACAGAGTTGGACAGAGCAGATGTGCTTAGCACACTGTCGTGGCCAAATTCTGGTCTGACTGTAATTTAATCTGTTAATGTAGTGCCTGTAAAGCTTTACTCATGTGAAATGGAGGCTGAATTATTTCCAAAGAACTTTCAGCCTTCCAGCTCAAGAATGCTAGGATGGGCCAAAATCAGGCAAGATGTGTTGGCTCTTTTTCTCTTCTTTTTTCTTCCAGTTTCCATAACATTGTCTGGAATTTGGATACATAACATATAAGGGACATTTTTCTATTCCCTGCCTGGACTTCTTGCACCATTGGCTAAAAAATAACAATAAAGGTGCTGTAGTTTAAATTATTTCTTGCCTACATGGTCCTTGCACAGCAGAGATTGTGCAGGTAGTGTGTTAGTGTGAGGTGGCCTTATTACTTCCCTGCCCCATGGGCACACATCATATGGAGAAGAATTCCCTAGTCACAGAATCACAGAATCACTTCAGGTTGGAAGAGACCTTCCAGATCATATAACATAAATAGGTAGAAACTGTCACTTGAAGGACAGTATAAATTTTTGGGCTATTTTTCTATGAAAAATTTGGGAAGATTTAGCTCTAGTTGCTCTAAAGAAAATTAATTCCTAAGAACCTGTACCTCCACAGCACTTCAACAACATTGCTCCAGCCAACAAGGTAGGCCCTCCATGAAAGGGAGTGTGTGTGTATGCTCCCCTTTCTGCTCTAAAGCTTTCCAGCCAGGCTGGGCAGTTCAGAGAGACTCTAGCTTCATCTCACTGAATCTCAAGGCATCTATATAGAAAATCCACTGTGTGCATTCCCTGCCCTAGGCTGGGCTGTGATGGGTGCCTACTGACCAAGTACCCATGTGAGGGACCTTGAAGGCAGCCCTGTAAAAGTTTAACATCTTAAGTGATAGCATCAGAGACCCAATATTGCATTTCCTGGGCTCTGCACAGGGATTTGAATGTGGGAATGCAGCGCTTGCAGTCCAGGGAGAGACATAACAGCACTGCTGCCTCAGTGCTTGCCACAGCAGCTCCTCTGATGCTGAGGCTCTCAGAGTGCTCAGGTCAGAGATTTGTGTCCCTGGATGCTCTGTCTGAGCCCGTGTGTGTCTGTGTGCGTGGGGAAGAACAAGTCTGCAGCCACTCTGCAGAGTCTGTGGAGCTGGATTAAGGTGATGGGCTGGGACACGTGTGTGGAGGGGCCCTTCAGAATGCATTTGTGGGCACTGAGATGATGCCTTGGGCTGTGTGGGTCTCTTTCAGGCACTCATCGTTCTGTGGGGCCTCAACTCTTGCTTGAAGGAAGGCAGTTGCTGTATTTATGGCAGAAATGTGTGGCCACTGGGGATTGAGCAAAGGCTCAATTAGCAACTGGCTTCTTTTACAGGACTATGAATTACTGCTTTCCTGGTCCCTAGTGTTTTACTCCAGGTTATTCAATGCATTGAAATTGGAATTTGCCCTGTGTAACTATGCTCAGAGACCTGTAAGTCTCCATCTGTAACTTTGCTGGTTAATGGTGTGAAGCAGGCACTAAATAATGTGAGACCTTCCCACTCCCACACCTCTCCATTAGCTCTGTCTTGGGCCCATGGCTTCACTTACACACCTGCTATAGCTGTCTAAATGACCACCCCTTTTCCACCCCAAATCCAGCCAGCTGAGTAAGGCATGATCCATTTGCCTCACATCTACAGACTGTACCTGCTCCCCAAATTCAGTTACCCCATGGACTATGCTCAGGCAAACATCTAAGCTCAATTAATTGGAAATGGCCTTCTGCTAATCCCCTTGGAGCTGGGGATCAGCAGGGCTTTTCCCTGTTTAGCAGACACAGTCTCAGAATAGTGTTTTCCTTCTCATTTGGTATCTCTAAAATAGGATGATGAGGTGTCTGTTGAGAAAAGAGGCTCTGGATATGCTGCCTGTGAGATTTCATTGTAAGCTGATGAGCATACTTACCTACAGCAAATGCCAGTGCTGTTAAAGAAGGATTATATGCTTGATGAGGAGTTAATAGCTTAGAAAATATTTGCCTAATATTTTACTGGAGATCTATTGCCATTAATGAGCAACTGACTCCCAGCGAATCACATCCAGGCAAGCAGAGTACAGCCAATAAATACACCATCAGCGGAGGAAAAATGGTGCTTTGGTGACTCCTGCATCCTACAACTCCTGTCCAAAACCTCCATTTCAGATGACAGGAGTGTGAGACAAGCATTTGCCCTCAGACCCTTCAGATTTTTCTGAGAGTCATCAGGCTGACAGTGTTCAAAACACTGTTTGTTAAAAAAATAAGAGAAAGGAATGGATGTTTGACATAGGTTTTATCCTTGCAGTAGTTAAATATGCTGATGACTGGTACAATTTTGCCCTGTGCTTTGATTTGAAGGTAATGAACAGGCCCTGATAAGCTTTAACTGCAGATGGCACAATGGCAACACCCTTTCTTGGGAAAAAGAAAGAAGCAAGAGGACCTTAAAGAAAATGTTTCCTTGGAGTCCAGCATGAGTTTTGCTCAGAACAGTTCTTCTGGAGCAGGTAAGTCAGGCAGAGGTCACACAGGTTTGGTGGTGCCACTGATGAGTTTCTGCTTCAGACTGGGATTTCATATGACCTGTTAGGAAAGGATTTTACTCCAGATTCCCAACATTTCATACTTCTCTTACATATTTAATGCCCATCCCAGAGTTTTGCAGCTTAAAGACATCTTCAAATTGCCATTTATAGCTGATGCCCCATTTCATTCCTTTATTTTAATGCAAGGCAAAGCCTTTGGCAGTGTCAGTGAGTCCCTCTCAGAAGGGAAGCCAGAAGAGGCTGCAGTGAAAGCTCTTTGTCCATACACTCCAGAGGAAGCCCTCAGGCTATTTGCTTGCCCTGAGACACTAGTTAATCAGTTGGTATAGTGCAGGGGCCAGCTGTGTATTGGCCTTCTACTGATGCTATAACAACTGTTATAATATGTTAGACCTAATTAATTTTCCCTGGTTGCCACCACCTGGTTCTGCTTAGATCAAGCACTAATGAGTAGCTGACAGTAGTTAATGAGCTTCTGCAGCAAGCAATTAAATTTTTTCACTGACTAAAATGACTTATTTCTTCTGGGCATGACACTCTCCCTCCCTGGGATATTTGGCACCATCAATCAGCTCTCCATTGGGTCAGGCAGGATCCATCTCCATCAGAAAGAGCCTGCAGCAGTGGGTGCTGTCCAGAACTGCCCTCCTCCACCGAGCAGGGGAGCTGTGCTTTTGTCCACAGCTTTCCACACTGGTGTGCAGACCAGTTCAGCTCTTTTACTGGTGACATGCCCAGCCAGCCAACCCAAGCAGTCCATGCTCTGCAGCCGTGGTGTCACCTTCCTTGCAGTGATGGGTTTGTGATGGTGCTTTTGGCAAGTCCTGCTCTGGCAGGGCTACTCTGGTAGGTCTTCCTCAGTTGTCCAATAGAATCACGGAATGGTTTGGAATGTAAGGGACTTTGAGATCATCCAGTTCCAATCCCATTACCGTAGGCAGGAACTCCTTCCACTAGACCAGGTTGTTGAGAGCCCCATCCAACCTGGCCTTGAATACTTTCAGGGATAGAATTTTCGATAACAAAGATTTTGGTATGGATTGCTCATGGGGAAGAGGATCTGCTCTGTGAACTGTATCACCATTTTCCTGCTTTCCCACAGGTGCTTTAGGTGTCATTGTCTTGCATTGTGCCAGCTATAAAGTGCTCTAATTAAAGTGAAATTAATAACTTGCTTATGCTAGATAGACACCTAAATTCTTCTGAAAATCATGGTGAAGTAACTTCCTTAAAATGGATCTGGCACTTGGAGGTATCTGTACAGCAGAAGCATCTGTACTGCTCACCTACCTTGTAGCTTTGGTCCCAGATAATTATCCAAACTGACAGATAGTGACTTTCAAACCACAGGTTTGTCCAACGGACAACTGGATCCAGATACTTGGCTGTCTGTGTGAAGGAACCATTAAAATGCAGTGGGACAAATGAGAAAATGTGACCATTAGGGACATACTCTATGCCTGGCCAAGGCAAAAGCCTGGCAAAGTTTGCCACCCCTGTCTGAATTGATCATCACAGCATGTCTAGCTTCCTACAATTTTAAGTACTTTCTGTCTCCAATTCACTTTATAAAGATTGTTTTCTAAGTTTCCCTTGTTTCTGTGGAATGTAGTCTGGGGAATTGGCTCAGGTTGACCTAGAGAGAGGATGAAGAAGAAAGTACTTTAATAAGAGATCCTGCTCAATGTCAATTGCTTGGATTCTCTCCCTCTTTTGAATCTACTGGAGAAATCTAAAACATCTCAATGAATGTTTAGATGATTAGCCATCCCTGTGATCACACATGTAAAACCCCGTGGACAGAGTTTTTTCCCTGTAGTCTCAGTTGTGGCTCCCAGAGCCATATGGAGGCTCTGTGGTCCTCTGCAGACGGCAGATAGTGCTGTCTGTGTCAAAAGCAGCGTCCCCATACTGCTACTGCCTCTGCTGGGGACTGACAATGTTCACATGGCCTCCCTGGAGCGCACAAACCATCTGCAAAGATATTCCTGGAATGGCCAAACCCCAAGGTTCTTGAGCTGTTGGGATCCCATAGCACAAATGAGTTTATGCTCCACTAAGCTGCTTAGAAGCAGTTATAATGCAATTATTACAGTCCTTTTCCCCATGGCTCTGCAGCAGTGTCATAAACATGGAATGATTATTTAATTATAAAAAATATTCTGGTAATTATTCATCAAGATGCTGATGATACTGAACTCACAGCAGAACTGTGGTAGGGAGAAAGTGGCTGTACTTCACCAGAATGACTCTTCTTGGTGGCAACTTCCACATCATTGTGAAGTAAAAAGGAAATAAAAAGGGCAAGAAGGAAAAAGGTGTCCTATTCTTAGTCATTTGTGAAACCATCCTCCTAATTCCAGACTTGTGTCAGTCTTGTGTGACAGATGTGATAGAATCTTAAGACAAAATAAAAGCATATTTCTCTTTTACTATTCTGCTCCAAGGAAAAAAGACAAATTATGCCTTGTGAAGAAGCAATTTGCTATAAAGTGTAAAAATGCTTTAATATTAATATTTTATAATAAAATTCATGACATATTTATAAACACTCTATCAAGCATTTACAACTCAACCACAGCTGAGAGCTTGGACTGGAATAAATAAGCAAGGACACAGCTAGTATGAAATATACAGCTTAATTTTTATAATTGTGTGTGCTTTATTCTTTACACAAATGGAATGGATGCGCAGAGTATTTACACATAACAGGAGTGTAAGCTGGACAGGGTGTTTTGTAAACTCCAGTTCAGATTCTGAGTACCCCACACTACAGCCGGACTGAGAAACATCCTGCTAAAGAGACGCACGCCGGACATTGTGCTGGAGGGAGCAGCTTGCTGCACTCAGAAATTCAAACTGGCCAATTCAAATTTAGGAGCACAAATCCAGAAATTAAAAGGCTATCCCACTAAGAGCCAACAGTGTTGCCATTTTTTTCCCCTTTTTTTTAATGCTTTTCCCCCCTGCACCAAAGACCTTGCTAGGATGCTGGCTCTCAAGCCCAGAAATGCTGTTTTACATCAGGGCAAGTTGCCTGTGCTGTAGGGCCAGAAGGTGTAAGCTGCTAATGTGGTGTGAGAGATGATGGATCGCCTCTGGTGCTCTCCACCTTAAAGGCAGGGTCTCAGAAAGGGCCAATGAAGTGGTAGTTCCATAGCTCTTGGTGAGATGTCAGTGCAGCCGAAGCCTTCTGCAAATCCATTTGGCCCTTGGGGTCTTTTTGTTAGCAATTTCACAGCACTGGCCTCAAAAGGATCTTGGTCCATGAGTTGGCCCTCTGGATGTTACAGTAAAATAAGCAGTAAATAATAATGGAGAGTGCTGAGCCACTGTTTAATCAGGTGGCCTTGGTCTTTTACAAAGATGCAAAAAAATCAGTGTGATGAGGAGGGTGGATGTTTAACTTCAGGTGGTATAAATGGGATGGACTCCATTGAAATCAGAGGAGTGACTGTGATTTCCAGCAGCTGAGGATCTAGGCCAGCTATATGCTGGATAGATTTTATATTATCTGTTGTTAGCTTTGATGCTGATTTGTGTCCTAGAATGCAAACTTTCTTTTTTTAGCATAATTACCTCATCCTTTTTCCTGAACCAATTGACAAAATGTCTGATTTTTAATGGGAAAGAAAAAAGTTTATTCCACCAAGGAAGGGACTTGAATGCAGTTGCACAGTGTACCACATGCATAACATGACAGGCAAAATGTTCAAGAGGGAAAATATTGAGATTAAAAGCTGTGAAAGATAAAAGACCACTTTCTGTGAACATGGCAGATATTATGGCTTTAAATCTGCATCTGAAAAAGGAGGTTGATACTTTTCCTCAACACAGGAGGACATATATCCTCAACACAGGAGGATATATATATATGTATACCTACAAATATCCTCATGTGTTTTCACTCACTAAATCCTCTGCTCAGGGATACAATTTGAAAAAACAAAAACTAAAATATAAGAAAACCAAAACAAAAATACAATTTGACTGGGTGCTGTGTGTCTGTGTGCGTGGGGAAGAACAAGTTCTTCATTTCTCCATAGAAAACTAATGTAAATAGGTAGGTGGATGTTGTGTACCTAGGACACTGTTGCTGGCTCGTAGTGGTTATTAGCTCAGGTACCACACTGCTCTCCAGGAAGAGAATTTGTAATTTCAGTGCAATGGAGAGATTTCTTATCCTTGACTTTCACCGAGTGGTTCTTAGGACCCTATCCACACCGGAGCATCAAACCATGCTAGCTACAAACACAATTACATCACAGAATATTGATCTAGAAACAGCCTTTACTACCAAAGAAATTACAAAGCGCTAGCATGGACAGGGTACCTCTGTAGGAAGGGGGATTGAGCAAGAAAGAGGCTCTTCCACTGGTCGATGGTCAGACTGTAAGATCAGTAAAGAAGTGCCATTCCACTGAGCCCTGTTAGCAAGCTCTCAATGAGTCAGTGCATGGAAGATTTTTTATTTTTTTTGTTTGTGGCAAGGAAAAATAATTCATTTGTAATATTGCACAAAGCTAGCAAGATGTAATTGTGATCATTCATGGGTGGACAAAAAGCTGTGATAATTTTGATTCTGCTTAGACCCTATGGTGCTACACACTGTGCCAGAACATGAGATATAGCACCAGGGGTGTGATCTGGCACTTTTCCTAAAGGGTCCAGCATTTGCATTGGTCTCATGGTTAGATGCTCCCAAGTCTTTAATACGGACAGAAAAGGAATCTGATTATGCTAAGCTGTGTTAGCACCAATATGGAGTCAGGCGCCAATTGCTGTGGGTTGTGAGTTTGGACTTCTTTTTCACCAGATGTAATTTTGCATGAGTCTTATGCTTTTCTTCCTCCTCCCACTACCACCCAGTATGATCTGAACAGCTGCAATGCAAAAATGGACTGCAGCTCTTAGGATGCTGTGACATGGAATGCAAAACATCAACACACAAAACAAATGGGAGTACAAGTCCTAAGGGAAATAAGACCTCTCACTGATTCTCTTGACGATTTGTTTTTAAATATACGTTTTATTTAAAAAAAAAAAAAGAAGAAGTGCAATGTCAACTCTAAAATGGAAGCACAAACAACAGACAGGGAAAAATAAATAATGTAACTACAGTAACCAAGGACTGATGGAAAAATTGATTGTACTCAGCCGTAGTGTTACTGTTCACTGTAAAGCACAGCACATGACAAAGCAAAACAGTTACTAGTAGGATAGTACCATAAAAGGCTGCATGCTGAACTAAGAAACAAAGAAGCAGATGTGATTGATTGCTTAAAAACAGAGCTGAAAATTAGAATGAAGTTCCTGCTTTAGGATACTTAGTTTTTCAGGTCTGGTGGACTATTTCCCAACCTGGGGCAATAGTATTTTGCCAGCATGGAAAAATCCATGGCTTCCAAAGATCTGGGGTCACTCTGTGGACTTCTGCATAATTATCCAAAATCAAAGAATTCATTAATTAATATTAAAAAAAAAAAGGTTTATAGCCCTTCTGGTTACAAAGCTCTTCTGGAGACTTAACTGAAACCCTTGTTTATAAAGCTGCGCTGACCAGGCAGGAAAAATAGTTAAAGAAGTGTGAACTTCTCAGAGTTACCATAGTTGGGCAGTAAGCGTGAGAGGCCTGCTCAAGAGCCAGTAAAATGCCCGTGTTTTTAACCCTGTCACTGCTGGTGGCTTTTGCAAACATCCAGCTCGTCGCGCTGTCCGCGGAAGGCGCTGGGAAGCCCTGTCAGCCGGACAGGGTGTACAAGTGTAAGCTTCAGGCAGACAAGGGCCAGAGGAGTCTATTTAGCATTTGCCCTGAAGACATCCGTAAGCATTAGGGCTGCTGTAGCCACCAGCTATAAGCAATGCACTCCTGCAGTGCAGCAGAGGCAGGAGTGTGGGTTTTGTAGAGAACATGGTCCAGCAGCAGCAAAGGCAATTCAGTTTTACTCTCATAGCATCTGTTGCAGTTGTCCCCTTGTAAGTCAGTGAGGAATGGCATCACTATACAGAAGGGCAATGTGAAATGAGAAAAAAAATGCCTCCTTCTCCCCTTCTGTACACCCCAGACTGCAATTCCACAGACTTTCCCCAAATCCCTCACAAATGTCTATTGCCTCAGTTTTTGATTTTAAGACCCTTGTTGACTGTGAAATGAATGAAGATACAAGTTAGTTGGTGACCTGCCTGCAAAGAGAGGAAAGATCTAATGCTTTTGTTATTTCCCTGAGGGAAACAGGAAGAGTCATAAAACATTTGGGGATTAAGGGTGCCTCCTTCCTACAAGAGAAATTATTAGCTGTGTTTAAGCACTGACATTTTGCTTCTGAATAGTTGTCCCTCTCAAAAATGCATTATCCTTTTGTGTTCAGAAAATTCCTACAGGGCAGTGAGTTCAAGAGATCTTTCCACAGGAGTTCATCATGATTAAACAGAGGCAAGGGAGAGGATTAAATTGAAAGAAAAAAAATATGACAACTACTCTTTAAGGAATTTTCTTGCTTGTCATTAATGATAGAGAATCTGTTATGGAAGAGGTATAATGCAACTTGATGGTCCTCTTTACATTTGACAGTCGCACAAGGGTGTAAATATTTAATCTTTCAATTAATTAATCTTTACAAAATATCTTCACAAAAACATTTTACCTATAGAAATTAGTTTCTATACATCAATATATTTTTATTTTTATAAATTATTCCATCTTTAAGTGCCTTCTATCAATATAAATGATAAAATAGACAATCAAAAATTTTAAAGCTTTTCCCAGTTGTATCCCTCCTTGTTAACATAGGTGCTGTGAATCCTCATACATGTGTCTGTCTGCATGGGAATGTGTTTGAGTGCACATGTGTGTGGTGCGAAATGCTTCCATCCTCTCCCACCCCTAAACACCATCAAAATAAACCATATTGTTGGTAGTTCCTGATGAAATAGTGCTTCCAAAGGGGGAAAAAAAAAGTTTGACTTGGTTTCAGAAATCAAAAGATGTGCATAGTTACCAAAGTCGAGGTGTACCAACTACAAATGTGCAATGACAAGCTTGGAACAGGACCCACCTCCCAGTCAGGTCACAGAGTGTCCCCACAGCGACCTCAGTAGGAAGTGGACCAAAGTGAGCTTGATTTTGCAAGGTGCATGTGGCCCTGATCTAGCAAAAATGCTTAAGTCTGTGCCTAGCTTTGAGCACGGGAACAGTCCTGCTGAACTGGTGGGACTGATCGGCATAGGGAAGGGTCACAGGAGACTCTGAGTCAACAGGCTACTCACATGTAGGAATTGGGGTCAAGTGCTGAGCGCCTTGCAGGATCAAGCCCTCTGTGAGGTTCAAGAGCTGGGAACTTCTCTAAAGCAATCAACACACTGAGCTCAGCCATTGAAATTGATCAAAATGTCCGTGTGGGCACAGGAGGTGGCTTAGCTCCCCTTGACAGAGGGTCTCCACGTCAAAAGTTTATACCTAACTCGTGCTCTGAGCACACAACAGATTTGCTTTATATGGTAGAAGTCTTTTTGTTCCTACCCTTTGACCCATCAGTGTCCTTCATGGCTTCAAACACTTTGTGTTGTACATTCATCAAAATTCACATTGACTGCAAAGAACATAAATGCAACAAAAAAAGGAAAGCCTCCAAATAGTATATTATAGTTTTCTTCTAAATATTCTCCCGTCGTAATCAGAGGTGCAGTGGCTAATTTATAATTTTTCCTTTGAAGGAATCCAGATGAAAGGCCCAGATTGTTCTTCAATTACAAGTTTGCATTGATTATATATATCTTCTAAGCTATCTCCTTGGACAATAGCTGCAGTAGAGAAAACATATCAATATTTCTTTTAATTGATAGATACAGCATCCAGTGTCAGCAGATCTTCAGCATACTCATAGATACTTATGGAATGAGAAAGAATACTGGCATGCTGAGATGTTCATGGAAAAGTCATACCCCTGCAGATGACAGCTAAGTTCAAATCAATGGCACCTGCCTGTGGCAGAGACCCATCCCACTGCTCATACTGAGAAGACTGAGCCAGGTTTGTTCAGAGAACTAGCACTTCTGTCCTGGGAGGGCAGCACAAGGGATCCTCCCACTGCTGGAGGTCAAGCTTTGCACTTCATTCAATTTAGAACCTGCTTCAACAGTGAGCAGCAGCAGGTTTGCAACCTTTCAGATCTGGTTATAATATAAAATAATATATATAATATCTGGTTATAATATAAAATAATAACATAAAACTCTTGGCCGCTGAGGTTAACAAGATCAGGCCCAAGCTGACAGAAGGTAAAGGTAACTATAACACAAAGAACAGTGGTTGTCTCTTAATTTCCCTCTGCATAGATACTCCTTCAGGACATCAAACTTTTGAGGAGTCAAGTGCCTCAACTGCTCTTGAATTTCAAGGAAACACTACTCTCAAGGCAGAAGTCCTTGCTCGGGGCACACTATACTGACAGGAACTCTAGCTCAAAGACAGGATTGATCTAGTAGTTTTGCAATAAAAGATTATATCTTGGGGGGAAAAAATGGTACTAATAAAAACATACCTGTGAAATATTCTCCAAATTCTTGTTCTAATTTAATTGCTCGATCATAGGTTTTCTTTGCTTGCTCCTCTGTAAGACGTTTATTCATTTCCCTAGAAACATGGAGGAAGTAGTCAAAAAGTTTAGATACTTGATAGAATGGTTTTCAAAAGGCATGCTCAACTGAATCACAGATGGATTGAGATTGGTAAAAGAATGAAATGGTAAAATTCTTATAACAGTTCATGGACAGCTTCAATATTTTCAATTTAATTTCATTCTATGTAGTACAAAATTACTTCTTCAGACTATTTCTCATTTCGCTTTTCTCCACCAAATTTTTATCTTGGGTTCAATACTCTATATTTTCAACAAAATACAAGGCCTAGGTCTGGCAGCTGCTAGCTGATAGCAGAGATAGACTTGAGACATCAGGAGTCCATAGACAGGTCTGGAATCTGGGATGTCCCATAGTCTGAGCACTCAGCACTCCTGCCTGAAGTTCCGTCAGGAACCTCTGTGTCTCCCAGACTCAGCTGGTGGTCTCAGATGGGTAAGGTTGTACTGACCACTTATTCTGTGCTAATAAATATTAAAAAAAAGACAGATGGTAATATTCTGGTTTCTTCAGCGTTTTGTTATTTGATGTTATATTTCTGTTTCAACAGAAACACTATTTATTAACTTTAGGAAATCAGTTGTCTTGCCCATGCATGCTCAGGTGTTACATGCTCATTCACTGCTTTATACTCATGCCTGTAGATGTCTAAATAGAGTTTGCTTGTTCTAGCATTTTTTCCCAGCGTAGATTAATTTTTTTCTTAAAACATGACAGAAATTTTCTGAGGCAACTAGGAGAGCATAAATCTGATTTTATGCCTTGCACTGAATCATATGATTACGTAGTAATGGACTGTATACAGTATGGCATGGGCAATGCATGTTGGAAATTATGGACATGATAGTGTGAAAAGAAAAAAGCTCTATGAAGTGCACAACAGTATGAACTTGCTACAGCTAACACCTACTTGACTTCTGAAAAACATCCTGGGAGATGTCCAGGATGCAAAAAGGAGTTTCCAGAAATGGCTTAAAGCTGCCTACATATACAAGTAACTGTATAGCTGGGAACAATGCTTAGAAAAATCTCTTTGCAAGTACTAATGCCATGGAGAAGGCAGGTTCATAAAATGAAGGCTAAGAAAGATTTATTTTAAAATTTATGTCAGTTATTTGTAGATTATATAAAAAGGTTTAATATAATCCATGTGCTGTTCTGCTAAATTTGTAATAATACTAATTCTATTTATTGGAAAGACTGCTATCTAATCAGGTGGACTTCACATCAGATGCCCCTGCTTTGGGTGACTGAACTAAAACTCTGTCTTGTAGTGGGATATATCTCTGCAAATTCTTAGGCAAACTTAACCTTTTCATCTTATGGGCACTTAACCAATATTGTAATGCTGACAACATCCTCTTCCTTTCAGATCTGTTTCTGGTAAATTTTTGAGAAGTCTTTCTCAAGATCCTTGAACAGCAGAAAAGATAATACAAATATAAAGAAGTGCTTAAAATAGGAAGTACTGTGAAACAGGTAGAAATTTGCATTACACTTTCAGGTTTTAGATTTGCCTGAGGTATAAAACCATGCTAGTTGTATTCCTGACAGGCCATTCAGTGCTCTTAGAAGAGAGGATGGAGAAGGGGGAGGATCATGATGTCCATTTTTCATGATGAAATTAAAGTGCTGTCATACTGGAGCCCCTTCTATTTCTTATTTCTTAGCTGGCGACCTGCACAGCTGGTGAATTCAAAATATAGTGCGTATTTTCCAGGGCTTTCCTCCTCTCCCAGTGAAGAGCTCACTCAGGCAGGTTCTTTCTTATTCCATTTCTCATTCCCATGATCTCACCACTGTCCTGATTCCTCTAGAGAGAGAGGCTGATTGGAGGGTATGAAAAAGCATGCCTCTGGGAGTAAACCAGGTGGAGCCATGTAGGAGAGAGGTGGAAGGAAGGAAGTGGCGGAAGTGGCGGAAGGAAGTGGCGGAAGGAAGGAAGTGGCGGAAGGAAGGAAGGAAGTGGTGGAAGGAAGTGGCGGAAGGAAGTGGCGGAAGGAAGTGGCGGAAAGAAGGAAGGAAGTGGCGGAAGGAAGGAAGGAAGGAAGTGGCGGAAGGAAGGAAGGAAGGAAGTGGCGGAAGGAAGTGGCGGAAGGAAGTGGCGGAAGGAAGGAAGGAAGTGGTGGAAGGAAGTGGCGGAAGGAAGTGGCGGAAGGAAGTGTCGGAAGGAAGGAAGGAAGGAAGTGTCGGAAGGAAGTGTCGGAAGGAGGGAAGGAAGGAGGGAAGGAGGGAAGGAGGGAAGGAAGGAAGGAAGGAAGGAAGGAAGGAAGGAAGGAAGGAAGGAAGGAAGGAAGGAAGGAAGGAAGGAAGGAAGGAAGGAAGGAAGGAAGGAAGGAAGGAAGGAAGGAAGGAAGGAAGGAAGGAAGGAAGGAAGGAGGGAGGGAGGGAGGAAAGGAGGGTGGGAGGGAGGGAGCAGTTTGTTTACAGCAATGGCCATGTGCTCTTTCAAGTGCAGGTCCAAACCTGATTTATGGTCCCTTCTCTCTTGTTACCTCCCCTTCAGATAGCTGAAGGGCATCTGATGGGGAGGTAAGAAGAGTGAAGGGACCATAAATGAGCAAATGAGCATATGCATAAATGAGCGATTACAACTTTATATGCTAATTTTGATGAAAGATAAAGCTTTTGTCTATGTTCCTCTGCATCTTGTGATTAGAAATTTTTTGTCTTTTGTGTTTTGGCTTTGCTATTGAAGTAGCTTTTAATTAATTTGTATGAACAGGAGTAATAGTTATGACAGATTAAGCTCTAATTCTTTTTGTGTTGCAGTACTTAAATACCTAAAAAAGACTGAATCACAGAATCATTAAGTTGAAAAAGACCTCCAAGATCACCAAGTCCAACCTTTGACTGATCACCACCTTGTTAACTAGATCACAGCACTGAGTGCCAAGTCCAGGCATTTCTTGAACAGCCCACCTTGTTTTATTGTCCTAAGTGAAGTATTAGCATTGCTTTGGTTCAACAACAGGATGATTGTCATAATATTTTGCATCTTTATAACACCATTCAGTCTATTCAAGGATTTGCTGTTCTAACATCAAATCAACAAAGCCTCTATGTTATTGCCACTTTTCTGGTTCTGCCTGATGTATTTTTTCAGAGTAAGTGCCACTTTTTTTTACTTTGTGTTTTTTTTTTTAATCACTCCAGAAGCAAGGACAGCATTAAACAAATAACAGAAATGTTTTATGAATGGGAAAACTGTATGTTAAGATCTCTGTTAAAACAATCAGTGCAGAAGGCGGTCTATCAGACTACTCTTCCCCTTCTATACAACAACAAAATCAGAATATTATTGAATTGTAGGCTGGAAGAAAAATCAGGAAGTCAGGATGATGCTGTGCAAGCACCAGATATTATGCATCATTCTTTCTAATGTGGCTGGACATACAACAAGCTCATTGCCAAAGGCAGGGCCTAGAACAATGCATATTCCAGGGATGGGTCATGTTGGAATTCTCCAGCTCCATGACCAGTGGCTGCAGGTACACTGTTACCATCACCAGACACGCATCTGTCACAGGAGGGGGAGTGCCAATGTTTTAGCTGTCAAACACAAACCCGTGGCACTACCTGGCATTTGCAGAGCAATGGGGGAGGGGAATCACAGAATCACAGAGTCATGGAATCACCAGGTTGGAAGACACCTTCAAGATCATTGAGTCCAACCCATTCCCTAACACCTCAACTAAACTATGTAGCACCAAGTGCCACATCCAGTCTTTTTTTAAACACATCCAGGAATGGTGACACCATTACCTCCCTGGTCAGACAGTTCCAGTATTTGATCACTCTCTGTAAAAACTTTTTCCTAATATCCAACCTCTATTTCCCTTGATGCAGCTTAAGACTGTGGCCTCTGGTTCTGTCAGTTGCTGCCTGGAGAAAGAGACCAACCCCACCAGGCTACAGCCCCTTTCAGGGAGTTGTAGAGAGTGATAAGGTCACCCCTGAGTCTCCTTTTCTCCAGGCTGAACACCCCCAGCTCCCTCAGTCGTTCCTCACAGGGTTTGTGTTCCCAGCCCCTCTCCAGCCTCGTTGCCTCCTCTGGATGTGCTCGAGTGTCTCAATGTCCTTCCCAAACTGAGGGGCCACAGCCGGACACAGCACTCGAGGTGTGCCCTCACCAGTGCCGAGTACAGGGGAGAATGACCTCCCTGCTCCTGCTGGCCACACTGTTCCTGACACAGGCCAGGATGCCCTTGGCCTTCTTGGCCCCCAGGGCACACTGCTGGCTCATGTTCAGTTGGCTGTCACCAGTGCCCCCAGGTCCCAGAAAACCTCCAGGTTTTCCACCTGGGCACTGTCCAGCCACACCATCCCCAGCATTGCAGGGGTTATGGTGGCCAAAATGCAGGACTCAGCACTTGGACTTACTAAACATCATCTTACTGGACTCTGCCCATCCATCCAACCATTTGAGGTCTGTCTTCCAACAGATCAACGCATCCTCCCAGCTTAGTGTAGCCTGCAAATTTACTAATGAGAGACTCAATCCCCTCATCCATGTCATCAGTAAAAATATTGAACATAACTGGCACAGAGTTCAAAATTTCACCCCTATCACAGCAAATTAAGATGATAGCTCTTGCATAACTGTAACTGTATATGGAAAACAACTTGATAACCATATATTTTTTCCTGAATTTTAACTCTGGATAAATATCAATTCCATATTTCTTCCTCAGCCTTCTCTCTGTGACACTATATAATTTCTCCTCCTCCTCTGCCAGCAGGATGGAACCCAGAATCAGGCCAGTACTCCAGCTGAGGCCGCAATAAAACAAAATAGCAGTCTATTGTCTCCTTACACAACACTGATACAGCCCACAGTGGCAAGCTTTTTTTTTTGCAATCACATTACCCATCCATTTGTTTTCCTGTGTGATCCACCTCAACCGCCAGATGCTTTTCTGCAGTGCTATAGCTAAATTATTCCCTGCTTGTACTCATGCCTTTCATTGTCTCTCCTTTGTCTCTGCTGAATTTCATATTACTGATCTTACACTGAGTTTTGCTCTTATCCCTTAAAGTATGTGCCACTTCAGACAGCCTTGGCAGCACGGAGCTGGTGCCTTCTCTTTCACTCTATTGTTATGTTCGCCCTTCTCCAGTCCCATGGCTCCTTGCCTATCCTCTTACAGACCTGCAGGTAAATGAAGGGCTGGTGAAGAGGAACACACCTCAAGTCTGACACAGGTTTAGCTCCTGGTTTGTGCCCTTGGCCAGGCTGTAAAGCCCAAGAGCACCTGAGCCTGCATGGGACAAGCCAAGCTGTGTGAATGAGTCTCTGGTGAACTCATTGCACGAGTTGGAGCAAGTACACTAAGCACTGGCAGGGAGTCCTTCGTGGTCCAGCACATAATCCCATGTGTGCCAGTCTGAAAGGTTCAAAGCTATGGCTTGTTCCTTCAGATACCAGGATAGAGTGGACGACAGGTTTTAAAGGCACTCTTCCTACTTCATCTCATTATTAATAATTTTAGACAACAAGCCAAATGTAGACTCAAGACCTGTGTGGTGCCACTTGAGGCTGTATCTGAAAATAATGAAATGCTTGAAGAAGTTTATACTCACATCAGAGGCTCCCATGATTTGGGCTTAATGAAGATAGCAATGGGATAGAGTTGTGCAACTTGTAGTCGTTTGATAGCATTTCCTGACACATCAAGTATACAGTGCTTGCCCTGTTGGAAACAGATGAGCATGTGTTTATTTTTGCAGACTTTGCTAAAGATAGGAAGCAAATCAGTGACACAGTGCCCTGGAATGGGGCCATTACTGGCACACCAGGGCAGGAGTAGCCCAGGGTACAGGTTCCACTACGCTGTGTTCTTTCCTTTGCTTTGGTGCCAGTATAAATATGCACTGGTGATATGGGAACAAACTTGGGATTTATTTTTTACTGGGGTGAAATTTGCAGGGGCAGGAGGATTTTCTTGAGATGAAGAAAATCATAAAAGCAATAGGATGTCCACATCCTAAGTGATTAATTCAGTTCTTGTTTACGTCAAAGCTTCCCTGTGTCACCTGAGGCAAATAATTTAATCTTTCTGTGGTTTGTTCTTTTGCCTCAGTGAACGTGATTTAGTTTATCTGCTCTTACAGAGAGAAGAGTAGAGGCTGTTTTGAGGAGTACTTGAGGCATTGTGTTAGAACCCTGAATCCATGGCACTACATCCAAGTACAGACAGTGCCAAGGATGATGTCATTCAAAGTCGGAGACTCCACTTGTGGAGTCATTATAAAACCTATAAATATTTGGATGACATTTTGCAGCTATTTTATTTTTTGGCAGAGAATCACGTCTGAGACACAATGTGGAAACAAAGCAGATCATGTTGCACCAGCAATAAAACTACTGTCAACCTACCCTTTCCGCCACAAATCTCACAGACTGGACACTAGTTCCATACAAATTATCATTGTACTGCCCAGCTTCTATAAATTTGTGCTCTTGGATATCTTTTTCCATTTGTTCTCTTGAAATGACAAAATGATAATCTCTCCCATCCACTTCATAGTCACGCTTTGGCCGTGTGGTATCTGCATGAAACAAAAGACAGAAGATGAAGTCTGCAAAAACATTAAGTGCAAAAAATGCAGCCATTGTTTGCTCAGTGGAAAATGCTGGGTCTACTCTACATGAGGGCACTTCACATCTGAGAGCAGATGTCTGGTTACTACATATTGTTTTTAATGGATGCCAATAAAGCTGTTTTTTTGTAGTAATACCTTCTGATGTTTACCTCCAATCAATACAGGCTAAAATAAAATCAGGGTTTAGTGGAATTCCACTTTTTTCAGCAGAATCACACATAAATCTCAAATATAAAATGCATTTCATATTTTAAATTTTATGTTATTACTGTGATAAAATGAATTGTGATCTCATCAACTCAATTTAGCCTTATTTATAAGCCTGATTCTGTTCTCATCTCTAGTAGTTTTAAGTTAGTGTATTGCCAGAGACAACCATTTAAAATGAAGTACAACTGCAATTAGGCCCTCAAATAAACAGCAAGTTCTAATTGTCCAAGATAGAAATACTCTCTTTAATTCAGGGTCTAACACTGCTTTCTGATTCAACAGTCTATATCTCACACAAATCACACATTATTCTTTATATTTATTGGTGGATGCTCTGCAATTGAGTTGAAACTTTTACATTTTACTAGAATTTCAAACTTTTCAGAATTTTTTTCCCAGATGTCCACAACCTTTAAAAAATGGTTTTAAATTTATTCGTTCTTTTTGCCTTTTCTGTCTGATGTAAAAATGACTTTTGAGAAACCCAACTGTGCATAATTCATGGATGCTGCTCTCACAGAAATTTACTTAATGTGTGGCACCAAGGGATAGCGTTCACTCAGCTGCAGAAATAGGAGGAGAATCATACTTACGTGGTACACATGAGCCAAACTTATCAGGGAACTCAGATATCAAATCATCGTTGATCCGATCTTTCATAGGACCCAGAATAATAACCGGCCTGGTGTAATTAACTGAAAAAAAAAAAAGGATCACATTTTGATGGTCTTACCACAATAATGAATAAACGCACCCAAATATCACTAACCAGAGTTGGTGTCTTTATGTATGAAGTGAAAATTTAGGTGCACATTTTTTGATGAATATTTTATTTCTTGACATGGAAAAGGGAAATGGAATGAGTACCACTGCAGAGCTCTGTGATGGTTCATGCACAAGTCAAATGACTGTGTAGAAGCATAGATATATTTGCTACCACTCAACAAGGCTACTCCCAAATGCTTGCAGATGGACTCTTCCATGAGGTATAGAAATTGGTATATTGTACCCTTTTTTTCACTTCAAGTTATATAAGTGCATTCTCCATTAAATGGATATGCTCCCATTTTAGGTTGCCTTTCCATATGTCTGTCTACCCTGGACAGTGGCACATATCACATGAGAAGCAAAATAATAAAGGCTTTCCATGTGACAATATTGCAGTAAATCTAGAAAATCTACATCAGTATTTTGTAGACTGATTCATTTTCTGTACTAGTCCATGAGAATGAACTGGGGAGAAGAGTCCTGGGAATGTTAAGAAGTGGTGGCTTCCAAGGAATACCACAATATCAGGGGTTTTTCATATGAAAATAGACTGAGTGTCCAAGATAAGGAAGCCACAGTGAATCTGGGACTGGCAGAGCAAGGCTCACTGCTCTGCTGGCCCCCAAATTCTGAAATGAAACACATAAGGAAGAGTGATAGAAAAGAAGATGAGACTTACTTTCCTGTCTTGTGACAGGTTCATAAGAAAAGATGCAGTCCTCTTGGCCTCCTGATGAGAGAAGAAAGAGAAGAGATTGAAGCAGATGAGTAACATGTCAGGTACTTAAGTTTGATAAAATGCTTCACATAGAGACAGACCAGATTCAACACTTCTATCTTGATAAGCCTCTCACCTGAACCATTCCAAGTCCATTATAACTTCCAGGTATGGACACAGTTTTTCTCTTCCCCACCCTCCCATTCCATGTGTTTCAATTCTATTTACTGAAGTTGGACTTCTTTATTGATGGTCAACATAGCTTTATTTGTCATTTGATACGAGGCTGTTTATAAGGATAATGCAGCAATTTAAGATGCAATGCTTTTCCTATTGTTAAGACCCTAACATGTTGCTGCAGAGTAAATCAACAGGCTACCTAGACAGAACTTTTATGTACAGAATAGATATGTATTTTGGTTGATTGTCCTTCAGTGCATAGCTTCCATAGTCTAGTGCGTTCACAGCCTCACATCTAGCTATGAGCTATTTTCTGATCCTTATCCTTTCTCTGAACACAAATCACAGACTCACAGAATGTTTGGGGCTAAAAGGGAATTTCAGTTTTTGGATATCATCTAGTCCAATCCTCCCCTGCTAAAGCACCTAGAACAGGTTGTACAGCATCATGTCTAGGCAGGTTTTGAATTTCTTCAGTGAAGGTCTCACAGCATCGTATTGTATCATTGTATACATTTGTCCTCCTTATGCTCTTTCAGGACAGTGCTATTTCCTCATGGTGCTATTTAGGGAACTAAAGCAGAGAAATTTGCCATGAGAAACAAGTGGCACTATAGGGTGCAGGTGTGCAGTCCTGATGCACTGCTGTTCCCCCATCCAAGGGAGTGAAAGAGGAGAGGGAGGAGGATTCCTCACCTAAAGCATGAATAATTCCTGCTCATTTCTCTTTCTGGGTCACTGTCACATACTTGGTGCCACATGAGAGCTCTGGCAGGTTCTAGATACAAATCAGCAAATTTTAAAATGGTGACTTTATTTTTGCTCAGTTCAGGGTTAGTCTCTGAGAAGATCCACAGATGGGTGGAAATGACAGGACTAACTCCTGCCTAGCAATGGTGCTGAAGCAGCAAAGGAGAGAACCTAATTTTTAATAAAAGGAAGAGATTAGAAAGCATTTGAGGATAAGGCCATATAACATATGAGGAGTGTGGACAAAGGGGTTTTCTTTTCTGTTTGCAAATGTTTGATATTGTAATCACTTTTCTTTGGCTTTTCGCAAAGTTGGAAACCTAGAATTATTATTACACTTGGTTGTATGCATCACATTGGTTTCCCTTAAGGCTCTCAGTAAATTTTAGAGGTGATGTAGAACTGGGATGTCTCATTTCTCTGGAGATGAAAAAATCCACTCTTTAGGGTGGACTGGGATGCTTCTTCACTGTCTGTCCTCTACTCCACAGGAGCCTAGGCTATATTTTCCAACAGCCTGAGAGAGTCAGTCTTAGGGTGGGCAATGAAGCCATCACATACCAACCAAATGGAGGGGAGCCTGTTTGTACAAGTACCATCTTAAACTTGGTATTTGCTTCAATAGCAAACAGATCCACAGCAGGAGTTTCATGTCACCAATTTCAGAAACCTGGGGCTCGAGTGCTTATGTCAAGCTAGTCCCTAGATACCTTTTGGAGCCAATGGCTGCCTACAAATAGGCAAGTGCTTAGTCTAAGACATGACTCATCTGACTTATTTTACATGTCTACTTTGTGAGGAGAGAAAAAGTCAGAAGCCTGAATTTGTCTCCATTGTCCCCTAACAGCATTTAAGCAGCAAAGCCAGATGCAGACATCTGCAGTGAAACAGCAGAATCTCATGGGAGTGACAGTGTCAATAGCAATTGGAGGCAAATAGACAATAACTCTGAAAATATTGTTCTTGTTTTTTTTTTTTTCTTTCCATGGACTAATACTTGGCTTTGGCACAAATTTATAAGCAACACTGATAAGCCAGCACAGATTTTACTTTCTTTTTTGTCCAGTCTCTGGCAGACATGTTCCCATGCTAAAGCTTTTGGTAATTCCACACTCTCTGTAAGGTATGGTCTAGGGAGAAAAATGAGCCTGTTTTACAGATGTCTTTTGTATTTGTGGCCAGACTGAAGGCAAAGAAAAATACTCCAGACCACTAAAATTGTGCTGAAGTTTAAGCCATTGGAAAGTGTAGCAGTAAGTACGGAGAAACTTTGAGGCTGACTGTGATATACAAGAACTTAAATACAGACATCTTCCTGAGGTAAGGATCTTCAGGCCACAGTTCCAGACTCAACATGGGAATGTGACTGGAGAAAAGCTGCACCATTTCTACTATTTTTCTTTTCTGGAAAAAGGACTAAGGAAGCTTAAATTTCTAAGTGAATAAAGTCCTGCCATGTACTGTCCAGACAAAATCCTGTAGGTCCTCAGAGGCTGTTTTGCATGTTCACTATAGCAGATGGTACTCTTTAATGATCTCCACTCAGTCAGCACTGCAAGTAGTCCATAAAGTATGAAGTGTAATGAAGAGCTCTAGAGTCAATCAATGTTCAGGTTGCTATAACCTTGTGAGGGCTTTGAGGTGTAAGACACCGTGTGAAATCCATCAGGACACAGGCTCTTATCATTTGCCTAAGCCTCATTTAACACCCACATTAACAGCTTAATTAGCACAGGTTAGCTGTATTGATCTGGAAAATCTTCATGACATTTACCAGATAAAACAAAACGAGAAAAAAAAAGAAAAAGACCTTTCTGTAGGATTTTGATATGTTCCCCTGTTCTACAGTAAAATCCCATCAAGTCAAAAAGAGAAAAAAAAATAAATAAAATAAGGGAATGGAAGAAAAAAGAGGGGAAAGTTTCCTAAATGTAATACACTTATGGGTAAAATTATTGGAGAATTTTCTCTGGACCACTCCCTGCTTCCCTTTGCTCTGGGTTTGCCTGTTGGTGTTTTCTCATGCTTGGGAATAGAAGAATAACCTGGAGTTTGTTATAACTTGTAACCTCTATAAACTGGGCAGCAAGATCCTGTGCTGCCAGACAAGGAGTCTTAATTTAATATTTTAAAGGAATTTAAAGGGTTTCAGATGGGTAGCTCTGAAATGGACTTAATGTGATGCCTCTGTTTTTCCTTTTTGATTAGATGGCAGAGAGTCTGTGAAAGTCCCAAACCTGGTTTCATGGCAGACCTGCTAGATATCAGGCATTTTTCATGTAACCCATAAAAAGGCCCCATTTCCTGCTGCCTTGCCAGAGCATCCAGGGCTTCCGCAGGTCTGGTGTACCTGCACCCTTGTGTGGGTAATGGGGTGGGAGAGCTGCTGTGACCTGCCATGGGGCAGCCTCCATGTAAACACCCTCCCTAATCCAGCAACCTGTGCAGTGGAAATTGGTAGATTTTGGCATCCTATTAAGGACTGTGAATGAAAAAAATCTGAAAAAGCATCTAAGTAGATAAAAAAATAGTAGTACTACTAATGAAGACAGCTAGAAGTTATTTATGATTTTTAAAAAGTCAACGAGAAGTTTTGGGTTCATTTAAATGGTTGGACTATTGGTGGTGGTTACCATCAATATACATGTGAAATTCTTGTAGATGAGCCAAATAATTTAATTTTCAAGCTCTTGTCTGAATTTTGTTACTCATGTGGATTTAAAATCAAAGAAGGCTTATTTTAATGCCACCATCCATTTAGGTTTTGGAATAAAGTATGAATTACCTGAACTGTATTTGCAAGATCTTGGTGAAATCAATTTCTCTTGCACAGGCTACACTGGACAATATCCTAGCCTCTATTTGGTTCAAAATCCCTCTGCTGGGCTCTATTTATGTGAACATATGATTTTTGGAAATTTATTGATTGATTTTTTGGAATTTATTTGTGAAAGGCTGGAAATCCGATAAGTAAAATGATCATCAGTTGTCTGAGCATGAACTAAAGACTCAAAAGTTGTCTATGGGCAAAGATCAATACAGCTGTGTGGGTATAAAATGAGACTTCAATACCTGTGCCAGTTTGAGTATACCTGAATAATACAGTAATTCTGGGAGTCAGTGCAAGTGTCCTTATTAATCAATAACCTATTGTAATAATCAAGACTCCTTTAACCTTGTTATGAATCTTCAAATCTCATTAGAAGAGTGACTTTCTGATTTGCTGACAGAAGGTAAAAGTTTTTTTCCTATCACTTTTCCTTATTTTTAACTTTTAGTTATGTATTGCCTCTCTAGGTAAGTGGTGCAATCACAACTAGTTATGCAATTAGACTAAACAGATGCAACAAAGTGTGCGTAATTTTGATGACAGCTGTAAAAATCTTTACTGAACTATGTGTATGAGTGTTACAACACATATGCAAGAGAGAGACTTGCAATTCATGCCCATTATGAAAATCATGTCTCACAAAATAAAAACTGATGAGTCCATGGTAAAAAATCTGTCCTTACAAGCTTGATTTGAAAAACAAATCAGAACATTTTAAGTTACAGAGCTCAAAATAAACTTTGAATCGTGGTTTGATTAACTGGTCCAGGGATAAGTCAAAATTGGCTGTGTGCGTCCTTATCACAAAAAGAACAATTTTCTAGACCAGGACTTTATACACCACTCTGCAAACTTGGCTTTACTGCTGAGAACAGGAACAAATAAACCAACACAGACTTCATAAGAGCGTGGCTGTGTGATTCAGCAGCAGCTGTGTAGCAACTCATCCCCTTCAAGATCAAGCCAGCATTTTTTCCTGGCCCCAAAATACTATTATTTATATAGTGTTACATTCTAGTCTCAGATGTGTCTGTAGTTTGCCCTGAAATTAATGGAGCTGAAGGTTATCTGCTGGGAAAAAGAATATCCCACTGTTGGCTCCAGCCTTATTTTTTATAACAAACCAAGTGTTAACCGCACTGGTAGAAGAAATCTGGTTTACTTTTTGTCACTTCTTGTTAGTGGCTTAGAAGTGGTCAAAGAATTTTCTCTTCAGACCACATTGGAGGACTTTCAATTATATTTTTGAAGTAAAAAAATATCTGGCTTCTGTTTTTAACCCTGGAGATATAAGCAGTACTTCAGTTAAATACTCAAATTTTTAAGAAATGCATTTTTAAAAAAAATAATGAACACATCAGAATATCTCCTAGAAAAAGCCCAGTTGATTTGTGACCCCCACCCTATTCCTCACTGTCCAGGTCACAGCCTGGACATTTCTCAGAATCCTTCAATATTGCTGGTTTGGAATGATTCTAGGAATGATCAAGTAGTACAGGTTTTGACACTAGCTACTTTTCACTAAATGGTCATCATAAGAAGCAAAAGTTAGAGAAATATGTTAAAACAATTGCCAGAGACCCACTAGAAAAATGCAGAACACCTCACTCTGGACTCCAACTGGCCTGTTTTTATAGGGATATATGAGAAAGTCTGCAGGAGAACACCCTGCATTTGCCAGTCATTTCTTGCCCACACCTGTTTTCTTTGTTTTGGCCAAGGTGTGAATTGATGATTTCATAGAATCATGGAAGCATAGAATAATTTAGGTTGGAAAAAACAAGTCCTACTCTGCCAAGTCACACTAAACTATGTCGCTGAGCATGTCATTTAAATCCCTCTAGGGATGGTGAATTAACCATGTCCATGGGCTGCCTGCTCCAATGCCTGATAACGTTTTCAGTGGAGAAATTCTGTCTGTTATCTAGTCTAAATCTTCCCTGGTGCAACTCAAGGCCATTTCCTCTTTCTGTTGCTTGTCACTTGGGAAAAGAAACTAACTCCACCTCACTACAACCTCTTTTCATCTGCTCCTCATCAGACTTCTGCTCCAGACCCTTCCACAGCTCTGTTGGCCTTCTCTGGGTGCGCCCCAGCCCCTCAGTGTTTTTTGTTGCAGTGAGGGGCCCAGAACTGAGCACAGGATTGGAGCTGTGGCCTCAGCAGTGCCCAGTACAGGGGACAATCCCTGCCCTGCTCCTGCTGGCCACACCAGTGCTGATCCAGGCCAGGGTGCCATTGGCCTGCTTGGCACCTGGGCACTGCTGGCTCATGTTCAGCTGCTGCTGACCAGCAACCCCAAGGCCTTTTCCACCAGGCAGCTTTTCAGCCAGCCACTCTGCCCCAGCTTGCCACAGCTCAGAAAGCAGTGGGGCAGGCAACCCTTTTCCTCCTGCTAATTTTCTGGGGAAACAGAAAAGAAAGGAGGCACAGGGACAGGATCACAACCCCATGAAAACCCCTTGATTCCTCCAGTGGTTTTCTATTTGCTCCCCATTAATTTTCTAGCTTTACTTTTTTTCTCCTCTGCATGTCACCAGTATGCTCTATGTCACCAGTGCATAGTTTGAGGGCTAGATGAGTTTTCAAGTCAACAGACATGGTGTCCCTGCAAAACAACTTGTAGTTGTGTTCCTCACAAGCCTCACCTTGAACACACAGACTCTCCTCAAAGTGGCACTACAGCACACTGAGAAACAATTCTGCAACATGGCTGGGTCCAAATGGAGCTAATACAAACTTGGTTCTGTGGCAGTGGCTGATGCTGAGCTCCATTCCCAGCTACCCAGAGGCAAACAAGAATAGCAGAAATACTCACTGCACTCCCTTTTTTTTTTTCTTTTTTTTTTTTTTCTTTTTTTTTTCCTTTTTTCCTCCATTCCTTAGGAATAAATAAATCAGGAGGCAGTGAGGAATACTTTAGGAAATCTTTGAGGAATATGTCTGGTAATTATTTGTCCCACATCAGAGATGTTGATAAGCTTTTACAGTGCAGTACCCTTTCTCAACAGTCCCACAAAGTGAGAACTGTAGTGAAAAGAGAACTTCTTTTGACAGGCCTCATCTCTTTTCTCTCCAGCCCTCACAATTTGTTGATTTCATTCGCAGACCACCTGCCTCTCACTCTCATCTGATTTTTGTTTGTTCCTGACACATAATTTGTCTAGGGGAGATTTGCTGTGATGAGCTGTGCAATGGGATGTACTGTCAACACACCAGATCTCAGATCTCTTTGCCAGAAGATTCAAAGGCTAATCATCTGGACTTGGGAGGACTTTAATTCTCCACAGGAGATATGCTGATGTACCATGGCCAGGTGGAAATTGAACACAGTCAGGTTAGACTTCAGGTGCCACCATGGCCATTGGAAACAATAATTTCCACGTGGGAACCACAGCTGCTAATTTGTCATGGTCATGCCTTCAAATATCATGTTAGCACACTCCAACGAATCCTTAGCAAATGAAATCAGGCCCTTTGGGCAGCAGGTTCCGTATTTTAAAGCCTCCCTCATTTGGCATAACCTAAGATGGGCTTCCTCTGCTTCTTAATGGCATAGCTATCCTGTGGGCAGAGAAGAAATCCCTGCCAGCATCTTCTCCACCAGGCAGAAGTTGTTGGAAATACCAGTAATGTGTGGGAAAATCCAGCCAACAAGATGCTGCTGGAGTGAGAGCACAGCTTGTGCAGATGGAAACCACTCTAGAAGGAGGGTGACTGCCATGGGCAGCTGTTGCTCCAGCACTACTTTTTCTTCCAAGTATCTGTGTTCCAGCTAACTTTCCCAAATTGTTTCTATTACCTTTCTTGCACCTTAAAAAAACATACTTTATTTTAAGCTATTACACAGCCAATGAAGGACTGGCTACCTCGCCTGTCTGATGATTAAATTTGGTAACAGGCTTTTGTGGACATGCCCCAAATACTTGGCTGCAGCTGGGCACTCCTATTAAGGCTGCTGTTTGGGGCAGCTCATCAATCTACATTCTTCTCTGGGCTTTTACCCTGAGCTCCCCCTGAAACATTCAGGTCTGGATGAGATTTGACTTGTGCAAGCTTTTGAAAATGTAACCCTTTGATTAATTTCTGATGGTAAAGTCAGAGAAAGAGCATGTTAAATCTCAATATAAATATAATCAAAAATAAAGTCTGCCTTTCCTCCCAAGTGGAGGGCACATTAAAAATAAACCAGTTCAGAATTGGATCTTGGCAATTCAAGAGTGCCTACCATTTTCTTGTGACTCTGGCAATTGTTTTCAAGGAAACCTTTTCAATACAAGAGAATACAAACTAATTTACCATTTCTGAATAGGATAAGGTTAGCTGTTTTGCTGAAACAAACCAGTGTTTATCAACAGAGCTCAACTGCTGTGTTATACTAGGACTAGTAAACATGAGGTATGATACCATTGATTACCTGAATGTATGTGAGTGCTTAGCACAAGTGCTGAGTGACTGGTGGAAAACTTGATTTGTTAAGCAAATGGCTTGAATAAATGAAACAACTGGGTGATCTAGCAAGCACGCTGTCATTTTAGTTATCTTTTATTACATTTCTAGTCATTTATTTAATGCCTTTTTTTTCCTGTTTTTCGGAATATCCAAAAAATAGTGATATTTTTAAATTTATAGGCATTACTAAGAGTTACCCAGAACATACAATCTGCCTCTTGGTTATGTGATCACATGAAGTCTGTAAATCCCAGCAAATCAGGCTGCAGGGTTGGGACCCCCATCTACATGGTATCAGTGACGTTCAGTGGCAGTGCCTAAGCAGTGAAGGTCTATCTTACCTTGTTTTAAGACTGCAGTATTAATTAGGAAATCTGTACTGTCAAAATTAAGGGCTCAATAAAATTTCTGCTCCTGTTTCTTAGCCATCCATATAGGCATGCAGAAATGCAAAAAAAATTGTGACCTTGTAGAAAAGATGCCTCTTACAGATCTGACTATGGTTGTGCAGTAACTTTACTCTTAAAAGGTCATCAAGAAACTTCCCCCCACCCCCACTGAAATAAACTTCTGTCACTAAATGAAATAATCCTGACTTGCATAGGCTACCCAAAGCCAGGTTTAGTTTTATGTCCCTCATACATCATAAGTAACAACCTTTCTCCCTTCTCTTATAAAGTTTGCCAATTTTCTTTTATAGCTTTGTATTCAAGACATGGTCATAAATTTGAATTCCAAGCCATTTGCTCCAGTGATCTTTTTAACGTTAACAAAAGAGTTGCAAGGAGAGAAACAAAATAAAAGAAACAAAACAAGCAATGCAAAATAAAAGGACTCTAATGAAAGCAGTAACTTACTGTAGCTACTTTCACTATCGCTGGCATTAGAAGAAACATGTTCTGCAAGAACAGTACAGCAAATTAAAGAACATAACCAAGCACCACAGAGCTGCAGAAACTTAAAAGAACTGCCACAGTCATGCAAAGGTAGTTATGCAGAGCAGAAATAAAAGCAGTGCAGTGACATCACCTGAAAATGCTCAGATATTTTACAGAGATAAAATGAAAGCTTTCTCTCTTGTGGCATTTCAGAAAGAGACTGTATGTATTAGCTACTGATATGTGCCATGGCAAAACGATGTCTTTTTGTGATAGACAGTAAATGACATCTCTGATAACTTCATTTCAATGTATATTATGATCAACTTAGATCTCTCTTGATGTCTTGAGCAATTTATTGAAATGCAAGTGTCTGCTGATATTCTGCACTATCAGTGATGTGCATCATTAATGCATTGAAACTATTCCTGCTAAACTTCTAGCCTGTGTCTGTCTTTAATCACTGTGCACTATCCCACAGGACTGTGCACAGAGATTAACAGATTAACATGACAGTTATTTTGGTATGAAATATTGTAACTGTATCTAATCTATCCTGTCCAAACAAGGGAAAAAAATAAAGAAGACAAATCCAATTAAAAAACTAAGGAAAAAAAAAGAAGAAAAATATTTTTCCAGATATTATCTAGCCTCAGGATTTGACCTGGAGTTTGAAAATCTTTAGCAGACCAGTCTGGATGGGTGAACATGAATATAAGAAATATCATGATGGGTCAGTCTTCTGGTTTGTCAAGTCAGGTGTTCTGTTTCTATAATCATATTATTGAAAATAATTCCAAAACTGTAGTCAGCTGACTATTTATGGACAGTAAGACCATGCTATATGCTCTCCAGAAGGTCTGCAGGATCACATTAAACAGTTTTTTTTTCTGGTAGAAATGCTGATTACTTTGCACCTGAAAGATCATTTGGCAGTTGAAACTTTTCAGCTGGTCCAGGACATTTAGAAGCCAATAATGGCTGTACATCTGGGAGCACCCTGGGTTAATGAGAAAGGCAGGAACAGTGCCAAAGTTCTCTGCAAGGTGCTGCCTTTCCTCCATGCACTAATCTAATGGCTTAGGGTTCATAGATTGAGAATGGTGGGGCTACTGGAGCAGCAAAAATGGGAAGGGATGATATCTGATAAAAAACAGTAGTGGGAAAACTTGATCTTGGGCTTAGGAAGAAGCTTTTAAAAATTCAACTCATATTTTGAAGAAAACAGCATAATAACTTTCAGACATTTCATAGCAAGTTAACAAGGATTATCTCAAAATGATGTGCTATACAGGACCCTGAACAACTTTATTTTAAAATAAAATATATCCTTTATAGTAAGAACTGTCATTAAAAAGCATGTCTGAGTTGAAAACTAACAAAATTTGGATTGGTGGGACTGTCTAGAGGTGTACCAGTAATTTAAAACTAGGCGCAATATTAATACAGGCATTACAGCCTATACAGCACCTCGGTGCTACTTTGTTCCATATCAATTTGCAGAATTCAGGTAACTTTCAAATGGTTGGATGTTATGGATTATCGTCTTTGTAAGGACACATATTCAGGAAGGTTGTCAGATCTGAAGTATTTTACTTTTCTGTAGCAGGGAGGATCTGAGTTGCTAATGAGCTGCTATGACACTTAAATGATCACAGAGTTGTTAAAATTCAGGTGGCAGTGACATTTGCTGTCTATCACTGACAAAACCAGTCTTGCAGAACTATTCTTCCTGGTACAAGAGATAAAGCTTTCATCTTTAAATTGTGAGCCACTGCATGGCGTTTAGTTAAACCATTAAAATGTTCCTTCAACAATTCAGTCAGAAACAGAATAATCTCCAAAACTGTGTGCATGGATGTGCATTCCTGCAATTAAAAAGCACACACAAAACAGTAGGCAATGCAACATTAACACACATTTTGCTCCAATTACTTGGTGCTTAAGAAAAGGAAAAACAACTGAGGAACAAGTAGCCAAATGCATGCAAGTGGCATTTTGTTTACATTATTTAGCTCTGGATACAGAATTTAATAAAGCTATATATGTGGAAGTCAGCAGCAAATATTTCATTCTATGCAGTTTTTCTGGTTCACATTTTGAGGAAGAAAAATTGTTTCTGAGCAATTATCTGACACATTATACACTCTGCAATGCCAAGTCTTGAGACAGGATTGCTGCATCAGAAAAAAAAAAATTGATTCAGGTTGTGTGACAGAGAATAGGTTGCTAATGGTGAAAACTGGTCCAAAATTAGCTTTGGAAAATGCAAGATCTTCTCTAGCCTGCAAATGACTTCTTCCATTAATAACAAATACTAATCTAAAAATTCAGCAAAGTAACAAACACTCCCATGCAAAAAGCTGAAAATGCAGAAGCAACAGCATGAACTAATTTTCTATTGATCTCCTCAGGATGTGATCATGTTAAAACGTTTGATTTTCCCTTTAGATGGAGAGGGAGGGGTTGTTGCTGAAAAGAACAGTCTAGGCAGCAAAACACGTTCTAGGTATGCTACTCTACAGAACTGCCATGATGGGAACAATAATATACTGTCAGAAACAAAAGGTGTTATTACAAAAGAAGTGAAAGTGTCTGCTTGATACACTGTATGTTATTTAATACCGTCATGCAGAACAGAATGATTGAAACATTTGTAAGGCATTCACAGCTGGGTAACAAATAAAACTCTATCTTGTGCATGCTAGGAGTGGAGGGTCCTCAGAGAAGAAACAGAAGCCAAAACAAAACAAAACAAAAAAGGGTTTACAGTGACCATTCCTGGGAACTTACTCAGAGTCTTTGTTCCATAACCGTCGTCACCTAATCCGGGGATGTCCTGCACGGAAGTCCCCAGAGAGAGCAATGAGAAAGGAAGAACAGCCGCAGAAGAGGAAGGAAGAAGTCAGTGGAGTTGAAATGGATACTACCATGACTGACCATGTTGATTGAGCAATCTGGATCCCTGCCTTTTCTTTATGAAACGAATTTAGACCTAATTTCTAAGGAAATTCAGCCAAAGAAAGAGGCAGTGACTGTGAAATGTGCCTTTTGGAGCTGTGAGGAAGAAGGAACAACCAGATAAATAAAGTTCCAGAAACTATCATCACTGGATAAATTTAGGACAGAATTATTAAGAAAAAAAAAGTGAATATTTGGGCTTGGAACTAGCAAATATTTTAAATAATGCTGGTTCCCTATATAATTTAAGCAAGGAATAAATGCTTGTGGTGGTACACATTCCAAGAACCAGTTTAGTTCTTTAAGGTGTTAACATGGTTGTTTCCCTTAATAGTTATAACTTCCAGTGAAGCTGCCAATGGAAATCAACTTGGTGAAAGTCAAAGGCAAAAAAAAGATTAGATATTTTCAAAACTAATTATTTTGGTATGTGAAAGAAATCATGTTTGCCTTATTTGAGCCAATTCTGATCTGGGAATATTTCTGAGAGACAATTTTGGATTTATGACAGGTGTCACAACAACTTTGAGGAGCCGTATTTCTGCTTCCAAAAGTTAAGGTCACTGCTTTATTCTTCTGAAAATAGTGTTTCCAGAGATGGAAGGAGAAGCTGGATCCAAACTGCAGTCATACATTGGTCACAGTAGTAATACCTCTCCTGCCTGCCTATGACAGATATTTGCCTAGATGTGTGGGATACTGGCATCATGCGTGTCACCCATTTGTTGTGCTGCTGCATGTGACATCGTCTCCAAGAGGTTACTTACGTTCTGGATCACTTGTTTCCTGCTCACTCTGCTCCTTGCTCTTGTAGAATGGGAATTTTCGTGAAAAGATGAAGTTCTTTTTACGCTTGTCATTGAATGACTGTGAAGGAGAAAAGGCATGGGGCAAAAACAGGGACGTCTAATTGTTGTCACACTCATGCTGACAAAACAACTAGTTTGTAAAAGTGGAGAGAACTGTAGTGACTCAAATCAGCACAAACTAAGTGGCTGCAACGAATCAGAGGTGTGGTGAGGTCTGAAATTTAAAGGCAAAGCTCCTGAAGACCGGATCAATTTGACTCCAGAGGTCCGGAGTTACAATGTGCAGCTCCTTACTTGGAAACTGTAGTGTTTGGCTTGTTTGGATGAAGGGCTACAGATGGTTCAGCATGCTTCGGGATCAAGGCATCCATCTTTATTCACAGCAGACTGTGCACAGAATTAATTAGCTGTCTGAAAAGAATAGGCTGTAATGTGGAAAGCAGAAGCTTTTGATTTGCTTATAGTGTGTGAATTCAGCCCTGTGTTAATTAATATTAAAATTCTTTACTGGTAGGTGCTGTTGATTTCATAATATCTTATTTGGCCTCATTATTGACAACTTCTTATGTGTGTTTTAATGCTTCTTTCAAGCATTATGAAAAAACCCCAACTTTGTTCTATTTTATAGATGTATATTTATGCATTAGGTTTCACTGGATATACTTTTAGTTCTAAGTGATTTAGAAATGGAATTCTGCTGATAAGCAGGATTTCATTGCATGTTGATCAACATATTTTGCTGTAATTATTCAAATCAGAAATAAATATGGAAGAAATTGGTGTTTCTTACATGATAAAACCTTTGACTTCATAAACAGTTGCAAGGACTTACAGGACTATCCTGTGTAAAAACAGGATATGCCTACTTGGGACACTTATTTCAGATACTAAATAAGGAAATGGGGTCCCTATAGAGTCAATTGAAAGAAGCTGGCATTCTTGAGGGCACACAGAGCTGCAGACTGATCTATGCTGTCAGTCAATGACCTATAATGTCTCTTATACTGAACATATACACAGGACTTTGCAAATGATGACCTCCAAGACATCAGAGACCTTCTTAAATAATTTAAAGGACCAATCTCATATGCTTGTCATTGCTCAAATTGAATATAACCAGCATTTGGCTCCAGTTCTGCGATGGAATATATTTTGAGTCTTAGAATACAATTTCTTTCCTTACATTTTGAAATCATGAAATAAAATGTGGTTTAAAATATGTATTTCTGAAAGATGGATACTGAAAATCTGTTGAAATAGTTGCATACTCATGTCACGAAAGTTTCATACCACTTTTACATTTCAAGCATATTTAAAGTTTAGTAACTGAAAACAAAAAAAAAATGCACATGTAGAATAAATGATCCATGAATATCTCTCAGAGTATGTAAACATTCAATGTGAAATTAAAGTGGAGGTCATGCACAAATAATTCAGACAGCATGCAAATTCAAAACAAAGCAAGTATGAAAGAAAGCCAGAGGGGAAAAAAATAAGCACATGAAGGATTAAAGTAATCTATGGATGAAAGGAGGACTGACATGCTCATTACATCACTTTAATGACCTAATGGACATAATTAAATTAAAATGTGTTTTCTGTGATAATTTCTTTTACTTTTCCAAAGAAAGGAATGTAGCATGTTAACATTTCTGTTTGTGAAAATGTTGTTTATCATGATTTATCTGAATTTGACATAGTAATGCAATTGGCACTACACACTTTAAAAGGGAAAAAAGATATATACAAACAATAATACCTCAAAAAGCAAGGGGGTTTTAAAATTACAATCACTTCATTACAGCACTTTGGAATTCAAGAGAACGTTATCAAATTAATAAATAAATATGCTGTGTTTCACAGAAAATATGAGAAATAACACTTATATATTGTTTCAATTTTTTCCCCAGTGGTCTAGAGCAAAAACTTCATAAAGTACATTTTCACCAGAAAAGCATATATTATTTTCCCACTTCTGCATGATATAACAGTATACACCAAATTAGACAGATATTTTATACTGTTATATACACTTTTTCTCCTTTTGCTGTTTCAAGTACTGGGTTGCTTTTTTAATAAGATATTGTTCCATTTCAATTTGGATGACCAAAATCTGGCAATTTACAGCACATGACTATCATGTGTGATTATGTCACTGTATTCACACCAGTAAAAAGATTTCTTCCTAAAATAAGGCTGATCTAATTATATTAATATCCATAACCAAATATGTTTATGCATGTGATAATATTTCTATAGATTAATCAATGCGTATATTCATGTCAATGACCATATATACTATCATGGTGTAGTCAGAGGGTTTATATTTTAAATAACAAATAAGCTGTAAAATATTATAAAACATTAAAGTGGGTCTGGCTCTGCAAACTTATAGAAACAATTAGTCCTTAGTACTAACTGAATGAGCAGTTAGTTTAAGAAAACAAGTGCTTGTTTTCTTAAATTAAGTGTATGTTTCTTCACAAGGAATCAAAGACAAGAGCCTTGATTTTGGTTTTGCATGCAACATAAATGGTATCGAAGTCAGGCTGATGGTCTCCACCTTAAGGATATGAAATCCTGCTGACAACCCCAAAAAGGCTTCTAACAGATATCATGATTTATATCTCTAATGAATAGAGAGAAGGGGCTTGGCAAAGAAATAAGATGGAGACTCACACAGAATAAAACCATATTTTCTATGGTACACACCATGTTAATTCCAGATTTTGCTCCATTGGTGAAAAGTAGAGACCAACACTGAGTGTGTATTTTCTTTTTTAAGAAAGGATCACGTGTATGAGGATCTGTGGCTAGGTTAAACTCCAAATCTCAGATGTATTTGAGAAATTTTATTTCAGTACAATGGAAACTTTGGACCTGTCAAATACTCTGGAGCCATAGGCTCCATATGCTTCTGGGAAGCTCTGAAATAGATGTAGGATAAATAAGACAGTTATTTGCCTACATCTCTCCACCTGATACAAACGTTGCATGCAACTGGAATTGCAATTGTGATAGCAAGCTTAGCCTGATTCAACAGCGTTTATGCAGGCAGAGTTTCTGAAAGTCAGTGAAAAAGTGCCTGAAAATGGATTCCTTGTAAGTTGCAGGTTTTTTGCCATGATAATGTGAAAACTTGTAATGGCAAATAACTCAGGCATTTCAGTGGCAGTGAAAAACTTGTACAAGAGATTACTTGTATATGTCACTGCCAGCACACAGATCACCACTAACCTAGGCAACAGCAGTAGGAGGCACTTTAAACAGACAAGTGCCTAACACTACAAGGCAAATGAAATTTTCAATTGGTTTGACAACAGAACAGTGACATCATTCACAGCACTTGATCTGCAATAGAAGAGTCTCTTTTCAGAAAAAAAAGGGGAGGAAAGTGTTCACTCATGCCCTGAATCCTTGTTCGATACTACTTAAGCATAGATTGTGTTTTGAAGAAGCCAAGAAAAATAATTGTGATGTGCTTGGTACACTGTGGCTTGACCAAGTATTCCCAATTGTCCCTGGTTATGTAAGCCTAGGTTACACATACCAACCTTCCCTGGTTGTGACAGACATTAAACTTCTGTGTGTTTCTGCTTCTCAAAAACCCACTTGGGTACTTTTTTGTGTCAGCATCAGTTTTGTATTCTAAATGTTTTTCTCTAGGCTCAGCAGCCATGAATATGTTACTCATCAGCTAATAGGGTAGTGTTTTTTAAAGGAAATTTTCATGTAATATTAAATAAACAATCCAATCTCAAAATTTTCTTTGTAGTGGTAAACATCACAAAACACAGTAAGTTGATAGTTTTACCATACTGTAATAGGCAACTATATTGTTGTTTACTTTGAGCTTCTTCCCACATTTTTTTTTCAGAGTGTAGCTGATTCAACCCCTGCTATTTAGTGCAGATGGGATCTTGACACAGGTTGTCCTCTTTAGGCTTTGCTGAAGATCCTAAATATGTTGGGGAAAGTTTTTTTTTTTATGGTGATCTAACAAATTTGTTTTCTCAAAGCAAATAAACTCCCAACTGCTTCAGGAATGTTTTCTTTTGCCATTTCATTCAACAAATGCTAATCCTCAGTCATCAGTGGGGAACCAGTGTATAGGGACCACCTGAGAGAAAGCTGTTCCAGATCACTGGCTGTGAAATTCTTTTTTACAGGGTGTAGATAGATTTCATATACCATCTAATTTTAGGCAGGTTTGAGCTATGCTTTAACCTAGTTTTTATATTCTGTGATTATGTATGTCAGTTTTGTTCTCAGATTGGTCTAGCAGTGTATATGAGAAATTAATTTCACTGCTTCTTATCTGCAATGTGGTTTTCTTATTCTCCTTATTTAATACCTGATTTTGGCCTAAGCCAAATGAAAATCCCTCATGTACTCACCCTTCTACAAAAATCTACAAAATTTATTATCAACATTATGTCCTTGCAATCCTTTTCTCTATATTTAACCGACACTTTTTATATTAAAGAGATTAATTTACTCATTTGAATACTGACTTTAATAAAAGATGGGGTACTCAAACATTGTTAAATCCCTATATTTAAATATTTTAATTTTACAGATCTCTATAGTATATATTTTAAATCTCTACCATCCTACCAAAAATTTGCACTGACACAGAAAGAAAATATTTGGACTGTTACATATACTCAGTGTTATTTCTCCTTGGAAGCATATATACCACCTCATTGGTTTTATAGTGGGCTTTTTCTCCTGGCAATCCCAAGCCATGATGAATTTGAAATCTCAGGTTAAATGACCTGACCAAGTCTAGAGGTTGCCACTGCTATTGAGCCATTCCTGCTTTCCTGATGTGACCCCAAACTGGGCCATGGCCTGGGCTCACACACACAGAAAGCATCTCATGGTGTCCCTGCAGACATGCAGAAGATAAGCTGAGGAGTTCTCAGTGGCAGCTGTAAGCCTGGCTGTCCAGGGATCACAGAGTAAATTCCCCGAGATGTGGATCTTCCATTCTTATTCTGCACACACAGTTAAACCCTGGCAAACAGCACTAGCCAACTTCCCTATGATTTTTTATGAGATGCTAGGGGAAGGACATCCCTAGTCTGTTAAGTTCAGCCTTTAGTTTTCTTAGATACTTCAAGCCTGGGCTACAGTCATTCCTTATTGAATTTTTGTACCATAATCTGTTTTGATAAGTGAGAACCAACTGGGTGAGAAGAAGCTTAGATGAAAATAACTCTGCTTGCTTAGTTTTCTCATGAAGCTGTAGGGAGATTCGGGTGTTGGCAATCCAAGATGAAAAAGTAAAAGCCTGATTAAAAACTCCATGATGTCTAGCTTCTCCAGACCAGGGTAGGGTGGCTTAGTATTCATAAGTATGAAATTTTAATTTTTTTTTAAAGACTGAATTATTGCTTGCTGTCTGCCAGCAACTCAATTTTAATTCCTGAAAAACAACAGTTATAACCAACATAAACTACCAGGGGAGAAGAAAGACTAATAGACTTTGAAGAAAACACGTCAAATCAGTATTTCCAATTTTGCAAAGCTCTATTTAACTTGGTGCAAGGTATGAAGGGAGCACTTTTCTATGCTAATTTGCATGGGTATATCAATGTCAGCAAGATGAAACACCAACATAAAATCTTGCTTACGTGACAGCCAAAGTAATTTACACTTATCTGCAGGTTGTACACCACAATACAAGTGGGAAGGAATTGTTCAAACAGCAGCACTGGAATTAATAGCATGAAAATAAGAAAGGGCAAAGCTCCTTGACAGTGAAATCAATTTGGATGTAGAATAATCTGCCCCAAGGGGAGTGAAAAGCCTAGATAATTTTTTCACATTTAAAACAAATCTGCTAATCTTAAGTACTGTGGAGAATAACACTGCAGCGCTTGGAGAGAAGGGGGTGGTGAAGGGAAAAGAGCTAAACAGCAATCCTCTCCCAGCTCTAACACCTGTGTTTCTGTGATGAGATGCTCACAAACGCAGCATCTCAGAGCTGTGCTGTGGTCCAGTGTGGGCCTGGACCTAGCCAACCTCACTGCAACCAAATGGGAAGTGTGAAGGTCTTCCTCTCCTTCCTCAAGTCTCCAACTGGAATCAGAAAGTGTTTTTGACATTGTCCTAAATGTTCCTCTATGCTGGCCAATATTTTTTTCCTGACAAGGGACTTTCCCACTTAGAGCTGATGTATGTTATTCATGCATTCAAGTGCTGTGCACTTGTGCAAGTGCAAACCACTGCATTAAATGGACCATTGCACAAAATAAGTTGCAAAAAGACCTTTATTATTCTTACTTTGTTATGGAGTAGTGGAGAAAGATTTACAATACCTACATGCCTTCAAACTGTACTTATGGAAAGAGAGTTGGACAAGATAATCTTCTGAATTTTCTTTTGAGTTAAAGGAAGAGTGACTGGTATAGCAGGATGAATTATGGCAAGGGTCTGGCTCAGCAGACAAATCATACCAGGTTCTTGGTTTCAATTGAATACATTGATTTATTTAGGCCTTACAGCTAAAGTTAAAACAAATAAAGGCATGGGCAAACAAACCCAAAGCCAGTTTCTAAAAGACTCGTTTGAGGTTTGTTTAGGAGGTGAAGCTCCCACATCTTGCAGTAATGTATCTCACAGGACCAGTCTCACAAGCAGGGTATCAAGTTAGATGGACTTTGGCAGTTCCTGTGTCCCTATAACCTTCCAAACATGGTCTCTGAGTCACTGAGGCAATCACTGAGCTGCTTTAATTTAACTGAGTCAGAAAGAAAGATGTGAAATATTGAGCATGTCTCTTCCGGATGAGTGTTGATGATGATAAACTCCACACTTCTGGATCTTTGTGTGATATCTTACTAGAAGAAAATGTTGTTGTCTTTTTAATTCTTTCACAATGTCTACTGCCAATACTACAAATTTTTCTTTTCAACCAATTTTTTAGAAGAAAACCCAAGTAAGGCATACAAACTTCCTACTATTTATTCTGGATATTAGACAGCAAGTTATAAAAATAGACCACGCATGAAGTTCAGCTCAGCACAAATTTCTGCTGGAACAGCTTAGAAGAAAAACAATTAACTCTCAGCTGTAAACTTTGGTATTTTACCTGTGCTAGCAAATTTTCACTGTGTTATATTTAAGCTGTGACTGATTTAAACATTGCACTACATATCTTTTTGTCAGCGACTTTCCTAAAGATTTCTCTTACCTAAGCAAGGATGGCACAAACTTCTTGTGGGATAGGAAGTACAGCTACTATAGTCCCTAATATTACGACCACCTAATAAACAATATTGTCCTATAAATAAAACTCCACACAGTTATCAGAATTACAGAAAAATTACAGAAAAAACAGTAAAATCTACAAAATATGCGTGCTTATATTGCTCATTAAGTGAAAAATGACTCTTTTAGTATTTTATTTGAGTGACAAGATGCCAATAGGCAGAAATATTTTTCATCATCTTGATAAATTCAGTGACAAATCCTTTATTTCTCAAATTTTCTACTCTGATCCACTTTGCTTACAAATTGCTGGCTGATATTTAGAATTTGTCCTTCTCAACAAAATGAAATATGGAAAACAGACACAAAGATGTTTTAGTTTAATATTTCTTTCAATTTGAAAGACATTTTTTCAAACACTTTACTGGATTTTTGAAAGAATGCTACAGAAACAAATTTCTTCACTTCAGCTGGGTAAAAGCCTCAGATTTGACTTGACAGTCATTTTTTCACAATTACTAGAACTGATTCACCTTCTTAAAACCAAGATTCTTTAAGGTGCATCAGTTGCCTGCCAGAGCCAACACTGCTGCCATGACATAAATTAAAACTGATGACTCACTTGTTTTCCTTTATTTTTGACTGTACCTGGACCCAACATACATTACTGCTAAATTACTGCATGTCTTTGGAGGGTGCCTCAAGATAACCTGGAACAACAAGAATCGATACAGTGAAATCTTTCTGGCAATGTGCTGTTTTATCATTTGAACTTCATTTGATTACTCCAGCACAAGAGTGAAGCAGATGCTGATGACAGCACTATTTCTAAGGCACCTTGGAGAAATGCTGAGCAAAAAGTGTTCAGCTCAAGGGGAATGATCAGGGCAGTCCAATATTGCAGGCTCAGGTCAATCCAAAAGCGCAGCCAACATCCAAGACCTGGCAACAGCTCCATCATGAGGAGCTATGGAGGATGTGAAAACTCATGGAAGAGTAAGGGCAGTTGGACAAATGAGATTCAGATTTTCCTCCTTGTCCTGGCTACAGAGAGGGGGTGGACTTTAGTGCTGTGAGTGTGTGACCAAGCTGTTGTTCTATACCACAGACATCATCCCTGGGTTGTGTGGATTCAGCAGGAAAAGCTGGGTAACCTTTACTGGCAGTCATCCAGTGGCAGTGGCTTATTTGGGGTTTAATTTCCTGCTGGTTTTAAAACCAGCACACTCCTATGTGGGAAGAAGTAATCTCCTTCCAGAAACAAGTTGTTCCACAAACAAGAACAATGCTGAGATCTGATTCTTCCATGACACCCAATGTTTAACCATTTTGGAGGTTTTAAAGCTTTTGACAGAACTTAAATCCAACAGAAAAACCCCATAGAATCATAAAATATCCTGAGTTGGAAGGGACCAACAAGGATCATTGAGTCCAGCTCCTGGCCCTGCACGGAACCATCCCCAAGAGTCACACCATGGGCTTGAGAGCATTGTCCAAACACTTCTTGAACTCTGTCAGGCTGGTGCAGTGAGTACTTCCCTGGGGAGCCTGGTCGGTGCCCAGCCCCACTCTGGGTGAACCTTTCCCCAGTATCCAACACAAACCTACCCTGACTCAACTTCAGGCCATTCCCTTTAATTCTGTCACTGGTCACAACACAGAGAAGAGATCAGTGCCTGCCCCTGTGCTTCCCCTTGTGAGGAAATTGTACCCTGCAATGACGAATGCCCTTTGCCTCTCAGGAATGATGACCCTGTACACTACAGACTGAGTGCTAATGAGCACTCCAAATCAGCAGCTTTTTGAATGTACTCAGATTGTGGTTTTTCCTCTACTTTTATGTTTGTCCCAGTACCAATCACTTAGGAAATCTGTTAATTTTGTCTAATATCTTTAGAAAAGAAGGGTAAAGAAAAATTGTCCAAAATCCACTGCATATGTGGAAAACTTTCAGATTATGGACTACAGAACTGCTTCTCCCAAAAGGTGAATCTTTATACTTAGAAAACTGAAGCCTAGTAAATAATTGATGTTAGAAAAAAATCTTCATTAGGCAGAGAGAGGGTATAGACAGCCTAATATACTGTTATGCTTTTTTTCAGTGGGATTAAATTGAGATAATTGACTTTTTCACTGCATTAATACACCCAGATCTGCCCTGGTAAACCACTATCACATAAGCTGTACCTGAGAGCAGGACAGGTGTGACTGCAGCTTCTGCTTTGTGACAAAGACAAATAATCCAATTTCCATAGACAGTCATAGAAGAAGAAATAAAAACAGGATTAAGCTGTAGCAGTCCAGCCCTTTCTAAGAATGAGGAGAGTGAGGTACTGAAGTGGGCTGTTTGGGAAGAATATGAAATATCTGTTGTGGCAGGTCTTTAAACAGAGATTAGACAAATCTGAAATATAGGAGTGAGTTACAGAAGAAACCCTCAGGGCAGAGGTGACCACCCAAGGTTCCCAAAGACCAGTTTTGCTCTGTTTGGATGACCAGGGCTGAAAATATGATGTTTTTGTAGAGCATAAATGGTTTGGAAACATGTGGGTTTATTTGTTTGGCTTTCTCCCCTGCCTCCTTCAAATACTCAAAACTGTCAAAAGTGTCCTCTGTATCAAGTTCTGTTGGTCACTGGATTTTGACACTTGGAGGAGAGGTGCATTAACTACGCAGAGGGTTTTGTTTACCCCAGAATACCAAATTTGCTACCTCAGTCAGGTTTCACTTTCTCCTTTCCTGCCTCAGTGCAATGTTGCTAAAATGACAATAAAGCAAGAAGATGACCTTACATTTCAGGTATCTGTGGGATCTGTAAACAGAATCTGCACATAAGAAATATTATTAAATGCTATCAAACTTCTGACTGTCGTAATAAATTCATTCAGAGGCAACTGAAGAGGTGGCTGAGTGTGATGTAGGTGATCTGACTGGAATCTGAAAAGAGCTGTGGAATGCAAGCTAAGTCAATAGAAAAAACCCCTAAAGGGTAGTGATGGAGCAGTGTGGTGTGCGTCACAGCCCAGGACCTGCACTGCTGATGAGCAGCAGAGCTGGAAGGGGTTTTGAAAGGATGGGGCAGTCTCTTGGCAGGCACCTCATCCCTGTTCAGCACCCTGCTGAGCATCCTCCCCAGGGCAGGCACCCATCTGGGAATGCTTCCCAGTAAACACGGGCTGAATATCTCCCCACACTCTGACACACACATTAAAAATGGAAATTGCAGGAGACATCACTTTCATTTCATTGGGAAGTGAAGTAGAGTATTTGTACATAAGAAAATATTCTGGAGTCACTGGACAGGTAAGGTGTGAAATGAAAAGGCGTGTGGTATAAAAAACCAGTTCTCTGTATAAAATCAAGTTCTATCTACATTTTTGCTGATATTTCAACACATCTCTGGAAACAGGCAACACCCATAAATATTAGTAAAACTGAGGTGTTGCTAAAAGTCTTTCCAAGAGCTATGATTGCAGCTGTGGAATATTTTCAAGAGACAGTCAAGGAAGTGTATGTCATCTGACAGGGAGAAAAGCAAAAGGTGCTATTTTTGTCTCCTAGAAGACCTGTTGTAATTACAACAGTTAAGAAAAAAGCAGATTACTGGCTAATCTCTTTCCCTCCTGAAATATTTCTGTCACTTGACACTCTGTTTGATTCACTAAAACATCCAAAAAGCCCTCAACAACTCTGGGTTTTAGGATTAGAAAAGGAAAGGCTATTTTTGTCCAGTCTGGAGCCTGTGGTAGGGGGAGTTAACAAGAGCTCAGTATGCTGTTTTGGTAGATACATTACCCTGGTCACAGCTGTTCACATGCTCTGCTCCTTTTGGTGCAAAGGTGAGCATCAGAAGATACTTGAGATATGATCTTGAGTTAAACATAGCATAAAACATACTTTTTAATGAAGTTTATGCTTACATAACTTCTTTAGCTTCCTCCAGCAAAAATATCAGACATAAACCTTTGGGCTGCTCTATTTTCCACTGATTATCCATAGACCAGTGAGCCCCAAAGACTGAGAAAGCAAATGCTTAGGAAATCATAACTGTGTTATCTTCTCTTCATTTATATATATATATATATATATATAAACATTTCCAGTGTCCTGGAAACCCTGTCCTTTGCTGGGCAGAGAGTGGCTCTAGGGAACCAAAGCAGTGTAGCAGTGGATTTGATGCACCAGCCACCTTCAATGACAACTAGAAAAAATGCTGAAGTTCATGACAACAAATATAAGAATGAAGATAGAAGCTTCAATACAATTAGAAGCATATTCTTTGCTTGGTGAAATGACACTGTTTATAACTGGTTTTGTATTCTTTTCCTTACTACATAGATGTTACCATCTCTAACTGGTGTGATATCTTTAAAAGTGTTAACAGGCCCTGGATCCTGGTGATGTCCCTGAGCTTGAACAAATAAATTTCTCTGGGTCAGAATAAACAGAATATGACAGAAAGGTAGCCCTATTGGGTTAAGCCAGAGATTCAGTTAGCCAAGTAGCTGTTTGGCACTTTTTGTCCCATAACAGATGTTTAAAAGTAGAAGTAATATGATCCTTTCCATTTTATAACATCTCTTCTTGAAATCAACAATTAATATATTCTGAGTTAGATGACAAAAGTTTTAAAGTTGCCATTAATTTTGCTACTTGCTAAGTTATCTAGTTCTTTTTCAATTTACTTATTTTTTATGTAATATCCTGTAATAATGAGCATGGGAATTTAATTATGCATTGCATGCAAAGGTACTATCCATGGCCTTATTTAAACTTGAGACCAGAAGGTTTCCCTAGAGCTTCCTAATTTTAATTCACATTCCCTGTTTCTGTATCCATCCTGATTTTGTAGACTTTAATTCCACAAGGCGTGGATTGGAGGAGTCCAGTGAAAAAAATAAGTCATATAAATATTCTAACTCACATTTTTAAGAAGTGTTGAATTAATTTTATAGATGAAGTAACATACAAGTTTGGCCTGAAAAAGAGGAACTTTGGGCCTTTAGAAAGATTATCCTTTAGCTCTTCCTACCAACAGGTTTGTCAACTATATGGCTGAGCATTCTTAAGCACCTTTTTAGTGAGACACAAGGAGCTGATCAACTACAAATGTCACCCTATCTCTAACACTTTCTTTGCATCTAATCTCCAGATATGGGATTAAAAATGAGGTACAAGGAGATAAAAATGCATAAGACTTCATAAACTCATAGAATAACTAGGCAGTTTCTGCTTCAAAATCATAGTTATATCAAAGACATTTTGGCATTATCTCAGGAAACCTTTGCTGTGGGTTATTAGCTCTTGAACATTGCTTCTACAATGGAAGGGTTAGTGAGATGATTCAGGTAAAACAGAAGTAAGGTACACCTTTACCTGTCCAAAACCCCTGAGGATTCTCTGTATTCAGTTAAGGGTTTTTTTGTTTGCTTTCTTTTTTTAAAAATTATTTCTTAAATGCTTCTATGCACATCTCATGGACAAATTTAGAAATATTCCATGAAAAGATTTCTCCCAGTTTCATCTTTAGAGTAAACTAAGACATTTACACTTGCCCCCATAGTCATGAATGTATGAGCCAAAGAAGCCACAGACCCACATAAGCTCATTCCTATTGGAATTTTAGCTTGATTTTGAAATTAAATAATTTTCCTAGGCCTACTGCAGCCCCGTTTACCTGGGCTAAATTTCTTCCAAATTTGGAAAAAAAAAAGTAAAAATGTAAACTGTGGACTCTTAGACATTTTACAGCACTTCATTTTAGACACTGAAAGACAAAATGGAAATAGTGACACCTTCAATCCACATACATATGTGTGTGCTTACTTGAATATCTCATTTCGTCTGGAAGGTTTGGTCCCAAAAGGCTACAGTGGTCTTACCCTATAATTACACAATTTCCTAAATCAAGCACTGATGTTGAGTGGCTGGAAGATTAATGTTACACTGGTGACAAAAATGGAAAAACAATTTGGAGAATCAAGAGTAATTAAATTCTTGACAGAATCACTTGAAAAGGGATCATTAGTTTTATGAATGAATTATTCCCCTGCAGTTTTGTTTATATATGGGAAATAGACATTTAAGAAGTGATTTCTTCTTATTGGCAATATAAAACTTATTATCTCTCAAAATAAGTGGCAACATTAATACATAGGGTTGCAGAGAGTGGTCATTTCAAACTATAAAATGAAATTTTGACTTCTAAAGAAATGGTGTGAGATGAATCAGTCTTTTCTTAGTGCATTTTATTATGTATTTTTTACTGAGTTATCTGCAAGTGCAAGTAATGTACAGTTCCATGTGCCTCTTAAGTCTGGAAAACTTGTTTCAGTCACTATTCAACAATATTTCAGTCAATATTCAAGCAATAATTTTGCATTTGCATTGAATCCAGGAATTGTTCTGTAGAGCAGTAACAGGGAAGTATTTTCAAGTGTGAAATACTATTCTGCTGGCATGTAGAGACTTAGGAATCCCTGTGCTAGGAACTCTGTGTCCACGGGAAGAGGAATTTCTTACCCTGCTAATCTGTCTGAAAAGACAGAATAAGGGAATTTTTAGTATTACCATTATGGAGGGAACCTGAAGGAAGAAAAGAATAAGAATGAGAATTTCAAACTAGGCAGAAGATCACATGAACAGCAGGTCTGGAAGGGACCTGCTGAACCACTTGGTCATTTCCCATGCTAGCACCTACCTATGGTCATGTTCACTCATCACACTTTTGGCCCTGCCCTGTTTTCTGCAGCCAAGCAGGACTTTTCCCTCATGGCTGCTGAATCTGTGTCTCCTAGTTTGTTCACAGAAGCTCTCAGTTGTAAATTCCAAACATGCCAACTGGACGGGTTTCAAAAATAAATCCCTGCAAATGTCAAGTATTCACTAGTGCTACAACTGCAAGCTACACTTCAGCAGAAAAATATACCTCAACAGCCAGGGCTGTGGGCATTTCTCCTGCTGTGATGCTTGCCAGCCAGATGGCACCAGACAGGATAGTAGGCATCAGGCTAAGGAGACTGCTGACCTGGGCACAATAAAGCAGCTCTGTGAAGCGGCAGCAGCACGAGCCCTGTTCTGTCCAGGCAGCGCTGCTGGAACAGAACCTGCACGTTTTGTGTTGTTTGGCCATGGTGTATGGTGTGAAACACACCTGTGTTCAATGTCTGTCACAACTGTCAATGCAGAACACCCAAAACCTAATTTTTTCTATCCATGAATCCTTAACTTACAACCTTTGGTTTGTGATTTAACAGCCTTTGAAGCCAGGGAATTTACACTTCTGGTCCTATTTCATGAAACTGCTATCCATCTGCATTCACTTTTAAAGTCTTTTCTTCTCTATCCATCATTTAAATAAAATTACAGCTGTCATGAAATGCTCTTTATTTTCTTAGTATCTTCCCCTTAGGAGGCACTGTCATTCAGTATTATTATAAAAAGAATATTTAATTCTTCTAAAGACTATATCATAGTAATCTCTGATCTACATTTCACTATACTGCAGGTTTTGGCTGCAACAACCTAAATATTCCTTATGTTGGTAAAATTTTTTCTACTCTGGATAAAACAATTGTAAAGTGCAATTTCAAAAGGTTTCAGTATCTACATACCCCTTTTGCATCAATTACACCGGGCTTCGCGTTGAATTTCACCGTCTTCAAACGTGCACGCTCCTTTCTTTCAACTCTGGGGAAAAGAAAACACAAATGAAGAAACACACATTGATTTTAGCAGCATTTTGTATGAAATATTTCAACCTGCTCTCCCGAGACCATTGGCACCTTACTACACCTAAAGTAAACATTTAAAGTGAATTTCATGCACTGAAAAGGAGAGGTCACTTCCTCAGCCAGGCAGAAGTTTTCTGGCAAATGCAGGACTGGGTCTGAGGAGCCTTGGCTGCCCTACACCAGCAGAACAGCAATGCCTCTCCACAGACATGGGAGTCTGGGAAAAGCATGCTGGGGACAGATTTACTCTCTCTGATTTAAGCTGTTCAAAAATCAGGCAACATTTAGAGTTCTATGGTCAGAGGAATGAAACGAGGACATGTCCTTACTCACCTTGATTAATATGGACATAACTGTAAAAGTGATGTTACCTACCTTTGCAAAATCATCTACAGAATCTATCATTGACTGGCTCAAGTAAAAAATCTGATCATCTACCTGAAAGTGAAACACTAACCCTATTTGTTATGGCTGGGGATTGCTCTAGGAAATCTCCATCGAATCCTGCAAAGCTAACTTATGAGACATCAGAATACATGCCTGCAAATCCCTTGCTTTCTAAGCCTGGGTACTAGGAATTCATAATTTCTGATAATTATTTTCCAAAATACAAACTCTAGAGTTTTGATAGAATGATAATTAACAGAACATGTTTCCTTCTGTCTGAGTAGGCTTATATATGCCCTCCTGAAACACAGTGGTTACTATAGCTACAGTTTAAATTTAGATTAAATGCATTTCTCTGTAAGTGTGGAATATTCACATGGAAACAGCTCAAGTGCATCTTTCAAACTAAATCTATGTTATTAAAAACACATGAACAGTTCAGACTTGAGCTAGCAGATGAAGTCCCTTGGTGGTACTGCTAAGAAATGAAGACTCAAGGCTGTGTAATTGCCTAAATAGGACTGAGGCTGTGTAATTGCCTAAATAGGATAGATGCGTTCTGAGGAAATAATTAGCACAAATGAACACAATATTCTACTTATTAATCTATATTAAAATTTAAACTCATTCCAGTCCTGCCTAACTTCCTAAAACATCTGCTTTTAACTTAATTTCTTATTCACTGCATAAAAAAATTTAGAAATTAATCCTGAAGAGTGTGTCTTATTTATGAAGTTTGTCATAACTGCTTTAGCAGTTGTGGAGGCATTGCTGCTTTCTAGAGGTGTAGCAGACAGATGAGGAGCAGCAGAAACATTCTGCATTGCTCTGAGAAGTATTTAAGTAATGCCATTAAGTGCCATTAGTCCTTCAGGCAAATACAACAACAGTGTTCATATATGCTCAGCATGCCTACTGAATGTTCCAAACGTTTCATCCTCTGGCACTGTAGTAAGGGTGGCACACAATGTTGCCTCCCATTACCATTTGCGTGACACCTTCCACAATAAAACTGTTCTCAGTTACTTATAATTTAGCTGAAATGTAAAATTACAAGCTGAAATGTTCTGTGTCTCAGGCTGACTACATTACTGTTGCTCCCTGAACTGCCAGTGAAATGGGTCAGCTGTTAGAAAAAGGCAAGGACAAAGTAAATGGGTTTTCCCCAATTTATAACATAAAGTTCTTCAGCTCAGGTGCTCTATTGCCTTTATGTCTTTGGTCTGGAATTTCCATTGTGGCAGTGGGTTGTGCAGGTGATAGGAATTTACCTCTCTTTTTCCTGAAGGAATGCACCTAAATTTCTGAAAAGCTTTAGTTTTACATGCTCTGGAGAACTCCTGGAATTTAGCTTTGGTTCTCCAAAGATTTAGTCTTTGTTGAAACGGTCAGGGTGCAGATTTCAGTGAACTAAGATGTTAGAATTTCTCATCTGAGCTACCAGGACATTTTTGCCATAGACAGAGCTAAAAAGGGAACTAAACTGGTGAAGATAACAAAGCTTTTAATCTGTGTTCTTTTAGATTTGTTGATCTAGCTCTTAGAAAAGGCACTTGTTAAAGGAACACTAATTCAAACATTTTTACCACTTTTTTGCAGGCTTGTAGTTTTTATATTTAAGGAAAAACAAACTTGACTGTCTTTTTTTCCTCAAGAAGAAAGGAGTTTAAGTCCAAAGAGCTATTTGCAGCAGCTGATGCTGTCAATGTCCAAACAGCATATGGGTGCAAATTCCTCACATTGGTTTAGTTGACAGCAGCTGATCATCATTTGAACATTTTGATCCATCAGCTGAAGAAACTGCTTTTAAGAAAGGAATGTTTCACTTAACACAGTAACCAGTTTTCTATAATCACTGCAGGACAAAGCAGGATTATGGGGAGTTGTACAAAAACATGAAGTGAAGGACTCCTATCTCCCAGATTTGCAGGGCCCAGACTTGCAACTCTGACTTGCCTGATGTACACATTGCTGCCATGACCCTTTCTAATTATGTATTGGCCTAAAGAGTTATATCTAAGCGATAAGGAAGCATGGCTATGCTTTCCAGAACAACTTAATGGCTCAGTCCCATTTTCAAAAGTGCCCGAGGGGTCACTGAAACTCAAAGAGGTTTCAAGAAATGTTCAAAGAAACCTACATCCAACATGCAAACATGACTGGAGCTGGAAAGCTCTGAGCTCTGTGTGGAGACAGCATTGCCCTAGCACAACTTATGGGGATTTCACCTCCATTTTCCCACCCACTCTCCAAGTATAGCTGAGTACAGAAACACTGGTATGTACAGGGAATTACCTCAGATCATGTGAGATCTGGGACAGTTGGAGTGTATCTATATACTCACTTTCTCTTAAAAACATTCCTGGTGGTAGATACCTCTTGGCCCTTTTTATTTCAGAAATGGTCACGATTCTTGTCATGTAAAGCTAGAGAAGTGGAGCAGTACCTTGGAAATATACTTCAACCTTCTGTGTTCCCTCACTAGTAAGCTCAGGATTTGAGTTCTTTAGGACACTGTTCTCTTCTTCCTCTTCTGAGGGACTTATTAATCTTACTAATGGGATGCAACACTCACTACACTGCAATGTCTATCTGCTTTGGTGTTTCTGGGCACACATAGCTGTTGAAAAAGGGCTTGTGGGATTTTTCAAAATGAAACTTTCAATTCTTCATGAATGCTATAAACAAGAAAAACATAAGTATAACTCAACAAGACATGAACTGTGATCACACACTGCTGCACCACTGGGAGTTTTGTCAGTGCCTTCCTAAAAGCACTAATCAGTTTTCACAGCGGTGAGGTAGAATATCAAGTGAGAAAGGCTTTAATCTTCAATAACAGCATTCATGGTTATGTAGAACACAGATGCAAATTGCAAACTTGTTGCTACAATGAAATAAAATGGTGACAGTAGCCTAATTTCTATATATTTGGCACTGAGGTGTTTTGCAGGATGAAAGTTGTTTCCAAATCCAGCATGAGTACTGTAGTGAGGAGAGTTAGGAAATACAAGAAAGCAATGTAAACTGGAAACTTGAAAAACTTTGCTATGTCGCTTGTCTTGCTTCACCATTTCCAGGTCACCTGCACTATATTTGTTTTGCCTGCCTATCAAGTGAAAATATGTATGCACTATATATAATTCAAATATGTGGCCTCAGTTCATAGCTTTTTATTGCTTCCACCCTCTGCAAGATGTGAGATCTGAGCTTACCAAGAGATCCCCATTCTCAAAATTTTTTTTGGAGCTTTCCTGAAGTCGCATTTTTGCACCAAACATGCATTTTTCAGCAGAAGAGAATGTGCTCTGGATCAGCTCTCCAACTGCAGTAGCTTGCTTATAGAAAACGGCTCAGCACCTGCTCAATATTTATGAAGTGGAGACCTAATGACACTAGGAAGTGACTTCTCATGAAATTGTAGCACAGCCTTGTTCTGTTTAAAAGCTAACAGTTCTTTTCCAACAGCACACAAGTTTCACATCATTGCAAGAGCACAGGAAGAAGTTTATAATTACACATACATACAAATTTTATTCCATATTAAATTTTTCCAATTAGATTACTGAGTATAGACAGACAAATATTTTAGACAAAGCTAAGCTGATGTTAAAAAGTTTTATCATCTAAGGATTCAAATGTTAAGCGCTGTTTAGAAAAGTAGATGATTTATAGGAAACCATTAAAAATAAAAATCATTTGAGTGGACAAACATGCCCTTCTGCCAAGCTGAGCAGAACAACAAATTTAAGTTGGCTTTTCACCCACAGGGACTTCTGTGCTGGGAAAACCTCTTGTTGCTTGTCCTTAAATGTTTGTGAAACACTGAGTTTTATGTACTTTTCCCCCCACTTTGCCCTGAAAGAAGAGCATGGCTACATGTACTTGTGGGGAGAATGTTGTCTATGTGAGAACACAAGTATCAGGCTGGTATCATTACAGCTGGTAATAACAGCGATACAAGTTGCATAACATTTGGCAGTCAGAGGCACTTAAACTACCTGAAAATGGGTATCTTAGAATGATGTCCAGTCTGACAGCAGTTTTGTGACTGCACATCTGAAGGACAACAGAAATATTAGTGTAATTATTTCAGGGTTTTAAGGCCAAATCCTCACTGGTTGCAGAGGGAGCAGTAGTAAAAGTGGTGAGAATTTATGCTCAACCATTCTGGGGCAATCTGTGTGAAATCTCAGGCTGCATTGCAGACCCACGGACTTGAGTCAGGCAGATATACACATACACCACAGAAAATACTGAGGCTTGACATTCATGAGGTGGGAGGTTGCTGTTGCGGAGGGCTTGCAATGTAGGAGCTTGTCCCAGAGCAGAGACTCAGCAAGAAAAAAGGGAAAAGAACTGGAGGTGTAAAATCAATGCTACAGCAAATCAAAATCTATTTACTATTGAATTAGTGCATCTGTCTAGAAACGAAATACACTCTTATATATGCATGTTTGTTTAATGCATTTTTAAAATTCCCTTTAAGTAATGTGAGTGTTTCTATATGGAGGGAATCTTGGACATGGGCTGCTCAGCTTGCTGCTGCTCTTTTATAGGAAGCTGATTTATTTTTTTTTAATGGATAATAGGAAGGGCAATGAGGCAAATAAAAATTCTCACGATAAAAGCAGAGATTATGCGGAAACACTAATTTAAATCAATCAATCAATCTATCCAAATGTGAAAAAAAAAAGTGTAGTAAATCTAGTTCTAAATTAGTGTAAATCTAATTCTGTCGGTCATTCTAGTATAAATAGCAATTTTTGATGATAAAGGAGCACTTCACACACATACCAATAGTGCCCAGGCAATACTGCAGGCTGCCTGAGACATTGGTACAGGGCTGGTGGTTATGTCCCCTCACCTTGGGGACCCTGCCTGATATAATTGTGCTGTCGCCTTAAACATAGCTTGGATAAATCTTTTGGGCAGAAGTGGAACCAAGAGAAATTTGGCCTGAAATGTTGATTAATTAATTCTATATAATAACTATTTGGTGATGGTTAAACCACAAGTGAAGTGGTTTGCAGCCTCTCGGGCTGAAGTCCTGTGCTTCCGAACACCAACATGATATAGCACCACACCAACTGTATGTCATTGCATTTGGTTTCTACCCAACTAGCTATGCAGACCTGTGGTGGAGAACAGCTATAGTCAGACAATAAATGCACACCGACAAATGAACAAAATGTTTTTTTCAGGTGTAGAAATGGTTGCAATTCTATTTAAGAACTGCAGGATACTTAGAATTTAATTTTCTTTAATCTGCACATAGGTCATTGGCTCACTGCTCCATGAAACTTGGTCCTTGCATGTATCAGTGGAGAAACTTGGGGCCTCCCTCACTTCTTCGGGCTGCTTCTTTCAGTAACACCCCTCCAGCTGCATTATTGCCCTCCAAAACTCTCTCTTAAATCCTGACTTGGCAATTTAACCATAAATAAGGCAACAAGTCCACATGTTGGCAGAAGTACTGAAATCTAATGACAAAAAAGCTTTCAAACTCTATCAAATCACTAAGAGGTAATGTATCCAACAACCTGGAGAGACTAATGAGTGGCAGCTCCCCTGTAATTCTAAATTATGATTTTTTTTGCTGGTATAGCACATAAGTCATAGAGGAGAAAAAGAGTAAGGAGTCTTGATTAATCACTCCCAATTGCTCTAATTAGCTCAAGCTGAAATGTCATTGTATGATGGGCTCTACTGTAAAATATGAAAGACCTAAACACATAGAAAGCAATTACAGCAATTACCATTACACAGCATCTCAAAGAATAAATATGTCTGTTTACATACATATCTATTTGTACACACACACACACATATATATAGATATATAGACATATATAAAGTTGAAGTGGTCACTGGTTTTCAGAGCTATTCCATAATGATTTCACTTATGGGAAATGCAGGAATCGTATCTTAGTTGTTGCTGGACAGAAGTCAAGGGAAGTAGAGCAGAAGTAAAGCAGATAGCTAAAAGACAGCCTGGATCTGTATAGCCTCTCACTGACCAAAAGTGCAAAAAATAAAGTTACAGTACCATAGGATACCATTCCACAAACAGAAAAAGGAATCTAAACACAAAAGAAAACCCTTCCCAGCATAACCCCCTGAAGCACCCAAGACACACACACACACACACACACAAAAAAAAAAAAGAACAGAAATGAATTGGGGATTGAAAACTATAGGACAAATATTAAATTCTTCAATTTACAACATCATGGCCACTTTTGCTTGCAGGACAAGGCAAACAACACCTACAGATGTTCTTATTTTCCTTCCTTCCTTTCTCTCTATCACAATGTTTTACTACTATATATAACATATGCCGCATTATATACAAAGCATTGCTTATAGAAATAATCCCATATAAACTATAGGAGACATGGCATGCTGGAGCCAACAGCTTAAATGAGGATTTCCATGCTGTAGCTGCCTATATTTGGTCAAATGAATTCCAGGAGTACTCTGTTTTAGATTAATCCTCTTACAGTCAATAACCCACACCTGCAGAGGAAATTGAACTCTGAATTAGCACAATCTGGTGACTGTGATTAGCTTTACTCTCTGTAACTCAGCCCTGTGTGCACTGATTGCTCATCCTGCCCTTGGGTGGTGTAAATGACTGCAGAAGGTGCTGGCAAGAGCGCATCAGTCTCAGGCACTGAGGAATCATCCAGAACCCACAGAAAGGAAACACTCCTCACTTTTCAGTGCATTGGAAAAAAATACTGTACAACTGAAACCTTTTATGAAATAACAGCAACCTCCTCCCACTCCAGCTCAGGTGTATCATTACATTCATGCAGACAGAAAATCAGATGCCATTGATTTTTCCAGGCCACTCAGCTTCACTAGTGAAGAATAAGGATGACAAGTGGAGAGCATGGTAACTGTACCTGAATCTTTTAAAATTCAAGACTCTTATTTTTAGGTTTTAACCAACTATTTTCATACAGTCTTTTTTTTTTCCCTTTTTAAAATTTATTCTGTTTTCTCCCAGTGTTTCCTAAGCCACATCTTATTCCAAGGCTCTCTTATATGTTTGACCTTGACTAGAGCACCTCGATCTTTTGTCCTTGAAAACACCACTGCGTGGGTAACCCAATAAGCTTTAGGCACACACCACCTTTCTACTTTACGGGATATTCAATTCCACATCTTAATTAGCTTTGTCCTTTTTTCCTCTGCAGTTGTTTTAATATGTATGACAGCTTTTTGCACCTTTTCATAGTAGGTGCCACACAGGAGTGAGCTCTGTGCACTTACTTACCATTGCATTAAATAAACTCTTCTCTCTTCCCATGTAGAATCCAATCATGTAATTAAAGCAGTATTTACTGTAGCAATGAATAGCAGGCAAGTATTCTTTTTTCAATATCTAGAGACTAAGTCTGGTTGATGGGCACATCTTCCATCTTGAAACTTATAACCTAACCTTACAACCTAGCCTTTTATTTCTGTCTATTACACAACACCAAAATGGCTCTTAGCTGATAAACCAGGTGTGGATGCTATTCAAACATGATCATTAGAGAAATTAATGTTTTTTCAGGGCTCGTGTCAACAAGGTATTTGATGGCCTTTTAGGTTACTTTTACATGATTTAGAACAATGAGTACCATGAGCTCTATTAGTACCTTGGCCAATTCTCTTGAAACAGCAGCAGATGCTCAAGGGAGCACCAAGCATCCCATTTCCCCTCTATAAAAAAATGGTCATGATCATTTTTACACTAGTGCTAAAGCTGAAATAGCTAGGAATAGAAAGTTTATATTCAGTATGACGGCATTGCTGCAAAAGAGAAATGTAATATGTTTTGACGGATTTAATTTTCCTCCTACCCTTTCAGTTCTTGACCTTTTTATAGCAACTATCAACAGAGCCAGGAGGTAATACTGCTTTGTGTGCTAGTTCTGATAATATCAGAGACTTGTGGCCAATTTTACAAAAGCACCTAGGCAGAATAAACAATACAAACAATGAGGGAGATTCAGATATATGGTCTCTCTCAGACAGGCACAACGAATCCATCATAGACACAAAAGATTCAGATTTAGCTTGGAGAGCAGATGAATGTGCCTTCATTCACATTATATGAAAAATTTACTGTGATATTGCTTATCCATCAGTTTCCAGGGAGGCAGAGATTAAATTAACAGACTTTGAAGCCGAAGATGACCATTATATAATTTAGCACCATATTTCACATCACACAGGCTGAGAAGTTTAATGCTTTACCCTCTAAAAAGAAAGACATACAGTCTTGATTTGAAAATGTCAAGCCATTCATTACATCCTTCAGCAGTTTGATGCAATGGCTAATCACCCTGACATTAAAACATGTGCTCCACTTCAAATTCAGAGCGAATTCTCAGATTCGGGTTATTCCTTTTTTTTTGCTAAAGCTCTTTAGTAGATGGTGATCTCTCCTTCTTCTCTCCTTCTTTTCCCCTTTCTTTATGAAGTTACTAGTAATTGAGTCACCTTCTGAGTTTCTTTTCAGCACAGTTATAAAGAGCCTGAATGCTTTAAATCTCACAGCAAAAACTGTCTTCCCAATTTTGAAATACCTGTGGGATTTTCCTTTACTGCATCCAGTTTTTCAGTAGATTGATGTACCCCATCTTTGCAAAAAAAAAAAAAAAAAAAAAAATTTGAGACAATGGCCAAGGAGGTAAGAAGGAGGAGGCAGCACTCACCTCCTCTTGCTGGGTATAACTCCCATCTCCTCACTGTCCCCCTCCAGAGTGACCCTCCTCGCCTGCCACCATTCATCATCGGAGGCGTTGATGACGTGAAGGATGTCTCCATACTTGAAACTCAGTCCTTGGCTTGGGAGGCCACTGTCTTTGCTCTTGTCATAGTCAAACATGGCTCTGTGAAAGCAAACAAAGATATGAAGACAGGTTATTATATCAGTCTGGGTACATTTACTTCTGAGCAATTAATCATATCTTATGTCACAGGTAACCTTTTCTGAGGGGAAAGGTCCTACTCAGAGGAAAACTCTTTCCACTGTCAAGTTAGTCTTTACAAAAGCCTTTTTTTTTTTTTTTCTTTTTCCTGTAAGAGAAAGTGAATGGTAAAATCTGATCCCAATTTCAGCCTATGCTTTCCAGTCCTATGCCTGGCACCTGCACCATGGTAGATGTATCCCTCTTTCTGAGAGTAAGACCCTGCACATGAATCCCAACAAGTGCAGGTCAATCACTGGACTTACCTAGCTAAAAATCCAGATCTTGGTTTTGTACACAAAAAATTACTTGAGAATATTTTTCACATGTAAAATATTGTTTAAAGATCATACCTGTAAAGAACTGATGTTTATTTCCTATAGGGAAAATAATATGATCATAATCCTGGCTGCAGAAGTGTTACATCAGTTAAATTCCAAGAAGTGTCTAATAATTCCTACTCTTTCATTGTCAGAAAGAAAGCCATGGCAATCTTTTCACTGGTAAACACTTTTGTGAGAAGGATTTGATGTAATTAATTGCTGTGCATTTTAGTGTAATTGCAAAGAATGATTGTAGCAGTTTTATGGATAGATATAAACCCTTTTTAAAAGCTACTTTTCATAAGGTGGAGAACTTTAAAGTAAGTTATCAAAATTGTGACTATGCAACCAAAATAATTTAAAGCTCTCATATGCACCAACTGTGCATGGCAAATCTGGTTCAGGAGGAGGGAGAATGCTACTTGAAATATGTCTTCTTTTAAAGAGTTTAAAGTCATGTACTAACATCTTCAGAAATGCCCAGATAATTCCCTTTGAGGATGAAGACTGCTGCATTTTACATAATCCATAAGCTTACTTATGCTTGTTCCTTTTTTGGTAAATGTTCTTGGAATGCAAGTACCCTTTGGAAAAATTTAATGGCTTAGCAGTAGAAAAGTTATTTTAAAAACCTGACTATATCTTATTAAATATTTACATTCATAAAGGATTCTTACTGGTACTAGGTCATCTGCTGCTTCTCAAGTACAGCCTCCTGTGAGGACATCTGATGAAGAAGCTCATAAATCCAGAAGCAGCTAAGTGTCATTAGACACCTATCCTTAACCAAGTGATCACACCAGATCCCTGGAATTGGCAGTGCATATACAAACAGGCACACAACACATCATCCTCTGGGCATTGCCCTTGGCAGCAGGCAGTGGTCAGAGTTTTACCAACATATTGAATAGTCTTAAAAATTCATGGATTAATTGTGCACCTTGCCATGGAAGTGGTTCAACAGCTCAAAACCCCTAACCAGACAGTTGGCCATGCTGGATACTGGGCAGACATCATACAATCCCAATTCCAGGCATAATTAAGTCACTCAAAACAAGGGAAAATATCTTCTGTTACAGGGAATAAGCAAGACTCTCACATCCCGGATGCAAAACATTCCCTGATGCCAAACTGGAAATGCTCCATATTCAGCAAGTTCTAAAATGAAGGTTGTATTTCAAAAGTTAAGAAGTAGAAAGTAGGACAATATTCTTTGTCCTTGAACAGACATTTGCACCTCAGAGCCCACATATTGACTTAAAATGAGTCTGTCATCGTGCTGGCTGATGTTAATGATGAATGCAGATGGCAATGTTTGCCTCTGACTTGCTTTGATTGGAGTAATCATGTGCATTGCTAATTAAAATGAGATTACAGATCTCAGACAAGAGACTTTTTGAGCACACTTTTCATTGAATGAAAGATTTTGTGGCTGATGCTCTACAGATGTTGATTACTCCATTAGCAAATGAAAATTACATGAGAGCTGACTTCAGTGATCTCTCCTAAACATTTCAAATTAAGAGCCAGGTCTTGGTAACAGCTGCATTTAAGCTTACACCTTTGATAACATTTCTGGCTCTGTAAAACATACTTCTGCTGGTTGGCTGTTGGCCCAGCTATAAAGTATGTGGAGATCTTTACTCCAGGCATTGTTGACTACTTTGGGCTATAGAGAGACCTAGGCACACTCATCCCCACCACCTCAGGCTAAGAGGGAACTTTGGGTTGCAAAATCTAGTCCCTTTAAGAGACTGACATGCCATTTCTAATTTTCTACCTGATGAACACCACACAGTTCTGCATTATTTTGGCTTGGTTTTGAAGATGTATATAAAAATAACACCTCTGCATCTGTTGAGTGTCAACTGAAGTGACACAAAATGAATGCAGCCAGACCTCTTGTTTGGTAAAGGAACTGGGCAGAAGAGACAGAAAAAGATGCCTTTTTTTCTTTGCCCTTTCATGTTTTTAGACAATGACATCCAAGTCTTACAGGATACCATCTGCAAGCACTGAAACTTTCATCAGAGCCAAGGTGAGCTCTCAGCAAAGTCTAGTTGTTTTGTGCAAGCTTCTTCACCAGGATAACACACTAAAGGGTATGTTAGACACCTTAGATAGGTTCTGTCATGCCTGGGAGAATATCAGAAGAAAAGTTAAAAAGTAGCAGCACCTTTGCTGAATATTATGAGTTGAGAGGAAGATATAAGGAACAGTCCAACAAGAAACCCACACTTGCACAGAGCACCTAGCAGCCCTCTCTGAGAGATGAGCACCATCATTTCAGCTAGAGGAGGATCAGCACCATCAGGACCAGACAAATACTCTTCCAAAATGAGATGTTTAATAGAAACAGGGTTATTCAAGTCATCCAGAGGGTCTAAACCAAGAAGACATGTCACAGTGCCTCTCTCTCTCTGTGATGAATTAGAGGTGTCTCCCCAAAATACAAACACAATATTGCAAATAGTGGAGGGGCTGCTCAGCAGAGCTAGTAAGCTTTCTGAACTTGCTAATATGACGACACGCTTTCATCTGGCTGAGGCTGCTTATTCATGGGTTGTTTGGGCAGTTCTTCACTGTACTGAGCTTTAAATAATTTTTAGCATCTTTTACTGCAGTACTAAAGAATAATAATCTCAATAACCTTACAACATTTTAATGACATTTATCTAACAGTCTTGAACACTAACAGCTCATTTTTTTCTTCCCAACTTATAAAAGTGCATCCTAAAGCACTGTTCTTTCAGGTGTTTTATATGCTCAGTTAGCTGCTTGCATCCACTGTTAAGCTTTCTTTGCATCCTATAGGACAAAACCAAGAGTTTTCTCTGTGTCAGTAAAGCTTTTTTTCCAAGTCAGCTGACTTGGTCTACTTTTGAAATGGGCTAGTCAATATTTTATAACAAAGGAAATTCAGTTTGAATTATTTAACTTCCACTTCAGAGCTGTCACCAATATTGTGATCACACCACAATCAGAAAACTCCTGTTCAGTATCTTCTAGACAGTGCATTTCACAAACAGGACCCCGGGTTACACAAGATAGAGAATGCATTTTGAAGTTACAAATACACTAAACCCAGTGACTACTATGAGATGTGGCTAAAATACTGGAACAGGTAACAGAGCTTGCTACTAACCAATTTAACAGATGTGATGAAATAATGATTTGGTCAGCTTAGTTCCCTTATAACAAAAACAGCAACAGGAACTGTTGTGAATATCAAAAGCATCAGGTATATGCACCGAAGTTTCATGAACACCTAAGTTATTTTTTTCTCAGTTCTCAGTTCTTGCCTTAGTTTAAGGAAAACTGTTTAATATCTTGAAAGTGAAAAGTGTCATTCAAATGCCAAGTACTGCCATGAAAGGCAGTAAGAATATGTGAGGCTTGCTCCCTGATGTTATTCCAGACTTCAGAAGTGATCATTACACTAGACTAATCCCAGCAGCAATTTGGACAGAACCTAACAGGTTTTATTTTTGTGCTTGGGTGCTTCTTAATCAATTTTAGGCAGCCACATCACCGTAAAACATGAGACAAGCATTTCACAACAGCATTGAAATTATTGCTAAAAAATTGTTTGAAATTAAAATACTGACTTCCCCAAGCTGTAATATACTGTGTAACATGCAGTGAGGTGTCTACATGGCATGAAGGCAACCAAAACTGGAGTATCTTTTTTTTCTTCCACTTAGCATAAATACTTCATTATTTGAGGCATTTTCGAAAGCTAAGCTACCCTGTGCAGTAAATTTCTATTCCTAAAGACACCTACTTTTGAAGCTAGAGGAATAAGTATTTGACAAAGAAAATACATTAGCTGTAACAAAACATAAAATAAATTCCTAGTGCAATCCCATATATGACAACCTATTGACATCCACCATGTTATATTGTCACCAGCAGTTGTAACGTGAAAAAATAGGGTACAAGATCACACTAAGTGATCTTGCTAATCCCTTAGCAAAAAAGGGAATTTAACAGAGAAACTTCTTAGCTTCCTCAGCTAATGCTGTAAACACCACTGTTAGTAGTCTTCATAATCTTCCTGACAAAGCAAGGGATATACCTGCATTTACAACACAGGAATATATTTTACTGAATGCTTCTATATGTTCAGTGCAAAATCCCAAAATCTTCCACTCGTGTATCAATGGCCAATAATTTTGTACAGTTCAGGTGGCAGCTTTATTTGCATCTCTGAAATTACTTTCTTCTTCTTCTTCTGGCACAGATGGGAGTTTGCACATAAATTTACAGACTGCTCTTTGCTATTCACTTGATTATGAAACGACAACAACATTCAGCAAGAGAGATTTTCAGCTGCTGTAAATAGTCCTAACTCTCCTGTGATCCGCCAGCATATCAGCATATGCACCACTAAAGGATATTTCTCTCTTTGAACAGGGATTCTTGGACATCAGGTTTTATAGCATCATCCTAAGGGAGATAGATGTTATTCTCCTCACTCACCTCATCTATCCTACCCCCTGCCCTATTCTTTTTTTACAGATGGGGAAATCCAGTGCAGAGAGGTTTAATCATTTGCCTTGTTTTAGACAGCAACTCAGCATCATAGTCAGAATCAGACCCCAAGCTTCATAGCTGTCTTTTCTGCACTCAGTAATAAATGCATTTCCACCCACTTGCAGGCTCAGCTTGAAGAAAAAAATTAGAAGAAGATGAAAGAAACGCTAATGTAATTCATTGCTATAGCTACAACAGCGAGCACAGCGGCTCTCTGATCGAAGCAGCCATTGCAAGGCAATTAAGATGCTATTAAAAGGGTTAAACTTTCACATACTGGCTAACCAACAAAGACTTTCAGCTTCTCCTCCCTGCTCTGTTATAATCTGGAGAAGCTGAACTGGTAAATCCTATGTGTAGAGCATACAAAAAAGGTTTCTCCCTCCTTGGGAGGTTTGGGAAGCTCTGAGATGCTGCTTGCTGAGACTGGAGGCTGCTGCAAGAGCCCCTGTGCAAAAGATAATTGTCATTCATTGTCACCTCTGCTGAGAGGGTGGACGGGGGACTGTTGGGAAGAACAGCTTTTATTAGGAGTATACTACAATAATGTAGTTTTAACAAAATATGTCTGAATGTTTGACTTGTCACTCATAGATACCATGATTCCTGCTTTTTCCTTTTCTTTGCCTTATTTTTCTTTTACTTTTTTACTTTCATTCCCCTCCCCCTGCCTTTATTTTATTTCTTGCTTTCTTTTTTTTTTTTTTTTCCCTATCTTAATGATGCTGTGACTCTTTATGAAGCCCATCCCCTCAGCCTTGTCAGGCTGAGAGGGACAGCACTGGCAGTTTGGGTTACCAAAATCAGTCATGACAGTGCAGCAGTACAACACAGTTGCCAGGTTCCCTTTGGAAGTTAGCACTGATCAGGACCCATTCCCAGCAGCAGTTTGGATACACATAAGGTGGGCAGGAACTGTGTCCAGCTGTGGACCCCCAGCAAAAGGATGTAGATGTGATGGAGTGAGTCCAGAGGAGGTCACAAAGATAATCAGAGATCTGGGGCACTTCTGCTATGAACACAGGCTGAGAGAATTGTGGTTGCTCAGCCTGGAGAAGGCTCCAAGGAGACTATTATAATCTTCCACCACCTTGGAGACTACAAGTAAGCTGGAGAGGGACTTATAACAAGCACATGTAGAAACAGGATAAGGACAAATGCCTTTAAATTAGTGAGAGGGTAGGTTTAGGCCCAGAGCCATGGGGCACGCTCCCAGTCAACGTGCAGTTCAGGGTGTTAGCATAGTTGCTCCTAAGGCACCTCCACTGCAGCAAATCCCATTGCACATTTGCATCCAAGCCTTTTCCACTTGCTATCATATTACTTTACTTCATTCAACATTTCCTCCATTCAGTCTAAGTAATTCCTTACTCTTTTCCTCCTAGTGGGAACTTGGCAGAGAGTTATGTCATGGATCTCAATGAAAAAGAGGATTGGAGACAGCAGCAGTTAGTTCCAGAAAAATTTCACGAAGATGAGGGATATATTTTCTTTATGATGTTTATCAGGAAAGAGGACTGCCATTTGTCCTTGGGGAATATTCTGCTCATTTTGGAGATCCAAGCATGATGCTTAATGTCAGCTCTTATGAACCAATCTCTATGTTGCCGACAGGCTTTTCTTCAGTTTTTAGCAAGTGCTCATATTCTGTGCAGGAAATGGGTTCTGCAAAATTTGTACACAAAAATGTAAGTCAACATTTTCAGAATGTAAATGTTGCATTTTCCTAGCCTTGCTACACAACAGCATACACATTCTGTGTTAGAGGCAAAATATCTCACAGAGCAAGGACTGACACTTCAGTCTTTCAGTTGTGGACATGGACAGAAATGATATTACTCCCAGGTCTGCCTGGCTTTAACCCCTCCCAGCAGGATTTGTAAGGTGGCTTGAGAAAGTGAAATTCCTTCATGGTTTCTCTTGTGCCTGCACATAGGGAATTCCTTTCAAGGAAGGTACTTTTTGTTTCTTTGGCATTTTTCAGGGCATAAAAGACCCAAATAGAATTCCCCCTTCTGCTTGCAAACATCTGAAACCAAGCTGGGAGCATATGCTTACCTTACCATAATTTACTGACTAGGAAAATCTGGCAGCCAGTTTCATCTGTGGTAAGCAGAAGCTTTTAAATACGTCTGCACTGGACTCAGTGTAGTCCAGATCCTCAGCTTTGAGGTTTGCTGTAAAATGGGGAGATCACCTTGGGTCTCAACAGATTAAATTTAGCCTTAGGCATTTTGATAAAGTCCAGAGGAGATCTGTAGTTGATTCTAGAAGGCTTCTTCAGCACCCCTGAGTTTGTGGCTGAAATTTCACAATAAACCCCAAACTTGTACATGAGATGCAGATTCCACAGCAAACTCAAAACATATGCCAGGTTTGTACTTAGCTGTTTCTTCTAAAGAAATTAGATGACTTTTGACTGACCTTGACCTGGCCTGTGCATTATGCATCAAAATGATATGAAATCTGTTCTATTATTTGGTTTGATTTTTTTCCTCTCCATACAGACTAAGTGAAGCTGCTGCTTGACTGCAACTCTGGTTTCTCTCTGAGGCATCAAGTGCAGTTTCTCAACACTGATTTTTGTGTTGTGACATTTAAGATTATCCATATCCAGAAAGGAAATGTGGCTGGATGTCAAATCAGGGATACTCTAAACTACCGGGTAATTCCCCTGAAACTGCAACCTGTGGGGATTGCAGGGATTGAGCCAGAAAGTCATTCTCTCTCATAGTAATTTATTTGCTGTCCAAGAATATTAATTTAGGGATTTTTTTCCCCAGGAAAAAAGAAAGTAAAATATAACAAAATAAAATAAAACATAAAATAAAACCAGGTATTTCTTTCAAAGACAATGAAACTGAAAGGGAAAATTATGACTCTGTTAGCACAGCCTGTAGCTACCCCCATACCTCCCTGCACCCAAATGTGTCTTCCTACCACTAGAGAACACACTGCAAGAAAGCACTGGATTTAGATATTTTTTACTAATTGGTCTGCAGTAGTTCTAACTATTGCAAGAGAACTTGAAGATCTGCTTTGGGTAGTTGGGTTTTTTTAGGTTGTTTTCTCAGATACCCTCTAGCTTGCATTTGCTTTCTCTTAGACCTAATCATGACCCGAGTCTGTTGGCAGCTTTTAAAATTCCATTGTGGCCAGGCTGCCCACATAATTAATTGTGCTTCCACTGATTTATAATCAAAAGGAAATTTTCAGCACACAAAGAGAACCCCACTGGTAACATAATTATTATTACCAGTCAGATATATGATGGTTTCTTTTGTTTTTTCTTTTTAGAAGAGGATATTAGACATCTGCAGAAGTAAGACAAAGCCTTCCTATGAAAAAATGATCAACATTTATGATTTGTACAATTTGAACATAATGATGACAGAAAGACTTGTAAGAGATGGACTAAGCACAATGCCTCTACTACTAGAAAACATCCCATCAGCCACAATTCAGACAATTTTGTCAGCAAAATGGATTATTTTTTTTTCTTTTCTCCTGATAAATCAATATTGGAGCCTTGTCAATCTGAATATGCTGACTTCTGTTTTAAGAAGTGAGGAACTCTACAGACTTTTTGATCATGGAGGTGATTGTAACATAATGAATCATAATATATCATGATAATTTGTTAATATCATAATAAATCTGTTTATACTCCAGCCTTTAGAAACTGCTATTGGAAAAAAAGATTGTTCTCTAGCTGTGGAAAAGTGCAGACAAGCAAAACTCAGAGCAAGTATTAATGAGATAGAACATTGGCTGCTCTGAGGAGAGAGGGCATTATGGAAAGAAAAGTCAAGATATTTGTTTGCAACAGCTCTTTCTCACGAATGGTTTCTGCTTGGCCTTCATGCTGTCCTTTGACAATGAAAGAGTCACAATTTGGATTTTCATTGTTATTGCGTTGACTGAGTAGGTTCTGCTGAGATAATGAGAAACCCCATTCAAACAGGAGCTATACTGTAGAAAACCACTGAAAATTATTATGGAAATTAATTATCCTGCCTAATGTGGAGAAATATACTAAATCCATAAACTCTGCTGAATGCAGCTGTTTGAAAAATCATGAAAACCTTTTGTGTCCAGGTCAAAACTTGAGGAACTCATTACGAGTTTACTCAATCAGCAGGATGAGGTTGCCTATAGAATGAGTCCTTTCTTTGGGTTTTAGCATAGACTTCAATTGGAAGCAACGTAATTAATTTCTGCGTTTAACTTTGTCTCTTTAAAGGATGACTTTTGAAGAAGAGTAATTTTGTAACAGTCCAAATGCAATTGAAATCTAAAGATGAATTTTTATGGTACAAAGGTCAGATGTCTCTACGTAACTTCTGCTTCATAAGGTCAAACATGAAATCTCTAAAGATGTCAGATTTTTAAGGTGGAACTCTAGAAAAATCAATGCCACAGGCCTGAGGTGAACTCAACTGAAATTGTTTAAACTATAACAGAAGTAACAGAGAAAGTTTGCCTGGAAGAGCAGCAACTATGAGATGTTTTATTTGGTCGACCAATTCTATTTGGTCAGCCAGTGGATTCCTTGAACTCCTGTCTGTCAACACTTACCACAAAGAGATTTACCCTGTGAAGTTTTATTCTGTGATTGGGTAGAATGTTTTCTAGTAGGTGATATTTTCTATAAATCTCCATCTTCTTGAGTCAAATGAATAATTTAACATCAGTTTTCACTAGTGTATGCTCTTCACAGAAAAAAAAGCTTGAAGATAAGATGCCAGAATATTCAAAAGCAGAAACAAACAAACAAAAATTAAAAATTAAAATAATGGTCTTTGGTGTCACCTCATCAGTGTCAAAACAATGTGACTGTTACTTCTTCTTAATTATTAGATTTGTTGGTCTCACTGTGCGTCTGGTTGTCAATTTTCTTTAGAAATGTACTCTGACTATAAAAGTGCTGATTGACCACCATTACCCAAAACATTTAACACCAGCAATATCGATTTTAACATTTTTGAAATAGAGCTGCAAGAGGGTGACACTAAAATTCTTATCTTCTCTCTGTGAAAAAAAAATTAGGTTTGTTTACCCACAACTCCCTGCACACTGCACTGAGCTCCCTGCAATTCCTCATTCACTCCATTGCATTATCCACACCCTCCTCCCTGGGAGCTCAGGCTCACATGTGCTCAAAAGCAGGATTAAAGGTAACTTCAGAAGTTCCTGCATCCCATTTTTAAAGGTAAATTAAGCACATCTGATACAGGGTTTTGTAGACTTTCAATGAAGATTAGACTTTGATTTGCTAAGTCACTCTGAAAACATTACCCTAAGCAGCTTTAAGATTGACACAATTTGCCTTAAGTTGCCCTGAGGCTGATAAGATGAAGGTCTGGTGCAGTAACAGAAGTGCTTTGGTTGCTTGCTCCTGGATGGTGCTGGGAGCTAGGAGAAACCAGGAACCAGGATAAGTTTCTGCTGCCATGAATGAAGCTCAGTTTTGATGGGGTTGTCTCCCGTTCTCAGCTGTTTTTGATGGCCTGGAAAGGCTCGGGATGGCCTTGGGACAGCCCGCACTCCAAAGGACGAAAAGAGTCTTCAGGTTTTTTCTCGGTCTTCAGTGTTTATTAGTTTTTATCTACAAGATTTTCTCTCGGCCTGACAGAGGTCCACACAGCACGTCGACAATGAGCACACTGAGAGCCCCCGGGGCGGTCACTTATCTTTATACCCAAAACTACGTATAAGATATTTACCTATTTGACAAGTGCACTTTTACTAAGAACCAATCCCAAAGTGCCACCATCACCACAGAAGATGGAGGCCAAGAAGAAGAAGAAGAAGGACAGGACACGCCCTAATTCCTCCACCTTGTTTCTCTAGACACCCCTGTACTGAAATTCTAAAACCTGTGTTTCACACTGTAATTAACCTATCCCTTCACCATTTATCCCAGTGTGATCCTCCCATCCTCATACAGGTGTCGTCTCCTGTGCAGGATCAAAGTCCAGCCACCAGACACTTCTGGCAACATTCCAGGACCTCCGAGCCCCCCAAGGGTGGTCTTGGTGACTCTGCACATCAGGACTGCTGTGCTGAGATCCCACAATTCTGTATGTAATTCCTGACTTAAGCAACTAAACTACGACCTCTCCTTTTATTATCTTCATTTGAATTGAGTCTTGTGGTAATAAAAGGCCTAAAACCAAGTCTTCCAGGAAAACCAGATTGTTCTCCACCCCCTGCCCCGACCATTACAAATTTCTATCTATACTGGCTTAAGTTTACCTGGATTTTAAGACATTCCTCTGTCCTGCAGAAAAAAAAAAAAAAAAAAAAAACAAACCAAAGAAAAAGAACAACCAAGAACCCTTACTTCCACTCAGCAATTTAATTTCCATGGGAAATATTCATTAAAAGCTATGTTTAAAAGCTTAAGTTTAGGCAAAGTGAAGCTTGCCATCTTTGAGTAAGGCTCCTAAGCCAAATTTTGTTTAGCATTTGAGTAATCTGACCAATTTCAAACAGATTACATGTACTTAGACCTAACTATGCCATGACACACTCTATGTATTAGAAAATAATTCACAGGTGCAGTTGCTTTTCTAATACTCCTCCTAGGATAATAATTTCTATGAATTTGTTTTAAGGAAATTAACTGCACATTTCAGGATGTAAAACTCAGTTTGGAACATCATAAACCACTACCATTTCCTAAGCCTGAGTCAAATGAATGTGTCAAGCTGGTTAATGTTAGATATGGGTGTGCAGGAAACACAAGACTGAGTCAAAAATGGTAAAAAATCCCAGTTTATGTCTCTGACAGCTATAAACGAACAGTAACTCCTTCACTGGCTTATAGGTTATGCTGGCATCTTTCCTCTCTATTTTACAGACATTAAATAGTGACCCTACAAAAAGGTTTTGTAGCTGGGAAAGTTGTAGAAGAGATGAGTTAATAAGCATGTCTTCGTGTGTCATGTTAACCATGAGCTGATCCAAAGATTTCCTCAATATTATTGTGCTTGCTGGCCCTGCTGAGTTATTGGATGAGGTTTCCTTGAGAGCTGGTCAATGTCAGTGTTTAAGAAACAATGTCGTCAGAAACATACTTTAATTTGTGTTCAGCCCTGAACTGGTCAGGCTTTTGGACTAGATGATCCCTTCAGGTCCTTTCCAACTAAAACATTATCTTTCATTCCATTCCACTTCAGTGGAAGAAAAGCCTCCAAAAGAAAAACAAACCTTGTCCTTAACAAGGGAGATGCATGAGGTCAAGTCTTGTTTCCACTGTAAGAGGCAGGAGCAAATCCCATACTCCCAAAAGAGAAAACAAACAATAACTTTTCTAAAAAAAAACAGTCCTTGGTAAAACCATGTAGGAATAAGGGACTGCATTGGACCATGTTCACATTTGCATTATTTGGGGATCAGTTCCTCACCCATGGAGCTGCTCTGAACACGTGGGAGAGGACAGAATCTCACCAGGGGGATGGTGAGCCTTGGTGCAGGCAGAACAGAGGTTCTGAAATTCTGGGAGATACTAGCAACTCACCTGGACAAGGTCCTGAGCAATTTGAAGTAATTTTGAAGCTGACCATGTTTTGAGAGGGGCGCTGGACTTGCAACATCAGAATGATCTCCTTCAAACTAAATTACCTACCTATTATATCTATAGAAGGACTGAAGTATAAAATACAGTCAGACATAGGAGTTTGGACCATATTTATCACTTTGGGAATATCAAGAATTTTTAATATATATTCTCCATAAAATTATACTTTGGTGTCTGAGAGCACTTTCTGTAGTCGATAAGAATACTTCACTTTGCTTAAGAATGCCTTGAAGGTGACTGAGGATGGTACAGAGATGCTCAAGCTGTGTACAATTTCAGGTGATCTTCAGAATCACTCACCAACACTGCAAAAATCTTGAATCACTTGAAGGTGGTTTGGGAACTCCAGTGTGCTGAGTGGCTGAGCCATCCTTGGGCAGAGTAGGCATTCCTGGTATAGACATGGAATTACAGTAGAGATGGCTTTTTTTTTTTTTTTTTTTTTTTTTTTTTGTATTTTGGGAAGACAAATTAGGTGCAATGCAGATATTCTTAGAGATATCTGAACTCCCTGGAGAGTAATGGAGAGAGCTAAGTACCAATGGGAAAGGAATAATTCTAAGCATTTACATTAGATCAGAAAAATGGCCGATATAGATGGTGTGAATAGTTCTCTGCTTTGGTGTCCAGTTTCCTAATGGTAAAATAAGAATACACAAAGAGGGTATTGTGAAGTGCTCAGAAAATGTGGTAAAGTGGCTATATTGATTGCTGTGATGGGTAAATTGAACACAAAGAGTGAAATGTTTTTGATTTCAATAGAAGCATCAATTGAAGCTACACATTTTGTCAGAAAAGCCTGAAGTATAAATTACACTGTCATTTAGCATTTGCTTATACAAAACCTATGCCATTTAAATGAATTGAGTCTTACAGAGTGACAGAATAGGGACCGAAAATAAGTTGTTTTTTAAAATTATTATTCTGACATGCCAGGGAGTTGTGGAAAAACAAATAAGCAAGAAAGTGAACAAACAAATGTCTGTGACTGAAGAGATGTTTTTCTTTCACTTGATGTGTACAAGACTGAAATATCCATCAACAAGATTTTTGCCTGGACCAATTCTTAGAATTTTTAGCATTTTGTAACCTCATTTACAAGTTGTAGGAACTTCCTTTTTACTTTACTTTTTCACTTCTAACATGGAAACAGCAATGCAATTTAGTGTGTGATTTATTCAGGGGCTGAGCGAGGTTGCTGTCTTTGGAGGAGGTTGTGGTGAACAGCGGGGAGAGGATCAGACCATATGTGCCCTGTTCCCTATAAGCTCCCTAAACATCTGCTGTTAACCAGCACCACAGAAAGGACACTTGTCACAGGAAGGACACACAGCTAGATGCACCTTTCTTATGAACCAGGGTAGTTGCAAGAGAAAACTGATGTTACTTTTAGAGAGGAGAGTGGGTACAGAAGGTGAGAAACTGAAATTGTCTGCATGGCTTGCATTAGTGCTGACAGGTAAAAGGATTTGGAAAATGTTCAATGTTTTAAAAAAACAAATAAAGCAGTCCATTTAGAAAAAGAAATCAAACACTAGAAATATCTGTGGGTGAAAAACTATGAAAATGGGGCTTAAGGAGAATTGGGTTGAACTCTTCAGTTCGCTGACTGTTTTCCCTGCATGCAGGTGATGACTCTCACCCATCAGTCAGCTGGGGAGAGTGATTCCCAGCACCAAGAATGCTGCCCAGACAACCCACAGACTGCCAGACTTCCCAGGGAGATGGGGAAACTCATAGAAGCCAGGGAGGGACAATTATTACTGTGGAGCTGTGAAGTTTCCATGCATGTGTCAATGTTATATGAAATAAATTTTGACCCTTGTGTCCCTCTATCAAGGGCTGTGTGTGAAGATTAATTAATATTACTTCAGCAACATGAAAGCTGTTATAGCACATAAAGGGCAGGGTTGAATTAAACAGAAATAGTGGAAATAGGAGTTTCAAACCACCTTTGAAATGAATCTGCCTTAACTCTATAAATTGACCAAAGCACTTGGTTCTCAAGTGTGTATTCTTTAAATCATTTTAATACATAAATATCCAAACATTTTCCCTATGTCCAGCTCTACCATTCACCACTCTGGCCTTACAGGATCAGTTTCCATTTGTTTGTTTAATATATCATCCAACCAGCAGTGCAAATTCTAAATTTTAAATAGTTTTCTTTCTGTCTCTGTCTCATTAACCTACTATTTCCTGTCAAATATTAAGCTAAGGAAATTTATGTTTATCCATGAAAGTCAGAAATGTTTGTTTTCCACAGCTACAATGTACAGAATTCACAGAATGACTAGGCTGGAAGAGACCTTCAAGGTCGAGTCCAACACATGCCCTAACACCTCAAATAAACCATGGCACCAAGTGCCACATCCAGTCTTTTTTTGAACACATCTTATGATCTCAAAACTCTGTATCTTAAAACCCCTTTTTTGAACTAAATAGCAAGAGCCTCTCTTCTTTCAAAGGGTAGATACAGGCACCATGCTCTTTATCAGAAAGGCCTTTATTAAGCAAAGCCTCATTGCAGCATGCAACTGCCTCTGAGGGAAAATTTTTAAAAAATCTTCCCAGTAGCAGAATTGCTTTTGAAAATCTTTGTACCTCCCATAGCTGTAGCAATAATTTACTGCCACTAATTACCAGTTCCATTGCAGTACTGGTCTTTAGGGAGGTGGGTTGATATTTTTCATTTCCTTGCTTTGTTTTTAAGTTTGTACTGTTCCTCCCTCTTACTCAAGGCTGAGGGATCTCCTGCCTGCTGCAGTGGGGATGTCTGTGCTTCCAGCCAGTCCCCAGGGTGGGCCCACTCCCAGTTCGGAGAGCAGCAGTCACCGGGGCAGGCCTGGCCCTGCAGTGCCATGCTCTGCAGGGACACTGAGGAGAGGATGTGCCACCTCAAATCCTGTCACAACCAAGGTGCAAAGCAGGCCACAGAAACGTCCTGGCCTTACAACATCACTGTCAGTATCTTTGGAAAACTCTTCTACCTTCTCAAATGCTTGTTGGCAGCTCTTGTATGATCACCCTGAAGGAGTGATAGAGCAGGAGGTGGGCATGAAAAAAAGGCTGGCAGCAAGGAGTGCCTTGCAGCTCTGAATCACAGAGACCACCAGCAGGCAGAGCATCACACACATCACTCCTTAGCCTTTTTGACTGGCTGCTGTAGGTATCTCAACACTCGGTGTACCTGCTGCCATGAATCCAGCCCCTGGCACCAAATTCATCTCCTGCCTTCAAGCTGGTACCTTTCAGTCAGTGAGATGTCTCCTTGGGAGTTCTGTGCTCAGAGATGGAGACATTTTTGAGGAGCTGCAAACCTGAGTGTTTCATTACTCAGCATCCCTTACCAAGTGTCTGTCTCTCTGGGGCCCTGCCTCTGTCTTTACAAAACAAGGATAAGATGGCATTTCCTCGCCATGAGGGAGGATCCTGAGGATAACTACAGTAAGGTCTGTGCAGCATTCAGAAACTAAATACCAATTAGACAGGGCATTGGGGTGTAATAAGAAAGCTGAGGAAAGAAAAGGCCATACCAATAAAGTTAAATTAATTATTTACAATCAACTACAGAATGTGTTTAAGGATGAACCCACAGAAGAGCCTTTCAGACCTGTCAAATCAACGGAACCATCTGCACTTGATGTGTCAGTAGAAAAAGTTTAATAACAAATCAATAAAATGAATAGCAATAAATTACCAGGATGAGATGAATGACTCAAAAGTGGAAATGGAAAACACTGAGCCAGTTTTTTAAAGGGAGATGACAAATAAATGAAATCTGACTTGAGAAACAGGTAGATCTACTTAACTTCCTTAGGAACACAAATCTCACTGACCATGAATATCATGTGAATTTCCAGAAAACTTACAACAGACTTCCTTACCAAAATGTCGTGAAATGTATAGACTAATATAAACTAGTGGTCTGCGAGTGAAGGATTCATAAGTATTTAAAGGATACAAAGAAAGGGTTAATAAAGAATTTTCACAAGGGACTAAATCCTGTAAGTAATCTAGAAAAGGTGATGAAAAATGAGGCAATAATATTTACTAGAGACACGGAAGTATCAAGGGTAGAAAAACCAAAAATTGACTCAGAAGATTTACAAAAGAATTATAAGATGTCCAGTGACTGGATGATAAAACACTTGCAGATCCACCTGGCAATGTGCACTCACAGCCCAGAATGCCAACTGTGTCCTGGGCTGCATCACAAGAAGTGTGACCAGAAATTTGAGGGAGGGGATTCTGCCCCTCTGCTCTCATGAGACCCCACCTGGAGTGCTGCATGCAGCTCTGGGGTCCCCAGCATGAGAAGAACAAAGAGCTGTTGCCGTGAATCCAGAGGAGGCCATGAAGATGGGGAGAGACTGGGGTTCCCCTCCTGTGAGGACAGGCTGTGGCAGTCATGGCTGTCCAGCCTGGAGAAGAGAAGGCTTCAAGGAGTTGTCATTGTGGCCCTTCAATACCTGAAAGGGGCTTATAAGAAAGATGGGGACAGACTGTTTACAAGGGCCTGTTGCAATCATGCAAGGGGTAATGGGTTTAATTGGAAAGAGGGCAGGTTTAGATTGGAATAAATTTTTTATGATGAAGGTGCTGAGGTGGTGAAACATTACTGGTTGTGTGTAGCTTTGGGTAACCTGGTGTAGTGGAAGGTCTCCTTATCCATGTAAGGGGTGCTGGAACTAGATGATCTTTACGCTCCCTTCCAATCCAAACTATTCCACAATTCTGTGGAATTCAGTGTGAATGAATGCAAAAGGAAGCATAGGGAGTATCAGTCCTCAGTCAATCTACATACTGATATACACTGGGTAAGCAAATGCTCACCTCAGAAGTGCTGGAGACTTTAATATTTTTCTAGGAAAACATGAATTCAGTGCTTGGCATTAGTGAAAAAGGCAAATTTGTAAATGCCATTTAAACAAATTGATAAATAATTGTTATTGTACCATGATACAGACACCCACACACCTCTACAGATAGTCCTGATCCTTTCATCCCAAAGAAGATGTGGAAAAGGCAAAAAAGGAACAAAAAGGCCAATAAGGGCAATTTTCTCACAGAAACAGACTACACAGACTAAGCCTCCTCAGCTTTAAAAGAGATGAGCAAGAAAAAGGAAAAAGAAAATTAATGAAATTACATGTGTCAAGAAAGAAGGAATGGGAACTCTTGTTCCCAAGAAATGGAGGCAAGTGTAACTTAGCCATGAACAGATGATATACAGCATGCAATTCACAAGTAGGTGTTGTGGACTCTGAAAACTTAAAATAGGTCTAAAAAAATCTTCTAAGGAAGAGACAAATCCATCAAGAGCTATTTTAATAGTTGCAGATGATCTGCCATCAGATGCTGTCTGAAGCACAACAATAGTTGGGAAGGACCTTTGGGGTCCACCTGAGTGTGGTGATCATGTTTGCTTTCACACATCCATCACCCTACAGCACCAGGGCTTGTGTTTGAGCTGTAGACCTCCAATCAGCTGCTTTTTGGCTTGTGACAACCTGCATGAAAGACAACTTCTATGTTTATATCCTGCCTTATTTGTTGAATCCAGCTTAGGAATTCAAGCTGAAACCCCATTTGTACAAATGTGATATGGCTGCCCATAGGCAGCCAAGATCCACTCCTAGGGACAGTAATTTTCTTCAGGCTATGCAAGTCATTGTCAATATATCTGTTTCTTCACCTAGTTGTTCCTTCAGAGAAAGCTTAGAGATAGGAGAAATGCTAATTGAGAGGTAGATACAACTATTTTTATGTTATTATCAAAACACTTCTTTCATAATATGTCCTTCCCTTTTTCTTTCCTCTGATGTTTAGATTTAAAGGCATGGGTTTTTTATCTGAAAGTCTTGGCACAGTTATTAAGAATTTTAAATCAAATCAGTTTAAATAATTTTATTGAATATTATTTTGAGTAATCTTTTGGATTTCCACTATCAAGTAGTGTTTCAGGATTAGCTACCTCATCTAGGTGAAGATGTCCCTGCTCATTGCAGGGCGATTGAACTGGATGACCTTTAAAGGTCCCTTCCAACCCAAGCTCTTCTATGGTCCCATGATTACACTGAATAAAAGGATTGAAAACACATCCCCGATTTAAGAGCACTGAATACTCCTAAAAACACAAATGTTATGGAATAATTCAGTGTTTCAAAGCAAAACTAAATTTTGCTTGTTTGTTACAGAATTTTACTGGCACAAGGCTTAGAGCCTACAATATTAAAACAGCCTGCATAAATATGGCTCAGTTTACAAGATTGTGGATGTATGCATATCTTGCTAACCCACCACAGAAATATTAGGATTTTAACCAAATTGTTAAATACATCTAATGTCCTCATACAGTACCTTATTTCTTTTTGCAGTTAATCCAAGTATCCCTCATTTTTAGAGAAATTCTCACAGCACAAAACTAGGTCCCTTTGCCTTTGGGTAAAGATATAAACAGAAGAGAAATTTCCCAAAAACTGTTTTGTGAACCTTATGAAAAAGGTTTCTTTTCTAGGGAAAAGAAAGCTTTATAATTGGATGCTAATAAATGCTGCAGCAACAACATCGAAAGAAATGTTCTAAGGAATATTTTCCTCTGCTTACACTTCATTATAAACTAAATAAGAGAAACATCATCATAATGTTCATGTGAAAAAATGACTTGGAGAAAAAAATGCCTTGTATGCCCTAAAGATATCTTTGTTCTTGTCTCTCTAGAAATGATTGACAGGGTGAAAAATGAAGTAATTAACTTCTAGCTGACAGAAAACAGAAACATGGGTCTGTAATGATGGCGCCCGTGAGTGGCACAGTGTCCTACTTATCTGCATTTTAAAGCAACAGCTGCTGGATCTTTTGCAATGTCTGCAGAATTTTACAGAGAAGCAAAATTAGAAACAACAGTACATCTTTACTATAAATGTCACAAAACCGATCCTCACAAGACAGAGATGGAACAGAATGTGTTGGACATATGTGAAATAATTATATTGGAGGGAAAAAACCAGCTCTTATAACTCTTGACATCTCTGTAAAATTACCCTGACGTTTCTGAATCAACATAACACATGTATGGTTTCACTGTCTACCAAATTTCCGCTAGACCGAGACAGTTGTCTTGAGGATCCTCTTGAATCGGGACACTTTGTAAAAATAAGTTAATTATGAAAGGGTGCAGATGCCTCATTGCTAGACTGCATTTGCACAGCTAGACATATCTGCACCAGACAGGGCTCAGTATGGACAATCAGTTTGCAACCTCAGTGTCCATGGTTAGTGCCCTCTTGCACATACCAAGCGCAAAGTTCAGCACCGGGTTTTGAGCCCCTCACACCTTTGGCCCTGAGGAATGATCAGGTAATTACTGTGGTGTTCCTCTTCTGAAAAGTGGCTGAAGTAATGGAAGCAGAAGGTTGTAGCCTTACAAACCACGTTGTACAGCATGATAGCAGAGTAGTGCTGCTAATGTCCTAAACAGGTGGGATGAGGGTGTATAGGCATCTCCTAGAGTAAAAGTCTGTGAGATGGTGTTACACAGAGGGATCCAGTCAAAAGGGATTTAGCCTCTAAGGAAACCAGTTAGTTTGCTCCAAAAGAGGGGTTGGGAGTAAGCAAGCAGTGCAGTGTGAGCAATCAAGGCTCTGGGTACAAAGTGGTGTGCAAGATTATCTGGCTTCCACAGTCATACCCAAAGAATTGTGCCATGGAAACATATTTTTAGAAACAAGATCATTTTGTTTGTGACGAAAAGCCATATCTAACATATCATATTGCAGCAGGTGGAAATCCTCTTTTAGAGTGAAATGAACTAATTCACATGACTGTGGCTCACAAATTGGCTATGATATTTTCTATGCTAACCATTGATATTATCTTTAAAATGGCCTCCTAGTTTAAGGGCTTCTTAAAAAGAAAATGCCAGTTCCAGCAATGTGAAATTCCAGGCTGGCATATGATTTATTTTAGCTATAGCTATGGCTAGGATTACAATTGCTTTGGACTTACTTGATGGATGCTATTCAGAAAGCTTCATATGATCCTGAAAATTAGGACCATATCTAATCTCACCTCTTTCATAGCCATCATGGTCACTTGGAGTACAGTAAGGCAATAGGTATTGAATACAGTCTATGATAAAACTTACTGGACACTGATAGGTTACTCAAAACTGAAAGTAAGATTCAGACTGATCATTTTTATGCCTAGAATGAACATGATGGATTTTAAGCACCACAGCCTACTGCAAAATTCAGCATTTCTACTCCCTTCAGTGGACCAGGTATTTTATACTACATTTAATCTCACAAATTCATGAGAAGCTGGATGTCTCTTTCTCTCACTTAAACACTTAATGGAATTCACATTAAGGCAGGGAAACATCCGGACTGCATTTAACCCTATATTTAAATCTTACTGTAATTTACACACACCTAACATATACAAAAGTGAATGCAAAAAGACTCAACAGGAGAGATCATTCCCATTCAACACAGACATGGTATTTACCTTTTTCTAGTAGTGTAGTGGTTAGACACTTGAACATGAGAAATTCAATATTTTGCTACACAATTGACTGAGGAAGTGGGAGATATAAATGCAGTTTCCTTAGCACACTGATGGGATACAAATCTAGAACTTTCTCATCTCCATAAGTTGTCTTAAACACCAGAGCACAGTGACTGAGGGGTCAGGATGGTGAAAGTCTGGGAGAAAGAATTTGGTGGTGACCCCTAGGCTGGAGTCTGAGGAATGCAGTGGTGATTGAGCTGTCCTGACTGTCATCAGTGATTCTGGACTGGCTTTGACTGAAACAGCAATTAGAAAGGGAAAAGGGATATGCTCTTGCCTTGTTTTGCTAAATGTGAGGAACATCACCATCACCACCATTTCTTCCTCTTACATTTTAAACAACACTGCTGCTCAATGAAGTGCCTATCCTCATTTGTGGAACTTAGGTCTCAAATTCTTGAAGAGTTGGCACCTAATACAGAGACTAAAGCCAGGCTTTCAGCTAGAGTGAGAGCTCAGAGATATTCCAGCATTTAGTTTTTTACATAAACTCAGTCTAGGGCAGGATGTTTGAACTCAGCCCATCCCTAAGGTGTTGCTGTGCTCTGTAAGGGAGCTCCATTAGGAATGCATTTGGCCAAAGTCCCTGCTTAGCACAGCAAACCTGAATTCCTTACTCAACACTTGCATTTACTGTACACAGAATTTATGTAACTAAGTTAGGTGCCTTGGATCACCCTCTGTGGACCGTTATGAGATGCTGGGCTCTTGTAGCTTGTAAAATGGCTTGGAATTTGAATCAGTTCTACAGGTAATATCCGAGTCAGTTCTGCTCCTCTGCATCCTCACCCTGATGGTTGCCTCTTCCTACAGCCACCTTGGAAAATGCTGTCAGCATTTTAGCAAAGTCAGTTCCAGTTTCTCCCCCCATCAATCAACAACGTTTTTATACATACTGCCAAATTCTCTACTTGGACCAAGAATTCTCCTTGAGTGACACTGAAAACTATTCAGAATGGAAAGTGGTGGTTCAAGGTTTGACCTGCTCTGTATTGACTTGAGGGAGAACAAGAATGTGCTATGTTGCTGAATGGCAACATCAATTCCCTAAACACTAAGCAGTGAGATCAATGAAAATAAATCAATACTTCACTTAAAAATGGTGTCATGGAAAGAAGTCTCTTACTCTTTCCCTTAAGAGATAAAAAAGAGGTAAATAACAGCATTTGCTGCACAAGTAACACAATAAACCAAATACTGGGAAAGTCCTAAAAAATGCATTACCCTCTTCACAGACTGTCACCAAATGGGATTATCTCAAAGCTCACTTATTTTGCTCCCTGTCATTAAGAGCAGCAGCTCATCCCTGAGTTTTACGAAACAAAACCTAGAGGTTTACAAATAAAATGAGATTACCAAATAAAATGAGATTATCTCCTGCCCACAGAGCATAAGGGCAGGGATGAGGATTTAAAATAAGGTAGGAGTGATGTGACAGCATTGACAAGATTTATTATTAAAAACGTCTGGGAGAGCCAGAAAAAATCAGAACATTAAAACATGGCAACTATCACACTACCATGCTTTGCTGCAATTTAAGAATTTCATTTCTAGTTAAGGTGAATCTGGAAGAAACAGCATTATTTATACATTGTATTAGCTGTAGAAAGTATGTTTTCAAGTAGTTAAAATTAATCTGTTTCCTCATCCCACTTAATTATTTCTTGAGGGGTGAATTGTTGGAGAAGAGAGACCAGAAGCAGAAGACATTCATGATGGTTTAATTATGCTTTAACTGATGTCTTATGAAATTTGAAGAACTGGCCAGATCACTGAATGGATGAAAAATTATTGTGATGCTTTTGTTATATCAAAATGAGTTGTGATGTTATTCAACTTGGCAGAATTCTTGTAACACTAAAATCCATCATTGATAAAAGTGCATTATTTTAAAATTTAAATTTATTTGCATATTGATGCAACAACCCGAATAAAGTAATCTTTTAGGGAAATGTAACCCCATTCTCTCTGAAATGCAGACAGGACTGAATCCAAATTAATCTAGAAAAATTAATTTGAAATACACAAGTGGACTTGAAGAGTGGAAATGTGTATCAAGGGATGGACTATTGTTTCAAAATTCTCCTCTAGGGAACAAGTACTGAGCAGTGGCAACTCACTAATTTGCTTCTCACTCACCCCCTCCCAAATAATATATGTCTGTGACTACAATCACAACAAACATCCTCTAGGTTTGGGAATTTCAGCCTGTCCCCTAGACAGCCAAAGTCCAGTACCCTTCACTCTGAGTTGCAGACAGACACAAAAGCATGGCTGTGAAGGGTTGAAAGATGTGAAATGTAACCACTGTAGCTGTGCCACTGAAGAAATAAAGAGTTGAAAAGTGTGACTGATGAGGTCTTAGACAAAGGATTAACGAGCAAGGTGCCTGTAGTCCCTCAAAGGACTAATGGAAATTTACCCAAGGTACCTTCAGTATACTGTGGAGATGCATGTGGAGACCTGGAACCATCCACATACAATATTAAAGAGATGAATAGAGCAAGAACAGAACAGAGGGATGTTAATAATTTCAGCTTATATGTATATTTCATGTATGTTAACCAATTAGAGCATAAAAAAGGCATGATGGAAACTATCTTGCAGAAGAGGGAAATGGTGGAATCACTGTCCCTGGAACAGCTTAACAAGTGTCTACGTGCGGTGCTCAGGGACATGGTTTAGTGGTGAACCTGGTAGTGCTGGTTTCATGGTTGGACAGAATGATCTCAGAGGTCTTTTCCAACCTTACTGATTCAATGGATAGAGAACAGATAAAACAGGAGTAAAGGAAAGATGCAACTTGAACTTCTAAAAAACTCTGATCTGCTGGGCAGATGCTGCTGTGTGATGCTTGATCACTGGCACAACATGCTGTTTGCAAAAATGCAGCACACGGGGTGGATACAGGGACAGCTACACAGGAGGAATTTACAAACATTGCCCAAGCATGTAAGGGTTAGCTGTGGGAAAGCCAATGCTCAAAGCACCCTGATCTAGTGGGAGGGGTCCCTGCCCATGGTGGGGGCATTGGAACCAAATGGTCTTTAAGGTCCCTTTCAACCCAAATCATGCTATGATTCTATTTGATTACTGTAATTTTAAACTAGAAATGCAGCTTAATGGAGTTAAACTGTAAATGCTCTCCCTCCAAAAAAGCATGGTATAATTTGATAGGCCTTCAGGAAGCGTAAAGAAAAGCCCCCTCCTACAGAGCATGATTGCTCAGCAACCCAAAACCATAAACATCTAATTTTTTATTCTAACAAAGCAAATTTCCCCTTAATCATCCATTAGAGAAGGCTATGTTAGGCAAAATATTGGCAGAGGAAACTTTAGCCTTGCTGGTAGATGACTGCTTTTATCAGTCATCAGTGAAAAATGCTGAGATATCAGAAGATTAATTCTAAAGTCAGCTAATCATCTTGAATAAAGTTTCAATTATTCTTGTAATTGGGTTTTTAGATTATTATTTAGATATTTAGATTATTAGATTATTATTTAGACTTTCTTAATCTAAATAAGATTCTTAATCTTATTTAGATTAAGAAAAAAAAATTCTCAGAAATACAGAATCTTTAAGACTCAGCCTACCATGACTATTCAAAAATATTTATATTTTTATACAAGCACTTTTCCAGATCTAATTACACTAAATGACTTCTGTTGCTACTTCGTTCTTCCACGAACAGTCTGCATAGCTGATTTTTAAAAATTTCCTTTAGCCCATGTAGTCTTATTACCACAGCTAAAGCACAACATGGAAAACATATCCAGTGTTTCACTCTGAGTGAATGTTTTAAATGTTGCAAAGTTGCTGGTATAAAGATCACTCAGAGAAAATCTTACTGAAGTATTTGACCTAAATGTAAGCAGGTCTACTTTCTATCAGTACTCTAAGAGAACATAAATTTTGTTTTCCTGAACCTCACTTGTGGATGTAGTCTTTTTAGTATGTAATAGACACAATTAAAAGAAATTTTCCCTTTCTGCTGACTGAAAAGACTAAGTCCTTGACTTAGAAAGCTACAGCTCTGCAGAGAGGTAGCAGCACTGAAAACACCAGATTTATTTCTTTTGTTCTGTCTCTAAGCAGAAATGGACAGAAGGCCAGGTAAATGTAATGCTTTCAAAGGAATTGATTAGTCATGTGTTTTAAATGAGAACTTTCTCATGAATTTTTGTTCCAGGATCTTAATAATAGGTATGAAGTCAGAGGGGGAGAGAGACTGGATCATCCTTTTCTTAAACCTTTTGGGGTTTTCTTGTTTATGACACATCATAAGTACAACCAGATCCTCAGACATATTGTCCTGAAACTGAAGAATTAGACATATTCTTATGATCCCATTAAAAAAACTTCCATTTGGGCTGCAATATAAAAAAGAAAAACAACTTCTTTTCACACATTGAATTCAGAAATTTCAGATAAAATTTGATGTCAGATTCTTCAGAGTTTCGTGACTTAAGTAGTCTGAGATGACTTATTCAACATCTGTTTATCTCCAATAACTGCAATTGGGTGTCCTACAATGAACAAACAGCTCATTGCAGTGCTCCAGCATCACCCAGTATCTCTCTAACCATATAGCTGTATATCTTTAGTCCTAAATCAAGGCAGAATCTGAGCTGCTCAGTTCCAGAATGATACCACTTATCTTCCTGGAGAAAGAACTCAGGATGGAAAATTCTTTGTGTGCTTTTAACAGGCAAAGATCTTCTAAGCAGTAAATTGGAGTAAAATTCTTGCTAGCACTAACATTTTTGTCTGAGCTACTGCAGTTTGTGACTCCTCAGTTCACTCCATGTTAGCACCAGTTATACTGAATGCAGGTGGGGTTTACTGATTTTGTAGAGGACATAATTATTACGGAATGCTTAATAAATAAATTTAGAGAATTTCCAATATTCCATACACTTATCTATCTGCTATTTTAAAAGACAACAAAATTCCCTTGCAAATTGAGGTCCCCAGTTGCTCTGGAGTATATTTAGAACTCAAGGCAAGTAGAAAAATGAATGCAAATTTTGTGAAATATGCTGGGGTAGGTAGTGCACTTTCATAGATGGAAGACCAAAAGTACAACTGCAGCAGCTTAATATTTTATAAAATTTCCTAAAAAAGCAGCACTGAAATCTCAATATAATTGAAGTGTGCTTTCCTAAAAACTCAAATTCCAACTAACAAAGTAGGGATTTTCCTTTCCTCATCTTAATGCAAATTAGGAGCTTCTGAAGAAAGGAAATTATAGCAAGTAAGAAGTTTAGGGAAAGGAAACTTTAATCCTTCTGCACACTGTCCACATTAGAAGGGAATATATTCTTATGTCTGTCCAAACCTGATGTCTTTAAGATGGCAATGCAGAGAATTAAAACTAAAGTAGCTGAAAATCCATCTACCATATAGGACTTTCATACTCTGATGAAAGGAAAATAACCCCATTTTCTACAGGCTAAATTCAGCCATGATCCTTGCATTACACTAGACAATTTTCAACTTATTAATTCAGACAATTTGCCTATTCTTTCATACTTTCAAAGACAAAAACATCCTGGTCTGTTGGTTATTTCTTTTACAATTTTTTTCTCCAGACTTCTTGCAGCCAAAGCTGTTGCAATCCTCATTAAAGTCACAATTATCTGTTGAATTTTATCCAAAATTTTCAATTGTTTTTGATATTCTTGAAGGAAACCTACAGGTAAGTATTTCTAAATGAATGACTATCTGCTGGTGGTGTCTGCAGACTGACAAAGGCAGATAAATGGATCACTGAGGACATTTAAAAGAAAACCCTGTATTTCTAATCATGTTCTGTTTAACCATATTCTGAATTTTAGCATTGAGCTATAATACAAATTAAACTACAATCCTGAAATTATCAATTAAAAGAAGATTATTTCATTAACACAGTAGCTATAATAAAAGGTCATCTGTCTTGGCATGTGTGAAAGGACAACTTATCATTCAGATATTGAAAGAAATTATCAGGTGTTTGATGAATGAGGTCAGATTTACAGGAAAGAAAGTTATTTATCACTAAACTCACTCAGTTCCCTATCTGTTTTGCATGGGAGTTAATAATCTGCGGTTACAGAATCTGCAGGAGGAGATGTGGTGAGCTGTGGACTGCAAATTGAGCCATCAACTTCTAGCAGTAACCACTAGATTTGGCCAGATAGTAAGCCCAACACAGAAATTGATAGGAAGTGTCCCATGGTCCACTGCTATTAATTAGTATTTTGCTTTTCTTATTGTTCTAATTAATTATTAAAGTATAGGTAGATGAAGAGATTGTCAGAGACTTACAAAGAAAATTTATGCCCAGTTCAGTTTTGCTGAAAGATCTGCTGAAGTTCACAAGGCTTTCAAGATGAATCCACATGTAAATATCAATGATTAAAGAGGAATCTGATTTTTACTCTTGGAACATCTCATGATTCTGGCTTGAAACCAGAATAAAGACTGATGACCCTAACTGCAGTCTAGTTAGGGTTAACTTTAGCAGACTGAAACCTGTGTAAATCAGATCTGAAGAAGCACCATGCACTGGAGTCATGCTGTAATTCATAACTCTAGTAGAGGCTTGAGGAACCTAGTTCTGACCTTGATAATGTTCCTGTAGCTCCTCCTCTCTGTAAAGATGACCAGGTATGAAATTAGGACCTGACACCAGTGCCATAAACAATATAATTTAATTTGCTATTAAATTAGTAACAAATGGATGCCATAAAAACGTGTCTGTAATGTCATGTCTGGATGAAATACTGGGCTGAATAACCCTGAGAACAAATCTACTGTCCAGGACATCTCTCAGGACACAACTTCTCCTTCTAGCAGAGCCTTCTTGTCAGAATAGCTCTCCATGGATGTGGCAATGCTCTGCCAGCCAGTATAGAAAAGGAAAAATAACTTTCAGTGCTTATACTAAAAGGGCAATTGCATTTGGAATCTGCAAACCCTGTTAGAAACATTGCTTCTTCCTTGTTTCCTGCAGTGCTTCTGAAAATGGTTCTGATACTGCCTAGTCTCAATCTGTTTTCAAGATGGTTTCACAAAGATACCTATTTCCTTGTCCATAAATCTATGAAGAAACCATAGATATTTTTCAAGTCTAAGCTGTATTTTTACAAGAGTAGTTTCTGAAGTATTCTCAGGAAAATGGAACATGACAGACAAAGTCTGGCTGGCTGGATAAAGATGGGAACAGCAGAAAGGACTGAAATACAGCTTTGAATATTGAATCATCTGTAAGAGAGTGGCAAAATACTGCTTGATGGCCATTAGGCTATGCTTTCATTTTGTCATTGATCACCTATGATCCTTTTCTTTCCAAACTGTCTTGCAGTCTCTGCAGAAAGGAGTAATTACTACAGTGGGTATCTGCAGCCTCTACCTGGACTCTAAAATGTCTCAAGAACATGAAGAGGAAAAAGCCTGTCTGCAGAGATAGTGCTTTTTAAAAGAAAAAGATTACAGACCTTTCCAGCTCCCAGAGTGAAATAAATATTGATACTTTCTGGAAATGGGAAGGACAGGTATTATTAGCAGCACACTAAGGTAAGAACCATTCCAACCTGACAGAACTAAAATCTGAGTGGTTAGAAATATAAGGTTATAAAAACCCCAAAGCCTTCTATGTTGGTAAGTAACTTTTTCTGCCCTAATTTTTTTCCCAAAGCTTTCAGCTGCTGCCCTCTATGCCAGGACCCTTTTGAACAGCTAGAAAGATGATGCAGGAACAGAAATAGCAAAGTGTCTTTTTCTGTAAGCTTTCTTTTTCCAGCCTTTTCTGTAAGCAAGGGTTTGTATAGAAGGTGATATGCTGTGCTAAACAGGTGTTTTGATAATTGCATCAGCCCAATATATTGGGTGAAGGAATGTGGTTGCCTTCATGGTCAATTAAAAAGTGTAAGTAGAATCTGTGGAAAGTGGGTGAATGTTTAATTATTATAATTCCTGTTTGGCAAGGAACATCTGGCAAACTCTTCACCAGATAACTCTGACAGTCTTTATTTGCTACAGTAGTAGATTAAGCAATTAGAGTAAGGAGTTTTAAGAGAAGAATGAGCCACACATAATCAGAGTTTTCACAAGAGAGATGGAGCTGGAGAAATGGCAGAATGCAGATGTACACACACACACACACACATATATATATACATATATATATAGACACACAGAGGGATATGTTAATCTCTGAAATAAATTTTTACTCCATTTGTTCTGAACATGAGGCACATTCAGGGAGGATCAAATCCTGCTTGTCAAGACTGCTATACAAGAGAGACAGACACAGGGTAAGCAGTGCAAGACCTGCTGGGGCGGGCACGCTGAGCTGGCTCCCCTTGGACACCAGCTTCAAGTATTGACCAGCATCACACAGGCCCCACTCACAGCAGAAATAGTAAAGCAGCTGCATCTAAACCAGGGTTTACTCAACAGCATGTCAATGAAGCCTGAGAGGACCTGATTAGTACTTCTTTTCCTGTTGCAAGAGTGGGGTGGCAGGGAATGACTAAATTGAGCTCCTGAGGAGTTCCTTATGAGCCCCAATTCAGGTAGGCAATTGCCCAGATTCTTTCAGGCTCACCATAGCATTATTACAGTAATTTCTCTTTCTAATGAGATGTAAAAGGGTCAGCAAAGACCACTGGTCCCACTTAGCCTCACCACTTCACTTGGCTGGGCTCCCTCCTCAGAGATGAACTTCCTTGCAGTGAAACTAAAGATCCTCCTCATTTGTGTTTATTGGGAAGAACTTCGAATGCAAATTCCTACTACCTTTTTCAGGAGTGTTATGTCCTGTTTCTGTTCTCAGCTTTGTTTCAACACAGATGATTTGGAGAGCCTATTCTATAGTGGCTTTATGACTTTTCTGTATAGGATTTCAGGTAGAAATCTTCAATAGGGCCAAGCATCTTCTTTCTCTCACACTGGCCCCTGTGCTGTGTGCAAATGCATATTTAGATTTCCAACTTTGACTGTATTTACACAAGCCTTTATTTCAATAGGCTTTTGTCTTTATGTTCATGGTCTAAGCTACTGTCTTGTACTTTTCCAGTGGAGAGCTGCACAAACTGTCGGTGTCCTATTATAGCTGTTGACATGGAAACATCATAAGCAACTATTTGTTGGATAAGACTGCTATTTCACAGGGAACAGACACAGCTTAAATGCATGTTTTGCTGATTCACTTTCAGCCATTTTAAGCCACAGACAGTTTATCTTCACTTTCACATCCCCCTCCCCTTCACTGATGGATCATGTTCAGAGTTTCTGCTTAGAAATGAGGCTGAAACTGTGTCTATCTTGCTTATAAAAATTTCAAACATCCTATTCCCACATGGGGCCAAGATCTTCAACCTCATCATCTTCTGGGTTGGATATTATTCTAGCTGACACTTTCTACTCTCTGAAGCAGAAAGCAGGCAGTCCCTCTAGGGAACGGAAAAGCAAAATATATGTGCAATGAAAAGCTATTAAGGCATCTCCTAAGAAAAGGAAAAGGTGTGTTGCTTCTATAAATCAGACATCCTGTCAAGCACATTACTTGTTCTGGGCTATTATTTTAATAACTTATGAAACAGAACAGAATGGAAAATGGCCACAACTGTGTACTACTTATGCCTAGTGAAGTTGCTAATAGAAAAGCTGTTTCACACCAGGCATTAATAATGCTGCACTGAGGACATGATTGCCTGCCTCACCCAATTATTTATAATACAACAAGTTTTGAAAATACAAAGATAAGATCACTTAGGCAAGAATGGCTTTGATATTCTGCAAGCTGCTTTATATTCTGTTTTCTGTTCTAAACTTTAGGCAGGATGTGTAATCTCAGATTTCTGGAGGCTGTGCTTGTTTCACACAAGGCTCAGTCCTTCCAGGCACTCAGTACTGGGTACCATAGCTCATAAATTTGAACACAAAGCAGTCAATGACTTGCAAAGTGACAATCACATAGGAACAAATCTACTTTTTCCCCATTTTGACCCAGCTGGAGAAACACCCATTGATAAAATGCTTGCTGGGCTGTTGGTTCATGCTGCAGCTAATGATGCATCCACATCCCTGGGAGGGATGGGCTGAACTCATTCCACATCCGCTACCCAAGAGCAGCAGATAAGATAAACATGAAGATGTGAAGGAAAGAGCTGGTGTCAGATGCAGAGACGAGACTGTTTGACTGATGTGTTTACATGTTCAGTTTTCACTCTCCATTAACTGCTTAGTCTTTGTCTGTGAAATGTTATGAAGAATTGCAAACAAACATCATTTTTCCTTAACTGTTCATTAGTATTAACATTGCAAAAAAGTAGCAGATGAGTAAGAAATGCAGTAACTGTTAGGAAAAACTGTAATAGCTTATGAGGTGGCTAATAGTTTCAACTGACTATACAGCAAATATATTGATTTTCACAGTCCTAGGGTATTGGTGAGACATATTGTTGTATTTACAGCATTACATTTTAGGGTGTTTTTTTAGCACTGGATTGCCCTTGAACTATAAACCTGAAGGCTTTTGAATTGAGAGTAGTCCGGGATTAATAATCCTCACAAGCATCTTTCAGCTGAGAGTGGCACCAGCATTATGAGTCTTAGGACACTTTAGTTAAGGGCCCGTGAAAATTTCACAGAAATAATATAAAGAAGTGTGAAATTCTCACAGTTCCCACTGACAGTGAGAGGCTACTTTAAAAAAAATACCAACAAAATGGTTTCTCTCCAGATATTCTCTGTTCTTCAATTTTCGGTTGAAATTTTCAATTTCTCATTTGCTCTGTTCTTGGCAGCAGAACGATGAACCTGGTAATTTTTGCAAATGCTTCCAAGCATATAAACAGGTTGAATTTTGTGAGAAGATATTAGATTTGCTCTTCCAAAGACAAGAGTTGTTTCATCTTCCTTTTTCATTTTACAGATAATCACAGGTTCTGCAAGCCAGATGCTTTTGCTCTAAACATGAAATTCAATGCAATAAATAAAAACTACTGGATTTACTTCCCACTGTATTAGGTGGTTCTTGTATTCCAGCATATCCCTCATCCTCCTCAATTCCTCAGTGTTTCTGATAATTAACGAAGACCTGGGTGAACAGTTCCTCAGTGATAAGGTTCAGCTCTTGAATGTCTCCCTAGAGAAAAGGTCTCTAAAGCCTGCACAGTGACCCTCCTTGCTTTGAAAAATAAAGATTTACACTCTTTCCTTGGTTCTGAATCTGAGCAGCTCTCACTGAAGCCAGGGAGAATATTTGTGCCAGAAGGATGTATAAAAGATTCTTATTTTCAGAGAAAGAACCATTAAAAAGTAGTAATTGAATACTCAGAAACTCTTACTTAACCAGAACATGTGAAATGAGTGACATTCCAACAATTCCAGTCTGAAAAGGAACTTCAAGTCCAATAAGCCATTTCATTAATTTAGTTTTTGTGTGTACCTATCTGGCCATTTTCAAACTTATCTGCATTATGCCATTTATGACATATTTTCTGAATGCATGTTTCCATTCTGTGCTACAACTGGGACCATTCAATTGCCCAGGAATCTGAGGTAAGTGAAAAAATTGTACAAAAATTCCATTTTCCTCCACTTACTGTTCAGTAAAGGGAATTCTAATAGTTCTATCATGCCATTAAAGTACAGGCATGGCTATGTAAGCTATTTCCTCATTAAAACAAAAAAATAATGTCTAGGTGCCAAGCTCACTCACATTTGCTCTCCAGAAATCTGTATTTGAGTGACTTTCAGTGCTGCAAAACTGGAAAGAAACTGCAGTTTGGATGCTCCCAGATGCTGGAGTCATAAACTCATCCAGCTTGATGACCATGTACTGAGCGTATACGGACCCTCAATAGTGCTAACTAAAGTGACAAATGAATTCAGAAGGAATCCTGGGTAATAAGAATATGGGCAAAAAACCAGCCCAATTAAACAAGACTGTTGGTGTTTCCAACCTATGTTGCAGAAGAATGCACAGACAACAGTCAGAGGCTTGATGTTATGGCCCGTAGATCTGCATATGAGCACACACGTGTGTTTGTGAGAGAGCAAAAAGAAGGATTTTGAGTGTGCATGGGATTCAGGTCACACAACATGAAGTGTCTCTAATATTGATGTTTACATCTCAGCTAATCACCTGAGGCTCCTTCCACTCAACTGTGAGAAAGAGACATTTTTAGGGCATGATTCGCCTGAGCAATTTTAGATGTCTCCTTCTGGATGACATGAATTGTACTCTGAAAGTGCCAAGTGCACTCCACTGACTCAAGAGAGATACTAGGCAACTTGCTTAAGTGCAGATTTTTGCAATGTGTATGCAGATATAGCATGTAATTAACACTAAAGTACCTATTTGGATTTTCTTTTTTTATATATATATACATACTTCTCGCAAAAAAGTATTCTCTCTCCTCCTTGTAATGAGTATTTAATCATGGCCATTTCATACTTCTCTCTGGTTTCCTCAGTACCTCCTTCTGAAAACACCGGTGCAATTATCTCTTCATTATATTTCTGCTTCCAGACCTACATACCAGAGCCATACATCACCCAGTCTGATCTTATCATGTGTTCAGGTTTCACTACCAGGATATCTCCAAGAATTGCATTTCTCAGGTGGATTTCAGACTGCAGTGCAGCCAGCTGTGCAGATTCACAGGAGAATTCTGCCCATGCAGCCTTGACCTGATGTTCACTTGCCTGAGGGGGTTCACTGCCTCAAAGAAGACAGGGAGACTGAAGGTGGTTGTAACAGACATTGCATGGAACAAGTGCTGGATATCAGACTCAATCTTCACAAACTGCCTCAAAAGAATTTCAACTGTAGCTCTGAAAACTTCAAAACTGAGAATTTCTCTGATCTGTTGAAAATCAAAGTCTCACTAGAGGAAGATGTCCCTGCCCATGTCAGGGGTTTGAAAACAGATGATCTTTAAAGTGTCTTCTAACCCAGACCATCTGAGATTCTATGATATGGCAACATGCTAATCTCTAAGTTCAAGAAATTTGTGTAAAGGTGTCCAGTGCCTAATGGAGAATCCATTGTGCTGACAAATGAGAGTAAACCACCCAAAGTACTCAGGTATGACTTCCCTTCTGCTAAGTTGTGATGGCAAATCTCCAGATTCTTCCTCATGGCTCAATAAGAAATGAACCAGAACACACACATTTTTGACAGATAATACTACAAGTTTGTATGGCCCATATCTTTCACAGCTTTGAAATGCTTAGCAATAATTCCAGTTAGAAGAAGACAAAAATGTAGTGGACTAAGAGGCATCTCTTTGCACCATGCACATTTTTTATAAATAGTGCAACATGGACTGGAAATAAAAAGGTTGATCGAAAGCATCCTCATCTTATTGGGAAGAGCCTTGGGCTCACTTCCCACTGCAGTGCTTTTCCATGCACAGTGGAGAGGCAGCTGCAGAACCACTTCTTCCTACATTGCAGCTGGATCCAGTCCTGTCCCAGCCCTGATTTCCATCCCCACCTTTACAGCCAACTGTACCATTCACTTTGTACTGATATATATAAAAGTAGTGCAGAAGCTGAAAGAGCTGCATTTCAGTAAACTCAACCCTTCATAGTTGGCAATAAGGAGCCCTGATGAGTTGAAATCAGGTTTGGTCACTGACAGGACTGAACAGACTTTAAACAGAGAGAGTGAAAGGGCTGGGGAGTGAGAAGCTTTAGAGTTATTTCTGCAGTGGTACACCTCCACGGCACCTGCTTGTGGCTTTAGACAACTGGAATTTTTAAATACAAACATTATTTCAGAGGTTGTCTGGTTTGAATAAAGCTTAAATGGTGACAGTTTATGCTAAGTGTATCTCACTAATTTTCATCTGTAAATCAAAACCAGACACTAAGACGGCAGTTTTGGTTGCCAGATATTTCCCTGAAAACCTTTTCTTTGCATGTGCCGTAGCAATTACTGAGGCATCCACTCTTATCCTCAGAAATCTAACACAAGTACTTTAAGCTCAGGAATAATCTAGTAAAACAACAGGAAAATTGCTTAAGCTATGCTTCCTCCAAAGTTTGGAAGTTACTGTTTCAGTGACTCCAATTCACCAAACTTTTTAAAGAACTGTACTTCTCCAATGGTTAACTCTTCAAAAGGCTGTCACGTTCCACAGCCTCTGAGTTAAATAACATGATCTGGCATTTCCTAGGAGTAGCAACAGTAACCATATGTAACCTAGAAATTTGACTACTGATATGGACCAGGAAAGACAAAGCAAAGCATGTATTTATATCAAGACAAAGAAATATATACTCTTAGAAGAACAGATTTTAAAACCTTGAGCTAAAAAGACAAAAAGAAAGACATGAATTTGCATAAGACCCTGCTATACATGTATATAGCACAATGTTTAGCTGGTGATGGGTTTGTTTATTCTCCTGGTTGATCATGAGCTGATGACTGAATTCCAATGACATAAAAAAAGATAATAGCAGATTTTTTTTAGCCTATCATTGCAGTTAGTGAATTCAATTTAAATTCTTTCACTTTCACCACCAAACAAAGCATGAATAATAACATTTTCTATGTTTCCTATCCATACTCCCACTTTCTGCATTTTTTTCTGTATTTCTTTTCCTCAATAGATCTAGTGACAAAGAGGTTGTGAGCTCCCAAAAGGACTAGAAATATTTCCTGCTGCTCCATTCTCCCCTGGAGACTCATATTTTGCCTTTAGGGTTGTGGAGTCTCTGATGACATCCCAAACAGAAATACAGGGCCTGTGATAAAAAAGCAACAGGCAGTAATGAAAAAAAAAGAATCCAGGAAATTCATGGGAAATAATCAGAGAGACAGACAGAAAAAAAGAAAGAGAGAAAAAAATCTGAAATACCACAGTATGCAGAGATAAAAGATCGTGTCAAAGAGCTACACAATTTCTCTGAACAAGTAATTCTTGATTTCCTTCCTGTGTTGTTTATACTCCTGAAGTGAGACTTTTAAATACTTTTAGCCACCTGCTTGTGGTCCTACATTCAACCCTTTAACTCTATATTACATTTTGTCTCACTTAACTGAATATAGCTTCTTTCACATATCTCAGTGCTATGCTTTTATAGTAGGAGCTGGATGGGGAAATCACAGACTGTAAGGTAAAGAAGAAATCCCTGCATCCAATAAACCCCACATCCATTGGCATAACTGTAGCTTTACTTTTTCTCACCGTCTTTTGTTGGCTTTTCTCTGAGTAGGTAATGACACTTATTTTCAACTATTACAACCTATCTGGATCTCAATTTGTTTCTTTGTGTTGCCTAGAATATAGCGATTTGCTTCAGTTAAGCTTTCTGGTTAAAAAACAGCCATGCTTGCCATACTCAGTGAAGGACAGCAAAATTACTACATCCCAAAGAAAGGAAAACAGCAAACTTGAATCATAAACTTGGCATTACAGCTAGAGATTTACAACAACATATGGTCATTTGCCTCTAGCTCTCTTGCACATGCTGACTAAAATAATCCATTGAAACAGAAATGTCCTGAATTGTAAGAATAGAAACCAAATGCTAGATTCTAGCTTTTTACATGGGCCCTGCCTGTAATGAGTATCCATAATGAGAAAATTTTCATCACTGAAAACAAGTACATTTCTGAGCCCACATTTATTTTTCCTGAGTGCCTAACATAGACACAAACAACCTTTGTAATTAGCGCATGTGAATTGAACTGACAGTGACAGGCACAAGGCTGCAGGTGCTACTGCACCACAAACACGTTTTGGTAATATGTGAGATACAGAGCCTCTCTAGCATGCTGCTCAGACATGGACACAGCCAATTGTGTGGGTTTGAGAGGAAAGAGTAAATACTAACAGAAGTGACTGAGGCTTTTGTGGCTTTCTGCTTCAGAGGTTTGGGGCATTTGTTGGAATGACTGTGGAATAAAAGAACAGGTTTTGCATTTGTGGTTTGGGAAGTGCCATTTAGATAAGAAGCTAAGACATCAAAGGCTCCTGCAGCGAAGTACCAGGGCATGGCAGCTTAGTGAGACAGATCACAGCCAGAATTCATGAACTAGCAGAAAACCAGGCTCATCAGTGCACACGGAGCAATACTGTACAGAAGAGCTAGGCTAGTCCAGATGCAGCACAGATATCTCAGCTTGGCTCAGAGCACAAGTTAATAAGCCTCAGTTCTCAGCAGAGCTTCCCAGGCCAATGCTCACACAGGGGGGATCAAGCTTTGCTGCTGTTCAAACTGCAGTGAGGTGTTCAGGATCCTGGCATTAGCCCTTTATCTGTGCACCTCAATTAACTTGAATTTGCTGGCTTGGGCTTCTCACACCATTACTCCCCCTATATTTGGGTTCCTGGCTTATCTCAAGAAAGGAGGCTTGGATCTATCCATCCTTACACACACAATTATACCTTTTCATAAAATGCAAATTCAGGGAGCTGACCAAAGATCTTGACAACAAAGTCACTCTGGTCTGGAAAAAAACCTGCTTCAGGTCAGGGAAAGTTAGAGATGCCTTGAAAACTTCAACACTTCTAATCTGACCTTGCCCAAGAGCAACATCACTCGTAAGAGTGATCCATCTCCCTTCAGTCATTGCTCTTTCTGACAGCAGTACCAATTAGTGCTTCATGTGGTTGTTGCCCATTAGAACAAGACCCTTCATGCTAACATTAAAGTTTTCCCTTCCTTCTCTGCCACCTTACTCCTTCACGCTGAGAGCATAATGACAAAATGTAGAATTTAGCCTTAATTGGATCTCTGCAATGTTATCACCTGAATTAGCTCCCCTGTGAATAATTATCACTGCCTAGAGGCTGACAAATTGCTTCCCTCTACTTCATGATTGTCAGGAATTTCAAATTATATGCTGAGCATGGGGAGGATAGAGGGGACAAAGGGGAGAATGAAAATGAAAGCCTAGAGAAGCATAATTATTAAGATTATTAAAATACTTGACAGATTGCCACAGTCTCCACGAGTCCCAAAAGGGAAGAGAGACAGCAAGAATTCTGCTGGGGCAATTGGGCAACACCCAGTCTGGCAACAGACTCGTACAGGCAAGGTGAAACTATAACCACTGCTCCCAATAAGTGACAAAGGTAATTCCTTTGTTATTCACCACCCATTAAAGCTATGGATAGCAGCTTGTTTACCATCTCATCTGCACATTTGGTCTTGCTACGCAGATGGCAAATTTTTTGCAGCATAGACTGATAGAAGGGTAAATGTATGTGAGGGGATACTAGCAGACTGCCGTGCATTTACAGTAGCATATAAGAGATTGTGTTCTGCAAGGAAAAGGTTTTGGCAAAAAGCTGCTCTTCCTGAGAACACTCATTCCACATCTGGTCAAGACCTCACACAGAAACACATTCTGTCATTACTCCACAGTATCCATCTCAGATATTGACTAAGAAATGAACTAAGAAATGTTCATCACATAAACCCAAATCACTATAAAGGTGTAATGCTCTTTGCACATTACTTGAAATGGTCAAATAGGGCAAATAGGGCTTTTATCCAATTTTCTCATTAATGATGCTGCGCTTGTAAGATGGATGTATTTCTCAATTTATTTCAAAGCAGTTCCTCAGACTTTCCCACCATACCAAACCAACAACACAAGTCAGACACAGGCAAGGCAGCTGCTGACATATTCCCAGAGACGGCTCTTCCTGCTTACCTGACATACAGTGACCTCTTCTGATTAGTCCTCAGGGAGCCAGACCCAGAACTCATACTGTGATTCATCATCTGCTCACGCAGGTCATGGATTTTTGCCTCAAATCGAGCGTACTCTAAGGAGATAAGAAAACCCAAGAGAACAAGGATATTTTAGTTTTCTTGACCTACATAATCATTAGGGCTGCTAAATGCAAATTAACATTGAATTAATGAGTGTCAGGCATGTCTTGAAAATGGAGGTCTAAAAGAACCTTGAATTAATGTACTATCTTAGGTAAATATATGCCCTTTTTATTGTGGTACCTGAACATTTCAGCACTGGCTAGGTGAGGAATCATATACCCAGACCCACGGTCCTGCAGTTTCAGGAAAGGAAAGGAGGTTTAAGGTGCGTTAACAAATATCTTCCAGTCTGTGGAAAGGATGTTGAAAGCAGTTTTCCACTGTATCTTTCCTCCTTCCAAACAATGTGATACCTTGGTAGGGTCAGTGGGACTGAAGTTATTAACGAGTGAAGCAATTATTGTAAAATCCCATCAAAATGAAGGAGATATTTCTATGTCCAATTATCCCCAAAGCAGCTGGAAAATCATTGCATTGCAACCTTTTTTACACTGCACACTAAGGCTCTGTTTCTTTTAAATAGGTGGATCCATTATCTCATTCTTAGGGTGGGTGACCCCAGAAACTCCAAACCTAAGCTGCATAACGATGGCACAGAACTGCTCCCTCCTCACCTTGTTCACCCCCATAGTGGGGATGAACAAGGGATCAGCTGGATCACATGGGATCAGCTGGAGCTGTATCATTTGGTGAGACTCCTCTCTGACAGGACACCGCCTCATCAATGGTCCCTCCAGCTGCCATGCTTCCCTTGCTCATCGTGTGACTCAATGGACTGAGCTTTGGTTTGCAAGAAGAAAGGTTGAGGTTTTGGAGACAAGCTCCAATTCCTTGAAAATGAGAACCTCCAGTAGCCCAAAGAGCCTAAGCTGAGGGGGTGTACAAAATACATTTCAGTGAGTCAGTGACACTTTAAAGAGTAAGATATAGCAGACTGATGCCAGCAGAGAGAAGATGATGTTCCCTGCACCTCAATGTTTTATTTCACTGATGCCTTCAAAAGAAGGGTCCCATTCCGTCCCATTCCCCACAGCAGGGCTAAAGCAGAACTGAAACCAGCACACAAGGTTTCCTCCCTCAAAGGATGGAGGTACATTCCAACAGATCCCACCACCTTCCAGCTTAAGCAAATAAATCTTTACAGTACATTCATAACCCATTGCTCTGCATCTTGTCTGTTGCTGTCTGAGCTACCTGAAAATGCTGTAAGACAGCAACATTCACATTTTTCTCCTAGAACTCAGCATTATTTTTGTTTGATCATTTGCTGTTCCTACTGGCTCAGTTCCCAGAATGTCTACATGCTTTGCAACAACTAATTCATTTTATTCTGTGCACTCTACATTTTCATTGGATAATAACACCTGACCTTTCCAAGATCCCACATTTTGCACAGGTGGCTTAGCAGAATGGTTTGATTTGGGGTTTTGTATTTGGGTTTTTTCCCCTCCTTCTCTCTTGTCACATTTTTGCCTCCCTTTCCACTGAGCTTCCTTGGCGTTACCTACTCAGTCTGTGAAGTGACAGTGGCTACTTTGCTCGTCAGTTGGGAACCACAGCTGTGCTATAAGACTCTTCAGTCTTCCCACATACCTATGACTTCACCGACTGCAACTGAAATTCTGTGTGTCAGGAGAAGAGAAACTCCTACATGCAGACTGTATTTTAGATTTATTCTGTAGCTTGTTTCTTGCTCAGTTCTTTCACCTAGAGTACATCTTTAAAATTCTGAGAGATTTAAAAGCACAAATTCTCAGTGGAACTAAGGCTCCTACAAACTCATGTTGTTTTTTTTGGAGTGGAGCTTAGTTTTGAAGTGTTTATCCCAGTGTAGGATTTAAGTTTGCTCTATGTGAGTCATATTTGTTCTGATCTGCCACTTTAGAATTTATTTAGTAAATAATCATCTTCTGAGCAAAGCTTTGTTTAGCTTATATTTCATTAAAACCAATCTAACATTTCTTCTTGGCAAATAGGAAAGGGGATCTTAAGGACCAAGCCTAGCATTTCTCTTCCTCATAGAGTATCAGTCCTACACAAATAGACAGAATATTACAATTCTAAGGCTTGTTAGCAGCTCTCTTTCATTTATGGTGGATACACTGAAGAAGACAGTAAACATATAGTATAATTCAGCTTCTTTAATGTTTTACATCTGGGCAGCACCAAGGATATGAATGATCTACAGCACAGCAACTTTCCCTTTAATAAGCATCCCCATCCCAAGCTCTGTATGTAAGGTGTGGGAGTAACTCCCAGATTTAGACATCAATCTGGAGAGTGAGAAAAGAGGACTGAAATTCTGATTTTCTCTAGCACAGCATCCAGCTAACTTGAATATCAGATACTCAAATGACTACAGCTTGATCAGGTGATGATATTGCTGGTGTTCTGACTTTACAGCACACTTGTAATTTAATCAATTTTAACTGCTTGTAAACTTATTCTGAGTTCAAGAATATCTCTCTGGGAGATCTCTTGAAACCACAAGACATATTAAAAATTGTCTAATAAGTGTGATGGAAACTCAAGGTTCGAGGTCCTCCTCCCTGCTTGATAGCAAAAAATACTGAATTACTAATGATATTCTGTTACCTTGTTTCTTGAGATGTTTTTAGCTGTGGGTTTAAAGAAATAGATAATTTGAAAAAACCCCAAATTTATGGGACTATATTTTCCTACTGTACCTTCTTTGAATTTTTTTGTAAAAAAACCTAAATATACCCTTGTCCCTTCTTCCTGGCAAATGCCTGGGCCAAAAATTGCATGACCATCAATGTAGGCAGTCTTTAACTCAGCTCAGATCAGTTTCTTTAATCTCAGTCCTTCTAGTTCTCCTACTGATTCCTAGATACTACAGTGACAGATGCATTTGAAATATGAACAGAAAAAGAAACAGTGATGCTCTGCCATCAGAACTGCTGTGATAGTTCTGCCTACTGGGAAAGAGTCCTTTTTTCTTAACACTTCTTTGTACTTGGGTCATTCCAGGAGAGTTGTCTCCTCATAGCTTTGCATTTGTTAGGTGTGAAAAAGGACAGTGCTAAAGTCCAGAAAAACACTTCATGCTTCCTTCAAATTCAGCACTGAATCTAAATAACACACTTTTCAAGGCTCCTACACAATTAAAAGGACAGTGAGGTTGTGACAAACTAACAAAATATACACTCAAAGCCCATTCATTAACTTCATGCTCTTTGAAGAAGGGGAGAACAAAGAACATGTTGCTACTGGAATGCTTCATTAGCAAAACTTCTCAAATTTACTACACTCCATCTGCAAAGTTCCTACCTGTTGCCTGATTTAACAACTCTGATAGCTTAAGAACTGATAAAGGCAAATAAATAGACTGAATAAACAGGGAGCTGGTGATTTCCCTTCCATCTTTTCCATTCCAACACCATGCCAAGTGCTATATCTGAGACTCATATGTATTCTAACCTTCAAATATTGATGCAATCCTTTCCTTTCCAAAAGACTTGGACATGTTGCAAGGTCTGGATAGATCTTTGGGAGTAGACTTCAAACACCTTGAAGTCTCTCCTCAGCTTGCATACTGAGAAATCAAAGCAAGGCAAATGGCCAGCCCTGTTAAAAAAAACATCTAAAACCTCAAATCAAAAGAGTGATACACTTCATGTTTAGCTGGACAAGATCAAGAAAAAAGTGCGATCTACAAAATCTTGACTAATCCACTTCGGTATCTCAGGTGAAGCAGATACCAGATTTTACTGCTGAAGTGATTTAGATACCTAAAATTCTGCCAACTCATCTACCCACTGTGCAAGTTGGGCCTTACATGGTGGGAAGGAATTGTTTTAACACACAGACACTCCTCCCTTGTGAGCTTCCTGTTGACTCTCTTTGGTGGTCCATGGTCAGACTTGGTATATGAACTTTTGAGTCTGATTACTTAACACATAGGTCTCTCCATGTATCATAAGTCTTTCCAATATCATGAGTTTGTGAGATTTGTGATGGATGCAAAGATAACAAAGACAGTTTGGGATGAGTTTTGCAGTGATTTCCTTTCATATACATGGAGCAAGAACTTCTCCTATTAATACAAACAGCACATCAAAATTCTAGTTTAAAAAAATTTAAAATGAGTTCATAAACAGCTTAAAAGACTGAGGATACAAGAAATAGTTGAGAACACAAGACAGCTCCTGGAAGTCTTAGATGCTTTTGGGAGACAAAAAGGAATGCAAGAAAGTAAACCTCAAAATCAATTAATTTCTGAATCGAAAAATAGCAAAGATGGAGAAATTATATCTGATGGCTTGATGCTACGTTTTGGTCACAAAAACAAAGACTAGCTATGTTAAATGAATAAATATTCTGCAGCTTTTCTGTGAGAAAAAGTTGCAGTATTTCACAAAACTATACCACTGCTATTTTTCACTTTTATGTTTATAACAAAGATTGTAGTATTGATTGAATTTCGAGCACATGATAACAAAAGCCCCTTATCCTACAAGTCAAGCAAAGTTAAGAAACTGAAATGCTGACATATGATACAATAGAGAAAATAACAGTTCAGCAGCCCAATCCATGTCCTTATCACTTAAACACTTTTAGTGCTGGCCCCTTCAGACAGATAGCAATTCTTTGTGCCAGCAGGTACCAGAGTTGGCTTTTCTGTGTAAGTCAGGATAATCACTGTTTGCTTCTAGATGATAAGAGGTTTACTAAAAAGTAGAAATTAAAAAATGGAAGGTAAAACTTGTATTGTCCAATTTTAACAGACTACATGGTTTAAAAAAACCCCACCAAACCTCAAAACACAAGCAAACCAGGAAGGCATTAATTAGAGACCTCAAAAAAGATAGAAAAAGCTCTAGAAACTATACTGAAGGAACAGCTGCCAGACCAGTTTCTCTATCAATATAAATTGGGCATAATTTCAGTGGATTCAGGCCATCTTCTGTTCTGTTTATGGGAATACAAACTGTATGGTGTCATGGACTTATTGCCTTGGACAACAGAGACAGCAATGTGCATAACATTATGATTATGATACTATTATATATGCTATTTATCTAAGTATTTTTTTTCCTTTGTCTCCTCTTAGTAAGTGTCCTGGGTTAATAGTGTAAGATTTAAAATAGTAGAACAGATTTTTTCCTACAGTGAGCGTTCTTCCATTTCTGCCCTTTGCCCACAGTGTTGCCCAGTCACCACTGGTTATTTGGAGGTGAGAGGAAGATGAGCAGACCAGCATCAAGAATTCCAAGTATTGGGTCTGGTTCTACTTTTCCAGAGATTTCCAGTGTGAAGATGTGTGGGACAGAAGGAGTAACTCTCCTCATACAAGGACAGCTATGGCAGAGACATGGCTGCTAGATTAACATGGTGCCTGCCAAGGGCCCAGCATCCCACAGCCCTGGAAGCCTTTGAAACTACTGTAACACACATGGAAAGTGAAAGTGTGTGCAAAAGGCATAAACTGATATTGTATGTCTTCTCTTTGGATTTTTTTTTAATATTTGAGTCAATTTTTTGGCTGAAAGTATCCTTTTTAGATAATTAGGGGTTAAATTCTACAGCTGCCTGATGTTGCAAACATTCACACTGCAGGTTAATGATGGTGAAAAATCATTGTGGTAATCTGTGGTAAATTTGTAAGAAAAACAAACAAACAATCAAGCAGTACAGTTCACTGTACCTTTGAGTCTTTTATCTGCCTCTGCCACGTCTGAGGCTGTACAGAGCTATGTCCCTGGCAGTGGCCAAGTCTGGCTTTGGATTTTATATTTTATTGCCAACGCTATGCTTTTAATAAGTAAAAAAAAAACAAACAAACAAACCCAGTCAGATCTACTATCAGCTAAATTCATGATTCAACAGGGAAAAAACTGCACACAATTTTGATGCAGCACTGGCCTTATCGACTGGAGAAAGTGCTGCTCAAAAAGCCTTGCTCTGTTCATGGTGCACTGCACAACAGAACAAGTGATGCTGCTAGTTCTTATCAGTCATACAGTTCCCTTGAGTTCTCAAAGGAAATGAAAATCACAGATTTCAGTACTGGAGAAGGGAAGACAAATTTACATTTTATTAGATTTTATTACTTTGACTATATCTACCCATTTTTATTGAACTATTTTCCATACCCCTTTTCAGGAACCTTTCAAAATTAATGAAATGGGGATTTTTACTGATTTTACTGATTGCTTTTTCTTTTAAAACTTCAGCACAGTAGGGCTATTAATGCCTTTATCCTTTGATATTGGTTGGCTGTCTTCCTTTACCAATATACGGGTATTTACATTTCAGCCTGTCTTCTAATTAAAAGTTCACCTTATAGATTTGATCTGCAGCTGGATTCATTGCCTTAATATCACCACTGAATTTATTTTCTTTTGCTTTATTACTGAATGTAACTCTTTCTCCATGTGTTGCACCATTTGATACAGCCCTCATTTTGTGTTGCTTGTAAATAGAAATACCCCAAAAAATATATCTTCCTTCCATGATACCTTCAGGTGGCTAATAACATATTCTGTTTCTAGTCACAGGGAATACAATTCCAAGCCAAAGAGGTCTCTACAAGTTTTAGATTCAAAGAATATCTTCCTCCTAATGAAAGAGATGTACTAAAATAAATTAAGCTATTAATGAGCAAGAAGAACTATGTATCCTACTGAGATGTTATTCTACCTGCTCCCTTAAAGCCTATCCTTGGTTCAGGAAGTGTCATCTTGGACCTTCTTGGATGGAAACTTCTGCAGCTTCTTCTAACCACTGAAGAAAACTCCAAGCAATTCAACACCTTTTGAAAATAACCCCTCACAAGACTTTGAGGAGCTTTATCCTGCACTGGATTTAACTGCATTCTCAAAAAATTACTTCCCTGTTATTTTGACTGATGTACCCTGAACTAAGCAGGACTATCTGTGGCACTTTTTCAAGTTCCCCAAGGCCCAGACTGAGCTAACATTTTGGATAATGTTGTGTGTACACGTCCAAGAAGGAGCAAGGCATGTGCCTGCAGAATTTCACATGGTCTGCCTTGGCAGCACAGTGTGAAATCTTGGAAAAGTTGGACACATCTCCTCAGCCCCGGCATCCAACTTGCACAGCCATGCTCACCCAGCAGAGCAGCTTATGTCTCATTAACCTTGATAGCTCTGTAGGAATTACTGTTTTGTACAGTGCAGACACATTTCAAGATATCTTTGGCTTTTAGGCACAAAATGACTCTGTCAAGGTGGAGAAAAAATAAATTAAAAAAAAAAGCAAAAAAAAAAAAAAAAAAAAGCACTTCCCTGCCTCAGAATCCTCTTGCTTCAACATATATTTATGTGAGATGTTGCAAAGGAACAAAATCTACTTGCTATTAATAGCTAAGCTAATTCATTTAGTTATTTTGTCACTTCAGGCTAGTGGTGGAAGACCATATTTTCAGACATTTCAGATATTTATTCAATTTCAACAGTTCCCCATCCAAAATCATTGCCCTGGGGCATTTGCTACTCATTATTTTTGCTTCATTTTTTTCTTGCTTCTGCTTTTTACCAAGTGTAGTTCCATTTCTTGGGAGCTGAGCATATTGCACCAATGTCTTAAGCTTAGCTTGCTTAAGACATGAGCTGGCACGAAAAAACAACACAGAGTTGACCAATTCTGGAGTTTCCTAGGCCTGGCAATACTGGGAAGGCAGCCTGATAGTCTCAGCTAACCCTGTAACTATGTTGGGTACATATTCCTCTTTTCCAGACTTGTAAATGATGGCAAATGGTTCCTACCTGCCTTCAGCTGGTTTATAAATTTCCTCCTGAGTGTCCCACCTGTCAGCTACAGGGCTCATGTGAGTGTTCCCAAACCCCTTTCAATAAAATGGATGGGATTATTTACAGTAACCTGGCTGAGTGTGACTGATCCAAAATGGAAAGCACTCTTGACACAAATATATGGATACAGAGCAGGGAGCACACTGGTGCAGATGGCATCTGCCCCAAAACTTCTTGCATGCAGAAGATGCCACCTTGTATGACAAGAAAAAGGGTACAACCCTACTTCATCATTTTCAGAAACAACAGCAACTCAATGCAACTAAGGAGGCACAGGATCCATCCAGGGATTACCTGTGAAACTTTTTGAAATAAAACTGAAAATGTGGATCAGTCTGACCTGCCCGATGTTCAGACAAAAATGAAAACAAGGAGACATTCCTTAATCAGGGCTCAAAATTCCCAAGTGAACCATGAAAACTTACACAAAACTTCCACAGCTAAGACATTATATGCCAGTTTTGTACTTATACTCCAAGAAATTCTGATATACTCAAAGTGGGAAGAGATAAAAAAGAGATTCCAAGAAGAGATTTTGGGAAAAAAATTCCTTACTGAAAATAGAGTGATCTGGAAGTTAATGTGATTGTATTAATTCTATAAATCAGCATGAAAGTTGTACCTTACAGTAAAAAAAAAACAGCCACAAATCATTTAAAATCATCATAAGCCAAAGCAGAAAATTAAACAGTAGCAAGAATACCAATAGTACCAAAGGTAATTATTCATAGAACAGGACAGCCTTACAGACTACCAAAACTACAGAGATCAGAAAGACCACCAGTAACAAACAGAATCTTGGCAAAAATGTTATGAAAATAAGCATGGATACACTTTAGGCTGAACTGTTTTGCATTTATGATTAATACAATTTCCTAACATTGGAAATGCTATTAATGAATGATTCACTCCTTTATTTCAATATCTGTAGGTAAAAAGCTACCTCCCCCTGTAACTGCCCCTTTCCTACACTCAGCTGTGCTGCTCTTCCAGTCAAGGATATTTTCAGCTATCTTCTAAGGTTGCCTGAACCATTCTATTGAATTAAAAAGAAGGATTCAGCAAAGACCGGAAACAAAAATATCTGTTTTTACCATTAAAAAACCACCAAATCCTTAAAACAATCCCAAATAACCTAAAGAAAAAAGAAAAGAAGAAAATGGATAAAAACATTCCCACTTGTGTATTGATCTTTTCTAAGAGGTAGAATTGAGAGCAGCTGCAGAATCGCATTAGCTTGCTAGAGCTTCCTGATTAAAGGGGAATTACTGTTTCTCACACAAACAGGTAATAGGGAATGGTTCAGCACATTACAAGCTTGAATGAATTTAAACAAGACAAATACATATATTACCTCAGGATAAGTCATGCTTCCTGCATCCCTCTCAGCTTATTACAGGGAATATTTTGAGTCCTCTGCAGTATGTTGTGCATTGGTCCACTAATAAGAAATGGAGGGTATAGTTATGGCCTGGATGCTCAGAAATGTTGTTTAACTTGAGCATCAGATCATGCAAAATTGGACTAATGTCTGAAAAAGCACTTTAATACCAGTAAATGCCTTGCAATTACCGCTGATATCGTTATCTCATCATTCACAGAACCACCAAACCCCACCATTATGGCATAAAACAGCTGGAAAAGGTTTCCTTTATCAAGTCCAAGTGCAGCTTTTACAGAAAAACAAACCCTAAAATACTGTGCACAAACTGTTCAAATACTTTCCTACAGTAAGTTCCATTTTGGCATTTCCCAGCTGTTGGAAGGCCACTCAAATAGTTAGATCCATTCTTCTAGCTGAACACGGCTGAAGGTGGCTTAATTGGCCTTTACCCCAGCACAGTTCCTCTGTGCAAATTGCTCTTTTCCGTTGTACATCGATTCTCATGGCAGATTTAGAGAGAAAACACAACTTCACCCACCCATTTCCATTTTGCTAAATAAACAAGCCAATCTTAGTTAACAAAGAAAATGTCAGAGTCAGTTCTTCAGGAAGCAGATCCCTGCTGTGCTGGTGAGCCACGTTACAGACAAGGCTTATAGATCAATAGGAAATGGAAGTGCTGAAAACTTCCCACCTGATATCCAGGCTTCTTATATTTTTTTCATGATTGTGACAAACAACTCAGAATAAGGATGGCAACCTCTACAGCTTTTCCCAAGGACCACTGTTTGTTCTCTGGAGTAAATACATTATTATCCTTATGTTATTCGTTTATCAGTGGTTTCCTTACAGAAAGTCAGGTTAATATCTATCTATCTATCTATCTATCTATCTATCTATCTATCTATCTATCTATCTATCTATCTATCTATCTATCTACCTACCTACCTATCTACCTCTGTCTATCTCAAGCTGGTTTCTCCAAAGCTCTCTGACTTTCTGCTTCCTGCTTGTAACTATTTAGGATGATCCAGGTAGGGAAAAGCAGCAGATCAAGCTGATCCAAGATGCTGATGCTTACGATGTTTATGATTAAACAGCTTTTAGCACTAAAATTGTCATATCCATACAGCTTTCAGAGACAGTTTGGACAGGAATGATCAAAACCTATAAACACTTCAGAATGTTTTTTGACAATGATGAATGATTTAAGTTTCCTATACACACTCTTCCAAGAAAGAGATGTACTCAGATCAAATGAGTGAATCAAGTGAGATCATCTGGGAGTGTATTATGGTCTGGGATTTGTGATCAAGTTCCTAAGTGTTATCTGAGTTGGGACAATTGACTGCACCTTCTGAAGCAAATTGAGAGGATTTTGCTTAGACTGCAATGCTAAAGGGCTGTATCAAATTGCACTGCCAAGCATTTTTCAAGGACAAACAGGACTCTATTACATGGATGCCAGGCACCAGAAACTTTCAACCGGAGCATGGGCCTGATTTCTCATAAGTAAAAAGGATGAAAAGGTTGCCAGTGAGTGAGCAGAAAGTCTTTGGGGGGGGGGGGGGGGGGGGGGCTAAGTCAAAATTAGATCTTTTTACAGATGTCTGCTAATGTGTTATTAAAGATCTTCAGAGATGGAGATATATCAACCACCCCAAACAGTCTATTTTCATAGTTCACTCTCCTGTCTGCAGCTGCATTATTTCCCTAATGTCTCATCTTAAGCCTTTTTGGTGCTTTTTAAGACTGTTCATTCTAATTCACAATGAATACAAGAAAATAATACAGCAAACTGAAATATTTAAAGATTAACACTACAGTAAAATTACAGAAAGTAATGAAAAAGAGGAATGCAGCTAAACAGGCAAGCAGGGATGGCTTTGCAAAGGTAAACCTTTTGAAAAAGTCTGCAAGTGTCAGAAATGACACCTTAAAGAAAATTACTGTATATGAATTGGGACAGATGAAGCTCATTACTGCCTGTGGCCTACATGCTATAAAATGGGTTAGTATTGCTACAGAAACCTTTTTGGTGTGTCCCTGTAATTAGCACAAAAGTACTATTATTGTAATTAACTGAATCCCCTAGTACCTACTGCAATGTTCATGGCTTTAAGCAGGTTAATGTGAAAATTAATTTGTGCTAATTTACACAAGATCAGTGACACCCAAACCAATCTGGCTGCAGCAGCAATTTGTGAAATAACAGTATTTTCCTGTTGGCTTGCACAAGGCACTGAAGCTTCAAGAATGCCATATAAACCCATCTTAGCTTTCACTTGTGATAAAATTACTGTGATAATTTTCCATCTTCTCGGGATAAATGTATTGTGAGACTCACTCCTAAGTGTATAAGTCATGTACTAGCTCTTGACATATAAATTAACAGGATAAAAGATTTGGGCAGGTTCTTTAGCCTGGTCAAGGGGCTGGCTGGTCTCAGAACAGACTGTTCTCCAGGATGAGTTACCTTTTCATCTTGTTTGACTTCCAGGGCAAAGCATATTGCTGCATGCACACAAGAAAGAAAAAAATTCTTTTGTGCACAAAACCTTTAGTCCAAGAGATTGTAGGATAATTAAGAGGGACTTGAATTTTTCTCAACTTAGTCCTGGGCAAGATAGGAAAATAATAAGAAACAACTACCTGGAGGACTGAGAGAGAACATAGTTGAAGTCAAGTTAAATCAGAGAGTGGTTCAGTGTTAAGGGACAGAAGAGAGAAGACAACTTGTTTTTGTTCTTGTTACTTTTTATTCTTCCACTAAAATAAAACAACTTGCACTGGACAGACAATTTCTGTTCCCTGTTAGCTTTAGGCTGGAGAAACACTGTCATCACCTGTCAGTGCAATAGAGAAAATTAAGCTTCACAGCTTGAACTAAATTGTCTTGTAGCTGTGACTATTGTTGCACTTTCTGGACAGTGACTGGCTATGCTAGGAGCGGCTAATTAGGGCTTTCTTGCTCTCTTTTCTGCAGCTGGTGTCAAATGAACTTTTGCACCTTGCCTTCCTTCAAAGGGATGCAGTCCCACATGAGTGGCTGTTCTGAGCACCCAGAACCATCACTCCTTCAGCTCAAGACTGCTGTCTTTGGTCATCCTCCTGCAGATGTGTGCCACCACAACAATGTGAGGGCAACAGCGGAAAACCTCACAATCTCAGCACATTCCTGGACCCCTTCTGGTTTTCTGGTCTCACCCACGACCTTGAGGTGGGCAGATGACGGCAAATCATAAAAGTCTAGCTCAACCTGTTGGAGTTATTCTCCTAGGAACCCCAAGAAGAGGCTTACCCACAGCTCCATTCAGGGCCACCATCTTCCAGAAAACCTTCTCTCCTACTGAATGCAGAAGAGCCTGGTGGACAAAATTTCCTTGCCCTTGCCAGTAACAGCAGGGTTCTGAAGCCTTTCTGTCCTGTCTGCTCAGCAGAACAAATCAAAGCCCAGATGTTCCCTCTTTTGACCCTTTCTGTTGCACCCTTAGTATACAATGTCATCCAACTTCATTTAATGGCGATTAAATGAATTAATGGTAATACTAAATTATGTGTCTCCCCCCTTACCCCATCAATTCTCATCTGCTGATGGGACAAGAGTTAAAGTTCAGCTCTGTTTTTAAGGAGCATAACTGTGGGCTCAGCCAGCTCAGACAAGGAGATGGATAAAAGTGAATAGAGGTTTCCTTCACAGCTTTCCCAGCTCCTGCATAGCAAGGAAGGCATCAAAGCTTCAGGTTTTCCAGTCCTTCCACCCCCTTTTCTGCTCCCTGGGCCCATCTATAACCTTGCCAAAAGCTGAGCATCCTCTCTGCACCTGCTGCAACCCTCAGTACACAGGGGCTGGTGAGCAACAGCTCTTCTCCCCTTGCAAGCTGCCCAGCATATGTCAGTGTGCCCTTGCCTCACTCTTTGCCTGACAGAGGGGTTGATCTCCACATTGCCTTCCTTTCAGTCTTCTGCCTCACCTCTCCACCATTCCTCATAAATTACCTGTAAAACAGTTTTAAAGCCTGCTTTCTCTTCCTTCTTTTCAGCATGACTTGTGTTTGTTTTCCTAAGCCCTCAGTGTCCTACCCCCTGCAGATCTGGCAGGATTATGAACTGTTTAAGAGCCATGTGAATTTAATTCTCCTTTTTATATATTAATATTTTTGTTTTTGTATTTTTTTTTTTTTTAATTTATTTCCCTAACTTCTGCCAGGCATTGAGCTTGTTTGTTCCAATTTGTGTCCATTCTTACATTAGATATCCACCTGAAGAGTGGCCCATGATGATTTTAGGTGCATTTTCCTACCATTATTTTCATTTTCCTTTTCACAAGGTCACTTAGTTGCAAATCAAGTGAAGACAAGCTAAGCTGGGAGAGAAAACAATAAAGTGAATACAGGGCAGTGAAACCACCTCTTTTTTCTCTAAAATGTGATGCTCTCTGGAAGCTAAGTAAATCACAATGGTTCATATAATTCTATTTTTTAATACTATTGAAAAAGGAATTGTAAATGTGTAAAACTGCAAAGGACAAAAATAAAGTTTTGTTATTTTCTTAAAGGTAAACAGAAAACTGAGATTATCTTGCAATTTCAAGCTTAGAAGACACAAACATGAAGAAGTCCTAACAACGCTGCAAATACAGCTTTAAAACCTTTTATAGTCAACTTTCAATGGGGCATAATAGTTCTGTTCATTACAAAAAAATATGTGTCTTTGAAATTATGGGCCTTGTTTGACTTTCATGTGTTATTAGCTCTCAGTGGAACTGAAGCATTGAAATTGATTGTAATGAGACATTTGCAGACACTATGACTGCAGCAAGCCATTCCTGTTTGGAGATGGCTGGCACAGGAGGCCTCTAAAAGCATCCCAACAGGGAGCAAGTATCATGCACTGACAAAGGGAAACAAAAACCAGCTTTGGAGAGGTCTGCCATGCAGCTGGCATTGCTGTGCAGGACATGCCAAGGGGCTGCTCTGAAGGCAAAGGAGGGCAGCACCCTTCAAAGGGTGGGAACAGATGCTGAGGGACGTGCTGGTTAAATGCACATCTGTTTTCAAATATACACATGTGAATTTCTGCCAGATGCTAATACAGAAAGAATTAAACTCTAGTTGTAAACAAAACAAAACTGAATTAAAGCAGAATTCTCAAAGCAATAATAATAAAAATAATAACAATAAGAACTTACATCTCTTTCTGATACCAGGGTGCTGAAGGTGAGTCTATTCTGAGAACTGTTAAGACTTCTTATCTTGTGACTTCTACCTCAGCTTCTTCATCTTCAAAAGCCTCTCTCACCCCTGTCAACCTTTTCTACTTTCTGCTACAGTTTAAATACAATTCAGTGACGGACCTATATCAGAGACTCTATTTCTTTTTTCTCCCCTCATCTTTCTCCATTTTTTTGCTATCTAATAATGCCAACAAAGTGGAATAGCCTCTCACAACTACCCGTTTTCATGAAGCTTGTAAGAATTTCATGGCTCTAAGACTGTTGTCAAAGCTGGTTCGTGTATATACAGATCTTTTTGTTTATTCATTTCTGGTGCTTGCGTAACCTAAATTTCTAAGGCAAGTAACCTGAAAAAAGGATTATGAAACACTCTGAAGAGAAACCATTGCAAATGTGACAGCTGCTAAGAATCACTATGACTGTCCTAGTCCTCCTTCCCCTAGAGGTTACTATTGTTGCTGGCTGAGGAAACAGCTGTAGCATGCTCACGAAGGGCAGAAAAGGCCTGGAGAAGACAGATTTGCCCTTTGGCAGTTTGATGTCTTGCTGGAAAGCTTGTCAACCTTATTTACATTTTAATTTGCATGCCAGCCTCTACAAGGTTTTATATTCATATTCTGCTTTAAAGTATCTCCTTGACTATAATCACAATGACCTTTACATGTCTTTCCCCATTACCCTCTGGGCTGCAGTCCCTGCTCACTGGGCTATCCAGGGACTAGCAGCAAGAAATGTCAGGCTAAGCATGGCATTTATCCAAACAGTTGGCTGCTTGTAAGGTAGACTTTTCTTACTTTAAAAAAAAAAAATATTATTTCCTGTAGGAGATTAAAGAGCAGTGTGGGCAATGGTCACATCCTGCTAAAGGAGAGTGGTGAGGGAAAATCCCTTTCCTGTAAGACTGGAGCAATACTGGCAAAGTGCATCACCTGACAGTGGCTACCCTTGGGAGCAAAGAAGGCAGGAGGGATGAAATTGGGCAGTGACTGATTACTATTGACATTATTTTTACCATCAGACTGACAACAGAACTTGGCAGGATTACGCTCCTGGCTAGTTAAGAGAAGCACTGCCATAAACATGCCGTGCTCCAAATAAATCAGAGCACAGGCACAGAAGTATTGTGCATGCATTAGCCCCCAGCCTACCAAGCTGCTACACAAATACATGGTTTTTCTTACATTCAAAATAATGCCAGTTGAAAACATATACAGATTATTCAAGGTTTTATGGGTACTCTGTGGCACCTTTCAGTCATTACAGAAAAGACTTTACTGAATGTATTTTAATCAAGTAAAACTTTCAAAGCTGCTGAAGTATCCCTGCCATAGAGAGCAGTGGTTTTGTTGTCACAAGCTAATCCTGACTTTCTGATGAATTCACCACTTCAGGATTCACCACCAAATAGAGAAGCATCCTCTTCTCAGAGCTACAGGGAACACTTCTGGGGATATGGTTATCATAAATAATTTCAGATTCCATAACTTCTACATTTCTGATTAATTTTGATAAACATTTACTTATAAAAAAATTTTTGTATCCTGTGACTATGAACAGACATTGTAAGAACGAGGCCAATGTGGGTTGTACTGGTCAGGTAAAATGAAATACCTCATCTTTGGTGAAGGAGGACATTTTTTCCCTAGGTCAGACTGCAGGAACAGTAACACTGGATTTTTGTTATGTATCTGCTTTCTGGGACTATCTCTGAGTTTTATTTGCTGTTCCACAGTATCACAAGGAAACCAATTTCCTTTTCTCTTGAGTATCTACTTCAATGTATCATCACAGAATCCCTAACTACATAAACAGCACCTAGCCCAAGTTGGTGTTTGCTATTTTTTCCAAAGAAATAAATGGAAGGATCATCAGGGCAACATCTGAACTTTCAAGAGTTAATTTGAAGTGCTCTGCTGTCAGTGGTGCAGCCTTATCAAAACAGTGGTGAAGAAGGTTAATACATTACATATTTGTGTGGACAAATGTGGACAACAATATTTTCTTCACCTCAAGGCACATGAAAGTCCTGTCCAAGATAATTCTGAATTCTGCATCTCCTCAAATCTGTAGATGCAAACCAAAAGTACAGGCACTGGTCCTTTCTGTTCTCTAAGACAGCACATGGCCACAACAAGAGAAAAGAAGCTATTTAGTTTTCATTTTTGACTGCTCTGATTGCTTGACTGGTCTACTAATCCCAGGCCAGACACCATACATCACATGGATCGGTCATTGCAAGCTGTGCTTGCTTTATCAGGGGTAGAGGTAATTTTCTTCATGGTGGCTGGTATGGGACTATGGTTTGAATTCTGGTTGGGAACAGCATTGATAATACAAGATTTTTTTCACTACTGCTGAGCAGGGCTTGCACAGAGTCAAGTCCTTTTCTGCTTCTCACCTGACTCCACCAGTGAGGAGGCTGGGGGTGCACAAACAGGCTGGGGGGACACAGCTGAGACAGCTGACCCACCTGACCTAAGGAATAGCCCAGGCTACCTCACATCATACTCAGCATGTAAAGCTGGGGGAAGAAGGAGGAATAGGGGAAGTGAGTGAGCAGTTCTATTGGACTAATTTGCAGCTGGGGTTAAACCATGACACAACATCAAGGAATACGGATCCAAAATGCCAGAATTGCTGGTGGATGACACCATACTGACCATCAGTCGGTAAATTCAGAGCTGGAGCTTTCTGTCAACCTCTCTTAAGCTCGATCTGCCACAAATACTTACTCTGAATAAAGAGGGCTGACCTGAGAGCACAAACTGGCCTGGCTACGTGATGGCTGAGACTGAGGACCTGGGAAAGAAATGGCCACACGGAATGCTGTGCTGATGTCCCTATTTTAAGCCTTGGCATTCTTCATCACAATTTCATGACACAGTTTTGAAGTCACCAGCATGGACAATGTCAAAAGAAATAAAAAATTATGGAAGAGATGTGATAAGCAGCCTACAGCTGAAAGAAACCAAACTTCTGAAGAGGCCCAGGATCAAAGGACATGGTTAATGTCAGTTGGATGGTACTTCTGTCATGTTACAAGACTCACTGCAGCAAATATCGGAGAACAAGTTCTGCAACAGATCAGAGCCAATTATCAAAGTAATCCCATTTGGCCATAAAAATATCTAGTCATTTAATACTGCTAAGCCTTGTTTGTAATCACAAAACTTAATGGGAACAACTTACACTGAAAGGAAAGAAGGGAAATCTCTGGAGTAGAAAGGCTGCTAAAGAGGACGCTGACAAATGCAAGCAAATTTGAGGTTTTAACTTCTTTTATATAGGCCATACCCTATTCATACAGGATTTTTCTTTAATCAGTCAACCCAATGCTGCAGCCAGCTACAAGATTATGCAAGCACACTTTTGTTTTCACACTCTGTGCCATGTAGGCAAGTCTCCCAATTAAGAAAAGGTTTCTTTTGTTTGCATGAGATTGTATTTAATTTCCGGCAGGCAGATTCAGAAATAATTACCATCTATATAGAAGGATGAACAGCAGTCAAACCCAGAATTCTCATCACCCGCCAGAATTTCAAAGTAAACTTAACTTCTAAGCAAGGATTTGGCAGGTCTGAACAAAAGGGAAAAGGTATCGGATGAAAGCAGTGGTGTCTAATTTAAATTCTGAACACCAAGAATGATATTTCATAATGTCCAGGACCTCAAATCTGGGAAGAGCCTGAGAGTAGTCTCAGAATTTTGAGAAGGATTTACATGTCTCTTGAGCAGTCTGGCTCCTCTTTGCCACATTTAAGGCATATTGGAGGTCTCAAAGACTAGAGAATGGTTTGGTCAGGTGAGGACAGTAGTGCCATACGTAAAGGATTTCAGCCAGTTTACATTCCTGATGGAGGGATGTAAAGAAGATGGTTCTCAGTGCTTCTCAGCAGTAGGGCAAGAGGCACTGGGCACAAACTGAAATACAGAAAATTCTGTTTAAACATTAGAACAAACATTTTTATTCTAAGCATGACTGAATAGAGGAACAGGTTTTCCAGAGTTGCAGAGGTATTAAAAACTTGACTCTACATGACCACGAGCAACCTGCCCTTGTTGACCCTACTAGAGTGACTGCTATTGGAACAGATTATCCAGTTACGTTCCAGCCTTTACTGTTCTGTGGGTTTGTGAAACAACAGCTCTAATTTTCTGTACCTATGCAAATGTAACATATAAGCAAAGCTCCTTCTCCTCTTATGCTTAGGAGCACAGAGCTGGTAAAACCCACAGGCAGGATAATCTATGGTTAACAACTTCAGCCCTTTAAAATGCAAAGATTATTAGAATAAATAAAATATTACACTTAGCTGTATTAATGTCCTCTGGCTGGCATTATTCTCCCTGGTGACAGTGCTATTGAACAACTGGGTAGAGCAATATAAAGGTTTAATGTCTGGCTACATTTAATATTGAACTCTGATACAGGCAGTGCCCACAATGGCTACAGGTCTGTCAGCATTTTCAAAGTTTTATAACAGCCACGAAAACTCATGGAGTATAGAAATGAGTCAACCAGTACTTATAATTGCTGGCATTTAGCACCAGAGATGATGACTAAGAATCTATATTTGAAATACCCGGAGTTGGTGGAGTCCAAATACAAATCCTAGGGAAAATCAACTAAGTACTATATTTTTCTGAATTAAATACACTCAAATGTGTGCAGCTTGTAGAACTTCTGGGTGAGTGCTTAAAACCATATTTATTCACACACACACCACAAACATAGTTGGTTATCATACAAAATGAGTATTGTTTTGATTTGGTTTTCCCGTAACGCAGAATATTGCCATGTTTGGCATTCATCTTCCTACCCTTTCATCAGCAGAGGTGGCTGCATTTCACATTTCAGAAATAACGTTTAGGGAATTCCCTGAGGCATAATCTTCAGTGGCAGATGTCACGTATCTCATACTCTCAAATGCAGTTTGACAGCATGCAAGTGGTCTTTGCTTTCTGCATTAACCAACCTCCAAAAAAATTAGGTTGAAACAAAGATTCAGGGAGTTAGAGTCATAATGTCTGAAACGTGTCTCTGAGAAGGAGCTCACAAGAAAACAGATGTCCTAAGACGATACATAAAATTTATTTTTATATGGCAGTTTATGTAATTCATCTGAAAGAGGATGGATCTTACAAATCACTTGTTAACATAATTTACAATTATCCAAAAGAATCCTGGTGTGTTTCACAGACTTCAGTACAAACTCCATATATTTATGGTATCCACCTCAAGGCTGTCACTCACAGTTACAGATGTGCTGCGAGTAAATCAAAGGACAGAACAGTGGCTAAATTAAAATCATGCTTGACCTTCAGGCTGAGCAGATTAATTTAACTACAACTTTATCTGAAAGACCTACAGAGAGTTTGAGTCACAGTCAGCAGGAGACAGATCCACCAGAAGATGAAAGGCTGAGTCAGGTCTCACAGCTGTTGACCTGAGGTTAAGACACACATTAACTACCTTTGAGTTCTCAGGCTGGTCTTTGAGTTACAGGTTTTTAGTTATATGCAAATGGTGTAAGAAAGATCCTAATCAGGCTCTGGATGTTTCCACATCAGTGCTTACACCTTTACAGTTTCCATTTCCATTCAGTAACTGGTTATTCCCTTACATAAATGCAAGGGTTTTTTTTTTTTTTCTTTCTTTTCTTTTTCTGTGAAAACCAGTAGATTAAATATGTTTCTTCACTGAAAAATCAACTTTTTAATCAAAATGCAATTTGCCAGTAGGGATACCATTTTTCAGCACAAATATTCTAACACTAATTCCTCCTGGCTCTCTTTTCTCCCTCCCCCAAATGACAGTTTTGGACAACTGAAGCTGTTCAGCTCTGTCTACCTATGTCTTGTGTGCTTTCCCCCCCGTGCCATATTTATCTATGTCTTCAACACATATTTATGTTTAGGGCTACAAGCCTAAAAAAACACCCATATTTCTGGTATTCTGAACCTCTTATTGACATAAAATATCACTTATATTTTACCTTCATGCATACTTTAAAAATAACTATACCAAAATTCGGCACAATCCAGGATCTCAGGTATGGTAACCTAACACTGGGGAAAGGTATAAGGAGTAAAACAAAGAAGATAAAAGTGCTATAATTGCGTGATTCATAAGAAAACATACCAGCCAGCTGATTAATTTAAAATAAAACAAGTATTTGTAACTTTTCTTCCCATGTTTCAAATCTTAAAAACACCTCCTATGATAAATACGAATCAATAATTCTTGAGCAAACATATTTTAAGATTTAGGTGACAGGTCTACAGACAACTTCTATAGACTAAGCTTGTTTCTTCTTCTATTAAACAAGCATACCAAAAATAAACTGAAACAGAAAATTTCAGTCCATATTTTATATTAAGCATCTCAAATAATTGAGGAAAAATGTTGAATTTCAAGTCTTATGAATAGTGAAGGGCAAAAGCCAGACTAGTTCATGATTGATATATAAACCTGAACTAAAATTTAAAGATGCACTTCACAGTAATTCTACTGGAAATTTGCATAAAAAGTTGTAGTCCTTTCTGCTTGCTGTCTTGTAGCACTTGCTCTCTCCCTGCTTCAGATCCCTACATTCAATACCTATGCACCAAAATGAATTTAATAAAAACAAAGCAGAATTTATTTGCATCTCTGAAAAGATGGGAGAAAGCTGAAAACAAGTGTTTTCATCTCAGGGGTCAGGTGCCAGTAGCAAGACATGAAAAAGTGGAAACCAAATCAGATTTGAGTGCAAAATAACACTGCATTACCTTAAAAGGCCAACATGTAATCGCTGCCATAAAAATACCCAAGTTTCTCATTAAAGCTGTTTCAGGTATCTTGTACAACTAGACCAGGCTACTATTATAATTCAAAGATGATAAAATTTGAACAGAAGTAGAAGAAACCAAACATGAACAGCAAATGTTTAAACTGCATTCAGTATTACAGAACACTTTCTTTTATTTGAATAAGAACATTTTGGAATATCTAGAGAAATTTTATGGTTTTTAACTAACAAATTGCAAAGAAATGTGAAATGAAATTAATTCCACACCTAGAAAACCTGTTTTGAATGGAGGAGTCCTATTTTCCCCTCCTCTCAAACTTGTTTCTGTGTTGGATGGGTACATTTCAGTGGAGTATCTAACACTTGTGGTTGTACCTCAAAGAGAAGAACTACAGACCACTACAGGTAACAGCTGAGTTTCACCTAAGACCTAATAATTCACCTAATAATTTCATTTTACATTTCTGGACGACAGCCCAACCCAAAGCCAGCAGCAGCCAGTGTGCACTGTCATTTTTCTATGGAATGTCTACAGAAACACCTAAGTGAGAAGGGCAAGGATAGTCCATGGAACACTGAGAGCAGATAATGATTTTTCCTATTATCACTTCTCTATCTGAAATAATAAATTCCTTTCACAAGAAATATTTTGATAGTGAGGGTCAAAGATCTACTCCTATAAACAAACTGAGATTAACAGTACTGTAGATAAATACAGAGAGAATAAAATACTATTTACATGAAAAAGTACTGTAATACTGTATTTATGTTTATACCTTCTTAAAACTTGTAGGTAGATTTTTTGAAAGAAAGTAGATATTTTCTTTTGTGAGTAATATTTAATTACTTAGATACCACTAGTATTACTAGCTGCTATGGATATTTTCTCCTACTTGGGGAACACAGTACTCAACGCAGCAAGAAATGTTTCTGAGAGTACAATTTCCTTAAAAGATAGAAATAATTAGCAATATAAGGGGAAAAAAACTCCAAAACAAAAACTTCCCACAACAAGGTGCATAGCTTAGCCTCCCTGGCTCACTCACCCATTTAGTTTCAGCATGTGGCCACACACAACACAGTTAAATCAGTTCTTTATTATTTTATAATGTTAAAGGTTATTACCACAACACACAAAAGGGATAATAGTGGGTTCTTAAATTAGCATTTGCTTAGCTCAAATGCCACTGCACTAATTCCTTTCCTTAGAATCTAGCACAAACAGTATTGCAAATCATGCCTGCAGAGTGGTGGGCTTGGCTGTCTCCAGAACGGGACACATCTCCTCAGGGGAACAGGAATGGATGAGAAAGGACAGCCCAGGCCTCACTCTGCCACTTTGCAGGATCTTCAAACACAACACACTGACCACTGTGATGTAAAGATGACATTAACTCTCAGGATTTAAAAAACTCTTGTCAATCCAGATTACTCTCGTGCCTGGCTAAAATAATAGGAGATTTCTGCTAACACTACAAAGTATTCTGGGACTCTATCTGCAGTTTTATCAGGCTGACTTTTAAGTGAGCACATTGGGAATTCCCAAGTAGAAAGCTGTTGATGCCATAAGCATTTCCCTGTAGTACAAAATAAAATTTGTATTCATTATTAAGATTTAGGCCACCAACCCCTAATTTGAACTTTGCACAGGACAGAAGAGAGTACACCACTGCTGTTCAGGCAACAGATGAATCTGCTGCAGAGGAGCATCACTCCTGTTGGCTTACTGCAAGTGGGATGACAAATGTTCTCCATCTTCAATTTTTCCAGGCAGGACAAAGAACTGAGGACCAGAGAAGCTGCAGGTATTTCTCAGAGCTCTCAGCCTGCAATCTGAGGAGATCCCGAGCAGCCACTTTCATCTGGGGCCACTTTCGTAAGAGGACCTCCCCAGATTTTTTATTTTCTCTTCTGCACATGGTCAAGATGTAAAAAGATGAAAAGTGTTCACCTAGAGGAATGCACAGGGACTTCCAGTGCAGCTTTCTTGGGATATATATCCAAGTCTGCCTGCAGGACTCAAAGGTGTAGGGCCTTTACCAGATACGATCCCAGGTATGTGTCAAATCCTACACCTCTGTTTATGGGCAGCTTCTCCATTGTAGTGGGGAGACAGCTCTAGGAACCAGCACCCTTCTGACCATGCATGCCCCCTGAAAACATGGAAAGATTCCACAGAAAGCTGACATGAGCTTGGAAAGGAATCTAGATGAACACTTTTCATGTTTTTGGTCATCTAGACTACATTAAATGCCATTCAGAAAACAGACACTTTGTATAAGTTTATTTCACTGTCGTCTGGCTCCTCCTGATTTCTGGTGCTGAATTCTCCAAAACCATCTCTACTATCCTGAAACACACCCTTTTCACCTGGGATGTTTCAAGGACTGAGAGACCTGTTTGTCCATCTGGTAGCAAGGAAGGTTCTTTTATTTTACTTTTTCCCCCAGCAAAGAATACTTACATTAATAGCTCTTTTTTTTTCTCTTTTTAAAAATAACAGCATAATGCATCCAAATGTAAAGACACTAGGAGCCACCAAACAAACCAAGCACTTGAATCCACAAACAAACTGAATTTAGCATTTGTGAGATGTATTTTGCTTACAAGTGAGCTTTTCATGGATTTAATAACTTGAATATCCCCTCCGCTCGTAAAATCATATAAAACCTAACCAAAATCTCTTCTGCAGGATTAGACCTTTACATGTATTTCCCTCACAGCACAAAGAGCAGACCAACATCAAAGGGCATGCTGTGTTTATGAACAAGCTCTCTCTCTGCTCCAGCTGCCAAATGTATTCCTGTATTCCTGTAATGCACTGAGCGTTTGATAGTCCTTTAAAATGGAGTTTCTCTCCCTAGTTTTCTGGATGTACAAAAACCTCTACCGCTTTCCACTGACACACTGTCATCCTTTACTATGGTCTATCTCTTCCCTTCCAATAAAGTTGCATTGACTATTCCCAACACTGAGGATACTACATGGCTAACCTATAATTTCACCCATTTTTCCAGTGAAGGCCCTTTCCCTGAAAGCCCATCATTATCATTGCCAGTGTCTGTACAGCTTTGTTTCACACCCGTCTTGAATACTGAATTAAAACTTGAGAATTCTTAAAAATAGTACGGTGTCACTTTATCAGCCTCTTCAATAAAAAGAGTTAATATATAGGTAACAGCTTTCAATTTTATGCATTAGATATTTCTGTGCTCAAGACTCAATATTATAAATGTCTTGCTCTGTTTGAAAAGCATGGTTTGTGCACTGTGTTCTTGAAAGAGAAAAACTGAAGTGTATCAGAAGTGCATACAAATGTGTGAGTTTACACACCCCTGCTGCCATATCCAATCACTTTTTACACAAAGAGCACAGTCACACAACTACACAGTCAGACATTAGCTGTATTTACAGCAAACCAAAAAATAACTGGCCAAAAACTAATGCGGGCTCATACAATAAACCATTTTGTCAAAAATGTTGACCACAAGCTGCCATGGGACTTCACAGTAAACCTGAAAGTCGGTAAACAGGAGGTGTTTCAGACTAAAGGATAAAGATAAAAAGATCAATTCCTGAGCTCAGGACTTTTATCTAAGATATTTCTTCTGAGCATCTATGCTTTATACAAAAGATAATGTGGGTTGGTTTCATCTGCAACCAAAAGGCAAAAACAGAGCAAGATTTCTCTTGGCGAGCAGATTTCTGCTACGGTCAGGAAGCCAACACACTCTTGGAGCTGTGGTGCAGAGTGTTTCCAGCAGGATGTAGCATCAACAACAGGGATGGATGCTTCCTGGACCAGCTAAGGGCATTTAAGACACAGCACTCCATGGAGAGCACTGCTGTAGCCCACTGCCAGGTGGGAGGCATGGATCATAGCACCAAACGAATACGCACATAAAACATTTGTATCCTCCAGATTGAGATGTGAAATACAATTCCTAGTCTCTGCTGTTTTTCCTTCATCCCTCCCAGGAGCAGAAGGCATGCACCCAGGATAAAATGGGATTTTTGCCACATCCTCTGGCTCTTTTCCTTGGTCTTATTTGGAGTGAACTTTGAAAAGCTGGTCTCATCTGTGCCCAAGCCTCCATACCACTGCCTGGAGACTGAACTAGTTGTCAGCTTTATTTATTGTGTAATAACAAATAGCGAGTCTGCATCTCTGGTTCCCACAAGAGCCCATATGCCCATATCATAACTTTCTCCTTTTAGGGTTGCTTTTCCTGTCCTAATTTATACTTCCTAAGTTACAGTACATACATTTACATGGTTAATGTTCATATTGCTGAGATTACACCATTGTGATGCATGCAATATAAATGCCTAGACAGATGGATGCAGTATCACAGATTTCTGAAAGGAGGAGAACTTGCAAAGCCAGAAGCTCACACTTCAAGAAACCCATTTGCTGGCACAGGGGTCACTGAAAATAGATCTGAATGCTTAAGAAGCAGTGCAATACTCTTAAATAAAGTAATGCTGACAAAGGTATACACTCTTTCCTAGAAATAGGCTCTAGTCTGTTAGGCTGCCAGGAAATAATTGTCACAAAAAAATTCTGCTCTTTTCAAATTTATGATTTATAAAGAGTAAGTGCAAATCTGCTAAGCAAAGGAAGTCAGTGGGAAAGACCACTTTGCCAATAGCTTTTCTCTTTAAATAAAAATTGATATTAAAATGAGATACCTTATTAATTAAACCGAGGTCAGTCCTGCAGCTTTGATGCTTCACATACAACTCATTAAGTGAATTATTTCTAAGTGAGAAGTCACGATACAAGTCTAAATCACTACAGAGTAAACAATTTGGAGTGATACCAGGTGAGAGGTCTCTGGAAGAGAGCATCTCCCTCCATGTATTAATAATACAGCAATAAGACAACAGGTGCCGTTCTGCCAAGCTCTCTTGATACTTAGAATAAACTTGCTTCTCCAACCCACAGAGAATGGAAAAACAACCCCAAACCGGGTACAATCAAACAAAAGCAATGACTATAATACTACTGCTGATAAAAGAAAAAGTAAAATTGTTACTCGTGACCACTTCCCTCTCCTAGGGAGACATAGAGGTAATATATGGCAATCTTAATATTTCAGTTCCATAAATTCTGCTTTTCAATTCCTTTCTGATTGAAACAACAAAAAGAATTGCAGGCTTACTGATTTTTAAAGGTTACTGGCACGATAATGTCGACATAATAACGGAGCTTGCTTGAAAAGATACAGAGGTCAAATAGAAGCCACTGATAATTAGAGCAAAGAATCTAAAGCTGGTGAAATTCAAAAAGTCATGCAGACGCTACAGGAAATATACCTTTCTCTGCATAGCTGTGCTATAGCATGTTCCTACAGTTTGTTTCAAAGTCTCCCTTTGCCTTTCATCTTACACATATTTCGGCACTGTTGTTATGCAAGATGGGGAATCATTCATTTTAATGTGATACTAAGCATATTACCACAAAACCAGAAAGAAGCTACCGATTTACTGAGTATCTAATTAAAAAGCTCTACAATTCAAATTCTTTGCAGCCCCTCACTGCACATAAAAGATTTAATGCTGCATCTGAAAAGCCACATGTACAAAAAGCAAAGCATTTGTAAATGTTTCTGATATTTGCTTATTCTTTTCCTTCCTTTTGTTACAAAAGCCACAGCCATCACTCTCTTTAAGTGCTAATAAAAGCAATTTAATGACAGGTAGATTTGCCGGTTTGTAGCTTCTTTGAACCCCCAACACACTCACTAAAGGAAAGTAACTTTAGCTAGGAAAGAGATCCTCGCAGCACGATGGTGAATAATTCATCATTGCATTTTTCTTTTCATCTCATTTTGTGCCAGTAACGTACACAACTGAAAATATTGCAAAATCTAAAAGCAACCACAGACAAGGACTTCCAGCAGCAAAATACACATTAAACTAGCAGGCAGGTTTCCCCAGCTTATATAATAACAGCTTTAGCTCGACAGAACCCCCATCACTCACCGAGGACCGAATTCACTTGAACAAAAGCGGAGCCCAGTCACCAAATGCAGCTTTGCAGGACTCTCAATGCAAGATGCTCCTGTCTGCTGTTCGGTTCACACTTGCCTTTATAACTAAGCCAACCAACAACATTCAGCTGCTGAACCTGATGAATTATAAAACGGTAGCTCCCAGACTCTCATATTTTACATCACAGGGGGTGGTCATCCAGCATACACACTGCCTGTGTACATATATTCTGCTATAACTCATCCTGATAAACACATCAGTGCTGGCAGCAGTGACAGTAATTGGTGCTCAGGATGTACAAGCACAAACCAACAGAGCACACTCCCACCTTCTGCTCTGTGCAACATCTCTACCTGTCAATCACTGCACCTTGTTAAGGTGGAATGAGCAACTGCGCTTGGGGGAGAGGCAAAACTCAGAGAAGAAACCATCTACCAACACAAATTCTGCTCTTAAACATTTTTTAATGCAGTAGTAAATGTACCTTCAGTATCCTCTAGGTAACAATTTTCACGGGTTTTTTTTCCTAAATCTTCATAAAAATCTTCCCTTCTTAAAGACACAGTTCTCATTTAGCGACTAACACAGGGTTTGTTACTTCTACTATCATGAATGGAAATAATTCAGGCAAATTCCAGGGACATCAGCACAGAAAACCTAAAAGCATTACTCCATGCAGAATGACTGTTAAAAGCAGTACACTTGTTAGGGGAAGTTCTGTGCCCATTTTAAAATCCTCCTAAAATTGCTGAAAGGTTTTAAGATCATCCTCTAAATTATAAGGATATGTTTGTAATGCTCTTCACTCCTCTAACACTTTCTTTTTCCCATATGCTTGCATAGCTTTAAAAGTCAATATATAGATACAAAATAACAGAACCAAACACCTAATTACCATTAATCCAATCAATTAAACTAAACATTTTCAAATGGGATTAATTACAGCAATAAAAATCACAATTGTTGCACGTGCCACAAATTAACACTCAGAATCAGCCCCTAACAAGCAAAGCTGGTTATGGTAATGGTAAAACACAGCCAGGGATCAGCCACTGGAAAGGCATTTGTAGGGCAATTTTTTTATGAGGGAGCAGAAGTTGCTCTTTCAGAGTTGAGCTCCAGGAATTTTGTATGTGCTTTACACAAACTCAAGGCTATTTGTTTGAGGATAGAGTGGGAATAAACACTTTATTCAAGAGGATTTTTTATTTCTACATCACTGGTGATGATTCTCAGAGGGTTCCATTTGGGACCTGAACACTTGATCCCACTCCTTTTGTAATGGGTTAAAACTTTACGTTTGTTCATCAAAACTGACAAAACTATTCCAGTAAGACTGTTGCCCCTCTAGTTTGTTTAAGTAAATTTCCAGACTTTAAAGGATAAGGAAGGTGAAACCAAAAGGACAATAGGTTTCACAAACATTTTTTTATCTGTTTAGTAAACTGTTAATATGAGTGGGGGGTTTGCTATGATTGATAACACAGTATCAGCTTATCCGCTCAGTAAACCTAGGATTCCAGGAACTCAGCAGATTGAGCCTAAAAATTCCAGGAATCAGACAAAGGAAAATTACCAACCTTCATCTTCAGACCCCAGGAGGTGTACTATGACCACCTAAACACAAAAGAAGAATACGCAGAGTACTACACATCAAGCCGGAAGAAGGACTGTATAAGAACTCCACGGAAAATCAGGAGAGTGTGACAGTGGTGGAGCGGAGACTCCCCTGTCGCCCAGCGCTGATTTGCTTATTGCTTTGCCCGCTGTAATTAATAAATTCTCAATTGGTTTTACTTGGCATATTGTTGGCTCAATTTTTAACACTTTCATTTCCCATGCCTGTAAAACTCCCCCAGTGTTTGGTGCCATGAAGAAATGCAGTCCTTGGGAAGGTGAGCACAGTTGTGTGAGCGGTTGGGCATTGCCTGGATGCTTTTCCACGAACAACTGGGCTGAGGAATGCAAATGAAGCCTGTGCCGGCAGCCCCAGGCAGAAACCCAACCCTTCTCACCATCTGGAGTGACTGATGTGCGTCACAATGTGGGAACAGGGTGTTGCATTTCATGCATAGCAAAAGCTAGTCCTGTATGTGTATATATATATATATATCCCATTCCGCCTGTTCTCAGCTGCTTGTCCCACCCCATTCCTCATTTGTCTCTTTGTGTTCAGCACCTTTACTATCTGAGAAAAAAATCACTCCAGGCCAGAGGCATGAGCAGTGTTTCTGCATGTGCTGCTGGCTCTTACTACAGAAGGCTGTATGAAAGAAAAACTCTCTAGAGTTGGGTAGCAGAATGTAGGGGAGACATACCAGGATTTAATCTGAGTAATGATTTTGAAGTCTCTGTCTTTCTCAGAGGCAAGGACAACTGAGATCCAATTTCTGGATTCTCCAGTGATGCTGACCAAGAATAATCCAATATGGGCAGAAAATATGCCAAATGATAAACGCAGGCTCATTAAGAAGCAGAAAAAAAAAAAGAGTTTGTGCTACTGGATTTGTCTTTTAGAGCCAAATTCTATTCTCAGGGGCTTACATATTTCACGTGCACATCATGGAGGTTCCCTAAAATGGCCTGATTACAACAGATTGTTGTCTTGTGCACTAATTAGGGTTTTCTGACCTATTTTTAATAAGAAACAGTTGCAAACCATATGTGCCAGAATGCCCTATTTTCCTCTTTGTTTTGCCTCTAAGAGGCTTCCTAAGGATCTGTGTAAACATGACACTGCCTTATAACAATTTGCTGCCACATGAATAAGACACAAGCAATGCATGGTTGAATGTCCTTGACCAACATAACACTCATGCTAAAATTCAGCTCCTACTTACTGAAGCAAATGTTTGTAAAAGTGACCAATATTTCACTAATGTAAGGCACAGCAATATTTCATAGCTGTGAGTAGGTGGCATACATAAACCAGAGTCTGCGGCATTACATAAGATCCACCATTCCAAGAGAAATTGCTACCCTGCTTCACACTTGAAATTTTTAATTAGTTTTCCTGGCTTCCATGTTACCTTTCCATGGGTAATAAAGCTGATACTGCCATAGTAGTCAACTATGTGAACAATGTGGTGTAAAAGCGCTACCTTCGAGGTGATTTGATACTCTCAACACATGAGCGTATGTCCATGAGCCCCATGTCCTTGGGGCTCTGTTATTACATTCTAGTGCAGAATGTGAGATTTCACATTCAAACATATTCACTCCACTGACAGGTGTGTGAAAATCCCATATGGCTGCCAGATTTCTGTATACCTACATATATATATATAGAGTGTGTATTTTTAAGGCATTTGTAACAAACACATTTGGTATTGACTCTGATGTTCTTCACTTCAAGCTGAAAAATAGAACTGATCTAAAAATGAAAAAAACCCAAAAAACCAGAATACAGTAGTGTTACCATTTGCTACCAAAACATTACTTCTTTCTTCCATAAATCACATGGACTATATTGACTACATATCATGGATATCCCATTTGCTGTCTAAAGTGAGCACACAGATCACTGGGGAACAATCAGGGCACTCAGCTGGAATAACAAGAGCAAAAGAAACAAAGGTAACTTCAAATTAAAAATAACTACAGGTAGATACTATCCATATCACAAATTAGCTAGTACTGGTCACTTGCACCTCAATGAAGCAAAATTAGATCTCCAGGATCTCCACAGCGTGGACCTAGAGTTTCAGGAGAAAAAATGTGCACCAACAGATAATTCCCAGGCCACACCAGTGGTATGGATGACCAGTACTCTGGGTAATAATCTTTGCAATGTGACCTAAAATGACATCCTGAAAACTAAAGAGGTATTTATTCAGTGTCCTGCATTTAGCAATCTTCAATTTCTTTACTGATATTTTGTCAGGCTTACACTGGATACATTTTCACCCTGGATTTACACTCTTTGACCTGATAGCCTTTTCATGGCAGTGTCAGAGAGTATCTCTGCAGCAAAGAACCTAGCAGGATATAAAAAAGGACTGGGCATTTATCACATAATATCATCCAGAAGAGCAGTAATGACAAGAAGCCCAAGTTTTCCAACAAATCGGGGGTGTAAAAACACTTTGTTTCTTACAGGTGTTTTTTCTTTCACAGCAGGCTCAACCCACTGCTCTGCCTCAGTCTACATCACTTTACAACAGCCCAGCTTATCCTGGCCCCCATACAGGACAAAGAGTATCAAGGGCTGCAAGTCACTTCCCACCTTCCTCCCAGCAAAGGCACAAATTTAGCTCTCCCTCCCTAATCCTAAGCATTACCATGAAATCTGTATGAGTTTGGCTAATTCTGAGCTCTGCATTTCTTCTAATTAAAGTCAGCTGAGCATAATTGTAGAGGTCTTTTATTTTATTATTTGATAAAGGCAAACCCCAGTTACAGGGAATTTCCCTGCCTATACACTCCAAGGGGTAGTAGGTGAAATAGAATCATCATTCCTTTTGAGTACAGAAATCTATCAAACTTTTAATTCCAGCTGAGATCACAGAGGATTTACAAGTTTCACTAACTACTCCATTGTCTGTGGTCTGAATCCAATGAGAATGTATCCTTTTAGAAATATATGGTAAAATAGTACACATTGAGTCAGACAGATTCCATCGCTGTAACTTACATACATCCCACTCTGCAAAATAAACATCAGTGACAATGTAAATTAATTTAGTTGCTGTGCCAAGGCAATAGAGAAATTAATTTTCTTTCAATGTTGCACACATGAAATTTAATGTAAGAACAGTTTTAAAATTGTTTCAGTTCCTAAGATTAATCCTCATAAGTACAAATGAATAAAACTGTATACTTAAATTAATTAAGAAATTAGCTGGCACAGGGCTTTGAAGATGCAAAGGACTGTACAAGTGCTATCGCTATAACAATATTTTTCTGTGTTACAATACTTTCCTTGCTCAAGTGACATCTCTTTTGCTACAAGTGCAGAGTGAAAGCTCAAGTCCTCTTTCTGAATGAGCACTGTGTTTGAAAAAATACTGAAAAAAGAGAATTTAAAAGGATATTCAGCTAGGTCTGAATGAACAGATGCCCAAGAGAGCAATTTAAGTTGATCAAGGGCAATGACAAGGACTTGCTTTGCTAGTTAGGAAGGCTGATCTCTCCTAATGGTGGCTTCACAGTCTTAAGAATATGAATGATCCTATCAGTAATAAAGAAGAGCAGCTAAAAGGGAGGAAGACCAGATGGCACTTTCCCTAGAGCCTCTGGAGAGGCTGTCTGGATTTGATTTGATAAGCCTTTTATAGCACCCTGTGAACCTGGAATAATATGGCAACCCATTAATAAGTCAGCAGATATCACAGGAACAGTCTGATATTTCATAAAAATGTTTATTTTCTGTATGGCTTAGGTTAGTTCAGTTGCTTAAAAGAACTAAGAAACTTGGAGAGATGGTTCAGAATCCAGAGCTAGTTTACATTTTTTTGTTGCTGTTTTCTTTTCTCAACTTTTGTTTTCTATTGAACCATGTGTTTGCTTTTGCTATTCCCTTTTAAATGAGTTAAATTTTTCTGAAGCTTGATATTCAAATCCAAAACAAATCATAAAGGACTTAATAGCTCTATGAGCTGGAAAAAAAAAACCAGCTAAAGATACATTTTCTACTAGATAAAAGTTTAAATGTAGTAGCAAACCAGACAAGCATCTTTTACATATCTTTTACACAAACAGAAGGTCCCACAGGCAATTCCTTGTAAGCCTAATGCAGGAAGCAAATGAGTTAACAGCTTCGGATGGCAAAGAATGGTGGAGCCATGAAGATCCTCCTTGGATTCGCAGTTTAACTCTGCGTGCACTCTGTGGTGGGAGGAGTAGGAGGCTGATTTGGGAAGAAGTACAGCACAGGAATGATACACTTGACTCCTCTGAGGATGGTGATGAAAATCTGTCAGCTTGGCATAGGCCTTCACGTTACCTACAGCAAGAACTGACACATGGAGAAAGCAACAGCTCTACAGACATTACAGTGAAATCCACAGAATACAGATGGAAAAGGCTTTTAAGATCATGGAGTTGAACCATTAACCCAACACTGCTGAGTCCACCATCAAACCATACTCCCAAGCAGCATGCCTAGCATTTTTTGAACACTTCCAGGGATGGTAATTCCACCACTTCCTAGGGCAGCCTGTTCCAATGCCTGACCATATTCAGCAAAAAAAAATTTTCCTAATATTTACTCTAACTTGCCCTGATGCAACTTGAGGCCATTTCCTCTTGCCCTATAACTTGTTGCATGGAAGAAGAGACTGACCCCCACCTGGCTGCACCCTCTTTCCTCGTAGCTGCAGAGAGCACAGCACAAGAGGCAGAGTGTGTGTGGTGGAGAAAGCAGAGCTGCTTTGTTGGAGAGTCCTGTGACAGTACTGCAAGGGGCTGTCCATGGAAAGGGAAACACAACCAAAAAACAGTCTTCATGAGAAAACAGGGAAATTCAGGCCTGCATTTGTGGTAGATTGGAAAAAATAAGCGGCATCGCCTGAGGATGCCTCCTGCACTGATTGTGACAAAGAGCTAGCACAGGAATCAGTACGCACACATACACTCTCAGATTAAGTTTTCCCCTCCTACAGTTTTCTTTCAGGAAAGAAAATCTGAAGCCTGGATGACTAACTACAATGCAGATGGCAGAGCAGTGTAGAGATACAAGCTCCAAATGAACTAGCTCAGATGACACCACAAGAGAATTTAACCTACTCATACTGAACTCCATGGTTATGCTGTTCCTGGAACCTGAACATGCACAGCAGTTTAGGATTCAGACAAGCCAAAGAAGGACAGCAGGTGATATTCAAGCTAGATCTGTGCCAGCATTCTTGCAAATTTACGTCTGCAGTTTTTTGCCATTACTTGTGAATGTGACAAGAAAGTACCTCCCAGCAAGAAGTAATACGTGGAATTACAGCAGCATCAGAACAAAGTATTGCTCTGAAAAGAAAGGAAGAAATAATTCTTTTTTAGGATATAGAATACTCTCTTTCAGCCCTGCAGGAATCATCCATAGCCTTGCATGGTTCACCAGACTGCTGAAATGGCAGATTTACTGTCTTGGCTCTGATGCCAGGGCAATTAATTCAGCACTCACCAGACACCCTCTTGGGTAGCCAGGGTGATGGTTCTCCCTACCATCTTTATTTGAGGGGACACCTAGCTACCTTTTGGGTAGCTAGGGTGATGGTTCTCTGGCAAACTTTATTTGAGGGGATTGTCATGCTCAGTGTATTCCCACACTGTCTGGGCATTCTGAAGGTGGGAATAGCAACGACACTTCATCTACAGGCCAGCAGTAACCATGAGCAGGGAAAATGTCTGCCATCCCAGCACATTTACACCTGGTAACTAACTTCCACAATCTGAACCCAGCTGGGCACTTAAGGACAAGCCACCCTTTGGAGAGGATTCTGTCTGAAGGGACCCAAGAACCAGGACTCTGATTAGATGCTCTGTTCTTGAACTACTTATAGCTCGAGGATTAATTAGGAGTGGGAAAGTGCTCTAAGACCTTTAACTGAAGAAGTGAAGAATGAAAGGAGTTGAAATCTAAATACTTATTATCACTACAGTATCAGAATCTCTGACTGAAACCCTACAGAAATAACTCACGCTATGTAGATCCAACAAGAACATTGTCTTAAGGTTTCATAAATGACAAAATGGGATTTATCTGAGAATGCTGAACAACTGAATAGAGAGGTGGTACGTGTTAAAACTCAGAATGTGCAGTTTTCAGCACTTTAATTTATAGGTACCTACTCCTGTGCTCTGCCCAACTTTCTGCCAGATAATACCAAAACTGAAAACATAGCATTTGGAAAATAAAGGCCAAAGATAAAAGCTAAGAGCAGCAGTGGGCAGTTGATGGCTTTCTCTTACTTGTGCTTGCAACTCAACTGCTATTTTAGCAGAGCATCTTGGAAAAGAAAAGCAGGAACAAATGGCAGTAACTGGGAACTAGGGACATTTGTTGTAAGAATTTTTCTGTCCTTGTGTCCTGGGATGGAAGCTGCTTCTGTGACTCAGTTTCTCAGCTCAACACTACTCCATGCAGGTATTGTGAATATACACTTAAAAAATTATGTATATAAACATTTATCCTGCAGGCCACCTAAGCACCTTCAAAGCAAACAGTTCTGCAAGAGCTGGAGAGTCCAAGCAGTGATTTTTTTCTCCTTTTACCCACAACTAGAAAAAAACCATACATTGGCCCTCTCAATGTTAATATTGCACAGCAGACAGAAATATATGTCAGTCTGAGGGACATACAAGGAAACAATATAAAAGTACTGTCGCTGAGTAGGGATAGAAAATAAAGGAACTTTTGCAGGTCCACTTCTCAGAGAATACATTGTTAAAATGTGATTTGGGGACAGAATAATCATACTTGAATGAGAACAATAAGAACAAAATGATCCTGAGGTGAAGATGTAGAAAGTAGACAATCCATACTGCTTTGTGCCAGTAGCGAACAAGGACTTCAACAACAAGGTATAAAAACACATTAAGGTGATGAAAATGGGCCACTTTTGAAGGAGACAATATGACCCTCACAAAGAAAACCTTGTGTACAGTACAAGATAAAAGGACAGGGCAGTTTGGATTATGGCTCCCTGTTGAGACTGTAGTCAGTTTCATATCTTCATAGATGGGATGTGCCCTGGCAATGCGTGACCCTGTGGATATCCTGGCATTGTGCCTGACAGCAATGAAAACCACGGCCCTGAAAGCATCATCAAAGTTCTGGGCATGCAAGAATTAGTTAGCCTGCACAGAAATTTATGAGGGGGGAAAAAAATCTTTTTGCTTTCTACCAGTAGATTTAATTACTTTACTTCACAGTAAGAATCCCATTGGGCTACTCCTTCCCGCTGAATTAACAGAATTTTAGGAGGATGAAAAATGCAAATCCTATGTGTATATTTTGACTACACTACCTACATCCTAATAAAAAGAAGAGACAAGTAGATAAAGCCTTTCTGAGTATGATCAAATAGCAAAGCAGGGAAAAAAACTTGTAGTGAATATATGGTTTGTTCTCTGTTATTTTAAATGATTTTATGATTTTTTTTGTGTTTTCACAAATTAATGATCACACGGGAGTTAGTAGATGCCCTCTGCCTGCATATGATTTATGAGCATTATATTGACAGTATTTACAGTATAATATTTTTTATATATAATATTTTTTATTTTCTTGCCTGGTGAGGTGTAAATATTACCACTGCATTTCTTGTGCAAATATTCCTATGAAATAGATTAATTATAAAAATATTAGTAACAATAAGTTTACCCAGACATTTGATGGAAATTACATGCAAATGATTACAAGCCTAGATGAATTGTTCAATTATATATACATGTTTCTTGTAGAATTGCTGAAGTATGTGTTTGGCTTTTCTCAGAAACCTAAGAGACATAAATTTGAAAGTCACTTCAATAATTACACCTGTAACATATTTCTATACCCATATTATATAGGATGAAGAATGGAGTTCAATACCCTGCTTGGTTTGCAGCTAATTTTCAAATGTCTGGTTTTAAACTACAGACTTCATGACTTAAGAAGACTTAGAGAAAATTAGGGAAAAATCAATTAAATATATGAAATCAATGTATGTTAAAATTTAACATGTTAATGTTGACAGGGTTATTTCGAGGTCTTTCTTTGAATTAAACCACCAGAAACTCAGGCCTCTTTCTTTCGTTTCTTTTTTTTTCTTTTTTTTCTGGAAGAATTAAATCCATTTGGGATCCTAATATGCATTAATTCAACACAGTGCTCTCTTCAAATGATTGATTTTCTTTACCTTCCCTTTTACACCTGGTGAATAAATTTAACAGCTTCCTGTGGGCATGAAACACCAACTGGCATTAGATTGGATGTTGCAGCCAGAAATTATTTTTAATCTTTCAAACCAAACCAAAATCCTCCTTCTCATGTAATAGCAGTTATAAAAAAGACATAGCTTATATTCAGTTCATTAAAATTTAAGGGTATATGCTGTAAAGAGAAATGACAAAGGAACAAGCCATTTCAAAACTCCGATTAGTCCTTAATATTGTACTCAGGAAGCAAAATGCCATTATATGGTATATAATCACCAAGGACAGAAATTGACAGCTGAGAAAATACAGTTTTGGAAAGCTATTAATTTTTTTAAAGTAATCTTACTGGGAATGTCCATTTTAATTTAAACTATTGACTTATTTTATCATTGTGATAAATGTTATGATTTCTGAAATCTAAATAATGCTTCAAATTATTTTCCACATCTGAGGACTCTTTACACTTGAAAGGCAACCTACTATGTTAAGGCATATCCTGTACTGAGCATCATTAGGATTAGAATAATTTTACAGTCCACTTGGTAAGTCCAGAGGGAACCTGACGAAAGGCTCATGGATCTAATCCTGCAAAGAGGTACTTCACCTCTGCAAATTCATGCTAACACATGAGGGAGAAAAAAGACAATGATTATGTTTACAGTTGTTCCAACAGCCTGGGAGGGAGCTCATCATGTTGCCCAATACCAAAAGACAAAACCCTTGCAACGGTGTTGCCTAAAGATTTTAGGTTTCAACCAGGAGAACAGAGCTGCCAGGACCCAGAAACTCACCTGGACTATCCTGTCACTTCGGCAAAATCATAATGTCCTAACAAAATGTATCCTACCAAAATATTTTCCCTCTACTCTTGGCATGAAGGACAAATATGTAGAACAGGTGCTCATTTCTTTGTTATTTTTTTTCCCCCTCTGACACATGGAAAGAGTGCCTGTTGTGAATACCCAGATGCACCATCATCAGTGAACAGTTTCTCCTATTACATGACAAGTATCCTACCTAAAATCAATAAATAGTTTTATAATGGAGTACACGTGACAAATAAAGTCCCACAGTTGATCTTTCATCATTTGCTTTTTGCTTATTTTGTCTTGATTTCTCTGGCTTAACATACAAATGGTACTGCAAGAGAAGAAAAAAAACCCAAACCAAAATAGATTATCCCAGATTTGGGGCTTTAGAATGGCATGACGAAGATTCAGCATAGTTCCTCAGCTATTTTAGTCCAGGTATCTATACAAATCCCAACTATCTTGGCAAACACAAATCAACCTCAATTGCATATACATCAGAAAGGAAAGGAATCAACTGGCAAACTCTCAATGTATTTTATGCAAGCTTTCTATCTCCCTCTCTGACTTTTTGGTCTCCTTTGCCATCATCACTAAAAATGAACTCCTGTTACAGGAAACAAGGGGGTTATCTCTTTGCTCTGCTGCTTCTATTCTTCTCTAGCCCAGCAAAGGGATGCTGTGCCTCTGGAAAGGCATCACAAACAGTTCTGCTGATAAAGTGCTCTGGAAGTGGAGAAAGTAATTCCCAGAAGCAAAATGGATTGGTGTGTGCCTGCATGAGCGTCCACAGGGGTTATTCATGGCAGGTCTGTTCTATACAGAAGCACAAGAACAATTACAGAATGCAGCTCATTTCCTAACAACTGTTCACAAAAGCACATTGGCACTGGGAAGAAAGGTGGATTTTAGGTTAAAAAGTGCCATTTGTTCCCTTGGCTTCATTCAACTGGTTTTATGTCCCCACAGTTCATGAAACTGATTGATAGCACATATTAAAAACTGCAAAAAATGCATTAATTAAAAAAAAAAGGAATCTATGTAGATTCATGAAAATTGGTACATGAAAATTATGTGGCATTCAATCAGCAACAAATGGGCAAATTGGGGTGACCCTCAAGCTCCTGGCAAGCTGCCAGTGCAGGAGCTGGAAAGACTGGATGGTGCCAACAAGTAGCTCAGCACACAGCAGCACTGAGCTGCATGGAGATCTCAAATTGAGCATTTGTCCTGGTGCTCTGACATTCAGATTGCTGGGGAAAAAGGTACTTTAAAAAAAACAACCTTTCTACCCCATGCTCATGTTTTGCACTTCTTGATGTTCTAATGAAACAGGGGTATCTCTGCCTCACCCCAATCAGCTCTGCTTTCTGAAGTGCTGACACTGCCAGGGATGGCATAACCCCAGTGACACAGGACCCTGGGCTGGTTAGAGCTGTGGACTGGGTGTGAAAGATTGCTGGACTCAGAAAATGGAGATTTTATTAGAAACTTGACATTTTTAATTAGAGAGACCTCAAAGGCCACATTTATAATTAGTAACTCAGATGTTTCCCAGATGATTTCTGTGACCTGAGGCAACCTGGAGTGCCCCATGTCTGTCCCACTGTCCCAAAGTTTAACCTGGCTCCTGGGACTGGTCTTCTACCTGAGCAGGTTTCCAAATCATATAGAGCTGGGACAAAATGTGCCAGAGAACCTGCGAACAATTTAACAGCAAGGGCAAAAATATTCCTGTTTGGGAATACTGCCAAACATTGTTTACTAGCATATATGACTCCAAAGTGATTATTTGAAATCAGAGACAGATTATGCAGGGATTATACACAATTTTCTTCTGGCAGATCATGGCTCCATGGGACGAGAAGCTCCACACTTCCAGCCATTGCTGCTTTTAACTCAGGGACTCTAAGGAGCAGCAGACCCCACATCTGCACTCCTATTCTCTCTGTCTTGTCCTCTCAGAAAGTCTTACAGCCAGAAATGAGCTGTAGGTTCCCTTCTTCTTCCTGTGATCCTTTCACCTCTCAGAAGCTTCTTCTAGCTTTTAGCACCTTCTCTTCCCCAGACCCTGAAGGAGCTCCCTCCATCTCACCCCCAGGGACACCATCTGGCCTAGTCATTTTAAGGAACTTAACAGTGAACAACTAAGTAAACCTCTAAATATTGTCTGCCACATTCAGCACTAATTTTAGGCCTCTTAAAAATGTCAAAATTGAAACAGAACAAACTGATGCTCTATGATCTTGTTTTCAGAAAGCTCTAATTTTCAATATGAATCAAGGTGACATTTGTTTCTTCAAAATTGTCCTCTCTCTGTACCCAAAATAGGATAGTCATCAGCCTCTTAGTCCTCTTGAAAATCTGAAACACATTTTAGCACTTCCACAAGCATATTCCCTTTAAGGACAGTAATTGAGACACAGACTTTACACCTGTGGATTAAGTAATGACACACATCAGGCAGATAGCTCAGGGCTAAGCTAAGCCCTGGGACACTGTCTCAAACAGAGAGGGCCCACAGGCAGCTATTTAGCTTCTCCCTGTTAGTCAGCATTGACTGAATTCTGTTTTTGCTTACACACCGACATCCCCTCCTGGGCTGCATGCCCCTAACATAGGGCACCATCTCCACAATGAACTCCTCAGCTGGTGTCATTATTTGGTATCACTGGTCAGCATCCCAGACATTTAGGTAAATGCTGAGAGAGTGCTTAAAATATAATTACTATTGCACTCCTTGGAAGCTCTGGTGAAAATTCAGTTACCTTTGGCTTTCAGATGAAAAATACGATTTTTTCTTAACTACACATTTTTTCATGCTAGCCTTTGGGCAGAATTTACCACTCACATAACTCAAGACAGAGAATCGGGAGTCTGTTGTGAAGGTTTTATGGGTTCAGCTGAGGAAATAATTTTGCCTCTGCCCTTACATACCATTTGTTGGTTTTTTGAGGCTTTTTCCCCCATGTAGCCATTGAAGCATAAACTACAGCAGAACTTGCCTCCAGAGGAAGAAAACAGAACAATGCCATGCACCTTCACAATATGAAAAAATGGCACCAAAACGGCACTTCTGATGCCACAATGCAAACAAATTTCACCAGGGGCTCTCTGTTAACACTGAGATCACAGCCACAGAGTTGGAGCCCATCCTTTGCACCCCAGTTCTCATGCATGTGGCTGAAAAGTTGGCCAAGCCTTAGATAACACATGGATCCTCCAACTGGCTGCTCTGCCATTGCAGACCCTAAAGTTCAGTTTCTAGCAGTGAAAGATACGGCTCCAGAAAGGGCAAGACAGACTCAAAGCAACATTTCCTGGGAAGTGTTTAAAAGGTGTGTGGATGTAGCAGTTGTGGATATGTTTTAGTGGTGAACATGGCAGTGCTGGGTTAAAAGTTGGATTTGATGATCTTAGAGGTCTTTTGCAAAATCCTTAATGATTCTACGATTCAATTAAAAGTTCTTTCTGATTCCATGGGGAAAAAAAGCTCTGAGCAATGGTGTAGATACATCATTAGGTGAAGATAAGAAAATTCTTAATAGTGTTGTAGAACATAGGGAACTATTCACAAAATACTTCTATTCAGCTTTCGGAAATAAATAGGATGACTCACTTTTCTTATATGGAAGGGATGAGATACGTCTGTAATTAGTAGAGTGTACACCAAAAACAAAACAGAAACTAAACATTATTAATTGGGAATAGAAGATTATATATAAAGAGACATGATGACTCAATGTCTAAGAGCCCTTGAAGTGACAGATGAGGATACATCTGTTTTATGAATTTTTCTCCTTTGTGCACCTTGAACAGCAGAGAAAATCCAACAGGCTGAAAGAACTGTGATCCAGATGGACAGAAAATATGCCTGGGTAAGCACCAAGTAGTCAGTCTAATATCAGTGCAATTAAAGTAATTTTTAAAAAAGGAAAGAGCTGGGAATGTATTACCATTGACATGATTTTATTGAAAATATGCCCTCTCAAAAACAGCCTCAGTCCTGACTGTAAAAAGAGGACCAATTAAAAACACCCTTTAGGTGTAAAAGTGTTCTCTGACTTTCTAAATGAACAGTCTATGCATCGTTCAGTATCAGTAAAGCCCATATTAAGTAACAAGGAAACGGTTTGTATTTTAAAATGCTATTTAAAAGCATAAGATGATTTGTGAATGAAGATATTTTCAGTGAGGTTTCACATGGATAAGTCCAAACTCACATATTTTCCAGCATTTTCATCAATGCCTTTGAAAGCTAAGCCTCTTAAGGACTAAATGCAGGCTAGAACAAATACAGTTAGAAAAGGTAACATAAATTAGAGGATATAAGCCCTGTTTTATGATGTGGTTAATTGACTAAGTTAGACCTCGTTGAATGAAATTTGTCTGAATATAGCCATCAAATACGAGATTTTATATATATATATATACGTATACATATATATGAAGTAATAAAACCAAAATCCATTTCTGTTGATGCTTGAAAAGAGTGACTTTGCAGTAAAAAATGGCTGGGTAAATCATGTGGGTTTGGTGTGCTTAGACTGAACAGAAAAAGGAGTAAAATGCAAACTTAAAATGTGGTTTTGGGTAATGAGGAAACTGGTATGAAAACATTGAAAGAAATTCTGTTGTCCAAAAATGATGGTGGAACACTGGGGCAAAAGCCAAAACATCCCCTAAGAAAGACAGCTGGGGAGTGGAAGAAATTCTTATAAAGGCTTTTAGTTTGGCAAAGAGAAAATAGGAAGTTCCAATGTAGGGCCTTTTTCATGGGACAAAATATTAGGTACTTAATGACCTTCATTTAAGAAGGCATGAAAAGAAGAGATTAGGAATTGAAAGACAGAAAAGTCCACATGGGAAATAATGCACATACTTTAATAGCTATTAAAATGAATAACCACTGGAATAAATTAGCACATGAATGGCTGAATTTTTAAGGTCCCTTTTAACCCAAACCATTGTAGGATTCTATGATCACATTTTTATGATTTGAAAAGCTTTTTGACCTATTCCTCCTCTAGATTTTTACGCCTGTGGAAATATAATGGGTGCAGCCCTATTCTGACATTACAGAAATTCATAAAATATCGGTTTTCTTTAAATGTTTGTGAATTTTTTTCACATTTAAACACTGTTAGTGTCTCAAAAGCAGAATTTTGATTAAACAAAGATTCCCTTAAAATATGCTGAAAAATCCCTTACATTTAATGAAACTAATCTAAATTGTAAGCAATTTTATACAGAAAAGCACAAAATATGAATGCATATGAGAACCTCTGAAATACATGAAAGTATAATAAAGCACCTCGGTTCTTCCCAGCATAATGGTGCTCTGGGTGAGCTCTTCATCTTTCCCAAGCACAAGCTCCTGTCCTGTTTCCTGCATCATTCCTACTCCTCTTTTCACCTCTGTACCAAAACAAGTATAGCTTAATCCTTAATCCTCCAAAGCATGCTGGGATCGTGAAATTAAATGCATCTGAGATCTGTAGATGCTTTTATGAGCTAATTAATGAAACTTTAAGGAAGAGAAGAGCAGACAGCAGAAATCTGGTTTGTTCCATGCTACAGTAAGGTTTGCAATAAAAGAAGCAGTCAGATGGAACAAAGATGTTCCCCCGTAACCAAGCAATGCACATCTCTTCTGTCATCTACCATCAGCAGTAATTCACATCAGAGCTCCACAGGGCTGCAGCATTACAGTGGGCTGGCAGAGCTGTCCCTCTCCTCAGAGGGCAAGTTGGATACTCGGCACAGCAGGAGATTCGCCTTAATATTTGTAGCTTACTTTGAATAACCTCGTTGTAGGCATTCGTGCAGAAGGACAGCCTGAGACACTTGGGTTTGTTCAGCCTGACAAGTAACACTCAAAATGGGATCTTGTTGCTGTCTACAGTTACCTAATGACAAGGTATAGAGAAAAGTCAGAGAGATCATTCTTAGAGGTGCACAAAGAAAGGATGAGAGGCAAAACCCATAAATTCAAGCAAGAGCAGATCCTGACAAAACCCAGGAGTACAAAACAAAAAAAATCAGCACGAGCATGATGAAATACTGGAACATGTTACCCAAAGAGGCTGTGGATCTCCCCCACTGGAGATACGAAGAACTTGACTGAGGAAGGCTAACTAAGTAGCCTGGATCAGGTGGCCACCCTTGAGCAGAGGGTCGGAATAGATGGTCTTCAGAGGTTCCTTCCAACCTGAATCACTCTCTGTTTCCATGTAATTCATGGACAGTTTTCTGAGCATTCCCTATTGGAATAACTCTCCTTCTGTTAACATCAGGTTATTGAATGCTTTTGGAAAACTCTATTCCCCAGCCATCAATATTACAGGACCATTAAGGAGCCAGCTTCATCATACCATTTTTCTTTATTTGTGCTTCAATAAAGTATTTATGCATACTTTTCCTTCTGTTTATGTCAAGATTTTCACCTAGAGACAATTATTTCCACAGCATTTAATTATGGTATCAAGAGGTTGACATTGAACCTTTTGAAAGAGGCCCTGACTCTCATTGATGTAACTTCAGAGACCTGCCCCCCTGCACTACAACAAACTTAAATGCATCGTGTTTTAAAAAGATTGTTAGGTTTTAATTTTGCTCTTTGACCACAGCTTCATTCAGATTCTGATCACCTAGGAAGGTGTAGTAGCTCAGAAGACCCAATATCACATTTCCTGCTAATAAGGAAGGACACTCCTTCCCCTGTTTTCTTTCCCTTGTTAATCTGACAAGCCACTAACACCCCAAAATTTGGTGCAAGTGAAATGACTCTAAGTATTTTCTGCTCCTATTCTCCATAATTTTGAAGATTAAAAAAAACCCCTATTCTTGTATTGTTTGAGCTAACATGAAGACATTCTTTCCTTTAGTGAAAACAAAACAAAAACAAACAAACAAACAAACAAAAAGAAAACAAAAAAAAAAAAAGAAGAAAGAAGGAAAGAAAATGGAGGAAATTCATAGAATGGTTTAGGTTGGAAGGGACCTGAAATTTCATTTAGTTCCTACTTTACTGCCACAGGTAGAGGACCAGATTTCTCAGGGCCCCATCCAACCTAGCCTTGAACACTTTCAGGGACAGGATATTCACAACTTCTCCGGGCAACCTACGCCAGTGCCTCACCACCCTCAAAGTAAAGAATTTCTTCTAATTTCTTCTTAATATCCAATCTGAACCTGCCTTCATTCTGTTTTGAGTCATTATCCCTTTTCCTATCACTACATCTCCTTATAAAAAGTTACTTCCCAGCTTTCTTGTAGCCCCTTTAGGTACTAGAAAGCTGCTTTGCTGTCTCCCTGAAGATATCTCTTCTCCAGGCTGAACAACCACACCTCTCTTCATAGAAGAGGATCTCCCATCACCTGTTCTTCTCCATGGCCTCCTCTGGACATGTTCCAACAGGACCATGTCTTTCCTGTGCTGGGGAACCCAGAGCTGGATGCAGCACTCCAGGTGGGGTCTCATGAGAGCCAAGCAGAGGGACAGAATCCCCTCCCTTGCCCTTCTGCCCACGCTTTGGATGCAGTCCAGGATGAGGCTGGGTCTCTGGGCTGTGAGTGCACATTGCCAGGTCATGTTGAGCTTTTCATCAATCAGCAAGTCCTTCTCATCAGCAGAACTCTCAACCTGCTCTCTGCCCAGCCTCTACTTGAGCTTGTGATTGCAAATAACATGTTTTCATTGCTGTAACCAAATCCTATACTAAATCATACACAGGTCCAGAAACTCAGGAAAATATGATACAAATACACAAGTAGCAGCCTTTTTTTTCTTTTGTTTTGGGCATGGGAAGAATTTTTTACTAAACTGAGTAAACACAGAATATGCAAGCTATACAACACAAATATGTGTCTCATGTAAAAATTACCTTATAGTTACATATAGAAATAGCTCCAGGTTTTCACTCTTTATAAGCCTGCTAATCCTGAAGAAAAGAGATTAAGTTTTTCCTCACTGTACACCTCCACATTTTGAAAATCAAGCTCCAAGCTGCTAAGTGTTTATAGTCAATTCTGAAAGTTGCACAAATGGTAACGACCTCCACTTCTCATTTACTGATCACAGTAACCACCACTAATTTCTGGGGAAGCACAGGATGCCAAACATTGCTTGTTGAAGTCTTTAAATAATCACCAGTCAAATGTCTCTTCAAAAAAGCTCATCATGCCTCTGAAGTGTAGTAGTCTGGAAAGATTATGACAGGCCCAGAGATGTAAGAGCTCAAATCACTCACATTTATTTCTGATTTGAGTAAGTATGAACATTTGCAGGTCCTGGACCTGCAAATGTTCACAATCAACAAACACTAGTTGCAAATATAAAAGTTACTATGGCTGGAAGTACACCAAACTCAGACCACGCACACAAAAGCTGAACCCTATTTGCTAGGTCAGCCAATGGCTAAGGAATGAATTCCCAACAGAACTGAGGAAGTCACACACCTCACCAGATTTGCTTTTAAACATAATTTCTCATCTTCCTTTAAATAATATGAGTATGTAGTAATATGCATGTACAGATAACTTGAAAAATCCAAGTGAAACGCTTCCCTGCCCACACTGTTTTCCTTCCAAAGGTAAGGTGAGAAGAACCATTGCTGGCATATGTTTGCTACAGTAATTAATGCAGAAAAGTGGTGACAAAAAAAATCACTGCTTTAAGGCTATATAAAATCAATAGCTCTATTTCAGAAGCTTTCTGCTTTGCCTGGTGATTGGATACATCTTGTTATACAATCCATGTCTCTGGTAAAGGAGACAAGCTCTGAGCTCAAGGTCAGGCTGGATGGGGCTCTGAGCACTCTGGTCTAGTAGAAGGTGGCCCTGTCCATGGCAGTAGGATTGAACAAGATGACCTGCAAGGTCCCTTCTAATCCCAATCATTCTATGACCTCATTATTCTCTGTACCTTTTATACAACTGAACAATCATATTAAACCTTAACCAGCACATGTAAGAATGAGCAAATTTTTTTCTAAATAGGATTCTAAGAGAATTCTTCCTACAACTATTGTCTGATAAATGCTTGACTTCTGGACTGAGTGATTGATAGCACAGTTTGAACAGCACCATTTCTGACTAAAGCTTAGGGAACAATGTTTTCAGGATTGCTGCTGCCACAATAGCATTTTTGCTAGAATTGATCAGACAGATGAAAGACACAAGTCAATTCACAACACAGGCAGGGCAACTTCTCATCTGCCTAAACACACCATGTAGACAACGCTTTAAATGATGAGCATTTTCTCTTTTTTGTTTTTAAGTCTCTAGAAAGTCAGTACACCACTAAAAAATGTCAAAATGAGCTTTTGATGGGAACTGCAGGGAGGGGACTGCAGCTGCTTGATAACATAAGAACAGAAAAGAAATTATGAATCTAGCTTTGTAAAGCAGTCTAGCAGCTCCACGGCCCAGCCACAATCTGAGACAAGTCTGGCATAACACATTAGGAGCAAATTAAAAAAAAAAATCATGAATTCTTTCCACTCCTAAAGTTTGAAAAGTATTTAGAGTCTAGAGATGCAAGGAACCAGTCAGATTTCTAAAAGCTTTTAGGTAGACATGTAACCTGAAATTAATAGTTGTTACTCAATAGACCTATTTGGTAGATTCTTGAACATGGCTTTAATTACCTGAGGAGAAATCTTTGTAATCTGGTCTTTAGAAGTTTTATATTTTTTTATGCAAAGCTAAAGACATACTTATTGCTAAAACCTGCAGTCATTTCTAGAAATAGAAATCATTTCCCTATGGATGTTATGGTCTCTCAGAAGAGTTTGAAAAATTTAGCCAACATCTACTAACTACAAATAATTAAAATTGTTTTTCCGGGCCCAGGTAGGATTATTAATGCTTAGCAGAGTAAGTTCTATTCCACACAACTAAACCTTGTGCTCAAACTTCCATATCACATTTCAATTACTGCTGTTTCTTTTTCTCAGTCATTGGCAGATGAAATCTTATTTTACTGAAATCTATCCAAAATTAATTTTCCTAGATCTTTGTTTTGATCAGCTTTTCCACGAGACAAACAAATCTGAAGTGGTATTATTAGGCTGCAGTCCATCTTACTGATCATTATTGTTTCCCTTGCACTCTGTCTTCTGCCTTGCTGCAAACATCTCTAATCACCTCTCGTACCTAAAATGTGACTGGTTTGTGCAGAAATGACTTGTAGGCTCTGTACTTCTAAAAAGAAATGTAGCAGAAAAAGAATGCACAATAGAGGATCACTGGGACAATACAAAGACATGATAACAAACGGCAGCCCCTGGTCTTTGGAAAGAGTTAGTGGGTTTTGAAAAGCTGATTTTATATAGATTCAAGTGTAGAAATCTATATGAGTAATGTGATGTATTTTATCCTGTCTTCTCATGTTCAGCTGAGTGGACATTATCAAATATTGTGCAAATATTTAAAGATTGTTTCACTCTAAGCAAAACATCACATTGGAGAGCAACGTGTTCAAACACTCTCAAAGCAGCCCAGCACTAAGCATCTGATGGGTTTGTAACAGACTGTGTCATTACCATCCAAAAGCTGCAAATGGGAACATCTTGTTGATTTTGTTTGTGATAGACTTGTTGATGGATTGTGAGAGCTGACTGAGAGAGATGATTTTTATTTGCTGAGTACAGTTTGTATCTGCTTGTGGAGTAGCAATGGCTATCTGACTTGATGGAAGCCCAGACAGACTGAACCACAACCCTGAGAGATCCTGCAGGTGCCTGGTGGCCCCTGAAGATGTTATTTTCTGCAGTATACTTTCATAACTAGTTTTGAAGATTAAGGATGAATCCCACCAGCCTACCTTGCTTGCCAGAAAGAGCATGCCTGTTAAGTATCTCAAATGCAGAGAAACCCAGATACTTATTGCAAAACACATTTACATATTAAGAAAATCCACATTCTCCCCAAACAAACAGGTTTGATCCCTACCCAGAGTGAGTCAGGCAGTACCAGATGGGGGGCTGGAGATGTCTGAGCCTTCGTTCCGTAGAGGAGAGGCTGATACAATAGTTGTTTTTTTTTTTAATGCTGAAGCACAACCTAAAGTGTATATGGAAAGTGTGTTTCCATAGGAACCACACAGCTGAAATGAGTAGAAGAAGTGAAGTGCTGGGGGGAGAGAAGCATTTAATGAAAGGGGGGAAACACTGAATACTGCTGCAGAAGAAAAGCCATTGGGACTGTAAGATATTAGCCAGGTGTTAGTAAGGTGCTTAAACTCAAAAAACATAGCAGAAAAGGCACATAATCCAGTGACTAATTGGAAGGGAAAGAGGCAATTGTGTCAGAACCAAACAAAACAAAAGTATAGTCAGCTTTCAGCACATTCTGCTACCAAAGTAGCAACAAAAAAGTAGAATAACATCAATTTTCTGCACCTACCTCTGAAATAAGATGACATGAAGGCTTTACAACACAAGCCAAAAGAAAAAAAAAACAAAACAGAGTAATACTGTTTTATTTTTCTTGTAACAAAAATTAAAATATCAATTCAGAATCCATTTATAAATAAGGTAGTTTCTAGAATTCAGTCTCTTTGTCCACACAATGAGCAGTATGGAAAGACCACAGAGAGCTGGAGCATGTCAAACCAGGGATATATTTCCTTGCTCTCTAGCCCTTTATGATCTGAAAGATGAGGAGTTTTGCCCTATCAGTTGCAGTAACAAAGAAAAAGCCACCTCTAAAACCTTGTTATCATCCATAATCATCAATAACCTCCTTACTACAGTGAATAGCTCCAGGCTGCCTAAACGTGGAGACCTGCTGTGCTGTGAATTACACACCTAGAGAAGAGCTGCTCCCTCCTTAGAGGTAAACAGATGAAAAAGGCACAGGTTGTAGAGAGAGCATAACAGGCAGAAAAAAGCATCACGTGTCTTGGTATCTCTTGTGCAGAGAGTTAATTAATGGGCAGAGAAGTGTAGGTACAGGGGGCCTTTCAAGGGACAAGGAGGAATCAGGTGAGGATTAAAGGGGGAAGGCAAACGGTCCTGGGGTAAAGATGCAGCACAGTGACCTGACAGGGCGGTGAGGGTAAGAGGTGAAACGCACACTCAGAACCTGCAGGGGACTGAGATGTCCACCTGGTGCTCAGGGATACTGGTGAGATGGAGTTCCCAGCTCATTCCTCTGTGAGATTAATGGGCATGCAGAAATAATCCTTTACTCTTTGCTTGCAGCAAAGAAAACATCCAGACAGAATACTGGTTGATATATTTGCAATAAAGTAAGGGTGGGTTACATGGTTTTGATTCATTCTTTCTATTACAAAGGAAATTCTAGAACAATGACTATAAAATGCACTGCAAAATATAAATTCGATATTTCTTTTTTCCTTTGGCAGCAATAGATATGCCAATAAAATTGTCAAGATTGAATCAGATTTTATAAATTCATTTTAAATATGAGCTCTTTTTTAAAACTGCAATCTACAAGCTAAAACAGATATTTTTTATTTATTTCTCAGGCAAAAGTTTTAGATCATAATCTGCTAAATAAATGCAAAATAAAACCTTAAGTTACACTGTCTATTCTTGCTATAATTTTATGTTCACTGTAGAATATATGTTGCTGAATTACAAAACTTGAATCTGTCAATAATCTGTCAACATCACATATCTTGATGTATTTGTAAAGCTATAAAAATGCTTATGTATTTAAACCTATGTTTAAAGTGAAGAATCTGAATATCATCTTAAACTGTGTATTATCATTAAACTATGTGAGATGTAAATAAAAAGATTCTCTACCATTTAAGAAGTCCAAAAAAGTTATTCAATTTTCATTTTATACAGGACAGTAAGGGAGGACCAAATAAAAGGATTACACAGCCCTTCAATAGTTATGTTAGCTGCTCAAATTTTCAAGGCAACTATCTATCTAAAGTCACAGGGCTTTGGCAATTTACAAACACTAACCATCTGCTCTTCAGTTTCCAGAAATCAACTACATTGAAAAGACACCCAAAGCTCACAGGAAATGATACGGAGCAAAATGAGGGAGCCTCAGCTAGGAACATCAGCAAGGAAAAAGGTCATAGTGAGGAACAAGCGTAGTTTCTACATTTCAAACAATCCTTTCTGTTTCCAACAGTGACATAAAAAGATTTTCTCAATAATTTCTGTGTTTTGTAAGGTCAGCAACTGGATTTCAGCAGCAAATTTTGGTCAGTTTATTGGTGTCTCACATGGGAGATGTTTTCTCACATTATTAATCTTTCTTTTCAAACTATTAGCACTTTCTTTCTTAAACCTGGGACAATATTTAAAACAATAATGAAGTAACTCAGTCTTGGCAAACTGTAATTCATATAGTTTTTTTGAATTAACATTACCAGCAGATTTTTCTAAAAAAGAGCTCAAACTAGAAAGGACTATGTTAGCAGCCCTTTATTCCAGAAAGCTTCTTCATTATAAAAGTGTCTCCCAAACATTTACCATGGAACAAACCTGTCAGAATAAACCGCCTTAGTATGCCTCTTAAACAGTATCTCTATCTGTTACTGACTACCCATCCATCCTAATGCTTGATTTTTTTTCCCCCTGTACCTTTAGAGAAATAATTTACATTTGCATGTTTGCTTTGATCACAGCAAAAGCTCATTGACCTGCATGAAAAAGAAACAACCCCTGTAGGGCAGAAAAAACGGCTGTAGAAAAAAGTCATGACTGCCACACAGATACCAATGTAATTCATTATGATTAACGTTATTATCATAAATCCCATGGGTAGGGATAATGCTTTGCCACTTTGTAGAAAGCGCTGCCTGCAGCAGAATTTTTGACTTTTAACTTAATACAGCACTCATCAGTGTACTCCACAGGTCCCTCATCAAAATCCATTCCCCACTGGAAAATACAAGCTACAGATTAGACCCCAGAGATCTTAGGAAGAAGAAAGCCACTCAGAGTCAAAATCAACAGCAGGAGGATTCTGTAATGAAACTCAAGTATTAACTGAGACCACAGTGTGGTATAACTGGAACTGTGCTCCTACTGCAACTCAGCACCTGCATTAACATAAAAGTCACATTTCCCTCCTTATCTCCTGTAATCAAGCACTGGTATATCTCTAGGAGAGCAGTCCCATACAAAACTCTTGATGCTCCAGCACTGCCACTGAAGTAGCCAAAGGTTTCTCTAGTGGAAGTTTAGAACAGCAGTCCTTTAATACAGCAGCCCATCACATCAAAGTGCTCCTGGTCAAGGGAAAAATCACAAAAACATCACAGAATCACAGACTGGCTTGCGATAGAAAGGACAAAGATCATCCCATTCAAATCCCCCTGCCATGGGCAGGGACACTTTCCACTAGAGCAGGTTGCTCAGAGCCACATCCAACCTGGCCTTGAACCCATCCACAACTTCACTGGGCAACCTCTGTCAGTGCCTCACCACCCACACCTCAGGCTCTTCTGATTTCAGTCAGAATGAGCTCATACCATTGGGGAGCTCGTGTATAAGTCCTGAGTTTAAATATCCTTTCACATACCAAAGTTGTATCTGACTGGACAGATAATAAAGCATACTGACCTTTTCCAATCTCTTAATCTGTCCAGTTAGGATTTCTGCTTCTTAAGAAAGGTTTTGTCTAAACAGATGCTTTGATTCAAGTGAAATTAAACTAAAAAAAGAAAATTACAACCTAACAGTTGCTGAGCTTCCCTGAACCAACATTTGTAGTCACTGCCCTTCTACATGGATGCTGATTATGGGTTCAGCCAGCAACTATTTCAAAGGTTTATAAAGCGTCATGACTGTTCATGGCATGGCTTGAGCATGCAAAGATAATTAAATTCTTAGTATCTTCTATCACCATGGTGTGGTTTCATGACCTTCTAATTTGGAAACTGTAAATAGCCACAATCAAATCAATGCATTTCCTCAGAAAAAAATCAAAGCAATAGCTTTCCTATGGTGTTAAGTATTGAAAATGTAGACTTTTCTACCCTGAGAGTGCTTTTTGCAAAGTCACTGGGAAGAGGAAAGATGAATACAGTATCTGGACCTATTTTTTATTAAAGCCATGGAGAAAACAGGGAGAAAATTTAAGTGCAAAACAGATGAAACACTGTGAATCCCAGGGTCTTCCCAGAGCATATGTGCACAAATCAAAACCGCTGCAAGCAGAGGGACAAACAATTTAGATACATCTCACCAGCCTCCGACCACCAGCTATCTTCTCTCTTGCAGACAAACCCCTACTTGCTCTCAAGTGCTCCAGACCAGCCAGATGTGAACCAGCTACTCGTAGTCCTGCTGCACTTAGGTGTCTGTCACTGCTGCCAACTGCAAGGATTATTCACCTGCCTACAGTGCTCTGCTGGTCCTCCTGCATGGATTTTGCATTGTAGCTTGCTGCTATCCAGGTGTTTTGGGGTTGCCATTGCAGCCAGTGTGACCTTGCCCTCTGTCCTGGTGTGCTCCCACACCCCAAAGCACACTAGTGCTGCTCCTCCACTGTTACAAGACAATCAGCCACTGAAAACAACCAATTCTTTATTTTTGTTTTATTTTTCTAAATAGATTTAACTTTCTTTTGGATTTGCTCTTTGGACTGCTTCCAAATGGTATCATTCTGCTCTAAAGCAGTTGTTCTGGCATCATCAGGACAATTCCTTGAATAAGTCATGGATGTGCTTTAGAATTAGTAGAAATGCACTAAGTAGGTGCTTATCTCTCTCTTTTTCACAAGAAAAAATCAGATAACTAATTTACCTAGACTTTATACGGCTAAAGTTAGGTGAGATTGATATTATCCTTTGAGTTCCTTTCTTCCTGTCACTGCTGGTAATTCTTCATGTAAAAGGAAAACTTCTGGAAGTATTTAAATTGAAAGCAGTATACTTTCACCAAAGGAATCAGTTTTACTTAGTTAATCTCATTTTAAAAATCCCTTAAAATCCCAATCTGTTTTAATTGGGAATTATCTTTATTATGATTTTCCAATATTTTAATCTTCAGTTGTCATTATTAGTGGCTTCTCATTAGCATCACTTCCCAATTTTTTGCTCTCAACAGCATGCAAAATAAAACTTATTTCCCAGAAGGATCTAGTAACTAGCACAGATTAGGAGAGTTTCTGTGGAAAAGGCAATCCTGTTTCTGCAATGAGTAACAATTTTGCAAATTTGAAAACAATCATTGTGTTTCTGAGGGCTGGTTTTCCTCCAAGAAAGGAAATTAATGAGAAACATAGTAATTAGCAATCATGAAAGGATTAATTTCATGAAATGACAAAATATGAATGTAGGTGAATAATGAAGGATGCTTTGCAGTGCCATACATTGGCACAGTGTAAAGTGGGGGGAGGGCTTCCATTGTCTGCTGTTTCTCTCTCATTGATGTACTTCCCTGTTAAGACCGAGCATCTTGTAACTCTGATTCATTTAAGGTTTTGCTGATGGGTACCATGCTCTAGGCAAACTCAGTGGGGAGAAATGGAAGAGGGGAATAACTGTCACTGCTGAACACAAACAGGAAGTCAGAAATCAATGACAGAGTTCCTAAGAGTGGATTACAGACTCCATCTGCCACACAGGACCAGCCCCCAGCTGGCCTGTGCCTGCTCCTGGCTGTTTGCTTCCTATCAGCTTGTAGGAAGGAGTTTTTAAGCAAAGAGTTCAGGTCACTTGCACAGGAGAGGAAAGCACTAGGACCCTGGGGATTTTATTTCTGGCAGAGATCTATAGAAAGCTTCAAGGTCTGTGTCTCTTGGAGAAGAGCTGTGTCCCCCATATGCTTTTCCCCTTCCATCTTTGCTCCCTCTATGTGTTTTGCTACATCATACCTTAATATTTACGTTATTGCCTTTCCAATTTTGTTCCTGCTCATATTCTCTTTAGGGCTTAGTATTGCTACTTTTCCCTTTCCTACAAAGAAGCACACAGAGCTTTGACAAAATTCATTCTCCCATAATGTCCAACTGAGACAGATTCCCCAATTTCACATGAGACTCAACAGCCTTTAATCTCAAAACACATCCTAAAATTACCTCTTTCCTCATATCATGTACAAGTATTTCTGCTTAACCTTTATATCCCTTTAAACAAGGGCTAACTAAATTGAATTACTTCTTTCTTTGCATGTTTACAATCAGTTATATTCACATTTAGGTTTTTACTATTTTCTCATTTTCTTAAAGTTACAGATAATGATTTTTTATACAAGTGAGTCAAAGGACAACTTTAGTTTGCTAAACCTTCAGACCTAACTTTATCATCTGTAAACTAGTTTAGGCGGATGCAGAAATGCAACAGATGCATGGAAAATTATGGTCTGATTCAAATCTTGAATCAAACTTTTTCCTTCTTGACTGAGTCATATGCTAACATAAAGAAGAACGTGCGCTTTCTGATTTGCCAGAAATAAGTATCTCTATGCCCTTTCCCCCTAGGCTTTATTCACAACTCACAGTCATCGCCTAATTGCAGTAAACAAACAAACCCAGACTCACCGAGACTAAGAGCACAGAACCAATAGCAGGGATACTTCAAAAGTACGAGCTAGTGATACAAAAATAAGATTTAGCACTGCAATAGACAGTGATGACTCAGTGTCTTTCAAAGAGTCAGTCTGCAATTACAATCTCTATGCTTGGAATGAATGGGGGCAAAAAAAAAGAAAAAAAAGGCTGGCGATAGTCCAGCCTGTCGATCCAATCCTGTGTCAGTCCCATTAAGCTCAGCTTGATGGCCATGCTAGATGATAGCAAAAGGAACACTTTCTCCCACAAGTGCACTTGACAGCATCTCCCTGTGTCTTAGAAAACATGCACTGACGTCTCTGTGAAAAAAAATATGACCAAGCCTGAAGTGAAGTTAGGCTGTCAAAATCTGTTGATAATCATAAAGACATCAATTTTATGTTATAACAATTGGACTAGAAGTTTTTATCTAAAATAGGATTCAATGAGTTTGCAAAATCTCTTTTCCCAAGGTGCCTATGCAACATCATGTTGTCTTCAACTGATGCTTTGATTAGTCACTCCACTCTCTGAGGAGGTAGCTCTGAGTCTCTCTGCTTATTACTAGAGTAACTTCTAGATTTGTGAGCAGAATCAACAGGAAACTTTAAATAAGTAATCAGGAACCGAATGGCTGCTAGTGTGAGAGCAAACAAATTTTGTTTCCAGTTAGTCAAAGTCTGATGTCTCACAAAATTGTAGCTACAGATTTAGGAGATGCACTAGCTACATATTTAGAAGAACATTATTTTAAAGGTGACTGAACAGCCCCTGTATAGTAACAGACCAAAAAGCTTAAATCTGTTCTGTTTTAGAGTGGTGACTCTGCCTTTTCTTAGTTCTCTGCTTCTCAATTCTAGCCAGACAAATCTAGAAGACAGGGTGTAAAAGGAAGAGACAGATGCATTACTTCTTGCCTTGGTTCTCTGTGACTTTCCATGGCAGTCTGGCTTAGGCAAAGAACCCATTTTTGTATCCTTTGTCCTTCAAAGCTGTACAAGAGGAATCCAGTACCTATAGCCACCCAGCAGAGAGGAAACCATGTGCTGACAGATATCTGCTTTGTTACCATCTCCACACAGCTTTCTGAATTCAGTTTTCTCTCTTTACAGTCCCTGACATTTCATTAGGGGACTACAAAACAGGAAACGTGTTTTGAGTGTGAAGTCATACTAAAGATAAATTTCAAATTGAATTAACTATCAATATACTGACAGTGAATGAGTCAAGGCTTCTAAGAATTTGGACTTTCGGTCACAAGAAATGCCATCTTTGTATTCTGGTTCATGGTTGCTGTATGGAGCAGTGTTATTTGCAGTTATCAAATGTTATGATCACCATGGCAACTCCCCACTCAGTTTTTCTACTATTTTGCTTGTTAATCTGTTAGAGGTACAGCGTTTTAAGGCATAACTCTGCAAAAGGCTGAGCAATTTTAACACCCTTCTTGCAGGAAGTGGATGCTCTCAGCACCTCAAGAGAGCAGACCAGCCCCTTTTAATGGAAGTCATGCTGCCCTACTTTGTATTCAGAGAGATTCTGTCTCAAGTTTAGCCAGAGTAAAATACCAGAATTAGTCATTTATACACATAGGTAACTTCATTATCCATGTTTCAGCAGCCCCAGATGCCCCAAACAGCATGGTATTAAGCCCCCTCTTAGAGATACTGAATTAAGGTAATGTTTTTATTTTTTATGGCCGTTTGATTCTTTTGCACTTCTGATTTTTTTCCCTAGCATGAAGGATGTCATTCTTCCCTCTGCCCATCACTCTGTCATGGAAAGAGCAGCTGGGAAGATAGAGGGGTATTGTGCTCTGACTGCATAGTACTTTCTCATTTATAGCAATTCACAGTCAGAGCACTCTAAACCTGGACTGACCTGTCATAATCTACCTTCTCTGATTTCCTACTTGTGGTATGAAAAGGGAAGAAACTGAGATTTAAAAGACATTAAATTAAGCCCTCAGTCGAAACCTGTCCAGTCCAATTATCACTTCTTCTCGGGAGACAGACCTCATGAACTATGCCCTGAGCTCCCCCTCTGAGCCAACACTCTTTCAGGATCTGTCTGTAGGGCAGAGATGGGTGTCACCCACAGATTCTCCTGCAACCTGCTCATGCACCACTAGCAGAGGCAGCATGTGCTTCAGTGCAGGCTGGGCCAGCTTACCTGAAAAATCCCAGGAAACTCAGGAGAGCAGTTGGTAGCAAACCTTATGGCTAAATCAAATGTATTCATGCAGGTTTCTGAGTACGTCCGGATCACTGTTACCTGAGTGGTTATTTTTGCTTCTACCCTTCCACACTTTACCCCTGGGAAATAAAGAGCAGAAACTTCTACATGGAAGACTTCTCCACACCACACTTGGTAGGATAGAACCTCCACTATCTAAACATAAAAGTAAATGCAACTCAATTGGTCTGTAATTACATTCTAACTTATTTTTTCTTTCCCCACACAATATTGAGGAACTCTCTTCTAGTTTATGGATGTTTCTAAATCTAAGAGGAACACCCAAAATGAGATAATGGGCAAGACTATATTTTTTAATATGATTAACTACAAACAGCTCCAAAATGATTAGCAAATCCTCTACAGAGCTGAAGTTGAGATGATGTCTGATTAAGTCACCCTGCCACCTCTGAAGATTGTAACTTCAGTTGCTTGGGAATCTAATGAAATATGATGTCTGAAACCTTCTTGGGTATGAGAGAAAGACATAGTTTTTCAATCTTGAAACAGTGATGAGAAATTGCTGAATGTAACCATTTACCAATCCTTCTGAAAAACCATGATTTTATGTATTTCACAAATGTGGTGTATCTTAGTCCAAATGGATTTTGTTAGGAAAAGTAATATAATACAACACAGATGTTAGAATCCAACACCAAGCAGAACATCCAATGTGTTCACATGGTAGAATAATGAGTTGATGCATTCAAAACCAGATGAATAATTAAGATAACAGAATTTGTGGTATCAAGTTAGAATACTGATTTAGGCTTAATGGTGCACCCTTAAAAATACCAGCTGGGACATTCATACCAAAAAGTGCACTAGCCCAGTTTCTAGCAAACAGGCATCAAAATGCAGCTTGAAACTCAGCAGTACCATATATCAAGAGAAAAGCTCTGGACACCTTGCCAAGCACCTAAATGTTTGAAATGGGCAATTTCCACTCGGTCTTACAAGCTGATGAGTAACCTTACTGCAAAATGGTACTTAAGAACACCTGAAAAACAGCACTCTGCCTTATCTGCTAGAAAAATGGCAATTTCACTACCATCACCCCTATTTCATCCATCGATTAAAACTTGGAGGCTCCCGGTAGTGGAAAGCAAAAAAAGACAAACAAACGGTGCTATTACAGGTGAAATCTGAGCCTTTCCAATGAGGGAGAACTACATACTGGGCTGCACTATTAAAAGCATAACAAGAGGGTTAGGAAGAGGGATTAATCCCTGCTTTGTCATTTCAGGAGGCTACACTGGAATTTTGTCCAGTGCAGAAGTACATTAGCAAACTACAAAGCATCTGACTGAGGGAAAGACAACTTGCTGCACAAGGAGAGGTCAAGGGAGCTGGGTTAGTTTGATCTGGAGGAGAGAGCTTTCTTCAGCCATCTACTAAGTGGGCACAGAGAAGTCAGAGTCAAACTCTTGGAGGTAATCAATGATAGGACAAGAATCAATGGATTCTTGTCTGCAGCAAGGAATATTCTAGCTAAACATTAGGAAAAATGTAGTTAGTGCAGTCAAAACATAGAATGGCTTGTCTAATGGCCACCCTTGGATGTCTCTGAGACCACGTGGACAAGGCCCTAAGGAACCCCATGTAATTTAGAAGGTAAGGGCTTTGGGCAAGGTCACCTTCCAACATAATTATTCTGATTCTTCAAAAGAAATATTTCAGCTGGAGTGAGTTAACTGAGCTGATTTCTTACCCCCTGGTTCTGTTGAGAAAGGCTGACTGTACACCTCTGCAGGGAAAAACCAGCACCAAGTGTGGGCACCCTCAAAAAGAACACGATCTGACCTGAATGTTTTCCTGGATAACAAACACAGTGCATGCTCTTTTGATGGAGATATTAGAATTTGCTGGTTGCTGTGAGAACAAAGGGTATTTCTATAACACTCTAATAGCAGTTTTGATAGTGCTTTCAGTATGGTTCCAGCAGGGGCATGAATTGACAGGATTTTTAAAAATTGAATACCTATTTGTTTAAGAAATTAGAACAAGAAAAATGATGAGCAAAAATGTCAAGATTACAGTGTTTAGAAAAATGGTACTTCATCATGGCACACAGCAACGTGTGCCATAATCTAATAAGCAACTATAATCTTGTGAAGATTTTTCTTGAAAAGCTCATGTACTTATGTTTCCTTGTATAAATGTTATTTGAGTGGCTAAAATAAGGTTGTGGAACAGGATGCCTGAATTTTCCTTCTATTGCTTTTGCTGGATTCGTGCAAATCACAGTCCTTCTGTCCTCTGTCTTGATAAATAACAGTTCTGCAAGTTTCTTATAAAATTTAATTGCTCAGTCTTTAGAAGTCTTTGTAATGCTCAGTCAAAAATTAAGTGAATATTTAAGCACTATGGTTATTGTAGAAAATGCCCATTTACTTTCCAGAAATATATTTACCAGATATTTACTGCATTTTTTTCCATTTCAAATCCTTATTCCATGTGAATAGATCACAGCTATTACACATGCATATGCACACACTAAGCCATTGAAAATTTACTGGATGCTTCAAAAATCTGAACACTGCAGTTGGTGCTAATTTAAATCAGATTTCTTCTCCAGCTTAGACTGAGAAATATTTTAACTTTAGGGCAGACTACAACAGCAGAGCCCCCACCCCCATAATTCAAAGGAACGAAAACTGTTCAGTTTCTAACTGAATCAGAATACAATACACTAAATCCAAATTCAAACCTTCTTCCAGCTAATAATATTGCCACAGATGGAGGTATGCAATTTACTGAGCATCTGTGCATAGCAAAATTTTGGACAATGTGGGCAGTGCAAGTTTTACACCATACACATTCTGTGACTGAAGCAAAGCAAAAAGAGGCATTGATGTGAGTTATTTTTTAATTTCAAACAAACCCAAACTACTGCATTTCACAGTGCTACTAAGTACATAAAAGCACAGTCGAAAGTGCAGACCTGGCTCCATAGTGGGAATTAGACAAATGAATGTGTCCTTTAGGGCATAATTCTGCTCCTTTGGTGTAAATCAAAGACAGACTTAAAAAAGAAATGTAGATACAACCAGGTGAGAAGCAGAGCTGGTCAAAGAGCAGAAAATCCTTTTCCCAAAGAGCATGCCTTCTTTAGAACATGGACTCTTCTTGGCATCTTTGCTCTCTCCTAGACTGCACTGCTCAGAGTTTGCTGACAGCTGCAGCTTTGCCAGCTTCACTCTTCTGCTGGGGAGCTGCTACCAAAAGATTATGATTTGATCCACAGGAATCCTTCCTTCAGTTAACCCCCACTGGCTGGACCTGCTGTGACTCAGGCAATCCCACAAAACTTGAGAGGCAAGGAAATAGAGAAATCCATGATCAAACATGCCCAGGCACAGTTACTTGGTATCTAAATCTCTGACTTCCATTAGCTGGCAGTGGCAAGACTACAGGCTACTAAATGTGAGCTCCTGAGAAAACCAACTCAGAGGATGCTTTGTAGCACTGGTATTTTGAGTAACATTTAACGTGAGCAGATGTACAGCCCCCTACAAATTTGCTTCAGTGATCTAATACACCTGGTAGGTGTGATGAAAACTAAATCCAAGGGTGGGGTGGGGGTTGGGGGGGTGGAAAGCTAGAGAACTCACAATGGTATGGTGCCCACTATCACCAGCAAGTGCATTTTTTTTATGGTGCAAGAGAGAGTAAGCACTTACCTTCCCAACCAACCCCCAAGTGCTTGTGCTAGACTTTCTGCTGCTGCATGTGCAGCTGCTGGCTTTATGCCTGCTGTGAGAGAGGATATTTGATCTGGCATCAAGTTAGGACTCAGAGGCACAGAGGGTGCCATATGAACACAAAAGCAGTCAAATTTTCTGAAAATGACCAAACTGGCAGCCTAGGCTTACAGGGCATCAGCCCTTTACATCATCTTGCAGCAGGGGCTTGGTCCAGACCCTACGGATGGATTCCACCAAGCCACAACATGTGAGGCAACACAGTGCCACAGGCACAGACAGCATCCTCTGCTCAGGGTAGATCCTGAACCATTCTGAATTCCCACAGGAATTCATACTTTCCTTGACTACTCTTAGCAAACAGGATTTCCACGAGTGTGAAGAAATAAGGACAACTTAGCTGAAAGCGGGAAGGGTGATGTCATTCATTTACTTGCAACAGTAGGAAACTAACACTATATTTATGCACAATAAGTCGTGCTCAGAGTGCTTCCCATCTGCTCCCATGACAAACATGCTTCCACATGCCATTTCTGCCTTTATTTATACAGCCCTCACTGAGAGCTTCAGTAAAAGGTTAGTGGGTCCTAGAACAAGGAGTGTCTACCAGCCAACAAACCTCGCCTCTACTGCCAAGTGTTTAATAATTTTCATGGACAGATGAGTTCCCATTGTTCCTGTTCTTGAGGTTCACTTTTGCCATAGTGGCAGGTTTCTGCCTCCTCCCCCACCACAGTTCAGACTTGATAATTATGGATCTCACTTTACTCGGTGCTGAAAGAGAAGGATCAAGATCTGAAGCACAGGAAAGCCAGCTGTAAGGAGTAATACTTGTGGTCCTCTTCTCCCTCATACAGGCACTATTTATCTCCCTTACCAGCAAGGGCAACAAATGCAATTTTTCAGGGTTTTTTTCACTGGTCTCATTCTTATCACCACTCTTTTCCAAATTCACTGTTTTAGCCCCTTGGATGTTCCTGTGTACCATATCCTTCTCTGTGGGGTGGCAGAACTGAATCTTGCTGTCCTTCTGAGAAGCCCTTTGCTGCTTCTGGAGATGGACACAAGCTAAACAAATATTAAGCCAGTTACATAATGAGCTTGGTGAGGAAAAAGCAACAACATACAGGATATACAGCTGACCTGTCATCAAAATCAAACCATTAATTTAATAAAATTGCCTGAACATCTCTTTTCATTAGTTGGCAAATACAAGGCTACACAATGATCACAAAATCTGTTCACTGAACCATATTAAGTAAAAACAAATTCAGAAACATTGTCATCTGACTGCAAACATTTCATGAAGAGAGGAAAAGCAAGCCATATTTTTTCATACTAAATTGTTTACCAGTAGAAATTTGTGATAATGCAGCTATAGAAGAAATACAGAACAACATCTTTTATTTGAAGAAAATTATCTGAGTTCATCCAAGGTTGTCGTATTAATCAAATGAGATAAATAATTTAAAGGCTTATCCAAATGCAAAGATCAATCAATGTACAAAATTTCAAGTGCTGTGTTCTAATTTGTGGTTCTAAGCATAAAGGGTGAAACCACTCTATCTATCTGGTCAGAGCACAGTCTTTTTGAAAGAAAATTTTGCTGTGAATATCTCTGAATATGTACTTTTATGGTGGCTTGTTTTCTCTATATGATATTTACTTAAAAGCACCTAATTTTCTTCCCTCCTTAGAGTCCACAAATGAAAGCAGCTCTCATGAAATGGAGCCCATGCTGCATACCAATCATTTGTAAGTAGGACTGTACTTTCAGATAGCTTTATATGTTCTAAAGAGGAAAAAGTAGTTTTTCACTGTGGATCATTTAACTAGATAACAGTCATGCCTATATCAACCATTTTCTTGAGGTGGTATTTAGCCCACATAGCAAATTTAGATGAAAATATTTCTGAGAACCTCTGCTACGGTAAGATACTGGTAGCTGTATTATTGCACATCCGGACATCTGAAACCTGGCCCTGACATGGGTGCTTCTATGAAGGGTGACTACCTTTGAATTGAGCACTAATTTCCAAACTAAACCTCCCCTAGTGCAAATTGAGGCCATTTTCTCTCCTCCTGTTACTTGTTACCTGGGAGAAGAGAGTGACATGCTCCTCACTAAACTTCCTTCAGGTAGTTGTAGAAAATGATAAGGTCTCCTCTCTGCCTGCTTTTCTATAGGAAAAACACCTGAAGACTCCTGAATGAAAGGTTGTGCAAAAGTGCAAATCAAGTTCTCTGAAACATCATGTTGTAATCAAGTGAACAGATGCAGTCAAGTCCCAAGATCTTGTATCAAACAATAATGTCTTAAAAAAATGGATGATACTGATGCTACACCAGCATCTGAAATGTAAGTAAAGAGACAAAGCTGTTGGTCAAAGAACACTGGTGGAAGCAAGTGATAAATGGCAGGAGGAATTGATCTAAATGGTACTATCAATTACACTGAATCTAAAATTAATGAAATCCAGACACACACATAAATATTTTAGTTTCAGACATATGTCTATTTAAAAGCAAAGGAAAAGCACTGAGGTCAACAAATTGTAGCAAGAAACCAGCTTCTAGCATTAGTTTTCTGAAAGACTTGCTTCTGCTGAAATTATTTGCATTAGGATGAATTATAGCCCTCTTCCTCTGCATTGTTGAACCACACCTGGAATATGTGGTGCCCAGATTTAACCCATCTCCAGACCAGCAGAGGTACTAAGAAAATAAACAGAGTCTAGACAAGAGCCACAAAAATGATTAGAAGAGCCTAGAGGACCTAATAAAGAAATGTTGAAGGAATTGGCTTCGTTCAGCCTAGAGAAAAGGTGGCTTGGGGGCACTTAGTTACTGATTTCCAATGCTCAAAAGTTTGTTACAGAAAAAATGGAGGTGCTCCCTTCAAGAAATGAGCTGTCATGGGACAAGAGGCAAGGAACAAGACTTTCTCTGGGGAAGATTCCATCTGGATGTAAGAGAAAAATTCATCAGCATAACAGCAATTAAACACTGGAAGAGATAACCCTGAGATGAGACAGAATCAGCCTTGCTGAAAATACACAAGTCCTTGTTGTTATCATATTTCTAGAGTCCCATACCTTCTGAGTGGCTTCCTCACACACAGCTCTTCACAGCAGTGTTAATCCTGCCTCTTCATCAGAACTCCTCCAAGACTCTCTCCAGCTAGCCACTCCACCCCCTTTTATCCCAGTTATCTTCATGAGCCACAGCTGCCACCCAATTAAGGACATCACAGCTGCAGCCCATTTAGAACAACTAGGATCGGGGCAAGGCTACTTATAGAAAACATAGATTTTACCGAGACTCATAGGCCATGTATACAATACATATATTTTACTGAGACTCATAGGTCACTTATACAATACCTACATCTTACTATGGCTCAAAGGCCACCTATACAATACATACTAAGATTCAATGGCCACCTATAAGTCTTGACCTGACTTTAGCCACAGAAGCGCATCAGATGATGCCCCTTCCAGCATGACTTCTTTTGTGATTCTGGGGTTTACAGCTCTGCAATTATTGCTAAACAGAAGAAGAAACAACTGATGGCATAATACAGCAGAATCATTCTTTAATAGTCTGTCCATACTTTATGAAGACTCCTTTCAAAAGCAGTCTATTAGTAATCAAAGATTTGATGATATTTCAACAGAAGGGGAAGCCTTGAATAATTGTAAAGGGATTTCAGGAAGAAAATTGTTAACAAAATGACCATTCACCTATCAGAAAAAAATCTTTTATTTTCTTTTGAGAGCTACTGTTATTTGGACTATTTCTCTAATTTCTTCTAATTTCTTCTATGCATTGTACAGCTTAAGAGGATTGGAAACTTTATCACCACAGTCACTCTAAGTAAAAAGGAATACCCAAGACTGATCTTTGGAGAATATCAAAACAGATCTTAATATATTAAAATAAAGATTTCCAAGGATTAATGAGACAACAAACAACACCAGAAGTCATCTTTACTGCTGGTAATTCTGTGTCCTTTTAATTTTGCAACTGATGATTTCAGACAATTGAGTCAAGTTTGTGAGGTATGAAGAAAAAACAGTAACTTAAATTCATAAAGGATTAAAAAAACAAAAGAGATTCATGCAATCACACCACACCTAATGCGTGGATAATGAGCAAATTGCTCTCCATTTTTTATGAGTTTATATAGAGAGAAAATGTGTTTTCAATGTGTTAAACTACAACTGTGTTATCAGAATAATTCCATAGTGACACAATAATCATCTATACAGGGAAAATGTTCTCATTTCCCTGGTAATTCTGTGAAAAAATAAAGGGAGACCCAGCACCATCCTCAACAGATGTCTGTGGGGAAAGGACACTTCTTGCAGGTTTCTTTTTACAGACCTGAATCAGTGACAATTCCCATGCCTGGGTTGCATATAGGAATCCTCTTTTTACACCCATCAACAGTGTTGATGCTATCAAGTTATATCAGACAGAAGTATGTGGGAAAGATATAATGCATCCTCTGGGAGCTGTCAGTTACCAAGCAGTTTTCCTCAAACCCTTCATTTCCCTGAAAGCTGTGGTCTAAAGAAACAAAACTGAAATCACAAGTCCCAAATTTCACTTCCGCTAGCGTTACTCACACAGCTTTGTCAGTTCAGAGAGGCTGGAAGTTGCTCTCTTGTGAGTGCAAGCAGAAATTTGGCTCATATGTTTGAGAAGATGTTGCAGAAATAATTTAACACATCAGGAACTGTGGCCATTTCCTATTTATTAGTACCACGAAGTCGGGCTGCTTCTTATACGAGCTATTCAAATGTTGTCTATTCCATAGGCAAATATCTCATTACATTTAAATGATAAACTGAGTAACTCATCAGAGACTGGGATTTCAATTTAGAAATGCCATGAAGACCCTTTCCACCATCATCTGTTAAAATACACCATGAAAGAGTAACAACAGATTAGTGCTACCCATGGAAATTAGGATTTAGCCTTGAAAATTCACATAAACCTAAAAAGAGAAGTCTCAAGTCAAAGTTGTTGTCATTTTACCTTCTGGGACTAAAGCAGCCCAACCACATAAACACTGAAACTCCTGGAACGCTTCCCCAGCTGGCCAGAAGGTCATCACTCACTTCAGCTGCACAGGGCCCTGAGCAGATAGTGTGTCACCTCTCCTGCTGGCTCCTGGTGTTTTCTACTGATACCCAAATGAAGTGGGAAGAAATGTATTCCTTATGCGTGCAGCAGGGTATACAAGCACACAAAAACATTCCTGCTTTACAGACGCAAAGGCACATGCCCTAACCTGGATTCCACAATAGTACTTCCCAACTGTAATTATTATCTAAATATCTCACCTTATCTATTCTAGTTCTTAACATAGTTTTAAAGTTATTCGTACAAAGTGGTTAACAATAATAACAATGATTACAAACAAAAGTTTCTGTGACAAAATTTAATTACTTGTTATGCAGTGTAAGATCACATAGAAACCTTTTTTAAAATTCTTATTTCTGAATTGTATAATGATGACTAATTCTCCATTTAGACTATTTCCTTTTCTTTAGCCCAAATATTAAAGAGTCACTAATAGAACCTGGCTATGCATTAAAAACCAGAGACCTATATTTGCCAACAAATTCTGAAATCATCTATCCCAGGTGCCAGATACCCTTAAACTAATAGCATTTTTGCATATAAAACTTCTCTATTATCAGTGAGTCACAAGCAACTACATCAAAACAGCAGCTTAGTTTAGCATTAAGTATCTTGAACAGAACTACTGAGCTGAATCAGAGATCCTCCTTCATGTAACTGCTTTATCGGAGTGACAGAGACATCCCAAAGGGAACACAGTTGCTGTCTCTCCCAAATCTCTCCTGAGTTTCACAGTATTTGAATTCATCACCAAGCTTCAGCACTTTATTCTCTGATCACATCAAAACGCCAATCCCTATAAAATCATTGCACATTTTTAGCCATTTCACAATGAGCTCCATGGCTTGTCCATAAGCACAAGCTCACTTTGTCTCTCTCCATACACCAGATTATCCTCCTGCTACCTGATGGCCACTGGGATATGCTGGATCCTCAGTGTTCAGATCCCCACATTCTCTGCAGATCCTTGTAGGACCTTTCACCACAGAGCCTTCCACTTTTTCCTCCACTTTCAGATACCCCTAAGTCCTCCAACACCTCCTAGACACACTGACAGCATGAACAAGCACTAATACCACCCAGAAGAGAAGTGCAAATGTTCTTGGGGTTTTTTTAAACAATATTTTGAATTTAGGGGGCTTTGCTGGTGTTTTAACTGTTGTTCATAAGTAAATAGAAAGAGGCACAAACAAAGCATGAAATTATTTTGAAAGATATGGTCTGAATTTTCACACTGCAGGGCTTTCTTATGCTATATATATGGTCCCATTACTGTTAATATCCTGGAGTATCTAAAGGAGGCACAGTATACACCTCCCAGTACAGTGAATTATATAGACAACTTAAAGTTCAAACTCATCAACTTCCATTTCATTCTATATTAATTAATTTGTGTTAACTGACAGATATATGTGAGTCTACAAAGACCAACTCACAGCATTGGAAAAATCTTATTTGACATTAATAATTATTTGGAAGTCATGCAAACAATGGGGAAAACAGACCCATGGTATAAGGTGACTTTCCAAATTTACCACTGCTTGTCCTTGGTTCTGAGTCTCTGTCCTCTGACACAACCACACTTTCAGAAGTCTGATGCATTCTCAAATCAATTGCATTACAATTAGTTTGCACTGCCAAAAGGAATCTGCTAAGCCCAGAACATCTAAAAGTAAGCATAATTTTTTCCCAAACACAGCTCATATTATCTCCTTGGGATATAGGTAGATCCTGCAAAAAATAATTTCTGGACCTATTACCCTTACAAGTATTTCCTGGGGATCTTAAGCATGATTGCTTTACAGCAGTTAAATGCCACTGAATTTAACATTATTATGTTATTTTCTTTGGTTCAGGAGATGGAACTGGAAAGTCAGCACACAACGTTTCATAAGCCTTCAAGCTCTGCAGCCTCAGTCCTTCTGCTATTTGTAGACTTTCACACATCTGTAAGCATGCATGTGGTAGGTTAGGAAAACAACAAAGGATCTCCCAAATAAGCATTGTATCTCCACCATTACTTCTGAGATGGGGGTGGAATAAAAACAAGGAAAAAAAAAAAAAGAAAATGAAGAAAAAGTGACTGTGGAGGCATCTTCCCAACACCACTAAGAAATATCACTACAGTCCTACAGTCCTTGGTCTTAATGATCATGGACAATCACTTTGGCATTCCACTAAGTCCTTTCTCCTTTACCAGCAGGACAAAGGATAGGTTCTGCCCCTCTGCTCTGGTGAGACCTTGCATAGGGCGCTGTGTCCAGCTGTGGGCTCTGCTGGGAAAAGTGGAGCAGCTGAAGTGGCTCCAGAGGAGGTCATGAAGATGCTCAGAGAGCTGAAGCACCTCTCCTACAAACACAGCCTGAGACAGCTGGGGCTGTTCAGCCTGGAAAAGGGAAGGCTTCAGGGAGACCTCCCTGCAGCTTTCCAGTACCTGAAGGGGACTTATGAAGTAAGAAGAAAAGGGACTTTTATACCAACAGGAGTGACAAGACAAGGGGGAACTGCTTTAAACTAAAAGATGAGAGATTTAGATTACATATCAGGAAGAAATTCTTTACTGTAAGAATGGTGAGGCACAGGCACAGGATGCCCCATCCTGGAAGCACTCAAGGCCAGCTTGGATGGGGCTTTGAGAAGCCTGGTCTAGTGGAAGCTGTTCCTGCCCATGGCAGGAAGGGGTTGAACAGGATCATCCTTAAATACCTTAAACTCAAACCATTCTGTGATTATGTGGTTCTTTGACTTTTAAGGGCTGCTGGTATTCCTTGAGACTGACAGTCAGCAAGATGGAGTGAGTCATACTCTACCTCTTGTGCAGTAAGTCCATATAAAATATCACTTGATGCCAGTGCAGACATTGTCCCATCCCTTCCCAACACAGGGGACAGAAGCAGGCTTTACAGCAAACCTAACTTAGGAGTACAACAGAGTTGTTGTGGGACAGCAGAACACTGCTTTCTGCTTCACAGGGTTCCTATATATTTATCCTGAGTTTCTACATATGGGTAAAATTATGTAAAACATATTACCCCACCATCCCCTTGCATGACTACCTAGTCTGTATTAATTTTAGGAATATGCTGACATCTTGCATTTTCCAAAGAAGTGTACCTTCTTCAAAGTTCATCTTTCATATCATCCTCCATGCAGCTGAAGATTTGATCTGTAAAGATTAAGTCGAAGAGAGTACAAAGAAGTTGGATTTGCCTATCTTTCAAAGTCATGCTGCTGGGGTTAAACCAGCACTTCTGAGAGATACTACCAGCAGTCATCTCCCTCCATGTTAGCTCCTGACAGCAAAGTTTGAAACTAGATCCCTTACAGGGAGAGATTACAGCCCCATTTCTCATTACTCTACATGATTTAGGAAATATGAACAGAGCTTGGTATGGAAAAATATTTTACAGCAATATCTGAAGTAGATGTACTTCTCATCTTAGTATATTTGTATTTTGGTTTCTTCCATTCTTTTTTTTTAGTGTTTGATGGCACAAGAAATCCTGCAGAGGAAATAATCAAGAGGGTTGCTACCTGAAGGGCAAGTGCCTAGTGCCTAATTCGAAACATTTTTTCTACCTGTGTCATCGCTTAGGGTTTTTTAAAGTAGCTTCTCATTTAGTGGCTTAACTCCTATCTAATTTTTTAGCATTAGGCATATATCCATTGAAGATTATTATGATAAAAACAGTGAAAACAATGGAATAAAATTTACCATTTGTAATATTAATCAATATTTTCCCTGCTTACTGCAAGCAGAATTAGAAACCAGAAATTTATTTCATTGGAATTCAATGCTTGGGGAAACTGAGAAAACCTAGTTGCTATGGTCAGCATGAAACAGGAAAAACATCCCATTACTGCTCACACTGCTCATTTCACAAAAGCATTTGGTTACTAATACATCAAGACATTAATTCACATAAAGTCTGACTGACCTTCTTCAAAAGCCCCTAGTAAGGTTCCTCCTTACTGACTCACCTTTTACTTTATGTTCTTTATGTCCTTTCAGACTTGCCTGTTGTTCCAGGGGAACAATGTACAGATTTAATCTGCAGCCTAAAATTTATAGTAGAAAAAACACCTCTGGGTAAACTTGCACAAAGCACAGAAAACCTCATCCCTAATATCTGATAAATCAATCTCCTTTCTGCTTTCACTTGATATTTCTCTACTGTGCAGAGAAAAACAAGAGAGAAAAACAAAAAACACCAAAAGAAATCCTTCCTTATTTTCCTTTTAAAAAACAACTGCTTTTCCCACCAAATAATAATAGTTGACCTTCTTTTCTGTCATTCACTTTTTCTGGCAGGTGTAGTACTAGTTAATTGAAAAAAGAAAGAAAGAAAAACTGAAGTTACAATAACATTACTTATTACTGTAAAGGTGACAGAACAGGTTCTAGTAGCCCCAAATATAGCAATTTATTTTTCCTTCAGAATAGAACCTCTAACATACTCTGGTTTGGGCTTCTCATTTACTCTCCAAATATAGTTACCTAAACATGAAAATTAACAAATAGGTAATCTGATATAAAGCATATTAGAAGAAACTCCTGCTCAAGGAAAACCCTTACCAACAGAATGAAATCTTCATCATGTAACCTGAAGATTATCTCAATTATTAATAAACTATAAAATTATGGATAAATTCTGATTGTCACCACTTCTAACTGGAGGTGCAGAGGTCTGTATGTTTGTGATTGCATCTAGCGCTTTCTATAATTTGTTACTAAATTATTTTCATTTTGTGTAGATCAAATCTTCATTATTTTCCATTAAAACATTAAGGATCTTTTACACATCATGGTATTTCAAAGCTAAGTTGACCTAACAAGGTTAACTGTGAGACAACATAATCTATATTTTTCTGTTGTTACCTAAAAATATATTGCCTTGCCTGGGGTCATAGCTTGACCAAATATTACAATATTTGCCATCTGCTGAAAGTCACTTCCACTGTGAAGTAATCTTAGCCATTAATTAAAAACCAACCTGAGCTTGTGGGTACTCCCTATTGTCCCAGCCACACAACCTGAGAATGTAATGTCTGAGAGTAGCATCTCCAAAGTCAAGGAATATTATTGCTCCATTTGATGTGTCTGTGACACACAAGCTCTAATGCCCTTTTTCCAGCACATGTGCACGAAAGCTGCCATTTTTACCCACATGAATAGGACCTGGACCTAACTGAAGCTCATACAATAAATCTGGTAGAGCCAGGAAGAAATAAGAGCTCAGTTTTAAGACTACTGATTGTACCATCTAACAGAGAACAGTTAAATACCAGCACAGCAAACATTTTCCCATATGGTATTGGCAATATTTTATAAAATGAGAGAAATGGAAACACATTATTGTAGAGAAGGGAATACTGAGGCTTAGTTAGAATGTGAAAAACAATACTGAAGACAGAAATGCGTAATATGGACAACCCCAAAGAACTAATGGCATTCCTACAGAGCTTTACTCTCTGAAAGGACAAACTCAGGTAGTACCCCCAGTCAACTTTTGAATGCACTCACAGTTAATCCTACCAGCATGAGTGAGAGCAAGGGTAAGCAACACAGAAATCAAAGAAATTCACTGGGAATATCTCAAACCACTATTGCTCATTGTGTTTATAAATTCTTAGAATCTTCACAGAATCATTAAGGTTGGAAAAGACCTCTAAGATCATTGAGTTCAATCATTAACCCAGCACTGCCAGTTCCACCACTAAACCAGTTCCCTAAGCACTCCATCTACCCATTTTTGAATATTTATAGGGACAGTGATTCCACCTCTTCCCTGGGCAGCCTGTTCCAATGCTTGACCACCTTTCTAGTGAATAAATCTTTCCTAATATCCTAATTGTTAAGAAATGCACAGGACTGCAGAATCCAAAGTCATGACTCCTGTGAGAAAGGAAGACACAGATTAAAAAATTTAATTAACACTGCAGAAAAAAATGTATGAGACTTTTTTGAGAAAGCAAATTTTAGATCTCTCCTCTAATGATAAGTGTTACATAGGGACTGTCCTGGGCAGCCTGGCAGCCTTTGTTGGGATGGCATGCTGTGTGTTGACTCACACACCCAGACTACCCCAGAGCTTTAGTGAGTCCTGATGGTGTCACACAGCCCTACAAAGTCAGGCACCCTGGTTACCAGTCAACTGTAAGGGAGGGGAAGGATGAACAATAGCAAGGAAGGTAGGAGGGAAGAGAGAAAGAGGTGCAGCGTGCTGAGATATAAACCTAAATAAAAGCACTTTATCACTAAAGCTCAGCACTCAGCTGCATGGCAATAAGAGGGCAGTACAGGAACTGGATGATTAAATGAAGACTTTAAAGCAGGCCCCTGGAACATCAGCCTGGCACTGAGCTGCTGCATCCTTGTGCTGGTTCCTACCGGGCTGTTGAGGCAACAGTGGGAATAGTTGCACAGTGAGGAAATGTGTGTACAGGTGGGACAACTCGATGTGCACAGTGTTGCTCAAAACAAGAAATGAACTTGGACACGACGCAGGTTTTAGTAAGATGAAATGGGAGTGAGTTGCATTTTCGAGCTAATGTAGCTCTTTTCTAAAGCAAATTTTGCAAGTGTCAATGAATCATAGAATCACATAGATTGGAAAAGACCTGTAAGATCACTGCACCCAACCATTAACCCAGCATTATCAGGTCCACCACTACATCATGTCCCAAAGCACCACATGTATCCATTTTTTGGAACACTTTCAGGGACTTCACTGCTTCCCTGGGCAGCCTGTCCCAATGCTTGACCACCCTTTATGTGAAGAAACTTTTTGTGGTATCCAGTCTAAGTACAAGGTACATGAATACCGAGTTCTTCCCAAAGGAACAAATACACTTGAAGATTCTCTGCAAGAATTAAGGGAGTGCAATATTCCAAGAGGGAGATAGCTGGATATTTTTATATTTCATATTATACTGAATAAATGCCATCTCTCTTTACTATGCAGCTATTTCTGAATCTTAATGAATTATTTGAGTGATAACCAGCAGCTATATTTGATGAAAAATGAATGCATTGAAGTGATAAGATTCTACTTTAATATTTATGAATTTTAGACTTCATAGAAACATTGAAATGCGATAAATATCAGTGAAAATTTTTTCCGGTTGCTGAAACGGAGATTGGAATAATGCTTTGGATTGTGATCTATTCATCACATTTCAAAGGAAAACACAGCAAAAATATCTAAACTGCTCTCCCTCCTCTCAGGTCTATAGCAATAATGAATGATTTACAATAAACTTTCTCAAGTTAAGAGCCACCAAACTTTTTTTTTTAACATTTGGGGCTTTTTTCTGTTTTCCACTAGTGACCCATGCAAGAGATTACAAAATGATGGAATCAGGATGGATTTATAGGACTGGATTAACACCAGGGGCAGAAAGCTGTGTTGTATCTGTAATCCAAGTTTTTTATATTAAATGAAATAATAAAATGTTTAAAGATTTTATTTATAAAATATTTATATTTATAAATATTTATATTTAAGGTTCTGAGCAAATACACTGGAAATGGTCATAACTTTCACTATATTAGAGAAATCTCAACAGATACTTTAGCTGTTTACGTAGTCTTGTGCCTATACCATGATCCCTCCAGCAGCATTTCCAACTTTCTGTCTCCCTGCCTCTCTAACCAGGACGATTAAATGAACCAGTTAAAATAATTATAGTAAAAAAATATCTACTCTTAATTGCATTCTAATTTTGCCTTTTTTAGAAATGGCTCATGAGCAACAGTGTGCAAATATATCACTGCTCACAGGGCTTGTGGGTGTCCCACCTCTCACAGCAGCAGAATAGTAATGCTTCCCAAAAAAGGGTATTACATATTTATGGCAAAGAAAGATAATGGAATGACTCAATTTATTCAACTGCATTGTCTTCAAAACAGGCAGCTTAAGCATGAATTTTGCAGGGCACTTTTTTGAGAGGTGTCTCTTTATGACTGAGCCTGGGAAATCTCTGTGGGTGCCTCCACAAGCCCAGTCAGTGGCTAAACACCAAAATGCCAAACCCGGCTGGCCATGAACTGCCTGTAGGTCTGCGAGGTGCCTGAATGCCCATGGTGTGACTCACCACCTGATCCTTTACCTCAAAATTCACTGGGGCAGGAACCTCAGCTGGCTTAGATTTACCAACAAAGATTTGAGGTCTATAATATGCAACAAAAGGTGATGCTTGCAGAAATGGAAATGATTTTTGAACAAGTGTAGCTCCAATTTTTCCACTACTGTTGGAGACACATTCAGTTGACTAAAGAAAACAGGACCAGATTTAAGGTCTGATGCAGCACTCAGTGAAGTAAATAACAAGATCCTTTATTCTTGCCTTGAAAAAATTAACTTTTAGACATTTTATAAACATTTTTAGAAACATACCTCTATAAAAGGAATTTTTTCCTATAGAACATAGGCTCATGACGACTTACTGTAATGTTCTGTTTATCAATTTTTATCCTGAAGATAACTGGTATAACTTTATCCCGGGGAAGATGAGGGCAATAATAGATACTTCTAGGAGATTTCCCCCAATCTTTCATTTTAGTATCGTTTCTGAAATCAGTCCACACATGGTGTTGACCAAATAAATATTAAATCCAACTAGGCAAATTCAGCACTATCCTTAGAAGAATTCACTATTTACTCTTAATGGTAATAATAATACCTAATGTTTCTGTACAACTGTCATTATTGCAAATACTTTGGCTTTGTAACATTGCGATTTTCTATATTGAAACAAATATCACTTACCTTTAATCATTTAGTATTTTTTTAGACAGCTTATTATATAGCTCTTATCTTAAATTTCTGACATCTGAGCACCCAGCTCATCCTGTTAAGAGCTGGCTAATTATGACAGGAAAATTAACAAAATGAATAAAAGTGCTACATTTTCTTCATAATTTAGAACCACAATCAGGACCAAGCCAAGATGTCAACTTAATAGCACCCATAAATGGCTAAAGTTTAAATATTTTGCTTTCAGAGTATTCTCTTTATATTAAACAGTAATTCACCAGGAAAAAAAGAATGCAGTAGTGTATAAACATTGAAAAGCTTTTCAGAATGAAAAACTAGCATTTATCCAATGAATAACCTTTACTCAGGCAGAAGCACAGTATGACTAAGGAATGGAAGAGGAAAAAGGGACATGATTAAATGATTTAGATCACAGTAATGTATAATTTGGTTTCCATTCAGTTTCATTTGTGCAGGCTACAATTCTTCTTGCCACAGAGCAAGAAAGAATATTCTTCCTTTAAAAAGAAATGTTATTATACCTATAAAATATTTTTTTTGTGCAGAAATGTACTGGGTTGCTAATTGCTGCATGAATTTTCACAGTTGTTATGTGGCACAATAAGACTACCAGATAAAGCCCATTAATTGGTGGCTTAAAATACTATCTAATTTATTTTTTATTTATTATGGAATGTATAAATACTTCTATTTTGCTGCTGCATTAAAAAATTATAGCTAGTCCTTCTATTAATGTATTTTATGAATAGCTAGTCCAACTCTGTTTAATTTCCACTAAAGTATTCTGTTAAGAATTGTTGGTATGTTAGGGATGTAGCATCTCTACAAATTAGAGGAAATGAGAGAAATTAAATACTATGCTATTTTTTCACATGAATAGAGATCATTTCCGAACATCACAGAAAACCCTGAGGAATCACTCCTTGCTTTCCACTCAACTTTCCCTCAACTCCACCTCTTCCAAGAAGTTTTGCTTGCTCTGAAGAAGCAAAGGTTTTTCTTGGTAGTCATACCCTCATGAAAATATACATTAACAGCAAATATACATGAAAAGCTGGTTTGAAAAGACAAATTTTAGCCAAAGGAATAGTCTGAAGTGAAGGTCCCAGGTGGAAGAAGAAACTTCCCAGACTTTCAGAAATACATTATGAAAAGAGTAAATTTGGTACTTTCTGCCATCTGATTCAACTGTTGCCAATGAATCCCATCCAAAATCTGGCCCTTGGATCCAAATTTTTGTATGGCTCATAGTGAATACAAGCAAGCCAGGGAATTAGTTCCCATTAATTCCTGTTTGCTTCCATGGACATGCACAAATTTTGGCTGTCCCATAAGTTGCTGGACCGTATAAGTCAACTTTCCACCAGCTGGAGTCTCCTGCTTCAGCTGATATTTTAGGTAAACATCTCAGTTCGCTGCAGCTGAGACAGGTTTTTCCTGCCATGTGGAATGAGACATCTACATATGGGATATACTACCCATGGAAAATTGTTGATGCAAAACATAATCAATTATGACATTTAACTCTCTTTGGTATTTATTTCTGAAGGCTGGAGTCCAGGCATTTTCAGAAAAGGAATCCCCAGTCAGGGAATGCACTTCTTGATTTGGCTTATGGAAGCCCAAATTGGTCAGTTCTGTCTCCCTCCATCCATCAGACTTTGTCTGCCTGTATCCACCAGTGGTAGGTGCACATGAAGACAGAATTCTGACTCTTGCAAGTTTTGTTTTCTAGGTGGCCTTTTTTCACATTCATTGCATGATATTTTCCTCCAAGAACTCTACTGTCTGCCACTTGATTTCACTTTGAAAAGCCATGCTTAAGCAGGGTGTCAGGGAGGACATTGTCTTGTCTTCATACTGACACTGCCTTTATTCTTGCCTGATTTTCTGCCTTACTGTACGGCTAAACATGAGCTTTCCACTTCACTTTCTTGAGGCTGAGTTTGGTGATTCCAAACTGTTCTGAGTATGTCTTGGTGACAATGTATGCCTGCTCACCTAGACACCTCTGTACATCCATTAGAAGATGGTCATGGAACTGGCTGTCAACTTATTTTGGATCATGCCATGTTTAGTTCAAAGGACTAAAGAGCCAGTAAAAGTGGGATGGAAAGGTTTAAACTGCCTTTTCTTTCTTTTTCTATGTTTTAAAATCTAAAAAAATAACACAAAGCATTCCAAAGACCATAATGTTTTGAATGACTTCCTATAATGGAGCTCTTGCAAATCTTGCAAACATATTCATAGTTTCCCAGGAAAGATGGCTGTTATCAAAGCTAACTAGGGTGAGCTGTGGTTTACCACCATGCCTGCATCCTGGATCAAGGCATCAATGCATGATCAGCTGAGAAACTGCTGAACAGCTTGGGATTCATATTCCCTACCTTAGGATGCGCCACAGGGAAAGAAGTGCATTCTTTTCTGCCACCAGCTACTGCTATGAGCACAAGGATAGAAGCACATATAATCAAAGACAAGGCACACTGAACTCATTTAATTGGTACAAGTACTACAGACTTTCATTGCTTTAAACTTAACAGTTTTGGTGAACAGTATATTGAAGAACAATATTGAACTTCCAGCTCTGCTCTGGCAGGACACATGAGAGATACAGTCCCATGTGGGGCACAAAGATAGTATGATGTTGGAGATGGGCAGCATGAGCAATGAGAGGGAATTAGAAGGCTTCATTGTGTTTCTGCAGAAAAACTAGAGATGCTAGATAGTGTAGCCTGCATGTGTGGCATCCAAGCGTGGTCATAACAATGGTCATTGCAGCCTGATTTGAAAATAGACAAAAAGAGGGGACAAAACTTGATTAGATAACATGAAGAAAAGATAGGGAAAATGATTTTATGGGACCCTTCATTTAGTAAAATTTCTAAAGGAAACCAGATGGATACCCTGTGACACAGCAAAAAAACCCATTCAAGATCTAGTTTCTGTGGTAGGAGGATGAGCTACATGGGATGCACTTTCTCTTTTCCAAGGCGCTGAGCTTTTCCAGTTCCTGACAATGCATCACAGTATCTCAGGAGAATGTTTCAAAGTTTTAGGAAGACAGCATAACCCTCCTGGGTCTCAGAGCTCATTCCCTGGGCAGTGTTACAGAGCACAATTCCACCTCCAAGTTTCCTTACAGCAGCACAGGAGTTTTCTGCCTTTCCCTTCTCCCTCTCACATGTTATTGCACCTTCGGTGATGCTGACTCAACTGTTTTGCACTAAACTAATTTTGTGAATTTTTTTGGGTTACATAAACCCTCCCCCTCCCACTCCCCCCCCTTTTTTCTTTTTGAACTGTGATCTGATCCTTCGGATGAATCAGTAATTGATGGAGTAATAAACTCTGGTGCATGTGGAGAGAGGAAAGGATAGTAGTGTCTGGGGGCAGTAAAGAATGGGAAACTCCAACCTGCTTTACCATCATGATGCCTCTCTGAAATCATGTTTTCTTTTTCAAGTGAAAGAGATTAGCAGAATATATTCACTTTGGTTTTGAGCAGCCTGAGAACACAGATGGCACAAGAAGCTGCAGGCACCTGCCAGATGAAACACTGGGTGGAATTGAGACAGCCCCCGAGCTGTTCAACACTGCAGAGATATTACTGTCTGCTTTGGTGAGTGTGCTCCAGCTACCTCAGTAACAAAGAAAATCATTAAAAGAAAGGAGGTTTAAGTACAGGCAGTCCATTAATTTAAGTTTCAGAACGTACAGATCCTATTCCATCAAAATTTGGCATGGTGAAAAGTTGGAGGCACAGTGCTACGCTGCAAGTGAATCCCAGGAACAATTCTGCTATTTACAGAGTACCTTCTCTAAAGAGTGACAGAAGTGAGTAACTGACATTGTACAATGCTATAAATGGAATTAGTCAGAGTCAGACCATTTAATGCATTATTGGCATTACCTAAACCATATATTTGTATTATGAGAGACATGAAGTTATGTTATATGTTATGTTAATTTATGCTATGCTATAGCAAGAAAGATGACTCGACAGGTTTATGTGTTCTGTGATAATTAAAAAAAAAACTGACAAAGCAATCTTGAGCTTACAAGAGGAGAATAAAAAAATAGCTGGATAGAGGTAGTTCTGGAGAATGAGAGGAAAAAGGACCTTTAGTCACCCAGACAGGCTACAGTTTTGCACTTTGTACATTTAATCTTCTGTTTTGTTCATTATACAACCAAAGGGGGCTTTTTTCAACATGAAACTTGAGGAAGATTAATAAAATATCTCAATAATGGGTAGAACAGAATCAGCAGAACAAACCCAAATCTATTTCAATTATGTCAATTAGACCAGCTCTATAAAACCTTGTTTAAAACAACAGAAATTGCTCTGCTTTCCAACTTTATACATGTAGTTGATAGGTACCAAAGACAGGATATTAATCCAGGGAGATCTTTGGTCTTTCCTGTTACAGTGATATTCCTGTATGTCCAGAGAAATGCATAAATTAAGAACACTAAAACATTCCTCTCTCATACTGAAGATTAACTACAGCTTCTTTTATAAGGATTTTTACCTACTACCTTTAAAATAGCCTGGACAGAGAATTATTAATTTTCTTTGCTGCTCTTATGCCTTTGGTGTTATTACAATTTTCCTGAAAGAAAGCCCCAAAGCCTTTCTGCACTCAGTGTCCAAGACTCTTCTTTCCTAACAATCTCTAACCAGGCTGCAAAGTGAGTGGAAGAAGATAAATGTCCACAATTACTAAATGTGCTGTTGACAAAAACAACAGTTATCTTCATAATTGGTTATCATAAATAATTAACTTAGTGAACTATTATCTGGTTGTAAGGAATTATTGTCACGAGATTCATTCTGCACACCATACTGGTACTCAAAACAGGAGAATACAGCTCTCATCTGAGATGACAATTCCTGTTGCTGTTTTGTGTGTAGCTGAGATATAAATTATACCTTTCCTCCTTCATTCTGCCACATTTGAAAATGAACCAAATAAATGTCTAGAGAAAATTATTAAGCCAGTTTTTCCTTCACATTGTTTGTGGAATGACAGCCATTCATTCCATATTACCCTTCTTGCAAATATAATTCTTCCTGTTTTAAAGAATTTCCCAATTGTTTGATCCTGTACCAATTTGAATGCTTCCCTACATTTGTGTAAAATATTTTAACTAATACACCAAATGTTTTGGTTGTTGGGATGAGTAGTGTATAACCTAAAATCCCTCACTGTTTACTTTCTTCTATCTCCCATGTCCAGGGACTTCAACCTTTTCCCTACCTGTATATATAAGCTGTTGATTTTGTACATATCCAAGATTTGGCTGGGACACCAATAAGTTTATCCATCTTTCCAAGACATTTATTTCTCATTTAAAAAAATACCCCGAAGTGGTTTGATTTCTTAGATTTGTAAGGATAAAAATTCCTTAGTTTTGAAGTGTATAACCTTTCACTATTCTTCTGCTTATTGATTCTGCTGGGATGCTAATTTCTGTCTTTCACAAATGGAAAATGAATAATGAACACTAAACATTCCAACTATTTATTCTTTTTTTGATAATATAGGAAAAACCAGTACCACTGCAGTGCTGCTCCTCCCTGTTTTTTCAAAAAATGTGATTAACATCTCTTGAAGCTTTTCTAGGTTGCTTGGATTTATTTTTGTAAGCATAATTTTGGTTTTTAACCAACTCAGTTTCATTTTTCAGATTTTTTTCCCCTTCTGTTGTTAAATTTATTCTGTCACACTTCCAGGATCAATCCCCATCTACTTTTCTTCAAATGAATTTATTTGCACTGAGGTCTCTACTCCTTCTCCAAAGGCAACATGCTGTGTTGCTCCTCTAGATGGGTTGCATAATTCTGGAGTACTTGTTTAATCCTGAAACAATTATTTAGTTAATTCAACACGCCCCAACACCCCCTCTCCCACCTCCTTCAAAATACTCATCAAAATAGCACCTCTCACACATGCTCTGCTCAACTATAGTAACTATGCTCTGGAAAGAAATGAAAATGCTTTTTGTTTGGTCTCTGGGACTCACAGTCTTCAGTCATTACTGTGCATTACATTCCTAAAAAAATATTGGATCCTAATATATTTGTCATGAAGCTTCAGTTGCTTTTTCTCTATTTATGATGAATCTCCCTTTTCTCTTCTAAAACATAGCATATATATGATTATAGCATCATTTCCACATTTCCAGTCAGATTTGATAGAGAGCATTGAAATACTGAGCAAAACCAACTGAAGACAGAGATGTCAATCACAAATCAATAAAGTCAGAGTGCCTTAAAACAAATAAAAATAAATTAGGAAAGTACAGCAAAGAAAATTACATCTTATATACAAAGAACAGTTCATGCTTTGTTGAAAGCTTGATTTTTTTCAAGCAGTTTGAAAATCAATACGGCAAAATACTTCCTACTGTAAACTGCAATATGGTAAGATAATTTCTGACTCTATTTTATGTCAGGACAATAACTGAATTATTGATGGTTGATGATTAATGCAGGTCCGTTTCTGATGTCATGTATTTAACAATTTTAATTTCTTCAGTTCATTTGGCACAGCAAGTAAGACAAAGAAATATACAGTGATACAGAAGAAAATGAGGACATCTTTTGAACCTCTGATCAGAATATCATCAAATGCCTCCATTACCCAGATAATTTTCTGAATTCCCATGGACTGGAAAAGTAACATGAAAAAAAGTTTAACGACCTAGGTACTGCAGTAAAAATAATTTATTGTTACTAAGATTAGGTCTTGAAGAGATATGTCTTGTGAGCATTTTGTACAATTAGCTAAATCACACATCATTAAATCCAATGAAAACCTCTAATAATACTGGTAAAAATACCTCCATGAAGCTTAGTGAAAGTGTTATTCAGCTGCTTACGGTCTCAAATGAATGAAAATATTTCTTATGTACAGAAAATGGCTGCAGAATCAATGTTGTTTCTTCTTTATGGCAATAGAATAACTATGAAAAACCAACCATTATTGTCCAGTGTTAGTATTCCCTTTCAACTTTCTCATCTTCTGGACTCTGATAAGCATAATTCATAGGCAATTCTCTCCACTGTCTTACTGCCTCTGTATCTCACACCCAAAAAACTTACCTTGCAAACACAGAAGGGACATGTTGCCTACCAAGGGGCACGTGCAAGTTCCAGGTACAGTAAATGTGTCAGGAAAGAATCAACCAGGCACAAAACAAGATACTACAAAAGAGAAGCAATATGGCCTGAGTTTCTGCATTACAAGTCCCTGTGCTGGTTCTCTCTTTTATATGTCTGTCCCACAGTCAAGAAAGAGCAGGACTACAAACCTACAGATCCCATACACAGCTGCAGCAGAAGTGAAGGGAGACAGATACATGTTCCACTCCTGAAATAAAACACATAGGAGCAAACCCTGTATTTAGGTGGTCTTTTCCTACTCCCTACATTGATTCATGTATTTTAAAAAGAGCAAAGAAAATTGCAGAACTCTTCCCCAAAACTTCTTCTACACTTGTCCCAAATTTTCTGGCTCCTTGACATGACTGCTACATGATACTAGCACCCTGGGGCCCTTTTCTGTCCAGAAGAGTCTTTATTCCATTTAACTAAATAAAGAAGTATGAACAAATGCACAGACACATGTCATAACATCTGCCAACCATGACCTTGTGCAACCTTCTTGATATTTTCCTTTTATCAGTTTTCCATTTTACCCTTCTTGATAGAAAACATCTATATTATGAACTAAATCCATTATCCATAATAGAATGCTGTTCATTCAAACATTTTATGGCTAGTTATGTATTTTCCTTCCACATAAACAGTATTAAACTCCCATGTTGGAACTAAGTGCTCTTCAATACCTTGTTGCTGGGCTTTTCTACTCTGTATGGACAGGTACTAAGAGCAGGGTTAAAAAAGTTAAAATGGCCCTTACCAAGGCAGTTATATATTCAAGCCATACAATTTTCTCCTCTGTAATTCCTGGTTTCTAGTTCTAATATGCTCTAATATTGACTGACACTAACTTTAGACTAGTTAGAAATGTTTTCTGTGAAGTGCCCAACCAATATATTCAGGTTTTCCTAATGCTAGAAAAGAGTTGAGTATGAACAGCTACTGCCAGCCCAAGTGCAAAGCTGCAACAGAAATCATTTGTGTGCCCACAGGGAAAACACCTAAAGCTCCTGACAACATCTTGCACTGTTTTCCAGTTATCACTGGTGTTCATAAGGCTCTGTAAGTTTCCAGAGGAGATAGCTGCATCAAGAGCTGGACTCCTAGGGGAGTCAGTAATGAGCTCTATCTAATCCTTTTGCACCTAAATTGCTCCTGCTGACTTAGTTAAAGTTTCATTATCGTCCTGACAGTAGAGTTAACAGGCCCACCTCCAGCCCACCATCCTCACTGCAGTGTCACTGAGACAGGTGAGTCAGTGAAACATTGCCACCTTCGGGCTCCTTTGCCTTGACAATTCTCTGGCTGCCAGAACAGCAGGCAGCTCCATCCTGCTGTTACACCCTGCAGCAGGGGTGCACCCACTGTTCCCAGCAGATGAGTGTCCTGTGGGCTTGGGCTGCCCAGCTGCTCCCTACGGGGAGGGCAAGCTCCCTCTGTGGGGTTCCCCGAGCACTCCCACAGCGCAGACTGCATAAAGCACGGGCAGATTTCTAAAAGTAGAATCTCAGTGTCAGCATTCAGGATTGGTAAAAAACACTCAAACTTGCAGTGGATAAAACTCCACAGTGCAGAATAAACCCCCCTCCTCCCTGCTCATACCAATTTCCCTGCTCCTTTCTGGTAAACAAACACATCTCAATATAACAGCCTAACAAACACATATGTGAGGCAGACAGCATAACTCACTGAGAATGGATTATTTCCCCAAAGAGTTATTTTGTGAGTGATGCCACTGATCACATTTCTGGGTGTAACTGCTGTGCCAGCTTCTTGAGGCTGGATAACACTTGAAAACCTGTTCTTAGGTAAGCAAAGGGTGAATTGACCATTTTCAGAGTGGTACCATGATCCTGGTGATGCTCAAGGCCAGGGGAGTGGCAGAAGGGCTGAAATCTCTGGTCCCTCTGTCCCACCAGAAAAGATAAATGCATCATGCAGTTACTTCTCAGAAAATGGATCTGATTTCTGAGCAGTAGAAATTGTGCCACCCAATGCTAACACATAGCAAAAAAAGTCTGTGAGTTTTGAGAAAGCACAAGAAAGTTTAGAGGGTTTAGGTAGTTGAGCAGAAATGAAGTCTTGTCTGTTTTTGAGAAAAATCTACCTCATCTCAGAAAGAGAAACAATTCTATAACAATTCCTGCATTTGTGACAGTCTTAGAAGAATGAAATAAACCTCAGTTGGGGCTGGAAAATGAGATGCACTGCTGCACTACAGAGCAACAGCCACAGAAAAGAGAGGAAACTGAACAGGATCTACATGAAACAGGAGACACAGTCATTAAAAATGGCCCTGAAAATGGATGTGAATCCTTATTAACTTGCTACTTTCTTTTACTTGCTATCACTTATGTTTTCTGTGCTGTAAAAGCCAAAAATCAGCAGCATAGAGTTTCTGAGTCTGAGCCAGACTTGTGGTCTACAGCAGAAGAAAGTCCATGCTGGGAAAACAGTGACTAATAACACTTGTGAGACATGGTGTGTCAACACAAGTGACAGATGCCAATCATTAAGACTCCAGCTGAGCCTCAGCTGCAAAGTTAAGACCAGAACAATTCTGGAAGAGGGCTGAGGACAATAATATCTTTTCACAGGGACCACTTTGCACTGTTTGCACCTGCTGAGCGCACACGAGTAAATCTGTCCCCAAGCACATGCCATGTGGATTGTACAATGTGAACATGAGGCACACACAGGTGCTAAGCAATTTCAACTATAAGTAATCTTCACAATAAAATATTGCTTATTTTAACACGTATTAATTTTTTTTTTCAAATCATAGCAGGTGCAACAATCTGTGACTCACCAAAGCCATCCCACGATGCTCCTGTTGCCCTGGCTTTGCTCATCCTTTCTCCATCACAGGCAGGGTAACTACAGGTGTGAGATCTCAGGGGCTGTGAATGGCTCTACATCATTTACATACAGCACTAAGAAAAATTCTGGTATTTGGTTCAATGCATGACACCATTGTTTGATACATTTAAACCACACCATTAAACAGCTATAGTGTTGTGCAGACAAAGCACTTGGGAAGCTTGGTGAACACTGGAGAGGTGGTTGTGTCAGAAAAGGAGCAAGCTCCACATAGAGGAGGTGTTGAGAATCAGCTACACCACCTGTGAAGTTCAAATTCAGCTTGAATTAAATTAGTTTTAAATAGACCTTTTGAGTTTGTAGGTTCAGAAACAAAACTAATGATACTCCTTATATCATGAAGAAAAACCAGTCACATGCTGGGGCCACAGACCTTGGGCACAAACAGATGAGAGCTGGAATAAATAGTTCAGCTGGTCCATCCTTCTGCCACAGAGACAGTGTTCTGAATGACTGACTCCCATGCTGATGTGTTCAGAGGAGATTGAGGTTTGCCTGTCACTAGGAGGCCCTTTGGAAACACATGGTCTGTTGGGTTACATCCTAACAAAAGAAGCAACATAGGCAGGGGACAGAACTTTAAGGATGTTAAATCACAGACAGATAATAAAGGACTGTGCCAAATCAGGATAAACAAAGAAAAGCCAGAGCAAAGGGTTTTGAATAGGAGGCAGAGAGAACAGAGCAGGAGAGAGGTGAGGTAAGTCTGTGGGTGAATGGGAACTGAGGCACAGAGACTACAGATACATACCCTGAGACATGGAGAAAACAGGGGATAGAAAGGACCCCACCTTTGTCAGAACTTTAACACCCAGCACAATGCACACTCAGCGTGCTGGAGGGAGAACGAGCCTCTGAGCTCTGATCCATCCCTGTTACAGCTGGATACAGCGCCAGGATGCTGAGGTCTGCAGAGCCAGAAACATGTATCTTCTGACAAGATTTGAATTTTGGAGGTAAAATTCTCTCAAATTGAAACTAAAATGATATTACTGAAGAAAAAGAAATGCTTTTCCAGTCGCAGGCTTGATCTTGAAACTGCTGAAGGCACTTGAATTGAATGGTCTGAAGGAACTGGCCACTCTGAGTAGAGAGAGATGGTATGAAAATAAGAGAATTGGGAGCTCTAAACTCTGACTCCCACATGTAAAAGCAATTTTCCTAATTTTCAGTTGTCACATAGAGTTTGCAAAAAGCAATTCTGCACAACTGACATCTTCTAATAAAACCTAATTCATGGAAATGTTATCAATCAGTTTCTACTGTCTCATTAGAAGCAATAATAAAAAAGGCAAAACATAACCCTCTTAGAAGACTATGGGGAAAACAAAATAAGAGTAATGAAGGAGTTGAACAAGTTAGACATAAGAATAGAGACAATAAAAAGAAGCAATACATCAAGGACAATATCTGAGAGCATAAAACAAAATTGCTTGTTTACATAGGTAGAGGATTGCTAGAGAGAAAACAGTTCTTGATTAGACCACAGGATTGAAGAGAGGTCTTGACGTGAAATCAAGAAATAAAATTATGCATGGAGAAAGCATGTTGCATAAACATTTTGGTCAGGTATTCATTGATGTATATAAACAACTGAGACCCAACACAAGAAGAATAAAATAGAACATTTTAGATGTAATGATAGGAAGTGTAAAATAGAGTCTGAACTAAGATAAACAAGTTGCAGCAGTGTAGGTCACAGAACAAGAAAATGAATTTACTGTTGAACCTAAGATTTGAATACCCAGAGTGCTGTTATACTGAAGGCAAGATTTCTAAAAGCCACTGCAGATCATGCTGTCAAATTCTTGGCATTTTTGTCATTTTCTTTGATTCTACTCTCTATTAAACAGAGACAAATCAAGCCTAATTCAAAGAGACTGGATTAAAAACAGCTTTACCTCAGAGATGAGCAGAGAAAAGTCACAGTATTTATAAAAGGCCCATTAAAGAACTCAGATGATTTATTCCTCCAGATTTAAATAAAGCAGATAGGCTTAACTCAATGCAATAAGAACTATCCTGTAAATCCATCCTTTTACATATCAGTAAAAAATCAGGACACAATGCAAAAGAGATGGAAATGAAAACTGAAGAAGGAAGAGGAAGAAAAAAAAAGACAAGAACTGCCATATGGCATCTAGATGCAAAGTTCTTACAACATGTGATATGATATTGATCTCATCTTGATAAGCAGCAATAAATTACTTTTTAAAGTCATCACCAAGCTAATACTGATAGAGTTTATATATAGAACATCAATTTGAGTATGCTCTGCCATGTAAATTGTTTAACAAAATTATGGAGCCCAAGCTGCAAAAAATATTTACTTAAAATCAAGTAAGCATCCACTGTAGTATCTATAACCCAAACATTAGCAAGAGCTGGTACAAGTAGGAGAAACAGCCAGTGAATTAGTCAGCTTTTGGTCAATAAACAAAATTATTACCTTGTACTCTTTCCTTACTTTTGGCTAAAAGGATTCACACTAGGAAATTAATTGAATTTTGTAAAGCACCATGGTTTGAAAAAGATCAAAGTGTTCTTTAGAATCAAGTTATTTTTTAGGTCATGATTTTTTGCTTTCTCCTTAAATGCAATGCACTCAATGAAGCAACTGTTTTAAAAGAACAATAGGTCAGTGATTGAACAGAAACTCAGAAAGCAAAAATTTGTGCCAAGCAAGAACATACAGAATACAGAGACAAAAAGAAATGAATGTGGGATAAAAATATAACCATAGAAGGCTGGCTTGTGTGTAAGCTTGGTTTTTTTTTCTCTTGTGGATTTTTGTTTGTTTTTCCGCCTAAGGTAAATACTGATTGAAAAAAAGAGTTAGTTTAGAACTGGAATAATTTAGTAATTATAAATACAAATATAAAATATAATTATAATAAGTTATTATATTGTTATTAGGAAAATATTATAGCCAGATTCATACAAACTGAACTGAAGAGTCCAACTTCTGCCACTAAGAAGGGCATGTCCATGTCTATAGGAGAAGGTTCTACACCTATATACACCCTAGATACTGGTCCAGGGAATATTTTCTGGCTTTTACATCAACTGGTGGATAAGGGTAAAATGGTTTGACTAAAATACCAAACAGCAAAGTGATGTTTTTTGAGCTAATGGCTAAACTAAGGCCAACATTTGTTTGCTAAGGTCTTTTGTCCAACAAAAAACCTACTGTGCTTTAATTGCATCAGGCAAATAAGGAGTTGATGTTTTATTAGAGGCCTTACTCTCAAACTGACAGTCGTGTCTTACTGCAACATGACAAGAAAATGCTTTCTTGTCACAACTGCACCGAGACAATTCAGGTGTGGTGGCAACTAAGCACTGCAGCTCCTGCCCCGGTCATGGAGAACTTGACCCTGCAAAGAGCTGAGAGCCTGCTGGCACATGGGCTTGCAGCCTGAGCCCTTAACTATAAATAATGGCTGCTTCCCTACAGGAAATCCCTCTGGCCATCAGTGGGTGAAAACTTGGCTTAAGAAATGTAGTTTTGGTAGTGGTCCAGAAGCAGCTGTTGACATAGTGACACACAGATCTGCAGCTAACAAAAACTGCACCATTTATAAATCCTTCTCGAGGAGACAGATTAATTAGACCCAAAAGAACTCTTTTGCAGATCTGAAAAAACAGTTAAAAAGATATTAATTTAATGTTAAATATATCACTGGCAAAATTACATACTTGCTTTCTTGCTTTGTCTCTGTTTTGTCTCAATTAATGCTGACTTCAAAACAACCTGTATAAGGTTTTCCTTTTGCTAAGGATCAAAATTAGTTTCCTTCAAGTCACCAAAAATTTCTTTCTATCTGAGTTTTATTGCAGGTAAATATCTTGACTAGTCAGACTAAAATTTGAAGGGAAGTATATAAAAGGCTATAATCTGAAACATGTTTAAGATAAAAACCTTCGTGGTTTGGAATACTATAACAAAGAATATCGTATAGGAAGGTGAGCCTGCTGGTGAAACTGAAAGATTCAGAAAAAAATAATTGGCTCTGTTATTTTTAAACAAAACCTACATGAAATAATTTTTTATCTCTTTCTTGTATTTTTATTGTATTCATGAACACATCATATTTTTTCATTTGCTTTTTATCACCATCCTCTTATTAGAAGCTGCATTTTATTTGAACAAATTAATTGAAATATATTACAAATAATAGATAAAGCAATTTTCTACACAGCTTTTGCATAAATAATTTGGGATACAGGAAGTACTACCTTTGTTATTTTCTTATCTTGCTCCTATTGATTGCTAATGCTGTAGGCTGAAGTAAAATGACCAGTTTTGAACTTCATATTGATTGTTGTGCATTAAAGATTCACAGTCCAGAAAGAATTAAGGGTGAATTTAACATACTATAAATAATTTTAGATTTTCTAATAGGAAAACCTAGATTTAATTTTACTTACTAAAAGCCTAAACAATAATTGCATTATTATGTATTAATGCTGTCTGTTTATGTATTTATTGCAATTTTATATTAGTCTTTTATAGAACTTTCCTGTAACCAAACACATGACAAGCCCCTTATCATGAGAGAACCATCAAGAAATCCTCGTAATCTCATGGCATATCTCCAAACATGTAAATCTGTACATCGGCTCTGTACAATAATGAGATGCAAAGCTGGACTTAAGGCCAGCAATGACACTGGAATGGGATGGCATCAGGGTAATTTAACTCATGTTTACAACTTGAGTTAAATTACTCAACTTGCTCATGTTGACTTGTTGAAAATTCAATCTTTTCAGTGTTATTACAAAAAATTGAAACTAAAAACCAAGTTATGTCAAACCACGACACTGAGCCATGACTGTAAGATGTTTATATGCTGCAATGAAAATCTTTGATTTGAAAAATCCAATGTTTTTATAGAGTAAGAAGAAATCAGATCCCTCTGTCTATAGGAATAGCCAGTGAAAGCAGAGAGAGACAGGGTATCAAAACTAGGAAAGAATTACGTGCATGTGCATATATGTCCACATGTCTCCCACTTGGTCACCTAACCCTTCTTGTGTGCCCATGGCTCTGCAAAAGACTGTCACTGACTTGGAGTTTACTTGATGGTATCTTCTGTAGAATCTTTCCCCTTGTGGCATTTTGTCACATTTGTCACCTTATGACATTCCTGTGGGTGTAAAGTCCTCGGCTGCCCTATGCCCTCGACAGAAGCAGCCATATCCCCCTGGACCATGGCACAAGAGCAGCAGCAGCAGCGTGGCCAGCCCAAGCTCCCCACTGCACCACATCTCTACCCCAGGACTAACCACAAACAGGGCTTTGGACAGTCCCCTGGACACTTCATGCACTATCTGGAGGAGGAGGACCTCCTTACCCCTATCTGGCCCATGACACTGGATATGCGATATTGACCTCATACTTTCTTTCAGGGAATCTCTAATGCTTACAAAATCAATCTGGAATATGTGCACAGTTTTCACTGTTCAAGTCCTTGACTTTACCTGTACTACAGGCAGAGAAACCTGACATATTTGGACAAAATCACCTGACTGCTCCCTTGGGACATTGGGCTGTCTTTGCCTATTTAGTGGTTTTTGTCAGCTATCAGAGACACCCAGAATTGTTGTGTTTTTACAATGCCTTACTGTCAGCTGTAACAGTACAAAAAATCAATCCCAAATTTAATAAAATACTGTCCCACAAATGAGAACTTCACAAGTCCCAGCAGCCTTTATCACAGACATGAAGAAGTAAATCTCCCCAGTCAGTAAGAATACAATGAATACTCTAGAAATTTATCTTACTATTTAATATCTAAATTTCTTACACAAAAGCAATTGAGGACTTCTTAAATAGCATTGTATAATAATTCCCAGACAAAAACTGCATTAAGATAAAGTTACAATTGAACATACATACCAATAATTTAAGGTAAAATACATTACAGGGATATATATTTAGCCCCAAGAAAGATTTACAAACCCCAGAAGTTTACAGATTTGGTTATAGTGAAAAGAAAAACAAGGGAGATTAAAAATTGGAAGTGTGAAAACAGCTGCCTCAGAACAGTGAAATATGATGGCCACTATGAGAGGCAGCATGCCTTTGGCATCAGACCTATTTAAAATACTTAGTTTTCTAAAGAGAAACATTCTTTGTGTAATTCTTTGAATGCAAATATCATACGGCAACCTCCGTCGAAGAAGGCACTCAAAAAATCTGGCTTCCAGTATTAAATAATTGAAGAGATCTATTAAGAAAACTGTTTTATAATTATGTTTACTTATTATTAAAAAAATGTTTATGAACTAAGTTATGTCACTTTTAATAATACATTGCTGTCTTGATATACACATGAAATGAAATCTCAGCTTTTATCATTAAAATTCCTCTCCTTATGGAACAATTAATTGCATTTCCAGACTTTGTTAGTTTTCTGCTTGGAAAAAATACAGACTATACTCTTGTGTAAGCTAATGGACCTAGGACCCCAGGTCACATGAAATAAAAAGATTTAGGGGTCCTGTATCATCTGAAGTTATAGAGGGATTTTTAAAATTGCACACAATTAACTGAATGCATGAACATAAGAAAACCATTTAAAATCATGAATTATTCTTGTACTCAAGTAATGCAGGAGTCTTGTCACCAAAATACATTGCCAACCATGGTGCTCACAACCATTATTTACGCTCAAAGACAAGCTAAAAATCAGCTCACTCATGTAGCGCATACTAAAGATCAAATAAAAGCCTGGCTGCCCAGCAGATTTCTGAGTACTTTACAAATGAAAATGGACTGATACAACAATCATTGGACATGCACAGCTTCCACTGAAGTCACAAAATGTATTTTAGAATTAAGCCACAAGGATTAAGTCAAAGAGCCTGCTTTTGCACATTACTCACTGAAAGACCCCTTGGCTTCCAGACCCAGTGAGCTCAGCAGGGATTTTTTGGTGAATGGGAAGTGCTGAACAGGCTTCTCATCAAATTTCACAATGATCTTATAATCATGCTCCATTACTGCTTGCCACATCACACCTTGTTTTACAAACAATGCCACATAAAGGACCAAAGTGAACTGCAATACCACAACAGTAGAATAACCTAAAGGAAAAAGGTGAAAAAACCCCAACCCAAAACCTTGATAAGCAATGCAAATGCAAGTGGTAGAGTTAAGCAGAACCCACGATGCCTGGTTGTCAATCTTATGCTTTAATCGCGAGGTCAAGAGGCCCTCTTCTGCTGTCACTGTCACAACAGACCATGAACTGAGAGTGAAAATCTGTGGGGAAACAAGGAAAAGATGTGAAAGCACCTCCTTGGGCTTGGAAAAAACCTCTCACAAACTCTCCTTTATGATAATCACATTGGAAGAGTGGAGACTCATGTCTTACACACAAAGTTCCAGATTCGTCTGAAGTACAGGAAAAAGTGATTTTTTCTGCCCAATGATAAAAGCCCAGGACACTTCTGCAATGAAAAGGAGGGGAAAGAGAGAAGGGGCAGAGCTGGGAGGGAAAAGAAAGGGAGAGCCTCAGAGAGCCAGGCTTGTCCCTCCAACCAACAGCTGCAAAGCTGGAGGCAGTTGCCAGCATGGCTTTCCAATGCTCTGGAACAAACAAAACTTCAAAGGGGTTTTGCAGCCCTTGCCCTCTGCAGTGCTTTCCCCCTGCAGTCCCAGCACACTGTCTGCTCCACGCTCTAAACCCCTTTGTTTCCACAGCCCAGTGGAAAATTTGTTGTTCGTGTTAGTGTTTCACTGTAGCCAACTTTAAACCTGGTTTTGCTCCCATTTTCTCTGGAAAGAGGAATAGAAAATTGAACACTGCATTCTTTCCTATATAGAGCTTGAATATGAAACTATTAAAGAACCTTAATACTATTTTCTCTTGGAATATATTTCCTTATGTTTTTATTTTTTTAACACTACCTACAACTTTCTTGCCAGTATCCATTAATTATCTGGATTATTTGGAAGATATTTTGAACCTTCTCTTGAGCTCATACATAGTTTTCCAGCCATTATGTTTTTAATTTCACATGCAGAATTTTAATACATTGTCTACTGCAGCCATAAATCACTTAAATGTGTTAGAAATGAGATTGCTCAGTAATTGCCATTTTATTTACTATCCTGATGTAAGCAATTTAAGTATGACTCAGTTTTAAAACTTAGAAACAATGTAAAGAGACTTAGGAGAGAATGCAGTACAAGTGCAAACAGCAATCAGCAGTCATTGTTTTCAATTCCATTAGTAGTAATGTTTTCTTAAAAAAAATTACTAGGATGACTTTGTGAACTGAACCACTCGTGACTCGATGCTGTTAAGGTCTCAGTAACAACAGCTCTCACCTCATTGTTTTCCATATCTAGAAATGCTAAAGGAGACAACATCCAACATCCAAGATCCCTTGGAAGTGGTAAAAGAAGCTGAGAAATATGTTGTGTTCTTGTTAAGCCACTCTTGGTGAAGAGATAAACACACTGAGAGATTTCAAAGGCAAAATCTCTCCTAAATATAAGAACGGGAATCTACCCACGTGACAATTTCTCCACAGAAGCTAACACTATTCTAAGAGGCAGAGCAGTAACACCAGTGGTGAATACTGACTTTTCTGTAGATGTTTTCTTTCGGTCTCTTACCATAAGACTCAACAGACAGCACAGAATCACACCTGGACATTTACTCAGATAAAAGAGAAATATAAACCATTTGGTTACTATGTTTGGACCCAGATTTGGACAGCCTAAAGCCTTCCTGTGCCAAGCCTTTTCTACTGAGTGTACTGGCCTTTCCAAAGAGGGAATATTAAACATAATATTTTTACATTTATATATGTTTTATGCCATCTAGAGTATACTTGTAAAATTTTAAAATATACTATAATACATAGTATTAGTAGTATACACACTAGCAGGAACATTGGCTTTAAATCACCTGAATCTGGGTGGAAGGGAATAAATATAAAATATTTATCTCTATGTTTATTTATCTTTGTTTACTTTCTCAGCACCCTCACATTTTCTCATGCCTCTCTATGGCTCCTACAGACTAATTTTGAAACATCACAGAAAAATTTCAGACAGAAGCATATCTAGAAATGCAATACAACTTAGAAAGCATAAACTGAACTTGTTTACTGATGGGGGTAATCTGCATCCCTTTTTCAGAAGGGCATGTTTACCAGAACTGATTTCTCTCCCTAACTTCTCCTAAAACGATTGCATTTCTGACAGTCAACTGACAGTATTGGCATTTGGAAAATAGTTCTGCTGTGCTCCTACACTTCTACTCCACTCTAAAGGCCAGGAAATGAAGCATCTTATGGGCTCCTGTTGACATGAGATGCTAAGGAAAGTGACCCCAATTCAAGAAGCAGAAAGTGTTGATGTTAGATATCGCAACTTTGTAACACATTACACAAAAGCACTTTCAAATTGAAATAATTTGGACTTTTTCTGAATTCCTATGGTTTTGAAGCAAGGTGTTTCATTTGTCAGATGAAAATTTCTGTTGGAACCAGATGGCTTTGTGAATAAGTCCATTTAGTACACCTCCTTGAGTTTCCATTATGAAAGGTTTCATAAAACAGAAAACAGATGACCATACTTCTAATTTCCTTGAAAATATCTTGAAGGTGAAGGCCCAGATCCAGCCAGGCCTGCCCCTACTCACATGTTGGACTGAGTTCCTTTATTCTAGAACCAATGATGCTTCATTCCCAGTATATTAAACTCACCTTATATGGTCACTTATCAGACTTAATGGATGCAATTTTATCTGAAATAAAATATTTATCGGGAACACACAGACAAGACAGAATATGGCAGTTACTGTACTCAAAATAGTCAGAATTTTCCTTTGCAGCAGTTATTTCCATCATGCTGCAGATATTTCTCCTCTTCTTGGGTTACTTTATGACAATCCTAAATGTATAAAGTTTTTGAGTAATGACATTAATTTAAGAATTCTTTGTTCCAATGCAGGTTGACTCCTACGATTGAAACTTACAGTTTCTGTCCAGTAACTAAGACTTACCATTTACATTGCTCTCTCTTTACTTTCAAAACATAATAACTGTCTTACTTGTCGGATCCTTACAGGTGGCTGAGCTGTTTAACTAAGAAGAGAACTGTGCAAATTCAAGGACAGAGTGAGCACCCACAGCCCACCAGAACCTCTGCTGTCCCTGTGGGCCTGTTCAGTACACCTCGCTTTTGAATTTTTGAATCCAATCAAGAATGATAACATGAGCTATTTCCTGGTACTCAATACTGGGAAGGATTAGAATCATAGCATGTCTTGGGTTGGAAGGGACCTTAAAGATCTTCTGCTTCCAACGCTCCTGCCATGGGCAGGGACACATTTCATTAGAACAGGCTGCTCAAAGCCCCATCTAACCTGGCCTTGAACACTTCCAGGGATGAAGCACCTACTCTGGGAAACCTGTACCAGTGCCTCGCTACCCAGTGAGTATAGATTTTTCCCCTATCATCTAACCTAAACCTTTTTTCAGTTTAATAAGCAGCTAGGAACCCATCATAAAGAAGATACTTACCTTACACTGAGTAGTGTTCCTTTATAAAGAAAATGAATTTCTAAGATGCAAATTTCAGATTAGTTTTCAGATATGCGGGGCATATAATTGGAGAGAAGAAAAATAATACTCTTGGAACATAAGCTGGACTGGCTGTGCATTACCCTCCGAGACATGTAGGGAAATTATTCTGATCCAGGCATTGCTTTGATAACTTACAGCAGAGGCTGCTCAAAGGGTTAAGGAGGTGAGGATCACCACACAGAATTTTGCACAAATACACACCCACACATGTGTAACACAATGGGAGGTTTAAAAGAGAAATACTGAACAGTATGGACACACACACACACATTAAAAACCCTCTTAAAATCACCACCAAAGTTCCCTAGAGGAAAAAACTTCTAGCTCCCATTTCACAAATGAAATGACAGAACACTGAAATATGAGAGTTTTCCATCTCTCTCCCCTGTCCCTATTTCACACTCACTCCCTATTGCCAAATGTCTGTCTCTGTAAGCCAGCAAAATCCTTACTGAGTCTCTCCAAGAAAATGAAAAATTCTTGTCTAGGAGGCGTATGCATTCAACTGAAACTAAAGTAACCTGACTCGTAACATGTGTGTTACACATTTCTTGGTGTGTTTAGGCACCAAACAGCACTGAAGCAACAATTAAAGTCAGTATTCAGAAGTTTTGTTCAAAGTTACCAAAACCTGAATTTTCTGTATAATTCTTAGCTGTAGACCAATTTAAAGCAAATGTGCTTATTAAATGAAGTGCTAAAAATAATTATTATAAGTGCTGAAAGTAATTATTGCTTGGGTTAGACTCACATATTTCTCTTGAAAACTGCAGAGGAAATTAGAATGTCACAAGAAAGTCCTTCAAGATGTCTGAAAACAAACTTTACTGAAAGGTGACTTATCCCAGACTTCTACGTTCATGTTTAAGCTACAAAATGTAGTTTAACTGAATTTTATGAGAAGCAATCAGTCACATAATTCATATCAGGATATTCCTATTTCAGATCGTAATTTGAATGCATGGCTTTGAAAATATTAAATATAATATTGTTGAAACCATCTTCCACCCTAAAACCAGGGGATAAAGTTACTTTCCATTCAAGATACTAGAGCTTCTAAAAGAAGATGGATTCTCAGGTTAAAATATATGGACATTTTAACTTTGTAGATAAATGAAGTTGTATCTTTAAACACTTCTTCACACTCAGCTGTAGTTAAAACCTAATTTAAAAAATTCCATTTAGTTCAGCATTTACTTAAATATCTAATTCAGCCATTATACAGTAACCCATACAGGTGAAAGAGGGCAAAATCAAAGATAATATGTATCTTCAGGGCATTCTTCTATTGAGCAAAGGTTTTCCTAATCAAAATTAATATTGAAAAGAGAGGTTTTTTTGAAGCTGACATGACACAAAGCACTATTTCAGTGACTCTGCAGTTAATTAAGTATTTTCAATGAGTCTGTAATGAAGTATTGAGATTGACAATGAAGTCTAAATCTCATTCTTATTTCTCTTGTCAGCTGCCATCTTCACGGTCATGAAAAGGCAAGTAATGTAAGAAAGAGTGACGTAGATCAAGATCATGGAAAAAGGGGGAATTAATTGTGGAAGTAGCTCGGGAGCAAAGATTTTCAGAGGCACTGAGTTGACTTGATGAAAAATAATTTTATCCCAGGCACAGCTTAGTGTATGATCTGAAGCTGTTTACCTTATCACTTACCCTTCACAAGCACCGACCGTCTAAGAATGTGCAGAATATGACAGGTGTGATGAGATCTCTTGCAGATATACCCTTTACCCTTTAAGATAGCTCTTAAAATCTGGCCCTGTGGATCCCAGATTCCAAAGGCTGCATGAATGTTTATGTCTGTGTGTCAGTGTGCATAGAAGTCTACTCAACAGAATTTCTGCTCTTAATAATGCCAAGGTCACCCAAACATCAAATGCACCTCAAATCAGTATTTTTACTTTCACTAAAGATCCCATGCATTACCACTCTCAGGAGGCAGAGATCAGAGGTAGGAAGGCACATGGAGCATGGTAACTATTCACTGTTGTAAGTGAAATCCTTAAAAATGCTGGGCATGCAAGTGCAGCAAATAGGAGTAGAAGATCTGAATAGATCTTCCTACTACCTCATTGTCCCCCTCTATTTAAACATAAACACTTTATGTTTCATTTCTCACACTCTGCTGTCATTCTCACCCATAGGGAATAAATTCAAATTAACCAACCAATTATCTAGAATTTATTGTCTTGTAATTCCCTATCTTGCTTTGAAACTCTTAAGTTTTTTATTTTTCTACTGGAATCACAACCTTGTCTGTGATTTTTTCCCATTTTTCTTTCTCTCCAACAAAAAAATGACTTCAATAACTCACCTGAAGAATTATTCCTGAGAGAAACTCTTGGCTAGCAATAAACCAAAGGCAGAGAACTCCACGAGATTTTTTCTGGCTTCATTAGTGGTTCACCTGTTGAGCTGGGGAAAGCAGTTTGATGTCTGCATAGCACTTTCCAGTAGCTGCTTTGCAGGGACACCAGAAGAGGCCTATTCATCTTGCCTTGGCTTTGTCCATCCAGCCTAAGTTAGTCATTGATATTCCCTCTACTGGGAATATGAGACCAGACTCACCTCATCGACAAAGGCTGAACGACCCGAGAGAGAATTTCATCTTGACTGAGAGACCTCAGGCAAGCAGCTTACGCAATGGCCTCTTTTTAAGGAAACATTACTCTTTTTTGTTTGGTTTTTTGTTTTTGCTTTTGCCTAGCTCTGTATTATAATTAAAAGCAAATCCCTGTACGTGTCAAGAACTATAAACTTTAAAAATAAAAATCATGAAAGACTGTCCCTAACACTCACTGAGAATTTTGTGCTGACAGCAGCCACAGCACTGGGCCAAGAAAATCCCTGATATGCTGTTGTCTCCTGCGATATTTATCAATGTCAGCATAATGCTTATCATTTTATACCAGACTTGTTATCTTTCCTCAGCATGAGATCTTGAGAAGCAGGTGATAATCACTGAATCCTTTGGGAAAATTTCATCCCCGTGTATCATAGAATCAGTCACAGAATCAAAGAATGGTTTTGATTAGAAGGGACCTTAAAGAACATCCATCTCCAACCCCCCTGCCATGGGCAGGGACACATTTCCAAGAGACCAGGACGCTCCAAACCTCATCTAAACCGGCCTTGAAGACTTCCAGGGATGGGACATCCATAAAGTCTCTGGGCAACCTGTGCCAGTGCCTCACCACTTTCTCCCTTGCCGGTGTTTGCAAGCAAAAAAGTAACATCAGAAACTCTCTCTTCAATTTGTCTGTTTCTAACTGAATGCTGACACAAAGGCACTGTGGACTTGCAGAACGGATTCAAACTAAAAACTACTTATTTTTTTTCTTTTCAACAGATTCAAGAGAAGGTCTGCAGGAAACACGAGGAGAATTTACTTTTAATTTCAAACTGAAACATTTTACTTGCTCAGTATTTTTACATAAATTACTGCAAGGAAAGGTTAAATTTTAGTATTCATATTCTCTAGGGACATAAGCTGAACACACAAGGATTGTACAGAAGCTATATATTATTATTTTAAGCACAAGAGCATTGGTAATATTGACTACATTGTGGAATGTCAGCCGGTTAATGAAGTACTTTGTATTTTCAGTCATGTCTTTACATGAAGTAATTCACCCAAAGGCAGAAGAAAAACAGGTTTCTAGTGAGTTTTTGAATTCTAATATACTAAGATGTGTTAAACTGTTTGGATATAAGAATACTTTCCTGAAGAGCTTTCAGCATCTTTAAAAGCCCAGTCACCCAGGGCCAGCTATGAGTTATATAACAACCTCTAAAGTTGAAGTTTGTTAGTTACCAGGAAGACTAGGAAAGGCAGTGGCAATAGGATAGGACAGCCTTATATTAACTGTAAGAAAAGAAGGAAAAAACATCTGTCACTGAAAATCACTAAGAAGCAGAACAACAAAGAAACAAACCACGTCTTTGCAAAGTGCAAACATCAATGAGAAGGAAAAGAGAACACATTTTAAAATAAATAGATAACAATAAATAGGAGCTTCTCACGGTCATATGATGTATGAAAGGATGCTGTTGTGAAAGAATTTAAATAGAAAAAATGTTGGCAAGACTTATCACCCAAAAAGTAAAAATTGAAATTAAACACAAAACATCTTCAGCATGAAATGCATTTTTCCAGATGAAAATCACAATAAAAAATTGAAAGAAGAAAGAGATTAAGAAAAGAAACACTGGAATGGGTTCAGAAATAATGTCAACCTTATTCTGGTTCTTTAGGGAATTATCCTTGGCCCCCCCTCTGCTCACTAAGCAGCATACCCCCTTTCTGCAAGGCCTGGACATATCCATACGTGTCTTTGCCATTGAAAGAAGACCTTGTTTTCTGAAAAAGCTGTCAGGTAAGGGCAAAAACAGAGTTTCAGTGAACTCTAAGACAGGGAAGAAAATTTAGAACCACCTGTAGGCTGTATTTACCAGTTAAATGAGCAGCTGCAAACATTAGTACTGTTGCAAAAAAACCCCAAAACCAACTCTTTATTTGTATTCCCAACCAAACTTAATAACAAACCTCAAGAAAACAGAAAAAAGTGGAAAATACTGAATTTAAATTAATAAATTGTCAAAGGAAAGTAATTAATAATCTCCAGCAGGAATTAAAGATACACTCTTTCCATGTGTACATAAATATGACTAAGCACAGAAGGCTGTGTATGAACTACAAAAAACTAAGCAAGACCTGCACTTCTAATGAAGCTTAAAGGACTACAGGAAAAAAACTCCCAACCACATAACTTCATGTTTTCACATTTAAAATGAAAAGAACAAAAGATGGCTTTTAAAAGGAAATCATACTTTCCTGCACAACATTGACAACTGTATATTCTTCAATAAAGAATGTACTATTCCAAGGAAATTTAAAGCCAGTTGATAGAAACAAGAGTTAAATATGGTTGAAAGAAAAACTAAGTACTTAAAATGAAACATTCATGAAAATGGGAATTGAGAAAGCTCAGGAGTCTGTAAGGAAACAGCAAATACACTCCAGCAGACAAGGATGACTACATTAAACACAAGTGAACCTGCAGAAAAACATTAAGAAAATATATCCATAACTTGTTTCATGCATAGATGCGTAGTGAGTGCTGACTATTTTAGAAAAGACAAAAAAAAATTCTTCTTTTTTAAATAAAAAATTTAATGTTGTACAGGTTTCACTATGTAACTCTACTAGGAAAGTGATCTTCAAATTTAACACAGAGATTAAAATGTAACCTTTTGTGTCTTATGGGAAGCCTACTAAAGCTTGACTTTACAAGAACATTTGTAATCCCTGGTGCTTCAGCTGTGGCATCTGATGAGCCCCAGAAATATCTGTCAGTGCTGGGGCAATGTCCATGAACACAGACAGACTCACTAAGGGACTAGAGTTAATTTGCAGTAGAGTGGAAGCTGTGGTGAGAACAGCTCAGGCAAACAGAAAGGAAATGCTGTGAGATAAGAAAATAATTTGAAAGTTTATCAGGGAGATTTTTTAACCATCCTTTCCATTTTAGATATGCTTTAGGGGTTTTTCACTTGAAGTAAAGATATTGTGAAACTTGCAATGAAATGATAAACTTAAAGGCTTTTCTTCAACATTGTAAAAATAAAAGCAGCATATTCTAAATAATATGCAGCAAATAGAGGCACTAAAGCTAAACCTAAGGCAAAGGTCTTGCATGGCCAGACAAGTGGGTACTATATTGGCATTTGTGCATTTTCTAAAGGGTAACAAAATTATATTTATTACATCAAAAGAAAGGCAGAAAATACCAACCTTAACATTTAACCCTGTACATTAACTGCTGAAATAGCCTGGAGCACTCAAGGATTAGTTTTGAGCACAACAAATACCATTTGGTGTGCTAGAAGAAGTTGTGTATTGCAGCCACACAACCCCATTAAACATCTCCACTAACACAGAAATCTCTGCAACAAAGAGGCAATTTCTTGCTAAGTGAACTCTGGAACTTTTGTTGAAGCAAAACATGTTAGAACTACAAGAAGGGAGAAACAGTTTTGACAGCATCATCTGTCATGCCATCTCTGGCAACATTCAAGGCCAGATTGGATGGGGCTCTGAGCAACTGATGCAGCTGAAGATATAGGATCATGGGTGGAGGTTTGGAGCTAGTTGGCCTTTAAAGGTCGCTTAAAATTGAAATTATTCTATGGTCTGGCTAGCCTCTTTTCAATGGGCACTTCTCAGACAAGTAAGGGAGGCATGGGCCTGCCATTTCACCAGCTAGAGAAAACCATTTACTGTTCTTCAACACAGTAAAAAATCTGTGGGCAAGTAAGAAAACAGTAGAGTTGGAGATGCCACTGTAAAAAAGGGGGGAAAAAACAGCCTTTAATATTACTATTTGAAAGTCTCTTCCATAGGAGAACTCTGGTGCACTATCAACCACTATCAATGAATGGAGATTTGAAATAAAAATTTCTCTAGTTCTGGAAGAATGCTTCGTCTCTTGAGATGTCAAGTAAAAAAAAAAGGCTCAAATACAAGGGGAAAAATATACTGTCTTAATGTTGAGTTTTGTCATTTGTATTTCTCATTCTTTCTCAATTTTCCTAACTAAAAAATGGACCAAGCTTCTCAAAAAAATTCACTCACTGAACTTCAGCAGGACAATCTATGAAACATACCTCTAAACTTTTTTTCGCTTTTATTCATTTTTATAGTGATGGTGTTTTCTGCCTGAGGACAAGGAGAGGATTTTTCACCCCCCTGGTGAGCAGGACAGTACTAAGGGCAAGTATCACTGCGTGCTTGTCCTGGTCTTTCTCCTCTCTCTATGCTGCTGGCCACTGTTGGAAATTGGATCCTCAGCAAATGTGCTTTGGTCAGATCCAGCTTGGCCAGTCCAAGATTATGTTCTGCTCTTTAATGCACATGCATGAAATGTAACTCTAATATCTTGCATTCTTTGGAAATTGGATACAGTGGCTTCCAGATGAAAGCCAACTGCTGTAATGCAACTTTATCCAAGTAATTAAAGCTATATTCCTTCTTAACAGCTGGGGAAAGGGAGCTATAATATGGTTAGTCACATTTCAAAGTATAGAATTAACCGAGGCAAAGATGAATAAGTACAATTATTTTCTTTTTCTTCCATATTTTTTATCTACCTAATTCCCACAGCAGCTGGAAAGGTTAAATGTCTGCATCAGGAATCTATGTGACTGCTGTACCAAAAGAAGAGACAAGTGTTAGTACTCTGAGGCAGGAACAAGGAATGAAAAAGGGGTAAGTGCTAAAAAATATCCATCACTTCAGAGACCTTCAGAAGTTACTCTTGGATTTTTCATCTGGTATTTTCATAAAAGTGAATCTCAGCATCTGCAGCTCAGGCAAATGTATAAGACAAGGGATACTTTTTCATAAAATCTGGGGCTGCTGATAAAAGTTAGGCCTATTCCAACGTACTATGGGGCTTCCCAAAATTAGGAGCAAAAGAATAAAAAAGTAAATTTAGTTATCAGAGCTTCCAGGAGTTGCTTAGGTGCAACTCAAAAATTCCTTTAGCTATTGCCTGCAGAGACAGACAGTGCCTCTCACAGTCTCTCCCCCTCACACTCTTTCTGTAGCTAAAGCTCAGCTCCTCACCTCACAACAGGCACCGAGCAGCAGCTCACTCACAAAGAGATAAAGCACAAATTCTTTCATTGTAGTAACTTTTTAACCTCTGCAGTGCCAGCTGCTCTAATCAAACTGTAATCAATGAGCTCTGAAGGGAGCTGGTTAATCGGCTCGCTTGAAAGATTGAAAGCACATGAAACTTCCAATTGGTTTAACACTTTTCCAGGCACTGTTGTGAGGCAATAGCTGCAGAGGTACTGCAATGCAGCACAGCTCAGCTTGCAGACCACTGACACAGACTAGTTTTCAAAAATCTTAAGGCTACACTTCACCTTTTCACACTGCTGTGGGGGAAAGGAACATGAGCTTTTGAGACTAAAACGTGCAGTGAAGCTTTTTAGCAGCTTTATTAGGAGACTAGAACTCTCTTTGTCCCCACTTCCAAGCTGTGTCTTCCAGGGCAAATTGTCACTATTTCCACCAAAGTTCCTTTATCTTTAAAAATATATTATAGCTTAACTGAAAAAATGTTGTTTTCTTTTTCTTAATTCCTTCCATACTGCGCTGTACTTGCAACTTTTCCTGTTAAACAGCAAAATATGTCCTGATGAAAAACCTGGAAGTGTAAAATGTGTTTCCCTGTGTGGTATATATTCCATTTTAATTTTCACTTAATTGTTTAGTAGGGACACACTGATCCATCCTAAAATTATTTTCCAGGCTCAGGTTTTTATTTTGCATTTACTTCAAATTTGTGCAATATTTTAAAAGAGATCTGAGAGTTGTTAAGCTGTTGAGGAAAGTCAAAATGCTTCTGATTATTAAGAAATTGGAGTACAAAGCTAAATATAAGTGATTGGTTTGTCTTCTAATTTTGTTCTAAGTAGCTTTTGGTCCCTAAATTATCTTTAATCTCATATCAACCACACGCAGAAGATGTGAGTTTCACAAGAATATGAAAGGTTACCTTTTTGATGCCTGTGGGGTCTAGTTAGTGTAGATTGAACACACCAACAAACCTCCATATAAACTACATCCACAGTGATTGTGATGCTTAACATTCATTCTCCCCCATTTACACAATACATGTGTACAAAACATACAGTACACAGGTTATTTTCAGTTTTTTAAATAAAAGTAAGGAATCACTAAAAATGCCCTGTTGGCTGCTGTTCCTAAATATGTACTTCTACTGCTGAGCTCTGATTTTTTCAACTTTTGTGATTTGTTTTCCTATTGCTCTCAATAATCTATCCCTAATTTTGCTCACAGAATTTACATTTCTGTATAGATTTTTATAGTGCTTTGCCTCTTCTGTTCCTCAGAGAGAAGAGGGAAATAAAGGTGGTGAGTGTAAATGAGGAAAAAAAGGGACTGAAGAGCAAAACTGAGGAATTCGTTTTCCGTTTATACTATCCCTTTTATTTCCATTCAACAACTTTACATGAAATCACTGTTTGTCTCTTCTGTTCTCCATTTATTCACAGTATCTGTGCTCTTTTACAGCATTTTCACCCAGACCACTTCCATCTGAGGGATGAGCAGTGTGGTTCAGCTGAGCACCATCACCAACCACAGATCGGACAGCATTCAAAAAAATGTCGTGATGCTATTCTGTTTTGTCTGAGCTCATCTCTGCATTTGTGCATTCCAAACAGGATGACAAAAAAAAGCACCACAATATTGATGGGAAAAGATATTCAAATTGATGGCAAGCACTAGGGTTTGTTTTATTTTTTTTTGTAGGAGTTACCATTCTTATGAGATTTTTTTGTCAAGTCTCTACACATAAATGTGAAGGAAGTTCATATGAGGCTTTGAATGGGATTCTGTTTGAAACAAGGAAAGGGACATTTAAACTTTGAAAGCTGTTTCTATAATATTTACCTTATTTTCTTCCCACAGCATAGCATATTATTTATTTTTTGAGAAAATACCAATAATCATACTGGAAGCTTTCCTTCACTGCATAAAGTAAGCTTTTTCTACTCACAATTTTAATTGCTAATCATCAGCTTGCTTACAGTATTGACTGGTACTTACATCATAATCACTCAATACCTGAAATATCAATAGCTAAAGCATTTCTTGAATGTTGACTTTTTTTTTTGCAACGACATCTAATGGCTTAATAATCAAAGACATTTTAAAAAAGTACTGATTAACAATTGTAGTGACTATTCTTAGATCTCCTCAGAAACAGCTGAAGTTGTAGTAACAACTCAGAACTTCTAGTGTGAAAATGGAAGAAGCTACCAGCCAACTTAGCTTATGTACTTTACTAGATTTGGAAGGATTTAAAAGTGAGAAGCCCCTGAGGGAAGGACAGCTGTACAGTTTTAAGACTATTTTATGACTATATTCCAATATACGCAACAAGATAAGATATAGTAAATAAGAAATCAGGTATAAATTTCAAATAAAGGACAAAAAGAGTTCTGCAATAACCTCAGAATAAAATAAGTATTTAGTCTCATATAGAGTGTGTTTGTCTTTCTGTGTAGCCTATAAATCTTTACATAACCTTTCGTGAAGATTATGTAACTCTTTAGAAGTTTTTTCATTTTTCTGTGTTGTGAGGGAACTCTCAGGAAACAAATGTTTCATTTTACATTTGACTTATGCAGTTTATATTAACCAGAATCTCAGATTAAAATTAAATATTTCAGCTGTAACATAAGACATGCTGGACAACTGTAGACAACAACCCTCACTACCTTTAAATATTAAATAACTTACTATAAAAACCAAACTTTTGGGCCCTGCTCCTCACAAGCTTCACTCACAGTGGTGTGTTTTGAGCTATTTGGCAGAAACAGAAAACTGGCTTTGCTTCACTGACAAGAAGTGATGCAGCTGGGACTAGTCTGCCCTCAACAGGGGCTTTGGTGAATGGAGCAATGACACAGAATAAATAGAATACATGGAATAAATAACCAGAATAATACCTGATGGATTTCATCAGTATCACTTGAATTGTATGTTCACCAAAACTACATTCAATACAGGACTGAGCTGCTAAAATGTAGGGTACAAATATGTCAACTAGAAGTTCAATCCTAATAGGAAAAAGCTGTCAAGCAATGTAATTTTTTGTGTATTAACAATGGCATGGAACAACTGTGACATGGCACTGATTGCTACAAGTACCCAGACACCATGGTGATAATTGCAGTGCAAAATCACCAGACAGCAAACAAGATTGCTGGAACTAATAGGAACATGGTTTCATTCAGAGCCCAGTGCAGAGCTCTATCTGTAATGGAATTGCTTTTCAACACTTCTTTGAAATAATGCTGATTATTAGTCATGCATTTTTATATTAATATGTTCCATTTATTTAACTGAAGATAGATACTTTCATTTGCCCTCATCTGCCCATTTCTAAGTTGGCCCTCTTGGCCCAGCTTATTCTGCTTGGTTACTCAAGCACAGATAAAGTAATAAATGGATGCTTGATTCCAGATCTGAAGCACAACTGTACATTTGACTAAAATAGAAGCTCCTTTTCTACTTGATTGCTATCATCAGGATCCAAAGAAATTAAAGAAAGTATCATACTGGATAAATTCTGGAAGTACTAATTCACTTCTCTAAAAAAACCTGACTGACTGAGCATGTTATTACAGCTGTTGTTTCATCTATGAGACTTGCATATCTCCTAGGCTGGGCACAATCAGGCAGAATCAACTTGCGAATTGAGCTAGAACTGCTTCCTGAAAAATGATAACACGGTGCCAGCAAATCTTCACAGCCACTTGTACTTGCTGAATTAATCTGGCAAAGACTTTAAAGTAATAACTGCTGAAGAGAAAAACCACCATGACTTCCAATCAGCAGGTAATATCCCTCTCACAAATCCCCTGAGAACCTCAGATAGTCATCTGGGGCACTGATCATAGACAACAAGGTGTCTTGTCCTTTAAATCTGGACTCCAAATCAATCAGTGCCTACCTCTGCCCTCTGAAACTAGCTTAACTTCTAGAAAGCCAAATATTTGACAGCAAAATTTGAATGAGATGCATCCCACCTTAAATGTCTTTGCATTTTGCTGAATTTCCTGCTGATGCTTTTATTTAGAAAGCTGTCATTTTCTCTAATAAGTAGTTGTTATCCAGGCCTAATTGCCCTGAAGGTACAAGGATGCTGTCATCCAAAAGTAATAACAGGAGCTCTACACATTCTGCAGGAAGCATTTATCCTTGTCTAATTCTAATCTGACTGTTTGAAGCAATGGCAGCTCTTCCTGGCATTTCTGGTCTCTCTTAACCTATCTTTTGCACTACCTATTTCCAGGAAGAGACTAGAAATGAACATAAAACGAGCACTAATGAGGATAAAATTAATAACTAAGTGTTGATTACTGTGTTGTTGTTATATGCACACCTAAAGAGTGCTCTGTGACAAAAGTACAGCCATTTCCTTGGGACAGAATGGCCACTTTGATTTTCACCCCAGATGACTGCTGATGATAGCTACAGCAGCCTCACCCTGTGAAATGAGTGGCTCCAGAGCTCTCCTCTTTTGCCATGTGCCTGGCAGGTGGTTGTTTCACTTACCCTCTGGCTGGTATTGTGCTATGATGGTTACCGTCTGCCCCGCTCCTTTGAGTGCAGCCGCAGCCTGCTCGTGGGTAGCACCACGGAGATCAATGCCGTTCACCTGCGCAGGGAACCGAGACAACAGCAGCTATGAGCAGCTTGACATGGCACAGGGAGACAGAAGGGGGGGACTAAATACCCAATGGATGTAAAGGTCAGATGGATGCCCAGGTGCAGAAGCACAGTACAAAATCAAAAAGGCTGAGAGGAAGCTTCCTATGACCAGCAAAGAGGACACACACCAGTACCACTCACCCCATAGTTTGATTGTGCTTATCCATGCGGATTCTCTGACCACTATTTTTGGATGTTTCCTGCTCTACTGAGTTTGCATTTCCGGTTATCTCTTCATCAAGCAATATCACTTAATATATTAAGTTCAAAAGATAAATTTTCAGTGATGCTTGAAGGTCACTGAAGAATACTGCAAGCAAAGAAGCTGCTCCTTCAGTCAAACTCTGCAGGCCCAGTTAGTAGCATCAGGGAACTCAGAGATACATAGAGCATGTCTAACAAAAGCTGCTGGCTGCAGAACTTTTAGAGCAAAAACCCCATCTACTGTTTTCTGTTCATGCAACCCCTCTGACTATTTCCTGGAAATATCCTGTCTTGCCCATGGCAGCAATGGAGTTGCTATCAGGCACAGCTTCCTCAACTCTGGCAGTCCAACATCCACACAGCTTTCCATATGGTTCCTTTTTCACAACCATTTTTGGCTGCACAAGAAATAGGGAAATCCATCCCTAAAACTCAGGGGCAGTTTCACAACTCTCTGGATTTCTTTTTGTGATACATACTTTGTCAGCAGCATCCTAAAGAAGAGACAGAATTCACATCTAGATTTATTAACCGATCCAGTAACTTGAATCCTGCTTTCCAGTGGGAGCATTACTGTCTGGCTGTACTGAAGTATGTGAGATTCCTTTTATTCACATATTTATGTTTGCATTTATGTATTTGTTTATCTTATGTATTTATGTGCCTTTCCTCTAACTTCTACAGGCTTCCACTTGATAATGTTTCAGTGAAGAACAGGAAAATTTTGATATGTAACAACCTCAGCAGAAATCCAATTTTGATTATTGAGGAAAAGAAAAAGAAAGGAAATAAAGGGCAGGGAGAGGAATGAGAATCATGCCATATGAAGCAAATATGCCAAAACACTAGACCCAAATCCTCACCTAGAGCAAATATTTGTGTTTATGTTTACCAAGTACCATTGCAGGATGGCTAAGCACATATTAAAAAGAAAGGTTTTTAAAATTTAAACAACTTTTTAAGGATTACAAATAAAAATTTGATTCCATAGAACTTTTTAAGTAACAGCTATTGAGTCTGCTATGAATATATTTATTTGGCTCAACAGTATTTAGAAACTGTCCCATCTTAAATTTTAGAGATTATGCTGTTTTGAGAACACAATTATTATTTACCATGGAATCACAGAGTCATAGAATAGTTTGATTTGTAAGGGAACTTTAAAACACCTCTGCAATGAACAGCGACATCTTCAACTGGACCGTGTGGCTCCGAGTCCTGCCCATCCTGACCTCGAATGTTTCCAGGGATGGACCTCCCACCACCTCTCTGGGTAATCTATGCCAGTGTCTCACCACTGGCATCATAAAGAATTTCTTCCTTAGTTGCATGACAAAATTTAGTCCTTACTAGTATGTAAACAACATTTAGATTATTACTATTAGAAAAACTAATTTGTGATAGCATTTATATAAAGCCCAGGAGATACCACAGCTTCTGATACAGAAGACTGCATGATGCTGTAGAACTGATGACTGTACAGAGAAATTATGAGCATGGGGCAAATACAACATGATAAACTTCATAATTTAATACAGGAGTCCTCAGTTGTCCCATCTCCCTGGGATGTTATAATGGCTGGTAGAAAATTTCAAAGCAATGAGCCAAAGGTTCAAAAGCCTTCATTAAAGTTGTGCGCTGAAGCCTCTGGGAAACCCTCACTGAAATTCAGTCTAGGAATATATGACCTTAGAGAGCAATAATTAAGTGCATTCTAAAAGAACAAAAGGAGAGAAGCAGAACTTTCAGTGCCATAAAAATCTACCATATTTTAATCTGCAACAGTGAAAATACATAAAGAGGAAGATGATGTCAACTAGGACTTTGCAACACCTGTTGAGAATACCAGCTTCCTGTAAGGAGCACAAATTAGGGTACTGCTGTAGAAAAAGAGGTGCTGTTCCCTACCTTTCCTGAGTCCTGGTGTTACGACACTTGATGCTGCATTGCATTGAGCACAGATGTGCCAGCACTACAATTACTCAATACCTAAGCACAAAACTGAGTTTTGTGAAGTGTGAGCAGAATTTCTAAATTTAAGAACAGTGCCTATGTCATGGCATAAAGGAAACATCAGCCTTGATTCTGTGTCTGAAGAAGACAACTCTGAAGCCAAGTAACCTTCCCATTAAGAGAGAGCTTTGTTTTTATCTGTGTGCTTTTCCCTTTCGTAACTGAAAGGGAAAAGAGTCCCACAAAAGCACAGGATAATCTGAAGAAAAGCTTAAAGGAACACTTATGAATTCCTGAGTTCCTGAGCTGGGGAGATGGATATGGATTATGTCACCGGGTCAGCATTAGAAGGTCCCAAGGAAAAAAAAAATAAATTTTGTTCAGGCTTAAGCTGAAAGACTATGGGAGAACACAAGCCTTTCTTAAGCAATACAGGAAAACATTGCAGTGGTCTATGAATAATAGTACAGAAGATTTAAACATCACTAAAAAATCCCAATAATCTCTCTATAGATAAAAGGAGAGAATGTATGAAAGAATAAGGAAATCACATGCTTATTCTCCTCCTCTGAGAGACAATAGTTCTATGCCTGTGTGAATTAATAAGGACAATCCTAATAACACATAAAGATGTGCATATAGGACAGGAATTTCACTTAAGTTGTTATACAAATATTTTTCACTTCTCCACAGAAAAGCAAGATGCCAGCTGAAATGAACATTTCAGCTGAAATGGCAGGTGACTGCTTTTTGCCCTTTGCACCCTTGGTCTAGAAGAAATGATTGCCCAAAGTACAAACACAACACATTGCAGTGAACGAATTTTCCTGAAATTAATTTCACTTTTATATTAGGATATAGCTGGGGATAGACACTTGAGGAAGACTTAGAGGCCTGAGTGGCTGAAATCAAAAGAGTAAGGAAAAGAAATGTCAGAGAGAAAATAACAAATAAATTCTATCTTCTGCAATTTTTATCAAGATTATAATCAAGCTAGGCAAACCAGATTAAGCAATGTTGACCAGGGAAATGACCTGACCACATTTAGGTTGCCAAAACAGTGATCTCCCTCTTGGAGACACTGCTGCAGAAAAAAAAAAAAATAAAACAAACATTGCTAAATAGGGAGGGAGAGTTCTGTTTGCATGCTATTTTATTCACCAACAGTGACAGAATTTCACTGTAGGATAACAGGTATTAAATTTAGAAATTACTTATAATCTGGTCTGACTTAGTAAAGAAAAGGAAGAGTAGATGCTAACTTGATTTCTGGATATCATTTCCCCCTATTTAAAAGCAAATATAATCAGCTTCCAAACCTTCTAGTTGAAAGTCAGCATATTCACGTAGCAACATTAAATCTTTATGAAAGGCACCATTAGTTTACATATTTTAATCAAATTTTTACCATCAGACCAAAATGAAGAAGAATTTGGACAGAATAAAATAAATAATACTCTGTCTTGTCTCTTCCTCCAAAGCAATTTTAATTTAATGTCTCATAATAATTGTGCGCAGTAACATTTTTCTCTCATATGATTTCATTGCAAATTGTTAAATCTGATTGAAACCACTGCTTTTAATTAATTTAACATAATTTATGTGAAGAACAATCAGTAAAAGAAAATTTTAAAAAATCAGAAAAAGGTGCAAATGTGCACAGGAAAGTTTAATAAATATCAAAGGTGTTTTGGTTTTTGGTTTGTTTTTTTTTTTTTTTCTACAATAAATGGGCTTGCTCCTTTAGAATGTATTATACAATAAGCAAAGTAGCTGTTCTGAGCTTGACTGCACAGCCCTGATGTCCTGGCCCAGAATGAACTCGACTGCACAATTTCTGATGCCTAACTCTAAAATGAATTTGACATAATGGAAATAAGAAGAGCCTGCAGCTTCTACTGAAGTCTGTCTCTTCTGTGCTTCGAGCTGGCAAAAAGCAGTTCGAAAGCTTACAAACAAAGAGGAGTGCTGCAATAGGAGATTAGAGTTGAAAACTCTAGAGTCAAAACTAAATTGAAATGGAGAAAAAGATGCAACCATAGCTCACAGTAATTACTGGGCCTTTGCTTCTGTTGACTCTAAAGCATGATCTTCTTAATTTAATACTGAATCATAATTGAAATGAAAGATCAGATTTACTTTTAGCATAGACTGAACTGTTCTAAAATTGGAAGAGTTATATTCCCTCTAAAATATTTGAGCGGCCCATATTAATAGAAATTCGATTGTATTCTGAACTTTTTGCAGTTTGGTTGGTTCCTATAAACTGAACATGATTTCTAGGTAGGTTATTCAAACAGAAGTTAGCAGAATAATCTGGTTTATTTTGCCATTTCTTTCTTTAGGCCACCTTATTTTGTGTTCATACTGTAGTTAAATGAATACTTGGAACCAAATACCTTGTTGGATTGGAAAAGAAAGGAAAAGCATATAATTTTCCTGAGGAGGAAACATAAAGGGTTTCTTTCCTTTACTTCTTTAAGTTGTCACTGACATAGTTCATGCTTTTATACACTAAATTAAAAGGTGAAGGAAAGGCATTCTTTTACCCAAAGCAAACAATAGAGCAGAGTTTTCAAATTCTGTCTAAATTCTTCTATTTTTGAAAACATAAAATAAGATCTTTTGGTGCCTGAGAAAGCAAACAGAAGTCTGAATAATGACAACTGTTTACAGCCAGAATTCACATTGTTTGCATTAAGAGAAGAAGCAAAACCCCCAATTTTCTGCTTTAATTCTCTACATGATCAAGTATTGTCAAGCACATCATCAAGAGATGAGAGCAAAGCTGGGCCATGCTCTCCAGCAGTCCTGTTTAGTCACTGGGAATGTAAAACAAGGAACACTGGAAAAAACTCATTAAGGATGATCCGCCATGAACACGTCTGAGGAAAAGCTTCCTCACAAGCAGGTGGAATAACCCCTCTACACAACAGCCCCCACACCTCTTGGCAACTCATACAATTCACCAAAAAGCACAATTCTAAGAAACCAGGACATGCTGCCAAAGTACAGCCTTTCAGCAGTTTTTTGTAAGGCAAAGAAGCTGCACATCCAGCCTGAGGCCAAGGCTCTGCTGGAAGAGCTGGGGAAGCAAAAGGGGCTCAGCACCATGGACACTGTGGGACATGGCTGGGGGTGACACCCAGCAGGGGAAATGTTGGTATGGGACAGCCTTTGCCTTGTTACTGAAGGGAAGGAAGAGAAGGAGAAGGAAGGAAGGGAAGGAAGATTAGGAAGTGGTGGAAGGAAGTTGTGGAAGGGAGGAAAAGAGAGAGAAAAAGAGAGAGAGAGGAAGAAAGAAAAGAAAAGAAAAGAAAAGAAAAGAAAAGAAAAGAAAAGAAAAGAAAAGAAAAGAAAAGAAAAGAAAAGAAAAGAAAAGAAAAGAAAAGAAAAGAAAAGAAAAGAAAAGAAAAGAAAAGAAAAGAAAAGAAAAAGAAAGAAAGAAAGAAAGAAAGAGAGAGAGAGAGAGAGAAAGAAAGAAAGAAAGAAAGAAAGAAAGAAAGAAAGAAAGAAAGAAAGAAAGAAAGAAAGAAAGAAAGAAAGAAAGAAAGAAAGAAAGAAAGAAAGAAAGAAAGAAAGAAAGAAAGAAAGATAGATCTTCACTCTCCAGCTTTTGCTGTATTTTCAGGCTAGATTTATTGCTTTTCTCCCAGTTTCTCAATTCTGATCTGTTCTAAGCCTACACTTTCTATTATTTAGTTAGAGCAGCACAGAGAAGCAAAGTGGTTTTCTCATCCTGAACTCTGCTGAAAACACAGGATCATGTCCCATCTGCTTTTTTCCATGCCCAGCACCCTCCTCCTCTATTTTTATGGGCCAGCAATTTCAGTGACCTTTTCAGTTTTCCTTGTCTGACTACTTTAGAATTACAATCTTTGCCTCTGGTAAGCTGGTCTTTATGCTCTGAGGAGCTGGACATTCTAGAGGTAAATTCTTCTCTCTGTGGAAAACAAGAACCACTGTGGGGGTATGAGCTGTATCATGCCTTTTTCCGCCAGGAACTTTAATGAGGCAGCTAAGCCAAAAGAAAGGGATATCAAAACATATTTGGAGCAGAAAAAAAAAAATTATGTTCTTGAAGAGGTGCCTTGCACACACTGCCTTTTACAGTAGGAACCAACAAGACTTATGACTCACCAGACCACATGAATCATTCCAAACAGCACCTGTTAAGCCTAGAACCATAGGCAAAGACTTATGTTTTAATCCAAACTGTACAGAAATTTCGATACAAGATCAGCTTCCCATGTGATTGTAGCTTTTATGAATGATGCCAGATTTGCAAATTTTGAGACTGAGATAATTTCACTGAATGGCATCTTAAAAGTCATTTCCCCTCAATTCATCAGAATTCCTCAAAACTACTTTAATGAATAAAACTAGTTTAAGAAGTAAATGACACCTTGTGAAAAGGATGCATGGACTTACTGGAGCCTTAATGGACAAGAAAATTATTTTATTCAGATCTCTGAATAGCTACCAGCTTGTTCAAGTACCCACCTGAACTGGAGGTGATTCAGCAACTGCAAGGTGATCAATGGAATTTTGTCATATTACTAAATGGTAAAGTCAAGATGTACCTTTTGCATATTGAACCAACTGGTATTACCTGTGAAAAATACCTGTTGGAGTACTATACTAGCTAATAACACAAGCCAGTGTCTATCAGCTCATTTAAAAATAAATATAAATAATATTTTTCATCTATTTTATACATGAAGCATCCATCAAATACAATTGTTAGTAAGAGCATCCATTATTGTTAAAATGGAGAGCTCATAATTAGCTCTTAAATTCAAATCTAGTTGCTACTTTTAAATTTTTTCTCCTTCTGTGTGGTCACTCAAAACCCCTTATGTTTCTGCCACCACCTAATTTCATGGATCTCACTACAGTGTCATCTTTTCAAGCATTCCTTCTCCTTTGCAGTTCCTGCTCTCTTTCTACTCTGAATTTGTAAAATATCAAACTGTCCCTCCTCCCTCCTACAGCTTTTATTCACACACGACTGTTACTTCCATTCACTTTCCTGCCTTTCTGAAATATCCCTCTTTCTCTCTAATTCTGTTTTCAGCATTTGTATTTTCTTGTCTCTTGCTCTCATCCTTAGTCATTTAGACATACCCCTTTTAGTAGCATTTATTCCATATACCTTGGTGTCCATATACATCTAAAAAGGTATTTTTCCTTATTCAGTAACTGTTTCCTAAATTAACTTTCATATTTGCAAGCACAAGTGAATGGATATAACTAAGCTGGCATTGTTCAGTTTTACTCATAATGCCACAGGGGTTTTGCTTCACATTTGAATTTCAAAGGATAGTATAAGCAGAAATAATGATTGAAACTCTCTTGCTTCTGAAATGAGGTAAAGGTTTTCATTTTAACAAGCTCCTTATACCTCAAAGATTATAAGAACTTAATTTCAGCTGAAGTCAACAAGAAATAGGTACTCGGGAACTGAAAAAAAAAGGCAAAACAATTTTAGTGGCTGCCTAGAGACAGAAGTGACCTTGAGCACTGAGTTAGAGATTAATTCAAAAATTGAAATGCTTGCCTTGAGGTGTTTGATCAATCCTTGCTTGATAGGTGTTTTCATATTTCCACATCCAGAGAATGGCTCTGAGGCTGTGAGAGGCGAGATGGCCATTGGCTTGTGCCATGGCCAATCCATACTGAACTCAACCCAGTGACCACGAGGCAACGTGTCAATGGCTGAAGGGTAGACTGTCTTACTGGAATGATGTAAGTAAATGTTCAGTGCTCACGTTTCATACTAAAACTCCCTGAATCACATTCATAATTTATTTGTGGTTCTACAGATGAAGATTATGACACAGACACTTTGAATAGACAAAGCTTCATACTCTCATATAGACCATGTTTTTTATAACCAGTGGGAAGGAAATAGCTCTTGTATTCTCTGAGTGATTTTGCTCCCATTCTGATGGCTTGCTTTTTCAGATTCAGGGTATATCTAACTTGTTTATTAAAAAAGATCTCAAGAATTTCCTCGCACAAACTACTGCAGATAACCCTTCAGTACCCTATTTAATGGATGGCCAATTTCTATTACTTTGCAGCTTGTGTCATATGACAATTTTTTTAATCACTTCGAAACTGACTGAGCAGAATGATTCCTGAAGACTAGTTAGTTTGAGCACAAGGCAAAGGTCCAGCCTGGGGCAAAGCTCTGTATGAATAAAGCTCAGGGATTTTAGCCATTGTGTCCAGCAGTAGCAGCTTGGTTTTCACTTTTTCACTGTTAGCCTGGCAGTGCAGAAACACAGAGGGGTGAAAACCTCATTACAAATCTTCAGTGTATCAGATGTGATATAATTCTGCTTGACAGTGTTACTCCAAAACTTGCCAAGTCAGAATGTTTGAACTGAATGTGCACTCCTCCTTAAACTATAAGGAGCTGAAGAGCAAGCAGTCTGGCATGAGACCATTTTTACTCACTGAGGCAATAGCAAAATGAAGATTTTAGAGGCAAGTGATGATTTAATCATAACAGAAATATAGAGTCTCTACTCTAGGCCAATTTACTAGCTGTATATGACACAGAACTTACAGGTCTGATAGCAACACCCTTGGGGTTAAAAATATACCTTATTTAAAAGAATTGTTGGTATAATTTATTAGCTTCTGATCACATGCTTGAAATGCGAGAGTTAAAATTAGGAAACAGTTACTGCATCAAGACAATTCCACTGTATGTTACAGATTGCAGAAAGATGTGGGTGAGGAGTTGTGGTGATGAGACAGAAATCCAGCTGAAGACAAATTCCTAAATTAATGAGATGAAATTATGCAGCAGTATATGCAGCGTTCCTGAATATCCTGAATATTTTTTTCCCCCTGGAATCTCTATTAAGGTTGTATTTTTGAGTAATCCATTTTATTTTGAAGTCCCAAAGTGGCAAGTCTACAAGCTTCTCTGGCAATACAACCACTTGCTCTGATCACAAAATAAATGCCTCATATTTTGAGGCTGGGTATGTCTAAGTTCCACTTCCAGCCATCAGATTAGATATATTTACCAACAACACTTAAAAACAGTTTGCTACCAGCTCACCTCCCCAAGATTCACTATTTCCAGATGGAAGTGTTAACACGGACACGGTTCATACTACATTAAAATGAATTTTTACTATCAAGGGGGATGCTAGGGTTTTTCTTCCATGAGTTCTAAACTTCACAGTCTCACGGAAAAAGAGACTTTGTTCCAGTGTTTGCACCCAGCTTTTCTTCACCATGTTCCCAGCTGCCTTCTGTACCTTTAAATCTCTCTTCTTGTACAGGGAAGTTGCATGGGTGTCTCAGTTTTGTGAAATGTTTTTGGCTCATCATGATGACAGTGAGTACTGAACATATGTCTGCATGCATTGTGAGGGGTGAAACTGAGTTTATCTGGAAAAGGCAGAGCACTGTGCACCCAGATGATCCTATACAGACATAAACCCACATCCCCAAATCCCAGAATTCCCAGAGTTGTCAGCAATATCTGAACTTATATTAAACAGCTGTTTTACCCTTGATCTTTCCATTAGATCTCACCCTGACAACATCTTTGCTTTTTTCTGCTTTTCTCTATGTTTTTGGGAGGCTTATGACATGCTATTCCATGAAGATGTTGATAGGTAGATTACAGGGGCTGCAAGTTTGCAGTAAAATGACATTTATGACTTCTTCTCTGTGACTAATGCTCTTTCAGGAGGAAAATGATATTTGGCAATTTATTCTTGAAAAATTCATCAGGATTGGTACTCCTTCTTCTGCTGTTTTCTAAGTATCTGCAAATATATTGACTGTTTGTCCCAGAAATTTTCCCTGATAACTGGGCAACATATAACCCCAAATATTCCTCCAGTTCTTGAATAAAATTATGAATGGCCTGAATTGAATGGCTCCTGAAGTATATGAGAATCAGCTTCATCTGATACAACATCTAACTCATCTAAGCTCTAATTTGATTTTGCCTAAGTCCACTTCAAAGACTTTTCTGTTTCTTCGTAACTGCCCTAAATGGATAATTGTGGATCCATCTCTTTTTAAAGAAAGAACAACAACAAAAAAATCACTAAAGGTTTGAACTCTCACTTTTAAACAATCTTTTTTCCAACTCTTTGGGAAATTAATTTCTTGCTTGGTTTTCTATTTTTATCAAACATAATATCTTCTTGATGCCTTTCCTAATTTTTGAAAGTACAGCTCATTTTACATTTTGCCCTTCTGAATTTCCCCCTGGATTTTACCTAACATTTATAAATTTTTAAGACTTGGGCTGTTATTACCACAGTGACTAATTCAGCTTTCACTTTTTCAGTGTTGATTACTTGAGTTTCACAACTGTGACAGCATAGCAAACTAGTTTTGAAGTTCATGTTACTTCCTAATTTCCTTTCAGCACAAATTCATAAAAATTGCCTCTACACTATATAATTACTCAAGGGCAAGTTGTCTTTCTCCTTAGAAATATTTAGTGGACTAATCTGTTTCATTCTCCCATTTTTTGGCTATTTTTCTTGACTGGTGAGAATAAAACCTAGAATTATCTGACTTATACTTATTTTCTATATTCTCCGCCAAAACCGGATTAATGAATGCTTGGTCAGTTTGGATGGGATTTATTTCAGTAAAGTGAAGTTATACTAAATTCTCTATAAGATATGAAAAGAAATAGAAATTTTTACAGCAAAATGGTCATCTGACTCAGGTAAAATGTGTTCTTTAGGGCAAGGTAAGTTATGGCTACACCTTTCTGTTAGCTACAGAGGAGGCCTGAAGGGTTATATACTCTGTGCTTCCCAACATGAGCAAAGTCTGAATTCAGATTAATCCACTAAATATTTCTAAGGAGCTTAATCTACTTGTCCTTCTAGTTGGTGTGATCCCATTAACATATGACAATGCCTGTGCTCTCAGCTCCTTTCCTCTCCAGAGGTTTTCTTTTTACAGATCTGTCACCTAAAGATATCCCCTACAATCAAGTATTGATCCTTTGGATATATTTAGCAACACATTCTTGCTCGATTTTCAATCACATTCTACTTTAAAAGAGTCCAGTCAGGTGCACTGATTTGCCCATTTAAATCACTGCCCTGATTATATACAATATGTAAATCAATGCTCTGATTGTACACCAAGCAGTGCTCTATGCATTACTACAAAGCAAGTTTACACAGTTAACATACTGACTAAGTAGGATTAATGCTAAAAACACTACAGAAATCTATAGAAAATTGCAGCTAAAGGCCACAGAAACTGATGGACTGTCCCCTGCCTGAGGACAGTCATGCAGCATTCACACCACCACGGGGAAGAAAGCATCCTAAGGATATGGTCAGTGCCTGTGCAAACAATTCCTGCAGGGCAAAGGGAATATCTGTTACAGTCCTGACACTATTACACAAAAGGGACAAAAAGGGTGATCAAAGAAGAAAATATACCAGGCTCTATAGAGATGTTTCAAACATTTTCTTAGACAGCTGTGTTTTGGAAAAAAGAAAATCTGAGAAGGAAAACCAAATGGTATTTGCCATTTATCATAGTTTTGTAACTAGGTAACAAAATGCACTATTTGCCCTGAGCAGTTTTTCTGCTTTTACCAGGAACAAAATAACCATTTTAAATTAGAAAGCTGAAAGCTTCTCTGTACCAAAGGAGGGAAGTCAGTCTGAAGGTCAAATGTAACTGCAGCAAATACAGAACATAAATATTTGCTTTAAGTAAGCACAGAGTTCTTACATTCTATCCTGCTCTATATGGACAGTTTTGGAGTAGAAATTGAAGAAGGCTCTGTTTTTTCAAATGCATATTGTATTTTTGGCTACAGGTGTGAGTGAGAAGGTGGGTAGGAGTTGTGTGGGAGGAACCAAGTACAAAGAAATGTTTAAACTGTTCATAAAGAATAGCAAATGTTTCACCAAAAAACAACAGCAGGACGATGCACAGACACAAGATGAAATCTGATTAAGATTAAGATCCCTCTGCAAGGAAGAACCTTGTATAAAACAGTAGAGACAATAGTGAAGTGAGATGCTCAAATACTGGTGCTGCAAACTAGGTTTATACAGCGCCACATACCAGTGACAGAAAACCCCAAAGAGTATCTGCACCAGCCCCTTCCCAACCCGTAGTTGTTTAATTCTCAGAAAGCAGCGTGGGAAAAAAAAAGGGTCTTTCCCCATATAGGTGCACATCCTGATACTACATCAGATCAACAGGAAAATCACACAGAATGCTTTGGTTAACTTCATTCACCTGATTCAGGTTAGATGAGAGGGGAAAGGGAAGTATTATGAGTAGTAGTACTATGTATGTCTTTGCAATGCAGCCTGTTCTTTTTCTACTCCTTCCTGCTGCTGTTGAGCAATGACCCATCAGAAAAGTTGTTTTATTCCCTTAAAGTAACCTGTGGATGCATTGCCTTGGAGCAGTCATCTTGCCCCAGAGCAAGCAGTCTACTTTTCCTCTTGATTCTACTTTCAGGCTCCAAGTCACGCTGCATCCAGCCGTTGTGAACATAAAGCATTTCTACAGGAGGATGAAATAAAACTTATACTGCCTTTATGGTTCAGGATTTTATGTTACTTTTATTTGTGACTAAGGAAGCATGATAGCTGAAAAAGTAAATATATATCAAAGGGGCAAACTGACATGAAATGTGAGATGCAGTTTAAGACACCTAAATATAGACATGAATGCATGTGGTGCTTAAGCTTAAAAGTCAATAGAGGTACTATAGCTTAGGGAGAAATTCAGCCTGCTCTATACAGCTCACAGTTGGCCACCTGAATGTCCTCTCACTTCCCTTGACATTAATGGCAACCAGACACCCAGCAAACATGAAGATGTCTATTTGTAAGAATCTTAATCTGAGGTTTAACCTTGCACAAAGACGTAAAATTCAGTAACTTCCAAAGTTAAGATTCAAATGCAAATACTTGCTGTTAATTCCTTATGCATATTATTTCACAGTAATTCTCCCATTTGTACACAACTTGATGCAGCCTTACAGAAAATGATGAAACTGTTTGAAACAAAATGTCATCATAGGAATTCAAGGAGCAATATGCACTAACTATTTCTGTGAAACTGTAAATATGTATTTTGCTGCTGAACTTTCATGTGTAAACTAACTGCCTCTGTTTTAGGTCCTGTACCTATTGAAAGAACTGCCCACTGGGCACTGAAAATGCTTGGAAGCATTCAGGCTAGAACACCTAAAAGAAAGACTTATGCTTTATCAAGGTTTTAATTTGAGATTGTAATCCAAAAAATCACAACAATGTGGCAATTTTTCTTTGAAAACGACTGTATTGCTTCTCCTGCCTCGCCAGGACTTTCCCCTAAAAATTGCAATGTATTCACTACGTACATACTTCCAAAAATTATAGGACTTTCTGTCAGGGTATATGCACAATGGGTGGCCATTTTAAGCATGTGGCTCATGGAAAAATATTGTTCTAATGCAGGTGGTTTTGACTAACCAGCAGTGGATTCCCATTGCTGTTTTAATAGGAAAAATATCCCTTAGCTTTGGGAGTGGAACTTAAACCTGCAAGAATAGCATCAAGGAACATTACATTTTATTTTTATTGAAGACTGCATTCTCATAACAGATGGAGAACTTGGGGTTAGATCTGATTTCAATCAGCATCTAAACCTGGCCCAGACTCCTAAAATGATTTTAAACAAATCATTTAACACGCTGGCACATCATTTCTGCTGCTCTACAATGGAAATGATTTTTCCATGGATATTCTGAACTGTTTCCTTTGGCCTATAAGTATCTGAGATGAAAATTAATCTGAGTGTGGACATGTACTAAATCAAGCATTAATGTCAGTTAGAATTCAAAAAGCTACTTGATAATAGTTACGATATTCTTAGTTTGAGGAAAATACTACAGGGGAGGATATTGTCTAGTACAGTGATGAATTTACATTGGTGATGTGTGTGTGTTACTTCATTTTAAAGACATTCAGAAATGAGAAAAAAAAATTAGTTGGGTGATGACTCTAAGGAGTATAATGAATTGTACTCCTTAATTTATTTTAGGAAAACACTATAAGAAGGAACCCCAGTCTTCTCATGAGCATACCACAGAAATTAATTTTTGGGCTATGTGAAACATTTTACTGTCCAACACAGATGATTTTCCATGATTCTTCAATTGACCTTCAAGGTTCAGATAGGATTCATTTGTTTCCTCTGAAAAGGAGCATTGGGAATATCAGCCTCTTTCAGAGACAATTTGCAAGCATTTCCAATTAAATGAAAACAGGAAAAACCTGTTATCCCCTATTTTCTTGAAGTTTCAGCCGAAGGCAGATCGCTGCCATTACTGATCCTGGGCCGCCACCTGGTGGCATTTGGGAAAAATAAATTCAAATTTCACTCGTCTATGGGGCCAAGGCTGCAGCACCGTCGTTCCCGGTGCTCCCGGAGGGCTGCAGGGTCGGATCCCTCCCTCTCACATCCCGACAGTCAGGCAGAAGGAGAGGCAGAGATTATGGGATTTGTCCAAGCCTTGTAGGCTGACTCTGGGACGATGTACACACCCCCAGTGTGTCTCTCCAAGGCAATGCTTACAAAGGAAAAGCCTTGCTGGGTCTCACTGGTGGATTTGCAGTCTGTTTTAGGTATTTTTGTAGGTACATTCCCGAAGGTGAGAATACACAGCTCTCAACCAGTCAACATTGCCATATTTACAGCACAGGCCTGAATTTGGAGAGAGCCCGTGATCCTCACTGTCCTGGGAGCCTGAGGCTTAGGAAAATGAAGCAGCCTGCCTATGGTCACACAGAAGGACACCAGCTAAATTGATTAAATTGAATGAATTGAATCACAGAACCATCTGGGTTGGAAATGGTCACCTTTAAAGGTCACCAAGTCCACCTCCCCTGCAATGGGCAGGGACAACAATGAAAGGAGTAGCATTCTGAAAGATAATAAATATTACAGGGATTGGCCAAAAAGCAGGTCACATCACATTGTAAGGGTGGCAAAATATCACAATAGAAGAACTCTTGTGGCTTCACTGTAATTTTGCAATACCAATCTCATAAGAAATTAAATTCAGATCTCTAAATCACTTACTATGCTTCCTGTCTGTAAGAAATTTAACCAAGCTTCATCTGATTAGAAATAGCAGCTTTGAGGGGACTATTTGTTCTTGCTAATCAGATTTGTCATGTTTTGAGAAACAAATGGGAAAAGTATTTCTGTAGGGAAATAGTTGTTTCTGAGGGATGAGACAAGAAAGAACAAACATAGAAAAACAGACATTTTTTCTGCAGTTCTTATAAAACTAAGGCGCCTGGGACCCTTCACTAGAAAATGGTACAAGATTAATGAGCCCTGTGCATGAAACTGGTTTTTTTCTGAATATGGCAAAATGGATCCATAATAGTTATTTGTGAGTAAATAAATAACAAGGGCCTGACTGGGTGATTGCCTGAGGATATGTACAGAGTCTAATTTAGTAATAATTTCCATCCCTCTCTGCTCAATGAACAAATAAACAACTCTTGCATGACAAGTAAATGCTGATGCAACACTAGTAACATCAATTAGAACCTTATGGAAAATGCCACTACGAAACAGAAAAAATAGAGTTAAAAATTTTACTGTGACTGTAACATACAGTTGTAAATATATCCTGCTTAAAAAGAAAAGAAAATGGACTTTTAAATTTGTATTTGAACTTCTGGATTTTTGAATACAATGTACTGTGAAAGGCATTGATCTCATTAGTCTCTGTTAGTCAGCCCTATTTTGCTGCATCTAACCAAAGAAAAATAAATTGCATAATTGTCCTGAAGAAACTTCTGTTTCTATTATTTGGGTTTCTTGTCAGTGCTCTTCCTGACACAGGCCTTTTACTTCTTTACCTCTTCATAAGGATAACTTTATAGGAATCTACTTGGATTTTCTTGCAATTCCCTAGAAACTTTCCACTTGGACAGCTCTTTAAAGCACTCTTGGGAGGAAAGGGTTAAAAGCAGCAGAGTGCAGAGGAGGATGCGAGATTCCAAGAGACCTTGCAGGTGGGAATGCTGAGGATGAGGCCTGGAGAATATCAGTGTGGGAATATACCCCTTAGATTATGCTCACTGCTGTCTGTCCTCTCTGTTTTGAGAAACAGGATTTCTGTTTAGAGATAACGTAGGTGTCTGAGGGACTTGGAGGCACTCTCAGGGACATGCCTGAGCTCCCTGCTTTGGGAGAGAGAAGATCAGAGCTCAGAGATCACAAAAGGCACAGAGCGCACAGCATGGTGGCAAGCTCCATGTGCGTGGGCCCTCAATAAGTGGGTGCAAAGAACAGCCCTGCCAGCCCTCAGGGCAGGCTCAGCCTGATGGTTCCTGTGCTCCCACTCCTGTGTCTGCCCAGGTGCTGCTTTGGGATCCTCTGGTTAGTGACGTAATGAAATAAACTTACTGTTTTGCATTTCAGATGTAGTCTTGTGGTGCTATGCCTGCCTGCCTGTGGGGACTCCCAACAGGACCCAAACACCCTTTACTTGCTCTTGCTCATTTTTTCTTACACTTTTAAGGAACAGGTCTAGATAAAATACACTGTTGTGATCCTCACAATGTCGGGTTACTGCCTCCCTTTGGTGATAACTTATCCAGATTTTCTATATATAGCAGAACACCTCCAGCCACCTCTTTACAACTTTTTACAAAACTTTGAAAGGTGTAAGTCAAATTCACTTTTTGTAGAATAGGCCAAGACAATCCAAAGCAAGGTAGGAAAACCATATCCAGCTTTCTTACGAATTTAAACATTGACCAGGAAAGTGTTGAATGAACACATCACAAACCATCCAGGCTGAAGCCATCTTCCATCCTCAACTCTAACTAAATTACAGCCAGGGATGCAGGATTCACAGGGAAAGAAGGCACAACAGTGGGAAGCAGTGTGATACCACAGCCTAGTGCACCCACCATTTATCTGGGATAAATAATTTCTGCATTTCAGCTCTTTGCCTTAAGGCTTATTGTTGTGTTTCACATGAAACAGTCACATCTGCATCAATTTGGGATAGTTTCGTATTTTTTTTCTCCTGTAAGGAATGTGAATAATGTCAATGGATATTTAACTACATTTTCAAGGCTTTCATTGTTATTCAAATTTATTTATATTCAGATTATTTCAGTCAGATGTTCAATTACTTGACAGAGCCTAAAACACAAATGTTCTGGTTTTAAAACGTGTGATATCAATATATTCATGAATGAAAAATTAAAAATATGTTTTTGAGTCTAAGTATGCAAAATATAACCTCAGGCTAAAAAACATTTAATCCAATAAAACTTGAAAAGAATTTCAGAGGGATCATCAAATTCATCAGAGGCAGAGAGATAATGAACACAACCTAATTCCTCTCCTGGTTGAAGCGAGCTATTTGCTAAGCACTTGAGTGCACACTAGATGGCAGCCTGAGCATAGATTATTTCATCCTACTGCTTTTTCTCCTCCAAGAAAAGGTGAAATTGAGAAATATCCTTCGACTCAGGTGTGTGTTTTGGGAAAACTGGAACTGGATGATGGGCCAAAATATGGGATGCTTAGGTCTGCAATGTTCTTAGGTCCTTCCTGAGGTGTCACTGTAGTGTAGGTAGCATTAAGTAGAGAAAAGTCTCATTCCCCGCTAAATGCAAGTAACAGCTGTAACAAATGCTCTAAAACCCAAATGCAAAATAACCAAAATATTCAGGAATAAACTGTTTGCAGCTCAGATTTCACAACATGGAAACGAGAAAAATTTCTTTGTGTGCCCCTTGCAGCATAGCCAAAGAACAAGATGCAGAAGCTGGTGAGGCCAGCCCAAGAGAACACTTACAGACAAGATCTGATCTCCCCGCTGCAGCTCTCCGCTGAGATCCGCTGGCCCACCTGCGAGGATGAAAGACACGAAAATGCCTTCCCCGTCTTCACCTCCCACAATGTTGAAACCAAGTCCTGTGGAGCCCTTGTGCAGGATGATTTTTCGAGGCTCTCTGTACAGAAACAAAATCATAATGTTTAGGCACTCTTACTGCACATGCATTTTTCATAGCATCTTCAGCATACTATATTTTGCCTAAGACACAATGGCCTGCTATTGTCTAAAGAAACCACATAACAGATGACCAAGCTGTTAACAGGTGAACAGGTAAGGTAGGAATCAACCAGCATTAATTTTTTTCCCTCATGGTTGAATTGAAACATCCCTATTAATTTCACCCCACTGGAGTCATCTTCACTATGTTAAGTGACAAATTTATTAAAAGGAAAAACAAAACACTGAATGTATGTAATAATCTAATTTACAGCAATGTTATATATCCAGATATCCAATCTTTATATAGAACTTTTTTATTTTAAATTCTAGTCTTGCTTTTGCAACAAATGAACAAAGAAAAAACTTACAACTCCAAGAAAAGCAATGGCAGCTGTGATCCTGACAGATTTGGAGCAAATAACATTTACATGAGTGAGCTAATTCAGCAGAATCTCATTAAAAACTTTGGTTTGACACTATCAGAATCTTGCATTTTTAAGTCACATTGCAGCTTTATCACTGAACCAGCCCAAGGGGTACCTGCTTTTTCCATGTTTTTTAAAAACTATTAATTATGATAGAAATCAATAAATAATAACAGGTATATCTCACACAGCTCCATTCATCTGTAAATTGAAAATATGACCCAGAGGATGTAAACATAACCTGCAATTTACTGATGGGAATACTTATTTCCAGAAATAGATAACTTTCCTAAGCAATCAAGGTAGCATCCTTGAGAGAGGATCCCAAATATTTTTGTTCCCAGTCTCTACATACGAGGCCTCAGAGCTGGCTCTCCCTTGGATACACAAGCAGACACAACCACATATACATACACACACTCCATGTTTATTGGTACTTACCCCATTGCAAATCCCACTAAAATTTAATTTTCAGAAAAAGTGTAAATGCTGTTCAATTATGATGTATAAATTTTAAGCCCAGCCCTGCAAGTCTTCCAAACATACATATAGGTATCTGTGACTCCTCCAAGAGAAATAAGATGCTCTACTCATTCTTTAAGTTTACAAAAAAAAGCTGCCAGCAACAAAATCACACATTCTACAGAATGCTTCTTGTATAAAAGATTCAATATTTCCTCCATATTATAGCACCGTTCTGCATCACACAAATGGATCTTTCATTTCCGTTTTGTTTTTAAAGAACAGAGAAAAAAGGAAGAGAAGTGATTAAATTGAGCGATGCCTTATTCGATACAAGTTTAATCTTATGGACACATGGAGACTTTATCTTGACACGATACTTCTGAAATCACAGGCAGTTGTTAATCTTTGCCCAGTGCTAAAATTCAAATGATATCCCCAGCTTGATTATGATGTTAAAGTAACATCTCAGTTTTCCGAAACAGAAGTGTCATATATTTGAAAGAGAAGACTAAAGCAACGTATTAGTCCTACTCCATATGGCCCTTCATCCCTTGACTTTCATAATGTTGTAAAGTCAGAAAACAGTTAAAAATACAGCTGTGAGCAAAAGATATATTGTATTGAATTTGTGTATTTTTGAAGTATTTTTAAGAATTAGAAAATAAAGGCAGAGGGTTTTGGTTTTTTTTTTTGCATCACTGCTGTTGATTTGCCTTGTAGCAACTCCTTTAACACCTTGCTAAATATGTGCAGAGTAGACATAATGCAATCCAGAATCTAAGAAGTCTAAACAGGTTTTTAATTAGAAGCGTGGCCTGGGGGTTGGAGCAGAACTAGGACAGTGAGCTGAAAGCATTATTTCTCTTCTCCGTTTAGCCCATGCACTGCTGAGCGTTCTTGGCAACTCATTTGTTCTCCCAGCTTCAGTTTCCTCATCCACAAAATGATACAGTGACACTTGTCATCTTCAAGCCCTACTCATCAGAAATACTTTGCAAGAGTTGAGCAGCTGCCATTTATTATTTACCAGAATATTGAGGAAAAAGAGGCAGCAAAGTCAAACCAATATATTTGCATGCTCTGCTGGTGAGAAATCAGAAGAGATCTTGTTCAAAATAAAAATGGGTACTTTCACATATGACAGGCAGCTTGGATCAAATTAGTTGAAAGCCAGGGCCATGGACAAAACTAGGTCAATACAACTGGGTATCTACTGAATAGTAAGCTGTGTAGCTCAACAAAATGTTGGCCCAGTTATTAATCCCTGTCTCTGATCAAGTCAGCAGATTTATGCCTAAAGTGCTGCCAGTGCTGTTTTATAATGTTGGCCTTTTGACAGCAAAATTCACATTCTGCTCTTGGATGATTATGTTCAGAGGAAGTTCAGACAATAAGGGGAAAATGTCAGAAGCTGTGATTAGAATGCAATGGGTTTCTGCCCCTGCTCTTTTACCTAATCAGATCATTTTGATCATGACTCAGATTTGGCTGAATAGAGGCTGACCATCCTTAGCATGTCTTTGTTTTTCTTTTATGTCTGAGTACCCTGCAGAATATGAAATGTGGACTCAAGAACACCTAAGTGCTGTTGTCATTATAAAAATAACCTTTAGCCCTTACTGTACTACAAAAGCTATAGGAAGTAGAATGTACATGCCCATTCACCTTAATATAATAAATATGTTTTAAAAATATGCATTTGCATAGTGTACTTAGAATGACAACGAAGAAAAGGCCTAATGATGGTAAAAATGTTGATATAAAATTTATGAAGTAGGACAAGTATTTATTAAGGAAACCAACTACAATACTAGCCACTGCCCAAGTGATCTTTTAAAAGTGATGCAACAGTAGTTACCTGCCAATGCTTTATCAAGACTCACTGAAATGTCTAAGCTGAAGATGAGGATGTTACGTATTTTATCACCTGGTATAAAAGTTACAGTCAACCCTTAATGATATTTAAGGGGATCTAAGAACAGCTGTTCCAATTTTTCTTGAATATGTGGGAAACAACAATAGGAAAAATTCCTTTGCCTCTGTGAAAAATCGTTATTAATGCAGTTCCAGTACACATGAGAGAACTCAAGATAAAAAGCAGATAAATGCTGTAAAGGAGGTAATAGAATCAAACACTTAAAGATGACATGATGGTGGGAGAGTTGGGAACTGAAAGAAAAGTAACTCAAACGTGAATGATGCTTGCTTGTAGTTAATGCACTCAGAATGTCTACCTGCCTGCAGAAAACAGCAACTAAGGCAGAACTTATTTTAAGATGGGGGTGGTTGGGCACTGAACAGGCTTCCCAGGGAAGTGGTCACAGCACCAAGCCTGACAGAGCTCAAGGAGCATTTGGACAACGATCTCAGGCACATGGTGTGACTCTTGGGGATGTCCTCTGCAGGGCCAGGATCTGGATTCACTGATCCTTCTGGGTCCCTTCCAGCTCAGCTTGTTCTGTGAAGATGTTTTATTTGGATACAATAGATGGCACTCTATAGCCACCCTGGAAAAGGGAGCAGTCTGACATACAGTGTTTCTGAAATTTATGTTTCAGGCTCCAGCTTTAACTATTTATCCCATTTACAATTTCTTCTGTGATAAATACAGCTGAAGGTAACTTTGTAGGTGCTAACAAAGCATACTAGCACTTTAATTTGGTGTGTGCATGTTTTATACCCTCCTGCAGCTCTGTACCACATACAAACAGAGCAGAGCAGCAGGGGAAATCAAGCAGAAATTAGAAAGGAGTGTGAGATGAAAACATTCCTGGACTGACAGAAGGGAGGGAAAAAAAAGAGAAGGGAAAAAAGGAAAGAAAAAAGGAAAGAAGAGAGAAATCAGAATAAAGGGAAGCAGTGCCTCTGTAAAGGAGATCAGGGAAGGCAATAAAAAGGTAGGGAAAGAAGAAAGGAAGATTTACATTAATAGATCCAGGAGTAAAGAAGCAAATAAAGTGCTGCAATCCACACAAATTTACAGGCTGAGAAATCAATGGCACAATCAATTTAGATGGACTTGGTTACTTGCTTTGGGGAATGCATCAGATCAGATTCTGTAAATCACATTATAAACTGCAGGCCTGATGTAAGAGCAAAGGATTACTAAATTAATATTTGAAAACAATAAGTAGCAACAAAATGTCAACACTTAAGAAAATGTCTTCTGTCATAAAAATGCAGTGACCAAAACCAAATCATAGTGCAGCATTTCTCTCCTTAGCAGGTTTGTTTGGTTTATGCATGTTTAATTTGATCACTATCTTAAAAACAGCAAGTGCTTTTTATTTACTACATTTGTACTGAATATTTGGTTTGATCAGTTTACTTTTAACAAACAGAAAATGACAAGAGAAAAAATGTGACTATTACTATCATTCTTCTATAGAGTGGAATCCATAGTAATTATAGATCTAATTTAAAAGATTAAAACTGGACTGATAAATGATGGGGAAGGGCTTTCTAAAAACAAGTAATTCTTATAATAATTAAATGAAAGAAAATCCATTATTAAATTGATTTTGTTGTGCTGCTGGCAACATTAAAGAAAAGAGTCAGTTTTAGTATTCATCTGAATTGACACGGCTCTGTCTTTCTGTTTCTCTTGTACCATCTAGTGCTGACACGTTTTATGCTTTTTGAAATACCTACAGAAATTTTAAGCAACACTGGGTGCTTTCAAACATCAGACCCTAGGGATTTCTTCAGTTTTATACAATCGATGAGGTGTCTCAAATCTGCAGAGGCTTTAGAAATATAGCTTTGATCTTGATTTGGGTGCAGTTTTTTTGTTGTTATGGCTTCTAAAAACTTTTTTCTTTTTGTTGTTATTGTTGGTTTTTTGCCTTTCCTCCTTCTCCCAAACTGCCATTTTCTTCACAAAGGATGTTGAAAGCATACATAAAGTCTTTGTTGCTTTGGTGTTATAGTAACACAGATCACAGAAAGCCTAGAAGAATATTTATCTTATTGTTTGCATTAGGGTAGCATCAATACCCAACAAGTCAGGGCCCACAACCTTTATACTCTTACATAGTGCAAGAAAACCCATCCCAGCTATTTGAATGAGCAAACAGCAGGAGGTGAAGTTGAAGTTATATTATTTGGGTGAAGTCACATTAGTATATCAAGGAGAAGAGCATGCAGGGGATAGGACAACAGGAAATGGCTTTAAACTGAAACAGGGTGGATTTAGATTAAATACTAAGAGGAATATATCTACTGAGAGGCTGGGGAAGCACTGGCACAGGTTGCCCAGAGAAGCTGTGGATACCCAGCCCCTGCACGTGTTCAAGGCCAGGCTGAATGGGCATTTGAGCAACCTGGTCTAGTGGAAGATGGGGTCGGGTTTGAACCTGATGATCTTTAAAGTCCCTTCCAACCCAAGCCATTCTGTGATTCTCTGAAAGAACCCACAGCAAATCTAAGGCAGCAAGGCCCCTTCTCCTAAGCAGTATAAATATGTTTGGCTTCTAACAATCCACAGTGTGAGCACTGAGTTACACTAAATTCATTTGGTAAATCAAGCCATTTCATTTTCAAACAATAATTCCAGTTTTCCTCTCATGCTTCAAAAAATTCTGATAAATACCTGTGTATTTATTTTTGGCAACCAAAGGACATTCACACTGGAAGAACCTAAAAAAAAGGTGATTCAAATAGATTGTTCATTCTTCACAGCACTGAACACAAGAAGATTGCAGGGACAGAGTATGTGCCAATGTGTGACGGTTTAAAATCTGATAACTCAAACAAGAGGTGATATGAAATTCTGAGTGGTTGAAGGCCTGAAATATTCACACGCACCTGGCTTTGAGTAAAAGGCTTTGAGTTTTGGTGGAACCAAGCTTTCTTTGTATAGATTTTCTTTCATACTTCTACAACTTTTGTTTCACACAAATGAAAAATCTGTCTGTACTGCTCTCATCTATTGTTTTATTGTAATACCGCTTCTACTGCACCTCAGCTTCTACTTTTCCCCTTGTTATTCCCTCTTACACTTGGCAAAATCTTTCCATTATGATGTGAAACATCTCCACCCTTTGCTTTTCCTCCCTGGCCCTCCCTCTCATGTGCCTTTATTGCAGTGACCAAAGCACCAGGACCTGGCAGTGGTAGGGGGCTACAGACCTTCCTTTCTCAGTTCCCAGTCCTTCATCACCTTGTGGCACCTGCACACACCAGAGTTACCCCTGGCCCTGTGAGGTCTCATCCCTGAGACTGACTTTAATCAGTGTCATCCTACTTTCAATTATTGTTGAAAATAACAAAAAATAAGGAAGCCTTCTCCTTATCTACTGCTTTCATATTGACCATCACAGTCCAGAGGGGTAACGTTGCCTGCATAAACTGAAACAATGCTTTGGCCTTCTAACTGATTAGTGACTTATTTCATTTCACCAAATATTGGTATACTAACAACTAAGCACTCACCTTTAATAAAATGTACATTCATCAGATTACATAGTAAAATATCATTTTGCCTGTGATATTTAGGGTAACTAAAGTTACCTTATCTGCTTGAAAAAGTATTTTGTTGATTTATTTGACTATGGATTCCTTGAATTTCTCGTTCATTGATCATGTAAAAGCAATGGTTTGTTCTAACTTTAATAATGACTACAATTTTAATGCATTTATTCTGCAAACATCATGCCTAAATTGCCACTAACTTTTATGTATCCTTAATACAAGGGAACTTACTGGGGGCCAGGCTTCAACATAACTGATGCATGTGTGATTGCACTGGGTTATATTTTGCAAGAGATTTTGTTCTGTAGGAAGACTTCTGGACTCTAGCAATCTTTCATTTTATCTTTTGTAGAGAAATTAAAGCCTGCACACCAGGACAAGTTTTCTGCTTGCAGATAGCAAGATGGAATTGGCATACAGGAATAATCTTTTTGATTTTAAAAACTGGACTGCATTTTTACCATGACACCTGACATTTACTTCAAATGCACAGTAGTCTGCCTCCTGGGTTTGAGAAATCTCATTGATTTTTAGAGAGATAATGTAGGCCAGCCAATATAGCTATCCTTCAGCTCTATAAGGGATATGATTATTCCTGTCTGATAGTTCATTTATCCTTTGTCTCACATAATCACTTATCTCTCTTCCCTGTTCCAGGAGGTATATTATTTACATGCTAATAATCAAAATAAATACTGAAAACCGAATCTCTGTACCATCTTATATACCCAGCACAGACAACTCCATACTAGAAAGGTTTGCTTTGCATCTTGCTTTTAAAAACTATTGGTTCCATACTGAAACCACTGTTGTAAAAACTATTACTTACAGCATTCAATAGCTCTATTCACCATGAATGCTCCAGCTTTACAGTTTGTAAACAAAGCTAGATGGGATGGAATTGGTGAGAGGCAACAGAATTGCATTACCAAGAGACAGGAAGTATTCAAATGCTCAGAGAATACCTAAAAATAGCAGTGCCTCTAAGCCATGTCTGGAAATATCAATACACGGGCCGGTAGGAGCAAGCATCTCAAATTACTTTATAGAAGACACTTCTGAAACTAAAACCATTCTGTAATATCTGTACTGTTCAGAATAAAAATTCTTATCCTTAGTCATGGTTCAAATACTGTTTATTTATGTATAAATATTTTTAAATGTATTTCAGATGCTCAGACACATTGCAAAGTCAAAAAGACTTGATCAAATAAGTTGAAATCCCAGTTTCTAAGAGTTGACTGGTAGCATACAAAATTCAATTTAGCGTGGATGCCAAAAGCAGAGAGAATAGCTGTCAAACATCACTAACATTAAAGCTTTGTGTGCTAGTATGGCAGGATTTCAAAAAACACAAGGGCTGTTTTCAACCAATATTTTGGTTAGTCACAGCTAAGATTGTTCATTAAAATCACTTCAAAAAACTCAAAATAACAATATTTTCAAATTAAAACATTAGAGTTTTCTTGGTTTTTAAACCATGAAAATAAAGCATTAGGGAAGTTGCTAATGAAGACCTCCAACACCTATGAAGTTCATGCCTTTATATACAGAATAAATCTGTACACCTCATATACAGTTATTGCACTGTGAAGAATATATGGCTTGAATATATTGGGAAAAAATCTTTAAAGCTGTCTTTATTTTTCCCACCTGGTCATTCATGTTGTTGCTGGACACGAAGTCCACAAAAGCCCTCTCTACTAAAAAATTAAATGGTTTTATGTGTTCATCTATCACCTCGTTGAAAAAAGCTATTAAAATTCCTTAAAAATCTATTCTGGCCAGCTCTATTATAATATATTTCAACACGGTGAAAAGGACTAAATGCCAGCAAATGCAATTCTCTCTGTATTTCTTTAACCCTCCTAGATTTAATTTTTCATTCATAGGACCCAATAATTATATCACTTCAGTGACTCCACAGTCAGAGAGAGCCAGCATGCAGGGTACAAATGTCAGCGTGTGCCAGGGATGCCTTGCAGGTAAAGCAGCTGTTTAAAAGGTGCATCCCAAAACCAATTTAGTGATTCTCCTAAATACAGGATCCTTCTGATAGGAACACAGTTCCTAAAAGAGAAAAATAACTTTATTTTGACCTCAAATTCTATTAGCTGTAAACACAGCAGCATGGACTCCACAAAAACATTAGAATAAATCGAGCTGTAACATAATGAAATATTTAGGGCTGAGCTGATTACTCATTTCTGCTCAGCAGTGGAATAGGCTAACAGTCCCACTTTCCTATGTGAAAGGAAATATGATGCAGTGTAAGTTGACTGGTAATAATTACAAGCTGATCTTCTTCTACCTCCTGAGCAACAGGAGACCTGTGGCATCAATTGCAGATTTTCTGTTCTGTAATGATTCACACACAATAAATGCAAGTTGTCTGTGTGGCCAGTACAGATTCTGCAATTTATCTAAAAATTCATTTAGAAAGACTGATTTCCATATTTAAGTAGGAGTTTAAAGCTACAGGATGATTCCTGAATTGGTCCAGTAGACCAAGCCAGAGACATCATAAGAGAATTTCCTTCCTTAAGTCTCAACTGAGCAAATTATTTTTTTCTTCCCCTCCCCCTCCTTTTTACCACCCAAATTTTCTTGAAGCTCAGTTTTATTTCAAACATCAATTTATTCGTGTGATGATTTGAAGAAGAGTCAGGGGAATTTATTATGACTCTCTCTTTGGATTAGAGAGATGAAGAAAAGAAATTTTAAAGGAGGGTGTTTAAGCACTGAGACTGCTAGTCGAGGGCCTGAGCAATCTCCAGGTTTTTGATAGTCACAGCTTCCCTGGACAAGATCCGGAGCAACCTGATCTACTTTAAAATTGGTCCTGTTTTGAGCATTATGGCTGGATGACAATTAAGGCTTTATTTATAGAACTATCTTCCAGATGATAGCCCTTGAGCCACATGCACTTTTCCTGCATAATTCCATTATTCAATCTAATTTTCAATGACTAATTACCATAGCTGTTTTACATATTTTAAATAATTATATTTTGAAATCCTAGATCTAGGTAAGAAATTAAAAATTTGGACTTTTGAGAAAACTACTTCAGACTTCACTTAGGACAGGATTATTTTACACAGTGACCAATTTATTTTCTGACTGCGCCACAGCAAATTGTAACAGAAACTAAAAGACAACAAGACGACATCTTTCCTCTGTGGAAACTTTATAGTCTCACTTTTATCACAAGAAAGAAAAGCTTTGAAATATGAATTGAGAGCAGCCAATCATAGGTTATTACCCATGCCTACAGAGTTCCACATCTCTATAGGAGGGAATAAAAAAATAATTGACATTTTTTAAGACTATGCCAGTCAGTGCAAACAAAATCTGTGTTCTAGTCTTAAATATAAGCCTTTCTAATACTGTAAAGATGCAAGAATATTATCTGTAGTTGTGCATTATTTGCATTTCACACCACTGTCTCAGTTAAAATTGAGGCTGCTGTGCACCCAGAGCTGTGTTCTACAGTTAACACACTCATGTACACGGATATTCACCAGCACAGTGCTAATATTTTCTATCAGTACTTCGTCATCCTTAGTTTTGAACACTGATTTGTCAAACAGAACTCATGCATACATTAAGAAAACAGAGTAAGACTTCACTGGGCTTTTCCATGATAAGTGGGAAGATTTTACAGCTAACACAAGTAAATATTAATACTAGTCAAGTGAGATGAATTGAAGAAATGTATCCAATATATCTCCACGACAGATACTCTCATCTCCATGAAAACCAAGCCTTCCAGTCTAAGTACCAAGAAAGGATCAGCACTAATTTGAAACCTCATTGCTTCATCTCACAGACTTAAACACCACATCTAATGAGGAGCCCTGTGTGTGTGGGTAGCTCAGGGGTGCCTGACACCTCTACAGCAGCTTCAACAGAGAATCATCTTACCCTTCCACAGAAATGGTCCGCTGCAAGCTCACTGTGGGCGGACGCGTTGCAGTGCTGTGCTGGGAATGACTGGACGGCCAAGGAAGAATAAAGAAAAGCATTTGTTAAAGAAATAGAAGTTGCTCTTGCTCTTATTGTCTTTAGCAGTTTAGCTAATGCCAAAATAGATACAACAATCAGATTGTTTTACACGTGTCTAAAGCATTTTGATCTCAGTGCTGCTCATTTGTTCAAAAAGGGCTTAATTGTACAATTTCTCTTGTTTAAATTCAGCTTTCATTTCTCATTAAGAGCAGAAAATGAAGATAACTCCCCCTTATCTTTCCCACTCATTTTTTAAATACATATAGATTCACACACAGAGTTTAGTAATTTAAAATAACTTAAATGCTAATTATTCCACTAAATATACTAAACATTCAATGCAAATTTAATTTTAGAGCAAAAGGTAAAACAGCAAATGATAATGTAATCAATCTTATTCTCAGTGTTTCTCAGTAAAAGAGGACATGCATTCCTTAGAGTTGCATGTTGATGTAACTTCAGCACTAGCTCTATCAGATTTTAAGCAGCTTGAGTCTTTCCACATGGATTTTTATTAATCTAGGACACAACATTTGGGAAAAAACATGGTATTTTTTTCTAAAGCAAACCACAGACTTTCTGAAAAAAACCTTTTTGATTGATTCTGATTTTTGAGGTCTAATGGCTTCCCATATGTTATACTGACATGACTAAGAAACCTGACGAACAATTATTCTGTCAAAAATACACAGTATGTGCTAATTTCAGTATTATACTATAGTAGAATAGTATTGTAAATACAAATGGATAAAACAGAGCATCAGTCAAAGGCAGTTTTTTGATAATAAATTGTACTCCTTACCCCAGACATCCTGTTTAAATAAAATATTAAAAAGTAGAAGCATCTGGGTGTATTTTCTGATTAGTTAAAATGACTACAGCACATAGTGAGGCCCAGTATTAATAATGCAAAGTACACAATAAAAAGAAATCTTTATGTCAGTTTTATATCACTAATTCTAATAACTGAAGACTTTGTCCTGCTTTGAAGTTTTGCATATATCTCAAGCTGCTTGTTCAGAAGCAACACATCTTATTTTCAATAAAAGCACTTCATTTGACATTAGTGAGCAACACATCTCTTTTACATGAATTTCATCCTGTAACATAGTCAATGCTGTCTGATAGAAAAGATCCTTTTTGTTTTTTTTTTTTTTTTGCAGCCCACGGAGTTGTGCTGCCTGTCACTGGACAAACAAGTCCTGCTGCTTCCTGGTATCTTCCCTTGTGACAAGTGTGCTCTTGTTTTATGTTGGTAAAGTATTCATCCCTATTGAGAAGGTTTCAGAAGGTTTGTGGAAAAGTAGATTCCCCTTGTAAGAAGAGCTGCAGAGCTTCTTATCTGTTTTATAGCAAACTTAGGAATTATAAGTTTGTGGGATCATGGTACAAACAAAACAGCTGAGTGGGACAAACATTGCAGAATATTATATGAATATTGGTTAAAATTTCACATTTGGTTTGCATGTACAAGGAACTTTACACCCCACTCCTGCCACGTGAGGGGCTCATCTATCTGCAATATTCCACCCATTAGAAACCTTTTCCATTCCTAGGGATTTATGACACAGTATTCAAATGAACCCTCACCTTCTTTCATGAAAATAGTTCAGAACTGGTGATAAGAAAACTCATTTTATTTTACATAATTATAAAATTCAAGTTTGATGCTCGATAGAAACTTGTGCCTTCTAAGGTATCATTGTGAATATAATGACACCTTAAAGTCTAAAATGCAATTTAATCATTGCTTGACACAAGTTGCTATTGGAGACAGAATAATAGTCTGATTTGATTCCTGACTTATTGAAAAGAAAGTCTCCTGGTGAATTCTATCAAACTGATGGAACCAGCAGAAAGAAGCTGATTTTATCCCATGCTTAATACACTTGTGCACTTGCCATGTATTTTGCAGCACAGAAGAAATAAAGCTTTCTGCTACCAACACTTTCTGTGATTAATGCCTAAACATACCCATATTGAGATATGTAAGCAGCACAGTTTTAAACTGACGGATCAAAATGTTCAGAGTTTGACAATTAGGTTTATAAAAATGCTACCATTTCTCTAACATTATACAGAATTAACCTCCTACTAATGTTAATAATATAAAGTAACAATATTTAAATATACAGCCCAGTACTATAGCCACACAAGATGAATTTTCCCTGAAGAAAAGAATTTTACATCCTGTAAAAGACCGATTTTAACTTAAATCCATTTTATTTTAGTTCATTGAGACAAGGGGGATATACTGTTCTTGTAAGACAATTCATAAGAGCGAAGGAACAAAGAATGAGATTGTAAATTAATAATGAGGTGCAAAACTGGGAGCAAAGAATCCAACCTCTCTTTTTAATGGGTTTAAATTGCTTTTTGTTTTAAACTAATTTCTGAGGCAAGGTGAACTATTTCCTGGCTTCATTAAGTAATAAAAATAGAGCAGCCTGGTGTTCACGTATTTTTAAAAATGTTTATTATGCAAATAATCATATCAGTAAATATTAAATAAACAAAAAGGTGAGTAGCCAGTCTGCTCAGCTTTAATTCTGTTCTGGGCCAAGAAAGTTCTGAAGGCACTTTTGCTGTGTGGGTGATGCTGAAACTGGAGGCAGCATCATAAACCCTTCTTTCCCCACCGGGGTCAGATGAACCACCGCCTTCCCTTCCCAAATGACACTTTCACTGATACACAATACACCAGTGAAACACCTATCTGGGATGAAACAATCACGTTAGGGAAATATTTATTGTGTTTTAAACTTCTCTAATGCAAAAATATGGACAAACCACCATTAAGGGATCAGGCTGCATGATGCTCAAATCAGTTCATCCCAAAGCCTGCCTATTGCATTGACAGTAGAAGAAATAAGGTTGTTACAATCCAAAATCTTTCCTCTTCTCTTTTGTTTAGATAAAACCTAGATACATTGACTTTACAAAGAGAGCACTTGAAAAATCATTAGCTTTCCTCTCTCAACCCTTAACCTCTATCAACAAAGAACAGCTGTCCATTTGCCACAGTCCTGATTTAGGAACTCTTTTGTTTTCATGCATCTTTATTTTGACAAGTCAAAACTGACAGCATTGAAGTTATTTTCTTCCTAAATCAATTGACCTGCAACTTCTCATAAAGATGCAGCAAAGCAGCCATGGCACAGGCTGGGTAGAGACTACTCTGAATAATGGCTCTGGAGCAGCCATTCTTCAGCTCCCAATTCTGAAACTGCCACACAGAAGAAAAATACACAAACTCCATTTGTCTATCAATATGTTCTCTGCCAGAAAAAAAGAAATCCAAAACAAACAACAAAACCAAACCTAAAACTAGAGCCCTGAGTTATTCTTTGTCATTCACAATACTAAAACAAAAAAAGAGTGATAAATGCAATATTAAAAAATTCCACTGGAGACCAGTGAAGGGAATGCTAAGACTGTTTGTTTTTATGATGTATTCTGAGCATGTAGTTTCTTATGTCAAGGACTGAAGGTAGCACTGCAGTTGTTTATAAAGCTTCTAAGCTTCTGATTTGATGGATGTAAGAGTTTAGGAAGGCAACATACTTTAATTCCATTAATGTGGAGTTTTAATTCAGCTCAATGAAGTGAAACCAGCTTTTCCTGATGCTGCCAACAGCTAAACTCCTAACTTAAATGAGTTTTTGCACTCCCGTGGGATTAATTAGAAGACCAGAGATTGCTTTTTTTTGACATTTATTTAATCTCAGCTCCAAACGGTTTGATGATATCCAGTACTGACAGTTACTGACCCATATTAGAAGTGTCAAACTAACCAGTCTCCCATCAGAGGCAAATAGGAAACTTCAGGGAATAGGACATTCAACCCTGCTACGTCCAGATCACCCTCAGGTAACAAAGCCAGACATGAGATGTAGAGCTGTTTTCATGCACAGGCACATGCAGCGAGGATTTTAGCAACATAACTCAATTTTTAAAATGGCATCTGTACATCTATTGTACAAATAGCATTGCTAGGCCAAATAGCTACTCATTGGAAAACAGAAAAGGAACAAAATGAAGGATTAGGCTGTCACTCTGCCTACAAATATGTAGAATAAGCGCACACCACATCCCCGTTCAGGTTCTCTGAGGTTACTACACTTGCACAACTAAAGTAAAAAAGGTTGCTAACTCATTCCTCCCTCCCTGCCTGCCTCCCTTCCCTAAACAGTGCTCACAAATAAGTGGTTAGCCACATTCTGTGACTTGAGTATGTGAGTTACTGCAGCCCTAAACTAGCATCATTTAGCAATAAGGAAGAATGCAAGGTGGAGCTGTGACTCAGAGGAATGCTTCAGCTCCTGGAACAGAGCTAATTATCCGCCTTTGTAAGTGGTGTGCCCAAGTCAGGTACCTGATCTTCAAAGTGGTGAAGCATCCACTGACTTCAAATCTACTTCCTTATGGCTGATGTAATTGCAGGAGATAATGATTGCCTTTAAAATATAAAAATCTTACTTTTTTTTTGAGAGGATTTGTTCTTTCAGCTTGAGATACAAGATTATTTAAGAGTATTTAAAACAGCAGAACTGGTTTAGAATGATGTGGGGGGAACTGAAAGTAATTAGAAATGCTGTTTAAAGGAGTAGAGTGGAGAGGACATATTTTCAAAGAGTCCCACATGTAGAGTAAACACAGACTTAAAGTATTGTGAAGAACTCAGCATTGAGTAAATTAGGGATAGTGAATGAAAACTGTCAGAGAAAACCGAATCCAATCTTAAGTGATTGTGTTCCTTGTTCATATCTTCATATTTTGGACAAACTTTTGGGTTTTTAGAAATGGGGTGCCTAATTCTCCACAGAATTCCAAGATATTCTATTACTGTTAAAAAAGTAAGCTTAAGTCTTCCTATCAGCCTCAGTTATACTGCTACTGTTGTTATTCTTGCCATCATTATTATTTATGATACTGTAATGATTATGAGGAATTATAAAGCTCCTCCTGGGAGCTGAAGTCCTCCCTGATGAAGTTAGTTTGAAAATTACACCAGCTGAGGACTGAGCTTTACATGGCAAAATACTTAGAGGTGAAAAAACATAGGAGAAAAAAGGGATAACGGCAGAAGAACAAAAATCCAACACTCTGAGTTACTTAAGCAGTATTGGATGGAAATGATCCATGAACATAACACCTGATTTTGTCTCTAATTACAGCTGTGGAAGAAGAGATAGTGCTATTTTCATTAATTTAAACAGGGAACATTTGTTCAGAACCTGCAGGAAACTTGTTGAGGCACTCGGTCCGCATGGCCTCCCTATTACCTACAGCTCCTGGTACCTGGTACCACACCCAACAGTTTGCAGCTCCTCATGGAGTCAGTTCCTCATCTGTCACCCTCCTTCCTACTCTTCAGCATGATGCTTATGCACTCCCAGATCACTAATGATTTCTGCCATTCACTCAAGTGTTGTAGCTCATTTCCTGTTACTGTCACTCCTGGCTCTCCCCAGCACTAGGGCTTTCAAAGCTGCAGACACAAGTTGTAATGAACTCACACAACCCCCACTCACTGTCACCCCATACTGCTCAGGGAAAGCAGGTACAGAAACCAGGAGTGAAGCTGAGTGCAGAAGGAAGAGAAAGGTTGGGGGAAGGTGTTTTAAGGTTTGGTGTTGTTTCTCACTACCCTACTCTGATTTAATTGAATTACTTTCACTGCGTTGAGCCTGCTTTGCCCATGGTGGTGATTGATCTCTCCCTAGAAAGCAAGAATTCACACATACATATATTCTTTCACAGGGAGTATGTAGCATAGTTCCCATCAGTAGCTGCTCTGTGGCAGCTGCAACACCCAGCACTCACCATAAACCCCACTTCTGATGGATTTATAGAGCTGTGCATTGCTTTATAATGAAACACATTACTGCACTCAAACCTTATTAGATCTCCAGGCAAGTAAGAACTAAAGTGTGTGCACCAAACTTCCTCTGCAGTTTAAGCAAAAGTCAAAAGGCATTAGGAAGGACTTGAAAAATGGGTCCACATTTAAGGAACTTCGGCAAAACTTTGATGGAAATCAAGCTCAGCATTTTTAGGAAAATTCATATAGACATAATAGGAAAAATCATATAAGATTTGCAATCCAAAAATACCAAATGGCACATCAGACATGTATTACACATGACCATTGTGGGGGGAAGGCAGAAGAGGAAGAAAGAAATCATAGTGTAAGTTTTCCAGTAAGAAAACTACTTCTGTTGTCTAAAGGAAAAGCTCCATTCTAGAGTCTGTGAAAACGTAATAAATTTTGAAATATTGTAAACTAATAAATTATTCCCAAAAATGCTAACAGGCAGCTAGCCTTGAGTCTCAGAAAGTGTTAAGACCAGAATTTTTAGATTACTTGTTTAATTACTTGTTTAATTACAGTCAACAAAACTGAAGGAAATCCATTTTTGTCAAAATGAAATTTTGTGGGAGATATTTACTCAATAAGAGTATAAGAAAACAAATGGTTAAGCAGATACTTGAAAAATCTGGAAAAACTCACATTTTCATGTACTTTTTTACCAGAGTCCACAGAAGTTCATCTAAAGTTAGGAATTCCACTTAAAAGACCATTGAGAGCTCCCTTCAAGAATCAGAGACTCTCAATTCCAATCCAGGATCCAAAAAAGAGAGTATAGTGCTCTGTCAGAGCAATTTTGTCGTTAACAAAAATGAACCTTTTTTACACTTGAGATGACACTTGAAAAACACAGGACTTTTGTACTACATCGCTTGTTTTTTAAAGGGTAGGGAAATCACAGATAAATAAGCCTAATGACAGATTTAAAATAACATCTACCCACTAAACTAATTTGCAAAGTTTCTATCCCTCTCCATCCAATGAAAAACAAGCACATAAAATTCTTCTTATGCTGGAGTCATTGCACTAAATTTTACTAATTTAAGATAAATTACATGGAAATTAAAGTGATTTAAAACAGCAATTAAATACTGACTGAGGGGAAACCATACCATGCTATTATTAAACATTTCTATATGTTATGAGATTCTGTATCATTATATAATAAAAAAATGCTACAGAAACTTAAGTTTAATATTGTATAAGACCAAGCTAATGTTATCTGTGCTTAATAACCTTCATGTGTGCATTGCAGTGAATTACAGAGAAGGAGTACACTCCACTTCCGCAGACGTATCTCATTAAAACAAATAGGACTACCACAACAGAAAGAGTATCAACTTACAATTTAAAATTTAGCAAAAAAACACATTCCATATTGCAGTTACTCCTGATACTGTGTTTACTGCACCTGTGTGATACCTTCTGATAATGCTATCCCTTCTATCTGGATACACATTATCTCTGTGCAAGCTAGGAATATGGGTTGAATATGTATTTTTTTAAACAGAGCAAAGGTGTGGAGAATGCAATCCTACATAAGCAGCTATTTAGTCTCTCTTCCTCTGTCATTCAAAGCAGCCCAGCATGCAGGTGTGCATATGCAGCTATACCAAGCACAAACCCAACAATCCTACAGAAATACACAAAGAGAAAAAAAGCAAATGCAGAAATAACACAGTGCACATAAACAACATTCCAACAGGATAAGGACAAACAGCAGGGAATGGCAATTTGACAATGCAGAAGTATAAAGGCTGTATTGTCAAAATGAAAGGTGAATAGTGAAGCAATTCAACAGTTTAAGCTCTTCTGCTTCTAATCTACTCTATATGAAGCATGACTTTTGAATCTTTTTAATCAATAGAAGTTGGACTTAGCATTTCATGGGAATCATTGAGTGCCTTCTACCATGGGGTCTAACAATGAAGTATACACTAGAACTAGACATGAAAAAAATTAAAACTGTATTAATTTTTCTCATTCTGGGGTTAGTCCCAGCAGAAGCATGAGGCATAAGCATCTCCCAGAGAAGATGACTGTAATATTACCTAACCACATTATAATTAACTTTGCCTGGCTTTGATTATAGGCCCTAGACTGGATTAGATGAATGATGCTATATTATTTATTTATATGTTCCATTATGTCAATCCATATATTCATAAACTGACATATAAACTGCCATTTATTTAAAGATGGTTATTAAATTCAATCTTCGAAGAGATATTTAGCTAATTAGGAGAGAATTGTGAAAGGAATTTATGAAGAATTTGACTCTACACCTGTGGTAGTCAATAGGGTGAATTGTTTAGCTAAAAACTTAATAGATAAATCATTTGAGTAAAACATTGGAAAATGGTTTTAAGAGGTTTCCAAAATTAGCAGGCACGTATACGTGACTGAGCTGATACACAGTCAATTTGCGATCCTTCTGGTGACTAATTTAACATCACTAAGATAAAACAGTCCAAGTCCTGAACAAAAGCATAAGTTCCCTTTGCTAAACTTTACAAGTATTTCTTATAGGTTAGGGATCATTCGTTATAATACAATCTTCTCATCAGTGAGCCAGCAAACCTAGGGCTCTTGGGTTATTTCAAGGTTACTTTAGTATAAAGACACTGCCATGTTTCTTCTATGTTCATGTTTCATTTCTTAAACAGAGTTTCATCTAGAAGTAAGTCTTTGCTGCTACCAACTAATTATTTCCCTCTGCATGTACTATTCTACTTAGGTTTGCACGTTTTGGCCAGAACCAGTTGCACTGGCTCCACTGAGATTTGAAATACTGCTGGTTAAGAGAAAACATCTGAGTAACAGACAGGGATGCACAAGGAAACACGAATCAATCAATGCAAATGGTCACAGTTGGATTTATACCAACAAGTAATCTAACCTTAACTAGCACTAAATCAGAATTCCATTGTTTTTTAACACTGTAAAAAGAAATAGCCATGATGAAGCTATTTTGGAATATGAGCATCTTGTATCTATATTTATCCTATGCACATCAACTACGTTATCATTGCAGCATTTTGCTTCAGCTCTCCAAGTGTTATTTTTGAAGAGAAAGCAGTTCTGCTGTAAACCTATGAGTACCTGAAATCAATGAACATTTCCCATATGAAATATGGACTATTTAGATGATATAAAAATTTTTATGGAGGATAAGCCCATGCACTGGATAGTCATCCATATTTTGAAATCTTGGATTCACAAAATTGGCCAGAAATTCCATGGCAATAGGTTCTACATTTTCTTTGATAACACTACTTTATTTCAAGTTACACTTCTCTTCCAACATACCAGGGAATTCTACTATTATAGAAAATGCCTGTTCAAATAATCGTATTTTTTATCCAGTGGAATTCTCCAAATACATTTTGGTAAATGCACACCAAGAAACCCAGTGAACGTTCTGTTACTCATGACCTCTGGATACAAACATGAAAATTTCTGTACCTAAGTTAAGTTTTGTTCTTCTGGGTCAAAGACAGGCCTAGATACATTCTACATCTTTGAAGCATCTAAACTTGTATTTTATTATTAAACCTATCATAACAATGTAACTGCAGAATCCTTTTATATACAAACCAGAGATTGCTTCCCATCAGGCCCAACTATACATGTGGAAGCAGAATGTGTCAATTAATTCTGGAAAAGAGTAATTATTTCAATTTATGTATTTCACTGATGGCAATCCAGACCTGTTTCTTGTAAATGTTACAATATGCACATCTCCAATTGAGATCAGAGGTAAAACTGTCATCATTTTAAAAAAGAAAGTGCAATGTAATTTTTCTCACATCACACGTCATCTTAGTCTCTATGCAAAGACTGGTCTAAGCCTGAAATGATGAAATCCTAATGTAATTTTACATAAATGTATAAGGACCTCTTTTAATTCATTTTGCTTTTCTTGTTAGCAATATAAATGGTCTTTACAATGCTACCAAATTCCTAGATATTGGTTAATCAGTCTATGAATCAACATTCCCAAGTCAAATGGTAGCTTTCACCTTTTTGCACTGATTGATTTTATAACTCAAATGAAGATCTGTCAGTTTTTCAAAAAGATAATTACACTGATTTACATTCATACGTACACTACTAAAATTTAACGTTGTACATGGTACTCTTGATTTGTATTCTCTGTTTGTTGTTCCTTTTGGCAAGTGAATCTGAAAATTCCTAGCCTCACAGAGATTTCTGTTAGGACCTTAGTAAAGCTGTTAGTTTCCCCATTTGTCATCTCCTTGTCTCTAAGAAAACAAAGATACATGACATATCCAGAATTTCACAGTGATTGGAATAATATTAAGGTGGACAAAATTAAAGCTGTGTGCAAGCTGAAGAAATCTTATCATTTTCCAAGCTGCATCAATGTTGCATTTCTGTAAATTGAAACTAATTAAAATTATTTCTTTCATTTTAAAGTGGTAATGCAAGCATAGTAGAACTGGAAAATTTAAACATGAAAGAAATTAAAGAAACCCAGTGTGAAAATATCACAGCATATTCTATTTTAGTGAAGAGCATATTTAGTTTTATAAAAATCCCCCTTCTTATTATAGTAGTGATTACTTAGAACAACAACTTTATATTGCAGCATTGTGTTTAAAGTTTACTGATAAACAACAGTCCATGCTGCTTGATTTTACCATTCCAATCATTTGCCATGTGATGCTATTATTTAAGAAGGATACACAGTAGTATATTTAAACAAATGAAGATTTTTTGAGAAATAGCTGTTGTGATGCTACAAAAAATGATGTCATGTGGTGTGGCACTCAACCGACATGAAAACTGCTTACAGAATTGTGCTGCCATGTTATTCCTGGTTTAACTCTAACACAGTCATTTAATTCTCCTGTGTTTGCTGAGATATAAATTGGTTTTGGTATTGTAATGATCTTCCTTTGCAGACACCTTCTGCCTAATCCCACTTTTGTCAAAACATAAAACTCTAGTCTTCCAATTAATTCAAATCACTAAGGTATTGTACAAGGAAAAAAAAAAGGAAAAGTAAGGAAAAATAATCAGTTGAACATGATTCCTGTATTGTTATCATTGTCAGAAAGGTTTGAATCTTTGGTATTTTGTTCCAAAGAAAAATGTGAGTACCCTAGCTGAAAGACCTGTTCTTGTAATCCATGGCATACCAACGTAAATGCTAATTGTTGAGTGATGATTACAAGAAATATCTGGGAAACCAGGCAAAATCCATTAGGAAAAGTGGACTCAAATTTCCATCATGAGTAAAGTTCCTCTCTTTCCATATTTCCCTTTCTAAATCCTGTGGACATACCAACCAGGAGAAGTTTCATTTGAGTCTCAGTAGTCTAGGCGGCACCTATGATTTAAAAGACACTCATGAATTCATCCCCTACTTCAGACATCTTCGTAACACAAGAATTCTTATACACTTTGACTGAAGGATAATAAATGAAATTATTGTAAAGGTTTGATTGGAAAAATGAACAACCTTCACTCATAGTGCTGAATCTGAAATGTCAAAATTGAATTCTCCTCTGCATGGTGCATTGACAGCATTAGGTGAGTTTGTATCCTAACCAAACCTGTACGGCATCTGCTTCCAACGCAGCCCTGCTCTTACCACAGATACTACACAAGTCCTCCTACCTGCAACTCTTAGTCACTGTACCTCGAATAGGCTCAGGGCTCTGATTATAGTTTACGCAGCCTTCATCAGATCAGTAGCTGAGCTGCCTACACGTTGCTGACTATGCCCAAGTCAGCCCTTAATCAGTGTGGGCATTCATTGGCAGCAGGTTACTCTGCTCCATCAGCTAACCCTCCTGGGCTGGAACCAGCTGGGGACCTTGTGCTGCACTGGGCTGCACAGGGCACTGTACTGCCAGGGAGCAGTAGCAAGAGGTATTTGGCTTCCCTGCAGTGTACCCCACCCATGTGGGCTTCAGTGCAGCTCAGGTGCACATCCCAGCGTGCCTTCATTCTACACTATGATGGCTTCACTGCCTGATTGCAGATACAGTCATTGCTATTTAGAACCCAGCTACTGGAGTTGTACTCTTTTCCCTTCTTCTCACTTCATAAGTGTAGTGATTTCAACATAATGAAAGCAAGAATTATGAAGATCCTCAAAAGATAAATCAAACAACTCCAATTGTCTGTGAAATGATGCATTTTCTGCATGGAGTATGGAAATACTCTGGAAAAAGACATTGTCCTTGCATCTCCCTGGGGACTGTAAAGTTTCTCCTCCTGTATTTCCTTAACAATATTGAAATTTTAATTTTGAAAGTCAAACTAAAAGTTCCTCTTCCCTTTGTCAGCTAAAAAATGTATTTTAATATCTTGTCACTTTCACTGACCTTGTCTTTTCTGCAGTAACAGTAGTACTTTTATACACTATAAGCATTATTTAAAAAATCAGATAAAGTAGTTCCTTCTGGTGCTGCTCTTTAAAAATGAAATAAACACCTTTTAAAGAATTAATTCTTTTAAATCCTAAAACATTAGCAAATTCTACATACAAATTTACAATGACAACTTGGCTAAATTTAGGTTCAACCCAGAAAGGCCAGTTGCATAAGTAGACCTTTACAAAATTCAAGGATGTTTAGAGCTTGTAACTCTTTCTGCATACCTAATGCACATTTTTTTTCTTTTTTTTTTCTTGGCAGAACAAAAAGAAAACCTCTTCCCAATGACTTCATAGTGATACAGCAGCTTATAATCACTCTGGCTTATGGTGAACTCCTATGTCAATGTGTCCTACTGTTGCAAATTGTGAAAAAGTAAACTGTCCTTGATAAACCATATGCACTGAATATCTCTGCATGTGTGCATATGTTTCATCAAGGGCAGTTTCTTTCCTGGCCTTTTCAGTGTTTCCTACCAAAACTCAAGCTTGGGATTTTGCACTTCCCTTAGACTTGTGTGTAACAAATAAGCATCCATCTCTCTCCTACCCGTTTCCTCTGTTGCCTGCCCCCTGCCCACCCCTTATTACTTCTCAAATTAATACTCTTAAGAAACTATGTTGAAGTACAGTAAATGTATAACTTACACTGTCAAAAATGTTAACTCTGAATCTCCCTTCTTCTCTTTTTCAGTTTCAAAACAAGGTTTCAGTATTTTCAAATTTTGGTTCAGGTCTCAAGGTCCTCCACAGTCAGCAGTAAGAAAAGGACCCCCTCTTTTGGAGACATTAAAAATCAATAAATTCAGAATAGCTTTCATTTCTTGTGTTGGTTTCTTAAAACTACATTTGGGCAAAATTTTGGATGCAAATATGGAGACAGTAGTGGTAGGTGAGTTTTATAACCTCAGAGCTGCACAGTAGGTATCTGAACAGCCCCAGTAATGAACCAATGTTCTTTAAACATTTCTGTCCTTCTGCATAGCACGACTTTGTCATTTCCTACACACACACACACTTTCAGAATTTTGAACTAACATGAAAAAATTATGGTGTGAATTTGTCTAAGAAGCTCTGGAGTTGGAAGAGAAACTGACTGAAAATAGGCACAATCCTACTGTGCTGGGATAACAAATTATCCTTTGAACTCTGAATGCATATTCTGAGCTGAAATGGAATCTACAACAGTAATTTTTAAGATTTGAAGTCATATTTAGATCTCACTTTAGGTTATATCATTAGAAGACAGCAAAGTTTTTAAAAATAACCCCCCCCCCCCCCCCAAAAAAACCCCAAAAACCACCAAATAATTTTCAAGTAATCACAAGATAATTTTGATGGTCAAAAGCATAGCACCTCTAACCACCCAAAACCCACTGTGACAGTCTTAAAATATTCTTTAAAAAGGACTGAGTTACTGTTTGTCACACCAAACAGGAAAGTGAGAAAATACTGAGATGAATGAACTGGAGTGAAATAGCTTTAATTAGGAAGTTACAGGGGTGTGGTTAAGGGCTCCAGCAAGTATATGCTCAGGCTCCTTTCTGTTTGAAAGGTGAAGAGAAAGAAAATTCAATAACCAAACTGAGATACTGAGCAAAATTGTCATGGTTCGCAAAGCAAGAGCATGGCAAACCATGGAATTTAAATGGAGATTCTTGCCTATAGATCTTCGGCCTGTATTGCACTGGTTCAAATTTCACTTTAAAAATGTAATTTAGGTACTTCCAAATCTGTGTCTTACTAGAAGTCATTCGGATTTTAACTCGTGAGATTATCTGAAAGGTCATCTTTTATTTTATGACAGTCAGTTCTCTAACACATGTAGATTTATTTCCATCAAAATGGATTTAAATCAATAAGAAAAGAAGTTCAGCAATCCTCTCCATAACAGAATGCAAGTTTAACCTAAAATAAGGATGATATTTATTCAGATGGCATTTAAAAACAACTTCCTAACTGGAGCACATGTACATAAATGTACTATATAGGTAAAGGGGAGTTTATATTTCCACAATTTCTTGTTTACTTCTCTGCTGTTTTCCCCATTTTGATAAACTCCTTTGTAGCATTTGTATTGCCAGACTGAATCAGAGAACAACTTACAACAACTCCCCAAAGTTATGTTGAGACTTTCAGTCCAGCTAAAATTTAAACAAAATTTTAAGACCTTAAAGTTCTGAGTATTATGACTTTCGTTACTTGTATCACTCTGAAGTCTCTGTAGATGGTTCCAGTTATATAATCAATATTTTCAAAGAGTAACAAATGCTTTTTTGAAACAGGAAATGTAAAGAGTACTGATCAATAACTATCTCAGCAGTAATATGAGAAATAAACAATAGATTTCATCACATTTCTCTTAACAATGGTTGCATGGCCTTTTAGAAATGAAGAAATGGCAGAAAACATGACCTCTGTGTTTCAACCTTTGGTTACTAAAATCAATTTTCCCTTTATAATGGGAAATAATCATTATTTTTATAGACACATAAAAGTATTTATATGATGTGACACTGGGGAAAAAACATAAAAGGAAAACAAAATAATGTAGAAATTTTAGCATAGACTCAGGATGTGGATCCCATCACATCTGGGGTTTTCTTGAAGTCAGTATTTTCCTGTTTCAGGCTATTCCATTAATTAGCATTTTATACTTTTTGGACTGAAGATATAAAGTGAAATCACCAGCTACAAGAGAGGAGGTTCCAATTTAAACAACTCATTCAATTTTGCAAAAGCCTTCCACAACATTGTCTTCCAATAGGCCTGCAGTATCATTGGCCTAGCACAGACTCAGAGACTGCTTCCTCCTGATTTCTGCACAAACATTTTTACAGATATATCCTGGGGTAAAGTCAGACCTTATTTGACTTGACAAAATGAAAGGAACTGGACATATTTGAAAATATCTACATATAGAGCTGATTCCAACAAAAATAAATGGTGGTAAGTAAATACAAAACAATCTGGGTACCTGAGCCAGCACTACACTATTCCACTGGGATAACTGCAGTGCAAACCAAGACTAGTGCAGGGCTGAGGGAAGGATCATTATTACTGTTATAATTCTCTCACATTTCCCTGACAAACTACACTGCTATAATGAGAGGTCCCCCTCAGTTTCCACCATGCCTTCTTTCACTCTGTTCAATACTAATGATCACTCTTTTTCTATGTCGTGCAGAAATTATTGCATATCTCCACCTGCTGGAAATATCTTTTAACCCCAAGGGCTACTGGGGGTATCTGTAGACACTTGCCACCCATTTCACAATTGGACAAAATTGAAAAAGTTTTCATTTTCCAAGGTCATACAACCTGCACAGGCAAATTTCTCAGTTTCCAGCTCTTTGCTCTGAGCAGAAAGCTTTCCTGCTCTTTTCTGTGCAGTTACAACCCTAGAAACTATTCTTCTCCCAACAGGCACAGCACAGGGAGATATAGCATAGCTTTATCTACCCTGCCTCCAGAGTAATATTTAATTTCTAAGCTCAAAGAACTCTCTCATGGGGTAAAAAAGTAATTTGTTCTCCAGGTTAAATTTATTCTCGGTTTTTCTGATGAGCCAAGACTCAAGCAATTACTGTGACAGATGGAGTGATGATTTTTATGATGTGGAAACTTGTCCACAGGAATGAAACTGAAATCTCCAAACCTATTTCTCACAGCGGCCTTTAGACAGTTGTCAGGTAATAATTGTCACTGTGGACAAAGTTTGAAATAGTGAATGGCTCCAGAAGCTTGTTACTGCAACACTCCTTAGCAGAGTGACACTTTCTGATAAATTTTTGTCATTTATTCTGAATATATTTGAACCAGAAAGGGAACCAATATATGGGTTTGAATTTCTCCCCACACTCAGAAGAATTTGAACATTGTATTTGGAGTTTTAGTACTCTGTCAATTTGGAAGGACTGTTTCAAGGTGATTTTCAGAGAGCAGAATGAGATGTTTGAGAGGCTGCTTACGTACATTGAAAACAATAACATATCTCACAGAAATGACCATTTCAAACAAGAAAGTTGAGTAAACTGGATTAGGAACTGGCTGGGTTTTCATGGGATTATTCTCGTGCCTTGTGTTTAGGCAGCAAGTGCTGTAGCCAGCCTTAGTGGTGAATGGCAGCCTCTGAGGCTGAGACATCAGGCACAACCTCAATTTGGAGGGTCACACTCCACCACAATCTCCCCATGCCTGGGGACTGAATGCCCTGGCCAAAATCCTTAGGCATAAAACCATCAAATATAGCCTGACACTTGTCTAGTCTCCTGGTTTCAGTCTTCACCATTTATCCAGAAAAATCACATAGATACCACACTTTTGATACTTCGGGAGCATTTTCTGTGACTTAGATATACTGAGGCTCAGAACCTGCTGACAGGCATGGAAAGGAAGGAGACATCTTTCCTTTGTTCACAGATGTTTCTTTGTAGCTCTGCTTGTAATCAAAACAGCAGGAAAATTTTAATACTAGTGATTTAAAGATGCTCTCTTACTGAGAACTGTCTTTTTTTTTTTTTGTAAAGACATAGTAAAGAAAGTACTGCTACTTAACTGAACCAAATTAATATTTCTGTCCATTTTATGAGCTAAGAATATACAGTTTAATTTTCATGGGTGCAGACTGTGAACAAAAGGAGATCTGTAGCACAAGAAAGCACATTATCTCTGAAAATCAAACCATATTAAAAAAATACGAAACATTTCCCAAATGACAGAGCAGAAGAAATACCTTAATTTTTCTCTTTTAAAATTTTTGTTCTAGTCTGTTTGTTTATGTTTATGTTAAACTGCTATGTTTAACAATAGCAGTTATTATTCTTAATATAACTGAGAGGATTATTTCACTGACAAAGCAAAGCAAATAGAATTAAGTGACTTGCTCAACTGAAGAAAATCAGTCAGCAGCACAACTGCAAATAAAGCCCAGCAGCTCTAACCTGAAGCACTGCATCTAAACCTGAAAGGCTTCTGCAACTTTACGTAATTAAACACTTGAACTGTAGAGGTTTTATGCCTTCACAGGTTAAGTTTCTCCTGCAAGCATCTCCCTGAGTTTTTGAAAATTGCATCTTCCTAGCAATTTTAATAAATAGCGTCCAAAATAGAAGACTCCTCATGAAAAAAATGAAAGCACTTAAATGAGTTTATAGGAATGCACTGACACAAAATAGCATGAAAGCTGAGATTGAAAGGCAGCATCATTTTTCTTTCATTAACCCTAACAGTTATATGACTGGATCATTTACTTGAAGAGAACACTTCAGCCAGGATTAAACAGAAATTATAGGAAACTGTTCCCGTTAAGACTTTCTAATTTGTTAATTGAAAGTGATAAAGAAAATCCACAATTAACTTCTATAATTTCCAAAAGATCCTTAAATAATTTAAAGGCCTCAGGAGGCTGATTCACAAGCAGGGACCATCTACGTTGAACACTGCATTTAAGTTGCAGACAGTTAATCAGCACAGTTTATGCTGATTGTATTTTCTCTTATAACTATAAAATACTGCAGATCTGAAGGTGTTTTCAGAAGCAGCCCAACCCTGTCAAGCATAATGTGCAGGTAGTTGTATTCATCTGGGCTGCATCCTGCCACCCACTGTGATGTGTGCTCCTGCAGTGAGTCAAGGTCTCCAGGCTTATTTTCAGAGAGGTCTAGGAGCTAAAGAAGTGCTTGAATTGCTAAAGATGTTGTTCAAAGAGTGAAGGCTATAGCCCTTACACAGCTGATTCTCACTGAAATCAAAAACAAGTTGCTTCAATTCCCATCAGTATGAAAATCAGCATCCAAGCCAACCCTAATTATGACCAGTTTAATCTCAAATTGCTTAGGGGTTGGTATGTGCTCTGTGCCTCTGCATGCCTAAATTTGTGTGTAAGTATGCCTTTAAACTAATTTTTCAAAACTAAAACCCACAGTATTCACTTTTTTAAATGCCACCCTATGATTCTAGGGAGCTACTTCACTAAGAATGATTTTAATTAGGTATCTTATATTTTCAAAAGATGGGGTTTTTTTGTGACTATAAGGTTAGTTTGTTTTCATTGACACTGAATCAGCTGAACCTTGCTTTGCCTATTTTTATGTTCAAAAATCAACAGAAAATTGTGTACTTATTCCCCTCCACTGTCTTTAAGCATTGTTTTTTAATAGTAGTACTTCATTATATATAAGCTTGCTGTCTGTGGCTCGATTGTGTAAAATGCAGATTAGTCCAGAAGTTGATCTGAAGGTGTTAAAATAAGAAGCACAAATCTGCTCTGATTCTTGTTTTAAATATTTGAGTATTTATGAGCATTTGACCTAACCAGACTATTTTTCCATTTTGTAATTAGTACTTGAAATTGCTACCAAAAAAACCCCATCAAACAAACGAACAAAAAGCCAGGCAAACAAAGAGAACTAAACAGTAGAAGTTATTTTTTAAAATTCAAGAAAGGTGGTTGTGTTTATGTGGGCCAAAGTAAAGACTCAATTTCATAGTATCATTGCTATTTTCCTGGTTGTTTGATAGGCTCCATTCTCAGGTTGCCAGGCATTTCAGAACCACAAAATATGGCAAGATGTGTTTTGGGAGATATAATTCCCATATTAAACACGTGGGATTGAACAGGGGACAATGAGTACTCCTGTACAGTGTGAATTTCAATAAAGATGACAAGAGCCTCCCTGGAAGGCAGCCACACACAGGTGCAGTTATGTGCATCACTCTGACAATAAGCTCGCTCCCAGCAGGTTACTGGGAAGGAAAAAGCTGTGCAGATATTAATAATGAGATAGTGGGCACCAGAGAGACTCACTATTCACACCTTTGAGTGCAGCTACCTTAACTTCTTCCCAGGGTCTGTGAACAGTGATCAGCAGCTCCTCAGTGGCCTTCACGGCCTGTGGAGGGATCCCTAAAACTACGTGGGGGGAGCACAGGCAGCAGTGCTTAGGGCAGACATGCACCAGGCTGGCTGCAGAGACCACAGGAGTGTGGTGACCCTTCCGTGCCACACGCTGGAAGCAGCACCACACATCAAGGTTTTGGACATTGCAGTCTCCTGACCCATATGCCTGCATCCGTTTCAGCACACTTCTATTCCTGTGGCTCTTAAGAGTTCCACAATGCTCAGTTACTCTTGCATACTGATGCAAAGGCACACACTTTTCTTCAAGACTCTGCCCTAGAGCCTCATGCCAATGTTATCTTCTCTCCCTACTATCTCAAAGAAAGTAGAGGTCATTCTAAAAAATGCTGTCATTAATCTGATTCATCAAATACCTGAAATGAAGCCCAACCATTAGTTCCTTCCCTACCTGTACTCAAAAAAAAAAAAAAAAAAAGCCAACAAAAAACCAATCATATCGCCATATGAGAGACTTATTAAAAAAGCAAATACCTCTAGAGTAAAAACAGAAATGTCTTTGTAGAGGGGAATGCAATGAAGTTCTCAGTGCAAAGCCTGGGAACACTTTCTTCCACACAGTGTTGAAATAAAATCTCATTTTTGTAGAAAGAAGTTACATCTATGAGCTCTGACTTCCTTTCACTGCCAATAATCTTCTATTTGTAGACATAATAGTCAATAATGACAGGGGCCAGAACATGAGTACTCCACATCCATTCCCACATGGCGCTCTCAAAGGAAAACTCACTACTCCAAAATTCTCTCTCTACTCCTGCCTTCAATGGTACAGATTTTCAGCTGTTGCATACTGACATAGCTCTCTTAGTATCAATTCACATGAACTGATATCTCAATCAAAAAACTAATTACACTTATCCTAAAATGGAAGTACATTGTTCTAGACCTCCAAATCTCCCAGGAATTTACAGGTCACCATAAATGCCAGGGTTATAAACCTGAATTTATTATAGACAAATAAAGCTTTGCCCTATGAATTCTCTGCCTATTAAGTTAATGAGCCTTGACAAAACAATCATCTGAGGAGCAGCTGACAAATTATCTGGAGCAGCAATTTGAAAGGCGTTGGCTGGCTTACAAGCATTTCAGTTGGGAGAATATGGCATCATGTTCCTCTTCCTCTGGAAGAGTCATTTGTCAAACTGAATTTCCTGCAGATCAACAGCAGATTCCCAATATTGGAGCGCTGAGATACAACAATAACTGTAATTACTAAGTAAATAATCCCTGCCATTTCCTCCCCAAACTTGAGGCTCACCAATGCTGATGCAGAACTCTTTCTAGGAAGTCTGCATGAAGAAAGCAAGGTACATTCTTATTTTTACTGGAGCTCATTGAAGTGTTTAATGAGAAGGAAAAGAGCTTTGAGGAATTTAGGTGAGTAGACGGGGACCTTTCAAAATACTTGGTCAGTATCTTGAAGATTATTTTTTAGTGTAACTTCCCACAGAGATGGTGGTATCACAGCTGTGGATCTAAAACAGGGTCTTTTACTGGATTAATTCTTCAAAATTTTCCACACAATACATTCCTGAACCACATTGCCTTTGGGAAATTTAGGGCTCTGTACATTAAATACTCTTGGAAGAACAGCCACTTGTATTAGGGCAAAAATGAGATCAGTACTTTTCTAAAATCTGTTTTTCAACTGTGAATACTGAGTCCATTTGGAAATTGAATCATGATCCACTGTAAAGCTGTCACTTTCCTTACCAAAGGCATTTGCTGAAATATTATTTCAAATGCCTTCCTCCACACTCAACTATTCAGAGTTCTGTGGAAAAGATGACAGTATTGAGAACATGGAAAACTGTCATATTTTCCATCTGAATGTTATTTCACAGTGTGAAGGAACTGCAAATTATAGTAATCAGTTGCCTCTGCAACAGCATGTAGCAGAGCATAACACAGACCATTTAACCATGAGTTGTGTCTTTTCTCATATTTTATGTTCTTTTTGCAGTATTTGTTGGACTGTTGATTTAAACAAACTCATTAAATATACAAGGACTAGAGCTCAAAATTATATCAAAGTAGAATGAAGATAAATGAAACCTCATTCTTAAAGAGAATTGTTAACTCGCACTCAGTAGAATAATACGCAGCTTTCCAAGTCCTGATGTCAGGCTATCAAATATCTGATGACCAAGTATTCAATCAATCAATCAATCAATCATAAAGCAAAAGAATGTACAGAATTATACATTCAGGTGCCAAAATGGCCTAGTTTTATGAGCCTTCCAGAGCTCTACTGATTATTGACTTCTAAGTATGTGGTTGCAGGAAGCAGCTTTAACATAATCTTTTCCTCCAACCTCTCTCCATAGCAGTCATGTCTGGAGAGATCAACCATTCAGCAATGAACCACCTCTCTCTGTGGTTAGCAAGGCACTCAACTCCATGGCCCCAACATCCACTAGAACCCAATCACTCAACCTTCTAGTTCAAGTTGGAACCTTTCTTTCTAAGGGGACATTGAAAGAGTCTTTCTATAATGAACTCTTCCATCTTCTCATTCTAAAACCTCAGAAGGTTTTTGCCCACATATGAAATTTAAGGCAACACTAGCAGAGAAATTAAAATATTTTGAGTAACCCTATTAGTGCCTGGCACCCTTGTGCACATATTTACACCTTTATAAAACACTGTAATAATCACTCAAACTTGTTTCACTCCAAATTCCACTGGGCTGAACAGCTTGACTAATCACTTGGACCACTTTGATTAAGCATCTCTTTACAAATTCTAGAAACTACACTGTTTTCATTGTAATAAACTGACATCTTCTGCATGGTTTTGCCACATCTGTAACATTCTTTGCTAGTTTTTGTCTTCTTGCTTTTTTAATGGAGCTTTCCATTTCATAGTATTGCAATGCCTTTCACAGCTGTCTTCCTAATCCCCAGGGCTTCTTTCCTCTTAGTGTATCTTACATTAATTTACCATTTTACTTTGCACTTACACACTTCTGCTCTTCCCACATTATTCTTTGCTTTGAAAAATGTTTTCTGTTGAAAATGTCTATGATCAAAGCTCCAAACATAATTATTTTTCTTTTGTTCTAGAATAAAAAAGATGATAGAATTTTTCCTAGCAAAGGAAGCACTATAGAAAACTTGTGCCTAACTCTTCCTCTATCTCCCAAATATTGTTTGCAAGTGGTTTATTACTATCCTTGTAGTCTATAGAGAAATAGCTGGGTTATACTAGTGTAAGGTTTTGCATAGTCTGCTTTCTTTCATTAAATATTTATTAGGAGGCATTCACTGACAATGTTTTACAGAAAGATCTTCCATTATTTCAGTCATGGAAATGTTCATAATTTTATGCTTTCCTAACCGTCCTCTCAGAGCACAGCTAGTCTAGGGAATGCTGAATTTAAAATGCATTCTTAACCATGATTTGGTGAGGGAGGTGATTAATTTTTGCTCTATTTCTTCTGAATGGCTTAGACAGCTGTCCTATAAACCCAGAGATGCTCAGTGAACTAAGCATGCACAACAAAGGAATAAAGTGACTGAATCAAAACAAATTACTACAGCTTTCAGTGAAGTCTTGGTCACTTTCCATACTCAAAGAGAAACAAACACTGAATTCAGTTGCAAAATGTGGTACATATTATGTAACCTATTTTAGAGCACCATTCCAATGGATCAAAACATTGCCTCTGCTCATCACTGGATTTTGGATGACCAAAATTATATACCACGGTAGCATGTATCTCCCAGTGGTGCAGATATGAAAGCATGGTTAAAAATAAGCACAAGCTGTAGAAAAAGATCTGTGGTGAAGATGCAAACTATGAGATAAATCCAGTGATGTTCATGCACTTTAACAAAGGAGGTGAGGAAGAAGCGCATGCAGTACCTGGTGATCTCAGAGTCAGGGAGCAGGCCTACGTGGTAGTGGGGGTAGGGAGCTGAAAGAAGGAAGCTTTTGTCACACTCGACAGGGGAATAGTGCCTAGGAGAAGGTGGTTTATCACACAGTTTGTTCACAGTGCTGTAAACAGGTTCAGGAGGCCTGGTGATACAGAGACAAGAGTAAAAGGTCAGGTGCATATTAGTTGCTGAGAATATAGAGAAAACACAGCAATCATTTTAAAAGCATGCATAGCAAATCTGTCAAGAGCTTTTCAGTGGGGCTTTTCCAACAAGTAAAGTGTACTGTTAAAGGAATTGTTAGAGTTTGGTAGCACTAGTGTGGCATTCAAGCAGCTGCATACAATACACAATACAAGTGGACAGTAAAACTGCTCTATGGGAAGTGTGGCACTGAAATGGAATATCTTACCTCTGAAGTTGAGAAAGTGAGGCATTTTCCCCAATAATATTTCTACTTTTTTTAAAATCTAACATCTACACAGCTTTCAGTGATCTTAATTTTGAGTACAGCATAGGACAAAATAGGTTTGTTACCTGAAAAAGAACTATTTTTTACCCATTAATTTGTAATATAGATGAAGTACATATTACTTGTTAATACAACATACTCCTGGTCCCAGTGAGCTGGGACTTTGCAAGCAGAGCTGTTTTTAAATTGACCCATATCCTAGAATAACACTGATGGCCACAAACTGTGTGAGCAATTCATCTCATTGGCAGGCAATTCATTGCATTTCAGGAGTTCCTTGCACTCTTTCCAGATTCAGTCTTCAAAATCTGATTATGCAGTCTGCATCTGAAACAGTTAACCTCATTGCCAAGGCTACTGCAATCGCACTTGCAGGGCTGCTCCAGGCCGCAAACAGCAGCCTGTGAGGTTAGATACGAAGAGCAAGAGCTTAAAACTAAAATTTCCCTCCTGATGCCATGAACCACCTGCCTGGGGGAGGCGATACTTACCACAGCCCTGGCAGGAGCCGTCTGGGAGAGGGGAGAAGGGAATGCAGCCTTTAGTGCCAACCAGCCAGGGATCCGCGGGGGGCCAACGGCGAGCAGTTTGCAAAACAAACCCACACCACGTCCACAGAGCATCTCCCACCTTGGAACTCCCCTGCCTCGGCCCCAGGACACACCTTGGGGCCCGCTGGCACTGTGAGGCTTGACTCATTGTTTCCTGACATTTGTGCTCTAAAGAGTGCCAAGGGTCAATTGCTATCATATCCACGCTTCTGCCGCAAGATCCAGGGTATGCCACTGCCTTTCATCACTGTCATACAATATTAGCTAGATGGAAATCTTATTTCAGAAGCCTGAAAATATCAGGAGGCCAAGAAGTTAATGAACTTTTTTTGTTCTTTTGGCTGCACTATGCCTCACATGGGTGTGGGTTTTGCTGTGACTTTCACAGGTACCAGAATATATTACAGTCGTGGATGTGCTGGCAGATACAGAGAATCTAATTTCCTTTGTTAGCTTCTGGGTTTGTCCTTTGGGGGAAAAGGAGTAGCTGCTTTACTTAAAAACTGGTCTTACTCAATGTTAATAACATTATTCATAGCAATCTGCCACATGATTTGAGAACTCTCTGTGCCTGAATTTCCCAGGGAAAACTTTACAGTGAAAAAATTGGCAATTTAAGATTACCAAATAGCAAAATAGCAAAGCTGTCACTCATTTAGTTATAAAGCATTGTGTGTCAAGCACTTAGTAAAATCCCTTTAAAAATGTTTAAAGTAGCAATCATTTTCTATCAGTATATTTCACTTGTTTCTGAGGGATGGATTTAATAATTTATTTACTAAATCAATTGTTGCTTTCAATAAAAAAAAGCAGATAAAAACTATTCTATTTCACTGTTGTCCACTACTGCCTTTTATTCCCTTAGAAACTACTTTTGCTTTTAGGCAATATATGAAAGAACAAGTACAAATATCAAATATAAATGATACCTACTAAGAAAATTGAAGAAATATTGCCCCAGTTCAGGAAGATGAATAAAAACTGTAGATTCCTCCATGGCTTAAAACACCAACCAGTCCATAAAAAATTTGTTAGTGTCCTATATTCAAGTTAATTGTCTTCTCTGTGTTGTAGACAACATCAGAGTGTTGCTATCCCTTGGACATATTGTGAATGCTTAAACTACACTGAGTCATCAGTCAGTGACCATCCAACCTCATGCTGAGACACAAATCATGCCGCAGATGTGGGTAGATATGAGGAATTTTTTGTTAATTGAGAGTTACAAGCTGCCTCCAAAAGCAAAATGAAGTTAAACATTCAACATCTACCTAGATATTGACACTGAATTAGTCCTTCAAGTACAAATACAGAGTCCTAACAAATTGTCTTATGAGGGCCAGAAAATTTTAGGACATTTAGCAAATGTTCATGTATTTTAAAATATTTTTGAAACATTTTTCACTCCATTAAGTCTTCCTGGGTGGTAAGATAACAGGAAACTGGAACAAGTCTGAGTATAAGGCCTGTACTCACTGATATTATATAAGTGATATTGTGACCTAGTTAACATCATACCCTCTGTATTTGACCTGCAGAGAGAGGTCTTAAGGTTAAGAAAAGGAATTTATACTTCTTATCCTTTTAACACTTGTACTCTTTGGTTAGAAGAAGATTTAGGATATCAGATAATTCCAGTTATGAGTGCACTTTGTATAAGGCCTATGAGATGGTCTGAGATCACCACAGCCACCTGCTTCCCTTGACCCTTCAAGGTCATTGAGAGCATGGACTGCACTTGTCCTTCAGACACCTCTATCCTAGTCAGATTCATAGGCTAACAACTACCAGCTGCAGAGTTGGGCTCTGACTGCATGTTTCATTGGCACAGAAAAGCAAGAATTTGAAAAAAAAAAAGGAGTACATTACCTCCACTGTCCAGGATAAGTATAATCTTATTTTCTCTCCCAACGTGGTGCAGCAAATATGAATTAAGTAGTGTAAAAATATTTGAAAGTTGGGATAAAAAGTATCAAGTATAGGAATGACTAAAATGATATGGGGCAGAGCAGTGTCCTGCTCATAAAAACTGAGTTCCATGTAGGCCATTAATCACAAAAAGTAATTTGAGATACTTGCTGCAACAGCCTGTCTTCAAACATCCTCCTCATTCTTCACCTTCTCTATGGCAAACTTGTACTTGACTACAATAGTAGCCACCTACTAGAAGAAAACAATACCCTATTATAAAAAAGATTATGAAGACCACCCAGCTTTATTAAATAATTGTTCTAATGCAGCATTTTCTCATGCCATTTATATTTCTCCTCGCAGAAAGAAGAAAGAACTTCTTTCCAAAGGGATCAGCCCACCTGATAAATCCTGTCTCGCACATCTTCTCCAGTGCTATGACAGAGACAGATTGTCCTCTCTCAAAGCATGGGATAATGAGAATGCTATTTAGAAAGAGTTTTTAATGTGCCATTATGAAAAAATACATCCAAGGTCACCTCAACTTTTCTTGCAAAAGAATAATTAAGAGCCAAACTGAACATAAACATTGAGGCCTTACTTTATGACGCACTAATTCTTCAAATGAATTTAAAAACATGTAGCAAGCCACTTAGCATCCTTGCTAAGAAAAGTGTAAAGGCTAGATATATATTATTTAAGTTCTAATTTTCTGCAGTTTATGTGCAATTGCATCTCTTTCAGATACAGCAAGTATAGCTTCACAGGTTTAATTTAAAAATAAATGCTAAGCAAATTCTGAAACTTTTTTTGAGGAAGAACAAAGAACTATATTATTGAATTTCTTCTATCCATTATTTCCATTTTTGTCAATACCTATGCATAAAATATCCCCTTAAAATGCCAAATGTGTGAATATTACTGTATACTTCTTTGATAATTGCAATATCTCTTTTAAAGAGTAATTATGTAATGTGGATCTACTCTGAAAAATAACTAACTACTGCTGTAACTTCTTAGTCAGATCTGCTCCTCTTCTGCCTTTACACTGCTGCTTATTTAGTGACAAACAGGCATCACAGTTCTCTGTCTTTATCAGTGAGCTAAAAACAAAGCTTTCTGACAAATAAGAGCAGCAAGTACTAGGTCTGGATGGACAGCAGCAACTACATTAGTCTGAGAATAAAGCACACAATAGTAAAGGGAGGCAACAGAAAATGTAAGTAGTAAACATAAGTAGCAGCATAGTGTGGCTTGAACATAGCGTGGCTTGAACATGCCCCAGCAGAGAGTTCAACTCACAGGACAGAGAATCAAGTCCCTTAATGCCAAAGGTAAGTTTTAAAGGGTAACATGAAAAGCAGAGAGTCACTCTTCCAGCAAGAAAATAAAAATGCTGAAAGCTGGAATTGTCATTCAGAATAGACATAACAGCAGTGAGGCACAATTCTTACAGAAACGAAGAACTAATTGGTGGAAAAGACAACAGTAACAGTGGGAGGTAGAAAATTGATCTAACACTGGTATTATTTATTTAATAACAGATTGTGTAAAGTGAATATTCCTGGTTGTTTGCAGTCCTTATTATTCCTTGATTAGATCATCATTGTTTTGTTGTTCCAGGCTGACTTAATTGTGGAACAGAAGTTATAAAAGAATGGCATTTTTAAAACCATTCTCCCCTCATCATCATGCAGAGTCTTCAATTTAAAATTAACTTTTTTTCTTTTTTTACAGAATCCTGTTTGGTGGGGATCAAATGCCAACACACAGCACATTAAATGTTAATAGTTTCAGGTTTTAAAACATTTCAAAACCTTTTATGATATGGAAAGAAACCAGCTCAGCTCTCAGAGCATATTAAGCATGCAGAGCTATAGCCAGGAAACAATATGAGAGAAAATGAATCTCCCAATGCTCAAAGTTTACAACTTTTTCTTTGTTTTGTTTTTTGAACAGCAATTTTTAATTGTATCCAAGTTCCTTAAAGACATCTAACACATTAGTTTTGCTAATATATTGTTGCTGGGATGTAGACAACGAACTTTTTAAGAAGTATTTCACTATTGAACCAAAAATCAATGGCAATTTAATACAAACAAAATCCTCCATTTCTAATAGCCAGTGATTTTTATATATGTGTCCTTTGACTGAGCTACTCAGTCATATAACCTTCTAGAAGAACCACATACCTTACTGTTCAATAGGGTAATTAGAACTTATAGTTGATTTTATTTCATAGGTCGTGTCCTGGGAATTTAAATGAGACCAAATCACTCATATGACATGTTTATTTCAACTAAATGAAAGACAGAGGAGGACTATGAAGAGCTGGAGGAAAACACCTGAAGTACAGTACGTTAGTTCTTTCTGGAAACCCTAAAACTAATAATTTCTCAGCTTTTCAGTTATTAACTGCTGTTTTCATATGCCTTGAAGGTTTCTTTAACTGCAAAACAAGTGCTTTTTTAGCACAGTCATGAAGATTAGGGTTGCCTTGTTCTTCTTAACAGTACTATTTTAACATTTTAATCAAGTTTTCAAACGAAACGGCCTACAAGAAGGCATAAATAGAATTTAGAACTTCTAATATTCTACACCCAGTTCTACACTTATTACTCTTAACCATAAGGAATTAGGAAATTAAATGACTGCTTAATTTGAAAAAAAAAAAATCAGCAATGATTTTCTGTTGCAGTAATGGAAAAAGAAGGCTGTTTCACACAGGAATGGGGAGACTGTCAGACGAAAGGCCTAAGAGCCCTGCAGTGACTGTTTAGGAAACAGGGACCAGCAAAGAATGGCCCTTACCTGCTCAGCTGCCAAAAATCACTGAGGATCACACAGACCAGAAATTAAATCCTAGAAGACTGTAGTCAATAGGCCTGTCCACCCTGAATCAGCCATTATTCTCATTCATATTTGAACATTTTTATATTCTTGGGCTTCACAACTCCCTGTGGCACTGAGATCCACAAACTGATGATGATGACATACCCAAAAAGCTCTACCTTGGTGTACTCCAAGCCTGTTACTTGGTTGCACATTTATAATCTATGGTAACATTTAAATAACCTTTTATTTGCCATACTTTAAATTCACAATGCATTGTAAGCTCCCTGTATCTGAGTTTTATGTAAGTGGTATTAGTCCTTGCCTGTTGCCTTCTCTGTGCCATGGGTACTTTTGCAGATCTCTGTTCTGCCTCTCTCTGACACCTTTCTTCTATACTGGAATTATTTGTTATTTATCTTTCCCTGGAAACCATGCTACACCCCTGCTCACCCTCTTCTGAGCTTTTTTTTTCAGTTGCCTCCATGTAGGACCCAAGACTTGAATGCACCAAAGATTCAGAGAAAACCATTATATTTTGCACTCTTGTCCTTTCCTATCAGATCCTATTTTCATTCTTAATTGCTCCTGAGTACTGAGCTGACAATGTCACAGAACTGACCAAGGTGTCACAGTCACCCCAAGGTGTCTTTCTCAAGTGGCAAGAGCTGCATGAAGGGTCCATGTCCATGTTATATTTCGTATGTATTTCAGGTTTTACTTTCCTCTAGGCACTATGGATAACACCATTTCTGTGTGTGTTATCACTACCAATCCTACTATCTCATTTCAAAAATCTCCATACTAGCACTAAAGCATACTCCAAAATTTGATTAGTTTTCTGTAAGTGTTAAATACTAAGTAGCTGCCAGTGATTGTATTAGAAATGGTCAAATCCCATTACTTGGGGATCTCTGACAGGCCTATTTAAATATGCAAGGATAACTCAGGAATAAGAGATTATCTGTGACTCGATAATGACTAAAGTTTTACTTTAACATAAATCATTCTCTGAAGTCAAGATTTATTATACTTAAAATAAATTAGGATAACAAAATGAAATCTTACTCCAGGCAGACAATTATGCATCTGTAAAGTTTAACAATTAGTTTAAGATAAAAACTGTGTATTAATTACAAAAATGTAAAATAGTCGATTTGCAAGTTAGCAACTTCATGCTTTAATCTAAGGACTGCATTTCACCAAGGATACAATTTAAGGTTATGTAATAAACTCTTTTTTCCCTTTAAACTGAACATTTAATGTGTAACTTGAATAGTCTTCTTTTAATTAACTTTGGGGTTAAAAACCGTAATTTCTTAGATTGATCAAAGACCAAACCAAGAAGAAATTCTATTCTGGGGTACCATATTGGATTCATTATGTCACCAACTTAACAATTAGAGATGAGAACTCAGCTTGTGAGAGACAGTGAGTACCCAGTCATAGCAGCAGGCTGGCATCCTCCAGACAGACAGACGGACAATGAACTAACGTGAGAGACTGCGTGGTGGGATCACACCCACATCATGCACACCCCAGAAACCTTGGGTGCTTCTCCACTTTTCTAGAGGGAGATGGCCTATGCATCTTATCAGCAACTTTTCCTACACGCTCTGTATCTCTGTTCCTCGGCCAGTGTACCTGTGCAACTACTGATTATCCCAAACCTCACATATCACCCTCTGAGGGATTTGCTGTTTCAGTAGCCTGAAATCCCTTCTCCACTGCTTCTTTATGCCTCTTCACCTCTTCTTCTGTTATGTCCTGTCTTGTACTAAATTCCCTTTCCAAATCCAAGTCTTCTTACCTGATTAAATACCAATCTTTTCTTGTGATTTCCATTCTCACATACCAGTGACAAGTTTTCCCTCATTTGCACACTTATCCCTTGCTTAACACAATCCCTCCATTCCTCCAGTCTCTTCAATATTAAAATGTGACAGAACTGGCTATTCAGAGCACAGAACAGAATCCCTCCTGACCATGTTTTTGTGTCAGAAAGGGATGATAGAAATAAGTAGAGAGGAAACTAGCTTTGGCCATTTAATGCTGTGCTCAGTCATGCAGGTTTTTAAAAATAATCTAGTCAGCATGACAAAATTGTGAGAAGCTTTGATATACTGCAGTGTGAGCAGAGAATCTGAAAGAATTCTACTGAAAAAAAATCATATCAAATAAGTTTTGGAGGATAAATGAACTGGGGTTTTCCCCAAAGACTTGCATTTTTTGACTTTTGCATAGCTTTTCATAAACGCATTAGAAATACTATCTCGATTCTGTTTCATCAGCTCCTATAACTTAACACTGAACATATGTATGGAATATTATGGTATTTAAAACATAAAAGCACAGCAATTTCTAACGTAGAATAGAATAGAATAGAATAGAATAGAATAGAACATGAACTAAGGCATGTAATTCTCCCTCTATCCTTTAAATCATCCTACTGGTATGGTTAAAAATAAATGCAATTTAATTTAATAATAATGGTGGTTAATTAAAATGACTGTAGCAACAAGCTAATTTAGCATTTTACACTAAATTTTAAAGAAAAACAATCACAAAACCTTTGCTATCCCTAGATAAAAATCCAGCCTCAGGCAACAGCTAAGCATGAAAATATTAACTTGAACATCTAATCTGCTAAATTTACAAGTTATTTAAGAAGAGGAATAAATAAAAGGCATCATCAGTCTTCCCATACTATTACATATAGTTTATTCTCTTTAGGGTAGAGGTAATATGCTGAGTTTGGGTTAGGCATGGTGAATGACTGTTGTGAGCTCACAATTACATGTGCTCCTATAAGTCAAACCATAATATTTGTTGTAATGGTTTAATACTGGAAGGTCAAATCTGTGCATCAACAGAAACTTAGAAGTGTTTCTATAAAACATTGACAATTCAACTAGCAGGTTTAGATAAATAAAGAAATAATTGATGAAAGCTACTACTTTCAATGCAGGGAAAAAACATCCCCTTAGACTTCAACTTAATGGTTCTGTTTTCTCTCCCATCCAATTCTCAGCACCTCTTCCCCATCCAGAAAATGCTATTTTGCAAAAATGCATATAAAAAAAAAATCAAACATGCTTTACACAGCAAAACAGATAACTCAGCTTTTTCATCCATGAATCTTTAATATCTAGCCAGAGTTAAATGTTAAAGTGAATTTTTTATCAGCTGAAGCACAGAAGTTTGATGTCACCATTATCTGAAGCTAAAAAAGAAGTAAAAACTCAAGATGGCAGTTCTTTATTTTTATGGAACTTTTCCTGTTGTTGTTCATTATAGACAGAAGAAATTAACATCTTAAAGCCACAAGATTTTTAGGCTTTAATAGGCTATAATTTTAAGATTTCTGAAAATAGGAAGGCAGAAATATACTATAGAGAAAATGGTAACATCTCTCTCTCCTGTGTTAGCAACACATGTTCCACAAAATGACAAAAACAAAAAATCATTTTTTCTTACTACTACCACCATATAAAATTTGGTTGGAATGCATCTGTATAGGACATCTGATCCAATCTTGTGTTTGAATCAGGACTACTGACAGCACTAGATTTTACTTAGCCAATGCTTAAAAATCTCAAATGGTGGATATTTCAGAGACCTTCATAGCAAGTACTATTCCAGCACTATTCTATCCATCTCGCGTTTTAATTTCTTCTGAAATTGAAATCAGAACATCCAAAACTACTCCTGTTGCCATTGGTGCCTCTCTACACAGAAGAGTTTGATTTCATCATATCTGCTACTGAGTGCTTTCAGGGTGCTCTTAGATTGTCCCTTCATCTCCTCTTCACAAAACTAAATAAGCCCCAGAGATCTCAACACCCCTCCAACCTCCACGTGATTTAGAGCTCTCAGAATATGCTGGACCCCCTCCACAACCCTCCTAAAGTCAAAGAATGGGAGCTGGTCAAAGGGTTTTAGAAAAGAATGTGTTGTTCTGCTGGCCATGCTCCTCCAAAGATAGCCTGGTATGCTGATTACCTGACTAGTAGTGAGAGTGCACGTCTGGGTCCATGTTCAGCTTGGTGTCTGCAGTAACATCCAGGTCATTTTTAGTGAAGCTGCAATTCAGATGTTCATGGCCTGCACAAGTGTGTGCAGCTCTTCCACCTGAGGTGCAGACTTCTTACTGAACTTTATGAGGTTTCTGTTGGCCAGGTCCTCAAGTATATCAAGAGCCCTTTAGAATACAGCTCTGCCATTTGTCATGTTAACCACTCCCTCTTAATTTCTTATCCTCTTGAAATTTGCTGAGGGTGCACTGTGTGTCATGATCTAGGTCATTGATGAAGATATTCACTGACGCCTTAGGTATCCCTGAGCTCCTTTGCTCATCACTGACCACTTGACATATGCCAAGTGATCATCATCACCCTTTGAGCCTACTGGTTAAGTCAGTTCCCAGCTCAGTGCCTTCTTTTAGCCCACTCTTCCTCAGCTTTCAAAGCATGCTGTAGGTGACCGGGTCTAAAGCCTTACCAACACCATTGCATGCAAATAAGCATAGCCATGCTGGGAGAAGGATAACTAGCTAGGTGATACAGCACACAATCCAGGAGAAACCCACAATCCAGGCTATCCACAAGGTTTCCAAACCATACTTCTTTTCTGATTAGCTGCACATGTTCACCCAATGCTTCCTCGTGTTTGGATGAGAGGCTGTTGGAAGAGTTTTAACGGGTGCTCCCTGTGTTGCAGCTTTTCCTGCCCACAGAAGAGGTGTGAGAAATGCCTTTGCAGCCACTCCCCATGATAGCTAGTGGAGAAAAGGAATTACCATGTGCTGCACAGCAGATCCCAGATGCACATTAGTGGAAGTTATGACACTGGTCAGGTATGACTTTGGAGTCAGCTGTGTTTTCCCTCAGCACAGAGGCATTCCTGCTCAAGGCAGCACCTGTGCTGTGGCACTGCTTTGTGGAGGGCAGCCACTCCTCTCCCCTCATCCAAGCAAATTAGAAATTTCATCAGGAAAGCCAACCAGTCTGGACAAGCACATAAATTGCTTTTAGTCGATCTCTGATGAGTATTCCAATTACCTTCTGGGCCCTTAAACACCTGGCAAATGTGTTGTTCAGTACTTCAGCTTTTCCTATATTATCTGTCACTACATCAGCTTCTCTCCTATTCATTGCCTTTTTCCTTCCTCAAATTTTACCTTCATTTTTTAAAGTAGCACACATCTGCAGAATCACTTTTGTTTTCCTTTATGACCCTTGAGGGTAAGTATTAGCTCAAATCAATCAGCTTTCTAATTTTGTCAGCAGTCAAGCAGTCAAGTAATGCTAGTCTGTATTTTGCATTTTAGGTCATCAGAAAGCTCTTTGCTCAGCCATGAAGGCCTTCTGCTGAGTCCCCTCCTTTCTGCTCAACAGGATGGTTCCTTCCTGAGTTCTCAATAAGTTTTATTTAGAAATCATCCATCTTTCATGGGCCCTGTGTTTCTTTGGCAGCATCCCAAGAGATTTTGCTAAGCAACTCTCCAAAAAGGCTGTAGTCTGCTCTTCTGAAATCTTAACAGTCATAACTTGCTGACTATCTTTCCAGACTTCCTTTGAATCAAGAAGTAGGCCAGCTCATGGTCACTCTGATCCCAGCTGTTGTTTTTCACCACCTTTGCCACAAATCCTGTTTCTCCCCTCTACCAGTATCAGGGGCTGGTCAGGAACACAATCAATGAATCCCCTGCACTGCCTGCACAACAATTTCATCTTACTAGAAACTAAACCAAGCAGTGTCTGACTTGCCATGTGTACTGATAAAATTATTAGACATGTTGTTTTTATCCACTTTTGATCCCATATTCTACTAACCTGAACTTGTAAAGGTGATAATTGCTACAAAAAATACAGGAAGCCAAAGTTTCTAAATTAACTCAAATTAATTCCAAATTAATTTAAAATAATTCCAGAAAAATCAAGAAGTAAAATATGCCCATCACTGCTAGTATTTTTACCAACAATACGCACAACTTAAAAAAAATCAGCAATTAAGAGACAACATTCAGCTTCATTAAAATTACTGGCTGAAGATTATTTGTTACTTTTCTATCCCTTGTGTTCAAATTAGTTTATTTTTTATATAGACTGAATGGAATTTTTTCTGACACAGATTCAATATCAGACCAAAAACCACAAATTTTTATCAATTGAAACACTTACTTTTGTTAGAAAAAATAGATGTATTTAGGTTAAAAAAACCCCAAACCTTAGAATTGGAATGAATGAACAAAAAAAAAAAATAAAACCAGCAGGAGGAAGTGGGCAAATTAAGCTGAATGTTCAATCATTTAAGCTTACTGATAGATTCATTATCACAAGTAAGTTAAAGGAAAGCTTGTCATCTGCCTCACTCAAATCACTTGTACAGAGAATTCCAAAATTGCAAATGCCTTTGTTAGTGGAGAAGTTACCGTTCCAAATATTTTTAGCTGGCACACATGAAAATCTGCTAAAAGTGTTGCAAGACGGCATGGGTAATAAATTTCCTTATGTGAGCACAATGTAAATTAGCCCTGTAAACCTATTACAGCAAGAACCAGGTAGTTTGAATGGATAGCACTGCAGTAGCTGGCAAACATCTTAATTATAAAACATTATGTGAGAAAACCTAATTGTAAAACCTATAGACACCTGCAATCAAGGTGTCTATAGGTTTTACTAAAGTTATCAATATGATAATTGAATTCCCAAAAGATTTTCTGATTTGGTCAGCAACAAAGACTTCAAAAATATCTTTTTATTTTAATAGCAGGCTCATCAGCAAATCCTGTGGCACTGAACAGAAATAGTGCATTCACTATTCTGAGTTTATAGCTGTGAAAATGACTATAAAAATTAACTGTGAGAATTAACTGCATTTCAGTAGCCCCACTTGAATCAATAGGCAATAATTAGATGAATGGACATTAAAAAAAACAAAGCAACTCAGCAGCATTTAAGGGTTAAATGATTTGGTTTCTAAGGTCAGAGCTTCTTAGTCATAGTAGTTAGAGAAGAAAAGTGGTCTTTGGCTCTTGCTTGGGTGTCTCTCAGATTATGTGCATGTCCGGCAAGGAAATGTAATGGTGAGAAGAGCAATTTGTCTTTATGACTATGTTAATTTTCTCTTTGTGCCTTTATTTCCTGATGTACCATATTGACTATTATCACTAATAAAATAGTGATAATAGCTCATAATAGCCTCCTCCTTTTCAATAGGTCAGAGTTAACACTTGCTCAGAAAGAGGAGATTTCCATCTGATTTCTGCTGTGGCATTCAGAGCCTGCTCCTAGCCTTGACACCCTTATGTCTGCTGGTGCCACACATTGTCACAAGAGGTCATGCTCGTAGAGTCAGCAGCTCCTGTCCATAATGCCAATGCCACAAGAAGGTTTTGGATATCCAGCCTTCATTAGCCAACACATTAATTTGGAAATCCAGACAGGAAAAAGAACACAGGAGTGCAGTATTTCACAGAGTATACAGAGCTTCTCTGGACATTCATTTTTCTCCCCTCACAATAATGCAAAATGGACATAGGTGTGAATAGCTCAGACAAGAAACAGACTGCCAGTATACTTCATTTTTCTCTCAGGAGCTAAACCAGTACAACTAACTTGTTTAAAAACAGTCTAAAAATAGCATGGGAATGCATCTTCCCCCCTCCCCAAAAAAAAAGGTCAAAAGGACATCCGAATTAATTTGAATACATATCCTGCATGGGTCTTTATAAGCTTTTTATTGGATATCTGCTAAACGATTGGGCTAAGAGTGTAACTGCCTTCCTTTCTATGACTATTTTTTCTTTTCTTTTTTCTTTTTTTTTTTCACAAGTAACTGGAAAGTTAAAACCAGATACATGATCACAAAGAAACAGGACTAACAATACTTTGTCACTTTACAAACATTCTAAGTGTTTAAATGGTCTTTTCATTGTCAGGACTGCTTATCTCCCTTTTTAGAATTAATCCCTTCACTTTCTGTGACTTCATGATGTCCTTAGCTATTATTTACTTTTAAGCCTGCAATTGTTTTGCTGTTTTTCAAACCTTTCTAACTCTTTTTCTGCAACTGTGGTGCTGACATCTCATTATAGAAGATGCCCATTCAGCCCTACAAGCTTATTGACAAATCCTTCATCATTGCAACCCAGATATTTAATATTGGTATTCTCCCAGTTTTGGGAGAATACCCAAATTTGGTATTCTCCCAATATTGGTATTCTCCTATTGTATTTCTCAAATACATGGGTATTTGAGAAATTATGAGATCATTGTTAGATCAGCTAAAAACATTGGTGCAGATTTAATGAAATCAATGTTTAACTATTAATTAAAAATGTAACTTCTTGGAGCCATTCAGAGAAAATACCTTCCTAATTGAATGTCTCATAAATCGAAGGAAATCAATTTCAGCTTTGCATTCTCAATCAAAACAAAAGAGAAACTCTTTTAACCAAGACAGGGAAGAAAGGTGTGGTTTCCACACATTTATGCCCTGATTAAACACTGTATCATGACTTAGTTACTCTGAATCTGTCTGATCCAACAAGTTAAGCTGCTTAAGATAGTAATCACATGCAACAAGAAAAATGAAATGCAAATTAGTGGGTTATGAAGCTGATGAATACGTAAGTGATGAGATTCTTTGACTTGTAAGACACAGCAAGTCATGTCAGAGGATCAGAACAGCCCCCTCCTAGCACAAAAATAAAATAAATTCTCATTTTCTGTGGCATTCGACATTATAATGAGGGCTCATTTTCCAAACTGAACAACTTCTGTCTTCCAGGTGAATGGTAGTGCTCTTCAAACAAAAAGATAAATACACACTGTCTCATCAGTGACATTCAGTGTTCACCTAAAACAAGGCATAAAAGGAACCTCCCAGCATTTTCCTCTGTATCTCTTCTACCTTGAAATTAAGTACACAGATACAATTCTGCTACTGTACATCCATATAGTAGTCACAATTCTTTGGGGATTATTAAAAAAAAAAAAAAGTCTGAATAGAAATCTGCAGTATGCTGTATTCTATTTGAGATGCACTGAATGCTTAACTTTGTCCTTTACAATTGCATGAAAGGGAACAAACAAAGAGAAGCCTCTGACCTGGTGTAGTCGTCCTCCACAAGCATGTGCTTTGGAATGGGTGAGTATCTTCCTGGGGAGATAGGGGCCAGGGATGCCTTGTACTCTAAAGTGCCATTGTTTCCAGACGAGAGTATATGATTTTCCATTGGTGGAGAATAAGCTGATGGTAAAAATGAACATTTCTAGTCAGCAACTTCCATGTTTCATTAGATGGCACAAGAACATAACTTTTTAAGTACCAAGAACATGGTTCAGTGCTGTAAATGAGATCCAAACAAACAATTCTGGCTTGAGAGAGCTTAAAATAATAACAACAAAGAATGAACAGCTGGAGTTTTACTGAAAATAACAACAACAGCAGCAACAACAATAACAACAACAACAATAATAATGATGATGATGGCTTTTTTGCAGGGATTCACTCTTTAGAGGATCTTTAGTTCCTGAAGAGAGAGTCTGAATAGATCTCCTGTTTGAGAGACAGGAAACATTTTCTTCACTTAGGACTAGCAGAAGGAAATGCAATTAGGAAAGAATGAGATTAAAAGCACTCTTTTTGGCTCCAGTGTGGAGTAATGGGAGTAACATAGTAAGAACTCAATGGAGGATAAGAGCAGGAATTTTAAGTGTGGCAAGAATTATGTATACATTCAAAGCTGGGATCTAGTACAGGTGTCCAAAACCCCAATACAATTGAAATTTCAGTATCAACATAGATGGTATTTAGACCATGGTAAATCTCTGTTCTTAAAATGGAAAATGGATGCAAATATCTTACATATTAATTATTAATGATGAAAGTTACATTACTGTGTTGTCTGTTTATTTTTTTGGGTTTGCACGGTTTGTTTGTGTGCTTCTTGCTATTCTGAAGTTATCTAGGACATTTATGACTGGAGAGATGCAGTAATAGTTGTATTCTATCTCTAGTTAATTTAATTAGAAAAAGAAAGGATAAACAGAAAAAGCAGTGTTACATGCGTCTGCAATGAGCTGTGATTAATTTTCTCACGAGAAGAAGACAGCTAAACTTTCTAGTATTAGCTTCAGTCTTTTTTTCAAATGCTGAGATACAGAATGCTTCAAAGCAAAATCTCTCTAAGGGAAAGGCCATTATGCATTCTGAAATACTCTGAACATGTAGGTGTAATGAAAGGTTCCCTGAGGATAAATGAATCTGTATGCACCAACAGCTTGGGAAGGGCTACTGCAAATCTTTTCAACCTTTCCTTTCCCCCTGGAATTGTTTCTGTCTTCTCATATGCTGTTGATCTATAATCTGACATAATAAACCACACTGTTTTAGAACTGCAAAATTATTATTTTCAAAGTATAAAGCTCAAGATTGGATAGGGACATTTAGCATTTTTACTTCCCGGCCTTTGCTAAGACCCAGACCAGGCTGCTACCGAACATGATTGCCATCTGTTGTAACATTTGCTAACTAAATGGGCATCCTCAGCATGGCTGAGCATACCACTGACATGCATGCTACACAACCTTCCCTTCTGTTTTCATGGAGCAGACTGAATAAGGAGGATTTGGGATATTTAGCTTTTCCCTCAACTTTGTCAGTCCACCACAGCAACACTGTGAAAGTGCAGAAAAATTTAAATCTTTAGCATTTACTGCCCTCAGTAAATCTCCCCACTTTTAGTTTGCCTTAAGTGCCCACAGAATTATTAGCAGGAAATCCAGATGAGTATGGATCGACTGCTGAAGCTCCTGTCAAAAACTGTATTTCCATCCAGTTGCTGGATGGTGCAGCTGGTCCCTGCGGGCAGCTGAACCCAAGGCAGACAGTTTTTCATGAACAACTAATGAAGAAAGGGAGTCTTCAGTAATGAACTGTTTAGACTAACAGGCACCAGTGGTATAAAGAGCGCAGCTGAAATGTTAGGATTGCTGTGAATGCCAAGGGAATGGCAATGCCTGGGTATTGACACCAGGAGGAGTAGCAGGAGGGGTATAGGAATGGCATGTATTGATAAAGCTAGATTCATCAATAAGTCATCAACACTGAACATAATTACATGCAACTCGCCAGGAAAGCCTACACCCAAACTCAAACAAATATTCAAGCCATTAAAAGATGGTGGTGGGAGATAAAGACTAGTTTGGAGCCTAGGACACTCAGACGGGGCCAGGAGCAATCTGAGTAAATCCTAAAGACATGCATACTAGGGACAGATGGCAGAGACAGAAGATCCTCATTGCTGTCATCTCCTTAAGGGTCAAAAAAGCACTCCAGCAAGGAGGTTGTCAAAAAAAAAAAGAAAAGGACTCCACAGCCAGCCACCAACCCTTGTACGTGGTCACCTCAGGGAGTCCTGGGGATGCATCTGGATGCACATCTTTCTACCTGAGTGCTGGCCATGAGCCTAGATGCTTTTGAGTGCATGGATATGACAGCCTGATTGAAATCAATTGGTTTTTAAACGAGGACATCTTCCCTTCCTATGAGATACTTCACTGAGTTTTACAGTATTATTTAAACAAATTTTCCTACAACAGAATGTGCATTGAATGCAAGGACAAATAAGGCCTTGGTCCTCTGGAAAAAAAAATCCCGATGAACATATATAAAGTTAATGGATAGACTGAGAATAAAGCAAAGTGGACCAATGATTTATGAATTCTTCACTATGGGAGTAATAAAGCACTGGAACACAGAAGCCATGGATATGCCATCCCTGGAAGTGGCTCTGAGCACCCTGGTCTAGTGGAAGGTGTCCCTGCCCATGGAAGGGGGACTTTAACTAAATGGTCTTTAAGGTCCCTTTCAGCCCAAACCATTCTGTGACTTCACAAACTGGATAGCCACAGAAAATAGGTAAAGTTTTGTAAGTAGAGCAGAGATTTTTACATTCCAGTAAAATATTTTATTCAAATATGAGATAGATTTGCCTCAGGCTTCTACTAAGTTTGTACAAGATGGTTTGCTGCTTGTTCCAATTTTTCAGTGGACAGAGGACTCCAGGCTACAAATCTAATCATATTACAAAATGCATTTGCATGTACTTATTGCTGTAATATTCACAAGAGTTACAGTTCAGTCTGATCACTTGGACAATGGCTAATTGGAACCAGCACAGCCATACATCTTCTATATTGCTACTTTTGCTGCAAAAATACTTTAGCAGAGTTAAATTATTTGCAATATTTCTTGAGCACAGCATTCTTAGGTGGCAATAAACATTTCATTTTTGTAGCCTTCCAAGCTGTTTCATAAACTTTAATGGGGTACTTTGAACAAGCTATGAAAAAATACAATCATCTGAAAAACTGAAATATCTCTTGTAAAATAAGTTGCAGAAGTCACTTACAGTGAGTAATATCTGGTGGGCCATATGGATCTGTCATGTAAATGGTGGTGGGCTTTCCAACTTTCAGATACACTACATCTGATGTGTTCTTCAGTATTGCTACTGCCTCTTCATGGGTAACTTCTTCTAAACTGTAATTATTTACCTTAGAGGAAAAATCAGAGAGGTGAGTTGAAATGCAGAAATAGACAAAAATGATACATCCCTGCAGTTTTCAAAATGTTTGGAACATTGCTGTAAACAAAAAGCACTAAAGATTATAGAAGCAATTCTGCTGCAGGGAAGAAAATACAGTTTTCTTATTAGCACATGCATGTTCAAAGACTGATGCAGCAACATTGATACACAGAATCAAAATGGGTCAAGAAGGCACTTGGTTTTGACAATAAAAAAAGTTCTTTGTGATGTTCTGCTACATGTATAGTCACCAATATAAAATTGTATTTATTAATAAATTAATAGCACCATATCAGTTACAGAAACTGTCTACATTATTTAACCTAATAAAATAAACTTCCTAATTAATCTCTTAGCTTCCACAGGTGGGACCTCAGAAATACCCAACATACCCAAATCTTTCCATCACTGATACGACACTGACAACAGAAATAAGGAGAGATAAAAAATGGCATGTAGAATACCTATGAGGTGCAGGAATTGTAAAGGGCAGTTCAGGATGGAGAAAAGATATTTTTGATTGTGAAAGTTTGTCAGTTTTCTGGAAGCACAGAAAAAGACGTTGAAAATGTAAGAGAATGTTGTACTAGCTCTGTGCTGTTTTTAGAAGAGAAAAACACTTAAGCAAGGATAGAAGTAGAAGACTACAGATAAAGTAAGAAAGGAAATGGTGGCAGAAAGCTTTGCCTATTTATGCTCTACTCCCACAAAAAGAAAATCAAAAGAAAAGCATCTGAAGTGGTTTATTGTAGGGGCATATAAAATTTATTAATATATAAATCCACCGTATTAACAGATTGTCAACAATAGGTTGTCCTCCTATAAACAAAACTGTGAATGTTCCCTGCCACAAAATGTATAAACCTCCTGAATGGAGAAATTATAGAATAGGGGGGAAAAAAGTAAAGGGTGTAGGCCCAGGTTTCAGGCATGTGAGAAATAACAGAATCACAGAATACCTTGAGTTGGAAGGGACCCATAAGGACCATTGAGTCCCACTCCCTGCTCCTCACACTACTGCCTGAAACTGAACCATGTGACTAAAAGCATTGTCCAGCCTCTCCTTGAATTCTGGCAGGCTTGGCGCTGTGACCACTTCCCTGGGGAGCCTGTTCCACTGACCTACATTTCACAAGGAATATGAAACATTTTACTGTCACTTAAATTGCCATCCTCCAACTTCCACAGTTACTGCAAGGATTCCTTTTAAAGATTATGCAAGATGAAAGCAGAATTCCCTCCTCACTATGGTATAACAGTAAATTGCAGAAAAAAGTATATTATTTCCAGGGAATTTAGTATCAATAAATTATCAGAAACCTGAATGTGACAATAAGCAATGGACAAAGGGTTTGGCAACTGGAAAGAAATTCAGCTACTGTTAATCACTGAAGGACTCTTCATATTCAAATTATTTGATCACCACCAAGAAAAAAATACTTCTATTGGACAGTATTGCTGAATGTAAGGATTTTGTCCAAACTTTTTTCCCTGTATAATTCTCAGGCTTGGTTTTAAGGGTAATTAAAAGAGACAATGGCAGGTGTATTATGATAATTTGACATGAAGGGCAGTGATAGAGCCTAACACTCAGAAAGGAGCTGCTGACAGGGTATGCTGTATTTTGACAGCTCTTCTATTTAAATAAAAATCTTATGCCCAACTTCTATAAATTTCTATATCTTTCTTTGTAATGAAGAGCAATAACTTACATATACCTTTAATAAATAAATGCCTTAAATTAATAGGCTGGCAGGAAGAAGTGACTGAAATTATGCCTTTCTTGTTTATGTATTTCAAAACTGCCAGACACTTCATATTCACACCTTTTAGAAAGATGACCACAAGGTTATCCTTTACCTCTTCTCCTTCCCACACTGTCAGTACACTGTATTTCTTGCGTTTCATCCTAAGTTTAGTTCAAGTAGAGAAAAACTCACATAACCTCACCTACTTTACAGCTACTGTAAAAAAACATTCTCAGTCAAAAAAAGACAAAAAATGAAATATCTTAGAACTCTCTGGATTTTGAATTTTTGGTCTTTTGAGAAGTGAATAAAAACAACTATGTCGCAATTGAAAAAATATGACAAAATTGACTTGATGCAACTTCTTTTCCAAAGGTGTTGGATTTTGGTTTTTGTTGGGGTTTGTTTCCATAAATTTAGCTGATAAAAATCATCACAAGATACTTGGATGTCACAGTTGTGCAGTAAAGAAGACAAAAAGCCATTTTAGAAACAGAAAGTAAAGTATTATAATAGAAAACATATTTGATGTGGCAGGTCCTGCGTCTTCTCTCTGACAATAACATTATGGGACAGGTGTTTTACCAACACTGTACAAATGACTGATATCTAGAAGTTAGGACTTACAAGCAATTCTAATGTCTATGCAGTTCAGCACTATGGTTTTTTTTATAGACATAAAGATCCTAGAGTTCATGGCAAAGTTTATGTAAAATCATTTTGTCCTGGACTGCTCAGTTCTCAGTAAACAAAGAAATGAAGACTCAATGTACATCAAGAGAAAAAAAACAAACAAACTTGTTGATTCATTCACAAAAATTAAGATCCTCAGTGGTGTCATAAGGTCTATTTTAAGTGTGAGCTCTTAGAGAAGGAGATGAGATCACCTTCCTTAGTCATTTACCAACATCACCTTTGACTTGCACTTCCAGACTTCCTTCAGAAGGCAGCTCTTGCTTTGCATCTACAATTCCTATTAACAATCCTATGTGCATCTATCAATATATTTTCAACTTTTTGACCATAAAACAATGATCACAAATAAAGACATCTGTATGTGTTCTGCTATACAAAAAACTTGAATACTTAGAAGAATTCTATTGTTCAGATCCCAACGTATAATTGCAAGATGACTGCAGTTATGTAGAGGAATCTTTTGACATCTTTCCTTAAAACATTGTACAGAGATTATGATAATAATAGGAAATATGATGTTGTAGTTGACTTTTATGTTGGGATTTATGTCAAGAGAGACTATTTCTGAAGCTATTTCTTCCATAAAAGATGCCTTGATCTTGACAGAATTTTAAGTACTAAATCTGGCTTTTTCAGTGGTTTGGCCCAATAAATACATTATAGCAAAGCTTTGCTTCCTCCTGTAGACATAACCTTATATATTTTTTGCATATAGATTGCAAAAAAAAGGGTTGAGTTAGAGGTAAAGGAGATAAAGAGTAGGAGAAAGAAATCAAAGTGTATATAGCATGCAATCCTCTGAGAGGCTGAATTTTTGTGCAGAATGGCTAACTTAATTCTGAGTGGGTAGAATGGGTACTGCATGCCAACTTTCTGGATCTAAGAAGCCAATTTAAATAGCAGTTAATTAAGGAAAAAAAAAACCTTAAGGCAAATGCTAAAAAAGATATTTATCTGAATGGTCAGTTTTGTCACAAAGCTGTATATTTGAGACAAAAAATACTGTGACAGGAGCCAAAGGATAGGAGTCAGAAAGAAAAAAAGGCATGGAATAAATGGGGCTTTTCTAATTGGAAAAGTTACATGCAGTGAAGATTTAAAAATACAAATAGCATCTGCAGAAAAAAAAAAATAGGAAAGCTTTTTCTTTAAATAGAAAGTATGTGATATAAGACATACTGGTAACATGAGAAATGAATAAGGGAAAGAAATAAAATAGCAGTAGAGAAGGAAATTAAAGATAAAAGTCCAATCAAAGAAGCTACTTGAGTGATGGGAGAAATCAATAAGAAATTATGCCAAAGAGATATAAAAAGACTGGGATTTTTTTTTTCCTAATTAGCATAATCAGGGCAATGCTAAGCAAGGATGTTTTATTTGGAAGTTTTCCTAGATTCACACTGAAAATCAAAAGCCCCAAAAAGCAGCTAGGAAAGCTTAGAATCCCCAAAATGACTGCACAAGTGCTCTAAAGAGTAATTTCATTCAGAACAATATAAGCTGATATGAGAATAAGAGCTCCAGAGGAATAAGTCTATCTTATTTAATTTTTCTTTCTTAAAGGGGATTTGTTCATTTCCTCTATTGATTTAGGCTAAGAAAGATTTGATTCACTAAGTGAATGAGATAAAGGGGTGATTTTTACCTTACCAGTGGTAATGTTTGCTTTTCTGTAATATTCAACTTTTCATTCAGACAGCGGATTTTCCTGGCTGAACATTTACCAGTAAACACCTGCAACCTGCCAGCTGTAAATCTAGAATGCTGATGGCCTTTTTCAAAACTCACTCACTTAAAAGGCTGCAAAGAGCGGGATGCTTTCCAGTGCTGAAGTGTGATGATTTGTACAAAGGATATAAATCTGTTTGCATTAACTAAATACTTATGATCCCATGGGCTTATGAGTTAGTTGCACAAGTGCTGGGCCGTTTTCTAAAAGACAATCCCACAAAGACAGCCAAAATCATTTAAAAAACCACCTCTGATCAGAACCAAATGCTAATCTATATGCATCTTGAATTACATGCTCTGATTTTATGCACTTTAATACAAATGTAATCCTGCATTCATACACAATCTGAAAGAAACAGGCACTGGTAGGGGACCTTATAAGGAACACAGTCACAACCCCACCACAGTCCTATGAAATTACCAGAAAACAACACCTTTTTTCAGAAAGGAAGCATACATTTATGAAAAGGAATGTGACTCCTGTTTCTTCCTCCTGTTTCCATTCAGAAAACAGAATCAAATTAGACCTCTTGTTATATACAATCGCTGATCCCTGTGACTATACGGGGCAAGAAGCAACAGGATACAGCCCAAACTTGCAAGGGTATTTTGGCATATGAGATGTATTTTAGAAAAGCTTCCAGTTATAAAAGATTAATAATAACATACATTTTCCTTTAAACCCTAATGTTTTTAGCATTTTCCCTGAAAAATGCCTTGCTATTAGTGTTGTTATGTAGTAGTAAAAAAGTACCATTTTTACCATTTACCATTTATACTGATTTGTCATTTACTCATTCTGTAGATAAAAAATTGTCCAAAGTAAGATGATGGTATGAGATAAAAAAAGTAATTATTATCTGAGCTGAAATAGCTGAAAACATTTTTCAGCTTTTCTTGATCATCATTAGCAGTGACCTTGAAGAGGTGAGACATGCATCATGTTTGGAGGTGACACTTCCTTTCACTGTGAGATACTCAAAGGCAGGGTTGCCAAAGATTGGAACAAGGACCTGAAGAAGACTTTATGATGTTCAGCAGGAAGAAACAGTAAATCCTGTCCCTGGCACAGGCTAACTCCCATCAATAGCACAGGCTGGGCACTGACAGCCTGGCAGCATCTCTATGGAAAAGTGCTTGGGGCTCCTGATGGATGGCAAGCTAGGCATGAGCCAGCTGTGTGTCTCGGCAGCAAAGAGGTCAACAGCATCCTGGGCTGGATGAGCAGGAGCAGAGGCTGGAGAATGAGCAAAGGATTATTCCCCAATAGCTCACACTCATTAGCCTGAACCTGGAAACTGTTGAGTTCTGGTTCCTGCACTACAGGAAAGATAACAGAAGGAGGCAAGTTGAGAGCTATGCTGCTGGGATGGCTGGGGATGGAGCACTGACCTGCTGAGGAGAAAATGAGGGATCTTGGCACTTTCGGCCTGGAGAAGGGGTTCCTCTGAAGGCAGCTTTTAACAGACCCCCAGTGCTTACAGGAAGATCATCAAGGCAAAGCTAAGCTTTTCAGAGTCACGTGTGGTAACAGGATGAGTGACAGCAGGCAGATGTTGAAACAAGAGAGGGTCAAACAGGTTATCAGGAGAAGTCTTTTCCTCAGGAGGACAGCTGAGCTGTGGAACAAGTTTCTCAGAAAGGCTCTGCAATCTCCATCCTTGGAGATTTTTGAGATGCACCTGGATAAATCCCTGAGCAACCTAGCTGGCCCTGAATTACCATGGTGGTCTGTGATGCTCTGTACATGCTTTACTTTTTCTCCTTTACACTGCGGACAGAAGCTGAGACACCCACTGCAGTGGGATTCTCGCTGCTGGCATTACCACCAGCAGAAGGAGGCCTTACCACCTGAACACAGTGAGGGAGTATTTTTCTCCTAGCTGTTAGTCTTCAGAGGAGAGCTCTGGTTTTTTCCTTTCACATATACCTAGAAAAAACATTCGGTTTTTGGTTTAAACACTCATGCTTTCACCAGTACTTTTACAAACAGGTACCTCAGGATTAATGTGCAATGGAGAATTGTCCCGTGCAAGTGCTGAGGTTAGTAGATCTTAAATGCCACAAAAACATAACTGTGTAACATGCCCTTGCACAGATTTCACAATAATCACAAGGTATTATTTACATAATACATCTTCAGAAATCTTAACACACTATATGCAATCTGCATTTAATAACAGTAGGGTCATCAAGCTACAGAATGCTCAGGTGGCCCAATTCTTGTCTTACATTTCAATATTTGTTTTTATTTTGCTTCTACACTTTCATCACCTCTTAAATTTATATTAATGTGATTTGCACTTTCTTCGGGATCTGAAAGCATTTCACACAAAATTATCACAACACAGATACGAAAATTAAAAAAGCTCCCCAGCAGCTGCTGAGAATTCCAGAAGGATGACAAATTCTTGTAAATTCTGTAGAGAATGATAGAAAAAACCAAAGATCAAGAAAGAATGTGTTACTGAGAAGGAAAAAATAAAAAAAGAGGAACTGCTCGAAGAAATAATCAAGAAATCAGTGAAGCAGAAGTAGGACCATATAGATGACAAGGGTAATACTCTGTTGAAACACTGCCAAAAGAAAGTAATTAATTTTTTCACTCACTATTCGTAAAGGAACATGAAGTTAATGCCATGAACTGACAGATAATCCACAAATTATGATAAAAAAATACTGAAGGTACAGAAGTTAAAAACAAATCAGGTTGTCTAGTTGGAGAGAACCAAGAAACATGGCTGCAATCTGCATGAATTTTAGAAACAGTTTTGATCTTGTAAACGAATCTCTGCATATGTAATGACTACAGTACACAGAGTATTTTCTTGTGCAGCAGTTAAAAGCTTGGTCTGAAAGTACATATCTAGAGAAGAGCAATACTTGGAATGATTTTTTTTTGCTCATTTTACATGCAGTGATAAAAGGAGACATCACTTTAGTAAAGAAAAACAGTCCAGACTGAAAGGAAAGAAGAACAAAGACATCAAATGTAATGCAAATGACCTCTGCTCATTTTCAGAAATACAAAATTGTCACAATTGTCACAGTGTAGAAACATCTATATCTGACTGCAGTGAATCACAGTTTGAAGGCTGAGATGCTTAATAAACTACTCCTGTAAAAATCTGAGAAGAATGAATTAATGCATAGTGGTATGGAAAATATTTCTATTTAAATTAATTCTTATGAAATTACATTGGAGAGGGTGAATGTGCGGGGTTTGCATCTATTTGATTTCCCTTTATATATTTACTACCTCATGTGAATTGGAAAAAAATTAAGAGTAAAGTAACAAAAAATTGCAGAAAACACAAAAACTGCAAGGAATTCTCATCAGTGTAAAAAGCAACAAAAACAGCTGAACAGAAGCAGATTTGCAACAAGTTGCAAAATAACGAAAGTGTAAATTTGGCAAATAAAAATACACATTTCTGCACCAAAATAAGCCAAAACTTCATCATCCAATAGTGACTTGAATTTCACTATGCTGAGATTATGCAAAGACAAAATGCCAAAGAAATTTTGAGTTCTAGTTTCATTTTGCTCTGATTTTGCTAGCACAGGCTGATCCTTAAGCTGTTTTATCTACCCATTTGGGTTAAGTAAAAAAGATAAAGAGTCACCAACCCAGCAACCAAGTGCCTTTCCAGTTCTGTTTAGTACTCTGTCATAAAATTAATGCCCATCTTCATATGTGACTGGAACATAATGTCCCTGGCCAAATAAAGAAAACCTCAATTAGGCCCAGCTTCACAGGCAGCAAAAAAGGTCGACTGCTTAAATATCACATCACAGAACAGGGCTAATGCAGTATTAGTTTGTTCTTTTTTTTCATTGCACTTACTAAAAAAATATTTCTCTACCTGCTGAGATCTATACAAATACACTGACATGAGTACAACTTGACATAGATTAAGTTGTGCTGATTCACCAGGGTCAGGATTTCCCCCTCAGTCTTGAATTAAACAAACTCTGTGAGTGGGAAATCATTATTGATAAGAAACAGTGAACCAGCACTAGGGAAAATTTGGAAAATGTTTGGGATGTTTTTTAACATCTATATGGAACACATAAGTAAAGCATTCCTACAGGTACTGAAATGTAAATAGTAGCCCCCTGACAGTTGCTACATGGGAGTCATTTACTGGCATGTTATGACCGCTTTCAATTTGGGTACAATAAGCAGTAGAATCAGTACTACCTTAACAAACACTTTGTCTAAAGTCTTTTAAGTTTTATGGTCCATTTTGACTTGTTCCTTACATGCATAAGACATTTATTCTCTGTAAAAGGTTTGTCAAAGTAATATAATACATTGCCTTCATAAAATGTTAGCTTTCCAGAGGAATGGGGTTTTTACTTCAATATTAGAAAAATATTTTAAAATGGGGAAAATGAAGATGATGGAAATACAATTATTATAGCAGTCATTTTGGTTACCTCCAGAAAGATGTATGGTGAATAAAAGTCCTTATATGAAACAATTTTCAGCTAAATAAATGGAATTAAAATTTCTCATACTTACCATAAGAAGTCTATCTCCAACCTGCAATCTCCCATCTTTTTGTGCAGCTCCCCCATCAATAATCTTAGTGACATAAATGCTGTTGTCCCCAGGGATGTGTTGGTTTCCCACCCCTCCTGCAATACTGAATCCTAGACCTGGAAAAGACATTGCAAACAAAACATTAGCAATACAACATCAAACACTAAAGAGAAGTGGAAGACTAACATATACAATGTAAGCTTTGAGTATTTTTTTTTTCAGAAATACAAATAACATACTCTTTCACTTTCCCTGCAAGGTCAGGGACAGAACTAAAGCAAGGAAATTCTTTGCCATTTACAATTACAGAAAGGCAGAGAAAAGAACAATTGAACCAGTGGTGATTCTATACACCCTCATCCTTGGGGTCCAGTGCAGCCTACATCAAGAAGTTATGGCTCAGCTTTCCATGATCAGCATTAAAACACTGAACTTGGAGTTTATTTTGTTAAATATCGCTATAAAATACATCACCATTTATCAGAACAAAATGAAAGGTGTTCTGATTGTCCACACAATTTGAAAAATACTTGGAAATGTCTAGCACAGGTTTTGCAAGTTCATGTAGTACCACAGTGAAGGGTCAGTGAAAATAAAAGAGAAAAGGTGTAGATGTTTGATTTAAAGTGTGGGTTTTTTCCTTAGGACACAAATCTGTGGCTATGGACACATAAAGAAAGCAACAGTCCTTTGTAAATATCTAACTTCTATTCAGTGATCTGTGAAATTCCTAGATAAACACTTCAAAGACCCAAACTTTGTAACAATGTCAATGATACATGCTGATATGATTAAAGGAAGGCAAAATAAATAGATGTTGGGGGAAGAAAAAAAGACCTTTTCTCCTTTTCCTATATATCTTACCCTCTGACACATTGCACATACAAGCAAACCATTACTTTAATTTTTCAGAACATTTTTACCTCTCAGTCAAAGGAAAAACAGAAATTACTGTGCTTGATTTCCATAAAAATTAACTTCATACAGCTAATTTTTCAGAGATTATGTAGTTAATGGGAACTTCCATCTGAACAGAGAAGCTGTTTCTGACAATACCCTGCTTAGATTATTGCTCCAGCTAGGGATTTCTCTTTTAGCTGTACAGAAAAACAGTTATATCTATTTAGAGAGTAATCACTGGTTTTATCTATGAAATCTACGCTGTTCACTCATTCCTAAAAGAAACATGTTGATAATTGCTGTAGCCTGAGCAATAAAATGCAGTATTAAAAAGCGAGTTGCCTGAAATCTGGCATTTCATCACAAACTCAAAAGGGACACTGCTTGGGCAATAAAACTTAGGGGACAGTGTGTATTTAATGTACACAACATTTTTAGCAGCTTTGTACTTAGTATGAGTACAAAGATAAGGAGTGTGAATTAAATTTTTATTTTTTACCACATTATTTTCATTTGATAATTATTTTAGCTTCAAAAAGATGTGAGGTCAGGTACCATAATGGACTACTTAATGGAATGTGCCACACCAGTAAATTACAAAAAGAAACCTTTGAATTTATATCTCCAATTGAAACAGTACTTAATTAATTGACTATTAACAATACACACGAAGTTGATTCAGAAGTATAGGGTAATTAAAAGAAAGCTTTATTGAATTTCCAGCTAAAGCTGACAATCATTCTTATTTATGTGCTACTGTCAGTACATGGATAAAAAGATTAGGATTTTTCAGCAGGGCAGGATTTTTCCTGGGACTGCTAACAAAGAAGAGAAAAGATATTCTAATAAAACATTAAGAATGGATTTTTTTAACACTAGTTGTAGACACGGAACAATGATTGAATAATATTTCTTGGTGACATAATTATAATCAATGTGATCTAATTCATCTGTATAGGCTTCTACCAGTAAAGATATGAGAATATTCCAGAATGCTGGTGGGAGCAAATGAGTGGGCTAGATCTCAGCCAGAGGGCTCTCTTCAGCCCCACTCCTCACCTAGGGCATGACCATGGGAAGAACAGGTTGGGGAGCACTTCCATCTCCTCCTCTCCCCTTTATTGACACTGTACACCTGTAAAGGGCAAGGCCATTTCTGCACACACAGCTGGGTGTGCTGAAAGTAGGTTCTAATTCAGCCTGGTCCTGCTGCAACAGCAGCAAGTATTATCCAAGATAATCACCTGCACTTTCTGCAGTGCTCAGTGGGGGCTTGGCTTGCTGTTTGCATGGCTGTAGCATAATGGATGTATGAAACTGTAAAAAAAAAAGCACCAACACAAGCTGCTCCCAAAAAGTGAAAAAAAAAAAATCACAAAAGTGAAGCTTAAAATAATGGAAGGAGTAACTTTTTCTACTACAGTCTACATAAAATTTAGATGTGATACAATGCAGGGGCTACATTGCACTTGTAAGCAAGGTCTGACTTTGGGCACCCAAATAATCAACAGTGATTACAGAAAGGTTTAGAAGAGCAGAACAAGATGGGGTAATACTGCAGGGAGCAAAAGGAGAGTGGGTAGGAAAGAAAACTGAGGAAGAGAAAAATTTTCCATGTCAATCAATAATGATTTAATTTCATTGCTTAATCATACTTGCCTTCTTTACAAGATTTCTTCTTAGAAGGAACAGGGAATGGAACAATGCCCCATTTAATTTTATTTAAATTACTTCTGCTAATTGCTAGGGCACATGGAAAGTATACTACACAAAACCTTTTGGGTAGGATTCACATGGCCAAATGACATCAGACAACTATGGTTATCATTTATACTACCTGTACGATAAATGAAAATTCATTAAGAGCTTTTAAAGTATGATTCATCTCAGCTCAACAAGACATCTGAAAGAGATGAGGTGAATCATGCTTTTGGTTTCTGAAAGGCTGGGGTCTGGATGTGGGAAGAGGTGAGTGGGAAGATCAATGCTATGAAAGTTCACAATCTGAGTTCATTTAGACTGAAGGTTTCTGAACACTTCAGTAAGATTTGCTCAATCCTAGTGTGCATCTCTGATCACTCACTACACCAGGTTAGTGTTACATCAGATTCTTACTCTGTTTTAAAAGCACAGAATCATTCAAACAAGGGAACAAGGTATGTTTTCTAAATGGTATTTTTCATAAAGCAGCATATTTGATTGCAGAACCTTTTTGTTGTTGATTCCTTTGGTTATGAAAACATTTCTATCAGAACACAGATCAGGAGTTGATCACTTCCTCTTTGGCTGATGTGCAATCTGCTTCATGGAAACAGCTGATTTTGGAGAGAGTGCTCAAATTCCTCACAACAGGAATTAGATGGAGGATAAATTCAGAATGAAGTTGAGGAAGAAATGTTTTATGATGATGGTGGTGAGGCACTGGCACAGGCTACCCTGAAAAGCTGTGGATGCCCCACCCCTGGAGATGTTCAAAGCCAGGTTGAATGGGGCCTTGAGAAACCTGATCTAATGCTAATGAGTAACAGGTTTGGAACTTAAAGATCCTTTCCAACTCAAACCATTCCATGTTTCTGTGGTTCAGTGAAGAAGAGACTACTTCAGGATGGAAAAAAGTGAGAACTGGATTTAATACTGGTGCACGTCCAAGTCAAACAGCTTTGTTCAAAATCACTGAAGAGGATAGGCCCTTATAAGATTGACTCAATGCGTAAACTAGGAAAGTTGAGTCAAACCTCATTTCCTTCCATTTCCACTGGACTTGTGTTTGTAAAATTCATCTGCCCTTGGGTTCCACAAATGCTGATCACTGATCCTATGAAAAACAATGTCTAATAATCCCATGAAATAGAAGACGTTTCTGGTATCAGAAAGAGGAAAAAGGACAGGGAAAAAAGCTATTCCACCAAAACTGGAAACTGCAGAAAAAACATGCTGCTATTAATAAGTTGAAGATATTTAGTAATATCTTTTCCTGGGATTATTAGCAAGAAATGTTAAAATATTTGACTATTTACATCTATTTTGCATTATTTGCCATACCAGATACATGTTTTAAATATATCACAATGTAAGTAAAACAATATGTTCTATTTTTCTAGTGAAAGTAGGCTTGGACGCTCCGCATATAGTTAGCTCAGCAAGTTGGACTAATAAAAATAAATAATAATAATACTTAAAAGTAATGAAACCTCTGTTAAAGACACAGTGGGTTAATTACACTGCAGGTACACCACTTTGCAGTAACCAGAGAGGAAGCCTAAAAGATGAACTCCAGCTATGTAATGTCAGCTTTCTAATGAGAAGTGAAGTTAAAGAAACTCAGTCAGAATGTCAAAAATGGATGTTGCATTTTGCTACTATCCTACACAGAGAACCAAGGTTATTTTTAAGCAGCAAACAGAGCGAGGATTTTAAAACAGAAATCCAACATGAGTTTCACAGCTCCCAATAAAGGGAATCCAAAGATAGCAGCATTTAAGACATAACTCTAAAATATAGTTAAGAAGTGCTTGATTTTCAGATAGTTAACCAAACAGTGTGCTTTAGAGACATAAAACAGGTAATTCCTAATTCCTAACACTACCACAGTACACCTTACCTCATAACTGACCTGTGAGCATAGACTTAGTGAAACCACAACAGGCATAGGACTTTCAACAGAAATATTACCATATCAACAAATGACATATGAATGGGAATAGGAATCTAAATACTAGAAGAATGACCAAAGGTTAGAGAAATCAGATGTACTGACAGTACAGAGCATGCAAGCAATAAAAATCAAAATGAGTAATTTCTGTCAAGCCTGGACAGAATGTCTGGACTCTGTAAGACCTTTGAACAGGTGTCTTGCCAGCAGAAGACCCTGTACCATGACAGTGGGATGTTGGCAGCAAGACTGCAGCATGTGACATCTGCCGTTCTCTTGCCTGTAAGCCTAACAGGGAAGCAGATTATATCAATAAAAAGGTTTGTTTACTAAATGAAAAAAAAATCAGCAGATGAGCAGCCACCTTGTGGCTTAGAGACTGAAGAAAGGAGCGTTCAGTATAAAGGACCACCCATAATAACAGTAGACTCCTAGAGGGTATAAATAATTTATCCAAAAATCTGTCATTTCATGGTTGCCAATCAAGAAAATGCCAAGAGATGTGATAAGGGTTTGATGTCCCATGTCCTTCACACACAAGTGAACCAGATCACCTCAGCACATGCACCCTGGGGGATGTGAATGAAACAGAGAGTGAATGAAATACCTGAAAGGAAAATCATAAATGGTTAACTTATTTAGAGATTTCATGAATAAATGTCACTACCCCTCCCTACACATTCTCTCATTGCTTTTTGCCACATTTATTTTCTATAGGTGTGAAAAAACTGATTTGCTCCAGAGCACTGTGCGCATTCAGATTTTCAGAAACTGTTTCATGCAGCAAAACAGAAAGCACCACCAGAAAGGACCCCCAACAAGCTGCCCCACTGAGGCCCTTCCCCGACACTGCAAGCCTGCCTGCTCCGTGGCATATGACACATCATCCATGCTCCTACAAATAACTGGACGTGGCAATGAGGAGCCCAAGCTGGGGCAGCTCCTGCCTTTCCAAGGGCCAGCCACTTCCAAAACACAGCTACGAAAGATGTTGCTTGTTAAAGTTGTCAAACCTGGAACAATAATGCCCAATCCAGGTTTCTAATTAATCAAATTCCACTTTCAGGGAGGAAAGGAACATGGGTAATATAAAATGCTTTGACTGATATAATGATTGACTTGTTTTGACAGGTACCACTGTTATGTCCAGTTTATATGAGTAAACAAACTCTAAAAATATTAATTATAAACAAAGGAGTACTAGGGAATGTCTCCCCATGCCCTTTGCTCAAGCCTCCTGTTGCCAGTTTCAGCTTTCCTGGAGGACACATATAGCACATATTTACAATAACATCCCACAACTGTGGATAATTAATATGCTTGTTATAGCTGTGAGTTATGGCTATTGTTCATTATTGACAGAAGAATCCTTTTTTATTTGGTGCATACAAAAATAAAATACATCACAAAATAAAAATTAAAGTTTGTGTCACAAGGATTATACCATGTTACAAAGAGGGACCAATCGTCCTCTACAGAGCTCTTTCTTTGTCAAAGAAAGAAACTATTAATCCCAAGTATATGAAGGCACTTTATCTCATCCTCTTCATGTTGTAGCAGTAGAGTCAAATATCAATTTATTTGATTGAGTTCTTATAGCAATTCTTATGCCTGATGCATGTGACATCTTATGCCAGAAGAACTTATTGACTACATTTTGCTCTGTGGATGAAAAAGTCAATCTAAAATACAGTATGATTCATAAAAATTTTACTAATATTCGTAACATATTTAAAAGCTGTCTAATTTTATTGTCATTGTTAATTCTTGTTTCAGACCCTGCTCCGAGATCACTTCAGAGAGCTCTTTTTGTAACTAACAATTGGATAATAGCCTAGACCACAGAGAAGGCCCAAGCCCCTACACATCTAACACAGCATGTTGTTATCTGGTGTTTCTTTCTAATGGCCTTAGGTTAAAAACTTCAAGCATCTGCCTTATTGTTTTGACATTTTCTTTCAGAAATATCTAATGTTTCAGTTTATTTCCCAGTTGATGTCAGATAAAATAAAAATGATGTACAGTGCCACTAGGTAAGAAGAATATTGTCCAAAAGCACCTTACACAAAGTGAAAATTATTGTTCCCTTTATACTGTGTGGCATTATATATTTGTGCCTTCAGGTATTTACCCAACTGTTTTTACACATTTTCTTTATTCCTGCCCACAGCCATTTTTATAGCTATCATTTTCATTAATCCCTACACTCTGGCACCCAGTGCCTCACCTCTCCATGCTACTGAGGCAATAGGGATGCCAGATTTCAGTACAGCCTCTGCTGAGGATCAAACTGAGCAGCACACACAACACTCCCACCGAGTGTGGCCAGTGTGCTCACCAAGAGGCTATGGCTGGATGGCAGCTGGGATAATACAGGAGGCAAGCAGAATGCTTTTCTTGTAAATGATCACTGATATTTTTATGTATGAAGACAGAGTTTAGCTGAGGTTTTAACAGAAATTAAACAGTAAAATTTTTCATCTAACTTACCTTTACCTGCATGATTTTTTAGCTCTGCGAATTCAAATTTTTAAAGTAAACTACAATAGTATAATTAGTTTTAATTTTAACTATTCTTGATTTAATAAAAAGAACAAAGATCATTGGCATTTAAAACATTACAGTAACACAAACTTGCTGCACAGCCTAGTGTAAGGATGTGCAGAGCTGTGTCCTTGATTCTTGATAAAAACAGAGATATTGATCTCACTGAGATTAAAATGGCTTCAAGACACTGCTGCATATGTACATTCATACTATCACAAAGTCCTCTGAAGGACTGAAGGCTTGGAAAAGTGGCAGCCAGCTAAAACTCAGAGGCGAGACTGTGGTGGTAGCTGCTGTCTGGTGATGGAGGGATGGCAGGCTGATTTCCATACCTTTGACTGAGAATATCTAAGCAGGTTTTCAGCATACGTAATTTTTAAAATTTGGCTACCACGCTGCTAAACTACAGTTCCTTACATCTGTTCCAGAACAGCTTCCTGCTGAGATGTCCTGGAGAACCCCTTCCCACCATTTTCTGAGCTTGCTCTTCTGCTGGGGGCAGGGGAGTGCAAAGTATTCCATCTCCTCTTTGGACACAGGGTTCATCAATGTCATGTCAGACCCATAAAAGTCAGAAACAAAAGAGTCAAGAATATGGAAAAAAATCATCTGGATATTTCAGGGATTTTCTTGCTGAGTTACTCAGCTGCAGCCTCATAAGAAAATATGAAAAACTTCAACAATTTTCCAACTATGTTTTCATTATTAGGGCATCAAAATCAAACATTACAGCCAAATTTATTAGCTTATAATATGAAAGAAAGAGGGAAATCTGCTCTCAGGCAACAGCATTCCTTTCCTTGGCTTAAAAATAAACCTTTACAGTTCCAGTCAGAAAGGAAATGATGGGAAATTGAGACTATGATGCAAATGTTAATAAAGCTCCAAGGCAGCGAGTGCATGTTTAAAAACAATCATGCTGTAGGTATAGTATATAGAGCATTGGTTTACATTACCATAATACTAAAGCTAATCTTTCTACAATCTTTCATAAAGCCTTGAAAACATATCTTAAATTACACTGCTATTTGTAAAGAAGTTATCTAACAAGCAAATGAAAATAATCCCTTCTTTTCTATTGTTTTGCAGTTTGATGTTTTTGCATTATTTTTTGCCTGCATGTATTTATCCCTAAAGATACATTCTCCATAGATGTAGCAGAAAAGGAAGGATAAGTTAGGAAAATACAGATAGAGCCTCATTTGAACTTGTGTTTATTCTGTATTTTACATTTATTCAAATTAATTAGGAATAATATTCCTAGAAAGCATAGACAAGGAGAAATGGCCTAATTGCATAACAGTAATTCTTAAGAATACTTTACAATTTAACTTGAAAAGATCAGGGAATTTTCCTAATTATTGACAATAATTCTGACTTTCAAAGCATTAATGAGGATTCTAGTTCACTGAAAATCACATTAAACTACACTGTCAAAATTTTACCAGTGTAAATGCAAAAAAAGAAAATTATTTCATTTTTGACATTTTTGACACTCCAAGAATTATAGCAATTGGGTTTGATTCTTTTGGAAATAAACACATGATACACCAAGTCTAAACATTTCATGTTAAGACCAGTCAAATTAGGTTTTTTAAAAAGTGAAGATTAGTGTTTTGAAACAGAAAAACCCAAGATCTGCCACTTAGGAACAGGATTAGCTGCTTATATCTGAAGTTTTTACATGCCTTTTTTTTCTCACATTGCCATATGCCTCCAACTGAACTGAATGAATGGTCACTTCCTTTGCATGCCGGAAGCTTTTTCTATACTTTCGGTGCACCCACAAGGACCGATATAATAATAAATAATCCTCAGATCCAGAGGCACTAAAAACCGGAATTTTTGATCAGGGTAGACATCATGTGGCTGGCTGCCGGGTGACAGGATCATTTATATCTTGCAGGGAATAATGTTAAACACAGCATAAGTGACCTGTATGGCTGAATGCGACATGAAGGGACTGCTAAAGGCAACACATTTTTTTCTCATACTTCCTATTCTATATTACATTGCCATTTCTTCTTGGCAAGAGGTTTTTTGTTCTGGGTTTTTTAACCCTATCCTCACCCCTGCTCTTTCATTCCCTTGGGCAAAAATCAGCTGGGCTATACAAGACTACAGATGAAGAAGATCCTGGGAAAGCGTTCAATGCCAGGCTGGATGGGGCTTTCAGCAAGCTGGTCTGGTGGAAGGTGTCACTGGCCATGGCAAGTAGGAAAGAATGCAATGATTTTTAGGGTCCCTTCCAGCCCAAATCATTCCTTGATTTTAAGCAGCCAGTTGTCCTAATAAGCAACAAAAAAGCCAGGTGGAAGGTTGCACAGCACATTTTTAAAATTGTCATATGCTGACCTAAAAACTCACTAATGCTGAAAGAGACAACTCTGATGTACTCTCTGCCTTCTTTCTTAGCCATGAAAATGTCATAGCAAATGGCAAATTGAAAATGGCATGAAAACCAAGCCAAATTAACCTGAATCACAGACTAGGTGCATATTGACCATCACCCACAAAGATTGCAGCAGTAGGAGCTGGCAGATGAGGATAGCGTTGGGTTCACACATCCCCTTTGCTAGCACCACACTTTTGTACCTGGCCCCTCATTATAGATCTGGGACTCCTGTGGAGAGCACTGCAAGGTCAGCACTGCTGCCCTGCAAACTCAATTTGAAGGATGTGGGAAGAAGGAAAGATACAGGGATAGCAGCAAGTAACTAAAGAGAGTAGGACAGAAATGGCTCTTTGTGCTAGTAATGCACCTGAAAAACAGTCAATAAAAATATACCTTTACAGCACAAGTCCTACTAGGAGGAAAAGGAAAAATAGAATTGCTCTCCTAAGCTTAAGAGAGAGAAAGAGAAGTTAACTATCAAAGGTTTGTAAGACTCTTGAGAGCTAAGACAGATCTATAGTGGAAGAAAACAGTGCAGTAATAATAATGCTTATTCAATATTTCTGCAATTTTTCATTCTGAAAGATACACTGGTATTATGAACCTCTTTTTCTGGCTAGAGAATCAAATATGAAACCTTTAACCTACCCTTTCAAGAGAAGCGCAAGGCTTGAGAATGTTGAATTTAACCACCTTTGTGTCCATTGTGAGAATGTCTAATCTAGAGTATAGTTAATGAATACAGCTTGAAGGAAGGGGGAAATCAAATTATCTCTACTGTCCCATTTTTTTCCCAAATTTTTAAGGCAATTAGCCTCATTACCAAATGTGCCCTTATAGCCACATTTATTTTAACTGCCTCTTCTGTTAAAAATGCCATTTTCCATTAATATGTAACCAATAATCAACCGGCTCTCTAAGGTTTTCCTTCTGAAGACAAGTATCTGGAAATGGGATCAGCATGGCAGACATTGATCTCACTGGTGCAAAACCAAGAGAAGTCCCCTTTCCCTGACTGTCTCCTCTCCTCCACAGACAATTCAACAAAATCTTGGAGCTTTTTTTTCTCTTTTCACCTACTGTTCATGCTCTTAAAGTTCACTTGACCTTATTTAATTCCCGATGCTACATATATTTGGACACATAATGTTTGGGCAAAGGGAAAATGTAACAGGGCATGACTCCTGTGCAGTGCCAAGAGACAGGCAGTTACAGACACTTGGAGCAACTGCAATGAGAAGACTCCTATTGTTTTCACAGTCTATATTAACTGGGGTTCAAATCCTGAAACATGGCTCACTTTCCATGCACAAAACACACCAGCTGTTTCAGGTGTAGGAACCAAACTCATGCTGACAGTTGATCACAGTTTGCCAGTCATTAACAAATAGTACCTATGCCATTTTCTGCACAAATTACTGTAATTACTGACAGTAGAACAAGGTATTTAATCTCCTAATAATGCAAATGAAAATCATGTTCCTGTAGATGAGCACATCAAGATCTGCCTTAAAGTATTTTTCACTTTTTGATGAAACATTAATTTTTTAAGTCTTTGTACTATGTAAATCTGTGCTTTTCCTGCCATTTTTTTTCTCATATAGATTCACTTTTGAAATCTACAGACTTGACACATGAGAAAATTATTCAAATTCAGGGAGAAATGCTATTTACTTTGTAAAACATTAGGTAATATATCTTTAAATGAGTATAGCTGGTTCTCTGCTAAGTTGAATGGCTCTTTTGGACAAATATTTAATAATTTGTTACCAAAAAAATGGAGATAGAAGGAGCAGTCTGTCAGTTTTGGATCTGTTTAAAAACCATACCTGTCAAGGACAGACTCATCAGCCTCGTTTATTTGTCCTCCATCTGATGAGGGAAATCTAACCTTTATCTTCTCATCCCTGTTGCAAAGCTGAGCAGAAATACTTTACTAAAAAGCTCTGTCAATTATGTTAAAGCTTGAAAATACAAAATGAAATCAAAGTTCATCTTGCAGCCTCTTATCTATTTGCAATCAACCTGTAAACAATCAATCTGTCATCCATTCAGTTACTTCCTTCTTAAAACCATAGAGCGAAATCAAGGCACAAATGTACATGTAATTTTGCTTTTTTATGCAAGGCAATTTATGGAGCCATGATATTAAAAGTTGAACAGGTATATAAATGATACAGAGGAGGAAAAGAGATGGGTGCTTATTGAGCAGAAGTAATAAGGCAACGATACTCTGAAAATGGATTCATGAGTCACTGCACTTTGCTTTGATTTTTTTTGTCTGTCTGAAACTGCAGTTTGGTCCCTTAGTTCAGTATGTTGACGATGCTGTCTTGCAGCGCTCTAGGAAGCAAAGTGAAGCAAAAATGTTTTATTTGCCAGTGAGAAGTACCCTATACTCTCACAGAGTAAAATGAGTAAAGTCAGACACTTGTGCCTTTCTAAGAAAGATGAGGACAGGACCTCTAGTGACTGGCCAGGGGGTAACAGCTTTAAACTGGAAGAGGGTAGATTTGGACTAGACATTGAGAAGAAACTCTTTATTGTAAGGGTGGTGAGATGCAGCTTGCCCAGAGAAGCTGTGGATGGCCCACCTTGGATGATGCCCCATCAAGGATGGGGGTGTGTTCAATGGAGGTCTGAGAAAGCTGGTCTAGCTGAAGATGTCCTTAATCATTGCAAGAAGGCTGGGTGTAGATGACCTTTACAGCTCCCTTCCAACCCAAAATATTCTTTAATCATCGTATGACTCTATGACTTCTCAGAAATTATGTCAAATATTTGCAAAGGGAACTGCATTCTAGCATAACTAACTAGCAAGATAATATGAACTCACATTTGAAACAGAATTACAGATTTTTTTTCATACTGGTCCTAGACCATTAAAGATTTTCTAGGAACGTGTGCTTAGCAGAATTGAAATGCAGAGTAACACTTAAAAAATATGGTTGTTCAAGCCTGAGAAAACACTACAGATTTTCTGTGAGTAAGAGTTTCCCTCTTAATGAGATCTAGCATAACACAAGACCCTGCTGTGAGTCCCTTGAGGGATTCCAGCTAGGAGGAATATTAACGTGGCCTTTCTATCAGCTGTTTCAACTAATAATAAACACTGAACTTCCTGCAATGCCAGAGCCAGGGTCAGTCTCTGGGAACTATATGTGCAGCATTTCCAGTAAAAAATAAAACCCTGGGGGAAAGAATGAATGTACTAATATCTTGATTTATTCACGGGCCATTTCTGGGCTCCATTCGGAAAATTTAGGCAGATATTTGGATGGAAAGATTGATACCAGTGAGACTCACCTGAAGTCTACAAGACTGATTTTAGGTGTAAAGAAACTCAGCTCTGATTGGAGCTGGACAAAACTGTTTATATGAACTCAAGACATAGCATTAAAAGACTTGGCACAGTCCAAAACAAAGGAGTTTTTACCAGTCTCCAAATACTGAAACATGCTGTGAAAACACCCTTTGGTGAAGAACCAGCCACTCACAAGATCAAATTGTTCCTAAAGCATGATCCCATCTTGAGCAACAGAAAATTTGAAAAGACAGAGAAATGCAGATTAAGATACCAGATTATCTGTTCTAATAGTCATTAATATTTTCTCATACACAGAAGTTTTTTCTAAAATGTTTTATCCTTCCTAAAGCAAAAAAATATGGAAAAGAAAAATATAAAATTACTATTGAGGACAGGCAAAGGATGTGGGTTTTTTTGTCTGGAAGACACCCTCTTCATTTCTGCAGATGGAGAACTTAAATAGCCCCATGACTACTCTTTGTCTTCAAAGTATAGTGAAATGAGAAAATTTTTTTATGAATCTTGGGACAGGAAGAAACTCAATGGATCATTATTTTTCTCAATCTGAGGTAGAAGCAACTACAGTTGCACTGTGTCTAACAAATGGCTGCCTAGCATACCCAGTATTTCCCATGCTACAGACCTGATGTTCTCCCTGGTAATCACAATCCTCACTTCTTCTACATCTAGTACAAATCTTGTTTATTATTTATCTATTAAATTTTGTTTCACACCCTCCCTAGGGAGCACAGAGAGCAAACTCACTCTTCAAAGATGTGCTGCAAGGCAAGATTGCTATCAGGTGCTGATAAACTGCCCCCCACCTCCCACTTAGTCTTTGGTATTTCAGATAAATGGCTTCAGATCACTCATTTATTCATTGTAGGACAGGCTTTCTAAATCTCTGATCATTTTTACAGCTTTCCCCTGGAATCTCTCCAACTGGCATACACCCTTCTTGAAGTACAGAGCTCAAAGCTTTACCTGTGCAAGATGAAAGGAATGCTCCTATGTCTTTGTAAACCATACCTCAATTTATAAAACTAAATATATTATTTGAATGCTTCATCACAGCAGGATGTATTAGAGACAAGATGTTACAGCTAACAAAGTTCTAGCTACTTTTCCACATTATTTTCCTACAGTTTTATGTTAGCACTATTTAGCAGATATGTGGTTATTTCTACTGAAAGCACCTTGCAGTTGACCCTGCTCAATTACATCTTTGCTTCCTCAGCCCACTTTCAGTGTTGAACCCTCCCAGCACATGGAGTCATCTGAGAAAAAGGAGGAAACGTTGCAGAAGAGAAGTATGGCCTCTTCTAGTTATCATTACTCTACACCCTTTTTCTAGATGCTTATAAAGAGATTTCCTACTTTTTCAAATATTCTTCTGAGATTCTAAAAATACACTGATGGCTTCACAGTCCCTCGGCTCCTCTTGTTTTCAGTTCATTAAGGATGCATTTTCTGCTTCATCTTTCCCGTTTTTCACTTTACCTTTTCCCCACAGGTGCTCAAGCCTGACCAATGTCAGCACTCAAATTTCATCACATAAATTCTGCTGGTCTGCCATCAAGACCATCAGGACCTGTGAGTGTGTGAGTATGTAGCTTCTCTAAGTGCTGACAGACCTATTGCTTCTTCATTTGAGGCTGAGATCTTGTCCCTTTGTTGCTGATTTTGATCATGATAGCAACCTTGCAAGAGATGACCTTTCTGTGAAAACTGATGCTAGCAAAAAGGTAAGCACTTTTCACATCTTGTCTTGAAAGCACCTATGATCACAACATCTCTCTGTAACTGCCAAGTGCATCTCTAAAATTACAATCCTGCATTGCAGAGGGGATCTGATTTGCTATAGTAGTATTTAAAAGTGTAATTTAAAAATAACTTTCAGAAATTTGGGCTATGACATTTGATAATAATTTGAAATTAGAAATGATACACATCTGACCTACAGACTGGAGATGAGATTTACCCCTGGCCTACCATTTACATTGAGTTTATTTTTCAATTACAGTATATAAAATGCAAATATGCCAACAATAAACAATTTTACTAAATTATTTGCTGTAATTTTGTTTCCTTATTTCAGTTCTCTCTGTTGGAGTGAATAATATGCCTTTGTATTAATTTCATAAGACAACCTACAAATTGTTTTGCATAAGACACACAACAAACAAAAACCAAAACACAGTTTTGAGAAAGAAAAGTCTATCGTATTCTTATTTGCAAATACCACTTTCCAAAATAAACATGTCAAGCATATCTTGGGGCTATCGTTCTTTTAGCTTATGCAATGTATCTTTTATCATATCCTAAAGAGTTTTTGTGTCATCATACCCTTTTTTACATGTCACGAAGCTCCAAGATCTTGCTTTGCAACTGTTTCTTCCTATCAAAAAATAATGATAGCACAGTTTTTGTTTTAAAGAATCCAAGAGCCAGTTTGTTATTTGTTCATATAAGCTATTACTCAAAATTCAGAAGCCAACATCCCAGTTAATGAACACAGAGCTTTGTGCTCTTGGAATATTTTGGATATAATCCCTAGTGTTTATGGCTTCACAGAGATTTCCTCCACAGATATAATTTGCTTTTTCAAGCTTTCAGAATTGCATTTTTCTCCAAAATTAGCCACTAAAGATATAAGCATTAAGCTATCTCCTTGCCTTTGTTATTCAACAACAGCCAAAATCTGCACTGGAAGATTTTTTTCATCTATCAAGCACATCAAAAGCTTAATGTTGAGAAAAATGTATCAACTTGAAATTGGACCAAGCAGCAGAATTTCTGACTGAAAAAAATCTTAAGTGAGTTTCTGCAAGGTAAGAAGAACAAGTGACACTGTCATAAATCAATGGCTTTACTGCCAGCTCAAAAGAAGAATTGAAGAGCGACTGCCTACATGTCAGGGAGCACAAGGGTTTCACACAGCAAGACTCTACTTTGTTTCTGTAACAATCTCACTGTGTCTGCAACAGAGGAACCTTCACTGCATATAAAATTCAGCTGCCCTTTGCTACACGTCACTGATGTGGAACAGGCAGAAACAGAACATCTTTGCACTGGAGTCCCAGAGCCTAGACTTCTTGGTCTCATATCTTAGGACAGCCCAATAGCAAAGAACGACCATCTGCACCAACAGGGTGTTCCATGGCAAACAGCAAAGGGTCTTCCACTCAAACTCCAGAAAACAGCTGTGATTTCTAGGAATTCTAACACCATGTTTAGAGACACAAAACAAACAAACAAAAAAAAACCCCAAACTGATGAAGGAAAAGCAGCTCTTCAAAGCTGTTGGACAAATGTTCTAAAATAATAAATGGTAAGTCAAAGATGAAATACTATTGAGAAATTTTTATTTGATTAATGTATCATTTATTTTTTTAATGAAGGATAATTGAAATTTCATCTAGAATTTGGAATACTGAAAGCAAAATTAGGATGACAGACCTGCAGAAACGACTAAGGTAGTCCAGAAAGGACTAGAAAGAGCCAGATGAACAACTATTGCAGTTAATCACTTTGGTGTTTTTCTAAGACAGCTATTCCCTTCAGATGCTCAGAGATGCCTTAATGTAACTATTTACTTTTTTTTCCCAACCAGTGCAAACAAAAGAATAATACTGACAATCTAAAATAATTTTAAAATAGGTTGTATTATGATATTTTATTTACCACATTACTTGAATCTCTAAAGATGCAGCAGCTTTGTCTCTCAACTATGAGTAGAATCTGTAATGCCATTCTCAGAAGACTTAAGATACTGTCTGCCCATGCTTACAATTACAGGGCAAAAAGAGACAAGAAAAATGAAGAGAAAAAAGGAAGAGCTACAGCTCCTCATTCTACAAAAATTGAATTAAATACTATTTATTCTTTCAGAGGTGCTCTTCGTGACAATGCAGTATTTTGCTGATGTGTGATATTTACCAGACAGCAGATGTCTTGAGAAAGATCTGGACATCTAAAAACTATCAAGAAGACAGACCTTGCTACACAGATAATTAACTTAACAATAAAGGATGAAAATACTGTTCCGTAGTTTCATGTATTTGAAAAAAATCTGCCTAATTTGCACATTAGGCTTTACATTCAGAAAAGGATGAAGGTCTCCAAAGAAGGAAACATAAGGATTTTCAGACTACTCAGGTGAAATAAAATACATTGTGTCAATAAACACATTCAACATAGCAGGCTAATCTCCATCTTCTGTGGCATCAGGATGTCAATCAGGTTCCAGCAACAGTTGTCATATAACTTTTGAAAAATTAATATTAAAGTGATGAAAGATCAAGCATAATAATCATTCTCTAAAATTTACCTGAAGAATTTAAAACAAGGATCAGATAGGTAGAGGAAAAAGGCCAAGAAAACTGCCACTCCCTAGGAAATTCTCACTACTCCATTAAAAAAAAAGGAAAAATGATGTTGACCTCCTGTCTACAGAAAGGTTTTTTCCATACTCAGCCCAGTAGATTAGCAAATGATGCCACACTGTCCTTCCCTATCTTTTGATTTATTGTGCATCTGGAAATACTGATGAGACAATTAATACTCACTACACTGTCTGCTGCACCTCCTGTCCTCCTGATGAAAACAGCAATGGCAAACCTAATGAAAGGGATCTTCTCTAGCTCCCCTTTTAACTCTTACACACCACTCTAGAATGGGAAGGGAAATGATGAAACTATTTTCTGACTCAGAAATTTACAACCTAGAGGAAAAAAGGAGTACAAAGTCATGCTATAATGACAAAATTATGAGACTTACTGTATTACATTTAGTAAGGAGAAAACCTTGGAACTGAAAAAGAAGCTGGCCAAGATCCATAGGGAATTTTCCTTACACTTGGCATAGACAAAAAAACCAAACCAAAATGGCACTTAGTCTTTGGGATTTTTAAAAATTGCAGAGAGTAAAAGGACACACTGTCAAGTAAAATCCCAAAGCACACACATCACAGTTTTTCATCCAAGCCCGAGACAAAAGATGTTCCAAGAAACTTTTCAGCAGCATGCTGGAGATCATTATGTAACTGGGAAATCCATTTAGAAAGCAAGTTCCTTTGAGGCATTTCCACAAGGACGGGATAAATCAAGTGCAGAATTTTTCAATGGCCTGCTTTACTGTCACCCAGAAGGATGCCATATGAACAAAAGCTGGAGATGCATCCATCTCCATCTTATCCAACAGCTGTGCACAGAAATTAATAAAACCTGTCTCTAAAGGAAGCAATCAAAACAAAAAACCAAACAAAACAAAAACAAACCCAAGCCCTACATCTTCCTTCTCTCAAATTTTCAGAAAGAAGTTCACTGAGTTAAACCTGTGAAGGTGACAACGACAGTATCAGGGGAATCTATATGTCATGCTAACAGCTCTTGATTTGCAGCAAAAGCCTCAGAAATAACTTTGACCACAGCAAAAAGGCCACCATCCCATGACAGAATAATATAAAAACAAGGTCACACTGGAACACCATAACCTTTGATGTCTCTACTCAGAGTCGATGAAATCATGGCAACTGGATAATAATACACAATTCTTACCTAATTCAGAAAGAAGAAGCACAGAAAATTCTGTCAATTGAAATGTCAACAATCTGCTTAGCTCCAAAGATGGTTGAATTTGGTCTGATGTGACACATTTTCATAGCACCATCTTCTGCCATTTAACTCAATTGTAATGAAAAAGATGGTAGACTTTTTTTTCTTTCTCCACTGAAAACAAAAGCAACCAACCAAACCTTATTTTTCTTGAAACAAAATCTCCAGTTTGTTGGCATCCAAGCCTACCTGCACATCTATCTTTCCCTGAGTTGCTGCTTTTTGCTCTATTGCAGCCACAGTTCATTAAGATGAAATGTGTTCTGCTGAAGCTGCCTCATCAGTAAGTATTGCTGAAGCAATTTAGTAATGATCTTAATGCACAGTGCTGAATTTTTATAGCCATCTCAATTGGCTATTAAAATACAGCACTGCACTTGAAAATTGCTACTGCACCACTTCAGAAATAGTTATCCTGATGGAGCTGCAAAAAAGCAATGTTCGTATCAGTGGAAATCTTTGTGAATGATTTCTAGAAAATTTTATTTAAAATCCACTATGAGATTAGATGTTCATTTTGCATATGAACACAGGATTCTTCAGAAATGCTTGTAGAGTTCTTAAGAGCTTAATGGTTTCAAGGGAAAAACAGACAAAATACATACATATAGTATTGCTGCACAGTCTTCCCAGACATATTGTTTACTTCTTTTCTGCTAATGGAAAATGACAGTTAAATAGAAAAAAGGAAAATCATAGTCATCATGAAAATATAAAATATTTCAAGCAAGTAATATCCTACAGTTCACAAGAGAGCTCCAGTTTTAAGGGAGACGACCAGCCAGAAGGAGGGCTTTTGAATTCCCTTTGAAAATATCCTTTTTGATTTGGAAAATATTTTCTTTAATGACTGACTACTAATCTCCAAAGATGGTTAAATTAAGTCTGATGTGAGGACAAGCTGATTCCACCACTTCCTGCCATTAGACTGCATTTTTAACAAAAAACATAACAGATTTACCTTCTTTCTCCACTAGAGACAAAAAAGAAAAAGCCTGAGAAACTAGAACTGAAATGTCATTAGAATAATAACTATTACTTTGTGAAATTGTATACAAGGACTACTTTTCCTCAGGAATGGAAGGAATCACTTCACAGAATCAATGTGCGATTTTTAAAGAAAAGCTTCATAGATGGTAACTTACACAAATGAAATAGCATGTCTTTACTGACCAAAGTCAGATAATACATTTGGTATTTTACTTTTACCCTAAAAAAGAATATGATAATAGCAGCTGCATGCATTTATCATCACTTAAATTAAAGAAAGATCAGGATCCTCAGTCTGGGAAATATGAAGGTGCAGATAAAAGCTACCACTTTTACCACATCAGGCACTGGCAACACAAATGTTTCAAAACATGGCTGGAAAACAGCAGAGGCTTTTATAGCACTTTTATCATGGTGCTTTCTAATTTCATGATTTTCAAGAGAATGCAATTTTCATGTGATAAACTATTAGATACTCACATACTCTTACACTAGACAATCCTAGCCTGCAGGGAAGCCATGCTTTTAGTGATGTTAACTTATAAATGATAGTTTGAGCCACTATCTTAAAGCTGGAAAAATATTTATTAGTGTTTGATGGAGCACTTTCTGCTAATTGGAGGAAATACGAGTTCCTTCAAGCAAAGACATTTCACAATAAAGGGTATTTTACTTTCAACTGTGTTAGTTTCTATTTATACTTGAAATAAGTGATACTTCAGGTTACAATAATATGAAGTGAAGCATTTAAATTAGAGTTGAGAACCAAGATAGTTTGTTAAACCCACACTTGAGAAAGTTTGCTTGCTTCCTCATTTTTATATGATTCTATCTTTTAAGTTGCTCCATTTCTCTCTGTTTTAGATAAGGATTCACAGAGCACAAAAGGAAGAGAACATTGAAAACCAGAAGTAAATTCACAGCTGATAGGATCATAAGAATGAAATTCTTCAAAGACCATAAGAAAAGGTTCTGTTCAAAATGTACAAAAATGATTTTGTTGAAAAACACTTTGGACCTTACAAAACATAATTTTTTAATTAAGAAAATATCTGACTAACTTGTCATAAAATCCCCTATTCCCACATGCTAAAGTTTGCTATGGCATATTTAGTGTCTCTTAAATTAGAGAAAATAGATCATTTAAGTAGTAGAAGTGATAACTGCAATAAAAAAAAGAATAAAAAAAAAATATGTACCATCATCAGTCTGAAGCAAGCACTTGCAATCAGTTATCAAACAGTAAGATCTGAAAGCTCTCACTATTCTCTGAAATTGGGAAATAATTAATTGGGGTTCTTTGTTTGCAAAAAACCCTTTCTTTCATTTTAAGTGCTGCAGCTATTACCTGAGATAAAAAGGTAACTTTTGACTTTGCTTTGCTAGGTAAAAGTTGTAAGTTTTCTCCATTCCTTACTGAAAGCAGCACTTTTTTTAAAAATGAACCCTCTATTCTGATATTCTGAATTGAACACTTTTTTTTTAGCAGGCATTTTGAAACACACATCATTGAAGTGTACTTTTGTGACTATTTCAGTTGTCACTACAAGCTGGGTTACTATCCATGCAACAGAACACACAAGACATTTCCAATAAAGCCATCAATTCAAATTAAAATACATCTATTCTCATGAAAAAAGTAGCATGAACCTCTAGGAAACTACAGACAGTAATAGACTAGAGGACATTTCACTAACAAGCCAAGATAAATCTACAGTGAAATCATACCATATATTGATGGTGAAAATTTTCTGCATCTTCCAAAGAAAATCTCGTAACTTACCAGTGAGTTAAAAAATACACAAATTAGACCATACTGATTCTTTTCCTAGTATAGTAAGAAAGCTTCATTACCATCCATTGACTTTAGTCAGTGACATCAAGAATAAACCAAATAGTTACAGGAAAAGAAAATCTACCATGTGCCACAGAGTCGCTTCAGTTCAGCACAGAACACAACAAAATGGGAACTCTGGAACTGGTTATGCCCAATGACATAGTCTAACATTTAGACAGATACACATAACTCTCAAAATAAATGCATATTATGCCCTTTATATTAATCCTATCTTATTTTTGCATATTTTATTAGATGTCTGATTTAGGAGCTTAGTCTTTGCTGATTAAGAAATTTAAGATAAGAAGAACAGCCATCCAGAGGGAGATACAAAATGGGGCTGAACAGTGCTTAAGAGATGCATTAATTTTTAATCTGAAGCCCCAAAATATAATCACACTCCAAATGGATTAAAAGAAAAGTTTTGATATGGCCCTAATTCTAAGAGCAGAAAGAGCAAAGAATGAAATGTCCCTAAACATGATTTAGTGCCCAAAGCTGTGTGAGGTAGACCTCATAGGAATGTGTCACTGGCTGAATTCATCAGGAATGAGCAAAAAGTATGCTTTTAGAAACCAAAAAGTGAGACAGCTGCTGGTGTGTCCAGAGCGTTTCATCTAAAACGTCATGAACAGAAGGACAGCTCCAGTCATCGCAGCAACATCCTGACACAGCTCAAACACTGTAATGATAGGCACTATTATCATCAAGGGTGTGGGAAAGTAATCCTGTTTCTCTATGACTTTATATCCAAGCCACGAGAAAATCCAGATAGCAAAATTAGGTGTCCTTCATGTTGTTCCTTTTTTTTTGGGTGTTATTCAGTCTGACAATTTTCCTCTGAAGTTTCCTGGTATTCAGCTGTTCTGCTTCACATACCCTGAACTTCATTTCTACAGTTCTGATGTCTTTTAAGACACCACATTTCCTACAGAAGTGAGGTCAAAAGTTTATTATCTGATCTGACAGTGCTGTAGTTACAAGAATCCTTATTTTCTGCCCTTTTTTCCCCCCCGTTCAGGTACATTATATCAGAGCTTAAATTACCAGCTAGGTACGCAGGTAGGCAGGTAATATTTTACATGACCTCTGTGTTTACCCAAGTTTCTCACTGCCAGAAATCTTCTACATGGTAGAAATACATTTAAAAATGTATTTCTTCTAATGGTAGAAGATCATTTATAAAATGAAATTAAAATGAATCAAGTTTAATTTCTACTACTTGTACATCAGCAAAGTGTGCATCATCACACTACTCAATGCTTCTGGATTTAGTAAAAGTATATTTGGAGTGTGATAGGACAGCATGAAAATCTTGAGGTCTATGAAACTACTTTGGTTTAAAATTCTTCTAATGCAATGAAATGGGAGAGAGCACTGGAACCCCTGAACAGTGACTGAAGTTCACAATCCACTGCCTATACACAGACCTTTGCAGGGTCTTTCAGGCAGCTAATGCACAAATTATATTACAAAGCAGACAGCATCATTAAACTGCTTTGTTTTGAATGCCTGCATTTTGCTCTCCAGAAGCAAACACTGCAGTGAGTGCAATCCATTCTCATTACGGCTAGTCTTGTTTCAATACAGACAAAGAAAAGCATATTACTTAATGACAGGATTTTCAGTAGTGTCTAAATCCCAGTGATTTAAATAAGAAAGCTGCAAGTATATCTTTCCTCTGTTACAGCTGTCAGCCACAGTAGAGATGCTGGCTGCTAAAATCTGCAGTGCCCTGGGAATGACTGAAACAAAACATCCACTGTTGGCCACTCAATCCTTTGCAAAATCATACTGTGAATTGTATGCCTGCCTGAAGAGACATGCAAGAGGCATACAAAAGACAATCTCCAAAGCACATGAAAGAGAGTTAGCAATTACCTTCAAGACACAGACTGTGGCTATCTGCCAGTATTTGCAATCAGGTGTGTCAAAGTGATGATCAGCTTTAAATGCCTGCACAGCTGAAGCTCTCTTTGAACCCTTGATTTTCCTATTACACAACTCATTGTGTCTTTGTTTACAGCTTCTGCTCCCAAAAATAAAACTAAAGGCTTAGCACACATGACACTAGCAGAGCCTTTTTGTGAAACAACAGGAACAACTGCTTGGGGGTCTGCATTTAGAAGGGACCTCCTGGCAGCACAAGAGCATGCCCTTCCCCCTGTTACACACTCAAAGCCATCTCCAGACAATGCTTATTTAATATATGATGTTTAAAACACCTTCACCAAATTAATCAATGTCTTCTATATGGTAGTTGCTAGCAACAAAAATAAATGCCCATTAAAAAAACCCAACTAACCTCTATGGACTAAACTTGTAAAAGCCCTCATCCTGAATATCTCAGATGAAATTAAAAGGACCTCTGTATATAAAGCCTTGCAAATTTCCTTCTTTACCAACTTCAAGGGCTGAAAGATATTACCTAATACACACAGGCAAGTTAGGGATCTCTGAGTTTACCTGGCATTAGGGTTGCCAAGACTTCTTTTCATGTGGTGAATTCTCAGGGCAGTAAGGAATGAACTCAGTAAATGCTGGGTTATATACTGACAGAGACAGTCAGGAAAAAAATTGAAAAGATAATTGCTATTCCAATTTTGGTATGCAACAACCTTCTTGTCTAAAAAATAGATTTACTTTCTTTACTGATTTTGTGAGTAGGAAAGAAGGAATGGTGTGGAAGCTACCATGCTAGTTTTCAGATCCTGCTCTGGACACCAAAACATCCCAATTTCACTCTGAGAAGTAAGAAACACTGTTTATATAAATACTAAGTGGTTCTTATGTTGCATAGTAATGGTGTGAAAGACCTGTTCACAGATAAATCACCTGAAATATGAGGAGATAAGCATCACAGGAGTGACTACAGCCAACAGTCACGGGTTTTATTCTCAACTTCTGCTAAGAGTTTGATGCCTTGCAATAGATAATTTCTTCATGGAAGATTTGAAAAAAATCAAAGGAAATATGCTCTAGATATTAAAAATAGTATTGGTAAGGTTTTTAGTCCCAACTATAAATTATTTATTTTCTTCATTTTCCTTTCTTATTTCTAGAATACAGAAAGCCTAATAGAGCAGGCTTCCTTACTGGCTGAATTATGAAGGTAAAACCCCTGGCTTTTGCAGAAAACTAGTCCATAAACCTATTTTTTATCCAAGTTTCCAGCTAACTTGTTCCTACGAAAGTGAAAATATAAAAAAACATATTCAACTTAACAATAAAATTTATTATTTATATCATTATCTGTAGTAAACTTCATATAAGAATATAGATGCAAAATCATATTTGCAGCAGTAAGAAGCAAAAGCTTTTTAGCTTGCCCTAAAAGGTATCCATTTTTTGGTATCCATTCTGTTTTATGAAAATAACTGCAAAAAGAAATAGTGTCAGGCTTACACTCAAAACAAACACAATGCAAACCCATTATTAGATAATGATTGCCTCTCTTGTCCATTCTCACGATGTAGCAAAAATTTGGTCATGGTGAATAATTTTTACTGCTTCATCACAACCAGAAAGGACAAGTTAATTTTAGTTTCTTTAGCCTTAGGTCTCTCAAAATGACTATCACATCAGACACTTACTTTAACTCCAAATCTTTAAAAACACTGCCTGCATTTCTACTCTGAATTCACATGCATACAAAATACCATTAGAAATGCTTTTCTGTTAGAAAAACAATCCAGCATCATAACTGACCACAAGAATCCAGACTTTCAGGGATTTACCATTAGATGCTTGTTTAAATATATCTTACTCTTCTCTAAGAGCAGAGCATAATGAATACACTGCAGTGTCAGAGTGCACTGTTTTCAGTGTTGCACTATCTTTGTTGAGTATTAGAGGTCAAGCTCAACAATATGTCTCAATATATTAAATATACTCCACTACTACTATTAAAAAACCCTATGGAGAAGGAAATTATAATATTCACATGAGAGAACATGTAAGGGAGAACACTGAAAAAGCTGTAGATTATTTACTATAGATAAAATAGGGTGAGTAATCTCATGTGCACTGCATATATTAAGATAAATGCAAATGTCTTCATTTCATAATACGTATATATATATATATTTATCAAAGACCTGCTTATAAAATACTATTATGGATCAAAATAATTAACTGCTGTTCATTCTATTCACATGTACCATGAAAATATGCATTTTCTTTGTCCAGAAATTAGCTATGAAGAAAAATGCTTCCTGAAAGGAATTTGGCTTTTTGTTCTGTAACCAGAAAGTTCTGCTGGAAGCAATAAAGCTCATTTAGACTAGTGAAAGTTTTGTGCTACATTTCCACATAATTTTGTTAAAGAATAAAATAAAATTCTTCTACGCATCTGGCTAAGTTGATATTCTTCATGTTCCAAAGATAACTAGAAAAAAACATAATGAAAGTAGAGAGGGCAAGCTGGATAATCAAAAAACCTTCTGAAAAGATGAAGAATTCAGAAACTCCACATTCAACAGCACCTTAAATCAAAGGTCTGAGTAAAGGAACTTTAAAGATAGTATATGTGCTGCCACATAGTATCTCCATGTGTCCTTAGAAGGTAATGAGAGAGTAAACATCGAATGAAGAAAACCACAACTCCTTGAACTCCTTTATATTTCAGGAAGAGATTAACCATGAATTCAAGTTCTACCTGCCTAAATGAACTACATTTCAGTATTTGACATGTCAACCAATTAGCAAATCAACAAGGCCAGATGCCATTTAAGCTACAAGAGAGGCTAAACACCAAGTTTAAAATGGACGCCTTTACAGTTTTCTTATCTACCTTTCGGTCCTTTGAACAACTTGATCTCTACGACGGTCTCCAGTATAGGTCTCCTTCGCCGGACGTACAATCGCACTATGGAGCCGGCCTCCTTCAGGGCCTCCACGGCCTTGCTGTGTGACACTTCCGACACGTCAACCTCGTTCACTCGCAAGATGCAATCGTTGACCCTACAAGAAAAACAAAGAACCAGAGGTACTGAATGCTTCAGCTGTTACTTTGAGCCAAAGTTTTGTCAGCAGTGCTGTAAAATTAAGATTACTTCACTGGGAATCTCTGAATCACAGAGCTGGAAGGGACCTGCAGGAAAGACATTTTGTGCTGTTCTTGTGAGCCAGGGAAGACTTCCTAAAGACAAGGAAAGCCCCGTATCTCTCTTGAGGAAGACACCAAGGCCATCACCATGACAACATGATGAGAGAGAAAGTTAAAAGATACGGACTTTAGCTGGCTCACAGAATGACTTGGCTCCTTGTTTACCCATTGAGAACTTTGTTTCTTTCTTATGACCAATGGGCAGTGTATGCGTCTGTTAAGTAAATGTAAGTATCTTGAAAAACTATAAAGGCAACATAATAAATCTCTTGCTATAATAAATCTCTTTTATACAACCTTCTGATGGAGTCTTGGTGCTTTGCGTTGTGTTGTGCTCAGGGACCCACAAGGATCATCAAGTCCACAGCTGCCAGATGACAGACTTAGTGCAATATGCTTCACAAGCAATGAGACAGAGCACTCAGTCCTTCCAAAAGCCCTACCTGATTCAAACTGGAGTCTACCCAATCACTCATACCTACCATCCTCCCTCAGAAATTTGGGTTACATGCACTATAGTGATAGAAATAAGTAATCATTTGTCTTTACAAACTTCATTTAAAGTTTTGACTAAACAACATAATTGCTTTAAAACACTCATGCTGCATGCTATTACTATGGACCACCATAGTAAGGACAACTACAGCTGGTCTTATGGAAATCTCATAGTGTGATACAAAAGCTGTTATAGTAAAAATGCTGTCCTACAAAAAGCAGACAATTTAAAAGAGAATGCGTGATGCTAAATTATTTACTCAAGTTAAATTCTGTGTTTTCAACACTGACTGTAGGCTACAAGATCTGCTATATAATAATCACAATTTCTTTTTTATTAGAATACTATTTAAATTCTCTCATAGTCTTACTTTGAGCATTTACTGCAGTATCTGAGGATGGACATATAATCACCCTCAATGGATGGTTAGATGGAGCTGCATCCTCCTCATCTGACAGATCTGTCCTAGTTGGAAAGGAAATCTACAACTTAAGAGCAGTAAAATCTATCTCCAAAGCAGCAGGCTAATGATTTAACTACTGGGCCATCTTTTCTTTGCAAATGACAACAAGTGAAAAGAACAGATTAATTTAGACTACTGCTTTTGTGCAGTACATTTGTTGTGAGATGCCTCTAAGTAGGTTGGGTACAGAAGAAAAAGGCAGATTGCAAATGAATGTGGTGTTCTGCATGTCTGAAAGGACAATCAGTGAAGCAAATACGGGTTGCTAAAAATATTCCCACTTCTGCTTTGTTTCTATACATAAAAATCAACTATCAAATGTGACTCTTTATAGCAAAAGAACACTTGATCTGGATATTGATTAGGAGTCTTAGCACATGGAGGGAGAATGAAACTTTACCTAAGTTTATCAGAACCCTGAGAATTTAGGATGGTTTTTTTCATGTTCTTTTTCTGCTGCTTTTGTTTCAAACAAACTCAAATCAAAATGACAAAAATAACACAGTTATTTGAAACTGGTCAAACTTGGAAAGGACACAAAGCTCATGCTTCACTGCTGAGAAGAAATACTGTATCACAAAGTTTCTAGGTATCATTCAAAGATTGGGTTTGGTGGTTTACTCTAATGCCAGAAGTTTCCATGGTTGGGAGGGGCTTTAAGCAACCTGGTTTAATGGAAAATGTCACTGCCCAAAGCTGGGAATGACGGAAATAAAGGATCTCTGCAGTCCCTTCCAACCCCAACCAAACTATGCTAGTATGATTCTATGCCTTCCCACACCTGTAGGCTTTTTTCCCCCACTCATGAGAAGGTTAATTTTTAATTTTTTAATAATAAATACAATATTCAAGAACATATATGCACATGCTGCAACAAAATAAACCTAAAAGCATAACAGCAAAAAAGTCAGTAAACCCAGTTTAAGAAAATTCTTTCAGATTATTAAGTGTATGGTCTTACCCCTTAGGGACAAAACTACTCTGCCCATGCAAGCAGCTCTCCAATGCATTTTCCTGGCTTTACGTTCACCTGCCAAGTCTATGGCAAAATTTTATTTTTGTGATTTCTTTTCTCATTTATTGCTGGATATGCCCTATACCTGTAAGTTGGTTTCAGATGGTGACAGAGGTGTGCCCAGGAGAAGATCTGCCTCATAATACAAGATAACATAAGTCCAACAGAAGAGATCCCAGTAGTTTCACCAATACCTACAACAGTAGTTGTATTGTCATATAATCAGAGGAAGGTTTGGGTTAGGAGGGGTCTCATACATCTTAGCTTTTTGGTCTACCAGTGCACATTGCCAGGTCATGTTGACCTTCTCATCCATCAATATCTCCAAGCAGCTCTCCTCAGACCTGCTCTCAAATATTATGCACACACCTAATTTGATAAGAGGTTTGTAGAATCCCCCACACAGGTAACACATTAAAATGAGTTTGGCAGCTCTTCATATGGCACACTGGCTCCTCTAGGTTCTTTCACATAATGAATATATTCTACAAAAATTTTGTAGTATAAATTCAATATGAAGGACCCTGGATAGTTAAATATAGAACACATGCAACAATCAGGCAAAACAACTCATAGAAGAAATATCAGAGCTACTTTGTTAAGGGGGAAGGTCAGGGTCTCAGAGGATTACCAGTTGCTGCTATCTTCAAAGCAGATAAGGGCTTCTGTGAAGGAAAACCCCCTATTATTAAGGGTTTAAATTTCACTATATTAATCTGAATTTGATTTTTACTGTTTTCAAGAAACTGCAGACATCCTTGAGAAGCTGATAAACGCTTCAGTCAACTTGTAAGTAAAGAAGACGAGTACAGTCCTTAGGCACTTACTGGACATATAGTAGGTGACAACTGGTAATGATCATTCTGTTCCCTTGTTCTGTGCAATATGGTGCCCTGAGGGGAAACCCAAAGCAGCCTGGTGTGGCAGCTAAGAGCCCCAGAAGACCAAATGGTCCTGCCAACACACATTAGCCCACTTGCCATAGCACAGCTAACTGGAACTAACTATAGACTGAAGAACAAGGGAATAATCTGCGCTCTGTGGATCAACATCATGATACTAAAGCATTCATAGATGATTTCTAGCCAAAGCCAAATGATTTTTTTTAGTTGCCTCCTCAGAAAAACTTAAATTAATATGGAATTTCTTTATTCTTTAGTCAGAGCATAGAAATCAAGGCAAAATAGTTATAATGGGAGAATGAGTGCAAAACTATAAAATATATCAGGTAGATATACACTTCCATATATCATTATGTAGATATCAGATAGGCTACAGAGGTAAGACAAAGAAACACTAAACTTTCTCTTTATCCTTTGCTCCAGTGTCTAACCATTTTAGCCTAAGTTTCCCTAAAAAACTGTTGATACTTTCTTTCTTCCAGAACTCACAAGAGCACAGCACCTTAAGCAGGAACACAAGATGCTAGGTTGCAAGCTGAAAGGATTATTATCTTTACTTCAAGAGGTCAGCAAATAATTATAATTAGATTATCTGACCTTAAGAGAATATGTCTAATCCATTAGCTAGAGAAGGATGACTCTCTCTCCCCAGTTTTTTTTTTTTTTAATTCTATACACAGCCTTCCTATTCCATAATAAATAGAATTTACAGCACATGGGGTAAAAAATGTACATATTGATGCTGGCTCATATGACTTCCTTCCAAGAGGAATAATTTTTTTTTTTTAAATTTTCACTAAGAATTCAGAATAAAGGCAATCACATTTACTACAGCAGTCTTCAGATTTGTCTTCAAAATCACAGAATTCAGAGCTAACACTAAATACCAATGACACGTATGCCGCTTAGGGCATAGTTTTCTTATGTATAATGATCCTTAGAGACATGATCCAATTTCTGTAGCAAATTTGTGTATATTCTTAGACCCCATCCTGACATTGTAAAGTAGTGTAAAACTTACTTCTATGCCTATTTCAAAAATAAAGAGATTATATTTATCAGTGGAAGAAAATTCCTGTCTGTTTCTGGAAGCTGGAGGGGAACTAGTGTTTATGAAAATGTCTGATTAAGGTAACAGCCAATCCTAACTCAAAATTTGACACTTATGTGATTTATAATGAAATTCCAAAAATCTCATGGTTACTACTGCAAATACTACTTGATAAAACTTATGACGGGGGGAAGGGTTTGTAACTTACAAATGACACAGTGGAATTAGAACCAAACTTAATAATAATTTGAAATCCTAGGATTGATTTTGATTTAAAAATATGTGGAAATATTTGTACAATAAAACAGGAAACCTAACTGTATTTAACATAAAGGCACTATTTGAAGTATTGAATCTAACCTATGCTTCTAACAAGAACAGAATTATCTTTAGTTCTGAGGAAATTGAATAAGGACTAAACCCACAATGTTTCATTTCTGAGAGAAAAACATCATAATTCAAGCCTCTGAATCAATGGCAATAATCTACTGCACTGAAATAAATTCAATAAAATATAAGCTTTTCCCCAATGATGCTGGCCTGGTGCCATCCCAGCTCTTTGTGCACAACCTTCACCAGGTTCTTCTTTCATAGTCTACAAATGTAGGATTAAAACCTCACCTGCATCCCGCTTCCCTTTGTCTCCTCTTTACAGTCTAAATTGGCTTTCCAGAGGAGAGTCTACACCTTCTTGGCTCATCTCAAAGAGGAACCAGCCCTCACTGCAGCCCCCAGACACACTCAGCATAAACACTGGATAACCAAGCAAAGCAGTCTCCTGCCTCTTCCTGGCTGCACTCACCATTGCAACAAGTTTTCAGAAGCGAGAGTTGAAAGGCAATCACCTCAACCAAGCACAAAGGCAGCTGTGTGTGTGCAAAGACAGGAACTAAGCTCTTGCACAGCATTTCCCTAAGTAGATTCACCCAGCAGATGCTTTCTCCCCTTGCACTGGCAAGCCAGTTTCAGTCTGCTGGTCCTGGGAGCCCCAAGGTTGGTGGATGGCTGAGCTAACAAGCCCTGCTGCAAAGCAGAGTGTGCTTGCTCAAGCCTAGCGCAGTGCTTGTGCAGCCTCACAGCTCATATCAGCAACTGGAATGATTATCATCCCAGAGACTGAAATAAAGAAAAAAACTCATAAAATGTTTCTCATTTAAGGATGTGCGCAGATTTTACTACAATATAGTGGAAACCCAGTCTGTCCTACAGCACACTACCTGAGTTCAGCCCACAGCCTCCAAACCCCATAAGATTTTGGAGGGGGACCTGAAATTGTGTTGGTTATCCCCACAGTTCACTCCTTTGAATTTTTCCAGTATTTTGGGTGTAGAAAATAGCTATTTACCCTTTCAAGTGAAAGTGATCTGTTAGTGGATTCCTGCCTAAATGGCAGAAGGTAAAAGATGTGGAAGAGCATCAGCAAAAGCCTGCCTGTGCAGATTCAGCTCACTCCCTCTAGATCAGGGCAGTCCCAGTCACTTTTCCAATTCCCATATCCAGGGACGGGCTAGTACTAAGTCCTACTTCTTGCCCTCTCAAAGTCCATATGAGAAATAAAAAAGTACAGATGAAATACATCCTTTGTATACCAGGAGTCTAGTGATGGTTTTGGAGGTAAAAGTGCCAACTATAATGCAGTCAAGAATTTCAGATCACATCCAGGTGGGCTATAGGCCCTACCACCAGGATCTGCAGATGCCCTACCAGAGGACTTTGAGCTTTATTTCACTTCCAGAACAGAGACTGAAGCTCGAACTTTCAGGAAATAACTCAGATTTTAGGAAATACTTCTGAATTTCAGAACATGTTATTTCTTGAAATTACTATGTTTCCATACCCTGTTAGATCTATGACCTTGCTGAGACCTGAGACACAACAGCACAGCCACAGAACTGTCATAAGATATTTACACTGCTTGTCCTTTGCTACTGCTTTAGTTACCCACAGATTTCTTTTTAAACAGCCTCTTAATGAAATGCCAGTGTATTAAAGGGCTTGCATAACAGTCACTGAATTTAAAACCCAAGTGCCTGGCTACAACATCAGTAAAAATATTAGCAGAGCACTTCCTTATCATATACAGCGTCTCTTCATCCCTCTCCTTGTGTTTCATTTATGATTCTAAGTTCTATTTTTGAAGTTGTAAGTCAGAAACAGACGGCATACGGCACTATATAATTAGGAATGGAAAAGTCCCTGCAGCCTTTAGACTCTTAGAAGAAAATATATTTAGAAGCTTGAATATCTTCCTATTCACACAGTTTCAATAGAGGATGCATCAGCATTTCCTTTTTTAAAATCTCTCCCTTTCTTTTTCTTAAAGGCCTTAAACTCAGCTGTAAGACTGCACCCCAGACACAAAATTGGCTAAAAAGCAGTTTATTTATTGTTTAAAGGACTTTGGATCCTTTCTGCATTCTACTCTGTTTCTGAGAACTTCCTGGACAAAGCTGGGGCTCTCTCTGAGTTAAGCCTTTTTGCCACTCCAAAGAGATCCTTTTGTCCTTTTAGGTGGAATGTCTTTGGAATGCCTTTATCACAGGGTGTCTGGTTTAGGGAGTGTGTGTGTGTGTATATATATATATACACACACATACTTCTTGGCTGAAAATATTCTCCAACCCAATATCTGAAATCTGACCTCAAAGATACATCATATTACATCAAAACCGGCACACTGAAATCCCAGAGATATCCAAGCCAGCACAGATACTGACAGAGTAGATCTAGAGTAGAAATCCAGCCAGTTCAATATCTTCCATATGTCTACAGCCAATTACCACAGCTAAATGGCAATATTAATGCAGCTCTGCAATGCTGAGCTCATTTAGCACTACTGTGAGCTCCTGCACATCCTGACATGCAGTGATTGATTTCAGGAGGGGATCATTAGTGGCTCCCAACAGGAACAGAAACAGAAAAGAGAGCAGTCACAAACCTTTAGTACTAAACCCTGTTCAGCAGATTAAAACCTCGGCCCCTGGTAGCAGGATTGCTGCAGGCACACACCGAGGCAGCAAGGAAAGACAGCCAGCAAGGAGACCTGCACCGGAGCTGCCCTGCTGAACATTCTGACCACATCTCTACCAAACACCCAGTGGCTCACACAGAGATCCAGCCCTTGGCCTAAAGAAGACAGTGCTGCCCCTATGGCCAGAATGATCCCACTATAGGGAAGCCTGGAACTAAAATGTGTGGAATTAGGTGTTTGCTCATCTTAAAGATAAAAGCTATGTGAAGTGATAAACCAGACCAGGGCTCCATCTAGTCTGGGTTTCTTTCCAACTGTGGTCCTTAGCAGATGGTAAAGGAAAAATATTAGCACAGTTTTTTACCCAGAATACATTTTCAGCTGCTGTACCTTCCAAAAATACTTTTTTTCTTTTTTCCAATTAATATCCCTGGATAATTTCTTTTACACTAATTTAACCTTTTTCAAAACTCATGAAAACTCAACATCCCCACTGTTTTTTTATCAATGAATCTCACAGCTTTGCTACCAGCTAAAAATTCTCCTTGTGGTTATTTCAACCTGCGGTCTACTAGTTTTATTTAATGTCCCAAAATCTTCTTGTGAGGAGAGCAGACATAGGTTCTCTGGTCATCATAATCTCCTACATGTGACGCCTGATTTTTCATCCTAAAGGGCCTTGCTAGACAAGCTCTTCAAGCCAAAGGCATATAGCTGAACTACTGGTAACACTGATTTAATTTCAGAGATGGAAACACCACCACTCATCTTTCTATATACCTGAATGCCTCTTGGCTGTAACACCTACAGATTTACAACTGAACTCTGAAATAAAATGGAAAGTTAAAGTCAATTTTTTCTATCATCCTTTTGTTCTTGACAAAAATGGTATTGGTTTATGCTGAACAAAAACAAAATTGAATAAACAAAAAGATTAGGCAGTCAGAGAAACTAAAAACAAAACAACAGTCTGCTCTCTCCAAGGTCATCTCAGTAAAACACTTTCATTGCCTGTTGTTTCCATCACTGAAACTGTTGCACTTTGTATAACGCAATGCTGTCTTAAGATTGCAGTCTTAATATCCCATTCCCACATTCTAAATCAGCTCCTCACCCGGGAAGCATCCTCAAAGCAAGATGGCAGAAATTCTTCCTGCTGCTTTGACTTGATGATATCTTTACATACATTACAGAAATTTACAAGAGCATATAGCAACAGGCCAGGGGGTGATGACTTTAAACAGAAAGAAGGTTGATTTAGATTAGATATTGGGAAGACCATTTGGAAACACCCTTTACTGTCAGGATAGTGAGGTACAGGTTGCCCAGAGAAGCTGAGGATGCCCCATCCTTGGAAGCGTTCAAGGCCAGGTTGGATGGAGCTTTGAGCAACCTGGTCTAGTGAAGGTGTCCCTGTCCATGGCAGGGGGGTTGGAACTAGAGGGTTTTTGGACCTTCCAATCCAAACCATTCCAAGATTCTAGGTGATGAAGTCTAACAACCATAGTAACATATGCAGGTCCATGTGTAAGATTGCTGCTGCACAGTCCTCAGGACGTCCATAAAGAGGAGACCCTGGTCCACAGTCTGTACTTTACTTTCAAAACACCTCACTCACTGCAAGGCTGCTCTGGCCCACGTAACCTTTACTTGTCTTTGAGGAAGTGAAAGACCCTTGAGAGGAAAAAAAAAACCACATTGATTTCAGAGCCCCTTCAGTTTAGTGGTCTGACTAGTCCTCTGGAAGCTGGAGTCTCACATTCCCCAGAGAGAGGACAGTGAATGCAGGTTCCCCCCAAAGGTGATTTTTGCCACTACTTTTTTGAATTAAGGCAGCCCTGATTTGCTCTTTTCCTTTGGCACTTAAAAGCCATTTGGACCTAAATTTGTACCAAAAAATGTTTGCTCAGCTTCAGTATAATATTCTTAAGTCTTCTTAGACCTGGAATTTGAAGATAGCAAAATTTATGCAGTGATGCAGCCCAACACTCCATTGAGAAATGATCACAAGGGCAACGGAGACTTAAGAAATAGGTTATTTAAATTACTACAAGCCAAATAAAGAAACAGTGTAATTTAAATATGTTGACACATGCACTGAAAACTTTTAAAAATGTAATGCTGCCAAATGCAGTAATTATTTATATTTTAAATTCCTGATTAAAAAAAATCACTTGGTAAAGAGATTCAAGGCAATTTTTAGCTGTAGGAATGAATTTCTTACCAAAATGTCAAAACTAATACCATGCAATGATCATTCATATAATTTAAGAAACTTCAGCTTCAAATAATAATATTTCTTATGAAAATGATTACAATAATAGTGTCCCACTATTGATTTCTAAATCAATATTAATTTTGAAATTTGGAACAATATTGACTTGGTATTATTTCAAATCTACTCATAAAGGCAGAATGCAAGATGGTCAATAATATTCAGGTGCTAAAAATGTCAGTATATTCTAAATCAGCTGCAAATGTAATCCTCTAAATCTTTGCCATTGGAAAAAAATAACAAAAGAAAAACAACCTATGCAGATAAAATTTCTCATATATCTACTTGATGGCTGAGCCAACAACACTAAAATGAAGTTCTGTTCTTTCTGTGTGTGATAAAAATCCAAGAGGTTAAAAACGTCTCACATACAATCCCCATGCAGCACAAGGAGAGAAGCAAAAGCCCACTCAGTCTGATGCCTCCCAGAAGAGCTGCATCTCCTAATACTCACTTTGAGCATGGGGAGTAGTTATTAACTGATGGTAGCTCATCTCACAGGGTGTAGCTACATGGGCTTGAGGGGAGGAGCACCTGACACCCATTCAATTTGTACACAGACTCAAGCATAAACTTCTAGAATAAAACTCAAGTATAAGTACATCTACAGCAGGAGGACCTCTTCTTTCATCATTTATTTTCCTTTATCACAAACATCCTGAAAACAGAATGATACCCTGTCACTGCATAATGAGTTTGGAGGTACAGATGTTCTAAATCATTTATAATGAAATTATTTTCTGTGCCATCAAGCTCTCAGTTATTGCTTGGCCAGAATAACTCAAGGCAAATTAACTCTCTTGCTAGGTAAGCCACACCTGTGGTAATTTTGTACAGAGTTTATGATCTTACACTTCCCACGTTATTCATTTCAAAATGTCCTCTGCATAATTAGCATCCTCTTCAAACAGAGTTTGGGACTCCAATACACAAACATACATCCAGGTAAAGCTGCTGGGTTGGAAGTGAACCAGACACACAAGTATAAAAGACAAATCAAAATAATTGTCCAAACATAGAAGAAAATTTTGCACTTTGCATATCTGCTTCCCACCTCAACTTACTGGAAATGAAGCACAACTTTACTAAAAGCAAAAGATTTTCAGCAGTGCAGAACAGACACAGGCACAAGGAGACTGAGACCAGCAGCTCCACCAGGTTAATGCCTGCAGACACTGCCCAGCCAGCAGCCCCAGCCAGCCCACAGCTGTGTTTAAATGTCTGTGTTCCATGGCAGCAAGGGGATGGCTGAGGAAGCAGACAGGGAAGCATGGGCAGGACAAAGCAGGAAGGGGAGGGGGCATGCGAAGGGTGGGCAGGATGCTGGGACTGGAAGGGGATCCATAAGCATTCTCTTAAATGCGCTCAAACTTGTATCAAATTTTATTAACCTCTTGCAAGAATTATAGGAACTAATGTTTACTTTTTCTATTCCCCTCTCCCAAAATATTGCCCCACCCTGCATTTCTTCTCCCTCTATATTTCTCATCCAGCTTAATCCTCAGTTTTGATTAGCTCTTACCACATTTTTCCATTCCTCTGTCCGTTCTCTAACTCCCAAGTTATCTTCAGTCTCTCTGCGTCTCGTCTCCTGCCAGTGCCATGAACGATGCTTTCCTTCAGCAACTACTCCTACTAGCAGCCGAGTGCTGGAGTTCCCAGTACATCCAGCACTGCTGCTGGCTCGGCTGGATCCGAGCAGCTCTGGCAGCCTCTAATGGTGGCCAGAACGAAAATTGCTGCTCCCACGACAAGGACTCATATCTGCCTGTCAACAGCTGAGGCCGGAGTGGAACACTGGAGAGGTGAAGGATGAGCAGAAGGAGGTGTAGGTAGCTGTGGGGTGTTGTGAGAGGAAGGTGTTGGGATAAAGGAAAGGGAAAGAAAACAAATCTCTGTAAAGCCTAGGATGAATGAGGGCATCGGGAAGCAGCCAAACTCCTCCCAGCTGCAGGGCTGCTTGGCAGGTACTGGAAGTGCCGCGGGCCAGGTGCTGTAGGTGTGGTGAGGGCAGGGACAGCTCTGGCTCTGCAGCCCTGACTTACCCTCAGAGCCCCTGGTCCAGCTGTCCCCAGTGCCACGGGGGCTGTGGGCCCAGAGCCCGGGGAATGGCAGCACTCTGGGCCAGGCTGCGGCGTGTCCAGCCAGGGGACAGCCGAGACACTGACCTGGGACCAAGGTGTGCTTTGCCTGCTGAAGGCACTGAAATGCTCAGCTGTTCCTCAATCCGAGTTAAAATCCTCCCAGCTGACACCAGCAGAGACTGCAGCACATTCAGGTTTGTGCAGGAAAACCAGTTACAACAGATAACCCAGGAGGCAATCCCAGGTTCAGGATTTTTACAAGTGCTTTTCATCTGGGGCTCTCAAAGGGTTTTGCAAATATGAACTCGTTTTAGCTTCACAACAACCCCCGTGAGGCAAAGATAATGATCACTGTATCCATTTTACAAATGGGGAAACTTGAGCACAAAAGAAGAAAAGTGTTACCAAAGATCAGGCCCAGCAAGTTGAGCACAAAACGAGCAGCACTGTGCTTGCACCGACAAGCAGAAAACCCTCCCTCCTGCTTAGGTGTGATTGGAATAGCTATTCCCAGCATAGGTGCAGCCTTAAAACAAATGGAGGAGGAGAAAACACATTGTTCAGTAAGTTCAGTAAGAACCTCCACCAGCTTCAGAGCATCAGTACCATTAGGTTGCATACAACACAGCTGCAACTCAGAGTAGAGTGCAGAAAGGTACCTCACAGAGAAAACACCAAGCTGGTTGTGTTGCTATCATTTGGAGGAACATACAGGCTGGCATGACATGAGTAGCACATAGAAACAAAGTTTTCCTACATCTTGCAAATTTGACACTGAAACTCCAATATTCTGGGGCACCCTTGCTCTAACAGCTGCAGTAAAAGTGCAGTAAGGAATGTAACAATGATGATGTACTGTCAGAAAACATGTCTTGGCTAAAGTCTGAAAGTCCAAATTCTTTATGCAAACCGCAGCCAGGAGTGTTGACAGACTATGAACTGTCTCACCATGTACTAGTGGTTTTGGCTGTCAGAAACAAAATGTTGACCAAGTTTTTTCTTAGAATATTTAAAATTAGATATTTGCTGCTTAAAAGGAACTTTTTTATTTTTTTTTATGGTCACTTAAGTCAGTTTATTTTTTAATCTAAAATAGTATTTTCAGGTTTCATTAAAATTGAAAGAAATGAAAAATTCAGTGGCACCCTAGAGTGTTACACCTGTTGAATACAGGAAGAGATGTGAATTTTTTTTCCTTGACTAATACTAGAGTCCACAGAAAGCTGATGGTTTCTAAGGTATGCAACCACAGAAAGCTTCTTCCAGATGAATTGTCACTGAGCTACCTAAACTCGTAACTGCAGTATTAATGCAAACATGTTGATGAAACAATCACTTAGATTTGGCTGCATGATGCTGTTCTGCTACTGCAGCACTCTGGGGTGACTGTAATTCAGACAGGATGGGTAATGAAAGAACTCTTTGGAGAGAGACCTCCAGTTAACCAGTTCAGTACCACTGCAGGGAATTTCCAGTGCAATGGGCATTACATAAGCTAGAGTCCTAGTACCATGCTAATTTGCTTCAGAGTTAGTCACAAGCAGTGGAATTCAATTAATGGAAAACAGCTCAGAAATGTACGGGGGAAGAAGGTACTGATGCTTTGTGCTACAAAGGAAAACTTCTGTAAAAATGTCCATCACCGATGTCTATAAAGAGTCTATAAAATTCATCAGCTTCAAATACCACAATGCAGAGAGGTACCTTTCATTACTCATTAACTTCTATCCTCTTTACCTGACAATTTGGCTGTTAAAAAATAGTTTCACTTTCCTTGTATCTCATAAAAGGATTTTTACAGCCTATAACCCTATTTTCAAAATAGGAAAAGCATAATATAAATAATGATAAATAATACAGTATAAACCAATTCAGAGACACACTGGGGATCTGCAATACTGAAGAAAGAATGCAAAATTCACATAGGAAAATGAAAGAAAAAAGGATGCAGCCAACCAAAAATGAAGTGGTGCAGAGGACAGAGAACAAAATTACATGGTCCAATATTCCACTGATGGTAAGATATATAAGTTGTTAACTTAATATGTGCACTACAGTAAGATGTGTTCAACTTTGAAAATAACGTAGGAAAATCAGATTTGGATTTTGTGACCTGCCTTTTTCATGTAGATTGCACATGGTAATTCTTTTTATTTTTCAATTCCATGGTAGCTCAAAAAAGATACAGCTACACAGACAAACAGAGTTAATAAGATCAAATTTCCTAACACAAACCAGGACAGAGTGAACAGTCAATATTTCATGATCTAATTTATGACTGTCTGCAAAGCAAGCATGCTTTGCCTAATAGGGTGAATGCCTCTTTATTAACTTACTGCTAAATTATGTACTGAACTAATAGCATTGTCAAAGGCCTGTAAACAGCGCAGATATGAATCAGTGTTTTGTGGCAGCACCATAATTATAACAACATCCTGAACAAGCCGTGTGCCATTGCAACGCGCATAGACCTGGTACTGATAGGCTTAGTACAAGATCAGAAGTTAACAGGGACTTAGGCAGCTAATCACAAAGCAGACACACTTCTGTTTTCATATATAAGGATGGTGGAGTAAAGCCAATTCCCCAGCTGTAGTAGAGGCACATGACACGCTTGTAAAGAACACGATCCCGCCTGGGAAGGGCTCTTAACATTAATCTGAAAAGGCCTCATAGCATCATTTTCAATTCAGTTTTTAGCAAGCAATCTAGAGCTACAAGTGGACACCAAGTGGTAACAACTGTGTGCCTGCTGCTGGAAAGATCTGGACTTCAGTGTTTTTTAATTCCAGTTTTCAAGCTTTGAATTAATAGCATGAAATCACAGTTTTTCCTCTCTGTTTCATTTTAGTGAAACACAGACTTATTTTAAAATTTTGATCAGGACACAATCTTTTTTTTCCCCCCCCACAAATATCCATGAGACAGGGTCTTCAGAGTTCCTCTGTTGCTACATATAGCTACATAAATTTATAATCTTTGACACTTGACAGCAGTTTAGTTGACAACATGGCACAGAAACATGAGAGAAGGAATCACTACTCTATTCCAAACTTTCTCCAAACATGATTTACTGGATGACCGAAGGCAAGTTATTTTGCTTCTTGTCTCCTGCCATTAGCATGTGTGTAATGCTCCTTTCCTCACACCAAGTCACTTTGAGAGCTAAGGGCAGGAGGGAAATCCAATGGGGAAAACTGTCAGGGTGACGACTGGGCAACACAGCATGCCTAAAAAATGCTGCAGTTTTACAACACAAAATCTCCTAGCAGTCAGTAATTAAAGAAAAGGAAAGATACATTAACTAATGAAAGAACATCAATGCACAGCCTTAGAACATTTTAACCTATGACATTCAGCTAGCTGGGGCTACCAGTGCTGTTTCTGATTAGTCTGCCAAAGGTAACTCTCAATTGATCTGATTTTTCTCAACATGTTGAAGTTCTCCTTACAAATGTCTGTGCTTTTAAGGAAAAACAATTGATAGGTTCACAAATGGGAAGAGATTGGAAATCAGTTTCCTAGAAGAAAGAATGAAGGAAACAGCCACAGGTCTGGGCAGCTAACCAGGGCACTGTGCATCCTCCCAGGCACAGCCAATTTCTTCCCTTGGACTCAGCTCCCGTATCAACCCTCTTTCCTCTTGAGTACATCTCAGGCTTAAATATCAAAATAACTTCTGGTTCAACATTAACCCTTGAAAGTGAAGCTCAAGACTGTCCAAATCTACCTCAAAGTCCCCCTCATTAATATTCTGTCACATATGCAATAACTGACTTGAGTATCATAGGCTCAGTAAGATTCCTGTGACCAAGTCATTGGTATAAAATGTCAGATTTGAATTCTTGTTCCATACAAGATGGTTTTATTTACTTTTTTAGATCCTAAGACCTTTAAAAACTCTCATTTTCAAACTTGTCTTTTCAAGAAGGAAAAGTGCATTTGTGATAGCAATATATAAGAAACCCATCTGACCCTCTCTTTCCTGTAGAGCAAGAAAGCTTTTTGAGAAAGTTAGCTCTACCATAAAATCAAATTTAGACTGCAAGAAACTATAATCAGCAAGACTGATTCTTGACTCAAAATAGTTTTGATTCATGATTGCTAAAAATGTATTAATATTTTGTGAGTCTGTGCTCTTTTAAACTTGATCATAATTGAAAGCTTTGCGTCATTCTTTAAGTCATTTTCTTCCCCCCAATAAAGTTCTGCCACTAAACTGTGCTTCTAGTTCCAAAAGCTGATCCCTCTTGTTTCCACAGAAAGATTAATGTGTTGCCTTTTAGAAGCCAGAGGTTCACTTATAATGGATGATCCAAAAGAAGTAACTACTGAATATGATACATTGAAGTTCTTTGCTTTATGTAGGCAAATGAAAGAAACACTGTTTTTTTTTCTCTGACACAAATACAAATAAAACAAGGCACTGAGCCCTAAGTACTGGAATTCTCTTTCTTCCAGAGAAGAAAAGTCCAAATTCAGAGCTTCTATATTAAAAAGTAGATGTTTGCCCATTGACAACCAACATTAATGAGACAGAAGAGGAAGTTTTTATGCATCAAAAGTCTTAAAAGATCAAACTGTAGAGAGAAATTCTTTTTCAACTCAGTGGGAATGACTGCTACTTTCAGAGGGTTTATATTCTCTGTCTATCCCTGACTTGAAACTCCAGTCTTCAGAGAAATATGGCATGAAGCATTCAGAGAAAAAAATAATCTCCATTTAGTTCCAAGGTTGTTATAGTCCCATTTAGCTAAACAATTGAATCTAAAATTGTTCTTAAAATTCCATCAAGTGATATATTTTATATTATTTACTACATATGTAACTTACACTATATCCGCAGCTTTATTCTGCAAGATGAAGCAATAGTGTACTGATCTAAATGTCTTCTAAAATCTGAGTTGCGCAGTGTGATGGTTCTTACACTGTTCTACAGCCAGTAGAACAGGGAATTTCAGGGAGAGTAGTACATAAACATATCCATTAGTACTTCCTTGGGGAGAGCACTAGTGGGGGTGCTGGTCACCCCGTCTGGTGACCAGCAACAGGACATGAGGAAAAGGAACAAAGCTGCTCTGGGGAAATACAGACTAGATATGAGGAAAAGATTCTCCACTCAAAGCATGGTCCATCCCTGGAAGAGGCTTCCTAGCGAAATGGTTGCAGCACCACACCTGACAGAGCTCAAGGAGCATCTGGACAATGCTCTCAGTTACATGGTTTAGTTTTAGTAGTAGTCCTGAAGTAAGCAGGGAGTTGGACTCAATTATCCTTATTATCCCTTCCAACTTGAGATGTCCTGTGGTTCTGTGCAACTCTGGTTTTTGAAACTTCAAGAAGTCTCTCAAAAAAGGGAATTTTTATGAAGATGAGTGAAATCTAAAGTGACTGATAATTATAGCTATTTTTAAAGCAGAGATATAGGTCATGAAGGGACACAAACCTGTACTATACATTGCACCTATTGTCAATAAAAGGAATAAAAGGTTTTCCTCCACTAAAGGAAAGCTCCAGGAATTTAATCACCTTTGTTGCAGTCTTACACTCAGGTTTTATTCACAAGAGTAATCTGTGAATAAATCTGGAGAACAATTCAGGTTGGAAGGGACCTTTGGAGGTCATTTAGTCCCATCTCCTGCCCAAAGCAGGACTAATTTGAAAGGTCAATCATATAGCTTAGGAATTTATCCAGATGAATTTTGAACCTCTTGGAGAAGAAAGATTCCATAATCTGATGGAATCACAAGTTACATTAAAGAGATCTCTTTTTTTTGTCCTCAGACACAAGTGGAATTTTCCTTATTGCAACATGTGACTGTTGCTTCCTGTCCTTTCTTTGTGCATCTCTGCTCACCTTGATGCTGGTCTAAGGTGCTGCCAGAGCACACTGCTGGCAGAGGCCAAATTTAAGAACCACAGTGTCATTTAAGTTGGAAAGCATCTCTTGAGAGCCCATTGTCAAACCCTCTTCACTGAAGCAAGTTTACTTGCTTCAAGTTGTCCAGGAACATGTTTAACCATAAAATATCTCCAAGGATGGATACCACACAACTTCTCTGAGTTACCTGTGTCCAGCAACTCTTACCATAAAAAAAGATTTTCTTGATGATAAGATGAAATTTCATGTGCTTGTTGTCTGTTGCTTCTTGCCCTGTTACTGGACACTGATAAAAGTCTGGCTTCTTTATCTTCACTCCCTCCCATCAGGTGTTTATATCTGATATTTATGTACTTGTACATCTACCACTGAAGAATTATGCCTTCCCAGGTGCACTAGGCTGCATTTGCTTTTGTTGGATTTCGGTGAAACTTCAGTTGACCTACTCCTCCACTGTCAACCCATACATTCATGTAAAATATTCCCAAGGTTCTGGAGCATGAAGTCAATTTCTTACAGGTTGCTTTCATAGTCTTACTGTTTGAAGAACTTCACTCAGCTAAGGTAGATCAAAGGGACATCATGTAAAATGCAGTGGAAGTGATTTTACAGCCTTTTATGATTAAAACCAGACAGCAGATATAGAAGCCAGTTCAGACAGCCCACACTGCTATATAATGTAGATTATCTTCAGGTAGAGTGTGAAAGAAAAGTAGACAAAAAAGGTATATATTTTTTCAGCCAATAAACACCAATCTCCCATTCTCAGATAATTAAAATTTGGGATTTTGCTAAGAAACCTGTTATCACTACCCTTAGTAGTTGTTTTTGCATGTTGTTAAGCTTTTGTTCCTACAGAGTGGCCCCAGCTGATAAACTCTCTGTTATCAAAAATTAATTATTGTGTAAGTCAGTGAAGACTGTCCCAGGATATGGCCCTTCAGGGACATATCAGTAATGACCAGTGATAACTACATTTTCAGGTGTTCCTAAAAAGTGACAGAATTGTGACTTTGCAGCAAAGTGAAACCCATTTGCCAGATAAAACAAGGAAAGGAGAATCTTCCTAAAATCTGAGAGTAGGAAGAATGCCCATACCAAATATATGTTTAAAACATTATATAAGTCTTAGTAATAAGATAATTATAGTTGTACTGCTAAACTTAGATTACAAAACACAAAGTTTGCCATATCTAATCTTAAAAACGATTAATGAATTTCCTTAGTATGCTACTTTTTCTGGGTTTAGAAGGTCTTTCCAAGATGTTTACAACACAGAAATAATCATGAGTAGAATCTACAGCAGTTGTTTAATACAGGGATGAGTTATGAAATATTTGATTTTTTACAAAGATAGCAGAATACTGCAATTGCTTCTGTCTTCTTAATAGCTTGAACTAAAAAGGTTTTCATATGTAATTAAAAATTCTCTAAAAAGATACCATTGCTTTTTGCAAGGAATTCTTTTTTTAGTAGAAAGACAGTTTCAGGTTTAAGACCCCTTTTATGTTGTTCATCATGTCTATTTTATATGATTTCCAAACACTGCTGTTTTTTCATGCTGCGTTTTCCATGAAGCTCATCTGGCCCAACACAGACATTACATTACAGATCAATACAGCTGGACTAGGCAAAGAAACTCCTTTTCATTTGAGTCACTAATGAAAATAGAGGCTCTTTTATTCTTCTGTTCTATTTTAGGCATTGGCTTTAGGATGAAATTAATCACAACCTAGAAATGCTTAGGTTTTTCTTGAGACTAGCTTAGGAGTAGATAGCTGCATTTTAGTCATAAAGTTACATGATATTAGTCCCATTCCTTTTACCTGTAATCTCAGTTAAAACTAAATTCTTCAGGCACTGCCAACCACCATGACTCCTCATCACTATCATAGTGAAAAAAAATAAATCATTTCCAAAATCAAATTATTACTGTAGCATAAGAAATATCTCAAATTTGCTCATTAAACTGGCCAATTCCCCTTACTTTTAGCTTTGAATTAAAGGAAAAGGCTTCAGGAAAAATGTTGTTACCATCTGGTACATTTTATGAATTTTAGAGCATCTGTTTTTGGCAAAGGCTCTCAGAGCTGATTTCAATGCTGAAACCATGAAAGCATCAAAATTTTATCCCAAGTTTTTCCAGTTAAACTGGCTTTTTGGGAGCATTAGCAGGCTGCACAACCAACAGCAAGATGGCAGCTTCTTTGATAGATGGAAGCCTTTCTGCATTTGGTCCATAAGGAAAGACCATTACAAGCACTTCTATGGTTCCCCTTGTTTAAGGGAGATGCTGCCATGTATTTGAGAACGCCATCAAGGGATCTGTAGGTTTGTTTCAGGCTCTAAAGCAACAGACCACTCCGGAGATGACTCACAACATACAGCAGAGCCATCACATCCTCATGGAACAAAATAATGTTTGGAAACAGCAGTAAACACATCTCACTACTGCAGCCAAATAACAGGAAGCACCTACAAATAGCTATGATTATTTAGAAATGGCTTTGTAGTTTGGGAAGTCTTGATAGCTTAATGTATAAGACCAATGCGTAGCTCTTGAGCCATGACCACACAAAGGCCAGGCAGAGAAGACTTGCATGATGATATTCAGGTTTCCTCCTGCTGCCCCCATCTCACCTTTTGCACTAAAGTAAATACCTGCTACTAAGAAGGAGGTGGCACCATCAAGTGCTCTCTCTAATACAGGATTTAACTACCCTTATTCAGTTGCTCTAAGCTCCTTCAGTCAGCTGTCTTAGCAGAAAGGAGACTCCAGTCATGTCATTTGCTTCCCCTGACCCCATGAAAGATCCAGTTGGCATGTGGCTCCCAGAGAACCATTATAATAATTACACATTTTGTTTCCAAACACATGTAATAAGTTTGTTTTTACCTGAGTCTTCCATCCTCTGCTGCAGCTCCTCCTGGTATAATCTTAGTAATGAATATCCCAGGATCATCCCCAATGTGTGGGTTATCTGTTCCTCCAGCAATACTGAACCCCAGGCCAGAATTTCCCTGGAAAAATAATAAAAAGTAAATCCATCACTCAGATGCTAGATTTCTGCAGAATTCATTTGCATTGCATGGAAAAGGAACCTTGCTTCTTAAAGAAAGCACACTATTTGGCAACTCCATACTTGAATCCAGGTGACTCAGCCTGAAAAAATTAATTGTCAGTTAAAGAACAGAGGCTGTGAACAGAAAGGTTTCCTGGAGCTAATGACAGAGTTAATGGATACTCCTACAGAAACAGGATTTGACCTAAATTTGTTTTCAAAAGCAGTCACATAAATTAGCATCTGAACTCCAATATTAATTCATCCAAGTCAATGAGAGCTAGAGGCTAAAAACATTTCAGAGCTTTGAAAAAAGACTTTCAAAATAACTGTCATTTATAAACAGAAACAGTGAAAAACATCTAACCCTGAAGTATTTTATTATACTAGTTTCTGTTGAAGACTGACATGCTTCAAAAACAAACAAAAAAATTCTACAAAACAAGAGTACTTCTTTCATCGTACTGATCTGCCAGGACAAAATTTTTGAAAGATATTATAAGACTCTACTCAATAATCTCGCTTGTTGTTTATACTATTTGTGAGAATATCATGAAAGATAAATAGATATGTACACACATACATGCTCTTTCAAATTAAGTCACTGTTTTTCACACACATTTCAAAACCACAATTCTAATTCTTTTTTGGAAGTATGTATTAATAATGCTTTTTCTATATAAGTCAACCTTAAGTACATGTTTTGTTTTTTTTTCCTCTTTGAATTAATTTTTTTTTCCCAAGGGATTCTTTCTTATTTATAGAAAGGTAGATATGGGTTTAAGAACCCGTAATGCATAGGGAATGTCATAAAATTCAATGCAATACGTGCTTTTCTTTAAGGGCCTCTCAGCCAAAAGTATTTTCAGTTAGGTATTTAGACTTATCACAGTGATATAACTACATACATATTGCAGAATATGTACTGCAAATGAAGTCTATTTAGGGCACCAAAATACTTTTCTTTCATTACTTCTCAGTCTACTGGGAGTTGGTTTCTTTTACTGCTGCTTGTGATCACGTATCTAGTTCTGTTCTAGTGAGGGAAGTTATTAATAAAAATGGCAGCTCCATACATTTTTTTTCTAAATAATTTAAATCAAATGTCACTTCTGCATTTTTCAACTGTACTTCAATGCACTCAATGTGATGCATTTTGTGTGTGAAAGCCTCCATGTTGCCTGCTTGCAGCATGTCAGATTCTGAATGCTGTTATCAGTATTCTGCATTCACAAGAGATGCAGTTCTCATTACCCAAGAGATGAACACACAATGTGCAGCTCTGCTGTCAGCATATAATTGTGAACTAATTTATAATCCAAGGAAATGGGTTTAGGACTGCACATATTGCAATGCTTCTCAGCCAGCTATAATGTGGAAATCATTTCAGTACTGAAACACTCTGTATATATTTTCTGTAGTTAGCAAACACCTCCAGGCCAGCATTATAAATCCTTGATTTAATCTCCCTTTCATCATTAGGATCATCTCAGATTCGGGCTGTTCTTCCAATATTTTAACACATACCTAATTATACAGCACATTTTACAGTAACATTTACTCTCTAAATACTTTAGGAGTGTTTTCCTGAAACCCTTTCTATATGACACATTAATAATCAAGCTAACTGTCAAGCACGAAAGAAGAAAAGACTACTTATACATACTTCAGGAAACCTGGAACAAAATCCCTAAACATTAGTAAAACAAAGGGCAAATTTCTAGAAATTCTGAGCAATACCTGATTTGCAATAAAAAAAAATCAAAAATCTCTAAAAACAAAATTGTTGTATTTATTATTAACTTTAGAGAGATTATAAAAATATGCAGTAATCTGTGTTTCTGAAAAGAGGTAGATTTTCAAATCTCCAAAACCTGATTGTGATAGGAAAAGGCAAAGAGGAGGGTAACAATGACAAATCTGGGCATAAATATTAGCACAAGACAAACAGAAACACCACAATTTAAAAAAATGTATCTGAAGAGCTTTAAAAAACTATCAAAGCTTGCCTGTTATGTGGGGTGTGCTTAGTTGTTACAGTTCAACACATAAAATGCACTCGGTATTTTAGGAGGAAATAATTTCTGCACTCTTTTCCTTCTACTGTATCTTTTTCCATTAACATTTTAGAGCTAAAAAATGCTACAGCAACGCTGGCTGTAAGCAGTGATGTGGCAACACTGCTGCACACTTCTCAGGAGAATTATTGCTATTCTTGACATTTATCCATAAATGTGCATCTGTTATACTGCAAGACTCTTCTGAATCTGCCCCTTAGGAGCAACCTTTTAAAAGCACAGGGTAGCACTCCTCGCTGGCACTTCTGTATCCAGAACATTTCAAGTAATTATTCTGGCTGCAGTCCTTGACTTGATCAACAGGATCTACAAGCTGTCAGGCACGAGCTGCCCTGACAAATAGGTACATCCCTGCAAGGCTTTACTGCACCAGAAACTCGCTGCAAAAGTTAAGAGCAATTATACTTCTTTTCCTCCTCTATAGTTTATGAAGGGTCTGCCTTGCCTACATGGAAAAATCTTCTTTGTACCTCAGATCAAAGCCAACAAGGCTAAAAGCAAAGCTACATTCATTCATGGCTTTTTGAGAGCTTGGTTTGAAAAATAATGCAGCAGGAACATTCTGGTTAAAAGCAACTGTATTTCAGTTCTGAGCAGCAATACTGACATGCAGATCTCTCCTTGTGTCTCATGCTTCTCTCCATGCTCTGCCTTCATGCACGTTCTCCAGCATATTGTTGCTGGACTAAAATCTCATTGTCCTAGTCAAGGTGCAATTCCAAGTTACAGTAAGTACTGTTTACTACTGCAATGCTTCCTGACCATTTCCACAAGGCTTCGTTCCCCACCCTTTAGTTTTTGCACCTCCTTTGTCCCCATTCCAGAAAAAAAAAAAGTGTGGTAATTATCTTCACAGCTTTTCTTGGCGTATCTGTGTCCCTCCCATTTGATGTGAACCAATGAAAATGCCATCCTGCAGCCCAAAACAACCACTGAACCATCACTTAGCCACGGCATTTTCCAAGGCGGAACACTCATGCTTTCTCTCATGCTGATTCATGTTTGGGAGTGGTTCCCCATAAATATCAAGTTAATTCACTGTACTCTTTCTACTCCAAACCTTACATCCCTTGGATGCTTACAAAGCAAGTTAAAAATGAGCTCAGAGGCCTGGTGACAATGCAGATAAATACTTAATGAGAAGTAGTAACAGCTGATTGAGAAAAGTCTTTCTCTTTTGGAATACTCCACTGATACTTCTTAATTGAGATTCATATTTAGGCCGTAATATGTTTGCCTGTTTTATTTCAGGATCCTTCAACAGAAGAAATCTATGCAAAAATCCCAACACTTCAACAACTTGTTGATGTTTCAACTTCCCAACACTAACAATTGTGAAGAACAAGCCCCAGACCTATAAACTTTTAATGGTATTGCTCAAACATCATTATTAGCATGTGCAAATATATATATATATATATATACACACACATAATTCTGTGATTCTATATAAGGGTTCATATCCAAATTATTTTGTGTTCAATTATTATTAGCTAAATTATCTCTGGACCTAAACCTTTCCATCTCTTTGTCCAAGCTCTCAATTTCTATATTTCTCAATTACTATAAAAACCCCATATAACTAGTTATTGACTATACGAGGAAGATTGGCATAAAATTGCACAGCAACAGATGGATGAATGTACTTTTTAATTGTTAGTTTAGTTTCTTACTACCTTCCCCACCTTTTGTTGCAAGGCTCTAGTCATGCACTCAGACTGAAAAAAGGCTTAGCATAGCATAACATGCCCAATTTGGTTTAAACAAAATATTGCCTCAATTTCCTCCTATTCATGCTGGCTATCTCATGCTTCTCAGGGATTTACCACCAAGCTCAAATTTGTCTCTTGGCTCAGCTTTGCTTTTCAAACCAAGAAAATTAGGTCAAACTACCACATCAAAACCATTTCTTGCAGCCCAGCCCCTGAGGCCGCCTTCCTGCTCTCCTGTGAAGGGAAGGTCAGCATTTCGTCCTGAGGTTTATTACACCTGCCTGCCTCCTTTATGACTTTCTCAAACAGGGCTTTGCATGCCACAAGGACCATCTGAATTCTTTATAGCTCAGCCTGGGCAGAGAGGAGGCCTGGCTGTATTTCTTCTGGCCCTGGGGTGGCAGACAACCTCTGACAGCCACACAGTCTGACTGCAGATGACGGTGTTACACCTTCTCCCAGCACTGAAACACAACACTTGGGGACAGAATAAGATGACAGATTATTCACATGCCAGGGAAAGCAAATAAAACGTGTAAGTTGTGGCCAGTTTGAATCTCTTCCCTCAAGACTGTTATACTTACAAATAAGGATCACAAAAATAAATAAGAACCCCCGGCAGGGACTGGTTTTGGGGAGCTAGAAGGCCTTGAGACCTATCCTTCTTCTTGCTTAGCCTTCCATCTTGTGTTCTCCCATTACACACCTCTATGAGCAGCCATATATCATACTGCAACTTCATAAGGCTGCAGCCTTTTTATTTTGTCAGTAGTTGACAGAAGTGCTCCACATTCTTCTGTAGGAACAGAGTTTAGCTGACATCAAGAGCAACTGAAGTTATTTTCACCATGATATTGCAGTTCAGCATCGATGATAGCCTTCACTACAATTCTACAAATTATTTTGTCCTTATTGTGTCTCATTTGTCTTTTTTTTCTGCTCAAGCAAGAATGATGTAAAGTCACTCAGTCTTTAACAAAATCATGGAAGAATGTAAGACCAGAAGGAGAAAGAAAATCAGAAATGCATATCAAGAGCAGACTGAGTACTTCTCTGAAAAAGGGATTGTATTTTACAACATAAGTGATTTGTATTTTACCATATTAAGCAGGCTTACCACAGTTACATGGAAATTGTTCTCCATTTTAATTTCTTTTAAATTCTAATCAATAAGGTGACAGCAGAACTCACATAGATGCTTCTTGAGTGAGTTAATTACTTCAGTGCACCTAAAATAATTTCTCAGAATCTTCTGAACTGACATGATTTTGAAAATCTCTAGCATTCAAGTAAGAGAAAAAAAAAAGTTGAACATCACAGAATTCACTTAACTTTTGCTGCAACCTCATGCTGACACCACAGCGTATTAGGAAGCCATCAGAGTTTCAGAGTCCATCAGTTAGTCAGTGCAAAGTCTAAGACAGAGGGAGTAACTGTATTTCCCAAAATGTTTTCTAGAGGTTGAAAGCTGTTTCAGGTGACAACACATAATCACAAAGCCTCTATTACTTAAATAATCTTTTGATTTTGGTGTTTAATTTTGGTTTTTTCCCCCCACTGGTTTAAGGGTAATTTTTTTTTCCTATACACTTCCTACCTCTACTCTGGTGTTCACAGCCAAATTTCTGGAATACTTTTCTTTTACAAATGACTTAAAAGTATTGCTGCCTAAACTTGCAGGTTTGGTCAGAGCAAGTTTAGTCAAGAGAATGCTCATACAATGATAGCTCACTCATTCCTAGATTCTTAAAGACATTTCTTTAAATTGTCTTCCATTGTTACAATTGTTAAAGACCCTATCAACTTTGTTACTGGGGCTCCTTAAAAAGTTGTGTGTTGCATTTTATAATGAGAATTATCCTTCAGCTTTTCAAGAGCACTCATGATCTGTAGGTCCAGAAAATCCTAACCTTTCCTGAGCTTATGCAATGTTGGTTTTATCTTGTTCATGCAAAATTTCAAAATACTTAAATACAAAGATAAGCTACATCCTGTGAAGGCAGTGTAGGCTTGGCATTCGTTGGAATTTCTTAATTTCACATACATGCATGAAAATGCTAAATTTTTCACCTTTGGCTACTACAGTCAGGGTGCTTTCTCATTCTGTAAGGCATACTTTTCTGATATAGCGTTGGTTTAGAAATTATGCTCCTTTATTTAAAAAAATATATTTATTTGATTTTGCTTTTCAAGTCTTCTAATGTAGCACATTCCTTTAAGTAAATGTTGCTGCAAGAAATGTTAATTCATAACCTACTGAGTTTGTTTCAGGTAGTGGAAAACCTCCCCTTTGCAATATGAAACATACTGTGAGACACCTTCATTTGAAACTTGCTTTTATACATTTTAGGAAGTTTTTAAAATCCTTTTGTACTCATTTTTAACTTAAACATTTCTGCTTAAGTGAAGTCATAGCTTTCTTTTTAAAAGTAAAATATGGAACCAATACTTGTTTTCTGCAGATATTCAAAAGAGTTAGCCAGAAATACTCAGCAAATTTTTATTATGTCCAAAATAAAGCTCTCACAGAGAATTTTTTAATAACAAAAGCTGTTTTATAAAATTCCAATATCTGAATCTTTGCTAAGGTTGTTACCATCTTTGGCTTTGGGTTCCTGTTTCAGGGTACTTCTGTTTCAGAAGAAAAAGACAACATCTTCTCCCATGAGACAAAATAACAACCAAAACAAAAAAACCCCAACAAATCCCTGAAACTTCTTCCACAAAATCACACTCACTCTTGTTCTACAAGACCAGGTTTCTCTAAGAAGTACTTGGCAGCATGAGAAAGTGAAAGCTGAGAATGAGACTGAGAATGAGAAACTTAGAAAACTGTGTGGAATTAGCTTTTTTGGAAAGAGATAGGAGAAAAAATACAAAATGCTGTGGGCAAGCAGAGTGAATCAAGTAACATAGTCTACAAATGAGACAAAAGATTGACAACTCCATCCATAATTGGCGTGGGGGATTAGATACGGACCAGGATTTGCTGCTGCTCTGGAACAGTCTGTGAAAGACTTTCTCTTTTTGTCTGTATTAAAGCAGATAAGGTTATCTAGTTCAGCACTTAAGATGCTTAGAAGGAGGAAATACGTCTAGGTATCCCTAGCCAAAAAAGGATGATCATGTGAGACTGCTGTAAAGATCTGAGTACTTCTGCAGACTTTATTCAATAAGATTTTTCTCCACTAAGTACTTCTTACCTAAAAAATACAGTTCTCCTTTATTCACCTAATAGTGAAGCTATACAGGTTTTTTTTTTTTTCTACTTTTCACTAAGCCATGCTTAGATTAACTTCACATATAGAGTGGGGGTGTTACCTGTCACTCAAAAATGCCCAGTTCAACAGCACACTGCTACATTGCAAACAGCTTAACACATTTGTCCTGGATTGCAAGGCAATGTGTGTATTCTATTTACCATCTGTAACAGCTGCAGCAGTTATCTTCTGTTTATTGGGCAGTTTTCTTTATCTCTTCCACAAACCAATTTTCCCTTCAAGAAGACATCTGCTATTAATGGGCTATGGAGTGTCACCACATAGCTGATAAAAATTACAGCATCCCATTGTGAGATGCTCTGCCCAGAAAGAAAAGGCAAACATTCAGACACCAAAACAGCCTTTCCACTAGATTCCCAAAAGAACAGCTACCTTTTCCACTAGATCTTCAGAGGAAAACTACACCCTTCTACAAGATCACTGCTTCAACAGAACCACACCTACCACTCCAAGAATACTGCAACCACCATTTCAATTAGACTGCTACCAACACCCTGACCCACAGGGTGTCAGGTCATATTCCGACTCTGTCAGTGTTGATTTGTATTACTGCATTGTTTATTTTATTTTTTATTTTCTTTCCTAATAAAAAAACTGTTATTCCTGCTCCCATATCTTTGCCTGAGAGCCCCCCTTAATTTCAAATTTAAAACAATTTGCAAGGAGGAGGTTTACAGTTTCCAGTTCAGGGGAGGCTCCTGCCATCCTTAGCAGACACCTGTCTTTTCAAACCTAGACAACATTAATGCTTCATCCCACTGAAGCAAACAGGTGAATTTATAATATGCAATGTAATTTCATCCAATTCAGGACTTTGATAGAATATATTTGTTAAACCCACCTACTCAAGGCACTATGATCTTTAAGACAGGATTCTGCTCTGCAATTCTTTCACAATCTGGCAATTATACTAGCATTGGTTTTTATGTTCTGAAGAAAGAGTGATACACGCTAAATAACCAAACCATTTTCTGCCACACAGTGCCTGACTTTTTTGCTGTCTCCCACTCTATAACACTAATCCCGACACATCTAGTTCTGTCTTTTGACTTCAATCATTCCACCAATGTTTTCAGGTATTTGCACATGCTGTACTGTATTGTACTTCTCCTCTCCAGTGTTTTGTCCAAAGCCCCAGTTTCAAAAGCCTAAACATCAAAGCTGCATTTAGGTCTCATTCAGAGAACAAGAACATTTGCATATTTACCAGAGTATTGTTGAACTCTTTTTTACTTTCAAATCTACTCAAGAGTAACATAATTCATGAAAGTCTCACTTCTCCCACGTACACTGGCACACTCCCTAGAGTCAGTGTTTTGAGACTCCACAGTTATATCATGTTCCATATGGTACAGATTTTCATCTCTCACGATGCCATTTGTTTTCAAGCCCCTTATCAGGTTCAGCACATTCATTACAAAACCACAATACACTTGACTACAGCTGCTTCATATGCTTACTCTCACTTGATAGCTGTAGAGTGATATTGTTCTCTCAATGCTGTACAGACCAAGTACGGTATTCAAAAATACATATTTTAAAAAATGATCCAAGGGATTTTACTTTTCATAATACACATGAAATCTATAACACTGTAAAAGAGCATATCCAGACAAGGAAAGAAATCACTTCCAAAGTGAAGCAACTCATGAAAAAGTGATAGTGTGTCCTCTGCTTCTACACAGATTAAAGCAAAATAATAGATGTGAATTCTCTCCAGGCTGAGTTTTCACTATTTTATCTCTATTAAGCTCATATTAACAGCCTCTGAGCTGTGAAGACATGGATGCCTAGTTTTTTTCTTCAATGTGTTTCTTGTCCTACTTCAGTGATATCTGTTAGAATTGTCTTTTCTAGCATTATGGAACCATATGACCTTGCCTGTTCTATCACAGACAGAGAAGTGGGGCAACATATGTCCTCTTTTAAGTTGGCTTCAGTGATAGCAAAGAAATGTCACAAAAAGAAATCTGATGAGTATGTGAAAAGTAGCATGAGAGAAAACGAAATATAAAATTTTTCATTACAAAAGCGGAGCAGGGAAATGCTGGTCCAGGGGAGTGAAAAGTTTCACTTCACTCAGGGGCAAAAAAAAAGGATAGAAATATATCTATCTATCTTTCTTTGTCATGTGATGTCACTCCAGGCTAGAGTGACAGGCTAGCTGTAGAATTCTTGTCAGCCAGACCCGAGAGCTTTCTGAGCTCCCAGGGCTACACAACAGAAAGTGAAATAGTCAGACCAAGGCAAGGAAAACGCTCACTAAGTGATAACAGCAACTTGACATAAGGAGGGTGGGAAAGAACAGGAGACAGAGTAAAACACTAAAAACACTTGAAAGAACAGCAAAGCTTTTTCAAGTAGCAAGCTACTTAAAAAACTTTGACAGGATCATCACTGAAACTTTCACAATGCAATTATCTGCAAAAACTGAGGAAATTAGGACTGGGGAAATTAATGTTTAAATGGAACTCTATGACAGAAGTAGACAGTCACATCTTGTACAAGGACTTAGGGAACAGAAACCTGATTTTATTGAAGCCATGGAAACCAAAAGGGTTTCAGCACACAGTGGTAGCAATTAAAAGGAAAGAAGAAAACTCCTACTGCTGACTTCAGTTCCTCTCTAATGATGACACCTCTCATCCCCTTCCGCAACAATTCAGCACTGTGAAAACCCCAATGGATGTCTTGAGATTATGTGGAAACTCCTTGGTTAAACCAGTTTGTAGCTCTAAGTCTTTGTGTTGAAAAACTGCTGTATGCCTAAATGGGTTTATTTTGACAGATTGCTGGATCACTACAGCATTGCTGTGCAAAGCACTTAAGGGAATTTGAGACCCCTGAAGTATCACAAGTGCTGGAATAAACCCAAGTTCTTAGTTACTGTCTAAGCTATTTCCATTTGACTGTCATATTCACAGATGTGAAATGAGTGTATTTAGTTGTTCTTGCAGTTTGATTGGTGGTTTTTGTTTAGCATTTTAACATATTTCAACAATTTCTTGGGTTGCATTTCTTTACTGGAATAGATATATGCCTAATCATTAAGGTTAAAACTCTGAAATATTTACATCCATTTTAAGATTTTGATAATATTTTCTTTCCAACTCTTATTTAATCTCTCATCAAAGCAAATGCATGAGTAAAACTCCTCATTTGCTGCCTTATTCAAAATCATGATCTTCAGGGCATGTAATCTGGAATAAAAAGGTAAACTATTAATGAACTAAAAGGCCCCTAGGGCTTAGAAGTTCAAGCACAAATCCTAGAGGCAAATAACTGAGTATTCTTGCTGTTGCACCACTTACTTTTCCAACACTGCACTACTCCAGTGACTAAGCATGCAGAGCTTAGCATTGCCTTCTCTTTTCATATAAATTAAAGCAAGCTTTTGAACACATTCATATGTTGAATAACACTCAAGAATTCTCTTTCAGGCATTTCCCATGATGCTCAATTATAGATTTTATTGAGAAGAAATACAAAGAAGGATAAATAAAATGCAATTCATTCATTTCCACAGACTCACATCTAAATATAATTTTAATATTTTTATGGTGACCTATTTTGTTGTAACATTTCATTTCAGTGACCACTTTCTTCCTTATTCTTAGTAAATATGACTGCGACCCTGAGCAATCTAAAGCAGCTTCAAAGCTGTCTGTTTCTGAGAAAGAGATTGGACAAGATGACCTCCACAGAATGCTTCCAAACTGAATTATTCTCTGCTTCTACAAAACACAGGTGTCAAAAATACAAAATGTTTCAAAATCTGCTGCCAGCCTAGGAATAGTTCAGACATTAAAAACTTCCCTTCTTAATTTTATCTTAACAATAACATGATAATGAAATGTTTTGTGTGTACATATATATGTGTCCACAGAAATTAATTTTCCAAGATTCATAGCTGTACATTCTTGGGTGCAGAGACTTTTTGACATGACCTCTGTAAATGTCAGATGAAACTCATGGCTGAAACTGCACCTTGTATAACTTTCACACAGTTCTTTGGAACTAAAAAAAACAATTTTGTCAAATGAGAAATGCAAACTTCTTTACACTAGAAAAATCAATCCTAAAGTGTGCTTTTGGGGGAAAGAAGTGAAGAGGAATCTTTTACCAGGTATATGTTTGCCAAAGTTGGGTAAAACATTCCTTAGGCAATACTTTCTTTCTAGAAGTCATTTGAGATAAGATTCTCTGTTCCTTTACCTACATCAACATTTGTCAAATGTTTGGTCATGTTCTCTATGCACCAAGTACATATATAAACCAGTACACACAACGCTGTGCAACAGTTCTGGACTACCATACCCCAAAGCTGTCATCTAATAACATACAATACCAGATTTTTTTGTTGTTGTTGGAAATTCAAAGGAATTTTAAAGTTCCCGTGTCATACTTCTTATAAGTGTCATGGTAATGAATCATAATGAGTCATATTAAAAATACCTAGGATAAGGTATTAGCAATTTTCAAGTTTAGTAACATTATTTTAAAGGGATTTGTCAGTGATTCACTGGTAGAGAATAACGGTCTTGTGATTCATGGAAAAAAAGAAAGTCCTCTCCATTTCAGCTGTACAGATGCCACTTTTTCCTTTTTGGAAGTGGTAGGAATGCAGGCTGGGAAAGAGACAGAGGCCGAGCCAACTTTGCTACCAGAAGAAGGGAGGTTAGACTAGAAATCTCCAGTGCACACTTTGTAAGAAGAAAGGTAAAAGTCAACAAAGACATTTTCACTCCAGCTCAGACTCTCCATGAAAAGACCACAGTCAGAGATGCCTCTGGGTCAAACACAGATGTGTCTCAATCACAGATAAGCGTATTTAAGAACAGTAACAAGTTTGGTGAGCAGAATTTTCAAAAGAATAAACCTATTACTACTGATGTCTGATAAAAATGCCACCTATTTCAAAATAAAAAAGACAGACAGGTAAACACTTTTTGAAAATCCAGTCTTTTATCTTAGTTCCTAACACTTCAGATCTAGTTCCCTTAGGATTAGCTGTATTGTTTTTGTCGCTAAGGACCCATTTTGTTGGCTCATTTTAGGAGTAACAACTATCAGAAATAAACCTGAGGTTTCTGTTATTGGCAGCATGAAAAAAACATGAAAGCCCAGCTTCTACTGTGTTCCTGGAATGTATTCCACATATTACCCAGACACTAAACTAACAATGCAAACTAAAACCTAGAAAAAATAATGCTTCAGGAAATGAAAAGAACTATGTGACTCTGTGAGTATACTTCAGCAATGTGAATGGGTTTGAAATTTTAGTCATAAACTAGTCACAGAAAATAAAGCAGTTCCTGATACTACAGCCTCTCATGCTAACTTTTCAACAACATTGGAAAAATCTAAAGAAGAAAGCAATTTCAGCTCAAAAGAAAATTATTACTAACTCAGCATTTTTAAGTACCCCTAGCAGTGCAGTGAAGCTTTCCCTCTTTGTTTTACCCATGAACATGCATATTAACTATTCCTACCTCAAGACTTGTTAATTCCCACGTCCTCCTCCTACAAGAGAGGGAATTCTCATATCCCCTTCAGAACTAAGGAATTGTACTGGGTTTTGAGGCACAGCACCAAACATTACCGGAAGCTAAAACCTTAAGGAATCAAACCCCTAAAATCCTGATTTTAACATCAGCAGAATAGATGGAGCTGCAAGAACAAGGAAAGAAACTTATCTTCTTTTGGATGATTGTGGGTTTTTTGTACAAAATAGGTGTAATCTTTTTTACCTGTCTTTTGAAACATGTTCAGTAGAACACTTTCAATTAGGGTGAATGTGCCACATACCCTCTCTCTATACTGTATAGAAGGAGACACTTCTGCATTGCAATTCATCAACATGCAAATTGGCACAAGTCAAAATGTTTCAGACACGTTTATGAGTTGCAATCAACCTTCATTTAATAGTTTCTCAGTCCTGGCATGCAATTTGTGCTCTGAAATGAGAGAGAAAATTGAGGTAAGAAAGGGTTTTAAAAAGCAAGAAACAGAGAATGAGATCAGAATAACCAGCAGGTCGGTGATGAGGAACTCATCTGTGCTGCAAAACCTGAACCAAACTACTGCTCTGAACAGGCACCACTGGGGTTCACATTTCAAAGGAATGCCCTAATCACTAGGCACACTATCTCTGATCTAATGAATATATAATTGCATATTCAAATGGAACAGGTTCAACAGGAGAAAGACACACCTGAGCAAAAGTAGGCATTCATCATGGACAAATCCTTGTTACAGATCAGGCAGAGGAGGCATGTCAATCCTATTTTCCCACACCCTGGATAAGTATTCTTATGATTGTGAATGCTCTTCCTTCCACTTGACATATTTCCCTCAAGAAAACTTGTGAAAGAGAAAATTTCTTCCAGAGTGAAGTAGAGGTAAAAAAAGAAGATACCTCAAAAAAGTTGGTGATAAACGTTCTGCATTCAGCTCTTACCCTGCCATCTGTTATATACAGCCAAAGGTGGAAACAATTAGGAGAAATTGCCAGCGCATTGGCTTGTTTTTCTCAAGATTTCTCCTGGAAATCCACTACAGAGATAGTAGGTATTTTCCCAAAATATTTAACACCAGGAATCTGTATTATTTTCATTAACAGGTATTAAATAATTATTTTCTTTTGCTTTTAGGTTTGTTTAAAATCCTATTCAAAGCACAAGCAGGGTAATTTTAAACATTAAGCATCTCCCCATTCCCATGATATGAATGAATATAATCTAAAATTAAACATACATTAATGCATATGCCTTTTCCACAGTACATTGTCATTACCCTTTGTAATATCCACAACATCGGTTCAGGGTCAGAGTTTTATTTTACATGCCTAAGTATACTTGTACAAATCTACTACTAATAATGGCCATCTCCTTAAAAAGCACAGGAGGGGACTTAGCATTTTATTCAGCTGAAATAAGATTTGTCATTACAATTCTACAGCTAGAAAATAAATTACGCATTGTCATTGCAATGTAAGCTACTTCTCAAAAAATATATATGAAAGGTAGAAATCCACCAAAGAAAAATGTAAGCATAATTTCATTTTTTAGTATCTATTAAGGCTTTTCATTGTCTCCAAAAGGTCATCCAACAAAAAAAAAAAATCCATGTAGAAGTTAAAGATGGACTTTTTTTATTGAGAAACTCGTGGGATACGTGTAATCAAAAGAATTGCACCACTGAACAGTACATTTGAAAGAGGAAGCCTGTGGGATGTACTGTCACAGTGGTAATTTAAGACATGACCAAAATCTCTAAGTTATGCATATGCTTGTTTTATGCCAAAGCTGGCACCATCAGAAGGGGTTAGATTCTGAATAAAAGCAACAATCAGTGAGTTAACACACAGCTTTTCAACTGTGAAATGAAATGGCTGTTAAAGGCTGATCTTAAGAGGGAAAAACTTCATATTTATTTTCTTGGTAATCAGATGTGGTGGGATGCATGAACAGCAAAGAGGGGACAGCAGTTCTACATGCAACAATCCATTTCAATGGCTGCCTCAGCTTTCTCTATTTAGAGAAACCCATTTAGGCTATATATAGTGACTGTTTTAACAATACCTGAAATGTTTCAGTGCACACAGGGTATACTCAAGATTTAAATTAAATAATAAAAAATGCTTTATATCTGGCAAGGATTTTTTTTTTGAGACGTTTGAAAATACAAAGCATGTGTACAGGTAAGTAAAGCATATCTTGACACATTTTTCTTTATTCCTTTTAAATTTAGGTGGAACGTTTGCCAATGCAGTAACAATTTACAGACTCTGATCCATATGAACCTCCCCTAGATACTTCTCTCCACAATTCACTTCCATAGAGATTTATAAGGTTTAAAACTTTTGCTCCTACAACATAGAGTTTGCACAAGAGGACAATGGCACACAATGATGGGCAAGTACTAGCCTGTCCCCTTCCCCTGGTCAAGATTCAGAAACACATCATGGGCTTCACCTATTCTGAATTATTACAATTATATGCATCAGTACAAAGGGGATAAGTGATTTTAATGCATGTAATGATTTAACACTTTTAAGCCACAGAAATATAGAACCAGCAAAAAGAAATTATTTTATAATTATGTAGCTAAACAGAGAGAGTAAATTCTAATTCCAATTAATACTTCAGTTCAGTGAGACAGAAATGTAGTTACTCAATGCTGAATTAATGTACAAAAATAATAATATGCCAAAATATGCATTACAATTAATGCAACAAATGGCTTCAAGGAAATTCTTTGTAGAATTCAAGATATGCTATTAAAATAACAAATGAAAAAACAGTATGAGGATTTGGAATAATATCAGAGAAATTTCTGAAGCTTTTGAAACCAAATTAAAAAAGTTGCATGTGACTCTAGTAGACAAGGATCCAACCTGTGCCTCAAGCACCTGTTAGATCTGTGCCAAAAGCTGCAACACGATACTGAGATTTTAGAGATATCATTTTATACGGAAATTAATATTTCACCAGACAAATAGAATGCTTGGGCACTTAAGCAAAAAATATTTGACTTGACCCTTTCTAAAAAGCCTGATTTTAAAAATGTCCCATCTTTGAGCCTACACCACCACCACATGTGCTAACACCACAGAGAAGAACAGAACATGTTGTAAGTCTGGCATCACCATCCACCCTCTGTTCTCCCAAAGCGCTCAGTACACATTTTGAGACAAGATGCTTAAAGAGCTTTGTTTCATTTAAATTCAAGTATTTCTGCAATAGTTATTTTAAATTATTTTTAAAAATTTATTTCCTAGCCAAATTTTACAATAATGAATAAAGGGCACTTGGGTGAAACAGAGCAAGCATGTGACTTACCACTAACTTCACTGAGGAATGCCTTTTTAAAATTTACTGACAAGAAAAACTTAATATCTTCTCACTGTCACCCTGGCTTCATACAATTATTCTTAATTAACAGGAATTTTTTTAAATGCCAGCACACAGATGAAAATCATTATGACAATTAACAAAAACATCTTGCTTTCAACGAAGTAGCGTGGCATACACAGAGCAGCAAGTCAGACTGCTTCATGAGGAACATTTAGATACACAGTCAGGAAAGCACAAAAAATTCAGATCTAAACTTAAGTTTGTTCTGCATTATCTGTGAATGCATATTTTTGCATGAGTCATCCACAGAGAGTGAACCCACAGCTCAGACAGAACAAGAGCTATGAATACCAAATTTCAAAGTGTGGAGCATTTATCCACCATCTGTTGTTCAACAATCCCATAACTATATTTCATAAAACTTTTCAAACTTAGATTTACTGTGTCAACTTATGAAATAATATAAAAAGGATCACTGGCTTCATTTAATTGCACTGTAAACTTTTCCAAACAAGGTACTGTACTGAAAGGGGGATTATTTTTTGTTGAGCGAATAAAATTGAAAGGGAAGAATATGAGCAAAGGCAAAGATGAATAAAATCCTTTTTATCTCAAAAAATTACACCCCAGTGGACATATAAGATTTCCGCTAGATTTCATATTAAGTTGAGTCATTACAAATAGATAAAAGAACAGCCCTCTTTTCCAGCTTTGCCAACTATAAAAAAAACTAAATTCAGTTCTATTTAAAGTGATCAGAAAATAAACAAAAATTAAGAAATTAATTAAAACTACTGAGATGTACTGGTTCCACATTAATGTTATACTTCCAGAAAGCCTCCCCCTTGCCCAGCAAAGATTCAATAAGCCAGTTTCTTAGAGAAGCCATTTACAAGCCATGACAATACCTAGATTAATAACAGACTGTGTTTCCTAGGGAAAACATGGCCAGGGAATATTGTACTTCAATAAGTAGCAGCACAGAGCTTTCAGAGATTGAGCACCTTCCATAGATGTGGCTAAATGTTCCAGGGAAACTGCTTAAAGGAATTCCATCTTTAGGAATGAACCCTGTTCTCACATACTCCACACATATTTCTTCCATCAACTATTGATTTTCCACAGGTAAAAAGATTCTGGATCAGGCTCCTACACTGAATATATCATAGAGTATGTATCCTACCTACTCTCTCAGCAGGAAATTCAAGATTAATTAGTAAGGTATTGGTAAAGTATTGGTAGTATACAGTTAGTCTGTACCTCTGTTTACTTTTCCTTGATAAGGCTTCACAAAATTTTTACTATCCCAGTGATTAGAAAGACTATATCGACAATATATCGACTTAATCAGTCCATTCTTCCATATCATGCCTGTAGCTATTTTCATTTTTCCTTAATAGCAAAATAATCAATCAAGTAATCCTGCATAATAGCTCTAACACCAAAATTCAGAAGATTAGTTTATCTGAGCTTGCTCTTACTACATCTATTCTCAGAACACTTACACATATTCTAGAATGATTTTTTAGTATTTTTATTTTTTTTCCCTGTAGAGGATGATTCTTTAATTTTATTTAGGAGCTAAAATTCTATTTCACTCTAAATTCCTTCAGCTCTATTTCACTATCTGAGGTTATACAGAAATTTTATCTGACAACTTGTAGAAGTAATTTAGGATTTCAGATTTTAGTTTTGCACTTTGTACTTCAAGTGATACCTACTAAAACATTTTCATGGCAGTTTCATGGTGTTCTTTTTACATTAGCATTGCTGCAGTTACCCTACAGTTAAATCGCATCCTCTTTTGGAAGAACAAAGTGCTCTTTTGACCAAGTCACTCAACAAAACAAAATTATTATTTTTCTCTTAAGGTTTAGAAAACTCATAGTGACTATAAAAAGTCCATGGCAGTCTTTCTTCCAGATGGCACAACTGACACCAGAATGCATCTTGTGCACCTGCAACTGTTCACTGTGAGCTTACCTTTCAGGTACCTTTCTCCTTTACTCAGCTTCTCTTCAACAGAAGGGAGAGCAGCTTTCAGAGTCATTGCAAGGGACTCTCCCTGGCTGAGGAAAGCTGATGAAATAGGATACTATCACCATATTCTCTGGCTCTCTTCTCTCAGGGCTGCTACTTTTCCCATTTTAGGATAATTTTCTCCTATCAAAAACACTGGATCACATTCTGCATTCATAGCTCAAAACAAGGTTGTGAGATCTCTTGGGCTTTTTAATGATTTTTACAGTAGAGGATGGAGAAGCCAACAGAAGTGCTGAAGCAGAAGTGAAGAATAGCAGGGGGTACCTGAGGTGCAAGACTGCTTTGACTAAAAGACATTGGTGGGGACACATTGACCCAGGTACACATCACAGCACTGAAGTGAAAACAGGATGATTAACAGCTCCTAAAAAGGTCCGCCTATTGTTCATATCCCATTGGTGTGCCCATAGTTACCACTGAGTGCAGCAGTGCAGCCACTCAGTCCTAATGCAAGCTCATCCTAATCCCAGCCAAATGCCCACTGCTAAATTAAACCTAGGTATAAACCATTTCTAAAAAGTAAATTCATTAGTTCCATATCTCCTTGCAGCTGTTCTTGACTCCATTCAGTCTTGCTCTTTGCTTAAGATCTGTTCTATCCCTATTTCAATTCAATGACTTAATGATTCTTTACTCCTCCATAATATTTTCTTAAAAAACAAAACCACTTTTCTGCTTTCTTGAACATTTTTCACCATTTCATTACCATATTTCTGTTTATCAACTCTCTACAAGTCCTGTAATTACACTATTTTGGGTTTCTTATTTTGTCTGATATTGACTTTAATGTATTCAGGCTTTCCTGTAGTGTCAAAATAATGTAAGAAACTGCGCTCCCTATATAATTAAATCTAACAGAAATCTAAGGGAACCTAACATTTGGTCTAGTTAATCAGCACTTCAGATGCTGCTAAATAAAATTGAATCTAAGAAAAGAAGTTGAATTTGAGTCTTAGGTTTAACAAATACTCAATGAAGATGTCTGTAAGTCTTTTTGCTTTGGACATCTTCTGGTTAGATTGCCTTATACAAACATACACTTACAATTGTATCCATAAAATTTCCCAAGAGAGAATTCTTATTCTTTCCTGAAAAGGGAATTTTTTCCCTAAGATAGGTCAGATGTTGAATATCAGATGCTGCACAAGGCTGAACACATTAGGCAAGGTAAAAAGGGACAAAGAGGATATTTATGAACACACAGGCACATAGGGAGACAGAAGTGAACTTTTAAGAGGCCTGAGGAAGTCTTTGGAAAATGGAACAAAGCAAGTAAGAAGGAGAGAGTGGACAGAAGGTAAGGAGGAGAGCATGTCTTGATGAGAGGGCAGAAGCTGAAAGAAAAGGATGAACAAAGGAATTCTCAGTGCTAGAAGGGTTCATAGTGGGGTTTTTTCGAGAAAAACGTAAGCCTCAGAGTAGACACTTTGTTTTGAGTCTCCATGAGTGCTGCTATGACCATTAACATTTATAACAAGATAGTCATTAAAAAGCGGCAACTTGGTATAACAAGAGACAAGGCAAGAAATATCCTCCTCTAGCAACCACAGTTATCTTCACTTATCCAAGCTGATCCTTAGGCAGCAGGGGCATATTGCCAAAGAAAAACTGAAGCAATCCTGAATACTACCTTCATTTCCATGTCTTTCACCAAAGGAGGAACTTGACATCAGCATTTAAATCTCATGCAATAAACTGGGGAGAGAAGGACAGTGGAAGAAAGAGGGAGAGAGAATGCAGCAATTGTTTGCTGTTTGATACCTAGGTATGGGAAGAAAAGAAAAAAAAATCTGTCTACCAAGTTCAGCAAATCTTAGGAAGCAATTGAAGTACAAAAAAATAACTGCATGGTATTATTACTGCTGGTTGAAATAAGAACTTTTTTAAGCTATGATTTATACAGGACAGCTGATAAGAAAATAAGAAAATAAGCAGAGATTAATATAAAGAATATATCTTTTTAAAATTTACTAGGATGGCATTAAGCTACAACTAGTATTGGAAAAAAAAAACCCTGTAAAGTTTCAGTAAAAATTACAACTAATAAAATTTGAAATTTATGGTCATGGGGAAATGCTACTGTCTAAGCAGATTGCTTTCAGGTCAAAGCAGCAGAAATATAATTAATGTAATATATTTTCTAGGAGGTATCACAGATAAAGTTTTCTGAAAAAATTCCCCTTGGAGAACCCTTTTTTACAAAAGCACCTCGGAGTTCTCTTGTACAAGTGCACAGAAAGATATAGTCTTGCCTTTCTCAACTTCTTAAATCAGAAGCTCCTTTTCATTTGAATCATTACTCAAGAGAAAGAGTGGTGTAACTCAGGAAAACAGTTGGCAAACGAGAGAACGCTCATAATCAACCTATAAAAACTCGTCTGTGTAAAAATGACTTGCAATGTATTTATATAACAAAATAAACATATGATTAAATGCCAGCCAAACTCATCTGCCCCTGAAGCCATCATTAATTTCATATAATTTAATACACTAGCTGCTGCATGTTTACCCATGTTTTCAGAATTTCATAAAATATGCATGATCAGAAGTTGCTAATTGGCAACTGAAAGGCTTTTCTTTCATTACTTATTGACTACATTCTTCTCCTGAACTGGTTCTAATTAAGAGAGAGCTTAGCATTGTACGTCCATGAACAGTGCCACAGCCCTCAGGTAAAAGTGATCTGTATGGGGAGTTTTATTATGGTCTTTTCTGTTTCAGTGTTCCCAATTTTGTTGCTGCACCGACATTGTTTACTGTTTTAATTAGAGTTTTTATCATTAATTACAAGTAGTAAGAGTCACAAACAATATGGATATGCTCAGAGGGTGCTAATGGGATCAGTGCTGTTCAACATTGGTTTTTTGGTGACAACGGTGAGATCCAGTGCATCTTCAGAAAGTTTGACAACTACACCAAGCTCTGTGGTGCACCTGACACACTGGAGGGAAGGGATGCCATCCAGAGGGACCTGGACAGGCTTGAGAGGTGGGCCTGTGTGAACCTCATGAAGTTCAATGGTTCAATAGAAGGCCAAGTGCCAGGTCCTGCATGTGGGTTGGGACAATCCCAAGCAAACACGCAGGCTGGGAGGAGGAGGTATTGACAGCAGCCCTGGGGAGAAGGATGTGGGGCTGTTGGCTCAGGAGAAGCTCAGCGGGTCCCAGCAATGGGCAACTGCAGCTCATAAAGCCACCCATGTCCTGAGCTGCATCCAAAGCAGTGTGGCCAGAAAGGTGAGGGAGGAGACTCTGCCCCTCTGCTCTGTGCTGGTGGGATCCCACCTGGAATGCTGCGTCCAGCCCTGGTATCCTCAGCACAGGAGAGATATGGACCTGCTGCAGTAAGTCCAGAGGACACTACAAAAATGATCAGAGGGTTTGAGCACCTCTCCTACTGAGACACAGGCAAGGAGTTGGGGTTGATCAGCCTTGAGAACAGAAGGCTCTGCACAGTCCTTACAGCATCTTCTAAAAAGCCAGCTGGAGAGGGACTTTTGACAAGGGCATGTAGTCATGGGACAAGGAGAAATAGTTATAAACTGACAGAAGGCAGGTTTAGGTTAGATACTAGGAAGGGGTTCTTTGCTGAGAAGATGGTGAGGCACTGGAGAAGTTGCGCCCAGAGAAGCTGTGGATACCCTACCCCTGGGAGTGTTCAGTGCTCGGTTGCTGTCACCTTCCATGATGTCCATCTGTATGGCTGACTTTGCTTTATTTTGTAAGATCATTAGGGGAAAGGGGTAATTTGGGGAAGGAAAGGGAAAGGGTCATGGAGCTGGGATATAACCATACCTACTGGGGAGATTTCACACATACTGTAACACAAATTAGGTTCTTTCCGGTGAGTTCTATGCAAGCACAGATCCCAAACAAGTTTACAATCCAAGTGTAAGAAGATGCATAGAATACCAGAGGCAGAAAGAAACAGAGGGGTGAATATGGGGATGCAATGGGATGTGCTATTCAGCAAGTGATGCCAAACACACATCAGAAGAGCACAATGATGCAACCCTGTTTTGGTAGAAGTGGTGAAAAGAGCGATCAGTAATTTCCAGGATAATCAACACATTCTTATTAATACTTAACACCAAGGTTTAGGAAATTTCTTCACAAAGATCTTTTCCTCATGGGTATGATAAGTTTCAGGGAAAGACCTGGAATTAAATACTTGCCATGTGTAAATCAGCACATTTAAACTTCTACTCTTCTCCCTGTGCTCCCCACTATCCCCTCCAGTCTCACCTGGTGCAGTGACCCTGGACTCTGACATTTCTGTGCCCCACAGTCACATGCTGCACTGAACTGTGTGTTAGAACTGTGCAACTTGATATCATTTACCGAGCTGCAAGGATCTTTTCAAGCTACATAGCTCCAAATTTGCCATTTTGCAACATCTGATTTCTGATATGTGATCACTTTTCTGCTTGGGAAAAAAAAAAAAGTGAAATCAACCAAAGAACATTGACCATTAATGTACTATACAGTGAATTATAAATGAAATTAAATAAATTCTATTCACATTAAGTAGAGTTTTTAAATGAACTGAAGAGAATGAGAACTAAGGAAAACTATCCTACTTACTACTGAAATTTGGTGCATTTTCAACTTCTTTAATAAAATTCTGGACATATAGATTTCCTTTATTTTCAGCACCGGGGATGGTGCTGATGAGTGAGACAATCAATGGAAGAATAATTTTGCTTTGGACTTAATAGACAAGAAAGAAAACAGCAGTGGGATAAAAACTTCATCTCTGGCAAAAATAAGCCAGGTCAAGAACAAATCATTGACACAGAATGCACAGGTGAGAGGTGTGAAATATGCCTCAAAAATAACAAATATATAGTTGCTGAAGCACAATTCAAAATACTGGTCTCCTGTTTGCCTTTTCAGAAAAGAGGAATGATAAATGGCAAAGATGAATTTGATTCTTTGCACTCATTTCAGGTAAGGACTGGACTGAGAGTAACTGGAATCTTTGAACATAGCTAAAACTACTTAAGTGAAAAGTAGGAAGCAAAATAAATCATGTTTTTGTCCAGTACGAAAGACTTTGAATGAAGCAGTATGTACGTCCTTTGGATCTCCTCCTCTGTACTTGTCAAGGGACATCTGTTTTCATTACTTCATAAAGATAGTTCAGGGACAAACATTCCTTTTCTCAAAAAAAATTTAAGAATTAAATAGCTATTTAGAAAAACAGCATGAACTGAAAAGGCCAGATCTGGTGCTTGCATGCCAAGGAGAACACGAGTTATAGCAGAGCTGTCATATGTTTTCCAATGTAAAAACAGTAGTGAAATGATAAGTAAATACTGCAAAACTAGTTACCAGTAGTTCTGTTAAATCTTGTCAGCTTTACTTAAACAAATCCATCCCTGGATGAACAACAATTTACTCATTTATCAGGTGCATTATGCCAACCCTTGGAATGCTAGTCACGAAGCAGCACTTGATTATCCTAGCACTTTACAAACACAGAAGGAACCAACACTTTCCAGGTGCTGAGAGCAGCATAATCTAACTTCAGGAAGCACGTCCAGCTAGGGTTTGGTACACCCACACTGTCTTTCAGCACAGTCCTGAGCTGGTGGGGGTGTGGTAACCACAACGCTCAGACTGAGTCCTCCTGCACCACAAACTCGCTTCTCTCCTTGCTGTAACACCAGAGGCAAGTTGTGTTGCCCCATTGTTTAGTTGTAGTGAATGGGTAAGGGCGGCTGAAGTTATTGATGCACAATCCAACCATCTGCTCAGGTGACAAGAGAGCACATCTGTGGCTCTTACACAGCCCCAGGAGGGATGTAGAGGATGCTTTAATGCACCTGAAGCAGGTGTAGCTTCAAAATCAGAGTCTAGCCCTGGAGCACCAGTTTACTACAGAATGCATTCTGCATGCAAATGAGGGTTTGATCTGCCCTATTTATCTGTCTAGGTAGGTTTTTAAAAGCAGGAATCCTACAGTGTTGTCTGTGAACCCATTCCTCAGAAGCACAGGAAGATGTCCTGGTTTTCTGAGTTGAACCCTATGGCTGCTGCAGACAACTGTATAAAGTAATGCATTTCAGAAATTATTCTTACTGGAAGACTGTACCATAAAGTCAGTGTTTGGAGAGAAAGCTTAATGGCTTTAACAGTTAGTTACTTTATTCAATTTTCAGCTGAAATTTATAGAGGATCAATTCAGACTAATTTGTTATTCTACCAACAATTTCCTTTAATATTTCTAATTATTGCTCCTCTCTGGTTTTTACCCTCAACATTTTATGTATTTACAAATGATAATAATCTCTTGTCTCAGACTTTGCTTTTCTAGGCTTAATGGGAGAAGTTTTTAGAGTCTTTCCAGATGCCAGCCTATTACCTACAGTATTCTAGTAGCCATTGCCTGAACCTATCTTCATTTAAAACAGGTTTGTAAACACAGGAAACCAGACACAAAAGCAGCATTCCAATACATCTAATGATACTTTGGCACATAACTTTCATATCTCTTTTTATGTACAGAAAACACCTCCTTTGATATTGGTACGACTGCACATCTTTTTCAGTTTGTCTTTTTTACAACTACTTAAGATTAATTTACTTGTACAAAACTACTTCATGAAAACCTTTTCCACCTCTGTCATCTAATGAGCTGTAGTCACACAGCAGAAGTTCTTGTTCTTAGTTATCGGTACTTAACACACCACTTGGCATGATTAAATTTAATTACTTTTCTTTTACATCAATGCTTGAGATTACCCACTGATCTCTTTAGAACACTTACATCCTCCCCCTACTGAAAACTTTTCCCAATGCTGTGACATCAGGTAATTTCACTGACACAGAGTACGTCAAGTAGAAATGATTTGTGCTAAGATCATTACCAAACCAGGAGCATCTCGGGAACCATCAAGAAGGACTCATTAATAATTGTCCAACCTGACAGTTGCCTCTTCAGAGCAGTGCCTGTCATCTCCCATACTATCTATTCTAGCTACTGTCTATTCCAGAGCTTTTTACTAATCCCACAGTGTACAGCACAATGCTTACTATGTTTAAGTCAAAAAAGGGAGAATAGATTTTCTTTTCCTAGGAGTCAGTTAAAAAAAAACAACTATCAAATTACTCCAGTACAATCCAGCTTTGCTAAATTGTGTTGAATTTTATACAGCTTTCTATTTATTTCCATGACCTGAATGTGAAAGAACATTCAAAGCTGTTCTAAGTTTAGCATGCTATTTAGCTGTTACTATAGGTTACAATATATTTTCTCCTTTCCCATTACACTGGTTTTCTATATTCTGCTTCAGATGTGTGACCGCTGCCTTATGTATTAAAAACTTCATTGAGTTTATTTAAAATTCTAAAAAGGAAATCACCTTTCCTCCATGTCTTAAATTATTTCAGGCTCCTGAACTTTTCATTACTCATATGTTCTATTTTAAAATAATTTGCTACTTTGTCCTTCATTGATACTCAAAGTTAGAGTCCTTAAGAAATATGGATTCAAAATACTAAGCACAATGTTAATCATTATCTTATATCGCTAGATAGTGCTCCAAAATTTACTGCCTGTTCTTCTTCTATTTAGATTTCCATTTCCTTGCTTTTAAAAATCTTTTTCAGCTTAGCTTCTGCTAAGTCTCACTTTTTGGTTAAACACTGATCTTTCAGATATACCTTTTGAGACCAACCAGTTTATTTTGTACTCTTAGTATTCTTTTAGAAGTATCTTATCCTCCACTTAAGGATCTTTGGAGCCCTTTTTTATTTTCCTACAAAGTCAGAAAATTCACCCCAAGTCTTTTGACATTTTCTCCATTTTCCATATGGCAGTGTTTACTGCCATAACTTACTTAACTGACTAATTTGTTTCAATGGTTTCAAAGAACTCTCCCCTCATCCACAGAGAAACTCAATAAAAACATTTTTACTTAAACAATTGATTTGAAAGGACTTGGTCCTAAGTTCTTTGCTAAATTGAGATCTTCTCTGAGGTCTTTATTAATGACATATAAAGTATTATCAATTCTTTCTGTTTCAGTTACAATCTGGTAAAGAAATATATTGTCACTTAAATCCAGGCATATTCTGTTATTAGCACTACACGTCCTCCAAATAGAGCAGTCGTGTCTCCTGCACAATCCCTTTCTCTCAGTAAGCAGAAATATTAAAATTGAAACAACATCACCAAATTCAGTCAGAATAAAGGGATAGCAATAAGCAAAGTCAGGGTGATACAGATGACAAAATAATTTCTATACTAACATTAGTCTGTATTTTAAAAATCAATAATACATAGAAACAGGCTGAGTGCATAAAAGCAAAATAACCCATGGGCCATTTTTCCCACTGTCTGTGTACAAAATTATTAAATTTATTATTTACAAAATATTTCCACAGAGACATGAAAAATACACAAGTAATGATATTGATTGAAACACAAAATCAAGTTCAAGACAGAACTAAGCCTCTACCTGTTGTGGTTTCTGTGAGCTCTTCACTCTGTAGATATTTGGCTGAAAAACTGTAAAACTCTTTTTGACTTGTTTGCTTTTATGAAACTACATCTATCAGCTCTATCAGCAGACTAAGCACGGCAATTAGCCTATATCACCCTCTTCATCAGGGCCAGATCCAAAATCCATTAGTGACTGCGAAGAGCCTCCTATTGAGGCTTCATAAGGTTTAGATCAGTTTATGTGTGTGAGCCTAAAGCAAGATGAATATGCCATTTGTTTTCTCTGATGCTCTGATTTCTTTGCTCTACCCATTCCTTTAGAGTTTCTAGTGGGTGCCCTTTTTCTTTCTTTGCATTTTATTATTCAGCAGCTACAACAGCATTCTCTTCTTCAATACCCCTCTAAGTTTCCAACAGTACAGGATGCTGCCATTTCTCTAGCTCATTCCCATAATATTTTCATATTACAGCTTGCTTTCTTTTTGACTGCTGTATAGCTACATAGTACTACAGAAGATGGAGTAAACAAGAACACATTCTTCTCTGCTCCAAATATGTGAGGACACTGGTTTTGGATAGTATATAAACAACAACAAAGAATGATGAAGTGAATTTTTGTCAATTTTCAGGTTTAACAGCAGTGCTACTTCTGATTTCATGCTAAACAATACTGTTGTCTCACTAGGCCTGTTTCGAGGAAACTTTATTGCTAAGTGCTTTACTATTTAATTGATGTATTACAAATATGAAAGAAAGGAGAGAAAATAAATTAAAATAGAAGAAAGGGAAGGGAAGATAAAGGCACTTGTCTTTGCCTTATGACACTAGAACAAAATAATCAGAAAGAACAGTTTCTCCACCCATTTAAGTTTGCATACTGCTCTAAATTATTCATTGGGTTAATGTCTTCTTTCTCAATATCTCCAGAACAACAAACTGTTTTCTCAAACAATCTACTGCTACAACAAAATTATTTAGGATCGACTTACTTTTTCATTCAGTATTCTCTGTGTCTAATGCCTTCAAACTTGCTTCCATGGAATGCAGACTCTACCTTGCAGCACAAAGATGGTGACTGAACATCCACAAGAAAAACTTATAAAATCAGTTCCCATTTTCTGCAGTAATCTCTTGATGTTGACATCATTCTTGCCATCAAGTAATTCAATTATATATGTTCAATGACTGGGTTTTCCACAGTATAAACGTTAGATATTCCAAATGTTGTGTAATGGAGATAAGCTGCCCTTTCTTAAATCCAGAGAGAAATCATGTGTACTTTCCTTGCAGCACTTTTGTTTTGAAGCACACACCATTGTTTGTGATGCAAACACTGTGACCTTCAAATCCCTGAAATGCACTGCAGTGCACTTCTTTTAAAAGGACTTGATGTTGCAGGAGAGGCTTGGAACCGTTGTTTTGATCAATGCAACAACTCACATAATTTCCCAAAAGAGCTTGGATAGTTCCAGAAACCATGAAATTAATCTGAACTGTCTCCCAAATGTGTTCTGGTTTTAGATATGTCAAGAAGGAAGACTTAAACCCACCGGTTAAAATTTTGGACTGTCCAGAAAATACTTCTGTATCCCAGCAGTAAAGCAAATGAGGATCCTCTGATTTCAAAATGAAAACAAAGCCACATTACTTTCCCTATATCAGACCAATAGTCAGTAAACTGAGTACCAAAAATATCACCCTGAATAACAATTTTGGCAAATATTTGGAATATGAAAAAGACCCAGCACTTCAAAAAGAGATAATCCATTTCAGTTGAAATAGAATGGGGCCTGAGACCCAGTTTTGTACCCACTCACTGAGTTCACACCTAATATTGTATCTGGATTTTAGACCAAAACTTTTTAAAATGAAAAATATCCCTGTAGTCCCTTTAAAAATTGCCAGTCTTCTCAGGAAAATTTAACATCCTTGGGGTACAGAAACAAATTCCCTCTAATCTATTGCCTTCCTGATACTCAAAATCAGGAATTCTGACTCTACAGTAGCTTTTCTTTCCACTTGCTCTTTTGGAAGGAAGGGTCAAGTATCTCAGTATCCTATGGATGCAAGCTACCTGAGGACTGAAGTGATTTCTTAGGAAATGGAAACTGTGTTCATAGCTCCTCCCCAGATTAAGGAGATCTTCATTACCCACATCTCTACTTGAATGGTGACACAGTAACAGCTACCACATATCCATTCTGTCCTCCCCACTAAATGAGCAGGTTCAGAGAACCTCTGGGCAATTAAACTTCTTAAGCCCATTCCAAACTCAGGGACATCATGTTCACAAGTGGTGCCAGCTGAAGACAAGTGATGATGATCTATGAGCAGCAGCACTTCAAGGAAAGCACAAGAGTGGAATTAAGGTACCCAGCATCATTTGTAGCACATTTGGACATGCACACAGACCCCATAGTGTCTAAATCATCAGTTACTCTCTTAGAACTTTATCTATGTAGGTGTTTAGGCCATCTGAGTCTGTATGAATCTGAGACACAAATAACACCTTAAAAGGGTGACAACTCCCTTTCTCCTGAATGTGGACAAGTGAATTCTAGATTACATTATCCTGAGAACCACTTGCTAATTTTACTTTATTTTTTTCTTTCAAACCTGATGGAAAAAGCCAACTCACTAATTCTGATAATCACTTTACCAGGTATCTTCACGAAGGCATAACATTAATTTTTACTTATTTTTTAATTATATAGGTAATTATTACCCTGTAACATCATCAAGCAACTTATGTTTTCCAAAGGGAAGAGAGCAATTATCACCAATTTTCAAGAACTCTGAAAGTTACTGCATCAATAAGATAAAGGTAAAACCAGAACAAAACAAAAAGCATCACTGGAAATTGAAGCATTTGCTTCTTGGGTGTTATTTTCAAGGGTATTTTCTGTTATTCTAAATAAGAAAATATTTTTAAAATTTCAAGAAGAAAGAATTTGGGCCCATTGGTATTTTGATACAATTATTATTTTGAAAGTAATGTTTACAGTTGTAGTTCCATTTTCAACTTAACTTTTAAAAATAATAGTTTGCTATTCAGTTTCTCATCAAAACCTCTCTCTCCTGTAGATCTATATACAGTCTAAAATTCACCTGCAACTAAACCCACCTGGTCTGGAGCCTTTTTTTTTTTGCATTTGTTTCCTATTGACTTTTTCATGATTTTGTTTTTCATTGCACACTTGACAAACTGGCATTTTTTCGGTATTTTTGGACATGGTTTTACTTCAAATATGTTGCTTTACAATGAACCTCAATCTAACATTGACTCTGTGGTATACTGGAATATGTTGACTAAATTTAGCATCATAGTAATGTCAGTGTATTGTACATTTCTGTTCAGAAATAGTTAATATGGTTATGCTCTCTGTAGTGCTTCATTATTCCATTTGACTTTTGTATTTTTCATAAACTCTCCTTATAAGTGAACCAAGAGCTTTTGTATCTATAAATCTCCTTTGGTAGTTAGTCATGGTATCTAGAGAGTAGATTTACCTGAGATAATACAATAAAAGCAAAATGTTTGTTAAGCATAGCAGAATAATATAACAGGAATGAAAATCTGACAAACTCCAAAGCATTCATTTGTGTCCCATAACATCTGTTACTGTTTTTATTTCCTCTTCATGTAGGCTGCTTTTGTCTAATGCTTATTTCTCATTTAAAGTTTTGTTTATTTCAAGTGTGTGTTATTTCAACCACTTTTTCTTGTTTTTTTTTTTTTTTTCAGTGGGCATGTACTTTTGATAAATACATTATGGTTATACTTTGTCCCTCCTCCACTAAATTCTGAGCAGATCTGAACAAACTAAAGACCATTTTTCCTGAAAGTTTCAATTAACCTATTAAAAAGCCACTTCAGCCACACACAGTTCAGCCTCCATTTATGGAAGGATGTTTTCCACTGATGACACTCTGATGTATCATCTGGTAAACATTAAGAACTTGTGGGGTTGGCCTCTACTGATTCTGAAGCCCATTAAAATGATAACATTCAACACCAGTGCTTATCCTATAGCACCTTAAACACTGCTCCTCAGAACAAGGAGATAAATATATTTAATTTACAAATACTGTTTTGAAAAAAATAATTACCTTTATAATTATGCCTAAAAGTTAATCTAAGACAGAGGACACAACTGGATCATTTACCTTAATATAGGCTATAGGACCTACTTAAATCCTCTCTGGAGAAAAATGTCACTTAATTCCACAATGTCTCTTTCTTATGCAGAGCAATTACTGCAAAAAGGAGACAAAAGCCAGGACAGGCTTGTAGTTTCCACTCTTACAGAATCCATTCCCTGAGAACTCCATTTTTCAAACAGAAACTGGAGCTTTAATACCTTCCTTACCTAATGTCTTGTCCTTGTTGTAAAAGGAGGATGGCAGCAAAGGCTGATATGTTGTTTTAGAGCATTTAGTATGCCTTTCTGATACCTTAAAAATATGCCACAATCACAGCTCTGTGTCACACCAACATGGCTGAACCTGATCTGCATCACTGACATCCTGCTGTATCCTGTCCTTTTCAAAATGTCTGTTTGCCCTTTATCAGATCAGTTAGTGTTTGACAAGCCTTTCTGAATGCATTATTGTTATCGCCTTCTTAGTACTTTTAATATGCTCTTTCCCCCCCCCCCCCCCCCTTTTCTATCAGTTGCCTTGCCTAAAACTTTCATCCAGTCCTGCTCCCTTGCCAAGCTGACCTATTAATATATTTGTGTCCAGACTCAACTGGTCTAAATTCAACATCAAACCATCAGCTCCTGTTATTGCCTTCCAGATCGGATGAAGAACATTCTCTTAAAGGTCATTTCTCATTTAAATGTACGCTTTCTCTGACCAAGTGAACTCTTAATTTCCTCCCCAAGCAAATAAATTTATGAAGGTACCTGCATCTCTCATTAAGTGTGTTTTCCAAGGTCACAATAACCCACAAGGTCTGCCCTAAAGACACTTCAATTATCAGTATCTTTTTCAGGTAGAATTAAGCAAAAAATTACAAAAGTTTTACACGTCAGGTGCCAATTCCTGTTATTTTCCACATCTCAAAACCTTTTGATTCTATTACTCTCAGTTATGCACTGTAGGTCTTCACCAGACCTTTGGTTACAACACTGGACTGAAAATTTGTGTTTGGCTGATGACCAGCTAAGGAGGCCCAGGACTTCTTTTCAGTTTCATTGTTTTTGAGAGTCCTTGATTTCATACACAGGCTGCATTTTCTTTCTTAACGCACGACTTCAGACTCAGCCAGTGTAAAATAGCTGTGTTTTACCCAGAACAGCCTAGCAGTCCTTTTCCTCTAACCTACACAGACACTGTGATCAATCACTCTATCCATTTACCTTTTTTAAACATCACCAGGGCTTCTGCAATACTCAAAGACCTCTTGAAATCTCAGCACAACGGATGCAGATGCTGATCAACTAACTCCGTTAAAAATCAGGTTGGAAAATCAAGGCCTAGCTCATTCTCATAATTAAAGATAGTTCTGGGGTTTACTCACACTCAGTTACATTAGACTGAGTCCTTGCCGTATCTGAATTTCTCTGATTTCCTTCCACCTAGTTAAAATAGTGCTGAATTTTCAGGAAGATCATGGTTTTTCTGAGCCTGTTTTGATGGATATTTCTTTGCTGTTGGGAGAGATGAGCAATGGCATTGTCTGGAGCTGGAAAACCAGGGGAGACATTGATTTTAATGGCCTTTATTACTTTAGCTCAATGTAGCAGTCACATTTTCTTTTGTACTGTAAGTCTGCACACACACACAAAAAATGTTAACTTAATCATTTCTCCCTAAGCCACATTATAATGAGTACACCTAAAAAAAGCCATATTCATTTTCTAAGTTTCCTTCCAGAAAGGCCTTCCTCCCATTTGAATTATAACAACAGATCTCTAGATTTCCCATGACAATGTTTAATATGAAATTTCTATGCATATTAATTTAATGCATAGGTACAGCATTTTTCCTGGCTTAAAAACTCAAGTTTCAATATTCGGTGCTTTAATTACATATTTATTGACAAAAAAAAGTAAAAATACCTCACTGTGTGATGTAGTCTTATTTCTGCTTTGGAAATTTAATAAAAATATCTATTGGTCAAATATTTATTATCATTCCTAAATAAATACTGGATGGACAAGTAGTAAATGTACATATTTTAGCCATCTTAAAAATTCAAGATGCATTAGAAGAGTATAAAAATGCTATCTTCTTTCCCATATTTCCTAAACTTTCATAAATTTTGTAGTACTATTAAGGTCCTTGATACCAATGGAATAAGGTACTTTTCACTGTGTACTTTTCAAAGTGGACTGGAGAAGTAGGCTACCAGACTACAGAGCCTAACACATGGGTGTTTCCATGATATTCTTACAGCTGGCCTGCTCTTCAGTGCTCAAGTTTCCCCATCATGAAATAAAATGGAAACACAAAGTACCTTGAGCATCCTCCTCAGTTAACAGAAAGATTTTCACTTTAAAACGCTATTCAACATTAGCAATGATTAAAGTTACAAGGCCATAATTCCATCATTTATTTTAGTGGGGTTTTTTGAGGGGGCTGGTTGTTTTTTTGTTGTTGTTTTTTTGTTTGGTTTGATTTTTTTTCCCCTATACAGTGTAATCTCTGTTAATGCCAGTCTTTGTATTACAATGCTACCAGGAGCTCTCTTCTCCTTTGCAGGTGAGGTACAGGAAATGTGGAGCAACATAAACTCTGCAAAATTAAAAAGCACTCAAAAAATCAATTATTCATAGAATTCAGTCAGAATTCATATATCACTTTAAGTTGCATAAGGTGACTTTCAAGCCATGCTTACATCTCACCAGCTAGGTCAAATTCTTAGGGTAAAGCAATATCTTGCAATATAAAACATGCATAAGCAGCATGGAATTGCTTTTCATCTACTTATTGCTTCACATACCTGGAATTCCCTGATCCATTTGACATCTAGTTTCAGTTTTAAACACAGGGAAAAAATTGAGACAAAACAGTCTATATCATAGAATTTCCAAGAACTGTCACATGCTACTAAGTGGGCCATTGCTCCTGCAAAATTACTTTGCAAAGAAGTATGTCAGATAAATTCTTAGCCCTCTTAAGACAAGGAAAACTTTTCTTCCCTTCAGAGAGCCAAAGATAAGCTATAAGTGGTAGTTCTAACTGGAAGACAAATGACCTTGTGACTGCTTCAAATACAAATGCATATGAAGAGAAAATAATTGTAATGCTGCATCCAAAAAAATTTTTATTGGGATAATGTGTTAAGGTACACAGCAATGACAGTTCTGGAATTCAGTCTGGGTATTCCACCAATTTTTTCCACTTATTCCTCTACATCTTTGCATTTCCTTTCCCTACCAAAATGGCAACTGATTCCTCAAGGTTGTGCAGCCCTAATTTATGCATTACAACTGATTCTAAATTAGAACAAAAATGAAAAGCAATTTTCTGCAATGAAAAACATTACTTTTCCTCAGAGACAAATCCAGTACATCAAAGATGCCTTTTTAAAGTCCTGCCTCAAAAATGACCATCTTTGTGCAAGGTGATTATTATCATCTCCAGAATGAGTCATTTTGTGCTGGTAAATTGAGGTTTATTTTCCCCATTTACTTAAATGCACATGTTTCAAATCTACTCACTATTTGCCAATGACAGTTGCAAAACGAAGTGAAGACTGAGTCAAACCAATGCTTTCTAGCTCATATGTTTTTTTCTGCAAAAAGATTCCTACACAGATTTTCTACAATAGACTTTCCTACACTAGATTTCCTACAAAAGACTTTCTTGGAAAAGACAGCATTTCAGACACACATATAACTGATTTTTTTTGTGTACCCTCCACTAGTGCTCCAGAAGCTTCTATTTAGAACTGGAATGTTTATTTGGAAGTTACACTGGCAGCTCTACCTATTGGTGACTAATGCTGATAAATGTGGCGTACCACAGGGTGGGACACTCCAGGTTTCCTTGGGTGGTACACTTGGATTGATTTCTCTTAGCAGGGTTTTTACAGACTCATAGAGTCATCAATGTTGCAAAAGACCTCCAAGATCAGCAAGTCCAACCTTTGACTGAATACCACCATTCCCACTGAAGTACACTGTGAAATACCACACAAACATTTCCAGGGATGGTGATTCCACCATGTCCCTGGGCAGCCTGTTCCAAAATGCCAGTTTATGCCAGTTTGGAAAAGTCAAGCTGGGTGAAGCATAATGCCTATTTGTTTGCTCTTCCTGATAATTGGGACACAATCCAAATGCTAAGAATACCCTTAAATCTGGTTTAAGCTCCTGAAAAATTATTTCTGGCCAAAATAAGGCTGGAGAGGAGAAATTTGCTCTTCTCCATCAGAATGGAGGACTAGGGTATAGCACCAAAGGCAACCCTGTTTCATGGTACAAAGCTTTTTTCCCTCTTAGACCAATATTATCTACTGCACACCAAAGTATTCCTTTCAGAAACTGCAGTATTCTACTGATTTGACCTCACTGTCAAGCAGCTTCACAAACTGCCTCCATTAGATGCTCACTTTCCAAACACCAAACAGAAGTGAGATAGAGCTTAGACTTCAGCTACAGATAACAAATAGACTGAAAGGCCACATCTTAAATAGGTTCATCTGAGGGAAAGGCAATTTTCATGTAAAATTGTAAATAACACAAAAAAAGCAGCAGAATTACTCCCTGAAAGTTATATTGGCTGTTGAGAGTGAGTGAGTTGGGAAATGAGAGAAATAAATGGCTGATATTACCTGAAAAATAAAATGTCAATATAATATTACTAATAATTTAAAAGAATCAGCAGCAGAACATTGCCTCGAGGCAGCTATGATTTGCATGAAGTAACTTCTCAAATAATAGGTAACTCAAGGTCTTGGTGATCTTGGCACAGTAAAATGGATACAATTCAAGTAGAGATAAACATGAATGCTTTTTTCTTACACTCACAAAGAAAGGTAGGTTTTGAACGCTTAAATAAATGATGATTAACTTTTCAACGTTTCTTCGGTCTTGATATGGAATATATGTATCTTTTGCCTACAGTTGATTTATTTTGTTTCTGTCACTTTGAGGACACTTTCTAGTATCGTGTTAGTGTCTTCTTTTTAGGGTCTGTATTTTGTACTGATGTGCTCTCCCTGAACAAGTCCCCTGCGAGTTTTCAAACCCTAGAGAGTTTAAGTAACTTCAGCTTGATTTAGTATATTGGAGAATGAAATTTACTCCTCTGGGAACAAAACAGCTCAGTGTGCCAAGTGACTCTTGAAAAATTAAATTGAAAAAAAAAAAAAAAGGCAAGCAATCTCCAGTTTTCTTTGTCTGGTTGAGCATTCTTTAAAGCTTCAAATTATTAAAAAAAAAAGTCACCATGAGCCTTTTTAATAAAATATTCAGTTATTTAAAGTTTCTCACTTAACAAAAGAAGTCTTCTAATCTTCCCTGGACCTGAGGACTCATTTAAAGAAACTGTGAATCCCTCAGAAGAAATACTCAGAAATTACTATATGAATCAGTGAATACATAAACATTCAAAATTACATATGCAAGTGAATAAAAGCCTAATTAATCCATAGTAATACAATTATTCTTTGCCTTGGAAAACTTGAGTAATCAGGTGTAAATCCAAGCTGTGTATTTTTTCACCTTGAAACAAAAAAAGCTAACACATGTGCATGGGTGCAGACATCCTTCACTGCAAAAATGCCCTGAAGAGTTTAAATGGCATTTCAGTGATACATCCAAAGAAATACACCATTCTGATTTATGCAAGTTAGCATCCATGAAGTGGTTTTCAGACATTTAGATTTAAAAGCAGGATTCTAAGAAAATAATAAGAAAATAACAATTGCTTTGATAGGCACCCAGAGGGAGTTAAATCTTTAGTGTTATTTCAGCTCCTTTTTCTAAGCATAGTATAGCAGTTTGGTTTTTTTCCTTATTCACTTACAGCCTTTCCCTCTCCTTTGTCTCCCTTTTCACAGCTTTGCAGATTTCCTGTCATGCCTACTGGGATGCGAAGTGCTGCCACTACACATCTGGGAAAGGATGTACCCTCTGCACAGCTGTAGCAATGGTGAAATACAGGGCAAATCTTCCTTATAAACAAAGGTTCAAGCGAAAGCCACTGGCTTTCTTAGCATTTTTCCTGGATATCTCAAATTCTTCTGGCAGCATGTACTCAGAAGCAGTCCAGATATCACTATGTGGAGATAAGACCAGTCCTCCTAGTCCTGCCACTGTTTCCAGGATACTATCAGTGCTGCAGCAGCTCTACTTCGTCATGCTCCTTAGCCATACAATTGCTAACAGCAATAATAATAAATAAAAATAGTTTGTTCCCACCTCTAAGTGGGGTATAATATCTGACAGCTCTTCCTTCATTTCTCTAAGTCTTCACTTTCAACAGTCTTCAGTAAGACAGCTATGCGGGATAATTGATTTCCAGTCCCAGACACTGAATGTGAAGGATGACAGCTAAGAACATCAGGCAGGAGCCTCTGCTTCTCAAAAGGTAGGGCCCACCCTCTCCCAGCTCTTCTCCTTTTCCATGCACACTCTGGGCTGGCATGTTTCACACCTCTACCATGCACTGGTGGAACAGTTGCCCACAAGACATGTAGTACACCTCTACAACCAGGAACAGTTCCAGCAGAATGACTCTTTGACAGAATAAGAACAAAGTTTTCCAGTGATTAGTTATATTTTGGGTACCAAATTAGGGCTCCTCTGAGGTGAAAGAAAATAAAAAAGACCAGACTCTTCCAAAGGATCTTAATTTAGATCACTGAACTAAAGCAACCAAATTCTGCAGTTCTTTTGGAAAATGTTGAGCTGGTATTTCAGCATCCCATTAGCAGGACTTGACACCAGACCCCTTTAGTTTCTTTCATTGATCACTCCAGCACAGGCTCATGTCAAGGCAACATCTGGTAAGACAAGAGAGGTGAAAGGAGAACACAGGCCTTGCTTCAGCCATCACATTCAGGGGCCAGAGCCTGCCCTTTCCAGTGCTTACAAACCTCCCTGCAGGTGAAAAACAGCCACTAGCACAACCAACCATCAGTCTCAACTCTAAACTAAGATGTGATTGGAATTAGAATGTGCAACAGAATTTCCTGCACAGGAATTGCATGCACTACACACGTATTTTCAAGGATCTTTTAATTTCTTATTTCACAGAACTTTGTTTTATACATACACAGAGGAATGCACTACAGAGACTCTATATGGATACACAAGAGATCAGTACTTCAAATTGTTTGAGCAACTGTGAAAAAGATGGGATTTTCATTCTCTGCTTGCTGATAACGCAGTACCATAAATAAACACTTCTGCCTCTTCTAAGCCACTTCCAGGAAAAAAGAATCCTGTGGGTGAACTTTCTAGCAATAAACACCTATAGGTCACCATTCTACTATGAATCTGCAATAAACTAGTCAATAAGGATTCTGTCTGTGAATTATAACTTATTTCTGTCTGAGGCTGCAAGAGTAACTACCACCTAGGAAGCAAGCAGGCAAAGCCTATCAAAGACGAAATGTACTAAGGGCACAGAAAAAGCTTTGAAGTGAAAAGAAATCATTTACAGTTCTGCAAAAATAAACATTCAGAGAGCAACTCTGAGTTTGGTGGAGCTCATCAGGTACCTGAGGGACACTCACTTTAAAAGATTTACTTTCTCCTCTTGGAAGATGCCAGACTACTCCACTGGGGCTGTTGATGGTTGGATATTGATTTTTGCACTGTGGACTCTCAAAAGGCATCTACATTGTACACTCTTAAACTTTTAAAATACCTTTTCCTAGTGGCCATTTCTTGACTACTCCCTTCCTCTCTGTTATTTCTGAAACAATTAAAGGAGGATTTTCCTAGCACTGCAGTGTCCTACAGCCTCAGTCCTGAGAGGTCAAAGCATATTGGTGCATGAACTGCTCTCTAAGACCTTAAAAAAAGGCAGAAAGAGGATTCACTACTGACTAATAGTGAAAACCTCTTTTCCCAGACAGAGAAGCAAATGGTGAGAAGCTGGACATATCCTGAGTGTATCCTGGACTGCAATCAAAGCAGCAGGGCCAACAGATCAAGGGAGGGGATTCTGTCCCTCTACTCTGCTCTGGTGAGACCCCACCTGGAGTGCTGCATCCAGCTCTGGGACACCAACATAAGATGGATGTGATTTTGTTGAATGAAGAGGAGACAAAAAGGTGATCAGACGGCTGGAGGACCTCTCCAGTGAAAACAGGCTAAGGAAGCTGGAGATCAGCCTGGATAAGAGAAGGCTCTGTGGAGATCTTAATGCAGCCTTCCAGTACCTAGAGGGGGCTTGTAAGGAAGACGTGGATAGACTTCTTTTTAACAGGGCCTGTAGATGTAGGACAAGGAGTTTAAACTAAACAAAAGCAGATTTATCCTACATCTAAAGACGCCACTTTCTACAATTAGCAGAGGTTGCTCAGAACTGTGGATGCCTTATCCCTGGAAACATTCAAGAGACTGTTAGATGGGGCTCTGAGCAGCCTGAGCTAGGGGAAGCTGTCTCTGCTCATTGCAGAGTGCTTGGACTAGATGGCCTTTAAAGTTCCCTTCCAACCCAAACTGTTCTATAATTCTGTGATCTTTACAAAACAAGATATATATGGGTATAAAAAATAAGATATCAAGTCAAATTAAAATACTTGTGTAATTCAATACTATCTGTTCTTCAGTGTTCCAGCTGTTCATATCTTTGAAAACTTCTACATGTTCATCTAGGAAATGAGTGATGAAAAAAGAATGATTAATAACCCAGTAGTGATTATTTCTTAGGTTTACAAGTATAAAAACAATTAAGAGCTGAGGCCTGCAATAAATTCTTTTCTGAAATGTACCAGGATTTTTTTTTCCACTGCTTCCTCAGGATTTTTAAATTTTAGCCTTTAAACTATAATTTCACACAATAATCTGAGTTGGAAGGGACCCACAAGGATCATCGAGTCCAGTTCTTAGGTGAATGGCCCATACAGGGATAGGACACATAACCTTTGGTGTTTTTAGGACCACATTCTAATCAGCTCAGCTAATCTAACGTCACCAATGTCTAGTTTTAGCCTTTCTAGTTAAGATGTGAATAAGCCCTTTAATTTGGTGAAATGCAGAAACCCAGTCTTTCAGAGAATGACAATCTCCAAGTAGAAAAATTAAATCTTCTCGTAGTGGTGCTTGATGTCATTGAACTCTTAAGTCAAAGGAAAGAAGAAACAGAGTAAATTTCTCAGTTACTCCACTGAACAGAGCCTGTGGCAGGTACAGATTAAATTTATCAGAGCGAATACAACACAGTCCAAGTTGATAAATCATCATTGGGAATTTACTCTTTTGGAATATGATTCTATGAATATATTTAACCAGATTTTCTAAGGAAATAATTATGCTATGTAAGCATTCATACCTGTCTCTCCCTCAACTGGAATGAGACAATAGGCAATGGCAATGAAATCTAAAAAAGCGAGAAGGAAACAAAACAACAGGTTCCTAAAAACTTTGTAAAACTATACGGTTATTTAAAAACCAGGGACATTCTGAGTGTAACCTGTATTGTTATGACCAGCCAGAAAATTCACAGGAGTATCAAAGAAAAAGAAATAGAGACCCTTCATTCATGTCTCAGCCTTGGCAAAATTCTCAGTGAGAGCTCAACCTTTTCAAATTGACTGACCAAGGTCAGTCAATCTCAGGATGCAAATGCACTAGGAACTAGATGCCTTTAATTCCAGTGTTGATAGGATTTGATTTTCCAAACAGTCTATTTCACAAAAACTAATAGGGTTCTTTTATTCAGATACAAAATGAAAAACATAAGGAACATCAAAAGAATCTATTGAAAACAGCTCTATTAATCATAAATATCCTCTTTTTGTCCAACATCTAAAAAGCAGGCAAGGTTAGACGAGCAAAAAGGTTCCGAGATCTGAACTCAGATGTTGAACTCAGCATGAATCCGATATCAATCATTAAGTGACCCACTGTCTTTCTTAACTATTTTTCCGGGTAAGTATTTATGTTGCCTGATATTCCAACCTCTGTTAAAATCTTCAGCATCTGCCTCCAAGCATAGCACTTGTACCAAGGAGTCAGTCAATTAAAATTTTCCTCCAGCTTAGGAAAGTTGGTTAGGCTTTGTACCAGACATTATTTGATCATCTCTTACACTGACCACTGATTTGCAAATGCAAATAAGTCTCTTGATAGTGCTGGGTATGGATTTTCAAGTCCTTCAGTAATGGAAGAGTAACATCACTGCACTAATATTAATTATTTTATATAGACTTTCCTTTCTAAAATGTACTTAATATCCAAGCTAGAGCAAGGTAATATTTTATTTTTAAGAATTTTGTCTGAGTATGTATTTGGGCATTGTAGTTTTTGTTAGGAATCACAAAGTATTAGTCTACATGCATATCTGTATTTTACGCTGGTAAGTTAGCAGAGAATCTCACATATTCTCTGAGGTCTTAAAAGGAATTTAAACTGTGGTTTTTGTTGGGGTTTTTTTTTGGGGTTTTTTTCCCAGCATAAGAGAATTTGTTTGATTTCTCTGAACTCTGTAACTGTTATTCAAGTGTCTCCTTATGAGAGCTCTAAATGAACAGTGAGCTCAGAGATTGGTGAAGGTACCTGATAAGTGGCTGGCACAACTGAAGAGTAAAAGGATAAGAGCACCCACCAAAGAGAAGGCTGACAGGGGTGTACTTACAACTTCTTTAACTCTTGGAAGCACCACTGATCACAGATTTAAGGTGGATCTGCCTCAAATTAATTGTCTATGTCAAGTCTCTCTGAAGCCTTTTAATCTCAAATCCCCAAGTATTTTTTAACTGCAAACTAGGGCACAACATTTTAAATAGAAACAACTGAATAACAGCATTTCAAAGACAGAAAATTTTTTTTAAAAAGCTTTCTTCAAACGCCCCCTGTAACTTTGCAGTCAACTTCCTGGTACACCAGCAAGGTCTTGGGCATGCTCAGCAAGTCCTGAACTGTTCTTCCCACCAGACCATTAGCACAGTTTGCTCTTGGCATTTTTGAGACCCTGATGGTTTGCTCTCCAGCTCCACACTGGGCACTTTCTGCCAACATGCACACAGTAGTCTTATTTTACCCCAAGAGAGGGGGACATCTCTTCACACTGGGGCAAGGTTCACACCAATACCAGTAATTCTCTTCAGGAATAGGTCGCACAAATACATGTCACCTATGGATGAAGGTGATCTCCTAATAATTAAATTAACAGTGTAGAGACTGGGAAGTGCTCTGAAGTCATCAGTCCCTTAACACCTTCCCTTTCATTCTATTATTTAAAAAAAGGTAAGTAAGAATGCTTTTTCCCTAATACACCTTTTTTTTTCTTCACCTTATAATCTTTAAACCATACTGACCCTTTAAAAATGTGGATAAATTTCATTAAGAAAATCTTTGATGGTTTTGATGATGCAGAATTCTGTGACTTGAACAACTGGACCAAAATGTAATGTTTATTACCAGCTGTTTGATATGGACAAACTACATTTTCCTCTCTCAGCAGCAGAAATCTTAATATATTTTGCAACTTTGCCATTAAATAGAGAGATGATTTCCCTCTAATTTTTAAAAGCAGTTTTGTGGAAGAAAATTGGTAATCAAGATGGAGAATGTCTTCTTTTCTGAAAACACTTTTAGTCTAACATAAATGACAGCTATTTAAAGGCAATCACTTGTGTTTTATATCTCACACAAAAACCAGCAGACACAGTACCCTGCCTTTGAGACAAAACACTGATACATGTGACAGAACATTTCAAGCAGTAGTAATCAGAAGCCACAGATCCAGCATCATCAAGAAAACAACTGAAACATTGTCCATTAAGATCTGTATCTCTTTTTGCTATTGTTGTTCAGCCTTTAGCTGATATTACCCTGCACTATGAATAACCAATTATCCGCATCTGACAGGTACAGGAGATGCAAATCCCATCCGTTCTGCAGCATGTACACTGATAACTTACACATCTGTTAAAAATAAAGTGCTTTTCAAAATATCACCCAGGAGGCATGTGTTCTGTTTTCTGTTCAGTGACCTTTGGAAACTCTAGTCCAATGAATAACTTGTGATGCGTGAGTAAGTTGGGAGGCAGTAGAGGAAAAGTGCCTATAACCTTATATGTTATCTGTTAAGAAGATGGCTATGATAAAAAGATACATTGCTCTTTCACAATTTGCCTGAGAGAGCAAATCAATGAGAACATAAACTTGTATCCCCTTATGTTTAATGGTTATGGAATTCATTATCCTGGACAATTAAAAATATTATATGCAGAAAAAGCGCAGTGAATTTTATCGTTTAAGTATCTAATTTAATGGTAATTTGCCACCTTAGAGGCATTTGTTCACATGGCATCAACCATATTTTGATAAATCTGGCCTTCCATTCAATCATTTTATGGAAAGAAGATGAACTGTGCTTCAAGATGGAAAAACTTCATATTCCCAAGATGTTGGTAGAACATTACAGGAATTCAGCAATGACATTCTTGCATCTGTTAGAAAGCAGATTTGTAAGCATTCTGACATATTACAAAGCTAAGACTTCTTCACACCCTACATGGCCCATATGGCCTCGATCTGTGTCAAAGTCAGCACTGTAAGACAACAGCTACATAACCAAAAGGCAAGGAAAAACCACCAAATCCAGGGAGACATGGTACAGCACATATGGCTTTGCTTTTGGTGCTACATTACCAACGAAGCCTTCAGACAAAGGCCTTCACTGCAAGCCCTGATTACAGCTCAGGTAATTCAGCCTTTGAATAAGCATATCTTTTAAGCATAGATATGGTCTACAGCTTTCATGTAGCCACTTGAACATTAAAAACCCTTTTGAAATTCTTCTTTTATAGTATAACACTACACATCCGCTATCATGCACATATGCCAGGAAAACAAAGATTTTTAAAGCAAAAACATTCCACAATTCCAGTTGACAAGCTAAAAAGGGAGTTACTAAGTCATAGACGGTCTTCATAACAACCAAACACCCAACTGAGCACTGACAAGGGTTATGGGGAAGAAAAGCATTTTGAATGCAAGTAGCTAAACCATAAACTTCTTAATAGTGTGAAAAACTTACCTGTTGTATCACTCACATTTTTACAGTTTAGAATAAACAGTGGGTGCCTTTATTCAAAATGTAAACAAATTTATTCTTAACCAAATTTAATTTCATAATTAATCACATTATTTTTATTACAGATTGTATTTTTCCTATAAGACAGAATAAATTGTACTTACCCTCTCCAAAGTAATTTCTTCAAATTCATATTCAATTTCTGTTCCATTGACCTAAAGAAAAATAAAATAAGAAAATTCTTTAAATCACATGGAAGGTAACTTCATAGGCATACTGTATAGCTGTTTCAGTATCATTGGTTTACTGAAGCACATTTTTCAACATAGAGCTGAGGAGTTCTAAAGTACTGAATACTTAACTCCGTTTTGTCTTGGGGGGGCATAGTCAAGCCTATAAACTGAAAATAGTAAAAGTTCAGTATGTAATGGCTATATAAATCACCAATGTAATAAAACTGATATTTGTTAAAACATCTCTGTGGACTTTATGCCAATGTTTAAATAGTTTCCAAGGTAATAGTTTCAAGTCAAAATAGAAGACCTGCTTCTAATATTCTCACAACAGAAGAAAAGTTACTTATGCATTGTCTTACCAGCTCCAATTCACATTGAAATACAAAACCAGACAAGAAATTCACAGTACTTATGTAAAAATTACTCACTGATACACACACTGAAATACATCTTGTTTACTATATTAACCTAGGGCAAGAACATGACAGAGAACCTTTGCAAGAGACAGCTGAATGGCAGAAAGGCACAGAATGTTAATGTAATTCCTATGCTGAATCCCAGTGTCAAAATAAATTACACTACAAAATGTAAAGCACCAAAATAGATTGTGCTGGACAAAAAATCTATCAGCTGAAGAGATGACACTGATTTAAGCAGTATTCCAAAACCTTGTTCCAGTCTGACACAGATTATTTTTGTCACTCCAGGCAACTCACCTAACATACCTTTCTCCCTTTTCTCATTTCTTAAATGGGTAGAGTAGAGCATCTGAGAATGCTACAAAGGTTCACTGTATTGCAGGTAAACTGCAGAGCAATGAAAATATATCTATCATTAAAATCTCAGAAGAATTTCAAAGTATCACTTCCATACAACTAGTCAGCAATTTTTGACTTGGCCAGAAAATATTGATTAAAAAAAAAAGAAAAATAATTATTAGAAAAATTTATTAATCATGCTGTTTTAGTTTCTGTAATGATGGGATATGCCTTGGAAAATAGCTTTGCTTTAGTGTCTTACCTAATTTATACTTAATGAAAAAAAAGACCTAAACTAAAGGAAAGGATTGGGATTGACTTCATCTTGGAGGAACAAACTTGTTATTCCTCAAAACATGAACATTTATCACTCCTCCCCACTCCCAACTGCTAATTTTCTGTATTAGATTCCTAACTGCAATCATAAAACACTGTATATAAATAATTCTTTATCTCGTCAAGCACCTTTCAAATGTAATTAGGCACTTCCCCTGTGAATATTTTAACAAGGTACATGTATCTGCCAAACAAAAGCTTCCTCTAAAATCCACCAACTATTTAATTTGTTTACAATTCAAGATGTGATAAACCATGACATCAGTAATAGAAATACAATCTCCAGAATCTGTGTTGAAAAGGAAAGAGAGAGAAAAGTCCAAACAAACAACTCATGCTTAACAATTGCAGGAAAACACAGCATCAATGAATATAATATTTAATACGTGCATAATATTTTGGTTTTTTAGTTTATTAGGATTGGGTAATCACATCACATTACACTTACACCACAGATGAACAAAACAATTTTACTACAGGATGTATTCCTGACCAATGTTATCACTTTAATGCTTTCTACACAGACTCTTTTACTAATACAGGCAACTTACTACACATGAAGATCTTTATAGCTATTCCATTTTTTTGTCCTTTCTTGTCTAATGATAATGAAATCAAAGCTATCTATATGTCTCTGTTTTCATGAACTTCTCTTTCATCTCAGGTTGTTGGATAGCTCTGATGTATGCCTTCAATTCCTCAGTCTTGCTCTATAAAGCTGTCTTTGCTTCACTGCTTATAATCGCTTTTCCTTTGCATTAAAAACTCATTAGTGCAGCAAAATGGGAAAAAGAGGGATATGAGAAGTGAGCAACCTCTGTAGAAAGATGAAAGGAGAAAACACAAGCTGAATACTCAATTTGTATTTGCACACAAACGGTATCTTGCTTATGACCATCTGAGGGGTTTCTATTATCCTCCACAGTGGCGATTCTGAAAATGCCTTCAATTCACATCAAAATTAATTGCAGCAGAGATCCATTGTCAGGCTCCATAGCAGCAGGGGTGACATGAATTAAAAAGCTGATCTTGATCCAGCTCCTTTTGTTATTTAAACATACATGTCTGCATATACCGTTCACTGCCCTGTTTGTTTCGCTGGTTGCTCAGCAAACCAATGCAATTATTTCTTAAAGCATCCAATAAGATACTGTACCCACCTGAGGCAGGTGGAATGTTGCTTTATGCAGTACCACTCATTGCTAGCACCATTAAACTCCACATTTAGACTCTCTGGCTGCACCTACACTGCTAAATTATAGTCAGTTTTCAGCCAAGTCTCAGTGCTCAGGGCTGTTTCTGTCTGGAGCCTGCTGGAAGCAAATGGCCAAGGAGTGAGCCAACACTTAAGCAGAAAGAGAATCATGGCTCCAGCACTGCAACTGGCTTGTTGGTGCTCTCATTTAGCAGCATATGGACATACCCTCTGTTTTTGTACATTTTAACTTGACAGTCTGCCTGTCAAAGTAGCAACAAGCTGTCTGAACCTGCACCTTCCATTCATTACAAGTAGCGGCAACCTACTCTTGTGTCCCTCTTTGCATGACTTTTCTAATCCTGATTTTATATCAGATTGCAGCAAAAAGAAAAAGCAAAATTTACTACAGCCTCCATGATTTTTGATAACTATGAAAAACTACAAACATTTTCATTCTGTTTTCTCTTCTCCACAATCAAAGAAACCATCAGCATTTTACAATTGTTTGGGAAAAATTCTTTCTCAGCTTCCCGCAGTGCAAGCTTGTTATGACAGATATATATAATCTCAAGCAAAATTTACATTTATAATGCTGAAATGTGAGGTAGTCATCTAACTCTATACTCAAGTAAGTAAAAACTCTATACTCAAGTAAGTAAAAACAGGTGAAGGTCTTAATTAATTTCATCCTCTGCTAAAAACCTCAGGTAGGTGAGGTGAATTGTGCCCGGATATTTCCTTTCACTATGTACAAAGAGATTCTAAAAATGATGTGTGAAGTTAGGTGAGCACTTGCCTTAAATTTGTTTTCTCTGCATTTCTCCTGGCTATAGACTGGTAACAAATTTCTGCTTAAGGGATGCCGTAAATCTTTTATAATTATGCACCACTTAAAGGCCAGATCTCCGGTTTAGCAGCTTTTCCAATTGCTTTTTCAGGCTTGTCTGCACCTGTAACTGGCAGCACATGCCTGGCATGATATCCAGTAACTACTCCCACAAGCCCAACCTATAAGGATATCCACAAGGAACAACTCAATCTTTCCCCTTCTGCAAAAGCCAAGAAACAGCACTCTTGGCTTCTGTCTCTGATTTGGGACACTGTCACTGATTTTGGTGTCCCAAACCAGAGACATCAGAGACAGTTCAAGAGTGCTGTTGAACTCTTCTGAGAAAGATGCTCAACAGCACCTGTGACAGCAAAGGGCCACAGACTGCAGCAGAAATGGGTAAGGGGTACACAACATGAAGTCCATGGGAGGACACAACCAACTGCATCCCTTCTCCAGGGCACAGGAGCTGGAATCATCACGTATGTCATCCAGGAACTTGCATTTCCAGGAGAAGAAAAAAGGTACTGTTGACCAGAACAAAATGTAAAAGTGCTACATGAGAGCAGATGCCCATGAAATTTTTAGATAATTTTGAGGACCTCTGCTGCACAGCCAACACACACTTGTAATGCAAGAAAGTTCTCAGCCTCCTGACCTTACATATGTTCATAATCCAGAGTGAGATGAATGCACAGCCCTTCTTGAGTAAGTTACCAAAAGTTAATTAAGCCCCAGTGTTTAAAAGAATCTCCCCCAAAGGCAAGGTAACAGTTACCTTTCATTTACAGCAGCACTCTAGAGGACTCACCAAAACATTTGACAAGGAAATGTCTTTAACAAAGAGAGACATAATGTACGGTAACTATCCAGACTCCACCATTCAAGAGAGATTTCCTGGCAAACTCTCACTGCTATTAGAGTTCACTTACCTCTCTAAGAAGAAAGCACTACTCATCTTCAGCGACACTTACTTTCAGGAGAGTGAGAAATAAGAAACAGGTAGAGAGGTTTTTATACACAATTTTGTGAAAAATCTGAAGCCCAGCATACAGAATGACAAAGTAAGGACCTGACAAACTCAGATTTGTTGGTTTCTTTATGTGAAGATTCCTAACTTTTCAGGAAGTTTCTCTACTGCAGTTTAAGGGTGACATAAGCAGCTGAAGTAGTCCCTTACTGAAAAAATCAGCTCTACAGATTATGCTAAATCCCTGAAATCCTTGAGACAAGCATTCTTTTGGGGTTTTCGTTGTCTGACACATATTCTGCCACTTCATTAATACTTTTTAAGATATTTTTTCTCATAATAACAACTGTAATTTGATATTATTTTATTCTACTACTGAAATTATTTGATTTGATGGACTTGTTTACACTTGAAATGTAAACATTGCAGAATTCTTTCTTGCTATACTTCTATCCTACTACAACTGCATCCACTCAATAAGGTTTATATTTCATTACATGAATTTTAGTGATAAGAACTGTATTACGACAGCAGGAACAATCTAATCAAAACATACAGTTTATTCAACTGCAAGATTTCAAAACCCCTGGATCTATCCTTTCTAATAAAAACTGCCATCAGAGCCATTTGTTATGCTAAGTCTAATTTTCAAGAAGAGATTGTTTTGCCTAAAAATTACATCTGTAGACTTTTATTTCAAGCAAAACTAATTTTAATCATATTTAATTGGGTATTGTTTTTCAGAAAACTGCAAGAAAGAAGACTGCTGCTTCTACTTCTGCTATCATATGCATGGGAAGATAACTATCCTGACACTGATTTTCATTCAACATGCAAAATTTGCTCCTTTGGTTTCACCAGTTGTCTCATCACCCAAACCTCACCAGAATACAAGATTGCCAAATTCTTGTTGTACAAGTAACTTCAGGATATATTTGCCCTTCAGAAATTTCCAGTTGGCTGTATAATTAAGATGGTCACAAATTCAGAGAATCATAGAATTGTTTGGTTTGGAAGAGATATCTTCCTCTAGACCATGTTATTTTACATTTCAGAAACAGCAAGCCCATTTGGCTAGAAAGTATTAAACAGCCTTTCACAATTTCTATTTTGCCACAAAAGCTAAAGAGTGATCTTTATTTAGCCCTTTGATGAATCCAGATTTGGGTTATTTCTTTATTAATTGTCAAAGGAAAGCTGTTCTTTTGATATTGCTTTCCAAAACCATTTGAAGTTTCCTTTCTTACTGCATATAAACCTACAAAAAACACTCTCCTGATTTCTTTCATTCAAATGTGATGACTTTGCATTTTCAAGCTGTCCTAAAAAGGCTGCCAGAAAGTTTTTCATGCTAGTCTTTATCTAAGTGAGTGAGTGCATTTTATGGACTATTTATGCGAGATATGCCACATCCATTATAAAATATAGCGCATAACTAAGCCCATTTCCTTCTTTTTACTCAGGCTTCCTTTAGGAAACAAGGAAAATATGCTCAATTTTTGAATCAAAATTTACCATTACCTAAAACTTTCTTGTTGTAATATGACTTTTCTGGTGAGAAGACTGAAGAATAAAAAACTATAAGGTTTTCAAAGAAATTTATACTTTATCAGGAATAGATCTTTGTGGATCCTTCCACAGATACTTAGGAAGGACTCAAGCACCAGCCACTGTACATCCTTTAGGGAAGATATTACCCTCAACACATAATTAGCAGAGCTCCAAGAAGCCAAATCCAGCTCTTGGTCAACACCTGCAAATATCTGCAGTCATGATTAACTTGTACCCTGCTCAAAGGGTACTATATTCTCTCATTCTTTTCTTTTTAGATGTCTCTTACATCCTTCAGGACCTAATTTTTATTCAGCCTCTTATCCAATAATTGTCACAATACTCACCCTTTTCTCTTTCTGCCTCTCTCAGTGTTATCCTGGCTTTTCTTGTTTTCATTCCCTTGGAGAAAATACCCATCTAGCACGTAGATGGGTATTATCACTCTTTGGTTGATTGCCAGATTGCAATTTTATTTTACTCTACCCCACTTCTCATATTTTGTTCAGAGCAGTAGTTTTTTCTTGTCTACTTTGAATCACAATCCCCGAGCTGTGATTTTAATTCCTTTCAGTTTTTTTTCTTCCTTATTGTTACCTCCCCAATTAGTTATGTTTTCCTCTCACACACAGATGCACACACACACACATATCAATTTAAACTTACTTTATCTAATCCCACTTCATCCAAAGCATTATTCATTATTAGTTTTCTATCTTTTCATCTTTTCCAGCTAAACTTGAAACAATTTTCTCCCATGACTCCTCTTAAGCCATTCATAAACTCCATGCTCCTTGATTCTTTCCACTAATGCTTCACCTGCTTTACCATAGTTTCAAGACCTTGTCAAAATAAGGGATTCTTTTCTGGTTTCCCCTGCTCACTCCTCATAATCCTTTTTGCTATTCAGGAACAATTTAGATTTACTTATTTTTAGCTGCTTTGTCACCAGAGAGCTGGCACTTTCTACAGTATGAAAAAAAAAAAAAAATTGATGACTTCTCCAAGCTATTCTTATTATTTTGTAGGGTTTACAATGAGCCATCAATTTTTACTTCACGTCTTTGTTTTGTTCATGATGGAAGCACTATTTTAAGTGTAAGCACTTGATACAGCTAATGCAGACTCAACACAAACTTCCTAGATTTATAAGCCTAATGCAGGAGCAGATAAAAGAAGAGATCATGATTTCAAGTGGGGTTCACAGTAAATGGAAGTGAAATTACATCTGTGTGCAAATTCTGTTTAGGCTAGCACTTCCACCTTGTACAAAATTAGTCACAACGAAAGAAGAAGAGTGCACAGCTCAGTTTTGGCACTTGCAACCTTCTCCCTTATGCTAAAAGAAATTAATATACCATCATATTACCTATCTAAGTGTAGACATCCAAGTTAGGAAGTGATCTAAGTTTTGGGTTTTTATACAGGTACTGGAGAGAAGAATCAAGGGGGGTGATTTATGCCATGCATCTTAGCCTTTGGATGGAATTGTTTAAGAACCTGCTTGCCCACTGACTATATGGGGAAACTCTGGACTTGCAGTATTTGTATCCTAAAAAAAATTATTTCTTAAAAAAATGACAGGGTGTTTGGAATTAGGTGATCTTTAAGGTCCCTTCCAAACAGTTCTGATTCTATGAAAGTTCATCTTTTTGTATCTTAAACTTAGAACATGTATCAGTGCAGAAACTTGAAACGTACATTCCAGAGAACTGGATGCAGCAATTTCTTCCCATAAAATCACATTCTTTCTTGAATAATTCAGGTAATTTACTATACAGCTTCAGAAGCTCATAATCCCTGTACCTCTTATTTTCTTCTGTGCTTCTGCCATTGCTGACACAGTAATATTTGAGTTATCAGAAACACTCAGTTTGTTGGGTTCTTCTATCTCTGCTGTATTTCAGACTTGGAAGAAAATCCATCAAACCTTTCAAAAAATTTGAACAGTTCAGAAATTTCTAGAAATTATTTTTCTGGTGTAATCTATCATTCCATGAAAAATATACATAAAAATGGAAAATAGCTGTTGCTTGATTCACTTTATTTCATCAACGAAGATTATAAAGTACTAGCAAAATGGGACTTAAAAAGTAATTTTAAAAATGTTTAATACTTCAAATTGCATAATTTGATTTTAAAAGTTGGTAACTGTAAGAGTGTTTAAAAGGCAGAAATTATTACATATGGGTTAAGTTTGATTCATTTAAACATGAGTAATATATTTTTCTCAGTTTTAGGGAAAAAATCAGTAGCATACTAACTGGCAAAATTTTAGGCAAGGAAAGAACAGCACTAATTAACTTCATTCTTTGGTATCCATGACATGTTTATATAGCCATTATATAACGAGATATATGTAATAGGCATAATAGGTACACCATATTTCCTCAATAAATAAATATACAACCAACATAATCTAATCTCTTACAATTTGCTCAACAGGAACATACTCTGACTCATATATTTGTGCCTAAAATTATCTACCGGTACCTTTGCTTAGCTTTGAGAGTTAATACTCCTTTCACTGCTCTCTCACATATAAAAAAATAAATCACAATCAGTGAATTATTTTGGGTTCTTTTGTTCTTATGTGTTAACTCTAGCATAAGCACTGAAGGCTAAACTCTACTGTCAGCAGCCCTGGTGCAATCCCACTGGTGTCACTGGGCTTGTACTGAAGCTTGTGTAACTGAAGTTGCAGGTACTAATCCATGGGATGTAGTTACACCTGCAGGAGGAAGCAGCCCTGGAAGAGTGAAGGAAATGCCTGCACTAATAGTAAAAATGAGTAATAAGGAATATGCACACACATAAAGTACATGCACATTTATAAACCAATATGGATTCAACAGGACAAGCTTTTTATGCATGACTCAGTTGCTTTACAAGTATTTTTACAGCAGCAGAAGGATTTGCTGTTTCTTTTAAAATCTTTAGTGTATGTAAGGGAAGGGAGCCATACTCCTCTGCACTCTACTACTGAAAGCATAGCGGAACAGCTCCCTCATACCCAATTAATTTTGCTGAAGGAAAAAAAAAGAAAAAAGAAAAAAAAAGACATTTTGAATGGCTGAGACAAAACCAGTGGTTTTCTGCTCCTCCTCCCAAGCTCAAGGAAAGAAAACTGATGTAACTGCTGTTCACAGGGATTAACCATGTAAACACGGAGAAGAAGCTAACACAGCCTAACTGATCATCACCAGTCCCAATCTAAGCCTAGCCAATATTCGGCAAACTATCCCAAATACTTCTCAAGCTTTCTTGGTAGGAAAAATTGGTTTGCATCAGTTCAAGGGAATTTGAGTTTTTCACAAAAATTCTTTCAACTTAAATCTAAGGAGAGAGGAAAAAATCACTTTCATCCGCCTTCAATCAATCTAATTTCTGACACAATAATGAAATATTAAACTTGAAAGTCACTCTGAAAGTAATTTCTATGCATTGCCGCAGTATTCTAAAAAAAAGACGTTATTTTCAAGAGTACCTATTAATGTATAACAGCAGAGATGAGAGAAGCTTTACTAAAAAACTGAGGAAAGCCAAAAGAAAGCTTGAGAAAATTGCTGACACATAATCCTCTTTAAAACAACACAAAAAGATCGCAGTGCTATAAGCCAGCAGTGATGAAAAGACCTATGGTACAAGAAATGTGGTACTCTAAGAATATTTTTACTACACTAAAATGCACAACTGCAACACAGAAGTACTCTGAAAATGTTTCATGTCACGCAATACTACTTTAAAATGTCAAGTATTTCATCATCTGTTTCCAGAAGTAGAGTACATTTTACCAGTTATATGAAGTATCTTTATTATATTCTCCATAGGTTTCCTGACATAATGAAACCTTTAATTTCCACATCAGAGCTGAATTATTTGGCAGCAGAGATGAGGAAAGTATTCCAGTTCCTATTTCAACAATATGCAATGAAGTTTGTGGCCATTAACAATCACAGATAAATTTGTGTACAAATCTTCTCCTGGACATCAAATGCTCCAATATGCACTAGGCCACTAACCAGACATTTTACTTGCCATTACTACACTGTACATGCTCCAGTATGTCTGCTCCACAGAAAACTTATTTTTCAGGATTAAATTTATTTCTGCTTCATCCTGGGCTCATCACAGGAGCCATAAGCCCATCAAAGGTGTGGACACACATACCCCCACAAGCAGAGAGGCACCAGGGCAGGTGGAGGTACCCTGGCAGAGACCCTTCCTCTCCCAGGGAGGCTCAGTCCCTGGCTCAGGGTGACACCCAGCACTGTGGGTCAGCTGGGGGACACCTTGCAGCCTGAGGAGCACATCACTGTCTGAGGGGCTGGGACACTGGCAGGATGCAGGAACAAGCATCTTGGCATTGCAACAAGACTTAGGAGATGTTCAGGTGAGGAATAAAAGGTGTGGAAAAGGGAAGAATAGATGTGGTTTAGAAGTAGAGAGGAAGAAGTACAAGAAAACAGAGGGGCAAGTGGATAAAGGGGGCCAGTCACAAGTAGACAAGGCTGGTCAGTTCATTTCCCTGTCTGAGCCCTGTGCCTGCTGAACATCTTCTGTCATGTCTTCTATTAAAGTCCATTTTTACCTATTTTCTTGGCTAAGAGGCTCTGTGTCTGTGGTACCAGCAGCTGGAGTGCATCAAGGTGCCCACAAGCAGTGGGTGATTGCCAGCAATCAATTCAACGTGATGCTAAACCAAGAAAAAAAAATCTTTGCGGACTTATTGCTATGTATCTCCTACTTCACCCAAGCAGAAAGATTATTGTGACAGGAAAAGCTGTTCTTACAATCTTCTTGAATCATTCTTCACCAAGAAACAGCAGGGAAAGAAAAATGGCTAGAAAATATCTGGAAATAAGAAACTGGTCTCAAAGTGTAACTGATGGAGGACAATATTAAAGCTTTAACTTTCGTAAAGCAGGGGAATTTCTACAAAATATAAACAAACTTGATTTTAGCTACAGCCAAAAATCAAAAATATGTGGAATTAAAGAACTGGGGAGAAAGTAAAGTATAATTTATTTTCTTTCAGTAGATCTACATATAGAGACAAAGTTCATTGAGACACGATTGAAACAGGGATACCCAATTCGGACCAACCTGCCTTATTGATAAGATCAGTCTCCCCAAGACATGAGGATGGCTCCTGAAGATTGATCCTTATTTTGAAAGGAAGATTAGTATCTTTCAACAATTCCAAGATACACAGAAAAAAGTTTCACTAACTAGAATATATTTGTGTCCTTCGGCATGAAATTCAAATTCTTGGGGAAGGAAAGAACATTTCTCTGACTTAGTTTACAAACAAACTATAAACTAGTACACAATGCTTCTAAAAAGAAATTAAACACTATTGAAAGCACCAGCTGCAAATTATACTTCTCCTCTAGGGAAAGACCAAAAGGTCATATGGACAGTTGAGGACTTTCAGTATTTTTAGAATAAGAAAGAACACTATGAAGATACCACATATCTGCTTCTACTAAAGAGGAAGACTATGGTGAAATCTAAGTGATTAATCAACCTTGCACTGTGTACATTATTTGAAAATTAGTATAGCTCAGTAGTATCAAGATAAACTCACAGTGTACCATGCACACGCTGCCATCACCTTTGCAAAGCGTAAGTCCTGAATTTGGACTTAGGCTTTGCAAGAAAGACAAGATTACAAAAGACAAAATTACTTTTGTTATGACCACATTAATGCTCCCTTAAGCTGAGCAAAGAACAACATTCAGCAAAATGTTTGCCAACATTCAATTGGCAATATTGCCAATATTCAGTAAAATGTTTCAGCCTAGCAAACATAAAACATAACACACTCAGCACAAATAATTTATGACTAAAAAGAATCCAGAATTTTAAACTCTTGTCATCTCTATGCAGAAAAATTTACAGGCACAAATTACTTGACAACTGAATGAATATGTTAATGTAAGATACAAAAGAAATGCACTTCAGTTGTTATTTCTCTTTACTAATACCTCAACAAGTGGAAATTTATTTCATGTAGGAATCTTTATTTTCTATTACCTTCAAACTAAGCCAATTTTCTACACAAAATTATGAGGGCTGCAGTATCTAAGATCGGGAAAACAGATATTATCTGCGGCATATTTGGGTTTTCTCCTCTATTCTAGGTCATCTAACCACTGATTAAAAATGTAACTTACTATCAAGTCTGAGTCACCATTAAAAGTAGCGTCAGGTTTTATTGTGTAAAATGTGGATCAGCAATAACTCACATTCCCAAAATGTCTACACACACAATTTGCAACAGTAGGGACTTCACAATATTTGCTGAAACTGTGTTGAAGTTGTGTTAATTTTACAGCATGGATCAGCGAATACCTGGCTAATAATGGGGGAAAATATGAGCATTTAAATGGCTAACTTCGAAATTTTGTTAAAAGAGAATGGCGTTCCTTTGAGATCTTTTTAATATTGTTGTAGGGAATGAGCAAGAACACACTCTAGCTATTCTAAAATTTGTAGAAAGTATCCATAAATAACAGGAAAATGCTGCTATGAAAAACACAGTGAATAATATTAAGAACAATACCTAAAAGATCACAAGTTAAGCGTATATTTTCTATCCATTGCTGTTACTGATGTTGCATTACGTGCTGCCAGGATAAGAACCTTGCCTTGGCTGAACTTTAACAGGTAGTTTGCAAAGCAAAATATTCAACAATTCTACACATTAAAAAAATAAATATTGTTAAAATTACAAAGAAGAGTTCTTGTATAACAAATTACAGACATACTTCATCTTAAATAAGTGAAAAACCCATTATAATCAAACCATCATGTGTCCAATAAAACATGAAAGCAAGATTTTTTTGTCCCACTTTTCATCTAAACAAGCTTTCTCTTCAATACCGAGCAGTCACTTTCTCTTTACTTCTTAGATTATCCAAGGTCAAAGGAACACATCTGTCTCTGACAGCAATTAATCTGAAATCCTCCAAAATGAAGTCTTATGAAAAAGAAAAGCTTTCTTCTTTTAGTATAATTAAAACCATTAAGATGATGACATCTGTGCTAGATCTTCTTTAATTTTTTTTACAATGGCTTTCAGTTAAGTTCTGTACCTTTCTAATACAGTAAATGCTGACCAATACAAGTCCCACTGTCTTGAATTTAAAAAAAACAAAAAATCTGTAAGTAAGTAGTTGTTCACTTGCATTCTTTATGCTGTTTCCCAAATCACTTCAGAACTTTAACTTCACGACAAAGTAACTTAAAATAAAGCTATTGCTATGGAAAAAAAGCCGTGTGTAGTTGAAGGGCTTTATCAGCTTCCTAGAATCACAGAATGGTTTGGGCTGGGAGGAACTTTAAAGATCATCCAGTTCCGATCTCCCTGCCATGCATCTTAATTTTATACATACATACATACATACATACATACATATATATATATCTATGTATATATTCTAATCAAGTATTTTATGAAAAAGACAATGGGCTTGATGGTTTAAGACCATGAATTGTACTACAAAAGCATATTTGATTATGTTAGCTACTGGATCCTTGCAAACCTACCAACTCAACTGACTTTAGCCGGCTGCTACAATAACCAGTAAGGTTAGCCCTGGTAGCATAATATATAAAAGCTTATACAAGAGGAATTACTAATTCAGGGCTAGGCAGAGAATGACAAAACCAAATTCAAATGACTTGTGATTTAGGTCAGGTTGGTCCATGTAATATAAGGCTGCCTCAGATCTCCAAGTGCTTCAAAAAACTTTAACAGGCATACACTGCATTCTGCAGTGCCAACATCACAGGCAAATTAAAAATTAAGTATAGATGGCTGTAGAGGAGGGGTATGTGAACACCCACACACCCACATATTTATGGTATATATGATTTTTCTCAGAGTGATGAAAATGCCAGACAGGGCAATGCCTGGCTGGCTTCCCCCAGCAGAGGCAACATGGATAAGAGTGGCCCAGCAAGAACAGGTTTTGCAAAAGCAAAGCACTGTACCTCTTTCAAGGGATTTATTACATTGTCACCCAAAGGATTCAATAGTGGGCATCCAAAAACCTGTTGGCAAGGGCAGTTTTTTTGTCAAAAAGTCTGCTTTACAAATTTGAGACTGTTAGAACCAAGACTGATAAATGCACACCCATGATCTGGACTGCAATGCTGAAGTACTTGCACTCTAAATCCAAAAAGCAGGAAGCATTACACACTCCCTATGTTGAGTCACCTGAAGCCATGGGACACAAATGAGTGCAGGATGTGATCTCTACAGTTCAATATGCTCCTCTCTCCCAGTCTGCTAATTGCAACATTTCAAACATCCATGGAAAGAACTCCTTGATTGAATCTGAAGTCCAGCATTATTCATAGGCAATTGAAAATGGACAGTATTATAATTTCAGAGAATAGAAGTGGAATAATTAGATACATGACCAAGGGATGCATTTACTTGTTGGATTGTCAGGATGTTAGTAACTCTACCTATATCCAGACACAATGAAGGCTTTTTGATTTTTTATGTATTATAATACATAGCACTCAAATAGGCAATGTAGTGTTCATTCCTACAGAAAATAAAAGAAATCCCCTAAAATAATGAAGCTACTTTACTTGAAAGTTTTTTTCCTTAATTAAAATTATGCCTTTGAGAAGACTTAAATATTAAAAATGCATTCATAATTTTAAAGCAAAACACATGAAAAAAATCACATTTTTTGCTTCAGAATCACTCTAGCCCTTCTTTAAAATACGTTTCCTTTTTAAACAGTATCTTTTAAAAGAAAAGGTTGGAAATAAATTTATTTTCAGGTAGAAAAAGATTGGGTATGAAATAAAGGTGAAGTAAATACTAAGGTCCATTCTGTACTTTTGCTTTGGGTTTTCAACAGTGGCAGAATATTTTTTTATGCTGTTACACTAAAATCCATTTAGGTCATCAGAGAGCAGGATGAAAAGTTTTCCATTTTTGCATGTTTAAGGTGAGCTGTTTTATATTAGTTCATTAGTTTTGTGTTCTGAAGAACCATTTTCACTAATGATCAAAAAATATTTTATAAACATTATTTAAATCAAGCCTGTCAATACTGCTGTTATAAAAGAAAAAAATGTCTTATCCCACTGCAGAAACAATGCAGAATACAGCACTGCTTGCCAGGGCAAAAAAAATGCTGTGATATAACTGAAGGGCCAAAACAGACAAGCCAAGCCAATGCAGCTTTAAAAGACTTGCACAGAGCTCTACCAGCTTTAACTTTTCCATTGCAATTCACATTAATGACAGGCTGAAAGATTAGTATGAATAAACAAAACTGCAGGTTAAGAATCTGGAAAAACATAAGTCATTAGAGATAATAAGGTGTGTAATCTGACTTTCAAGACTATGATCAAACTAATTAGGAAAAAAGCAACAAATTTATTCTGAAAAGTCAATGGAAAAAATATACATACCTACATGATGGTATTTTAATATATTTATATATAATATTAATAAAAAACCCAAACTCCATGAGTTTCCTACTTTTGTAAAAAATCAGATCCTGTAACCTTAGACCAAAATTTCTTTTTAGTCTTATATTACCACTGTCCTCAAAAATTTGCTAATCATCTATAGTCATTGTTGTGGTTTAATCCCAGCCTGCAGCCAAAACCCAAACAGCTGCTTACTCCTCTACCAGCAGGACTGGGAGAGAATTGGAATGATCAAAAGTAAAAACCTTGTGAGCTGAGATAACGACAGTTTGATAGGGAAAGCAAAAGCCACAAACAATGGAAAACAAGGAGTTAGTTCACTGCTTCCCATGGGCAGGCAGGTGTTCAGCCATCTCTAGAAGAGCTTGACTTGGGAAGACACATGCCAGGACTCTGAATGTCCCTCCCTCCCTCCCTTTTCCGCCCACTTTATACAGTGAGCATGATGTCACACCACCTGGAGTATCCCTTTTCTCAGCTGGGATCCCCTGTCCTGGCTGTGCCTCCTCCCAGCCTCCCATGTACCCCCCACTCTCTCACCAGTGTGGCAGCATGAGAAGCAGAAAAGGCCTTGGCTCTGTGTGAGCCCTGCTCAGCAATAACAAAATTATCCCTATATTAGCAACCATGTGCTCAGCACAAACCCAAAAGAGTCTCATACCAGCCCCTGTGAAGAGAGTTAACTCTACCCCAGCCAAAACCAGCTCTGTCATATATGACATTTAACATTAATTATGTAAACACTTGCCCTAATTGTAAAAATATGTAAGGGCACATACCTCCTCCAATAATTTTCTAGGTCTAGAATGCACCTACATTCTTATTATCCAGTAAAAAACCTTTCACTGACTGTGCTCAGAAATTGACAAAGTTTCCTCATTCTTTTTACAGTCAGGTGTGGCAATGTGCTCCCATCCCCAACCTGTCTTTTATATTCCATTATAATTCTTGCTCAAGTAATAACCCTAAGTGGTGGTCAGTCATGGATGTATCTGCTCCTGACAGCTCAATCTGGCCCCAGCTGGGCTTGGGAGGAGACAGATAACAGCATGATAGGCAAGAACAACATTTGGCCAATACACCCAGCTAACCAAAATGCTGGTCAATGTCCAGCTCAAGGCAAATTTGGAAGAAACTAGGACCTATAGTCAGTACACCAATATGACTGTGACTCTATCACCTTACTCCATGAAGAGCAGATAGCCCAGGGCCTGGTGAGCTCTCCTGCATGGCAGTGGGCTGCACACCAGGATTCCCCCTTGAGTAGGAATGCTCTCAAGGTTATGAGATGCTACATCAAATGGCTGGTAAGCGAATTGGGAATAAGCACACTGAAGCTTGGCAATCTTTCAGAAAGGATGATTAAACACCGGAATGGGCTGCCCAGGGACATGGTTGAGTCACTGTCCCTAGAGGTGTTTAGGAAAAAACTGGATGTGGCACTTAGTGCCACGGTCTAGCTGACTTTGTGGTTTGATCATAGGTTGGACTTGATGATCTCAGAGGCCTTTTCCAACTTAATTGATTCTGTGATTGCAAATATTTAATCTTTTAGACATCAAGCACTGGCCAAGGCTTGTGACAGTCTGGATCCAGCTGCACCTAAACTCCCCTCTGAAAGGAAGTTTCCAACAGAATGGAGTCCATTCTGAACCTCATGGCTCAATAGGAAGATTCCCCCAAAATTCTGACTGTTCTCTATCCAGTAAATGATCAAGTATATCTGGCAATTCATTCTTGTTAAACCACTGCTGCATTTACCACTGAACTTTTTGTATCAATGAAATATAGATCCTTCTTACTTGAGAGTAAAGTGCCTGATTCCATCCACAACACCAGAACAGGAAGCATTTATTTTTCTTTTCAGCCCTTGTTTAAGCTTTTATGTGCCTCCTTCTAATGCGCTAAATCTAGGTCCACTAGCTGAATGGCAGAGAGGAAAGGTGAAATTTTGCAGAATTCCCCATTTTGGCATCATCCTGGCCCCCACACTGCCCTACTCCAGGAGGGGCTGAGCTCACAGTGTCCCTAAGCTGGAATGCACCAAAACAGCCCTCTCTGCAGCCACACTCAGGCAAGGGTCAAACAATATAAATATTTGATTACAGCTCATGAAAACATAACCAACAGAGTTTCAAAATTACTTCTTCAGGACATGTCTTACATGTACCTTCACAGAACTCATCATAGACAGCATAGTTAGCAAATCAAACAAATAATAACAATAACTCAAAACTGTAATAATACAAAAATAATAATTTAAAAGAACAATGTGAAACTGAACAAATATGAAGAATTCATTGTGACTGAAAGGAGAATAAAGTACATATTCCTTAGATCTTATTGCTGTGACAGGATGGCAGAGGAATGGAATAACCACAGTACCTGAGTGAACTTCCCTAAATTTTTTTGTTAAGATGAAAAGAAAATAAAATTCCATCATAAGATAAATAGAAAAGCTCCCTTCAATTTCCATAAGTGATGCAGCAAAGACAGCCTTACAGCTACTTTTAACTCAACTATGCAGCTTTTTGGAAATTAAAAAAGAAATAAATAAGGTCTATTCTGTGCAACACAGAAAATGAGATGATTCATATGTTATTAAATTAATAATTCTCATTATACAGTGAGATCTAAAATTTACAGCAAAAGAATAGAGAACAAACAAACTCCCACAAATGTTTAATTGTGTTTAAAATGTCAGAGAATAATTCGTTTTGTACCACCAAAGCTTCCTATCAAATTTATTCCCACGTCCAAAGCTTGGTGAGCCAAAGTTTTCAAATCACTGAACCTAGAAACAAACTTAATTAACTGTTTCTTCTGTTATTTTCTGCAGGCCCAAATTATAACAGAATAATAGAATAAGGCTTTTTCTTTTGTTTCAGCTAAAAAAAGCATACTGATGAAAACCAGTCCCACAAAGGATTATTTTTTTTCCAAACTATTGAGTTGAAAGGTTTGAAGAATATCAACATTTGCAAAATGTTTAATAAAGTGATTTTAAATGATCAGAGGGTTAATCAGACAAATCACTTAGTCTACCAATTGTATACCAGCTGTACAAAGGAAATTTCTCTCAGGTGGACCAGTGCAAAGATGACATGTGAACATGCTTTGTGAATGCTGACCATCACTGTGAGAAGTATCTCCGAAATCTCAGGAATTTTTGGAGGAAGATGGCAGAGAGGATGAGCAGAGCTGTTAATGAACTGGAAATGCATTGAGGGTACATCCTGTAAAACAATGACACAGGTTGTGCCAACAGCCTAATGAAATCATGAGAAGTCTCCGTCCAGCATGTATCAACTCTAAAAATAGCCTGACCTTATTTAGGGATCGGCCAGGTTATCAGTTGTGGCTAGTAATTACAGAAAAAACCCACCATTTTGATTCAAAAATTGAAAATCCAGTGCCTAAATTTGGAAATAATTTTTATACGGTATAAAATTGATGACTTAATGTTGTTATAGTAAATGCAATGAAAATTACCGTTATTAAAAAAAAATAAATTTTTTTTTTTTTAAGCAGCACTTTTTTTTGTGCAAACATGTGAGTGGACAGCATTAACTAGTTGTCATGAAAAGTATCTTAGAAAATCCCAACAGTCAGAAATCAAAAACACGTCAAAAATTTTCTTGAGATATATCCCTTGCTTATGTATTCCCTTGCCTTTTAATTCTATTCACAAAGTTGATTTAGAAATGGTGCTCAGATTTGTGGAAGGCAAATTCAATTAAAAGAACTCAAGGACAACCATCTAAAACTAGAGAAAGACAAAAGAACGAAAAAAAGGAATGTAAACATTAGAACCATGACCCAATTAGGAGGATGTGAAAAATTCTTGTTCTCCCCATCCAGTCTTCCTGGACTCCAAGTATACTTTAGCAATGAGAGCTAAAAGACAGGGATGAATAGTAGGAATCTAAGATCACTATAGCCCCAGGGAACAGCACTTCTGGGTGTTTTAAACACTCCACAGTTCTGAGAGTGGATCAGCATCTTACACCAAGGCTCTTTTTAGCTTGGACAGAAAATACAATCATTTAACTTGGCTTCTCTGATCCATAAACTAATTTTTTTCTCAGAATGTTACAAGTTTATTTTATGGCAACTAAAAATCAGTAGTGCCTTTCAGAAGTGCAAATACCTAGGTAGTTAACTCTAAGGATACTTAAGCATTCACCAAAGACATTCCCAGGCACTTAGAGTCTTCCCCATGCATGTCTGGAAGTCCTAACCGTGCTGAAAATACAGCTGTTTGACACATGTTCAAGTTTCAAAATCATAATTAAATCTAGCTTTTTGTTATCTCTCTGAACCAACCTCATCCAGAAAAAAATATTTTAGGGCCTATCTGCTAAACTACATTTCCTGTAAAATAAATTATATGATGATGGCTACACTAACATACACTTAACTCATCCAGTTTGGAAGATTTGTCTCTGTATTTCCAAATATTTAAAAGAGAGACAAAACTCCCCTAACACCCCATTATGTTATGGGCTGTATTACAGGTCCCACACAATACTACAGGCTGTATGGGGCTTTGCTGGGATGGGGTTTATTCTCCACAGTAGCCTTAGTGGAGCAACAATTCAGCGTGTGGCTGAAAGAATGTTGCTAATACACCATCATTTTGGTTATTGCTGAAGAGAGCCTGCACAGCATCAAGGCTTTTTCTCCTTTCAATTTTACCCTTCCTGCCCCAGGAGCAAGTTGGCTGGGGGTAGGTACAGGGTTTGAAGGGGACCTAGCCAGGAGAAATGACCCTCCATGACCTAAGGAATAGTCCATATCACATGGTGTTCTGCAGCAAAAGCTCAGGGAAAGAAGGAGCAAGGGAGAACATTCATGATTATGGATTTTGTCTTCCCAAGTAACTGCTATACCTGATGAAGCCTTGCTTTCCTTGCTAAACATCTGCCCGCTGCTAGGAAGCAGTGAATTAATTTATTTTGCTTTACCAGCACATGCAACATTTGCTTTCCCTATTTAACTCATTATCTTCTGCTTTTATATCTTTATTTTCTACCTGACCCACTGCAGCGAGGAGTGAGAAGGTTGTTTGGCTATTGGCCAGAGTCAATCCACCACATGCTGTCACTAAATATGCATTGGGAAGGATCCCTGGACCAGGAGGGGATGCACACAGAAGCAAATGTTGATCTTGCTCAGTGACTACAGCATCACCCTTACAGAGGAAATATAAAATGAAACGAAACTAAATTAAACTGCATTACTCCTGAGAGCAAGAAAGAAAACACAGGTCTCCCAGCCCACTCCCTCAAATATGAGTTTGGAGGAAGAGGTCATTTTTTCATGACTTGGTTTTGTGTCTCATTTTAGAGAATGTTCAAACATACAAATCATGAGCAGAAGAAAATGCCTATTTGTAAAGCAGAGACCCCAAGTTCTGTGGGGCACTATGGTGGCCTGGGCTCAGCAGACAGATCAAGCTGAAGTGCCTCTCAGTGTCTAGTGTTAACTAAGTCTCTCTGTGGTAGTGTTGCTGTGTCCCATATCTGAGAAATAACTCTTCCCAGGCTAGGAAGAGCAAGGTGACTAATTCAGAGTTGTCTATTTCTACAGCAAGCACCTTCTGTTTGTTTATCCTGTTCACATCATATGTTGGAGACTAAAATAGCCCACAGGCAATTCTCAGCCTATTCTCAACATTTCTCTTGAATGTCTTTGGTCATTTGTTCTTTATTATTTAAGAGAAAGGAACTCTAGTACAAAAAAAGTGGCATAAAAGTGTGTAAGTATTGATAGGATGGGTTAAGGGAATAAATCATATTGATTGAGCATCTTGTCACTGGTGTAATTGCATCTGTATTTAGGAATTCTAACACGGTAGCTGCAGAGGATCCTGGGCACAGGTCCAGTGCTGAAAATGAGAACTGGGGCTCACAGTGTCCCTCCTGGAAGACTAGAAAATACAAAGTATAAAATGTCTCATCAAAATACAGGAGAACCGCCAGACAGACCTATTGAAAGTGAGACCACAGCAGATGGTTTTGATGTTAGGATGGAAAACTGAGACAGAAATTATAGGAAGCCTTTTAAAAAAGCTGCATGCAAATGAACAGAGAAATTCTATTTAACTTTTTCACCCTTACCAATAGTTCATATTCCCATCAAGGGACTTAATTCTCTTCTGTTTTAGAGCACTGTCATTCTTCTAAATTGCTCTTGGCTGTTATCTTTACCTGTGCTATGCACCATAATTTCTAAATCTTATGAATTGTCAGTAACAAACTGGCCAGGACAACCCCTATTAAACTACCTCATCAACAGTCTTCTGAAAGCCAGAACTCAGCAACATGATTCGTGTAGGTAGATAAATAATTAGGCTTATACATTGGTATCAAAAGAAACAGATGTGGATAAAACACGACAGATGAGAAACATTAATTAGGAGCTTCAAAAAGAGAACTAAGATGATGCAAAAAGAAAGATTAGATACTGGCTGGCTAGCTTTGTGCTACTTGCTCTTCCTTCCTCCAATCATTTAAGCCTCTTACTCTCTTTGTGATGTGTTTGTTTTGTGTTTTTCTATGTCCTTTATCTTCAACTATAGCTGATTTTACAGTCTAAGCAACAATAATACCAAATGTTTGTAGAAAAACCAGATTTTTAAAAATCTAATAAAAACATGCATTTATTTTATGATGATCTGTTTCCTAGAAGTCATAAAAAAAGAAGAGACATTAATAGGAAAATATTAAGTCAATTAGTTTGAGCTGTAATTTATCATGAGCAATTTCCATCTACAAAAGAAGTATAGAGAGACAAATGAAGGGATATTGCACCACTTCAAGATACATTGTGCATCCAGGAATCTTTCTATTACACTAGCAGGGTGTGCATGGCTCTAAAAGTAAATACTCATGTTGCTGGTAAGGGTGACAGCCTTAAGTAAATCACTTTTCTTTTTTTCAAAGAAAGACTAGTTTTAGTAAACATAAACTACAAATTGGGTGTATATAATAAGGTGTGATTCACCAGTGATTCAATTGCACCTGTGAGTGCAATTGTCATTCCCAATTTCTTTTCCCAGAAAAGAATTTACTGTGTAACTATAAAAGAAATTATTAATTGCAATATTTGTTTATAAGGTAGCTTCTATGCAATACCAAACAGAATTTCTGTGTGAAAATAAACCAACTCTACATATTTATAAACAAAACCTTTAATACTTACATAAGGGATCGTGTCCAAGGTGTCTGTGTTGACAATTATAGGGGCAGGGCTTGCCTGAAATGGAAAAAAAAGAGAAAATAAATTTAAAGACCTGAAATTCATTAATATGGAAATACCCATACTTATGCATTAACTTAAAAGCCTAAAAGCCCATTCTCACACTGAATTAAAACCATACAACAGTATATAACTGTGGGTACCTGCTCAGTCAAGGATGAAGGAAATAGATTCCCAGCCTACAAACCAGAGCTCACTATGGCATTTCTTTTTAGTTTCTCCAGGCTTTGGACCACATCCTGAATATATATTATCCAGCTGCGCATTTTTTAGTAGAACTGTAAGAAACTTGATGTATCCACCTTTCAATTAGGGGATATTGCGGTTGAGGGTTTCGGCTTCAAATAAACCTGACAAATCCACCTCTTGTGTTTGAACCAAGATGATGAACTGATCTTTGCAGAGGAGAAACATTTAAGGCTTACACTACTTAGCAGTACTGTATAGGATATGTATAAGCACATATATGGTGATATTTATGTCAAAGGTATATTGTGCTATATACCTTTATATATAATTGGCATGGTTCATATACACTCAGCTGAGGTTCAGATTGAAATACAGGACAGTTTAAAAAGACTTGACCATCTGCAAAGCTGCCCAACCTGATCTTTAATTTCTTGATGAAGCTCATACCCAGGCTCTTTTCCAACCACCTGAACCACTTGCTCTTTCCATTCTGGCATTCAGCTGTACTGACCCAATGCCAAGCTCTGATATGACTCAGCTGCATAAGCTTGGCTCGGACTCTGGAGAAAACCAGGAAGTTGTGAGAAGGTGTGAGCCAGAGGCAAGCACCATCAGTAAAACATCAAACTGAGGCAGGACTGCTGGGATGGGATTGCTAACAAATCAAGGACTCAGAAGGACCTATATGTAGTCAATGTAGTACAAAGAGTGATGGCAGGCACTCCTCCTCATGCCTACTTGGGCAGCAAAGACTCTTCAGTCACTGTACTGGGCTGATGAAAGCACTAATGCTTAGCACAGTAGCTCACTAGCTCTATTCATCTGCACTGTGTATTCGTCAATGAATGACTGCACTTTAAACTCATAGAGACTGCAGGGTCTCTTTGTGCATGGCAGGCATGCTGAAAACACTGATCCTATTTCTGTCATCAAATATTTACTGTGGGATTTCAAACCTTTGGTTGTTACCAGCCCAAATTAGGAATGTGACATTACTGCAATAATTCAAATAACGTGAGAATAACAATAATTCAAATAACGTGAGTTTTTGTGCAGTCATTCAAGGATAATTCTGTGTTCAAAGAAATGTTATATTACTGGACAAAAGCTACTGCTGATTAATGCCATAATTTCTATACAACTGTGTAACTGTGAATTAAAATTAAATGCATACAATTTGGTGTATCTTCATTTCATAGCATGGACCAGTGTCATGGTAAGGTATTATTTGGTATTAAAATGCTTAGTATCTGAAAAGCTATTATAGGTCCATACCCTGTTATTCTCAAATATGTTATTCTCAGTGTGTCCAGTGTTGTGTCCCAAAACACTGGACACACTGACGTGATAGGTAAAAGCAGAAGGCCATATGATTATAATATTTTAGCTTTAGGCATATGGAATATGCCTATAGTTGTATTATCATTGGAGATAAAACAAATTATTTCCTTTTTAGAATAACAGTTTTTACTTACACTAATATTTAGCTCAATACACTTAAAAAGTGATACCTTTGCTACAGGAAGAATAAGCTTGGCAATTTTTTACAGTATTGATTTTATCTCCTTTTTATTTTTACCTACTGTGTTGGTCTTTAACCAACTACAAAAAAAAATTTGCCATTTTCAGAATAAAAGCATCTTTCCACTGATGATTTAAAAAACAGTATCTACTAAAATAACAAAAATCTTTCAGAAGTCATTCTCCAAAGCATTCACCCAAATCTCTTTAACCTATTAAAGAACAAAGCCTTTTATCTATATCAGATTTCCCTGAAGTAAAGCTAAAGAAATCAGAAACAAATGTGGGAACACTTAGGACTGGACAGAGTACTCCTGGTGCAGTGTGACAAGGGGATGAGATGTCCCTCACCCTGCTGCCTAGGCTGGAAGTGCAGCCCAGCTTGCCATCCCCCCTCCCTGCTGCAATGGCTGACTCATGTGCACCTTGTTCTCCTCTCTACAAAGCTGCAGTTTAGCCAGACTGTGCCTGGCTGGGACTGCTCCATGTTTTATTCTGTCATGGGGAACTCCCGTATGTTCTCATTGAACTTGGTGAGGTTCCTCTCAGCACATTTCTCCTTCTCCAATATTCCTCTGCAGAGCAGGGAACACTTCAGTGTATGATCTGCTCTTCCCAGTCTGGTGTTACCTCAAACCTTGCTGACAATGCTCTCTATATAATCATTCTGGTTATTAATGAAGATAAACAGCATTAGCACCTCTATCAACTTCGCATGAGCACCACAAGTAACTGAACTGCTGACCACTGCTCTTTGGGTCTGCTGGTCTAACCAGTGTCCCACTCATCTTCTAGTAAACCCATACATTTAGTTTCTCTCTTATTTGGCTATGAAAGAGAATTTGAGCTGAAAACCTTGCCGAAATCCAGGCAAATGACATCTACTGATCTTCCCTCATCCACAGAGCTAGCAGATTTCTCATCACAGAAAGATGTTAGGTTGACAAGGTAAATCCAAACACTTGTAAACATTTGTAAACTGTCCTCCCTCTTTTTAATCACCTCCCTCTGTCCTTCGTGAGCCTTGACAAAATGTTCTGGAGGCCCAGACCATGGACACTCACCATGATGCTTCCATTTATTAGCTTCCTAGCTAATCCTGATCCCTGGGTTATCACTTGGTCCATCACCCCTTCCATAGGAAAAGTCTGAGCACTGAAAGCTGCTCCTTTGAGTGATGTGATCCTTTCCTGACTGGCTCTGCTGCAGAGCCTGTAAAGAATTAGTTTTCAAGGCAGTCTATCACTCAGGGTTCATTTCAACACTGTGCTTACTGTATTCTTTACTGATTGGAAAAGTATACCAAACTATCAAAATGATGATTCTCTGCAACTGGGGCATTTATCCTGTTCAGACAGACAGGCATGAAAAAATTCACAGCACAATAGTTTCAGATGGATTTAGTGACTAAAAGCACTCACAACTGATATCAGTGCATTTGCCTCCTCTGGTCCTCCTGTTGATATCTGGGCATGTGATTATGTGTGTGTGTGGGACAGTGCTTCCTGTTACAACTTGACTTTTTAGGTTTTGGTTTGGTTGTTTTGTTTTGGTTTTTGGGATTTTTTTTGGGGGAGGTATTTATTTTGGTTTCTGGTTTTTTGTTTTTTTTTTTTTTTTTTTTTTTTTTTTTAATAAGAAATATGATTTAATGGAAACATCTTGCTCCTATCTCTCTGATATATGGTAATTCGAAGAACACTAACCTCCTGAGCTGCAAAATTGCATTCAAGTGCAGGAAATGGAGACTATTTCATTAGCTGGGTCCTGTTTGTAGCTGATGCTTTAAAGTAGGAGATTTCAATCATGCAAAGTTGAGAAGACAGTCTGCAATCACTGGAGAGAGCCCTAAATATAGTGCTAGCCATGGAGTACACAACAGAATCAAAACAGTCCTGTAACCACCGTGAAATTACTGAAGGGAGAAGATCAGTATCAAAAAGGAGCTAAAGATTTTACTTTCCAGAATGATGTGTCTGTAGCTACAAAAAGATGACTTGAAAACATATCACACTGTTCACCAAAATCTCAAAAAAGATACCCAGGTATCTCTGTACTTCTAATGGAGAACATTGACAAATCTATGAACCAGGATTCATCAACAGTATTACCAACTGTGCATAAATTAACAAAGGCATGCAAAAACACGTCTAGATTCACTTGAGAAGTTCTGCCTATAGTGTCTTTGAGATAGCACTGCCTCATCTCTCAATCTGTATACCTACACAGATCTATTTAGGCTTTATCTAGGCTTCAGACTGGTTGAGAAGAAGTAGCTTCCTGGAAGAGAATTACTTTATTCCTAACTCTGCGCTTTGACCTCCTCTGCCATCTTGACCAAGACACTGATTCACAGTTTACCAAGTAAATTACACTTTACCAGCTTTTCCCAGATGCAAAATAAAACCAAGCGAATCACCAGAAGTGTGAATATTACTGAGTGTAGTAATTGAGTATTCCTGTTTTCCCCATTCCTCACTCACTTCCCTCTCCATCCCAATCCCCAGCTATACATGAAGTATTATACTAAGCTGACAATGTACTGTGCAGTCAGACTTAGAGCTCCTGCTCCCTGCATGAACCTTCCTCCTACCCTTGACTGCAAGCACTGCTTTCAGCTGAGCCATCTCTGTGCTTTGAAAAAAGGCATCACACTGACAGCTGCAGTGAAAGACGGGCATAGCTGAGACAAAACTTGAATAGCTTTGGGAAAAAAAGTAAAAATTGAAGATTTTTCTTATTCTTCTTCTTAAAGGACTTGAGCATAAAACGCTTTGCTTCCACAAATGTATACAAGATTGTTCTGCTTGCTTTTCTGCCAAAAGCACAACTTAGAAGCAAGACAGAGTAAAAGCACTTGAAGCCAGTAGAAACACAAAAAAAGGCACATGGTTAGTGAACAATTACTCTGCTGCCAAATTCTCTACAAGTGTATGGTATGACTCATACCTCTCAGACAACGTGAACTTTCCCTCTACCATGAATGCTAGCATTATCCTGGTAGACTGGTTTTAATCATACTACTCACAGTTTTAGAGACTATCCATATCATACTGGGTTGCTTTCTGCAGCATTCATAAGTCCTTGTTTTAAGTGTTCCTACTACGCAGGACTATATTCAACACCAACAGCAATTTTAATTTCATAGCATCATAAGATTGGTAATGACCTCTAGGATCAAATCCAACCAATAATCCAGCACTGCCAGGTCCACCCCTAAACCATGTCCCTAAGCACCCCACCTAACTGGATTTTGAACATTTCCAGGTACACTGCTTTCCTGGGCAGCCTGTTCCAAGGCTTGACCATCCTTTCAGTGAGGACTTTTTTCTTAATATCCAATCTCAACCTCCTCTCACGCAACTTGAGGCTGTTAGAACTCTCTACTGCTTTTCTTGTTAAGGAATCACCATCATTGCCTACATTATTACATTTAATTAAACTCAAAATAAGTGGTGGCAAAATTGAGAGTAATACAATTGTGTATGTATTACCATTTGAAAAATAAGTTGAGTTGTCAGTGGCTTATTGCCATCTTGTGCAGACAATGAACTCTGGCCTGTATATCAGAATTAAAAGCTCATCTTTCCAGGCAATCATCCCTAAACTCTGAAACACTCTCTGAAATATACATTTGCAGTTTTGTATTACTTCAAAATGTTAGCAGTTTGTGTCTTAATAATACAAAGTAGAGCAGTCCCTGTATGTGTACGAATAGGGCATGCTGCATCTCTCAGATACACAGTGTAAGACTGCTTAAGGCCTTAAGAAAGTGATACTGAATTAGGTTAAGTTCCTGTTTTCAGGAGTTTCACAATTGCAAGAAATAGATTTACATTTACACACAATGGCAGGAAAGATTAAATGACAATTTTGATGTCAAAACAGTAATTCCCTGGCATGCTATGAGGCCTCAAGATCACAGAACACACAGCACCTTTTGTCGTATTTACCACTGAATTACAAACTGAAAGACTAAAAGATAAAAAGACATTTCATTTCTATTAATCAGAAAATGTAAAAGATAGAGAACCTCTTTGAACATCTAAAGAATGACTTAGCAGCAAACAATTCTACCTCTGCTCTGAGACATAAAACAGAAGGCAAAACCAGCTTTGCTTGCAGATCGCAGATGCCATGAAAGAACAAAAATGCCTCAAGAAATCCTCAAGACCACTCCCTTTGTATATAATGCAACCTCATACAAAGCCATTTAGTTTAAATGTAAACTGCACTTTTCAAAGGAGGTGGCCTTATTTGCAGACATGGAGTTTTACATTGTTTTTGCCTAATCTGTAGGAATAATTTCCTATTTAAAACTGTATTAACTTACATTATTAAAAAAACCCCAAAACTCATACACAAGGAAAATTAAACATTTCTGTTCTGTGCGGATTCAAAGGCTATCAGAGGGATTGAGAAGAAAGCACCTACTTTATAGTTGCTGAAGTTTCCCCTGTAATGACGTTACCTGTTAGCAGGTTGAAATAGCAATGATTAATGCAACATAATTTTTTCCCCAGTATAAGATCTAATGAAGGACATAGAAATATCAACGGGAAAAGCTCTCTGGCCACTGGAACAGGCTCCCCAGGGAAGTGCTCACAGCACCAAGTCTGGCAGAGTTCAATAAGCATTTGGACAGTGCTCTCAGGCACATGGTGTGACTCCTCGGGATGTCCTGTGCAGGGCGAGGAATTGCACTTGATGATCCTTATGGGTCCTTTCTGCGCGAACGCATATGCAGCTCCAAGTCCAGCTAGCTAGAGGGGGCCAACGCCTCCGCTGCATCTGAGATCAGCCCCCCTTGGCGTCGTGGCCTCGGGCTGGGCCGAATCGCGGACTGGATTATATGCACTGGACGAGACGAGAAAAGGGAGTGACCACTTGCTGGGGGTTAACGTCGGTTTATTGAAGGATGGCAGGTACCAACGGAGGGAGGGCACCGACCAGCAAAATGGCCTCGGGCAAGGGGAGAGGCGAGGTTTTAAAGGAAAGGGGCGGAGATAGGAGGGAAACCCCGCTAGCAAATAGGAAAACATATAGGGAGATGCACAACACAACTGACATGCAAACATATCCAATAAACACAAGGTTAGAGAGGAGCCCTGGGACCCCAGCCAATTACATCCCCCAAAGAGAAGAAGGTTCTCGAAAGCTGGGAGGAGTGGGGGGAGATTGACTGAGCCCAGGGAGGAGGAAAAGCTTACTTATATGGTAAAATAAGGGAGGGGAAGTTACATAACTTGAGCGATTGACAACTGAAGGGGGCAGGGGTAACCATAGTAACATAACTGTCGGGAGAGCTGTGGCGGGAAAACTGGGGAGGGAAGAACCATTTTACACAAAATGGGGGGAGCAGATACATAAAATGGGGGAGGAATTAAATGAACTTAACGAACACACTACAACACCTTTCCAACTCAGCATATTCTGTGATTCTGTGCTAATACACATGAATGCACACAGACTCAAAAGAGACCAGAAGAAAAGCATGCATCTAGATTTTAGGCATCCTATTTGACCTAGCTGTGTGCTTTATTTTTTTTTTGTTTTCAGCCTCAGTGTGCACAAACCTAGAACTCTTTCCAGAGGGAGAAAAATAAAATCAAAATAAAATTGCAGCTATTTCTTTCATGGAATCCTAGAATCATTTATGTTGGAAGAGTTCTAAGGTCATAGAGTCCAAATGCTAACCCAGCACTGCCAAGCCCACTACTAAACCACGTCCCTGAGTGCTGCATCTACAAACACTGCAAAACTTTCTCCAAAGGCTGAGCAGGGCCAGAGGAGAAACAAACACATGTGTGATCCCAATACAAACAATGGAGGGGCTGGATCTGGACTGCACTTCCAACCTAATTACGGTATCTTTTCATATTTGGTTTTTCCTCCTTTCTTTCAAAAGTCAAGGCTGCCTTACTCACCATATGGCTTTTTATTTTTAACATCATGGTACACTAAGCTTACAAAGAAGTTATCCACTGTCTTATTCTGTTACCTTTTTCCTTTTTATATCATGAAATACTTGAAATTTGAGTGTAACATTTCTGCATGGAGTTATAAAAACCCTCCTCAAAAACAAAGAAACAAATGGACTAAAAATTATAATGCAGATGAAGAGAACAAAAAAAAAAAAAGAGAATACAAAACTAAATGTGAAACAGGGGAATTACTTTAACCAAATTCAGTAACTCTTAAAGAGGTTATCAGAACATGAATCTTAAAGAGTGAAACACCTGCTTTCAGGTTAATCTGTTACATTCAGCACTGTAAACAGGAGCCCATCAAGAAAAGAATCAGTGCCAAAGAGTGCTCATCTCTGTTTATCAAGGGCAGAAGTCATCAAGGCTTACTGGTGTCAGAGTTAAAACTGTCCATAGAGACAAAAGAATAGGAAATAGAAAAGTTTTAGAGTTTGGGAAAGGTCCTAATAGCACAAATACCAAAATCAAGAAAAATCTAGTTTTGGCACTGAAGTGGCCATGAGGAGGGTTGGGATTTACTGTGGTCCATATAATGCATCAAATTAACTCACAGATTCTGGCTAAGTATGTACAGAGGCAAAGCTATTTTGCCAAAGGCTTTCACTTAATGTATATACTTTTAAGTAAACAGGAAGAACTTAAAGAAACAATCTTGATTTTGAATATCTGCAATAAACTGCAAATTCAAGTTTGGTCTGTGCTGGAACAAAGAATGTTTTGATTTTTATGTCAGTGAAACTAAACTTCTATAATGTCCTCTGGAAAAGTTTTAATTGATGTCCCAGAGTGCCCCTTTATGTCCCAGAATCTCTAAGTGATGAATAAAATTAACGAAATAATTCCAAATATATCAAATATATATAGCTTGCCCGACAGCTTGTTTCAAACCCTAAATCACTGCAGGACCACTGCACTCACAGTACCTCAGTTTAAAAGACAAACATCCATGTGCAAGTGCAGCTATCCAGGACTCAGGGGCAATCAGCTCTTTTACACGGTTTAGCTTCATGTGGCATAAAATGCATTTCTCAGTGGAGATGCTCCACTACATAAATTACAACTATTTGGCCCTTTACTACAGGGCTTGCCAACCATTTTTAAATCTCGGTTTTCTTGCTGATGTCCTTCTGCCTGAGAACCTGAGTGCTCTGTGGGTGGCTTGCAGGACAGCACATGCCAGAACTGCCAGATTTTCCATAATTTTACAGGTTGTAGCACCCAGCAGGAACAACACCAGCTGCCAGTCTTAGCCAGGGCCCTCCTTGTGAAACTTTGTAATGACATCAGGTTGTTACTGATTGAAGAGGATGCTCCCTTTTGAATGATGCAATCTGGATGAAGGGCAGACAGTGGAAATATGCAAATGACATTTTCTTTTTATTTTTAGGACCAATTTCTCTCATAGTTTAAAAATTTTGTACAGAGAAGAAAAATCAGTCCAATTTCTAGACTTCACACCTTGTTATTCCTCACTCTGCTACATCCAAGCATCTAGTTTAAGGAGTACATCCTAGTGAAGCATCCTAGTGAATTTTGTGTCTCTCCTGCTTGCCTTCTGCTCCCTACTGGATGGAAACAGCAAGGGAGCTGTGGACTGCAAGGGAAGCTCCTGTGAGGAGAAGCCAGGGCTGCCCTATGCTGTGCACAGGTGGCCCCAGCCAGTGTCACACCAGACCCACCACTGGGGCAGGAGAAACCAGTAATAAGGATGAAAAGGGTGGGGAGAAAAGGAGCAGCAAAGAGAAACAAGCATGTCCTGACCCCAGCTCCAGCTCCATGTGTGAGGGACCCCAAATCCCTCATTCCCCAGAGGCACTGAGTGGGACCTGAAGTGATGGCTAGAGGAGGGGAGGTGTCTGCAGTGAAGATGAATCTCAAGATTAAGTGTTTTCCCTTAGTATGAGTTTGTCATCTTTGTTTCTCAATATCCAATGCAATAATTAAATGTTTATGTAAACTGGCAAGAAAATTAAATTCCCTAAACCAAATCTGCTTTGCCTTCAAAACACAATTATTCTGAAATTTCACAGTAGAACAGATACTTGTTCAGCATTTAGTCACTTTTATTTAGTCACTTTATTTTCTGAAAAACCTACAAATCACTTATTGGAGGTGAGACTGGACCAGCAGAAGAAGGAAAAGAGCAGACTTTAGTTATGAAATAAAATGTTGAGTACACAATGTGTCCTGTGCAGACATGAACTCACTCCAGCTGGGCTCTGAAGGGAGCACCTGACTTGTGGCTCTGTATGACAACAGGCCCAAGCTAAGAAAACTGCCTTTGTATAAGATGAATGTAGCCAAGCAGGAGAAACACCAAATCTTCAAATCGTGGAATGGTTTGAATTGGAACAGACCTTTGAAGCTCATCCACTCCAAGGCCCGAGTGATAAACAGGGTCATCTTCAACTAGATCATGTTATTCAGAGCTCCATCCAACCTGACCTTGAATATTTTCAGGATAGGGCATTCACCAACTCTGAGCAGCTGTGCTGGTATTTTACCACCATCACCTCTTCCTTATATCTAATCTAAAACTATCATCTTTCAACTTAACACCCCATTAGCCCTTATCCTGTCACAGCAGGTCCTGTTAAGAAGTCTGTCCCCATCTTTCACTTAGACCCTTCCAAGTACTGCAAAGCCACAACAAGATCTCTGAACAAAGAGAAAGTAGAAGCAGTACTGTGGCCACAAAGAAAGCTGTCATGTAAAAATAGAAACACATTAATTAGCAACTGATTAAACATATATATTTATCATCTTATGGATCCTCTATAAAGAGAAATTTTCCACGGAGAAAGAAAGCTACACCTACTTCTCCTCACATAATCTATTAAAATGCATTGCTGTTGATCTCTCAATTCTTAGAAATAGCATTAAGCAAAAAATTTCCAATCAGAAAATCAACGCAACATGGCACCATAGGTTTGGAGACTAAGGAAACAATGTAAAGAGACTGAACTTGAGGAGAAGTAACAGTGCCCCAAAAGGAGCTCTATGATAGGTCATTGCTTAAGTAAACAAAATGCCAAGGGCCATTATAACTCTGAATCACAATGGAAATGACTGGAGAGTACAGCACAACCAACATTCTTTCAAAGAAGTTGCACAGAACCTTAAAAATACACCTCACTTAAAATTATAGGCCTGGAAAAAAAGAAGGCGATTCTCCTTGAGAAATGATAAAGGGAAAAGCATCCTTGTGAACTTGAGAAAATAGATTGTGGGTGCAAATAGGTGGATAGGACCTATTATGGTCCTATTATGGGTGCAAATAAGACTAAAAAATAAACTTCACAAAATTGACTAAAACCAAAGGGAAGAAATATAAAAACATATTTAAATAATTATTTGATGATATTAATCAATAGCACTTCATAGCAGGAAAATTATACTTGCCTGTTTTTCAATCAATATTTTGCAATTTTTACGGTGGGATATTTTCAGTTTCATGCCAAGGGCAGCCAGTAGATTTTATCCACAGCTACAACTATGTGGCAAATTCAGCCATAGTATAGTATAGTCTCCCTAGTGGGAAGGTTGAAGCTTTGCTGCCTAAAACTCCTTTGTACAAACAGAGGTTAGCACTGAAGTGACTGCTGTAGGCAGTACTCACATTCTGACAGATGGGCGATGCGACCCATGAGGTCTTTCCCCATTTTTACACTTTAGCATTCTGTCATTTCTTAACAGTGTTGTTTTGGCTAGAATTGGATGTAGAAACACTGAGCAAAAAAATAGTCTTAAACTAAATTAAAATAGGTGGGAGCAGTGACTTCTCTAGCAGCAAGTAACATGGCCCTTTTTCTCATAACGCAGGCACAAACAGTAATACAGGGCAGCACTTTGAAACATGATCATTTCTGGGTTATAGGATATCTTTTAGTCACTGATTTCAAGACATATTTTCTGCTTTGTAAAACACAAACATTTAGGATGCTGCTCATTGTATACATTATTAGTAGTGACCTGAAAAGGACCAGGAAAGTTCTGCATTCTCTGAATTTACTGCATGAATATATATATTAAAAGCCACTTATCCCACAAAATGGAATGACTTCCCTTGTACACAAAGACAACATTCATCTTTCACTGTATCAAACAATACACGTAACAGTCAAAGACACAAAACCTAAAAACTGTCAGAACTGACCTAAACCAAGACTGAGAAGACAGGTTTGCAAACCAATTAAGGGAACTTCAAACGTCACAACCACCCTTCATGCACTGAAGAGCACCCCCCAAAACACTGTAACGTTAAACGGTTCAGAGCATCAAGGCAGCCTCTTCCTCTAGTAATAACAGCAAAAACAGTAACAGTAAGAAACATCTCCTGGATATCTGTCTCTCATATGATGGTGGTTTGGTTCTCTTTTTTAAATGGAAACACTCCAGGAGGGTGCTTTCAGAAATAAGCTTTGGTTACTGTCAGAAGGGATAAAGAAAACATTTCCTGGCAAAGGAAACCGAAAGTTATGCGCTATACATCAGGCACTAGGAGAGAACACCTGGAAAAGGACTAAGCATAGCATTTAGTAACACAAACAGAGCTGTCTGCTTAAGGCAGGAGAGAGGTAGAACACAGGAATCAAAGAGCACAGTCGTAAAAATATTCAGCTTCAGGAACTCAGATTTCTCTTGTGCCTGTACAATAGCATTTCAGCCTTGAAAATAATTCAACATCTATCCCAAGAAACTGGCATTCAGACATGAGGCAGCCTTCCCCCCGAACCATTTGGACAGATCCAGTCTCCTCCTACCCTACCTTTTAGGCACCAATCCCACCCTCCAAATGAAACACATCCCCCTCCTCCAGTAAATTATGATGCCTGCCAAAAATATCACGTTTACCATTCTCAGCCTGTTGTAAATCCTGACTTTCGCCATGGGATCTCTGGGAAAAACTAACACCTAATGTGATGGTCCTTTCCGAAAACTAAGCAACTTCACAGGCAAGTGCACCAATTCTGAGCACTAACATATAAAAACCCCACTGCAGACCTGACCCTGATACTAAATAAATGTTTGGCTGGGAGGACAAGAAATGGGAACATCGTGTGCTTCAGAGGAATGGGAGAAAAATGACATAGAAAATATTACAGCAAGAAGAACACAGAATCTGTGGGAGGCACAAGGTTTTTTAGGGCAGCCGTAACAAGGAGAAAGCAAGAGACTCCAAAGTTAAAGTCAGCCCATCCTTAACACGCTATATGCTTTGTGACACATTTTGAAATGTCTTCTTCAAGTATAAGTGCTCTACCCTTATACAAACAGGGGTTCAAGCATTTTTTTTGCTGTCAGCCCATCTGTTACTGAAGACCCTTTTGCTCACTTATTAGCTCAATACTGATCTGACACAGCTAGAACTGAGTAATTCTTCAGGTTGTTGATCACGTACTTAACAGCTCAGATGTGTGTCTATTCTGCAAAATATTAGCATGTTTTAATTTTCAAATACCCTATTAAATTTATACTTCACATGAGATGAAGATACATAGAAGAAAGATACTCCATCTTCTTTCCTGTCCAGAACATTCTACCTGGCTTACCTAACTTGGTCACCAAAAGCCATCTGCTATTAAAATATTTCCTGTGCACATAACATGAATAGAAATAAATAGCTTCTTCAAAATACTTGGAATGAGAAGTAGCAACACACATTGATGTAAACATAGAAGAAATCACTTACTTATTTTATACACAATATACAACATTACTGTGTGCTGTCTGGTGATAAGCAGTAATACCCATATGTTCAACTTATATTTATTATCATTTTAAAGCCATATCTCAATTACATGTTTTTTCAGGAAGTAAAAATTATATGTTATAGAGTTTTTTCCTTGATCATTAAAGTAATGATAAAATAGAAATACTGGCAATATATTTTAATTCCTGGTATATAGAACTATGCATTCTCTCCCAGAAAAATCACCAGCTTTTGTAAAAGACAGTTCTTTATTACTTATCTTTACATCCAAAAGAAACACAGAAGAGCTATGGTCATAGGTCTGAGTTCATTCAGTTCATCAGAGTTCAGTTTCATTCATTTCCCCCCAAAAAGAAGCCTAACCCTCAGAACTGACATTTAAAAACATGCCTTATTTTAGAGATATGTTACAGTTTTCCTTACCGGGACAAGAGAATCAAATGAACCCTGTTCCCGACTCTCAATAGCTGAAATTGTTTTCAACCAGAGGAGATAGCTTGAAATATCAGATATTTCAGAATGCTCCATACTGAAAGCTGCAAGATTAGCAGGACTGAGGTGAGACAGACTTGCAAAAGGAGGGCTTTGCCTGTGTTACATAAAGTTCTAATTAGATCCTTGGTACAAATTGCTATCCTAAGAATAAAAAGTTAATCAAAAAGCCTCACTGGAAGAATAGGAGGACAAGATTGGAGCTGAGACAGCTGTGGCACGATAGCACAACTGCCAACTAGTTTCTGTGCCACCATTCAGAAGTGAAAATATATGTGTGAAAATATATGTGTGAAAATCAAAGTGTTCCTTTTGTGTTACTTCGGACTAAACTGTTCACACCTGGTTTACCTCAGTGGAACTCAGGAGACCTCTCTGTACTGAGATTCCAACGCAGCAAGCATTGGAATAAATAACAGACCCCCTTAATGCCACAGCCAAAATATTTTCATGAAAAGAAGAAAATTTTGAAAGGAAGTGAGTACAGAAGTGGTGTGAGAACAAGTTTTGCAAGGACTTTTGGTGACAAACTGTAAGAGCCAACCTATAACAATTTGTTAAATTTGACTAAATCTTAGAAAACTACTCAAATAACCGCAGGACAGCTGATGGATGATTTCTTATCTCTCCAAAAAGTTGCAATTCCAGTCCTCATTTCCAAAGTACAGCTGAGAGCTCTCTTTACCTGTTGAGGTTGATATTCCCTGCCCCTTATGGGTGGTACTGTAGAAATAGAAAGGAGTAGTGACAGGACCCAAGGGAATGGCCTGAAGTTGTGTCACTGGAGCTTTAGATCACAGATAAGGAAAACCTTCACCCAGAGGGCAGCTGGGCAGTGAACAGGCTCCCCAGGGAAGTGGTCACTACACCAAGTCTGAGAGAGCTCACGGAGTGTTTGGACAATGATCTCAGGCACACGGTGTGACTCCTGGGGACAGTTGTGTGCAAGGCCAAGAGTGGGACTCTATGATGCTTGTGGGTGCCTTCCAACCCAGGATATTCTGTGACCCTTCAGAAGCAAGACATGACTGTTTTACCCATTGGTAAAATTCAGAGCACACAACTCTTGAAGATTTCAATAGAGTCGAGCTTTCAGTTACAATTTTCTTTTAAGGAGGGCAGTATAGCATATTTGTAGGCTGCCTGCTCAGAAAAGTCACACAAAGACTCACATTATCAGGTATTTTCTGGAACAAGATGTCATCTTTTGCCAAAAGGGCTCTAAAGCAAATCTCAATGTCAGAACTGCTATGGAAATAACTTTTATATTCTCCAATTCCTTATCTTCTAATAAAACTGGGCATCCAAAAACAAGCAGCCTATAATTATTTGTTGAGAAGCAAGAGAGGTGAGAAGACAGACACTGAAAACTCCTAGTACAAGCGACAAGGAAACAAGCGGCCTTAAACACTACATAATTTACTGCATATTAAACTTTTTTGGTTTGTCTCCTTTGTCATTTTGGGGCTCCAAATATTCACAGTCAAATTGAAAAATAATGCCAAAAGGGCCAAAATACTTGACAAACCAAGCAAAGTTTAGAAAATAATACTGATTCTTAAAAGAAAAAAGCAGCATTAAAAAACCCTACAGGTTTGCCTAGTTTAGAACAAAGTATTTCAAAAATCTTTCACAATGCAGCATAAATACATTTTTGATGAGATAGTTTTTAAAAATTGATATAAAATTTTCCAAAGAAACGATACACAGTCTAATGTAAAAAGTGTACCTTTTTCTGAAGAAAATTAATTTCTGACAATACTCAAAGAAGACTTTGCAACAAAACCCATGTAGCTTTATAGAGTGGAGGTGAGGAAAGGAAGACAGAGTGCTGCTTCTCCCCTCTACTTCTTCACTTAAAATTACACTGTTTAATGAGAAAATTCTACACTAATCTAAATGTTATAAAAATACTTCACTATTAACTAAAATACAATATCCCTGTAAAGCACATTTCAAAAAATATCCTATGTGACAAAACAACCATGTTCATTTAGCAGCAATTATAAAATATGCAAATTGTATATACCTAGGATCAGGTAACTTTTCCTTTCCATTCAAACTCCTTCCACAACATTCTGTACATTATTTGGTATAAGGGCTTGAACAGGCTTGTTGTTTCACCCAGTACAGTTGTTTGCATCACCTTACAGAATCAATTTATAGAATGCTTTAGGTTGGAAGGAACCTTAAGGATCATCCAGTTCCAACCCCCTGGCCAAGGGCAGGGACACCTTCCACTGGACCAGGTTGCTCAGAGCCCCATCCAGCCTGGCCTCGAACACTGCCAGGGACGGGGCATCCACAGCTTCTCTGGGCAACCTGTGCCAGTGCCTTGCCACCCTCATAGTGAAGGATTTCTTCCTCATATCTACTTCAAACCTGCTTCCTTTTCAGTTTAAACTAAATCCCCCTTGTCCTGTCACAACACATCACTGTAAAATGTCTCTCTCCAGGCCTCTTGTAGCCCCTTTAGACAATGAAAGGTTCTATGAGCTGTCCCTAGATCCACATGATCAGTATCATTTGCTTCGCAGAAAAGTGGAAGACTTGAGAGCATAAATAACTCACCAAGTCTTCATCCATCTGAAGAGCTAATGTTTAACCCATTATCTTCTAGGACATGAGAAGTACTGTGTATTGTCAAAATGGTTATAACAAGTTTGTTTGTTGCATTACCTAGTGAACTCATAAAATAAAGTTTAATTTACAGAGTACCTTCCTCTGTAAATACAAGCGATCCAAATGGACCATGACAGACACAGCTGAGTCCTTCAGCCAAGGCTCTGTGAAAACATCTTTAATATAGGAGAGAAAACACCAAGGAAAAGAGAATGAGGAAACAACTGGATCAGGGCACTAATGGTACTGCGTGGCAAAGAAGGCAAACCCAGAAAGTGACCACAGCCAATGCATACCCCCATGCTGAGCAGCTGCTCCCTCAAGGGGCTGTTCTGTGACAGAAACTGCTGAGATTTCTCTAATTTTATTTCAGTGCATGCACTTTCTCTCTCCTGCTTTTCCAACTTTCTCCCTGCTGCAGGGAGAGTGAGAGTGTGGCTTTGTGCGGATGCCAGCTGGGGAAACCAAAACTTGATCTACCAGTCCCTCCCATGAAAGCACCTTTCAGAAGACTTTCCATCATATTTTTAAAAATTATCTTATGGAATACCTCAAGCTTTTCCACTATCTCTGGAAAACCACTACAGAAATGTAATACCTCAGGTCAAGACAGTGATGACAAAACTTTAATAAGGAACTCATACTGAATAAAGATCAAAGTATGACAAAAGCTGATGCAACTACATCCCATAAAAGCTCATACAGTTTATACACAAAGACACAACTACCTAAGATTTTACTTATATTGTACAGGAAAAAAAACATTCCCTGTCAGTTTATGCCTTGTATGTGTAATGCCATTTATAACAAGTATTTATTTCTATGAAAACAAGTACTGCTATCAATCAAGTGAATGGTAAATAATTTAACCAGTAAAATTACTTTTATAAGTTAATATAACAGATCAGCTGGGAATAGGCCACAATGTCTCCTCCAGAGAATTTTAGAAATTGTTTAACTCTTCCTCACCTTTTTAAACTGTTCCAAGTGGATTACTGCCTCCATACAAACATTAAAATATTTAATTTTTAAAATAAATCTTAGATAACAGCTTCTATAAAGCCTCACTGGAGTTTTGCCAATCGGTTGTTTACAAACCTCTAGCACATTAAGAACAAATGACAGAGATAACTGAGAGGTTTACAAGGGAAATACTTTGCATTAGAAGAGTAAGAACAATATAGCCATTCAATTTTTCATATAGGTTTATTTATTTATGGTTTTAGAACTATGTGGGCTGTTTAAGACTGGAGGGCTTTGCTAGTTATTCTTATTGAATTTTCAAGAGAAGTAAGGATAGAGTAGTGATTGCTGAGTTCCAGCCCAAAACTCCTCCATCACAATGTCTGAACTTTTGCATCTAATAATCAGAGGCAGTATTACTGCTTTATATTACTTTCAGATCAACTGATGCTCTGCTTCACTAATTTCTCCCACTAGTGCTTCAATAGTCAAAGACCATTCATTGCAGCAATTAAATTTTTTCTTTGGTGCCTTTAAAACTTTTTTGTGGGATTGAATCTGAGTGCAAGATCTTTACAAAAAAATGTTATTTTCTTCCCTCCTAGACTGCCATTCTTGTTGAAACCCCACTGAAATTTCAAGAAAAATTTAAAATTACAAACAAATGATGAAGCAGAATTGTCTGTGTGTTTGATGTGTTCAATTTTGAAATTTTTTTTTAATCCTGTCAATTTACATATCAGGTGGATTTTAAAAGAATTCTTTTTCTTAAGTTTTATATAGAAATGGAAAAAACAACAGCATGAATTTTTTAAAAGGAACAATTGCAGGTTAGACTGCTACTTTGCAGTTGAGAAGGGTACCTAAGTTTTGGGTTAACTTCAGCACTCAAAGTATCACCAGAAATACCAAGTCCCACCAACACAGACTATATCAGTTCCATGGGAACAGTGTTAAGCACTCTGCTGAGCTCTGGTCCACTTCAGTGGCTTCTTAATGAGCTTCTGCATTTGAAGAAAAATATCTGTTAAGGAAGTTCCAGCTACACTTAGTGACTTTTTCTGCCATTGCTTTGCTCTTATATTTTCAGTATTTTCTCCTCTCACTCCAAGTTTACCAATTCAGTAGTACAAAAACTGCTTAAACTGTGTTGACCAGCCCTGTACAACAGGAGCTGACCAGCAATAAGGTCAGCTCAAACTGCTGAAAGGAACATAATCGATTGATGGAAAAGCTTGAAGTAGGGCTGGTTAAGTAATTACTTTGTATCTCCAAGTCAGTATGTGCCTCACTCCAAGAGCACAGCCCTGCCTTTAGCTGAAAATTCTCACACACAGAGCAGGCTGATGCAAACTGCCCCACTTCAAGAAAGAACCCACTGCATCTTTCTACAGTAACATGAAGAACCGCTAACCTCAAAGGGATGGAAATCTTAGCAACATACTCATGGACCCAGGAAGTCACTGAGAGGCCCCACAAAGGTCACTGAGCTTGATGCTGCCCCTCAGGGGTGGCCACAACCAGCAAGGATCCTTAAAGGTCCAACAAGAACAGATTTCAGATACCCTTCCACACAAATGGGTTAAAACTTAGAGCTGTTCAACACATTGTGCAGGTAGGTTCAGTCTAGCTGTTGCCTTAGGACTAAGCTATGACAAAGGGGTTGAAAATTAAGCTTTTCCTCTGTTCTATGTACAATCCCCAAAAACATTTGTTAACTTTCCTACCTCAGCCTTCCCAGTGTGAAATGAAATGAACCTTGACCTGACTCACAAATCTATCAGAAAACAGAAGAATCACATAGCTGTTCCTTCTGAGGCACTTAAAGAAATGTCAAGGCATCAGGCAGTAATGACATCTGGAGAAAACAAACAGGATCAATTTTGCTTTCATCACCTCTCCTGCCCCTGGTTGGCTGCTGAACACAAACTAATACTTCAGTGTGCAAAAAGAATTTCCTGCATCTCTGTAGTTTTATTATTGCTTTTATTATTAATAACACCCAAACCAAGCTCCTTTACCCCTCCATCCCCACACTAGGAAATGTTTTTGCTGTGGCAATTCTGTTACCTTTTGCATTTTGCTGGTTTGTCAGATTTGCTGAACCCTCAAGTGCAAGAGGTAACATGATGAAATAGAAACTGGCAGAAAGTACATTAAAGTTATTATCACCTGAGGACAAATCCTGGCAAGTGAACCACAAGAAAAAAGACTTCCATCTGGAAATCAGACAAAGAGCATACAAGTAAACCCAGTAATTCCACTACTGCTTTGGCAACCATTCAAGAATGTGAAAATACAGATGAGTTATGAAAAAAGAAATGTAGAAGTAATGGGATTCTTCAAAAAGAAGACAGAAAGAGCAAAGGTGAGAAGGAAAACATATACTAAATTTCAGATACTAAATGCAATACCAACATGCATTTTGAAAGAGCATTATATAAAATGAGCAAAAGGAAACCTTTTGGTTAGATATTACAAGGGCTACCATCAGAGGATACAAGGACCAAAGAATTATGAATCTGAGGAGCTTTTTAGGTTTTGTCCATTCAGCAAAATATTTCTGCAATTCTGCATTTTCAACTACTACTAAGAGCTGATTCATTTCTTTCTGTATTCTCCATATGATGAACATGACATTTCTTGGTACACAAATTAGCTTAGCTGATAGACAGCAACCAGTGCTTCAAACCAAAATAACTAGGAGTGATAACCTCAATTTCCAGCACAAATTATTTAAAAAGTAATGTGTGAATTCCAGTTTTGTGCTGACTACATAGACTTAAATGCATCCCAGCTAAAAGAGAAGATCCACTGAGAATACTGCCATGACAACTGAAAGAAAAAAAGGAAGACAATATTTTTTGCAGATTTATACCTGCAGAAGTGATCAGATTGCTTCTACTTTTATACTTGAAGAGGCTGAGGAAGCTAGTAACTGCCCCAGAGGCAACTGCAGTGTATCTTGACTCTGCTTCATACGTGTAGTAGATCTACATGTGGTACATTACAGAAAAACTATGGTGCAGTCAAATCAACCCACAACAAACTGGTATTGCTCCACTTAATATTTCTATAGTTTCACTTCTGTAATATCATTAAACATTAAAATAATAATTATTAACAATTAAAATAATTATTATAGTATTTTTTTTCCAAAGTTGTTGTAAATTCTATCGGCCAGGTTTTTCTGAAATGCCCGATGGGACCATAGGAACCTCATGAGATTCAACAAGGCCAAGTTTTGAGGTCCCATACCTAGGTCAGGGCAACCAATGACATCAATACAGTCCAGGGGATGAAATGTATTAAAAGCAGCAGACAAGGACTTGGGGGAACTGGGGATGAAAGGTTAAATGTGACCAGCAATTCGCATTTGCAGGCGAGAAAGACAGTTGTACCCTGGGCTGCATCCAAAGAAGCTCTCAGAGAGTGTCCAAAGGAGGCCCACGAGGATGGTCAAGTGTGTTGAGGGGAAGCTGCAGGAGGAGCAGCTGAGGTCACTTGGTCTGTTCAGCCTGGAGCAGAGAAGTCTGAGTGGAGACTCACTGTGGTCTACAGCATCCTTGTGAGGGGAAGAGGAGGGGCACACACTGATCTCTTCTCTCTGGTGACAGGAGCCAAGGGAACCGTATGAAGCTGTGCCATGGGAGGTTTGGTCAGAGATTAGGAAAAGGTTCAGCACCCAGAGGGTGCTTGAGCACTGCAACAGGCTCCCCAGGGAAGAGGTCATAGCACCAGCCTGACAGAGTTCAAGGAGCATTTGGACAATGCTCTCAGGCATGTGGGTGTGATCCTTAAGCCTGTCCTATGCAGCACCTGCCTCTAAATTTTTGACTGAGCTGGTGGTATAGAGACCATTCAAAAACACAGCAGCAAATGTGGCAGCATCAGCCCCAGACTGAAGATGAGACCAGAGTTCTGCTTTTTCTACTAACTTCTTACTGAACATCTAGATAAAAAATTATGGTTCTTTTTCTTTCAAAATGTCATTTGACTGTTGGATCCTGTGTGTCCAACTGCAGTCTCACAGAGTATGACAAGTGACTCCTATACTCATGACTGCAAGACAGACAGATTTTGATAGAACCCAGATGTGTCTGCTGAGCAGAAAGTGAAAACAGAAAGGGAGAGGGAACAAGTCATCTCCACAACTTTCCATTTCTTAAATGAAACATTATTATTTCTGAATCCTTAGAGGCAGAAATGAGCTTGATAGAAGTTTCATTGCTTAGCACAGGGAGGTCCCTGAACACTGCTGTGTTGTCAAAACTAAACTGCATGCATCAAATTGCACATTAGTGTGACTACCTCTGGAAGAGGCAGCTGTGCTGGGACATGACCCTTGTCACATGCTTCTGCTCTCAGCCTTGTGCTGGCACTAGAAGCTGTGCTCCTGGACATCAACTGGGCCATGAAATAGGGCTCTCAAACACCTATTTTTTTTTTCCCCAAAGTAGGCTCTGCAGAATGAAGAAAAGTAAAAAGAGACCTTACATTTTCAATCAATGTGATCAGCTCTCAGGTGAGTGATGGTCACAACATAAAACCATGTGGACAAAGCAGCACACAGATAAATAGTAATTCCTATTCCCGTGATCATGAATGCAAGAAATAGCAGCTCAGTATAGGACAAGTGTTTATCGAAATTTAAATGCAAAACAAATGTAAACAAAGAGTCTGAAAAGAGAACAAGGAATGTGAAAAGCCTCAGTTTAACTGATTTCATACCTGGCTGCGGAGTAGCTGCTCTGGGAGGGCAGCTACAGAAATCCTGAGACACTATTCCATTCTGCTCTCATTTGAAATTCATAATGAAAATCATTTGTCTGATGTTCTGTTTGACCAATTATATGAACAATTTCAGCTGCTGAAGTAACCTGCTTCTACTTGTACAAATACTTAATCAGAAAGGCAAAAAATCTGTATTTAAATACAATAATATCCAAATCAAAACCAGCTGGTATTTTGCTAAATTGGATTTTGTACTGTATTCATAGCTGACTCCTGTGACTTAAAAGAAAGCTTATACCAGAACTGGAATTTACAAAAAGGATTATTTTGTTTGTTTTTCTGATATTCGGTTTAGATATTACAGGACTTCTGTTTTCAATACATAAAGAATTCCTTTTTGATCCCTGTATTTCTAACTCTCTGAACGATGGAAGATTTTGAAATTAGATGACGATTGAGACAATTCTTCTGAGTAACTGTAGTAATTTATAAAAATTGCTTATACAAAAAGATTAATAAGTATATATTATTTTCCCTTGTAATAATCTAAGGCTTATTTCAAAGCAAACATGGTCCTTAAAGGCAAAGTAATTGAGTCCATATTCCTTTCTTGACATTTTCTTGGCTTTATTTTTATAATCCTTCATCCAAAAGTCACATGCAGACATGGGGAGAGAGCTAAATTGGCAAACTCTGTAAATCTTGTCACTACTATAACCAGAAACTCCCTTTAGTTCTTTAGGGGTTTTGTTTGGGTTTTTTGTTGGTTTTTTTTTTCGGTGGAGAAGCCTGATATTTTGGTGCCCCAGAACAGCAGAGAGAGACATCAATTTTCAGGTTGTGTGTTCAAGTCACACCAAAATAGCTGAGACCAATTCTATCTCAATCTGAGCCATTGCTCAGTGTCCAGCTATAAATTGTCATGCATCACCCTTCACTTCTTTTGTTTGAATCAGAACAATGCCACCTTGCTGAGTTGCTGTAAAGGGTTTGCATCTTGGAATGCCCAATTTAAATGTAGTGGAACATTAGACCCAAAGCCCAACTAGGCTTATCAAGACTTTTTCTTATTCCTAATCATTTCATGCAAACCACAAGGCAACGATTTCAGGGTGATTTTTCCTTTTAGTCCAGAGACCATCCAGTTTACCAATCCTGTTGACATGCCACCAAACAGTCCCAGCAACCTCATGAACCAGTCTAAGAGACAGGAAGACTAAAATCCTCTTATGTGGCCTGTGCCATCAGAGTACTATAGGAAATATTAAAGATTGCCTGTGTTCTAAGTTCATGTGGTATCAAGGATCTACAGGAGTGAAATAGTCCTAGGAATGGATTACATGGCATGGCAGAATATACAAGTGTAGGAAAAAAAAAAGGTTTTGAATCCCTTTGGGGTCTACCAGTTGGAGTTTCTAGAGAAATGTCTCTCTGTTCAGTTTATCCATGGATGAATAAACATGGCAAGTATTAGACAAAATTTTGAATAGCAGGAGAACTATCGGAACACTTGTGCAGTTCTGACCAATGGCCTATGCTACAAACCCTGTCCAAACCCTACAATTCCCTTTCTATGTCCCCTTTCATCCCCCTCTGAAAATCCCAGCAGCCAAATCACATGTTGAGGGGAGAAAACGTTCTTGGATTTTTGGGGCATCTAGGAGGAGAAACTCTGAAATACAAGTTTAAATAAGCAACTCTAAACATGGTGCAACAAATGCAAATTAGGCAGTAAGATATTTATGACTGAACAATCAGCAGGAGCCAAATAATGTGTAATTAAACTATAAATCATTACTATCATTGGTAAGTACTGTACATAGTGCATCCACTTCCATATTTAAAGGAAAATATATGGAACACCTCGCACACAAATACGGACATGATATATGCAACCATGCCTATTTCTTAAATTTGTTTGCTAACACTTAATATTATGTGCTATCAAAAATATTAACACTGATAAAGACCTGATACACTAATAGAAGGATACAGAATATTATTTAAAAAATGAATGAATATCCACTTTTCTTTAAGAACTCTGCCTTCACAGTGGCCTTTGCAAAGCAATACTACATTATCAGTCAAGGCAGGGATCGCTGAATTACCTCCTGTGAGATGGTGGAAAATCTGGGATGACTGACACTCCCCCAAGTTACTGAATCTGAAGACCACAAAGCCTCATAAATAACACTGGTGTTTTCTCTTTCCTTTAAAAAAAAAAAAATCCCCAAAAAAACCCAAAACCAACAACCAACCAACCCCCTCCCCCAAAAAGAAAAAAAAAAAAAACAAACCCCAGAACAAAAGGAAAAAAAAAAAAAAAAACAAACCCAAAATAACCTAAAAACTCAAAACAAAACCACCAAAAAAGGAACTTTCATGTTTAGAGGGAAAGTCCTGCTGTGGCCACAGCATATTTCATTTCTGGAGTTTCTGGCCTTTTCAGTGGATGCCATTCAAACTGGTGTCACATGAACAACCATTAAGCTAGGGAAACTCATTTCCAAACAATTACTGTATCACAGAATTACTGAGGTTGGAATAGACCCCTAAGACCACTGAGTCTAACCATTACCCTAGTACTGCCAAGCCCACCACTAGACCACGTCCGTACCCAACAAATCTACGAGTCTTTTGAATACCACTTCCCTGGGATGGCTCTTATGTCTCATTTCATGTTACTTCTGACCAGGACTGTTCCCTACATCACTAAGGAAATTGCTGGCCTCAACAGGCTAAGCTTTGATCTCCTTTTTATGCCAAACATAACTGCTATGAACTCAGTAGTAACAAAGATTTCCTCGTTTTGGTAGAGGAAATAGGTTAAACATGAATGTAAAATCAAAGATATTTAAAGCAACTGTCCTGGGAGAGAATCAGATCTGAATGCCACCTAGAATGGTGCAGACTTCTCAAAGCCCTCTGTCAGTGAAAGAGACTGGATACAGGAATTCTTAGAACAATATCACTCATCTTCAAAAGAATATGATAACAGCTTTTGTATTTCTGCATTTGTACATCTCTTACATAGCAGCTGCACAGACTGCTGACAATGTTTCAATGACCTCACTTCTATGAATGCAGCATGAGGATCAAGCCAAGGCAAGATGCTGAATGAAGAGCTGTCACCTAAAACCACTGATAAGAGCGTACCACTCTGAGAATGGAATATGAGCTTTTTTCCTTAAGAAAAATTGCCCTGCTACTCCTACCAAAACTTGAGCTCAAGTTATACCATCTAACTCTCAATTGCCTTAATGATTAAAAAGAGGGAAAAAAAGTGCTCTTTATTTGCAGTCTAACTGCTATTTTACTGGCACTTGAACACACCAGATTAGAGTGCAAAGCTCACCCTTAGCTAACTGAAATAGCTGGATGTAACTTTAAAGCCAGGAGGAGCTTGCCAGAAGAATGGCCACTTGCGTGTGGGAATCTGTGAACTGAAAGGAGTGATCTAAGCTTTCAAAAACACAACCCATGATAAATAATTTCTTCATACAGCTGGAAGAGACAGTCTCTCTTAGAGTAGACCTTCTGTATTAGTACTGAGGCAGAATGCCTTGAAGCAAGCTCTCACTTTATGCCACCATGCAAAGAGTTCTCAAATGAAATACTGGAATTTCAGCACTAGCCCCAAAGACCTTCAAACACAAAAGACTTCTCAGAGGATCCTTCAGAATTTGGCTGCTCACTGCCCTTTTAAAGTCATGCCACATCTATAGCCTAGGTTTAGCTCACAAGCCTCTACCAGGCAAAAAAACACAACTATTTCTTTCTAAAGAACTTCTTACTAATAGAAGAAATAGTTTCTTCTAAAAGAAACTGACTACAGAAAACCTTTTATCATATTGATTGTAAAAAAACACCAACCAACCAAAAAAGTCATCCAAGCTGATATTGACAGTAAACTATTCAAAAATAGGTGAACATTTACACTTTTATGTAACTTTTCAAAACAAAGCACATGTATGCACTTTTGCAGATGACACATTTAGGATACTATCTGCTATGAGATTATTTTCTTTGAGAACATATTAAAATAGAAGGGCTGAAAATTTTATAGCAAATGTTCAGCAAAATTTCAGTGGACTCCAATATTGTCTTCTGAACTAGGATACAGACAAAGATAGGAATCTACTTCTACACCTTCCTTCCCCCTCAAAAGGATAATCTTGAGCTCATGGAATCCAAAAGCCCTTATTGGGAAAGTGTTTAGAGGAGGACCTCCTTCATACAGACCACACAAAACTAAAATTCATACTTAGGGCTTCCTAAAGCAAGAACAGCAACAAAAACTCTGCAATTTCCTCTTCAATCTACAATCAGGGAAACACAGAACTCCTATCCCTCTGTCCCTTCTGCACAAAGAATGTATTCATTGCACACCTTCAGCTAAACATATATTTCTAATCTAATTAGTTGCCACATTGCATATGCCACCAATCTAGAGGTGCCTACAGGGAAAGTCCATCCAATGTTACAAACCAAATCCCATGGCAGAATGACCCAAGAGAGCACCAGGTCACCTCCTTGCCTCTATACAAGGCCCTCTTCCACCCTCCAATTTTTCTCCAATATCTCACAGCATAACAGCGACCTGAAGTACAAAATCACTGAGTGAATCACAGAAATCAGATAATTCCATATACTAATGGTGACAGAGATGCCCAGTGCACTGCAGAGACAAAAAATATTTTCTAGCAACAGGGACATTTAAAACTTGCCTATTAACTAACTTTTCTTTTCACTTTCCCCCCATCTCTTTTTCTTTTAAATAAAGAAACAGAACTGTAAATGTGTTTGTCAAAAAGGAATGGAAGTTAAAAGCCAAATTAGGTCTTGGAATCAAATTTCCATCAAAACATGATTTCAACTCACTTATAAAATTTGCAATTTTTGGTTTTTGGGTTTTTTGGTTTGTGGTTTGGTGGGTTTTTTTTTTTTTTTTTTTTTTTTGCATTCCAAGTTAATTTCTATTTGGATATATGGAGAGAGTTCTTGTACTCACAAGTCAACATGACATTACAAGCAAACACAAACATGCAAGCCAGCAAAGCAGAATTTTTAAGACACTTGTAATATCAATAATACCAGAGTGACACTCTTTGCTCTGGCATACTAAAGAAGAGGAAACTGGCAAAGCAAATGGAGTCGTGTACTTCTCAAGAAAATCAACACTTCTGTCAGGAACAGGATGCCAAAGTGCACATTAGTAACAGCTGTCAAGTACACACTCTAGGAATGAAGGACCTGTGAATTCAGTTTGGTACAATAGTACTATCAAGAAGCAGTTTCACAAGGTGTTATGTCTTTCCTATGTCTGAACAAATTAGTCTCTCCTAAAAAAAGTCAAGCAGAAGAAAACCCTGATCAGAACTTTATGTAATAAAACAATCCACCTTGGAAGCTATCAATGTCTTATTTATTCTCACATTTACACATTCGATGGAAATTTAAAATAAATTCTCCTATTCTTTCCTTCTTTAGGCCAGCAAATATAACTGTTCCACTACATCTCTATTTTAGCAAGAAAGAAAGATTTCCCCATCAACATAGCCCTCAAAAAACATCACTGACTTCCACTTGTATCCCCAGACCAGGGAGAAGTAGTAAGGGCAGCCCTGTAATGTTTTCTCATGTTGTTTCTATGCAATATCACTGATGATTTTCTAGGTGTATGCACATATAACAATACACGTACACACACACGAATGTACACACCCTCCTCCCTTCCTGCCCATACCTCACACAATGCTTACTCTGCACAGGGATAAGGAGATTATTATTTGAAACAAACTATCTCTCAACTCTATGGCACTGAAACCACCAAGTATTTGCCCAAGTACATCAGTCCACCCCCAGACACAGGGATAAATTCATTACAGTTACAACCCAAGAAAGGCACCTTCATAAATAGAATAAGGTAGCTGGCATTCAGGACATACAGCAAAGCAAGTTTCCAAAACAAAGTTCTGTATTAAATATAAGAATTACATAAACCTGAATAATTCCACATTACCTAAACACATGAGGATGTGATCATAAAGGTATTAAAACTACTGAAAAAACTTTACAATACATCTTTAAAAGGGTCTTTTTGGGTTTTTAATAATGCTTCTACATTTTCTCTTTACAAATTCTGTACCTTTGAAAACCAAGGAGCTCTTTCATTGAAGGTATTTTTTTCTTCAAGCTTTTTCCAAATCAAAAAGAGCCTAAGAAAATATTTAGAACTTTTTATAATTCAAATTTGAAAAAAAAGTCTAATTAGATGCTTTATATATTATTTTAACATTGGCTTTATCCCAACATAAACAATTGTATATGCCTGTATATGAAAGAAAATATTGGAAATATTTTGTAGTCATATGCACTACTTTGGTCACTCAAAAATATAACAGAAAACTTAGTTTTTCCACTCGATACTAGATTTGAGGGAGAAAAAAACAATCTTTTTTTATACAACAATCACTTTCAGTCAACAGACATCACTTCTGCAGACCCTAAGACGAGATAAAATATAGTTACACTATCTGACAATCCTTTGCCTTATTGCTTTTCTGTAGAGTGAAAATATATTAAAACCATTTCCATGAAAGAACTGATGTAATCTCTAGAGAGGATGCCCATGTTCAGTGTGGGCTGAGGCTAGTTAAACACTAGTGTACACTTTATCAGTAAGTAGAGATATATTTCAAAAACTTATTTCAGCAATACTTTCTGCCTTTTCCTACTGCGAAATGTTGACAAAAGCATTCTATGCTGCCATGATAGAAAGCTTTTTTGAATAAGCAGAAAGTTTTCTAAGTGAGACATGAAAACATGAATAAGAAGAGGTAATTGTAATGCTTTTTAGTAATAAGCATCCTATGAGTGTCACTGAGATTCCTATTTCACAGTGCTGGGTTTCAGTCTAGTTGCTTACAGGTAATTGTACACATCATAGATTCTGCTTGGTTTATATTTGAAAATACACTGCCCTGCATTTAAATCAAAATCAATAGATTGGTGAAAACTAAAGAGCTATTTCATATTCATTAAACATTTCAACTACATTTGAAGTTCTAAAGAGGAGAAAGAGGTCACACTTTCTCTTATCAGTAAATCTAACACCCTTCTCCCCCATGTTGTCTCTTAAAATATTATTTTAACTCAGTGTGATATTTGAAAACAAACTGTTTACAGAAGCTCACAAAATCCATTACACATGGGAGATAAACACATCAGTTCTACACACCACAATGGAATACTAAGTCTGCAGAACCTGGAGACTCAAACCAAAACATTTTAACAAGAAAACCTTTCCAAGAACAGCCCACAATCTTCACAGGCAACAGACAAGCAATACCCAAACACAGGTACGACCCCCCGACACAGTCTGCCCTCGCATATAACATTTCCAGAATAAACCACTAAACACACATCGGGACACATCACAAAAACTTGTCGACACCACCAAACCTCACTTTCTCTCCCTGGAGCATCCTCTAGGACTCTTGCAGAGTGAAGAATCAGCTCACCTGCACCGGGGGGGCCCAGCCGTGGGCACAGCCGCACTCTGACCACCACTGCCCCGGGCTGCCCTGGGGCCTGCCCGGCGATTTGGGGGGGCTCCTCCGCCCCGCTGTGTCCCACAGCGGCACCAGCCGGCCCCTGCCCCAGCAGGGCAGCGCCGGGGGGCCGTGCGGGAGCCCGGCCGGCTGCTGGTGCCAGCGGCAGGCGCAGCGGCCATCCCTGGCGGCGGGGGGCACGTTCCTGCCGCCCTCCGGGCCCTCGGCGCCCCGGCCGCCGCAGCTGTGCTGCCTGGGGAGCTGCCCGTGCATGGCTCGCCCGGCCCGCCGGGCATGGACGCGCCGCCGGCGGCGGGGGCGAGGCCGGCCCGGGGGCGCTCCGGGCTAGCGCCGGGGCAGGGCACACCCGGGCTAGCGGCGGGGCTGGCCGAGCAGGGAACAGCCGGGCTAGCGGGCGGGCATGGCGGCGGCCGGGCACGGCGGGGGCCGCTGGGCAGCAGCCCCGTGTCAAAGCCGGACTCCACTCGCGCAGCCACTTGACAGCATCCCCGCTGCAGGCAGAAGCAATCAATGCTCTGCGTGGCTGGGACGCACGCCTGCATCCCTTTCTGGATGACAAACCACGGGAAGGGATGAGGGGGGAAAAAAAAAATCCCAACAAGCAACAGAAAGTACTCTTGCAATTTTCAGGAAGGTTTAGTCATTTTCTAGCTGACCCTGACACGAGTCACAGGCACCCTGCTGAAGCGCATTTATACGTACAAGCTTTACAGGCTAAGTGCTTTCTTGTGGAAATAGCATCTAGACAAAGTACTGAAAAAGATACTCCTTTACCAATGATCCGAACAGACGCGGGAGCGTTGTTTTCCCTGCCTGCCTGAAAAGACCTTGTCAACAAAATTGCATCAGAAGATGCAAATGACAAGTCCGGGAAGAATGTTATCTGCCCTAAATGCTAAACCACAGCATGAAAGGCGGTATGTGCTAATGTGCACAGGCTAATGTGCACAAACACAGCGGAGACAGCAAGAGGCTGAATTTAAAAATAAAGCCAAAAAGACCTATGCCACAAATTAACAACTCTTATATATTTATTTATATATAAGATCTATATTAATATATAAGATATATATATTAATATATAAGATATATAAAATATATTTTTATATTTATATATTTTTATATATTTATATATATATTTTATATAAAAGTTATATATATAATTTAATGTGATTTTGTGCGTGTGTGTGTGTGTGTGTGTAAGGACCTCAAGTTTCTGATTGATTTATAATTTTCTCTTTTTCACCCCTTAAAAATTCTTTGGTGCTTGCCAATAAACTTCTGTGCAGAGTTTTCTGTAAATTCCCTCTTGGGTTTTTCTTCCTAATACCATCTCTTTTCCTTAAAGTATCCTGAATTTTTTCTTTGGGATTATTTTCTTTCATTTCTTCTTATAGAAGTGACAGAAGTGTAAAGTGAATAGATCTGGTCTGATTATTCCAAGCACCTCGAGATTTTTAGGGGTGTTCTTCAAGCTCAGATACCTCTGTCCTTAGGCCTGTAAGACACTCATTGGATCATGGACTCATATATGTGTATACATTTTTTGATTTTCTTTAAAGTTAGGCATATTTCAGGTACATTTAACCATAGGAAATAAATTGATTACTAAAAACAAATACAGGAATGTGTAACAATACTTTTGGGTCTGTTGGTGTTCAGCTAGGATTTCTGTGGTGTTCAACAGACAGAAATTAAAAAGAATTAGCAATAAATATAGTTTTACTATTACAAAGTCTAAAAAAAATTACTTTTAAAGAATTCAAAGACAACTATGACTATCTGCAAATATGCTTTCGAGTGAGATAAATGAATTTACAAATGTGTTGATGCAAAAAAACCTTGATTCAGTTATTTAATTCCTCCTACATAGCTAACCTAAAATTCCTCAAAACTTAGACATTGCTAAAATGCATAACAATAAACTCTTGCAGTAATTCTTGAATAAAGAAAAAAAAATGGCAATGCTTTAATGGTGGAGAAAATATTTTGACAACACTGCAGTTCAAATTGCTGCATGTGAAACTCACATCAGTTTTAGCTGTATTTCCATTCCAGGTACTTGTCCCAGTTATACTAAACTGATGTGGTAATGCAAGGTTTATTCTGAACTCCACTGAACAGCCAAAATCGTGCACCATATACTCTCACATAACAAAAACCCAACTGCAAGAACTCACAGAGCTTGGCACAGAATTCAGGTCACTTCATGTTTGAAAAAGAAATATTAATGCACTTCTGAATTGCAAGCATAGATGTGGAAGCCAGCACTTAAAAACCTGAGCTAAGGGAATCTACAAGAAAAACATTGCTACATGTAAAGTAAATGTAAAGTTACATAAGCCTGAATCCATCTTTTGCAGTTTTACTCAAGCATAAGAAGTGAAGGTGTGTGAGCTGTCCAGAAAGCTGCTTTCCTCTAGTGCTCAAGGGAAATTCAACCCTGAGCACCTAAAAGCTTGTCTACCAGAAGGTAATTCAAGTCATGACTGCACCACTTCCAGCAGGAATACCTTGATTAAAGAAATATATATATTGACATTACATGAAGCTATAAATCATATTTATAAAACTATAACATACTTATTTATATACCATATATATAGAAAACAAAACACTAATAAATACAAATTCAGTTTTTGTTTCCATCATTGTAGACCTCTATGAGCAGTGTCAGTGTCCACCACCTTAAAACCATCAGCCTTTTGGTCACATAGCAAGCTACCTAGTTCACCCCAGACTATCCCAATGCTATTCCAGATTTCTCAAATACCAGTAAAAATCTAAGGAAAAAAAAAAGAAGCACTAATAGATATTTCAAAGCTATTTGGAGGAATCTGGATAATTGCACAAATAAGAAAAAAACCCAAACAAATTCTAAAAAACTACTCAAAATAATATATACGTAAAAATCAGGGCAAGCGATGGCTACAATAGGATTGGTGAGTGTAAAGAATCTACACATTCCATGACCAAACATAGTCTGTAGACCACCTACACACAAAATTTTGGGTAAAGTCAACAGTACCAGAGCACTGAAATGTCTATCACAAACCTCCCTTGCCCTATTATTTTAAAGTAGTAGATGAACTTTCAGCAACCGTAATGCACCCCAGCCAGAACAATGAAGGACTATAATGGCATCCCTTAGACTGCAACGTTCATGTTAAAACAGTATATTTGAAATAGCCTCTTAGCAGAATGTGAAAAAGGGCTTTTTTTCCAAAGGAATTTGACACCACTGAACATAGCCTAGAAGTGTTGGGTAGGTTAAGGGTATTTCACACTTCAAAAATTAGTGAAGAAAAGAATTCCTACAAATAAATTATTTTACTGACAACACAAATTATTTTTAAAGGTTGTCACTGCCTGAGACAGAAACACTTGAATATGGGATGCATATGTGCAACTAATTGCCAGACAGCATGGTAAGATGGATTCAAAAGGTAATGCAATTTCATCCACTGTAATTGAACCACTGTACTAGAGAGGATGGCACGCACCTCTGCATGAACTTGGATTAACATGTGGCTCAAATCCACATGCCCAACTGTCACCCTAACTTGGTAGTAACTGGTGCACAGCACAAAACTGAATATTGTACAAGACAGGATGTGAACTGTGTTTGACCCATTACTGTTGTGGAAAAATCTCACTAATTTTCTTTTTCAAATATTAAGTAGGCATGACAAAATGGAGCAAATAGATTTAGCTGATATTGTACCAGCACAAATAACTGTAACTGGATTACAGCAACGTTGGACATACACCAAAAATAAATGCTGAGAATAGTTTGCTTCAGGCAAAAATGTGCATATGGAAAAGAAAAAGTGCATATGGGAAACAAAAATTATTAATAGAGTTCTGAAAGGGAAGCTAGAATCATGGGCAAAGATGATTTAGATGTAGTAACAGATTTTTCCCTCCAACCAAGATTGCAATGTTATGCAACCATAAAAAAATACAGAATAAAAGAAGAGTAATAAACGTGGACCAACGTATTAGAGATCCTAACTGTCTATAAATACCTTTCTTGAAGGAAAAAATAATATGAACAATTACTAACACAATAGAAAAACTACTGAAATAAGTCAAAGGCAATTTCTTTGCAAGTTTTTTGTTTGGTTACTTAGATGCGATCTTGTATAGAAATAATATTCTCAGTGGTGACATGGGCTAGAAGGAATGGTTATGATTAGTCCAAGATCAGGCCAGGAGCTAATTTATCTGGCATAAGTCATTGTTATCATAGTGTACGCAGGAAATCTTGGAAAAATAATTTCATTTGCATAAAATGAAAAAAAACCACACACAAAAAAACAACAAAAAAAAACCAACCAAACAATGCTTCATTCTATAAAACCAGAATGTAAGAGTTGGGGGAAGACACAGCTGAAATAAAACAACTCAGTTTCTATTTCAGGTCTGTCTATTCCTCTCTTCTTCTTGGTATTCAAGGCAAGAAACATGCAGGAGTGCAACAACAAAAATAAAACAGCAGAGGAAGAAAAATATAATAAAACACAACTATTATAGAAATTCACCATTAAGGAAATAAAATTGGAATTCTATCAGTGATTTTAAAGAGTTTACTTAAAAAAAAAGCATGATCCCCATATCGTTTACACAACAGGATGAGTCTCAGTTTTAGAGGTTTTGCAGAAAAACACCAGCACAGCACTGAGACACAGCTGACTGCACAACGTATCTGTGTGCATGATCAAGGGCATGTTCTTTTCATTTTTATCAGAGGCTAGAAAAGCTTAAGGAGCTACAAACACAAACATATCAATTTTCAGTGTTAGCTGCATGTCCTAGGGTTAACATAAGGACAATCATTTAGAAATCAAGATCCAATGAAAAAGAAAAATGACAAGCATTTGGAAGGGAACTAAATCAAGAGAAGAAAACAACCCTCAGCTGGGAATATTAAGTCACAGTCAATCATGTCAAAGCTGGTGGAGAACAGCACAGCAGGTTTACCAATTTCACATCCAAGTGAACCAAAGAGTCATAAAATTTCAGTGGCGTGAAATACAAGAGCAGTTCCATGCCAATACAGGAACTTCCCTTACTGGACCTGCTATTTTCAGGTAGAGTCATACTGGATTCAGCTGGAGTAGACGTAATTTTCTTCACAGTGGTTGGTATGGGGCTGTGTTTTGGATTTGTGCTGAACACAGGGTTGGTAATTTAGAGATATTTTTGTTACTGCTGAGAAGGGCTTCCACAGAGCCAAGGCCTTTTCTCCTCCTCGTATTGCCACAATGCCAAGGGGGCTGGGGATGCACCTATTTACAACAGGTGTTTTTTGATTTACAAAAAGAAATTCAACCATGCCAGGTGTCCATTCAGATAGCAATGTAAGCAGAAAAGTATACCACGAATACCCAGCATATATCCATAGAATGAGTTAATCAGGAGCCTTATTACAGTTACACTGCATACAGATACATGCAGAGTGTGAACTGGATAAAGGACGAGGACAATATAACCAAGCTAGAATTTTTATTCCATGTAGAAAATAAAACTGCCAATTAGCAGGCTCAGACAATCTTTCTTAGGTGTAGTGCCTATGACAATATCCTCTTTCTAACTGATTACTTCCTATTAGATTTATTTTTAAAGAATTTTCATTTATGAGCAAACAATGACAATTTGTTTATTCCCTATGAAGTTATTTGTGTAATGTTCTTAATATATCTTTGAAGAGTTTGATACAGTTCTGTCGCTGTCTTGTCATGGGCCAGTGATAAGCTTCCACTGCAGAAGAATGGAAGGCAGAAAGATGCGAGCACACATCACAGCCAAAAAAAGGACAAGGTTCAGAGGATATGCTACCAAGAATTCAAGTTACTAAGCTCCCTCTTCAGCCTTTGGAAAGAAAAGACTTAACAGACTAACATGAACTTCAGAACAAAAGCAAGACAATTTGATGGAACATAACTGATTCAATAATAAAACAAATTATTAATTTCAATATTAAAAGCAAAAATCAGTCTTGTTTCTCTACAGTCCATACATGGCCACTCTTGACATTTCATTTCAGCTGCAAATATTGTCTAAATGTCTAAAAAATGTCTAAAAATGTTTCAGAAACAGAAATATGCTAACATGTTTTTGTAAAGGAATTACATTCAGGTCAATGTGCTGTGTATTCAAGTGACAGGGACAGTCCCTGAAACAAGAAAGGGTGATTTGGAAGCAAGATGAATCCCTGATGGCTCTATAATGAAAATAGCTTTACCCATATACACAGTTGATGTACATTACTTGGAAGAGTAAAACCAAGCTTTTAGCATTATTTGGAGCCTCAATAACATTACATTTTATCTACACCAAGCGACCTCAAAGGCTGGACCCATTGCTCTCTGCTTTGAAGAGGTTTTTGTGGTTGCAAGATGGACAAGGTAGAATTCTAGAGTCTGTGTTGTACAGTAGGTCAAACCAGCCACAATTCTCAGGCTAACACTGCATAAATAAAGAAAAGCAAGCTAATGGCTAAGATAAAAAGCAGTTTCTCTGTATAAATAGATGTAAACATGGCCTACTATTCACAGCTATTTAGTTTTAGGAAGAAAACATCTAATTGTGAGGATGTTTGTTTTCTTTTTAACACAAAAATCCAGGAAAGAAGCCCTTCATTACAAAACACATGAATTCTCCTGGAACCACTTGCTGTATGAGGAAAACAATCTGTTCTACGTAACAGGACCACAAAGAAAGCACATTAGCTTCTGAAAGAAAAAGTTATTATTTATTGTCAAGTGGCAAATTACATTTAGGTAATTCAAATAAATCTGGCCTCTTTCTCCTTTTTTGTAGAAAATCTCAGATGCTTTGCTTTTCTTATTTGGGATGGCAAACATGATTGGAAGAAAAAAGGCCAGAAGAAATGCGCAACGTGAAATTGAAATCTTGGCAACTTAGAGAATCATAAATTGAATGGTTAGAATTAAAAGGGACCTTAAAAATCATCTACTTTCAAGTCCTTTGCCATAGGCAGAGACACCTTCCACTAGACTTTGCTCAAAGCCCCTTCCAATCTGGCTTTTAACACTCCAACCACACAGCATCCACAAATTCTCCAGGCAACCTGCCACAGATCCCCACAGTAAAAAATTTCTTGACTGTATCTAATTTAAATCCACCCTCCTCCAGTCCCTCTTGCTCTGTCACTACATAGCCTCGTGGAAAGTCCCTGTCCATCCTTCTTGCACCCTTTTAGGTCCTGGAAAGCTACTGTAAGGTCTCCCTGAAGCCTTCTCTTTTCCAGTATGAACAGCACTAACTCTCACAGCCTGCATTCATAGCAGAGCTACTCCAGCCCTCTGACTAACTCAGCAGCTGTCCTCTGCTCTTGTTCCAACACATCCATTCTTTCTTGTGTTGGGGATCCCACTCCAAGAGGGATCTAACTAGAGCAGAATGGGGGGAGAGACAATCCCCTCCCTTGCCCTACTGCCCATGCTGCTTTGGATGCATCCCAGGACATGTTGGCTTTCTGGGCTCTGAGTCCACATTGCTGGGACATGTTGAACTTCTCATCCACCATCACCCCCAAATATTTCTCCCCAGGACTGCTCTCAGTCCCAGTTCTCCTCCCAGCCTGTATTGATACTTGGGATTGTCACAACCCATGCACAAGACCTGTCACTTGGCCTTGGTGAACTTTAAGCATTTACAGACCCACCTCTCAATCTTGTCAAGGTCCTTCTGGTAGCCGTTCCCTCCAGCATGACTACCACGCCACACAGCTTGGAGTCATCAGTAAACTTGCTGAGGGTGCACTTGAATCCTCTGGCCATGTCACCACAAGGATAGTGCTAAAGGCCGACCCCTGAGGATGGCTCTCATCACCGCCCTCCACTTGGACACTGAGCCATTTGACCACAACTCCTTGAGTGTGACCTGACAACCAACTCCGCATTCAGTGAGTGGTTCATCTGTCAAACCCACATCTCTCCAGTTTAGAGACAAGGCTATAAGATACAAGGATATAGGGTAGAAGACGAGGTTGGTTTCATAGAACTACAGTCAGCATTCCTAAAGGAGATGTAAGGGCAAATCAAAGAACAGTTGAATAGTCAAGTACTGGAAATGCGTATTGCAAGGCTTTGGTTCGCTTTGCATCATTTATTAAAACAAATCCCAACATTTAGCTAAACAAAGCTGCTCTTCAGTAAATAGCTCTTGCTCTGAGAATCATTCGCCTGACTTACTTTCAACTTCCATCTCCTTGTTTTCATCCATTTATTTTTACTCTCTAATTTTACTTCAGATCATTCTTTATACCTCTCAGTAATCATTAATTTCAAATGAAAGGTTCCTATGGTTTGTTAGTCTGTTTATTCTCTATTAACTAGTCTCTCATAGGTCAGCTCCATCCCATAAACATTCCTCTTTTTTTCTTCCATCTTTATCCAGTCTAAAGAGGATTAGATCTTTGCAGCTTTGTGTGATAGCAAGCTGTTAGTGACAGATTACTGACCAGAACACTATGAAAAGAACAAAACAAAACCAAACAAAATTAATAATTCCTGGAATATTGATAATATAAGTTGATAAAAAACAGTCGACACACTTGCAGGCTTATTGCAAGACCATTCTTGCCAAACTGTATTAATTTCATCAATGTCCTGGAGTATGTCAGGATTAGTTTAAGAGAACCTTTATGAAATTTGGGTTAACATCACATGTTACACCATAAAACTCAATCCCTTTATTATTTAGTTAAGGATATGGAGTTGATACCATACTATGCTATGCAATTTTTTACCCCCTTTTCATATGTGTTAGACTCTGGGTCCAGTTTGGTTTCACTAACATTAGATCACGTATTCCCAAGTATATTACAGCAATACTCCACAGATTTTCTTCTCTGTATTGTTTCTTAAAAGTATGATGCACCAATATCTTCATTTATACAAAGGATTTCATTTTATGTACATAAATCATTTATATGTACATGTTACTTGAATGCCATAAACAGGGCAATGTTAGTTGCCTCAAAGAATGAAATGGAAAAAATATTATAAGCAATTACTGTAGTAAAAAAGAAATGCTCCACTGAAATGCATTGTTAATTCATGGAACTTGGTCACTGCAGCTAAAACAAAATTTAAATTGGCAGCCTTGTTGGAAGCTATGGTTATAATTCTTCTATAATATATTCATAAATATAGCTCAGGAGATGAAAATAAATAAACATGGATTGGATGGTACCAGGAGAAATAAACATTGCCGTTGGAAGATACCTCTGGAAGAATGGACACCACGTTTCCTAAATTTTTGTCCCAGTACCACCAAACACAGTGCATGAGCCTTGTTAAAAATAAAATTTCACTCAAATGTGAAAGTATATTTTTAACTAGTTCATGATGACATGTTCATCTACTATTTCAATCAAATATAATTTTGTTCCCTTATGACTAATGACTGATTAGTGAATTGCTTTTATGCCAAAATAACTGTTTCTAAATATGTTCTTAAATAGATATAATGATTGCAAAAAATTACAACAGGAAAAAAAAGGAGCATTTATCAACAACTGTGCTCCAGATCACTTTCAGCTAACAAATGAAGTGTCTTGTAAAGGCAATACAGAATGTTCTAGAGGAAGAGCTCAATGAAAATTTAGGAAGAAATAAGAACTGTTACTTATTTAGTGCTTCTCAGAAAATGTTTTGGAGTAGTGAAACTTGAGCATACAGTGCTACTTACAGTAAAAGCTATTCTCTAGAAAGAGAGCTACTGAAGTCAAAACTGGAGCTGGATATGAAGAGTAAATAAAAAGCTTTCCATAGGTACACCAGCAACACAAGGAAGGCAAAGAGAAATGTGGGGATGTAGTGACAAGGACATGGAAAGGCCTTGGCTGTGAAGTGACTTTGCTTTCTCCATGTTTATAGGCAAGGCCTGCTCTCCAGCCTCCCTAGACCCTACAATCACCAGTAGGGTCCAGGGCTGGAAGTGCTACCCACTATAAAAGAATATGAAGCTAGAGACCCCTTAGGTAAATTGGATGCACAAAAGTCCATGGAATTAGATGGGAGGCATTCCAAAGTGCTTATAAAACTTGCCAACACTGTAGTGAGACCTTTCTTGTTGTTGAAAGGCTGTGATGTCAGGAAAAGTCCTGATAACTGAAAAATGCAAATATTGTGTCCATCTTTAAGATGGGTAAGAGGAGGATCTGAGGAACTAAAAGATGGGCTTCCTAATTTCAGTCTGTGGCATGGTTACAGAACAAATCAAAACAAAAAATTCACACTTCAAAACTGGAGGGAGCTGTTGATCTACTGATCTGCATCTCTGTCATTCACAGGAATCTTGACTAATTGCAAAAGTACACTTGAAAAATCTTCATGAATTTCAAGGAAGGAAATGTCAAGTCTGGTACCTTGGGAGGAATACTCCCATGCAACAGAACTGGTTTGGGGACTGACAGGCTGGAAGCAGGCTTGCACAGGAGAAGCTGAGGGCCTGATGAACAAGTTGAACAGTAATCAGCAGTGTGTCCTTACAGCAAATAAGGTAAACCATATAGTGGTCTGCATTAGTAGGAGTATAGGAAGGACATCAAGGAAAGTAACTCTTCACTTTGCTGAATATTATGAAAACATTTCTAATGTACTGTGTCTCTTGGGCAGAAAAAGAGAGATGAACATACTGCAGTCAAGTGAAGAGGGTCAGTGGACTGGAGCATGTGATGTCATTTGAGTCAGAAAAGGTGCTAAGGAGCAAATTCAGCTGACCACCTTAAATGGATGGTTACAGAGAAGCCGAACTTCAGAGCAAAAGGCAAGGGCCAATTAACACAAGCTGCAGCAATGAAAATGTGATCAGATGTTGGAGGAAAAAAAGGACCATGAATATGATCCAGAACAAGTTTCCCAGCTTATTAAAACCACAAATGCTTCCTTTGCTCAACAAGTATCCCCTAGCACCTCTTTTGATATTTGACTGGTCAGTCAGTCTTTGGTGTCTCTGCTTTAAACACCCAGCAAGTATAAATCACATGAGAAAATTACTTTAATGTAAATGAAGCTAATTGCTTGGTAGAAGGGACAATTATTTCAAATTTCCAAAACTAACTGGAGTCAGCTCAGTCTTGTTTACCTGATTGTTTCCTCCCAGCTGTTCTAAAAATAATACTAACTGCAGACCTTGGCAGGTGAAGACCAACAATTTCAGTCTGGAAAATTCACACTATGTATCTGCCAACAAACAGAATGTGAGAAAACTAAAGAAATTATAAAAAAAAAATAAGAAATCCAAAATAAATCAGCCTCATACTCATTATCCTAGGACATCCAACATGGCAAAAGATACTGCCAAATAGCATTAAATACTAATGGCTCGTTCTCTTTCAGAGAAGAAATAATCCATTTGCTATCAACAACTTTTGGCAACAGTTAGTAGATCTTAATGGGATTAGGTGTTTGAAGTTTGTAGACAAAGTATTTGTTTGATGGAGTTGAGGGTTTAATTGCAAGTTTTCTAAAGCCTTTATTGTTTGCAGAGTCGTTTGTGGGACAATGCACCTATAACCAACAATATAAAACCAGAAGGAGCATCGGGCCCTGAGAGCACTGTGAGGCTGACTGTCCCCGTCCACATCCCCACGTGCTACCCTCACCCCCAGACCCCATTTCAGCCCAGTTTAGGGCCACAAATCTCAACTCCAGGATTGCCCTACAGCATGTGGTCTCCAGCTCCACTACAGCTATGCTCTGCCCAGTCTTGACCATGGCTCACAAATTTAAGGCATCAGGGATCAAAAGCACAAACAAGCACAGTTGCCGGAGGACCTGTTTTCCTTTTCCTAAGGAAACTTCCCTGTCCAACCATACCAGAGTGACTCAGTCAGTAACACTTGTTCAACCTGAGCTGAAACCTTCGCAGCAACACACCCCTACACCCACACAGGGTTTCCTTACTGGTTCCCGGGTTTCCCATGGCAGTACCTCAGGTATCCAGATCCTTAAGCAAGTCCATCTTGGTACAATAAACAACAAAATAACAGCCTGAGCTAGTGGCTGTGAGGCAGGATCCCAAAAAAAACTAACCCCTGGGCTTTTACACCCTCATGGTCTAAATGCCAGAAAATCTGGAGTCATTGGCTCCTGGTGTATCCAGTCACCTGGAGAGGCCACAGGTGCCCTTTGTTATGTGAAGGCTCAGCTGTTCACAGCCTCTTGGCTGGAGCCCCACCCCCAGAGCTCAACCTGCAGCTCCATCAGGAGCTCCCCACCAAGCTCCCTGCACTGAATGTGTTCCTCAGTGCTGCTCCTGCGTGATCTGTGATGTTTGAGGACACACATGCATTCTTGTGAGTTACAAACTTTGTGCTCCAAATTGAAAGTAACCTGGGTAGTTTAAGAAAATATTCAGAGATTTTTATCTCATCACAGCAAAATAATTCACTAAACTTTTACAGGCATAAAATTATTTATGTTACAGCTGAAATTTTGGCAGCAAAATTCAAACACCAATCATCTACATAAAGCCATGCAAATAATTTCTCTATTGAATGTCTTCTGTGACCTTCAGTTACCTTCATTATTTTTCTCTTCTAAGACATTTGAAATTCACTTTTCTTTGGACAGAAGTCTTTTGTAAAGATCCATCAGCAGTGTTTTGCCTATATATATATATATATATATATATGTTTGCCATCCAAAAGTAATCTACATGCCCAATTAAAACAGAGGTTCATACTAAATCAATATTAGAAGTTAATATTTTGCCCTTACTGAAATAGTATGTCTTCTGGTTCAGCTAACACAAAATACACACCATGACTCAGATTATATTTGATTTACCTGTTCAAGAAAGGAAAACAAAATAAGAGCTATTTTTACAAAACTACTGGAAGTAGGATGTCATTTTCCAGAGCAGCCCATGTACAGGCACACTCACCCAAGGTATGATGCCCCATGTACTCTTAACAGTCTTGAGCTTATTCTGGAAGTGACTCAACAAATTCACAAGATCAACAGATCTTGACCTAAAAACAAGCCTTTCCACTCCTCAGAGTATCTTGGTCCAGTATCCTGACCAAGATACTGACCATCAAAACCAGACAATCCCGGCCAACAGTGATGAGACCCTCTGTGCTGGGATGCCTGTCATCAAAGAGAAGTGGATATAGAATAGCCAAAATAAAAATAAAATCTTACCATTTGTAAGAAAAGCCTGAGAGTGAGTGCAGGATGTTTTGCCTAAGCTCATCTTAGCTGATTTTAGCTCGGTTAGTAAAGATAGTAATAGCCCAGCAATCAGGTATTTATTCTCTGAACCCGATGTAGATTCATTTTGGCTGATAATAATTCATTAAGGATGGAATTGCCTGTGACTCTAACTTAAATGTGTCATGGAAGAGAGGTAATGAATACCAGGGCTCTCAGACTACAAATATAAATCATAAACCAACTAAATAATTAATAAAACCAAGACTTGATGGTCCTTGTCACTTCTAAACTAAAGCTGAAAACACTTGACATTGATTCCTCCATTCTCAAATACACATCTTCCAGAACCCGAGTCCTACCCTAATCACTTTGCTAAAAGGTAGACTGAAAGTTGTTTCATGTTCTTCCTTTCTGTGAGTATCAAAACACAGGCAAATAAATACTGAAAGATACATTTTGGTTTTGGCAGAAAAAAAAGAGCAAAATAAAACCCCAGTAATCATAATGTTGATTCATCATTATTGACCTTTCTGTTAATGCCACAACACAACATCTGTGATCTACTATACTTTAGGTAAAACATGTAACATCAACAACTTTCATGACATTTACTTTGAACTTCACCTCCAAACTGAAGTGACCAACTTGACTCCTCCTCACTGTATAAAGAGGAAATGGTTGGGCACATATTTTTGTTTTTCCCTTGTCTACATGGACAGGAAATCAACCTATGGGATGTGTTACTGTCTGCTTTTTTTTTAACCACTCCCTGTGAGATGAACTCAGCTACTTCCAGAACCTTTTCTAGATTAAAAACCATTCAGAAATATCTACTGACACTAACAAGTAACTCTTGAGCAGTCAAAAATACATTTTCTGGCAGCCTCCCTAGTTACCAATGAAACAAACCAGCTCCAGTTGAGCTGCCATGCTTTTCTGTTTACTCCTGTCAGCCACCCAAGGACAGTGTGCATGGTTTCATGTGCACAGAATCACAGAATACTGGGGGTGGAAAGGAACCAGTGCTAACCAGAGGGGAACTATCACCTCCCTCAGCCTCCTGGCTCAGCTCTGTGCAGCCTACGGGACTCTTGGCCTCTTCTGCTGCAAGGGCAGGTTCATGGTCAACTTGGTGCTCAGCAGGACCACCTGTTCCATCTCTGCAGCCAGTTCATGAATGGCACTCACCCCCATGCAACCCCTTGAAAAACTTCATGGCAGAGCTCTGCTCTCAGTGTGGGTCCAGCATGGACGTAAGGGATGGCTGTATAGGATTCAGATGACTGATTAGGGTATTCATCCAGTGAGGGAAGGAACTGGCTGCCGGTGTAGCCTAAAGTATTATTTTATAAATCGCATTTGCAATGTTCAAATCCTTTTGCTCTGACTGTCAAACATCTGGAAAATTGTAAAAAAAAAATAAACATACAAAGTCTGGAGCACTTTGGGATTGGTGCATATCAGGATACATGAAAGAATTTTGATAGTAGGACACTAACAGCCAATTCCAGTCATCACAAAAAGGCTAGAGAGATAATCTTGCTACTTAGTGACCTAGAGGGCTCAGCATAAACCAGTGGGCTCAAACACAGCAAAAAGATGAAGAAATAGTACATGGGTTTTTTTCTGGGACTGTGGTATTTTAATTGAATTGACCTGTAAGAGAAATGCCCACCACACTCACCAGCCAGCCAGCACTGCCAACGTGGCAATTATTTTCAATTACATTTTTGTCCTCACAAAAGCTGTCAATCCATCTGTAAAATGTAAATATATCATAGCATTTAAAAGGCAACACTTCAGACCCAATTAAGCTTCAATCCAGAAAAGTAATTAATTTCATCTCATAGTTTAAATCTAGAAACTTGGTGGTACGTTACAGCCTACTTAGTCAATTTATAACAGGCAGCAGTTATTCATTGAGGAAAGGTCCCTATCTACTCTGACTTTAGCCCTGTCTCATGAATGGCTGAGTGACACAATGACCAGAACAAAACTGGCTGGACACTGAACAATGCACTGATCTATACTTTAGCATGTGTGCGCTGCACTGAGTACAACTGATCAGAAGATACAGAGAATTAGAGCTCTGTCTCCCTCCCCATATGCAAATAAATACCATATTTAAACAGTCAAAAGCAGTTCAGAATCTGGTTCTTAGTATTCCCATCTTTATTACAGTCACATTTCTGCTTCTAGAGGCAGATCCCATCTGATTCTAAATCATTCTGATTGTGATAATTTCCATATTTTACTAGATTTTGCAATTCTGTAGTTATTGATGTTAACTACAAAAAGAATAATTCCCAATTTCTCTGGTAATGAACCACAATTATCTCCCCAGACCCTGAGGGTGACTTTGAAAAGAATGTTAGTTATCTTTAATGGAGATATGTAAACAGATGTTGTATTTGTCATCTGATTAAGTTTTCCAGAATGACTGTTAAAGTCACTTACCCATATGGAACATCATATGTACCTACTGTTTAAGTGGGCAAAGAAAATAAGTGTGAAGAAAATATGTAATTTGTGGTATCTTAGGAACAGCAAAGAATACAGTTTTTTTTCTCTTCTCCTTTGGAATTATATTGGGGTTATCTAGATGAAACTGTTTTCAAGACTCCTCTCTCATCTGCAGCACAGCAGTGTGTACAGGCAATCAAGGTCTTATGGACGAAATAACTTATTCCTGTGACTGCTGGCTTCGACCAGCCCTTCTGCTAAAGTGTTTCTATGTTTCACTAGGGAAGCCATTTAAAATAACATTATCACCTGTGGTAATTGCATATGCCTAGTTTTCTCACTATTGAAGTTGAAAGCTTTGGGTCTAATTTGCAACAAGATCAAAAAAAACCACCAAAAAATACATCTGATGTCAGCACAAATTTACTCATACAGTTCACCTGCTTTACAAGACCAAATCCTGAATTATCAAGCATGAATAAATCAAACATCCAAAATTAATGTGAAAGTGAGTTTACGTTTTAAGTTTGGATTTTTTGTTTGTTCATTGGTCTTTTCTTATTTCCCTGCGCTCTAATTTGCCCTAGAGTTTGTTATCTGAGTCATTATGTTTCCTCTCTCCCCTCCTGCTTCCCAGCTGCACTCTCCTTATCCTGTCCTACACAGAACCCATCAAGACAGATGGATTCATATAACCACTAATGCCCAGTTTCAAAGTTGCTCAGACTCAAAATGTGGCTGTGTTAACAGAGAGCTGTTCCCAAACTCATACAGTCTGTTTCTCAGTCAGACTCATTATACTGGGCATAGAACAGAGAGACTCTGTGCTTTCAGTTCCAATAAACATACACATCCAAGGATGGAGTGACTTGTTATGGCAAAAGGTTAACTTCATCTTGAAGCTAATAATGCTTAATCCCTGGGAAAATAATACCCATGCAGTTTGGTTAGCAGTGGGAGCAGTAAGAACATTCAGGATGTGCAAGGAAAAAATAGCTCTTTGAAGACTTAATTATTATCTCTAGCAAATATATGGAGAGCCTTTGTGAATTTTGGATTGTAACTCAGCCAAACTTGTTTGCATTTTCAAAAGCACCACCATTAAAGAAAATAATCTGGCTCTTCTAGAAGGGCTGGAATGTCAGGAATACAAAAAAATCAGTCCATAAATGTCTAAATTATTATGGATAAAAATTGGTCAGATCGGTTAGCTTGAGGCAGACACAGAACATGAAAAATTTTAGTTTAACTTTTAAAATTTGTTGAAGTTGCATACTGAGAAATGTTTGTAGAGACAGAATCAAGCCATCAGTTATCAGTTCTGCCCACCTTTGCTGGTTTTAGCTGGACTATAGGAAGTGGTGCATGATGAATTCCTTGGGGTTTTTTGCTTGCACAAGCAGCATTTGATTTACCAGCTAAACTGCCCCACGGGTTTTCTCATTTGATCTTTCCAGTTCTGTCCCAGATCCCAGTGAGGAGAGTGAGTGGCTGTGCTGACTCAGTGGGGCTGAGCTGCTGACTGGGGTTAAACCATGACAATATCAAATTCAGCTCTGGTGGCTATGATGTAATAATTACTTTCTCCAGTTAAGTAACTTTGGTTTTTACTAAGTCTATAATTTATCTCAACCAGACTTTTTCCTTGAAATACACTTAAACATTTACTTTTTTGTTTGTTTGTTTGTTTGTTATAGCATCAGTATAACAGAAAGAAATGTTGACTCTTCTACATCCACTTGACTCAGATTCCCAGATAGTGCTGCATGAGGTACAGGTTTCTTTGTCCTCATGGCAGCTGCTCCAACTGGTTCTGCTTTCTTCCACCTTCATCTTTCCCTTCTTTACTCACCACATCTGTTTGTTTCAGCCTCTAGCATTCAAGCTTCTGATTATACTTCCATTCCCCTGGCTGAGACATTGTGACACATTTTACTACCTTTTTTACTACTATAAGTATTTCTGTCACAAGAGAAAGACACTTCCAAGCCTCCACCTTCTTCTTGCTCTCATTTAGATATTTCAGGTACCAAGAAATACATTTTCAGACCTTCACCAAGAGATTCTCTAATGAAAGTTGTTAGCAGCTCTGTTTCAAAATGCTTCAGCATCCACCTGAGAGTTGGCAAACGTATTAAAAAGAAGATATGCTGGCCAAGACACTTTCAAGTACAGATTGAATGGTGCTATAAAGGAGAAACAAGCCACCAGTGTGTGAGTGTATCTAGCAAATTTATGTGTACTTCATTAAAGAAATCAGTATGCACAATTTACTGGACCTTGGATTTTACTTCTCATCCCTGTCCTGTGACAGTCCAAAGTATCTTAATGATAGTATTGACCAAATATGCACAGATTTTAGTTTATTACATTCTTGTTAGAATTAAAAGTAATGAGATAAAGTATATAAACACGAAGACAGCAAATAAATAAATATGGATTAAATGTAAAATGCAATACTTCTTTTACAGCCTTGAAAATATGACTTTTTTTTGAAGGTTACCATTAAGTTTGTAATCTGTATCTATCATTATGAAATATCCTTGATATGTTGTCCCTCCAACAGATATCAAGGTTCCCCATGAGAAATGGGACTTGTGAATCCGAGACCGATCTACTGTCTGTAGAGAGACTCATCTGATTTTTATTCCTGTTTGGGTGACCTGTAGCAGACCCCCATTATGATGCCACCTGTCCCTGTCCTCCCTTTAATCTTGACCCATAGGCTCATGGTCTCCCCCTCACCCATTCCCAGGTGGAGCTCCATGAGCTCCAGCTGGTCAGGGGCACTGAGCAGAAGGGTAATGATACAACTCATTCTAAGATAAACAGATGAGCCCATGCTATTGTAACTGGTACACCTGACTGATGATAACTTTTCCCCCTACTGAATATTCTTAAAGACAACATCAGGTTTCAATTTATTGTGCTGTTAGCACCAAATGAAAACAATAAATAAGGGCATATGGGTTTGCAAACAAAGAGCCATTTCATTTAGTGAGTCTGTGCTGGACTCACTAAGTCTCTGCAGTAGTAGGTGTTAAGAGCTGAACTTCAATAAATATAGAACAAAACAAGAGATGAAAGTCTGTGTTGTGCCTTTGAGATTTTCTACATAGCTCAGGCATCATTAAAAGGAGTTACTGCTGAAATCTGAAGCACAATAATTGCCTGGCACTGGACCTCCCTGTGTCATTCTGCCCTGAGTGCCTTTGTGCATGCAGGTTAAGCCCCACTGCCAAGGGCAGGCTGCAGAAGGGCACAGGGAGGGTGGCATGATGCTGCTCTTGTGGGGAGCCAAGTGCTCTGCAGGAGCTGCTTTGGGCTCTTTCCCAGTTCTTCCAGACACCATTAAAGAGGCCAGGATGTAGCTGCAGTCAAATTCAGTGTCTCTCAGAGCAGAGCCTTTGCTACAGCAACAACCTTCCCAAGGTGCACAATATCCTACGGGCAGTGACCCTGCCTGCACACCTGCAGCCCACAGGGGTGCTGGGTGTGTGATAACATACTCCAGTACACCAGTCCCTCCAGCAGCCCTGCTTCCAGCCACATTCCTTGTGCCAGGGTTGGCCAGCAGCCCCAGCACCAGGATCTCCAGTCGCAGGAGAGAGAGGAGGGGAGAGAAACAGCTCAATGGAATGCTGTCCCCCCCCCCCCTACAAATGATACACAGAGTTTTGGACAGGTGAAAGCAAGCCATTATAAAAGTAGTAGGTGTTATCAGTTCTGTGGGTGTTTTTTACTAGTTCCATGCTGCTGGGATTTTTTTTCTTTTTTTGTTTTTTAGAATTCTGAGGGTTACTTGTCAACATGGAGTCAAGAGCTACAAAATCAAATTGGAAAATTGCATCAACTGCACTTGTAGAACACAAATTAAGTTTCTCCATGATATCAAGCAAGCTTTTTTACACAAAAGACATTTAAGAATGCTTTGAAGACAAGACTTTTCAAATTAAGTGGGTTTTTTTCCTAACTGCTAAATAGTTAACACCTGATGCAAAAGTAATTTTTAAATTCTTTTGATCCCAGTCAATGAATTACAGCAGATTATTAACATTTCAATTTACACTAAATGCATTTACATTTAAATTAAGCTTATTTAAATACAACTTTGATTATTTTTAATGCTAATATAGCAATTCTTAAATTCCTTATGAACTTTTTCTGATCCAATACATTTAAAAAGACAGCCTTGAAGTAGTGCTCAAAATAATGGATACAACAAATCTGAATGAATTTTGCAAAAGAACTGATCAAATATAATTAATAATTGAGAGCAGTTTCACATGATTGAAAGCATAAACCTGACACTTTCCTAGATGGTTTTAGTAAATAACAGTATCTTTGCTATGTATTTATTTTAGAAGTTACTATAATGAGTCCCCTTTTTCTCTCTCTCTCTCTCTTCTGAAGAGTCCTTTTTAGTGTTGCTTCTAAGGGTCAACAAAATATGTGAATATTTCAGGTTCATACTAGTCTATCAGCCTCCTGAAACAGTTTCAATGAATACACAGTTTTTTTTTCCATAACATTGAAAATACAACAATTTTTTCTATCTAATTTTACATATAGCTACCTGCATATGCCAGCTTGGGTGCCCTTTGTTAATGTTCAGTGATTGTACAGCCAATCAGCCAGGACCAAAACAGATATATTATTTAAATAAATTTGCAAGTGATTGCATACTTGAAAAGGTCACTGTACAGACTAAAGAGCACTACAAGAATCACACACTCTGAAAGAAAAAAAGGATTAAAAGTTAAGCAAGATCAACTTGTAGTTTTCAGCAAAGTAAGTTGGTCTTGAATTACAATTGCCTGCTACACTGCTAAACCTCCTACAGTAAGAGAAATATTGTCAAAAATATTTAAGAATTTTAGCGATCTGTATAACATTCTTAAATGTTTTCTCAGTAATAAACTGGGTAATTACTGATTTGTTTCCTACTTTTCCTCACTTGGCTTCAACAGGCTTTCTAAAATTTAGGATATTCATTACTTGCTCCTTCACAGCCTGCAAGATTTGAGCCAAGAATGAAGGGTTTTGGAAGTTAACTGCTGACAGCATGTAGATAAAAAAAAAGGGAAAGTGTGCAAAAAAGCTAAATATGACTTGCATTTATATAGTATCTTCAGAAAAAAAAGGGTACATAGTAATTATATTAAATAAAGCATGGTAGGTTGGGGCAAGGAAGGGTGAAATCAATCCTCAGTTATTAACAAAAGAGAAAAAATAAAGCTAAATAAATTATAAAGGATAATAATGACAGTAAGTGGCCTAAAGATAAACTCACTAAAATAAATGGGATATGTAAAATGGCAGAATAACAATGTCTTTTTGAAGATATTTTTTCAATATAAATCTCACAAAAGTTGTTTTTTCTTTTCTGGACTCAACTCTGGCCAGTTGGACAAAACTGGAGAATCAAATTTGTAAGGAGAAAAAATCTGAATTAAATCACACAGCTGTCATCCTGTCAGCAACTACAGGAATGCAACCATTGGAACAAGATGTCCAGAGAGGCTGTGTAGTTTCAATCCTTGGAGATTTCCAACACCAGGTTGGACAAAGTCCACAACTGCCCATGAAATCAAAATTGACTCATCTTTGAGCAGGAGTGTGGACTGGACTCCTTCTGAGGAGGGCTCTAAAATCTAAATGATTGCATATATATGCCATGAAGATTAAATACCAATATATGAGCTTAAAAATATTCATACATTCATGTCTACATTTCAGTAGATTGCTGCTTTTCATTTTAGGGTTTTTTTCTTCCTCCAATATTTGTACTCACAAAGGTATTTGTCCTTTTGCTTCCTTTCCAGTTTCTGAGGGCTGATTTGGACTTCAAAACTCCTAAACTGCATCTTAAATACTTTCCAATTTTTCATCATTTAATTTCATACAATATTTTACATTTTGTACTTTTGGGCTTTTTGCAAAAGCAATTTGCCTTTCTGTTGCCCAGTAGTTGTGTGACTTTCTTATAAAATTTCAAAGCTGAAATGATGACCACTGGAATGGAACATTTTTCCAAATATTAAGTATCACACTGTAGTGTGCGCTGCAAACTCTTTGTTTCAATTCAATGCAGAGATTAAAGGGAAATTGCATTTGCTCATAGAGGCCAAACCATGCTGCTGTTTTTTAAAGATTAATATGTAAAGGATCACAACCTTCTTGTTTAGCAATAATAGATATCTAACTCAAAGCGCATGCAGAAGAAATTTAGCTGAAGAAGTCAGACAAAGGTGTCAAATATACAGATGGAATCAAGGAATTTCAGTGCAAATTCTGTCTGAAATCAAGATAGATTCAACTGCACTCAGACTTGGCCAGTGCTCACACGATACTTTAAATGACCGGAAATGTGCCGCATTATTTTTTCACATAGGAGACAGAGTTCTGAAAAGTATTTGTGTAGATAGTGAGAAAACATTTATTTATTCTCCTGTTTTAAACATTTGATCTGACATAACAGGATCATTGTCAGAAGCATGAATACATATATATGAATATATATAGATCTGCAGCTCTCATTCAACATTTTGAGTGTATATGTGTGTATATATATATATATATATATATATATACACACATATATATATATTTCCATTACATTTGTATGATTCTATGATTTCAAGCAATAAGACTATACACTTGCTGCATGGAGTCTTGGAAGTATGAAATCTCCATAACCTGCCACAGTTCCATTATAAACCTGCCAAGCAAATGTTTGCACATGCCTTGCTTCCTGCCATCCACCCATCATCCTGCTTTGCTTTCTAAGCTGTTACTTGTGCCTGTGCTCACTGCAGTACTCCTGCTGCAGATGGCATCACAGCCAAGAGAGCCCCCTCTCCTCTCCTCTCCTCTCCTCTCCTCTCCTCTCCTCTCCTCTCCTCTCCTCTCCTCTCCTCTCCTCTCCTCTCCTCTCCTCTCCTCTCCTCTCCTCTCCTCTCCTCTCCTCTCCTCTCCTCTCCTCTCCTCTCCTCTCCTCTCCTCTCCTCTCCTCTCCTCTCCTCTCCTCTCCTCTCCTCTCCTCTCCTCTCCTCTCCTCCTTCTCCTGGAAACAGCAGGTCCTCTGCAGAAAGTGGTCTGGTGTGTTCTTTAACACATGAATTGATCTGTCACTTAACCCTTGATCACAAAAATACCGTCTTACTTTCTGTATTTGCTGCTGCCTGGGCTCCACTGCTCCAGAGACTTTTTGGCTATAATTCCATGTTTCTGTTGAAAAACACTTTAATCCTCCATGAAACATTATACTTTGAAGTTTTGCACAGGGAAACTGCTAAAATATGCCAAAAAATTAATCACAAGGAAGACAAAAATGTCATTAGTATATGACATAGGGCTTCAAAATAATAATTTGTTGGGTTTTTTTTGTTGTGGGTTTTTTGTTCGGTTTCTTCTGCTTTTTTGAGGGGACAGGGGTGTAAATATGTTGTCTTTCTTCATAATCCAGGTAAAACCTGATTGTTGTTATATTTTTCAAATTAAAAAAAAAAAAGGGATTGGCTGTATTGAGACTAGTTAAGTGAAACAATGGGCCCAGTTAAATTGTGACCTTCTGTTTATACTGGAAAAAAATTCTATCTAAAAGACACAATAGCCAGTGTTGTTTTAATTACAAAATGCAAGTAGAATACAAAAGCAGGAGCTGACTTCACCATTTCCAAAAGCTATACATTTAGATGAGTGATGAACAATTACAGCAAATTGCTTCAAGGATTACATAATCTAGTGGAAAAATGGGGCTAAGAGAGAGAAAAAAAAATCCCCCAATTTCTATGCTTCACCTCAATACATTTTCAGTGGCTTAAGACGTTATTTTCTCTCTAAAAAGAATCTCATTTCCCACTTCTCTCAACCAGGGTTTGTGTGCAAGTTGAAAAGAAAGGGCACAAAAAATATTTCAGCCAACACTTGTCCTCTGTCAAGCCAAGTGCAGTGACTACAGAAGCCACGAGATGGCACATGGTTTGTGCCCTGCTTCTCACAGTAAAAACAAAAGCTTGTGTTAGGAATCAGAAGGATGAGTTACTATAGCTTTATTAGCTTTGTCTTCTTAACAACAAACATTATCCAATTCATGAGTTCAAAATCTGAATTTAATTGTTGTAACGATTGAAGTTTCGGGAAAAAAGTATAATTCAAGGGCATTAATCCCACCTCCAGAAAGTATTCACATACCATGACAGTGAAATGTGCTGCTTTTACATAAAAACCCACTGCAGTGTGCTCATGGACCTATTTTGGTTAATATAATCCGACTACAGCAAACAAAACACATTTTCAAAACTATCTCAATGAGCAAAACACTAATACAGCATGCAAATTCCAGTGCATATAGCCAATAAATTGCTTCCAATCCCTGAAATTCTTTTATAAAATGCATTCAGGACCAAGACAATATTTAGGAATCTTACACATCTGCATCATCCTTACAGCACTATTTATGTACACTAAAAATTGATGTCTCATGTGCCCATTTCCTTCTCCATGGAAACTGCTTGAAATATGGCAAATGATAAGAACAACTCCATGGAAGCTTTGTTGAAGCAAAGACAGTCATGTTCATTCCCATGAGCTCATCCCCAAATACTGCTGATATTTATTGAGTAATTGTATTCTGTGAACGTTTTCAGGGTTTTCTCTGGAGTTTTATTCTGTATTGGAAGGAAAGAAGCATCTCTTATCCAGCAGGGGTGGGGTGGTGGGAAGCAGGACAGTGACTGCTTTCTACTTTAGTGATTGTTTGTGATCTCCTTAGCAGGAACTCCTTTAGCTTTATTAAACACACTTTCTGGTGTCATACAACAGTTTGGTATCATATTTGTTCCAGTTTCAGACACTGAAAGCTGTGTCCTGAGGAAGACAGAGATGAGAAACTTTAAAGTAAATCCCAGCTTTCCTTCTGCCATAGTTCACACACGAGCAGAATGTCCAGCAAGACATTCTTTTGGATTAAGACACTGACTGCTAAGTTCAGAATGTCTCTTCTGAGTATTTTACAGGCTAATTTAACATTTAATGCTAACAGTATAATTGTGAAAAGTATCTATAAACTCCTTTCAAGTGAGCTAGCAAAGCAATACTCCAGCTTCCTTAATAAAACCTCTTTGAGCTGCAGTGTTTCTAGGTTTCAAATATTAAAGCTACATTTTATGGGGTGCTTATCTACCACAGTGACAGGATTCTAAAAGATGGTTTCCAATTCAATTCACAGTAGTCCCATCTACTGGTTATTGATATTCCTAAGCTTGTGTAAAATTATATCATGTTTTCTTTCTAGTTTGGGAATATTTCTCTGGTTTGGATTTTATTAAACCTAATAATCTTATAAACTAAATTTGTATTATACAAGTCAGGCTGCAGTCATATACTAGAGAAGAGATTCATGAGATGAAATGAGATTCTCCATCTCTATCCCTTCTGATCTCTTCAGTGGAACTCTTGCACCCTAAAAGGACAGGGTTTTCAAGAATCAATTCTTGAAGTCCACCAGCATCTTGTACATGATCACGTGGTATGGGAAAAAATGTATTTAGGAAACCACTCAGTGCATACTTTTCACAATTATGCAGTGTCTCACTCTATTCTTAATGCTGTTAACACAGGTCCATTGTAACACTGACTTATATTCATTTAGTATAAAAGTGGTCCAGAAATATCTAGATGAGTAATTGTCTCAATATAGTAGATTAAGACCAGTTATTAAGAGAATTGCATACTGCAGAAGACAACTGCTTTATATGTGTGAAACAAAAGAAAGATTCTTTTATTGTCTCTTGTTCTTTGCCTTTGAAACTCACTACTTTGGCACTTCAAAAAACAACATCAGAAGGCAAGATAACGACGGTGACAGCAGGGGAAGGCTCAGGAAGGAGGGGAAGGAAGACTGTATTTCTTTGCTCAAGGATTTGTTGTGGCCATGAAAGATTTATGCAGTATAACAATTATAGATAGTTGTTTTCCTTCCCTATCTAATTAGAGTAAAATTGCATTAAGAAATTGAATACATTTTTTATCCTGTTCAATTCCATTATAAGGGACACTAGTGTGCAACAAACTGGAATAGCTAGAAGAAAATACCTACTACACTTGACTGCATTCAAGCATAACTCCCATGTAGCAGCATGAAAACAGCAAAGATACAACTGGTGGCACAGCAAGCTGCCTGCAACCTGCATGCAAAGGAAAATACTTAATTCCCCCTCTCTCTCAAAGTTACAGCCTGCAAAATATTTATGGCAGACAGTTAAATTGACACAAAATACATGACACTCTCCATGGGGGATAGAGACTCCTCAGGCGAGCTAAAGACTGGAAAAGTGAACAAAAAATATGACATGTACACAGCACATGTGAACTTTAACTCCAAATTGCTACTGTCATGATAGCACCTGTGAAGGAAGAAACAGGTTCTCCATTGAAAGGGCTCAGCAGAGACCTAATTTGTCAATGAAGGACTTGCAAGATTTTCTGACTTCAAAGAACTTCAAACATCAGCTATTGAACATGCACAGCAATAAAGACATATAGAGGAAGGTGAGAAGGGCTTCAAACCTATTCTGATGCACAATTAATATGAGTATATGAGTCAAATGAATCTCATTTGACTGTCCATATGATAGCAATTTCTCTTGCTCAGAGGCAAAAAAAAAAAAAAAAAAAAAAAAAAGACAATGGGAAGATGATACCTAAAAGGCATCAAGGCCATGTTGGACAGAGCTTCGAGCAATCTGGTCTAGGGGAAGGCAGGGTGGTTGGAATTAGAAGATCTTTAAGGTCCCTTCCAACCCAAACCATTCAGTGATTCCATGATACTGATGCTGTTTCCAGGCTGAGCTGAGATTAGTGAGATATCACAGAAACCACTTGAGCTGTTTCATAAGTCCCAAGTGTTATTTCCTGCAAAGGTTGTCCCACTGAAAGAGTAACTCCTGATTGAACTTCTGCATCTGTTCTCTTAATTTCCGGTCATGTCAGTCTTTTTCTCTGCTCTGTGCTTTTCCGCTTTTTCTAATAATTTGTAGGATAGAAGGGGTTTGAGGTTTGGATTTTTGGATTTTTGTTGGGTTTTTTTGTGGTTTGTTTGGCCTTTTTTTTTTTTTTTTTTTTTAATCTGAGTTTATTATATTGGGGAATGACCATAACAAAGATTTCTGTCCTGGGTATCCAGAACTTGTGATATTAAAAGTGTTCATCCTCAAGTAACCCCATCACATGCACGGATCTACAATTGTTCATTTCAAATTTCATCAGCCATTTTATCTCACAGTCTTTCAAGATCCTTTCGCAATTAATCACTCAGAGTTTCTTTCCTAGATCAATCTGCACTTCATGATCACCTAATAAATATCATTCTTGACTCTCCACCTCAAACTCAAATGTGGCAGTATATGAACCAAATGCATTTTGCTCTTCCCCCTCCCCAAGAATCAGTGACCTACACTCAAAATCAATACCAAGCTGCTATTCAGATTTTGAAAATCACTTCATACGTACCCTAACATGAAAATAAATCATAAATATCACCTTGTTTATAGTGTAACAGCAAATCTATTTGTATTCAAACATTTGTAGACTTTCCTATGTTAAGCGTATAATGTATTAAATATCTATATTTTAGATTTACAAAAGGTTGCTTCCTTTAGAAATTTTTTCTTCCACTACCACATATTAAAGTTGGAAAGATTACAAATTTACATACTTGTTTAATCAAAGTCATGTGTTCTATGGAACATTTAAAAGAATTATGTTTCAGTTCTTGAAAACATGAAAATACATGTTAAAATATATTCTATCTTTTTTTTTTCCTTTGGGATTTTATTTTCATAGAGAGGTGCAAGAAAATGAGTACAAAGCAGTTAATTCCATAAATGATTACTATGAAAATGAACAGTACAAGAATCCTTCAAAATAATCCTCTCTTACAGCCTTTAGTGCATTTAAAAAAGAAACTTCTGAAAAGAATGGAATTGTGAATGATTGTTCTGACCCATTTCCCATTATCGCTCAAGTACTCCTACCACAACCATAATATAATCTAGTCCTCATTAAAAAATGCTTTATGCTCTTTTATACAGTTAAGTTTTTTCTTCTGAAGTTTAAAAGGATTTCTGCTTGAAGGTTAACTTAGAACAATAAGTCTTTATTTGCATTAATTATAAATGTCCATCTACAAGTAACAGCACTGATGAGAATAAATTCATTTAATCAAGAGTAGTAAAATTTTAGCAGAAACTAAGTTTGCTACACAAATACCCTGAAAACAGAAATAAATAGCATTGTGCACAATATATTATATTGATCTCTAACACTACTAGTCAGATATATTCCAGAGATTATTATTGCAATTCTGCTTGCACTGAAGTCAGCAGAAGACTTTGATCTGAAAGAATTTCTTACCAAGTCATATTGAGATATCATTTTCTTGTATTTTTACCATTTCTAAGGTGGTATTTATTATTTACAGAGTTTTTAATTTGGGATTTCAAACCACAAAGTTGAAGCATGGTGAAAACTTCCACAGTCTTGCAGACATTACTGTGACTCTCAAAGTTCTTCTTTAAAAATCGCTGTATTTATTGCAAACAATTTATTTTAAATTTCCTTTTAATCAAATATGGAATAGAGAAAATATAATGCCAAGGAAATATGACTTCCTTGGTAATCTTTGACATACAATACTACATAGCAGTCATCATATTCACTACAGAGTTCATGTAGCCATACTGATACCCAAAATGAATTATCCCTTACTTCAGAACTCTCATCTGAGATGTTGCAAAGACTCCCCTGATTTTCAGCAAAACCTACTGAATTATACATTCTGACACTTCAGAAAGTATCAGTGAGAACTGCCTTAGCCTTTTAAAGCATCATATTCTCGGGTGAGCATTAACAAAAATTCTGAGAACATATTCATAACAAGTTTCAAAAAAATTATTGCAAATTAGGAATGATATATGACAGGCATATCTAATGTTAATCTCTTAGACACAAGCATATTCAATTGCCAATCATGTTTAATCATATTATTTACAGCAGCCAAGGTATTCTGCAACTGATACATTACCTGAAAACAATTCAATCTAGTTTTGTGCTTCTTCAGTAGACGCTCTTCCAAAGTTTGTCTCCACTTAAAAATAGTAAGAAGAGATGGCCACTTCAGTTGGCTTGAATGTTGGGTTTTCCCTTTGTGCCCATCCAAGGAACATCTTTTTTGGTAATGTGGGCACAAAACCTCATGAGATGCTGCTTTTACACTAGGCACACTTCCTCTGTGATTCATGAAAGCTGCGTTATTTACCAGCAGATAGTTCATTCTTAACCCCAGCCTTCTGATAACTGTTTTCTCACTTTAAAATAAAATAAAAAAACCAAACTATAATAGATTTAATAAGTTTCTCCCTTACATATCTTTTTTCAAAGCCTCATGAAAGCATTTTTATTTTCTGGTTACAGTAGCATTCTGTACCGTAAATTATAAATTTTGCTGTATTTTATGGTACTTAATGCTATTAATTGTGCAACCTCAAAGTGAATTTACGTCACGCATATGACACAAAACTGGTTATCATTTTTATCTGCCCTATCTCAGAGCCTCGGAGAGGATTCTAATCCATTATTAACAACTGTTCCATAAGGCTATGTGGTAGCTGCTCTCTCACTTGCCTGTCCTGAATTGGTCATCTTCTATTGCACTGATGTTACTGCTTTCTATTTTAGAGTTGCCAAAAGCATATTCACAGCATCAGTGCACTCATGCAGCATGAAAAACAACCCCATTGACACATATTCAATGTAGCCAATAAAGAGGTAGTAGCCTTATGAAAAGATTGTGAAAAAAAAAAAATAAAAAGCTTCCCTCATATAGTTAGCAGAGCTACATAATTAAATGCCAGAGGGTAGTGAGTGCTGCTGGATGAACTGAACTGGCTCTTTTTTTTTTTTTGTTAATCAATCATGCAAGCTTGATCCCATGCAAGGACACACATATCTCTCATACAAAACCAATAATATGAAAATAATGCCTAAAAGCAGAAACTATAGCTACCAAAGTTGCAATTGCAAAAAATCTGTCTTTCCGTCCTGCTCTGCACTCCCAAAACCACTGGAAATAGAAATTGCAGCCTCTGCCTTAATATTCTAGAAGCCAAGTTGAGATATTTGTCATTAATCTGGAGATGTTCTTCATAAAATCATAGAATGATTTGAGATGGAACAAACTTCAAGGTTCTCCAAGACCACCAGGAAAGTTGAAGAGGGATTTTTTACAGGGGTATGGACTGATAGGACAAGAAGTAATGGTTTTACACTGACAGAGGGCAGGTTTAGTTTAGATATAAGGAGGAAATTCTTTACTGTGAGGGTGGTGAAGCACTGGCACAGGCTGCCCAGAGAAGCTGTAGGTGCCTCATCCCAGGAAGTGTTCAAGGCCAGGTTAGAAGGGGCTGTGACCAACCTGGTTGGGTGAAGGTGTCCCTGCCTACATCCAGGGCCATGGAACAAGATGATCCTTAAGCTTCCTTCCAACCCAAACAATTCTGTGATTCCATGAAGTCTATCAGAAATGAAACGCTGCCCTTTGTTTTACTTATTTTTTTTCTATTAGAAGTAAAGGACCACAAAGGAAATTAATTCAGCAGGAATTAATACCACTAAGAAATATTTAATGCACATGACTGAAGCACCTAATAGGAAATGTTTTTCTCTTTTAGTGCATTTATTAATGCATTATTAGAATTTCATAATGCAAGATATGTTTAGATTCTGGTATGGTGTTTCAGGAGAGGATGGACTGGAGGGGTTGGGAGGATAAACACCCTATGTGGGACTGTCAAGTACGAGTGTCATTTGCTCTAGAGCAGCACCAGTAACACTCTCTCATCAAATTACTAGAATTAAACTGCAAGCAAAGTAGAAAGATTCTACTTATCACCTACAGCAATGCATCTTTTTCAGCTGGAAGCCCTCTCTTGCATCTAGGCAGATAAAAAGAAATAATGACTGTCAAGTAGCACAAACTGACTTTGTCATTATTATCTGAAGGGAAGTAAAACAGTCCAAAGGAAAATTAATTTTGTTGCTCAGCTAATTTTTGTCATGATTTGCATAGCACTAGGCTTCATTAAAGTGTTTTATTGCCTTCATTACATTAAACACTTGTATAACTTACTTTTTTAAAACTCTCTAAAATAATTTTCTGCTGAGGTTCAGCACTACATTCACATGCTAGTTGTTCAATACTGTATGATTGAGAAAATCCTATGATTTCTCCAGCTTTAGCACAAGAAATTATGTTTTCACTGTAAAGCAAAGAAGAAGGTAGTGGATGACATCATCAGAGGATTATATCAGTCAGAATCAGACTTTGAAGGTGTTGCCTCCTATTTCTTTTTTCCTTTCCCAATAATATCCCCAAGTGCAATGACATGACCTTTCTGTTGGCATTTACAAAACATTCAGTGAGACACTTTTGGAGGGCTGGTAGTTTGGGAAAAAAAAGGAAGGGAAGGTATTTGCAAGTAGGAAATTACAGCTTGAAAGACTTCAGCTGCAAAGTGGCTTTTCAGTTGAAAACTGCAAGACAACTGTGAAGTGACTAAGAGTCAGAGAGACAAGAGAGAAGAAGTCTTAAAAATGTAATTTATGGGGGGAGAATGGATTTATTTAGTCTCGTGAGGTAAAGAGTCACAAAGAGGCCTACTAGTCTTTAAAGAAAAGATTGTCTGAAATAAGGAACTGCAAAATTGCTAATAGAGGTGAAGTGCTCCAATAAACATTTGGAAAGGAAACTTTCATAAATACAAGCCTTGATGGAGTAGATTGCCTAGATGGCCACAGTAAAATGTTGAATTTCCAGAATGTATTACAAAGACATCTATCACCTAATTGCTGTCTAACTGCTGATCTTGTCTTGAATCAGGGGAAAGGTTAAAGTGACCCTTTTTTGTTATTCCTATCTTATTTCCTTTGTTTTCTACTTACTGGGAACTTATTTTCTTCTCTAAAAAAATAATTCATGCATGCACTTTCTTGAAAAGAGCAACTAAAGGAAGGATTTTTCTCTCCATTCCTCCAATGAGACAATTAGCAATATAGACTTAAGGTAGTTTATTAAAAGCAATCCAGATATTAAAATCTGCCTAATTTTCCAAAACAGAAGTCATTATTTAATTTCTTACTTTACTGGAAAGCCATAAAATACTGAAGTTCATTATGCCAAACTCTATAGACAATAGGAATTTGGAGAAAAATTCATTCTTAAGGGTGTTTTTTTAAAAAAAGCCTGGAGTATTCTGTCTCTTCCCTGGCAATGGTTGAGGTAATGTATACACACATACACCACAGAGACCACTACCAAAACAAAAATGTAACAAATCACACTTAAAGCAAAAAGGACCTTTTCAGATAACCCCAGCTCTTAGGTAAAGCACAAGATATTTTCCAATATCTAAGTTTTGGTGCATGACACTGTAAACACCGCACATCAAAGTGTTACTGCATGTTAAGAACAGGAAACAAAAGATCTGGGGAGGAATTCAGCTGCTTCGGTATATGAGACTAGTAAGAGTTTAGATGCCCCAGGGTTATCCTGACAAGCTGAGAGCTGCCACTCCAAAAAAGGTCAGATTTGTAAAGGCCCTGTGTCATATCTGTCACTTTGTGCACATTTCTTAGAATCTCATAGGTACCTAAAGTGCACGAGAGACTGATGCCTAGACCTCCAAATGGTGCCAATTATGTTCTGAGATCCCCTTAAGCAGTTTATATCTGCTTCATGGCTGCATAAATGTGTTAAACTCGTTAATTTGCCCAGAAGCTTTTGCAATGAGGGAAAAAAAAAAACCCTGATATAATCTTTGGTGAGCTTCTGAGTCCCTTTAAAATCAGAATACACTAAAATATTAGTAACAGAAATCACATTTATGAAGGTTAATGTCACCAGCAAATTCAAATGCCTAGTGAAATTAAAATAAGGAAGGAAAAAAAAAGGAAAAAAAAGGGGGGGGGAGTGAGATAAAAGAAACTCCTCTTGAGTATAATGAGCAAATAACTTCACCTTTCAACAGTAACTGGGAACCAGTTTCTACCAGTTCTTCAAGAAAGCTTGAAGATCAAAGAAATGCAAATAAAATCCAGCCAGGGTAAGTATGGTAATGTCTGCCTAATTTAGAAGAAAAGTAATCAATAAAAAGGACGAAGGGATAGAAAAAACAGAGAGAGGCACAAAATTAAAAATGCCATTGGAGAGCTGAATAAAAAGAGATGATCTTTGCATCATTCTAGGAAATATTAATAGACAGATGGCAGTATTTAAAACTGTAAAAAAAAAAAAGGTCAAAAATTAAATAAATTAAATAAACAATTAATAAAATTATTTTCAAACTAATTCTCTTAGCTGAAAAGCTGGAGGCTGGGCCAGTACGATCACCTAAGTTTCTCAGTTCTGGTATAATTCCCACCTGCTTGGTGGGACACTAAAACCAGTTGCACCCCATAGGCAGACACAGCATAGCAATTCTTTTAACTAATTCAAATGTGAATAAAAATTTTGGGAGTAACCAACTTTAGCTTTCCCTACTTTGCCAAGAAAGAATGGACACAAAAAAAAATAAGGCAGGAGGGCCTCGTGTAACATGGTTGGACATCAGTACACTTTGACATCACTACACTTTGAATTTGTCCATCTCTCTCCTGTACTCAGAGCACAGACAATAAAATCTGTCTTCACTTGTCAGACTCTTCCCTGTCCAGCAGATTAAAGACAATATTTTTCAAAGTCAACAACATAATTACAATGTTGATTTTTTTAAATGTGGTTTCAGAGCTTCTGCATATTCCACACATAGACTTTCATTACAATATTACCCATCATTACATCTTGTCAGCGACCACAGCCATGAGGAAAACTGAATTTTTTTCCCTCCTTTCCCCTACTTTGAAACTTCTCTTTATTTAATACTGCTACAATTTATGTACAATTTTTCCCTCCGGACCCTGCCAGCATGAACATCCTTCTTACAGACTCTATCTATACCTTTAAGAGAAGATATGATAATAACTTAATTATTACTAAAAGATATTAATATCTTCCAACTACCCTTCCCTTAACACATAAATTTTTGATAAACTCTAGGCAAGACCATTACCTGAATATGTGACTAGAGCATTTATTGGGTTTAATTCATAATTATAGAGTCTCCATTATTCTCTGTCAGAGATTTTTTGGTAATGGAAGGGGGAGGGGAAAGCACCAACAGAACAATTAACGTGCTGATTAAATGACTTTTTAATTTTGGGCCACCTTGCACACTAGCAGGTTCTTCCAACATTTAACATGTACAGGATGAATAAGTCTTTAGTCTGATAATAACTTAGATCAAGAATTGTATCTATTAAGTTACCAATTGTGCCATGGATGCTGTGTTTTATAGCATTTATCCTACAGATGCTTTTTATAAAACCCAGTATTAAGTATTCAAAGAGTATAAAGAACCATAAAAAATGAGTGGTCTTTCTCAGTGGTAAAGAACACTATACGAGCAGCCTAAAATTAAGACTGTGCTTTTTATAATAGCTGTATTTTTCATATTTCAGGGAGAGAAAATAGTTCTGCTCTTTTTTCCCCTCCTCCCCAAATGTACATGCTCTGTAAACTGCCTTCTGGCTGATATACTTACTAACTTTTATTTCACATCAGAATTTATTTATTGCCATGGTAATGAAATGGAAATTCTTAGTAGATATGGCACTGGGAAGGCTACTCAAACCTTGAGTCACCCTTATAATTCTCTAGAAAGCAAATGAAAATTATTCTTGTATTGTCAGTAGCCAAATGGGGGATGCATCACACCCTGAATACATCACAAAAAAATCTACATTAATACTTCAGTAGAGAATGTAGGGTTTCAAATGTACACCTTTTACCTCTATAACATGATTAATAGCCTCACCCCCACAAGATATTAATTACATTATTATTTCAAGTGCATTCTATTAGTTTCTAGAAATTTTTATAGTGCTCATGAATGTCAAAATTCAGTATAATTTATATTACAATTTAACTTAAGTCATCCACTCACAAATTATACACAATCTAAGTGCTTTTTTAAAAATTTATTTTTTGACAACCTTTTTATTTGTCATGGTTTAAAATGTTTTAAAAGGTACTAAAGAGGCCAGATTTCAACTTTGGAATACTTTCCCACAACTCTCTTATTTGTCATCTGGATAAGCAGCTGTTAAACATAATCAACACCATTCTGATAGCTGACATTTTTGTGCTTTGTGAAATCAAAATATGAACACATTGCTCTTCGTGTCAAATTACTCTTCAAAAGTTCCTTTGATTTACTAAGTACATCAGTCTCCTAAGAAAGCAATCTTACACAGAAATTCTAATTTGAACCGAAATGTCATCTCTAAGTGTTCACATGCCACGTCTTCTGCCTTACTTGCTTCATCTTTTACAAGAGATTGTGCTTAAAATGGCAACATTATTAAAGTTGCAAGCTTTTTGCTGATTTTCTCTATTGAGCTGCCTATGTGCAGATAATCATCCATAAATGTTTCCCAGTATCTTTAGCAGAATCACAGAATATCCTGCTTTGGAAGGGACTCAAAAAGATCATTAAGTCCAACACCTACAAATCCAGGTGGATGAAGAGGAATCCTCTATTTCCCACAGATGAAAGAGTGAAGTGGAAAGTGCTAGAGGTCTGCTGTCAATGCAGTTGCTTTATGCAATGGATGCTAATTATCACAATGGTGTCTTCAAACCAAGGTGTTTCAGGAGAAAATGCAAATAATAATCAGAAACCAAGTTCTGATTTCAAGTTGTCTTTATGCTTGCAGGATGATTAGAAGAAATAAATATCTGTGATCAAACATGCTTGCTCTAAAATCTTATAATCCTGTGATACCAGATTATCTAACCATATTTCATCTTAAAAAAATTTTTTTTTTAAATTAGAAAAATGGTCCTTTCAAAAAAGAAAAAATGGAAAAGAAAGTAATAATTTATTTAAAATTATTTTCTTTACTTTCCATTATAGAATATCTACATTATACTGCAGTATGCTCTCTGCAGCCTCAAGACTTTGAGACAGAAATATTTGAAAACTATCTACTACTTCCATAAAAATAACCTGCAATTTACAGTAGAGTTTTTTTGTTTTTCAGGAGCACCTTGCCCCTGTAAACCTGCCTGGACAAATTTAGCTGCAGTTACAACACTGGAACATTTTGGGACACATCTTTCCTCTAGGATAAACATCTAAAATGCCAGTGTGAGGCAGGTACCAGAAGCTGTTACCCTACTGCCAAAAGGAAAAACAGTCATGATAGTTCCCTTGTAAATAAAAAAGCAGAATGTCTGAGAGAGTTTCTGAATTACTGAAAGAGCTCTATGCAGCCATCTCACATGGAATGAGTTTCAATAAATGACTTGTCCTTTACCTCTTTATGAGCATTGCAGATTAAAATCTTATTAGTATGATAGTCAGAGCTGTAGAGACACTTATACAATGAAACAGCTGCATTTTTGTTCAGCACTTCATTTGCATCATTGAAGGGTAGCTTCAACTTTTATTTCCTTAGCTTGAAAAATATGGGTGTATGTTTTGGGTTTTCTATTAGCTTTTGCCCTGAAAGCTCTATTCTTTTTCTGCCTGACAGTACAAAAATTTCAAAGAATTTCTTCAAGCTTTCAATTTTGCACCTCTCTTTTATTGTGAATTGCTTAACCATGCCAGAAGGAAAAGGGTTTGATTTAGAATTTGTTCTGGTAAGCTCCCCAAGTCTGAAGGGACACTTTCAACCTTGCACACAGGGCATTAGTTAAGCAATTTACATCAGTGTCAGTAAGTGTGACACACCTACAGCTCTCCACGTCAACTTCATTTTATTACCACATCAATAAAGCTAAATCATCACTCTAGATGGAACCCTGAACTAGATAGAAAGTTCACTAAAAATGCAATGAAGCCTCTAATAACAAGATGTACAATGTTTAAAAAGTGCTATTTAAGCTTAAAAAATAATAAAATCAGATTGCCAATGTCAGCTATTACAAAATGTTAAAGCTGAAACAGAAGAGTTACTTTACACCATTTAGTTGGATTTATCTTTGAAAGATAGCTGAGATTTTTTACCCAAATTGATGGATTTCATGCTTTTTGCCGTTTCACAGTTTTTCTATTAACCATTAAGATAAAACGCAAACAGCTCTACACACATCTGAATCTTCTCCTCAGTCCAAGCCAAGCCTAGAGATAGTGCAACAAAACAAGATAGCCCTGCCTTAGAGGGAGTGTACAGTAAAAATTTCCCCACAAATAATGAAAAAGTAAAGTAAGAGGTGTGAGATAATTTGCAAAAGCAGGTCAGTGGTAGAATCTGGGAATAGTGTTTCAGTCTCTTGGCTTTCATGCAGTTCTCTGTTAGGGACCAAGGTGACCTGGCAAAGAGAGAATTAAGACTTTCAATTATAACAATCTTGCATGAACGGATGAACATTCCCAATTATACTGCCGGAAATACTTTTTTGTCTACCAAGAGGCAAAAGTGGGGTTTTCTTCCCTCATCTGGGAAACAACTTTCAGACTGCATGATTTCTTGTTTTCTCAGGTTTTATTTGGGACTGTCTAAGGGTAAAATTTGGCTTTCTCTTCTAGATATTCCAGTGCACTAGCCTGCTAATGCATGTGCCCTTGTCCTTCAGGTGCTCAGAAAACTATACAGAATAGAAAAATGTCTCAGTATACAGAGGGATGTTTTATACATTTTTGAAAGATAAAAAAAGTGTTCCTTCATTTTCCTTCACCCTAAAATCTATAAGCATATGATCACATCTTCCCTCCTTGACAAATCAGGAAAATACATTTACTCCCACTGCAAAGAGATCAGCAACAAGCAAGGCAAAAAATACTTTCAAAAGTAATTCTGCATTCTCTGATGGTTAGTTTCAATGTGAGGCCACATTACTGTTCACCTTGGTGAGGTTGGAACTGCCAGACCATAATAGAAAATAACATTTTCTCTGTGATCTCTGATGTCAACACTATGCAACTATTTTAAGTTAAAAAGATAAGTTATTACCCTGTGAGGTGGGGAAATCAAAGCTGAAAGACTAATAAAGACCTAACTAGATCATAGTCATAGAAATGACAGACTTTTCCATGATGTTTATATAATTAAATGCTCTCATGCCAGAATGGGTTGTTCTTACAGCTTTTCCTACAGACAGCACATCTGGGCTGGGGCCATTGGTGCCACTCCTTGTAGGCAGTTGAAGGCTTAAGTAACTAATATAAATTCTTTTTCCTTCCTTCTTCCTTTTCTTTTTTTTTTTTTTTTTTTTGTGTTTTTTTTTCCTAGTAAGAATAATTTAAGCTATACCAAACTAAGAAAAACCTGGTAACTCCAGAAAAAGAATTCTAATTAAAGAATTCTAATAAAAACTCCATGTTTACATGTTCACTCTCATGAAAGGCTGTCTTTGTGGATGTGTGTAGAAGGGTGCAATGTAAAGGAGAGGATTTTCAGAAATAGGTGCATCTATAGGTAGAGGTCATTTAAAATAAAACAGAATGGGAATGCTTATCCTGTTAAGCATTCTCTGTGATCTCAGCATTAAATTACCCTAAGGACTGCAAGCATCAGCAGTATTGCAATGTTGTGCAAGTTTTTTCTTCCATCAGTGTTGGAAGTTTAACAAAACAATATTCTTTTCTAAAGTTTTCCAAACATTTCACATCCTAAAAGGTGGATAAAGAGAAACCGTCAACAGCTAAATGCTACCTCTTAGACACAACAAGAATTAAAAAAGAAGATATTTTTTCACAAATCCAGGCTCTATTCACACAGTAAAAAACATCTCACCTTAACAAATGACATCAACTACAGAGAGAAACCAAGGAGAAACATAACTAACAAGGAACACTGAATAATTCAAGACATCTTTCATACACCACCACCACAAGGTTCGCAAAACAGCAAGGGGAATGCCTCAATTACTGACACGCTTTCCCCTTCAGGGAGCAGTGAAAGTTAACTCTCACCATTAGTGCAGGAGAATGTCCCTTTAATAAATTAATTTTAGTAGCACTTAATACAATTCCTTAGACACGAACAACAATAGAGTACAAAGGCAAGGTGGAGAAATAGGCTTGTGGCTCAACAAGACAAATGCAGCAAGGCAGCCCTCAGCCAAAGAGAAGTTTTGTTCACAAGGTTATTAGGAAATTTAATCTCTTCCCACTGATCTAGAGATGGTAAAGGTAAATACTGTTAAAACTACAATGTAAATCTCAGTGATGGTATTTCTCCCTCCGAACTCAGGTTACTTAATGCAATGAGAACTATGTAAGCCATTAAACATTTCTAAGCATAAAGTATTTAGTGAAGTTCAGTAGAGTGGAAGGGAAAAAAAATCCCAGAATTTTCTGCTCCCAGATCTTCCCCATCTTTCAGGTCTAACACAAACAAGCACTAAACCATAACTAAGACACTAAGTCTTCCCCATTCTGACAAAAATGAGATAAGATTGCTCAGGAAGAAAAACTTCAGCCCCACAGAAATGTTATATTGTACCCACTCAAGCATCACTGTCCCTGGTTCTGCAGCATGGGCTGGACACGATAGTAAATATATCCAATCCCAACAGATGTAGCTGTGCTCAGAGAGTGAAACTGCAGTGATCTGGGGAGTTCTTTTGAGACCAGGCACCAAGAGGAATGAAGGAAAATACACTTAGCAGACACGGGAATTGTGCTCATTCAGGTGGTGCACCATCAGAAAGCTACATTCCCTCAATAATGGTAGCAATCTGTCGGACGTATTTTTTCCTTCCTTAAGTTCTGTTCCAATAGCAAAAGTAAAATAAGCAATCCACTCACCAACTACTTTCAGTTGGTGTTGCCTGGTTGTAGGACATTGATTCCATCATTAAATTCTCAGGCCAACAATTCACCCCCTGTAAGCCGGGTCACACTTAAAAGACGCTTTAGAAACCAAGGACTGCACTGCAAATTGTGAACCACAACCTCTCTTCTGCATGACATTCTGACAGGAAAGTGAAATAAGGAAAGGCTAAAATGCAGCCATATTACAATGAAACTTCTCGAGTGATATGCAAGTGCAGTGCTCCAAACTCATTTCACAAGGCAGTAGTTTGCAAATGTGGCAGTGATTTTCCCCTGTGCCAGCTCAGGAGGGAGGCACACAGTCCTGCATTATGTCATTACAACATGAAATTTCCAGTAATAGCTGAAGTTTCATTTCAGGCTCTGTGGTTGGAGCAAAAAAGTCTGGCAACAGGCCAGCAGAGGCTACAGAATATCGCAGTCAACAGTGACATTTAATTACCTGGACAGCTTTAGTGCATGTTCATTAGCCTGGATATAAGAATAGCCTGGAAAGTACAGGTTGCCATGAGTGACTCTACTGTGAACAAAATTAAGCTGTTTGTCTGCAGGCCATAAAGGAAGTACTTTGTAAAAATGTCCTCAGTGCTTTTTTTTCCTTTCCCCTCTAACTGTGGGAAGAAAAACAACCAAAAAGTGTAAACTGAAACAATCCACAGAGTAACAAATATTGCAGATTATTTAGTGTGCTGGGTTTTAAATGGGTTTTTTTTCTTTTAGCTTTTATATTTTCCACAACTAGAGTGTGGACAGATTTAGAGATATAATTCCATATGCTAAATTCCCTTATTATAGTCTGAATAATTTAGTATGTTTATACTTTAGGGGAAAAAAAAGGTAAAAATTATATTTCCTTTTATCCAGCATTCATCCTCCCTTTTCCATTTCCATATTTACTCGATTACCATGCATAAAAAGTTTGTTTTAACAATGAGCAAGCCCAGTCTTATGCTCAAAGTCGAATCTCCATTCTCTATGCCCACATAATTCTCAGAAAAGCCTTTGTGATCCTAAAGTCTACAATGTGTACTCTGAGCTCTCTTGTCAGCTATTACCACTACAGAGATCTCGAAATAAGAACCTGGCTTGCAGTGGGACTAATTCACAACGGAAACAGAATTAAGGGTTTTGCTTTACAATAGAACAGCTCTCTGTACAACTGAGCATTTAAGAATTCAGGATCCAATATTGACTTAAACTCTGTATGCATTAAAGCATTACTTTCAATTAATGAACGCAGGATATTAAAATTTATACATGTTTTAAAATAATTCATTTAAATTTCTATTTGAAGTGCTCTGCATCAGATACCTTATGGAAGTCATCTATATGAAAAGCACTCTGTGACCATGGAACACAGCTACTTGACCTTTTAAACAAAAATTAATAAGATAAGCTGTATCTGTAGATATATCAGGCAAGTCACTAATTGCTGCAATAGCACCTAAAAAGGAGCAGGTTTCATTCAGCTCACCAAGGAACTGTTGGTAGAATGGTCTGTACTGAGGACAAAATCTTTCAACTCAAAAGTCAAAAGTGACTTTATTTACATAAAATAAACTCAAACATGCTTTTTTTTCCCCCTTCAAATTAATTACTAAAAGAAACAGGAATGTATGTATCTGAAAAATCCCATTAGTGAAAATTTCCTGGAAAATCACATTTAAATACAGAATCATAGAATGGGTATGTGGTGAAATGGACTTTAAAAGATCACCTAATTCCAGGGCCTCTGCCATGGACAGGAACAACTTCCATTAGACCAGGCTGCTCAAAGCCCTTTCCAACCTGGCCTTGAACACTTCAGGGATGGAGCATCCACAACTTCAAGATCTAGAGAAGCCAAAAGGGTAAAACACTGACTCCAGAAATGCTAACACAAGCTAAACAAAATCATAAATTGATAAAAAAACCAGATTAGTGGATATTTTATGATTTTATAAAAAGAAAAGGGAATTCCACTGAAATTTACTATTAAATGAAAATAACTGAATTTACTATTAAAAAACAGTAGCTGATAACTGTAATAAATATTTATGATGAAACATATCCATAATGGACAAAAATCTAGCATTTCCAATGTTACTTATTCTGACATTCATACTTAGGTGACAAGATCAGCTATTGATAAGCTGAAATCTATGTGCCTTCTTTAGACTGGAGATCATAACTTTTCTTTCTTTCTTCTAAAAATCATAATGGAAACAAAGCCTTATTTTGATACTGCATTTGTACTGCTCAGGAAGTCTTCCAGATGGTCATTAAGTATAACCTAACTTCTCACTGGAATATTTAAAGGTGTTATTTTTAGTAAAGGTCAGCTTCTTTGTTCTAATTAGCTCTTGCAATGCTTCTACATAACTAAACCTCCTTTATTGTCAAGTACCATCACCTTTTTAATCTTAATCACATGCTGATGGCATTTCCAGATAAGGAAAAAGGAAACAAAATACACTGAAGGAGATGGGGAAAGAGAGGGTCTTGGGACATGATTAGTTTTGTCCAAAAACAAGGTTAAGAACATACTTTTGTTGACTACATGTATTACATATTGTTTAAAAACCATAATAGCTATCACAACTTATCTGTAGTGACTATGTAATGCCATTTTTTTTTCTTGAAGAAAAACTGTTGAGCAAAATAAGAGGGAAAGAAACCCTGTCAAGATACCATTTCTATTATGCAAGTTAAGAGCTGGAAACCTCTCACATAGGCAGAATTTGTAGTCCTATTTTATCTTCTTCCAGGACAAAAAAAAAAATAAAAATCCAAAAGCTTTGACAAAAGTGGAATATAGGAATTAATATTAATCACTTGTTTTGTTATTTGCAGGCTTGCTGTTGGTGCTGGCTTTTGTGATATGCATATAATGTCTCCAGGGAACTGCTGTAAATTATCTGCACAGGAAATGAGTCTTAAACAGGCATGTGCCTGCCTACAAATGATTAAGGTATACCACACCTGTGAGTGAGCAGCCAAATTCTGACTGAAACAATTAAAATCAATAGTTCAGTCATATAAAACTCACTAAGATGTAGAATAAATTCTGCATTAAACCCAGATGTCTAGTTCACTACTAATTATCATTCCTATTTTTGAACTGCTGAAGAAACACTGACTGTCATGGCTGAGGTTTACGGCCTTATTCAATCTGAAATACATTATTCTCTGAATTAATCAGCTCTGGGTACCAGGAGAAATGCAGTATCATATTCAGGATGCCCATATACACTTAAGTTTTAACACCTTTACTAGTGGCATTTTCCCTTTCTGCTAACCAATTTCTAACTTTTCCTTCTTCATCTTAGGAAACGATAGTGAGGCAACTACGGACACAGATTTGTCCCCCAGGAAATCCAGTCTGCAAGACTATTCCCATTAGTCACCACAAACACCTACTGCCACATGCATGCTAGGACAAGGCGTACGAGTGCTAAGGAGTATCACGTGCTTTTATACAAGGCTTCAGAAAGGAAATTTTCGAGAAAGGTGGAAGTTTGCTCAGCAAGGATTATGCCAAATTCTGCAGAGGAGCACAGTGTTCCATTAGTAGTCTCATCTTGGTGAGGGAAGAAGAGAAAAGAGGTGAAAGAGGAGTAGATGTGTACAGGAGTAGGACCTGGCCAGATTTCAGCTCATTTAATTGCCTGTGTTAGGAGCCCTGTCAACTTTGCCTCCCCATATGGTGAATAAAGCATTTCCAGGGAGCAATTCCACAGATGTAAATGTGAATCCCACCTGAGTGCAACCCTCTTCACTGATGGGAGCAGTGTGACTGGGCTCTTGCCTTAGACTGCTGTCCATGGCTAAAAATGAAACTATGCAGATCCTACCAAAGCAGTGTGCAGGCAGGCAACAGAATTTTCCTGTGACCAAATAATTAAATCTAACTAGATAAATAAAACATGTCTATTTATGACATGAAGGTTTTTATGCTAATACATATTCCATCTGTAATCCCTCAGAGGTGCAGGTGCAGAGTCATCCACCAGATCACGAGGACCCGAATGCAAAAGGTTCACACAAAAAGCTTCTAGCTGTGAAGACCTGGCAGCCTAGATGGCATCTCAGGAGTGGAAGAGGAAATGGAAGAGGAGAGCCTGGAGAGGAAGTTGGAAAAATCCAAAGATGATCTCTATTACCAATTGCCTCCCCAGTGCACGTCAAGCTTACAAATACAAATTTTGAGCTTCTTGTGTTTTGTGCCAAAGCCACACAGAGGAATAAATGAGTGTATTGCAAGTTTTTTATTATACATATTATATAGGGATGCCTATGTATAGAGTAGTTTAGTACAACTAATATTGCCAAATATCCTTAATGTCTTTCTCTCACTCACTGCAACAACAAACAAGAGGTTAAGTCTTTTAGCACATGTATGGATTTGACATTTCCTATCTATCAGCATATATGAATTGCATGTTGACAGCTATTTTCTAGATTATATTCCCTGAAGTCTGTAAGTATGGTAAGGCTCATACTAAGTGTTTCAGGGGGTTGTTTCAGTTTTCTGCAAAAAGTCCCCAAGGAAACTGAATTTTTATTAAACTTGAATGAAAAAAATAATCTGAATGAGAATTTAATATATATATACATATATATTCTTTCTAAGCATGAGTTTGCTTGTTAGCAATCTGTACTACAATATTTGTCTGTTAAATAGGAATACCCTACCAAACAACTTTAGATTTGGATTTTTAATAAGGATCATGCTGAGTTCCTTTTATTTCAGTTTTTGTTATCTAGGAGATGGGAAAAATCCATATTTAAAAAAAAAAAAGTCTTAAACCCTTATGTAAAATTTTGATTGTTCAGGACAGAAGCCATCCCAAATTACTAATTGGTTATTATCTGCTCTGCAGAGAGAAATTTTAAATGGTGACAATGCAAATAAAATGATGAGTGATGAATGATCCATGTCATAGATTTATTTTTATCTCCCCACAGTAATACATGAAAACTCTACCTGCACAATAAAGTTCCCATTCAATGGTAACTATCTTTAACATATTTGAAGTATTATACTATCAATTAAACAAACTTAGGATTTTCTAACAATTTAATTGTACAAGATCATTAATCTATAGTCTTAGTATTTAGTGTTCCTCTTATTAGCAATTATAGAAAACAACTTCATGCCAAGTCTTCCTTACTGAATCTTGATTAATCACAGTAAGACAGCCGTATTCATCTTACCCTGTTTTAGTATTTCAAGACTACGTAAAGATCCTTCCATTATCTGCAAACTTCAAACTTGTACTGTTTCTAATACAAATGGTGGTTTTAGGAATAAACAACAAACAAAGAAAACTAAAAAAATGCAGAAATACTCTAGGCACACTGGCAAGACAAAAACACAGGAAGCTTGGGAAAGTTCAGTAAATACCTAGTTCAATGAAAATTTCATTTGCACCATGGTGCAAGAAGAAGACACATGATATCTATAGGAAAGTGGAATGCATAAAAATTCTTATTTCCCCAAAGCACAACTAGAATAGGATTATCCAATATTTATACTGCTGATTTTCATCATACCAGAACCCCCCTCCCCCCCCAAAAAAAAAGAAAGCTGTAACCCCTTACTCCATTTTCTTTTCACATCAGAGTACAGCTCCTAAGTCTGACTTAAACTCATGTGCTGCAATAGAGATTAAATCTTTTGGCTTTCATTTTTTGTAATTCAAAGTAACTTAGACATCAAAGGATCTTTCTCTCTGAAAAGTCAATACTTCAGCACTTCAGAATAATACCCTACAAAGCAACCACTCAAGATACTGAGTTTTCAAAATACCAGCTAAGGTTATTAAAATAATTTTACAACGTTATCATCCCAGTCCCACAAGATCAGAATTGGATGACTGAGTGGGATAATCAATTATTATTGCATATCTCTTCTCCCTGGTATCCAGTGACAACATGAGTGGGAATGGTGCAAAGCTGCACCAGGAAGGGTTCAGACTGGACATAAGGAAGCAGTTCTTCACTGGGAGTTTAAACACTGGAACAGGCTTCCTAGAGAAGTGGTCAATGCCCCAAACCTACCAGTGTTCGAGGGGCAACACCCTTAACAACATGTTTTTATTTCTGGTCAGCCCTGAGTTGGTCAGGCAGTTGGACTTGATGATCTATGCAGGTCCCTTCCAAATGAAATAGTCTAGTCTATTCTTTTCTTAAATTGTGCTAAATCATTCAGTAAGAAAATATCAATAGGCAGCCAACATTCTATATATTTTGGATAACACAGAAACGTGGTTTATCAGTGCTTGAACACAACTAAAAAATTCTGCAGACTTTTTAAGTTATGGGCTATATGCTAATGTTATCTAGCTGTCAAAAGTTTTCCTTTCTTTAGAAATACTTTCTTACTTTTTATGCTGTGCACAGAAGAGGAAATGTTGTCAGCAGACTGACAGACTGCCCCCAGACTGCTGGAGCCTGGGAAGCTCAAGTTAGCAGCACACGAGATTGGGTCCTACTCATTTGTCCTCCTCAATGGACTCCCTGTGGAGACCTCATAAGTGTGGCCCTGCTCACCTACTTACTTGCATGGCATCCTGCTACCCAGTACAGCTGGCTCCAGAGTAATCCCATCTGTCAAAAGACCTTTTTTGAAAAATGTAGCTTTGTTTCAAGCCAAAATGTAACATGGGTTTTGTGAATCACAAAAATTCTCACAGTAACTATAGTATGATGCCCTTGATGATGCTTCCAACAACAGAGCAGTAGCCTGAACAAATTACTTGTGAAATATTAGAGAAAAATCAATAAAATATAATCAAAACAATTACCAGGATATATTTTAATGGAAACATGGTTTGTTGAAAACACTTGCAGATAAGAATATCGAATTAGTTGAAACACATGGCAATTTACAATTACTGTAACTTTGCTTATCGAGCACTTTACTAATCTGTTAAATGGTCAAGTCCAAACCTTAGCAGCCTTTTAACAATCACAGTCCTGAGAGACAAATTAGCTGTAAAATAACTGACTAGCTAAGATCTCTCCCCAAGCTAGAAACCTCTTGTACCCAAGGAAGGCCAGAATCTGTTGCCAGAAGTAGGCATGAGAATATATTAGCAATGGTCTTTTTTGTCCTTTAATTACCCAGCCTAAATGAAGAGTGACCCACCAGCATTTCAGCAAACTGGGTGCATCTTTTGGCACAGGCTCAGCTCAAGGCTTATATTCTGGATTCATAACAAGATCACTGAGCCTCTCCAATACATTTGTTCCATTAAATGATAAGCAAAAGTAGTCCAAAGCACTTAAATCTACTCAGAAAATCAATGGGAAAGGGGAAAAATCACAAGGTTATGTAACTTATGTAACAAGTTAAATGTAACTACTGAAATTGAAAATTATCTTTCACTAACTGGGATTTCTGATTCTGTCAAATATGATGAAGCACTATTTAATCGTGTAGTTTTGTTATCCATAACTCATGAAAATTACTTATTATTACTTCTACTTTTACTGAAGTGTATTTTTTTCCTTAGGATTACAAGTTTTTCTTGTAATGTTTTTCTTGACATATTTTAAACATCTGGGAGAAAAAGTATGAATGACTAATTAAAAAGGTATAACTGATGTCATAACCTGAAAAAATGAAATTAAGAAAGCAATTTAAGACAAGAAGGGACAGGTCATTTATTTAAAATCGCACATGCCAGCTCCAAAATCCAGCATCCTGCTGTGCATTCTCAGCATCTCGCTTCTCTCTCTGACACATCCAACATGGCTCTTCCCAGGGTGGGACTTCCATTTTGCTGATCTGATTTTTGCCCAGGTTACTAACAAGCTCCTACATCATAAATATAAGGCCATTTGCACAGAGTTTTTATTCTCAGAAATGTTTTCATGCATTTTTGTCCTACCTTACAGATCTCCAGTTTCCCTTAGTGACTGCCTGTCTTTGTCACGCCTGTGGTTTGTTCATGCTCCAACATTCTTGCTCTTTCTCTGTCTTTTCTGTATAATCTCCCCTGGTTATATTTTGCCCTTTCCTGTTCTTTGAGCTGACATCTATAGTGAGCTTCTCATGTCTTTTTCTTAGCTCCTAATCTATTTAATTGCATTTAGCTGGCATGACTCCAAAGCTAAACTCAGTTTTCCTGTTCCTAAGTTCTGTCTTTCACTTTATCCCTTTTAATTCAGCTCTAACAGATGCCAGAAATGTTATCTGTATACAGAGCACTTCACCATGCAGCCCACTTTGCAGTGTCTAAAGATGCTTCCAAAAAAGGGGAAAATATCCGTCCAACTGGCAGCCATAAATTATCCCCCTGAACATAATGCTTTCTCATACTGAGGAAGGAAAAGGTAAAAACCAAACTCCACATCTAAAGAAGCAATCAACCAAGTAAGTCTGATTTTGCTTTCTCATTTTTCCTCTCTTGTCAATGTCTCATTCAATTCCAGTTCTTCATCACCTTTGACATGTAAGATTAAAAAAAAAAAAGGTTTTGTCAGTGAATGAATATTGATGACTGGAAACATCTCATCTCCTTTCATATGACCAATTCTAACTCCTCATATCCAGCCTGCATGAAATTGCCCTCACGACAAAGCCAGAAGCCATCCAATTCTGCCTTTTACATGGAATAGCATCTTCCAGTTGGAGCCAACTAAATCAGCTGTAATAAGTGGTCTTAAACATTCCTGGTAAAGTCATAATCTGACCCCAGAAACTAGGATAATTGTTTGAAAAAAAAATTATAAAATCTATGGTGGTGTTTTTTGGGGATTTTTTTTGGGGAGATGGTGGTGCAGTGTTTTAATTAGGGCGAATGAACTGTCAGAATGAACAGTTTCATTAGCAGGAAAGGAAAGAAGGAGAGATGAACTGGGTGGACAAACTTCAGCCATGCATCTCCATGGTCTGTATTCACAGAATTTCATAAAAAGTTGCTGGGCCTTCAATATAATGACTGAAGCAGAAAAGATAAATAACTAGCAAACTATTGCCCTCATTAATTCTGTTGCAACCCAGAATCAACAATATAATTTCTTTTCAAAAATACTGCATTGTCTTGCTTTTAAGCCGCATTAAAAAAAACCTCAAACAATTCATGAATTTTGTCATAATCAAAATAGAATTTTTCCTCATTAACACTTCAACAGAGAAAAATGCTCCTTCATTCAGTTGTCAAAATCAGAATCTACATTCAAAAAGAAAAATAGGAGACTCCTATCTTGTGGTCTTGCCAGGCAAATTTACATGAGGATAATGAAAGGAAGGAAGGTGTCAGGGGAGTAAAAGAAACTTTTAAAACATGCATGGGAATGTCACTAGCAAGCACAAGATAATGGAGAACTCGCTGAAAGCTGGAATGGAAAATATTAAACAGCCCTCCACCTGGGAAAAGGGAAGGGAATGTACTGTTGCCAAATTTTGCAAATTGCTCTTAAGTTACAAATATGAAGGCAAGTCTCTTTGTGAGAGGTCTTGGCAAAGAGACAATCCTGAAAAAAGGCAGACAGGACAGTTAAAACGGAGTTACTGCTAAACCATGGATTCCAGATCTCATATGTCACTATTTCTTGATGTCCTGTAACTTCTCTCACGAGAACATAAGAGAGTATTGCACAATGATGTGAGGTTTTTTTCTTGAATTCTTCGCCTCCTACTTCCAAAAGAATTTTCCTTGAATGAAATGTAATCATTCTTTACAGTAATGAAAAGAAGAAAAAAAAATCTACATCTAAGAAGGCACCAGGTATAGCTGTGATTAAAGATTGACACTTTTACCTAGTACGCAAGATTAAATTTTCCATTTTTATACATTCCCTCAAGAACAACTTGTTCAGATATAGATGAGTTGGCATCATTCTGTCAGTTCTCAGGGCAGCAAAAGATTCTGGAGACTGGACCTGAAAATGAGCGCCACACATAAGCCAAATCTATGACTATTTTTTTTCTTGAGATCTGCTTGGAAGAATACCGTGGAATAAAGCCCTGGATAGAACAAGGGCTCAGGAGAGCTGGTTATTTTTCAGAGGTTGTGTCTCCCAAGCTCAAGAATCAACTATCCCCAACAAGAGAAGGTTAAGTGAGATAGCAGGGGGCCTGCTTGCATGAGAAAGGAGGTCCCAACAAAACTCAGCTATAAAAAAAGAAGCCTGCAAGAGTTGAAAGCAGGGATAAAGGATCTGGGGGGAATATGGAGACTGAGTATGCAGGGATGTAGTTAGGAAAGCTGAAGTCCATTTGGAGCTTAATCTGACAGGGGACATGAAAGCTGATAAGAGAGGTTTATATGGGCAGTTCAGCAGCAAGAAGGGAAAATGTAAAGCCACTTCTGAATGGGGCAGGGGACCTGGTGACAGAGGACATGGCAATGGCAGAGGCAGTGGTGCCTTTTTCACCTCACTCTTTACTGTTCCAATTGCCCTCGTCAAGTCTCTTTGTGTGAGTTAACAGAAACAACATTTTTAAATATGTGCAGTATGACAGAAGAAATTTTAAATCTAAGATTCATACAGTGTAGACACATCCTATTCCATATATATCCTTCAGATAAAGAAACACCTTATTGCCCAAAGAATAGTATTTGGGAGCATGACCATAGCAGAACTCCCCAAAGAAACCTGGGAGGGTTTGCAACATTTGCTGAAAGCAGCTCCTTTCAGTACAGGCTTTGGTTAGCTTTAATTTAAGGCTTTTTCTGAAGAGAAATTCTTGAAAATGATAATGAAAAGTGAAGGATATCCAGAGGGACCACAATGTTTTGTCCCTAGCACCAACTTAGCAGCCACACATAAAATGCTCTAAATGGTATGAAAATACTTTCTACTATTATAGAGATTGTCACAGATGCATATTTAAGGACAAGAAGGACTCCTTAGAGAATTCTAATGTGGTGGCATGCAAAATTTGGGTCATAGTTACCCATCCCATAGTTCTTAAAACATCACATTTCTGTAGTTTCAGCAAGGAAATACTCTTGAAAAAAAAAAAAATCTATCTTTTATTTCCACTAAATATAACCATGAAAAACAGTATGCTTCTTAAAAGCTTTCATAAAAAGATAAATGTTTAAGCATATTTGACTATGGCTTTTCTTTTATTTGACCTTGGCTAAATTGAAAGCACACAGAAAAATTTACAGTCAATGCTAGATGTGAGCTATACTAATATCTGGCTAACTGCCTCTGCTGTGAAAGCTCTTTCTATTTCAGTAAAATTTTATGCACAAAAGCATTTTCTAGAAACTGATGTAGTGTGTTCAATACATTTTTAGACCCTAGCTTAATTACAAAAGCTTTTTCATAATAACAAATATTGTCCCAAGCAGAGACTATATTTAATAAATATGCTCATTATTTTCCTTAATGAAAGCAATGTTTAAAATTTGTAGGTAATCCCATTACACTGTACTTCCATTATACAGCCCAGCTCTCCTACCCTCCTGCTGATAGAAGACTTGCTCATCTTAGTTTCCAATTATATACATTAAGTCCTTCCAAAACTACCTTCATTATTACACACAGCATGTACAGCTCTATCAGAGAAAAAGCTGTAATTGGAAAAGAGCAAAATGCATTTTTGACCCTAAGATAATCACAAGAAAAGTTAATTATGTCAATTAAAATAATCTTCTCTCCACTCAACAAATATGACCTCTTTGTACAAAGAAACACAGCAGGACAGGTACTGATCCCTGATAAACCATGGTGTTTCTACTCAAGTCATTCTAATCAGAAAATCTGTGAAAGAACCAAATTTTGACTTTAAATTACCTGACAATAGAAGAATGGCCAAAAGAACTATTACATGAACCCGGGGGAATTCTCCAAAACAAAAACCGTAACATTTTCTATGTACATCCAAAATTAAACGTCAGTGTTTCTGTTCTTGGACTAAGTTTCTACTTCCTAAAAGGAGAAAAGGACAACTGACACAAGCAGAATACTGACAGAAAATTAATAAATACATAAATTAAAATTTGAGGTACAAGAACTAAAATCTGCACCCTTACTGTTAACTATTTTTGGCAAAGAACTTCATCTCAGCATCAGGTGGCAGCCAGTTGAATCTATCAAGTGTTGACTCTAATTACAGGGTCTCAAGTCAGAGCTTTAAGTCAGTTGAAGACATGGCTGCACATGGCAAAACCAGAGGTGTTCACTCCTAAGAGCATCAGTGCACAAGGAGGCTCCCAGATCCTGTAGCTGCACAAGTCCCACTTTTATTCCCTCAGCTTGTAGAAGGAAGAGCAAGAGGTGATCCATCTCTCCCTATTAGCTGCTGCTGATAGTTGATTTTCCTTGCTGTACCCAAGGAAAATTGTACTTTACTTTGACATTACATTTGATCAGCCTCAGCCACTTCAACCATATTTTAGAATGTGCAGTTTTCACTAGCCTGCTCATTACCACATTTTCACATCCAATTGTGTCAGCACAGCTATGCATGACCCTAAATTTGCTATGAAGAATTTTTTCCATCACACCTCATAATGCCTTATCTGGATGTTTCAACTTTTGAACACTTCCTAACAGATCTATTGTTGTTATTCTATAGGCACCAGAAATAGAAGCAATATTCCAGAGAGTACTACAATACTTCTGCAATGCCACCAAACCCTTATTTTATCTGAGTACTTTTGGTTGTTCTTTGTTTATGCCAAACTCTTACTTCTTTATCTTACAAATCCCTGGCAATTTGCTGTGTAGCATTTGTACTGACAATTTGGTATGACAAGAAAAGTCAAGTCCAAGTACAATGCGGTTTAGGGAACATTTTCAAATTTCACAGGGAAATGCTACTTGATCTGGAAGTTCCAATCTCCTCATTTCTTTTACCCTGATTTGGTTTTTTATCATTTGGTGATTTTGTCAGGGAATTGGGATCCCTGCCAAAGATGTTTACCTCAATTTTGTTTCAAGTCCTAAATTAGATTTCTCCTAAATAGTGAATTAGATTATTAATCAGTAAAAATCTAAATCTTCATTATTAATTTACTCAAAACAATACAGCACCTTGTAAAACATTTATGCAGCAGTAAACGGAGAACCACTTTGCAGAGATCATGACATGCTTAATTTACTACACAACTAAATATTTAATTAGAAATGGTAGCAAAGCTGAAGGTGTTCTGCTGAAATTAAATAATCTTTTAAACAGTAATAGTCCTAACTTTATTGTGGGCCATAATGGTAAAATTTTAGAACAACTGGTAGGAAACTTGTTCCTTTATCAGTTAAGTGAAGAATCATGTATTTGGCTAGCCAGTTTGCTATTTACTGACAGGTCTGGTCCCTCCTGTAGTTACAACAGAAATATATTTTAAATGCCATATTAAATTAATTGAAAATGCCATGCACTTTGAGGCACTATATTTGCAATGTAATAGTTTTGCTCCAATGATTTCCTTACTAACATCTCTAATTAGAGTAATGGCATTTTAACTTCCTTGCGAATATCTAGCAATTCTTTGTTTCATATTCAATTTTCAAAACATCCCGGGTACAATATTTTAAATTCCTTTGCATTTATACATCCAGACTCATATAAAAACCCAACAATTTGTTTATATTTCCAGTTTAGGAAATTGCACACAGAGCTTTTGCAAAGACATCACAAGATGAATATATCCTTCCCAGTGTTGAACCTGAACAACAAATGTTGATGCACATCAAATCTAATTAAAGGTGAGCTTTCAAAACTGATAATGAAGAAATGCAGTTGGATTGTTTCAGAATTTTCTAAATGAGTAGCAGTATGGAGAATGAGTTCTGGGGTTTTTTTCCTCCTTTTTTAAATCTATTCCTTCCTATTGTCTCTCTAGCTCATATAATTCAGCTTTCAGAAGAGGAAGGTAAGGGATGGTTTGTACCCTTCTGTACAGTGATGGATACAAAGAATGAAGAAACAAAGCAAGATAGGCAGGAGAAAATTAAGAACAATAACATTATCACCCATTTTAGGAGGGAGGTCTATTGAATAGATTATTACACCAAGCAAAGAAATTATCAGGCTATAAATATAGTCTGGAAAACAAAGGGTAGCAACAGGATCATTTTCACCTCATCTTGAACATGTCTTTCAAAACAGCAAATTGATATTTCTTGACTATCAATTTGTTTTTATTAACAATACATAATATCATGACGTTTTGCTATCTTATAAGAGCACATGACAGTCTTGTCAAAAATAATTCACCTAAAATCTTTAAAAAAAGTTGTTAACTACGAAAACCACAGCCATGCATACATAATTGATCAGATAAGAGGAAAAGAATATTCTATTTAGAGTAGGAGTAAAACACATATTTCTGCATCTTCCTTATGTCTCAAGGCTAAAGAATATTTCATAGAATTACAAAACTGCATGTTATAGCTCTTAAAGCCTTTAAATGGAATAAAGAAGTATACACTTGGTAGCATGCCTCTCATTATGCTGCAGAATCCTAATGATGTGACCTTGCTTCCCAAATTTACTTGTAAGGTAAACTTTTTAGAAGTAAGATGAGTGATATCACTGGTATTCATCAATTCATGTTCAATTTAAACATTGCTGTATGAAACACGGAAGCGCTTACTGAAAGACAGACTCAAGTTAATTGAAAAAAAAACATAGTCTAGGATTAAAATAACATTTTCACACAAAGTTTGTTCTTCAAATCCAATCCCAGTTTAACAATGCCAAAGTTAGTGCAGTGCTGATCTTCATGAAAGGCACAGCCTGGCAGTAGCTAATACAGAACACAATGAGGCACTCAGCATGGTGCTGGTGTCATGTGGGCTGTCTCAGAAGAGCTAAGAGTGGTGCCAGCTGTGTACCTGCACATACAATCTGTGTCAGAACAATTTTATTTCTGAACAGACTGGGAAAGGAGAGAGGATGGGTGGTGGGAGTGGTGGAAACATGAAGAACCTTGTTCTGCTGTTTACCCGTAAGCTGCTGTAAAAAAGAGAGCTTGGCACTTGAGAAAATGTTGTGAGTGCTTCACGTGGTACTGGGGCCTCCTTCCTTGTGACAAAAGCTCTCAGACTGCACATACTAGCTAGTCCCTTGATTCCTTCCAATTGCTCTTCTGAAGCTATTAACATATATTAGAGCTATAACCAAGCTTTCCCTGATATGCACCAATATTTTAAGTAGTGTATGGCAGAGAATTTTTTTTAAGCAGACAAAAGTGTGCCTCATTTAAAATAAACTGTCTTGAGAATTGCATGACATGGCAAGAATTCTAAATTTTACTAAAGCTTTTTACACACACATGACTTTGGCAGGCTGCCTTCCAGTGAGAGCAAGTTACATATGTACCGGCTCTAATGGCCCATATAGGATATTAAAAACACATAAAGAATAATTTGATAATTTACCTTAGGAACAGCATGAAAATTTTCATCTCAGTTTCCTTTAGAGACTCTAATGTCAAAGGACAGATTGTTTCTTGTCAGTGCTTCAAACTGATCTCTATTTGCAAACACAGCAAGTGATGCCAAATGCAGTTCAGAACGCAAATCAAACAACTATTCATTATGCACTGTTTTGAATTGCGTATGCAGGACAGAGAGGCAAGTAATGACCAAAAAAAAAAAATCATGCTTGCACATCACACAAGCCATTTCCATAATATACTTGAATACTGTATATGCATGCAAAGAAATAAAACTATTCCAATAAAATAATGACTGCTTATGAGTTAAATATATTTAAAATGCTACACACTGGGATTGAACAGAACTTGATATACAATGTAGACCAAAATATAAATGCAGTAGTTATACAAAGAAAAGGAGGGGAAATTATAAATTATTTATTGAAGGAAAGCAGAAGATGGAAAATGAGAAAAACTTTTCTTGGAAAAACAGGTTAGCTTGTAACCAATGATAATAATCCCACTTATTCATTAAATCTGATTCTATTTGAGTCCCAGCTAAGCAGCCAGAGCAGCAATTAATGCAGTCATCAGTGTGGCTGTCGTTTCCTGAACGTTCCTGTCCATCTCAGTTTTGTCTTGAGGAAAAAAAAGATGAAAAATGACTGGAAAAATAACTTTACTTGTTTCTAAGATGATCACAGCACTGGCTAAAATGGCAAAGGGGAAAGAACTGTTTTCAGTGCCATGCTACAGACATCTGTGGGTGGTACCTGACAGGCACAGAACAGTGCATGCCAGAATAATTCATGGGGGAAAGGGAGAGGCATCACCATGTATGGCAGCCAGCTAAGGCTAGAGCTCTCTTAGATTAGACTGAAGAGAAGGAGAGAAGATATTCTTCACAAAGATCTAATCCATAGCTGGTTAACAGGTATGTCTTTAATTAAAAAAAAAAAAAAAATTGAAAAAACACCAACTAACTTAACCAGGACTGCTGCTTATTGCTCATTAATTGCTACAGATAGGTGCTGGGCCTGGAGAGGTGCAAGAACAAAACCCCTCACAGAAGAAAAAAATAAAACACACTTAAAGCAAAGAAAAGACTACTTTGAAATTAAGTATTTCAAGGGATTAACTTCAGTAGTTTACTTTAGATCAGTATTTTATTTTGAAACATCATTGTTGCATTTTTTCAAGGTTAGTTGAATTTATTTATTTTTACTACTATAGTGATTGTGAGGTGGCAGTGAGTTAAAATAAATCCCTACTTAGGCAGCTTATCCCTCCTGTTATATATTAATCTTGTGGGATTATAACAAAATGCAAAGGAAAAAAAGGAAAAAAAATCCAACTTGACTTGCTATATTTTTCTGGATTAAATCACAATATCAGAAAATGTCTTAGAATTCCAACTGAGCTGTGCTAAAGCAAAAACCAGCTAGCTCTGGATACAGGAACGCTTGCATATTTTTCTTCACACAGTTATGTGTGAAAAGATTTCCCCATAAAACTGTAAAATAGAGCACTGAGAAAGTCCATCTGAAAAGATTCCTCCAGGGGGCTGAGACAACTCCGGCATCTGTTCAAACAGGTAATTCTGCAAATAAGTGACACACTTTTGTCATCCCATTGAACTTGGAACACGCGGGCCCTTGGCTGCCCAAACACAAATAAAACTCTCCATTGCCCTTACAGCATGTGGCAGCTACATGAGATGTCCCTTAGAGATGCAGTCATTTCACCTTTAGCCAAGGCAATAATGAGAGCTGCAAGTTTTATCACTTCATCACAACCCCAGTGGACTGTAAATGATTTGGTAAGCTCTGGTTTGAAAGAGAGGACTCCTTAAGAAATCTAAGGAATGCAGTGAAGGAAAAAGAGAGTTTCTCCTCTTTGGAATTATATATATATATAAAAATAATGTCAGAAAAAATATGTTTATCTCCAAATATGTTTTATGATTTCTTAATAACACAGTTTCTATTCTTTGTTGTGAATAATTACTGCTTCAAGTTAATTTCTTATCTCTTTCAAATTAAATTATGGGTAGCTACTTGTCAACAAAGCAAAAACGAAACAAGAACACATATCCTGAAACTGCCCACCCTGCAATTAGCTGTGCTAAAATACAGATATGAGAGCTATCTAAATTCAAGTGTCATCTTGATATGAAGACTTGATTGTTGTTATTGCCAGAATACTTTTGAAAAAATTATAAAATATGCATTTATAGACGTTTTACTTGTTGTTGTTACACATCCCAGTTTTAACTTCTTAAAGCATATTTTTTGGGTCTTTTGCAAATATTTAATTGTAGGCTGACAGTCAAGGGCTCTTGATTTACCCAAAACAACTCTACAGTTAGGAACATGGAAAGAAAAACTGTTTGTTGGTCTATGTTCTACTTATCTAGTCGGCACTACAATACTTTCAAAAGTACTCATTTAAAATTATACTGCTTAGTTGTGAATGGGATTTCTGGGTCATCTTTATTTTTATTTATAATTGATAGTCCAAAAACTTCATTCTATTTTATCATTACATATACCCCTATCTTTTTTTTAAGTTAAGTTGCTTCTATCTTGAATCATTAAACTAATAAATGAGTTAAACTGGAACAATTAACTAAACCCTATGGTGTAAAACTTAAATATTTTCAAATACAAGACATAGTTCTTAGAAAACACTTGAGGAGTAATTTGATTTCTAGAAACTAGAAGAATTTAACAGTACAGAATAGTGAAGATCAACTGATTTAAACATTTCACATGGGGCCTGTTGCTTTGCTCCCTAAAATAATCTACAAGGAGAAACCTCATTTTAAATTGACTGTTATCTTTAGATTTAAAACTTCACCCACATAACTAATTCTACAGTGTTCAAAATTTAGGTATCATGGTTACAATATGTTCCACTTCTGAACAAGCATGAAAACCAGTCCTGAACTTCCACTTTTAAAATTAAATTATGTGGTAACTTTGGCAAGTCTTTTCCCACTTTTGATACTGACCCTTGAAACTCAAATTCTACCAATACAGTGAAGCATTATCAGAACTTTAGTTCATTCTCTCAGATCAACATGATTAATTGTTCAGTTACTTTTCTGTACCTCTTCCAACCATTTAGAATACTTATCTCTATAGCATAACTACATGCAGTTAACATCTCTTGATTTCTCCTTGATTGTGGTTTAATGGGAAAAATTCAAGACATCAATCTTTGCCTAAAGTTATTTTAGTTCCAAGGTTGAAGTGATCCTGTTTACTCTCATAACAATAATCCTTTCATGTGACAAACTCAAAGCAATAAAAAAGGTAAGACCAGAGATGACTTGAAAGAACATCAAATGTTTTCAGGCAACATTAGTGGCAGCCCTGTACACTAAATGTCTCACTACTTGAAGGGAAGAGTAACACCAGTGAACAAGCCAAGAAAACCAGATTGAGATAGAATTTGTAGATAAAAAGTGCTGTCTATACTGGAAAGAGTTTATGATTTAGTCTAATAATAAAAAAAGTAAAGAAATATGCTTAATATTTGGCAAAAAATGGCAAAATGAGAACATAAGAGCAAATAACAGGCATCCCACTTTAGCTACAAGAATTTTTAGCCAGGACTGGCACAAAAAAATAAAAAACCAAAAAAAAAAAAAAAGAGGAATACAAAGAGTTCAGCTTTCCAAATTTTAAGATTTTTCAAAATATTTTGGTTCAGTTCAGAATTAAAATAAGTTTGTAAAATATATCATAAAAGTATGACTGAAATAGAAATACAGATGCACACCAGTCAACTCAGAATAACCCTTTAAGACACCTACAGCTGCCATTTATCCTGTTATTCCTAGATGTCTTCTTCACTCTCCAGATGAAATTTTAACAGTGAGAGTTCATGTTTGGTTTATAGAAGCCTAATATTTACCAGGAAGTCATTGAAGCCTAGAGTGGCTTAAGTTGGAGAGGACCTTAAAGGTGATCTCATTCCAACCGCCCTGCCATGGGCAGGGACACCTTCCACTAGTCCAGGGTGCTCAGAGCCCCATCCAGCCTGGCCTTGAACACTGGAGCTCTTAAGTTGAGTGCGGGTGTTAATGAGATAGAGCCTTTCCACTCATCTAAGCACAGACTCCAAGGAAATGCTGGGCCAGAGGGGAAGCAAGAACTGAAAAGGCAGGGCAGGAGCAGTGGTGCTGCACTCAACAGCAGGTACTGGTGAGGGAGATAAGAAAGCAAGCCCAGGAACTACCCCAGAGTTCTAAAGTAAACCCACCTCTTTCCTTTGGTCTCCCAACTCTGCTGCTTGCTGATATCCTTTCCCCTTTCCCCCAAGGGTCAAGATCAGTTCTCCAGCTCTTCCAAGCCCTAGTCCTTGGCTGCAGTGCTGCAGGTTGCAAAGTACCAACAACATGCAGATCCCACTCAGAAACAACGTGCATGCCAGCACCCCTGGAGCAGGGGTTGCCATATTCAGGTGTGGGGACACGAGTGGAAAGGCATGGTGACATGGGAGGGATGGGGACAGGAGCTCCAGCTCTGGACAACATACAGAGCTCTGGAGCCACTGTGGGCCAAGCTTCCCCACATGGCCATAACCAAACACCCTCACACAGGAGCACCAAGCTGTCACATCAATGCCACCTTATCTCTCCCCACCAAGGACTGCCCTAGTCACCACAGAACCAAGGAATGGCTTGGGTTTTAGGGCACCTTAAAGACCACCCAGTTCCAACCTTCCTGACCTGGGCAGGGACACCTTCCTTCCCCTTGCCCTTCTGTGCACTCCCAGGAGAACAGCACTCTTCACACCTTGGAAACTCTGCCCCCTTAAACAGGCACCTGGGAGGAGATCCTGGTGGGATCCAAGGCAGATCAAAGTTCATGTCCTCTCTCTGCACAATTCAGGCCCAAAGTTTTGACATTTTATGGAGCTATACTGCCAGATTGTGTATATGTGTGTGCACAATCCCATATTTGGGATGTTGTACCCATCCCTCATTTTCTTCCTCATCTTGTGAAAACAAATAGGCTCATACAAAATTTCTGTTTCTTAGAAATAGCCCTTAAAAACTCTTGATTTGTACTCATGCAAAGCAGCAAAACATAACAGAAAAATCTGTTTTGGAGCTCCAGTCTTCTGATTTCTACTATCCAGATCTTTACTGCAAGTAAATTTTTTTGCACACATGTGGTATTAGAAAATACTGCTGTATGTTACTACCTCCAAAAGCACATTAAGAAAACAATGTATCATTCAGACCATGCCCATGGAGAAAAACAGCTAATTATTCTTCTAGGGGAGGAAAAAAAAGGTGAAACTGCTTAATAATTTGATTATTCAATCATTATATAAAAAAAAGGTCAAAACCAAAAAAAGACATAAAAGACATGAACTTAAATGGCATTTTGAGTTTACTTTGTGATAGATATATATGCTGTCTGTGTTCTCCTGGAACCGAGATATTGCACTGAAGATGTCAGTGTTGATCAGCTTCCAATCATTAATGGCACTTATTGAAATAGCATCCTGCTAGGAATGGGATTTTCTGCATTTGCTAGAGTTTAATTTGCAGGGGAAAAAAAAATTATAAATGAGCCCTGACTGCAGAATAAACATCCAAGAAAGAAATTTTATTTTTTGTGTAAGGCAATAAGTAAACATTTTGCAAGGTGTTTATTGCATATTTACTGTCTTCTTGCAAAAAAAGAATTCCCATGCAAATATGCTAATAGCATGCCCAAGTAATACGAAAAGGCTTAAAGGCTTTTCCCTAAAAACTGTTAAGCATAGCATGAAAGCTTAAATAGCATGGACCTAAGTTGTCAGTTATTTTGAAAGTCCTACAGGGATGAACAAGTAGCAATATAATAAATCTACGCAGAAATATTTAAGGTACTTAAAATAAAGAGGAAAAGAGACAATTTTTAAAAGCATTCTTTTAGTCGGTGCTGCAAGACTGCAGAGAAGAAAATATTTTCTCAGTGAGTACTCTGGCATTGCTTTATGAAATTTTTCAAGGTTATTGAAATAATCTATGACCATACATTGTTTAAGCAGTGCACACCAAATCTGTTTTTAAAGATGCTGAGTGAGCCCCACTGTGTCAGGAGTGGAATGTGTCCACTCATCCTGCCTCTGTCATCTTGGAGGAAGCCTGAGAGCAAATATTCCTCTGGAGGGAGCCCCTCAAGACTAAGGAAGATCCAGGCTGCAACTTTTTTTCCTCCCATAGCAATATGCAAACAGCAGGAGAGTTCATATGATGCTCTCTTTATAGAAATGTGATTGATGACAGAGAAAGTTTGACAGTCCCATGTATAGCTCTCTGCATTTCTATTTCCCCCTCATGTATATGATGTGAAATATATAAATCACTACCATTTAAGTAACTTCCCAATGACTTGCATATTTAAATTTCAAAATATCCACACAGTACCTTTTTAACAATTGGGAATATTTTGCAGAAAAAGCAAACCTGTCCCCATCCTCCCCTCTATCACAAATATAATATATTTTTGCTAATAATTTTCTCTAAGTGAAAGACTTTCCCAATTACAAAGGAATTCAGGCAATGATAGTTGCTTAGTGGATTGGTGGCTGTGTTACATAGCATAAGACATATTAAAGACATAATAAAGCAGCCCGTTTAGAAAGTATTTGACTATGTCAAAGACAACAAGGAAAAGAGGAAGCCATCATTATTAGACTAATGAGTAACTTTATAACATTACATTGAAGTTTTTTCACCCCAATCTAAATCTGAGTTTATGAAAGAAGAACTGGTCCCATTTTGAAAATGGTTTGTCCGGTAATGTAGAAAAATTGTATTTCAGGTCCACTAACTAAATGCTTTCTATGCTTAAAACAAAATAAACAAAATACAATTGCCTTGATATCCCCTAATTATCATTACTGCAAATTCTAAAACTGTTTAAGTTTTCCCAGGGAGAAAGAGGGCAGAAGACTCTTACGTACAAGGGCTTCTAGAAAATAGCCAGTTAAATACAGTTCAATTTTATGAGAGACAAATACAGTACTGACCATTTTTACATACCTATACCTTTTTTAAATAAAAGGCATCCACGCTGCAGCACAGTTTCAACAAGTACCATGAAACAAAATTCTCAAACATTATAAATGCTTAACATATTATTCCATCCTCATTAGTACCATACCAGGAAAAAAATATACAAGCAGCAAACAATCAGCGGCTGTTTAAGAGCCTAATATGGTACGAGGAAAAATAATGCAGCACAGCAACAAGTTCACTGGAGTGCTCCCTTAACACAGACATACCAGAAGTACAGCTGTTTATCTTGGGGAGAAAAACAATCAAAAGAGGACATAAAGACTTCTGAAAGGTTCTTCTCCCTGGTATTTAATAATATGGAAAATATTGAAGGATTCTCGCATGAAATCAGGAATAGCAATAGGTCGTTTTTCATGGTATTTTAAAAAGCTAAGCAGACACACAACAGGATGCCAGCAGGCAGCTTGCATGAGACATAAGGCTTTATATTCCCACTAGGAACGTACCTTCTCTGCTTTTGCTTTCCTGGCGTTATGCACAAACCTGCGTCCCAGCTTCTTGGCATACCAGATAGAAGCAAACATTGTAGTGATGAAGATTTCAGTCTGAATATGCAGCACAGACACAGAAAAAAAAAAAAACCAAAACAACTTCCCCCACAACTGAGATACAGATCTAATGCTGATTGAGGTCTTAACTATGCTGTTGCTTTTTCAAGTCCTCTCATGCTGCCTTCTGAAAAAAAAAAAAACAAACCACCCAGTGTGGCCAGTCTGCAGGTGTATTTACATACTGCCAGCAGGAAGTCCAGGGTGAGGCATCTTTGTATCCAGCTCACATCCAGTCTGCTAAGTGCCTGTCTGCAGTTCTTTAGCACTGTCACCACAAACTACATATGTGTCAGTATGAAAGGAAGCTGCAGTAAACTACTGTAGCAGACAGCTCACCTCCTCTTCTCCTGTTCTGAAATTTAACTCCTTGGTTCTCTTCGATTTGCCAGCATGCAACAGAGGCAGCAGCAGCTCGAAAATGAGATACACAGCACTGCAGGAAAGCAAAGAGGTACAAAAGTGCCAAAAATAGAAATGTGTATTAACTGTTAAGGTGAAAGAACAGGTGTTTCATGTGTTTCAGGGAAATTAAGATATGAAAGGAAAATTGATTTTACTTTGTTCTTGTGATCTGGGGTCTATTCAGAGATATTTTTGCTACCTAGTTTCAGTTCACAGCAGACAGGCATCAGAGCTGCTCAGTTCACTTGCTGATGTCACACATGCTCTGCTGAAGGATTTAAGACTCAGTCAAGGGCTTCTGTTTTTCTTTGATAATGCCTTCACAAAACAGAAACCTGATAGATTTTTTTCCAAATTCCAAACTTCTGCCCTACCTAAGCATGCTTTTTCCTCTTCCTTGAATTGCACGCTATTCTGCATCAGGAGTTGGAAAGTGCCTTTGAACACCTATTTTTGCAGCAAAACAGCAATGCACTATTTTCCTTTTGTCACACACTTCAGCTTTAACCCCTGCATCTCTCCTCAGTTATAATGGCTCAACAATAAGCAGAAGCACACTCTACTCTCTCTAGACATAGGACAAACCAGATGTTCCTCCCAGTCAGATGCAGTACCAAGGCTGTAAATTACAAGGTTTACAGTTATGTGCTGTATTTGATAGCACTTAGAAGACAAGTCCTGCCTAGTGCCCTCCCACTTACAAGGGTGGAGACACCAACATCAGGAGAACCACTGCTGTCCTGCCTGCAGCACTGGAATGCACACATGCAGGAATAATTTCTACTCTGCTATTCCACAGTAAAGAGCAACCCAAAATTAATCGATTCATGGCAAAGGAAATAAAGGCAGAGCAATTTAGTATAGGGCTCTTGGGGCCAAGGAAACACCTTTTCTGCCCCAGGATTTTCAGAGAATGGCTGAAACTATTTTCTCCAGAGCACATGAAATCAAAAGGGAAAATATTCCACTCCCACTTATAACTTAGATAGAACATCCAAGGTACTGTACCTGGATGGCACTGCTCAAGCTTTGAGCCTGAAGGCACATACTCCTCAGTTCTGTTAAGATTACAGGGAGTTCAAAGAATTCCTCAACACTTTTTAAAATGGTAAGTTGGTTAACTAAATTGAAATTCTTAGATAGTGAGGGTTTTTTTCAAGGTAACTCCAAGGTGTAGGATTGATTCTTACTTGACATCTAAAACCTTCTAACAAAATATTTGGTAACTGGTGGTATTTCTGGGAAGGGAATAGTTCCTAACTACTTCCAATTCAAATATTTAATTGATCCTGGCAGCCAGAAAGTTTTAAGACCACAAGTTAGAGTAAATTCATGTCTCATTTAGGATATGGTTACTATAGAGGAGCTGTCTTTCCATAACACCACTTTAGCTCTCAGATATCTAGGCTGATAGTAAGATGGACTCTCCAAGGTGAGAAAACCTTCATTATGCCATATAGCAGACCCTCACCATTCTCCCTATTTGGGGGATGATGATGTCCAAAACCAGAGAGAAGGGTAGACAAGAGAAGGAACAAACACGGCCTGAAATATTTAGGAAGAAGTCAGAGACCTTGTTTCTAGCTGCAATACCATTGCAAGGAAACAATGGTAGGGGAAAAAAAGTGCAGAAAAGGAGAAGCAACATCATTACACAGCTTAACCAACACTATAAATGTTAAAGGAACAGGAAAAAAAAAAACTTACATAGTATATGGATAAACATTAGAACACTTCTCCCACTCTGCTCCCATGCTTTTAGGAACAGAATGAGCATAATTTGAAATCATTGCACTACACCAAAAAAGGGTACATTCTCCCAAACAACTACTTATATAGTCTTATGTATATTCAGAAGCTGAGAAAATCGAAGGAAATACTCATTAAACAATAAAACTTCCTTTTTATGACTTTTATCATCAACATTAGCAGCTTTACTGAACTATTTATTCAGGAAAATTAGGGATTAATAAAAAGCCCCAATTCATCCCACTTAAAGGAAAAAAAATAGAATACATTGTTCATTTAAGAAATAATGACAAAGCAATAGGGAGGTAATTTTCTCCACCCACTGAAAATGTTAGATCGGGAAGAATAAATCTTGCCAAATATCTAATCCTGATTCTAATCAGAAATACAGTTTAACTGTTAGCATGCATTTGCAGATCTATCCAAACCCTCAAATACAGCAATGGCCAGACTGCAAGCCATTTCCTTACAGCTCCATCAGGCAGCAGTCTGCCATACATTGCCAATAGCAGGTTTATTAGGGCTGTACTGGTACCAAGGGAGTTTATGATTATGAATATTTTACTGTAACCATAACGAAGGCTGCATTTTACAGAAGTGCTACAAGCTGAGCTGCTTTAGAAGAATTGGAACTCCCAGCTGCTGTCTCCTCACAGGAGTAATACATACTTTAGCTTGCTCACTGAAGTGCTACATTACAAGGACAGAGAGATGCATGCCATTGAGCAGCAATATTATCACAGACAGGAGATAATCAGTTAAGAGCAGATTTTACAAGGAGCTTCTTGCTGCAAATGAGCTGGTGGTTTTTGGTAAACCAAAACACATCCAAACCATACATTAAATGTCATTCTTCTGCCTCTATGAGAAGAAATGGTCTTACCACAAGTGGGCACATGGGTGTAAGCACAGAGCAGGCAGGCTGTTGAATCATATTACTTTTATGACATGGCTCCCCAACATCGCAAGCAACGGCACTTGATGCTGGGTACCAAAACAGATGGTTGTTTCAAACACCTTGCCAACTGTTTGTATGCCCTGAGTATCACCAGTACTTCTGACAGTTTGCCTCCTTTTTCAATTTTAACAGTGCTGCTTTACTTAAGCAGCACTTGGGAAGAAGCCTGGCTTTGCTTTAGACAGAGCATTAATTTTCCCTTGTTAAGGGATAACTTCTCACAGCACACACATGGGGTGCCAACCTCCCCCTCACACACCTGTGGTGAAGATGGATGTTAGCTGTGGATTCTGGTTCTCTCCAACCTCTATCTGAGTATATACACACAGTAGTCATAAAATGTGATGACAGGGCCATTTAAAATACAAATACAGTTCAGTCATAAATAATGTCATAATAAATACCAGCCTTCCTGGTAAGAATGGGAAGACAGATGGAAAGATTAGCATTCAGGGTTTGCAGAACTGTTTCCAGTGAAATGGGCAGGAGATGGAACAAGTTAAAAATGAAATACTTAAGATATAAAACAATCACTTAAAGGTTTATTTGTTAACATTCCACAGCTGTGGGTACAGGAGGAGAGCTGCAGCTGAGAATCTGAGGTAGCTAGTTTTGTTTTTATTAGCACAAGGCAACAACAGATATTGATTTGGCTCACTGTACAAGCAACCATTTCCCATCCCCAGCACAACTAATTATCTTACACAGCTACATGATGCCAAGACATACTCTTTAATGACCGAATAGGAGAAAAGACAGGAATCTAAATGTCTGCTATTCAGTCCAGAAGATATAAATTGTAGGCACTCAGACCTCACTATTCTTTAAGTAGATGGAAGACATCAAGGTTTTGTAAGGACCTGATTTTTCATTCTTCCCTCTAAACAATCGGAAATGGACTAATGTTCTTCCTCTTAATGCAACAAAGAATATCTTTAGAGAAAACCCATGGCACTCTCACAAAAGTAAGAGTCAGCACCACCAGAAGACATTAAGACTTCTTTTTTGGTCAAGGCAGAACACAGCCTGTAACAGATTGAAGGATTATCACAGAATAGAATCACGGAATCTGAGGTTGGGAAGATTATTGAGTCCAACCATATCCATAAGTACCACATCTACACATGTTGTAAATGCCTCAGGAACAGTGACTCAACCCACTTCCCTAGACAGCTTGTTCTGATGCTTGGCAAGTCTTTCCATGAGGAATTTTTTTCCTAGTATTTGACTAAATCTTCCTTGATGAAACTTGAGGTAATTTTCTCTTATCCTATTGCTTATTATCTGAGAGAAGAGACCAACCTTCACCTCACTGCAGCCTCCTTTCAGGTATTTATAGAGAGGAATATCCCCTGATCCTCCTTTTCTCCAAGATAAACACCCCCAGCTCCCTCAGCCACTCCTCACCAGTTTTGTGCTCCAGACCTTTCCCCAGCTCCATTTCCCTACTCTGGACACTCTCCAGCCCCTCAATGTCCTTCTTGCAGTGAGGGGCCCAGAACTGGACAGAGGATTCAAGGTGCAGTCCTACCACTGCAGAGTATGTAAATTTCTAGTTGTGTTATTTCCTACCAGTTATGATGCTTCATAACATTGTTTTTCTACAATAAAATTTTTAAAACTCTAACTCTTGGTCCTGAGTGTTAAAGATGAAATCTGAGTTTCTTAAAAGCTAAATGCTTCCTTGGAACATCTAAGTCAATGGCAAGAATATAGTGCAATGATTCTAGAACAGTCACTTATCCTGACAAAGAAATGTTGCACAGAAAGGAACAGGGAGAAAAAAAAAAGAAGCACAAGATGATGGAAGAGATGGGATAAAATGGGGGGAAAAAAAGGGAAAATGAAGTGCTGCATATTAGGGATGACAGAGGTTCATACTCTTCTCTTCCAATTTAAATTTTTCTACTCCCTTAATATTTCTTGTGCCAAATCATTTCTCTTTAGAAATTATGCTTTCAGAAACCCAGATGTGACATTACAAGTTTGCCCCAGGTCTAATTTCCTCTTAAAACAGAAGATACTGCATGCAGACATGTCCTCTGTCACCTCTCCTGATGCATAGCAGAGCTGTCTTCTAGCAGAGGCCATTAGGAATTTCATACACAATGTCACAAGACTTCAGAGCAGCAAAAAAATAAAATGCAAGCATTTTTTTTCCTCTGGACCTCCTTCAAGTGTGAGGCGCCAAATATTTTGTGCCTGCACTCTGCCATGCAAGTATCACTGCTATTATTCTGCTCTTCTATTATTTGATGGGGTAGATGGCACTCAACTTGCTACCTGTGGTGCAACAGGTCAATAGAAGAGAGGATGAGGAGGTCTGCTACAAAATTGCTTGAAATAGAGCTTTAACTGTGGAAGGACGGGAAATGGAAATAAAGTAAGTGCTGTGCTAGACACTGAGACTCAGCACATCCCTGAGAATGCATTCTAGCACTTTTACAGCACAATGGTGTAACAGACTAAGTTTTAAATCCAGGCAGTTCTTTTTCCTCTTCTATTTGTTAAGTCTTAGAATGGAGAAAAACATAATTACAGCACTTAATTTTGATTTTAAAAATTGATTTTCAACTCTAGTTTCTGCTGGTGTATAGGAAACTCCAGTGAGTCACAGAAGTAATACAACAACCCTAGGCAGCCTTAAAAAAATAACTAAAAATCTGAAAAACGCCAGTTTATTCCCTATTTGTCCCTGGTTCAGCACAAATTGCTTTCTGCCTCACCTTTCTAATAGAAATTTTTAAATTTCTTCTTGCTGTGTTAAGAAATCACAATCAAAATGGTGTATCGAATCCTCTGATGTGCCATTACGCTGCTCAGACTTGTATCAAATCAAAGCACTATGTATGTAGCACAGTTATACATTTGCATGGCAAGTACTCCTACGGGAAATAATATAAACTACAAAATTTATCCTTGGGGAGAGAAAAGAAGGAGGAACCACAGACTGCGAGCAGTGCTTATGTGTGTCACCAGTGCATCTTGCAAGGCACTTGCCAAATATAATCCTCAGCAAAACTGAATTCAGTGTGGAAACACTTATATTGCAGCTCTGTGTGTGTGCCTCCCACCCTGCAGCATGTAAGTACATTTGTTTTCTTGTTGTTTATACATAACCCTCTGTGATGGTGGACTCATCTCTGTTTTGGGAGGGGACAAATAAAGGCACAAAGTCACTCGGTAACCCAAATACAGGAACTTGGAGAATCTGCACACTGACTGGAGCCCAGAATCTCTGACCCAGGGTATGGCCACGTGGCTTGCCATGGCCAAAGCCAGGCAGATGTGACATGCACTCTCACTCAGTCCTATGCCAGCCACAGCTCTCCTGTCCAGATCCAGTGAGAAGCAGGAGAGCTGGAAATGTCCATACAGCCACCCACAAGGGGCACTGACATACATAATTTCCATATGATTTCTTTATTAGAAACAGCAAGTCAGGCAGCCTATAAAGAGCTGCTCATCTCACTGCTAGTCACCAAAGAACCCCCAAGAAACAGTTGCAGAAACAAGCATGGGAATATATATCATCCCACCTTAAACATTATTTTATTCCTGGCTGATGACAAGCTGTCTTTCCTTTCAAAGGCATCCTTAAATCTCACTTTTGCTTTATCATCCCCAAGAGCAAAATTAAAAAGTCAGTTTAAGCATAAACACTGCAAGTTATAGGCACCAAACCAGAGAATCACACTGACTGCTTTGACCCAGCATTATTTAAAGGTTCAAGGTGAATGTAACTTGCCATTGTCCAAGCTCTCTAGAAAACCCTCATGCACAAGAAGCCAGGTTGCCCTGAATTACGAAGCACTAAGAAATCACAAGTGATGAGATATAACAGGATAGCTGAAATCTCATGCCAGCATCTCCCTGCAGGCAGACACACGTGTACCTGCGTGGGTTGAGCCCACTCAGCAGCACATTGCTGAGCAGCAGCAGAGTCCATGCAGCCCAGCACATCATTCCCTGTCATCTCTCAGGCTGCGTTGCTCTCAGTCCCTCTTCCAGCCTCTGCCAAAGCAGCAGCTCCCCACTCCCGGGTGGAACCATTTCCAATTCTGCTGTTGCCTGGATCATGTTCCAGCTGAGCAGCCCCTCCCCTCCAGGGCCTCCTGACTGGCTTTTTCATGCTTCTTGGAGAGGAACCCACATGTGGACACCAAATGCAACAGACAATGGCTGCTGCCAGTTTTCATTTCAGTTCTTGGTCGTTATCCCTGTCCTCAGCTCTTCTAGGCTGTGGTCCTCACAGCTCCTGGGAAAAGGTCCTGTGTGGTCCAACAGTCCAGTATCACTTGGAAGTTAAAGCACTTCAGAGGCAAGTTTTTAAAACAATGCTGAGCATTTTAGATTCTGGACACAGGTTTAGAAAAGCAATGTTTTCATGCTAAAATGCAAAAGAAGAAACATGAAGGAAAAGGATGTCGTTAATTCCTACAAATATAAGATGTTCTACTACTAAGTATGAGGGACAGATGACAAGTCTTTATGCAGGACCGTCTGCAATTTTTGCTTCCTGGAGTCAGAGACATGGAAGACATCTTCTTGTTTTTGGAACTGACTCACCACATTTCTGTTGCCCAAGCAAAGCAAGAGAGGAGAGTCCAAACCACAGCAGACCAAGAACCAGGTTTTCTCCCTTAGTTCTGCTAAAATTCTTCTGCATGAGATTATTTACTCTTTGCAAGCCAGCTGCTCACTCTTAAAATGAAAAAAAAAAATAATGCTCTACCACACTGGAATAGTCTAAAGATAGAAATTTTAACAAATGTGAATTATTGTCAGAGAAGGCATTGTAGAAAGAAGAACATCTACCCCCTCACTGGTTGATACAGAATCATACTGAATTCTGCTGAAAGGTCTGTGAAAGTCCACATCAAACCTGATTACACAAATGGTTCATTGCAATGTGAGACACGAAAAGGTCCATTTCAGCAATGTCACAAAGGATTGTGTTTTATCCATTTTGATCAAAAGATAAAGGAACTATAAGGAAATACGAAGTTAAGGACAAGGCGTTATTCCTCTTAAAACTACAAGATATTCAGAAGCAGAAAGAAATATAGCAAACACTACAATCTAAAATAAAGAATTATCAGTCTGACCTGCTTCAGTTAATTAATTAATTTTATGTGAAAAAAAGGACAAGAGAAAATTAGTCACATCACATTTTCTTATTCAATTCCATTTGAGTGCAAAGCCCAGTTGGTAGGACAAAGATGGTGGTGGTGGGAAATTTTTCATTGCAGAGGATTTTGGCACTGGAAAACCAGGAGAATAGCATACAGCTAGTGAGATATACTTCCACAAGAGACGGACTAGAGCTGATTTTAAAAAATCCAAAAAAATGATGATAGTTTTGTAGGACAAGAATAAAAAATAGCATCGTTCCAAACACTTTGAAGTTTTTAAATTTAATCTGAGTGTTTCAAGAAAACAGAAACTTTTTGAGATCTCTAACCAGTAGAAAATTGAGAAAATGTTCCTTAAAATTGTCAAAATATTTATCTTTCATTTTCATCAAAAAAATCAGAACATTTCAGCCTTCTGCAGGGCTGTCAATACTGCTGTCTAAATTACATTTACATTAAACTTTCCCTTGGGATCCCAGTCAACAGATATTTTTAAAATTTCTGTTCTGCACAACTCACTGAAAATACTTTTATTTGATTCATACATCTAGCAGCCTCAAAGATCTGCCAAATCAAAGATCAAAGATTCTTCCACACCTTTCTGCAAATTGAATTTTTCCAAGCTGCATACATTGGTTGTCTTGTCACATGTCAGAAGACACCACAAAGATGCTAGAATGACCTCATGTGAACTTATGGAAAAGATCATAAGGAGACAAAGGACCACAAAAGCAAGAAGTCCCTGCTTCTCATTATTCAAGCATCCTAAAAAGCACCATATTTCATGCCTAGACCTCCCAGAAGCAAAACCAAAGCTGATTGAAGGTCTGTTTCTCCACCACTCCCCACAGTTGAATGCAGAAAAGATTTAATAAACACACTTGCACAACACACAGTGGTGCGCCAGAACAAGTATCTCCAAGGACTCCAATTATTTTTCTGTGTCTCTATGGGAACCAGATCTACATTGAACTGAACCAAAAGCTCTAAAATGCTTTCTGCTTCCAGACAAGCATAATGAGCAATGTGCCAAAATCCCATTTCCAGCACTGGAGAAGGGCTCTCACCTTAAGAGAAACAATCTGTTCTCTCCGCTTTCTTCCCCTTTGCCATTCAAAGTCTTGAAAAGTTCAGTGAAGGAAAAAGTCATAAAAGGGCACAGACTTCTGAGCAGTGCCTTATCCTCGTGGGTTCAGGCTCCCAGACACTGCTGGCTGTCCCAACCTTCCAGTCTTGTCCTTAGAGACAGCAATCAGTCTGCATGATGGTGGGCACCAGCTCTGATCCAGAGCACATCTGTATCACACCAAGCCCCATGCAATGCATGCTGAGGGGACTGACCCCAGCTGCCTGCCTACCTGGCACTAACCTGCCTAACCCTCCCACACTCATTTCGCTCAGTTAAGCACATATGACTGCCAAAGCTGTTATTTTGTTAAAGTGCCCTCTCTGACATGTCTACTTCCTACTTTCAAGCCTACCCTTTCAAGTACAAAATAGGTCTTTATGCCTTTTAAGTTCCTTAAAAGTAATGGTGTAAGTACTAAGAACTTATGGAGAAGGTTCTCTGCCCACAGTAATGCTGCAAGAAGACAACAAAAATGGTAGATTGCAAATGCATTAAACAAATGTCTGGGTAATTTGATGTGATTTAAAGATGAGATAAACAGGCAGCACAATCTTTCAGTCTCAGATGGTCTCAGTCGGAAGAGTGCTAAAGGAATACAGCTTTTGATTATCTCATCTATTATGAACAGTAGATCCTTGTTAAACCTTGGAACAGAGCATGACAACACAAATTGAGTGCTACATGAATGCATTACCTCAGTGTAATCCAGGACAACATCTCCACAGCAATACACAGCTATTCCTACCTGTGGGATTTCACCAGGCCATGTGTGTGTAAGAGCATGCTCATCCTCTGCATGCTCAAAGCACATCCCAAGCAATATATCATGGATAAATGTCAATGGATATATCACATGTTAAATCTCACACCTCTTTGCTCATGTAAAGAGATACAGAATGCCAGGCAGTCCTTTAGAAGTCCCCATTTCAGCTGTTTCTAGGACAGGGCACACAGCCTAGGATTCAGCCTCCGCAGCTGTACATTTAGGAATGTGCAATGTGCTTTGCTGAGAGAGATCTGCATTTTTAGTTACACAAGCACTGAACATGGCACAGTGGCAAGACAAGCTACATTACAAATGCAAATTCAGAGACTGGAAAAGAAAAAAAAAAAAAGTCAATTTCAAGCAATGCTTGAAATCTATGTAAACAAAGTCACTTAAGTGAAACTGGCCCAAAATTACAAGAAGGTATTTACCTTCTGGAAGCTCAGGATAAAAATACTGTTTACAAACTACTTACAGAGTTCTGGCCTTCAGAAAGCAAGGTAATTTCCCCCAGTGATTTTCTATGCATAGTGTGAGGCAGGCAGTTAAAGCTGATATAATATAATCTGAGCTACATTTAAACATCTGGTCCATCTGCTTTATATGCATTGATAGGCTCTAGTCTAGAGCAATCAATACAGTGTTAAAATTTTATTGAATATCATTTTTAATAGCTATTTTACTTATGTATTCTTCTTGGGCAGGCTTTATAATCAGGATTGTAACTAAAATATTACTCTAAACCACTGTTATATTATATAACATTATTTTAAATCAGTATATTCCTAAAGTAGATTTAGCTTCTATAAAATTTGTAGTTAATTGATACTATGACCCACAATTTTCCCAGTAATAATTCAGAAAAATAGATAGATATGTACATAGGATAGATAAATTTATACTTAGGATAGTCTGAAGGATATTTCACTTCAAACACACCAAACCCTATAGTTCCTGACTTAAATTCTCTTCTCCCACTGATTTAAATGGGAGTTTAGCCAAACAAAAAACACTTTTTCAGCTGCCTATAGTAGAGCCTCTTCTGCATTATGGTAATGCTATTCTGCTTAAGAGTATTTCATAGTTTTTGAAACTATACAGGAATTTTAAAAAGATTAAATATTCACTTCAGACAAGGGCCCTGACTAGGTTTCCATGCTCCAAACAGAACTGAATATAAAACCTAAACGTTTAGCAATTTAAAACATATCTAGCTATTGTCATCATCACCAAATAACCTACAAATAATTCCACAGTTGGAAAGAAAGTTCAATCTATAGACTGCAAAAGTCGCGCACACTTGATTCATCCAACCTAACTTCTTTAAAAAGCATGAAGACTAAGATATTACAGAAAACTTCAAAAAGTAATATCTTTCAGCTAATTAGGCTTCTTAATACATGTGAAAGTACTTTAGAAGTGCACCACAGGTCAATGGAAGTAAATATAACAACCATAAAAGGCCCAAAGTCATTTATGAATAAATACTGATTCTGGAACTTAACTCTGATGTAATTTATCCTACACATAGGGGAGAAGCTGTTCAAGAACCATCACTCTGTCCTTTGAGAGCTGTGGGGATAGACCAGGATATTAAATTGTCTGAATTTTTCACCATTTTTCCTATGGCCACTTACATGTTTTCATGAATAAATAAAACCCACTTCTGGGTTGGGATATACATTAGTAGTATTTTTTAAAAGCCAAATTTTAATTCTCACATGTGGCAGGACATTTCTGGAGAGAAAACAGAGAATATGGATCACATTTTTATTGTGAACTGAAGCATTATACCTATAAGATTTAAAGAGCAAACATGCAGTTTTGTGCACAACTCTAATTAGACTGGAACTCAGCAGAGCTGCTCAGCTGGCTTGCCTAACAGCTGGTCCAAATCTCTTAGGGAGGAGCATATTTTTTACAAAACCTTTTATGAGGCCACACACTGAGAGCTATAGGAGTTTATTATCGAGGCAGACAGGTTGATTAATAAATATCAATTTTGCTTTGGGAATCAGAAATGTAAGTGGTTTGCCCATCCAAGAAGTGTAGGCAATTTATGGATTTATGATTATTTAGATGAGTGATTTACTGATTAAAATTTTGCATAAAATAAATAGCCTCATGGATATCTAGGCCAGAACTTTTATCAACTTTTCAAATGCTTGTATTTGGCAGCTATCAGAAGTGAATACACCCATCCTCAGGTGAAAAGATTTGAAGAAAATGAGAGTAAAATAGCTAGGCCAACATGTAACAGCAGTCTGTCTCCAAGACACATTTACAGACAGTCTGGCAAGATAACTAGGGCAATAGGAGTGGAAAGAGAGAGGCCAAAGCCTGGGGTGTGTCAGATGTGCAGTTGTGAGTCACTTTATTTTCTAAGTTACTGCACAAGATGGATGTCATGACCTCTCGCACAGCATTGCTGAATAAAGTGTTAGCAGCACAAGGTGTCACTCTGAAACACAACTTGAATAATTTTAGAAAAGCTCAAAAATATTTGAATTTTCCAAGAGGTACACTTTTCTGGAGGCTATTGTTTCAAACAGTAATGCTTTGTAGTCTTCAAGAAGGAAGCATAAGGATTTTCCAATTTTAAAATATTTTTAGGAAATCTATATCTGGCATTCACTCAAAAAAGGCTTAATGCTGAAAACCAAAGCATTTTCTTTGTACCCACAATGTGAAAAAAAACTGGAGTCATAGAAAGGCTTGGTTTGGAAGGGACCTGACAGATCATCTCATTCCAACTCCTTGCAATGGGAAGGGACACCTTCCATTAGACCAGGGTCCTCGTCCAGCCTGGCTTTGAGCACAGTCTCAAGCTACCGTGACTTTGCTTTCTTCTCCACCTCTTTGATAATATTAGATTGTTACTATTTTCTACTATTTTTAATCCCCAACATTAAACTGCTGATCGGCCTGAGCTAACAGCTCCTGGCACTGCTGTAATAGGGACAACTGTCCCAGCCACCCAACCTTCAATTGCCGTGGTTTTCCTCTTCCTTAGTCCTTGGTCTTTAGGGCCATGGGTAGCACACAATTTGGAGCTTTCTACACAGATAAGTTGAGGTGTATTAATTCTCTGTCAAATTTCACATAAAAAACCCCTTAACTACAGATGTACAGAGACCAGGCTCTCTTGTCTGAGCACCCATCTAAATTTGTCAGAGTCCCTCTTTAATTTCTCACCTTAGGTATTTGTTCACTTTTCATTTATGTCTTTCTGCTTGATAAAAACTGGACACCGTGTCATTCCTTTCAAACTGCTCCCATAAATCACAGGATGGTTGGGGTTGGAAGGACCTCTAGTTCCAATGCACCTGCTAAGCAGGCTCACATAGAGCAGGCTAAACAGGATCGCGTCCAGAATGATTTTTAGTATCTCCAGGGAAGCAAACTCCAACTGCACAGTTTTCTGTGCAGCCTCTTCCAGGGCTTTGTCACCGTCAAAGTAAAAGAGTTTTTGTTTGTATTCAGATGGAACTTCCTGCATTTCAGTTTATGTCTGTTGCTGGGCACCACTGAAAATAGCCCAGCCCCATCTTCTTGACACCTGCTCTTGAGATATTTATGTGTATTGATGAGATCAATTCTTAATCATCTCTTCTCCAGGCTAAACAAGCTCAACTCCCTCAGCTTTTCCTAACAGGAGAGATACTCCAGTCCCCTTGTCATCTCCACAGCCATCAGCTGCATTTTGCCTTGTCCTGGGGAGCCCAGAACTGGACACAGTACTCCAGGTGTGGCCTCACCAGGAATAAGTAGAGAGGCAGGATCACCTCATGTGACCTGCTGGCAATGCTCCTCCCAATGCATCCCAGGACATCACTGTCCTTCTTGGCCCCTAGGGCACACTGCTGGCTCCCGGATAGATTGTTGTGCCCAGGTCCTTCTCTGCAGAGCTGCTTTCCAGCAGATAACCTGTACTGTTTCATGAGGTTATTTCTCCCCAAGAGCAGCTCTGCACTTGCCTTTGTTGAACTTCATTGAATTCCTCTCCTCCCAACACCTCATTACCTCTATTTTTTGACTCACTCAAGCAAAGACCTCTCACAAGAGCTGAAGAAGGTTATCTGGCTTTTTTTTTTTTTTTCCTAAATTCTTTTGCCTGTACTTCCACTCTGTAAGACTTAAGCAGTAATATTTTGTGAAGTAAAAATTAGGCAACTTTTTGAAGTGCAACAAAACATCTACCAACTAAGTTGTTAAAGAAAAAAAAGGTCAATACCATATTCATAATTCATTAAAGATCTGTCACTCTTCAAGCACTTTTTAAGTATCTCATTCTACCTCAGAGGCTTTCAGTTCATGAGAGAATGTTTTATGTTTATGACTCAGGAATCGCAGAGTCTATCTTCAAAATTTTTTCACCATGATACAAAGAAAAAATCCAAAAAGAATAGATGAGGGGACATTCCTTTGTTTTGATAGTACATTTTATTTATTGACTCCATAGAGTATTTTTCTTGTCTCCCCTCAAAAGGAAATGCTCAGAATATGGCAGAAGATGTGTGAAGAAATCCTAAACCAGCCAGAAATTTAAAAAAAAATTACATACTTGCTAAAGAAATATTAACTTTTTAAAATATTCTGACTATAGAGTTTTTTTTCAGTAATATGCCTGATCAGCTGCTGAATCCCATAGGCATAGACAGATCCAGCACAATGTAGGAAAATAAGTTAGTTTGACCAGCAGTTTGGCACCACTTCCAAACTAAGCAATGCCATTTTGGTGTGTTATACAGGCCTTGCCACAGGCAGAATTCTGGATCACTCCCTTCTGTAAAAAATCATAATTATTTGGGAAGGTCAGTACCTCCCACAGTGCTGTTCAAGCACTATGGCAGAACTGACACTCATGGATGGTACTGGGAAAGTTGCCATGATCAAAGAGCGGCTACTTTTTTTCTGTTGTGTGTTTTGTTTTCAAAAGTAGAAGCCAGAATAGCTCCTGTTTGGCTCAAGTTAGTCTGTGCCTGGGTGTCTTTACAGCTATTCAAAACATCTTAGCCTTATATAGTACAGACGGAGATTTTAAGCTATAGTTGCAAAATAATTTTCAGAAATGTTTGCAAAGCCATTAGCTGTGATAAATTGCACAATTTACTCCTAGACCAAGATTCTTTCAGGTGCTCTTTCTCCCTGGATAATCAAATCATGTTTTGCTTCAAAGCAGTTCAACTCCTTCCAGATGCTGCACCCTGCAGAACGTCCTTCCTAATTGCCAGACTGGGACTTGATGTGGACTGCATCATCCCTAAAAATCCACCAGCACCTGCAAGCATCACTTCAAGCCCTGTCTCCTGCCAGTGCAGAGTTCCTGGGATTTCTGGAAGTGTTTTGTCACTGCTCACATCATCTTGGACAAACCATCACAAAAACATCAACACATTTTTGCTTTTGTAAGCAAAACCAGCTTACTTTTTTCTTGGACCAGCAGTGTCAAGCTTGGACTGAGCTATCTCACTTTTAGTCCAAAAACCAGGTAAGTCACACCTTGCAATAGCATTTGTAAGCATCCTACACTGCTGAGAAGAAATACTCTCTTGTGGTTTTTTCATGAGTTGACAGTCAGGAACATGTAATTACATCCCTTCTACGCAAGAAATGATGACAGGTAGAAGTAACACTCAGAACATTTGATTTATTATTGGTGACTTTTAAAGACATCTTAGTATATTTTGCTTGGCTCTTACTTCCAAAAGGTTTTTTTTCTAAACAATGAGTTGAAAACATCTGGTGTTCCCCAGACACAGATGATCAGTTGACTTAAGAGAAGCACAAGATCATCCTATTGTACTTTAAATATATGCATATATGCTTTTAAAAATCAATATATACATTCATGCTCTGTGGCTGTGCACTCTTGGGAATTCTGCTGGACTTTTCAGTAGCTATTGAAGAAAAAATCCTTGTCTTACATAGGACCATCAGCATAAACCTCCTGTATTGCTTAACAGTCTTACTTTTAAGTAAGACTGCTTACTGCTAAGCCAGTCTTGGTCCCAGTTTTTTTTTTTTCCCTGAGTATATTTAATTTCTTCACCAGAATCTCTGGCTGCAAGTGTAATCACATATTTGAAGATGATAATTGACAATAGCCAGGGTAGCCTTATTTAAAGTTTGTGCTTAGTCAGAGACTTTAAATATTCAGGAATTGAAGTTGTACAGAAACTTGGTGGTTTACACAGTCACCATCCTTCCTGTCCATACAGTTCCAGGAGATTTAAAAGAGTGGCACCTAATAACGTGTTTTCCACCAGGGAGAGATAACCCTTGTAAAGATTAATGTGCTGCCAGACTACTCTACCATCACCAAATGTATCACTTTAAAATTTCATAAGACTATTTTTTTTCCCTGCTAAGCTGAATAATGCCTGCGGAGCTTTCTCTTGCAAGCTGCAAGGAAGGCATTGTAAAACATGCCAATACCAAATATATTTCCAATATTAGCATTCATTTCACATATGCACTCTGAATAAGTACAGTTAATACAGAATCAAGACTTCAGACTAAATTTTTCTGCTATGTTAAGACTTCGTGATGTTATATATTACCTCAAAGGATATATTCAAGATATCCTAGTGATGGCTATTAGCATTGATTTATGTTATTTTAATGCCTTACATTTTTCAAAAAAAGGCAATAGAATAGTTAAGTTGGATGCCACTGTGCTTTATTAGCTCACACCCTGATCTTAGCACTTAGATGAAAACTTGATCTCAAATATGCAAAAGACAGGAATTTATTATAAATTCATGCACAATAAAAATTACGTATTAACTGCAGAAATCAGAGAGAGATTTGACAGGAAAAAAAGGTGTCAATCTGATCCCAGTTCTGTGACAGGAACTGAAAGCAAGCCTCCAAATCCAAACATTTGTCTCTGACACAGTAATGTCAATGAAAGAGTTTCTGAGTCTTTAATTTATATCTAAAAACCTGTAGCTAGACAGGATATAGAAAATGGAAAAAATTTACTGAACTAATCTTTAAGGTCAGCCTAGATAAAAACTAAAATCATTTCTTCATTTACCTCCCTGCTTTAGAGAACAAAATCACGCTCCTGGCTTGCTGATACAATGATTTGCTTGTCTGCCTGCCAGGCAGCGTGGTACATATCCATCTTCAGTACATGCTCCATGGCAGCAAGAGCTCTGCTTGGGGTAGGCAGTTGGAAAGCAATCTGTTAAAGTCCACAGCATGACTCAAACCCATTCTCCTCTCCTCCTAACACTTTCTCATTGAGAGCTGTCTTAAAGAGCAATCTCTCTCCATCAGCACATCTCCTTACTAGGGCCTGGCCAATGGATCTTACGGTGCAAGTTTTTAAATTATGGCTTCTTGGCTTAGAGGGTTTTTTATGAGTTCGCAGAATAGCACACAAATGAAAAACTGCTTGGTTCTACCTCAGCTAACCATGTATTTTGTTATAATTTGGATAAACGTCACACAGCTACATCTCTGGGGAAGCTGAAGAGCTGGGTATTTCATCAATCTGCTAAAATAACCCTCATTTAAATCCTCATGCACAGCAGAAAATATTTAATATTGCAGTGCATCACATGCCTCCTTACTGGTGTCAGTACACAAGGAATCTTTTGATTTTTTCTTTTTTTTGAGATCTACATTTGTTGTCCAGAGAAGATGCAGATACCTCATCCCTGCAAGGTCAAGGCCAGCTTGGATGGAGCTCTGACCAATATGTGGAAGATGTCCCTGTCCATGGCAGGGGCTTGGAACTAAATGATGCTTAAGGTCCCTCCCCTTTGTAGATGTGTTTCAAAAATATCTGCCTTGCAAGCTACCCAAAGTTCTGCGCCAGGCTCTCTGACAATATGTGGTCCCTATTACCAGGACAGATGAGCTCCCACCAACATCTGGTAATACAGCTCCTTCAGCACTCATCCATCATGTCAGAAATCCTGGTGTCCTATTAAAGCATCTCTGACGTGTTGCAAACAGTTTAGTTTGGAACAAAAAGATCTATTATGCACAATACTGCTTATTAGTGATGGGACAGAATTGCTAAGGCATGAAAGAGACTTAGGGAACTGGGCTGATCTGCTGGCTCAGCCGTGAAATTGTGCAGCTCTGAGCTGTTCCCTTCCCCACTCTGTGCCTTTGTTTCATCAAATCAGAAGACAATGCTAGTACTGATCCTTACTGAGCCTTTGAAAGTGTGCAGACTGAAATGCTTTATGGGTCGACAGAATTAAAGAAAGGTAAAACTTCATAGTATTAATTACATATAAAAGACAGAATGCATAAATGCATAGTAATTTGTTTAAATGTCCGAGAATATATACAAAATTATTTCTAAATAATCCCCCGTCCCTTTTCCCCTTAGCCTTTCTTATTTTAGGATAAATAAACCAAGAGAGACACATTCATTCATCACAAAAATTTCCCTCTGGATGACTCCCAGTTGATTAATTTTAAATTAATAATTGAAATTAAGAAAGAAATGTAGAGCACAGATGAAGCTAGCATGAGTTTTACACTTGTGATTCCAGAATGAAGATTTTAAAACAAAAGAATGTCATTTCAGAATGGTGCAGAACTGCAGAACAGCTCTGTAAATAACACAGCAACAGAACAGATTTCTCACCAACACCAGCAGACAAGCTTAGCAAAGCCAGGTTTCATTGCACCTATTGGGGACACTTCTGCACAAGATTGCTGTTCTGGAATTGCAAAACCCATCATCAACATTAAATAACATAAAAATAATGAGTTTCTCAAATTGCAAGGACGTGTTGATTATAAAACTGACACTGAAAAGCCAGGAAATACTTTCCAGAGAAAGAGGTTGCAGAACTTTTATTTTTACTGAACCTCACTAATTAGCTTTTAATGATCAAAAAGTTCCTAAGTTGCTCTCACGCAGCCAAAACATATAAAGAGGTTTTAGCATGAAAAAAATAATTGAGAGGATTACTTAGCAGATGTGAAAGAACTACCTTCTAGTGACAAGCTTCTTTTTTATCTTACCATGCTTTAATTCCTATACTTTACCCTTTTTTTTTTTTTTTTCCTCCCAGAGCTACACTTTTATGTTCTAAACTAGATTCAGAATTTGGAGGCTTCTAGGATCATGCTTTAGGCCTACTCTGTAATTTAACATAATTTGTTATAACTGCTGGAATTATTAAAAGGGTTTCAAGGGATAATTTTGTAGAATAAAATATAACTCCAGAGATTTCTTGCTGACGGAGGGCCCAAAGGAGTTCAGATTTGTCTTTATATTCAGCTGTCAAGCGTTGGTCGCTTATCTAGACAATATATTAAATTTTATATCAACTTTCCTTTCTCTGATTACTATCATTTTTATCTATGAAATCCACCAGTATTCAGCACAATTGAGATATAACTGCAGAATAGCTGCTGAGTATCCTCCCTGTAGATTTGCTAATACGTAGGATATGCACCAAAACCCAGAACGTAACAGAAGAACTTAAACAAAGAATGAAGGGGTTGCCTTCTTCTGTTACCACACCAAATGGTCAACACTGGTTTTCTCTCTGTGTCTGGAACATTGCAGGAACATTAATGTTTCTCTTACCCTACATATTTCTGTTTATTTATGTTGCCTAAGTAGTTCTTTTAAAAGAAGCACCTTCTTTCCTCTTCTCTTCATTCTTTCTTCTTTGTCCACAAGACAAAGTTTCGTTGCCACCTCTTTTTCCTCAGCTCTACAGACTGAGGAAAAAGAGGTGGCAACTCTTCAAGGAAGATGGAAGTAAAAAAATACAAAATGTTGCCTAAAATGGATTCTAAATACCCTTGGGCATGGTGGAATATATTTAGTGGCTGAACGCAGAGTCTGCCCTTGCTGAAACTCAGAATAAAGCAAAGGAAGATAAGTAGAGAAAAAAACTTTTCATTAGGACAAGTGAAAATAGAAAGCAGTAATGTATTAATTTCTAGCTCCTTTTGTGCAAGGGGGAGAACAAAAGAGTTGTGCAAAGTGTTAGCATTGACATGGTGTTTGTGGTTTATGTTCCTGACACCATATCAGAATACCTGGATGACAAAGATTTTTCTGGAAGAGACTGACAGACAATAAATCATAGAAACCTAGACTGATTTAGGTTGGAAAGACATTAAAGATCATCTGTTTGCAACCCTGCTGCCATAGCCAGGGACACCTTCCACTGGACCATGTTGCTTAAAGTCTCATTCAGCCTGGCCTTGAGCACTACCAGGGATGGGATGTCCACACCTTCTCTGGGCAGCCTGTGCCAGTGCCTCACCACCGTCACAGTAAGGAGTTTCTGGTGAATAGCTAATCTAAACTTACTTTCAGTTTAAAGTCACAGGCCTTTGTCCTATCACTCTGGGCCTGTGTAAAAGATTGCTCTCTAGCTTTTTTGTAGGCTCCCTTCAGGTACTGAAAGACTCCAGTAAGGTCACCCTGGAGACTTTTCTTCTCCAGGCTGAAAACCCCCAATTTTCTCATCCTTTCCAAATGAAGCTTCCCGCAAGAGCATTGTGTGAAAAGTGCATCTACTCAAATCATCAGGGTCGCATAGGTAATAGGAAAACAGCTACAAGAGGTAAAAGACAGCACAGTTATAAGAAATCAGTAGCAGAAAGATAAGTATGGTCAAAAGAAGGTGAATAGGCCCTGTTCACCCAAGAAATACAGAAAACATCTAAACTGGAGCAGGAAGAACAGAAAATCCTGGTCCTACTCTGCAGCCATACACGGGCATTGGGTATTTTCAGCATTCAACAAACCAAAGTCCTTTAGGAGCACATTGCAGAATTTAATTCCTTTGCTGCTTCTTAAATTATGTATAGGACCAAAGCTAGCACAAATTCTGCCCAGTATCAACTACAAGAAAAATAGCCTAGAGAATATTATTCTCAGATTATTCCTTGAGTAAGGTAAAGTTTAGCCTGTGCTTTGCTAAGTAACAAAACCCCAAAGCTTCATTATTGCTAGTTCACCAGCAACAGTAATAAATACGAATGGGCAAACATTTCTCAAACAATATATTAGATTTATATTTAATTTCTAAGAAATTACACTGAAAAGAGAAAACCCTGAGAACTCCCAAGCGTGTACTGAATCATTGGTCATTTCAACCTCAAAGGAATTTGAATTTCAACAAGAATTTTTAATTGAACCCCCTGGATTTTTAGCTTATGATTTAATCTACCAAGTTGCTATGGCAACCAACGATTATAGCTGCTAGGCAAAATTCACAGAATTGTTAATCAATCCTAATCTGGATATGCTGCATCAGTAGTTCTTTCACAGGGGAAACAGACAGGGCTAAAAAAAAGTTTGGGTTTAATACTTAATTTACAACATACAACACTAGAATTGTGAATATGCTTTTCATAATAAACATCCCTATTAGAAATACCATTTTTTTAAACCCAGATGTTCCAATAGAGAGAAATCTTCCACTGAGGTTTATATATCACCCAGCAGTGTGTGTCTCAGAGACATCTAATCAATGAGCTTTTTAATGTGCTCAACTCTCACTCTGCTCTCAAAGGGGGAGAATGGATTTACCCAAATTGAAAGTTACAGTCGTTATTCTAACATGATTGTGGTGGAGGATAACTTCTGTATGGTGCTACTTTCAAATCTGGGCACTATTTGTCTGGCCCCCTGTATAAAGTGCAACAGCCTGCCAGGGCGTGGTTGAAACCTTTTGCAGCTCTGATCTTTATCCTTTTCCACCATGACCATTAACCAACCACTTAAGGTCTCTATGTTGGTTCCAGACTCCTATTTCCTATTCTCCTATCCTCCAGCAGAGTGATCCAATTAGACTTAGCTACTACAGAAAAGTGTGGTGAGATCAACTAACTTTGAAATTTATTTCTGAAATATTCTTAATAACAAGTGTTGTGCTTAGCTAATATATAGCATATTAATTTTAATCACCAACAGTAGTTAGCCAGGAAATTTAAATTCTGTTTTATGGTCCCATTAAATGTCCATAAATTTATGCATCTAGATATAGCTAACTTAGCATTTATAAGAGTACTTTCATTCTGGTTTAATCTAATTCACTTCTAAAGTGAGAAACTAAACTCTTCTGGACATACTCTGTTAGAGTGTTAATTCTGGTGAATTTCTTGGAAAAGCTATAGTTATAGTACACTAAGGAGACATGATAGACAACAAATCAATTTAGTTATTCAATATATTTATTATTACTTGAACTCATTCTTTTAATATGGCCACTGTTCTTCACACTATTTTGTCCATGTAATCTAGAACATCTCTTGTTGACTTTGATTTCTTCAATAAATTTAATCTAGAATACTCAATCTGCAAAAATAAACAGGGACTAACGCCTATGAAAGAGTTACCTCAAAAATCCATCATAGATGAAGGAATCTAAGGATCAGTGTAAGTTTCAAATAAATGCCTGTGCAAGACCTTTGGGACTCTACTGGTTGAATAAGAAGGTTTCAGGTATGAAATTGAAGAAGGATATTCCTTGAAAGCTGATACAGAGAGTAAACTATGCAGTCTTTCACCACATCCTGGAATCTATGTAATTTCTTGATGGTAACAACACAACACAACATTCAGGGATATGACAGGTCCTTAACCTTTTTGATATTTAATAATCAATTAATATTGTTTGTGGAAATAAAGGCATGATCCTCCCTTGTTACCACCTGAAACCAGAAGCTCTAATTCTACGGTGTAGTGTTACATGAGTGTAACTTGCTGATGAGCCATGACCTCATGATTCTACTGCATGAAATACCATTTCATCCCAAATGAAAGGAAAACTGAGGCTGTGTTTAAGCTGGAAGCTTTTGCATCATACTATTTAAGATGCTTTTTCAAAAGTTACACTTTTCCCAGTTTAGGTCTTGAAATCAAAAGTGTACCAGATCTTAGAATCATTAAGATTGAAAAAAGACCTCTAAATTCAGCGAGTTCAGCTATTAAGACAAAGGGTTTTCATTGAAAGAGTAAAGAAGGACTGAACTAAAACCAGTAGCATGAAATTGTTACAACAAAACTTTTTTATTCTGTCTGGTTTTCTCATTTGTTTGCCTCATCTCATCTTTCATTTTCACAACAATTTACTCATTCTCTCCCCAGTGTTTGTTATAGATTCCTCATTTGTTCCAGGTTCTCTTTATTTATATCTTCTGTGAATTTATTTTTTAATAGATTTTTCCCCACTCTGCATCTTGTGTTACCCATTTTCTGTGTTAAAATATGTTTTTTTAAACACGCCTCTGAAGAAACTTGACTGTTTTAGCTAAAAGAAGCACATACTGCATTGCCATGAGGAGAAAAATGTATTATATTAAAAGGCTGCAGCTAAGAAACATATATAGCCCCAGTCTTACGTTTATGGTTGGACTTGCTGATCTTAAAAGTCTCATCCAGCCCAAATGATTCTATGATTTTATGATTATTTTTTAATAAGATTTCTAACTTTGCAAACATGTTATGTAATGCATATACACACAGATTCACACATATATAAATACAGCTGTCAACAGGTTTTCAGCCTTCCTAAGGAAATTTGCAAAGATAGAAAGCTTTGAACTGATGAAGGGATTTCTGTCTGAAAGATGGGAATCAAATTGTCATATATGAAAATTAGGAAACATTAGAAGGTATATGCAATGTCATGTACTGAACACTTGAGAATAATGCTTAAGAAGTCCCAGCTGAAACACTTTTAAGTGCTTCATACTTTCTCCAAATCATTCATATACAATAAATCTTAAAAAAGACCCTTAAGTGTAATCCTCCATAGCTTTTCCATCAAGACAACCCAATTTTAAACCTTTTTTGCGTCTTATATATATAAAATGAAAGGCAGCTAAAGAAAATGTACTACTGTGCAATAAATGCTTTTTCATCTAAAACACATCAGTACAATTCCCTTTGAAACTCTATTTCATACCAGGTGCCTAATTAAAAAGGAACACTGTTTATGCAATTTTGACAATATTCCAAGTAATGAGCAATAACATGGCTTTTAGGCTGAAATCCCCATTGACTTAATCAGGACTTCTGCCAAAATATAGATATGCCCCATGACAGCCATGGATGCACACAGTAACAACAAAGTATAATATTAAATGCTTTGGGGTTTGCTGCTTTCATCACTTGTTATTTGAACTTTTTTTTTTCCATATTTTAAAATGACTTGCTTACACTTGACAAGAGTTATATTTTGCCTGTCTCATTCTCGATTTTTTCCTTACTGCCATTCATTCAAAAAGTCATGAAGATCAGGAATGCATAACTATTATCATATATATGGGATTGAAAAACAAGCAAACAAACAAACAAACAAACCAAACAAGCTATTTAGAAAGGTAAAGTCTATAAAAGATGACTCAGGCAAATAGTTTAAGAATGACATTTTGTAAGGCACTTGTCAGAAAATCATCTCTGCATCCTCTCTAACTAAACAGTATGTTATAATTGTAAACATAGAAGTTTTGTCATTTCCTTTGACTCTAAATATAGGAAGCCTTAATATCTACAGTGCTGTAGGTAGAACTGTTGATAGAAGACAGGACCTTAGAAAGCCTTTTAGAGCTGATCAAACTTAGTTTTTTCCCTCATTTGCTGAGGGGTGAGTGGGGGTAGCGAGGGCTGGACTGCAACCACTGTGTCTGCAGCACAGCAGAGCTGCACAGAACCATGAATTGATAATTCCAGGATTTGGATTCCAGCTATGGTGGAGTACACCATATGTGATAACCATTAGGGACTTCTACAGAGCTTCCCTGCTGCCTGAATGCACATCACTCTGACCTCAGAGCTGGCTGGCAGCCCACCACACACCTCAGCTGCAAAACTTAAAAGACTGAAAATTTGAGACATAAAAATTTAAAGATATATATATATATATATATATATACACACACACAAAACTGCACTCCAAAATAAGCAGTTAATTGGATATATTATAGATAATTATTTCTGTGTGTATTGAAGGCAAGAGACTTGTTCCACTCACCCTGAACTTGCAGAAAGACAGAAATGGCACCTCTCCCTTCCAAGCAATATTATCTTCATCCCTTGGACTATGGTCCTGGAAGGACACATGCTGACTTATCCCCAAAAATCTCCATAGATGGGGAACACTAAACATTTCCAACCCAAATTTAAACACAGCAACAAGAACAGTAAGTATTATGTTTTTCTTGCAGGGGGTCTCTCATAAACACTTATCAAATAACCCAACGCATTCTGCCAAGAGCACAATGGGAATGCAGTATTTATGTGGTAAAACCTCGTATTTTGCCCAAGTCAGACATAGATGATTCATTGCAGACCCTGAAAGAATTTCCTGTTCTAGAATTCACAGCCCTCCATGTGGAAATTGTCTGTAGTTAAGGTGTGAGGGCAACTTTTATTCTTTATCTTCATAAATCAAAAGAAAGATTTCAAAACTAAAAGGGCTTCAGCGTATGTTCTGAGAAAGTCTGCGCATATTTTGTCTCATATTCCCCATAAACTGTGCAAATAATGGATTATTCACTCAATAACAGAACAAAGACAGAAATCAGATCAGCTAGACCTGAAATATTTCATTCAATGCAATACAAGTTTTTGTCTGGAAGATGGAACATTACTTTTCCTACATTTACTTTTGGATGTTTTGTTCCATTCTGCATTTCCAGTTTAAAATGAGGAGTCCAAAATTATTTTGCAGCTATTAAATATTTTTTTTTACTTTTTTGAAACAAATTGTACATTAAAAATGTCAATACAAAACACTGTCATTTCTGATCTTTTTTCTTCTTCAGTCAGATGATATTATTTGTTGACTTCCATTTGAAACTTTTAAGGTATGACTGAAATAGCTCTTTGTGGCAAATTTGCTATTCAAAACATCACCATCTGTACTCATGCTAAACACTCCATGTTTAGATTCTTAGTTTTAACTACCATTTCTGACAATAAATATGCACCACTGATTTTCTATTTTTTGTGCTGAAAAGAAGACTTTTGTTACAGCCATGTCACTTAAAATTGAGAAAAAGAAATCAGTTCTTCCCCATATTTAAACATTATACAATTCCTAAACATTTCAGAAAGATCACTAAATGTTTATTAATTCCATCTGTCTCCTTCCAGAACAGGCATCAAATTGTGCAGCAAAACCACAAGAAAGTACTATCATCTTGTAGGATCAGCTTTTTTGTTTGGTTGCCTTTCCTGAGACTAAACCGGGAAAAACCTTACTGTTTAATTTGGTCTTCAGCAGTAACTCAGGAGCAAGTGAAGTTGTGCATTGATTGATTTGTGCAGTCCCTAAGGTGACACACAAAAATTTGTCCTTCATTTACTTGGGGTTCTGAAGTTTAGACTTATCTTGAAAAAGAGATTATCAACAGCTTTTGTAAATGAAATTCCTAGAAAACCAGACTAATTTCTCTAAAATGTTTTGTTTCCCTCAATACCTGATCTCATTAGTCAATGATGCAGAAAGGTAACAGAAATGTTCCAAATGCAAGTCTTTCTCCAAATGCAATGATCTCTTTGTTAGAAAAATGTTAAAGTTAAGAGTGAGATGAAAATAGAGCATGATAAAAATACATCATAAAGTTCACAAGTGAAGTTTCAAGTGATACGCACCATATCACTTTATTTTGATTATGTGTCCAATGAGCATGCATCTCTGGAATAAAAACATACCATAAAATAGCAGTGGAATCTTTTTACAATGTAACTTATTCTGGCAGTTTCAGCTGCCATAAGATCTTTGAGTCCAGGAATGAAAAATAAAAGAAATAAAAGAAAGTATTTGTTATTTTGTAATAACTCAGAGAGTGTTAGTTCACCTCTTAGGAAGGAATTTCAAACATTGCAGCTGGGGTTTTTTTTCCTCTTTTGCAGGTTCCAGAAATTACCCTTGAGCTAGCAGATTTCTGGAGCATCCAATCTGTTCAGCCTTGTAGAGGTTATGTATGAGAGGTTATTATGTTCTTCTAAACACTGACCTGTTTTATCAGGGTGAGATCTATGGGGCAGCAACAAGCATTGTGCTCCACAGCTTAACTGAGAATTTATAATTTCCTATCCATCTGCACAGTGCCATGCGATCCATATGTTCTGGCTTTTTAATCTTCTATTTAAAAGGTCCTGATTTTTCATGTTTGCTCATGAATATTCCCAGAATTGAAAGAAATAGACCCATGAGCAGCAGAATAAACAAGACCTTCCCTCCTATGGCTCTGAGATGCTTTGTTAAACCCTGACAGCTAGTAAGGTGTTGGTTCTAAAAGAAGTTTATTCTGCAGCAAAATTTCACATTTGGTCTTTCTCCCTCGCTCCCCCATCTGTTAATTGTAATACTTAATCAGTTTGTATTCACTGGTATTTATAACAGATGAGTTGATTCTGTATTTTTTCTCAATTTTATATCTCTTTTTCTGGAAGTCATAGGACTTTCTCTCCAGCTACTGACCCCTTTCAGAATTGATTGAAAATGAAAAAATGGGAAGAAAATCAAAGGAGCTAAAAATTATCATCATGGTCTAACAGAGTATTTTGTTTATAAGACATTTTTATTTTCCCATTGCAATCTGTGTTCCCTTTTTTTCTTTTTAATTTCTAAAAGCTTTATGCAATAAAGCTTCTTATGTCATGAAAATGTTTTCAGTATTTCAGCTCTTGAATTTTGCCATTCATTTGTAAAAATTCTGCTTAGTGAAATCAGTCACTTAAAGATTTGGCTACAAAGCTGTAAGTCATTCTTAGAACATTCAATCAGTTAAGTATTTATGAGTCATTTATATTTCCCTCTCCACTGTAGATATGTATATTTTACAAAATTGCATTTTATCATCAGCCTATTCTTCCAGTTCTGTTTAATTCATCTGAAATGTTATACAGCTTTATCTTCTTTTCACTGCCCAAAACAATGGTATCCCATCTGCAAACTGTCCTGTGTTGGTCTAGCTAATAATCACATTTATACTTCTATAGCACTGTCTAGGAAAGATTTCAAAATGTGCGTAGACTTTCCCCGGTCCAGGCTGTTATGGGACAACCTTAGCCATAAGCCTTCTGCCATACCGCAGGTGATCCATTCCTTTCTCTCAGCTCTGGTGATCACTGGCACTCTAATTTTCCCTGGCATTTTATTTTCAGAAGTATTTTCTTTCCATAGCATGTTAGAGGGACAGGACTTTGTGAAAGTTATTTAGTAAGTACAAATAAATTACTTGAACCTCTTTTCCACTTACTACTAATTTACTGACACTCTCAGAGATTCCATTAAGCTAAAACAAATCAATTTTTCCTTTAGAAAACTATTCCTGTTTGTTACAATCCCATTATGTTTATCTCATTAGAATAACCTGGCACAGATTTTCTGAAGTGTGATTCCCAAGATCATCCCTAGAGTTTCTGAAAATACAGATAAATATTTCCTGTCATCCAGTTCTCTAAATGGAACAGCTGTGACACTGCACATTTTCATTAACTACTCACCAGCCATCTAATTCCACTTCATTAATACTATTTGTAAGAGAGCAACATTTTAGTCTACTTTTTTTCTTTTGCAAATATACAATACCACCACCAGCTCATTAAAATCTTGAGTAAAATGATACCAACTACCTATTTACCCATATCTCTGGAAAACAGACTGTACCAAGCAGACACAGTTCTTTGCTCCTAAGATCAGGTTTTGTCCCCGAAGCACATACACAGTTTTGGGAGCTCTGAGGAAAGTGGTTACAACTGCTCCTGCAACTATCCCAAATCTGCAAAAGAATGGTGGGCACAGATGTAACATAAATGATGAGGACAAGTGGGTAATAGATTCCTACTCCATGGCCTTAACAGTTCAGAAAAAAATGGCACTGGAGTAGGAATGCCCAGGATGTAGCACTGCCCCTACACTAATTAGTCTTTGAGCAACATTAGCAATGCAAAACACCCTAGTCCAATGCCCTGACCACTTTCTCCATCTTTGTTTGCCAAAAGAGTGTGAAGCGGGAGATGCAGGGTAGATGCAGTACACAGAAAGGCTAAGTTTGGGATGGGACTAAAAGTGTTAAAACCATTATTTCTTGTCTTCTCCATCTTTTTCACTTCTCCTCAGGTGATTATTCTTGCCCCAGACTGCTGGAGATGCAGCTGCCTTGGGTAGCCACTGTGCCCCTCAGCAAATGAATCTCCTCCCCACAGTCACAGAGATGTCAAAGCAGTCATTAACACCACATGTCTTATAGGGAAAGGGGAGCTGGGAAAGACACTGCTAGCTCAAGAAAACAGGCAGTTCTGGGAGAAGAGAAAGCATTTCCAGAATATAAGGACTTTTTACAAATCAGCATCTTGACTTTCCATAAAGGGTTGCCCCGATGGTTCTTCTGTTTGCACATGAAATTGTCAGCTTATTTCTTCTTGATTAGGTCTTATCACCTGTTCAAATGCCACTGTAGCCCCCAAGACATTGCCAAAGAACATAATTACAGTACACCACGATGCTCTCCACCAGACTTTTAGAAGCTATAGAGCATCATAGTACTAAGCCCATTACCAAATAATATTACAATACTCCAATAAAATTATAGAGAATTTGTATTTGAGAGTCCACCCATCATAGCTCTTCAATATCACACCCAGCAGTGCAACAGAAATGGCTTGTGATGAGAGAGGTGGAGATGGGTGTCCCTAAAAACAAAGGGTCCTCACAAGGATGTGCCAAAACTTGTTATATTATGTCTCAAGCCTTTTAATAAGGCACTTACCCTACCATAATTAAGAAAACTCATTTTCACTAACCATTATTATGAAAACTGTGTTGAAAAACCCATCTAACTGAAAGTATAGTAATGCTCATCAACTCAGTTCACAACACGTGTAGAAATAAATCAAGGACATTCATTGATTAACACAGTAAGCAAATGGTGATATGCTAGCCGGAGTGGGCTAATTTGTACATTGTGCAGTCATGGCAGATTCTTACTGCCTCTATTCTCAGAACCATTTTTCTTTAACACCAAGGCTGTTTGTTTTTTTTCCCCAAAATGTGTACACTTGTCCATGTGTTTCTCACACAGCCAAATGCAAAGCATTCCTGCAGTGCTAACGGGAAAAAGCCAATAAATGCAACAAGATAGCCCTGGTCTACAATTCAGCCTTGAGATATAAAATATCTCTAGCCAAAGAAATTGCAAAGGAATTATACACTAGTTTAAAAGTAGATATAATTTGATTGTAATAGAGAGATTATCAGATAAGATTTGAATATATGCAGGAATTCCTATTAATTTTTGCTCATTTGCATTGGTTTTAGCCTGGGCAGCTCTGTGGTATCAAGCATTAAAGCTTTTCCTTGTCCATACGAAGCTTAGGACAATGGGGCCCTGTACTGCTATCAAAGCCCCTGGGTAATACTGTAACCTAAATTATAATCATCATCATTCAGATTGAATTAAGAGGCTTGGAAAGAATATGCATCTAGGGAGGAATCTCCAGACCAGTCTAGCTTAGATCATTACTAAGAGCTATAATGAGAAGGGCAGTGGTACATCTGCTTTGATGTATTCAGGAGCTGGAAGGACTGCACTAACCTGGTCAAAAATCTTGATGTAGCAAAGATAAGACAATCTGAGATAGGCTACAGCATGATGCTACAGAATGGATGAATTTCATCCTCTCCCACACCTCTCATTTTATTAACAGATGAGATTCTCAAAAGGAATTTAAAAGAGTTTGTGACTTACAGTTCTTTGAAAATCAAAGGGAGATATATTCCTGCCTAAATTAGGCTGAAACCTACTTTTCCCAAAAGCCTGAATATAAAAGAATCCAGCTTTTCAAGATTATATATAAACAGCACCATCACCCCTGGGTTTCACAGTGTTTGGGAAAATTTTGTACTTACCCACCCACACATGAACTAACTGAAGTCTGCAGAGTGTTCACCCACAGACGGATATGACCCACTGTGTTTGTATCCAGAATGGTGGAGCAATACTAACAAACCCAAAATTTCAGTCAGAGTTGTCCAGCAAAAATAATTTGGGGGCTGGTATTTTTGTTCTGTTTCCTTCCCCTGTAATTCCCAGAGGCAATGCAATGAGCAGCTCCTTTGAATATTAAATTATTGAAGTTCAGAAGAATTTAATTAGTATCTCACCTACTTACCATCTTGCAACGATGCCTCTCCTACAATTATGGTACTACATTACAAGCAATTTCAGCTTAATTGAATAACTGGAATAAAACCTGGGTTCCAATTGCCAGAATTACCTGTATTAAGATAGCTATAACTGACTTAAAAACCAGTAAATGTGAGATGATCTCTATGCATGCAGGTTTACAGCAGAATCTCTAGTATTCAGCCTGAATATTTACCCTTAATATTACCATATTCACCCTAGTGAATACTGTCAAAAGAAGTATTTTTAAACAACATTGCAGACATGTCAGTTTTCTGGGTATGAGCAGTTGAATAATCACAAAGTCAAATCAGGCTGCAAGGTAGCAAAATGTAGGCTCTAAAATCTTTTCAAATATTTTAACAGTTTGTGCCTCTTTCTCCCCAGCTGCACATGCCTATGTGTATTTCAGCCACTGACTGCCAGATTCCTTTCTCACAGTTCCTCACATTCATATTATTTGCAAAATATGTTTTCTCACAAAGCCTTGTACTGGAAGCAAGAAAGAAAAGAAAAAAAATTTGCAGGGACAGTGAGAGAAAAAGAGCAATGGGACAAAACCCAAATTGGATTTTCCTCAGCCTGTTTCTCTACCCTGCTGCATTTCGTGTGGCTCCAAGCTGGCTCAGATCCCCTTTGGTTTGAGATAATGACCTGGCATAGAAGTCAGCTGCTGAGTCATCCTGCTTCAGCAGGATGAGAAAAGAAAGTATGAGAAAAAAAGGTTGGTGATAAAGTCAGTATATGAAAGGTGGAAAGCCAGAGATGTGTGTTTCTGAAGGCTCTTATCATCCAGTTGAGTACAGAGGGTTTCTAAACCATTCTGAAAGATAAACCTATTCAGGGAAACACAGAGCCATTAAGGTTGGAAAAGATCTCTGGGATCAAGTCTAACCATTAATCCAGACACCATCAGGTCCACCACTAGACCATGTCCCTTTGTGCTACAGCTACATATTTTTTTTAAACACTTCCAAGGATGGCAATTCCAACGCTTCCCCAGGCAACCTCTTCCAATCCTTGACCACCCTTTCAGAGACAAATTTTTTCTAATATCCAGACATTAGGAAATACCTATCCAGCTTCTCTGCATGCTGCATTGTAAGAAGAGTTTGATGCTAGAGTCTTCAAATGATGAAGGTACAGCCCCTAAACAAAGGCATACACAAAGGCATAGGCGTGGAAATTCCCAGTACACAGGAGAAGGAAAGTGTGTATTTCAAAATAATTCAAACACTCTACCTCTCTAGTAGCTATGATAGACTGATGTATTGGTGCTCTATGGCTTTGCTCAAGACTGCTTTTCTTGTATTTAGAAACATCACTAGAACACGTTCCCCGAAGAAATGGTTACAGCACCAAGTTGTGCAGAGTTCAAGATGTGCTTGGGCAATGGTCTCAGGCACGTGGTGTGATTCTAGGGGTTGTCCTGTGCAGGGCCAGAAATTGGACTTGATGGTCCTGGTGGGTTCCTCCCAACACAGAATAGTCCATGATTCTGTGATAAATACTAATGTGATGCTCCGTCTGGCTGATTGTTGCCTTTTTTGACAGTTTTTTTTTTTTTTTTTTTTTAAGTCTTTGAGATACAATGGTTTAGTAGTCCTTGTGGCCTACTTTGAACTCCAAAATAGAGACAGGATTAAAATTCCCTAAGCCCAGTGTCTTTAGGAGAGAGTAGGTAAACAGCACATTCAGAAATGGAAATCTAAGCCAAATTTCAGACATTCCCTGACCTTACAGGTATTAGTGAAGTACAGGTAGTATGGAAATGCTCTTGGGTTCACTTTACTGTTCCCATTCACATTTGCCTTAAGTAGATATCAACATCTCCAGAATACAAAAAAATAATGCCTTTTCTAAACAGAAGTAAAATTATGAAGATAGCAGTAAGGAAAATAACCCAGTTTCAGCTGAAATCTGTAATTCAGTTCAGATCTGCTCAATCTCTAGATTTATTGCAAAACAGTGAAAGAAACAAACTGGCCCAGAATTCCCAAAGAGGAAACAGCACCAATTTCAATGTGAAACCATCTCCAGGTGTGGTCTTCAGAAACTGGACTTTAACACTCCCACAGTGTAAAGTTGTTACTTAGTGCTATTTTGGCTAATTCCCAGTAATTAATATAACTCTTTATACTCCCATCACTGAAATTCTACTTCCCTGCTTGGCATTTGCTCATCCGCTTGATCAAAGGCACAGTTTGTGACTCAGACTTCAAAGTAAGAATTTGTTTATTTGCTGTAAAAACACCATTACTCTTTTGAGCCTTTTCAATATCATGCAATCAATTATAAGAATTTTATTAAGTCTATTATCAGGTTTAATGATCTTTTTTTTGGGTGGGAAGCAAAAAATTCAGGCAGGTGCATATTAAAACTGTAGTGGGAGGAAGGCTTTGAAAAAATCAGCTATGTCCACTTTCTTGGAGAATGAATGTGGTCATTTTTTACAGAAAACACTTTAATCTAAAAAGTTGACTTCTAGCCTCTATCTATGTAAAAGTCTCATTCTGTTCATATTTGGAAGTTAGATGCAATTTGGTGTTCATGAGTTTGTTAGTTAAAATATTGATTGCAGTTTCTTTGGCTCATAATTTCTGTAAGTATTAATAGAATAAAAGCTGCCCAAAGTGTTGCCATTTCAGTGGGCAACTGAGATCCACTAGACTTAATAACATTCAACTGTATTTCACATTGCTTTTGTTCAGAGGAAAGAGAACCCACCTTTCAGGAGCAAGGAAAAAAAGAAAATCTGTTCTTAAAGTCTATGTGCAACAAAGAGGAGACAGGCAGTGCTGTGCTCCTGCTCTCTAAAGCAGCCAAGAAGCAAAATGATCAATAAGAGTGCAGTTGTCTTGTAGAGGAGGGCATCAATCATTACACTTTCACAAATTTGGTACAAATTTGTACTTCATGGGTGGCTTGAAAGATTAATAAGATCCATGGGTATATGTAGGAATGGAAATAAGAAAAAGGTAAGAGGAAGAGAAATACAGGAATGGATCCTGAAGGTAAGTCAGAAAAAGGAACAGGGAAAAGGAACACTGATTAACTATGGAAAAAAGAAACAATGTCATGCAAAAGGAAAGACAACACTGTGAAAAATCAAGTTAGTAAATAATACAGATCTTTAAAAAGCCACCTGAGTCATCAAGACTGCTGACTACTTTTTTGACATTATTCTCAATTGCATCAGCTTCAGTAGCAATTTTAAAAGACTATTAAAAAGACTATTAAAAAGCAAGTAACATGATCTTCTGAAATAGATTGAAGGGAACCAAACGGCAAAAGGCATTTCCCATTTAAAAATATTTTTGAGAGAGATCTTCTCTTTTGAGAAGTCTCAGTTAGCCACTGATACCAAGATCAAAGAACCACAGAACCACAGTATGGTTTGGGTTGTAATGGACATTAAAGATCATTAAGTTCCAGGTTCCCCGCCATAGGCAGAGAGATGATGTCACACAATAATAAGGTTGTGAAGATGTCACATAATAACAATCTCAGAAACTCTTATTTAGACTAGATTCTTGAAGAGTTGGAATGCAATAGTCAGTTCAGAAAGATTTTTCTTTTAAATGTCAAAATTCTGGTTTTTTCACAGCTCCATAGTCCACAAAACTACAGCAAAATTAAATAAGAGCTATGAGAAATAGGAATTTAAAACTTTTGGAAATAGCTAAAGCACTTCTTGTTCAGGCTGCCAACTCTTTCATAAGTTTTGACTAAAGAGATTCTGTTCTCTTCATCCTGGAGGCTGCATCTATCCAGAGCTCCTGGAACTGCAAACTTCTGCTTTCTTTTACACCTGGTACTGACAAAAGCCAGAACATTTTTGATGTGTCACATCATCAGATGTATAAACACATGTATCTTCCACTGAGTGAATTATCAGTATATTCCTCAGTGAAAAAGTATCCTGGAACTTTGGTGCTTCATTTAAATTGTAGAATAAATTCCCAAGTGTCAGCAGTAGCCAAAGTCTGACAGAAGGGCACTTCAGCTACCGAGCTTAGGGAAACAACTGGTGTTAAACCTGTCTGACATATCTGAGAAAAATCCCTCCTGTTACAGTCTGACTAATAACACCAAGATGCTTTACTGCACTTTTCAGCAGTAGGTCACAAAACACTTTGGAAAGGTGGCAAACGTCATTACAGATACTTTACATATATTCTAGTACTTCTAGACTCAGAGAAAAGAAATGGCAGAAGATACAAGTCCTATGTTCATAGCATCTAGTAGTTATTCCATGGATTTATTGCATATATTTCATCTATTTTAGGTGGGGGGGGGGGGAAACCCAAAACGCTCTCTATAACAGTCCATCTCTCAGTATTTTTTATATTGTATGAGTATTTCACATGGCCAACACATCAAGGGAAAAACAACTCAGAAAATTACTGGGAAGCAAGGAATATCTAGTACTACGCAAAGCATTAGAGAAAGACAGTGAGAGAAAAGGATTCTTGGAATTACCTATTTATTTGTTTATATGTGAGAGACAATAGCTGCAATACGTCAGGCTTCACCCCTCCCCCCCCAAAAAAAAGGCTCAGGAACAAGACTATTGTTAAAAAGAAACCTGCTATTCAAAAAGAATAAAAGATAAATCAGCTAATTAATACTAATGGATTAAGCACCCAGCAGATAAAGAACACAGAATATCTCCTGAAACAGCAATTCAGATTAACATTTGAAAAGACCTTCAATACCTAGGAGGCCCATATAAAATAAACAGGGTCCATAGCCTGAAAATATTTTCAAATTCTTTTGAAAATTCCTGTCTTCGTCCTTCAGGCAAGTCTAACAACATATAGTGCACTAGTAGATATAGTGCACTGCCAGAACTTGCTCTGCTTGTGTCCATCAGAGGACAACATTTATTTTGCTAAAAAATAAAGGATTGCAATGCCTGAGGTTTACTTTAAGTTGCTGAGATTTCTCCAATTAAATCACCCACTGACAGAAGCAATTTTATTTGGTTTCTCTTTTATTCTGTCAGAAGCTAGAAAGATAACAAGATACTGTCTGCAGCTACATAAATCATGTGGAAAGCCATCAATCAGAAAGCCAAGGCAAAACATCAAGCACGCACAACAATGGGTTTTGTGATGACAAAACCAAAAAAATGTTCTTCACTAATAACTGTTCTTCATTGTTACACTCAGTTTTGGTACCATTTCAGGAATTTCTTTAGAGTAAGACAAGGACTCAGAAATGAAAGACATTCCTGCCTACATGAAAATGAGACACAAAATATTACTCAAAATGCTAATCTATAAGCTTCTTATTTTGCCTTGAAATATGATGAAATAGAATCAAAATTCAGAGCCACTTTTGCCACTTCCTCAAGAGCAGGAACAGGCACAGGCACATTTGTGAGCTTTCTTTGTCTCTTTCTAATCCGATTGCATTTTTATATTAAAAAACATAGATTACAGATAAAGATGTATGATATATGCTTATCTGCTGTTACAGTAGGAGATAAGAGAAAAGCAGTACATGATTAAACATGTAACAAGTGTTGTGTCTTAATGAAGCAACCTACTGAATATTCAGTGGAATCCACTGACGGACTGACTGCAGCATGGGGCTTTGCCAGTGACTGCATACTGAAAAGGACAGACGGGGGGGAAAAAGGACAAAACAAAACCAACTCCAAAACACAAAAGCTAGGAAGCTACCAGGGCAGTGATCAAAAGTATTCTTATAAGATCATTGCTACCGGGCTCAGCCATCCTGGGGATAAAAAATGCTTCATGCAGATTAGCTATACTTAGGAAATGCAGTCAGTGTAAGCAAAGAAAAGGATGCAAGATTAAATTTTAGATGGCTCGTTAATATATTCATGCATACATTAATATGTCCTCTATATAACCCCAATTAATTTTGTAACTGCAAGAGAAAACTTCAGACTGCTGTTCCTGACATGTAACAAAGCCTCAGCCCCTCTCAGTCATCCACAGCTTTTAAAGAGCCTCTGAAATGCAGCATCTTTGCTCAGGAAGAGCAGTCTGTGCTGTGACACTGCCTCAACTCTTTGTCACACCTCAGCCACAGATATTAAAGTAAACTCAACCATTATTTTTTTTCTTCCCTATTTGAACTTCATCTCTATCATAGGGTTTTTCCCCAGTAAGAGGAATTAAGGGATCTCAGCAGCTCTGGAAAAATAAATGTGGTTTCTTGCCCCAGACAGATTATCCCCCCAAAACATCAGGAGCTACATTCACCAGGACTATCAGGCACAGTAATGCTGAAAACTGTAGCCACCAGCTTTCTCTGTGCAAACCTGGTTCTCTGGAAGCTAGGGGTATTTACATTGCCTGGGCAGAGGACTTCCTTGCAATTGCTCAAACCGGGTCTAGTGGAAGGTGTCCCTGCCTAAGGCAGGGGGTTGGAACTAAATCATCTGTAAGGTCCCTTTCAACCCAAACCATTCTGTGACTCTATGTTGCAATACAGCTACACAAGTCTGTGGAGTGTATTTCCTTATACTGTTTTCCAGCTCTAGGCAACAACATCTCAAGTTTATTTACAGGTCACACGACCCACTGCAACATCAGGAGAGTCTTGGACTTGGTTATTTTCACAGTATTCATGACCAGGGCATGACTTTGGTCTTTATATGAAGTCCACTATCAAAAAGAAAAAAGAAAAAAGCTATATAATATTTTGACCTTATTTATCCAAATTGTCTTCAGAACTCAATTTTTATTGAAGTCAATGTTAATTCATGAAATAAATAGCTCTTGCCTAATTTACATTTTTAGACACAAAAATTACTCTTTATGACAGTTTCCAGGAAGCTCAGGCTAATACATTTTTCACAAAATCATTAATCATCCAGGCTTATCCTCAGAGCCTCTTTCCCCATCTTTGTAAATTTGTCGGACAAGCACAGCAACCACTTGTAGCGAGGTCTGACACACCTGAACAGGGAAAGCTTCAGAGGTGGGGAAAAGCTGTTTCATTACAGACAGGAAAGGGCAAGTGACAGATACCAGAAGCCTTCACAGGAACAACCTTCTTGCACTGAGGATGAAAAGAAGAATGATGGACATTCAAGGGATACTACACACTCACTAGGAGATAGAACTTGGGAAAGAGAGACATCTGCCTTGGAGCAGAAACAAAACATCCTTCCCACACTAGATACAGAGAGTCTCAAAGAATCTTCTGGTCACTTGTGGTGTGAAGGGCTCTGCATTGGGTCCAGTCTTTTACTGATGATCTGGATGAGGGGACCAAGTGTAAATTTGCAGATGACACCAATGCGGGTGAGAGTGTTGATTTGCCGGAGGGTAGGAAGGCTCTGAAGGGGAAACTAGTCAGACTGGATTGATGGGCTGAGACCAACAGCATAAAGCTTTATAAGGTCCTACCCTTGGGACACAACAATCCGGCAGAGCTACAGAATGGGGGAAGAAAGGCTGGAAAGCTGCCCATTGGAAAAGGCTCTGGGGTGTTGGTCAGTGGCAGCTGAACCTGAGCCAGCAGTGCCCAGGTGCCAAGAAGGCCAATGGCATCCTGGCCTGGATCAGCACTGGTGTGGCCAGCAGGAGCAGGGCAGGGATTGTCCCCATGTACTCAGCACTGGTGAGGACACTCCTCCAATCCTGTGCTCAGAGCCCCTCACTGCAAGAAGGACATTGAGGGGCTGGAGAGTGTCCAGAGAAGGGAAATAGAGCTGGGGAAGGGTCTGGAGCACAAGCCTGATGAGGAACAGCTGAGGGAGCTGGGGGTGCTTAGCCTGGAGAAAAGGGGGCTCAGGAGGGACCTGATCACTCTCTACACCATTTGAAAGGAGGCCAAAGTGAGGTGCTGGTTGGCCTCTTCTCCCAGGCAACTGAACCTGTGGCACAGGAGATTCAGGTTGGATATCAGGATGAACTTCTTCATGAAAGGGTTGTTAAATATTGGAATGAACTTTCCAGGGAAGTGGTAGTCACCATCCCTGGAGCTGTTCAAGAAATGACTGGACTTGACCTTAGCACCATGGTCTAGTTGATAAGGTGCTGATCTGTGAGAGACTAGACTCCATGATCTCAGAGGTCTTCTCCAGCCTAAATGATTCAGTGATTCTATGACTCAAGTAATGGGTAAGACAGGGCTTCCTGCCATTTAAAAAAAAAAAATATAAAAAAATCTATGTGCTCTGGCATTGGGAGATGCAGCCCTCCTTCTGCAAAGCAATTTGTACAAATGCCAATTCATGGATAACCTTAACTTTGCAGACTGCTGAGCCCATTTGTTCCATGTGGAGGTGGTTTTTCTCCTCTCTCCACTGGAAAGTCATTCCATCAAGCCTGACTTTCTGCAAGCTGTCAGCAACCCAGCTGAGCTGCAGGACAACATCCTGGGACAGAAATAAAAGGAGTAATAGCCAGTGTGACCCCTTCCAGAAGACGAGGCTATGAAAGATGAGGTAATTGAAGATGATCATTACTGATCATTCTTGTTTGAAAATAACTTAGCTTAGGATACTTATTTACCTGGTTACTTGTTTTTGCTCGATTTCCACTGATGCTTACAGTTCAACCTGGCATTAAATTAGGAGATAGCTGGAATAGCCTGACATTTAAAATGTTCAGACAACCAAGGGGATGTGAGATCCTTACAAGGATTTTTACTTTTCAGCTTAACAAAGTGGAGTATATTGAAAAAAATAAATCCAACATCACAATAATACTAGAAAGGCTCATTTAGGACCCAGAGTTATTCATTTAATGAACACTGATTAGCTCTATTCTGGGAGGAAGGGGAAGAGGCACATATTTAATTTAGAGACAGAACTTGTGCCTCTGATTTTGAAATCTGTGTTGAATTCAGATTTCCCAAAACACCAGGGATTCACAAGGTACTTTTTACTGAATTAGTTCTTTCTTAGGCATCTAAGAAAATTCTCAACAGTTTATTATGAAGCTTTACAGATGCAGACCAAAGAATTCCGAGCTTACTACACCATCTCGTGTCAAACAAGGGGAAGTGCAAGAAGATTATTTTAAATTCCCTTTCCATTACAGTACAGACTTTTTTCCTTTAAGAGATTATTAAAAGGCAATTCCATCACCTCCATAAGTTGAAAAGAACATTCATTATCTTAATATGGCAACTCTAACAAAACTTCTGCAACACTAGCATTTTCCCAAATGTTAATACATCCACGTAACTGAAAACTTCCTTTACAACCTCAGTGTTTGACATTCAAAGTTGCTTAAGCTGTTGAAAATTTTATCTTTTGCACACTAATAAGCAGATCAACCTTTATCAGGAGTTTGAAACTTTCTAAAATTAAGTATTTTTCAGAACTAAGTTGCCTACATATGAAATGCTACAGGGAAGTAGAAAAGCAAAGTTAATGCAAAATACAATAAGGTGAAGAAGTGAAAAAGACATGGAAAATAAAAGAAAGTCTGGTTTGCAGCAAAACTGCTTTGCTCATTATGTTCTGAAAGGGAGTAATCTGGCTAGGGCATACTAGATTTTAGGTAGTTGGAAGATAAGAAAATCACGCCTACCTTCAATTTCAGAAAATCTATTCACATTTCCAAACAATATTTATCATAATCGGTATCTGTGTGTCTCAAAGAGATTTTCAGACTGTATGAGGACCACATTTCTTATTGTTCAGCACATGAACAAGTGCAAGGGTGTTGAAGGAAATAAGTTTTATGTTTTGGTTTCCAAAACAACTTCCTGAGGTAATCAATAATCATAGAATCATAGAATGGTTGGGTTGGAAGGCACCATCTTAAAGGCCTTCTAGTTCCAGCCCCCTTCCACGGACAGGGACACCTTCCACCAGACCAGTCTACTCAAAGCCCCATCCAGCCTGGCCTTGAATATTTCCAGCGATGGGGCATCCACAGCTCCTCTAGGAAAAATGTGCATCTGTCAGTGCCTCACTGCCCTCACAGTAAAGAATTTCTTCCTAATACCCAATCTAATAATCTAATAACAATGAGCTCCACTAGGGTGGAGCTTTCTGGAGTACATCAAGCCACACAATCTGAAATATGAAATGACTGCCAAATTCTTTAAGAATTTGTATACTTCAGAATTTCAGATGCATCTGTTCTATGCAAACGTGGCTCATATCAGGCATTTAGAATCATGGGTGTTAATAAAAATATGGCCTGAATGCTTCCATTCTGAGCGTCAGAAAATGTTTCAAGAATCCCTGGAACGTTTTACCTGGAGATGTACACAGGGGAATAGACAGGCCCATGATTTCTCTGCTTGAACTTCAATCATCCACAAAACCTCCCTCTGTAATGATGCAAGCCTGTTCTCAAACTGACAGGGTGGATTATGGATGCAAACTGAGATGTTCGCTGAGAGCTGGGGAGCAGGGTGATGCCAGCAAGCAGTCTACATGCACAGACAGGGTGTAGCACCTATGGCTTCCACAGATGGCTGTGAGCACTGGTCAGTTGTGAGGGCTGGAATCAGCCACCCCAAAGGGAAGTTTAGAACTGCATGATCTTGGCAGATTTCTTTCCAAATCAACAAAAATATATGGGAATAAGTAACTCTTTTATTCTGCCAAAGTCAAGTCACTTAGGAAAAGTGATATGATTAGGATGGACATGTGGCTTGGTCTTGGAACAACATTTTGGTTCCAAAGCATTTTAACTAGCTTATTTTTATGCTCAAACATTTTCTTTTAATGATATTATTTCAAAACAGATATTGGGTAATCATCCTGTCATCAGGGCATCGTGCAGCCACTAAACACAAAAGACTGCTTCAAAACCTGCTGGAGAGGTGCAGCCTGGTGCTGCAGTCCCTACAGAGAAATTCAGGCAGTAAACTGCAGCCACGCAGTGACTTAACCCCACCAAACCAGGCAGCCAATGTGCTTGCTGGCCTGGGTGAGTGGTCAGCTGGACAGTCCTAATGGGACACAGGATATGATGTGATCCCTGGCTTGGTGTTAAGGGAACTTCCCAGTCTGACCATTCACAGACTCTAACAGTCACAGTCCCAGCACCAGGAGCTGCACCAAATGCATTCCTCAGCACTTGGCACAAGCAGATGGATGACTTTCATGTACACATATTTTCCCTTTGCACTAAATGCTCTGACCTTTAACCAGAAAAGTGAGGCAGAATGAGTCAAAAGCTCTTGGTCAAGTTTCCTGACAGCGTTATCCTGCTGAAATTGCCAGTGTCATGAAATAGTAAAATTGCAGGCATTATTTTCCAGTTAATCTTTAAGAATCCAGTATTTTACATTTCCCTAGGAAGGTGTGCTACCTGCAGAGAAGCAGTTTTCACCATTATTCACTGCAGCCATGTTCACACAATACTGCTGTTCACACAGATGGCAGAATACTTAATGATATCAGGCTGTAGGTTGGAAAGTCTCTAATTCAAGACAATAACTGATTCTGACTAGATTTTGGAGTGTTCACAACACTATTTCTCAACTATGTGGAAATTACTGTGACCAAAATCTTCTAAACAGGGATTTCATTCAACTACCAACAGTAAAAGTGAATCCAAAGCAGGTGTTTCAGATAGGAAGGGCAACACAATGCCATGAGCTCTAGCAGAAGAATTCCTTCAGCATCCTGAGCTAATTCTCTGCTGAAGGTTAAAAGATGGGACATAGCAGGGGAAAGGAAGCAGGAACTTCAAAGCCATTTGAAGAGACAAACAGCTAAATTTAGATTAAATGGCAGGCAAGAGACTATTAAGAGGCAGATATAAGACACTGTGAATCTGAAGGAAAGAAGGGAAAGGGACAGAGTCAAAGACAAAAATCCTCATGCTGAAGGAAGAACTTGCAGGAGACACTGATTTCCAAGAGGAAATACTATACAGCTCCTGCTCTACCATCACTTCAGAAAACAGAAGCAGACAAAAACTTTGTCCTGTTACAAGAGCAAATAAGATAGGGAGGTATTTCAAGGCACTGTGGATGTCTGGGAATACCCTTCATTTTACAACAAGCTTTTTGACATCGTTGCTGCGCCCTCAGCTTAGATTATGTAGCCTTACTTGAAAGTCTCCAAATGTGAAGAATAATGTCTGGTTTTGATCTTCATGAACAAGAAACACCACTGTAATCACAATACTCAAGGAGTCCTAGAGGAACAGGGCTGTTTCATTTCCAGGCCAGAAATTGCTTGGTCTGTGATTTTTCCCTAATGCTAGATAGAGGCCTCATGAAGGTAATCCTTTCCAAATAACTAAAGTGATAGCCTCAGCACAAGATGATCTATCACTGCTTGGTACTGGTGACTTCTGCAGAAAAAGTTAGGTAAGTCACCCAGAAAATTGCTAAAACCTGAAAAGACAAACATCATACAAACTAAGCACAGGACCAACAAGAGCAGAGGACAAAGATTAATTTGCATGGCTATTGCACAAAGTCTCAATGAACACCAGCTATACTTACATCAATCTTTAATAATAAACACTTCCTTTCACTTGTAACCACACTGTAAACACTGTGCTAGGCAAGCAGTGCCCATTTCATAGGCTTTGAGCACCAGAGGGAGCAAAGCCCATCTGCCTTGTTTGCTGCTTAGATAATTGCTGGAATAAAAATATTACCCAGAACATCACCGTCTGTAGTAAGGAATATTATTCTTTTTTCTCCCCTACCCAGTCTTAGTAGAAACTAAAATAGAAAACCCATCATGCTAATCACTGCATCTATGCTCCTTCCACCAGAGAAGCTCTAGGAATATTTTCCAACCACTACATTCTTATAAAAACAAATGTAAATTTTCAGGAATGGATTCCTTTTTGGTGATTATATGGGTTCATCAGGAAAAGAAACATTTTTGCCCAACAAGATATATCAGAGGACACCAGACCTACATACAGCTAAAGCTTCTATATTTTATAAATAGTTGCCTTAGTTAACAGAAAGATATCGCTACAGCACTCTGAATTGCATCAAAACCCACAGAAAACTGCAAGTACTTGAGCAGCAAGGATATGAATAGAGGCAAATGAGCTCCCTTTTCAGACGTAACTTGTGAATTTGATATAGCTTTCTGAGAGAGGAAAAAACCTAGTTACGTTTACAGTATTTCTTTAAAAAATTCTGAACAAGGATCATCAGGAAGGGAAGTCTGCCATTTCAAAATCACCGTGATATTGAGGCTGAGAACCTGCATTATTCCTTTCACAATGTACAGAAAAACAGGCTAATTTGCCAGGAATTCTTTTTACTCGAGCAAAAGCCTCACTCAAAGCAGAAAGCTCACATCTCTACACAGTGCTCTGTCAACTAAACTGTCACCTGTTCCATTACAGAAAACCTTAAAGACCCATCACAAGAAAATCAATCTGCAATGATAGATTTCAGAAAGCAGCTTGTCTGTACAACAAAATAAGTTTCTCAGGCATTTCATGGTATGCATTTTCTCGTATTTGAGGATTAAAGGCATGAGCTGTATGGATCCTACCTTCAAAGGAGAAATGTGCGACTGTAAGACGTATCCATGGACATTCTCTATTTGAGACAAGTTCTTCTCTGACACATGAACAAGCTCTGGGCCTCTCACTTCGTGGGTTAAACGAGGCAAAGTATGGTCATGTGGAGCATCCTCATCTTGATAACGATATTTCTAGGAGAAGAAAACATCAAGAAAGAACAAATAAGCTTTTAGGAGGTATTTCCAATATTTTAATATAATTGTGGAATAACAAAAAAATTATGATACAGCAGACAATAATCATCGGATTTCCTAGTATGTTCTGGAGAGAATGAGTCATTCTTTTTTACCATTGTATCAAAGAGAGAGCTGTGGTATATGTCACTGATACACAAGACTTTCACCATCAAATAGACACTTGAGATGACACACTGATAATGAAGAAAAAGAGATGTCGATCAGCTAAGCTGTAGTGTCAGATCATGTTTCATATCCCTGTGTAGTAGGAAGTAGAGTTCTATAGCCCTTCTCTGCAAAATACTGGAGTTATTTTCCACCTGGCAGTGTGTACTCTGATGCTGGAGAGCACACACACACTTCCACAGAGGCACAGTCCCACAGAAGATTTCCCTGCAGTAAAGTTCTATGCTATACCCTTCTTTTCCATGGAGAGGCCACAGGAGGGGCTTGTCTGAGATCTCAAATGAAGCTTGTAATAACAAGGAATATAATCCTTAAAATTTAATTAAATTATCTGATCTGTTCTCCAGCCAGAATGCTGTGTAAAAAGGTGCCATCCCCTCAGTTGTGTCCTGCGGAGGGGGCTATTGGATAAAAGCCTAAGATTTATTTGTATGGCCATATAAGAAAAATAAGTCTGAAGGCCAGGTACAAGAACATCCCAAAGCAGACCTCTCTGCTGCTCATCCACTTCACTTTGACCACTCAGCTATGGAGTGTTATTTCATTTACTCATTCCTCCTAAGGAAACCACCCCAGTGTATTCCTGCCTTCAATCTTATGTATGGAAATGTTTCAGCAGTTGCCAGTTATTTTCAGAATACACATGTGACATGATTTATTCTCTTCTTCTTTTCTGGAATATGCCTGCAGCCCTTCACATATTCACTTTTCAGATAACATAACTAATGAATATATGAAATGACTGGCACCAGCTAAATATTATTTGGGCAAGAAGCCATCAGTCTAATACATAGTACTCCAGCCAATGTCACATTTAAGGCTTGGCACACAGGTTATTTAAGCCACAAGCAATCAATTATTTTTTTAATCGAGTGAGTACTCTTTCTAAAAAGACAACTCTTCCAAGACATCCTCTTTTAAGTGAGTCATTTGCAAAATGTAATTAGGAGAAATAGGAGCAGAATACCAGAGTCATCTCATTAACTCAGGAATGGGGGAAATGGAAATGTCCAGTGGACATCTTCTTAAGGAGAAAAGACAGCAATGACAGAAGCCATAAGAAGCTCTATCATAGAACATAGAACCATTCAGGTTGGAAAGGATTCTTAAGATCAGTGAGTCCAACCATCCAGCCCAGCACTGCCAAGTCCACCACTAAACTATGTCCCCAAGTGCCACATGTACACAACTTTGAAATACCTCCAGGGATGGTGAGTCAACCCCTTCCCAGGCAGAATGTTCCAATGTTTGAAAGCCATTTCAGTATCGAAATTTTTCCTAATGTCTAATCTAAATCTCTCCTGGCATAACATGAGGTAGTTCCCTCTCAACCTATCAGTTATTTGGCAAAGAGACCAACTCCCACCTCACTGCAGCCTCCTTTCAGACAGTTGTAGAGAGGGAGAAGGTCCCTCCTGAGCCAACTTTTCTCCAGGCTAAACACCCCCACTTCCCCAGCCACTCCTCATCAGACTTGTGCTCCAGACCCTTCCCCAGCTCTGTTGCCCTTCTCTGGACACACTCCAGCTCCTCAGTGTCTTTCTTGTAATGAAGGGCCCAAAACTGAACTCAGGATTTGCAGTGTGGCCTCACCATTGGTGACGACAAGGGGAAAATCATTGTCTTGGTCCTGCTGACATGTTGCAGAAACAAAAATCTATATACATATATATACACAGGCTTCCCACTTTTTCCAAGTTCCTGATCTGGGTGGATGTGGGAGGAGTGGAGTCCCTCCCACTGTAAGGACTGAGAGCTACACTGCAAAACAGGACTTGGAGATTCTTGTGGATGGTAAGCTGGACATAAGCAAACAATGAATGCCCAGCCCAGAAAGCTAGCCTCATCCTGGGCTGCATGAAAGAAGAGTGGCCAGCAGGTCAAGGGAAATGATTCTCCCCCTGCACTCTGATCTTGTGGCACCCCACCTGAAGCATTGCATCCAGCTCTGGGGTCCTCAGCACAAGAAAGACATTCCCTCCTCTGTACCTGTTACAGCAGATCCAGAAGAGGGTTACGAATAGGATCAGAGGGGGTTACGAATAGGATCAGAGGGATCGAGCACCTCTCCTACGAAGACAGGCTGAAAGAGCCTGGTTGTTCAGCCTAGAGAAGAGAAGGTCTCAGGGTGAGACCTTTCAGTACTTTAAGGATACTTATATAATGGAGGGGGAGGGATTGGGATTTTTTACATAGGCATGTAGTGACAGGATAAGGGGAAATGGTTTCAAACTGGAAGAGGTTTAGATTACGTATTAGGAAGAAATTCTTCCTCAGTGTGATGAAGCAGATGAAGCATTAGAATAGGGTGAAACTCCACAGGGAGTTTGTAGATGCCCCATCCTTGTAAGGGATGTTCGAGCCTAGGTTGGATGGGGCCCTAAGCAATTTCATTTAGTGGATGCCATATGCCATCCCTACCCTTGCAGGGGATTGAATCTTTAAGGTCCCTTCTAACCCAAACCATTTTATGATTCCATGATTTATTCTATGTTTTTATATTTCTTTATCTATTATTACTTTGACTCTATATAATTCATATATTATTATATATACATACATTCACGCACACATGTATATGTGTGTATATATATATATATATATATATTCTTTCCAGATAATTTCTGCAGTTTTACCCTACAAAAGTTATCTGGAAGCAGTGTGATGTGGCCTTACAGAGAGAACATCTCTGACCATCACTAAGTCCTTTCCCCATCACTGCACTGCAGTGCAGCTGTTGCATAAACAGGAGCCAAAGCCCAGAGGAAATTGATTCACCCTGAGCTCCGCGCTCCCAAAGAGAAGAACACTTGTGTGGATCTCCAGTGATAGACTTGCTTTATAATTTGAATTGATCTATTTATCCAAAAAATGCCAAGGATAGCTTCAGTAATATCCATGTTCACGTGTCATCAACTGAAAAGTTTACAGAACATATTTCCACTCTATTTGTCTTAGTCTCCCTCCTATCCCAAGCCCAGTCACTCCTTCTTCACAAAATATAAGCCTAGAGCATTTCTGGGTCAATCCTTCTATGGGTTTGCCTCATGTTCTTAGCACCAAACTCATTGATTTTCATACATCTTTCCTCCTACAGCATCTCTTCATTGAAATGCTTTCAGCTGTGAACCAAAACAGCTTGACACAGCAAAAATCCAGTGGTAAGGCTGAAAATACCAAATCAGAATTAAGACACTCTAGCAGAAATGCCTCATTCATCTCCATCATCCTGGTCTGATGGGGTCCTGCAAATGTCCTTGAAAAAAACCCATTCCCTAGAAACCTTTCTCTAAGGACTAATTCAAATTTCTGGAGGGAAAAGCATCATTGCACAGAAATGTTACTCTTCATTTGACAAAAGAACAGGTGGATGTCTTATGATAATTAAATTACAAATCAGTGCCTGCTGCTGACAGGGTATTGTACACTGCCAACTAGCACCAGATATTTAAAATCCTCTGTAATTACCTATAATGGGGTGTGGAGTGCGCCACTGTGAATTTTTAATATGAACGTTGCCTTTTTATAAGAGACCATTCTCTCTGCAGTGTGAGGTTATTGCAGCATCGCTGCTCCTCACATCATACTGTCTAAAGGAGTATTTCCAAGGCTGCCAAGGAGATCTCTTGTCAGCTGGACAGAACTTGACTACATGAACCCAGCAGGAGGTAATGGTCAAAAACCTTAAATTTCAACAAAGGCAGTTCTCAATTTACAATAGCCAGAGAACTGCACTGGCATGGAAATACAGATGTTCTTATGACCTACCTTTGACAAATTGACAGTGAATCAAGATAGTTTGGAATTTGTCATTCAATTTTGGGCCAAAGGGAATCAGTATTTTTACAGAAGTTTGTTGTTTATTTTTTCTATTTTGTTGTTTCCATCAGTTTGCAGAAAATGCAAATAGAACATTTCAATTCATATCAGGTCAAATTGACCTAAGCTGCTGAATGTGGCCCAGCTGGAGTTGCCATTCAAAAGCACATGTCCCTGCTTCTCTACACAGCTCTTTGGCTGAGCCACACATCACACATTCCTTCTGCTTGCAACAAGAGGACTGAAAAATGAGGGAGCTAAACATGTCAGAGGGGTCACAGACTCCACAATACCCTATGAAACAAGCAGCCAGTGAATCCTGATCTACAGAGATTCCTGACCAACTAGAAAACACCCTGAACGTCAAGAGACACATAAGCAAAAAGGTGACATTGCCAAACCTTCATAGCAGATACAGCTTATAGATGTTAATAATGGAAATATCACCACATACTATGACATAATAACCCATTCATGAGTGAACCCACTCCCAATCACTCTTCAAAGCCAGTGGCCAGTATATTATGTTTCATCTTGGGAAACAACAGCAATACTACCAGTTTTAGCTGTTACATATCAGCATTTCAAGTCTTGAATACAATTTCTGTTTTACAGTCCTTCTAACGAGGGGCCAGACTTCTGCGCCTTACAAGCTGTGATTCTTCATATAACCCATTTAACAGCGAGACCACACGGAAAGGAATTTCTGCAGAAAATTTCCCACATGAAACAATGACCTCCTACAGATCCAGTTGTCCCACTGCAATCTGGAAATAGGCAAGGTATGCAACTGGGTCCCAGTACTACCTTCTTCATTCTTTCTCACTTGCCTTTTTTCTCAAACCAGCACCTGAGCTACTTTGCAGCTCCCACGTAGGTTACCCCCATTGTTGGTCATCTGCTGGAACCTGGACATGGGAGCTACCTTTGAACAGGGCAAGCATCACCCACCTTCTGCATGAGAATAGGTCTAGGATTCAACACACTGGATTTTCTGAGAGAGGTTTTGGATGCTCCATCCCTGGAGGTGTTCAAGGCCAGGTTGGATGGGGCTCTGAGCAACCTGGTCTAGTGGAAAGTAGCCCTGCCCACGACAGGGGAGTTGGAGGTAGATAATCAATAAGGCTTCTTCCAACTCAAATCACTCTAGAATTCTGGGATTTTCTCTCGGTACTAGCAGCCAACAACAAAACATAATGGACTTGGTCCATTTAGACAAATGAGGAATCCACAAAATCCCACCAAAAAAATGTTAATGTCACCTTGTCCTACTTTGGTGCTTGGTATTTTCTTTGGTCTTCAGTATGTTGAATTTTACTGTTACTGCTCTCCAAAGGCAGCAAATTTCAATGTCATACCAATGAGCATCTTTGGAAAACAAACTTTACAATTTGTACACACAAATCATTGGGCATTCATCCAATCATGAGCAGAAATAATATTACTCATCCAACTGATTGCAAATGAGCAACACAGCTTGAATTCTGAATATTTGCAATCAATCTATAGAGTAAAAAGAGAAAAAAAATACTCCTCTCATTATATAAAATGGAAGAAATCACAATCTGCTTGCCAAGACTGTGGAAGTAGATTAGGAAGCTTAAATCATTGAATAATTATACTTATTGTGAATGACTTGCTCTTTTGCTTATCAAGTACATTTCCACCAAGCTTTTCACTATATCACAGCAATACCTTCCATCCAAGAAGCCCAAGAGCTTTACAAGTGGCAGTCAAGACTAATAACATCCTGTTGATGCGCATCATCTAAAGGTGAGTAAAATTAGGCACAGAAATGCAGCAACTTGTTCAAGGTCACTGAGAGAATCAGTTCATTAAGCAGTAGTAGAATTTAGGGGATTTTTCCAGTCTGCTCTTTTAGTACAAGATTTAGTGCACTTACACTGACTTTATTAGCAATGATAATTATTATTATTTAAACATAAAGCTGCAGGTTTGCTGATGCCATTGTAATTTCTTTTTAATGTTTTGGTCTCGTCTTTTCCTCATAAATGTTCCAGGGTAAAACAGTCTTTCTAAAGTCAGGACTTAGGTTCTTGTCTGTCTCAGTGTAATAGCTAGCAGTACTTTGGCTAATTTACAGTGTGCTATCTCTGAGAAACACATAGTGAATTTTAGAAGACAAAAGGTTTCCTCTAAGAGCCAAATTAGTTCACAGAAAGAACATTATCAGTGCTCAATACTGAGAATTTGCATGTATTTTCCATTTGGTACAACCAGAAGTTAATTTTCTTTTTTTTTAAGAGGAAGAAAAAAACCTATAATTTCTTATCTCAGTTTATTGAAAGCACCAGGTTTTTGCCCATAGCAGGGAGTATATGCTTAGCTTAAAAAAAAAAAAAAAAGGCAAGTATAATGCAGTGGAACAAATATGTTTTGCGGCATTCTCATAATCTTTTTTTTTAAACCCTAAAAGATTTTATTTTTCACGATGAAAAAGAAGTGAGATGGGCATTAGCTAAGTACCTCTTCATTTGATCAGCAGGAGGTAGTTGCACCTTTTCCTCACAAGATGGCACAGTAACCATCGAGTTAAAGCATAATCTCACTTTGAACTATGATATGTTGCAGGGGAAAAAATAAGTATTTATGCAATGTCATAAAACTTCAAACTATTATTATTTTGAACCGACTTGATATAAAATTATTTTTTAAAAAAAGACAGCAACCTTTCATAGTAAGCATACATAAAGAAGCAGTGATCATACATCAAGCTGGCAGATGGAAAAAGTTCAAACAGTTCACAAAAGTATCAAAAAATTACAAGCAAGTAGGAATCTATCAGTTTTTGTGAGCTTTGGAATGAACAAAACCACTATGTATCGACAAGATTGAGACTAGCCCAGAATGCTGCATTCCTCCAGGAATTCTAAATCCTAATTAAAACCGCCTGCATGCAAATCTGTACCATGAGGTATTCAGCTCCATATGCTGCATCACATTTTGGACCTGTTAACAGCATCAGTTCAGCCCTCTGGAGGCTGCTACTTGCTATCCAATAATTTAAAATAGATTTTTAACTTGAAGTGCCAATATACAAAAAGACATCCTAAGAGAGTGGCTTTGCTTGGATTAAATGGTGAACGTGGCTGCAGAGTACAAAAACCAGTAACAAGAAAAAAAGAAAATCCAGCTAATACTGATTGTTTATCTAAGGGGAGCAAAGGAAAGATGTGGGTGAAACTGTACCATTTATCAGCATCAGGCAGTAGCCACTTCTCTATCCTGCAATAACATCACTTTCTCACTCCTTTTTATAGTCTTCAACTATTCCACTCAAAGCAATTTTTTTCTGGTATGTCCATGTTCCCCAGGTTGCTGTAGGAGCCTTCCTGCCTCTGCAGTTCCTTTGTTTTCCCGTGCAGCCCTAGATCTACATCCCCATTGATTCTCTAATTCTGCTGCTGCAGTTCCCCAGCACAGAGGCACTGAGCCTCACAAATTCTCCTTTTCCACCCCTTGCCTACCCCAAAGAGCAGCTTCTGCCATGGGAGGGGACTGTGCTGTGGTTACAGCTGAGCATTTGGAGAGGCAGAGCTGGGAAACGCTGTGAGTTGCCATGTCTCAGTTTCCCTGCCAATAAGCCTGCAGTGGGAAAGCAGCCTGGCAAAACTGACACCCGAGGTTTACATCAGAAGAGTACAAAGTAATCATGGACTGCAATAAATAAATAATGTATTAGCATTGCCTGAAACAAAGGATAAAAGAGAAACAATAAAAAAAACACAGAACTAAAAGCTTCCCCCTCTTGTGTTTTCTGTACCAAAGATATATATTTTAATTTAGTCCAGCAGCACGTGACACAGCAGGCCATTTGTGTGTTGCAGCTGAAACCTTCCCTGGCTTCACACAGGAATTATGTGTCTGTAGGATTCCAGTATCACTTTCACAGAAACAGGTGGATTCTGCTGAAAGGCTCTATGAGGCAAAAGGATGCTCTCAAGCTAAGACAGGTGAATGCCATGGTGGATAACTGCTTTTATTCTTGCTTTTACCACAGAACTCTCACTCATTGCTAGGCTTTTCACAAGACATAACTTTCCACAGCTGTAGAACTGAGACATTCCTCACTTTAAAATGCCCTGCAAGCCACAGATGGCCAGTTTTTGCAGAAGTGCTGAGCATCAGCAGCTTTAGCTGAAATCAGTGAGGGCTGGGCTTTGTACAGCAGAAATACCATGGCATCCTGTGCCCTCAGTCACCTGCACACTAAAGAAGTTTTTCCTCATTTCTGCCTGTTGCCTCTTGTCCCATTGCTTGGCACTAGTGAGCAGAGCCTGGCTCCCTTCTCTTGACACCCTCCTTTCAGGTACTTCCATAAGGCCCCCTCAGTGTAACAGGAAAATCAATGAAATTAATAATGGAGCAGCTGGAACTGCTTGCATTAAATAATGCATGAAGACATATGTTGAATGTAAAATGCCATATGAAGTAGCAGTCCACGTACTGAAAGAAGCACAAAGCCCATGAAAACAAAAGTAACTGTGTAATTAAAAATGTAATAGAGTTGATGCATATTGTAATACTACATTACAATATATGGCCACAGAGGACCTGCAATAAAATTGCTTAGAGCATCTCAATTCTTGCATTTCCTAAATCTTAGTGGTTAACTTTATCACCCTGCCATCCTTTAACAGTTCTTTGAACACAAAGTATACACACACAAAAATATCTCATAAATTTTAATAGTGTTCCTGCTTCTTCTAGTGTGAAGAAGGTATAGAGATAAGTATTTTTCAGTATTTGTGGAAAGCTATCTTCTTAAATAAAAATACAAATACTTTATGTACATAAACTTGACAATCTCACTGTTGTCACCCTGATGAACCTAGACCATTAGCTCTGAAGAAAAAATTCTTTTTCTACAAAGCAATTTATGTTGGAGCTGAACAAGTTATTACTAGTCTCAAATATTCTTATCAGTTCCCTCTTTGAAAAGCTATGAATTTTTACCAACAAAAATACGGATTTAGTCCATTTTAACTAGATGTTCAATAAGCCAGCAAAAAACATCTGTGTCAGGTGCATATGCATGTGCTTGACACTTATAAGGGTTGAGTTAAACATTTCAATAGCAGGGCACTTACTGAAAAAACAGCTATGGGCTTTTGCATCTTAATCCTTCCACAGCGTTTCAATACGACATAATTGTGATAAAATAATCTACATTTTCAGATACTTTAATAAGCCCTGGTTACTGCACAAGCAGGCAAAATAGCTGTCATTGTAAACAGAAATCAGTACACAGAGAAACATCAAGATACTGCATTAACAAGGGAATATTTGCTTTACTGAGGCTACTGCAAAAACCCGTATTTCCATATTTCATCTCTCCACAGGAACCTAGTTCCTGATCTAGGGAGTTTGTGGTTCCAGGGGAAGCTCCTTCAGCTCAACGATCTGATGGTGACACATCTGGATAAAACTCCACCAGGTCAGGGGCTGGGCAGGAAGAGAGTTCCCCATTAAACTGCACAGCCTGCAGGTACACTGAGCTCAATGTAATGGAAAAATTGCTTGGGTTTACTTCCTCTGATGAATTTACCACTCCATGGGCCATACTTTACCTGAAATTATGAGGGAACATCCTATCATCACCTTTATTTATTCCATTTAAAAATAACTGACACCTGCATTTTCTGAAGTGCCAAGCAAGCTTCCTTTATTTTTCAAGTCCCATAAGGCTAAGCCTGAACCAAAGCAGTGAGTGGGTCATGGAGAATAGGACTCCAGGTAGCAAAGCAAAACTGCAGGAAAGCAATGGATATGTGCACAGATTTCCCCTATTTGTAGAACTGCTTTTAGACCACGGCATCTACAATTTGCCTTTGTCTTACTTGGATATGGAAGCATTTTTCACATTAGAGCTGAAGTGTGGGAACCAACCAGCACTTTGCCTGATGGATGAAGACAGCGATTCTCTGTTGTGGCTATTGTTATTTAGGGATCTCCTTCCATATTCATATTGAAAGAATAGACATACTTTTCATTTTTACGTGATTTAAGCATGCATATTTTAAAGAAGCTAACCGGGCTCTTAGTGTCTGCATACACAGACCAGAGTACATGCCTCAGTCATAGAATCATTAAGGTTGTGAAAGACCTCTATGATCATGAAGCCCAACCACGAACCCAGAACTGCCAAGTCTACCCCTAAACCATATCCCCAGCTGTCATATTCAGATGCCTTTGAACACTCCCAGGGATGGCAATTCCACCCCTTCACTTGGTAGCCTTTTTCCAGTGTGTGACCACCCTTTCTGTGAAGAATTTTTTCCTAGTATCTGATCTAAGCCTCTCCTGGAGCAACTTGAGGCTGTTTCCTCCAGTCTTGTCACTTGTTACTGGGGAGAAGAGACTGACCCACACCTCACTGCAACTTCCTTTATGGTAGTTGCAGAAAGTGATCAGACACTTGTTTTGTGTCATGTTATGGTGTATATTTGGCAGGGTTAGTAATGTCTAAAACGTTCTTTAGAGCTGAAAAATGCTATAAAAGTACAAATTTATATCTTGCATAGAGGACTCTCTGGGCATCAGACAATGATTTAGATGGAAATGTACTACCAGTCCATGAAAATCAAAATTCTACATGTCTTAACCTGGAGAACCTCAAACTTCATTGCTTTTAAAAGTTATCACCTGACTTTTCTGTTGGATACAACTGTTGCATGTCAACATTGCGTCTATCTACCTTTGTGCTAAATTCTACAGTATTTTGCACCTTTCTTGATTGTTTTTGGTGGGTTTGCAGTTGCAAAGAGCAGGGGAAGGCAAAGGAGAAGGCTGAATACTTTAGAAATTAGTAATGTTATCTCAGGAAATAAAAAAATTTCTTTCTGGCAGTCTGACCTTATCAATGTTGAAAGCCATCCCTCTTTGTGATAATGCTAGCTTAATTAAAAGGTTAAATCCCTCCTGTGCTGAATAAAAATTCCTATTTGAAAAAGTCTAGATAATGTAACAACTTTTTTTAAACTTCTTTGTGTTTTCAGCTGAAAAAAAGTAAGTTTCTTGTATAAAATAACAAAGAAAATAACATGTAAATTCTTTTGGTCCTAACAACTAGCTTTCAGAAAGGCTGGATAAATGACTGTCAGTTGAATAACAATGTCATGGTACATTTTCTGTGTTCTTAATTATTAGAAAATCAGGACAAAGTAAAACCCAACCAGGTTAAAATTAGATTCAGCCCAGATCATAAGGCAATCATGAGGCACTCTTAACTTTGAAATGAAAGACATTATCTTAAAATGATACCCAAAACAAAGCTCAGACAATCCCAAGCAAATAGCTTGGTCTAGACACAGCAGTTTTATTATTAGGCAGAGAGGGTTTTTAAAGTCCTGATCCAACAAATGGATTGATTGACTATATAAATAAATATTTTCCAGAACTTTATATGTGCAGTGGGCCAAATCTGCAACATCCATCTGGAAATACAGCCTATTTAAAGATATTATTCATTTTCCATCTTTTTTAGTGCTTGGCTGAGTTCTAAATGGAACACCAATGACTGATATTGCTGTTTGTTTTCTGATGAAGTAACAATCTAAACTCCCCAAAACAGAAGTTTTCCTGTAAAAATTGCATCATTTTCTTTACATAATGATACATACACCTCTATGAGAAAAGACAAGTTACTCTGCATTTTCTGTCAATCCTCTGCTACTCAGCTGATAATACCAACAAGGAAAATAATTTGTTGAGTCTGGAGCTGTGATTTTCTGCTGAGGTTCCTGGGAACCTGAGAGGTACAGTTCATTTTTATCTTGACAATGAGAAAGCAAGCATGACTTCCACTTGTTGTTGACCTTTGTTGCAGTTGGATCACAGATCTAAAAGTCAGTGCTATATATATAAAACATTATTCACATAAACTATCATGTAGAGTGGGAAAAACACATTTTACTATTTATAAAACATCCCTGCATGAGCAAAGTTCTGGCAACATTAATCACAATTGTGTGGATGCCTATCCACAGCAAGGAAAATGCACCATTTTGAGTGATTCATCTCATCGCTGCTGCTCTGGAAGCGGTGGGCTGCCCCTGAACGGAACTTGAACTACAAAAAAGCTGAGATAGTGGCACTGGCAAACCTCATTCAAAAGCTCCTCTGGCTGTCAGGCTTTGAGCTCAACAGTGGATGTGTGCTGTCCCCTGGGAGGTGTGTGTTTAGTTTTTGGTGTAGTGATTTTGTCCTAAATGCTACCTGACTAAACAGAAGTGAAAACTGCCTGTGTGGGAATTGCCACAACTTGTGAACATGTAACTAGATTAGACATTTAGATTACATCCTGGGAAGAAATTCTGATCTGTGAAGGTTGAGAGTTGCCCAGAGAAGCTGTGGATGTCCTGTCTTTGGAAGTGCTCAAAGCCAAATTGGACAGGGCTCTGAGTACCCGGGTCTAGTGCAAGATGTCTCTGCCCACGGTAGGGGGATTGGAAAAAGAAGACCTTCAATGTCACTTCCAACCCAATCATTCTATGATTCTATAATTTCAGCATTCTATGATTATTTTGCAAAATTTTTTTGGATACGAAAATATATTAAAAAAATTCTTCAACATCCTTGTACAAATTTCACGTGCTGAATAATCACGATGATCCCTTTCAATACCAGCCATTCTATGATTGCATCTGTAGTCTAGAAAGCAGAATCCAATTGCCAGTTATATTTTGGCCCTATAGATCCATGTTCTCAGACATATTTTTCAGCTTTATTAGCTTATTAAATTATGTCCTTTTTAGCTTTTCTAATTACCCAAGTAATGCTCACATGTTTCAGCAGAAAATGTTTTTAAGCCTTTCTTTTACAAGTGATTAACTAAAGTTATAAGATGCACATTAGCTCTCTGAACAAATGCAGGATGATATCTTACCTTTGAACTGACTGTCCTCTTTTGTAAAAAACCACTATTAGAACAGTGAAAGAGCTAGGAGTATAGGGTCTAAATACTTTGTCTTCTTGACCTTTCTGACTAGTAACTGTCATGGCACCACTGTGAAAATGTTTCCTTCGTTCCTTATTATACTGTAATTACAAAGCAATTCTGCAAAAATTTGTCTTAAACTTGATGGAAAAGACTCTGTGAAATACATTATGTTAACAGGACAAAGTCTATTCTTAAAGCTTCTGAAGTACTTTGTTGGAGCCAATGTTTTCAAAGTGAAGCTTATCCTATCATTGTACCAAAATTTCCAAGTGTTTCAGTTATTATGCTAATCACACGAAAATCAGCAATTCTCGAGTCCCTCCCACCTCACTAATTTTCTCACATCACTGTAGCTCATTCACAAGTGTTCGGCTCTCACCTGGAAAGAGGTCAGATGTTTGCATTTCCCAACACCCTTGCATCCCCCTCCTGACAACTCCCTGCATGCTCTCAGAGTTGACCTGCCTGATAAAATAATTTGAGCACCTGTGCTTCAGCAATACTAGTAGCCTTATATGCATAAGTGGCTACTCAGGTATTCTGGACCCATTCTGTTCCTTGTGCCAGCTTCAGAATGCTTCAGATTTTCAGTAGTACATTTATATAAAAAGCATTGACTTGGAACAGACTATAAATAGCACATATTTGCAGTTCTACACAAAAAACTGGAGCCTCTTTTCTGTATGCCATAAATCTGAAATTGTAAATGGTGCCATTGCCATGTTTCTTCTTTGAATTTATTTAAATATATACCAAAGTAAAAAAGGGTAGCCATTTCCTTCAAAATATGAATTCCTAAAGTGACTCTATAGCTGACATTTCTGTCATGTATTTGTTTATTTTTGTATGTCTGTTGCTTTTTACTAGGATATATCAGAAATCAGTATTTGGTTCTCATTAGTAGGATGTGGAATATATATTATTTGTTATCAGAAAGAAAGCGTATGCAGAAAAGTCCCAAAAGAGCATGAAAAGGATAAAAAACAAAACATATCCCAAGTGGAATAAATGCTAATATCTGCATTTATTTATACCACTACCCACAGGGGCTCCACATTAAATACTACTATTTCAATAACTGATTAAGCTGATTTCAAAATTAATTAAAAGAAGAATTTCCTTGAAAAAACAAACTACGGGAATTCAACATGTCATTCAATTGCTTTACTTTAACTGGAGTGCCAGTTTTTAAAATATTAAGATACACACAATTCAAAACAAAATTCAAATGAGGATTTGAAATACATGAATTTGCTTGCTATTATGATTTTAAATATTTTGAAGACAGTTAATGGAGATGGGGATATTCCTATGAATAATTTCCAAAAGGAAAAAGACTTTATCTGGTAATTTTAACTACCTTAGAGTTACATAAAATCACATAAGCAGCCAACATTATATATGTATTTACATAAATTTGATTTTCTGTTTTCTTGCTGTCCTCAAAAAAGAGCTTGCTTTATAAATATTTTCACCTAAAATCCCTGTAAAGGACTTATTTTAGACTACTGTATATTAAAATGATAGAAAAAGAAGGCTTAAAAGAGAGATGAATACTATTCATTAGACCTGCAGTTCAAGGAGGGATAACAATGTAATTTATTAGAGCTTTAGTATAACTGAAAAAAGCAGGCAAATATTTAGGCATACAGTCTAGGAAATTACATTTTTTCTATCTTTAGACATTCCTAATCTGAAATTTAAGTCTCAAGGAGAAAATTGTAAATAAAGCAAAACAAAATAAAAACAAGGAGTTCAGAGATGATGTTAAAACTCACGTTTCCCTTGGGGTTGAGGGAATTCATAGATATTCTAAAAGTGCAATTGCTTATTGCAGGGTTTATTGAAACTCTGTCTGATATCTTATGCAATCACTTATATTTCCAAGTTTCAAAAGAACTTCTAAGAGAGGCTAAATTATTTCTAAGTTAGTTAAGCCACCTGCAATTCATTAAGTGGAGAAATTCTGCACACACATTAAAATCTTAAGAATCACTCTTTCTCTTTTGCCTTAACACTTCCAGTGAAATGTGCTTCACAAAATTTGACAAGTCTAAGGTGAGATGCACAGGCTTAATAGCCAAGGGTTTGCACTCATTCCTTTGTGTGGGATGCTTTGCAAAGCCATCATAGAGCCCATTAATTTCAGTAACATAAAATATGCAGTGAATCCCATTCCCTCTCCCTTATAAATGGCTGTTTTAGCCGAGACCTAATAACAGAAGTGGCAAGCTGAATATTGATGGCAGATCTTTTCCTGCGGATATGCAGAAGCCACCAAAGGCTGAACTTTCTGCTCCTGCGGAAATTATGTTCTTAATTTCTTAGGGTTTGTTAAAAAATTCCCAGACAGTGCTGGGGGATTCAGTATTCCTGTTTGCCATCAGCATGCTTTTATTGAGTGATCACTGCTAATGGAGGGAGGTTTCCTGTGCTCCCAGCCCTTTTAACAACCCCCACAGATGAGTTATGTTGCTTTCAGCCCTGCTCCAGCCCTGCAGCAGCACCTGAAATGTCTCTAAGAGATGCAAAGATCACCAGGGAGAAGCAGACCTAGACAGGGAGGGGGAAAGGGAGACTCCTTTCCCATACCCCAGATAAAACAGGGAGTGAGGTTTGACCATTTTTAAGTTCTGCATCAGCGGTACAGACTACCGGGAGAGCTGGGGTTCAAGACCAGGCAGCAAAATAATACACGAAGTTCACAAACACATAAATGGCCAAGGAGAGTTCAAAAATGGAAAAAAAAAAATCACACTCAAGTACTTTTTCTTCTATATGATCCTTCATAAACAATGTATGATTTGGTGAGTAGATGGAGGAATTTGCAGCTCTTGGGAATACCAGTATATATAATAGCAGAGCAAGAGGAAAGCCAGGGGTTGTAGAATTGAAATATGACATCAATCTATGTTGAGACAGGATCAAAAGGAAATTAAATTAGCAATACTGAAAATGCTTTTGCCATAAGTATGAGGTGGGGAGATAATATGAAAAAATACCATTGATAGAAACACACATGGTCAGAGAGCTCCATCATCAGTGTGTATAATGTTGCCAAACCCAGAGGAGTAAGAGTCTCTCTCTCTTCACAGAAATAATAGGGCTCTGACATGCAGAAAAGGTTTACAAAGGAACTCTTGTTAGGGAATACATGCACACAAACATATATGAAAAATATTTTAAAATTTTAATAAAATTGTCAGTCTCAGCTTGCACTGAGACTGACACCTGTATGGACATCAGTATTAAACAGCACAGAAAAGGCTTTAAAGGAATATTACTATATTTATCTTAGTGAAAATGAAATTAAAAGTCACTGAGAATCTGACTGATGTAATATTTCTGTCTTTCTTGATAGTTTATAATTTCTTAGGCAGAGGGAAGACTACACTGCCATAGCAAAAATGGTTTCACAAAGACATTTGAAGTGTGCTCTATAATGAAGAAAAATGCTGTTATTACAGAACTTAAAGCACAGAACATGTGGTTTATTCAAAAGATGCCTATTAGCTGAGTGGGATCATAATGACTAAATGCACTAACTTTATTCATACAGAAAAATATTTCACTTTGCAGTGAAAGTTCCCTTATCAGTCTGGTAGTGACATTGCAAATTAACAGCACAAAGCGATGATTTTGTAACCAAATTTCCTTAAATTAAATAAAATAACATAAACAGGATCTACTTTTTACTTTATATCCATGACAGGTTTAAATCCACACCTATAATCCCAGTGCACGTTTCTGTTGCAAGGGTACTTTTTCAGTACACCAATACATGAATGGGGTTGACAGATTTCTAACTATTAACAGCAGCAATAGGATAAACATCCTTCTTTGGTAAGCAAATTGTTTGGCAGGAGAACCAGCCTCACCAAATTAAATGCTTTTTTAAAGAGATATTATTTCGATAAACATGCAACAATTGTGGGTCTTCTGTTTATGTTTTCCAGTAGAGGAAAAACTGGTATTTCTTAGGGGTCAGTCTGGACTAATCAACAGTATTTACACACTTTCCTCCTCATGTTCTCATAAAGACCAATCATATTTGCAAACGTAGGAACATTATGGAGCAGTTGTTTTCCATAACTTTATTTTATTGTTCTGTTTTCTATATTTTAACTTTATTTATCCCTTAAGCTAAGAAAATTTCAAAATATGAAAAAAACCCGAACCCTTCCATTTAAAACTAAAGCTTTTAGAGGAAACAAAATAAGACTACTATGAGACCTCATTGTTCTCTAACATCCTTCAGTTCTCCTCATTATCTCTGGATAACAAGCTATTTTCCAGTATCTCCTGTAGGCTGAAAAAATCTTGCTAATGCTCAGCAAATTAAAAGACCAAAGCTGCAGCCCCCAGAAAGTGCCATTAAATGCCTACAGCCATATCCCAGGCACTACTAGGTTAGCTTTACATTTCAAGTTACTGCAATTGTTAGTATCCAAAAAAATCTATAGCAATGCAAGGATATGAAACTAAGTCTCCAAATCATACATTAAAGCTTATTCACAGAAAATTCTCCACTCAAGCTCATGGGAGGAGAGAAATAAGGCCTCTAGCAGTCAAAACCCTAATTCCATGCAAAGGATCCAGAACCAAGTGGTTAAAAACAGGAATGTAGTCAGGCTCTTTTTAAGGAGGTACAAGAAATCAATAAAACAAAAAGAAGCTACTACAATGAAAAGTTATTGAAATTTTAAGCCTGTCTACACCAGTAAATACAACAGAAGAGCATCTTTGCCTGCAAACCTAAGCCCACCCGCTACACAACTCTGTGATTTATCCAACAGGGAACTGGCAAACGGATATTAAAAAGAAAAATCCATCACCATCTGCACACAAAGTGAAGCTGGTGTTTTAAGTTCCAATCAATGCATCTCCTTTTTTTCAAGTTCTATTTACACTTGCATTTGACACGAGTCTTCCTGGGGATATAATCATGGGCACTACACTGTAATTTGGAATGAGAACAAGGACATTACTAGCAAAGGGAACATGGGTGGGTTGCAGTTTACTTAAAATAAAATTGTAGGAAAAGGTCTCTAAGAAACTGTACTTAAAGCCTAAAGAAACAATGCAAGACCACAATTACATATTTTTCATGGTAATACCTAATATTTTGATATGGGCAACAGAAACTCTAGCTTCATTATTAAAAAATCACCAGGTAAAAGAAAACTTAGAGAAATAAGCAGCACAACTTTTTGTACATAATTTTCCTCCTTTTAAAGGAGTTTTGTGTGCCAAGAGGTGGGCCACAAAAATTGACTTCTATTTCATGTGCTGCAACATTTTAGAACCACACGGACCTGTGGAATTGGAAAAAAAAAAGAGAAGTGGGGAGGGTTAATGGACATTTTTCAGTCAGATGGGATTGCTAAGACATGCTGAGTATGAGGAAAAGGAAGTTTTCTTTGGAGGTGGTGCATGCAGCAAGGGATCTCACTGAGCATTTCAAGCAGCTACTTTTGTCCTTGGTGTGATGCTCTTGCACCCGCAGGCCACAAGTTTTGCCGCTCCCCTGAAAGCACAAACATCTACCAGCTGTTTCAAGATCTGAAAACCTAAGACTGAATCTGGCAGTCAAGCACACCACTGGGATGTTAGCAGAAATCTTACATGTGTATACATGGGAAGCAGAGGTTTGCAAAAGGCAGCCACGGGGCTTCAGATGAAAAGTTGTGTTGCTCAACATTCACAAGATTGGTCTTTAAAAATAGTATCAAAACAACTGTGGGGGAAAAAAGAAGAGACTTTTGGCTGTATATAAATGTGTGAAGGAAGGATTGTTTGATGAGTTTTCAAAAAATACATTTATTTTCTGGATGTTATTTGTCTGAAGTCAAGTGAAACCTATTTATCTTAACTTAAATGCATGTGGAAAGAAAGGAGGAAGAAAGACAGTGATAACAAAACTTGCATTAACTTTAGCCTGATTCACATTTACACAGAGGCTGTTACATACCATACTAGCTGTGTAAGGACTTTTTTAACTGGGGGGAAATGTGTCATTTTCACCCAGCGTAGCAACCCTTTATGGTGACAAAGGCAGGTTTAACGGTCTTAATGCAAATAGGAATGAAGTCAAGTATGAAACAAATAAAATTGAAGCTTTTCTCTCTGTGAAAGTTTTCTAACACACTTCCTGCAAAGTAAAGAACAAAATTTTTTTTATTCTTTGTTTCTCACAGACAATTCTGCAAGGTACAAGAAGAATTACACTGCTACCAAGCCTCTTTATATTTTACTGGATGTAAAAGCCATTCTGGAAAACATGTGGAAATAACTTCATTTTAAAATCTGCACAGTAGCAGCCTCTTCTCAAGGCTACTTGAAGAACCTCAACAAGACCTGGTATTTTCTTTCCCAAATTGTCAGTAACAACATGGGTTTTGAATCACTGTAACATCATTAATGTTTAGAAATACAATTCTGAGACAACAGTAGATGACAGCCTTTGGTTGTGAATTTGATGAAATTCCTATGAACTATTGTAGCTCCAACCACTGAGCCTCAGACCAGCAGTTCTGTCAGCTCCTATGAAATTTGCTGTAGCTGAAAGCATGGCCAAGGGATTCAGCTTATTATTAATAAATTCAAAATTAATTAATTAAATAGAGAAATAGATAGACATTCAAATATTTTTAAATGTTTTCTGTAGTCTTTTCACTAATCCAGCTAAAAGGACTTCATTTTAGAGGTCAGTTGTATCAGCCTCTTTTGTGAGAAAAAATAAACATATGGCATCCTATGTGGTGTTCACCTGCAAGGCAGGTGCTAGTAAAAACAAAAAACAAACAAACAAAAAACCAAAGAAACCCCCAGTTTTCTGAAAGTGGGAATCTTAGCTGTAGTCATGTGCCTGTACTGTCACTTCATAAATTTAAGTCTTTTACAATTAAAAAATAAATAATTGTCCCTTTTATTATTGTTACATCATCTTCAACATGTGAATTCGAAATTTTCAGAGAACGAAGTTTCTTTTTTCCCTGAAATTAATACTTTTTCTTAATTCTTAAATTTCTTCTTTAGATTTAACATACAGTTCTCACTGCTTAGTCAGAAATTCTCCAGATGTCACTCAGCAGTTCAGAATGGAATGAATGAGGGAAATTAGTTTTTCACTGAATAAAGGTTGAAAAGATATTATCCTGAAGCATGTTTTACAATATTGAAACATTAGAATGCTAACTGTTAAACTGAAAATATAGTAGCAAATTAAAAATGTTAGGAGAACTAAATAAATAACAATAAGAAACTACAGTACAAAAAAGAATGTAATCATGCCCCAAGGGAAAAGGTAATTAAAATGAGTATGTTCTTATAAAATGCTCTTGTCTCAAAGAAATTGTATTTTAAAAGAAAGGGGAATACTGACACAGATCTAAGACAGACTGTATTTGAAAAACAAAACTTTTACTGCTCAGCATAGATACAATATCTAGAAACACATACTTGCATTTGCACTGCCAGTTGCAAGAAAATGCTACTTGCTCCTAAGCTCCTTACTTGCTCTTACTTGTTCTAGTTTTCTAAACTCTGGCAAATCTGATCATTTTAACTCAGCCTATGGTCATTAGTAAAACCAGGACCTCATTTTTATAATGATGCACTGACAGAGGTGAACTGATCCTCTTTCAAATTAAAAGAAAACCCAGCACTTTTGAAATGACCTAAAATCTACTCACATCAGGGGAAGGACTTTCATTTCTTCAGACTTTTACCCAGAAAAATGGTCAGCAAAGAAGAAATAGAGCTACTGGACTTGGTGCACTGAAGAGGTAAAATGTGGCACAGAGATACTTTAAGTACCTTTTTTTGCCTTTACAGTAATGATGCTTGAGAAATGCAGCTGCCAGGGCCCTAAAAGCACTAATCTTCAGAAATGTGTAGTAAAACCCCTACCTGGGTACAACCTGAATTCAGCTGGTGAAAACTCTGGACACATGTCCCAGATATTCAACATTGCTCTCTACAGACATGCACCTCAACTACTCAGCCTTTATCTCTGAAATCTTTCTTGATTCAGATCCAGTACAATGAGAAAACAGCTTAAGCTCCTAAGATATTGGTGATGGACAAAAAAGCCAGTACACCCTTAGCACAACAGATTTGTCCCTCACATGAGGAAAACTATTTCTCCAATCACAGAGTTATAGAATCATAGATTGGTCTGGGTTGGAAGGGACTCCAAAGATCATCTAGCTCCAACTTTTCTGCCATGGGCAGGAACACTCACCACCTGCCCAGATTGCTCAGAACCCCATCCAGCCCAGCCTAAAACACCTGCAAGGATGGAGCCTCCATAACCTCTCTTAGCAACCTATCCAAGTGCCTTGCCACTCTCACAGCAAAGAACTTCCTCCTTGTATATACTCTAAATGTACTCTCTCTTAGCTTGAATCCATTCTCCCTTGTCCTGTCACTACATGCTTTTGTACAAAGTCCCTCTCCCGCTTTCTTGCAGGCTTCCTTCACGTACTGGAAGGATGCAAAGCCTCTCTTTTCCAGGCTGAACAAACCCAACTCTCTTGGTCCTTCCTCATAGTTGAGAGGTGCTCTGTCCCTCTAATCAGCTTGGTGAAGGCCTTTGGACTTACTCCAACATGTCCAAGTCCTTCCTGTGCTGGGGACCCCAGAGCTGGACACAGCACTCCAGGTGGGGTCTCACCAGAGTGGAGCAGAGGGGCAGAATCTCCTCCCTGGTCCAGCTGGCCATGCTGCCTTGGATGCAGCCCAGGACAGGATTGGCTTTCTGGGCTGTGAGTGCCTATGGCTGGCTCATGTCCCACCTCTCAAACACCAGCACCCCCAATCCTTCACATGGGGCTGTGCTGAACTCTTCATTCCCCAGCCTGGGCTGATAACCAGGGTTGCTTGCACCTGATCTTGTTAAATCTCATGAGATTTCCATGGGCCACTTCTAGAGCTTGTCCTGGTCCCTCTGGACGTCATCCCATCCTTCAGGAGTATCAACAGCACCGCTCAGCTTGGTGTCATCTGCAAATTTGCTGAGAGTGCACTCAATCCCTATGGCTTTCTTGAATGAAAGATATTCAACTACTTCCTGTAATATCTAGGATTTCAAACAAACCTATAGGTAGTACTTTCCTGGTAAAGACACACAATCCAGCAAAACAAATATATTCACATTGTATAAAAAGCCACATATACTATTTCCTTTGAAGAAAGTAAGGCAAGAACCACACGCTAGTAGCCACTAAGGAAAAAGGAAAAGCCATAATTATATTTATATTCCAAAATTAGGTGAAAGAAGTAATCAAACACTGGAACAGGTTTCTCAGAGAGGTGGTGGATGCCTCAGCCCAGAAAATACTCAAGGTCATGTTTGAATGGGACTCTGAGCAACTACATGTAGTGTGAAATGCTCCTGCTCATTGCAAGGAGCAGGACTATATGACCTTTAAAGGTCCCTTCCAACACAAAGTATTCCATGTTTCTATTCTAGGAGGCAATTTTTAATCTTTGGAGCTCTCTGAGAATGTTCTAGAGTTTACCTTTAATTAAAAGAGGGCACTTTCCTACTTCATTCTACATAAATTATTCACATGAGCTCTGTATCTCAGTGATAGCACATTAACATCTCTCTTATTCTATATAATTGCTGTACATAGGTAATCAGAATACATTATGTTGCAGAGATAATTATGGCAGTGCTTTCTGTTGTTATGAGATGCTGGGAGCCGCAGCAGTGTGTTTTTGTAACACACTGCATTTCATATGGATGGGGAGGAAATTGTCAAGAATTTCCCATGGCTCTGTATTTTTGACAAATCTATAACTCCAGCAAAAAGATTCTGTCACTAACCTTTCTTTTCCAGGGGCTAAGTAGTGCTATCAAAATCTACTGTATTTAGAAAAATGTTTCCTCATTTTGTGGATTTAAGCAACACTGCTTAAACACATTTTGTGGCCCATGTGTTATTATTTTAAGGAGTAATTCACAAGAGAGCCCCTTTATCAGTGTACACACATGTACTATTGTTATAAACCACTAGGAGTAGAGGGGAAATTTGAATTCATAGATTTAATACTCAGAAACACAGATTTTCCTATTCACATGCTTGTATGTTATGTAGATTATTTAAAGTTTTCTTCCCTTCCCAGAGACAAAATTTTATAACAAACAGTTATGTGCCCAACAATGGAAGGAGTTCTACTAGCTCCAGTTTTCCTTTCATTTGAAAAGTTCAGATGGAAAAAATCCATCAGAAATGCTGCATTCCATACTGGTGCACATACTAGCAGGTATCACCCTAATTTACACAGCATTTCCTCATTTTTTTTTCCAGTGCCAACTTTTTTTTCTGTGAGATAGACTGTTTTCACCAATATGCAATTAACAGGAAATTAAAGCTGGTATGTGAATTTGCCACCAGTTTACAACAACCTGCAACTAAAGGATTAATTTCACCCTTGTCTATTGTGATATATTCTATTGCTATGAACTTCTATCAAGTATTTCCTGGTAAAAGCCAATGAGAAACATCTCACAGGTCTTGTACTCTATCTTAGCAGTAAAAGTTGCTTTTAATACATCCAGTATTTAAATGTATCAAAGCTTATTATTTTCCCGACATGCATGCATTAATATGCATACATTAAATACTTTCTGTTTAGTGAGAAATGGCTAAGAATCTATTAAATGGGCAAATAATAGAGCACATGATGCCTAAACCAAATAATTATATTAAATATGTTTTTAATTATCTGTTTCCATTTATGGTGAGGAGGACCTCTTTAGAATTACAGTAGCTTTGGTGATTGATTGGGTTTCCTTTGGAAATCTATCAGAAGGTTTCCTAGAGCTAAAAAATTAAAATCCTCAGGCAGCACTTTACAAAGTATGTAGGCATCTCGTATCTGCCTGAGTTTTAGACACTTCCCTTGCAAAGCATGACTGCACTTGCATTTTAAGAGGAAAAACAACCATCAAAAATAGAAAAAAAACACCTTTATACTTTATATATTAAATACTCTCAATGTAAGTTGCTTGATTTTTTTTGTCATGACCCAGCATTTTATGAACATTTTCTGGTGGTTGTAGATTTATCTATAAAGTTTTGTGCTCATTAGATACCCTATATTTTCCACTAGCTTTAAGGTTCAGCATCAGGTGCAGAAACGGACCCTATTCTGTTAATATCTGGGGTTTATTTCTTATGTTTTCAAAGACTAGGAATCAAAAATTAGCATTTCTCACTCCAAGAGGAAATGGAAGGGTAATAACAATGGTGAGGATAGATTTCTTACTGATTCAATAACTGAAAATGCAAAAATGTTTTGCATGTTATGTATTTGTGACCTTGAAAGTCATAGCTTGAAGCCAATATATTTGTTTGGGTTCACCACACAGACTTGATCTGTTGAAGGACTGACTCATGACATTAAGGTGTGATGAGTATATAAAGACCACTTGCTATGGAATTCAGAAGACTACAGAGGTTATAAAGAAGACTAATTTATGGCTGATGTAACTGGACTAGGGCTGGAAGCCTTCTGACATCATCTGCCATTGTAGCTAGACTACAAGAATATATTAAAAAGAGTTGGCAGTGATAAAAAAGCCAAAAAATAATTTGATTGGTTTTTGCTTTCATTTCAACAAAAAATGGTTTGGAAAAAAAAAAATAAACTTGACAAACTGTGCTTTACTAAATGCTCTCACCTCCCTTCACAGAATAAGCCATGGTGATCAAGCCAGTGCATTTTTACTTTAACTGTTTTTCATGCATTTCTTTCCTATGAAGAGACCATCAGACCAAATACGCAATTGCTTTTACTAAAAAATGACAGTATCCATTTTTATCCAAATCTGAAAATGGCCAAGTGTGAGTATGACATTGTTGCAATGTACTGATGTCTGCAAGTTAAATAAACATATAATGACTTAATATTGCTAATCTGCATTTAAATCTTACCACGGTAAATAACATGAACCAATTTTGTCATTCTAGCAGTATACTTCAGACTCACTTCCATTTAACTTTTTAGACTTAATCAGAACTGTTTGCTACAGCGCTTTTTGCATATTAAATATTGTGATTTTTCAACTGAGCATGCAGATAATTTCTATGCACATTACTACAAAAATGGAAAAAGTGATTTTTTTAAAAATTATCTTCACTGGTTTTATACTTCTACTCCTTTTATATCTGGGGTCCTAACATAAGAAGAGCATGGACCTCTTGGAGTGAATCATAAAGATGCTCTACAAACTGGAGCACCTCTGCAACAGAAGACAGGCTGAGAGAGCAGGGGCTGTTCACTATGGAGAAAGGAAGGTCTGGGAGACCTTACTGAAGCCTTTCGAAGGAGCTTATAGGGAAATGGGGACAAATGTTTCAGTAAGGGTGGTAGCAACAGGACAAGCAGTAATGGCTTGAAATTAGAGGATTGTAGATTCAGATTGTAGATTCAGGATAGAAGGAGGAATTTTTTTATGGTAAGAGTGGTAAAATATTGGCACAGGTTGCCCAAAGTGGTGGCGGGCACTCCATCCCTGGAAATATTCAAAGTCACATTGGATGGGACTGAGCAACCTGATTTAGTTGAAGATGTCCCTGCTCATCAGAAACAGGAGAGTTGGAATAGATGTCCCTTAAAAGTCCCTTCAAACCCAAACCATTATAGGATCCTACAATTCTATTAATTCCTCTATGACTCCATGTGATGAGGTCAATTGGTGTAAAACTGAGGTTAGACTGTTGCAAGGGACATGAGCGGATTAGTCCCAGATGTTAAATAATAAGTATTACAACAAATCCTCATACAGTTAATCCTAAAGGGTCACTGTAGTAGTGTTGTCATCATATTGCAAAAGTTTCATACCTTCTCAGTGATTTCTCACGGTCAACTCCTCACAGCACTGACTCCTTTACAGCACACCCAAAAAACTCCAACTCTCTCCCCAACCAGCTACCTCACTCTTTTGTAGCACTCTTCTTCTTATTGGACACAGCTGTGGCCTATTAAGGACAGGCCTGTTCCTAATCTTTGGTGATTAGTACAGCTGCAACTCCTCAGGTGTGAGATTGCTTTCTACACTACCTTTATTTTCTTACATTCCATCCCTCCACATAGTAGTGCAAAACAAGGCTATTCATATCTTCACAGCCACTTCAGGAGCACAGCTCAATGTGTTACCACAACAATTTGCTTTTACACATCTGAATAGTAAGTGAATTCTTTCGGGTTTATCAATACATTGGAGTAATTGCATTGCCATAATATCAGCTAGAAAAGAATTGCCAGCATAATTTTTTGCCAGAACTTTGCAATGCTAGCATTTCTTGACTAGAGGAAACAAGACAGCAAAACGTGTAAGAATCCATTAGATTTCTCCCGTTTCATGGAAGAGCTTGGAGGATGCATTCTGGAGGACAGACTCCAACCATTCCTCTTGACTTTGCAGCACAACCACGTGTGGGATTTATGGCCTGCTAGAGGGATGGGGGAAAGCTCTGGCTCTCTGGATAACCTGCTGACAACCTTGGGGGTGCCCTTGTGCCACCAGTGCCCTCCTGTTCTCCCTCCCAATTCCCCAGAGGCAGTTTGGAGGTGCTCTGTATCATGCTTGCCATGTCCCATAGACACAAAAATGCTGTCCCTTATGGAGGGGAAGTGTTACACAAGAGTTCACAGAGTTCTATGAAGCTTTTTGAGAAACTTTTGATGACAACCCATAGGCTGTAAAGGGTGGAATGCTGCAGACCTGAAGATAGAACACTACCATACATGTGTTAATGTGAGTGAGTAGAGAACAGAAACCATTCCGGTGGCAAAGCTGTGGCACAGAGATGTGGTGGAGGGGTCAGGTTTGCTCCCCAGACAACAGTAGCTTCATGCACCACATGCAGAACTCTGTCTTTCCATGTAGCTTGGAGTCTGGCATAATTTCAGTTATAAAAGCACTATGGCCAGTAAAAAAAAAAAATTTAAAAAAAGGGCAATTTATGAGGATAAGCTGCCAAATAGAACTTGAAAATTCATGGGTTTATAGCAAAAAAAAAAAGTGATTTCTCAACTGATTATTAAATTGATAAGTTTAACTAGGCTATTAATCTACCAGCTGTGAAGCTTTTTCAGCAATGCCTGATCTAATCTATCTCACTTCTCCTACAAATGTGACATGACTATACTCACTGGATGAATAGTTACTTGCTCACTCATTTCTGTCTCTTGAAAACTACTTCACTCCTCTAGCAAATTGAAACCAATATGGACAGATCCTTATAAAGCAGAGAGTTACAAAAAGACCTCATCAAAACTGAGTAAAAATAAACTAGCTACCAATTCCTTCCATGAAAGCTAAAGATGTAACAAAAAAGTTTGAATATCCAAAGTTATCCAAGGTCAAAGTCTTCCTTTAAGCTTGATTCAGACTGTTGGATTTGGGTTCTGTTCAGATTTGTGTGAAACTATGTACCTATGAGCCACAATGCTCTGGCAGTAAAATGAAATTAAGTGTCCATCTGGCTTAGCTTGGGCTATTATTTCTTGCTAATAAAACTCCTCTCAGCAGAGAGCTGATCATTCTCATTTGCCATAGTTGCTTTCTGACAGATGCACAAAATTTCTGAGCTCTGCTGATCACCTTTGAGTCCTTCCCAAATCAAACCAACAGTAAATTAAGCTCTAAGTGTATGTACAAAGTAGATGTGTTACACTTTGGGTGGAATGCAATGTTTATCAATGATAAATCTCAGAAAAAATAAAGGTTTTCTGAGGTTATAGTGATGATTACAACACCTTTTCCCTACACCATGAGCACAATAGGCAGATTATGCATGAGAAGTGAGAGGCAAAGAGTGTAAAAGAGAAGACAAAGTAGCATGAAAAGCCTCTTGTCATCACATCATCATACTACATGGGAATCTGAAACTGTGAAAGAGGCCATGCCTATTGGCACCTTCCAAAAGTCTTCTCCATTGCCTCAGCAGCTCAGGTTTGTCCTGGATGCTGTCATGTCCCACTCCCTCATGGAGAAACAGGTCTGACACAGTGTATGCCTCACAGGCAGCACCCTGCCCCGGGATCATGAAATCCTCTGTCTCCACCACGGCAGCAAACTGCTAAGAAATTCTGCCTTTACAACAGGCAACACTATTTTAAAAACCATGCCAATTAAAGGCCTAAAATAGAACACATGATGATGATTTTAAAGCTCAACAAAACAAATCAAGCACATCATAAATTGCAGATGCTAAAATACATAAATTACAGTGGAAGGTATCTACAATCCTCTCTGTTAAGAAGGCAGGATGCATAGCCTACACAGTGAATAAAATATTCTAAAGCATTTAATTCATACAGAATACAAGATTGGCTCAGGGCAAAAGTTTAAGGTATCTAAACACATAAAATCTTTTGAAGTGTTGTTTCTTTATAAAGCCTGACCCAGGGAAGATCGTATTTTAAAATAAAACTCCAGACAACCAGTATTCAATTTCTTTAAAGGTTATATAAGGCAAGTCAGCTAGAATGGAAATCTGATGAAAGCAAAATATTTTGTTGTAGTTTAACCCTAGCCAGCAACTAAGCCCCACAGAATGGCTTGATCATCCCCACCCCAGTGGAACAGGAGAGAGAATAGGAAGAGTAAATGAGAGAAAATTTGTGGGTTGAAACAGACAGCTTACATAGGATAGGAAAAAAAATATAGTATTACCTATAACAATAATAAATTTGAATATGCAAAACAAGTGATGCACAATGCTATTGCTCACCACTCACCAGCATCCAGCCAGTGCCCAGCAGCAGTCCTCCAGCCAGCTTTCCCCCACGGTTTACATACTGAGCATGTCACTATATGTTAGGAAATATCCCTTGGGTCAATTGGGGTCAACTGTCCTGCCTGTGTCCCCTCCCAACTCCTTGTGCCTCCCCAGCCTCCTCACTGGCAGGGCATGAGAAACTGAAAAGTCCTTGATCTACTGTAAACATGACTTAGCAACAACTAAAAGCATCAGTGTGTTATCGACATTAGTCTCAACCTAAATCCAAAACACAGCACTGTTCCAGCTTCCAGGAAGAAAATAACTTCTACACCAGCTGAAACCAGGAGATGTTTATACAAGAGGAATTTTAAGAGCTAGAACGCAAAACATAAAATTTGTATTTAATCGCTCATTGTCGCAGATCTATAAAACTCACTGAAAAGCCTGAAAGGTTCTATTGAAGTAGATTAAATTTTAAATCAAGTGCATACACAGCTACTGAAAAAGTAATGCATAAAACATAATGAGAATAGGTATCACCAGGACTAAAATCTAAACTGCATTTTGATGTATAAATTCATAGACTAAGCATGATTTAAAAAACCCAACAAAAACACAAAACAAAAACTGGAAGTCCAAACTAGCTACTAGATTCAAATGTTGCCCCGAAATTGTTACAACAGATGACTACGTCTGTGGATCTCTGTTTTCTCTTATTGCCTATGTCTGGTTTTAAATATTGATTTGAAAGCTAAAGCTGAATGTACTTACACAACACAATAAAATGTTCACTTGTAGCATTGTGAGCAATTTAATCCTGACAAAGAAAAATTTAGGCTACCAGTTTGCTAGCCTAAGGATAATTTCATTTCAATGGAGGAACTAACTCCCCATTAACTTACATATTACTTAACTACAGTCAGGATTTAACTATTTAACAGGTTTTTTGTATTCTTCACTTGGAAGGGCAGTTCTCCACTGAGCAAATGGAAATTGTAGATCTGTTACCCCTTCTTCAATTATAGGAAAGGACAAAGGTGGGGGGGAAAAAAAGTAAGATTGATCAAAGTTGGAGGACAATGAAAATACAACCAATATTTAAGTTTTGTTTTTGGAAACAGGTACCACCTCCACAAATATGCTTAAATTAACCGTAAATAGAATATGTACACAGAGAGAGTCAAGGGCAAGAACAAAGTTTCAAAATTTGATATCTCACCACCAGTTTACTTGTAGAATCACAACAAAGATGGATTAGAAAATATCAGGTAAATGAATGGCTTTATGAGCCAAGCAAAACCAGGCATCCCCTGGTAAAGGCATTTCTATTTTACCTCGCCAAAAATACCAGAATACAAATTAAGATAAAGCTTTAACAGATAATATATGTATTAAAAAATGCAGTTATTGCAGAGATGAAGTGAGCTCAAGATTTTTCCACCGTTAATGGAATAAACACACATTTAGGCAAAAATATGGAACTTTGTTGACTCAGATATATTTAAATCAAGTGCACCAGATTTCTCTTTATCTCTGTTCTTTGAGGAATGCAATATGTAATCCTTACATGAATGGCTCTTCAAAAATCCTTTCCAGCAAGTTACTCTTTAGAATTCAGAGTATTCTGTGGTGCTCTATTTGTACCAGTTATGAATTTTAGGAGCCTGGCGATGGCTTATCTTAACAGTCCAAAACTGTTAACAGGCATGCTGACAGGCTGTCAGTTCCAAATGGTACTGGCACCACAGGATTCCTGGAGTCTCTGAATCAAACTCTGATTTCAGCTGTACTAACTTTATCCTCTATGAGTCAGTTTTTTCGGGGGTAGTCACTCTTAGGAGTCATGAGTATTAATTTAAAGAGTCACAACACTGTTGTTGATTTGGTGTTGCAACACCTCAGCCTTCCAGTGACTACAGATAAATACTGCAAAGATAAATTACAGCAATCTGTGCTCTGAATGGGACATGAAGTGGCAGGACCCTTACTTCGTTCAACTCTTTCACTGCTGCCAGTCTGAAAGAGTGAACATGCAGCTCTGAGTGTCACAAAATGTATGATTCTGTCTCTATATTTTATCCACTGACTATTGGAAAATCATAAGTTAAAGTGCTTTTAATTTTAAGATGAGTGTCATAATTTTAGATTTTAAAAAATGAAACTGTTGAAGTTTCAAAAGATGAAAGAAATGGTGAGAAAAACCAGAAAAATATAGTCAGAGGCATCCATCCAATGCTGTGACACCCAGGACATCATTTACTTGGCATTGAAAAAAAGAACTTTTATAGGACATAATGATTTAACTATAAAAAGAACTCTAGTGTAAACATTCTGAGATAAGAAAGAATAACTGCACCTTCCATCATATTGATGATCAATCTATACAGCCATGTGTGATATTTTACTGAAATTATTATGCGGCATATGGCAAGGAGTCATTGCAACTTTTTTTTCAATTGTTACACAGATTTTACCATTTTTCTTTTTGAACAGGAAGAATATGTTACATTATTTAGGCTTCATGGAAAAGTACTATTTGTTTGTACTGTTGTAAAGAACTAAGAAAAAAGGTCATGGGGGAAAAAGGAAGTAATAGTAAGTCAAGAGGAAGAAGAAGAAAATTTCAGTGAAGAGATCAACTGTCTTTCCTAAGCCACACATGAAAAAAACTCATACTAATTTCCAGTATGAAACATGCCTGAACACATAAGACTACTAACTAATACGATTGCTAACACTGGAATTAGTTATGTCCTGATCAGACTTCCTAGAAAGAATGGACTGCCATGAATTGTTTTAATAAGTATGTACAAAGTCTGAAAGGATAAAGATGGCTTGTCTAGAATTCTTTTTTATATGTCTAGTCATCACAGCATTCTATGAAAATAGCATTACGTGGGATGAAGAAAGACTTGAAGAAACTGCAGCATTACTAGAAGTTGTAGGCGAGAAAATTTGGAGGAGATTATTAATTTTCTGAGGAACGTGAAAGTCCTGTCACATATGTGTGTGAGCATCTAATACATAAAGGCACAAAGCTGCAGATTGCAAGACCAGTGCCCCAGGTACAGCCTCTGGTCATCGTGGGGATGAAAATGAATTTTTTGGGAAATTAAATCGGTATGGGCATGGGAGTGTGGACATTAGGACCCCCTGATTTTATAGTTATGGACTGCTGTGGGCATTGTTTAAGCCTGGGGATATTTGTTGTCTAAGGTACAATGGTTTTTGGGTTACCCGCTTCACATATGTGGCGAGTCTGTGTCACAATCAGCCAAGGCACTATGCTGATACAGGGGTCATCACTAACCTTAACCCCTAACCCTGTGCAGTAGCAGGTGATAGCAGACTGCTTTCCTGGCATCCTCCACCCACCCAGCCTAGACTTACTCTACAGTTGCCACCTCCTGGCTTGTAACCTCTCCCAGGACCCTCGTGCCCATCAGCTGCCCATGCACAGGGCTGATGTCACTATCATTCTTGACAATATAAAATTTGACACGCAGTGCATGGTCATGCTGATTGGTCACAGATCTGACAGCTTCCAAAACAGCGGAGATGGAAAAGGTTCTGGAAAAAACTTAGCTCTGTTGGTTGGGGTTCATGACTGTCCCAGAGAATGGCACATCGCCCTGGGCATGTTTAGGCTCCATTTCGAAATTACATTCCCAGCTTCTTTCTATTCACCTTTGGTCAAATACAGTCTGTCCCTTAGATGTTTTATGCAGGAGATTTTTAAAAATATATTTAGAGTGTATGTAGACCAGACTTTCTTTTCTCAATGCATCAGGAAAAGGGAAGTACCCCAATGAGATTGCAATGCCAGCCACCTCCTTAAAATGTTCTATATTAAATTGACTATTAAATCAAAAATACCATGCTTTGCCAATGAGTTATTAAACGTCTGAAAAAGTGCATGACATTTTAAGGAAGCCGTTACAGACAAAACCACACTGTACCTCATATTTCAAAGATCTTTTAAAAAAGACCAATTGTTCTGTCAGCTTCATTGTGGAAATCCAGAGCAACTCTGCCTATTTCTCTGAGGCTATTGCTGGGCCCCTCACTGGGGCTGGTTGAGCTGATTAGAGTCTACAGGAGCCCCCTGTTGAACCCAACAAGGACTGAATTTCAGCTGTAGCTTAGTACAAAGTTATTGGGTTGGTCAGGCAAGGACCTAAGGCTTTGTCCCCACACAAGGACAGAACTAGCCAGTGATACCCTATCCTTATTAGTGCATGTTAATTTTTGGTCCTGCTAACCAATACGAAGTCAGAGTATGGCAATGATCTCTATTTCCCTTCCCTCTGCAGATGCTGCAATTAGTTTCCCCACCTGCCTCCCACTGCTCTCAGCCACGTTTTCTGGAACGTCACTACAGCAGTTGCCTCCCCTGTCTCGCGCCTCTTTTGTTCTGAGAAACATCACATTTCTGGCAAATTATTGACATCATAGCTGGGTGCCCAAGAGGTGATGGTTCTGTTGGATAGGATACATTATAGCTTGAACAAAAATACTGATACATGCTTGTCTTTGCTAAAGTCCTAGAAAATGTCTCTCTACATCTGACCTACTGTACCTAAACATCAATAAACTTGATTAAATTTTCTTTTCTCAGACTGAAAATCTGTGTAACTGCTTGGAGATGTTGATTTTACACCAAGGGTTTTTTCCCCTTTTATGTCTTAACGGCTTTGGGCCTTCAGTAGTTTTAAACCACATATTACAACAAAGAGCAAGTATATGCAAAGATAACTCACTGGAGTTTATGTACAATCTCCAAAAAAATAAGGTAAAATAATTGTAAAGGCCAGTAAAACAGTATCACTCTTGAATGTACACTCCCTGTTAATTCCATAGTGAGATGTCACAAATAGTCAGCAATATCTCTCATTCTATGCGGCTCATTCAGTTTCTCCAAATGCACAGAAGTGGTCTATAAAATGTCCTAGAATGCATATTATTAGCCTTATATAAGAAATACTGGGGGCTTTTTTCCACAAAAATGAGCGCAACAGGAAAATGGAGTACACTAAAAATAATTTTTCAATTGAAAATTGAGGTCCAAAGTATAAAAAAAATATTTCCAGAATTATAAAAGTGAGGATTTTGCTTAGAAATATTTCTATAACTAAATATCAAAATATAAACATGTAAAAATTAAAAAGAAAGTATTTTTTCAGAGCACTGGAAGCTTTCAGACCTTTGCTTCTTGAAATAATTGAAGAGCAGATAGAGTTAGCAGATTCATTCTTCACATGAATCTGAATAGGTATGAGATCCTGTCATTAAACTTAGATTTAATGAGTCAAAAAGTGTGGTAAGAGTCAGAAATATTGGGTTGCTTCTCAGATTAAAATATGTTGATTCTTCCTATTCTTTGGTCATTTTAATATTCTTAAGTAAGCACCTTAAAATTAAATTAAAAGCAGGACAGCAGTCACTGCCCCAAGTCAATTTGGCATCATATATATCCACTTTCTCTTCCTAGAGATTGTGTTGAAATAATCTGTCACATCCTCTAGGGCGTATTTTCTTTTCTTGGTATTTTTCCATTCAGTCACTATCAGAGTTCATTGCTGTTGAGCAATCTAAAATAATTTTGAAATAAACATGGTTTAAACTAAGCTGGTCTGAATGATACTTCGTTCTCAAAAATTAAACAAAAACAAAGAAAACAACAAAACAACTTTTTTCCACAATCACGTGTGAACAGCCACAATCTTTTCTTTCTACTCTTTGAACTACCAACCACAGAACAACAAAGCAAAATAATTTCTTTTACAAAACTGAATTGAAATACTTTTAAAAATCTCTTAAATATTCAAGGACAGCCAACCTACGGTATGTGAACTGAATCAAAGCCATTAGAAAGACCCCTACACCTCGTTGTTCTCTTTTCTCTGTAGCACTGGAGGAAAGCAAACTACATCATACAGAAAAGAAATCTGCACACAATGGTCAGTTCATCAAGGTGTGTAGCACCACATTCTAGCTTTAATTAACTGAGGCAACCAGAAGGTTTGGCAATTTTAATGTCTAAAAAAACTCCTCCAAAAGTATGCTTTCATCACGGGTCTGTGTGGATCAGAATGCTATTTTTCATAAATATCCCTCTTGATGCTGCTCTCAAATTTAAGTTAGAAGAGATTAAAACAGAATACGTCTAATTTGCAGGGAAAAAACCACAAACAAATGCAAAAATCCAGATTGCTGTTTCCAGGGTTTTACATGAAAAGTTTTGGAAAAGATTTTCCTTGAAACTCTTCTCATTGAAATAGGAACCAAAATATTTTAAACTCCACCAAGCCTGACAGAGTTCAAGAAGCATTTGGACAACACTCTCCGGCACATGGTATGAACCTTGGGGCTGTTTCATGCAGGGCCAGGATTTAGACTTGATGATCCTGACAGGTCCATTCCAACTTGGGATACCCTGTGATTCTATGAAATTGTCTACATGCATGCCTATCAGCAAGCAGGAGTCACATCAGAAGGTTTGCCCTAGTGGGTAAGTGTGGGAAAGTTGATGTATCTGGAATATAATGTTTAATATTAAACATCAGATTCCAGATACAATAAAAAAAGGTGCACTTCTAACAGCAAATATTGAGAAACTAAAGCATTCTTGCGTTATGGAAGAAGCAAGTTGGCCAGAGTTATATGACTGAGAAAAAGTGATGCAGCAGCTGGGGCAGCTGAAATTTTTGGTTATGGGAAAAGAAACTTCTGAGTTTATCTTGTTCTTGGATAATTTATCTTAATGCAATTTTCTCAAGTGCTTTCTAACAGACACTGTCATTCCTGGAAATTACAGTCAAGAAAATTGCTGCTTTAACAATTCAGCCAATTTCTGAAGTCTTCTAGTGATTGAGCTACCTGCTGATTGACTACTGATCACTCCAGCTCTTACAGTTTAATGCATCTGTGGCCATAATGGCCCTACAGAGACATCGCTCCAGGTCCTCTCGCTGGGTCAGCATGGAGAGAGAGGTGACTCAGCAGCCAAGTCAAGAGACACAATCCACTGTGTTCTTGATGGATGTTTTGCCTTCCACAGCGTCTAGTGCTGTGCTGGAGATGAAGCTGTGTTCCTGGGATATTAAAGGCAAAGTCAGCTACACTCAATTGATCACAGAGTTCACCCACAGATTTAAAATATAGAGTGATAGAGATTTAGGGGATACTGCATGTAAATATATCTGGTATTCATATACTTGCTAAGGAGGCAAAACCATCTACTTAGGTCACCTTAAGGTACACCTGGAAAGAGCTTGGTCATCTTCATAAGAAAGGAAACATGCCAAAAATCCAAGTCTTGAAGGCTCTGGAACCTGACTTTTCAAGGTTGTGATGGCTAGGTAGCAAAGCAGAGTGGCAATTTCATTGGCCCCTCCTTCACTCCTTCCACACCAAATCTCCTAGTCTCTTTACAGAAAGTTCTGATAATAATGCAGATAAAAGTCAATAACAACTCCTTGTGTCTTTCACCTACAGTTTGCAGAAGTGGTGAAGAAATAAAGGAATTAGGTTTTACTTATATTTAGCAGCTTTTAACAGAGGTGCAATGAATCATCAGCTGCATTTCAGGAGAGAGTATCTGAAGTGCAAATATCAAGGTGCAACTTCTGACACTTCAAATTTTAATCAGGGCAGGAGGTGTTATTTTTTTTTATTATTGTTCTTCTAAGCTGTGTTGAGATTAGAGGAATGCTGCATAGAATGATTGTTTCAGAACTTTGCCCCAAGGTCTTGCTTCTCAGCTGAAATCTTTTTAAGTCTCCTTTGCCATTAACAGGAACTCTAAGTCCAGTATTAAAACAATGAAAAAGTCACTAAAATGTTTCTAGAGGAAAAGAAAGTTTAACTAGGAAGGCACGAACACATCTTGGTCTAAGGCAGCCTCTTGCAAAGTCTTCAAAATTCTTGAAAGAATGAAAACTCTCATTACCATCGCCATTTGCCTAAGGCCAGCCTAACTCAGTAATTATAAGTAATGCTCATTGCATTTATATAGAGCTGACACCAACACTGTGCAGTTTCAGTACAAAGTGCAGCAAAGATTCTCCTTTTCTAAAAGTGCTTGTTTGTTGCAGTGCTAATTCAACTTCTCCAATTCTATAGGTTAAGCACATACAGTCAGAACTTATTTAAGATAACTTAATATTAAAACAGTTACAAGGGGGAGAAAGCAAAAACTGTAGGATTCCCACCAGGAATAATTTAGCTTTTTGTGCAGACCCCTAAGGGTATAAATTAACAGTCAGCTCCAGTTTCTGTAAAATAGCACCCAATGGTCAATATGCTGAAAAAAAAATTATATTAGTTTCTGAAATCTGTACGTGATGTCATGTCTTAAGGTAAATTCAGAATAGAATTTGTAGATCACTTGTTTTCAGTTAATTGCACTAATGAACTGCTGACAATATGAAATTAAATAGTAGTATGAATGTTACATAAATAGCTGTTCAAGGACATTTATGATCTTTTCCTATGTCTACAAAAGACAAACTAAACACACACTAGAATAACATTGACTTTTATTTTTTTTTTTTCCAAAATTTTAGTTTTGGGAAAAAAACTATAAAATAATTTCATAGAATCATACAATATCCTGACTTGGAAAGGACGACCTAGGATAATTGAAAACCAACTCCTGTCCTTCACAGGACACCCCAAGAGTCACACCATGTGCCTGAGAGCATTGTCCAAATGCTTCTTGAATTCTGTCAGGCTGGTGCTGTGACCGTTGGCCTGAGAAGCCTGTTCCAGTGCCCAACCACGCAAGGGTCAGGAACCTTTTTCTAATACCCAACCTAATCCTCCCCTGACTCAGCTTCCTAGAGTCCCTTTGGGTCCTGTCATGAGTCAAAAAAAGGAAGAGATTGGTGTGGGCCCCTCCACCTCTATTCAAAAATTACTTGGAGACCCTGATGAGGTCTCTGCTCAGTTTGCTCCTTCCCTGGCTAAGCAGACCAAGTGGCTTCACCTGCTCCTTGTATGGCTCACTCTCTGTAAACTCTGTGAGATAAGAAAACCCTGTATATAACAGAAATACTTTTTGTTTGTCTGGAAACAACATGAAGCATCTGCATCGTTATCTGCATGGCAATAAAAGAAAAATAACTTTTCATTCAGGGGTAACAACATCAACATTTTCTATTATCATCAATAAGTACTGAAAAGTTTCCCACAGATGTACGATTTCCTATACTGGTTTAACTAATGGAGGATTACAATACACAAAAGTCATTGTATTAATAACAATAATAATGTAATTGTGCACCTCCCAAATAAAGCAGTACCCAGAGGTATTCATACTCATTTCTGCAGATTTTATACCAATGTTGTGACTGTTTCCATCACATGGCAACCATGGGACTCATCTGGCTATTGTGTTACAGTACTGTGTGTCCCACAAGAAAGATGCTGGAACAACTTCAATGGTGGTCCAAAAACATGATGAGTGGCTCAGAGCACACAATACAGAGGTTGAGAGAGGAGTTTGAACAGCCTGGAGAAAATAGAATTCAGTGGACAAAAAGTATAACAGGGGTGGTCAAGCAATGGAACGGGTCACCTGGAGAGGTTGTGAAGTCTCCCTCTTTGGAGATATTCAGCACTAGACTGGACAAAGCTTTGGACAACGTCATCTAACTTAGACTGAATCTAATTTCAGAATTCAAAGTTGTTTCTACTTTGACTGGACATTGCACCAGGCAACCTCCAGAGATCAATTTCGACCTAAATTTTTACACAATGATAGAATTTTTCAGAGAAGAATTTTAATATTTCCTTTTAGCCTGAAGGACTATACTTTCAGCCAAGGAAAAAAAAATCATTGTCAGTGGAATTTAAAACCTGAAAATATTTCCAACTTTCACACATTATCCCTTCTTTTCTTTAAAGATGCATTTCTACAACTGTATCACTGGGAATGATATTTTCATAGCACAGAAAAATATTCATAAAACCCAAAAAGTTTTATGATAAAATAATTACAGAGGAAAAAATGAAAGCCTTTTCACTTCAGGCATTTTTCTGAGTCACTGGAAATACTGGTATTCAATTTTTTCAACAGTCCTACCAAAATGAGGAAACAATGAAAGATTATTTGTATAAATTATATCCTGCGAGGATTAATATAAAATGTAAACCCAAGAAAAAGACTCCTGCAGAAAGAGATGCTTTTATGAATTAAGTTTTACAGATTGTTATAACAGTCAGTGAACTCCATTTCTGAACACAAGAGCAAATTAATGAGCATGCAGGTCTTGCACCATTGCTTTTCAGGAAAGCCAAGATCTCCTCAGAGAAACAGTGGCAAGTCTTATATTTGTAAAACAGATGAAACACTTCCCTTAACTCCCAGATGTCCCAAATCCAGATTTCTATCCATGAACTGGTGTAGAAGGAAGAGTGTTATCATGACCTACACAAGCTCTTTTCATTTATTGGCCAGTGCCCATTGTATGCTGAAGGTTGTTCAGGGCAGCCTGTAGATGTTGGGGTCCTTCAGACATAGGTGGGGACTTGTACTACACCAGTTCTGATGGGCAGGACAGATCCTGACATGCCAGGCAGCAGTCACTGACTCCTGGGAAAGAGTAAGCTGCAAGCAGAAAATATGAGCAGCTGCAAGTAGAAAATAAATCTACTTACAGGAAAGAACAAGAGAAGAGTCTTAATGCAATATCCATGTAGTTGCAATCTAAGGTGAGCCCTGTGTTCTCTTTTGCCCTGGAGCTAGAGAGCCTTGCTGAGCTACCAAAATCTCATTAGTGACCAACAGTACAAATAAACAACATCTGCTGCACTTCAGCCAAAACCTCTCTTTTTCAGGTTACAAAGGCTGCCCTCCTTCATGCAGGCAACATTTTAATGCTAACCACTTCCAGGACAGAACATAACCTCAGTCCTTGTTACACATGGTTTAATGGTTTTTTTATGTTTATCTCTTCATTTCTTCCGCCTGATGGTGAAAGAAAACCAAAAGCTATCTGAACTCCTGGACACTGAGCTTGGCATGACATTAATGACGTGACGTTTATGGAGAACCTCCAGAAGCATCGGCCAGATGAGTGCAGTGCGATATGGGAATGGTCTCAGGAAAAACCCAAGCTGCAGGGAGAGGAAGAGGGTGATGGCAGTCCTAGAATCTCAGGACTCCCTCCATGATTTCCCAACACTGGGCAAATCCATGTCTGAGGTGGTGACATTTAGCTCTGTCTGCCACAAAGCTCTTAGCTTGAGTTTCCATGCACTCAGCCTGCTGTCAGTGCAATGCCTGGAGCTCTGTCATGTGGGAAGAAGCAGCTCATTGCAGTGGGAAAATAATTTCCATATCTCCAGAAGCCAGCATTTCCCATGCCACAGGGAAGGACATTAGCCATATCTGTTCCATTCATTATTCTAAATAACGTAGAAATGAAAGGAGCTTAATACCCAGAATCCCTTTTTTACAATTACTGCCATTTCAATTGCCCAGTAAATGCCATTTTCTCTAGGTTGTTGCAGCCAAAGAAATTGAAAAAATAATATGTAAAATAGACATTTCTGTTTAATATGTGTTTAAATTAGAAAAAACATCCTCATCTAAAAATAGTGTAACAAGTCCGTAATGGCAAAAACAGTGATGAAAAGAAAACAGCATTTACTGATGTTTTGTTTCATTGTCTTTTCCTGCAGTCATGATGAATATAAATCCTCCTTTAAAAGGAAAAAAATCTTAAATCATCATCTATTTCCATTAGCTGGGGAAATCAGAAAAAAAATGAAATTGCTATGGAATAAAAGAGTCCAGATTCAAAGCAGAATATTAAGGAACAGGGTAAAAAGGAACTCTGAGTTTTGTGTTTTAATATATTCATTGTAATTTAGAAAAAAAAGGGACTTTATTTGAAATGCTGTAAATCAAATGCATCCAAGTCAAACAGCTGCTTTTTTAGCTCAAAACACACTGAAGAGAGACAGAAGGTGGATAGCTGATGTCAAATGCTGCTGGCATTTTGTCACATTTATAAGTCTTAATTTACATATATGAACCTACTTGCACTTCATAGGTGTGGAGGTCAATTATTGCAAGCATAATTACCAGCTTAGTGCCAAAATTTGTTAAGCTATTAAGGCAAAATGAAGACTAGAAAAAACAGAGCATGATAACTAGATGCTCTATTAAGGGATGAGTAATAAAATCTTGGATCTTAAAATCTTGGCTCGTTTAGAATATTGTTGGTTCCAAGAAAAAAAAAATTATTTGACTTAATAAAATCAGAAGTAGTTGAAATTACAGAATTCTGTAGCATAAAAGAAAAGGTGCATGAAGATCATATAAATTAGTACGAAACAAGATTAAAGTTCATGTTTCACAAAGAGAAACTGGCATACATCTCCCAATAGCCAGAGAATGAGTGGGGGGACTTTTAGGAGCTGCTTTTCAGCACCTGCAAGGAGGTAACCAAGAGGACAAAGCCAAACTCTTTTCCCAGATGCTTCGTGGGAGAACAGACAACAGTCATCCACTGAATTGGGGGAGGTTCCATCTGGACCTCAGAAGGGGGAAAATAACTTACTATGGAGTTGATTAAGAACTATGAAGTTAATTAAGACCAGAGTCCAGTGAGGTTGAGGGATCTCAGCTCTTGGAGGTTTTCAGGATGTAACTGTGCAACCCTGCTCTGATTTCAGTGTTGACCCTGTTTTGAAGAACAGGTTGTACAAAGACCTCACAAGGTTCCTTCCACTTCAGCAGTTTTGTGGCACATATGGTGATGAGAAAAAATAAAAACCAAGGTGGAAATTTCAGTATTGAAAGAAAGTAGATGTATACTATGTGTCTGTCTTTAAAATAGAAGCACTACCAGTATTTATAGTCACAACCTCTCAGAAATGGTAAATAAGCTCTGTGCTTGAAAGAGGAATAAAAATCAAAGGTCTGCATCTGAGATGCTGATTGAGAAGTGGGCGTTTAGGCAAATTAATTCCCATATATTCATAATATAACCATATTATTGTTATTGACTTTTAAAAGTCCTTAAAAGCCATTAAAATCTTACAGACTGAGAGAAAACATGAATAATAAGTGATTTAAAAAGCACTTTATTTTTTAAAGAAATCAAGTAAAGCTGAATTTATGTCTGAATAGCTTTCCAACTCAAAGCCCCTTCACAAATTCAAAATTAAATTATGCATAAAATCTTGGTTTTGCAACAGTGGAAGAATCTTTAAACATATTTCACATATTAAGTAACCTCTCCCTGGCACTCAACTCAGTTATTTTGGGCAACAGGATCTACCTGTGTTGGGAAATAAGGAATCCCTTATGACAAAACACAACAGTTTTGTCATAAGCATGACATTATAAGAGGATGTCAGAAGTATAAAGACTGATGTAATGAAATAAAAAGGGTATTGCTCACAAGCCAAGGAAATCAATGAATCACTATGCTTTGGTGTTTTCAGAACACAAAACATAACGGAGCAAGGCTGAAAGTCTGGATGAATCAAGTGGAGAGGTGTCTGTTCTGTACAAATTAATTCCATTTTTAGCAGTTGCTGCTTTGACTCCAGTGTCACCCGGACTCATAGAACAGAAAAACTGAAGATGCCTTGTTGCCCCTGGCAGTTCTGAGAGAAAGGCCAAAGTATATTTTTGTACAACAGGCCTTCAAAACCTTTTTCAGAGAATCCAGAGAAAGAACATGAGTTACAAGAGCAGTTGAAAATCTTAATAGAGTTCACACATTCTACTGTAAGAGAGACTAAGATATGCATTTTCTGCCCAAACATCACTTTTTCAAGTAAACAAACTCTGTACATCTTCTGTCCAGAAAGACCATCCGAACAGCTGAACTGGTTAATTATTTTAATAGAGAAGTAAAATTAGTAATTAGTATGTGTTACCTTCCAAATGAAAAAAAAAATTGACCTCTAAACATACATTAATAGTATTATACTCAGATAGTTATAACCACTAAAAAAGTCCATGTTCAGACACTTTCCAGCTAAAATGACAGTTCCCTATATATTCTTATATTAAGCAACTAATAAAATATTTTCAAATTGAGTTATAATTCTACCACATTATGGGTGCAGCTGATGTTGAGATAAGGAGTTATTAGGAACCTTTAGGAAAGTCATAATGGAATATGAAAGCTGCAACAGCAACTCTGTGAGGGATCATAAGAACCCTGTTGCTATAACTGGTCCTTCTTCAGAAATTTAGAAAAAAGCCCATTGATAGAAAAGGAAAATTCTCAGTTGAACAGAAACTAAAGAAAACTGTTGCTAACTGTTTGCCCCAGATTTCATGGAAAGCAGGTCTTCCTAAACCTGTTTGCATCATCTGTTGAGCATATGACTTTGACTGACAAAGAAAACTGTCACATGTAAAATATTCAGGCTTCTGAAAGGCTATTGCATATGAAGCAGCTAGAAAGTCAGCACTACTAAATAGCATTAAAGCATAGATTTAACAAAGAACTGACTAGATGATAAATGAAAAGAGTGGTCAACAGTGGAGCAACATTATTTAAATGAAAATGTCTCTAATGTAGATTTGTAGCTGTAGCAGCACATCCTGCACTACTGAACCATTTCATGAAATCTTTTGAGATACATAACGGTGCTTCTGATGAAAATTTTGGGTGACATAAGGACTGCTCAAGTTAGGAATTCTGATGGCTGAGTTGTAGATATCCATTCCCTTTAAAATGACAGGATTCCCTGAACAAATAAATGTGCCTGCTTTGTAAATATCTTTAGAAATCTGGCTCACTGTAAAAGCCACCTGTTTTTTTGTTTTTTGCCAAAGGACAGAAATAGGCACTTTTAGATTCTTATACTAGTTCAGGTAAGTAACATCTTAAAAGTGCCTATTTCTCACCTCTGATCCTAAAGAAAACACAGGCTCAATCAAGAAAGTAGTTGAAATTACTTCTGTCCTTTTTTTTTTTTTCTTAGTACAAGTAAGTTACATATTTAGAACTAAAGAACATAAGTCTGCAGGAAAAGGGGTTGAGTATTGGAAAACAGGGACTCCAGAAATAATGGAAGGCTTGTGACAGGTGAGCACAGAAACTCCTACCACATGTATGAAACATTAAAACCACGACAAACCAGACATGACCTGACAACATGCTCTTGCAGCTCAGAAAGCCAAACCTGTCCTGGGCTGCATCCAAGGCAGCACGGGCAGCAGGGTGATGGAGGGGATTCTTCCCTTTTCTCTGCTCTGGTGAGACACCACCTGCAGTGGCATCCTACTCTGGCATTTCAACACAAGAAGGATGCAGACCTGTTGGAGTGGGTCCAGAGGAGGCCATAAGGATGATCAGAGGGATGGAGCACCTCTGTAAGGAGGACAAGCTGAGAGAGCTGGGGCTATTAATTCTTGATAGGAGACAACTTTTGGCGGATCTTCTTGCAGCCTTTCACTACATAAATAGGGCTTTCAAGAATGATGGAAATAAACTTTTTAGCAGGGCCTGCAGTGACATGACCAGGAGAAACAGCTTTAACTCAAAGAGAGTAGGCTTAGGTTGGAAATCAGGAAGAAAAAAAATGATCCAGATAGTGAGAAAAATGTGGTAAAAGATGTTGCCCAGAGAAGTTGCAGACACCCCATCCTTGGAAGTGTTCAAGGCGAGGCTGGATGGGGCTTTGAACAAGCCTGTTTTGTGGAAAGTGTCCCTGCCCATCACAGGGGGATTGGAACTAGGTGACTTCTAAATGTTCCTTCCAATCAAACCATTTGATTCTGTGATTCACTGCTTGTTTTGGAAAAAAAATTTAATCATCAGCTATAAATTTTAAGAGCAATAGCTCCATCCACCAAGGGCAGTACAGAAGCAATTTTACTTCAGCAAGCAATTTATTTTAGCAATTTAGAAGAAATTTTATTTACTAAATGATAACTAACGCAGGGACACTACATAAAACTAAAATGCCTACATTTTAATAAAGACATTGTAAATCAAGATCAAAAAAAGAAAATATTCAAATGATAGGGAAACATTTTCCTTCAGTAAAAGCTTTAAAAGCATAAGATGTTTAACTTTACATCTGCTGACTGAGAAATTATTTGAGTGCAGCGTTTTATGTAATAGAAGAAGCCATAACACGAACCACTGACTGTCAACTATTGCTGGACAACTTTACACTTGCAAAGTGGGGAAAGGAACAATTAGAAGAGACTGCCCAAGGAAGTGATGGCTTCTCTGTTACCTGATACCTTTCAGGACTGAAGGCTTTGCAAGGAGATATAATCCTTTGAAATACAAAGGATTTATTCCAGTGGAAGTTAAGGCTTAAGGAAATCTCTTTCTTCATATGGATTGATGGGTGGAGAATAAAGATGAGGCAAGTACATATGTACTGCCTGAGTTGCACTTCTGCCACAAGATCTGGTAACACCAAGTCCCTTAATTTACATGTGAACATGTTTCTTTCTAAAATCATTTAAACAGACTGTGACAACCTGAAGCTTTAGCAGCATGTGCCAAAGAATAAAGAAAAGAACATCAGAAATCTGCTGTGAAGAATATAGATGGATATATGAGCAGTGTTTGGTTATGTGATCATCTACACAAACACAAAGGAGCACTTAAAACAGTCATAAGAGGCAAATTCCTAGAGTTTCTATCTGAGAAGATTTGTTAGATGGTCAGATAATGAAGATCAGCAAGAACTGCCAAGGAGAGGCAGCAGGTGGAGATCACAATTCAGTAAGTAGAAGACTCTCCCTCCTCCATCAATACTAGACTAAGTGTGATGTGATGCTAAGGACAGCATCATAATTCTGTACACTAGCATGCTAAAAAAAAATGAATAGCATTTTCTGAAAGGTTAGGTATTTTAATCCCAGTGTCCTGGGTAACACTAATTTAAAATTTAAATTTCATCAGTTGATTTTCCTGACAGTTTCACTTATTTTTACTTCTTGTTATGAATTATATGCGCTGTTCAAATAGTTGATTGATTTTTCCTCAGATATCTGTCAGATGCTTTTCAGTGCCTGGAAAAGTTTTCTATATATACTTATGACTCTCTAAGTTCTTGTGCTGATGACATCACCTGTTAGCATGCAGTAACTCAGAGACAGCAGGAGATTTCAATCATATTGCTGTGTGCTAGGAGGTAACCAGGTCAAAAAAAAAAAAAGTTATTTAAATTACACACAAGCATTAAAATTGTTCACTTTAATGAAAATGACATCAAAAGATAATCATAGAATGTCTTGGATCAGAAAGGACCTTAAAAATCAGCTAGCTCCAACTCCTCTGGCAAAATCATGCTACACTAGACCAAGTTACTCAAAGTCCTGCCCAAGCTGGCCTTGAACACTTCCAGGAATAGGGCACCTACAAGTTCTCTGGGAACAAAGTGCATAAGATTGATCACGTCTTTCTATGTTAATTCTTTTCTTTTGTGTATTCATTAAAAAGACTGGCTAATGGAGTCCTGAAAATTTAGAGCAAAGGGTTTGTCTATTTCATGGATATTAAAAAGGAACATGTGCAAAGAGAGGTGACTGAGAATAAACACTGAGTTCACGGCTCTCCAGTCTGTGCCCAAAGAGAAGCCATTTCAGCAGAAAAACACAACACCCACCCCTTCCCCTGGCTGATACCAGCACCCACTCTGTGACTCAAGTCACAGATTCCTCTGTGCTGCCTGCCACACTTAATAGAGGATGATCCAGTTTCTTTCTTTGTAGCTTATTAGGTCTCATTAAGAAGAAGGGTTTTTTCTACTGATTCTCAAAAAACCAGACCTTCAAGCTTCATGCAGATAATTTTGTGCTTTCTCGGGTAGTATCAAAAATGTGATGCTTCATAGCACTCAAACCACAGAATTCATATGTGCGAAATATGTATGATATATATGGTTTATGCATATACTCCTTATTGTTGCAGGATCTGAAAATAATACAATACCTCACAACATTTTTACAAGCAATATTTGCCTCTGAAGCACTCAGTCTATTAAATCTGAAGGCAGCAGAGATAAAAAGCTTGTTTAAGAAAAAGGGACAAATTAGGTTTATTAACTGAGAAATGGTTTCAGTGGAGAGAAAAATATGGCAACAGGGCTAAGAAGGACATTATAATATCTTTTCTAAGGAAAACAAAAGAAAAAACCTGTGAAAAATGCAGATCAGGAAAAGTGTGACATAAAAAGGAGGTGAATACTGAAAATGCTCTATACCATCTGGATAACATTTGACATCAGCAAAAGCAAACAAGAAACTAAAGGAATACACGTTCCTAGTTATAATGATACATAATATAGACAGCTAGTAGAATGAACACTTCCATTGAGGTTGGAGTCTAATTTCCTTGCTATTCCCCACTTTTCCAGTTACTTGTTACATTCTGCTTCCTTCTGGCACCATCACATCCTTTCTCTCTGACTAATGCATTTAGAAAGTGCCTCTCACTACTATATCCTGAAAGTGTTTCACAGCAGTGGAAGATCCTTTCAGAAACCACTGAGAAAATAGGTCACACCAGATGAGAAGAAATCTTGCCCAATTCCACAAATATTGTCAGGGTATCAGCCTTAACATTTTCATTTCTTCTGACCCGTGGAACATTTATATATAAACTACACTAAAATCTCAGAGAGTTTGGGTTTATTAATTACCTCAGCTGTTCCTCAGTATCTGACATAGCCATGCTAAAATAGTAGTCCCAGCTTTTTGGCAGCAGCAGAGAAAGAAGGATGCAGTAAAGCATCCTGAGGTCACCAGTGGAGGCTGGATGAAAGTTGCTGTTAGAATATTCTCTTTTTATGAAATTGATCAGAGAAGTGTTAAAACTTTTTTCCCATGTCTTGTAACAGGGAATAACATCCAGTTTTGGATTTAGCATATAAATGGCTCTAGCCACTAGACTGAAAATCTGTACCACTAGGTTTGATCTTGAAATCTCACTAAGATGACTATTAAATTGTATCTCTATCAGTTCACTCAATATGTCCAACAGCAGTAAATTTGAAATATTTTAATTGATTTATTCCTTGGGGAATTGCTGGTGTGTGGTTTTTATGAACTTTCTCACTGTGAACAGACAGCACTTGCAAATGATGCACCCTGAGCAGCCTTGCAGGACTAAACAGAAAAAGTCTGGGTGACATCTTCCATTTAAACAAAATCTCACTCTAAGACAGAATGACACTAACAGGGAGCAGAAGTTTCAAATTAGCTGCTCATAACACACTGCTGAGCTGCTTTGATATCTTCTCAGTGTACAGGCTAAGATGAATATTGCTCTTTGAACATTTTAATGCATATTAACACGTGTCTTCTGCGACAAATTTGGACACCATCTTCCCCTTCCCTCTTATAATATATGCAGAGGTGTCAAAGAGTATATGAATATGTAAATATACAGATAAAACAACACTCAGTGTGCTGGGCATCTGCACTCCTATAAGCAATGTAAAAATGGAGTGTTTATTTAGCTTTAGTTTACAAGTCAACACACTTGTAAATGTCAGGATTTAGGCAGAATGATTGTCTGAGCAAGCAGAAAAGACATTAATAAAATTTTATCACACATTTTGGTCATAAGTCTGTCATAATCAATATTTGTTATTTTAATTATGGTATTTGAAACCATACAAATTCAGCAATACCCAAGTTCAATTAATGAGAAACAGCCTGCTCTTAAGAAAAATAAGGAGATGGGCATCCAATATACTTAATCTGGAAAGATATTTTCATCAAAATCTAAAGTGTAATTTATGACAAAGACAAAAATATCAAATATTGTCCATGAGTAAAGCAGCAAAACAGATTAAATAATGCATCTGGTTGAAACTCTAACATGTTTAAACAAGGCATTAATTAGAATTTCCAGTAGAAGTTCCATTTAGTTAAAATATTTAAGTGCATGGGATACGTGCACCTGATATACATGGATTTAAAATTATTAGGGCAATTTTCATTAGCAGACACTAAATCAGTATGCTTTGGAGTGCTTCAAAAGGCTTACTCTGATTCATTTCTGTTTATCATTTGATGCCAGAATTACCATTATTTTTTTTAACCTCTTCACTTTCACAGTATCCTTTCACCAAGGTTTGCTTGGTCACCTCTCCAGAGTGAAATACACATTTTCTTTAAAGAGCTGAACACCAGCAGTGCTAAAATCACTCAAGAACCCTGCTGTATGGTGAAATGAGATACATGAAGGGGCAAGGACAAGCTGTGGAGAGCCAGTTTGTCCTGGTTAGTGGTGAGGGAGGAGCACTGCCTGTGTTAGCTCAGCTCCAGTGCAACCCCGTACCAAAGCTGTGCTGCCCTACATGGCACGGCACTCATCTCTGGCTCTGGAACACAGCTTCCTCCAGGAGACCAACGAGAACGGGATATTTAATGTGCTAGCATTTTCTGAATACCTTTTTTAAAAACAAAACATCCTTTCTAAGGACTAATAAGGCATTTTGTACCAAAATAGAGGAGTGGCAATGACTAAGGAAATACTGAAGTCAGTGCAATTTGACTCTTTACTTTTTGGAACAATCAATGTCAGCATGTTAACACAAGATGGAAACAAATGACAAGACTAGAATTAGCCATCAAACGGAAGGTCTTTATCTCTCCCCAAGCAGTATGTAGGAAAATCTTAAGCTTTATGACAGCAGTGACTAATTTTAAGTGAACAGTTTATAGCTAAACTAGCAAAGCTGCAGTGTTCAGCAGCACTTCACTGAACCTAGTTTAGTGTACACTGTAAAATTTCTGCTTACTCCACAAAGCTATTTATACTTCCTTCACATCAAATAGGTACCTAAGGACTCACAAAAATATTCCTTTTAATCTGTGGGATACTCCTACATCTAAAAAGACATTTGTCACCTGGTAAATCTGGATTTAAAGCTGAAAGTTCATAAAATTATATTAGATTAAAAATTATTTCCCTTGTAAGACTCTGAGACACCACTTGTCCAAAGCCTTAAAGTCTGCTTTTCATCATGATGAGTAGCAAGAGAAAGAGGTTTTCATAATAGGTGACCCCCTCTTAGCTTTGTCTCTCACATTTTTCACTATGGTAAGAAAATCATCCAAAATTCCCTTCCTGAAAAAATAATCTAAGAAATACAAAACCACAGAAATGAATTAATAGAAAACCCACATATTTTCGATGAAGTTGACCCATTTTTTGCTCATGTTACCTCTGAACCTCCTTCCTCTGAACAACATGCTGTGCTATGCCATTAGATTTACAGAGCCTCGGCATGTTAGGACTATCCAGCACCCTGCCTATTTATGGTACTCAGCCACCATAAACAGATGGTTTGTGTACACACAATCTCACACTGTGCTCAAAGATTCACAGAAAGCCTGGAAAGAGGAAGGGTTTCACTATGGTTAGAACTGTTGGTCAACAGCAACATTTAGCTCAGCATCTTGCAAGAAAGCAGCCGACCATCTTCTCTTCCACCTGCAAGTGGAATCTAAGCTTTGTTTAGCCTAAGATATGCAGTTCTCATAATCCATACAGTCACCTCTTTTTCCATAATTTCCATTGCCATCCTGCTCCTCATTTGATTTCAGATTCTCAGCTCTGTAAACAAAGTGCAGTAGAAAATGTCTGCAATAAGCTTGTAATAAGGACATATTACAGGCTCAAGACAAATGCTTCAGGCATCAGATTAGGTGATTTATAGCAGCTAGGTTTGAATAGGATCAATGCTTTAGTCATCCAGTTTGTTAGTTGAACAAAATTTGTATTTGGATGAAGTTCAGGTCACAGTTAACATGCTGTAAAACATACTTTTGGTTTGGTTTTTGTTTTTTTTTTTTTTTTATAGAAAGTTCATCACTGAAAACTCTGGATTATTCTGCATTACTTCTCATTTCAGGTGACGGTCTCAAGTAAAGACAGCAGAGGAGCAAACCACAAATTTGCCCTCCCATCAGAGCAATTAAGATGAACTAAGCAAGTCCTCTACCAATATAAGGTTATACACTGATTTATCTTTTAGATCAGCCAGTCTCTACAAACTGAGCAGAAAGAACCAATCTAATTTAAGAGGGTCTCTGAACAATGCTCTGAAAGCCTGTGAAGACACATACTTCTCTCCACTCCTAAGAACTGATGCCTAACTTGTAACTGGATAATCTCAGCAGTTATTAAAAAAAAAAAAAAATTAAAAAAAGGCAAGAAGAAGCAGTCCATCAAATTATTATGAGGGAACCATTCAGCTGGTTCTTGAATATATTATACAGCTATAAACACACATTGCTTATTTATAATATACACTATTGCAGCCTACTCAATAATATAAAATGCAAAAAATCCTGTTCTTATATATGTGACACCTCTTAACTGCCTCCAAATGCCTGCAGGGTGCTGTAATATGGAGCACTATGCCAAAGCTGTATCTTACTTTAAAATATTTGTTTCACCAACCAAATGCTCCATGATAGAGCTTCATGCTATTACCTTCTAGAATTAACTTTGAAATGTTAAAATAGCTTTTTTTGTAGCAATTTATAAAGCATTTCAATAGCCTGTTTCCTTACATGGTCATAGCCTGTGCACTAAAATTAGAGCCATTGAAAAGAAAAAAAGCTGATGCCAAGGACGTGAATTCTCATGTACCTTTAGAAATTGGAAAAAGATCAGTTTTGAGTTCTCTGGTCCACTGGTACCACAGACAGGCACCTAAATAATGAATTCTTTGAGTTATTTAACCAGAACATGAGATGCCTGGCTGTACTTATAGCTAAGAAGCAATCTGTTTTAGAAGGTATGCAAATTCACTGAACAGGAGAAACAATGAAAAAGTCCTGTGTATTCATTTATCAGAAACAGTGCCTTTGCATGAACATGCTGAGCCCCCACTCACAAAGCCTACTTTTTAGCTTGAGCAAGTCATTACTTGAAAAAAATCAAATAATATTAACAAATAATGAGTTACACCATTTGAAGCTGTAGTAAGGAGAAGTTACACAACAGACACTACTCTAGGGCATAGAGAACTTCTGTTTGCCTACTAACATGAACATTAAGCCAGGAAGAAAAGTATGTTTTGCTGCACCTTATGGGGTCTCTTTGCATCATACCACCCAGCTAATTCCTATAAATGAGATAGCACTATGTTTTTATGCACAATAGCTTGATGTAAATGTAAGCTTTATTCTTGCTGTCTTTTTAATATTAACTTTATCTGATTTTATGGATCTCAAGTATCCCCATAGGTGCACAGATATTGTCAGTTTTCACATACTGTTTCCACATAAAATCACATGCATTTCGGTATCTGATAGATAATATAATAATACAGACTATTCCTTGACTGGACAGCATAATCCTTGACTTTTCAAATCTGTGAATTTGCTGGTGTCATCTGCTTCAAGATGGAAAAAACCTCAGTCTACCTCTCCAGCTTTTCCCATGTTAACCAAAACAAGCTGCTCTCTGGAATATGATGTGGTTCAATCTCAGTCTTGCTGCAAATATTGTTACATCTCTATGAAACACAGTCAACACATAAATAAGAAACCAAAAGGAAAGGAACTTCAACCAGTAGACATTATGTATCCTTTACTCAGCAAGCACTTTTTCCATAGGCAATTTATGAAACATTTTCTTTCTCTCTTTTCCTCCATTCCCATATTTTTTCCATATTGCTCAGACTCACTTTTCCGCACATGGTGCCTTTCTGTAGACTCTTTCCACACATTCCTCTATTTTTTTTTTTTTTTAATCAATCTCTTCTCTAATATACCCACTGACACTCTCTCATGCCAAGTTATCTTTCCCAACACAAACACAGACAGGGAAAGAAAAGTCATCAGTGCTATTTGGAGGATAAACTAAGATAACTAAGGTTTCCTCTTTGAGATCAATTACTAATTCAAAAGCTACCTCTTTCCCTAACGAAGGGAAATGCTGACATTCATAGAACAACTTTGGAATTTGCTCAGCAATCACTTAATTTAAACTGCTGAATTACTAGGAAGTAGGGCAGGAAACAGTAAACCCTCAAAACATGAAGAAAAGAAAAATCTTAGAGTTCATGAAGTCACATGGTTGGTTGAAAAGTTGTACGAAGGGGTTTATACTCTGTAAGCATAGGCAAAATTTCTACCTGCTGATACCAGACTGCAACCATCTCCAAATTACACCAAAGACCAGTGAGTCATATTTAGAAACTTATTATGGATCTAGTTTTTTTTCCCCCATTACTGCTTGGAATGGCCTTGTGAAAGCCCTGTTAGTTCATCTATAGAAGATTTTTAAATTAGTTATACCCAGAAGTAAGAGGATCTAGAACAAGTTTAGCTAACACACTTCCAGGCTGATGCACCAGCCCCTGGCCTAATGTGGGAACACAACAGAATTTTTCTTTCCACAGAAGGTTTTTTTGTGGAGGTAAAAACAGTGTTAAAAAACACTTAAGGATCATCAGGCAAGAAGTTCTATTGCTTTTGTCCCAAAGGATCTGGTATGCCACAATCATGTGAAATTTTCCTTTGGCCACCTTCAGTGTTACTTGTGGACCCTTTCTATAAGTGAACACTGACTTCTTTTCTTCATGTTAGAAGAGCTCAGATATTCCCCAAAAAGAAGAATAAAACTGAGCCTTCTTAGTTCAGTTTCCCAACAGATTGTCAGGAGTGGCACTTCAATTATGACAGTAAAACATCCTGCAAAGTTGCTTCTTTATGATTGTCTTTAGAGTAAAAATTAATTTAAAAATAGAAGTTGTTATTAAACCATCCCTGGAAGTGTTCAAGGCCAGGCTGGATGAGAATTTCAGCACATTGGTCTGTGGAAGGTGTCTCTGCCCATGGCAGGGAGGTTGGAATTAGGTGATCTTTAAGGTCCCTTCCAACCCAAACCATTCTATGATATTGTGATTCTATAAAAAATTATCAGTTGCTTGTGCTTTCTTTATATGTTTTTGTACCTCTTCTATCCTACTTCATCGATTTTTGTTTTCTCTTTTACTCAGTTAAGGAACTGTTTGGGAGAGGGTGTGTCTTTTCATTCTGTGTTCCAATGACACTGTTGCCTTACACAAGAATTCCCAGTTTTCACAATAGATATAAGGATAGCAGGAAAAAAAAATCTCAGTAAGGAGGAGTTGATTGTGTACACTTTGTTAACACTGGTTAATGATATGAGAATTAAATAGAATAAATATTTATAATAAATATAATATAAATAAATAAAATATATAAGAAAAGATATGTCACTCAAGTTTACTCCAATTCTTATATTTCTTTGCAAACAATATCTGAAAGCTGCACCAACATTGACATCAGTATATAATATAAAAAGTTTGTATCGTGACTATGCCAGCAGAGACTTGTCAAGGTCAGGGGAAGAGCAGGCAAAACCAAAGTGAAATGTTTAAGTACTTCAAAGTAACCAGAAAAAGTAGCCTGGCACTGTTGGAGTCAAAATGAAACACAGGAAAGGAAAAGCTGAAATAAACATTAAGAGTGACCAAGGTCTGTCTAGGAAATAGAGGATGAGATTTTAAAGCTTGGAACCTACAATGTTCAGTCATTAGCATATAATTGCACTCTTCAAAATCAATCACTAATAAATGTCAATAAAAGACACAGAATCACAGAGCCATAGAATTACAAGCTGAGCTGGAACTAAGATGGAAGCATGTCCTATTATCCTACTCATTCTCAAAGTAGAACTTCAAAGTTGAAGCAGGTGTCTCAGAGCCCATATTATTTTAGATATAATTTCAGGTCCTTATTATTTTAGAAAATTTTAAAAGGAACTTAATAAAAAATTTAAATCCAGAAGTTCTGTGGGGTTTAAGCTGAATGCCCATTTAAGCTAAGAAAATCACAGTTCTCTTCACAGCACTTCTAAGCAAAGAGTAAGAATCTCATTATTGGAAACTTAGTATTATGAGTTAAACTGCATATTTCTGAAAGTGCAGAGGCTTTCAGGGGTCACTAGAAGAGACAGAAACCCTTGGATTATAGGGCAGAAATTAGCTATGAGCTGTATTTTGCTTGCAACTGCAAAGTTTAAATATGTAAATGAGAAAACATTTATTTAAAAAAAAAAACTTTAATTTTCAAATTCCTACAGCCAAAGTGAGATATTACTCTTCTCAGAATACATTGCAATTATATGTGTGTGTACGTGTGTAAAGATCTAAGCCAACTCATTCAATTACAGGTAAAATCCCCAATAGCACTGAAGGTTCATGTGGTGAAGCAGCTTTGCATGTTCTATCTCTCAACAAATACTGTGCCCTGTAGAAAACCAAATAATACAAAAAGGATAATTTTATCCATTCTCTGGGTACTCTGTTACAATTAGAACTTTTTTTTTTTTTTTGTTTAGTAGAGCTGGAACAAACTCTACTAAACAAAAATGTATGCTTATCTCATAACAGGATGCTGAACATGGAAAGGTCTCTTCAATTGCCTGGGCTTTATGGAATTCAAAGCCTTTGTGTCTGAAATTTCTGCAGGCTTTAACTATGAATTAAACTAAACTCAGCCATCCTTCATTTACAATTTAATCAGCAACAATGGGTTTTGTAAACAAGTGAAAAAGTGCTGCTTATTGAGTTGAGTGCAAAGGACAGAAAAAATTCTCCCATGGTAAAACGTCACTCCCAGGTGAGTTAATCAGTTTACTCCTAATTGTTTCTTTTTTTTCTCTAAAATTCTCCAAGTTACCTGCTGATTCCTATATATCTTTTCATTATTTTAATGAATAAAGGATCTGAATAAAAATGTGCTTCCAACTGGATTCCAACACCAAGATCAAATTTTTAACCAAACATTTTCTTCTTAGACACATAAACACTTGACATTACAGTAAGCTCTACATTTCTCTTGCACAAAGAAAGGTACTCTTTTACATGAGGGTCCTTGAAGCACAACTGCACTACAAAGACCATGATCACTTCTACCCTGCAAAATACTTTTTCAAATAAAATACAAAAAAAAATTCCCTTTGTAGCTGTAAGCTTCCTATAAACATTTTTATAAGCAACCAGGAGACTTTGAGTTCACTACAGAAAGGGCATGTATTTCTAATAACATTTAATAGACTTTTAAAATAGCCATTATTGCACAATTTCCTCATGCTTTTCTGAGTGAAGATTTATACTGTGAAGAGAAGAGAAAAATAATTTTGATCCCTTAATTGGAGAATGAATACATAAAAAAATTAGTTAGGACAGCTGAGGTAGCAGCCCCCAGTGCAAAGAAAAGCTATTAGCAGTACATTTTAAGATAGGACACAAGTCTTTTTTCAGAAAGATTATACCATGGCAATAACTATTTTATCCTGAGCTGCAAGTTGAATTATGACTAAGTTCTGAATTTATGCTCAGAGTTAAAAGAATTACATCAATCATTCCCAATGATCAGGAATATTGCAACGTTCTAACTTTAATAAATAATAGCATTTTAATGTATTGAATCAAGATGATCTCTCCAGAAGAAATATGTTTCTTAAGGAAAATTACCATAGATGCAAAATATTGAAAATATCTGAAAAGGTTCTGAATTCATACTATGAATTCAGGCTCCTGAAGTTTTCAGAATCTGAGGTTCTTGACTCTTTACTGCTGTGTAGTGATGACATCATAAAATTATTTCAAGACTGCCTAATAACTTGCAAGACTACAAAGATCGCTGATTTTTGAGTCTTTAGCTTCTGAAATCCTGAAGCTGAGTCACTCTTTCAGGGTTGGGGAGCACTTGTAGCTCTCATGATATTCCACTTAAGTTTACTTTAGAATCACAGAATCTTAGAATCATTAATTTTAGAAAAGACATCCAAGATCATCAAGTCCAACCTTCAGCTGAATACCACCCAGCCCACTGTAACATATAGCAAACTCTCATATCCAGTCATTTTTTTAATTCTTCCAGGGATGGTGACAACACCACTTCCCAGGGCATCCTGTTCCAATGCTTATCCACTCTTTCCATAAAGAAATTTTTTCTAATACCCATCTGAACCTCCCCTTGACTAACTTGAGGACATTTTCCCTTCTCCTATCCCTACTTGCCTGGAAGAAGAGGCCAACCCCTACCTTGACAAAACCTGTTTTCCAGCAGTTGTAGACAGCAACTATATGTAACTAAGCAGTCACAAAATCCCAAATGTTTCAAGTAAGGAAGTTATAATGGAGGCAAGTGGGCTTCAGCCCCATCCAGAGAAAATTTACAGTAAAAAAAAAGTAATATAAATAAACACTATGAGAGGGAAAATCAACAAGGAAAAGGAAGTGAAGGGTCTGATATTGCAAGCTGACCACAGGGACATATCAAGAAAAGAAAGGAAATGCTGTAATTAACTGTAACTTGTACTGTCTAGGGATAAGAAATAAATTTCCTCTCCTTTAAAATGACTGACTTAATATCATCTTTCATCCAAGCTACCAATAAATATTTCCCTGTTTCTCTGAGGCAGATGTTATAGGAACCCCATGATGGTCTCTATGGATGTGGTTGCCTCCTGGAGGAAATATGGAGCATATTCAGCAGTGCAGTGAGGTTAAGGTTTACTCCAAAGGTTAGAGGATGGTCAGGACCACACACTGGCTCTAAAGGAGGCTATGGGAATTTAGGCTGACACAAATATTCAGCACTTTTGGCTTTGTTTTTCAAGAAGGCTGGAAGTGCTTTCACCAAGTGCACAGCTCTGCAAGTACCTCTTGGAGCCCTCAGAATTTGCAGGGATTTGTGCAGAAGTGACTGAAGCCACCATCACTTCAGGAAACAGTTATAGACAAGTGATCAAAGCTTTACCAAATGTGAGTTAAAAAAAAACCTGAACCAAACCTCCCAACCCTCCCAGTTTTTAAAGTTTATATAATGGAAATGACAACTGACCCAGAGTACAATTATAATTAACGGGAGACATTTCTGAAAAACGTCTGTGCTGCCTTGGGGAACAATGTAGGTCATAGCATCAATTAAAAGCAGAACAAACTCTACACTGCCTCCATAACATTTAACCCCAAATCATTGTTGCTGTAAATTAAACAATGCATTGCTGCATTACATCACAGAACAGAAAAAAGAATAATTTGTTTGAAAACTTATTTCAAGCTCCAGCATTCACTTTGCCCCATATAAAATAGGCAAGCAATATGGAATACTGATGTTACCAGAAATTTTCTGCTTCTGTAGAGCAGAATTACTATCTATATATTCAGTCTTCTTTACCTAATCTGAATATTAATATTAGACCTTTGCAGGAAAGCATGCGAGGTGTACTTAACTGACGATCAAACCAGCAGTTTACCTTAGATGCTGACTGCAAAGGAGATAGATATAAGATTATTTAAAATCCTAAGCTTCAGTTTTGAAGCTATAGTGAACACTCCTCTATGTGGAAGAGTGGAATATAGAAACAAATCACTTCAGTTAAAATGTGTTCGCAGGGTCACTACACATATATTACCTAATTACTAATATTAATTAATAATTTTCTAATACTGTTTCAAATATGACTGCCAATAGAAGCCACCCACACAAAAAATTTAAGGACATTCACTTTTAAAGAATTGCCCACAGGTGATGTCCTTTTTTAAGATCAATAAATTCCTGTTTCTTAACAACAAAGACAATTTTCAGCAGAATTCAAGCCAGAAGAAAGATCTTTGCAATAAAGCCTCTCAAGTGTTGCTGACCTTTATGTTTGTTCATTTGGAAATATTGAGCAATATCTTGGATGCAATTAAGCCCTTTGAGGTTCTATTATCTACTTGAATGGAAGATGAAGCAAATTCTTCTCAACTTGTGAGAATGGAAGGGCAACTACACTGAGCAGTATCTAACAAGGTTCATGAGAAACCACAAGGGAAAATTAACTTGACAGAATAAACATAGGAAAAACAAATTTATAAACTGCACCTTCATTTCTTCTACTACTCATGAGTAATACCAAACAATGAAAACACACTGCAGGCAAAATTAACACTTCCTGATGCCCATGAAGTACTTTCAGCTCAAAAAATTGTTCACAGAGAAATAATTCTATAGGGATATATAGGCAAGAGCAAAGACTCATTTCTGAAATGCCAGCTGTGGAAAAAGCTAAATAGCTATGCTAGTTAATAAATATGTCTCTCAGTAGAGTATAAAGGAAGTAGATTTGTACATCTGAGAAATTCCATTTTAATAGAACTAGATTTTCAGACTCGAACTCTGTCTATGTTCTCATCTGCATTTTGAAATTCCAATAAGGGGTACAGGAGCTCAGTTCCCTCTTCCCTGGTGAAATGTTAAGATTATGCAAAGAATGCCAACTTCTGATTAGCCTGTTATGTATAGCCATAACATCTCAGTGCCAGTGTTAATGACTAAAATTCCATTGTTGAAGGCTTTAGGGAAATCCAGAGTGTAAAAGGAATGGTCAAGCTTTAGAGAGTTTTCAATTTGAATAAAACAGGAGATAACAGATGCACCCATTTTTCAACAGGTCTCATCACAATTTTGCCAGAGTTTTAGACCTGTCATTATTGAGACAATGAATTTATTTTAGACATTAAGACAACAGCAGACTTTGTTGATGAATTGAGCAAAAACAATTAAAATGGTTTTTGGAAGGCTTCACAATTGAAAAATGAACCCTTCCAGCCTTGCCTAACTACAGAGGGAGTCACTTTTTCCCAGGGAATGATATAAGGTAAGTAAGGTGGGAATAAGTGAAAATAATTTATTTTAGGTGCAAGTCAAAGCAGGAAGCTTGAAAAGGCATGCCATAATGGGTGTAGGGGTGGGAGGGGGGGAACAAAACAAAGCTTATTTTAAACATACTTTCTCTAGGAGTTGACAAGTGCACCTATGGATTTGTAGGCTAGGAGTCTCTGTTTCTTTTTACCTCCAGGTGTACTAGAGTGTTGTCAGATGAGAACATATCATTCACTGCTCTGAGAACACATGTAATGGTAGTACAATAATGAATTAGTTCTATGTCAAATAGAATGAAAAGGTCTAATGACTCCTCAGCCACTATAATGCTTTTCAAAGCCCTTTGTAAGAAAGGAAAATTAACAGGTAGGAAAGCAAAGGGAAGAGAATGAAGCAAGCTGCCTAAGATGACTCAAGAGGAATTGAAAAAAAACATATCGTATGTCTAGAACTTCATTTTAAAGACCACCCAACCTTCAACCAGTTATACAAAATATGACTGAGATGTAGATGGCAGAGAGCACTGCAAAACATCAAGCCCTCTCAACCAAACCTTGCTGTTTTAGTCAAAGTTTTGCAACTCTGGGTTAAAAATCAGTGAAGGAAAATTAATTCAGAAGTTCACGATCTAGAAGAATTCTAACTTTATCCTCCACACATATAGGCCAGGAGGTGGGTGTACTGAGATTTTTAAATGAATTAAAATGGAAGGAAGTGGGAAGGAAGTAAAAAAGAAATAAAGGCTTTCATTAGGCCAAGTAATACAGCTCTACATTCCTCCATTTGAACTACTGACTGGGGAAGAAGGTGATAAAACGTGTTCTATGAGTTTACTCTCCCTCTACAGTACCATCTAACCCCTCTTCCTGTGCAGAAGTTTCTTCTGACTCAGCACCTCAAAGGCACCTCAAAGATGTGGAGTTTAAGGCACAAAAGACCATTGGATCATTGGGATCTAGTGTACTGCCATATGTAGCACTGACAAGAACAGTTTGTCTTAAACACAAGCATGCACACCTATTTCAGGAAGGCAGCTGATCCTGGAAACATAACAGGACTGAGATTACTTCCTTCCCTAATGGTTTGTCCCATGTTCTCACTTTTAAAAACACCTGCCCAGCCTTGGTTTACTCTTACCCTGGTATGCATTCTGCTCTTCTCTGCTACTGTGAAGAATCCTCTTATTCCCAATCATCCCACAGGAATATGCTGCCTTTATGTCATGTCTCTCTCTAGAAGACGTTTTCTCCACTCTAGTCTCTCTTCTCTCTTTTGATATTTATTTATTATCTTTACAAATTACAGATACCAAAACCTGGTACAATATTTCCTTCCACAATCTCACTGCTGCACATACCAATAAAACCACCTCCTTACTCTTATTTTTTACTGATGTTTTTTACATTCAAGTTAAAAATACAAGTGCCACTGAGCTGTCTGTTCTTTCCTCTGGAACACTCCTACCATCACTTATGTCAGCTGCAGGGGTCCCCATGTGTAAGGATGCCATTGCTCCCTTCTGGCTGTGTAATACTTCTAGAGACAATTTTGACAATTTTGTTTGAATGACCTCTGTTTGCAGGCTAGACTGTAACTGGATTGCACTATCTAATTGCTGTGTCCTCCTTTTTTTCCTAGTGTTTCAATCTTCACATTATTTTCAAATTCTAACATCCAAGAATTCATGCAGCTTTCCAAAGGATTTGTGAAAATATTGAAACGTTGTCCACACCCAAACCTAAACTGTGGAAGGCTGTGGAGAGAGACTTTAAAAGAGGATGCAATAACAGGACAAGGGGGAATGGCTTCAAACTGAAAGAGAGCAGGTTTAGATTGGGTATTAGGAGCAAACTCTTTACTGTGAGGGTGCTGAGCACTGGCACAGGTTGCCCAGAGAAGCTGTGGATGCCCCATCCCTGGAACTGTTCAAGGTCAGGTCGGATGAAGCTCTGAGCAACCTGGTGTACTGGAAGGTGTCCCTGCCCAGGGCCAGGGGTGTTGGAACTAGATCCTTTCTAAGGTTCCTTCCAACTCAGGCTATTCTATGATTCTATTTTATGATTCTATGATCCCTCAATTTTTTTGCATACGGATCATTTCTCACTGATTAGCGCTTTGATATGCCAATCTTTAACAAATACTATTTTGATAAAGTATGCTGCTATTTATTTTATACCAGATGAAATGCAAAATTAAACTAAATGCCTTACAAAAGCCTAAATAAGATTGAGGACTACTTGACAAGTAAATTCACATTCTGAAATGAAGTTTATCTAGCATAACTGCTTTTCTTTAAAACTATGTTGACTATCATTAATTTCTTCCTACCACTAATTTTTTCTTAGGCTTGCTTTTTCAGCCAAATTGTCCCTAATCATCCCAATATTTTTTCCAGGGCTGAAATAGAACTATCCTGCTCTGCAGCATTATTTGAAAAAAAAAATAAAATTGAAAAAAATAGCATGACACTCACATTCCAGAATTTTAAAAATTCTCCAACAGATCTTTCCAGCCTCCTTTTTTAAGGCTCATAGGTCAAAGTTATCAAGTAATGAGCCTTCTGCTTTACTTATTTTATCACTGGCAGATGTTGTTTAACATGCTTTGAAAGATTCAATGCTGTTTATACAATAGGGACACTGGATCTCCTACCACCATATGGGCTTGCTAGGGAGCAAACAGCACTTCCCTCCTACTGTGTGCCACTCAGTATTGAAGAGGTATCAGAACTTTTGTTCATCTTTGCATGAATAAATGACACAATTAATTAAACAGTGATTGACTGGCATCATTTCTTGGTTTTGGTGTTACAAAAAAGCAGCACAAATTAGTTAATTCACATAAAAAATAAACCAAGAAATAAGCTTGGTCAAACTTTTCTTGAAATCTTAGGAGGTAGAAACTGAGTGTCCAGATATATACTGTGAGAGTTCTTGTCCATTATACTTGCCACTGAATTCATCCTAGGTTACCACCTTAATCATTGCATATTTTTGGCCCTTACATTAAGGAAAATTACCTAGACATCCTAAGCCATTATAAATTGATGTCTAGCTGGCAGAGAGCTGTGCAAGATCACTCAGAATGCTCATCTGTCCTATTTATGCCAGAGTCTTGTTAACCCTGGATAACAAAGGATACCAATTTGGACATCAACAATATATCCCTTTAGACTACTTTTACCAGAAATATCCCATTAGTGTGCATTATCTTCATATCTTAATCAGCCTTCTTTTCCTCCTGAGACTGCAAAGGACCCAGCTGGCTAACAGCCAGAATATCAAGTGTCTCACACACCTATTATCATAACAGCAGAAGGTCATACACTGAAAACTGAGCACACAAATGCAACATAAACTAAACTGAGTATTTTGAAAACAGAAATTTATGGAGGTTACTATTCTGGTGCAACAGCGTCACTTGTACTTTTGTTTCATTTGGGGGAGGTGGGGGGTTTGCACTTCTGGTTTCAATGACAACTGCTCTACTGGGAAAATTCTTTGATTAAAAAACAAACAAAAAAAAACCCCCAAAACAAACCACCAAAATCCCCACTCCAAATCAAACTTCAACAGTGCTTTTTCTATCAGGCTCTCCAGGTCCGCAAATACGCTTAGTCTTCCTGTCCTATATCTTGGTTTGGTCCTCCCAGAGACTGATTGAGCCTCTGCCGGACTAACAGGCAATAATAGAAAGACATTACGAAAAGAGAAAGGTGAAATTTTCCTGACCACTTAAGATATCAAATCAAGACATTTTGGTCTCTAAATTATTTGACCATAAGGATGTCTAGACAATGGAGAGACAAAGTAATTTCCAGGGCATGACTCCCCTCCATCTAAAGGAGCCATCCAAACCAGGTTAGAAGAACTGTGATCAGGACAGGTCTCTCCATTGACTACCATGGCAATATCATTGACTTCCTCAAATGTCAAAAGTCAACTCAAGCCACATTGTTTTCCTAATAGCTCACCTGTTTTCAGTTTGATCAGTATACAGCCGAGGCTCCTTGCATGCTACAGCATCTTGGGAATTATTGAAACATTTGCACAAATATGTATTTTTTTAAAACTTGAAATGGGCCCTTTTGGGTGCAGGGAAGCATTGGTGGAGAAAAATTGGCAAAACTATGAAGCAGCAATTCAGAACTATTTGCTGTCCTCACTTACTTCTCACAGCCAACTTCACTACTCTCACCTGTGTATTAGTCCATTCCATTTCAGGATAAGGTCCCAGCTGAAGGCCTCTACCTGTGGGATTTTCTTCCTCCTGGCCTTTCTGGAAGTACATAGAGACATCTGCTCAGGACATGTTCCAAACTCAGATTTTTCATTGTCTTTGCATATGGTGTTTAGTTGTGTGGGTTTGCTTCCCAGGTTGGTTTTTTTGGGGTTTTTTTCATTTTTTTCCCCTGAAGCTGTAAATTGCTGTTAATACACACTGAATTGCCCAGAGGCTTTATAACAAAAAATTAATTGGAATTATATTATATTGTATTAAAAATGTGAGTTCATGTTATTGATTATTAATATCTTTGGATTAGCTATTTATCACTACAGGAAGAACAACCAAGTTACATATATTTTACAAGAATTAATATTGTACTACTGTATTTAGGTTGATTTTTAGTATGCAACATCTACCAATCTCTAGTAACTATTAGCAAATGAAGCAAGGCTACAGGGAATAAATAAACATTCTCTTGACAGTCCACCTCTTTCTAGCTAAAATTAGAAATAATCCTGTTGCTTCTAAATTTTAAAACCCACTCTAATTATCACTATGAATTTATGAAGTTTAACAGTAGGAGGTTATATATTTGCTTTTAATGAATGTCAGGTTTCCATTTTTTTTGTGAAACAAAAAACCTGTAATGAATTTGGTATCCCACATAGGCATGAGTCAATGCCATTGTAGAAAACACGAGTTCTTAACAAACAACAACAGCATGGAAGAGCCCTGACAGTAAGGAGAAACATAAGGCAAAGATCTCAGTTTTTGTAGCAAAACTACCATATCTGTAGCCATGCATCCAACAGCATTTTTACACAATGTTTAGTAAACAAGGGACTGAAAAGCATTTTTACAAAGGCCATATTCATTACAATGCTTATGTAATGCTGATCCTCACTTTTACTAGGTTACTTGAGAGACTTTTTGTTTCTATTTTAATAAATAATACAGCTTTTAAAAAGAATAAAAATCATACCTCAGTTTAGTTGTGAAAGGAAATAAAGATGAACTAATTCTAACACCCTCTGCCATGGGCAGGGACACCTTCCTCTAGACCAGGTTCCTCAAAGGCCCAAACCTGGACTGGAACACTTTCAGGAACAGGGCATCCACAGCTTCCCTGGGCAACCTGTGCCAGTGCCTCACCACTCTCACAATGAAGAATTTCTAATATCTAAACTTGCCCTCTGACAGTTTGAAGCCACTCCCCCTTGTTCTGTCACTACAAGCATTTGTAAAATGTCCCTCACCAGTCTTCTTGTAGACCCCCTTTGCATATAAACCCACTACTTTTTTTTTTTTTTTTTTTTTTAATAAAGGTAACACTTTCTCACTCTCACTTGCAAGATTAAATCTTTTTTAACATCAAGCATGAAATACAGCAAGTATAAAGCCACTAAGCCAAGTCATTCAGGGAAGTCACAAAGCTCTGTTGCTCTGAAGAATGGCTAATAGTCAAAAAGGTAGTCAAAGTGTCACACTTTTCAGTATATGGTCTAAGAAAAAGAACTTCTGGCTCTGCTTAAAAAGATTAATGCTGTAATACAAACAATATTTTTATGAATTGAGACTTAAGTTGATGCTGTCAGTCTGCAGGCATTTAGCTGTGTCAGCTAGGAGCAGAGTCCTTTGAGACATGGGAAAGTACTGAGAATGGTTTCAGGCTTAAATTCCCTGAGTCACTTTGGAGGATGCATTCCCACCTCAGTGAAGTGGGACGAACATACATCTGAATATCCAGTTGAGCTTACACAGAGAGAATTTTTACATTGAAAAAATCTAGAGTAATTTCTTTTACAGCATAAGTGGGCAGCTGGGGATTCCCTAACATAAGCACCAAGTCCACCAGGAACAACCACAAGGCATTTTCTGTAGTCCACTGGAGCTGATGCACCTTGACCACAACAAGTTTCTGTGTACATGTACTTGGTTCTGGAGACTTTTGAGAAGAAATGTGTAGTACCCTAAACACAGATAAAAGAAAGCCAATGCTTATTTACCAAGCAGTAAGCATGTCCCTGGACAGAGGAAACATCAAAATCAAAAATACAGAGTAAGAAACACCTCTGTTGAGATCATTAGCTAAGGAGGAGCCAAGACTGAGGTTCTGCTGCAAAATGGCCTTCATTCAAGATACGAAGAATTGCTGTGTATGAGGACAAGAGTTGTAACTATTGTGCTGTAATCATTGATGATGAGACACCAGCAGAAGTGTATAATTCTGGGGTGTTTTTTTTTTTTTTTTTTTTTAAGATAAGCACTGAAAAAGCCAAAGAAAATCTACAGAAGAGGAATGTCACACCCTAGGGAAGACTGAAAACAGGATATTACATAGGGATAGTGATCAGTTCTTTTCAACTGAGAGAAAAACCGGGGAAATCACTCCAAATTTGCTTCTATGAAAAAACCTTTAACTGCTAGGGTGCTGAAAAACTGAAGGTCTCCAGTCCTTTCCATATCCTACAGGCTTTTGCTCCATGGGAGGTTTATTCCCTAGTAAATTTTAATTTGGAACAGGATGATTACTAACCAGCTAAAAGCAAAAAGCATATTCCTCTGTGCTAAGTTAAAATAAAATAAATACATACTTGCTTCCAAGGTAAAACTTTACAATGCCACTAGTGGATGTAGTTGGTGTAGAAATGTAAGCCTCTTCATAAAAAATATCTTTTGAAAAAACTCTACTCAAATGCCAGTAAGGTAGCATTTAAAACAGAATTCTTCATAACCATCAAATTGTGAGTTACAAAGGTGGCAACAATAAAGGTGAGACTGAGTTTCCCAAATAGAGCTGTCTTATGTCATCAGATGCATTAAGGTATTGTTTTCAGCTGCTTCTTCAAAAGAGAATGGGTTTCCTTCTGTCATTTCTGACAGCTATATGCACACTTCGGATTTCACAGGACATCTAAAATAGCACTATATGCCTATCTTAGACAAATTAATATCACCCCAAAAAGTCTTTTTTTTATTTAAAGGAAGACTTGTCTTAATTTTCAATTTTTGTTATTCACACAAGCTATTATTAAATGCAAATATATAGTTTAAAATTTTGGGGGCTTATTGCATAGAAAATCTAAATCTCTTGCTTTTTAACTAAAATAAAAAAAAATAAATCAAGTTTCCTAAATGTTATGAACTACTATAAATCCAAAAATGCAAAATCCAATAAAAGTTTTATACAAGACCTAGAGCTGAACAAGTTTCAGTGTTGAAGTACACCAATTTTAGAAGGACTTAAATACTCTTATCGTCTGGAAAGCCTTGTTAATCTGCAGATTGGGAAGGATCAGTTTATTGCCGTGGAAAAAAAATTTTGCCTATTAAATACCAGGAAGTCCCACAGTCTGACAAATATTACCGTCATACAAGAACATCATGCAGCATTTTAAATAATGTCACTCACACCAATAAAAATGAGGAAAATCAAGTTTTCCATTTTAAAAAAATCTTCAAAAAGAGATATCACGAAAGTCTAAATAGTTCCTGCTAATCATATGTTGAGCGCATTGAAGTACTGCAATGTAAAGTAATAAAATATGAACATAGGGAGAAGAGATGTGCAAGGAAAACAGTGACAGTATTTCTAAATAAAGCCATGAAAAATTGTTGCACTCACAGGAACTTCAGTGTACTGAACAGTATCAGTGATCACGGTGCTAAGGTCAAATCTGTTCCTCACACCAGTGATCTAACTACTATAGATGAATTCCACAGAATTGAGCACAAGGGGATGAACTTCCATGGTGAATAATTACTTTTAAACTAAAAAATTAATTTATGTCAGACAATGACAGAAAGGCAAGTTTCAATGAAAAGCTCAAAAATATATAGGAGGCTACAATTTTCTTTTAAAATTTGAGTCACTCTTTTTATCAATTTACAACAGAATAATGAACAGCTGATAGCATATTGGAGACAAGTCCAAAAATACTTTTAAAACAGGCTTGTGAATGAAATGAAAATTCAGGAGCAGCAGATGGGTTTAACTGCTGTTAAATGTGGAGTGGTTTCCAAGAACATGTTGTATGCAATAATAAATAGCCAGAGACAAAGTTTCCCCAGCAGTTTAAACCCTGAGCATACAAGCTAAGTGAGGGCTTTCAAGCTTTGGCTCACTGCAACATCTTTACATTTTACCCTTGTCTACAGCAGCAAAGATGCTTGTTATTAACAATGTGTGCCAGCAATGAGTGCAATTACAGCAGCACTGAGCACAGTTTCACAGGCAGGCAGGTTTAACATAGGCTTTCTGAAACAAGAATAGTTCTTGGCTCTGCTTGCAGGTTAATCACATTCAGCACCAGGGTATCCATTCTCACAGTGGATAATTATGCCAGTGTACCCAGTGCCTCAGTTTGTGCATACATTTTACATAATAAACATGTTAGAAATTGCCTCCCCTTCTAATTCTTGATCTGGATGTGGGCACTGGGATGAGGTATTGCATCTAGGGCTTCTGCAGTCATGGTTTCACTGCCTCCATGTCTCATGCCCTCTTGGATTTAAGCAAAAGTGAAGTCCCAAAGCTCCAGGAAAACAGGCAGCAACTTTTTGTTTGTACCTCAACCAGTTGTGGTTTCATCTCCTAATCCATCAAAAAGTGGTTTTATTATGTGACAGCTATGATTAGGTTAAAGCTTCTACACACGCTACCACGTATTCTTAGACTTGACTGACACAAACACTTGTGACACAGAATGAAACTGGAACTTTTAAACTCAAAGTGATGCACAGAGGCACAGACAGAGAAGGGTTCAAAAGAATGAGTGCAACTGGCAGAGGATAGAAATCCACATCAGGATCAAACCCAGAAAAAAAAATCACTGCTGCTGCCTCCTGTTAATCCAATTGCTTCTGTAATAACAAAAGATTTATGAAGAACTGTGGAAAAGAGCATCACTGGATTCAAGGAAGCCTCTGGAGTTCAGAGCAGACCTACACTATAATACAGGTGTGTTCCTGCTTAGATGCACCAAGGATGATTCTGATTAGCTACTCTGTAATACCAGAATCTGCTTGATACTGTCTTGGATGAACTGGAGGGAAATGATTATTAGGGAAACAAATGATAGAAAAGAAAGATGAGGAACCAAATGAAAGAACCGTATTAGAAAAGAGGAGAGATGTCAGGCCTTCATGTGCATTACCAAGTATAAACTTGTACTGTTGCTAACCTACTACTTTTCACTGCTGCTCTAGAAAATCATGATTTCTATACTTTCATTGCAGAAACCATCTTTTTTCCAACTAATTCTCTCCATAGAAAAACATAAGATTTGGCTATGGCAAAACCACTTCTCTCTAATCCTAGTACTATACTTCATTAATGAAATGGATAAAATTAAATCAGTCCACTGATGCTCACGTGGCATTCAGGGTCTACTTGTTTCCCAGGGATCTTCTAAGAGCTTTTTTTATCCCTTGTCTGATACCTACTGAGAGACTTAGAAATGAAATTGCTCTATTGTCTGGGAAATTCAGCCATTAAAGTAACAGTCCCCAAAGCATGCCTTTCTTTCCAATCCAAATATTAATGGTCAGAAAACATCACATGTGTAAGCTAACACCCTTTTGGTCACTCTAACAAGTATCCTTACTAGAGGTTGTTTGGAGATTTCCAGAGCCATGGCTTCTGTCCAACACATCTCAACTGAAACATCCTCACTGTTGCTGTCAGATGGATGCAAACACAGTTGTTTTGTGTGCTCCCTGTTCAAGCTGCACCCTGTTCTGGTTGCTTGGACATGCTGCAGCCCTACTACTTCTGGAAATGGCTGAACTGCCCAAAAAAAGGAGGCTGAGGAACATACTCAAAAGCCTGGACCCTCATCATCCTCACTGTTAGATGTTATACGTTACATGAAGTCCTTGCTGTTCTGTGTAATTCCAGCTAGCTCCTTCCAGGAAAAAACTGCTCTAGGGGCTAGACTCACGTAGTGCAGACATGAGCAAGCACCTTCTTTTCCACAGTGTAGACACAGCTGCTTTCTCGTATCAGAGGTGCACAATACTATTACTCAAAGTACAAGTACCCAGGAATTCAAATTATATCAATGATGTACTGTAGTAAACCCCTCAGGTTTAGCCAGGGCCCCTTGGGGAATAGAATGCTGACACAGCGGCAAAGAAGTTTCCTGTCTCCAGGGACATCCGCCTTGTACCTTATCCCTATAGCCATGTAAGGCAATATCGTGTTAACCCAACTATTGGTTAATTATGGTCACTCTAACACATTTGCCATTGGTCAGGATTGGATCTGGGCCAAGGGTATAAAAGTAGCATACTGTACCCCTACTAACTTGGAAGAAGAAGTGCTGAGACCCTTCATGGAACCCCTACAATAAAGCCATCCTCGTGGAACAGCCAGCCTCTTCTCCTTCTCCTCTCTCTACCGTCTGCTGGAGCCTTAGGCCAAGGGAAAAAGCTACCTAGCAAGCAAAGCTGAAATCAAGAGCTGCCTAATCACTAAGAGCTGAATATTCCCTGCTTGCTAGGGCTGTCCCGCGGCCTCGGCCTGAGAGCGAGCTGGCCTCTGGCACTCAGTACCCCTGGGAGCTGAGCTCTGGAGCTGTAATAGCTTGCACAGGATAAGACCAAGTAAGGCTCATTAAATGTACTTTCCCCATTTGAGAGTGCCGAGTGATTTTAGGGGTGGTTGCTGGCAATGCAAACACATGGGTTCACAGGTTTCTCTTAATCAGAGCTATCAGCAACAGACACTTCACTGGAGGCACACTGGAATTTGAAAGTGGTGACGACGGAACACCACTGCTGATTGATTTTGCAATAATCATTCTGAAGGGGTTTTGTCCATTGTTTTGACCAGCCATTTAGACAGGGAATTACGGGGATAAGAGACTACATGATTAGAACTAATCTTCATTGAAAAGTACTTAAAACACACGCTCAGTAAACTATGGTCTGTTCTCAGCTATTACTCAGCCATTTGTACTATTACCACAGAAATTGATCATATATATGACCTCCTCTTTCACAGAAACATTTTCTGATATAGGCTAACTATCAAGCACAAACATATGGGATTGTAAGGCTTTTTTTTTTGCCCTAAAATGGCAAACAAATAAAGGCCTTTGTTGTAATCTTATTGCAAGGGTTCCATACTGTTATCTCCTTATCACAAAAGCTTCATACCTTCTTGGTGTTTCTTGGAGGGCAGTTCCTCAGAGCACTGACTTTTTCTTCTTCACAAAGCAGCCACTGACTCCAACTCCCCTCTCACCCAGCCACCCCACTCTTTTATAGCACTCTTCTTCTCATTGCTTACAGCTGTGGCCTGTTAAAGTCAGGCCTGTTCCTAATCTTTGATAATTGGCCCAGCTGCAACTCCTTAGGGGTAAGATTACTTTCTACACTATCTTCATTTTCTTATATTCTATCCTCCTACAGGCCTGGATTTTTTCTGGAGAGCCTTTTTTTTTTTTTTTTCCTAACAACCATCATGAGCCTCTTTTGCATACTATAACTTGGTATGGTCTGCAAGACTTCAATCACTGATACTGAAGCAAGTTCAATGTGTTTTGCACCTTCTCTCATGGGTTGTTCACTCTAAAATGACCTTCATTTTATTATATTTTTTCTGTAACATTTCGCAAATTATTGTAACATCTAACTCTTATCTGTTGCAGATACCTTTTCCAAAATTGGTAATGAGTGTTAAATATGTGCCACTGCCAAATGTAGTAATTTTCTGGTGTCTTACCTTGTATCTGCTCTGGCAGCCTCTGTGCATGTCTCCTTCGAGACCAGACTGGTTATTAAATTCCAGTTATTAGGAAACAAATTTAGGCTCAGGACACATTTTTTTTTCTAAAGCTTTGTCAGTTGCATGAATGATTTTGTCTACAAACATGCAGCTCTCTTACAAATTTATATGCAGTTTGTGAGTCATACATTTCAGAAACAACAAAAAGGTTTTATTTGGGAAAAAGTGAGGATTTCCAAAAGCATCAGTTTGTGGTCAGTACTAGCTTAAATTGATTTCCCAGGAATAGGGGCATGAGATATTTGCACCCACAATCTAAAGTCTTCTTTATTACAGCCAACTGTTGAGTCCTTATCACCTGTACTTCCAAAGCCTTCTGCAGACTTCATTGAGCAGAATAAGAGGATTAAAAGAAATTTAGCATTTCAATTATAGAGATAATAAGTGAAATAAGTGACTAATTCTCTCAGCTTTCCAAACTCTGCAGTAAGACTAAAACTTTAATGTTCCTCTGTTGCTCTCCCCTCAAAGAAACCATGCGCATTGAGACACAGGTGTCAGCATGGATCCACCAGTACCCCCAAAAAGCAAATATATCATAGAACAGAACTAGTTCAGCTTTGACCCAGCAGCCCACTTTGTTTCAGAGAGCATCTGGTAACAGCTTTCTAACCTTTCTTGGTCCTACTGCCCGTGAGGATACCACAGATGTGCTTCCTGGTGGAAGATTTTGCTTGTCCTGCACAACTTAAATAATAATAATAAAAGAAAATATGTCAGGGTGGAAAAAGCATTAATGTAATGCTTTTCTAAAGTATCTATTGATATATCAAGCTCATAAAATTTATCTGGCACAAATTTTGACTGAAATATGTTTCCCTTCTTTTTGTTCTTACAAAGCTAACTTTGCTTGCTCTGATAGTCCTTAGGAAAAGGATAATTTACTGAAATGTGTGAATGGGAGACTGATTGGCCTTCACATGTCTCCTGATGCCTCTGGAGACTGTAACCATACTCATCAGCTGAGATGATGGTGTTTATGACATTTTAGTGCCAGAGAAACCTGTCTGGCCCTCAGCTGTCAGTGGAGAATGTCATGGGTTTCCTACAGGTATGGCAACATATTGACCACAGACATACTGGTGGATGTATGGGATGACACTTAAAATGCTGATAAATGTCTGTGTCTTGGCAGGTTTGTTATCCCTGGAGGATATTTTTCCAACCTCCATGCTGCTTCCTCCATTTTTAGGGGTCATATTGATGAGGAAAAAGATGTCTCATATTTTCAATTAGTAAAAGAAATAAATTTTCCTTAGTACCATTACAAGGGTCTTCCCATGTGCTGATCATCCAGCTAGTTCAACACTTGTTTACTGTGGGGATTGCTAACTAAACTGCTCTTCAGAGACCCCTCTCCCTGTTCAGCTTTTCCACATTGATGTGTCCAGGCCTCTATAACTGCAATAAGTGCAGCACTGAATCCTGTCACTACCACTAGTAAATTTACTATCCAGTATTCAAGGCCACCAGTGAAAACAACTATTTTTGGCAATGTAATAGTGTGTGTGCCATGTCCAACTTCATAACTGACCCATTTACTTCCAGTTCAATAGTGTATTTATCTCTAAATGAACTGCTGCTCATTGTTCCTGTGAGAATAAATCTGAGCAACACGCATTGTGGTTCTTGCCAACTTTTGCAAAGTGATATAATCCATCCTCCTTCTCACATCTTTCCTTTAGTGACACCCAGTGGGTTGGCTTCTGTTAACCATGCTTCTCAAACTCCACATGCTTTTTGCTGCAGTCTGAGTTGCGATACTGTACACAGCTCTTTTCCCCTACAGTGTGAAGGATCTCAATTAGGACATAATTGTCCACCCACTACTCTGAGTCTGAATCTGGTTCTTCCTTTTGTTTATCAACTTCTTACATCTTTCCTTTCAGAGTTCTTAGTGATGTTCCTGAGCTTTGTTTACTCTCCCAGTCACAAGAGCAGTGTTGGGATGTGACTTGGGCATGCTCAATCCCTCCTCCACTATTTTGTGCCACAGGAAAGCTGAGCAGGCTTGATGTGCTCTTGGAAGAGCTCCAGCTGAATGACTGGCAGAAAACAAAGGCGGGATGTCCGTGGCACAGAAGACAGAGTCAGCGTGTGTTTGTGGCGCACGCTGAGGATCGGCCCCGCGGGCAGCGCAGCAGAGCACACCCACCTCTCTGTGGGCACAGAGCCAACAGGATCTCCCACCAGAGACTCAACCCCCAGAAACATCACTCACAGCTTCCACAGCCTTTTGTATCTCCAACTAAAGCCATTGTTCATATTCCATGCTTATGGAGCACAGAGCACTCCGCATCCTTCTTTGCTTCAGTTTTATAGTCTTTTTTGGCTGGGACAAATAAAACTATCAAAGGTGTCAAGGATTTCAACCCAGCAATCGTTAGAAAAGGATCTGCATTTTACTGGCATTCCCAGCTTGCCAAACCAGAGTGGTGTCACTTTTGTTATCCTCCACCTTCCTGGAGAATTCTAGGCTTGGTGAGGCAGGCTTTGAAGTTTTTCACTCTCCTGCTCTGTGTATTTTCTGTTCCTTCTCTGAATCCTGTTCAGCAATCCCTTTGCTCTGACAGCACTTGCAAGAGGACTCTTTTATGCCTGATTTCATCTAGCTGGGAAACCTGATGTCACCTCCCCTGACCCAGAGACTGTGTCTTACTGACACGAGCACAAAGGTATCCACTGATTATACCAGAGAGGACTAATCTAAAAAAGGTTTGTCATTAGGCTTATTGCAAATATAACCCAACCTGATTTTAAAGTTTAATTTCAAACCTGTTTTTCTGAAAAAAAAATTCAGAAAATTAACTACAAACAAAAGGAAAGTAATTATGATGAAAGACATCTGGGGATTATAACTGTGCTGTATTTTCAAGTGCCTTCAGGGGCATAAATATACATTTTTGCTTTTGTGCTATATCCAAGGAAATAAAAATACCAGTTCACAATTGTGTTGGCAGGAAATCTCTGCTCTTTTTAATTTTGGCAGGATGCTAAGTATTAGAGGCTAAATATTATTTGACCTCATGACTCACAGGAAAACAATGTGTACTTAAAGCACAGAAATAATTGCTCTACTTCAGTATGTCCAGCTTTCCTATATTTAAAGTCAATTCACCATCTGAAGACATTTCCTAATTGAATTGTTCTAACATTTAGTCCCACACCCCCAATGACAACAGGATAGAATTTTTCTGAGGTTTCTTGTTTCATATTTCTCTGCTCTTTAGATGGGTTCTTAGTGAGTTAATACTTACATCTGCTTCATGTACTCACAGCTCTTCAACACAGTCAATGCTAATTTCTCTCCTTAGGTTTATATCTTGGGGACTTTAGAAACCTGTAAATCTTTCTATTATTCTGTATGTCTGCTCAGAATATATTTATACACACATTATATTTATGCTATTATGTATAATGTCTCTTTTGACTTTACATAGCAGTTCAGGCAAGAATATGGTCATATTCAGTAGATGAAAGGATATGTATTTATTTGTATAGTAAAAGTTTTAGACCTTCAGTTCTTTCTGTAAAGTATTATTCCTCTTTCTTAGCCACCACCCTGAAGAATTATGTCACCGAAAATAAAGCTAAAGGCAAGAACAGGGAAAAAAAAATAATAAGCTGTAATTTTGAAAAGTACTTTACATAATACTTGTAAAGCTCACTACCAGGAACATGCCATTAACAGAATCTCATGATAGTCATAAAAATGAATAGTACCCTTTAATGCCTTCACTATCCAGACATGTTTCACAAGGATATAATATGTGGTGGGGTTTTTAATCACAAAACTTCCCCTTATTCATTCTGCCAAAAAAAAAAAAAAAAAAAAAAAAAAAAAAAAAAAAAAAAAGGAGGAGGAAAGGAGGAAATTTCTTACAGCTGTTGGTCTCTCCCCACATCAGCAGTTAACACCTCCTTCCCCTGATCATCAGGCCACCTTGCTCTGTAAGACAGTGATGGCTGATGGGGACATTTGGGAAAAACTGAACATGGGTGAGGCAGGTGAAGGAAAGGAAGAGACTGAGAGTGTTCCATGGCAAAGCCTCCTGAAAATGGTATTCCCTCAGGTGATATTGTAGGGTCTCACCTGACAGTTACTCCAGGTCAGGACATCATGGGAACAGTTCTGCTACATCACCAGACCCCTGCACCCTCGGTAATCCTTGATGGACAGGCAAACAATGTCTAACCTTGAAAAAAACTTCATGGGTGAAATTAGCTCAGCAGTGTTAAGTGTTAGCATCAGAGTGCAATGTGTAATCAAATGTTTGATACTAGTGAGCTCGCTCCAAAAAACTGGATGCCAATTTCATCTTACTCCCTCTTAAGATTCATGGCTGCAGGGTGTCTGTCACAATCACAGCTAAAGTTGAACAGTGATAGATCACATTTATGACAAGGTTCAGGCATTATGTTTTTAACAGGAATACTTATCAGACTGGACAGAAATTAAAAATCTCCTCTATGTTTTAACACTTGGCTAGAGAAGCAGCAAAAATAAATCACTTTTAGGATGATATCTGTGGCCTGATTAACATCTTCCTGACCAGCAAGTCCTAAAACACTCTGACCAGAATAATGCGTCCTCCTATTTTACACAAACATACACACACAGTGCACACAGGCAACAGAGTTAAGGTTGCCATGGGAACTTTACCTCCAGATTTTTTGGGTTTGTATAATCAAAATAACACAAGTACAATGTTGTAATGATTCAGTTTTGCCTTGTAATTAATTATGTTCACATTATCTTTTGGCGGGAACTCTATCTGATGGGTACAGCCCAATGTGATAATTTTATTCAAAATATCCAGTTGTTGGTTGTCTAAGCAGGGGATATTTTAAACTTGAGTCACTGCACAGAAATGGCTACAGTGTAGCACAGAAAACACTGCATCAGTGTTAAACCAGGTGGTTCAGCTGCGGGTAAGGTAACCTCCATGGCAGCAATAAACTCAGCACAAGCTCTGCCATAGGCTGATGCTGAGGCGTGGAAAGAAGCAGAACACTTTCGAGACCTGATTCCTCCCCTCCAGCTGTTGTCATCACCCCACATATAGTTATTAATCCACTATGGGGACCACCAGCAGTCCCCAGCCTTGCTCACCAGGGTTCCCCTCAAACTCACTGTTTCTTGGTTCATCTCTTCTGCTATGCTCTTTCAGGTCAAGTCCTAACTTCTCCTGGCTGTTCTGAAAATTTGAGTTAGCTCTGAGCATAGGAATACACTCAGACTCCTCACTCTAAACTTAGGCCCTGGGTTTTCAGAGGAGCTGACCTACAAACCCCATTGATATTAACAACTGAAAGTGTGCAGCAAGCAGCCTTCATCAACAAGCCATCCTGATGAGGGCTTTTCTCTTACAGAAGTTGCATGAAGTTATCAGAAAAGAAGAATGGTTGTTGGAGCCCTTTGCCTTTTCAGTAAAGGGACAGTCAACCTTCTGTGCTCTCAACCTTTAGAGCAAGACATCCCATTTGAATAAGCAGCAGCCTTTCCTCCCCATTTGAACATGATGCTTTCTCGAGAGACCTGGACCTTGCCATAGGCTATTTGCACAGCAGAGGATACTCACACAGTATGGTGAGATCATTACTGATCTAACTGCAGTCATGGGCCACTGCTGGCCCCCAAGAACATGAGCTTCAAAGCCTGCATTTGATATACACATACAGAGACTGCTGTCAGTGCTGAAGGTATGGAAAATGGGCTTTCTGAAGAGCCACCTCATTTATTGGAGGGGAAAGGAACTAAAAACATTCACTTCAAAGGAACTAAAAATATTCAAAGAACTAAAAACAATTCAAGTTTTTGGCACCATAATTAAATGAGACCCTACCATATATATGTCCATGTTGAGAAAGGAGTTCAGTTAAAATATTCAGTATAAGTCTCCTTCCTAAAGGAATAGTAGTTAATATATGTTAAAATATAATTGTATAATTGGAACTCAACTGTTTGGGTTATGTAAAAGGTGCTGTAGGCGTATCAGCTTAGACAGAGGTAATTAGATCTTGTATATTAACATTTTTCCCTAAAGGGATAATCAGAAATACTTTGAGTAGTGGAGATGCTCAAGCCGAGAAGCTTGGTGGGAAAAGGTACCTCCTTCAGCCCTCTGTTTGCTTTGTTCCTGCCTTTGTCACTGCCTGGACTGAAAGAATACTTCTGCATTAGAGTACTTGCTTAATACAATCCCAAATGGGTGCCCACACAATGGCAATACTGCTGCAGCTTTTGGTGAAATCAGCATAAAACTGAATCACCTGCAAACATCAATTGTGCTGCCAAAATAGGACTAGGTAGTGGCATTAAATAATGCAATATGCCTGCAGATTTAGTAATGGATCATGCACTGAAGCCACAGAAGAAGCCTGTGACAGGGCCAGGAATAGAAGAAATCAGAACTCTATTGTCTCCTTGAGTCAAGGGTTAACATTTTATGCAGATGAGAGTAAACAGCCACACACCACTGCTTAGCTCAGTCAGCCTGAAGGATACAATAACAACAAATATGGTTTTACTCACAGGAGGCTGAATGACAATCAATGGCACTACAGCTTTGGAGTATCCAATTGAAGCCCTTGAAAAATCAAGTGGGTGCACAGGAAGATAGGCTACTATGCCATCACAGGATGAAGACAGGACGATGTTATGAATTTCTTGAATTTTCAACTACAGTGTTGAAAAGTTTTCAAGAAAAAAGGAGCTTTTTATTTTGAAAACAGAACACCACATCTTTAGAAAGTGGAACAGCAGAGCACAAATTGAAACTGGTTTTGGTTTTTAGAATTTTTCTTTTCAAGATAAAAGAAGAAATGTACAGTTCCAAGATAAAAGAAGAAATGTGCAGTTCCTCGAGCCAGGAACAAAACAGCCAAACAAACCACCCACACACAAAGACTACTCCAGGTATTTTCTAATTTCATTGCTGTTATCCATGCTTGTCTTTCATATATACAAGAAAAACATTCCAGGAAAGAAATTCCAAGATGAAAACCCAGACTTAAAGCTTCTCATTGACAAGTTGTAATCAAACTTTGGACTCCAACAAAAATCTCAACTGAAACCAAGAGAAGGTTAATCCAAACTAAAGACATTTCCCCATTTTTGTATTTCTTCCTTCATGCCTGCTGAAGACCTCCAAATCACTACTCTGTACTACTCATATGAGGCTTTCAGAAGAGTTTGAAGAACAGTACAGATATCTTTTTTCTAGGTAAACCAAAGCCTCTCTTGGTACCTGAAGGGTTTTGGCTTTGTCCCTGAAGTCTCAAAAGACCAGGACTTTTAGATTGAAATAGCTGGGTAACCTAAACAGAGATCTCTCTTGAATGCTTATCTGCATTGATATAAGAAGCAAGAAGGAAAGAATTGTCACCAAGACCCATGGGACAAGCTCCCAGTTCTTCCCTTATTTTGACCCACACAATGTATATGACAGAGATGGGCATTTCCAGAGGCATTCCCAGTACAAATATCAAACAGCTTGATATAATTTTTCCCTAAGCCCAGTGACTAGAAGTTCTCAATAGATTTCCAAAGGATTTTTTAAAATGCAGATATTTAGAACAAAAAAATATATAGCAAGTTACAGAGCTCCTTAAAATAATTCGGAGCTTTTTCCACTTGCCAAAGTACATCTGTTCTGAAGTGTGTTTTCCATTGTGGGATTGCACCTGAAGCTGACCCGTGCAGACAGCAGCTGAGCACAACAGTGCACTTTGAAGCAGGGAATAGCAGCAAGTCAATGTGTCTCTAAGCAGTCTGCACCCTCCTTAGGGGTCAAGCGCTAGCTCAGAGCAAGCTGCTAAATGGTTGTTTGTACGATCTCTGCAGGCAAGCAGAGAGGGGTATCTACAGCCAAAGAGGGGATGAAAACAGCTGTAGTTGATAGCAAACACTGCCAGAAGGTCACCACCACCTGGAGGCTGGTTGTTTCAAACCAAAAAGCTGTCGATCTCAGGCGTCTCTGATCATATTTAGAGCATTTAATTATAGTTCATATTTTTAGCATTAGAGAAAACACATTGAAAAAAATAAAGTGCTTTGCTCTTCTTTTGGGATCTCACCTGTTAAACCATAAATATGAACCTATAAGGTCTTTTTCTTTTGGGAATGGCACTGCAACTTTAAACATCATTATATAATCCTGTGTCGGGAATAGAATTATTCTAGTTGCACACCACAGGTTCAAGCACACTGTTATAAACAGGAGAAATTCACTTCATTTTAAAAAGTTCACACAGAGAAAATGTAATTTCAAGAGTTACAAGTTCAAAAAACATTCAGCTCTTTCCAGTTCTCAGCACCTTCTCTTTTGTCCTGCAACAGCTTCATTATTTTCTTATTCTTTGCAGTACATGCCAGTCTTTCTGAATGAAAAGAAACCCTTCCACATTAGTCACAACAGGAAAACGAATTTTGCTTTGCAGCTGGTGAATGAAGATTATCAGAACTTTTATTCACACACAGAAGATAACAATATAATAGCTAAGGAACACTGATGAAATGCTGTGTTTACTCTCATTTATCAGTTTTGCAAACTGCGACTCGTACTCAAAAGAGCTACCTAATTCATGACAGCAGTAGTTCTGTTTGGTAAATTTTGTGCCCTAAATTAAACTAAAATCCAACAGATACCAGGGGGCACATGTAGTGTTATACTTAATACTTATTTGATGCTTTGTGGAGCTATTTTATGATAGGAAAGCAAGAGAAGATGGGGCTTTGTGCCACTTCAAAAGACATCAATATGTTCAGACGAAATAACCAATTTTCTTTAGATGCCAAGTCTGACTGAGGTCTGAGAAAAGCAACTCAATAAAAAGTCCTAACCATAATTTCTGCAGCTAAACTCCACAAAGGAATAGAGTCTTATTAAGTGCTGTGCCTTGGTGTTTAAATCAGTCATTTACAAGGTTTAGCCAAATCTGGAATTACTAAAATGGAGGTATTTCCTACAGCACAATATCAGTCTGTGTGTCTGCATCAGCTTCTCATCATCTAACTAGAGGAATAAATTATGCAGGAAAATAAAAGCAGAATCTGATCCCTTTTCTTGCCTTATTTTAATTTTAGTTGCAATTAAAGGAGTTAAAGCCCTCTTAATAAAGAAATGTTTAAAATACATCAGCTAGATTTAACTTATTACGGTTTTGACAACAAGTCATGTTGTTATTTACTGCAGCATTCAAAGATCCATTTGACTTCTTAATCTTGCATAAGAACTTTCAGGGATGTGACAACATGAATTTTCTATATAAGGCAAATAGACTCTGCATCACAAACATTTTTGACACTTTCAAATGCAGTTTACAGCCTTAAACAGACATTCCGCTTCTCCCACCCACCCACCATCATCCAAGGCCTAGAGTCACCAAAGTTTCAGAATTAAGAGTGGGAGTATTACTAATCTAGCAGGTAAGGGCAGAGCTCAGTGACCTGCTTGTTTGTATGACAGGTTATGGACACACATCCTTATTCCTGTCTGTGATTCTCTCTGGGAGTGCCCTCCTGACTTCCCTACCCAAACCAACCACATCAACTGACCTGGGGTCTAACAGTGAATTTTAAGTAAGAGCCAGGAACAGCAGAAAAGGCATATATGCATATTGGAGAAGTCAAGCAAAGGAGGAAATAAGGCATAGGCTGAATAAAGGAAGCACTGGAGAAAAAGAAATTCTGCATGGGCAGATCCTTAGCAGGTACTTAATTCCCGTCAAAAGGCAAGGGGGCTGGTTCCTAATTATTGCAAGGATCTTGACCTTAGAGTCTCACAAACTCTTCCTGAACTCATAAATGGAGGCATAAAAGGAGACAAAAGCCCCTACCATCCTGGTCCCGGGCAACACTCCCAGCCTTAATCAGCAGAGGGCAAATCAACTTCCTACATATGTTTAGATCAATGGAAGAACAGGGAGCAACATTCCGAACTGCCAACTTCCTTTCCCTAGTTTTAAACTCTGGTTTATGCTTCCCAGATTTCCTTATGTTTTAGCTGCAGTGATATTTCACCTTGCATTACTTAAAACCCAAACCATTCATTCTGCAAAGAGAGGTGTCTGGCTGCATGCTAAATCACCTCTCATTTCTCCTGCTTTCAGTGAGTTTGGATGAGGTCATTTATAGAGGTTCTTTCCAATCAACATTTCTAAGATTCTGTGATTACTTTGTTCTTATGATGTGAGATGACCCATTCCTATCTGCACTCCTTTATTTTATGAATAACTGAAGACAGTAGAAGAAAACTCATCAGACTACAGGACAACTAATTCTCATCTAATAACAGAAACTTTATTAACTCATGGAGCCCTATGCTGGCCCTCCTGGTGAATAAAAACAGTCAAGAAACAGCTGGTGTTTGCATGCAGAATGTGGATTAGTTTGAGAGCATCTCCATTTCTCTGGCTCAGCACACAATTGGAATGAGTTTTCATTCCAATTGCAAGGGAAAGTTACTAATGCAAAAAGTGGCGCAATCTAGTATCAGTAAGAGATTTATACATCAGATCCACTCAGATTAGGCAATTGTAGACAGCAAATCAAACCTCCGTTTTAGGAAGCTGCCTCCAACACAAGGAGCAATATCCTGAGGTTCACGTCCCAGCTCTGTGATGAAGATGCTGCTCCCCTGTCCCTGCAGCTGTACCTGACATGAGGAAGCAAGCCTGAAGGCCCTGCAACAAAAATGCTTTCAATACAAAACCTCTCGCTTCATAACCAGATCTTGCAATCCTCTGAAAGTTTCTCTCATATAGCCTCTAGTCCCTCTCTGTCTCCTCACTTCCAGCACCTTTACAGGGCTGTGATCTTCAAGCACTGAAAAGACATACCCTTAATGCTGAAAAATTAAAGGCTTGCATGTCTGGAACTCACGTGGGGGCTGATGCATATAGTAAAGAGTGCAAAATACCAGGGCTTTGAGGAGGTGGTGCAACAGTCTCCTCTGTAATACGTACATACACACAAAATTAGACCCACAAGTGCATTTTCTAGGTCAACTTCTTCTCCCTCCTCTGCTCTCACCTCCTCCCTTGAGTTCTCTTAATTGTTCTGGGAAGGAATACATGTTTTAAAATGTATCACCAAACTTCATCTTATGAAAACATATTGTCCTGGTTATTTTATATCCCAAACTACTGTGTATGGAATATTAGTCCTCAGTTAATTTTGCCAGTGCAAAAATGGCCTATGCTTTCTTATGCTGTCAAGTGTTTAGTTGCTACACAGCTAATTTATTATCTTTCTTAAGCTAAGGACCAGGAACCTGAGCAGAAAGACTGGCACAGACAAGGGAAAGAAAAAAGTAGGAAAAGTATATTTTGTAGGTACAGTGCAAAACACTACTACAGAAACACTGAAAAGACCTTCTCTCACAGCTCTGCAGATTGTTGTATCCTGAATTTCATGCAGCTCTACAGCACTTTGCCTAATTTATTGTAGACTGCAGAACCTGGGATATAATGTGCAGTTTGAGAGCCACATGGCCTTCTGAACTGGGCTGAATGCTCCTCCCAGTGATCAGCCTAACCACAATTCCTGAACACTCCCAAGATTTTCATGATGCAGTTACCGATTTGCCTCCTTGCAACAGGTATACTTTCATCTGCTTTTCAGCTTCCTTCCTTGTGTATCATCCCCTTATGACTATTTTTAAATAATCTTTGCAAAATAAAAACTCAGCCAGAGCTCTGGATATCACTTCTTCCCTTCAGCAATTTTATATAATAAATTAGACAATAGTAGCATTATCTTGGATGCAGGGAGGTAAGAGCCTGTCAGCACTTTCTTTTCAAATCCACTTTTGCAGGGACTTGCAAATCACCTACAACAATCTGATACGGGAAAAAGAGGGGATGTGAAACCTCAGACCTGAAGGATGAACCTAAAAAAAGGATGAGTAATAGCATTTCAAGGTGTGCCTGAAAGAAAGAGTGAGGAAAGAGGGACTCAGGAAAAAAAAAAAAAAAGGAGATACTTTGATTTTCAATAATGTAATTCCATTTTCACTTATATCCTCCCCATCTTTGCCTAACCATGGCTTTATGTTGATCCTTAAACCAATTGTATTTACATGGTTCATTTCACTTCCGTGCTGTTTACACACAATAACGATTAATTCTTAATATTCCTCTGAGGCAGGTATTATCAACTTGATTTTCTAGAAAAAGATGCAAGGCACAATTTTCCTCAGGCCACAACAGGAATTCTATGTGAGAGCCAGGAATAGAAATAAGGAGTTCCCATTCCCTGTCCTAAATCAAGGTCACAGAACCGTCTCTGGCTCAGTCTATTTTCTCAATGTTTTATGGAGGTGACTCTCCTGTTATGGAACTATGCTTTACACAGACTGGGATTTCCCTAGAATGTGTACAAAGTTCAAGTCATCTCACTGCCAGCCACTGACAACACCTCTGATAAATAGGGTAAGGGCCAGGGCATAGACAGTTTAACAATATACTGTTCACAGGGCTGTTATAAGCCTTACAAGGTGATGGGCAAGAGTGCATTACTCATTTAAATGCCTTTTTTATCTATGAAACATTTTAATTCTCTGAATTTAGACTCCTCTTCCTACTTGAAGCACCTGTGACTGGTAAAGGTTAAGTGGTTAAGTAGCTAAGAAGGGAAGTATTGGAGGGTGGAGCACCTCTGTGCTGGACACAGGGTCTCTGAGCTCAGCACACGCTTCTCACAGTTTTGGGCTCAGACCTCTAACCCAGCACACCTGGGTACATTCCAGGTGGACTGGCACATGTGTGGTGGTCACAGGTCCAGATGCACCCAGCCTGACAGAGCTGTTATGGTTAGATAACTTTGACCTACTGGTTACATTTGTCAAGATGAGAGTGGCGGAATCACGATTGAGCCCTTACGCTACATCAGCTATGCTAAATGCACCAGTTTCTCAGCATGACCCTTGGTTCTCAGGCCAAGTGGTTGGGAGAGGCCCACATCCATGCTGCTACTAAAGTAGCATCTTTAATAAATGAACACAAGATGTGTTTCATGCTCTCAAATATTACCAAAAGGCAAAGGGCAGGGGTGGGAGGTGTTTGAAGATAGAGGTTTGCCTGTAGGCTGCAAGTAATCTCCCCTGATGCAGCCTCATCCATACTCCCTCTTGGAAGAGGTTCCTGGAGTGAACAATCCTTCAAGCTACATCTACAAATTGTCTTGAAAGAGCTTGAGATCATCATAAAATTCAGTCTAGGGAAATATCTAACAATTTTTCAATATGGAAAATCAGGAATTGAGTACTTGAGTATAATCATTAGTCCTCCTTGTCTTAGAAATATAGGTATATTCTAAATATTGGCAGCTGGTCCAAGGCCTGAAGTTACAAGCCTGTTTCCATAGGGGATGAGCTCACATCCTGCAAGTAATGTGTCTACATTCCTTCTCAGGCAACTATGTGCTGGCACAGGCTCTTTACCACATCAGACACATCTACAGAGCCTCCAGGTGATTCACTGTGTGGACTTTGGTGCTGACAGCACCTTATGACTTTCTGAACATTCATATTTAGCATGTTTCATCTTAATTACGCTGAACAGCTGTCAGCATCTCCTAAAGGAAATCTCCCCAAAACAATCTGTCAGGATTCTCAGAATCAAGGTTTCTGAAATGTCAGTTTAAGGAAAAAATTTAAAACTGTCCTGTTTACCAAGAGTCAGTGTCCCAGAAAACCTGCTTTTCTGGCTTGGTGGGGATCATTTGAGTAGCTAACAGGTGCAATTCTTCATTGAAGTTGGGAGAAGATTTTTACTTCCCAATTTTTACTTCCCTTTTACTTCTCAGAACACTCAAGAGCTAAGTGACTCAAAAGAATAGCTCAAGCTGCCTTAATACTTCATCAGATCATTCTGTGCCATCTCTCCTGGGATTACAGATCATTAACTTCTAGAGGGAGTCAGAGGAATTCCCATCAGTAATCTTCTCATTGAGGTTTCCATTACATTCAGCACAACCCTCAGCAAGGCTTTCTTGACAAATCCTGTCCTTCATGTTTATGAATTCTATAGCAAATGCTTAAAGCTGAAGGAAGCACAATCAAAAAGGTGAAAACAATAAATATACATATTTTATAAATGAGAATATTTCTGACAGCTACACTGGAAACATAAAAGCTACTTTTCAAAGATCAGAACTGTTCAGTGACAGTTTTCAGTTCTATTGCTATTATCACTTAAATATATTTATATAACACTTCTTTATCACCATTCTCTTCTATGACATCTCTTACAGCTAAGATGAATGTCTATATATATCCCTCTCTTACTCAATAATTAGTTTGCAAAATCAAGCAGCTCATGTAGCTGAGCACCAAGTCATTTATATTTGAAAGTACCTCATTTTATGTAATTATTATGTATAATTTGAAGCAAAAATACATCAAAAAATTTAAGTGTCTGAGCAAACTCTGAACTTCTTCCATGTGTTCAGTAACCTTTAGCTATGTTCCTCCTGCCCTACTTTTTCCATAGGTAAATTTTATTGCAGTGCTTAAGAACAACAACATTCAGGTCCTCTTTATTGCTAGCTGAAAAAAGAAACCCTTTTCCCACTATGGCTGTATGGTCAAAGGTACAGTCCAGAGGGCATTCACTGTGTCCTTTAGCTCCAGGTGAATTGTAAGTAATTTGGAGTGGTGAATATCAGACTCCACTGCTGCACTACCAGAGAATGACTTGTAATGACAGAAGCATGACAACAAGATGGGGCTGGAACTAGGTGATACTTTAGAGTCCCCTCCAGCACAAACCACCCTATGATTCTATGACAGCAAGCACTGTGAGCCATCCAGCTGTTCAGGGATGCTAAGAAGATATTCTGGCAAAATGTGGGAAAAAGACCCCACTGATTCAAAATGATGCAGGGATTGGGGATCTCACCTTCAATAGAACTTTCTTTCAGTGCATAAAACTTTTAAAAACCAAAACAAGACACCTTAATTTTAAAAAGCCACTTTCAGCATTGATTTCTTAATTTAAATTGTCTCAGGGTATCTCCCACCAGGCACCCACTTCTGTCACAGTGTACAGGGAGCTTTTGGACACAACAGTGGCAGAAAGTGAAACACAGTACCCTCATACAAACACAGATATTTTTAACACCTGATGTTGATGCTTGAGAAATGCCTCAACATTTCCCTCCCAGACGTTGGACAGCACCAGTGGGTGACAGCTGGCAAGTGAACTCACTTCAATAAGAGAAAATGGTAACACTCGTTCACATTCCCTGACCAGTGACCCAGTAACTCCTGTGTGATTGAGGGCATGAGCCCAAACTTTCAGAAGATTCACAAAACAACTTTTTACCATTTACAATCTAGCCAGACTTCACCAGCTTCCTTTTCACCTTGCCTCCTCAGGACCCTTGCCCAGACCACTGCCTTCTTATCCTACCCCTAAGTTGCTTTCTCTCCATCACCTGCCTTATGTCATTTTTTCCACGTGCCCCACCTGAACCTTCCTGCTGCTGCCTCCTACCTCTCCTTAGGCTTCTGCCATCCTGTGTCTCCTGTAATATCAATTTCTACAGCACCTGTCTGAGTTCAAGTTAAGAAACTCAGGATCATGTACAATGTCACAGTTTTCTCTGATACCAGAGTTCCTCTCAGTGCTCCTCAATGGTGGGGAACAAAAAGTTCTGAAAAGTAGGATCCACTTTATACCTTTTTCAATACTGGGAGGAGTTCCTGACAGGGTCCCACAGCCTCGTAAACTGCTACTTGCTACTCAGAAGATCTTGGACTGGTGGCCTTTGAGTAAAACGTGTAGTTGTTCTTTTCCCACACTGATGATGGGTGGGAACTGCTGGAGAGCTATCACTTCTTCAGCCAGAAGTGGTAAAGTGCAAGGGGTTAGTGAATGCCTGACAGAAGTAAAAAGATACAGCCAGGTAAGTTTGCTTGGGTTTACACCCCATGTCCAGCTTGCATATATGCAATGCCAGAGAAGACAACTCTCCCTGCCTTGAGCATTGTGCACAAATCCGCTGTGACTCAAGTGATCATGCTCAGAGCCTCTTGCCAATGGCAATGCTGCATCTCTTCTGCAGCTCCTTCTATTGCTGAGCACTTTTAGTTAAACACCACAGCAGCCTAACAAGAATTATTCATGGAAGTAGGTTTCTTAGTGCTGCTGTCAATGTTATGCATAGCAAGTGGCAGCAATGTTCCAGCTGACTTACTCTGCTGATTGTCCACGAATAGGCACAAACTATTTCACAGGGTTCTGGAACCCTATACAATATACCAGTCTCTACAGATGGATCACAGAAGTCAACATGACCATGGATATATTGCATTTTTACATCTCTCCAGTTCTGGCCCCCAAAAAATCAGAAATTAAATACATCAGTGGAGTCAGAGTTCAGGTACACAACAGCAAGCAGCATGAATGGATTCACAGAATGAAGTGCTGATAAGAAGGGCTCAATCACAGCATCACACCTGTGTTTTGGGTTTTCCTGTGAAATAGTGTTAATCTGCTTTTATAAGCTGAACACATGTAAGATTTTGCAGAATACTTGGTGTGTTTCTGCTTAGTTTCATCAAAAAGGCATCCTGTTTCCACACCCCAAGCCTACTCTGTAATGCAAAACAAAAACAGGATACATGGGCAGGGCTGGGAGATTATTGTCAAAAAATCATTTGGAATTTGAGTGAGTGTTCTATCTAGTTGCACTTCACCTCTGTGGGTACATCAAGAAGCTAAAGCATGCAAGGCCTTAAACAGGTCTGCTATGGATCATACCTCATTGGAGAAGTACTTTCCTGGAATCTCTAACTGCTGCTCCTTACACTAGCCAGATCTAAATTATGACAACACAGAGAATATTCTCAATTAAGAACTAAGTGGCACACCAGAGTTCCTTAAAATACTAATAATACCAGTACAGAAAACTACTAGTTTCCTAATGGTTTGATAATTATAAAAAATAATAAATAGGAATGTCAAGATATTCAGTAATGCTACTTAATGTTTGTCTTAATAATAAAATCTTCTGCAATCCAGTAATTTTTCAAAACATAGAAGTTCTGGCAGTTGAAGAAACAAGTGGGTTTACTTGCATCCTCACCTTGGATAGTGGAATATGCCACTATTTGGCTGTTTCAGCTAAAACTGAGAAATAGTAGGAAATAACCCTTCCAAAACCAGCTGTTTTGCTGGAGGACTGGTTGTAATAAACGTGCTAGGAGGAAAGAGAGGAGACAGGGAAGAGAGGTAAGTATATCTTATCTCTTTAAAAAGAAATTAAATTATGCTAGGACAGATATAAAAATAAACCTAAATCAAAAAGAAAGTAGGATTAATCAAAATAGCTGGTCAAGGTCAACAAACAGAAAAGTCACTGGAATATCCTCAATATCTATTTTCAATATAAAGAAGTAAAAGAGGAAAGGCAGAATAACACTTCCATCTGAGAGTCAGAACTGTGACTGAAATATAATTTAAGAAACATATCAGTCAACCTGAAATCCCTTCCCAGCACTCTTAATAAGAGCAAAATGAACAGGATATTGAGAGGCAGGAGATAACTCTTCTGCAATACTGAACAAACAATCCAGCAAAGTGAGTAAGCATATACTGACGTTTTAGCATGCATTTAAGTTTCAGCATCTTCAGTAAGAATCTGATATCTGCCCATGCACTCCTCTCGATGGAGATCCACGAACGTGGGCCTGTCTCACACACAAGCCTTCCTTCAATCTGTGGGCATCAATCTGTCCAGTAGCTGTGGAGCTTCTTAAGGACTCAGGGGAGAGGCAGTCATGTGCCAACCGTGCAGGATGGTGAACAAGACAGTTCTGCACAGCACCTCCTGTCACCTGAGGGCTGTGTTTCACAACTGCTTATCCTGTTTCTGCTTCAGCTCTGCACTGCTGTGATGGGAACACTGGTACTTCTCTACTAGAAACTGAACAAGTCTTCAAATGTGTTAAAGTGCAATTGTGACAATTCAGGTAGGCACTGACCCGTCTTTCAAATTAAACTCCTTTGAATTGTTTGCAGTTTAAAAGTCAAGGATCACAAAACTGGACATCACTGGGAAATCAAGCTGACAAGCAAAGCTTCCCACAGGCACAGTGAGAGCTCCTCCACTGACCTTCTTTGCAACACATGGTGTGGTAAGACGTGCACCCTCTTCCTGCCCCACCACACTAACTCCCTGGCACCACCTGCTAGGAATGAGAAGACAGTAAAACTATAGCATGGGGAAATGATAAAATGGGTGTGATGGCTCTGAGGTGGCACATTTCTCTCACTCACTTCTCTGACCACAGGAAAAAGAAGTCTGTATGTAACACAGAATTAAAAACTGCAAATCAAAAGTGTAAGCAATACTGCAATTTGCCCTGTCCTTTTGAAAGGAGTCAGTTTTGTAGCACTAGGAGATATTTGCCTACTTTGAATTCCTCTGATGCCTATTCCACTATCTTGGTATTACACTCTGAGGACCTATTTTCCCCTCTGTCACCCAGAACATAAAGTGTCATTTCAGGATATTACACTCTTTCCTGTGTTAAAGAACCACGTGATTCTAGAAGTCATAATATTGTGAGCATGCTTAGATCCATTACTTCATGTCATATGACTAAAACATCTCCTAAAAAGAAACAGTCTTACTTCTTATTCACACTTCTTTGGTTGTTAACAATGGATCTGCACCCATGAATCTAGAAATCTAAGTGTCCAGAGCAAAGAAGTCATGAATTCATATACAGGCTGCAGAACAAAGAAAAATGAGAAAAAGCTATTTGAAGTGAGCTGATTTCTGTACATTTACCAGTGTATCTCGTGCATGCTTGATGGTGGTATCAAAGGGAACTAATTGGACACATGTTGAACCAGCCCAAGATAAATAAGTTCACTTGAGCTCCTTCTCATCTCCCTGAAAATGATCACTATCCCACACATCCACATTTCATTTGAGAAGTAGTTCATACATCACCACAAGAAGATAAAACATTGACTGTGACTAATGTAATAAGCCTGAAGCACTAAAGAAAGATTAGGGGAAAAAACGTTTGGAATTTATGATTTTTGTTCTCTTGCTTCCTCATAACAGGATCTGAAAATCTTGAAAGAACTTAAGTGCATCAAAGAATAATCTTTGAAAATCATGCTTACAGGCAGGAATACAAATTGGATAGTAGTCCCTAGGCCACTGGCCTACCTTTGTAGAAGGGTGGCTTATATTTAATTTCCCCTGACTAACAATTCACCTTTATGAATTAGAATTTAACATTTGGAAACAAGAGGCCTTAAGGTTTGAAAGTTAAAGTAAAAAAAAAAAAATCTTATAAAAAATGCAAATTAAAAAGCTTCTTATCTGACAAACTCTTAATGCTATTTATATCACTAGTGGCATCATGACACAGCAATTAAATTATAACCCTTTCACTAAAAGACCATTTTTTTGCCTATTTAAAACAGAAGGGAAGAAACAAGAAACTTTAGTTCAAGAAAGCCTCAAGTAACCAGACATATAGGCAGGCCATAGTTAGAGGAAAAGCAGAAGGTACACAGATAATTTGCATTTGACTATAACCAAGTTTGAGTTAGGGTATTACACCAAGCAATACATGAGCTGTCATTAACTTCTAGCTGATATACATTTAGGCAGCATTGAGTCATCTACAACCTAGTCCATAAATTCTTTTCATTTTACTTAGGCTACTCTGTCAGACAGGAACTCACAAAGCATACTGTGTTCCCTAGTTTGTGGACTGTATAACTAAAATTTTATTTTGGCAGTTTAGCTATTTTTAAGGATTAGCAAAGTTCAAGTATGAAGTTAATGATTTTAAGTAATTACTAACACTTTTTTTTAATATAACTGCTCATTTCCTACTCTATTTAGACATAGAGGAACAGTTTTAATATCATCCACTATTTAAGGAGAGCAAGGAAAAGGAATGGGACAAAATATGTAATCCCCCTGTAAAATCATTATGATTGACCCAGTGATCCAAGAACCAAACTTTTTCCCCAAAGACAATACGTTTTAAAAACATGTCGTGAATTCTGAATTATTTCAGTAAAATAACAAACATTGGTTATACTCAAATGTCAATCCAGGATGTATATGGGGGAAAATAGAGTCCAATCCAACACCATTGTTAAAGAAATTGGGATGGGGTTGCATTACACAGCCAGGAAAAAAACTTCTCTGGCTAACTGCGCCACCTTATGATTTAAATTTAAATGGAAAATTAAATGATTGTCCAGTCCCTAGAAGAAAACACTTACTCAAAGATATTCCTCTAGACCTAAAAATGGGATCGGGAGCTTACTTTCTTACAGAGAAGTGCAGGGTTGTATACTTCAGCATTGCTCTTCTGGTTAAAAACCATGTCAGCAATATAAATGGAAAAAAATACATTCAGTCTTGCTGGATTGTGTTTTTGTAATAACAGTATACACATCCAAATCAATAAAGCCAGGCAAATAGCAGAGTAGTGGTTTAGCAATCTTAGCACTGTTAGCTAAGTATACAATCAACTCTAAAACAAATGCTTCATAATCCGTAATTCTCCCGTGTAAATCTCTGCTGGTATAACCCTGGGAAATAAGAAAGCTTTACTTCTGATTTTTTTTTCTCTAACGTTTAAAGCATACCGGCAGTAAGCCCTAATTTATAGCCAACAGATCGAATTTGCACTGAAATCTCTAGTCAGACATGAAATTAAACAGCACAGATATTCAAAGGAGTTACAGCATGCATTTAAATACATTAACCACATCCTACCTTGCATCCAAACATCAACGATAAAGTGTTGTTGGTGCATGCAACTTTGCAGTGGCAAATCATTGGTGTAAAGCAGTCAGGATCTTTAACAATAGGGCACATTCCTTTAGTGCTGCAGTAGTGGCAGCCTACTGAAGGCTGAAAACAAGTAGCTAACACAGCACATGGAGTGGCAACATATGCTGCTCAACAGCTAGCTTTCCTCTTGCTGGTCAGAAGCAGCCTGCTTGAATCTCTACCTGGGTCCCATTCAGCCATCCCCTTCTTTGTTGGTGAATCAACGATGCAACAACGATCACGGATCTCAGGATTTCCCTTCCTCTGGGAAATTAGTTTTTACATCGGGGAAGGAAAAAAAAAAAAAAAAAGAAAAAAAAGGAAAAAAAGAGAGAAATGGAAATGAGGGGGACTAGCAGGTGTGGCAGTATTAGCATGTAAAAGGATGTAAACGCCTACTCATAACAATCACATAAGATTGTCATGCTAGCTGAAGTGGGCTGAAATTATTCCATCGGAAGAAAAATACTGCAGCTCCTGATTTGGTAAAAAGCCAGTGAGTTGCTGCAATACATAGTCATAGTGTGGAGAGAAGAGAAAAAAAAAGACTTATCTAAGAAGCCAGGATCCTCAGCCTTTATCAATATGCATTCCAGTAAGGATTCCCTTCCCAGCGCCTCCCCGTGAAAAAGAATCAAATCAGTCGCAACTCCAGAGAAGCGATGACCTTTGCTTTCCCCAAATAGACGAATCTCAGCAGGAAACAAACTGTACTCAGAGCTGAAAATCACAGATGCTGGGAGTTTGTAATAAGAGAAATACAAGCAACATTTATCCAATCCTGGCTTGCCACATGGGAGCTTTCTCCAGGCACAAATTTACAAATAGACAGGTTGAAGGATTGCAGGAGACACTGAATAAAGATATGAAGTTACACGGAAAATGCACCAGCATGAAGCTAAAGAGTCAAGCCTCTTTCAACTCTGCTTTGGAGGCAATGTAACTGTCTCCAGCTAGTACTGCTATCCTGCAACCTGCAAACATCTTGCTGTAAACCAGAAAAGCAATAATTAAAAGAAGAAGTTTGGGAACATAATACTCGTTTGGATTCTGTTACAGCTGTCACTGCTCCTTCAGTTAAAGCAACACCAGCTGAAAATGCATAATAAAGCTCTTGGATGAACAAATCACTAGCTGTGCTTTTTAAGAGGATTATTTATATCAAAAGTTGGATTAATGTATCCTCCAGGTTTAGGTTTGGTCCTGGCAGACGCAAATAGAAAATGAAAAGGCCATGATATGGAAAGTAAAGTGATGTCCTTAATGATTTCACAGCTGATAGCAGAGTAAACCAAGCAGTTGTTCCACAGTGCCCTGACCCTGCTTTTCTGTGACTCACTAAGCTCTGCCCATCAAATTAGAAACTCTTTCTAAAGAAATGAGAGCAGCTTGTCTCCCTGGCAATTGCAAGTGAGTTCTTAAGTCACAACTGAAACAGTTTTCTGTAACAAACCCGAAGTAGAAATTTGTTATACAACAGAACAGAGAAAATGGCAAATGGAGGTCCCGGTGTGAAGCCAGATCAAGCAGTACAAGAGGATGAATAGCATAGGATTTTTTTTATAAAGCTGCCTGACAGACCCTAACTTAGGCAACCTGTTCTACTATGATTTTATTTAGTGTTTAAATAAGTATAGATACATGCATGTGTGTGTATGCATATACCTATACTTTAAGTAGAATTTCATCAGGATAATTTACCCTTGCTTTGCAGAGTTCAAAGCCACAAAACAACCAATTTCCTCATCTTTGCTCCTACTGTTGCACCATACACTAACTTTATTTTATCCAATTTTGGTGTGCAGTTAAATTCCAGCTTGGAATAATTTTTTCTGATAATTGTGTCTCACTCTCTATTTTTGAATTTTGCACTCGCAAGAGCCCAAGCTCAGTAAAATTACAGCAGTTTCTAGATGGAAGTGGCAGATAGAGCTGTTCCACAGTCAGAGTTACAACCCAGTTCCATTTCTGAAGATTTCTTTTTTGCAAATAACAAGCTCTTACAAACCATTGTCCTCAATTCGCTCAGCTCACACTTCTCTCCCGACCAGCCCGGACACGAGCCCGTGTGCCATGGGAGCTCACTGCATGGATGCCCTTCAGTCAGCTGTTCCATAACCTGAGTTTGTGTGACCCAGGAGCCCAAAGTGACATCGCAGCAGCACTTTTCTCAACAGTGACTGAGCCTGTTTAGAAAAGTACTGTAGTGACAAACAGCAGCTGTAACAGTGCTGAATCTTTGATCTGTTTATTCCTAGCTTGCCTATCTTGTTATTAAGCTATATATTATACAGATTTTTCTTTCAAGCACTGTCTCTCGCATAACCAGCACTGGTGTAAATATAGAAAAGCGTAGTTTCCATGACAATACATTCCATAGCTACAGCCAGCAGCCACTATCATTAAAACATGAATCACAGTGCTACCTTAAGGTGTGAGCACACTACATCATCACTGGCCTCAGAAGCATTAATTTGGGATGGGGGTGGCATGGCAATATTTTTAGGAGACACTACTATAAAATGCTTGGAATCTGTGCTATTAAACTATTTTGGCCCTTCTAATAGTCACCCATGTTAGCGATTTCAGTGATCAGTAACTCCCAATCTGTACCAATCATTAGCATTTTGAAGAGAAGGATGCATCACATCTGTACTTTTCAATGTTTTAAACACCATGTCCTGATTGAAAACCAAACTCAAGCACACAAATGGGATTTCTGATTAATATGCATATGGTCTAATTAAAATCACCTTCATTTAGTTCCAAATTCTGATTTCAAAGGGAAAGACAATCAGCCAGTTAACCTCTTGCACCATTCGGATCTTACTGCATTCAGCTGGCTCAAGTTTACAAAAGGGAGGACATATCTGTTCACTAAAATTCCCATTTCTTCCCCAGCCCCTGCCACTACTACAGATTTTAAAGCAGAACAGGTTTCACCTGTGATTTCATTTCAGTGTTAAGATGCACCAAACAGCAAGCACCCAAGTATTTTGCAAGGCACGAAATTCATCCCTTCACACTTGAGCTAATCGTTGCTTTCAAGTGAAAAACAGTTACCTGACACACAGTCATTTGGGAAAATCTCAGAAAAGGAAGATTTATTCCAGTGACAGATTTGAATAATAACTCATGTTGCAATTGGCCAAGTCATTTATTTCCATTAAGTGAAAATCACATACAAAAAAATGTCATAAGAAAACATTTGCTCAGAGATCTTTTCTATCTTTTCGTTTTTTACAACAGCACTTATCACACACACAAGTATATTGGCACTTGCCAGGAAAGGCATTTAAATCACAGTCATACTGCAGGAGCAAGGATTCTTGGAAAATCTATGTCCACATTTTTGTGCTAAGGAATACCCAGAGGAACACAAATTGTGAGTGCTACTCTATGAAGAGTCCACGGATCAGTTCTTTTGAGCCCTCCAGCCTTCTTGGGCTTGATTGCATTGATCCAGCCACTTGCTCACAGCCAGTCTGATAAGACCTCTCTTGCTCTACCAGCCCCTCTGGAAGCTGCCAACATATCAGCTCTAGGTTTTCCAAAGACATCTGTCTGCCTTTCATAGTGCACCATTTTGTGGAAATGGATGAATTAAATTGCAACTTAGTTGCATTTCAAGAAGTATTATGCTCATGTTTGCATGGTATTTCCTTGCTTAATGTGTATACATCTCCTCCTGTACTGGAGCAGTTTCAAATAGTAATGCTTAGCTTTGAACCTGACATATCACGTGTGAGAAACATGACCAATATAAGCAAAAAAAAAAAAAAAAAAAAGACATCGAGAGTCACAAAGAATTTTGTCAAATTCACATTTGACTATCTTATGATGCTTAATTTTAGGATTTCTTAATTCTCTGCTGCTTCTGTTGAGAAGATTGCTTAAGTTTTGGTTACTATGGTACACATTTATGTATTTCCCCTTGCCTGATTTCACTACTCAACTTTTTGTTCCTTTGCTATACCTTTTAAAAACTCCATTAACCCTTACAACATCCATTAGGTATGAGAAAATCATGATGATCTATAAACCCTTGGCCAAGGTATGTGATTATTAACTTGCTTCTAATCTTATGTTAGAATTCAAAACCATCTTCGCTGTTGTCTCAAGTCCCTGAATACTAATCAAGACTCTTAAAAACAAAACCTGTCTCTGACAGTGATTAAAAAGAAGTTGTCTTTTCAAGGAATCAGATAAAAGAAAAAGCAAAAAGGCTCGTTGCACCACAGGCAGCACATACAAAGGCAACCAGAGAAAGTAAATATAAAACAAACTTGAAAGATCCCCCATCAAAATAGAAATGATTGCACATAACTGTCTCACATGTTCCTTAAGAACAAAACAGTCTCACACCTCAGTCTAAACCAAAGTCTTTACAGCTGTACTATCTTTGGAGAGGCTCCACTTTGGGGGTTTCAAGCACCTGAGCAATATAATGTAATATAATATATTGTGATGTATCAATATATTGTACACTTTCTGTGAGCTGGCCATTTTGAGGTATACAATGGGACATCAATTTCATTTTGCTGATTTTTGTCTATCGGTGAGTATCAGAAGCCTGGGCTTAGTTTGCCTGAAAAACCATCTCCCTCTGGAACAGTAATCATAGAATGGTTTGGGTTGGAAGCAACTTTTAAAGGCCATGTAGTTCAACTCTCCTTCAACAAGCAGGGATGTTTTCAATCAGGTCAAGTTGCTCAAAGCCCTGTCCAACCTGGCCCAGGATGTTTCCATGGACGGGACATCTGCCACTTCTCTGGGCAACCTGGGCCTGTGTTTCACCATCCCCACTGGAAAACAAAAATTCCTTATATCTAGTCTACATATAGTCTGCTTTGGTTGCAAACCATTACCCCTTGTTCTATCACAACAGAACCTGAGAAGATTTCTGTTGTCATATTTCATACAGGGCTCAAAGTACTGAAAAGCAGCAGCACAGAGCCTTCTCTTCTCCAGACTCAGCAATCCAAACTCTCAGACTTTCCTCATAGGAGAGACATCCCAACCCTCTGATCACTTTTGCACTTGCTCCAATGGGCCCACACCTTTCCTTCACTGGGAATCCCAGAGCTGGATGCAGCATTCCAGGGGGAGTCTCACCACAGTGGAGTAGCTGGGGAGATCACCTACCTCAACCTGCTGGTCACACTTCCCTCACTCCAGCCCAGGATATGGTCCCACCTTCTGGGCTGTGAGCTCATATCATTGAAGTCTGCCCAGGAAAGACCCCACAGTCACCAGATACCAGCTCAAGAGCTGCTAATTTGTGATCTTCATGCATCTCATGCAAAACTGTGTTTGAACTGGTTCCAAGGGGTAATATGAGATTTAACTTTCATGTGTACTTTTAGAAACAGGGATAAGGCAAATTTTTTTGTGTGTGTCCAACGGCTCAAGGAGCTGACAAAGTCTGGGCCGGTCCTGCCATGAGGAGAAGATGAATAGGGCCACTGGGGTGGAGATGGAACAGAGAGCTCCAGGGACAGCTGTGTAGAAACAGATTTGCCACTCCTGTGAGATGTCATTGGGACTGCTGGGACCCACCTATTCCACTGTCATGAGCAGCATCTGCTCCATCTCACACAGTGGCTTGTGACAACTGATCTCATTTTCACAAATCACTGTATGGAGACAAGGATGAGCTACCAGTTGGTTCCTGCCAACAGCAGACCCTGCTGGTTCATTTCACCAAGAGATGACAGGGACATGGGGATAGAAAGTTCTCCTCAAGCGCCTTGAAATCTGAGCATGGAGGCAGAGAGAAAGGCAGAGGATAGACTGGATGCTCTGGAAAAAACCTATGCATCAAGAATTCACATGTGGTAGGCAGCTTGGAAAACATGACTCAATCTCCCCACCTGAAGATGGAATTAATGCCTTCCAATTAAATGCCCATATCTCTAAGTATGCCATCCTATAACAGTGATTTTTAGGTTAATGGGAATGCTCTTACAGAAAGTACTCATGTTCATAAGTGTTTACACATTATAAAGAGCCACATTCCCTGCATAGTTCTACATTTGTAACTAGTGAAAAACTGTCTGAATTATTTATGAAAATAATTTTGATCTGTTAAATCATTTACCAACTGAATATAATTATTTTAAGTCACTTCTCCAGCCAGGTATAAATTTAAAACAAAAATATAAGAGAGGGGAGAAAAATGCTCTAATTAAATATCAGCTTGAAAGAGAAAAGCAAGCATATTGCTGACAGTCCTCAACAGATATAAAACAGCTCCACTTATCTGAAGATTCCTATTTATATCGTGTATTAGCATTTTTAAGGTTTTCTGTGACAAATTAAAGAGAAATAAAGGCCTGATCCTGCTGGCACAGAGTGGAAACATGCACACAGAATATTTAGAAAATATATGCCTTACTTTAATGTCACTATGTAGGCCACTATGTAGGCCTACTGATTCCTTCAGGTTTTTATAGTGTAATACACATGCACCTAAACGAGCTTGAAATGATGAATTTAGCAACCACATGCTAGAACTCACCAAAGACTAAGAGCTGCACTATTTACCCAGGCTGCTGGGACAAAAGAGGGGTTAGTCTACAGGGAATTTTGTGTTGATACCCTGTTGCTTTCACTAAACTGGCCAGCTCTGCTTGTCAGTGCATACTGAAGTTATTGCACCTCACACATCTTTGCTTTACGCATTGAATGGAGGCGTCAGCTTGGCCACGGACCTCTCCTTGTGGTCACAAGCTCTGCACGCACATCCTGAGTGCAAGCAGGACTCCCTCAGTAAGAAGCCGTAGGAATTGGTAGGAATTTTCCATTTGTTTTCCTGCCTCCCCCGAATCCATTCTACTTCCATTGATGAAAAGTTTTTTCTGGCCTTCCAATTCTATCTTTTTTGTTTATTCTGAATCTCGGCCCTGATACCTTGACCAGTTTTCTCAAAAGGTTGCAATGGAAGGAACAAGGAACAACTAACTTCTATTCGTCCTTTCCATGTCACTCATGACTTTATAAAGGAGTTGTACATCCTCTCTAGCTGGTCTCTTTTCTGTTATGAAAAGTTGTAGCTTAATAGATCTCAGCCATTCTTGTAAAACAGCTTCCATATATTTGAACATGATCACTGATTATCTCAACTTGTTCTGCTTAATTCTTTCAAACTTCACCATAGCTCATACACTGTAAAACCCCTAATGCCCTTGGTGTTTTCCTCTAAAATCTCCCTGTCCCTCTCAAAGTGAGCATCCCAATGGTGACACTGCCCTGCAGAAAAACTCCTCCTATCTCTCACTTAGAATATTTCTCTAAACATGGTCCAAGTTTTTTACATTAGCTTTGCAACAGCCTTTCATTTTTCCCGGAGACTCACTCTGGGATTCATTTCTACACCATTACACCTTTCCCTGCTTTCTGGTTAATCAATACACATTTGGTATTCATGCAATTGGATATCCCTTACTACATGCAACACTTCATATTTGTACTTCATGTTATTGCTTTCAGGCCATTTATTTATGTTGAGCTTTACATATGACATTCCTCTGATAATTTCTTCGGTTCTGAAGGGTATGGACTTCAATAAAAAAGCACTTTGAAGCAATTCTTCCTGGGATTTAGATGAGCTGAGGCACAGAATGTTGCATCACCAAAAAGTTTCAAAGGGGAAATCCACTTTCAAGAAATGTATCACTGGTTTCTGGGGAGATACATGCACAACTTAAATCTCATTGCCTTTGGATCACACAGAATTAAAACGTTAGTGATCATTAACGGCCCACATAGATGGGAAGTTGATAGCCACTATACCCAGCTGATGGCAAGTAAAAAACAATTTCTAAGAGTTATGTGTGAAATCCTTTCACGATCTAAATAAAAAAATCACCAAAAAAACCCCCACAAAATTGAAACCAAATTAATAACCCCCAAAAACCCCACAAGTAAAAACCCATTACTATTACCTTGACCATTTCCTGGAAGTATTTTGTAAGGCCCTGGATTAATTTTCAAATGTGGTTCCCATAACTGGCTTTTGGAGGAAAACCAGTGCCTGTACGATCATCTCTTGTACTGAGACTTTCAGACTGCTGCTGGAAGCCTCAGAGAGGAACCACCAGAACCCAGCCTCTATTTCTTGTGTCATATGGTACAACTATTTAGAGAGAAATAATAAGCATAAAGGAAAAGTGCTTGATGAAAGCAGAAGTAAAAATAAAACCGATGATACATCAGAATTCATGAGAAGGTCAGGCTATTTGACACTTTGGAGAAGTGAATCTTCCACATTAGTAGCATTTTGAAAGAAAATCTGTGATCCTGATTGAAAAATATCATTCAACTGAGCTATAATTGCAGGCATAAATAAATAAATAAATGCAAAATAAGTGGACCAGGCCTAAATCTAAGTCCTATCATTTAAAGTCGTACATTACTTGCTCCTTATTATAGTGTGCAAGATTTGCTCTAGATAAGGGTGAAGGCACTCTGGCTGGGAGAAGCAGATAGACAATTTCATGCTAGAGTTGAACCCAGGCTGCCACCACATGTGCTAGAAACAGGAGAACACCTTTGGGTTCCTCTGTGAGATTTTACTCAAAAATTCCCCCTGACACATAGAGGAGGAGGTTCTGATTACCAGATGTTTGAACTTGGACAATGATTTTGGTTTTTTACAATGTTTTTCTACATATAAATGTACCCAACTTGCTGGTTGCCATTAAAAGTGAGCATTTTCTTAGCAGACAGGAAGATTGTCAGTGATTTCCTTCAGATTCTTGTAACAGGAAATTCTGTTCTCATTTCTGGCAAATGCCACTATCCTCACAGCTTTTGGCATTTAATGGTTTTTCAGCTATGAAATTCTGATTCCATTAAAAAAAAAAAAAAAAAAAAACAAAAAAAAAAAACCAACCCAAACCCAAGAAAAACTCACAAATAAGAAATACAGTTGTGGTTCCAGCTAAATTCTATATCAAGTTTTCCACCAAAAGTGTAGCAAAAGCATCTATATGACATCATCTACTTTGGCTCTCTGTTTGCTGGCATTTCTAAACTCACCATGCTAAGGACAGACCATGGATCTTGGACACAGTGGACACACAGGATCTCCTTAGGTGTATTTAGGGGAACAGAGGCTGCAGATCCCTCTACTAAATATATCCATCCCACATTTGGGAAAAAAACACTGTCAACAAGGAAAAATCATCAATGCCCACCATTGCTTTTTTGTAGGGAGAGCTGCCCTTGACTCCAACCCAAACAGAGGAGCCACCTGGCTGAACAAAAAGATTTCTGAAAGACTTTTTCTTCTCTCAACAGTTCCTGTGTGTCTTTCTTGGTAACCTGACCAGTTCTTCACAGTAGAAAAAGAAAAGGTTACCCAGGGAAGGCTGTAAGGGTATTGCTTTTGTATATGTGGCACAGACAGCAGCTTCTCTCTACCTCCATGGGCTGATGCCCATTCCCATGGCCTTATATATGAGCTGTAAAGCCACGTGGCTCACAAAAAATCCTTGGGAGGAGAAGCAAGTTTAATTCTGGGTTGCCTGGGAATCCTATCAATTCTCTCATTCATAGGAGCCTCTGGACCAGGCACTCTCAGTCACAGAGCTCCCTTGGTGCTCACAGTTCTGGCTTGACCCTCTTTGCTGGGGCATGTCCAGGGAGAAGCACAGGGCTAGTGACAACAATCCTTACCAGTCAGCACAGACCACTGTCCCTTTACAGCACCTTTCTCTTTCTAGAATGCCTTCTAAAGCCAGGGCAGAGACTTTTCACCCTGACAGCACTGCCCAAACACTCTCTATCCCTGGGGCTAGAGGGTACAAACAGGGTCTGACACTGCTGGCCAAAGGGAACAGTTCTGTAAATGGAAGACATTAAGGAAAAGCACACCTCCAACTCTGTGTTGATTGGGAATGTCTCCTACCTCCAACGTCTACCACCCTGGGGAAGGGGAAAGGAAAGACCTTCCTAAAATGATGTTTTATAAAGGGAATGTGTCCTCCAAAGAGTCCATGGGAATAATAAGGCAAAATAAAGGCAAACTTAAGAGAGTTATAGGAGGGCCCAGTGCACAGTCCTCTACCAATGACATTTTTAATGCCTCAAAGATGAGGAGCTTAGTGCAAAATCAATGCGCTCCTGAGGGAAAGGAGCCAACAGAGCTTAAACTGCTCCCAGTGACTGCAGGCCTACGAGAGCCTGCAGAACCCTCCTGAGCCAGCCCCCAGCTCTGTGTGGTGACTGAAGACCATCTCCTCATCCAGCACAGGCTGAAGGGGCTGCTGCCAGGCACAGCATGGCCCCAAGACCATGGTGCCACAGGCACATTCAGAAATGCCAACATGGAAGCGATGCTAACACAAAGGAACAGGCACAAGCTCAGCTTTGGCTGTGGAACAGGAACCTCCCTGTCCTCCTCATAATTAAATTCACACCAGTCACCCAGGAAAAGAGCACAAAAGAGCCCAGGACCAGAGCTGTTTGACTCTTGCCTGGCTGAGAGCTGTTGTGAGTCAGCCAGACAGACGGACGGAGAGAACCATAATTCTCAGGATGGCAGCATCCTTGGTGCTGCCCCATCCAGGTGTGGGAATGTGCAGCTTTGGGGCAGTGGTAGCTTACCTGGGGAGAGCTGCCCTCCTGCTTCTGCTCAGTCTGCAATGCAGCTGACTTGTCTGGAGCAAGCTTCCAGGAAAAACAAAAAAAGCAGGCTGGGCAAAGTCTGCTCACAGGCTCTGCTGCAGCAGGAGCATCCATCTTAGATCCAGTGGAGGAGGAGAGCTTGGACAAGCTCCCTTTTTAAAGCAACAGTGCTCCCATTGAGCCTGGCAAGGAAGGGGAGTGCTATGCCCCCAGCAGAGGTTGTGCCAGATCTCTGCAGAGCACTTTATAGGCATTAGCTAATTGAGCTTTGCAAACACCCTTTCAGCAAATAAACATCACCTGTCAAGATTTACAGGTGCAGAAAATAACCTGAGCTAATGTCACCTGCTGTAGAAGTAGCTCATGATTTTAGGGTGCCTGGACCGAAAGACTCTTGGCCTGATTTTTCTGGTGCACCTATAGGTTCCTCTGACTCTGACAGCGCAGAACATCTGTATTCTGCTTGTAAATAAGAGTGAACATCTGCTTTTGAAAGCCAACCTCAGGGGTATTTCAAGTTGGAAATGCTATAAAACAGGCACAACAAATCACCAATCCTTAGGATAATGGTGGCTTTTATGACTAAAGATATCTCAGAAGAAAAGTCTAGAGTCAGGTTTAATCAGATTTTGACGGCTTCTTTTCATGCATCTAGACAGGCTGTGGCTTCCCCATGGATTCCTGTGGTCCTGCTGGCAGAGAGTCAGGGTCTGAAAAGAAATATAAAACTTTCCTTGTCCAGGACCACTTAGTCTGCATGACCTGAAGGACAAGATGGGACCCCTTGTCTAGATCCATCACCACCCTACAAAAACTGCCATTAGGAAAACAGAACAGTTGTCCTGAGTTTTTCCTTCTGTGGCCACTGGCCACTCCATAAAATGGAGACAACAGGTAGGAAGCAGGGACATGGGACATGTCACATGGCTTGGAGCTGGTATTAACTGAGTAGTACAAGAGGTTTGTTCGGTTTGCTCTTTATTCTCTTCAGACCATATTTTTGTTCTATGGTGGACCCTTAATAACCATCACATTTTTAGCTCTTAGAGTGCTTGACCAAAGAGCTATAAAAAATACCTCAGAGGCTGCCCCTCTGCCAGGTTGTTGATGCTGTAGCAGTACTCAACCCAGGCCCAGATTTTTAGTTAGATAGATGCATTCTGGTACCTCGTGGGATTTTCCCTTGTAGGCTGAACAAGTTTGAAATTAAAATTAAAAAACAGGGCAAGTAAGAACACCCACTAGGGCCTACTTGTGATTGTAGTACATAACTAGATTTAAAAATCTCAGGTTTCTCTCATGCAGGGCTCCAAACTGGAGAATTCTCTTCCCTTACAGCAATAAGATAACAGCTGAAACTCCTGTTGTCCTCCAATTGTGCTTCAAGGTACATCCATGTATTCAGGCAGCCTGTTTTTTCCTCCAAACCTTCCAGATGTGTGAGAGCTACAAGCTGAGTATTCCCCAAAGGGACAGGCCTAAAGGAATTCAAAGTCCTTCGTTAGGCACTCTGTCAATGCTGCAAGCATCGCTATTTAATTGATGTACTGTTTTTATTATACGTGCCCTAAGGGAGTGTGCTGACCAAAGTGTCTTGTAAATTGAATAAATAAACAAATATAGAAGCAAGCATCGCTGCCTTGACCAGCTCATGGTGTGACAGGAAAGTCTGTGTGGTTTAATGTGGTTTTACACAACAACCCAGCTGTCTGGAATGTCTTGTTTGATCCTCACTAACCCTGGCAGGCTCTTCCAGCTCCTTCCTCTACCTCAGCAAAGACAGAGGATGCCTCTCTTACTTTTCAGATTTCTAAGGTCACTTTACTGATTAAATATGTCATTTTAAAAGCTTCCTGTAATGTGAAAACTACCAATTTCCTTCCTTCATATGGAAAATGGGTGAATAATTTCATCATTTGCTGTTAAAAGGAATGAAGTAGTATCCTTCTCCCATTCTTTCCCTTTCCCCTGTTGTTGACCTGCCCCACTTCACAGCTCTGCAAAGTCACAATCTCTTTTCATTCTTACTTAAGTATTGTTTAGACCAAAGTACTTTTCAAATATATCTTTTAACAAAACCTTAGAAAATATAGCTGTACCAGTCAGAGTCAGGATTACAGTGCAAATAAAAAAAATAGATGCCAGCTGGGGAGATAAACTGGCTTAAGAGAAAGGACAGCAAACAATATAGACATGGAACCATTACGCAGTAAGGGCTGGCCACCCAAAGCCTTGCACTGCTGCTTGAGCAGGTTTTACAGCCTGTGCTCATCACTGGGCTGCCTCGCAAAAAGCACTATCAGTGCCCCAGCTGGCTTGTACACACCTACAAGAACTGAAGCCACATGCAGTCAGGTCTTCATGCTCATGAATATTATGCATGTGAGAGATTTTACAGCTGTGAGTCATCATCTTTGCCTACATTCATGCGCTTCTTTCCACTCTGGAAGGAAAGTGCTCTCATTCACGAAAAGAAAAAATATAGGTTTCAAGACAGATCATGATGCAATCACACTCTTTTATAGTGTTCAGCTTCTCGTTATGAAATATGATTCCCCTGATGCATGACTATAGAGTGTGGAAAAGTGAGTTAAAATGGAAAACAGGTTGTGCCAGCCACGCCTCTAGGACTGCCCAAATCACTTCCTCTGACTGTAGACTTCCCTCATGGAGCTGCTTAAAATTTTCAGGACAGTTATCTTAGATTGTCTTCACATTAAAATGCAGTAAGTGTTGTTAGGATGATCTTTAATATAGAGCTTAAGGAGACTGAAGAAATGAAGATGAACTGGAGACTGAACATAGCCCACGTGTGTCCCAGAGCTCCATGCTCTTTCCCCCTCAACCATGTTGCAAAATTATTTTGGGGCAGGGTAGGTGTTATAGTCAGGCTTTTATGTGAGCCAAGCAAAAAGAAAACAATGTGCCCTATTTCTCCCAAATATGTGAGGCCTCTGTTCTCCTTGGGGCAGATACTGGCCAAATCAAATTGAGATAAAATCAAAATCAGGAAAAATTCAGAGAAGGGTTATTTCTGAGGGGTCATTTGCAGAATCCTTCAATTTGGATATACTCCTAAAATTGTTTCAGAATAGGAAAATCAGGCCGGATGCCTGCTTTTTTGCCATGAGAAACTGGAAACGTTTGACCTTAACATATGATTAGCTGTTAAATGACTTTCAAGGAGACTTTCCTGGGATAATCTACTTAGCCTTTAGCACTCATTTATCGCTTCATAGTGGAGATTAGGGTTGATTCTCAAGAACAGCATTACTTAGAGTATCAACTACATTTTTTTCAGTTAAGTAAATTATTCCTTTATGGGAATAATGAGAAAATTTTATGTACTCTTTTCCTGTATTTAATGTATTTTTATGGAATAGGTGACCATGAAAGTCATGTAAGGAATGATGGAAATTAAGCACTCTACAATTGAGAAAAAAATCACCACAAGAACTGATGGACTTGTGGTCACCCAGAAGGTTATTTAGATATTTCTGAATTATAGATATGATGGTCATCACTTTTTGCTACCAGGTATCGGCCTAGACAATGGTTCCAGGTAGAAATTAAAGAATCCTGATAAATTCTTAAGTAATTAAATCAAGGCAAGACTCAGTGTCTGGACAATGAAAAAAGATTGTGGTTAAGTTTATGATTTCTAGACATGCTCTAGATGCTTACAAAAAATTTATGTCCAACTGCATCTAACTCAGGCCAAGAAATTCAGCATACTTCATAAGGAAACCTCTTCAGGGCTCTTCCCCTGCAACTCACACAGGCCACATCCAAAGCGCTTGATCTTGGGTTTCTGTGGGGATTGAAAGACATGGACCATGCTATACTAGCAAAGCCAGTTTATTACACAACTCACTCATATTATTTATAGTTCTCTAAGTTCAATGCTGAATTTTCCACTGGGACCCCTTTGCCCCTGTGTTCCCATAGCAATGCAATCTTTTTGGTTATCAGGTCCTTGTTACATTCTTTTGTGTTAGCAATGTCCTTGTTACATTCTCTCTTGTCAGAGCCGTTAGACTGACCAGACATGATGTCTTCACTTCTGTTCTTTCCTTGAGTTTATCTCTCCCACACCTTCCACTGTCCCAGGGCCAAGAGGTCAGCAGCACTATCCAGCTCAGCTTCTGTAGCTGTCTGATCTTCCACAGGTTTCCATGACACTAGAAATCCATGCTTCTTCTGTGGGTTTATGGGGATCCTAAACATCCTGGGATGGTGCTGGACAACTCTGTAGTTTCCAGACTGTGCACTTTCTTCTCTAGCAATTTTTGTGTCATGGGATGTGCCCCAAAATGTTTGTTTGGCTCCAAAAGTCAGTCAAAGAGTGAATTTACATTATGCAACATGTACAGAGGACAAGGCCCTTTGAATTAGCTGGGAAGCTAAAGATATACATGGAGACACTTACACTGGATTTTGATGACAATGGGTCCCCATACATAAGAAGGAATTGCAATCAAATCCTAGGAGGCAGCTGAGAGATGGCAATCAGAATCTCCAGGACTAGAGAATGGTGTTTATCACTAATCCTTTGCTCAAAATGGCATAGGACTAAGGGTAATGGTTTTAAACTGAAGGAGCCATAGTTTAAGTTAGATGTAAGGAAGATTTTTACAAAGGAGAGTGGCACAGTTTGTTCAGAGAGATGGTAGATGCCCCATCCCTGGAAACATTCAAGATCAAGATGGAGAGGGCTCTGAAAAAGTGGGTGTGGTCAGAGATGTCCCTGAACATTGTAGAAGGGTTGGAGTAGATGTCATTTAAAGGTTTCTTCCAATCTATTCTATTCTATAATTCTATGATTCTGTGATTCTCTGACATTACTCTTGTCTTGTTCTGGGACATTCAAACACCAAGAGCCCTCTTCAGCAAAGGTAGTTTGCTAGAGTACCCTGTTGTGACTGCCTTCAGCCTGAGAACACTCAAGGGTCAGGCTGATTGACAAATTACCTTAATTTAGCAATTGATTTTGCCTCAAATAAATTGCTCCCATATGTTTACTGTTAATCTATGGAAACTCCTCTTTTACTGGAAATGAAATTAAATTCCCTCACATTTTTCACAGGAAAAAAGCACAGACACAGTCAATCACATGCTCAACAGACGTGTGATGTCACTTGACCATGAGTTCAAATAGGTAGAGGAATGTGCAGGACTGTGGTCTTCAGCTTTTGTTATTATTACCTCTGTTCCAGTATTATAATTTTAAAGATCTTTTTCCTCTCATAAATACCTCCCTCAGTTTATTTCTGCCACTTCCTAACATATGAACTTTCCCATGTTTCTCAAAGGTTAATGTCCATGTACATGCAGCCAATGTTAGAATCTCAGTCACAATTTTCTGTCTTTTATTTAGTGATTGCTGCAAATTAAATTTGTGCTATACTGTGTGAGATGAAAATGCCACCCCCAAAGGCTTAGTAATCAAAGTCAGTCCACTGAAAATTGTTCTGGAGAGGTGAAAAATACATATTTATCTATATATTAATTAAAATATAGGTAACTCATCTTCAGGTATTATTAAAAATTACAGTGTTTAAAGAAAACAATTCATTCAGCTGTGAATCTAAATTCTTGTTTTACTCTGGATGATTAACAGAAATAGTGAATTGCTGGAATTCTATTATTTTAATTGGAAACCACTTTTCTGAATAAGATAAACTGCCAGCCACAACCAATAATTATACTTTTATTCCTAAGGATGTGCAATAGTGGTGTCTGTTTTAGACTATTGCATTTTCAGCCATAGGAAGGAGCTAAAGTTACATAAATTTCCTGGAAGAGTACTTAGACAGCTGTTTACCTGAAATTGTGCTTGTTTCTGGCAGCAGTCTGATATACAACTTATTTTATAGTTGTGGCAGAGAAGTAATAAAGAAATTGCTGAACTATTAGTACACAATTTATGCTTGCCGGTGTATCTCACAAAAAGATGCTTTTGTATTTTTGATGAATATTGCTAGTGATAACACCAATATATGGCTTCAGTTTTACTTCCTTCGCTGGATCTTTATGTGCAGCAACAGATTTAAACAATTTAGCACATGAGAATAAATATTAAAAGAAGAAGCATTTATGCAGCTCCTCAGAGTTTAACAATGCTTGCACAGTCAAATTGTCCATCTATGTACCAGGGACAAACACAGCTGCACTTGGTTTTAATGGGAAATATTTGTGTTAATATTCCACGTATCTATGCAGATTGAAATTAGGTACTGTCTAACTTTAAAGGGTGCTGTTCTGTAAATTGGAGTTGTCAGGCTGAGCCAGGCTCATGCTGGAGAACTGACAAGAGCCAAAAGGTGGGAAACTGCCTCACCACCAAGTCAGAATGGCAAACCACAGCTGAACCTCCCTCTAACACCCATATGAGATTTCTGGCTACTGGTAAAAATTGCTTTTCTAGGATAAACTGGTTGCCCCTAGGATTCCTCACCACTTCATGTCCTATATTTGGATAACAACCATTTGGGAGTTCCTCACATTTGTAAACCTGAGCTGTCTTTAAATTAAGAGAACTATTTACAGGACTTGTGTAACTGAAGGTGATGGTGCAGAGGGTAGGTTGACATCCCGAGGCTCTGTCAGCTGTTCCTTCCTGCTACCTGTACCTATCCCTCCATGTGCCAGGCACCCTTCTCTTCCCTCTCTGCTGGCACATCCCATCTCTGCCAGAATATCATGAAGCTTGTGTCAGATCTTGGCACAGGAACATAAAGAGGAATTGCTGAACAGGATTCAGGAGCCGTGGGAGAATTACATCTACTACTGTGGCTGCTGATCCATTATGAGAATCACAGCCAGAAACTCCCATCTGGAGCCTCCCACCAACTGCTCTTGGGCAGGTTGCGATGCAGTGGTATCAACAAGTTGAAACTTTGCCCTAGAGAGGAGTTCAAGCAGAAGTGGAAACTCCACCCATAATCAGTCCCTCTTATTTGAGATCTCAGGATGCACATGGATCATATTTTAAAGCATTTCTGTGCAATTAGGCGGGTTAGAAACATCCTCTAAGGAGGGCTATATTAGAAACATCCAAAGGAGGGTTGATTTTAAATTCTGCTACTCTGTTCTACTGAAAAACCTGAAAAATATCTTGAGACAGAGGAACACAGTTATGAACTGACCGTTCCTGATACTAGATATTTCTGTAGAGATTCCTTACAGCTATCTTGCACAAAGCAATATATTGCCATTTTTTCAGTACAGACACATTTCTCATCTGACAGTTCTAAGAATGTTTCTTTTTTTATACAGAAAGGAAGATAGAAGACTAGGATGTTTTTACTTGGAGCAAGGAATGTTCTATGCCATGCATTATTTAATGAGGAAAAATGTAGATCACAGAATCTCAGGATAATTCATGTTGGAAGGGAACTCAGGCAGCCCTTGGTCCAAACTTCCCCTTAAAGCAGGATCAACTATGAAGGCAGAAGAGGTTGCTCAGGGCTTTTTTCAGTTAAGTCCAGAAAGATTCCAAGGATGGAGATTGCACTGCGTCTCTGGGAAACCTGGCCCACTGTTGGGCTGTTGCAGCATGAACCATGCGTCCTTACGTCCATACTGAACCTCTCTCATTTCAATCTAGGAAAATTACCCCTCATCCTTCCACCATGTGCCATTCAGGTCAGTGATTATTTGCTCTTGAAGCCATTCCTTCCTGAAGGCTGAATGAGGCTTGGTCTTTGTAGCCCCTCAAAAGGAAAGTGCTCCAGCTCTGATCATCTCAGTGGGCATCTCCTAAACTTGCTTGTATTTAATAAACATCTGCTTTGTACTGGAAGATGCATGGGGTTTAACAAGCTTTGAGAAGAGGAAAGTAACCACTTCCCCGGATAGCCTGGCTCTGCTCCTCTTTATATACATTGAATTTAATGAAGTTTTAGTTGGCCTTATTCTCTATACCATCCAGGTCTGTAGATGGCAGCCATGCCTTTAAGCATGTCAAGTTCTCCCTGCATTGTGGTGTTTGCTGACCTGATGAGCATGTGCTCCCCATCCCCAGACTCTGCTAGAGACCAATTGATAAAGAGCAAAGATCCTAGAATAGATTTTTGATATGCTTGCCATCAAGGTAGAGGGTGACCCACTAACCAGTGCCCTCCAAGTCTGGTCATTCAACTAGTTTGTGCCTTATCTAGCTGTCCAGAAACCTGGATACAAAAGGAGGCAGGTTAAAAGTCTTAAAATTATACCCATGGATACTTCTCATTTACATGACTATTCATTTTATTATAGGTTTATGGCAACCATGGCCTTGACTGGGTAATAAAATGCAGATGTATGGACACCACTGCATTTTAACAACATCGTGGATGACCTAGAAGAAGCTGGATTACAAACAGAATGTAATTCAGGATGAGATTTGTAGAGATCGGGAGGATAATAGAAAGCAACCACAGTCATACGCTCTTTCCATAAACAAACTGTCCTACTGTTACTGCACCAGAAAAGCTCCCTGGGAGAGAAAGGATGGAAGGACAAAACCAACAAAGGCACAAATGAGGAAAAAGAAATGGTACAAGTGGCACACAATCAAAAGCACGTTGGTAGGGAATGAGAGGGGCAACCTGAGCTGAGCACCCATGAGCGCAGTCTGTTCCCTGGAGGTGCCAAATAAACCAGTGAACACCACGCACTGGTGCTCACAGGTGAGAGGAGGAGGGAAAGAAAACAGGAATCAACCTCTATAGAGCCTCCACCATAAAATTCCCTCTTGCAGGCAGTGGGTTTGCCCATGCCTGAGGGAAGATGGTGATGATGTTTGATGTGTGCCTGGGGCCTTGGTGAGGAGAGACTTTGCATCCAGGGACAAGATATGGGGAAAAGGAGGCACTGATCCGTAACAGCCCTGTGCTCAGCAGGGTTGTTCAATATTTTCAATCTAAAAATGCAAACCCTGCAACTTTTTGAAAGCAGATCTGTTAAGAATTAAAATGTAATAAATTATTACATTTAAAATTCAAACACACAACAGTTTATGCTAAACCTGGGCTTACTACAATTATTACAACCAATTAAAGATATAAGAAAGTGTATTGCAACAATTATTAATTCCCAGATTTGAACGAGTTAAGGAGTGCTACCTTCTCCCACAATGGCACAGCTGAAACTGAGAAAATGCTGCTTTTTTTACAACAGCTTGATCTTCATAAATATGTTAAATTACTCTGTATTGTACTTTTTACAAAAGACTGTATGCAAATATTTACATGTTTTCCAAAGGCCATTACTTTCTGCTTTTGTTGTGTAAATAAGCATTTGCCTTCATTTGAGTTTTCATTTATTATCAGATTTAACAGGAATATTTTCATCCTGTGAATTAATCCACTGAAATCTGAGAAAATAACTCAGAAATTAATTAGCCAACATGCTGATCTCCTTTTATAACTTACAAATAGAAGTAAGATAGGAGAATATGAGAGCTACAGTAACTAAAATTTAAAGAACAAATGACCCACTTTTGAAAGTGCCTAAAAACATAAGACTTTGAAAAATATCTACCAAGACTAGCTCCCAGGTCTGCTTTAGTTCAGCTACACTGGTAGTATTGAAAGGGAAGTGCTTGGCTGCTCAGTGGTTTTGAAAATCGCACAGATTACCTTTTTTTTCTGTGTACACACCAACACATCAGATTTTCAATTCACCATCTTTCTAATGAATTAGTCACCAGTTAAATTCAAATCTAATTTTAAAATCAAAAAATTAAGACAGAGAAAATATCTTATAAGTGATCAAATTTATTCAATGGATGTGTGAGTATCAGTAGATCCTTCCCTCTAGGAAATATGGAAAACCAAATTTTCTTTAAAAACTTTGTCTGTCTGCACAGCATTACATTAAGTCACTAGACCAGTAATTGTGAAAGATTCCTTAGGACATAAAATGCATACAAAACTAAAAAAAAAAAAAAGACAGTTTAACTTAAAATTTCATGCTTTTGATTAAATTCATGTTTCTGACCAGTGATTTAATTCACTTTGACTTAAGTCAATCTACATTGCCTCAGGTTCCCTATCTGTGTATTTCACATTTATAAAATGGACGATATTACGATGAGTTCCTTTCATTAGCCCGTGTGCCTCATTAGGAAGAGCAATGCTTCTTACAGCTAAATTGGATTTTGCTCTACTCTATGGTTCCTTGGTCCTTTGCTGATTTTTCCTTCTTATCAGCCAGAAACACAAGGGTTTTTTGTGATGTGGACACTTGTCCACTAGATGCTGCACTAAGCCCACCTACTTATTTCATACCTCCATCCTGCTGTGGATAGAACCTGGACTTCTCTGACTAATTCCTTCAGGTAGCCAAGTTACCTTGACTAGACATGAGGTGCATGAGCTTATGGAAACAAGGTGCTTCCATCTAATAGCTCAGTTTGGTTTCATCTTTGGTCTCAGACTAGGTGGTTACTTGCCAAAGTAACCACTAACACAGGTTAGTGGTTATGAGCTATTCTACACACCTATACACTCACAAATATTCACTCTGACATACTGAATGAGGCTTTAAGTCCCTTTCTCCAATTTTGTGCCCCTCTTTAAAGAGGGGACATGGCATCTTCTGGGTTCTGGAGCATGCTCTAATAGCATAGATGTGAAACAAAGAGTAGTTGTAGACTTTGCTGTCTGCTTCGGGGCTCAGGACTGCTGGGGTGAAGCCCAGAACCAGCAGGGCAGCTGATGCTGTGGCTCCCTTGTAAAAGTAAGTGCCTATGCTCTCCAGGATTGGGAAATTTTACATTTGCTTCTCTCCTCAGATTTTTCTACTGCTGTGTTCAAACAGAACTCAAGCAGAAGACTTCAAGCAGAAGAATAATTGTGACTCTGTGCAATCGAATAATTTCCATCTAAAGAAAGCCAGCCAGCTCCAACAATTATTCCAGGAGGGAAGATGACACTGGAGTGGAAGACATGGCAAAGCTACATGAAGGTCCTGTCAGAAACAGGCACACACATACACATTGACTATGGGCAAAAACTAGGGCTTTTACAGCTCTTTCACTATGCCCAAGATTAGGGAGCCATGGAGGTGGTTTAAACAATTAATCTTGACACTCAGTTGCTTAAATGCTATTGCAAGTTTAATCTGATCCAAACAAACATTTCCAAAGTGACACAGAATAAGTAGTTCATTCACCAAACACTATGTGTAAGTTTTTTTCTTATACAACTGCCATAGGAAGCCACATATTCTTGTGGCCATACATCCCATACTGGTTTCCCAATCCCTTGAGAAAGGTATGAGTTCCTTCCTCAGATACATTTCAGGCTACGTGTCCTTATTGGAACAAATCAAGCTATCATAACATGCTTAAATTTAATTAACTTTTACTACACCTATTGAATATCCCCTAGGTGTGCACACTGGTGATTGAACTTAAAATCTTGGCAACACCAAAAAAAAAATCTTATTATCCTTTACCTTAAATATGTCAAAAACAGATACTGTTATTTTTATTTATTATACTACAATTGTGCTGTATATCTTCAATCAATTCTAAAATTGACTGAAATGAACCAGTTTTGCTAAACATTAGGCAAAACCATGGTAATTTTCTGATACAAAATACACCAATGCTTGAACTCCAGCCTTCTCCTTCCAAAACATGTTACCCTTTATTTTGGAGCTAGTTCTTTAATACAAATTCACAACCAACCAATGGATACAGAATGAGCTGAGTTCCCAAACTGTGCTTGCCTCCTTGATGGAGAGTGGGAACAAAGGTGGATGAAGGCATTTTACTGTGGTCCACTGTGACACAGGATCAAGACAATATCCAGAAACTATGAGATGGCTACTCCTCCTTACGACGGCAAGAATTTTAACCCATCACTGAGTTTTCCATGTTATATTTAGCTTCTTATGTGGAAAGGAAAAGAAAAAAAACAACCCAGAATAGGACCTGAGCTATCTTTGAATGCTGCTTCTTTTCCAGCTACTTGTCTCCTCCATCCAAGCAGGGAAACAATCAACACTGGCTTCTTCCCTATGGTTTAATTCCTCTGCTCACTTGCTGATCCCAGGTTGGGATAGTACAAGGTTCTAAATATCTCACAGCATTTTTTGGGAAAAAAAGAGATGAAACCCCATTTGTTCTCCTTGAGCTGAAACTGGAATTCCAGCTGGGGAAATATTAAACCAGGTACCCAGCATTGTGCCAGAAGGATATGTCCTCCAGCTCATCCCATGTGCTGAGCACATCTCACACAGACCCCATTTCCTGCTGATGCTGTGGCTCACTTGTAAAAGGAACTGGACTGCAGCACTGTGAGCACTGGTATTTTGTATTGAAAACCAATTTTTAAAAGGTGCCATTGTTCTAGGTCCCCAGGGCAGATACACAAGCTCCAGAAGACATCTGCTCTAGGGGAGTCAGGCACTATGTATCACCAAGCCTGGGAACAAAGGATTCCCTCTTTCCCTCCCTCAAAGCTTTCTTTATTGGGTAGGCAGAGTCAGCACAGTTAATATTATGATATATAAAGACCTTACAACTTAAATAATCATAAATATATTCTGTCATGGCAAAGAATGACAGCAATGAGAAAACTCATCCTGGTCCCACTACGCAGTGGCCAAAATGACGCTAACTGTCCGAGGAGTAGATGGGTAATTCTCCTTCAACTATTGATAGCAGGGTTGGCCCCAAATTATCCCTAAAATGAACAACACATTCAAAAGACATTTTTGTTAACAATGAATTACATATTCTGGACCTAAAGGTTCAGGTACATTTAACTAAATGGAAAATTTGAAAGAAAAATTTACAGAAAACATTAGAGAAAGCTTTTGATTTCAAACTGAGTCACAAAATAGAAACAGAACAAAACAAAAATTAACACTCAGTTTTAAAGTTTGTAGGAAAACTCTCCACAACCTTTCTGAAATTCCTTCCACTTTTAACTTTTCAGACCAAATTAATTTGCTAAGGCAATGTTTTAGGTTTAATACCAGAATGACTAGACACCTCATATTGAGCTCTGTAGTACAAGACATTAATTTTCTTCCATTTACCTTGCACTGAGCCCAGTAATTTGAGCTAAACTACATAATTTCAGCCCATGAAAAACTAAATTATTAAGTGCCATAGGTAGGGGATAGAAAAGACAAAGGTGTTACCTTGGGCTTCAATAATAACAAGGAATTGATTAGGTAAGAAATTATCCATAGTCCAAGCTATAATAAAGCCTGAAAAAAATCCCAAGCTTCCTTCTAATCTGACTTGTGGAAAATTCAGTCCTGTCCCCAAGTCTCATGATATATTTAATCCTCACTAGCTAGCTAAGATGTACCAGCCAAGAATTTAAAGCAGAGGATTCTCAATACCCCCTTAAAGCATTGGCCTACTCAATCTGACATGCTGTCTCCAACCTCATTCAACATTGGTGTTTTAAAGGAAAGGGGGAAATATAATTTCTGAGGATACAAATTCAGCTTGTATTATGATGGAAAATAGTCCTTCCTGAACCTTGCGATCAACTAGATAATCTTAAAATACGAGGTTTAAAGACAGAATGGCTACTGACCTGGATCACAGAAACATGTAATCTAGTCTTCTGATTCAAATGAATATTTAGCAAGGATTTTAGGGGAAAAAAAAAAGAAAATACATATATAATCACAATATTTAGATCACTTTGTTTACTATCCATTGATAGATTTATCTTCCAGGAGTGCATAACATGTATAATTGCACATTTGTGCAGCATAATTACACACTACATCAGGAGCAGAGATTCTTAGTTTTAAATCTAATACTTCATATTTTCATGGGGTACACACTACATTTTGCAATGTGCAAAAAAAAAATCAAAAAGAGACTTGATCCCATTCATAGAATCACAGAATCATAGAATGGCTTCGGTTGAAAAGGACCCTAAAAATCATCTAGTTCCAAATCTCCTGCCTTGGGCAGGGACATTTTCAGTATTATATATATCCATACATATTTTATAAGTATATGTACATATCAATATATATGAGCATTTAATTATAGCTATTATACATCTATAGCTATAGATGACAAGTCATTAAGACAATAATGAGAACTATTACCTTCATATTGATCAGGAAGCATTAGAAGCCTGTTGAAAGCAATGCTGATCTTACTCTGTTCTGGCTGCAACCCATTAAAAGAGTAAATGAGACATTTTCATTTTCATTTTTTCATTGACAGCAGGGTCAGAAGGAATGAGGTAGTCAGGCCCCTGCAAGCACAGGGCTCAGGGTGTCTCCCAGAAGTCATATTTAAGGCAGATCTTTAAAGAAGGTTATCTAATTTCATTTTAAGAATTATAAGGTTCTCTAATGTTTACTCTCACTGTGAAGTGGTGCTAACTTATCTGATTTCTGCTTTCATCTCACTGAGTAATTTTAAACATTTTCTAGTGAATTGGAAGAAAACCTTCATGTTTTCCCTTAAAGAAGGAACACAAGTCCTGTAATCAAATCCACCCATTCAGCAAATGAAATAGATTGAGATCCTTTAGCCTGTTCTGGGAAGGATCAATTTTTTCATGTTTTCTTCTTTTTCATGTTCCCCGCTGTTTCCACACCTGTCTTAAAATAGTGACTTAGATAAAATTCTAGCAAGTATCTTATTAGCGCTGTAACATCTTGGACCACATTTCCATTTCTTTCCATTTTCTTCTTTTTATTTACCCAAGGGTGACATCACATTGGCTAGTAACAGTATTGCACTCAGAAAAGCATTTAGGAAAAACTGCTTATAGTGTTATTTGAGTCCTTCTCTGATACTTGCATCTGTGTATCTAAACTAGCATATTCCCTTGTAGCTGCTGCTCCCGGGATGTAAAAAGCACTTCCATCTAATCACATTTTTCCTCTCATTGCAGCCACAGAAATTGTGTAACTGCCTTTAGCTTCCTTAACAAAAATAGTTTTATATCTTCAGCCTGTTTCTTGTCTTGTATTCCATTCTATCTGTACCACTTGTGGTTTACTGCTTTCCATTCCCATTCAGTCAGTTTGGATTGGCTCCTTGACTTGCTTTGTTTTCAGAAAGCAAATGTTTTTTACCATGTTTTCTGAGGTATAACTTTGAGGACACTTAACACTTTTCCCAGATGTGCCAGGAGTTATTTTAATCTTTGACAAACAATGCAATGAAAATAATTATTCATTGATATTACATTCTGCTTGTATAAATACAGCCAGATCATTATTACTGCTACCAAGGAAACTGGGCTGAGTAATTAACCATTTCTGAGTCACAAAGGCAATTAACAATCCCTTGTTGAATCATGGAATCATTAAGGTTGGAAAAGACCTCTAAGATCATCAAATCCATCCACTAACCTAGCACCACCTTGATCACCACATCCCCAAGTGCCACATTCACATACCTTTTGAAGACTTTTGGGCATGGTGATTTTACTACCACCCTAGGGAGCTTGTTCCAATGCCTGATCACTCTTTCAGAGGATAAATTTTCCCTAATATCCAATCTAAACCTCCCCTGGTGCACCTTGAGGCCATTTCCTCCAATCCTGCCACTTGTTATCTGGGAGGAATGAGTGATCCCCACCTGGCTATACCCTCCTTTCAGGGAATTTTGGAGAGCGAGAAGGTCTCCTGAGCCTCCTTTTCTCCAGGCTAAACAACCCCAGGAACCTCAGTCCTCCTCATAAGACTAGCTGCTCCTCACAAGACAGTAACTTGAGCTCCTGGGAAGCAAGCTGAACACATTTGAAAGCTGTGGGGGCCATAATTTCCTGTAGTATAGACAGAAATAGTGTAGCTAGAATTTATACACAGACATGCAACAATGCCTTCTAATTTCCACAAAACACTAATGCCAAATTCTGCAGACTATTCTAATTTCTGTGGAATTGCTATCTGATTGCCAAGTTATCCCAAAATATAGGAAAATCAAGAAGAAAAAAAAATCTAAAGCCACTAGCTGTGGTAGAGAATAAAATATCTTTTCCCAGACAATGTTGGTGATTGTGCAAAAAGCAATGCCATCAGTTTGTATTCTGTTAGTGCTTGAGGACTTGCTGCACTGGAGCCACAGTGAAGCAGTGCCTGGTGTGCAGGTGTGGGCAGAGAGCTGCTGCTGTCCCCTGGTAATCAAGGTGTCAGAAGCACAGAGACTCCCTTGTCTGCTCACTGCTGCAGCAGGAGGTGTCACTGACAGCATTTTCACAGCCTATTCATTGGTGTAAGGACAGGCAGCAGATAATGGGAGAAGCCAGCATCCCCCAAGAAAAGAAGGGAGAGAAAAGAAACAGATTGCCATCAGGAAAATGATACTTAAGAATCAGAAAGGTGAACATCTAAATTAAAATAGAGAAATTGGACAAAAGAAGTTACAAAAGCAATCTTGCAGACAGAAGTTACTAGAAACCTCTCAATAAATAAAATCCAAACATGAAAAGGGGGCAAGGACACCTCTGACATCAGAATAACAAAGGCATTTGACATAAGAATAGCAAAAACTGACAATTTGAAGTCTATAAATCTAGCTCCCCACTGCAAGTTGCACTTCCAGGGAAGTCAGTGCCAATACTCCAGTGACTCAGCTCCTTCACTGAAATACTGACAATACTTGATGAAAAGGGTAAATGGCAAGCAAAAATTCCATGGTTATGCTTCAAACCTGGAATTCTGAAGAAAGATGAGGAACATGAGGTTTTCAAGTCAAATTCAGAAGTCAATTCCTCAGTGTCAGAAAGATGCTAAATACTGGGGGTCACAGTCCTTCACAGTTTCCATGGCACTTGCTGTGGTGACACTTGCTGTGTCACAGCTGAAAATGCCACTCAGCTCAATAGGTATTCCCAGCTCAGGGATACCTTACTTCCTGTGCATTCACTTCTTACCAGCTTTCACAGAACATATATTTTTGTAGGGATGGAAATTGTTAATATTGCACTCTATCCTATGTGTTGACATTAAATAACTGCATAAAGAAGGATCTGCTTTCTTATGAAATCATGGAATGGTGTGGGTTGGGTTGGAAGGGACCTTAAGGTAATCCCCCTTGTCCTGTCACTATATGCCTGTATATAAAGGCACTCAACATCTCATTCCCCCTTGCTCTCTTTTAGTTACGTGCTAAATCCTTGTCAATGTTCCAATGGAGCTACAGACTGAGCTGCATTTCACCTCAGAAGGAAAGCTCACAGGGCAAATTGGCCTTCTAAGTGACAATGTAAAGTCACTAACTTTATTTAATATGATGGCAGTAGCAGCTCACACTCATCTGTGTTACCTTGTTAAATGGAACCTTAACAAGAGCACTGCTGAAACACATGAGCCAAAGGGAGCACAGATCTCACTGCTGGAAAGGCAAATCTTGAAAGATGACTGCAAGGATTGCTGAGGCCTTCCTGAGATACAGCAATGTCCCAATATAGACTACAAGCAAAGTGAAATTCGTAAATTCTTAACATGACTAATTCAGACCTTCTAAAGTCCTTACTAACACTCATTGCTATAATTACAATGCCAAAACCATCAATAAGTTGGAAAGAATTATAAAAACATTTTGGCTATTATCTTTCAAGCTCTGAAATAAAAAAAGTTGTACAGCTTATAACTTGGAAATTCATTAAGTATTCTCTCTGAATTTCCCTCCATTCTAACATTCATGTGGAAACCCCAACACTCGCCCTGGTTCTTGCAGGGGAGTTTTCCCGAACAAAAGCTGTGTACTTGGAAATGTGATTTTAGAGAGAGCTCTTTGCTTTTGCAGCTTTAATTTCTTTCTCAAGATTTACCAACAAGCTTTTCCAAAATGTACAATACTCCTTCCATTCATATGTCTTAGTAATTTTATCGTTTTAGAAATATTTTTGCTCATTAAATTTTGTATAGGCAGTTTAGGACCTCGTCCAGACATTCCAAATTTGTACTAAGTGAGAGTAGAAAGGAAAAAAAGCAGGACACACTTACTAAGAAGATGAATGTTTTTTAAGCTATGCCTTCACCTCCCTTGAGTAATGTACTGCTTATAACCATTACATTCCTCCCTTGCAAACCTTTCTTCTCAGAGCGGGACGACCCTTACCCTGCTCTCCATCTATTCCTCTTCCACTCCTCTTTCCATCTGCTCTGGTAAACCCGTTAAATCTGCATTAAGAGCTGTGGAAAGAAGAATGTTTGACAAACAGGCTTGACTGCTGCTGACTCTGGTATCATCTGCTGTCATTTGCTTCTGTTGCTGTCAGCTTTAAAGGTCAAAGGAAAGGGTAAGTGTGACCCCAGAGGGGCAGCAGTTCCAGGGAAGCAGGTTGGCATCTTCCACCATCTATAGCAGCTGTTTTGCTATAATGGCTTTAAAATGTTCAAAGGCTTTTCTTTCCTCTGCCACTCAAGCTGAAAAACTGGACTCAACCTTTCACACAGTTTGGGTGAATTTTTCTGCATTATCAGTTTTCTTGCAGAGGTAAAAGTTATCTGAAGCTTTAATTACAAATGAGTTTTGAAGCCCAAATTACCTGTCCTTGGGAGAATGAAAGATGCATTAGCAGACACTGTACCAAGCACTGGTACTTAAATACAGAAATAGACTTGTCATTTTTAAAAGATCTGTCAAGAAGAGAAAATTCTTCCAATTCAGAACTAGAGTCTATTAATTAAAATGGGAATTAAAGACCCAAAATTTAAAACCAGGCTATCTGAGCCTAGGAAATGAACATTAGTTTATCTGCTGACGTGACTGACAAAGAATATGTACCTAAAGTATTCGTGTTAAAGAACTTAGTCACAGTATCACACATTACTGGGCACAGAGATTTGAAAATGAGTCCCTGTTTTATCACTATCCCTGTGCACAGACAATGAATGGAGACTGTAAGTTTAATACCATACAACCACATTTCAATATGAGACAATTTATGTAGGGATGACCTTTTCCACTTCCTGGACCACAATAGTGTAAAAAGTCAATACACGATGACAGGAATTTTACATGTAAGACCTCAGTGACTCCAGTGTTTTAGTGGAAAAACTGTAAAAATAGCAAATGTTTGTGTTCCCATTTCTGATCCTGATTTTGCATTTGCATTTAAGTTATAATCTTTCCATTTGATTTTCTATGAAAACAGCACTAAAACATTTTTTTTCCATTTTTATGACACTTTCTGAGAGTGCTGTTTCTTAGGTCATTATTCTTGTTCTTGTTCCATTTTCAGTCTTCTTATTTGCAATGCTTGCCATTATTTTTTTTAAATCTAGTTCCTGTCAATTTATTACAAACTTTCTGAGAAGTTGCATTTGGCACAAGACTTTTTTTTTTTTACTAAAATTTATAACTTTCAAATCTTTCCCATCTGTTTTATATGACAGTAATGAGAGTCTTAAAAAGGGACTCTATTTTTGTAGTGCTTCAAAAATGCCTTCTGTGCTGTATATTGTTTAGCAATACTCTTTGCATAGAGCCATTAATCTCAGAGGGCCAGATGCTGATAATGGGTTCTCGTGCCCTCAGCTTCCACTAGAGTCAGAAATAGGTGAAGATCTTTCTCCTCCTGTAGGCGAAGATCTTTCTCTTTCTGTAGGATGTGATCAGTGCTTGGCAGATGCAGATGCTAATTGGCCCAGTGGGACAAACATAAATGCACAGATATGTGTAAAGTATGCTCTGTTGTTTTTTTTTTTTTTTTTAGATTAACTATGGATTAACTTTATGGTTTTTTTGAAGTAAATAGCATCTGCTATTTTTTGCTGAACTTTTGTGGTACTATACTCAGAAGATGTGGTAAAAAACCCAAAAGCTTATCTCGTTTCAGTTTTGTTCACTGAAAAGCTGTTTTTTCAGTAATACACATGTATTCACAGAAAAAATGAAAATGAGAAAATGAATCTCTCAAGTTGGGAGTGTGAAGGTAAAAACAGCATAATGCAGCATTAACAAATTTTCAGTCTCTAAACTATAATCTAGACGCTGACTTGTCTGCTTTCTGTTAGGCCAAAAGGAGAATATCTGTAAACAATCTTAACCTGATTTTTTCTTATAACAAGGAAACTCATCCATATGCTCCAGAGCCAGAAACTGCCCCTACATGCTGGTAACCTGAACAACATGGAAAAAGAGCCCATTCCATTTATGTGCCAGTACATTCCACAGCAAACCAACTCATCCACTGGTAAATACATTGCACAGATTTGGTGCAGTCTTTCCAAAAAAACCCCAGACCTTTTAGACTGAGCTTTCTTTCATATGGCAGAAATTTGGCTAAAGAGTTATTGCAAAAGGAGCTCCATCTCTTAGATCTTTGTGAGTGTTGAGTATTCCCTTTCCCTTCTTGCTGGTCCACCTGCAATGTTTCTGGCAATCCATTTGTTCCATGGTCATGCTTTTAATGAAGGAGAATTGAGCTGACATTCAATTCCACCAGTCACTTTCATAAGATATTACTCCTGAACAGGAATCAAGAGGTTTCAAAGATTTATTTAGACAAGACACAGGACTAGAAGTCCTGAAGTACAGGGCAATTCCACCTTCTGAGCTACTCTGCGCCTCTAGGAATGACACAGGAATATTTGCCAGGACTTTTCATCTACTCAAAGGAAAAAAAAATAATGTTAGGGATTTTTCCTTGCATGGTGATGAGGTAACATTCACTCCTAGAAAAAGGGTGAAGCAAATTAATAATTTTCCACAAACAATGACAGTAAGCAGGAGATAGGTTTGTTTCTACCAGAGACAGAAGATTATTCATTATTTTGTGGGATTACTCACATGATCCCTACCATCTCTACTATATCATATTCCTCCTTGTACTGCAGCAGCAAAATCTGAAAAAAAATTCTTTTGTAAAAGCTTGCTGGAAGGAATGAGAAAAGATGTATGTCCTTGAAAGAAAACTTCACACTGGACAGCTTCTGCACCTGATGATTATTCAAGAAAACAATCCCAGTTTGATTCCACAGATGTATGCTGAATATTTTTACATCTATATTAAGAGTCACATTCCTACTTACAGAGAATACTACATATGACAATTAATGGTAACACAGTTAACCTTAAATTGAGCTCTTTAAAATTTTAACTTCTTTTACTCCAAGTCATGTTGGATACACCTACATAAGCAAATTCAAGAGTACTGCCAAATTTTACTGGGTAATAGAAGACTTGACTGTTACATCATGACCATTTCTAGTAAGGTTTCAGCCCATGTCAATGAGTTGGCCTAGGCAGTCCCTTAGCATGGTTCAGTAGATAGCACAGACCAAGTGCCATCCCCAGCAGACAGTTCATCCTCATCCTCACCACTTTGGACATCAGCAGAGACCCACAGCATGGCTGTCAGCTCTTCTACAGCTCATGGCTCTGGGTCAAAGAACAACCTTGAGCTGCTGCTTTACTCCTCTGAAACCAAAAGAGAGACAGAGGCACCTCCAGAGGGCAATTTTCCCCCATTACTTGGGCACCTGTTTGATGTGTGTGCTTTTAAGATGCCTTTTTCTTCTCTGTCTGTATCTCCACTAACTATGGACAGATTTAGACACTCATTACTTAAGACAGCTAACATGAAGGCAAACTCCATCTTAAACCCCAGTGATAGCAAAGCCCCACAGGGAATGCCATTTGGGCTTTCTTCTCAGTGGACCTGTGGTCTAAAAGCAACTGAGATCATATAACTATTATTTCTTATTTCTTCCACATCACCTCCTGACTCCAGATGAAGTTGAGTCTCCAACAGGACTAGGACTAAACAGCATTACAGATGGTAAAATGAAGCCTCAGTCTCAGGACACACATTAGCCAGCATGGGCTCAGAGCTAGATACTCAAATATAAGGAACAGCCAGGAGAAGATAAGATAAGAAGCCAGGCTCTTTAAGACTTCAGGATGTTTGATGCTCACTGAAATGCTCCCTGCAAACTGGTACTCACCTGCCACTTCAGACCAGGAAAAAGTTCTGCAAGGAATTTAATTGAATTGGTCCTTGCAGGCAGAGAAAAACACAGGTCATTTTTGCCTTTTCCACTCTATTTTTTTCCATTTTCTTTTCCTCCTTCTCCATTCAGTAAGAACAGGAGGGGACAGTCAGAAGACAAATTCACCAGGGAAGAAAGCAGCACAAGAGACAACAGGATGTGTCAGTGAAACTGATCTGTGCCATTCCATTGCTGTACCAGGCAAATTCACTAATTCACAAAGATCCATGGCCACTCTGGACAGAAGGGAGTTTGTCGACAGAATTGTCTGGCAGTGGTCCACAGGGATAAAATCGAGGAATAGCCAAGCCCAGAGGGGATCCTGTCCTCTATTAGCTCAGGGTTTGTTTTCTTTGTAAATAATGCCAAAGTCCTTGAAAGGGGAGAACCAAGCATTTGCTAACTGGAAATTGTGTTCTTAGAGTGAGTGCTGGCACTCCTAGTGATGTGTCAGGTCAGGTGCTGTCCTGCTGAGATGAAGTGGGACAGGACAGCAGGAAAAAGGAACCGATTGAAAAATGCAATATAAAACTTTGGCTTTTAAAAAGACTAAACTTCCACTATGCTATAGTGCTTCCAAAACAAATCTAAAATAAAGCTTTTTTTTTTTTTTTATGCTGAACTCTTGCCATGTATGAAGACAATAGTAATGTCAAAGTGGGAAATAGAAAATACAGATTAAAATGGTGTACAACTTAGGTTTCCATGCCACTCATGGATGAAGTCTGATCAGTTCATGCTTCATTTTCTGATCCATATGCTCTCTGAAAATAGCACTATTTTGGTTTTTGCTGCTCCACATCACCAGTTTTCCCGTTGCCAAGAAGCAGCAGCAGCTACTGGGAAGTTCAGTGTCTTGAATTCATCCTCCACTAGATGGCAACTGCTGAGCTTTCCCACAGCACTGCAGAAACATGTACAGCAGCAATAATCCTCTCCAGGCACACTGCTCGAGTCTGCCTTCATGACATTCTCTATTTGCAGCCACCTAAAGATTAGCTGCTAAATATTTCAGCTCGTGACAGTATTTGTACAAGACATATATATTACAATGGAATATGCAGTTCAAAGGTAGAAAAGCAGGAATTTACTCATCAGGTAAGTGGGGCCATGGCTTCCTTATAGGTCACTCAGTCTAACTCTCCTGCCATGAGCAGGGCATCTTCAACTAGATCAGGTTGCTCAGAGCCTTGTCCAGCCTGATCTTGAATATTTCCAGAGATGGGGTAACTATCACCTCTCTGGACAACTGTTTCCAATGTTTGATCACCCTCACTGTAAATACTTTTTTCTTTATATCTAGTGTGAAACAACCCTCTTTTAGTTTAAAACCATCACCCGTGTCCTATTGCTACATTTCCTGGTCAAAAGTCCGCCCTCACCTTTTTTGCAAGCCCCCTTTAAATACTGAAAGGCTGCGATAAAGGTTCCTTCCAACCCAAACAATTCTACGATTCTGTGATTCTAAGGTTTTCAGCATTGGATCACAGCACTTGGCTAGGGACTATAAACAATAATTACCAGAAGTCTCTTACTTCATTTCCTTTGGTTTATTTTGTAGAGGAAATAAATATGGAGCAGTTATTCATTTTCTCACAATACAAAAACCAGCATCTCACAATAAAATTGACAGCCTTTAAACAAAAGGTCTTGATTCTTAATAAAGCACTTTTTTTGCTCAAAATTGTTCACTGAATTCAAGTGGTATTTGTGAGTAGGTCATATTCAAAGCCTTTCTGAAATTTATAATTAACAAAAATAAGTACAGCCGTAGAGTCCATGCAATAGTCATAAAAAACCTACTTGGAAAAGTACATCCTGACTGAGACCTCCTCCCACATGCTCGATCTCTCTCTGAAAGATTTTGCCAGAAAACAGAACCTGCTTCTACTTTTGGTTACATGAGCATTATCTGAAATAATTCTGCTGGAAAGATTTGACTCACACTGATACAAATTGTATTGTAATCAAGTACAGTATTTTCAGACAAATAATAACACTTCTCATGGTCTATAATCTTTCCTTTTTCTGTGGAGTTTTAACTCACAAGCAAGCACAGAAATAGATTTTTACTGATGAATTGACAGGGTTTAGCAGGGTCTTTTCCTGTTCTTTATATCATTGAATATATTATTTAGAACTTGCCTTACTCTTACAGATGGTATGCTGAAAAGTTTTCTCAGAATTAGGTTTTGAACCAAACTTGGTGATATTTTTCTAAAAGACGTAAACTCCATACTAGATTTGAAAATAGCCTTATTAGTTAATGGTCAGTTTTTCTCTGGCAATCTGACCTCAAAAGGCCTGCTAGGGCAACAAGCAGCTGCTTTTGCAGCTCTTTGAGATTTCTTTCTTGATGCTCATCCTCTCATTGAATGAGGAAGAGACATTTCATCTTCACATACATTTTTTTCATGGGATAGCAAAAATTGTGAAGCCTCATCTCTTCCCACATGGCAGTTTTACCTGCCTGCCTGTTCCTGTCTCTGAGTGTCTGTGTCATTCAACTTGGCCACCCACAACTGCTTTCCATCCCTCTCCGTGTCAGCCCTCAGCCTTGTCATCACTGCTGTCTTTTATCCATGTCTCCTTAGGGACATGGGTAGATGACTTTCATGAACCCCTTAAAGAGCACTAAGAAAGCTACACTGGGGGAGAGTTCACCCTGCCATATATAAAAAGAAAATTTTTACTTTATATTTTTAATTATTGATCTCTTAGGGATTAGCTGAAGTTTTCTTGCGTCATATGATGACTTAGCCATTCAGTGTTATTAAAATTGATGGCATTGGTGCAGTTTTGCAGGTTTAAAAGCCTGAGTTATGCTGTGGAACTCTTCATGCTGTGCCCTTAAATATTTTTAGTTTGCAAAAACAAAAAATAAAAAAAGGCTAATATTTGCAACACCAGTTTTAGGAGTTTAACTGTTCTTCCTTGAACTGTAGTTAAACTGAATTCTTAAGAACTATTTTTCTTATAATGGAATTAAAAACACATCATCAAAGCAGCAGCTGCTGGCAATGATGGTGTTCCAATTCCCAGGACAAGAAGCTTATGGAAATTTATGGTTAGGATTACACAAAATGGTTGTCTGTGACAGCAGAGCTTTGAACTCACTGGACTGTCACCATCCACCAGACCAGGTTGCTTAGAGCCCCTTCCAACCTAGCCTTGAACAGTTCAAGAGATGAAGCACCCAAAATTTCTCTGGCAACCTGTTCCAGTGCCTCACCACCCTCATAGTAAAGAATTTTTTCTTTATATCTAATCTAAATCTACTCCCTTTCAGTTTGAATCTGTTTCCCCTTGTCCTGCCACTACATGCTCTTGTAAAAAGTCTCTCTCCATCTTTCTTGTATGCTCCCTTGAGGTGCTGCCAGGGAAGTTGTGACCCTTGGAAAGAAGGTCAATTAGAAGTGGTGGAATGCAGTTTCATCTGTCCTGCATTTCCACACTGGATGTACCATGAAGTACAAGCAGCCAAAGGACACCTCTAGACTGCTTTAGGAAAGGAAGTGCGTGGGGATCTTGTAATGATCTCACAGGATGTTTTATACATTTCTTACACTTAGAAGTGGCATAGACCATCTCTATGGAAGAAATCAAACCTAAAAACACCTGTTCAACCACAAAACCTCACCTAAACAAAACAGGCCAGAAGTGAGACAAATCTTAAATAAAAGGACTGGACCAAACCTCAGAATATTTTCAAAAGCAACCAGAATTTCCCAAAGCCATATGAACACCACAAGCAGCTCATAGCAGAGACTAACAACCTGCCTCAAGCAACAGAGAATGGAAAACATGAAAAGAGCAATGAAGCCTTACAGCATCATCAAAACAGGAATTCTGGAGGTTTAGTGAATAAAAAGGCACTGGTGGCTGAGGTAACTGCCAATGCAACTTCATTTAAATAATTTTGGACTGTGAGCTGTTACACTCTTGGATGGTTTTTCAAAGGTTTCCTAATTTGGGCTGACATTTCTTGCTTCTCCAATAGCATTTACATGACTAATAACTTGGCCGAAGCGACAAGTTTTCTGCCTATGAATCATAAAATGAATATAGTTGAAAAGGGAAGATAAACAGCTAAATTGAGACAACTCTGGAAACATAAGCTTCTTTAACCAAATGGATGTACAATTTAAAGTAATATTAAAAAAAAAAAAAAAAAAAAAAACCAAAAACTATATGGATTTGTTTACACTAGCTCTATCTATTATCCAGTGACTACCCAGCTGAGTATAACCCAACTAGTACTACCATAATCCACTTTTTTCCCCCCAGCTTGTCTTTAGACTTGTAGCAAAATTTTGAAACACACTGAAGTAGCTTAGGAACTCAAGACCAATTTTAAAACACTAAGGTCATGTCTAAATGGCAGATTGAACTTTAGACACAGCAGCTTGGAAACTGAAAGGAAGCTGACAGCATGAAACACTGAGCGAGTTAATTTCCCTTGCCAGCAGAGAGGCATGAGAGGGCTGAATCCCACTGACTTGTCAATTTCTAGGATTGTTGTTTTTTTTTTATTTTTCCCTTTCATCTCCATCTCCCCTAGCTGTAAGTATCAAGAAAACATCACCAAAAAAAGAAGAAAAAAAAGGATTTCTGGAAAATATCAGTAACTCTGCCAATGGAAAATGAGTAGGAAAGCTTGAATACAGCAATGCACCCCATATACTATTGAAGAAATGAATCACAGAATGGTTTGGGTTGGAAGGGACTTAAAAGATCATCTAATTCCAAACCCCTCTGCCATCAGAAGGGACACCTTCCACTCGACCAGGTCACTCAAAATACCATTCAGCCTGGCCTTGAACACTTCCAGGGATGGGGCAGCAACTTCTCTGGGGAATCTGTCCCAGTGCCTCGCAACCCTCATAGGGAAGAATTTCTTCCTACTATCTAATCTAAATCTACTGTCTTTCATCTTAAAGCCATTACCCCACATCAAATCACTCCCTGCCCTTGGCAAAAGTCCCTCTCCAGCTCTTGTGTAGCCTGTTTAGGCACTGGAAGGTTCTCTAAGGTCTCCCAGAGCCTTGCCTTCTCCAGGCTGAACATTTCAACTCTCTCAGCCTGTCTTCATAGCAGAGGTGCTCCAGCCCTGTGAAGGAAGTATCACCTCCCTCAACCTGCTGGTCACACTTTGGATGGCTGCCAAGGAATGATACACCTCAGTGGCACACCCCAATGGATAACTTGACTGTCACTTCCAGAAACCCTGCAGCTGGGTGTACAAATCTCAATTTGGACACAGATATAGATGAGAGTTTAAGGAAAAATTATAGGTCAAGCTTTGCCCCAATAATCCAGAAAAACTGAAAGATTTTGTTTTAAGAGACTGCATAATAAAGGTGGTTGGGTTTTGTGATAAAAATAATGTATTTTAGTCATCAAACTGAGATCTAAAATGATACTAAATAGGTATGATATGTTTCACTTCACACAAACAATTTTATTCTGCTTAAATCATCATTTACTTAGTTTTCATTGGCCAGCAAAATTGAAAAGTCAATTATTCACAATGTTCTACATGAAAAATTGTGTTCTCAGTTGGAACAAAAGAAAGAGGGTGGGTAATAATCATTCAACACATTGAAATAAGACCTTTTAAATGCCTTGGAAAAATGTATTAAATAAGTCATTACCCAAGTTTTCATTTCAATCACTGAAATATTCCTTGTGTTTCTTTTCAATACATCAATCTTATCTAATGGTTTTTGAATATATTAAATATTTCTCTTTTATTTGCTGATGTTTCCAAAATGAATGAAGATTAAAGGGGGGAGACACAATATTTTGTGCTTCTGCAGTAAGGATCAAACAAGTTTTACTTCTAGGAAAACAAAGCAAATATTGAAAGGACACCAATTAACATCTAAGGAATGAGGGACCAGGCAAAATAAATTGCAATGATTTATAAAGAAGGAATTATTCCACAGTAGTCTGCTATTGCCACATGATCACATTCCTAGAAATGTGTCAGCAGCAGGACACTGATTTCTTCAAGATCACTTGCAGTTGCTAAGGTCCCTCCCTTCTGCATTTGGAACAGTCTTCAAGCTTTTAACACTTGACTTTGGTATGAAAAGAACAATGCAGAGCACTGCATTTAGTCAGTATTTATCATGCACTAATTTTGCAAAAAAATGGAACCCAAAGACTTAAAATCTTACTCATAGAATCATACATTAGTCTGGGTTGGAAGGTATCTTTAAAGATCATCCAGTCCAACACTTCAGCTACTAGTTAGTCCAACTACTTCAGCTAGGTATTTAATGCTGTTTTTTTCCTTCATTCCCCACTCCCAATGTTTGGAGGGGGGGGTGGGGGGTTGTCTTTTTTACCTAGAAAAAACTGTGTCTTCTGAAATAGTTTTGGGCTTCACATCTCCGCACGCAATGAATTCATTGCCCTAATGATGAGCTCCAGACTCTGGCCTCCTGTAGAATATCATACTAAATTAGAATAGAATGATACAATAATAGAAATTTTAGGGTTGAAAAAGACCTCTAAGATCAATTCAAGCTGCAGAGGTTGGGCTAATATTCAATATCCTCCTCAGAGGTGGCCTTAAAAAGTGTGAGAACCTCTTCTGAGCAGAGCTCTGACACTGGAAGATTCAATGAGAACACAGAGTAGGTGTCGGGCCATAAACTTTATTGTCTTGCTGAAGAGACACAAATGAGAGGTGAGAGGTTTCCCTTTCTTCACTGAACTTCCCCCCTGCTCCCATGCAGTGAGAAAAGTCCAAAGAAGAACAGAAGAAGACAGGGAGGAAATTACTCAAGACGAAAAGAAATGCAAACAGCAATGTTAAATAATAACTTGCGCTGCCTTAAGGGAAGTAGGAAATCAGATTTAGACACCTAACTCTGTGACATGATTGTCATTTCATAAATGAACAGTGTGACAGTGTATTCAAAAGAGCCTCACTCTGGCTCATGTCACAGGATCTCCATTGCTGTTCATCAATAAATTTCTGTAAGTTTCTGGGATACACTACTGGAATAAGCTGTCTGGGGCTTTTCTGTACAGCCTCTGCCAAGAGCAAGTAGCCTTTCTAAAGGATGGCAAATTCCAGTTTAGTGTAGATCCAGGCTGTTGATAGAGAGTTTTTATGAGCATACTATTTTGCTCCTTTCCAAATTTATTACCACTGTTGTGCACATTTTCAGTGTTCTTTACTTTTACTTCTGTCCTCTTCTCTCAATTTCCATCTTCCAATCCTCCCTTATCCATTTATTTGCACTTCCAGCACTTTAACTGCCATGGTGTATTGACAGGATCTCCTGCAGTTGTGCTCTCTCCAGCATATTTCTGTTGTCTAGTTTCAGTATTTTCATAATGGAACAGATTTATTTTTCCCCATGGGACTAAACCCACATTTTCATGTAGCCCCATCATCTCAGAGTTAGGCTGAAGGTATCTCTAACATTTGATCTTAGTAAATTCACATGATTTTCATGTCAACTTACCTTGCCATGTGAAGATTACAGTGGATAACCTAAATAAGTAATTTCTGTTCATATATAATAGAAAGATGAGAGGCAATATGCCAGGCCTTGGGAGAAGGGTGTTGAAGTACACCTGCCTGGGTACTGAGTTTAGTCCCTTTGTTAATTACACCTGGAAGTGGCATTTAAGGTACATAAATATAATTAATCTTTGGGAGCAGCTATAAATATTCATTGTCAGACATATAATACAAAGAGGCCTGAAGACACTAGAAATAAAAGTATAGTCTGATTGGAAAAAGGAAGAAATTAATGCAACAGAGGGAAAACTCTGAAGCCTTGGCTTAGTTTTTAATAAGCATTTTAATAAGCTTGTGATAATGAAATAAACTAGATCAGAGTATTTTCTGCACAACAATGACAGTTCTAACTTCCTAATTTTGCATATTTTAGTCTATGCAACCATCAGAAGCCCTAAAGGGCAACTGGAAGCTCTTCCAGCTATTTGCAGACAATCCTTTAAGAAGCCTTTGCTAAAGCTCACTTTCAGTTCAATGTGATTAAAAAATCAAAAAGCAGATGAAGGAAAACCAGAATTTTTTCAGTCAGCAACCTGTTTGTTAATTACCGAGTGTTGCAGCTGTGGTCTGTAGCTGCCAGCCTGCTGCACCCACCTGCTCCTCCCACTCACTCCTGCAGAGCAGCTCTTGCTCTGCACCTTTGGCAGCAGCATCGCTGAAACGGCAGGCTGATCCCCACCCTGCTGCACACCCCCACGTTCAATTCATATCTCTCACCATTACACACACACACAATATTTCTACAAAGCTCAGCACAGCACTGTACAGAGATTAATGCTGCACCCCACCTAGGCTGGTAAATATTGTTTCTCAGCAGGTGCACTGCCTTTTGCTGTGTATAAAGCATTCAGGTCTTCCCACAGATTATGACTCTGTCCAAAGCTGATGGTGTAAAATGAAGCAGAGGGAGAGACACTGGACTGAAACAGAAGTAACCCCATTGTCTCACTCATAGATTTCCTCGCTCATAGAAAAGGAAAAATACCTGTCACAATATTTAAATTTGCATTAGAAAATTTTCTTTTGTATGTAGATTCCTCATTTGTACTTGGAAATTGACAACCTAGATCACAAGCCAGTGAAGTAACCTATATGCAGTTAATTTATACACATCTATTACAAATATATCTCCCAATATTTTGAGAGGAACAACAAAATATTTCCTTTCAGCAGATTTATGTCCATCTACTATCATTTTTAGCTAGTAGCCATCAAAGTAAATAGTCTATATGTGAGCCCAGATGCATAAATTTTGCATGTTCATCACTAAATTAACTTCAAAATTCTACAGTGCTCAAGTATCTAAGGCCTCACATTTATCAAAGCCCCTCTCCCCACATATAAAGGAGCACCGACAGGACTGGGACTATGAAGTCATGTGAACGCCCCACTTCTTAGTGCAGAGACTGCAAAGAGACTTCTCAGTCAAAACCTGCCAGCAAAGTTTGGCAAAATTCTGTATGGAATATTTTTGCAAGTTAAAATTCCACCTCTGTGCTACAATCCCATTCTCAGAGAGTATTTCTAGTTTCTGTTTTAATTCCAGCTCTGCTATAGATTTAAAATACAGGTCAATGTCTTCAACACAGTTTAAGAAACATGACATGGCAATATAAAATTTTGCAAATTAATTTCCATTTAGTCTTTTTATCAGTCACACAGGGAGGAAATTAAAACAAGATAACTCAATGTTGGTTAAAATTTTTCTGCTGATTCTTTGTGAATTTTGAACATTCATTTCTTCCTAATTCGGTCCTGCCACAACTTTCTTTTACACTTGCTATTTCAGCATACACAATTCATTAGCATGGGCAATCAATAGCAAGAAGGCTGTTTTACATAAAACCTTCAGCAATGGATTGAAGACCTTTCCAGCCATACCTCTTTTATCAAAACTGATGTCTTTATTGGCACTCAGGAAAAGAGTGCTGCAGTAGTGGCTGCCTCAAGCTACTGCAATGCTTGCTCTATCCCTCAGCCACAGATCCTGACTTGAGAGGTGAGAGAACCTCAGCTGCTCGTGAAGAACCTGCCTTAATGGTAGCAGGTTATGCAAGGTCAGGGCTACAACCATCTAGACACACACCCTAAGCTGCTTGCTTGAACCTCCTCTCTATTCTCATCAGGGCAAGAATCTCCATCTTTTCGCTCTGCTATAGTCAGAATAGAATAGGGTATTTCTGCTGGAAGGGCCATACAAGGATCATCCAGTCCAACTGCATGACCAGTTCAGGCCTGACCATCAGTTAAAGTGAGTTCCTAAGGACAATGTCCAAATGCCTCTTAAGCACTGACAAGGTTTAGGGCAATCACCACCTCCCAAAGGAGACTATTCTGGTGCTTGAACACCTTCTCAGTAAAGAATTACTTCTTAAGTCCAGTCTGAACCTCCCCACTGCAGCCTTGAACAATTCCCACATGTCCTATCACTGAATACTATAGGGAAGAGAGATCAGCACCTTCCCCTCCCCTTCCCCTCCTCAGGAATCAGCAGAGAGCAATGTGGTCACCCCTGAGCCCCCTTTTCTCCAAAACAGACAAACCCAGAGTCCTCAGCCACTTCTCACAGGACATGCCTTCTAGCCTTGTCACCAACTTTGTTGCCTTCTCTGGACATATTCACATCCTTCTTAAATTGTGGGGCCCAGAACTGGTCACAGTGCTCTTGGTAAGGACTTTCACCAATGCCAAAGCATGACCTGGACCCTTTCCTCCCAATTAGCCCATTAGCCTGCAAACAGAGGGCAACAGGGAGGCAGCTCTGCTTGCATACCCCTGGGTCAAAGCTGAACACAATCACCATAAGTCAGTGTCATTGAGATGTGTTGCAGTATCACAATCAGAGCTACAGGACACGTGGAGATGCCTTTCAATTTTTTAAAGCACCATATGTGATGTCATGCTTTCAGTTCTTGGAGAGCTAATTCTGATTTTATAGGAAAAGAGAGAAAGATTTCTGAGAGATTATTGTGGTTCTGGCAAGTTTCTAACACAGGAATGAGCCACACACCTCTTACTCACAGTATGGATAACACTTCTATTGTGAACTTTTACGCCATGTTTTTACACTGTTATGGAAATAACTGTGCAGAATTACTACCAGTGATACTTGAAATAACTTATGTGATTTTAATTGTACTAAGAGTTACACACAGAGCAGAATTTTTCAAGCATCGCTGCCATGGGGTCTTTTGCAACTTAAGCCAGAGTTCTACTTTTCTGTGGTGTAGTTGTTCAATATGTGCCCTTGGGCAGGTTTTCCAGAATTTCCCCTTTCAGCTGCAGTTGCTAATTCAGAATGACAATGATTTATTAACTTCAACTTAGAAGACATTTTTCACAACTGAATCATAATTCAGTTTTTTAAAAGTCTGTATATTTATTTCACTGTTGTTTAAATCTGGACAAGATATATTCTTTTTAAAAAGTTGATGCACACATACAGGTAACAGGAAAGGGTATTCAAGTGAGACAATGTTTAAGCACTCATTCTTTAGGAAAATCAGAACGGGAATATCTCAATTCAGTTTATGCCCATCAGAATTTTGCACAGAACAAAGAACACAAAGAAGAAACTGAAGTGATGTACCATACAATGTTATTGGAATATCTTGTTTTTCTTTCTGAACCATGTAGTTTCTTTGCCACACCACTGAAACACTGATGGTGTTTCTGCACAATGCCAAAAATAAAGATGCCAACAGCGACTTTCTTTTGTATCACCTTGTAAAATATATAGGCTGGTTTAGAACATCTCCACATCACCCTGACAGCTCTATTTGTTTTTGCACAGAGCATTTGTCATTTAGATTTGCTCTCCATTACCAACAGCAGAACAAGGAGCCAGTGTGCTTCATGGTTAAATTTTTAATGAACTAATTGGGAGTTTACCCTGGGATAAAGGCAATTCAGTCCAAGAATTTGCATATTCAGTTCCTGGTAGACCCAGGCTATGTTCCCTTGAATATGTAATTTAATATGCCATTCTTGTGCACAGCTCTGTGCAAATACCATATGTGACTAGTTGCCACAGCCTTCACCCAAAGCATCCACTAACCATGGCAACATGGGCATCAGATGTTGCATAAGCAACCTGACAAGGGCTGAATTTTTAAATTTGAACACACCACAATTTAAAAGCCAAATTCCTGCATATTTGGAACTCTGGAAAAAAAAATTAAATTAAACAAGTATTTGAAACCCACAGTTAGCATCTGGGTTTGGACATTTTGGACCAAATGTTTGAGCCTGAGTTCCAAGAATGAAATGCCTCAATTCAAATTTAAATAACTAAATAAGCGGCCTAGTTACAAGTGTTCAGCACTGAGTGAATCTCTCCAGTTTATTCCAAGGGTTGAGGCACTTTGCAAACCCATAAGGATGGAAACAGGATACCCTGACAGCTCATCCTGAAGCACCCAGACATAGAGCATCTTTAAAAACTGAATTTTGTTTTATCTCCGAGTGTATCTGTGATACAAGACTGAATGTGAATAGGCAGTGTCCATAAATGACACCTTTTGAAGCAAAGCCATGAGGATTCCTCATTGCCCAGGGTACCTCTTGAGGTGTCGCAGGGCACCTCAGCGGTGGGAATGCTGAAGTGCTCTGGATTAAATCTGGCACTGGGAGTTGCCTGAGTTCTGCTGTAACTATGAGATGCTCATGGTGCTCAGCTCAGAGCTCACTGCTTCACTTGTCTCCAGCACCATCCTTGGGTAAGCAGAGATGACAGCTTATCCCAGTGCTCATCTGTGCACCAGGATTGTCTGGGGGTGGTGGGGAGGCAAACTGTGTCATTGCTTCCCCTAGGGGACAATTCTTCCCTGAAAGGGCTGGAATAGAATTTACCTCTGCATGGCTTTTCCCACTTCTGATAATGAATTCCTACACAGGGAGACAAGAGAGTCAAAATCCCTGTCTTACTCTGCTCAGCACTTTGTCCAAGCCAAAAGCCTTTGCCCTCCAGGAAGCTGTGGGAGCCATTCTGGTATTTTTATCTGCTAATTGAGCTTAGAATTGAGCTAGTGTGGCACATCTCTCCTAACCAAAAGGCTCAGCTGTTTAGAGATACTCAGCTGTGAGTAATGCCTTCAGCAGTCACAAAGGCTGAAATGCTGGGCTGCCCATCCTGTTAGTGAGGGCTCTCAAGTTGGCCAGATCAGGCCTGGAGGGAGTAACTCCAAAAAAGCATAATGCTGTAAAAGATGGCATTTTTCTAAAAAGTCCTCCACTTTTGATTGCCAGTAAGAGCTGTGTTTTGACCTGGAAACCCACTTCTCACAGGAGGCTGCCTAAAGCTAGAAAGGGGGTTAGCGTGGTGCAGGCTAGAAAATGAACCAAGCAAGATATAAAAATTCAGAGAAGCTGAATCAATGCATTTCTACTGCAAAAAACATTAGAGAGGCTAGAGGGAGTCCACGCTCCACTGCTTAGGAAATGAAGTGAGGCTGGGTTGGCATTGAAACAATCTCTGTTGTCCTAGAAGGTACATGGAGATAATAAAGTGTGACCATGGGCAAGACCTGCCAGATTCTTCAGCGGGCCATCATGTGTTAACACAGATGACAAAGGAGAGTCTCTTTAGACTCAGATATTATTTTCTGAAAGAGCTGGAGTTTGGAAAAAAGACTTTCAATTAATCCAAACATAGTGCAGAACCAGAGAAAGGTAAACAGGGTCAAAAGTAGCAGAGGGAGAGATGGGTATGACCTGTCCTTTCTGAGGATTTAGTTTGGCTTTATAACCCTAGCGGTGATTTCTGCACTTCCATTAAAGATCACCGCCTTAACCATAATGACCTATCTCATGTTTTATATTGCTACCCATCAAGTCCTATCAGAGCTCCTGTCACATCACACTGATAATGCCTTCAATATTCATGATGAATTTTAAGAAATGACTGGCACATTTCCATTTCAGTGACAAGAAATCTGCTTAGGGCATACCATCACATTTGGATATTTTCCATTTTATTATTTTCCTACTTTCCCCTGTTGGCTATAAAGGAGTCACAATATCATGACACTCTTCCAGAGGTGGATTTCTTGCAAAAAGAAAGGCTCTGGAGCGCTCCCTCTTATTGATCAAACCCTCGGTTTTCCTGCATATCCCTGTTACATTGTTCATTATTAGATCACATAACCAAGTACCTTCTGTGTATAGCTCACATGCACTGTGGTTCTGCTGTTTGCAATTTGCATTGTTCAAAGTGTTCCTGTCACAGTGGTTCATCTATCAGCATTTCCTCTTTGATACACCTGAAGACTACTTCATCAATTATTTGTAAAATCAGGACAGAATGTGGCATCAGAAACTAACCAAGAGGATATTTTGCATTTCTTACTTATCTAGAGGTTAAAGAAAGTAATTTTAAAATCTCATTGTATCAGAAGACCTCCCTTTAAGGGGAGTTGGGGAGTATAGGAGACCTTCCTATTAGTTCTCACACATTAAATGAGTAACTTTTTCTGTTGGAATAAATCTCCTCATTCTACATTATTTGATGTGAAAGATTCTTTTAGCATGGCATCCAGTTTACTCCTTAGATGGACGTGCTTTTTTTCCAGTTACTGGAGTGTTGAATCAATTGTACAACAAATGACAATCAATCTGTTTTCTAAACCTAAGAAATGCCATAGGCTTTGTTGGAAATAGTCACAAGTTTGTAAATACAGCTATTGAACTGCTTAGGGCTTTTTGTTTTTGTTTTTTTCCTTGAAAAAACCACCCTTCCAAGTGGGCTTGTTCATATAGCCTGACTGGGGCCAGATCCAGCCACAGACAATCTAAGCAGCTGTGAAGGACAACAGAGTGGCAAGAGATAGGAAAACAGCCATGAGTCTGCGATTTATTTTAACCCTGCCAAAGATCTAGATGGCTAGGCTGGCAAATACTGCTGCTGTGAAATGAAAGATATGGAGTATTTGGACCATCTATGGCTGCTGCTTAATCTAGCTAACAGGAATCTGGAACTCCAGTACTTGTAGCTCTTTTCTCTCCTGTCTCAGTCCTGCTGGATTCCCCCAGGGCAGAAGGACAAGATTCTAGCTTCCCACTCTTAAGCCAGGAGGAGATAATGTTCATTTTTGCCTGTGATGTTGAGAGGCTTTTAGTGGCACTTACAGCGATCAGACACGAGAGATGGGCTAGTTTGCATTTTTATTCTGTCAGAGAATATGTTTACACAGACAAGGGCAGGCAGATCTGACCTCCCTCTGCTGTGTCAGATTCAAGCCATCTCTGGCCCAGGAGCTCTGCAGCTGCAGGCAACTGTGGCACATCGCACTTCTTGGCAAACACAGCCACCCAGCAGCGTGAGGGAGCTGATCGATCACCATCTCCCCAGCAGCACGCAATTCCCATCACCCCTGCAACTGGGACAGAAATCCCACTGCATGGGTCTGACTTGTAACATCAGGGAATGTATAACTTGAGCTAGTCAAATTCTGCTAGTCAGCTTATTTTCCTTGGAAAACTTTCCATCTTTCAGCTCTTGCTCAATGTATTCACTGTTTTTGGCCACATTGTTAACATTAAAACTTTTGGGTCAGGAACCTCCTTTTACTTACACCTTCATGCAGCATGTGAGAACCTTGGGATCTACTACAGCAGTGAGAGCCAAAGAATAGCTAATTTGATTAATGTGACTACTATGGGCTATTTCTTGTGAGCTATTCCATGTGATTATTTGCAAATCCCTGTTTACAGCTTGATATACTTGACCTAAATTCTGCAACACTCTAGTGCAAGAGACAGAAGAACGTGCTGGCTTCAGATATATTAAGGAAATGTGTTCTCTTTCATTAAATATAAACAATACAGTACAGTAAAGTACCTCTGCCTTACTTAATTTAAGTTTGTTTTAGGTTACTAATCTTAAAAATTTTATATTTCTAGATGGTGCAGATTTTTTTAAATTAATAATGCATAAGATAATTATAGAACTTGTCTGAGGGATGCCAGAGGCACCAATAATTAGGCAGGAAATTGGGGTTTCAGCACTTAGAAATCCATGGGATACATAAGCTTGAATTTCAGATAATTTCAATAGCTGGGTATTCAAATGATTAACAGTGGAAAAAACAGCCATATGGGGTGATAGGACAGAGTACAGGGGTCAGTTAGCAGTAAAAATACTGGTATATAGTCTTACGCAAGGAGAAGCTGCAGCTCAAGCCCTCTGTCATTTGACACTTCAGTTCCATCACCTGGTGGGCAGGTAGAGATGCAGAACAGGAAGCTGCTCCTAACTCTCTACAGAGTGGTATTTTCCCCATTACTTTTGTAGCCAGGGGATATTTTTATTTCTGACTGACTCAGCCTGCAACTGACATGGATTGGACAGATCACTCCTCTGAGCTATTGAGTAAAAAAAAAAGTTGTTTTATGCGAGATTCCCAGCAGCCTCCTCTCGGTTTAACTACAGAGGCATCCTTTGGAGTAAACTGAACCAAAATCGGGTGGGAAGAAGGATTCCTTAGTTTATGAGTTACAGGCTTGTATTCACCACAGAAGACTTCCTAGGGCTCAGTGGAGTGAAAAGTCAACAGGAGCCCAGTTCCTCCAGGTTGGGATATGTTCATGAGTTCATGAAGAAAATATTTTCCCTAGGCAGGAGTGCCTAGGGGAATAAAAATTCTTCTAAAATATTTCCCCTAGGCAGGGGTGCATTAGCTACCCTCAACTGGTAGCAGCCACTAAGTAACTTCCAAACTAGAGAAGTGAAGGCAAACATTTGCTGTCCCCTAAATTTTGGAGGTGACATAAAGGCACATGGCCCAAGAGGCTTTCAGAAAAGACAGAAGATCCAATTGTCTGAGAAGCTCAGAGATAGGATCAGGCTCTGTGTTACATCACCTAATATTACAGGTCCTGTCAAACTGTTTCTCATAACTGATGACACACGTGAAATCACTAACATGTGCTTCAAGTAAAAACTATTCATACAGTGAGGTGGTTTTTGGAAATCTAAGCCATGTCAGAAAGTACCCAGTAGAAGCTGTATATTCATGAAAACCAAAGCATAAGACCTGGTGAAATTTAACCTTCTATATTCAGACCTAATATTTGCTAAAATATTTTTTAATAAGTTGCATTGCATAGTCTACTCTGTGAATAAATAGGTTTCTCTAATTCTTCTCAAATTGGACAATTGGATTAGAAAAGGCTTGAGTACTTGTCAAATTGAAAAATGATTTAATGAGATGAAGCTTAAGATCCCACACATTATAAACTTATTCATAGTTGTAGAAAATTTTATAACTCTTGCAAATTCAGACATAGACAAAACTCAACACTGGAATGTAGCTAAAAGGAGACCTGTGTTACTCACAACCAGTAAAGTGAAGGTGTTCACGTTTTTAAGATCACTACCTAAAGCTCTTTCTTCAAGTCCATAAAAATTCTTCTCACAAACACGTTCATATTTGTGCAAATTCACACTAATCAGTTGGACATGCACATGGACAACCCACTCCAGCAGCTGTAAAACTAAGAGTACTTCCTTTCAGATTTGTTATGATATTGACTCTAGAGTGTGTCATTCTTCTGGATATGCCAAATAATCTTTGCATTCATAAGAAATGGCCCAGGAAACAAATGGATTCCATGTGAAACCTCTTGGAATTTGTTATCAATAAATCTCTCTGTGGATGTCAGGGCTGAGAGTGAATTGCATGCTGCTGCTTGGATTTTTCCTCAAATGCCAGTCATACCCTTCATGTCATTAATGAAGAGCAGATATTTTCATTTGAACCTTTCTGCTGGGCATAGTCTACAGAATACACAAAGGAATCTATAATACACATCCCACCCCCTTTCATACATCCTTCAGCAAGATATAAAACATGGAAGTGCATTAATACCGCTCTAACTGTTTGGGTTTGATGTTTTTGGGGCTTTTTTTTAACATTAAAAACAAGGAAGAAATAAATCTCTTAGAAAGACTGTGTCTAACACGGACAGGTTTAATACAAGTTCATCACATAACACTGACTTTTTGGGGACATTTTATCATATACATAATTTTCTTGTCATCCACAATGATCCCCTGGACAGTAATTGCTTTGATGCTGATGAGAATAATAAAGGACTCAAGCATTTTTAAGTTACTCTGAAACTTAGATTCTTTCACATTCTCATTGGAGGAAAACCAGCTTTTTCTGTAGAACTGTAAATGCTGTTCTTATAATTCTTTTTTTCTCTTTAGGACTTCTGTGAAAGAAGAATAGGAGGTAGGCAGAATATAATCAGTAAATCAGCAGAGTTTCTTTGTTAGAGTATCTAAGTAATTGATATTTTTCTTGTGAATGATGTGGTAATTTTTTCTTTACAGCTCCAACACCTTTTTAGTCAGTCTTGTCTTTGCATCTTTGAAATAATTTTCATTTACTGTCCAACACAGATCAGACCACTGCTACAGTCCATCTGTTCTGAGACTGCTCTTCCACAGGGATAAGACCTGCTGTTATGATTTTGAAGCTTCAGACACAGAAATAAGCCCTCCATCCTTCCCTAAATATAACACTGTTTTTCTGTAATCACTTTGTTATTCTGTGTGTCAAAGATAAGAAACACGAGCCAAGCTTTGGTCATCCTGCTGCCAACTAGCACTTAAAATTTCATAGATGGCCTATGCCACGCTAATCATGAGCTTAGCACGGATTTCAGACAGAAAGAGGTAATGTGCAAGAGTTGCCAAGTCTCATTCTGAGTGCTAAACCAGTCAGGCTGTGACTGCTAAATGCAGATTCAAAAGCAATCAAAGTAGGTGAATCTTGGGAAAAGGGCCATTGGGCTTCTCCCAGACAAAAATCCAAATGCCATCTGAAATTGATCTGGAAAGCTGCTGCAAGGTGATTGCCTTCAACATAATTCCTTTTTTCATCTCTTGGGGGAAAAAAATTCCAAAATGCTCCAGAAAATGGTAGGACCGGTGTCATGTACAAATACAGATTTCACATATTTGTAATGCCCAAACAAAGCAGCAAACAGAACTTTGCTGATCTTGCCTTCCTGATTTTTCCTCTAATGAAAATTTGGGGATAGCATTGTTGCATGGTTTCAGATCATGCTTCCAGCCCAGCTGGGAGCAATAGAGATGTCTACTCCCACAACACAGTGTAGTAAGTGTTTTTTTAACAGGGAAGATGAAAGTGAAGAAATCATGGGTCATGTTGTAAAACAGAGTCACGAGTGATACCTTTAGAAGTGAAGATAAATTAATAATTGTGGCCTCTCAAACCAGGCCCATGCTTTCAACAAAGAGCATTAAACAGTTGCTGCAGGATGACATAATGCAATAGTTCTCAGACTGATCGCTAAAGAAGAATCTGGATGATTAAAAAACTAAAGATAAGCTCAGTACTCGCGTTCCCTAAATATCCAATGTACAAATGCAAACCACCTAATAATAGCTTCAGGAAAGAAAACAGTTGATACACGCCAGCACTGCAAAGATGGCTTTCACAAGATCCTGGCAATAATAAAGGATCTATTACCCACAGAAAAATTAAAACTTTAAAAAATATTTGGGAACTACACTGCAGCTATAGAAACTATCTCTATGAGTTATTGCCAGTTTAATAACCTAATGTTTTATCACCATGCCCTAAACATCGAGTATGGCTTCAATAAAATCCCAGTTTAGTACAATCAGTGAACATGTGTTCGGTCATATTATATATGTTACATAACTGAAAATTATCTTTTACCTAGCATACATTCTCCCTAGATTTACTAATTAGTAACTTAGGAATAAAAAATTCCATAATATAAAAGAAAAATATTTGAAAGCTACTAGACTGTTTTAATTTTTATTAATGTCTCTGCTATGTGTCTTCAGCAATGAACAGGAGGAGAGAAATTGTGGATGCCTTATACCTGGAAGCATTCATGGCCAAAATAGACGGGGCTCTGAGCAACCTGGTCTAGTGGAAGGTCCCCAGCCTGTGGCAGAGGGGTTGATCTTTAAGGTTCCTTCCAGCTAAAGCTTTTCTATGATTCTATGATAGTAAAAAAAAAAAAAAAAAAAAAAAAAAAGTGCTGGAGACAGCTTATGGGTAAGGATGCCCATAAGGAAGCTTTTCTTCTCATCTTCTCTATGTAAAAGACAGAGATCAGCTGATACTCAGAGATATGCAGGTTTGCATCCCTTTCCAATCTTCTGATGTCTATTATTTGAATTTTGTGATGAAAGATACTTAAGTATTGTTCAGAGAAAGCAGTCTTTCAAAAAGAAAGCTACCTATATAATGGTGGCACAAGACAGAACAGAAATTAAAGCTGATTCTAAAGAATTGGGCATTATATCACCCTGACATTATTAAGTAAGGCCACAAAGTATGGGATGCTGAAGACAATGAGGTCATCAAAGATTTAGACAAATAAATGAGAGCTTTTTACAAGCAAAGAATTATTGCACATTTTGAAATTTAGACACTTCCTTCCCTGCTGCATTATTTACATTGATATTAGATACTATTTTGACCAATGCTAACATATCAACATAAGAAAAAATATCTGTGAAAGAGAAAAAAGACAAGGGTATAAATTACAACTTTCACCTCTTCCTTCACTGATGACTAGAAAAATCAATGCCTTTTGGTTTTGCTGATCCACTGCTGCTGAGTCATGCTCCTAAAATAAGAATAATTTCCTTCCTGTTTGTTCTAGAAACTTCAAAATTGCCTCTTAGCCACAAATTGCAAATCATGGAGTCACCTCGGCCATTTAAGAGATCTTCAGAGTGATTGCAATAATCAGGCAAACTTTATAATGAAGTACAGCTGGAATGAGCACTCACAGACTTGCACTGCAGATTTTTCCACTGGGACACAACACTCCCCCTTTCTGTAGGTACTACAGCACCAAGTGACAGATGAGTAGGTCACATTATCTTCCTTGCCAACAGTTGTCCCCTTTACCAGTCCTCACAAATCATGTTGCCTCAAGATCTATGGAGATGCACACAACACACCTGATGCTTATGGGATGAGTGGCCTTATCACCACTTTTGACTCCATGAAATGGTATTCAATAACCTATTGACATTCCAGGTTTGTGCCTTTGCTCCTCCCTTGACTTTTGTGGCCTGAATGGATCATTGTTTCCACAAAAAAAAAAAAGTATAAAATGTGTAGACATGGTGCTTGGAGATGTGGCTTAGTGGTGGACCTGGCAGAGTTGGATTAATGGTTGGACTCAATGATCTTAAAGGTCATTTCCAACCTTAACAAATCTATGATTCTATTCTGTATGTGCATATACATCAAGCGTCGTGTTAGGAGGCCTTTATATCCTGCTATGTGTTAGCAAGATTCATTATGATGTGGTTGCAGGATTATTTATATCTCTGTCCTCCTTTTCAGTATCTTTGAGTATGCTCACATCAGGTCTTGGCCTCTTAAACTGTAACTTGAGATTAATAACTTCTATATCAGCTTATTTCCCTCTCCTGATCCAACTGGTTTATCTCACTTCATGTTTTTCCCTTCAGAAGTTTGAAGCAAATGGAATTTACAGTTGCTAGACTCCTTTGTATGTGTGTGTATTAATACATATATATGCATAAATATTTATAATCTCAAATGATAACAAAATAATTCATAATACTAGTTTATTTACTAGTTAGTACATACTAACATTTTTAGTTGGATGAAAAGTCTTTAAAAAGACCAGAAAACACACTTTTCTGTGAGCTGACACAAACATTTCTCTTACTGAGTTTCCTGCCTGTCTGTAAGACCACCATGTGTCACCCACAGTGGGGTGTGTGTGGGTGACAATAAACAGCCTGTGGAAAAGGCGGAAATCCAGGAGAAGGAAGGTGGCTGCTTGGTGTGGGTGTATTTCTGTGACTATGAGTGAGTGTGAGCAGGGGTGTGTGTGCATAAGTTTAAAGAAACTGCTGTAGGAAGGTGTATAGAAATTTGTAGGAGTTTCTAAGTGTATAGTAATGCTTTCTGCTGAGAGAGATCTTAAAAATATATTAATTACTACTTGCCAGTTAATTAACAAGTTAATTAATAGATCATTACACCACTTCAATCCTGATTTGATTTATTATATGTAGTTATGCATTCTGACAGTGGTGACCTAGACAAGACTGCCTTCCTCAGGCAGCTACCAAGCCTACTCCTTTTGTTTGTCTAGTGGAGTTTCCTTCACCAGGAAACAATCTCTTAAAAATCCCACATCACTTCTCTCTCACTCTTTGTCTGCTGAATCAACTATTGCTAAACATTTTGGTTTTAGAGGATCTCTAGAGTTCCACCAAATCCAACCAAAAGCCCCCTGAGGACCCCTACTTGGTCTGGAGGGGTATGAGTGAACCATTTCAACTTATTGTTTTCCCATATGTACCTGGACAATACAACATATTTATACTGTAAAAGCAATTACCAAAATAACCAGGGCAACATATGGTACTTATAAATTATTGCAGGAAAGTCCTATATCTGTCACATGCAGTCAGTGAGCAAGTTCCAGGGAAAGGCAACTGTCTCCTGCGTTACTGAATTCTCACGGAGAAGGTGTTTTGACTTATTCATTGAGCACACAGATTGAAATCTCTTTCAAAATTACATGACTGTGCATACTTCCCAGACCTTTTTAGCATGTGTCACTACCCACTTCCTTTCCTTTCTGCTCCTTATCCACCCATATCCACTTAGGCTCACAGCCTTAAAACAATGTAGACAGTAGAGATATTTGGTCCAAAGCCTATTCCTGAGCAAAATTATTGTAGATTTAAGGAATTCCATACTAGCTGCTCTGCTCTTCTGATCTGTTTGTCATGCTCTGAATTGCTAACACAGACCCAGGACTGGCTCAGTTTTGCAGTGATGACCCCAAGCTCTCTAACAAGCTTATGCTGCATAGCAATTTCTGATACCTGTAATATTACATGGCTTTAGTAACATGTGATGCTTTTGTTAAAACTAGCTCCTGGAAATGCCTGATTTTTGGAGGCATTTAGGCATTCAGCCAACAAAAGACATATTTTCTACAGCTTCTGATTAAAGGGAAAAGCTTGAAAATGTGACATGAAAGTATCCTAACAACCCTTAACTAGCATGCAAATGGAATAATCTAAAAGTCTAATATTTCAAAAGGCTCTTGTTTTGATTCTGAGGGTAAATGTATGATTTTGATTGCTTGTGATCTGGACTGCAAACTAAGTACAGTGAAAGCAACGATACATAAGAACTCCTAATGGGCAAAGTAAACACAATTATAGAAAAAAAATGTTTTGCTGTTTTCCCACCTAGCTTTTAATAACCACAGGTGAAAAAAGCAGTAGGTACATCTTTGAATCTACATGGAATTTTTCAGGCTGTTTTGGATGTTTTTTATAAAGAAATTCTGGAGCGAAGAACAAAAAGTGACAAGGGTTAGCTCTTGTTCTGACCCTGGTTGAATGAGGAAAGAAATTCACTGATGTCCCAAGGAGCAAAGTCACCGCCAAGAGCTCCTGATGCACTGTCTGATAGGCATGAAGACAGGCTGCTGTAAAGCTTCACAAGTAACACAACAAAATATTGTGCTTCCAAGTAAGAGCAGAAAACTGTTGTGCAAAGAACAGGTGTACCTGCAGCACAAGCATAGGCGCTGAAGAACCCCTTGGCATGGCCTCCATTCCCTGTAGCCACCATTTCCCAGGGACCAGGCCAAGAATTCCTTCACAAGCCTGTCTTGGTTGCCAGACCTGCAGCAGCAGAACCTGAGAAGGTCAATATCCCAGGGAGCCAGGAGCTCCCGGCTTGCCCCTTCCCATACCAAGGTGTGCTTGAATTACCTGTGTGGAGTGGATGCTTCAGACCAGGAAATCAGCACCAAGAGGAGAGCAGGCTCCCTGTGATGCTGCACATCCACACAAGGCCCAAGGGCAATCTGGCTGGCTGCTACTCTACAGAATAGCTATTATTCCTCTATCGCATCAGCATCTTCTTAAGCCTGTGCCTATTAGTTTTTAGCTTAATTATCACTTCAGCATTGTTTAATCTTCTTGAAGACTTGATCTCCAGAAATAAACAGCTTGCAATAGAAAAATGTCTATCAAGGCTTTATATTCATATATGCATATCCATCTTGCCACATTTTATTAATGTGTTTATTTTAATAGATAAGATCCAGCTTACAAAACCAAATTATAACACACATTACCACATTCAAAATTCAAATATAGACGTGTCCTGATCTTATCAAGCAAAGAGTTTGTTCAATATCCTTGGTTAAATGCTTTCTCTCATCTAAAGAAACAACTGGATTTGAGAAATACTGAAAACTCAAAATAATTCTAAATAGTCAGTGAAGTGTAATAAATATTAGCTTACAGTTAATCTGGCATTTATTCTCTGACTTCTCTTCCGCCTACAATCTTTTACCTCAAAAAGATAAAATTATTAACAGCAAATTGCTTTTTTTACATTTTAGTTCCACGGGTAAATTAGTATTTAGCACTAACTTGTACTGCACTTTAGAACAGTGTTGCAATGTAATATTGAAATGTAGCTGTAGCCTGAAACAGGGGCTGGCTTTGGAGGATCCCAATTTCCCCATCTCTTAGCAATTTTCATCTTAGACTTTGACAATTTAAAGGCAAACGAAAGCGTACTGTTTTCCTCCTACTATCTTTTTGGAAAACCAGACCAGGAAATAAAAATTCACTGCAAATTCCTTGACCTTAAAGCTAGAAAATCATAGCCTCAGCAATAGAAGGCTATAACTGTACTGGTAAACTACCAAATGGTCAACTACAAAGAGAACTTTGAATAATCTGGCAGACTTGTTGGCTCTGCAGTGGTAACAGCAAATCCAAGCTGTCCCTGGGCTCACACCTATGACACAGAACCATTATGATCTCACTAGCATAATGTATGAAAATACTTATCCTCACCATGCTTTGTGAGGTTAGGAACTACTGATGTTTCTGTTTCACAGGTGGGGAAGACAAGTACCAAGAAGCCAGGTAACTTGGTCAAGACAAAACAACAAGCAGGTAGCACCTGCTAAATCCTGCATTCTTGACCTAACCTCATTACCCACACACTGGAGAGCCCGTGGTCCTTTCTGTCCTATACAACTGGATAAAATCAGGTACTACAGGAACATGAACAATGTGATGGTGGTTACTGTTATAAACCAAGGTCAGGGCTATCACTCCATTGGTGTGTGGGGTTTTCATGACAAAATGATGGCATAGAGAAGGAAGCATAGTATATATATATATATTTTTTTTTTTTTTTTTGGCAAATATCATGGTTAGCATCAGAAAAACACAACTGCCAAGAGATCCTGAGTTTCTAACTGACAACATTTCTGATGAAAAGCAAACCATTTACTACCTGTAATTTTGCTTATTCACTCTCTTACCTTATGAAGATTCATCTAATATCTCAAGTTGGAAGGGACCCATCAGGATCAAATCCTGCCCCTTGCAGGACTACCTAAAAGTAAATCTGTGACTAAGAGCATCAGCCAGGCATGGTATGAGCACTTCACAGGGAAGCCTGTTCCACTGACTGACCAACCACTGAGTGAAGAAACTTTTTTTATCAGTCTGGACCCTGATGCAGATTTATTCCTTTTCCTCACGTCCTATTGCTGGTCCCACTGAGAGAGAAGAGCAGCACCTCCTCCTCCTTCTGTTGCCATCCTCATGGATGTTGTAGACTGCAATGAGGTCAACCCTTAGCATTCCCCAAGCTGAACAAAGCATGACCTCAGCTGCTCCTCATGTGTCTTGCTCTCATAACGCTTCACCATCTTGGTCACCCTCCTCAGGACACTCTCCAATAGCTTTACATATTATGTTGTGTTTCCCAAAACTGCCCCCAGCACTCAAGGTGAGGCTGCCCCAGTGCAGGGCAGAGCAGGACAATCCCCTCCCTTGCCCAGCTGGCCATGCTGTGCCTGATTCCCCCAGGGTATAAAGGACCAGAGTTGGTCCTTTTGGCTGCCAGGGTGTACTTGAGTCACTTTCAACTTGCCACCAGCCCAAGCCCCCAGATGTCTTTCTACAAGGGCTGCTCTTCACTTCAAATGTCTAGGGACAGTTCTCTGGTATACCCAGGTCTCTCTATAGGACCTTTCTACCTTCAAGGTAGAAGCTGAAAGCTTTTCCTAATTACATGTCACTGGCAAATTTACTTAATGTACATTCAACTCCCACATTCAGGCAATTTATGGAAACATTACAGAACGCTGGCCTTAGAGTTGAGCCCTGGGTAACTCCACTGGTGACTGGTCACCAGCCTGATGTAAATCCATTTACTGTAACCCTTTGAGTCCAACCCAACACCCATCTAGATCCCTGCTTCTTAGCCTTACATATTGCCTCTTATTCTTTGCTACTAAGTAGAAATAGAGAGTGCATTCCCTTGCTTTTCATGAATCTCTGAAAATTAAATCACTTTTGAGAAACTTAGATGAATGCTGCAAATAGACAAAAATTGGTTTCATTGCAAACAGAAATTTTGTCAAGTGCATGTTTCTCCTATGTATTTGTGTCCACAAATGCTATTATCTGCTGGAAGAACCATTTTTCCTGTTCTATCACTCCACTGAACTTCTGCCCTCCCAGATTTACTCAGCACTTAATCCTCTAAGATTTCCCCATGGGAATTAATAACTTTCACCCTGTTCCTGAGTTACCCAGATGCTCTTTACATCCCTGGGATGTGTCGCACAAAAGATGCAAACCTACATAAACCCTCATCAGCAGAACCCTTGCTGGCAGAAGGATAGAACTGCTAACAGCACAGCAACAAGTCACAGTGAGAGATCACTGCAATGCAAACATGTCCTGAGAAGTGATTTCAGCCATCTGAGGAACACAGTCAGCGCTTGTGCTACTCCTGAGAAGGCAAAGTGCAGATGTGATTCCCAGCAGATATCAAAAAGGTGTTTAAATTACTTTATTCCAGGGCTTTGGCAACATGTCCCTCCTTTCTTAATAATTGTTCAGCAAGGCTAGCAAGAAAATTAATTGGGATTTGCTTTTTTTTTTTTTTTGCTTTTTTTTCTATATTTTTCTTAATAAATCAGTGATCCTTCCAGGGCTTTTCTACTCCTTCACATATCAGATTGTTGTTAAAGCAATGATCTGCTACTCGATCTACATACTGCTTTCAACATTCACATTATACTTGGAAATGGCAATCAGTTTTTTGATTGAATTTTCACTGTAAAATACAATTTAAAAATAATCTTTGTGAAAGGAAAACAAGACTTTAGGGATTAATAAAAGCATGTCTTCTATAAGTCACTGAGGGATTGATTAAAATGAACGAGGAGGGGAAATGGCGTATTAGTCAATTATAGACTGACTGTGATCCTCCAACATGAAGTCTTGAGAAAGCAATCCTAGCCCTATAAAACACTCAGTAAGACAGTTCTAGAGAATAGAGCAATACTAATGCTGCTGGCAAGACCTCATAAAAGAGTCTGAATACAATGTTTTTAATCTCTCTTCAAACAAGAGTTTCAAATTGGAAACTTGCAGTGAAAGTAAAATTGGGGGGGGGGAAGGCATTATCTGACAATGAATCATTCAGTTTGGAAATTAGATTTCTAACTGTAATAGCAGAATGAACACTTCATCTCACTGGAGGACTGGGAGCAAGAAATCAAACATAAAAGGATGGAGTTATCTAAATAACGATACAGATGCTATGTTAATGGCCATAGTGAAAAATTAAAGTAAGACAGGCACTGCTTCTGAAAATCAAATGCTACAAACTGGCTACTGATCATACTTTGGCTTAATCCCTTCCTGGAGTTTCATGATGGAAATTGTTGAAATGGTGCAGAGGTGGGCGGAAAGCCTTTTAGCGATGTAGATGCATTTTATTTGAGTCCATATTTTAGTGTTCCTCATTGACCTGTGTCCCTACTTTAAGTACACCTCTCAAACCACAATTTCCCCTACTCCACAAGGGAAATGCTGCTTCTTTTTTTCCATCTTCTGAAATTGAATTTGCAGCACTGAAGCTGTTTCACATGCTTTACAACAGCAAGAGAACTTTTGGAAAGATGCTGAGCATAGCAACTGGGTTTCTGATGATGACAGATCTGTTCTGCTTGGTGCTTCAAACCGTGCATGGTTTGAAGATGGGAAGGTGTGGGCAGTGTGTGATGTGGAGGGTAAAAGCTGACCAGACAGAAAGGATGGAGTGAAATTGCACACAGAACCATCAACTCTGCTTTTGAGACTGACCTGCCCCTGCTCACACAAAGATAAACCTATTTTTCAAAGCTGAATTCCTTGGAAAATTCCAGCTTCTCTTTAAAAGGAAAATACTGTAGGGAAGCGATGTGAAAAGATGAAAGGAATGCACCAGCTTGAATTCCTGTGCTGTACTGAGGCTTAGAGCAGCTCTTAAAATTGTCATCCTCTTCTATTACTTTTCAAAATATCACTTCAAAATAATGAGTGTGTAAGAATCCTGTTTGAGGATTAGGGCCTCCTGGTGCTGCAGAGACACATTTAGAGACACAGACTGTGTCTGCATGGGCATATGGCTAAAGCAAACTGGAAAGGTTTCTCCTTGTAGCGCAGTAAGTTACACTCGACACATAATACAAACTATGTTTGTCACTTGAAAGAGAAAGAGAGAGTAACGGTTTCAGTTCTGTCTTTGTCATTCAAAAATACTGACAGCTTTAATGTTTTTTATTATTTTTAAGCAGTCATGCTGAAATTAAATGCCAAAATAAGCCATGTACTTGCCAGCCGATGTGGAGCTCTGAAACGTGCTAGTTGCTTTGTGGGAGGAGAGAGGAAAGGAGAAATCTCCTCGGGGAAAGGAGATTTTCTGTGCTACAGAAGTGGCTCTGTGGCACATTCCTCTCTGCCTAAACAATGTGACTCATCTGCTCTCAGTCTGGAGCCCTGCAAATTATGGTATTGTAAAAACATGCAAAGTTCACACTAAGTTCACAAAGCTACAAAAATAATCTGTTGCCTGAGCAATGGATGATCCAGCAAGCAGAGCTCTGTGCTGGAATTCAGCACTCCTAAAGCCTGCTCTTGAATATGCCCCTGATTTTTGAGTGCCTTAGAAAAACTTCATTCTGTCTTAAATCTCTTTTCCTTCCCTGCCCTTGTCTTGTTAAACTCTCCATGTGCAATGTCTCCAAGGTGAAATCTGTGCTAGCCATCAATACTGATGATTTTTCATCATCTCTGTAAATAGTATCTTCTCTTTGACCATGACAGGCCCTGACTTGGCCTGTTCAAATCCATTCTAAATGCTGTAATAAGATCCCTTTTCCAGTTCATCAATCGCACTTTATTATCCTTCTTGTCACACTCCCAGCATGGGCTTCCACTTCCTTGCTGCATCTAACAGAGGCTTGCCAACACTGTCAACACCCTCCACGTGCTGTCCTCAGACATTATCTCTAATTCAGTGGCAGAGGGACATTCTCCTTCTGTACGGCCAGTGCTAAACATCCAGATAATCCTTCTGTGCCTTTTCTCATGTTCTATGTAATACTAAGGAGAAGGTTTCCTTGACATCTGCTAACTAGATTTTTTTTCCTCCTAAATGGCCAAAAGAAATTTCTTTCCACACTATATCTTTATAAAACAAACAAAACTCCCAGTTTTGCCTCCTTGTATGCTGATTCCTCTGCCTAGCTAGCATCAGCTTCTTGTTTCCTTTTGTTACCCAGCTACCCACTTGCCTCTCTTTGTTTTCCCAGGCTTTTCACCTCAATTGCAAGGTCTTTGGCACTGTGACAGCCTTCTGATCTGTGCTTGTACTGTGCTCTTGTGAATCCTGTGTAAGGCTCCCTGGGTGCTATGGCAATATGAGCAGCAAAGCCCTGGATGACAACTTGGTTAAGCATCATGGGAGAGGAACAAGGGCATGAGAGCCAAGAAATCTATAGGTGTGTTTTCCTTTTTTCAGTCCATTCTAGTGTGGAACTGAATTAGCTAAAGAATAAAGCAGCAGCAAGTCATGAATGTTTAGAGTAAGAGCTTGAACCTTGCTCTGAACCCTGACACTTCTTCATGGCAATTTCTGACAAAGTCTAACCTTTTCCAGTTCTTCCACATGTGCTTGCACAGCTGGCTCAATGCAGTGGGGAATTAAGCCCATACTGTGACATATTACCAATCACTTCACTATGCTTGAAGGGTTTTAGGCACATAACACTTGATTTCAGGATGTCTAGTCCAAATCTTGATATTTACAAAGTATCAAGAACTGTTGCCAGATAAATGGAAAACACGTGTAAATCCTACTTAGTGGAGACAAGAAGAATGATTACATGGTGGAGGCACTGGACTGGGCTCAGTATTTAATCCAGATAATCATTGAGCATTGGGTTCCAAAGCATTTTCTTTTCACACAGACCTCCTCCAACTGTGACCAAATTACTAATTATTTGGCTTTGAGAAAGTAAGAAAAGTTCTTACAGATTTCCAGGGAGCCTGGCTAGCTGTTCTAGTTGTCACTGCCTGCTCCATGTGCTGTGACTCACACTGCTTTTATAGGGACAATCACTTTTGCTTATCTGCTCAGCTCAACAACCGGCCATGCAAAGAAGTGTATATTGCTGAAGTAACAATGGTTGTCTAGCATTTAGTAGAGAGTTCTATTTCTTTCAGTGAGAGAAACAGAAATGGATCCTGAATGAAGATTTTAGTCAGGTTTTGAGTGAATTCTGCTGGGCAGCATTTCTTATTCATGCACTGTTCTTGCTCATTGTGCATCTACAACCTTTGGGTAAGGATTTCTGTTTCACAAAATCTTTTAGGGCTAAGTACTGACTCTTCAACACACCAAGGATTGTCAAAAATGTATTAGAAAGCAGTCACAGTGGACAAAATACTTGGATTCCTACTAATGCTAGCGTCTCTGGAAGTTTAGCAAATTACTAAGTGTTGAAATGTGTGAGCACCCAACTGATTCCCTTTAACCACTTTGCTAAGCTTCATGCACCTTAAAAGAATTGTGTTACAACACTTCTGGTAGGTACTTTCTGGTGACATCAATATTCTTTGGAATCAAAATTAAATTATGCACTTATTGGAAGTTAATATCCCTGAAATTCATTTCAAAAGTCAATTTAGTATACATGGTATTTCAAACAGCCATAGCAGTGTCATTGCATAAAACAAAGCCCCATCCCCCGCCCCAAATCTATGTCTGCAGTGTTTTTTCAACTTCTGGTTAATAAAAATTTGATTAGGAGGATTCAGACAAAATGTCTAGAATGGCAAATTCACAAGACATTAAATCAGTTTATAAAAGCTTCTATTCCTTTGCAATTTTTTGATAAACTGGTAACATGGGAACCTGTAACATACTTCTGACTTTTTCAGAATGAAACTAAGACCTTCCACAGATAGAGACTGTTATCTGTACTGTACCATTTAAGCACAACCACCTTCATTTTTTACAGCAATTAAATTTCTTAAATCTATCATTTTCTCCAGGGTTACTGTACAGCCTTCCCAATTTAGAGTTCTCTGCCTTTGATCATTAAGAGAAAAGGAGTGACAGCAATACTGCCAGGGAACAGTAGCTGCCTGCATTTCACTTGATAGGTTTATTCTCTTCTAAACTATCAAACTATTCATCTGAACTTCTAAACTATTGTTTAAAACTATTTTCCAGGTGGAGTCAGAAAGACAGCAAAGTCCTAGACATTTTGCTGTTATTCAAATCAGTTCAAACCTATTCAACCCAACAGCACAAGGAGGTGTCCTTCACTTGCATTAGTAAATGAAAAATTAAAAATCTATGTACCAATTGCACGTTTGAAAACCTCTTCAAATGTCTCTACTTGCATTCAACTGTGCAACAAGTCCTGGGGCAGGGTGGAACAGTTAAGTTTCACAACACATTTCTTTGCCAAATCTGGAAGAGGCAATGAAAGTTAATCTCTACTTGGAGAAACTAGTAACAGAGTCCTCAAAAGGGTAAGGACTGAGGCCTCAGCTGGACATGGGATTTGGTTAAGTAATTGAAATCCTCTGCTGATTTCCCATGACACAGGCAACATGTGTGTGCAGTAGTGCCCAGGAATTCAGCCTTGGACAAGCATTAGGAGACTAGGGTGTTTACTGTGCTTCTCATTACTGGTATTTTACAATATATAACAGTAGAACAAAAGAAGGGGACCTTGCTCTAATATACAATGCCTCTCTCCTGCCTCATAACAGACCTGCTACAAAGAAGACAACTTCCTTGGCTGCAGGTAGAGCTGCCTTTACTGTCTGTCTGTCCCCAGGATGTTCTGCCATGATAACATTCTTCCAAACACTGCCCACCTCTGGGCAATACAAAACCCCTCAGCAGCACAGAGAATCCAGCCATAAGATCTACAGCCCCATATTATATGCAAAAGGAAGATAAATAAATAAATTAAATTTAAAATGGGTATGCTAATATTCTTCCAAGGACGTACTGTTGTTCTGTGCCACATACCCCTTACATGAGTATTATACAAGAATGCTAAACTTGCTTTATATTTATTAGAAGGATCAGAAATTTTTCATGGGGTTTGTGTAACTATCTCACTTTATTTTTCTTTGTATGGTGTTACAAACCTGGCTCTTCAAGACAAGGTTTGTGGTTGAAGACTAGCTGGACTATATGAAAAGAGTTTCAATACTTCTCTTCAGCATTTTTTCATGACTTAAAGAAAACAGCTTTTTAAAAACATATTAATCTTCAGTGAGCTTTATAAGGAGAAGAGATAAACTTGAAAGACCATGAAAAAATTTAAGTATTTAAACTGGAATATAAAGTTATGTTCAAAAGAGTAACAATTTTAAAAGAGCAAAGAAAGAGTGATTCTCAGCTGTTGAGTCTATCCACTGGAGAACTGCATATTTGCAAACATAATTACAGTTCTCAGACCTGCTATTCCTCACATTAAATCAAGTTTCAGAGCTTCTCCTTGAAAGGACTACTAATTCCCCTCTCTTCTCAAGTCCTGCTGCCATGGTCCCTTCCCTTCTCACCACTGCTCTCTCATGCTACATGCTCTTAACAGTTTCTGCCTCTACACACAACCCATTTTGCCTCCTTGTACCTCTCTGTACCATGACACCTTCCATTCATGCTTAGCTCAGCTTTCTTGCCATGGGATTTTCCCTCATAAACCTGCTCCCAAAAATATTTCTAATAAGTATAGTCTCAGGAAAAAGCAATGTCCTGTCCAAGTATGTCCAATTCACATCAGACATGGTTCTCTATTCATCGAGTCACAGAATCCCAGAGTCAGAGAATCACAGAATCCCAGAATCATGGAATGGTCTGAATTGGAAGTCACCTTAAAGATTGTCTACCATGGGCAGGGATGTCACCCACTTGATCAGGTTACTCAGGGCCCCATCCAACTTGGCCTTGAAGACTTCCAGGGTTGGGAAACACTACAGTTTCCTTTCTTGCAAGTCTTTTAAGTCGGTTCTGTTTTAAAATCTTTCCTCCTAAGACCTCGGTGAGATGATGGATGAGCGGAGGCATTCCAGCCCTTTTGAGATGACATTCTAGAAAGAGATTCTTCCTATGCCTGCATATTGTACTGAGGAGGAAGCCTTGCCTGTGCTCTGCTCAGCACCACGACTGTGCCAAGTCCTTCATGAATCCTTAGCACTCATACACAGTGCTATCCAAACAGCTTTGGGGGAAGAAGAACACTGGTTTTTTCCTTCAGATAAAATACCATGAAAACTCAGTGACCAAATTAAATATTAAGTGGACAAATGTAAAAAAGTCAACTTCAAACTCTTATTAAGAAAGTGTAGACACAAAAGGATAATGAAAGGAAACATTGCAGGGCACTAATATTGGGAATTTTTTCACACTACTAAACCTAGGGGGAATTTCTTTCTAAAGAAAAGAAGAATTCTGTTTCCATAGTAACTGAGTGCTAGAGCCCCCTTACAGTCCAAATTTAGCAGAATTATATGTGCAGCAGCATACTACTGTGCACTTGAGGCTACAATGAAACCACTAACCTCGTTGCATTTGGGATGTCAGGTTGAATTGAAAGTGGGACAGACAATATGTCGAGCAAGTCCAAGTATAATCCTAAAAAATAACATCATGCCTTAAAGATGAGGGAGAAGTTATAGCTGATAACAGGGCATAAACTAGAAACTTGATAATGTCTTGAAATAGCAAAAATTGCTAAGAAATGGGTTAGCATGTAAAAATGAATTATTTTTATCCCAGTCGTGACATTAATTTACTTACTGCTATGAAACAAGTACTTCAGTGACAGCACCTTCCCCTGTATGAATTCTCAGTACATAGAAGCTGTGCTGCCTTTGTTCAGAAGAGAGGACACACAGCCAGTCCACAGTGAGATGTTTTATTACAGCTTTTTGAGCAGTTGGAAGTGATACATGAGGACAATACATCTCTGTCTGCAGAGAAATCTCTGCACCTTACCTGGCAGTGCTTTGCTTCTGTTTTTGAAGAGGTTGAAAGACAAATAGCCCAACAAATAAAAGCACCCCCTGCTTAACCAATGCATTTACTGCTCTTAAAAATGAATGAAGGCGGGTATGGTAGCTCTGAAATGTGTCTATTCTGTCATCAGTAGATATGTGCTCAGCAGAGGCAAAGTGAAGCTCAGGTGGCAAGAAAATGATGGAAAGAGCAGAGGTGCCTTACTGTGGATGAGGGTCATTAGAAAGGTGGCAAGTGCTGGTGCAGTCTGAACACCAAGTGCTCCAAGCACTGCTCGAGCTCAGGAGCGACGATTAGAGCTGTAAGCTCCACACATCTGTCTGGCACAGATAAGTGGTCTTCCCCTGCTCTCAGCAGTACTCAGCAGTGCCTTAACCACATTACACACACACTCTGACCAGCTCTGAGGTACTAATGGCAATGAAGTATTGAAAAACTAGCGCTGCCAATTTTCCCACTGTGTCACACATTTGGGAAATCATCAGCGAATTGAGAGGAGCTAAGTGTCCTGTGAGTCAAATAACTCTTTCAACCAGAGAGAAGTATGTTAAACCATACAACTTTCTTGGGTTGTTAGATTTTACATCATCTATACAATTTCTGGTTCAAATCATCACACTTTTTGCCTTGTCTGATACAGCAACATTTTGCTACACACTTTATCCTATGCTATCATGTACTGTATCTGCTCCAGAGCTGATGAGAGAGAAAATTGTCATCATAACCTTGAACAACAAATGAGGAAAAGCCTGAGTTTGGATTTTAAGCAAAAAGTTTCAGCAGTTATTAGTCAGAGGCTAACTTCTAACTCTAGATATGCAATAACATACCATAATCCAATGCATTAATATAGACTGCAGCTAATTCAAAGCTACAGAAAGAGCAAAATGTCTTTTGGCAGTGAAGGTGTGTAAATAGGTCAATGAAGTGAGACCACTTACTTAGAGTAGCAAGCTTTGTCTTTGCTTCAATATCAACATTTCAACTGCTTTTTGCAGGAAATAAATGGAAAATAAACTCTTTTCTTCTAACTTCCTTTCAACAGATTGCTACAAAACCTGGAAAGACAACTAAACATCAAATTAAAGGTCCTTTTAACACTTTCACCTTCCTCAGAAAGACAAATTAAGGTACTTAAGCATAAGCCTCTTGCAAAACTGCTGAAGCTGCAGAGAAAACTAATTGGCTGACTGCGATTTGCATATGAATATTAAATATTAATAAGGTTAATGTATTGTGAGGTTGAATCAGAAGTGTCTATATAGCAACTATCTAAGTGCTTTCTCCAGAAACAAGGCACAATGTAAGACTCTGTGTCCACCCCAAACCAGCCTAAGGTGGCCTTTCTCCCTAATTCCCATCACAGCTTGGAATACAGCAGCAGGGGACGCAGCACAGACCCTGTGTGCCAGCTGCCTGAGTGCCTGGGAGCCTGTCCCACTCTTGGCACATTACTCACAGAGAGAGGTTCCAAGCCTACTCATTCCCCTTGATGGAAACATTTCGCTTCTCCTTACAGAGCTGTGTCTTGGCAGCTCTGTAAGGAGAAGCAAATCATTGAGGATTCTTAAGGGTCAACAATCCAGTCTCATGTCAAAGGAACTTAGTGGGTTACACACAACAGGTATCTTGACCACTTAATTAGTCCAAAAGTATCATTTTCACAGCAAACCCAGAGCATTTCACTGGCTTATCTGTGTTCAAGATCATTTTCTGTACTGGGAGAGAAGATTTCTAGAGAAGCACATCAGTCACAGGAGGACTTGGTGCATCAGCAGAAGAGGATGGGCTGGAGACTGCTTCAGTAATCTGGCCTGAATGCTGACAGCAAGTGTGCTTTACTGCTAACTCAGGCTTTAAAATGTCTAAAATAGGATTTACATCCAAAGTTCTGGCTAATTGTGCCATGAAAAGTGTCCCTTAAAGGCAATCAATAAAAGGATTGAGTCTCACAACACAGACTAATCTGTTTTCTATTCCTCTCCTTCCCCTCCAGGGTGACCAGGCAGCAGATGCAGGGATTTTTCAGAAAACCTGCAATGCTCCAGATCCTGCTTCCTGACAGAGGGTCATTCCATGAAAGCGATGACTTCCAAACCTCTCACATCGAGTCAAATGCCACCAGGCTGCCAGGCTGTGGCCCCCTAGGAGTACCAGAATCTGTGTGGTAAAAAGGGGTCTGGAGCAGCAGCAGGCAGCTGAACATGAGATAAACTGTCATTGCTGAGCAACTTTCATGACAGCTTTTAACAGTGCACGCCTTTCCTTTCCCAAAGAGTTCTGACACTTGCACTGATGATATGGTAGCAAGTAAGTGACCCAATAAATCTGACAGCCATCTGCACAGACAATTTAAGAAAAGCCTTGTATTATTGCCAGGGTGAAAACAGCAATGCAGAGTTTTCTTCATCCCTCCTTCAATTAGGAAAAAACCTAGGGGGTTTGAAGTGTTAAAGATGTCGGAATTTAGTTTGAGAGGTGAAAATCTCTTCCTGACAGTACTCTTCTGCCTAAAAATTGGCATAAATGAACATGTCGTTTTAAAAGGCTGTGCTTTCTAATGTAAAAGAAAACTAAACCATACAAATAAGTCAGTCATTTGAAGAGCAAAGTCAGACCATACTTACTGGAACACATTTTCCTTTCCATCCAGTATTCCCCCAGTGTATATGAACAAGTCTCATTGCTCCCTACAGCTCCCTGAGGAAGAGGAGCGGGAGGTGCTGACCTCTGCTCCCTGGGATGCAGTGATAGAAAATGAGGAAATAGTTCAGAGCTGCACCAGGGGAGGTTCAGACTAGTCATAAGGATACATTTCTTTACTGAGAGCATTGTCAAACACTGGAACAGGCTTTCTAGAGAGAAGATCGATACCCTAAGCCTTATCAGAAAGTATTAGAAAGGAACTCACACAATGCCCTCAATAAAATGCTGTTATCTGGTCAGTGCTGAACTGGTCAGGCAGCTGGACAAGATAGTCCTTGTAGGTCCCTTCCAACTGAAAAATTCTATTCTATTCTATTCTATTCTATTCTATTCTATTCTATTCTATTCTATTCTATTCTATTCTATTCTATTCTACTCTACTCTGCCATGCCATGCCATGCCATGCCATGCCATGCCATTCTGATTGGACATTATCCACCCTGGCCCTTGGAATATTCCTCAAAAGCCCCCTCTGTTCTCTGAAGGAGAACTTTATTTATTTTCAAATTCAGTTGCTACTGGAATACTTACAAAAGAGATAATATTCATAAAAACTGTTCTGGAAAGAAGTTACTGAGAATTCCATCCTTTTTACCTGCACTAAGTATTTGCTTCCTTTTTTGTCTTTCCCCGTGACCACACCACCCTGGTAGAAACCAGAAGTTGGCACATGCAAATGCACAACTGGGCACCTACTTGCAAAGTCCATTGCAAAACAAAATTGCCATTTCATGTAAAAAATCCTGATAAATATGTACCCTTCAGGTACATTGTGGGCAGCTGCTGCTGAGCAGCTGCATCCAGTCAGAGTAGTGTGTTTGGGAGTCTCAGGACAGAAGCAGATAAGGATTTATTGGGCATTAAAGTGTGCACAGTGACTCTGATGTTTCTAGGAAGGATCAGACCTACTGCAGACCATCTGTGTGTCTGTGAGCCCGTGCTGACAGAAGATAGACAAATGTTTCAAATATTTTGCCTTTCTAGGATTTTTATGAGTGGCATATATTTAATTGTCCAGATTTTTCTTTTAGATGGTAATTAATGAATGCATATTCCTCTGTATCATAGAATCAGCCATTAATAGTGTCTCTGAAAAAGCATGTTTCAGCAAATGAACCACATCTAACATTGTGAAGATTTATTTTTTGCTTTGTTGCACTTGTGAGAGGCCAGAGAAGTCAAGAGTGTAGTCAAAGGTTATTTGTATTACTGTGAGAATTACTTTACCCTGCAGGTTTTTAATAACATGGGGGCAATCTTATCCATAAGATACCATAGCTTCTGTAAGGGAGAAAAATCAAAAACTTTCTTTTAAAATCAGCTAGACTGAGTACTAGTACTTCTCTGTAAAAGTTAAAACAGTAAAAGAACTAAGCATGCCAGGAAAAGGCCTGTATTCAAAGTATTCTCTGTAGCTCTGAACAAAGACCTAGGAGTCTGAGAAATTTGTTATCCAGATTTAACTTACTCTGAGGCACTCACTTTCTTGCAATGTTTGCTTCACAGTGGCTCTTCAAACCCACTCATTTTTTGTATATCCACTTTTTCCTTGCATGTGTTTAAGTAAGAAATAAAAAAAGGAAGAAAAGGGGAAGGGGAAGAAGGGGAAGGGGAAGAAAGGAAAAGGAAAAGGAAAAGGAAAAGGAAAAGGAAAAGGAAAAGGAAAAGGAAAAGGAAAAGGAAAAGGAAAAGGAAAAGGAAAAGGAAAAGGAAAAGGAAAAGGAAAAGGAAAAGGAATTTAAGTTCTTCAAAGAAAAGGAAATTACTTAAGGGGACAGTTTTTAGTGAGACAGTCATCAGAAACTGTAAAAGACCCTCTATCAAGAGCTTTGTTCAGATGTGGCGAAGCGTTCTTACAATGTGCCTGACTCAAAGGTGTTGGGATTTTGTACTTGCTTGAGACTGAATGACTGAATAAGAGATGTGGAGACTCAGCATGCAGAGAAATCTCAGGTACAAAGATGTAGCTTTGTGAAGTGAGGAAAGGTGTGGCACTGGGAAGGATGGACAAAGACACCTTTCCTCTTAAACCATTGCTTTCTCTGTAGATCCTTTCCATAGGAAGAATCACTACATCCCTCATAGCTACAGCATCTGGAGACCTCTCCCATCATGGGCACAAGAAGGAAAACAATTGCAATGGTAAGAAGGCATCCATCACCCCCAAGCTGGCATGTATAAGTAGCACAGCAAGTGAAGATCCCAACTTTACTACCTAGAGTGACAGGAAATCCATAACACAATGGATAAGTTTCCATCTAGAAAGAAAAGAGAAAAATGCAAGTGAGAAATGTAGGAAAAGAGGGGTGTTGAACAAACTGGTATTTTGTGAACTGTTACTGGAAGTTTCACCTTATCCCATGGGACATTATGAAAGCTAAGGTATACCAGCTTGAGAGACATTGTATGGCAGGATAAAGGAAGCCCACTGCTTAAAGGACTACAGATACATTTTTCAGCAAAAAGAGAAGAGAACTTGCTTTGATTTCGTAAAAAAATGAGAGCCAGTTATGCACATATTTAGTCAGAGGAAACTCAAAAAGTTTGTAGCTATTGATGTTATTAATAATAAAGGAAGCTGGCTGCAGTTCATATCCTGGGACTAGAAAAGCAGCACTTGTTGTGAATTGTGATGCCCTAGTTAAGGAATTAGGTGCATAATGTTTAGCACAGTGATGTTATGATGCACCTATTGCTTCACAAGTGCATTGAAGAACAAGGGTCACATTGCCTTTCAGTCACTGGGCCAAAGCTGTTCATGTAAAGTTAAATGAGTCCTTTGATAACACCAATGAGTTGCATGAGTGAAGGGATGCTGGGTCATTGAAATGGAGGAAAGAACATGCTTGAGAATTGATTTCATATGAATGAGGAAAAAGACTGGAGAAATAGCTGGGAGAAAGAAGGACATCTTAGGAATGACTAGACAAGTAGTAGCTGTGGAGACCAGGCATCCCAGGGCTTTGAGGGAATTGGAGGAAGAAACTCCTGGGGAATGCAGGGTAAGGGGGAAGAAGAAGAAAATCCTAGGTCAGAAAGAGAACTTACGTGTAGCCTCCCCAGATACTGAGACAGAAGAACTCTGTCAGAACACAACATCAAGAAGCAGAAATAGGGATTCCTAAGCTTGAGAGGGGGAGAACCCCAATGTCTGATCAAGGGAGATCATGGCCAGAAATGGAGAGGCTAAGAAATGGCTATAAAACCCAGGATCTTGAAACGACCTAATTAATCTGGCCATAGGGTATGGTCATAAGCAGAACAGGATAGATCTTCCCCACCCTCTTCTAACATTAGCTATGTTAGACTCCTGAGAAATTAGCAAGTACAGTTTTCCACTGCAAGCAGAGAAATTAAATGACTTCCCAAGGCAAGTGTCTGACAATAGAGCAGGGACCCAGGAACTGCAGGCTCTGTCCTGTGATCAGTTGAACTAATTATTCACTTTCTCAGACAATTATTGCGGAGGGGGGAAAAGCACAAAATCTCTAATCATTCAGCTAAATATTGTTCCAAATTCTTTATCTGCTTAAAAAAAGATTAAATGCAATAGGAGAAGGCAAAGATGGAAGTACAGGAGGAAAAGAGTTCAATATTTGGCAACATCATATTGTTTGGCAACATCAAATTCTATAGATTTTTTATCAAGCAAAATGATTTTGAAATAGAACTGACAGCAACTATTTTCTTGTCTGGTCAGCACCCAAGTCTCAATTCTTTGGACTTGTCAGTAATAATGTAATGAGCATCCCATACTACATAAAGAGAGCCAGAACATCTTTCAGTAGAGGTGAATGCCAATCTTTTACTCCAGAGAAGAATGTTCTTACATTTAAAACTACCATTTCTCTAGTTCATTTGAAAACCGAGGTATCTTTGTGGCTCCTAAATTACTGTGGGACAGATGGACTCAGGCATCTTATCAAGAGCTTAATGGCTGAATAGAAAAACTTGGGCAAAGAGCTAGGATCTAGCCTTAATATGTTCGGAAGAGTAAAATAGCTTGTAAAGGATAGGGGGAAAAAATTAGTCGTCTAAACATGCTATATACATCACTGTCATCAACCTTTCCAGACTCCTTTAACAGATAGCTATGAAGCAAAAATAATCCTAAAAAAATAGAGATAACAGATGAATACATGTAAGTGATAATTGTTATGGCAATAACATTTTCTTAACCCTCAAAAATAGTGCTGCCTAAAAAATATGTTAAAATTTTCTTATTTTTACTAATTTAGGAAAGCATGAGGGTTGGAGATTTTTTCTGAGAAAAAACCACTCTAGTTCCTTTAAGGAGTCTGAAAGGGAAATCATTATATAAAGTGTATTTATGGCACACTAGAAACTCCAGTTTTAACCAAAACTCAAAATAACAGAAGCCCAAGTGGAAGAACTTATTTTGTTAACCAACAGAAAGGAGGGTACCCAAAGGAAGGCTGGAGCTGGATGTACTTGCCCCCTCCTGTTCCACTTCCTGCAGCACTGCCATGCTATCCCACACCACCCTCACCGTGTTCCTGTGACATGAAAAATACCATGTCTGGACACTGTAGAGAGCCTGGGGAACAAATACACTGCACTAATCCTTCTCCATATTCTCATTAGTTAAACATCTACACAAAAAGACCAACTGATTTAAAAGTGATCAGCAGTTTTAAGTTTTAAGAAATATTCCTGCAATACACAGCTGTGCACAGCTGCTCTTGGAAGGACAAGTTGAAGGAGAATTGTTTTGTCTGTACACATCAATGGTATATCTCATAGCATAAAAAACAAGTGTTACAATATATCTGCAGAAAAAGTGCCTAGGTGTAACCAGTGAGCCTGCATGAATGAAGACTGCACAAGGGAACAATCACAATACAACCAAGGTGGCATCAGGAATTTTTTTCCTCAAGATACTGAATTGTAGAGATCAGTTAAGTGAAGTTCAGACTGTATTTCTGTACATATGTTTGTAATATTCCCAGCAAGACGAAAAACAAGTGTCTTCAAGCAATCTATAATTGGCCATATAAGAGTCATTTTCCAGGTCTGAGCCCTCTAAGAAGCTAACGGAAAAAATCCCATAGAACACAAATGCTACAGAATCCCATAAAACCAAGGAAAAATATTAATTCAGAAGACACACAAAAAAAAAAAAGCTGAAAATTCTTACAGTTATATGCTTGCTTCTGTTTATCTAAAATATTATAGAATATATTAATATAATATAATAGAAAATACATTTACTTTATTAGTATATGCTATATATATGCCCTAAAAAGTGCAAGAAGGGCAGTGTCACCATAGTATAGATAGTCTATACCAAAGTACAAATATTTCATCATCATGTTCAGGTCTGTAAAATGAAAACCCCATCTCTGGTTTGCCTGTCTTAGCACCACTGTGTGCACACAGAGACGTAGAAACCCCCAGAAGCTGCAACCAGAGACTGCAATTAGCTTCGTTAGCAATCGGAGGGAAGGGGCACCGAGGTCCTTTTGTGTATTCAGCACAAGGAGGCTAAACCAGACACAATTTGGTGCAAGGTCTTTCACAACTGCTTGCTAAATTCCCCCCACACAACTTGAAATTGGAGAATGGCCAGACTCTTGCTTTAGGGAGTGACCTGAGTGACAAGCAAAGTGGCTGCTGAAGGTGACCTTGAAAGTGAATAAGACTTGCCCTCTAATAGCAGAGAAAAACCATGATACACGGCTTATTTTGTTTCCCCAGCATCAGGGAGTATGTGATTTTATCTGCTTCCTAGAGACAACGCCAGGCATCTTATTGGCCTCAGCTCTCAAAAAAGATGAAAACACATCCCACTTGTGCACCATTTCCCAGATCACCACCTAAGCTCAGCATCTTTGAGTGGCTCAGTCTCTTCGCAACAGGAAATATGGTAAGAAGCATTATCAACAGGAAAGCGGATCACGAGCTTTAAAGCATGATTAAACAGGATAACAATTCCTCAAAGATACTAGATTGCATGAATATTCATCAGTGATTACACCCAGTGTAAACTCAGATTCACATAAGTTATAATGAAAAGGCAGCTAGCCAGTGACTGTCTACTTTTTCTTGAGATGGAAAATCAACCATCTTTACATAACGGAAATTCAAAGATGAGCAAGAGCAAAGAAAATTTAGGAAAAATACAGGAAACACCTGCAAGATAAAGGTGGAATGTACATGGCAATCCTGGCATGATCAAGTTTTCAAAATTGAACCAGCCATGACAACGATGACCAACACAAGGTCATTATTCCTAAAAATTACTTCTTCAACAATAGTTTTCACTTAGATAGTTTATGAAATTCACTTTCCTATGTGCTTTCTTTACTACTACGCCCCCAAAAATACTATGTCTCCTTTCAGCTATCTCTCCATACTTCCCTGATTTTTCACAGTTCATTAAACACTGTTGCAACACAAAATCTTATTTGTGGTTCTTTAATTGTCATGCGACTCCAATTTAATCTATTATCCTTCTGAATATAACTTTTTTTTTTCCAGATATTCTAGGGTTCTAAAGTGGAGGGAAAGAAAAGCAAGTGAATAATGATTCCCACAAGTTCGTATTACTTAGGCATAATTTAGACTCAGCATTGGAGTCGTGAACCCCAGGTTTCTATTCTTGGTTCAAGTCGTTGCTTGTTCTGACTTCAGGGAAGCTAAAGCTACCGTTCTCTGTCTTTGCAACAGATATTTCCTTTATCCCTTTATTTATCCCTGGAGGTTTGAAAGGACTCACCATTCAGAATCAAACTTTGTTACAATTATTCATGCTCTACTTTGACTCCCAAAGCAGTCAACAAAGTAGCAGCAAGGAGAGAGCTGGTTTAGCTCCAGAACTGGGAGGGGGACTGGACATGAGCTCAGGGCTACAGGACATGTATGAGTGTGACTGTGACCCACAGTGTTGTTTAACAGGCACAGTTGTGCGCTGGTCTAAGTAGACACTTAGCACAGACTTCAAGGCAGGACAAGAAAGTGGAGGTAGAGTGACTGAGTTCATCCTAAGCATTTATTGAATAGACTTGAATTGTATAGGCTGGAAAGAACATTCATCATCTTGGTTACTTTTTACATTTCACTGTTCAGTGCTTGAACTTTATTCTTCATATAAATTTTCAGTATAATACTCTTTTGGTGTCATAGAAATGGTTTTACATTTGCTGTTATATTTCAAGAAATGGTATCAAAGTGCACAGCAAATTCAAGGGAAAAGGGCACAACAGTTCTCACTTGTAAATTTTTACGTTCTACTGGTCTGGAGAAATGAATTGTCTATAATTTTATTTGAAGTGCAATCCACTGGGCTACTGTTATTGCAGACACTGTGGATTTTACATGGACAAAATACTGTGTCAATACACTTCCACTCAGAAACAAAGAGAACTCATATAGAAATTAAAATCTATATAGGAATGTATATTGTAATGGCAACATTACTCATTTACATTGCTCCACTGAGATCCATTGCAAATTCCTACAATCAACTTACTGTATTTGATGCCAATAGGTGCTGAGTATGTTGAGACAATTACAAGTGCATCTTTCTGTTTAGAAGTAAAACTAGTTACCATCTGTAGTAAATGTACAGCTATAATACATACATTGATTGATTTTGTTTATCTCTTCTAATTCAAATGTACTGCCTCTTTTTTTAAGCTTGCCATAGCTGCTGGAAGAGGGACCATTTCTATGGACAGAGATGGTATCACTACATAATTACATTAAAACATCCTTTTACTACTGCACAGCATTTGTTGATTTTATGTCACTGCTGCTCAGTTATCATGCAGAGATGTTGCACTGTGATGGATATACTGAAAAGTAATTCCAGGATACCATTATTGCAGCCTCATCATTTCACTAAATTAATTTCATTCAGTAGTGCCTCTATTTTTTCTTATCAGATAGCAGAATGGATTTCTTTGTCCCTTTCTTGGTGTGGGAGGGAGTGTCTCCAGGAGATCTGCTCCATTCCCTGATCATTCCTCCTAACAATTGCAACTTATCAGAGAGGCATAAATTTGCAAGCACCACAGGGGACATGATGTTACACCTGTTCTCTTTCTGAATTCTGATACAAAGGCAGATGAAAGCAGATCTGGGTAGGCTGAGAAAGATATAAATGAGAGAGTGAACCCCTCTCTGTATGAGATAAGAGTCACAGGCAACACTGGGATCTTACTGAATTTTGTAGGACTTCGGTGCACAAATACAAATGGCTTCACAACCTTGGCATGTTCATTTGAGCACGCTGAAATCAGTCTAGACAAATTCAAAGCACATTTTCTAGGAGGAACAGGACAAGAAGCAAGCAGCCTACACACTGTTAGGTCTCAAGTGGCCTTGTGACTGAGCAGCCATTCCCCATCTTCCCCTGCTATATCAGTGCTGAACTCCCTTATGAAGAACTAATATATCAAAGGAATGCTGATAATTTCACCATAGTGGGTCAAGCTTTGTGTCCATTTAAACTCAAGGCACTGGTGCAATTTTTATGAACTTCCAATGACTTTACTGATAGAAAAAGTGAATCCAGACCACCTCTTCTAATTGTCTCCTTACATCCCTATTTTCTGTTCTATTACGTGGGCAGTGCACAGCTGTATGGGAATATCAGCAACAAATGGCACTGATTTGCAGTGTCAGAAAGTTCATAGAAAATGAATATGGACCTTTAATCTTCACTACATCCTACGTCTCAAATGTAAAAGTAGGATTTCTAAGAAGATGTATTCATCTGCTCTAATATGAATTAAATATTTGACACTTATCTCTAGTACTGTATTTTTATAAATTGATATAAATACATATACATTTAATGTTTGACATATAAATGAACATTTGTCTCACAATGAATGTTATTTAGATCAAAAAGAACTACTGGAAATGGTCTCAGAACAAGGTGTTGTAATCTGAAATCTTGATAGCTACCACTGCCACAAAAAGGTAGTGAAAGGTAAAAAGCATAAGAGGTAAGTGTAAGATAACTTTCATGTAAGTATGCTTAAAAGGACAGAAAACAAAAACTGGCCTAAACCAAAAATTCAGCAGCAGCTTAAAACGATCAGATTTTCAGTCTGCTGGCTTAAAGGCTACCCTTGCAAAAGAACTCAGAGAGAATTAGTCTCAAACAACCAATCTAAAGGAATTAATTAAGGAAAGCAGCAAAACTGTTACTATCAGACTTCTCTGACACCCAAAGAACAAAGACCCAATGGGACAGACACAGTGGGACTTTGACTTGCACAGCTACCACTCTTCTGGAGTCAAAGATTCCCAAATCCTGCCAAGATGGAATACTTGCCGCTTGCATCCTAGTGAAGAAAACATAAGATATAAACTATATTTTTTTTCAGGGTGGTACAGTCTCAAAAGTCAGTTATGAACACAATACAGAGACAACCAAATAGTTCCAAAGCTATGACCACAGAAGTAGAATACAAGATGAAAACACTGTCATGTCTCTCCTTCCCAGAGAAACACTGCAGATATGGATGGTTTAGAACAAAGTGATAACCTATAGACAGCAGCAAATGAGGATGAATGAAGAAGCAGCTAATTGGAGTACAAATACTTACATTAAGAAGACATCACACAGAGACTGAACAAGAGGAACACCAATATCCTGATCAAGAGATATACTGGGAGACAATAAGCAGCAATATGTCAATAGAGGGCAGAATTAGAGGATCACTGCAAGAGAGAATGCAAAGAGGGGTTTTTTTCACTCTCAGTATTTACAAAATTCACTCCAAAAAAAATCAGCTCACCAAATTGTGATATCAGCAATGCAGTAGATTGCAAAATATTGATGAGACATGAAGGCACCAAAATTCCAGGTCATAAAATAAATTCTTTCAGAACCTGAATATCAGTCAACATTCAGGAATCTGAGCTAAAAATGAAATTACAGAGCTGTTTAGGCTGGAAATGGAATTGAGAAGCATTGCTCTCTCTTGCAATATATTTTCTTTCAGCAGTTCTGCAAAAACATGATGCTAAGGGTGCAGATGCAGGTGATGGAAATACAGCTGGAACTGGCAGTAAGGGATACCCAGCTGTTACATGAGTAGGTAGCAATGTGGGAACGAGCTACATTACATCAATCTGAGCTGCAGTCCTAAGGGTTAAAATCATGGACTACAAGAATAACCTACTTCTCTGTCAAAATTTTAGAGCAATAGTGTATAACATTGATTGATATGTCATTAAAACAGCTATTAAGCACTCCCTCAGAAAGCTCTGCTGTGTAGGACTGATACAATCTGATACAAACAAGGAACGTTTAATAAAAACAGTCAACAGTAAAACCTGGGGTGTCCCGGAACTTCAGGTTCAACTGTGGTTAAGGAAGCCAGTTGCCTTAAAAAAAGGTGAGAACTTTAAACAGATTTTTTAACAAAAAGTCAAGGAAAATATATATAAGAAAGCACATATATAGGAAAGCAAAACAGAACCTATGGAGGTGACATCCATATTGGTTCTTGTAAAGACATTGTCTATGTCCTGCTAGAGAAATAAATGAAAGACTGACATCAGCACTCTGGTCTGGGCAAGTGTGCAAGTTCTTTAATGCTGTACCAAGCCCAGTTTGTCATCTTATTCTTTTCAAAGAAGCAAGCTAAAACCAAGGGAATCAGAAGATGATGAAAGCTTTTGATAATGTTTTCATTGTACCTTTTGATTCCACTTCATTACTGGCAATTTTATCACACTTCCTAAAGTGCAGGTATAAAACAAAATTTAGCTCCAAATTACTACGTAACCAGCACCACTTTCATTGAACATGAGTCATAGCATGCCTTGAACCAGCTATTATTCTTAGATTAAAAGCAGAATCAGCAATCTTACTTTGTTTCCTTACATCAGGTGTAATTATTTGTACCAGAATAGAGGGAGAGGCAAGTGGCTTTACATTCACCATTCAGGTTTAACATCCACTCAATGCTGGGGAAACACCTATGAAAGGTAAAGTGCAGTAGAAAATTAGTTCCTACAGCTTCATATTTGCCAAAGTCATTTGACTCTAGTCAGAAAAAGCATATATTTCACCCACTAGCACACTGCACCAGTACGTAATTGTTGAGGAGGCAACCATATATATTCATATATATCTTTTTCACTGTCTGTCTGTTCCCCACGGGAACAGAGAGAATGACACACACCTATAAATATAAGAATATTAGTGTCTGTTTGCTTACAGCTGAGAGTGAGTCTGAGGGCACAAGTGCAATACTGACAGATGTTTCCTCCAATTCCATCCAGGCACTTCTCAACACTTAATACATGTACACACATCCAGGGCCTGACCTTCCTTGGGAAGTCCTGACATCATCACAGGGCCAATTTAACCACAGCCCCAGACCTAATGTGAGCTGAAAGTCTGAAATGCAGTTCCCAAATGCCCCTGGTGGGACTTTTTCATTGGCCTGGGGATAAGCAATTTATCTCTCCAGGCAAAGCTGTCAGTGTCTCATGAGCAAGGGCTCTGTTTAATGTTCTCACTCACCAGCAGCCCCTTGGTGCCCTGACATTAAATTAAGAAACAGCAGGGACAGGACTGAAAAGTTGTCCAGCCTGCAATCAATGGCCAGAATTTAAGGTTGAAAGGATCCAACTCCTGCAAGTGCTTGTGCAGTCAGGATTAGCAGAGCCCTGAGGAGGGGAAAAAGAGGAATATGAAACCTGTGCAGGCAGAAAAACTGCATGGACATCCTTGTCCTGGTCATTGGGATAGGAAACTGAGGAACACATCCAAATGATTTGCAAGGTAGCTGGGGCTTTTTCACCATTATGTTAAAGGTAAAGGATAGCAAACTGGCAAAATTCCATTGAAAAAAATCCATCTCTGCATCTGAGTTTCGTTTTCAGCATCTCCTCATTAAGCAATGAGACAGATGGACAGCAAATCCTCTGAGTAAATTGTCTCTGCTGGCACTCACACAAGTTGGGCACATGGCTTAAATAGTGATGCCCTTCCCTAGCTTTTCCTCCAGTAATGCTGTAGCTTCTGTGCTGCTCATCCAAGCTCCCAACATATTAAACGGTACTCTTAAGCAATATTATGGTACAGAGATTGCATTCCACCATCTCTTATGTCATCTCCAGACTGTCGAGAAACCTATCTCTAAAAGTAAATTCATATTACTTCAACCTGTCTGTGTCCATGTTTATGAAAACCATCAATTTCAGCCTTTTTTTATAAAAAAGCAGTACAATCTCAGCAAAAGTTTAGAGTCCAGGAGAAAAAGAGACAGCACAAAAGACCAGGAAAGTAGAAGAGAGGAAACAATATGCAAATAGAGAATTGTCCTATGAAATCATGACTTTGTCAACAGGCTGGTTTCTCTTCTAACTCAATGTGCAAGGCCTTGGGACTCTCATTATTAACATATTATCATACTGGAAAATTCACAGTTGTAATTTGCCATACGAACTTTTCTATTGCAATTCCATAAACTTCAAAACCTTCTTCACAGTTTACTTGACAAAAAGCACTGGTTAACTTTTTCTAAATAAAAATAAATAAAATAATCAAATCCATTAAAGGAAATCAATTTTGCTGTTTGATAGATGCGGGTACACAAGCTTGACCAACTGGCAATCCTAGTGTAAAAAGCAACCTAAATCCCCCTCTGTCTTCTCCAAGGCTTAGTCATGCCTTGTAAGTCAGCTGAAGGCTTTCCAGATACACACTGCTCAGTAACACATTCACAGTTCATACAACAACAAGCCCCAAATCCTCCCCAGAGGTAAGCAGACGCTTGGTTCAAGATGTTTTGTTCTGTCTGTCAAGCAGAGAAAACCTCTTTAGCAGAAAGATAATGGTTTATGTGCTGACACAGAAGGATCCACAGCAGATTATTTTTGAAGAAATTACTCTAGGAGAGAAAAAAAATTGAGATAATTCTGTGTTGTACACCACTCCCACCCTCTACATTTTTAAAAAGAAAATAATTCTCTAGAGAGTGTTTCAGCTTTCCATAAAGACATGCAGTACAGATATTCACGGGAAAAGGCACATATTTCTGACACCTTGCTCATGGCTTCAGGTTTGGAATGGGAATGCACTAGTTACTCTATCTAAGGTTCAGAGCAATTCTCTCACCTCCCACCCCTTACCTTTTTATTGAATGTAATGCTTGCCATCCAGAAAAATCACCAATATCTTCCACAATTTTTTAATCTCCTGTAGGCTGCTCATATACCCTTTTACCTCAGTGCTGCCAGATGAAAATTTTCTTGCCGTTCTCAGTAACATCAGGGCTTGCATTTTCTCCTGACCGTGACTATTTTGTTATCTGTTGGTAGACAGTGTCCCAAGGCTGCAGAAAACTTGCTTGCAAAGCAGAGAGATCAATGACTTCTCTGAAGTTAAATCCCACACCCAGAGTCACTGTGAATGCCCTTGCTGTGAGCTCTGTGCAACATGTGTGCCCAAGATTAGACAGGATGAGCAAAGACAGGACAAACATAGTTCAATTGTCTAATTTGTGACCTTTGACTGTGACAGCAGTGGTAATAATAAAATGCCCACAACCACACTTCTGAGGATTAAAAAAACCTAATAATGGTTTGAATTAACCCCTCACTACTGGGAGAGGAAGGATGGACGGAAGTGGCGGGAGGGAGGGAGGGAGGGAGGGAGGGAGGGAGGGAGGGAGGGAGGGAGGGAGGGAGGGAGGGAGGGAGGGAGGGAGGGAGGGAGGAAGGAAGGAAGGAAGGAAGGAAGGAAGGAAGGAAGGAAGGAAGGAAGGAAGGAAGGAAGGAAGGAAGGAAGGAAGGAAGGAAGGAAGGAAGGAAGGAAGGAAGGAAGGAAGGAAGGAAGGAAGGAAGGAAGGAAGGAAGGAAGGAAGGAAGGAAGGAAGGAAGGAAGGAAGGAAGGAAGGAAGGAAGGAAGGAAGGAAGGAAGGAAGGAAGGAAGGAAGGAAGGAAGGAAGGAAGGAAGGAAGGAAGGAAGGAAGGAAGGAAGGAAGGAAGGAAGGAAGGAAGGAAGGAAGGAAGGAAGGAAGGAAGGAAGGAAGGAAGGAAGGAAGGAAGGAAGGAAGGAAGGAAGGAAGGAAGGAAGGAAGGAAGGAAGGAAGGAAGGAAGGAAGGAAGGAAGGAAGGAAGGAAGGAAGGAAGGAAGGAAGGAAGGAAGGAAGGAAGGAAGGAAGGAAGGAAGGAAGGAAGGAAGGAAGGAAGGAAGGAAGGAAGGAAGGAAGGAAGGAAGGAAGGAAGGAAGGAAGGAAGGAAGGAAGGAAGGAAGGAAGGAAGGAAGGAGACTTTCCCTGCATGACTGATGAGCACTGTTCCTCTTTTTGTGACTACTGCTTGCAGCAGGGATAGGTACAAAGGGAAACAACACACCAGCAGAAAAGCTGTCCCCAGGCTTTGGCTACAGTTTTTTGAATTACTGGAGACAAATCACTGGGAAGGTTTAATCCTGTGGCACCAGCTTCAGCGTAAGTGGAAGAAAGGAGAACTTTGGTATGTATGAGTTTAAAGAGTGGGAGCATGCTGTGGATCCCCACTTGGTGACTTCAAGGAGGAAGAAATACCCTTTGGGTTTGTCTGCTTTCTGAAATCCTTGCTGTGAACCCAGCAGCAGAATTCAACTTTCATTATGCAAAAGAAACTTGCAAAAGACTTCTTAAAAAAATTGTATACAAGACCAACATATCTGGGTGGTGTCATTAATAAGGCTGATATCATTTCACTTGCCTTGTTTCATTTCATTCAACAGATCTTGTGTCTGTGGAAGAAAACCAAGCAGCTATTTTTACCATGGAGATGATCTCCGATAATTATGTTTTTTTCATTTATTTGTGTGAGGGTGGGATTCAGACCCGATGGCAAAAGTCCAGTCTCTACCTTTCCTAATGTGCTGGTTTTAGGCTGGTGTACAATTAATTGTTTTTGTAGTGGCTAGAATGGAGCTGTGTTTTGGATTTGTGCTGAACACAGGGCTAATTATACAGAGATGTTTTTGTTATTGCTGAGCAGAGCTTGCACAGAGCCAAGGCCTTTTCTGCTTTTTGTGCTGCTACACCGGGGAGGAAATTGGATGTTCAGGGGAGGCTGGGAGGAGACACAGCCAGGACAGGTGACCCCAAGTGACCAAAGGGACCATAAGACATCAGGTTCAGTATATAAAGTAGGAAGAAGAAGAAGGAAGGGTGGACATTTGGAGTGGATGTTCTGTCTCCCCAAATCAATGTTATGCATGATGGGGCCCTGCTCTCCTGGAGGTAGCAGAACACCTGCCTGCCCATTGGAAGGTGAATTAATTCCTTGTTTGGTTTTGCTTCTGTGTGCAGCTTTTGCTTTCCCTAATAAACTTCTTTATCTCAATCCGTAAGTTTTCCAGCCTTTAACCTTCCCTTAATTCTCTCTCTGATCCTGCTGGTGGGGGAGTGAGCAAGCACCTGTCTGGTGCTTGGTTCCCAGCTGGGGTGAAACCACACCACCCTAAAACAAGTCATGTGACCCATAAATGCTATGTGAAAATCACATATAAAAAACTGTATTTAATTTCTGGAATAACTTTCTCTGGAAAAAAAGAAATCAACAACCCAAAGAAACCAACAAAACCAGATCAAACAAACTCACTAGGTTCAATTTACAAGTAGAATGCTGTCTCTCCCAACTCCACTACAGAGGCTGCTTTACTCAGACCCAAAAAAAAGCAAACCAAAACTAATTTTCCTTAAACACTTGGATGAAAACTTCAGCCTTACAAGAACTGTTTCAAGAACAGAGTGACTGTATGCGCAGCAGGGCACTCAGGCAGTGATGACAGCTGGACTGTCCCCTCCATGATATACACCCTCAGAGGGTTACACCTTCACTCTTCCTCTAATAGTTTGTTGCTAATTTCTTTTTTTTTTCCTCAGTACATCAAGAGACTCATCTCCAAAGCCATGACAGGTCCAAAATGTAAGTAATACTTGTACTCAAGAAGAAATTATGGCAGTGGCTCAGCTCCCATGCAGCTCCTATACACACACTACAATAAAAACCAGCCACAATGGAGTCCAAATGTCTCCCACCTTTTTCTACTGAAGAGCTGTATTGGCTTTGTGTGACAAAAGTTTTGTAGTGGAAGGCTGTGGGGGTGGCTTCTATGAGAAGCTGTCAGAAGCTTCTCCCACATCCAGCAGAGCCAGTGCTAGCCAGCTCCAATATGGACCCATTAGCGATGTTGGCAGAGCCTCTGGGATAGCAGATTTAAGAAGGGGAAAAAACAACAGCTGCAGCCAGAAATAATAGTGAGGACATGTAAGACAAACACTCTCCCAAGGTAAGTGCAGAAGGAGGGGCAGGAGGTGCTCCAGGTGCCAGAGCTGAGATTCCCTGCAGCTCCTGGTGCAACCCATGGTGAGGCAGGTGTGCCCTGGCAGCCCATGGAGGACCACAGGGATGCAGAGATTCATCTGCAGCCCCTGGAGGATCCCATGGAAGAGCAGGTGGATGCCCAAAGGAGGTTGTGACTCTGGAGAAGCCCACACTGGTGAAAGCTCCTGGCAGGACCTGTGGCCCTGTGGAGAGGAGCCCCAGCTGGAGCAATCTGTTCCTGAAGGATTGCACCCTGTGGAAGAGACCCACACTAGAGCAGTACATGAAGAAGTGCAGCCCTTAGGAAGTAACCACATTGGAGAAGTTTGTTGAGGACTGTCTCCTGTGGGAGGGACACTGGAGGCGGGAAAGGATGTGAATAGTCTTTCCCCTGAGGAGGAAGGAGCAGCAGAGACAATGTGTGATGTACTGACCACAGTTCCCACCCCCCATCCCCCTGCCCTGCTGGATGGGAGAAGGCAGAGAAATCAGGAGTGAAGTTGAGCCTAGGAAGGAGGGAGAGGTGGAAAGGAGGTGTTTTAGATTTTGATTTTATTTCCCATTATCCTACTCTTTTTTCTTGGTAATAAATTAAAATAATTTGGTAATAAATTAAACTAATTAATAGACTAAAGTCATGACAGTAATTGGTGAGAGATCTCTCTCTGTCCTTATCCCAACCAAAGAGCCATGCATTAAATGCACTCTCCCCTGGGCAGATGACAAGAGGAGGATAGAGTGCTTGGTGGGCACCTGGTGTCCATCCATAGTGCACCCACAAGAACTCCTTTGATAAGTATTCTTCTATAAATCATATGTTCTGAGGGTTGCATTTTAGTGTGTTTCTGTCAAACTGGTTCCAAAACCAAATTAAAGTTGCTGAAGTACATTATTTGCATTCACATGTACCCTAACACAGAAGGAATCCTAAAATCTTATTAATGACAAGCTATTAGGAGCTACTTTACTTAAGATACCTAATATGCTGATTTTCATTAAAGCTAGGATGACCTTAGCTGAAAGATCAAGGTTATTAGAGCATATGCTTGGGTTTTCTTTCCAGAAAATTGAGTATTTAAAAGTACTAAGCAATATTAGTAACATAGTGATTAGAATATTAGCAATAATAGCAACACTTGCAGTAGAACAGGAACTAAAGCTATTTACAGAGTGCTAAAATCTCACATCCAGAGACAGCACAAATGAGGGGAAAAGACTAACCCTTAGTTGTGAATTCACAGTTTTGCCAGTTACTCTGTTTCACAATCTCATTTTGGAGGACAAAGTGCCTGAAAAAGCATTAGCTATCCTTACAGAAGTTATCTTTGTACAGAGATAGCATCTCCTGTTCCCTTTTGCAAGATTTAATATGTTTAATCACTTGCAAAACAAAACAACACAGGGATAAACATCTATTATTTCTTACAAAAGACACAGAGAATCATTTGCACAAACCTGAACCTGGATATTTTTCATCAGCAGATCCTAATAAGCAAAGCACATTTTGGGTTTTATCCATATTATCAGCAAAATATTACAGGCAGAAGAAAAAAAAACATGTAACTTTTCTTCCCCATGGATTCTGTTTTACAAATTTCTTTTGCAGATATCATTTAGGAGCTTCCTTTTTGCCACATGGTGCATAGTGTAAACTGATGCTCCATCATTTCACAAGAATATAAACAAACAAATACAAAAGGAATAAACAGCAGCTGCAGGCACCCATGCACCATTTCACTGAAGTGTGATGCCTGAATCCCATTTAAAGGCCTTAAGTGCAGGAGCTCGCAAACTCCTCATGCTCATAGGCAGAGAGGGAGAACCTTTTTGTGGCAGGTCTTGGTTCAAAGAGGGAAACATTCTGTTTACCCTGAGATTTTATAACAAACGTAATTCAATCTCCCTTTAAAAAAGTACAAGTTAAGAAAGAAACTCAGTGTTATCTATTCTCTGGTCCAGAAGGAACCTTGAAGATTTTCTAGTTCCGTTCTGTCTTCCATGGGTAGGGATGCCACTCATTAGACCAAGCTGCTCAGAGCCCCATCCAACCTGGCCTTGAACACTTACAGGAATGGGACAGTCACAGCTCCTCTGGGCAACCTGTTGCAGTGCCCCAGTGCTCTTAAACTGAAAAATTTCTTCCAATGCCTATATACAAACGTAAACTCTTTCAGTTTCAAGCCTTTCCCCTTTGTCCTTTTACTACATGTTCCTGTAAGAAGCCCCTTTCTAGCTCTCTTGTAGCCCCTTAAGGTACTCTAAGGTCCTCCCTAAGTCTTCTCCAAGTTGAAGAACTCCAGTTTTCTCAGCCTGTCTTCATAGGAGAGCTGCTAGACCCCTCTGACCACCTTTGTAGAATCCTCTGGACACAATCTAACACGTTCATGTCCTTCTTATATTCAGGGCTCCAGAGGTGGAGGCAGCGCTACAGGTGGTGACTCAAAGAAACAGAGACCTGCTGGCCACGCTGCTTTGGACGCAGCCCAGGACATGGTTGTGTGAAATAAAAGGACTGCATGAAATACAAGGATAGGAATAGAGTGTAAAGAATATTTTTTCTTCAATACATTTACTCCCAGTGTCAGACTGAGCTGCTGAGTGAAAAAAACGCTGCCATTTCTAACACTGCTGAAGGTTTTAAATTTAAAACAATTCTGGAAGAAATGTAGCGAAAAAGATCATCAGAGAGTTAAGATAATAAACCACAGATTGAATTGGCTTTAATACAGAAATACAGACAACTCCAGGTATTACTGTTGGTAGTCCTAAATTCACTAAGACAGGTACTTCAATACATGTGTAATGCTCTTACTTAAAACACCAGTACTGTATGTAAAAGATTCCTTTCTTTCGTTCTGCATATTCTCTGGATGATACTGTTCAGACAAAAACTATTATTTTCCTTCTTTATAGTCTCTTGTAAGGCAAATCAGAGCTTGAAAGTGCTGTGAAAGGAAACCAAACCTAATATCTGTTGCAAGGTCTGGGTCATAGCAGCTATTAGTTGAATGGAGCTGCCTTTCAGCCTACCCTACAGCTACCAATTTAAACAATGGACTAAAATGTTGCTTACCTTATAAATGTAGTGTAATTACTCATTCTAAGGAAGATTCTGGCATAAATACTAGGTACACAAGCAAAATCACGTATGAATTGTGCTACTAATATTATTAGTCATTCCTAATCTTGTTTTGTGCTTTAGATGGTTATCACCATCAATTTACTTATCTAGCTAAAACATCTTGTATGAATTATGATACAAACCTTTAAAAGTAAGCTTAAAAATGTAATACAAACTTAAACAGGGAGGAAATCGTTGAGATATTTTTATTTTTAAGAGAGAAGAAACTGTGGTCTTGAAAAGGTCAAAAATAGTATTAGGAGAAGTGACTGCAAAAAGGCTGTCATGTGGTATCGCCATATTATTTATTCAGGGACTCCAGAGCAGATATGCTTCATTTGCAGAGGAGAAAATCACTTTCTGTCCCTAGCTCGGGCCTCGGAGATTCAACCTCATCAATAAATGTTCTGCTGGCTGCCTCAGGTCTTCAGTGCAACACCAGAGCAAATCCCACAACCTTCCATTTATGCCTCAGCGATACCCAGGTCCCACCCTTCCTTTCAGTGGGAATTTAACACAGGAAACAATTCTGTTGATGATGTGCAAAACGGGACAGAGATGTCTCCGCGCTCTTGTTCAGCGGTGTTGGTTCAGCGGGTTAACGGGAGCAAGGAGCAGTGGGAATGGATTTGCACCACTCAAGTGAGCAGCTGTGATTCAGAATGTATCAAAGCAACAGCTTGCTTGGGTTAGAAGTTATCATTCCCACTGAGTCAACTTTGTTTATAAACCCTCAGTGCTCCTGTTTTCTGGATTAGGAATGCGGAATTATACACACTCTCCATAACAATTAGGCATGTTTGCATGGATAACCATCATGAATAAACCATGAAATCAGTCACATTTGGAAGAGAAAGAACTTTAACAAATCCCCTCTGCTGAGAAGACAGCAGTTCTGAATACAGCATGTAGCTTCATTTGTCCTGTTTATATTACCATCATATGTGAAATTAATTATGTGAAGCACTATATGTCTATGGCTGATGATATAATAATTACAATGCAAATAAAAAAAAGAAAAGAAAGCATGTTACAGTAATACTCATGGCTTAAATCAGTAATTTGTTCTATCTAATAGAGCAGGCAAAATAGTATGAAACAGAAATGAAATTAAAAGTACTGCAAATTATATATTATAAAGACTTGTGCCCATTTTATAGCAGGTATAGACTAGGAACTGAAACCCTAGTGCAGCAAGGCAATAGAGTAGATTATATTTATATTTCTTCTTGATCCTAGGCTACTCAAAGTGCTGGAACAAGCCTGGTGTAATTACTGGCCATGGACTCGATGGGATACAGTGGCCACCCAGTACTTTTCTGGAAAGGCCTTTTGGAAGAGAAACTTCTTAAAGGGGGAAAAACAAGCCTTGAGGGCTCTGTAGCATCTGTGGCGTTTTTATGTGGTATGAAACAGAGAGAGGGTAAAGATTTCCCTCAAGAAATCATTGAAAGATGATCTAATCCTAATGTAAATTATTGTTAATGTTTTTAGAGCATTTCTTTCCTTACCTACAGGAACAGTGCATCTTGAATTCTCTGTGAAGAGCTTATTTTAATTTCATGAAGACTTCTTCATAAAATTATAATGACCTAGGATTCAGACTTGAGGAACAATTGGCATTCTTCCCACTGAGTAAAAACTAAGTTCTTATTGTTAGGGGTACCCAACCTTATTTCTACTGGTGTTAATCTACCAAATGGGTGAACAGAGATCTTTATCTCTCTCCACAGACAATTACTATCAACATTTTCTAGAGCTGATCTGTTATAGTTCATTGACAATAACAGTTTGAGGCCTTGCACTCTATCCAGGTAGTTTCTTCTCCCAGACAAACAATCTGCATTTTACACTGCTGTCATTTCTTGCAGCAAGTATATTATCTATTTTCATAGCCCATCTCAACCATCTGGGTGGATTCTGCCTCCAAATAAAAGTCTCCAACTGAGAAGGCTCACAGCTGTTGTCAGTATTCACCATTTGGGTTTCATTTTGACACAGCATTTTTTTTTTTTTTTGTTTAGCTACCATTTGAATAGTGTTTTTGCTGAAAAAAGGCGATAGAAAGTGTCCTGGGAGTAGATCACTACAAAAAAAAAAAAGTAATAATTGCTGCTGGGCTATGTAAGGACACAGACCTTGCTGACAGAACAAGGTCCAGGAAAGGTAATGTAAGACCTACAAAAATATCTAAGTCCCCTGTGAAGCATTTCTGTTTTCTCTAATTCTCAAAACTGCCTGACTGGTCCTAACATTCTTCTCTGTTGACAGAAATGTTACATGAATTACAGCTACCACCTTCTATGTTAGTTTAACATCAAAGACAATTCATTTGAAGACTATAAGGATCATAATAGTCCCCCTTCTCCTTCTTTGGAGAGACATTTTCTGAATATAAAAGATTAAGTCAAAATAACCTTAGTGACTTAATGAGAGAGCAGCAAGTGAGTTGAAATATCAGCAGAGGCGTTATGGCTCCCAGTTGAACGTTTTGGCCTCTTCTGAAGTATGCATGGAAGTGTGTACATGACCAATGTCACGCTCACAGAATTTTAAAAGTTTCTACTGACATGCAATATTTTGGCAAACCTTTGGAAGATTTGGGGAAGTGAGAGAAGATAATTTTTACAAGTATTATTTTTTGTTCATGGAATGTCAAACTATTTAATCCCCAAACCTGCTGCTATTTTCGCACAGCATTTTTTTTGCACTTTCATGGTTTAAATGCTTTCAATTTACTATTTCCACCATGAAAGTTTCAAAGCCATGATAAAAACATGTTTTGGAGCGGGTTTTTTTACCATAAGTCATTACATGGACCTGTATCACTAAAGAAAGTAGTTTGTCTGGTTTGAGGCATTATTTCTCCTCCACATTCCTAAATTTTTGATGTTGACTTTTAATGTCTTCCACATAATTTATTTATCTTATTTTATTCTAAAATGCTCTGTGACCACTGTAATCAGTGGTCAAACCAGTACTGGACAAAATAACCGAACCTCTGTGCCCGAGCCTTGGAGAATGCAGGAAAAAAATTTACTCAAGTAACTAAAACTGAGCTATAAATTCTGAACTTAGTTTATTATTGTCCTCACAGAGAGTGTGGGAGAGGCATGGCTCCCTGAAACCCAGCAAAAATGGTTCCACATGGAGAGAAGGAAACTAATGCAAGTTTCTCTGCCTTCCTTACATTTAAGTCTCCAGAATAATTCCCAATAGAAGACCAAGCCTGAAAATATGTGCTGAAGCCACATGAAATGCATTGCCTTCAGACCATACTTGCTGCTATCTCACAATTTAACATCACTTCAAAACATCTAAAGGAACAAGTACTGCACAATAGCCTGAGCCAAATCTGACTGTCAGCGACAAGGAAACATAAAATGATTTCTCAACATCACTCAGATTGTAACTGTTTCAATAATCATCACAAGAACTGTTTTTTCCTAAGGCAAATTCTACTTTTGCAGGTAGAAGCATGCCTTTCTTTGAATGTCTTTATTTTAATGCACTTGCAGTTAGTTCTTCAGAGGCATCCAACGAATATTCGATGCACCTTCAGCCTGACTGTGCTCTGACGTAATTTACACCACCACTTCTATGTAATTCACATCTTTTTTTGTATTCCTACTGTTTGTATATTTTTCTTGTAATCATAGAATCCTTAAGGTTGGAAGAGATGTGAAGTATCATCCAGTCCAAGCCTTTTCCCAGCACGGTCAGGTCCACCAATAAATCATGGCTCTAAGCAGCATGTTCACATGTTTCTTGAACATTTCCAAGAACAGTGACTCCATCACTTCCCTGGGCAGCCTGTTGCAATGCCTGACCATGCTTTCAGTGAAGAAATTTTTCTTAATATCCAATCTAATGGTTGGGAATGTGTTTTCAACAAGTTCTGGCTATGGCAGGTAAGTAAATCTTAGGAGTTCTCCGCCAAATATTTAAACAGGAGAAACAGAAAGATAAACTTCACCCAAATATATCAGGGATTATAAATTCCCTCAGAGAAATGAAGATGAGAGAGACTCTGCTCCTTGAGTCCAGACCTTCAATTCATAAGGCCTTTATTGAGGGATAAAATTTCAGCACTGTGTTTCTAAGATTTTTTTTTTCTTTCCTAATTATTATTAATATGTGAAATAAAAAACTATCATGAATTATCTTACTCCTTAACTTATGTCTGGCAGAGAAAAGTAAAAAGGAGTGTGAAATTATAACAATAGAATAACTTATCTAATTTCTACTTTTGAAACTTTATATTTGTCAATTTTCAATTTTTTTTCTCCTTTTATAGTCCTTCCAAGCTCTCAGCATCCATGGTGTTTTGAAATCGGATTCCAGCGATACTTTCAGTCACATATCCTTTTATCAGATTTAGGAGGGTGCCTTTCACCTCCCCTAAATACCCCTTTGCTGGAATATGTAGAAAAATCTTGAGACAGGCAGAAAATGTATCCTCATCACAATGTTTAACACTGCAGCCTCTTAAATCATGCATTTCCTAAAGGATACAGCCTCAATCATGAAAATCTCTCATCCTGAAAGCTTTTTTGCCTCTACTCACTAGTGACCTTCACATAAACAAAAAGCTGATAATTTTGAGAGAGGTGCAATAGGTTTGTTGTTGCTCTAGGCTGATAACATTTTAGACTTAACAAGTAATTACAGAAGGGAGAAAAATACTTCTTTTTATTTGTTTTTAATCTAAACAGGAATTGGTATAATCTGGTAACGAAAGGAGGGCAAAAAAAGTAATGTTTTTTTCTCTGTGGAAGAAGGAATTAAACAGGGCAAAATAAAATCTTCCCTGATAAACAAGAAGAGTTGAACAGCACAGTAGATTAGCTATTTGAGGGGAGAAAATGCTGAACATAGGGATGATTCTATGAAGAACACAGGACAGTGGTTTCCAGATGATGAGGTATTTCAGTAAAAGAGACTCAGGCTGGGACTGAGTTGCAAAAGGCAAAGGGAAAGAGAAGAGAGTGACACAACTCTCTGGAATGATGAGCAAGGAGAATAGTGATCCCTAAGCCAGACTGGAAGGGAAGGATGGAGATGAATACAGTGAGGACACTACTACAGTCATGGCAAATCACACTGCAATTTGTGTAGGACCAAAATCAAGGCCTGTAATTTTCTGGGCCTTTCTGCTATCCTTTGCTTCTAAACAAAACATGCATATGGATCATTGACATAGCATTATTCTGACATTGCATTGTCTTTAACTCACTATGCAAAGGCAAATTCCCAGAGGGCATAGTAGCAAACTTCTGACAGGCACACAAAGGAAAAGAAGGAAGCAAAAATTGGAAAAAGATCTGGAAGATTTTAAACAGTAAGGCTAGCAATTTTTTTTTGAGTTGTCTCAAGGTATCCACTAAAAGATGTGCACTGCAAGAGAAACAGACAGCATTTCAATGAGAAAATATCACTGCAGAGACACAAGAACTCTGTTGAAAAGTAGTGAAACATAGACAAGTTTGATGCAAAGCCAGAAACTAGCATCAAATGTCAGCAGTGGAGAGATTCTAAGTGTGTGAAAAGACAGAACCATGGCACATGGAATTTAGGCATAATAAAACTGAAATGAATAAGACCAGAATAAACTAGGAAAATCCAGAAGTGATTCATTGCTGTTGGCAGTTAGTAAGGAGAGAGAAGAGATACTTTTGCTGGGCACTTGGGGGTAATGGGAGGGGTTGAGGGGTTATTCTGCTCAGTCAATTGCAAGATCAGTGACAAAGGTCCACTGAGGGTTAAACTGTCTGTGTAGTCATTCCGTTGGACAAAACATTACTTTCTCTTTTGTTCTCCTCCCACACATTCTTTATTGGTTGCACATTGCCTTAATCTGTGTAATACTCTGGGCTTTCCTTTCTAAGTAATTCATGTGCAATCTTGTTGGGAGCAAGCTGCTCCCATTGATGCATCTCACCTACCCAGATGCTGTGGCAGTATCTCTAGCCCTTGTTTCCCACCATTTGAATTTCTCTTCCTTTCACTCACCCTTAGCCCCTCTCCTTAGTCCCTAAATTTTGCTTAGCACCTAAATCCTGTGCTAGGGATTCAACTGAATTTAGCAGGTGATAACAGTAAAACTCATCTTTTAGACAGCCATTGTTTGTTTCCTGGCAAGATGTGTGTGCCAAGCTTATCAGCTGTGATTGACAAGTGCTCCTGCCAGCTCTGTTGGCAAAACAGCAAGAGAAACCAATGGAGGAGACTGAGAAGATCCTGAAGACACTATGAGATTACTTTGGGAAAGGTATTCAGGAGCACCTTACACATTAGAGAAGAAGTGAATGATCAGCTAGGGATAGCCCCATGACTTCTCTTCCTGACTGATCACTGGAGAAAGTTTTTCTTTTCTCTTTTATTTCATTAAGTTTTTTTTCCCCTTTCGCATTAGAGCCACTGTATTCCAAACACTATGGATCAAAAAAAAAAAAAAAAAGCTTTGTTTTGAACCTTTTATCATCATCCTGTGTGAAACTATATCTATATCCTGATGAGAAACAGGATACATGGGAATCCATACATTCATGATTTATCAGCCTGTCAAGAAGTCTTTAAAACATTTTTCTGTATTAAATTTATAACTTCCTCTGAAAACAGAAAACAGAAAACATTCTCCCTTACCTTAATTCTGTTAAATCACTTAGATAGCAACAAGCTACAGGTTACAGTTAAACCAAGATTTTCTTTAGGTTGAGAAGTATTACTTTTTCTTTGGTGTGAAAAAGAATTAAATAAATATTCCCTTAGCCATTCAAACTTCTGTGGAAATTGATTGCTTTAGAAAATCACATCAAGATTAAAATCCATCTGGGAAATTCTCAGGATCAAGTCACCTGTTTTGGTCAGACAGCTAAGAGTGATTAGATCTTCACAGATTCCCTGGTAACCAGCTTCTAACTTTTAAAAACTTGGTGATTACCTTAAATAGTTTCTGACACTTAAATTCCTTGCTAATTTGCCATGAATTATAGAGATATGGCAAAATTATTGTGGATGCACTGTATAAATATTTGTTATTGTTACTCAATAAATAGCCCCCTAAGATGCATTAAGGACTATGTTACTAATATTTACATTTTTTCGTGAATCCCTGACAGCAGTTCAGGTTTTTCAGAGCGACACTTTTTACCAACACTTCTAGGCTCACCTTATTCTTCCTCCACCCAAGTGTACCCCTGAGATGATCCCATTCTTTTGAGTCCTTTGTGAGTTTACAATTCAGTCAACTGTTCAGCTGGACAACTGCGTGGGTCTGCTCTCAGGTGAACTGAACTGGCTTCTCATAGAATCATGGAATAGCTTGGATTGGAAGACTTTCTTAAAGAGCATCTGGTTCCAAAACCCCTGCCATGGACAGGGACACCTTCCACTAGACCAGGTTGCTCAAAGCCCTGTCCAAACTTTCCTGAATGCTTCCCATAATGGGGCATCCACAGCTTCTCTGCACAACCTCTGCCAGTGCCTCACTACCCTCTGAGTAAGGAATTTCTGCCTAACATCTGATCTAAATCTCTCCTGGTTTAATTTAAAACTAATTCTCCTTGTTCTCATTTATCTAGATTTACTGTCTGATAGAGACCAACCTCAAATGAAGACCCTGTGCCTCAATCTAAAAAAACTTAATATGAGTTCTGTCTCTCTCTCTCTCTCTTTTTTTATGTCCTTGCAGCACCTGCCTACACTCTGAAAGCTGCACAGAGCTCAGAAAAGAACCGACCTAAGTATGTGGCCCTTAATTTGTTGTATCATAATTTTAAAGCCATTAAAATAAAATACAGTTGAACACCATTTAAGTAATGGGCCGATCTACCAGCTGGGCAAGAGAGAAACATGCTGCAAACAGCTCTGTACAATTGCTCACTGCTTATTTTTTGTATATTAATTAAGTAATTTAGAAGCAAGAACCAAGACAAAAACAATGGAAAACAAATTGGATGATCTCACAGTCCCACAAGCTCTTGCTCTTGCCTCGTCTCCAGGGCATCTTGGCTGACCCTTCACAACAGCTTGTTCCTCCTCCCCACATTTTTTATGTATTCCTTCTGTTACATGCAAAAGAAAAGGAGAGAAAAAGATGCCTGACCAGCATTAAAAATCCCATATTTCCTGCTTGGAAGGACAGGATTAATTTTACCAGATGGAAATGTCTGTAAGAGAGAGACCTAGATCTCAGCTAGTCACCTAAGCTTTTTCTGGCAAATGGAGAGAAACTGGCACTTTCAGGACGCAATTAATCTCATCCCCATGTAGATATTTAAACTAGGTCATATGAATCATGCCTTAGAAGAGACAATTCCTCTCTACTGACACTAAAGGGAGCCTGAAATCACTAGATATAGATGTTTACATTGCTTATGTCTGAAGTTAAGTGAGCTGGATGCCACCTGAGCTCTTCAGATAGATTCCTTGCTTTAGAGACAAAATGCCTAATATCCATCTTTTGGTTACACATGTGGCTAGAAACAAGCATGTGGCCTTTGTGTCACTGTTTTTAATAGCCCAAGCACTACAAGAGATATATGAATGTATAATGTGATTCACTACAAAAGCAGGTTTTCATAAGAAATTAATAACATCTCCAGAGCGCATAGAACAGAGTGTATGAAAGAATTAATCAGCACTCCCAACACCTTCTCAGCAAGAATTCAGGTTCCTGACTTCACAGATCGTCTAGTAAAAATGAAATCATCTTTCAAAGTCTCAACATTTCCCTTTCCTAAATTATGCAGTATGATTTACTTTCTAATAAAATCAGGTTTCATATAATGCCCAGTCAATCAGTTGCTAGCTTATACCATCATAATCTAAGGATACAAGAGAGACCAAAGGACATTGAATACCCAGAAGCACATTTGCTGCTTTTCAGCCTCTGGAGATGGTGCAATACAAGAAACCATCTCTTCCATACCAGCTTTGTTTCACTCACAATGTATTCACTTTCCATTTAAACTGGAAATTTAAACTTCTGTTTTGCGAGAAGTTTGACCCTTCAAGACTTCCCGACTTTTTCTTAGTGGTTAACTAAATATAAATTTCTAAAAAGGAATTTAAGCAAAGACTAGGTTTAAAAATATTCATTCCTAGGAATTTCTACTGTGCTAGTCATGGCTAATTAGCCAAGCACTTAGCATGGAGCTTCTGGTAAAACAGATACTAATTTCAGAAGAACAGAAATGCACACAATACTAAATCAGTGGAAAACAGAGACTGTCAAGGTAAATATCATCATACTTATTTTATATGGGAATATAAATTTGACTGGCACTGGTAAAAATATTGGTATAATATGCTTAGACTTCTGTAAATCATCCCAGCACTTCATAGGATTTAATTGATATTATTTTTTTTTAAAGGCACACATTAAATGGAATAAAAAATATCTAATTGACAGAATTTAGCATGCATCTAGAAATGGGAGGGAGAGTTGATCACCTATGTTTGGCGGGATCCTCAGGGACTGATCCTGGCCCTATGTTTTTCAAATGCCGACCAGTCTGGAGGAAAATTCAGTCACTTACTACTATCCAATTTTAGCAATGACAGAAAGGAGGTACTGCAGTAAATGGTACTGAAGACAGGTCACTGATACAGGTCAATGTCATTTTTAACAAAGACAGCAATAAAGTCCTAACTCTGGGAATAAAGCAACTCATCCTTAGGGGCACTTTCCAGAGAGGCCTGGTGTGAAGCAGTTGGCAATCCTGCTGGCTGTGGGACAGGACATGAACACTGCAGCTGCACGGCCAAAGGCGCCAGTATAACTCTGGACATGCACACAGTCACTCCTGTGGGAGCCAGGACATTTATTATTTCTGCACAGGGCTGCAACTGCTCTGAGGCTCCATGCAGCTGTGGCAGGCACAGCTCAGCACTCCTGCTCTGAAACCAGGGAGAGCTCAAAGACTGGTCATGAGACAGATGAGAGCTCTGACAATCATGCCTTGCAGTAAGAGATGCTAGGAGCTCAGTGTATTTACTTAATCAAAGAGATGATTAGATGATGTCTTTACTGTAGCCCTGAGCTACTGACAGGGACACAACCATTTGCAGTGGGCTCCTCAGTCCAGCGGATTAAGAGGCAAAAACCTGAAAGGCACTCAAAGCTGGAAGCTGAGACTAGATTAATTCAGATTAGAAATACAGCACATGCCTCCAAAAGACTAATTAACCTCTGGAATAATACATTTGTAAATGTGTGAGAGATTCTGATCATTAGAAATTATTCAACAGAAACAGAATGGTTTTCCAAAAGGTAGGGCCTGTGTCAAGAGGTGGATCCTTCGTCCAACAACTCATGTTAGCTACACAATCTGCTCTGACAAACTAGAGTAACTGTGATTGTTCTGCCCAACTTGAAAACTTGGCCACTTGATTTTGTTTACAAATGAAAACTGAAGTTTTGAAAACAAATCTGAGCAAAATCATGTCCAAAATATCTGCAAATATGTGTGATGTATCCACAGTATTTCTCTTCACGTGTCCTGCAACTCAGATAAAAGTGCTTTTCTGAATTTTACTTCTCCAGTTAGTCCTCCTTTTCAAAAGTCTTCATGAACCTCTGTGTTATCAAGGGCAGGAAAGCCTTCATAACTACTTCTCTGCAGAGATTCCTGTTTGAAATTTGAGACATTTTTTTCTTTGGTGAGCATGCAACTAAAAGAAAATTTTGCTTTATGGGATTCAGATTTTGGTTCACTTGTCTTTCCAGAAAAAGTGTGGAAGCTACTCAGTTATCAGGAGAATTTATACTGTTTCAAACACTTAGATCTGTCTGGAGTAGCAAAGAGAAAAATCAGACACTTCCTCCTCATCTGAGAAAACAGCGATGGCCATGCCTTTAATAATAGGATTTTTTCATTCTGTAACTTCTGTATTAGCCATTAAGCTGTAGCTATCACATTATTTTGACATGTGACCACAGGTGGAATGCAGACTGCCTACACTGAATGTGTTCTATAGTTCATTTCTTTTGTGGGAGTCCATAAGAGAAAAAAAAAAAAAAAAAGTAGTTCTCCTTTTGAAATCTTCTTTTGCATCTTAACTTGCAAAAGACACTTTCCATGTCTCCAACTGTCTGTAAGGACATGAGAGAAGGAAAGGAACAGAAGCTTTCCCTTCTGAGAATGGATACAAGTATTTAATGCATTAATCCCATACCAAAAACATGGGACCAAAACATCTCAGCATGTCCAAAACATACATTTACAGCCGGTAGCAGTAGCACAAAGAGAGGACACACCTGTGAAGGCCACCTTGGAGAACAGAACCTGCCATTCAACCACAAAATATCTTTATTCCAATGTAGTGCCAACAAATGGGACAAAGTAAATAGATGAAGTTGGAAGTGAATTTAGACAGAAGAAAACCAGGAGAGATCTCTGGGCAGCCTTTAATTGTGAAAAGCTTTTGTCAACTCCATCTGCCACTGATTAATGGTCTCCTTCACTTCTCCCTATCTATGTGATAGGAGCCGCAGAGTTTCCCCAAAAAATAAAATAGCCCTTGCTTCTGCCTGGAATCACTGCCTTTTCTAGGCAGCACTGCATTCAGGACTGCTGGTCTAATTTCTATGCAATCTCATAAAAACACACAAACACTGGCATCTTAAGCACATAGGGCAAGCCTATCAGCAGTGATTTAACAGTAGAGGATTTAAATCTTCATCATTTTTATGTAAACATAAAATTGTCACATATAGACATGATACTATATACTAGTTCCTTGCACATATTTAAAACCCAATAAATTTAAATGCTTTTGCAGTCCTAGATCTTTCTTAATTCTCCTCTAACAAAAAGGCCAATTATATATCTCTGATAGGAACAGCTCATTAGATAATCTCTAATGAGTCCACATTAAAATAGGAGACACAAAATTGAACTAGTTTTCTCTGCATTATTATCTATCCAGAAATTTCTGAATGAAGAAATCAGTGCCTAGCTTCTTCTACACCTTCCAACCACTATTTCTGTGGCTAACACTTCTAACTTCAGATGACTGCCCCTTATCCCCATAGCAAAATATTCATATTTGCTTAGAGTTCATAAAGAATTCTTAGTAGTGGATTTAATTCCTTACACTGTGCTTGTCATTTTAGCATCTCTTCACCTATTCACACATTTTTAATGGCCTTTAAGGGAATATTATTTTAGTCTATGGGTTAAATATAATCCCAGCCTTATCATATCTAGAAAACCAGAGGTGCTGCTGTGTTATTAATCTAGTCTAATTACCTCTTCCATTCATAACTTGTTACGGTCATGTACTGTAAATCAGCACTTGAAGCTGAGAGGAGTGGTAAAGTACATACTTAGGTACTACAAATGCTTACAAATCTTCCCAAGTCTGATTTTAAAAGTGGAAAAATCAATGTTCAAGATTCAAGCAATGTACTTCTTACTCAAAACAGAATTATTGTTCGAACAGTATGAGACTGGATACAGATTTCCTGAAGAATTCCTAATAATGTCACTAGTGTGACTGCAAAAACTGGGCCATAAATGAGAACTTTACCTTTCTGTGAATCATAAGCACAACTAGTACTGCAAGCTACCAAAAGAAAGAAATGCTGTGTTGTTAATATCAGTTTTGAGACATTTGTAGAAGCTAGTCCAAGAAATCACTAAAGCTTTTTTTTTTTGCAATGAGTTATGACTTCCCTAAAATTCCATCCTTATCTAGCAAAAGGATGACAACAGCTGGCTGTAGCTCTTGAGGCTAGATCCCACTGGTGTTGCACAAATCCCTTGGAAAGTTCAAGGTCTTGCTTATTTTACAGCCTGGGCAAATATTTTATAAGCAGATGAAAAGATATATTACAGAAATGCAACTAGATATTCACAGCCTATACAGTATAACCCTTCTCATCCTCAAACCTCTCAGGGTGGAAATTGCACAGCAGCTTTGTTTGATTTCTAGCACTAACCCACACTTTGCCTTGGTGTCCTAAGGTAGCAGAGGAACTGTACTTTGACCTGCCACTTGCTGTTTTGTCTCTGCAGTTATGAGTAAAGTAAGTCAGACTGTCAGACATAATCAGAACTACAAAAAAGGAGTAAACTCAAATAAAAATTGTTCATGAGTCAATTCTTAATTACATTAGGAAAAGTGAGAAACCAATCTTTCCTTGGTGCTCCTTTTAAAATGCTACATCAAAGCCATTCCTGTGGCTTTTGAACTGTTCCTCACTTCATCGAGAAGTGCTAGATGATGGTGCATGATTGAACATTTAAAAGAGGAAAATATGCATAAGAAACCAAGGATCATGTTTGGAAGCCTGTGAGAGCTTGAAGTCCTTTTTCACTTCATCCACCCTTTGCAAAGAACACCATAAGAGCACAGCAGGACATATTTTGGCAATGCAGGTCCAAGTCTGAAAGATCCATAAGCTCTTTTCCGTCGGAAGACCAAAACAACTCTTGGTATAGGTGACAATATATGGATATATACAATTTAATTATGTTATTATACCATTAATGCAGATGGGCAGAGAGGAGGAATTACAGCTGTGTGTAAAAATGCATACAGAAGTCAGAAGTTCAGTTGTCATTTGTGACGTCCTATAGCTTTGGGCAGTGAAACATTTTGGTACTTATTATGATTGCTCTGCCTTTACTGTTAATCCTTAACTTAGGTTGCAATTGGAAGCTTCTAGGTTAAAATAATTATTTCTATTTTTGCAATGCATGTGAAAAAAGAGGATGAACACAGAAAGGTAAAGGGATTAAAGGATTCCAGCTCCCAACACTCTGCACGGGCCCATGCTCCATTCCTACCCAAACAGGTCCTCTCCATCATCTGAGATCCTCAAAATTGACAAAGTATAGGACAACATTTCAGTCAGAAATGAAAGCTACAAATCATGGTAGCTGTTTGACACAGGCAAAGTCTTTTAGCTACACAGTTTTAGATAACACAGGCAGCCCACAGTTAGCAGTCATAACCAAACAAAGCTCTTAGTTAACCCAGCGTTCAGGCAGGAGCTCAGTTCTGTGAGGTGCAAGCATGCCTAGTAACGTGAAGACAGCCGTAAACTCCTGCTGAAGTAACTCTGAACCTCCTGGGAAGCCTTTGGCACTTCAAAAGAGTCTGGTTCTGAATTCACAACATTCTTTACATGAAGCTCTGACGACCCCAGAGCCAGTGCTGACTGCTGCTGAGAAGATGTTTCAAGGTGAGAACGCCCAACACTCACATCTAGTTCTGTGCTAAAGTACAATTGGAAGACTTCAGCTCTGCTACCCAAATTCCCAGAAGCACCAACTGTGCCTTCAGTAAGACCCCCAAACTGTCAGCCAGAAATAGCAGCCCAGATTCACAGAAAAATCTGTCAGAACTACACAGAGAGTTCATCAAGGCCAGGGGAAGACAAAACTCCTACAAACTTTTAAGAACAGCCAGACACAATCCATAAAAGTTTTTAAAGCTGAGGTAAGACTATGGAGCCTAAATATTTGCAGTATTAGCCATAGTTTTGCAAGAAATATTGCTAATACTGAGGGAATTTAAAATACTTGCCTGAACCAAGAACAGAAAGGTTTTAATGGCAACCTCTAAAAATCTCTTGCATATGAATCAAGTATTTTCGATACACAGTGCACACAATTAAAACAACAAACACTTGACACCAGGCAGCCCCCTGCCATAGTTAGCCCAAGATTTACTCATGCTGAAAATACAGATTTAACTACTGCATATAGCAAGAGTTCAGTTTTTCAGGCACACTGCACATTTCCACAAGAACACTTCTGATTTGGGAGGAACCACTTTTAGATTTTAATTCCCTGACTTCTCTGCTCATTTTTGGTTTCTTCCACTGAGGTACAAAATTGTGTATACATGAGAGAGCAAGCAAGAGATCTAATAACACTGTATGTGGTAAACAGACAATAGCAAACAATAGCTATTTTTCCTTTTTTTTTTTAATAATTCAAAATGTAGGTCCAGAGAAACTCTGATAGACAAAGATATTTTGCTCATAACTTCTCAGACGTCTTTTTGCCTATTTTACCCGGATCTCAGGCAGGAAAAAAGAAGCATCCACATAGGCAGGTACATGTTCAAAGTCAGTACTGTTCTTTAGTCAGCTGTAAAAATAGACTTTGATTAAGAATGCATGGAGTAGACCTCTCTTTTGATAGGCCTGCACATGCAACCCTAGTTTACATGGGCAGTCTCCTACAGACTGGCAATCAAGAAGTGAGAGTCCTACCTTGAACTTGAAAAATCTGCTTTCTCTAAAGCCATAACGTACAGCTGCCATCAGAAACAGACCCAATTGCTTTCCTTTTTCATTTTCCAGGCCAAGCAAATCTATTTCCTGTTACAGCCTGTACTTATAGTTTTATTCTATCTTATGACTTAAAGACTAAAATATTTGAGCACCACTAGGATTTTTCCACCCATAAAGGGGGAAAATGTAAAATGCAAAACAGATGTTTTATAATGTTTTTAATTTATTTTGGCCACCCATAGAGCTGTGGGTTATGTTAGTGCCAACCAAGTTAAAAGCAACAGAGTTCTTCATAAACACTGTATCACATATTGTACAATGACCAGACTCCTTTCAATGAGCTCCTATTTATTAAGCAAACTTCAATGTCAGAAAAAGAAAACAGGAATAACTGAAGGCATAAGTGGTGCTGCCGCACTTGAGCAGTTCCTGGGGCGGATTGGCAAAGTTTGTGCTGCTTTATTACAGCATTGTAGCCTAATGTAGAGCTTGGAAAGTAGATGAACAAAGTATACATTGAAAGTGGATGAGTTTACTGAAAGTAAAACATCTGGAGGTAACATCCTCAGAATAATATCATGTAAATAGCATATTCTGTATAATAAACAATTGTTTCAGAAATACTCAACAGTTGAAGAAGTTCCAACAAATTAAAACTATCTTGTCCAAACAATTGTCAGTCTTGTACTGGTACAAACCTCTCACTTTTTCCTTCTGTCTATGAATGGAAACAAAGACATTTCAAAAGTTAAACCCATGAGACTTCTAACAGTTCCTGAGGTACTTATTGACAAGGTATCTCGTGGAAATTACACTATAAAAGTCATTGAAATTTCCCCTGTACCTATTCTTATTTAAACTGAGAAATTACATCTCAACAACAACCCCCCTTTTACAGAAGATCTTCAGTACAATACTGCAGGCTGAGGGACAAAATGAGCAACAAAGAATGGTTAGTCTCAAAACATTTCTATACTGACAATTTACTACATAGATCACAGGGCATATAAAACAGATAAAATTTACTAACATGACAAAAACATTATAGGAAAGCATAAGGAGAGGATAATGTATGTATTTAAGAAGACAGAATGGCATGAAAGGTTTTAACTTGTATTTTTTGGCTTGTTATCCACAGATATAAAGAATTCCTCCTTAGAAGTGGTTCATAATTGCAGAAGTTAATTAAAAAGTAACAAAATGTGAAAGGTTAGCAATTTATTACAGCAAGCAACAGTACAGACTTTGAGCAAAAACATAGGTGCAAGCTCTTAGAATGCAAACTTTTAATGCAAAATACTTTTATAATTAAATGAAAACAAATATTTTGACCTAATAAATAAATATGATGTTCAATATTATCAAACCAAGTACAAATACAGAAAACTCACTTTAATTCAGAGGCATGCTAAAGCAGTTTGAAAGAAAAAAAATCCTTTGCAATTACTTCTGCAGGTAAAACTGCTCTAATTATTATTATCCGTCATGGCCAGTGCTTTCCTTCCCAGACAGATACACTTATTCAAACTTGAAAAAGCCAGAATGCCAGAAGTGCCTCCCCAATATGTTGGCTAAGGACTGTAATTCATTTAAATTATGCAACTGGATTCCCACAGCTGGCCCACAGCTTGGCTGAGAGCTCGATTCAATGCCAGTGAACCTGTCTGCTAATATTGTCCTGCTTGCAGAGAAGGTAATATATCCAGCAACTTATATTGAAGTTCTGACTCTAATTAACAGAGCAAGCAAATGTTGACATTAGTGACAAATCCTGCTTAATAGTTACTGTGAGACCGGTGCAGCCACCTGGCATTTTCCTGTAGCATTTTGCAGTAATAATCCTTTCTTTATTTCTTAGGACATTGCTTATAATTTGTTTTTATGCATTTTGGTTCAGTTAGAAACAAATCGGCACAAAAAGCAACCCGGATAGCAGCAGCAGCACTCCCGACTTTCAGACAAGTAATCAACAAGAAAGCATGCAAGCAGCATTCCTGGGAGGATGCATGGGGACCCGACTATAGGAATTCTTATCCTGTATAAAGCTATGTAGCCTTGCACAAACAGCCTTTGGCATCTTGTCTCTGGCCTACCTGGACAGTAGCAAAACATGTTTATCAGACCATAAAAAGCCCAGAACCTGAACTGCAAGCAGTTAAAAACTGAAGGTCGCTAAATTGCAAAATTCAAACATGCTTCTATGCTTTAGCCACACAGACAACGATAAAACAAAGCCTCCACAACCACCTGTAATAATATGCCTATTCAGCCAGCAATTCCAAAGTACTCAGCAACACAAGGTAGACATTTTCTGCAGCTGGTTCTACATGTACATTCCTGCCAAATTGTTGTCTCGTCCCCTCTTACCTTCACATTAGTCCGGAGTGCACAGTAACATGCAAAAAACATTGCAGTAAACAAGGAGCATATGGACCAGTATTCAGCGTCTCTGCTCTGCACAAACGGTACACACACGATCCCGAGCATGTGCTACTAAGGAGCATCCGTTCCCTCTGTCAGTTTGAAAATGCATTGATCTCTGTTTTTCTGACTACAAAAAGACATGTCTTGAAGGCACTGAGTGAAAGCTACATATCTCTTCAGCAACTATATATAGAAATATGCCCAGTAATTTCAATTAGCAGAGAATTCAGCATCTGAAACTTGGACCTCAGTTGATTTTTCTTCCAGCATTTTAAATTCAGGGGGGAAAAAGGAGGGGGAACTCAGCCGGGGGGAAAGGTGAGGAATTAAAACATACGCAGTGAGTTACTTATATTTCCCCCTGGCTTTGATGTTCTCCTATTCAGTATTTTACAAATGTTATACACAGAAAAATGAGGAAAGGTTTCTCTTCCAAGTCTCAAATTTACTGTATATTCTGCACTGCTTCTGTCTGCTCTTGTTAAAGATGCAGCATCCCTTTTAACAAAGACAACGTCATCAATCATGACAGATTCAACATGTTCTACTTACAAATACAGTCTCTGATTAAGGACAATGGCTGGCTGGCTTATTAACGTTTCCTCAAATGCAAGTTCAGTTCCCTGTGCTAATCTATTTTTAAATAAGAAGTCCCACCTACTCCTTCCCTCTCATTTAATAAAAATGCAGCGGACTAGCTCTAAATCTCCTGAACTGCATTGTGCTCCCAGCTCAGGCACTGGACATTGCTTTCGAACTGTTCTCTTGCCTGCTTCGCATTAGAAACACAAATAAAAATTGAAATGAAAGCAGAAAAATCCTGGAAGAAGTCTGTGCCCTCACATTTGTAACTACATATTCTGAATTCAAAATGCTCCAATGTCTTCCAGAACGAGGGAACTCAGAACCTAGCCAGAAGGCAAAGCTTTAATTCACAAGCACAAAAATAAAATCAAACCACTTCTCTCACTCCTGTCAACCGCTGGGATGCTGTGAATTAACTGATTGTTTACTGGGCTGTAGGGACACAAAGTCAAAGACTCAACTCTGTTTACAGCACCGGAAACCACTGCTATCAGTACTGAATTATGAAGTAATCTCTGGGAATAAAACCAGAAGAGAGGCTTTTTTTTTTTTTTTTTCCACTGCAGCAGATACTGTGGGAGGCAAAGAGTGAAAGAGGCTTTACTACCTCCTTCTCTATCAGCACAGAGCAATTTGCGTAGGATAAGCTTAACCTAATAGAAATATCTGCAGTGACTTTTATATTTCTTTAAATGTTTTATGTAAACCCCCTTGGAAATCTTCAGGAACACTGAAGTCCTAACCAAATCAGTGGGTATCTTTCTGTGTGCAATGGGGTGAACAAGCTTAAACAGAAGGGTGTGCATTTAAAGAAGAGTAAGGGGGAGGGGAAAAGACAGCAAGGTTTTTTCCAACATCTTCCTAAAGACAAGCTCTCAGAAACTGTCGTCAACTCCAAGAGAACAGCTATTTTTAGCTTGTCATTGTTTGTGCCTTTTTTTAGGAACAAAAAAGGCAGTCGTGTTTAAAGCTAGATATTGCTCTGTAACGTAGCCCAAGACAGAATACTTAATTTGATCCCCAGCTCCATCTGTCATACAAATTAAGTAATTAGTAATCACAGCCTTCTTTGGCACCAACGACTTCCACAACAAAAGAGATGAAACCTGGTTTTAAATCTAATTCTGAGATCTTTGTTAATAATCAAACTGAGGTCTAGATGTCATAGTTCAAAAAGCTGGAGTATCCCAAACTTATGGTGGTTCAGACTTTGGCTACAGCAATATCCATGAAATAAGCTAAAACATAGTAATGTGGTGCTCAGCAAAAGCATGGGAGAATTAATTAACACATTTTTGTCATTCTTCAAGTGAATAGAAAGTTAAAGGAATCATGGTTTATTTTGCAGTACGGTACACTAAAAATTAAAATTAGGTACCTTAGGAATTGAAAAAAAAAAATCATAGATCTTGGGGAATTCTGATCCACAGAGAAATGCAATTCAAAAAAGCAGAGATGAAAAGATGCACAGTCCTGAGAAGTGAGGCAAGGTTCAGGCAAGCATGTAGCTGCATATGAAAATCAAATTCAAGCTTTCTTTCTGCCAAAGGAATTGCACAAGGTTTCAGTCTGCAGTCGTTGAAAAAAACTTTCTTTTTCTCAGTCCTAAAGAAGTTAATGGTTTTGGGTTTAGGCAAACAAACCCAACATGGGGAACATCTCACTAAAAGAAAGCAAGGCTGCATAATGATACAATTTCTGAGCAACTAACTGGACATAAACCTTCAGACACATTTAAGAAAAAAAAGAAGTAATGCAGTCCCAAAGTCTTCACTCAGAAAAAAATCCCATAGCTCCTGAGCATCTAAGAGGAAAAATTACCTAGAAAATTACAGACTGACCCTCATAATACTGAGAGGGGAAAAAGAGACCCTCATGCATATGGTAGTTGCCTCCTGTAATAACTGTGGGGCATGCGAGAATCTGCCAGACAGCTGAGACCTCTGTAGAAGCCAACAAAGTTTTACTTTGCTAGCAGACTAACCCAAAACATTTCTCAGGGGCTACTTCAGGTAATCTACACAAGCAGATCCCTGCAGGGCTTTTTCACCTCTGCCAAGACTTTTCTTATCACAGCAGCCTAATTGTTAAAGAAAACATTGTCATCGAGGACATACAGTGTTTTATGATGACTTAACAGCTACTCAAAAGCATCACATGTTGGTGATATTTACAGTTAAAGATACAGAGTCATTAAAAATGAGTGGGGAAGAAGCTCTGGCTGAGTCATCCAGACATGCCAAAAACACCAGCATATTTGAAGCACTCAGGGCCTCTTTAAACAGGTGACAATAGGGAAAACCCCTAGAGATGAAAGAAGTTATTCCATTAAAAAGAAAAAAAAAAAAGGTTAAGAATAAAGCCAGTAGAGAGACGGTAGTCCAAAGGAGCCATACCACAGACCCTCTTTAAAAAGACACACACCTGGTGACCTGAATATTCTTAGCTAACAGAAACTGGAGCCACTATCGTGAGCTGTGAAATTCTATTGTTACTCTTTGCTCCTGTGCCTTCAGAAGGGCAGAAGGGAGCGCTTGGAAGGAAACCCTGGTTGTCTGCAGAGGTTCAAAGAGAGCAGAGGGAACATGCTGCCTCGGAAGACTTTGATCTCAGGAGGGCCTGAGGCCAATCTGCTTCAGAGCAGCGAGGAGGGCACAGCCCTTTGCAGCATCCATCACTGCCCAGAAGAAGAGCTCAGGAGCTAGTAGCAGTAATAGTAGCAGTACCAGTAGTGGGAATGCCCTGTGGCTGTTGTGTCCTGAAGTTGTGCTCAAGGACCACCACAGTGCCATGGCACCATACTAGCACAGAGCTGAGAGAACCACAGAATCACAGAATGGCTTGAGTTGGAAGAGATCTTAAAGACCATCTAGATCCAACTCCCTGCCAGGGCAGGGATGCCACCCACTAGACCAGGTTGCCCAGAACAGTGCCAAGGATGGAGCATCCACCACTTCTCTGGGGTTACACTGGAACCATACTGTGGAATAACATTTTTCATCCTCAGACACCTAAGCGTTTTCAAGTTTGGGTTGTTTGTTTTTTCCAGGCATGATGGAAAGGGTGGTATTTTAAAAGAGAGTACCAACAAAAAAATAGACTAAAAATGCAGTAAAGAGACCAACACTCTCCAGGATTTGCTTTATGACAGTGCAATGTCGCTTAGGTGTGTCCCACTTCACTTAAGCAGCACATATGTGGTTAAATATTTTAAGTTGGTCTTAAAAAATGCAATGAGGCAGATTTTGTGATCACCCTGGATGACCACAAAGAAAGCAAATATTAGCTATGAAATAAAGATAAAATTAGAGAAATTAGAGGGGGGGGGAAAGGTCTAAAGAAGAGGGTGCATTCCTTCCTGAGTGGATGGAGGGAAAAATGACATTCCTGTCCTCCAAAAGATGGAAGAGTGGATGTCTGCAGGAAATTGGGCATAATGGTGGAGGTTTGCACGGCTATTTGTAGCCCATGCAATGCTTATAATTATCAACACTGACAATCTGCGTCACTGGTTTTGAGTAGCCAGGGGTGTAATTCTCCCTCTTTTCACAGGAGGTACTGGCTTGTGCAGTCGTGGCACTCTGGCTACAGTCATGCTCCATCACTTCCTGTCCTTGCACACTCCAGTGATACAATCTATATAGCATCCTAGTCCTGCATTGCCTAAATAACTCTGATTTCAGCACAGGAGCTCTAAATTTAAATTATTTTTCTCTTTCACCCATTTCTATGTCATATAAAAATGTTATTTTCCACATCTGCAAGAAGTTCCTTACAGTGATATCCACATTGAGGGGTGGGATATTGAAGGTATTGTTGATATGGACTGCAGGTCAAGGGTGTTGTAGGGCCTACAGATTCCAGATAGAAATTATTGACTAGAAACAGTGGATGGAATCTGTGGGGCAATCTGGAAACAACTGCAGAAAGGAGAATGTGGAACAAAGCCCCAGTTGGAAAGAAATCTTTCTTAGGCTGTGTACTGCACCAAAGCCTAGTAAAACATAACAGACAGAGGAACTACATCAGCAGATTGAACTCAGAATACCTTAAAGTTTTCACAAAGAGAAAGAAAAAGACTGAACAGATTATTTACAAACTCTCATCTCCAGTACTGTAAACAGCTCTCTGATATCCTGGCATTCTGATGCATAAGTTGCTGTGTCAAAAATTCTTCCTCACTTCCAGGCCAGTAAACACCAAAGACCTTGCCCAGGGCTGATTTAAGTTAAGCCACAGTTTTCCCTGTAAACTTTCTGTTCCCTTTTTCCTGCACAATCTTCTTAATACATTTGCCTGGCTTTTGAGCATTTAATACTTTTCCTCTAAAAGGCCCAGGTCACTGTTTTCTGTCTTATTTGGTTGCATTGATGAAGGTTTTGATCACATATAAAACAAAACCATATAATTTACTTATAAAATAATTCCTTCCAATATTAAAATTTATACATATTTCATAAAGCAGGCTTTCTAGTTTGTATTTCGTAATTTCAGTCATAAGGCCATGTATAATAAGCAAATTTAAAGAATAAATAAAAAAAAGTCAAATGATAAGTAAAAAATTAGTGAAGAATGCCCTCATCCTGTGAGTCTTTTCTATGACTGTAAATTTGTCAGGACAGGTTTCCTCATTGTTTATGATGACTTTAAAACAAAATAATGAGAAAAAAGGAACAGAGGTTCAGAAAGAAAGAATTGGATTAAGCTTCATCTTGATTTACTCAAAGCCTCATTTTTCCAATCCTGTACCTGTAATCCATGGATCAAGTTTATTTTACACCTCATCCTATACAGCTGATTGAGATGACATAACCCCTTTAACGCCTCAATTGAGACACCCAGGCTGCAAAGACTTTTTCAACTCTGAGGATCCCCAGTTGAGTTTCCTGGATTTCACTCAAATTGATTACTGTGATAATGTGTCTCCACAATATGTGTTTCATTTTGTGACTGTGAGAGAAAACCTGACTTTCTCCTTGACCTGAATTCCCATGATAACTCCTCACAAAAGGCATTTCCATTCACAGTCATATTAAAGGCCATGGCAATCTGGAACCTTAGGAGATTATCTAGGCTGTTTTTCTTGCTGCAGAAAGATTAACCACACACAGTGCTCTTGGCAAATGGTTGTCCAGCTTCAAAGTCTCTCATGAACAGAATGTAACTAGTGCTTCAGTTGGTCTTTATTATTAATCTGGAAATCACAGAAATATAGAATTGCTAAGGTTGGAAAAGACCTCTAAAATAATCAAGTCCAACCATCAACATAGCACCACCACCATGTCCACCACTAAACCGTGTTCTTAGAGTGCCACATCCACCACATTTTGAACACTTCGAGGGATGGAGATTCCACCACATCCAATGCTTGAAAACCCTTTCAGTGAAGAAATTTTCCCTATTATCAAAGCTAAAATCCCATGGTACCGCTTGAGGCCTTTACCTTTGGTCCTGTCACTTGTTACCAGGAAGAAGAGACTGACCCCACCACGCTACAACTGCCTTTCAGCTAGTTGGAGAGAGAGATAAGGTTCCTTCTCAGCCTCCTTTTCTCCAGACTAACACCACCAGCTCAACAAGACAAAAAGCTTAAAATATTAGAAGCCTTTAGATGATTAGAAGCCTATGCTTGCTTTGTGCACAAAAAAATAATTTACCATGATTGTTTGAAAAACTTGGGGAAAAATGAAACTTGGGGAAAATGATACCTATCTTGTCATGATTTCCATCACTCCCCAATTATGAATTAACATTTTACTTTTATAATTTTTGAACTATAATTTATGAACTAAGCTTAATTCATTTAAGCATAAAATCCACATTTCCATGGTAACAGCATGAATGAAGAAGGAATGAACTTCCAAAGTTCAATTGCATTTATTACAGTACTTAAAAATAAACCTCCAGCAATTTCACTGAGGAAATTGTGGTGGATTTTTTTGTAAGAAAAAAAATAATTTAAATTAAATCTCTCAATGTTAACTTGTATAACAACAACTGGATGTTGAATTGTACTTGATAAAGACCTGTGTGTGTCAAAGCATTTAGTATTTTGTTTTTTGTACTGTGACTTTAGCTGAGGAAATTCTTTAAAGGGAACCTATAGTTTGATTAAGAAATATGATAAATTTTTTAGTACTGGGAACAAGTCAAGTTTCCATGAAAACACATGTTTAGGGTTTTTTTTTTTTGAGTTTTTTGTTGGTTTTCTGTTAAATGTAGACAGTATTTTCATTAAAGAAGTGAAGTGTTTGAATTTACACTACAGAATACATGGATGGATATTCATTGGTCATGGTCTAACTATTCCTCTTCATTCCACTGATAACAGTTATTAGCTTAATATATTAACAAATATAAATCTATATTTCAACTATAAATCTTTTCAGTAAGATAACCACCTTTTTTTAAAAATGTATTTCAATTTAGCTGGTTCTTGAAAAGTAATTTCAAGTCTGCATAGCATTTGAAAGCAAAGGATAATTAATAAGGGAAACTATTTACAAGGCAATTAGTGCAATTTTCTGCGTTTTACTGATTTTAAGTGATGAATCAAGATGTTTCTAGAAGCCTTATGTGTTAAAAGCAAACTATTAGGCTCAGTAAAGAATAGGTTAGAACAGGTCTAATTACTCTAATAATGTGTTAAATATAGCATTTTTTTTTTCTTTAAAAAAAGAAAATATTCCAAATATTATAAACATGAAGGAGCAAAAAACCTTTTTGAGCAACCTGTCTCTGTGAAAATCAGTAAAATGGTGATGAATGTTACATCTGTACGTCCTCTGGAACCTGTTACTCCCAACATATAAAGGCATCTTGTGACCTAGATACTTTTTCTTCTGGTACTATCCAAACTGTAAATACATTAAAAACATACTAGCAGCAAAATTAAACTCAGCACAAACCCTTCCCATGACTGATTGGGACTTTTCCTGTACAGTTTCACCAATTATTTAATTCCTTACTTCAGCTCCTCTTTTATTCATCAAGTCAAAATATTTTCAGCTGTACGTACAGACGTTCACGGGAATCAGTGAGATGAATCCCATGGTCCTGAGAAAACTGGCAGGTGTGGTTGATAGGCCACTCTGCATCATATTTGAAAAGTCACAGCAATGAAAGGACACAGTGACTGGAAATAGTCACAGCAATGAAAGTACCCAGTGACTGGAAAAAGGGAAATATCACACCAATTTTCAAAATGAATAAAAAGGAGGATCATAGGAAGTACCAGCCAGTCAGCCTCACCTCTGTGTTTGGTAAGATAATGGAATATACTTGGGAGTTATGTCAAGGCATATGAATGGCAAGAAGGTGATTCCAGACAGCTAACACAGCTTCAGAATGCATAAATCACCCCTAAATTATCTGTTGGCCTTCTACAATGAAGTGATAGAGTGACTGTCCTGCTGGATAAGGAAAGAGAAACTGATATAATTTATCTTGACTTCAACCAGGTCTTTGACAGGGTCCCACACACATCTTTGTCTCAGTTAGAGAGATATTATTTGATGGATGGTCTATTTGATGGATAAGGAATCTGCTGGATGTCCAGCTGCAGTCAATGGCTCAATGTCCAAATCAAGATCATTACCAAGTGGTATTCTGCAGTAGCCCATGCTGGCACCAGCACAGGTCAGTATCTTTATTAATGACCTAATCAGTGTGACAATGAAAATCTGCACATAACATCAACCTAAATGGTACAATGGATATGCTAGAGGGAAGGGATGCCATAAAATGGGACATTGACAGGCTTGAAGAATTGTCCAATGGAAATCTCATGAAGCTCAACAAGGCCAAGTGCAAGATGTTACACCTAGGTCGAGACAATCACCAGTATTAGGGATTAATAAATTGAGAGAAGCCTGGCAGAGAAGGACTTGGGAACACTGGCGGATAAATAAATTAACGGGAGCCACAATGTGCACCTACAGCCCAGAAAGCCAACCCTATTCTGAGCTGCATGAGAAGCATGACCAGCAAGCAGATTGAGGGACGTGATTTTGCGCCCACCTACAGTGCTCTCCTGAGACCCCACCCAGAGCGCTGCATCCAGCTCTGGGGCCCAGCATTAGAAGGATAAGGACCTGATGAAGTATGTCCAGAGGAGGCCATGAAGACATTTGGAGGGCTGGAGCACCTCTCCTATGAAAAAACAGCTGAGAGAGTTGGGGTTCTTCAGCAAGGAGAAGAAAAAGTTCCAGGAAGACCTTACTGAAGTCTCTCAGTACATAAATGGGCCTATAAGAAAGCTGCAGAGGGGATTGAGAATTTCACATGGTACTGCTGAAAACTGCTCTTGAGAAGACAAATCTCAGCAGTTAAATCCTATTTCTTTTGGGGTTGTAATTAATGGCATCATGATAAAGAAGTTTTTTGGGGTTTTTTATTTTTGATGGTGTAAGGATGTTCCACATGTACAGACCAAACAATTATTGTCATGTTTTCCTTTTCTAGGTCCAAGGGAATCTCTCAAATGTTGTGGTCAAAGTATGGTTATTTCTTTCTGGAAATTATTCTTTTTAGCCCCTACAGTTGTGGAGAATTTGGCACACAAACACATAATTGTTAAATGTCCTTAAGAGACACAAAAATATTTTCAACAAATTTACATCTGAATAGAAACTTTTTATACTGCTAGTATCTAAGTACTTCTATTATTTCACAGCAGTTAAAGAACTCTTTTTTGCCAATATTATTTAAGGAGTTCTATTATTTCTAAGTAGTTAGAAGACTCCTTTTAAAATACCATGCTTTGCACATTTTTTCTAAGCATCTCCTCTTCTCACTTCAATACTCCCTTGAGTCACATGCAGTGGAAATCAGATAAACTCAGAGAATGTCTTCAGTGAAATATCTTGTAAAATGTAAATTACTGCCATAATCTGATGATATTTCACAAGGAAGCTGACTTTAGCACTGCTTCCTCTGTAACTATTTATAAAAGCTAAAAATCTCTTCCAATCTTTCTGGCTATGGGGCTGTCTATAAACATTTTCTTAATACTTCTATATGCAAAATTAATCTCAGAGTAGTACACAGGGTCAGTATCTCTTGCATGGAGGACAAGACTGAATGAGACATGCATGCTGACAGCAGAATACCAATTCACTAGAACCATATTTATCCAAGAGGAACATTTTCTATTCTCTTAATACTTTATTTAAACAGTTTTAGAAATTGCAGCCCTCTTGACCCAAAGAAGCATGTCCCATTTCACACATTAACTAAAAATAACATCAAATCTCTTATAAAACAAAGCCAGAGTCTCCTGTCAATCATAATATAAGTAACCTTTTTCATTTCAACAGGGTCATAAATATCTACAGTCCTATAAAATATGAGAACCTGGCACAAAGAATAAATAAAATCAGACTAAAGTATGATATATGCTGAATGAAAGTCTGCATCTACTAAAGCCAACACTAAAACCAACCTTCTTATTAACTTCAAGGAATTTCACTGATGTTCTTTAAGGTATAAAATACATTTAATGCACATCCACAACAATGTGTTTGTGTGTAAACCTGTTATAAAGAGTTGATGCTCCCTTTTCTTCTTTTGGCAGATTATCAGTTCTACTATAGCTGTTCTACAAAAGCACAGTAATAGAGTCTGAAAGTATCTTTCTCTGTCCCCCTTTCATCATCACACTCAAACTGGAGTTCACATATTGAAATATGCTTTAGGAAGTGTTTGTGAACACTTGTTCAGTTTCAATGACTGGAACATTGAATGCAGTGCAAGAGACTCATGCAATTGTCAAAGAGCACTCTGAACACAATACTCTCATCTAAACAACCTCATATACATTTGCAGTTATTGGGTAACTTAAATACAAATGTCATTATTTGGGAAACTCCTACATGAAGTTTATTCCTATAAACACTGCAAAAATGATGGAAAGTATATAAAGAGTGAGGGATTGCTGAGAAAGTCTGGGAGTCCTGATATAGATGATAGAAATATTGTGTGGGCACAATAAGGAAGGGACCTTTCAGCTTGTGCTTGTCAATCAGAACCAAAGCAAGGCTACTGAGAGTTGTTACTGACTCAGTAAGACGAGTCAAACTGGACTTTAAGAAGATATTCCCAAGAAAGGAGGAGAGGAGCATCTGTTGTGAGAGGTGATTCATGTCTACAAAAGAGAAGAATGTAATTGGGTTAACCTTTTGTAAGCTGGAGCAATGGAATACTGCTATGTTGTTGGTTTTTTTTTATAAAATCTGAGTCTGAAGAGAAAGAACTAAGTGTAGTCAATAAAATAAGCATACACCATAGGAAGGGCTTTTTTCCATCCTCCACCAAACTAGTACAAGAATGTAGCTCATCTCCCCACCTTTGATGATGCCTGGTCCTTCACAAAAGCTGTGATTCAATAAGGTAATGAGAATTATATAATAATGGTTGACATAGAGTGTATGTGCATTCACAAGTTTACCTTTGTAAAAAGAATATATCTCATTAAATTCTCATCAGAAATGTGCTAATTAATTACTGCTGCTGTATATGGTGCTCTGGAAAAACAAAGCAAACCACAAAGTATGCTAAATGCACAGACAATTGCAGTCTGCTGATTTCAGTAAATTCCTAGCTAGGAAGTTGGGCTAGATGATGGCCAAGTTCTTCTAGACCACATGCAGATGTATCTTCTAATTCACACGCACAAAAAAGCACAAGACTGGAACAATCTGAAAACACTGTCAACTCCACGGTTGTTACTGCCTGTAACAGAAAACTGTCATTTTATACTTCTGCTTTCCATTTTTCTCTGCTCCTTCCTGCTTTCTATAAATAGTGGCATTTCATGCCAATTAATGAGATGGGATGAGTTGAGAGATGTAGAAATTCCCAAGCTACAAGTGAAGCTGTTAAAACCCACAATGAAGCTGTGCAATGCTCAAAAATGTTGGCCACCTGAAAGAACAAAAACTTCTAAACGTATCAGTACTTCTGATGCACTGGCTTTCTCTGTCATTTGACAGCCCTCTGCACTGAAATAGCTTGTTGAATATTTTAGAATCAACATCATGGTATTTCAGTGAAAGGATTATAATTATTTTTTCACAACTGCATAATTTCAGTGCATTGTGAAATGCAGCTTCAGTGGGTTTCTTCACGCAGCAGCGTCCCAGTGTCATGTTGAACAGTTGTGTCTATGGCAACATGTTCCTATTAACATAGATCTCCTATATCTACCATCATCTCTGAAATTTTTTTAGGTAATTAACACAGAACTCAACGCTAATTGGTAAAATAAGAATGAAAATAGAATTTCATGCATAAAGCAGCTTCTGCCTACATATTGCTCTACACATCTTAAACAGATAAAACCTTTTTTTTTGCTTAAATAGAGCTGGGAAACATTGGAGACCAAAAGAGATCACCATTTCCTTTCCATTTCCTGGCTTCTGCTGCTACAAGACAGATCTGTTTATTGACTATTACATTATTGCACAGCAAATATTCCAAATTACAATGTTATTCTACAGTAGAAGGCAAACTGGTAGCAGTCAGAGCCCAGACTGAAAGCCAGAACTCTCAGGATCTCTCCTTCAGTTTACTAGGCGTGGTAAATAGGCGTGCCCCTCAAATTTTCATCTGCAAACTTGTATTTATAGTATCATTCCCAGTAATAACTCTCAAAATGTCAGTGTTTTTTTTACAATTCTCAGTCTTTGCTGTTGCTTTGCAGCTGCATATTACCTTTTAGTAAGGACACACTTTGGTCTGCAAAACTTTGAATGACAAGTATAACAGAGGTTAATATTTTCAAGTAATTTCTAGAGACTGATTTGGAATATTTGATTTCCTTAATCTGAGCAAACACACCTCCATGCTCACTGAATCTTGGAGTTCTACCACCCACAGTGTGCAGCTTTGTGCTCTAGCACCCAGAGCATTTCTCAAAGTATTTTGCCCTATGTGAATGCATATATCTGTACCTTCCTCTATCACAAGCAGCATGCTTGATTTTAAGAATGGAACTCGATATTTTTCACAACCCTCTCAGAACATATTGAAGACATCTCTGGGTTGGCACCCCATATTTCTAGGGAAAAAAAAATCAAGCTTCCAGCACTGCTATATTCTTAGTAAAATACCAAAGTCAATGAGATGCCATTTATGAATATTTTTTTGGACTTCCGATTAGATTACATCATAAACATACTGATGTCTCTGTCCAAATAACCTGCAAATTATTGTGCTAATGTTTTCTTGGTATGTGGTTTTACATTCCACTGAGCCATAGGCATTAAAGGTAGCTATGCAGCACCCAGAACAGCCTCCAGAGTCTTCAGCTTGCCTGTAAGAAGAATCTTTCACTGCCATACTTCTTGTTTTACTATATTATCTCACATATAGCATTTTACTACATTATTTTCAGCTACTCTACAATCCCCACAGAAAACCAGTGAAAGGCATGAAAGAGGAAGGGAGTTTATGCCCTCTAGCCAAATTTTCTGAAGAAGCCTCTGACAGTTTTATGCCTGGTACATAATTCAGAGATATGTAGGTAACATGTAAAAAGGTCCAGCTGCAAAAATAGGACACAGAAAGAAACTGGTAAAGAAATACTCTTTAATTCTAAGAAGAAGAGTAGCTGCATATGAAAAACTCAGTAGAGCAGTAGTTCCTTATTGCCTTTTGCAGGCCCGAAGGTGACTGGTTTGGGCAACAGCTCTTGGCTCTTAAGACTTGGTGAAACTCCCTGCTTTGCCATAGGTACACACCGGTGTGATAAAGATGTTCAACCTACAACATCTCAGCGTCATAAAAATGAAGATTAGCTCATGAGCATGACTCAGTTTTTTAACACTATGGGATTATCAGATGCTATGAATACAACCACAATAAAAGCAATGCTAAATCAAGTCTACCTAATCTCATTTAATTTGGGATATCACCTGACACCTAAAATCTAAAGTCTCAGAATCACCCAGTCTAACAGTTCTGCAGGTTCTCCTGAAGTGTGAAAACCTTTGGATGACTAAATTAAATTATTTCTCCTAATTCAGTCTAGACATTATCTTCATCTTTGACACATACTTAAAGCATGTATTCTAATAAACTGGTAATTATGTCCAACCTAAAACCATCTTGAAGCTCATGTACAGGGATACAACAACTTAGACCCTAACTAAATCCTTCTTTGACCTCTGTCTAATTATCTCTAAGAAGCATAAAATCTAGATGAAGCGAACACTGCTGTTAGCATGACAGTACTGGTGCAGCACCAGAAATGATGCCATTTTTCACCTTAGATCCTTGTGTTCGGATCATTCACTTGGGACACCTTGGACAACTCACCATCATTTTCAGAGAAGAGCTATATGGCATGATGCAGAGTGGATAGACTTTTTATAATAGTTCCCCATTACTTACAAGGGAAAATAAATTTAGTTATGGTAGGCAGAACTTACCACTGTCTCTCCTCTCAAGCAGATGTCAAAAATTTAACCAAGAGAGAGCCCAAGTTCAGCACTGGAATTAGGTTGAATGCAACTGAGGGAACCATGATAGGAAGTATTTACTGGTATGATATAAGTCACACACAACTGTATTATTAAGTTAAAACATTGCAATCCAAAAAATGTTTTCAGTTAATTAAACAAGATTTGAATAAATTAAAACCCTTCTATAGAAATTAAGCCAATTGACTTCACATATCAAACCATCTATTTGATGTATGAATGTGAAGGAAGAAGGTTCTTTATGTGTGCAGGGAAGGTTAATCAAAACTGCATCCATCTCTACATATGCTCCCTGAAAATGTGATCAATCCCCTTGCTTTCCTCCCAGATAGGTGCAAAAATGGATGCAGGAATGAAGGAACTCCTTTCCATCAGTAATGCAAGAGCTTAGTCACCTCTCAACATTCAATCCAGAGGCCAAAATAGCCTAACCTTGAGAAGAAATAGCCATGATTTATAGACAAAGCAAGTGGAAAGACCAGAAAACAAATGAATCTGTGTGGGGGAAACCTGATAGCCAACACTGTGATGAACTGTCAGAGGGCAGAGCTCAGCAACTGCCTGACAAAAGAGTGGAAAGCCATGAGGAATGTCATAGGCAATCCTGCACCAGACTTGATGAGGATATTAGACACTAAATTAAACTCTAAGCATTAACCAGAGACCATAACAATTAACCATATGCAAGGAGAGCTATTTGGGAGAACTTTAAGCCTATCACTCTCTCTTTAAAAGCCTTAACAATGAAGGCTCTCCATGAACCAGAAAAGGCTGAACCAGTCATGGCATCGGGTCAGGAACCCAATAGCTGCTAGGTGAAAAAAAATAACCTTCAAAAAGATAATTCAAACTTGTCTGCTCCAACAGCTGTAGGCATCTCTTATCTCCTGGAAGCTAGAAATGCTCAAACCCCTTCATTAAAACAGCATCCCAGACATCCCACTAAATGTCTGGGATCTGTTCATTGTGTAGATCCTCCCATCCACCTGGGCCTATACTAATTCAGGACACATACATATCTTCCCAGCGTTAGTTGACTTTGCACGGCAAAAGCAGGAAAAGCATCATAGTTCATCTTGGTGCTGAATAATCTTTCATGTAATCTTCTTTTCTGGAACTGGGAGTTTTTTAAGATAATGTGCACATTGTCTGGAATTAATGTATGCACAGCAGTTTTTCAATGCCATTTAACAGTCTTAGTCAGGCTCATGCCAACTAAATACGTTTCAGTAGATTTCAGACCAGATTTCTGCAATGCAATCTCTTTCGTATTGCTTGTGACAAACATTTGGAAACTTCAGTAGATTTGAAATATGATCACCCAGAGTATCTTAGAGTGCTTAATGCACTCTAAGAATAAATTAGAAAAAACTGAATAAATGCAAGGAATAAACGAATTTTGTTGGGTTACACACCTATCCCCGAACTTTAAATTTTCAATTCTGATTTCAAAGTACTCAACAGGATTGCCTAGGAGCTAGTTACTAGTGATATTACATGTGTGAAGAACTCCAGTTACCCCTAAGTGCATGGCTTCAATGAGTCCCTCAGAGAACTTCACTGAGGGACTCATTTTTCAAGCAACTTGAAAAACCTCCATTTTTCTTGTATTTTGCCCTGTGTAATGTGGGAGGAAAGGAAAAAATTGCATTTGCACCATCTTTGCAATTTGCTGAATTTATCTACGCCTATAGGCAAAATTGTCCTGGATATTGCAAGAACATATTGGCTACCATGATAAGATAGCCAATGGTCTCAATATGTTAGGATTTACAAGGCTGGGCTCAAAAAAAAGAGGTCAGGGTACAGTGTCATTCCAGGCACTGTAACCCCTCTGTCAAGCAGCCTTGGTGTGCTGTTCAGTGTAACTACTCTATCAGTTCTCTGTGATGCAAGGGAACACATAGCTTCAATGGCTCCACCCTGCAATGCAAAAGAAACTTCATCCTGGATGGCTTTTGCCATAAACTTTCTCCTGACAGTTCCCAGAAGCCAGGCTGAATCGTTCACAGAAAAGAGAAGCCATACACCTAGCAACAGCTTCCAGGTATAGCTGGAATAAATGTTGTATAAATCAATTAATACATAAGAAAACTAAATAAATAAAATATGACAAGGAAATCATCGTGCTAGAACAGGGCAGCAAATGGTAATCAAGAGATTAAAAGGGATCACTTCAATTTCAAAAGCTAATATGATAGTAATTCCAATGATTGTAGCTTTGATTTAAATACCAGATCAGTGTTCAGAATCAACTGACCTCTCTCAAAGCTAGATATGTAAGCTAGATATGTTCTAATTATGTTTTGGGGTTATGAGCAATAAAAAAAGCAGGTTTGACCCAGGTGTCCAATATAACACACTTTTTGAAAGCAATATCCACCAGTCTGCTGTAAGATTACAGTGGTTCTAAAACTGCATGGGAAAGGTAATTCGCGTGGTGAATTTATCCACAATAAAACTGCAAGGCAAATCTTGCCTCAGACAGCGAAGAAATAAAGAAATCAGTTTCTGTGGTTCTATGTCATAATCACTGCAGAAATACAAATATCACAGTGATTTGGTTTTCCCCCAACCCTTACCATACCTTCCTCTATTCATCCTTCTCTCTTCTTTTGGCTAGTATTTATTCCCTGAGGCAAGGGAAACTAACACTTGCTTACACTTCAGGCTGATGGGACTGCCATTCTCTTCCCACAGGCCCAGAGAGAACACAGTGAGACACCCACCCTGCAGCACCCACATTAAGCCCCTTCACCACTTGATGGTATGGAGACGAGCAAATGTGGTCCACAATCAGTTCCCAGAAAAGCAGCACTTCTTGCTCCATACGACCCAGCTGCCCTGTTTCCCACTCCTTCATGTAGCAGAGGCTCACAGGTCTGGGGAGCAGATTCCCAGCCACCTCACTACACTCAGGTTCTGTGCAGGACCCAGAGCAAACAACAGCAACCCTATTTTCTCATTTGAAGTATCCAGCCTTACTCCCAGTCTCACACATGCCTTCACATTTGCTGTGACCCAGCAGTCTGATTTCACAGAAATATTAGAAAGTGAATTATGCTTCTGCCAAAATGATCCTCAGACTCCACACTCCAGCATACATTGATATTGCAGCCTGCAGAGTGGAGCACTGGTATCTGTTCCAGCTCTAAATAAGCCAGCTGAGATACTGGAATTAGTTAGAACAGCATGGTGTTGCCCACAGGTTAACTTTTTACTTCCCAAGAGGATAAATGAGCCTACAGCAAACATATCCTTGACTGCAATCTACATGCAGAACTGTGCCTCCCTGCTGTCCAGCACACTGTCAGAAAAGATTCTTTCAGAAACTGAAATGAAATAGTTCCGATCTCTGCAGCTCACTTCCGCCCTAACATGTCCCATACCAGAGGCAGAAAGTGGCAATAAGTAAATTCAGTATAGGCAGAGCTCCCTCCTTCCCAAGATGACATTCTCCCTGGGGGTCTCCAACCAGCCAAGGCAACACGCAGCACAGAAGGGTATTAGACTGGACAAACTGTTTCTGCTGTGTAATCAAGTGTTTAAATAGGCTACAATGCACATGTGCACAATCCCATAAATATTAATACACCTGTAAAATGATTAGGCACTCTTTAGTCCTCAAAAGAATACCACTGTTACAACTAGGTTTTTCCCGTTGTTTTTGTAGTGAGACAGAAGCAAAACACAGAATAGGTCACATATGACAAATACTGTAACATCATTATTAATCTCAGCTCCTTAGTCTGACATGGTAGATGGAACAAGAGATCAGTGATAGGAACACTAGATTTGAATCTCTGACAAATCTCAAGTCCTTCAAAAACTTTCCCAAGGTTTACACTTGCACACACAACCTCTTTCAAGCAGTGCCATGTCTTCATGAGCTTCTTACCAAAAGAGTAGCAGTGAATTCAAATATGTCATGCATAGGTAGCAATTTGGTAGCAAATCACTTTGATTAATTATCTCTTTTAATGAAACTGGGCAAGTGTTGCTTACATGCTTCTACAAATTATTTGTTCTACACCAGTCACACAGTGATTGTTTTCTGCTGATATTTGTTTAACCTGTGAAGAGTCAGCAGCAGTTTATTTTGAATACAGCAGTTAATTCTGACTGAGTATCACTTTGTTTATAGGCAGAGTAGGCCTAAATCCTAGGATCAGCTCCCTAGTGGGAAACCTAACAACCTTCAAAAACCTGCTGTATTTCTTAAGGATTCCTGCTAGTAAATATGTTTGCTAGAATAACTGGAAAACAAACATGAAAGTGAAAAGCAAATTGGCAGAATCCATGGGGTTATTTGCCCAGTGAATATTCATAGGCAATGCAGACCTTCCACAATACTTTAGCTCTTAGGAATATACAATAAAACACTGAATAAAAATGTGTCATTATAATCTACACATTTTAACTTCTTTTTTTGACTGTTAAACTATATTAATTCAAAAAACCTTTTATCTCTTAAGAAAGGTGGGTGAGACAGCACAGGAGAGAAGGTAGGAGTAAGTCTGTAAAGAAGAGGAAAAATACCAAACATATTCAATGAGAACAGGAGCAGAGAAGATGGGACAGGAAGCAATTAGAGATGAATAAGGCAAATAAATGTGGATTAAACTACCTGTGGTAATGAACTACATCTATTGAGTTTGCATAGGAAGCAGAATGGGAGGGTGGGAATGGCAGTAGTGCCTCTCGTTCTCATCCTGACTACAAAGAGATCTCCTTTTGCCCTGCTGTCCTTATGTTCACCATTCTATAAATTGCATTCATTTTCACCTACAATATTTGTTTTTTAAAATTCTAGACCAGTTCCAGTTTCTGTTCCAGTTTCTGGAACAGAAGAGAAGAGAGAACAAAACTAAACCTCATATAGCAGAACTAAAATCTTTATCCTGAAAATGCATCACTAAGTTATCCTAAACATAAGCACATACCCATGGGTGGGAACACAATTCTCTGACCTAAAATATTCATAAATTAATCTCTACTAATACACATAGGAGAAAAATCAGATCCTTGGACATTTGAGTGTTATGTATATATATATTAGGGGGAAAAAACAACAACTTTTAAAAACAAGAAATGAGTCCTCAATCCTCCAGGAGGGAATAGAAGACATCTTTGATCATGTCCCTCATGATTATCACTTGGGACATCAAATACTGATGTCTCACTGGTTGACAGAATGTTAAAATCCAAGCTCCCTTGTATCCCAGGCTGCAGCAAGGCTCTCTCAGCTACTGCATGTGATAGAATCATAGAATCACAGAATGACTTGGGTTGGAAGGGACCCTAAAGATCACCTGGTTCCAAACCCCCTTCCAAAGACAGGGATACCTTCTACTAGACCAGGTTTCTCAGAGCTCTCTCCAATCTGGCTGTAAGTACTTGGGGGGATTGACAACATTTCTCAGCAACTTGTTCCAGTGCCTCATCACCCTCAAGCCCAGGGTAAAGAATTTTTTCCTAACATCTAGACTAAATTTACCCACTTTCAATTTGAAGCCATTGTCCCTTGTCCTGTGAAGGCAAGCTCTTGTAAAAAGTCCCTCTACCAGCTTTCTTGCAGGCTTCCTTCAGCTCCTAGAAGGCTGCATAGCCTTTTTTTTTCCAAGCTGAAAAAAACTAATTCTCTTAGCCTTTCCTCATGCTTTTCCTTTCCTGGTCTGATCTGTTCATCCCCCGGATTGATACCAGAGGTTGCCCAACCCAGATACAGAAACTTGCATCTCATTAAATTCTCATGGACCCACTTCACAAGCTTGTCCAGGTCCCTCTGGATGGCATCCCATCCATCAGGTGTGTCAACAGCACCACTCAGCTTGGTGTCATCTGCAAATTTGCAGAGGCTGCGCTCAATTCTTCCATGTATGTCATTCATGAAAGAAACATTAAACAAGATTAATAGCATTAAATAACACTGGTCTCAGTAAGAACCCCTGAGAGGCATTATCAGTGATGTCCATCAGGACTCTGGCCCATTGACCACTACCCTCTGGATGTGACCACCCAACCACTCTCTTATCAGTCTAACAGTCCACTCATCAAACCCATCTTTCTCCAGTTTAAGAGAAGGATGTTGTGGGGGACCACGTCAATGTCCAGATAAATGACTACCCTTCCTTTGTTCACCGATGCAGTCACTCCAGAGTAGTTTGCCTTGGAAGGGATTTTTAAATGCCACCTTGTCCTTGCAAAAAACAGGGACATCTTCGACTCAATGGCTCAGATCTCCATTCCACCTCACCTTGTATCAGTATGTAAGTACATTAGTCAAACACTTACAGGTCAAAGCAGGAACTGCTCCATGACATCTACTTTCTTCTAAAGATGCGGACACTCACCTCTCCACCCATCCTTCATACAAGCAATTGTCTCACCACTGCACCTTGGTGATAAGTGGTTATTTTCTAGCAGTAGATCCATTTATGGGCCATTTAGCCTTTGAAAGGTCAACAAAACAGGTAACATGCAAACGTAGCAAAAATTAATCGTGCCTCCAGTCCCACCCAATCAGCCTACATATTTGCATTAACTAGATTTACTAGTCAGCAGTGGTTGATAGGGATAGATACATTTCCTCTTGGAAATGACTTCATGCTTTCAAATAGAAAGAGAAATTCCTGGGTTATGTTGCTGTCAAATCCCCAGGCTGCCCATTAAAAAACTGATGTCCTGAAAATATCCAAGGGCCATAAAGTGTGCATAACAATCATAAAACACAATTCCAGAAATGGATGTGAACGCATGGAAGACATCTATATGTATCAATCTTAAAAGTATAAATGCGAGAAAAGGAAAGTAAATACTCCAGATGGAGCTGGTCAATGCATCACATACCACCTGGCATTTGCAAAGTCTGGCAATTTTCAAAATTGATGCCAAGGAGGTGGATCACAGGAGAAACTACAAAGCTTAAACTCAATGATATGATGGATGAGAAAAAAAAATGCAATCACAAAGCTTATTATTCAAGGCAATGTATATTTATGCCAGATGAAAGTCCTTCCTGAACAAATCTGAACTCTTTCATAAAAATTACCACAAACTCCATCTAAGTTTCTTCATTTAGCTCTGGAAACAATGGAGACATCTTTTAACCACTCTGAGGAGTGGATTTTCTATTCCACTCCCTTCCCCCTCCAAGTTCCTGTATTGAGTATGGCTAGAGACATGTTGCTGTTCCACCTAAATTTCTATGATTTTCTTTCTATATTGACATACTGGAAATCTGATGCAGTTCCTCCAAGGTAAACCAGAACCATGATGATGTTCACACCTAGTATCTTCTGTTTTATATATTAATAACATATTCATTTACTCATTGCCAGCTATCAAAGTTGAATCTTTTAAAGAACTTGCAGACCAAAACTGCAAATTTGCAAAGCCAATTAACAAACATATTAAACTAAGAAAAAAGCTCATTTATGCACACTAATGATGTCACCAATATCAACTTCAATCTCTGTACAAATATTATTATCAATTAATAATGCATGCCACATACAGAGCTCTTTTCATCTTGAAAGAGATTTATAAACATTAATTAATTAAATTGTCTGATCTTTTTCATTTTAATTCTACATATATATATATATATATATATATACACGTGTGTGTGTGTGTACGTACATATGTAAAATTGGGGTCCAGAAAGGGAAAGGCCATTAGGTGCTTAGAGACTTCAGTACTAACAAGTCAAGAGCAGAAAATAGGTTTAATTTATGAACAAGCTGCTTCTTCTTCCTAATGAATGTTTTTCATCTTCAGAGAAGCTCCAACCCAACCCAGATCAGAATGATCAGCAGAAGACACTCCCATTACAACAAACTCTTTCCAAGTTGTTCCAGCACATAAGACCAAACATAACCTGCTTGTACTATTTTTATGCCATTTAAGGCACAGCCATCTTCTTTGCCATGTGACCCCTCCAGGGTTTTAAGGTTTGGGGTTTTATTTGGCTTGTTAGGGTTTTTTGACAAGGGGGGATTGGTGGGTATTGTTTGCTGGTTTGTCTGATGAGAGGGATTTCCTAATTGATCTAAGTCATTTTAGCTGCTGGACAAATATCCTGTATAGCTCTAACTAAGCAAAATAACATTACTCTTCTAGAGATCATCACTGAGATATTTTAACTTCACGTGCAATCACTTTTTCCTTATTTTCTTATATGGTCCAGCCTTGAAATACAATTCTTATGGAGCTACTAGGAAACTCCTGTAAACTGAATGCATGAATCCCAAAGGTAATACAGCATTTATCAGCTAAATTCATGCTTTTCTCAGTCTTGAGGAAAGAGCTTATAATTCATATATCAGTTAAATACTTTATGTAATTCAGCAGTTTTACATATATTTAGGCTAGAAAGTTGTTGAAATGCTTATGCAATCTTTTAAAGCATTTTTCTTTTTCACTGCCAGATAAAGGATTATCAGATGAATTATATATAACAGTGATAGTACTGTAGGACAGGTTTTATCAAGGATCATTACAGTCACTAAAAATACCACAGAAATTTACATGCTTCATCCTTGTGTAAAGTAGTTAATAAAAACTAGAGATGTAAAGATGCATCAGTTCAATAAATATAAAATCTCGAATATTTTTACACCCTCAGGAATAATTTCTCTTGTTTACAGCCTCCAGATAGGAATGATTCTCCTACTGACACTACGTGAAATGCTAATTCTATGAATTCTGAAAAAAAAAAAAGGAAAGAAAAAGTGACCTACTTACAACTACAGTGAAATACACCTTCACATTGAAATACAGAAGTCTGATATATGGGAAATACATGCACCGGATATATATTTCAGGATATTGCATTCTCATTTTTTGTATTTTCAATAATTTTATTAGAATGAGTGATACACCTGTAGTTTGTGATAAATAGATATCATATCACAATTTCATGGAATTGGTGCCTTCATAGATGACAGGCCTAAATTTCAGAAATCATAATGCTTTGGATGGTTTATTAGTTTCTGCATATTTTTCATATAAACAGATTTATAAGCACATTATATTTTAGTACTGCCATTAAAAAAATATTACTTTTATACTTCTAGACACATTTGGAGTAACGCAACATGCTTTACATATTTATGAGGGATTTTTAGTTACAGTGTGCTCATTAAAAGTTAGCATCCAAACCTAGACATTAATAAATGTTTTAATTAAGAAGAGAATATCAACTGGGATGAAAAATATATTCCCTATTCTTCTCCAAGAACCCCAGAAACATTAATATGATTATTATAATCAATAGTGCTGGTTATTTTTATGCCTGCAGCAAATGCAGCTCCCAACAGCAGAACACAATCCTTTACATCAAGTGTTGTATAAACAGGTACCAATAAGCAATAAATACAGTACTTGTGATGGGTTGTTGTAAGTAATTAATAGGAGACAAATTCAACCAAGGCATGTAGAACATTTTCACTTACAACTGCTACAGAAGCAGTTTGAGCAGGAGGTTGCAGCTGTGTATCTCACAGAAAAATAGAATTGTAGAATGGATTAGCTGGGAAGGGACCTTAAAGATCATGTAGTTCAAATCCCTCACCATGGACAGGGACTCCTTCCACTAGACCAGGATGCTCAAAGCCCCATCCGGCCTGGCCTTGAACACTTCCAGGGATGGGGCATCCACAGCTTCTCCTCACCACTCTCATAGTAAAGAATTTCTTCCTTATATCTAATCTAAACTTACTGTCTTTCAGTTTAAATTCATTATCCCTTTTCCTATCACTACACTATGCAAACCTGTGTGCTGTGACTGTTTGCCCATCCTGTTTGCAGTGCTCCTGTTGTATCCTACAACATCCTGATGATGTATCCTACAGAATCATTATCATCCTGCAAGATGTAGTATCCTACTGCAGCATCATCATTCAGAACTGCATTGGGGTGCACATACAACTAAATCTTGATGCAATACAGCACCTGAGTCTCCTGACCTAGAGAAATGAACTAAATAGTTCATAGTAATGACTAAAAGTTGGCTATTGCAGTTCACATTATAATTTTGAGCAACGTTTTTTATTGAAGACATAACTAAACTGAATCGCAAATGGTTGAGTGTCACTGTCAAAGACTGGGTTACACAAAACCTGCCATGAACGAACAGAAAACTGCTAACATACAAAGGCAGAATGCCACTTTCAGATAATGAGAGATTTCAGCATCCTCCTGCTTTTTCTGTCCATATCCTGGCACTGGTTTCAGAGCTTTTCTTCTTCTATATGTTCACATCAGTCTGTGAATACCATGGTAACATTTCCTCTGAATGCCACTGCATCACTGCCACCCCCAGAAAAATTCTCATTCACCATCCTTGACTGTTCAGCCTCCAGATTTCAACATATACTGATTCTCACTGCCTACGTCCAACACGGGAAGAAAAGCAATCTCACACCCAAATATCAGTCCCACCCACCAGCAGCTCCATTAATTTCAGTACTTAAGGATTCAGTTCTCCATTACCATCTTCCAAACTTAAACGTTACCATTATTTTTTAGTGTGTTTGTTGTGCACAATATTGTATAGCATTTTGTATAAGACAGCTTCAGTAGATGCCAGAGGATTTTAGACAGGAAAGCCAAAAAATTTCATTATTGTTGGTCACAATCCAGTGATTTAAACAGGAATTCATCTGCCCCAAAAGATTTGCAAAATCAACCATTTAATGGCCATTACATTACTTTCGGTGGGTGACAACTCCCTGAAAAGCACACATTCCATGTAAGACCCTTCCCTTTTTCCAATCCCAACACAATAACCAGCTCAGTCAGCTAGGCTATGTCCCTTTACCAAACAGGGAGAATGACTATTCCCAGAAACCAGGAGGAAGATATTGTGTAGGAGAGAACCTGCTTACTGATGTGAAATGAAGCTGTTCCATCGATTTCAATGACACTTCTGCCTTTTACAGAAGCTGGAAATTCGGTCAAGACAGCCTTCAGCCATCTGAAAAGCACTGCACAAGTCACAGTTGTCCTCTGGGAGGAAGATCCCGTCTTTCATGTCAGCTGATGCTTATTGAGTCAAACCAGCTTTCTGCCACACTTCACATTCAAAACATAAAAGGCAAACTATCTTCTGCATCCACATCAGTGCCTGGTTGACAAAGTCTCTAATATTGATATTCTTACCAGAAACTAAAAACCTGACACTCTGAACACTGACTCTCCCCTTGACTCCCAACACAGCTCCAAGTAAAGAAAGGTGAAATCCACACAACCAAGGTGGTAGCATGACACTCAGTTTGTGTTGCCACAGAATCACAGAATGTTCTCAGTTGGAAGGGACCCACAAGGACCATCAAATCCAACTCTTCAGTGAATGGCCCATACAGGGAGTTGAACAAACAGCCTGGGTGTTATAAGCACCGTGCTCTAACCAACAGGGCTCATCTCTGAAAGGACTGAAAGAGCTCTTTGGGGAAAATTACAATCCCTTCTGCTGAGAGGGAAAGGATTTTCTTCTTAAACCTTTATTGATTCCAGCTTGAAAAACACTTAGATTCCATGTTTAGGAAATTACTCTGAGATGGTTACTATTGTAATGCACAAAAGGGTCATTCAATATCTTAGGTTATCCATTTAAAAATTTAATGTGATCCTAATTTCATTTATTAAAGAAAAATTTTAAATTCAAATCAAAAGTAAATAGACATAGGCTATTACAGTCTATTAGGGGTTTTGCTACTCTGGTAAAAAATTCAACATTTGCATACTTGTACTGGTTTTGGATGGCATAGAGATAAATTTCTTCATAGTAGTTTGTATGGGGTTGTGTTTTGGATTTGTGCTGGAAACAGCGTTGATAACACAGGGATGGGTTTGTTACTGTTGAGCAGCACTCACACAGAGCTGAGGGCATTTCTGCTCCTCATCCCATCCTACCAGCAAGGGGCCTGGGGCTGCACAAGGAGCTGGGAGGGGACACAGCTGGGACAGCTGTCCCCAGCTGACCACAGGGGTATTTCAGACCATATGGCACCATGCTCAGCAATGGAAACTCCAGGAATAAGGAAGTGGGAGACAATCAAAATTATAGTGTTTCTCTTCCCCACTCACCATCACATGTGATGGGGTCCTTCTCTCCTGGAGGCGGCTGAACACCTGCTTGCCCATAGTAAGAGGTAAATAAATTCCTTGTTCTATTTTTCTTGAAAAGCACCTTTTGCTTTCCTTATTTAATTCTCTTTACTGTCCCCCATGAATTAGCTCACTTTTACCTTTCTGATTCTTTCCCTCATCCAACTGGAAGAGGAAGACCAAACCACTGTAGGGCTCAGCTGCCCACTAAGATTAAACCATGATGTATTAAAAATGATCCAGAGAAGTACAACTTCGTCTGGATCTGAGAATAAATCCATATGCAAATTTTGATGTCTCTTTGAGACTCTCCTTCCCATTTAAACCTTGTTCCCATCCTTTATTCTCCACCAGTCTGGTGGAAATAGCAACACAGAAAGGGAAAACATACACAAAACAACAAAGACTGGACTCCAGAGAATTAGTGGCCAATAGTCCTTTGGTAATTTTTAAAGATTCAGTGATTGACTTGTACTAAAATAATCTCAAAAAAGTGACTTCAAACCACTTTCATCCCTACTGGTGGATCACAGATAGTACCATAGATATGAGACCTATGGTTTCTGCAGCATGGGTACATGGTAACATCTCCTATTTGGAGGATAGATAGGATTATCTAAAATTTGTGAAAAAGGGATGAACACTTGTGCAGGGAATGTCTATATGGGAATGGCTCACAATTTCCAGATCTAAACTATTTAAATCAGGCTATGCTTGTATCAGGAATTTAAATGGGGCTCATGTCCACAGAAGTACATGCATACTGATCAAATATTAAATGTCCCACTTGGTTCTGCCAGAATTTTCCCAGACACAGCCTGGGCATGATCTGAGTGTTAGTATGGATCACAGACCACTTCCAGCTTGGGCTGTTTGGACACAACTGTAGATGTCTCTGTGTCTCAGGCTGGTGAGAGATCTTTGCTGCATGGATGCAATCCATGTTGCAGCAGGCTGGGTCAGGGACAGAAAATTATTTGTTCATTAGCATACTAACCTCTGAGCATCTGCTAGAATCATGCATACAGTGAAAAAGGAAATATTCCCTGATGTGTATTCGAGTACATATAGAAACATTCACCCTCAGAATTTTCTCTTGATGCCCAGTTGTATGGTAAAGCACACAAAAATCCCAGCTTGAATCACAGAGCCTCACACCAGTGATGAAACAGAGTCCTCTCTTTCTTTGAAAGAGCAAGGAAATTTCTGGTTTTATTTATGAAGAACACCAAGTTTTAAATCACATTGCTGTGACAACAAAGTCTTGAAACTCATCTCACTCTCCATGCTGTTAGACACCCTTGAGAGCCACTAATCCTCACCTCTCTAGAAAAATCCCTGCAAACCATTCCTACCTATATGGTTGGCATTAGGAGGATCTGGGGTGTAATCAGTGACCCACAAGGATCCAGGAAAGTGCCACTCTGACAGGAACAGAAAGGCAGAAATATATGCATCAAGGAATCACACTGTATATTATGAACTTGTGCTGCAGACAGAAAGAAAAGTAAAGAAAGAGAAAAAGCAATATGGCAACAGCAAGAGAAAATTTAGAGAAGATTCTGGGTCTCACAAGGATGCAGGCCAAACAAACTCCAGACATTTGGATGAACTACAGCATTTTCTGTCTCTTCTGTAACAAGCCAGAGGCAGAGAACACAGTGTAGACCCTTTGAATTTTACTTAAAAACAGGTGGAAAGTTCAAGATTAAGATTCCGACCCTGACCAGGCCACATTAATCATTAAAAAACAAAAATCCCCAGGAGTAAGTGTATGAAAAACAACCACTCAGAAGTACTAGATTTTGACACTAAACAGATACAAAGTTCTAAGATTCTTCTCAAGTCAATATACCACAGAGAACAGATCTGAAGTGCCTCAGTTCCAAGTCTCTGCAGCAATGCCAAGTTGTACAGAGAAATTCAGCAGAGGCAAGTAGCCCTGTTTCAGTTGCTGCAGATTCCAAAGTTTAAGGACTCAGATGATAAATTATCAAAATCAAAAATGTTTGCTCAGCATAATTTTGACACTTCTATCTAAATGCGCAATACCAGCCTCTCTGGTATGGTTCTGCTCTATCTTTTCAAGAATCAGCTTTGAAAAAACTCAGAAATTTTTAAATGGAAAAATGACATCACAGTGTATCACACTGAACTTCCTCCCCTCCCCAGTTCAGCACCACAGCTAGAGCTGCTAAAGCCCTACCAGTATCCCCCGACATTTGGAAGACGTGTATCATCTGTGAGAGTGATGAAGGCAAATACTTTTCTACAAGTGTTCATGGCTACTTGCTGCATCAAATAATAATCAGGACTCTGCAGATGAGTTTATTCTGAATGGGTCTCATCTGAATGCCCAGAGACTTGTGATAGAGGTAGAACATCAGTTAATAATATGAGAAATTTTTGACACATGGAGTCATGAAAAGCCTTTGGACATGTGATCTTCAGGCAACAAAAGCAGCAGACAACTTCTTAGACAGGCTCCTGAAGAGACCAGGAAAAAAGCAGCGGCCAGTAGAATCTGGGAAGGAGCTACTTTACCTGGAGAACAATGTCAGCTAATTCATCCCATTCTGACTTTTCTCAGAGGAAAAAGACCAACAACTGCTAGTTCTACCACTACAGCAGAAGTGGTGACAAAAGAGTTCATCCTACCTGATTTAGCCAACACTCCCTACTGTTTGTCTTTGGCTCCTGAACTCATTGCTTAATATACAGAGCATCCACAGGCTTTTGTTCCTGCTTCTGTGCCTTCTCATCAGCAAGTTTTTGACATGCACATTGAAGCATGGTTTAATGATGAAAAAAAGCTGTCAATTAACAAAAAGTTCTTTTCTTTGAAGCCTTGTCAACCCTTGAAGGGCATGCTTTTACTTAGTGTTAAATTAACTTGTGGAAGCATTTTATGGATCACAGACAAAATAGAAAGTCCTTTAGGAAGCTGAAACCTTGCAGTCCCAGATAAATAAATCATGTGGACTCAATGAAGATTCAAAGACTGAAGAAAACATTCTGATTTACTGCAAGAGTCTGGATACTGACTAGGCATTTGCATGAAATTCATCCATTGAAAATAAAGTTAGAGCTATTCTGAGAAGTACTCCCTAATGAATAAAAAAACAACAGAGGAAGAGTATAAAATCATCAGCTATATGCTCCCACAAACCCCATCACCACAGTAGTTATTTTTTCTCTAGGTTCCTTGATACAAAGAATCACACTGACAGGTAAAAAGTCAAATTGTGGGGACAATAAAAGCCTCAAAAAGTGTATCTTCAAAAGACTGCTGTGACCAATGGGCTCAGCAATGATTCTGGTAGCCAAAGCAATTGGCAAAACTTGTCCTACAAATTCACCACTGGAAGTATAGGCAAGGTCATGTGGGTGTGGTTGTGCCAGCAGTTCTACCTGGAAGGGTGGGGACAAGAGGAACCAACTTGGTGGTCTCAATGCTCTCTGAAAGAGGGAGAGAGCTTCATTCTCCTTTGGGCTTGCATATGCCCTGAGCTGGCCCCAGTCCTGAGCCCTGAATACCCCAGGAGACCTTCTGAAAGGTGACCTGTGCAGCAGCACCACATAATAGAGCCTCCACAAGGACACTAGTCCTCCTCCAATAAAACCAGCACTGACAGGCAAATGAAGAGTCCATATGTTGTTCCTAAGGTAAAATAAAGTACTACTTTCCATACTCTTTCTGAATCAAGCTTAAATCAGTCTTCTCTGACCGGCCTTCTACTGATTGTCACAATAATGCTCTTACTTTAACCAGAACAAAACCTTCAAATGCTGCCATGACGGCCAGGGAAAGGCTGTTACATGCTGGTTTGGGATTCTGATTTCAAAAGGACTTACTCCACTAAGTTACTATGTTTTCTAACATAAACACAGCTTTAGGTGAGTAAGAAAAAACAATTATTGCACAAGATTCTCAACTTAGACTAAAAAGGAGGTATGTTTTCCTTTCTCTCCAATTATAGCAGCTCTTTGGTCTTTCCCAATTGTCCTTTACTGCCATAACAATCTTCTTTCCTTCTATGTTTTTTTCCTTATCATCAAGTTTGTTCCCCTTATTAGAAGATATTCTGCACAGATTAGAAGCTTTTTCTCCTTGACGGCTAAAATTATTTATTTAGCAATAGCAAATAAAATGTTTCTTTTATGTATTCTTCAGCCCTTTGACCTTAACAGTCCTTCATGTTCCACATTCACCTCCTTCAATGACGGCCAAACTGTTTGACTCAGGTTTAAGAAATGAGCTGCTATTTTATTGCTCTAATTTATTATTCTTTTATTCCATGTCATTTTGTCTAACCTGTATTCAGAAGATAGCTAGTTACAGAGCAGGGGTGGTTTCAAAGAGATAAGCAATTTCTCTGTAAGTGATAAGGAAATCAAACTTTCTGTCTCCTTTGTCAAGTAATACAAAAGTAAATTTTCTAATTACCTTATAGGTTAGGTCAGTCATTATCCTAAAGCATTACAACTTTCTCAGATTATTAGGTGAGCACCATAAAATTTAAAGGTATTGACCAGGCCAAGGCTAGGCTTAATGTTATTGTTGACTGTACGTGCACATTCTCCCAGGAGCATCTGGAAGAATCCCTTTTTCCAGCAGTAATAAAGTAGAGAAGATACGAGTAAATAATTAGAGCTCTTGAATGCAATGTACCAGATTTCCAGTCCATAGCACATGATGGCTAATTATACACGTGGCTGGAGCTGCAAACTGAAAACATTTTTCTTGTACTGAGTACAGATGGGATCCCTATAAACGGAATGAAAAGGGTTGCTTTCAGCTCAGACCTACAATGATGACCTCCACATTTATGAACGACACTGGAGGGAGCTACTAACAATCCAAAACACAGAGCTCAAAGTACAGAACATTTTGCAGAAATATTGCTTTGGGCATTTATCTAACTGCAGTACTTGGTATGATACCAGGAACACAAAAAAAGAGAACTGATGTGAGACAATGCAAGCAACATATCCAAAAGCCAGCATGGGAGGTTTTATGACAGTTCTATGCACCACAAATGCTTTCTAGTCAATCTTTTGTAGTTTTCCAGGGGATGGATGATGGGGAAAAAAAAAAAGGCTGATGAAAGTGTGTTATTCTCGTAAAGCACAGACCAAACTTCTAGACTTTCAAAAAACTTCTTCAAATCTTTCCTGACAATTCATTAAAGTGAGATAAAAATGACAGCTTAATTGTAAGAAATTCACCAGAAGATCCTAGTCACAGAAAATTTTACCTCATACTTTAAAAAAGAAAAAAAGAAAAAAGTTTCCCAGTAATAATGAGGAAAATTTTCAGTGCTTACATGTATTTCTACTCCCCAAAAAATCTTCTGGGCTGTAGAAGCTACCAAAAAGAAAAGGATTAATCAGTGGTATAAGCTTTCTGAGTATTTAATTTGAAAGGTCAGCTCTTAGCAGGAAATACACTGTAAAATTACCTATCTGTTCATAATAAAGATCGAACTATGCAGTTATAATCTCTGTGATATCTAAGCAGCTATTGAACCATGTAAATACAAAAAGATGGAAAATAAAAATGTATTTTCTATTGTTCCTTGCTCTTTTATGTTTGTCTAAGCTTCTTCTGTAAGGAGGGAATAAAACCCTTCAATCCCCTCTTCTTTTCTAAGCAAAAGATCAACAAATCTAAGTGAAGCAACAATATCTATCCTAATTCTCCTCTTTTCTTTATGGAAGAGAAAAAGAAGAATAGAGGTAAGGAGTGAAGGGATATCTCATTGTAATGATGCTTCCTTAGCTCTCTGTAAGTCAAATCAAAACCAAATATAAACACAACTTTAAAATCAGTCTTGGTGAAAGTGCAGGAGAAACATTAGTTAAAGTTCTTACAGAAGAATTTTTAAGTAGAAGTGATCTGATTTTCTTCCTTTCCAAGAGCACAGCCCTTCCAAAGGGGGGAAGTTTCCTTATACCTTCACTTCCTGTATAATGTTAAGAGATTGAATAACTATATTTAATGATTTTTGTATATGTAGGGAAAATGTAGGTGGGAACTGCAAGAAGGGATGAACTCAGAGAATCAGAGGAAGCAGTCAACACATTAAATAATATTTTTCATTCATTTTTTTTTCTAAATAAAATTCAGAAGCTTAATAACAGTCTACAGAAAGATAATGAAGTAGTTATGGGAATGCCTTGTGTTAGTGACCTCTTCCCCTTTCATTTGATCCAATGGCAGCAAACCTGTTCTATTTCATATCCATCAAAACAGAACAAGTCCTTCCTAGAGTATGAAGTAAACAGAAGTTCATCATTCTAGGAAAACTCAGATGATCCCTGCTTGTGTCTCTTGGTGATTAGGCACAGGCTATTAGCATAGTGATAGCTCAGACAAGCCCTGCAGTACATCACTTGGAAAAGTGCTCCAGGTGACTAGCAACCTGTCATTCACTTGCTCCTTTCTCTACTCCTGTTAATTTACTACTCCTGCTGTTCTCTTCCCACCTACATTGTCCCTTCTATAATTCATTTACACAACCTATTCAAAAACACTGTCCTCAGAGTTTACCATTATTTCTTTATTCCACAGCCAATAATTGTTTTACATAACAACTTAAAGTTATTTGAACCCCTGCGCTGCCTGCCCTGTCCAGAGATTACCCTTCCAATAAGTTACAATAGGTCACAAAACAAAGTACTCCTTGTTAAAAATTACCAAACACTCTTCATCTATGATGTAAATAACAAAGTAACTTACATGGCTAGAAAGAAAACAAGATGAACCTGTCAAAGTAACTGAGACTAGTATTGCCTTTATATCATTCTTAATAGATGCATTTTTTCCTTCAGCCACCTTAGCCTAAGTGATATGCAGCACTTTCTTTCTGGCAAAGAAAGACAGCTGTAACTACCATAAAACTAGTTCCATAGTTAGAGAAATGCCAAAAATATAATGGGAACTGATGAAAGGATGCTGAGGAAAACATAACAAGAAACAAAGTTGGTAACTGAACACTTACAGTGATGCTGCTTGCTGAGTTGACATATGTTGTCGTCTCTATGTGGAATACACTGTACAATTAAAGCCATTCTCAAGGGTTTTTTACTGGTTTTATTTTTTATTACTTTTTTGTAATCAGTGAAAATTGAAAAGACTTGTAACCTCATAAATCACTGACTGTGATTTTCTCTCACTGCAATATAGCTATGTCAATCTGGTAGAGATAGTGCCTTATGCCATCAATTTATCAGCTTTTCTCTTACTCTTGTGCTGGAACTGAACTAATAAAATTCTGAGAATCATAAGGAAAAGCTATGCTGGTACATTAGAAGTCACATTTTTGTGTTATTATAATTCTAAATCTGAATACGAGGAAAATAGGCTCATAGTTCTTATGGGAAAACAAACAGCTCTATCTTTCCACATCTTTGGAATAAAATAGCAGTATATTGTTTCAGTTCAGATTGTTTAACCAAAGCTCCATTTGAATCTCCATATTTTCTGAAATTACTCCTGAATATCTCGCAATCTTCCTTAGCCTCTGTAAACATCATTAAGTGCATTTCTTCTTCCATGTCCACCATTCATCACAGTAGATAGGTGTAATAATGGTACTCAGAATTACAGATTACAAATATTTTTCTGAATAGTGCAGCAATACGTAATCATAAAAATAATTTTGATGTAAAAATTATGGGACATTTTATTCCATCATTTTAAAGAAATCTTGTAATTGATCTTTTCAATTTTACCTGACTTTCTAGACTTACTGCAATTCACTATCTTTACCTATTTTTAGTTAAATTTCTATATGAACTCCTGACTGCTGCAGCATCCTCTTTTCTGACCCAAAGTTTTATCCTCTGGGTCTGAGACATGCATGTGCTAGTATCCCTTGTTTTTCTTATTGCTTTAATTATGCCACCCATTCCCTCGAGTTTCTCCCTTAACTCATTACATTCATCTCCTTCACAGCCCTGTGGAGTTCTGTTCTTATTTATCTCCCCCCAGCTGTCTTTGCTTTTCTTTCCATGCCAGTCTTGACCAGCCAGTTTGCCAGCAGAGAATATAGGCCTTTTTGGTTTCCCAACTCACTATTTTAACTACAAATTCAGACACAAGTGTTGTGCCACCTCTTTGATTAAGATCACCTTTAAGGTTCATTTCTGCTGTGCTGCCTGTGGGTAATCTCTACCCAATAGTGACATAAAAGCTTAATTGTAACCTTATTCCTAAAAGCAGCTTCCACACTGTTTGTATATTCTTCACAACAAATCTATTTTAATGTGCTGATTGTGAACTCCCCAGGAAATCACCTGCCAGGAGTCTTATCAAGGAGGAGCATACATCACAGGAGGCATTTAATCCATCATCATATGCCCTAAGGGTAACCATTTCTACTCTGGTTTAACAGAATTTTGAGGATATGAAGTGGAAAATGACTACCAAATTACTTACCCTGTCTCACAGAAGTGACTTGGACAATCTCCTCAGGGTGCAACAAAATGGGATGTCCAGTCTCTTGTTAAAACTATTCAGGGAAGTACCTTCTCTATTGCCAGCTCCTTTATATTTTTTTTTTTAGCTTGGGGATTGCCTTTCTCCAGCTTCCTTTATTTATTGCAATTTTGTGCATACTTACAGAGCACATTTTAATAGTAAATAATGTAACTGCAATCTATTCATTCATTCATTATTGATAGGTTTTGTACTTCTGCAGCCTGAGTACATTTTATGAAGAACCAGTGATACATAGTTTCTTCTGGAATATAGTCCATGATCTGTAATTTTTCTCATTATTCATTTCTGAAATCCCACAAAGTCATAATCAGAAGAGAGCTGGACTGTTTTTACTGGAAGATCCATCCAGCTCCAATCCTGTAAACTTATGGGCACCCAGCCTACAGCAGATATCCAAGGCAGAAATACAAGCTAAAACTTGTACTAAAGCAATACTAAAATTTTCAGTTTAGCTATGGAAGTCTATCCATTTCAATCCAAAGCAGATGATTCTTACACTACTTCTTAATACACCTTATCTATCTAACATGAGTATATGGCTTTCCAGTACTTTTAATGACAAAGTTTGTGTTATGCCTCTTAGGGCTGTCTTCCACAGTACAGATTTCCTTTTAATTTTTACATCTCCTTTAGGAACAGATATAATTTTTGCCTGTCTCCTTTCTTGCATCCTTGGATTTTATCTAAATTTATCTCTGTTTCTTACTGTGGTTAATGTGCTAGGTGTTTAGGTAATACCTGCCCCCAAATAGCCATCCCTCCTGCAAATGTATGATGATGAGGTCCCAAGTGTGGGGCATTTCCTTTTATTATTTCCTGCAGAATCTTCCTGTGCTTATTCCTCTCCATCAGCACAAAGGCTGCTCAGATGCAGCAGTCCAAGCACCAGGTGACCTATAAAAGTCTTATGGAAGAACTTTTCTGCTTCACTGGGTTGCTGCAGGGAGCTGGGGAAGCTGCAGATAAGAAGTTCACCTGGGAAAGCCATAGATGCCCTATATGCCAGGAGGAGCCCACAGGGTAATTATGCACTAAACTGGGAATTTCCACCTCTTCCCTCAGTCCTGCTTGATTCCTTTCTACATCATGCTTTATTTCCAGACTTCTTGAGTGGATTGAAGGAAAAATATTTTGCTATTACTCTTACAGAGTGGCAATGCAGTGCTCTTTTATGTCCTTTGTTTTTTGAGTTTGGAAAAGAGATGAAGAGATGATTTCTGCATCTTCCTACTGCCTCTCTCCACTTTCAGATTCTGCTTACTTGAGATTCTCAGCCAAGGAAGGCATTATCTTAAGTGCTGCACTATCAGCAACAGTCACAGACACTTTTTCCAAAAAAATATTTTTTTCCCAAGTGATACTGCAAAAAACCCACAATTCCAGGAGACTGTGGGGAGGGCAGATCTGTAATGAACAGTACAGAGATGCTGAGTTAGCAAACATTGAGGTAAATCAGAATGAGAAGTAATACAATTATGTCACTGCAGAGAACTCCAGAGCAGAGCTGTGCTGGCTGGGCCAGTGCTGCCTCCTGTCATGAACTCTGCCCGGCTATAGCTCACTCAGCTACGTAGATTTGGGAGTCAAAGCTCCCTTGTCTGCATGGCCAGTTTGCACTAGAAAGCTCAAAAATCTCTGTACCTCATTCCACTCTGCACTGCTCATTCCCTCAATACATTCTGAAGAGTTACAGTGATATGTGTGTGCAGTGCAGTGCATGTAAATGGGATGTGTGGCACTTCTTTAGCTGATGTCAAAAGACATAATTACACCAATAAATTACATAGACTAATCAAGACTCCTAGTCAGACAAACCACCACCACCACACTGGTAAAAGGCACTACAAATCAGTAGAAGAAAAGCAGTATTTAAAACCAGATGAGTCTGTGAGACTGACAGCTGACCCAGTTCTGGGGAAATGGTGAGGGAAGAACTCCAGGGAGCCAACCGAGCTTCATCTGCAGCTCTGTACTTGCCTCCTTAAATGTGAGGTGCTCCATCTCCACAGAGCTTCTGAAATTGATCCCTAGAGCCAGACCTGAGTTTGTACCTAACAAAGATTCAAGTTAACAAATACTATGGCTGATTGATATGAATTTCTGAGTTGGTTACATTCCAGCTGAAATACTTTTCGTCTGCCTTAGCTTATACAGCTGGAGAAAACAGGCACAACACAGAACCACAGAATGACCAGAGTTGGATGGGACCTTAGAGACCATCTAGTTTCACACTCCTGCCTTAGGTAGGGACACCTTCCACTAGACTAGGTTGCTCAAGGTCCCATCCAACCAGGCCTTGAACACTTTCAGAAATGGGCCAGCTACAACTTCGCTGGGAAATCTGTGCCACTGTCTTACCACCCCAATAGTAAAAGATTTCTTCCCACTATCCAAGCTAAACCTGTTCTCTCAGTTCAAAACTATTACCCGTTGTCCCATCAGTACATGGCCTTGTCAAAAGCTCATCTCCTGCCCTCTTACAGCCTCTTTAGGTGCTGGAAAGTGCTCTCTGGAACCTTTTCTTCTCCAGGCTGAATAAAACTCAAGTCTCTCAGCCTGTCTTCACAGGACATTTTACCAGGCATCCTGAATACAGACAGATTCCTCAGATAATGTTTGACTAAGTAAATATCCCAGTAAATCTGATTATTTTTTGATATAACTTTCTCCTACACTACTGTACTTTCTTGTGAGGTCATACAGAAAGTTGGACATTATCTAGTAGGCTTTTTATTTCAAGAAATGATACATTTTGCAGATTACAGTGCTGTTATAGGAATGCCAATTATTTTTAAAATCACAAAAGGAGAATGAAAAGATTTGATCTGCTCTAGCTGTAGCACACTGTTATCCATTGATGCTGGGTGATTATTGAAAATCACTTCTCAACAGTGAAGACCAAACTGTGAATGGCAACCAGATTGTGGGGTATTTCAAAAATGTATGTGAAGCTCAGAGAAAGGATAAAACAGAAACTAGTGTTAAAAAGCAGCATAGAGGCTTTTTCAATAATGCATGAGAGTGGGACAGTTTGGCATATTCAAAGACTTCTGCTTTAAAAAAACTAAGTATTCTCTCTGATCCCAAGAGAATCTGCCACAGTATCATTTATTTTCTAGCTAATGGCCAGGTTCACCCAGAAAATGGTTTGCATTCAGCAACACCAAATTAAGCTTCCTGGTGCACCCACCCACCCTGCTGTGCTTTCACAAGCACTCACATACCTGAGCAGCCAGGGGGACTAGGATCTGTTTGGAAAGGAAAAAATAAAACCCAAAAAGCAAATTTGCGTCCCAGTTCACAAGGCTGATTCCCTGTGCAGCTGCACAACAGCAGGGCCAAGTCAAGGGCTGGTGGTGTAAGAGGGATGAAGGGGGAGTCAGTCCTCTGCCACAACAGCCACCAAGCAGCAGCTCTTTTCTACCATGGCTTAAGCTGATTTAGGGGATTGGGAGTGACACCTTCTAGGATTAGTTGATCTGAATGCATGGGCAAGTTCTAATGGTGCTTCTGAGTTACTTGACTGTTTTCAGTCATTTCTGGCAGCAAATCAAGCAGAGAGTGCTGCCTCTCTCTGATTGCAGACTTTTCTGATTACTACTTTTTAGACACAGGCAATACTCTCAGCTGCTGCTGTGTGTTTCCCGCACCATACCTCCCCTGCCTGGGCTGACTGTAATAACGTATATTTTTGGCTGAAAGTGTGATTCTCTGTAATCTCTCTTTCTGAGTGGAGGCAATGTGAGGCCCTTCCTAACCTAGAATTTCATTTATGGTTTGGGTGACTGTAGGTGAGAGGGACAGAGGGGGGCACACACTGGCCTTTAATCCAGCCTGTAATGACTATTATCAGTTCTGCTGACCCAGGGTGTGATGGGAATTCCCTCCAAGGTTAGTTGCTTTATTGCAGCTGAGAAAAATACATCTCACTGCATGGTGTCAACCTACAAGCACCAAGGTTCAACCTACAAGCACCAAGCAGTCGCACTGAGGCACCTCAGGAGCTGCTGATGGTCACCAGTTCCCACCTTGCTGGCTGTGCTGGGGACAGCTGTGCAGGTAGAGCAGACCCCAGCAGCAAAGGAAGAAAGGCTGAATCTGCTGCTGGCACCAGCATCCCCCTAAAAATAACTGCACTCCTAACCCAGCTCATTTGAACAGTGGAATGACAGGACACATGGGTCCCGTAATCTTCCCTCATTCCCACCCTCCTTCTTCCTCCCAGAGCATTCAGTGTGTCCTGTAACTCTTGTCCCTGTTAAAATCTGGCAGTCATTGTCAGTGATCTAAACACAGGGTTAATCTCAATTGAATACAGATCAAAATGAATTTAAAGTTAGAAGTGTGTTATTCCTCTTGGATAATAGTTAGATTTTCTACTGCAACTGGCCTTTTCCCCTCAGATGAAATGTCTTTGATCTTAACATTAAAAAACTTTAATTCTAGGGATCCTGAAAATATAGTTGCTCATAAAAGTTATTTTAACACTGCATAAAGTTTAGAAGGTAAACTATTTCTTGTTGTTAGTAATAAAGTTACAAGTAAAGAGCTAGCATAAAATATTCTGAATAATGCACTGAATCTACTTGAAGAGCTGGAATGCAAGCTAAGAAGGGATGTGGTTGAATCTGGTTTTGTGAGGTTTTATTCACAGGACTTTGTTTAAAAGAATCCAGGAGAGGCCATCAGTTATCTGTGACTGGCAGGGCAGTACTGTAGCTTACTGTAGTTCTAAGAAAAATAAGTTTCATTTTGCTACTGAACATGAAACTGTAAACATGGCAGAGAGATGTAGAATGCCATAGGTGATTCAGTCAAAATTAGGTTTACTGGCAAAATCTAAAGCAGTAAATGTTATACTCACTCTCCAGGAATGCCACAGTATCATAGACTCGGAGAACATGAATAACTATAATTTGTTTCTCAAAGAGATTTTATCTCTCTTAGAAACCAAAGCAAGAAACCCACTCACGTTACTGTATGTCACTATCAGAACTTTCTAAATCATTGAGAAAAGGAAGGCAGCACTATAAAGTAATGGTGACTGTTTTGAAAAGTGAAAGTCAAATAAAGATCATCTTATTGTTCTGCTGGCATGATGGCAAACCAGCAGAAAGGCAAAGATAACTTGCCTGAAAAGCCTGAGACTTCAAAGAATGTAAATGAATCTCTTAAACACAAAATACAATAAATTACTATAGTATAAAATAAAATACTGCATGTGAAAAATGTATAGATATGTAATAAAATATTTATTAAACTGGTGACTAAGAACGCAATGAGAAGAATTCCTTATCCTTCTTGTCAGTAACCAAAGTTGTGGAGAATCACAAATCACTCTTAAGGGTGGATCTGACTGACTTTTCAGAGAGATAGTTCCAAAGGGACCTTATCACATCTGCAAATGGAGAGCTCAGAGTGAACAAAAGCATCTGGGCAAAATGTTCCTCTTATTACTTTAACACTGTTATAATTTAGTCTTAATCTCTGCAGTAAATGCATGATTCTAGGAGTTACCTTAGGAGGATGCACTTGCATTAAACAGTGCTAAGCCCTAGTATACCTTAAGAGACTTCAGTAAGAAAAAATCTACAGAACAGCCCAAAGTTTAGTCCGAAAGTTGGTGCAGGAGAAAGAGCTGGAGCACATCAGAGTCTGTTCTACACTATTCAAGTTTTTACTAAATACTTCAATACTTGCTTTTCAGAAGTTCCAAGCAAAGAGTGACTTCAAAGTGAAGATGGTTGCAAAACACAATCAATATCAGGTACACCTACCCAAAAGGTTGGTTTGTGCCCTGTTACATATTTGGATCTTGGTCCCTGACTGAGGTCAAACACTACATCCAGGCTACTGCATTGGCTCCCTTTCAAATGAGCCCACTTGATACCTTCAAAATTATATTTCTGAGAACTGCTTATTGCACTGAAAAATCACATGAACTTAAGGTCAGAAAATGCCAGCAGCAGGCATAGAAAGAGCACAAAGCTTTGCACAAAGCCTTAGCTCTGCCAGAAATATGTGACAGAAGCAAGAAAAAGAGGTTGGTGCAGAGGGAAAGAATAAACATCTAGCCATACATTTAACTTGTATTTTTTTCTCTTACAACATAAGTTTCCAGGCTTACAAATTAAGCTTGAGAAATGCAAAAAAAAAAAAAAAAAAAGGGCACATAAATAGAAGTTGCTAGATACTCTAGGTTTGATACTGCAAACTGTTTTATACCTGCAGACCTTATCGAAGTGTTGAGAAACAAGGTTTTTCACAATGAAGGGAGCCAGTATCTGACAAGATCAGACTGTTGGCACTGCCTCCAAGGTGCATACACTTCCAGAGCAAGAAGTAATCTCTCTTATTTCTCCCAGCTTCCATTTTGTTTAAGAACTAGGCAGGTTCAAAAAAAAGCCTTATTTGTTTCCATAGTAGTATATAAAAATGAGGCAAATGAATAATGAAACTGCTCACCCATCTCTGCAGGGTTGTGATGGATAGCACATATCCATTTAGGAGATGGGAGGTGTCGAAGAAACAGACACCAGGAAAAACACGATAAAAAGATCGATCACCTTTGAAATACACCTGCTAGTTTTGCCCACAGATAAAGTAGAAAAATAAAGACTCTTTCGCCCTTGTCTGCAAAAACACTGAGACACCAGGAATATTGAAACATTTCAGGTAGTTCTCCCAGCTGCCACACTGGAACAGACAGAAATGGGCTGCTGCAATAGAGTTCACACGAATGGAATGAGTGTGCACTTAGAGCTCTGCCATCCCTGGTCTGGGTTTCTTGCTCTGCAGAGAAGCAGGTCTTATGGACTTCAATGGAGATTAGTCAGCCTCTTGTATTATTCTTCAACAAACAGACTTTTTCCCCAAATTCTTCCACAATTAAGACCAGGTTTTCAAGAGTCTGCATCACCCAGAAACCCTTGATGTATGGTTGGGTCGAAAGCCACAGAAGAGAAGCTGATGCTGTGTTTACAGGATCCAGTTGCAGGTCCTGATTTCATTTGAACACCAGGCCAATACATACATATTGTAAAATAAATTACACATCCCATGAAGAGGACACTATAAAGTTGGTATATCAAATCAATTCTATTAAAATCCCATTAGTTCTTGGGATGGTTCATTACATAGGTATGTTTTTATCTACCATGAGCATGACTATTTATTACTTCTTCAAAGCATACTTCACAGTGGGACTTCTAGTACTGATTTCAGTGTGTTCATGATGCAGCCCAAGGTCTCTAAGAAACCAAGAATAAAACCTTAAAGTTTGTTTTTCTGTTTAAGTTAACAGTCTGTGTCAACGAAGAGGCAGCATTTTGATTGTAGGTAAAAGAACGCAGTTAGAAACATTTTCTTTCTCTTACTTCAGCTAAAGATTTTCTGAGATATAATAATCCATCTCCTCACTCCAGTGAAATGCTATTTTGATAGAATTAATTTTAAATGAGCTCACAGCCTTTCATAGTTCAGTGCACTATTACATCCACCCAACACAAACAGAAGATGACGCCTCTCATACATGCGGTCGGTCGTAGGGATGCTGGAGCCAGGGAAACGCAGGAAGCAGAGCTGAGACACAGTGTGGGATTTGTCCATCTTATTTTACACACAGAGGCACAAAAGCACATTCCAGTTAAATGCTGAAGTTCTACATAAGGATATAAACCTGCAGGAATGAGATACATTCTATATAACTAAGGATCTTTTGTTCTTTTCATCTTAGAGCACAGAAGAATTGAAGAACTGCCTCATATTGTTAGCCAAGAATGTTCTTAAGAGCTAGCAGTGGGCCAACACAGCCAAAATCATCTGACATATATGCAGGTGGTCTCTTTTTCTGACTAGCAATAAAGAGAATCAAGACAATATTTAAGGTTTGGGCTTCTTTAAAAAAAAGCTTAATTCATTACAAAAAAAAGTAAAAACCATTATATGAAAAAACTATTCCAAAATACATCATTTTTTTCATATATTTTCAAATATTTCTTCATAATTTAACTTTATACAATTCAATGTAAGATTTTTTTAAGAGTATTATTTAAATCAATTCCAATTCTCTGTGCAAGCCACAGGCTGGAAATGACAGAATGAGGACAAAATAATTTTAAAATATTTTTACAAAAATATTTGGAGGAAAGTTAGTAGTGGATCCTATATGCAGTCATATTTTTCTTCAATTTGACTTCCCTCCCTAGCCTCAGGGAAGGCAACAGCTGAGAAGGAGGGCTGCATCTCAGTCAGAAGGCTCTTCAGTCATAGAGCTAAGATTGAAATACTGCAGTGTTCTGTACAATAACTATGTTGGAGATGTTAGTTGGTAAATCTTCTACAAGCCCTTATTAACTCCTTATGTGAATTTCAACATTTTGCCTGATAAGCATCTATAAATCAGCTCCCAAATTCCCATCTCTAGTCATGTAACAAGGTTATTTAATAGATTACTATGCTCAGTATACATACCAACTACTCAGAAGGAGGATTAAATCAGCTAACTTGATATCCAGCCTTAACTTAATGCGCTATTTACTTGCAACACCTTTCTCTGCTGCTTTAAAACGTTTTACCACTCTTGGGAAAGCTTGGTTTGGTAGACAACTCATTTATATTTTGATATCTAAAAGTGAGCACTCTCATTTAAATTCAAGGCCCAGGTTTTCTCTGTGGTAATAGAAAGACAGGCTCGTTCAGTGGTAAGTGGTTCTGGTGGTATAGGTTTAACCATTCTCTGGAAGCAGTTTTCCCTTTGCACTAGCTTTTGAGGGAATCATAATTGTGGAACAAGTGCTCCTAAGATTGAAGGCAAAAGTCAGTTCAGCTGAATCTGGGTCATTGGCTCCATAATCGAGTACAAACTCCCTGTAATTATTTACCACCTTTCAGAAAGAGAACCATTAGGACCAAGATTTACAGTCAGCTGCGTGGGAGAGAAGATCAAATGCCTTTAGGTGGGAGAGAAGGCAGGGCACGCTCTCTAGTTGTATGAATTTTGAAAAACTGAAATTTCTAGTCAAAGAAAGAGAAACATAAAGAGGGAAGATCCCCAAAATAATTGGTGAATAGGATACTCAGTCTGAGTGGTTCAGATCAGTGTTTACAACTTGCTTGGTATGATTTGAACCAACTAAAAATAAGTTTCTACCTTAATGCCACAGGTTTTTCTTGTCATCTTGGACTTGCATCATTTTTTCCTTTTCTAATAGGTGTATTTAATTTAAAAAAAAACTTTTCCAAATCGCTATAGTCCTGACAAATTCTCATGAGGATATTCCTATACCTGCTCTATGTGAGCTAATCCAAGCCAGAGCCTCACACTGATCTATGAGCTGTTCCACACCAAAAATCAAATAATCAGATATACACTTAAACTCTTTAAGGAGGGATGACAGGGACATTTCTCTGCAGAGCAGCACACAACTGTATGGATTCCCTGCAGGCTTTTCCACTCCCTTCCTGTTCTGAGCTAAATGCTATTAACACTGTCTCATGCTAAATAAATAAAAGCTTTTGCACTTTACACATAAAGGATGTCCTAGCCTGAAGCATCTTTCACAATTTAGACATTGGACTCTAAGTAAATAACTCTACATCAGGACACATCTCAAAGATGAGCCAAAGGAGTATTTCCCATGGACTTGTACAAAGCCTAAACCTGCTGCAGTCTCACATTTGAAAATTGCCCAGCAATGCACATGCACATCTGACTGGTGGGAGGATTATCATACAAACAATCCCAAGTACATGGGTGATGGAAATTCCTTTAATATCCATGAAAGATATGCACAGTGATTTTCAAACAGTCACTTTTAGTTGTATGTTTGAGTAGTTACCGTTATGAGTATATGGAAGGAAAATCATTTGTGGCTGCTAGGAAAGTAGCCTCCCAAATAAATAGGTAACATGCTGCCTTTATTTTCCTGCTCTGACCACAGAGACATTTAAGCAAAGCTTTCCATCTTCATCCTTTTCTGAATGAAATCCCTATGCTTTTGGTGCTTCAACAAAATAAAAATGTTTAATTAAATGTATTGACCTCTTTCATACTTTCAACAAAGAAAATGAACAAACAGTGTGATTTTTAAAAGTGTAAAGGCATAATTTCAATTTCTTTTGACCTTTGGAAAAATATCAAAGCCTTCCTTATATTAATCTGTATAATTATATTACAAATGACAAAACAAAGTACCTGGTCTTGTGATTTCCAGAATTGCATGCTTTGCAAAAACATTTTAGTGGGAAACTGCAAAATTTCATATCTTCATTTGATTGACACACAAGTGTCGGAGCTCCCCTGGAGCAGGAGTTCTGGATACCACTGAGCTGAACTGAGCAGTGCCACCCTCCTGCTAGGGCAGAGTCAGCACTCTGTGGGCTCCACGATAGAACTCAGTGCACATAAATCTTTTTGACCTGCAGTATAGCCAAGGGGCTCTGCCCAGTCATTCCTACTAGCTCTGGCAGCTATGGGATGTACTTTTAAATTGCTGTTAAAAATTACACAGCATACACTATAATACGGAATAATGAGGGAGCAAAAAAATCTTTCCAAGAATGGGTGTTGCTGTGTGTGCTTTTCCTTGCCATCATGGAAGAGAACTGAAAATCACAGCATCCATTTCAATGAACAGATACCTAGAACTTTGGAGTTCCTCCTCACATTGCAATATAAAAACTTTCAGAGGTCTCAGTTAGGAATCCCACTAGAAACTGCATATATTGAATAGAAGATATATACAAAAATAAAAAGGTTGTCAGAATACTTTCAAAGCAGAAAATCAGTAGTTTGAAAATCCAGAAATAACTGAAATTCTCACTCCATAAATCTTGAATTAGGTTCGATCATGGTGAATTGCATTGCCTTCTGGCACTAAGCCCTGCTAATTACTTCAATCTTCACTCAGGGAGTGGTGAGATTTAATATTACTATCAAAGTACATCCAGTCAATCCTGCATCAGCCATACAGAAGCCACAACTCAATTAGACACTGAAACTAAGCTCTTTGTTCCTTTTTATACTGCTGGAGTCCTTGTCAACTTAAATTACATGTGAATCAAGACAAAGTCTTAAAGACATAGCTGCTGATGAAAACTTTTCTGCATGAGGGGGATTAATCACAGATAGCAATTAACATTCCAAGAATTAAGTGCAATCATAAAATTATACAAATGCTAATAAACAAACTCTATTACTTATTTTCTTTCTGCTACAAAAATTAATCAAAGGTCACAACACTACAGCTGACAGGATTCCTGTGATTACAACTCCACTATGCAGTTAATTTACCCTTTTCCTACAAACTCCCATATGGCCCTTAAGAAAGGACAATGTAAAATGATTTTTTTAACATCAGAGTAATACTCAAGAGCTGAACTCTACAAAATCTACATGAAACGAGATTGATCATTAAAGTGAAATCTCAAATTCTTTAGTATTTTTTTACTTAAAATACAAAAAAATCCCAAAACCAAACAACAACACCAACAAAAAACCAATCTCATCTTTCAAAATCACAGGATGGGTCAGGTTGGAAGGGATGACAATGGGTCATCTGGTTCAAACTCTCTGCTTAAGTCGAGCCATCCTAGAGCACATGGCATGGGATTTTGAGTATTTCCAGTGAGGGATATTCCACAGCCTCCCTCGGCGGAGAGGTACTTAACACTTAATGCAATCAGCTCTTGGTCACAGCTACATCTATTACATGTATTAGAAGTGAGTGGAGATGTACCCAGTACAATTTCAGTCTTCTGCCTTTATGACCTGTGAAGTGCAATGTGAAAATACCTAAGCCATTTCCAAGGAAGTGAGCTCAGTCCTTGACCTGTACAGGCAGCTCAGGTAGGATGCCACATAAAAAATGTGAAATAGCTTCCAGAGCCAAGCTGGTTATCTCTGTGCAGCACTGACCTGCACCTTCGCACCATCTGGGCTGTCTGCTCAGGTCAGTGCTAGCTCAGAGCTCTCTGTGCCCAGCCAGGTCACAGACCTATCTTTTCTCCATTACCTCCTCCTGGCTGGCTCTGATAGCCTGTTCTGTCAATGTTCTGCATGAGCTATGGTTTTGCTTTCTTCCAGGTGATTCTGTCCTCCCATTTGGACACCGAGCACTTCTTTCTTCCATTAATCTTAAATTAGGTTGTAAGTGGGATACAGTGTCCCTGTGAAACTCACTGAGTAGCATTCCTACTGTGGTGGCACCTGGAGCACACTAGGGAGAGACAATAAAGAAGTAGTTCCTGGTAGAGGGAGCCCATGCTGTGGTATCAGACAAATTATATAGAATTTACTCCTGGCTGAGGGCTTAATAGCATTTCAAATCTTTTTTAGAAACCACTTATAAAGCTTCTGGGCATGCCACTGTCCTAATACAGCCAAACACTGATTCACCAGCAGCTTACAAATGTACAGCAGCATACACATAAGCATACAGGCATGCCCTAACACCCACATTGACATCCCTTCCCTGCAATCTGGTGATAGAGTGAATGAGAAAAGCAACCAGTTGAGGGTGGAAAATGTATCCAGTTAATGACAGGGGAGAATGGTTTTTTCTTCCTGAAACGACTGTCTACATTGAAAGGCTCTCTGACATGGTCTCGACATTTCTCTGCACTTGTAATGCCTGAAGCAAGATACAGATTGAAAATCTCTATTTTTATCTTTCAAAGGATCTGGGTACCCATCTTCATTTGCTAACCTGAGGAGATTCAACCCTTGCACTTTTCTCTTCCTGAAGATCCTACTTATTAATGAAAAATCCTTCAGTTACTTCCCTTATTGATAGGACTATAAGACAGTTGCACTTGGCAACCAGGCTAGCAGAGACGGAGGAAAATTGCCTTCTTTTAGAAGGGCAAAAGGAGATGCTCCTGAGGCTGTGGCCGAGTGAATAAAATCCTGAATTTTGGGTGGTATGATTTCCCTATCAAATGCTGGATAATGAACAAAAGAAATGCAAAAATAAAAGAGAGAAATGGGAGAATGCCAATTATACTCTGGGCTGCATCAAAAAGAGTGCGACCAGCAAGTCAAGGGAAGGGATTCTCCCTCTCTACTCCCCTCTCATGACACTCCACCTAGATTACAGCATCCAGCTTTGGGGTCCTTATCACAAGAAAGACATGGACCTGTTAGGATTGGGTCCAGAGGAGGCCATGAAGATTGAAAGATGCTTCATAGGAACATCTCTCCTATGGAGATACAGTGAGAGAATTGGGATTGTTCAGTCTGGAGAAGAGAAAGCTCAAGTGAGACCTTAGAGTGGCATTTTAATACTTAATGGGGGCTCATAATAAGATGGGGACAAACATTTTAACATGGCCTGTTGCAAGAGGACAAGAGGTAATAATTTTAAACTAAAAGAGAGTAATTTTAGAAAAGTTATAAAGAATACATTTCTTATGATGAGGCTGGTGAAACACTGTAATAAGTTGTCCAGTGTTAGATGCCCCATCCCTGAAAACATGCTTTCCATGGATTGGTATCATGATGTGCCATCCTGTGGAACTGCGAGTTCAGTGTTTAAGCCCCTGTCCTAGTCAGTAACAGACCAAAGAGCAGTTCAAAAGACCAGCCACTGGGTTTCTGACTGTCCCCCCAAGCAGATGTCTACTGCCATCTGAGATGCCCTAACGTCACTTGATTTGTAGGGGCCACACAGGTCTCTCATAAGATTTACAAGAGATATTCCAGCCTTGTGCAGGTCACAAGCAGGCCAGAACACCTCGGATTATACCAAGCAGTCATGGCTAAGCACCTGAGTGTTTGCTCTTCAGAGGTGAAAAGCATGGTCAGTACTTACAAGGTCTCCATCAACAAGAGGAGTTTAGGCACCTACAGTGCACGGCATCCTATAACTGATAAATGTCCTCAATGCTTGTGGACACAATAGATGAATCCAGGCATTCCTTTGGAACTGAAACCTACTGTGACACATTTTAATTGCTGCAGGACAAGAAGAAATCTCAACAGCCTAGAGGCACATGATTATAGTGTTTCCCAGACTGAATTTCTAGGTCCAGCCACGGTAACTCTTTCATAACACAGAGTGGGTCAATATTACCAGCCAGGAACCATCTATCAAAGTAACCTTACTGCCTAACAAGCAGCTACCAGACACTGAATCATGGTCGCTGCAATCAGTGACATTTCCACACTGCTTCAGCACTGCTGTTGAAACTAGAGACTTGCCTTACCTAACTCTGAGAAAACAGACCTGAAGGTTTTTGTATGATGTCCTTCTCATTTTAAAATACAGTCTGGACAAACAAATTCAAGATATTAACTCTGGAATTAAACCACTGAATGGCAATTCTTGTATATCAAGCAGGTAAAATAATAACAGATCTAAAAGTCTTTTGGAGGCAGAAAAATTAGGATTTCCTACAGTATATTCAAAAATGTTTACAAGTCCAATGCAGAATTCTGAAGAATTATGAACAGCTAAGCATTGACTTTTAGCCTTGCTACCTTCCTGTATCCAAGTGGAATCAAAGGGTCTCACCAACACAAAGTCATGGGGCAAGAAAACAGGACACAAAACTTGTAAAATGCATCCTTCATGCAGGAAGCCTTTATCCCACCCACATATCATCTGGGAAGCTCCAGCAGATGGAAAAAGGCAGAGGTTTGAATGAACAGCAGTGCCTTAGAAGTGGGAAGCTACTTACATAAAAATAGAACTCTGTCCTATGCAGCACACTGTGAGGATGTGCAAATTCTGCTGCTGCTGCTGTAATTCTGAAGCTGCTGAAGCTCATTCTCAAATATACATTCACAAGCATCTTTATAGCCTCTAAGCAAGAAAGGGAGCAGCTAGAACCAGTAGATTGTAAATAATCTGAAGATAATTAATTTTTATTAACATGTAAATTAGCAAGTTGCTATCTATGTACATAATTTATTACGCACATACATATATGGAAAATTGCATTTGGAGTTTCAAGGCTGAGTCTAAGTAGCATGTTTCCTAGTAGAACATCTAATTTTTTCACATGGTTGCTGAAAGGGGCCATGAAGCATGCAAAGCAGGCACTTAATAAGGATCTAAGTCATTATTTCAGCTCTGAGTACTTAATTTATAAGTCCTAGTTGGCAAATTGTTCTTCCAGAATGCTTCTCCTATTTAAAACAGTATTTATCCCAACATAAGGCATACTGTAATGTCTCCTAGTAAGAGTGCTGGGACTCAACACACCTTTATTTAGCACCTTAACTGGGAGACTGCTCTACTGTCCTGGTAATTTTTGGAAAGAGGAAGAACTTCCACAGGTTGTTTCTCTCCCTTTTACTTATCTGAGGGATCTCTGCTCCTAACTTGACTTCAGTTCAGTGACCAAAGTCAACAAGGAGAAACCCAGATATATGTCTTCTGGGAACAAGCTATATTTGGAAAAATATTTATTGCTCCAGGAAGGCCTTTTAATCATAATGGAAATCAAGTCAGTTTCAATTTATCAACAGATGTGTTTGATATTCAGTTTTAGTATTTTATAGTAGAAATGCCTCAGGCATATACCTGTCCTCACAACTCTAGCCAAGTGCCACAGATATTCCTGCATTCACATATGCAGGGAGAAATTTCTATTATTTACCCCCTATTCTAGTCTTCTTTCTTATATTCTCCAGTTTTAGATATGATAATGAGTCACACAAGAAAGAAGAAGCTAGAAAGATGTGTTATCAAACTGAAAGCATGTCATTGAATTCACTGGCTGTATTTTTTTAACATAGAATTGATGTTAAAAATATTCTGCCTAGAGAATGAGAAGTTTGGACTTTAAAAATGTTGCCCTACTGACAACAAAATAAGTAGCTGCATACTGTTCACAAAAGTATGTGTATAAAGGGACTAGAAAGACTTTGTTATTTACTTACTTTAATTTGTAAGTATTGTTGTTGTACCTGACATCTTGTGTAAAAATGAAAGTGGGTTCATCTCAGAGCTCTTGTCTCCTCTTCTGCAGTAGGCTATTGCACCATAAGGAAGCAACTGTTCAGGCTTTTACTAGCTAAACCAGCAATATAAATTAGAAATAAAACTTTAGTTTTATGGTCATTTTCTTCCAATGGTGCTAACAGTGTGCTGTTGTGCTTAAAAAGAAATCATCATCTTGGACAAAGATCACATGGGTTGCCCTCCCTCAGAAAGGTACAGAAAGAGATGTGGGAGAAAGAATGAAACTGAATTCATGGTGAAATAGGGGTACACGTATCTGAAAGGATTCCTCCTGCTGACAGTACTAATGATACCATTTCCAAGGACTGAAGTGCTGCTGTCTTTTCATACTCAGCTGCTGTGAAGGGGAGATTGGACTAGATAATGCTCTGAACCATATCTGAGAACTATCACTTTTATCCCAAAGAAGGTGAAAAGAGGATAAGAGGAGAAAGGAGAAAAAGAGTATCTTGCAGTAAAGGAGATAAGGGAAACAATAACCAGATTTCTACAGTTTTTTTCCTAAAGAAAAAAAAAACACACAGAGCTTCCCCAAGAAGTACTTGGAGATAGATCATATTTAGATATTGACTACAACTTCCTAAGGATAGTCATGACTATGTTTAAATTGAGCTGTGACCTTTTATTGAAAATTCAGATTTCTGAGTGGTTTCAAGTTCTTCAACACCTCCGAAAAATAATTTAACAAAAGGTTAAAAAGAGACCCTTTTGACTTTGCATGGAAATAGAGAGCAGGAGCCGGCATCAGCCCTACACAGGGGGACTGGCAGCCACAGAGCTCAGACTGTGCATCAATGTGTGAGCCTTTTCCCACCAGCAGAGCAAGCTGCCTGCTTGGATTTGCAATGGGAAGGAGGAGGAATGTAGAGGAATAGTCAGGAGAAGCCGAGAGATGGTTTAACAAATTGCTCCTCAGTTCCCATCAGCCTGTGTTTCCTTATGACTCACTAGAATTCCACCCCCTCAGCAGCATATGGGAAGAAACTTAGGTTGATCCAAGAGGATTAGATATTCTTTTGACTTCAGCTCCAAATGATTTCAAGACCCCAATACCTGGACTCACATAAACCTGGTTTTAAGTATAGAAGTGAAAGATACTAACTGATTTTTGGATAAAAACAGAACAGATCAGAGAGCGGGAAACTGGTCACCCAAGGTTTTACCAAGGTTTATGACTGACAGAATAGCAAAAAAGCCCATGCAGTGTCTACAATGAAAATGTGCTTTTGAAGATCTAGATCACACTGTGTCAGCAGGTATTTTGGGTAAAGGGCATCAGGACTTTAGTGGACTGGACAGTTGGATGATCTCTGCATACACAGTGCAGATGTATACACAGCACAGAGCATTTGTAAGAAAGGCAAGACAAGCTTCATGTAATTTAAGAAAAAAATTAATGCATACAGGGGCACATTCAATTCACACATTTGTGGTCTCATTCTGTTCTCAATTTTGAGGGTTCAGCAAACTAGCACCATCTGAGACAGGGAGAGCAGACTTGGCATTGGGAAAGTGCCACTAATACAAACAGAAATGGTGAACCCAAATGTGAGGAGCTGTTGCAATATTAGTGGCATACGGCAGGCACACATGAGACCAGCCCTGTATTTTCTTTTCAGCTATGATTTGTCACCAGCCAGCCTGGCACAGCTGCAGTACAGATGTGCTGTATGCCATGCTGATGGCACACACTTCCCCCACTCTGTAAAATACTCTATTCTCTGTCACTCAGCTCAGATTCTAGTAAGATAAATGTCTAGGTAGAGGGGACAGATGCTATTATTGCCCTGGTCGATGGAAAATAGAGTTGAAATTGTCCATCTTCCCTGGTGGCAGCACCTGACCTCTCCACCAGTGCATGGACACAAGCTGGCCACCAGGCTGTGAATACCTCCTGGATTAATTGCAGCAGAAATGCTTTAGTGCCTAGCAATAAAATTAAAACATGTCTTTCTCTGCTGCATCCCTTCAGAAAAAAAAAAAAAAAAGAAAGAGGTTTTATTACATGTGATGGTGATAGAACAAGCTATTCAGTAAATAATTTGTTAATCATTTTGCATTCAGTTTACAAAGAGAAATTTCACCTTCTGGGCTGTGCACACAATGCTCAATTTAACTGCTTGTTGGGCACTTGCTATTCACAGCATGTAGCTGCTTGCACAAGGCACAGAGTGTTCTTCCCCATTGCCCTGCAAGATTTCTGGAGCATTTTGGACAGATTTTGTAGATTTTGCTTTGACTACAAAAATGTCTTTATTTAGATTGACCTTATGCATACTACTGTCCATAGCTGACAGAATGTCCACATGCAAACATGAGTATTCATATGAATACCAAAACAGTGTGGACAAAACCCCTCCTGCCTTACAAATATCAATGAAGCAAATAAAATTCCATCAGGAAGCTGTTCATAGTCTGAATGAGCAGTGTTTGAGACATGCATTATTCAAGCTGTTCTCTCTTAGACAGGATAGTTCACCCTTTTCAATACTCTCTTCCCAGATGCTAAATTCATCAGGCCATAAATAGTCAGTTGTAAAAAAAAAATAAACTGGACCATCCAAATATAACCCCAACACTGCATGTCTTCTGTGCCAGTGTAGTTGCAGGTGATGGACCTAAGCATGTGGTGTTGCATGGATGAAATAGAAGGCATTCAACATATGTCTGCATCTTCCTACATGCAGAAAAATATTTCAAAAGAATCAGAGAATCATCACATGGACTGGTTTTGGCTGCCAGGGGAATATGTGTCATTTTGTGTAACTTATTAAGACTCAAAATATTACTTGGGGACTAACGACTGCAAAATTATTCTTTCAGCACAAAATTTGGAACAAGATAGATGTATAATTGACTTGAAACTGTAAATACTCTCATCATCTTTTAACATGAAACCGAGAAAACAGAGTCTTCTTGAAATTCAGTAAGACTTTGGGCTCTACATGTTTACAGATGGTGCTCCAGATAATTCTACTGATACAGGAGATATTCACAAACATTAACTTGAGCCCAGGGAAACAAGCCATTGGAGTGCTGCCTACAGAAACATGCATTTTCCTGCTGCTGATGGAGGGAGCCTGGGGATATTATATTTAATAGATAACCAACCTCCACTGTGCCATTCAAGACATTGGCCCTGGTTCACTCTTGCCATTCAGATGTAATTCCATAATGAAACAACGATAACCAAAAAGGGTCTGTAACACTCCTTTGCAATGGCAAAATGAAACAGATGCACATCCTCTGCCAGGTGCTTGTTGGACCCTGTTGGAAGGGGTCCAAATAATTAGCTGCTCACCAGATGGGTAGCAAAGCACAAACAATCTAATGTGTCTTTTGGGTACAGACAACTCTGACTTTCAGTGATGTAATAACATTAACATGTGACAGCATTTAAGTTGTCAGCAATTTGAGAACTTAATTTTGTAGTTTTTATTCTGCAATGGTTTTATTTTCATTAACCAAACACTTACAGAAAGGAGACCAAAAATAGGGCTGGCAGAGGGGGAATCTTGGCTTCCCAGTGGGACATTGAGACTTTGCTTCATTGCCAGTAAAGGATCTGAGACACTACACAACAAACTGTAAAACATCATTAGCATGTATGAAAGCTATTTTTATCAGTTTAAGTAATTTGTAAGATTTTCAACGTCTGTGACAAATCAAAAAAAACAAGACTGGAAAATTTTATCCTCCACTCCCCAAAAAATGTGAAATATGCAGCACACCAGACATGGCAATGGGTTTATCGTCTTTGCAAGGAATCACTGAAATAACCTTCAAAACTCACTTCTGAGCTACACTGGCACCCAAAGCAAGACCTGACTGAGAAAACTGAAGCTTTCCAGAGAGGAATTACTTCTGGGAGCTTCTTTATCAGCCTCAGGCCTCCCATATTTGCTAGGAGGAAGAATTGGGAAGGTTTTTGGTCCAGTGTAAAGATGTACTTGAGATGAGCAAATGCAGCCTCGTAGCTGCTTTTCTTAAATAAATAATGTGAAGACTTTTGCCAGCTTTTTGCCATGTAAATTCATGTGGAAGTGGCATATATTTTACTTAGAGCAAAAGTTGTTGAGTCTTGAACTTCATGATTCACCTGAGCAACATTGACAAGTCTTGTAATTTCCTCATGGTTTCAGGTGTTTTCTCCCAGAACCCCAGACTTCTGAATCATGGATTATATGTGAATTTCAACTTCCCTCTTAATGAATAAATAAAAACAATTTTCCAGCTTTTTTGGTAATATACACAAATATTTGGAAAACACAAATGTGGCAGCCCAAAAGGCTTCAAAACTAGAAGACAAACAAGGAATATATCAAATCATAAAAGGCATAAAGAATATTAAATCATAGCATTATTCCTGGAACCTAACACTTAATTTCTGTGGAACTGCTACTAGCAAAACTGTCTGTGAAAAATCAAAATCCCACCCAGATTAATCCCACTGCCTGCTCTCCCCAGTCCTCTCTGCAGTTTTAAGTCTTTGGCATTTGCTGGCCCAACTGAATTCTCCATTTGAATGGGCCCTTTTTTCATCATGGAAATAGTTGTTGCTCCACAGTAGATTGTGGGGACAAAGACTCAGAAAAGACCTTGATTAATTTTATTTCACTAAGATTTCCTTTGTAATAAACCAGCAAAATATTTACAGGAAAGGTCAGTACTAAGCACAACCAGATTTGTTCTTTATTTTCTCAGCTCTGCTCCAGGCCCATCAAAGCTTTTGATCTCATGCCATGAGTTTTGAATAAGACCCTCTAAAGAATCACATTCATAAATATTTGTCTATTAAAATAGAAAATCTTTAATATTTACCAAACAGGTTTTTATAATTTATTCTTTTTTTTTTTTTGTTAATAAACCAACAATGTTTAAATCTCTCCAAAGAGAGAAAGAAAATATAGAGGTCCATTCTATTTAAAGAAAAACAAAATTTAAAAAATGAAGAAGGACTAATAAATTAAATATACGCCTAAAACTTCTGTAAATAAAGCAAACAAATCTGTATCAAAATAACATATGGATCCATATATTGGGATAGTTAATTTTGGCTAGAATTTCTTGTCGATTTAATTTTTAAAATATAAATTCCTTTTAAAATAGTTATTTATATCTATTTATCCAAGAATTTCACTTTAGCATCACCCATGAAAAGGGATGATAAGGGTTCACATAAAATAAGATCACTTATAACAAATTTCCCCTGAAGCCTAAAGTGTGCCCTACTGGACATTTTCTATCTGCTGCTTTCCAGATCTTGGCTTAACCACTTACTACAGTCCTATTGTTTATCACATGACTGTGGATTAATATTAAGCAGACATTGGGTATTAATACGAAATCGTGGGTATGTGTGTATAAAATACACATACAGGCAAATCATAGGAGTCTTGCATTTTCAATTGCAGAAGAATTTAAAAAGTATGCAGTTGAAGAGTCTACAGAAATTAATTTCAAATGACACAAAAATAAGTCCCAAGAACATCTGCTGGAACATACGGCACGACAGGATGTTCAGCATTATGCCATAATAGTACACCTTGGGTGCAGCATGAGGCACGAAGCCAAAAGGCACATTTAGAGGGAAAAAAATCTGGACAGAAGCACACTAAATACCTAGAATTTTATTTAATATATATGTACATAATAGTAGTTTCCATTTTAGTTTATCCTCTACATAAAGTTAACAAGCCTCACCACAGAGTATTTCAAGAAATCCAGTGGCTTGTAGAAAGATTGCTTTCTTAATGAAAATACTTCCATGTATTTTTAACAGTGCCCTTGCAACCAAAGAGCCTAATATTCATTGTCTTTAAATCATCTGGAAATTAAAGAAAACTTTTATCTGTGACACAAAGTTAGACTGAGATATGACAGGGAGCCATAAACCATGGAGAGATCAACTGGAAAGAGGAAGGTCTTTCTACCTTGATTTTGTAGCCTCAGGATGCTGTGGAAGGACTGTGTGTAAAAAAGGGGGAGGCAAACTGCACATCAGACATCTCACTTAGCAAATTATGACATTTCCCATGGAGTGAGAACAATATTAAGTTCCTTGGCAAAAATAGGCAAAAACATTTTGTCATCATTCTAGTAGACTTTATCTTTCCTATGATTTTACATAAAGGTTTGTTTTGCATCCTAATTCTGCAATTTGTATCAAAATGCTCATTTAAAACAATTCAAGAGTATTATCCCTTGAGAAGTCTCAGGAATCACAGTTGTCTTTTTACTGTATCTCTCAGAGACAATATAATTGGTACAATTCTTTCAAAAGATGTGACTTCTCCAATGTTTTGTAAAAATAGAAACTTATGTGGTAATTAGGCATGAGGAGTGGGATGCAGAAAGCTTCTGAGCAATGGAAGACATTTTGGCAAACACCAAAATACTCTGTTTAAGATTATATTTTTAATATCAACTTCCAGACTGATCACATTATATTTAATTAGTGACTCTTCGCACACCTACTCATTAACTGACTGTTGTCTACCACATGGGTCAGCAGGTTGGTAACTCCACTGACCTAACTGGGGATCTAATGCAGTGACAAAGCAGTCACTACCACCTCCTGGACCAAGTGTTAGAATATCAAAGGCTGCCAGAGGGAAGAAGGGAATAATAAATTGCTATCTGTGTTGACTGATTATAAGACACACATGGGTAACAGGGAAACAAGGGAGATTCATGATTATCATTAGATAATTATTCAGATAAGGACATGGAGTCTTGAAGTCTCAATCTTCTTATGCTAGGAATATTACTAATAATGTCTGCTTAAAAGAGACATTAAACTACTATTTCGTTGAATCTGGCTTTCTGCAGTGGGAAGGTCTGATGTGAGAAAGAGTCTCTGACTCTAAGCCTGTGCTTCAGAAAGGAGTTTTGTGTTAGCAATACATTGCATTTGTGAGCCTGGGTTGGTGTGTGCATGTGTGTGTGTTAAGAGGGTTGAAGTTGATGAGAAAGTGGGTGAACTGATGAAGAGAAAAATAATAATAAAATACATATGAAGACCATTAAATGCCTACTAAAATAAAGAAACTCGAGGTAAAATATCTGGAATCTGTTTTCACATTCAAATTAACTGAAGACGAGGACTGCCCTTAATGTGTGAATTGCTATGAATAGCTTCCTGAGGACAGTCTGAAGCCAAGAAATCATTAGAGCCACTCAGAGCACAAATGTGCTGAATAACTAAGCAAACATCCCTTGAACAAAAGCTATTTAAAATAAAAGGCTAAGTAAAATTATGGAAAAGGCGAATGACTGATCCAGTAAAATGTTTTCATGATTCATTTGTAATTTCACCTTTCTTTGCCAAAACCTAGAAACATACACCATTAGAAAGGTACTTGTTTCCAGCTCCAATAAAACTGTTCTGGACTATGCACAGTGAATGAAGTGGCTAAAGCCCTGAAAGTCCCATCTTAATCAGTCATCAGGGATTACTGATGGGGTGGGGAGAAAAAATGTGTTAGGATATATCCTTCCCTATCCTGTAGCAGCCCTGCTCCTGGTTTCTTTCACATCTTGTTCTCAGCAACATGCTGGAGCCATTCAATCCTGGCCATTACTGGGATGAATGCTACAGTGCAGCAGAAAACACATGACACTTAGAAAGCACACAACTGCTAAAGGAAAAACAGAGATTACAGGATGTCAAGGTTAAACAACTGAAATACCTATTTTAATATGAATGAAGAATTTCTATAAATAACAAACTTTTCTGTCCTGTCTTCCACCTTTTATAGACAAAAACTGGTTTCTAAGGCAAAAAGAAACCTTTCTAGGGGGAAAAAAAAGCATACTGAGTTGACATTGATGAAAGAAAGAGGGCACGATATATAGTGGAAAATGTTTCAAAACAAAAATAAATGCCTTGCTCTTGTGTTTTCCCTTCAGCACAACTGGGTCAGACAGCCTCCCCTTCACAGGAACATGTGTAAATATAGGTTTGAAAGTGGTCAGTACAAGGGATTTGCTCACAGTACAATCATCAAGCCATTTTGCTCTCAGTTTTCTGCCAAAAAAGGGATGCCAGACAACCACAACTCTTTTGCTGCCACAATGGAAGAATGTGCACTCACATTTACTTTTAAAAGTGTTTCCTGTTTGTAATAATCAATAATCTGAGGATCTGTAAATAAGCAGTGGTTGGGTATTTCCATTAAACTTGACAGATGTCTTTGATATAGTGCAGTTTATTTTGCTCCCCTTAACATAAAAAAAAAAAAAAAAAAAAAAAAAAAAAAAAAAAAAAAAAAAAGAGACTGTAACTTCAAGATAAATCGGGGATTAAATACTATGATTGTGGGTGGCAGCATGAAGTTCCTAAGAAAGCAAGTGGTATAAATGTCTCATAGATCAGCAGATTCCCTGAGAAAAAACGAGCTCAAATTTAAAGTTCTAAAACCACTTGGTCTTGATTCAAGTCACCAATGTTTTCCAGATGCAAACTATTTAGGTTCTAAATGAGTATGTGGACCCTAAAATAGTTGTGTGCATCTTTCATGCTCAACTGCAGTCTAGATCTCTAAAGCGGCTCTTCCAAAGAAAGTTTGTCACAGCTCTATTCAGAGCCTGATTTCAGCAGGAAACCTGGAAAAACTAAGCACCATTAAATTGGCTACAGAACCTTTCACCCCATGTTTATCTACAGATAACAGGGGGCTGCTGTGATATGAGAACTAGCCCCCTGCTCTTGTTCTCATAATGGTCAGTGAAAAATTATGACAAGTCCCATGTTGTGCCACAGTAACAAGATGATGTGTCTGAGGTCAAATCAAGTGGATGGTGTAAAGATCAGATAGGAATTACAGAGAGCTGGATCAAATGCCAGATCAGGTTACTTGTCTTAAGAAGAGGGAATGCACAAGCAAAGGAATATTTTTATCCTTCTGTTGAAATGGCTTGGCCTATGTTTCCAGAGATGCGAAACAGAGATAAGCTCTGGTATGTCCCTGGAAGGCCTGGCTGCAGTCTTGCCTGGTCAAGACTTTGAAAGAAACCACAGGAAGTAACATAATTTTCTTTTCCAAATGCAACCAAAAGAAGCTTAAAACCAAATACACACAAACAACACACATGTGCGCACACAAAGCCACCAACAACTTGTTCTACCCAAGTTTCAAATTGTAAGCAAATCAATCCCAAAGCAGTTTGATTCAACAAGCACATGAACAAGTAGCAAATCACTGATCCAGAGTCTCTCTCTCCCTTGGCAGGAAGAATAACTGGAAACCCTGCACTCTCTTTCAGCTTGATCTACTTCATCCTATTTACCAAGACTTCTGTGTCTGCAGAGTCAGATTTCAGCCAGACCCTTTTCATTTCCCTGCAAGTTTTCAGCAGCTACAGATAAAGCACTGTATGATCTCTAGTGTGCCTTTCCCAAACCTATTTATTTCTCCTCTGTCTGAAGTGCAGAAATTCCATCATGCTACTCCGATGGGAATGGGCCTGGCTGAATAGCAGTTTCTAAGAATCTCACGTGCTTCTCCCTGAAGGATCTGCTGAAGTTTTCTTTAAAAAGAAAAGTTTTGGGAAAATACTCCTTTTATTCAAGTCGCTCAGTAGAAGTCACTAACTTTCTTAATCTTAGAAAACAAGACAATTCTTCAATCTCTAAGCTTCTTGTTAAATGTTAAGACTGTGATTACATTTCCATCCTGTGAACAACTCAATTACTCCACATAAGAAACTCCTATTTTCTTGCAGTTGTTTTCTTGTCATTTTAACTGAATGTCATTTCACCAGGGTGGGTTTTTTTTTAAAGTTCTTTGCGCATGCATCGTACTCTAATCCACTGTCTGACTAAGAGATTGTAGTATAATTGTGAAATTCTCCTTGCTGAAGAGAAGCTAAGCAGAGTCCCATGTGTACTGAGCATCAATCAGATCTCAGACTCCAGAGAACTTAGTCATGGCTTGTTACTTTGTTCAGTGACAACAATCTGACAAAGCAAACTTGAGAGAGAAGATGTTCACTGAAGTGATCATTACAAAAGCTTATGAAAATTCAAACTGACCCAGTCTGACCACTTACAGCTGTGGCTGGACCTGCCATGTGATATTTTCGTACATGCAGTAATGCAGGACTCATTCTTACATGTATTAACAACTTTCCAGAAAAGGCCAAACAGGCACAGATTAGAAATCAAACTGTGAATCAGTAGGTGCCAGACCTAAAATATCTGTAGCATTTAAACAAAGCTATTCTTAATAAAAAAGCCCACATATTATAAATTGATCCTTCTACGACAAGATGGGTCCTGCTCCTTGAAGGCTGCCCATTGGTAGAGGGATGGGTAACAGTGTTTGGCACAGTGGGTGTCTTTTCTTTCTCTTGCTGCTGACAATAACAGTCCTTGATGTTCACAGGAGGCAGGTGTCAGAAGTCCTCTCTATTTCCCTGGGTTTACCACTACAAATGTGGTTTGATGAAACAATTAATGCCTCAGTCACAAGGTGCAATATAATTGTGAGAACTTGATCTCTGGAACAAATAATGTGATTTTTTGTGTTTAGGCCCCCCAAGGGCTTGTATGCAGACTACATTTATTTGAGTCTTGCCATCAAGAAGACAGGCTGCCCTCTGCCTGCCAGATTTAATTCTGCTTAATGTCTGCTTCAAACACTAAAATAGCACAAAATAATGCAGCATTTCTTTTAAAAAACAAAAAATTAACTTCTTGATTATAGTACTATGAACAAGGGCTTGGATTTGTCTCACCTAAATGGAAGAGTGGATCACTGTCAGCTCCATTCATGGTTGGTAAAAGAAATGAGCATTTCCAGAGCATATTTAGTATGATGTGTAGGCATTAAAAGTGTGCTTCTCTACACTACTTACAGTAAAGGATTCTAGATCACTAATTCAAAGACAAATGTCCATGCTACTAAACAAAAGCAAAACAAAGTGAGATAAAATCCTGGAGCATACTTAAACATGTACCTAAAGTACAGATGTCTTCAATTTTTGCTCCTCCTCAGATGCTCTGCTGTCTATTCAGTTTTACCACAACCTCAGCTGGTCCTGGAGACCTTTGTAATCTTCCTTTGCCTTTAATCATTTATCTCATTTGATTTCAGGATCAGCATTTAATCTAGGCATGCATGTGTTACATTAGCATCATCCCCTTCTTTGCACCCTGGTCATCAAGCTAGAAGTAGCTGAACTCAGAGATTTCTTTGAATTTTCAATCATAATCCTAGCCCATAATTAACACTTTCCTTCTGGTCTGGCTTCTTTAGAAGTTATGACTTTCATGCCTGCTGCAACACTTGAAAATGGTGGCCCCACTGAAGCATCAACTGCGCATCCCTCTCATTGCATCTGTTAGTTCCAAACTGAAAATTTTTTTATAAAGAGTACGTAAGACATGTTAATAATATAATTGACAGATTTGGCCTTTAGGAAGCTTTTCCTGGACTCCTCTCCTCAACTCCCACTTTTTATCAGTTTTGCCACCACAGTTTCCTTACAATGGTTTTGCAAACAAAATTTATAAAATAGAGAAGCTAAGCCGAGTGTTCTCCTCTATTCAATGACTGTTCACAGTTCACAACTGCTCTTCAAAAGGCCCTCCCACATCCCTTATGCCTGTGTTTGGTGTTAAGCCACCCACTAAAGCAGGTTGGGATGTTGCAGGCAAACCACACCAGCTTGTTCCATACACACACCAGTCAGAGATGAGCAGGCGTCACTTGGCACCATTTTTGCAGGCATGGTAAGAAAGATGGAGTAGGATGACACAGGGCCAACCCATCACACCTCTACCCATTTGCTCCCAAGGTGAAGGTCATTCTCAAATGCCACACTAATGTGCACATTGTAGAACTCCACAGTCCTCCTTTTCCCCCAGTCTCATTCCCATTTGCATCATGCAACCACCAGTTGTGACATTTTGTAGCCCTCCTACTGCAGACCATAGACCTCTGGGAACACTTGTCCATTCCTCATCTATTTCTTCCTTAGCTACTGAATTCTTGCCTGGCTCCCGCCATTAGCAATCAGGGTTTTAAATCTATAAATAACATTTCTTTTCAAGGGAAATTCATAGCATTTATTTTTATTAAGGGAGGGAACATGAATCTATAGCCAGATTTACATCCAGACTTCAGAGCTCTTAGGCTTTTTCATGCCTTTGCCACAGCTTTTAAGTTGGGAATAGATGTAGGAGGCATATCAAAAGGGCATTAAGTGAAAGTGTGTTGCATATTTTCCCACCTGCCTACATATACTTGCATCACAAAAGAACGATTTGACAGGATGGGCAAAAGATAAATCATTGATACTGGTGGTTCTTTCTACTGACTTTAATGATTTTGTTATGTCTGTAAGCTGTAAGTGATTATTCATTTTGCAGCTACATATGAAATCTAACAGATCTCCAAGATGCTAATTAGGGAAAGTGAAGTATATTCATGTAATTATATACATTAGAGATCAATATGACAGGTTGCTTTCCCCATCTCTAGTAAGCACTTCAGAATAAAACAAAATAGCTATTTGTAAGAGAAAGATATACAACAAGAGATTTAGCACTGTCAATTAGCTTTCAAATGCAGTAGAAATCCCTCTACAACACTGATATTTGTTCATGGCAGTATGAGGTTGCAAGACTCTAACAAGAAGAAACCCAGTAAAAGGAACAAGATTTCTTTGCACTGTATGTGCATTGGAGTGAAGTTTATATTAGCATATCACAAATGTGAAACTGGGACACAGGCTCAGTGCTAAATTAGAACAGCAGCTGGTATCCTGTTAGCAAGTAAAGTGTGTTTGCTTGGGGAAAAAAAAGGAAAGAGACCAATGCAAAATCAAGCCATGCAAATGCACAGAGAAAAGTCAGTCAGAAAAGGATCTGTGAACCACACTGCACTTTTCAGCTTGCCTCTGTACTGTGTGACACATCATTACAACAACAAAAAAATTATTTTAGGGGGTCAGATCATATTCCCTAATCTGAATTAAGAAGAAAGTATTTTTCCTTATAGAAAATATGAAAAATTATCAAAATTTAGACTCTGACAGGTTTGGCCATGTTTTCATTCTATTTCCTTGCTGCATCATGCAAATCAATGAAGTATGAAGCAAAATGTCATGTTCTCCTATGTAACACAGCATAATGCAGTAATCAGGCAGAATGCACAAAATACTTTCAGTTATATTTCACACCAAAAATATTCACTATTAATTTATTCAAAAATAGCCTTTTAACATGAACCAGAGAACAACTTTTAAAGCCATGCTTTTTTCTTTGACTTCCTCTCACGCTATCCAGTCTGCACAAAGTGAATTGGCCACTTGAACTCCCATTCAAGACAGGGACAAATGAAAATGCTCTTTCAGATCAGCTGGCTGAGGCCACTTACACAGTTATGGAATAAGTCCTATTCTGTCCCCTCTTTTCAGATCTTTTCCCCTATTGCCATGAGTTTTCCAATACATAATGTTTTTTTGGAGAAGGTAAAGGCCTGAAGAGCTGCAGACACATTAAAAGATATCCAACTTTAGCCCAGTGAAGCCCCAAGAATAATTGCTGGAGCTGGCAACCAAAGTAATGAGTACTTAAGATATCTATTGTCTAGCAGTCTAATTTGCTTTGCCTAAACTCCAATATTTTGTGAAATATTCTGAGTTTAATTATTTTAGGAAGAATCCAAAATAATCTGAGATTCTTCAGGATACATGAGCACACAATTTTAATTTAAATTTTAGATTTAACTTGCACAGTCAAAGCAGCTCCAAAATTAGAAAGAAATAGAGAAATGAGTACACAATCCTTATGTGCTCAGTGACAAGGATCATAAAACTGTTTTCACATTCCTGGCACTGGATGGAAATGCAGCATTTACTCTCTTAACCCTTCCTTGCAGCACTATTTGCCCTGTTGATGATGACTTTAAAGGCTCTTGTTATGTTGCTATAGTGTTAAGTATGCAAAGCAAACCTAGAAATCAGGTTCTAAATAAATCCCATTCCTGTGCAGTGTCTCAGCAGCTCCCAGTGACTACTGAGCAGCAGATACCTCAGCCAGAGGGATGGCTCAGCTCTCCTCCCAACACAGTACCACAAAACATGCCTCACTTGGCAGGGGAGGGTTACATTTTCCCATGGGAAGGACTGTAACCCTCTCCTACTTCTGTGTAGGAGCAAGATGAGCTGGATTGGCTGGAATGTGATCTTTGATGGCCACGCTCAGATTGCTCACTTAGATGCAGCTGGGGCATTGAAGACCAAGAGACCTGTTTTCAAGGCCATGAAATGTGGCTTCTTGCACACTTGGTAAGCAGAAGCCAGGAGGCAGGGATGACATTCGAGATAAGATTCCAAAGGTGAAGCTCTCAGAGGCAATTACATGCCTCCACTGACTCCAGTGACCTGCATAGCCAATGTCCTCGAGCACTCCACTGAATAGAAGGGTTACATCCCAGACTGCCACCCATCCCTGCCGGAATACAGACCTGAGTGGATTTGCTGTGTAGAGTCAAACTGGTGTGCTGCTCTTTTATAACAACTTCAGCTATGAAAACTTAATAGCACTCTGACTTGAATGATTTTATAACATGATGTTTGATGTTTTTAGTGCATCTGTTCTAAATTTGAAGAAGACTTTAACATATTGTTACACATTGATAGACTATGGTAGTGGAGCCAAAATATCTGTATAAAACCTTTGTTCTCAACACCCTTATTAACATTACAATGATTAAGCAATACCAGAATAGTGGGAATTTTCAATGTCATAAAGACCAAAAGTTTATCATCCTTTACAACAGTGGAAAATACATCAAAGTTTCATCATAATTTCCTAATTTTTGCAGGTGAACACAACTTTCACCCTGTCAATAATAACTAAATTACACACAAAAAGAATATATTGACTACAACTCCACCAACATATCTTTAAATGTTTTTCAGATGTAGTTAATTACTGCCTTTCTGGAATATGCTATAATTCCATGAAAAAATGCATGGAGAATGGCTGTTTCATTTATCATAGAACAATCATTCCAGTATATCCTTCTAAGTACTTCGCTTCCTTTTCTCCAGACATGATTTGGCTGATGAAATTTTAAAATGTCAAACTGAAGGGTTGCTGTCTATTTTGAAAGTCAGGAAGGGTGACTGCAGGTAAAGACTTTGGGACAGAGGTGAGAACATTGAAAATAACAGTAGGACATCAAATCTCATCTCAGAGAACAAGCTGATCTACAAATAAGAAAGAGGAAGAGTGATCTGCATGACTGCCACATTGTGTTAGCTCAAGAAGAACAAATTTGGCATGCTTACTGCATGATTGAAGGTCAATATGCCTGAAAAACGATAAAAAGGTTCTGGACTCAGAAAAAAAGAAGAGACATTAAGGCCAAGGATGCGTAACTGGCCCAGGTAACAATAAAGTATCTTTAGAATTAATGGTCGGTGTCAGAGTGCCATCCTATAATGCCTGCAGTCCATTTAGAAGAAATGTTTGGGCGAAAATCCTCAGTGACGCACAACAGGCTATTATGAAACAGCACTTGCCTGAATATATTTGCCTTAAAGTGCCTCAGATTTTTGTTGCTGTGACTTTATTCAATAAAATGTATTTAAAGTTACTACTGAGAGATTTTGAAAGTAAAAATTGCTGCCAGGTACCTAATACTGCTTTTGCAGAGCTCCTCCAGTTTCTACATGAGCAAGCTGAGGCAGACCTAATTGTGCCAGTAGAACAGAACTAATTCAGGTACAAACAGTTTCAGCAGGGGCATATGAGGCTAGTTGAACCACTCTCAGAGTCACCAGCTTTGGACAGATTTTCAAAGACCCACAGTGATCTGGGACACTGCTATAGGAAAACTGCTTAAAGCCTTTGTGCTCCTATGCCCTTATCTCCATCCACATTAAGACTGAAGTCTAACATTAAAACTGCCCATAGCAAGAAGGGAAGTAATCAAATGAACCACTAGAGCACTTTGATGTGGAAGCAGGAGGGCCACCACAAGGGACAGTATTACTGGACCAAGGTGCTTCCCTGCCATACAGCTCCCAATAATATTAACAGATAAACAATTTTTATGTCTGCTCTACAGACTTTTGATTTGCTTGATTTTCAGGTGTGGGGCTTACAATAGAGACCAGACTGAGTATTTCAGAAACACATTGGCCTGTGCTTCATGAGCTAAAATGAGAGGTCCTATAGCAAGGAACTGGTGCTGGAGGTCAGGGTTGGATCCTAAATCCAATCCTCTTTTTTAAGTGCTAGTTCTTCAGTACCTAAGTCCAGAATGATGCTTATCACTGTGTGGAACACACTGGAAATGTCATGTTGAGCACTGGCCAGTGGTTGTTTGGAAGGCATTGATATATTCAAGAAAGCAGCCTTAGATTCTGAGACTGCCCATCAATTTCCTCCTCAGTGTCGCCAGGTACTGCAGACAACAGTGTGGCAAATATCTGAGCAGCTGCACAGCACATTCTATTTCTGTAGCAGTTAAAATTAAAGCTCCTAACATTTTTTTCAACCTACTTCAGCATTCAGTCTACTTCTTGAGTTAAAAGTCATGCAGAAGGTTAAGGAAAGATTAAGTTACAGCACAATGTCCATGTTTTTCCAATTAATTTAAGTACTAAATCTGTATTTTTGCTGCATTTTTAAAGCCTCTCATTTCCAGCTTCTTGATAGCACTTAGGATCAGTACACAGCCTGGAATACAAAATAACTTGTCTTCTGTAACACAAAGTTTCCTACGAGCTTTACTATTTTAGTGCCATTTGGATTCATTCCCTCTGGCAATCCTTTCTTAATGTAAATGGTCCAAACTGTTCTCCCTCTAATGTGCTGCACTACAGAAATACACTGTAGACAGAGTTCAAGATATTCAAATGGATAATTTAAATTTAATGAAATTTAAGCTCACTTCAAGTAAACAAAAGAATGATCAGCATAACCCTGCACCAGTGTTTATTTTCTATAATTTTATAGACATTTTGAACTCACTGATAATAAAAGACAGTGTTCTTTTTCTTCCATTTTTTGCCTCAAAACACTCTTCATAGTTGTTATTCTTTCAATTCTTGTTTTATATCTTCAAAGATGTCTAGTTAAGAACATACAATGGCAACTGATACAAATTATGTATATGCACTATCAGTACAATATTACTCCATTGATTTTAATTACCTTAAGCACGTTTGTAACAATTAATAAGAATCCCATATTTCTGAAAGCCTGCAGAAAGCAGCAGCACTAAAAAACAATTGCTTATAAATCTATTTCATCTTGAAACAGAACTACATGAAATCATGCAAATAATTGAGGAAGGGATGGTCGACATATTTTTAGGAGTACACATTTAAGAAATACAGCTCCAGAAAAAAAAAAAAGAAAAACAACGCCAAAAAAACCTCTTGAAAATCTGAGCAATAAAATTTAAGTCTATATTTGACTTGAGAACAGTTTGTGGAAATGAGCTGATGATCTGAATCGCAAAATACCCACACTGAAATGCATTGTCTCATTTGCTTTCCTTAATGGAAATATGAAGCTCCATGATCCAATGGCCAGATTCAAAACATTCAGCATTCAGAAGTACTTTAATAAACCTAATATGGAGACAATTTTTCAGACCATTTTTATGTGTAATTGTGTAACAAATGGAAATTTTTGATGAGTATTCTGACCTCACTGCTTCTCCCCAATTCTGGCAGCAGATATTTACCACATTTAAGTAAGGCTGCATTGGTACCAAAACTCCTTTTGGAACTGCCATATTTTTTCATATTTAATCTACTAATGTGATGTAAAAAGAACCCATTGCCACCTGAATTCCATAGAATAAGAGTTATTAATTAAGATGTATACACTTCACTGAAAAGGGTGAAGAATAAAGCAAGGCTGCACAATAAAATACTCAGCTATTACATCACTACCAAATCCATGCTTCCATGCAAGGAACTTTTTCCACCCAGGACATGTACTCACTTGCAATGCTCCTCTCAGGAAGAACAATACCTTCCTCTCAAGCACACTGGATAACACCAAAACTTTGAGGAATTTAGCATGGGAATTACTGGAGTAAAAGCAACCAAATCCACTGTCTTAGAAGAGGAAGATCTTGAGAGTGCTTAAGGTTAAGATTCATTCTAGACAATACTTTCATACTTCAAGGCTTCAAAATTAACTCCAAAGTAATAAATATTGTGCTATAATGTACAGGGCACTGCTAAGACTTGGGATCTGTAAGCAGCTAGGTGTAGAACCTTGGTATCCTTACTTGCACTTAGAAAACGACATTTTCATCCGTATGTCTTCAACATTTTTTGCAGTGGAGCATTTGCAGAACATCAGTGACAGCAACTGAGATAGAAGTGTCAATTTGTAGAGATATAACAAGATGACAGATACTTCTTCCCAAGAGATATCCGCTATTTATAGTAATGCCTTGTTCCCTGCCCCTCTAGCCTGTTTCTACCATTTCTTTTCTATTATCCAGTCTTTTTCCTGCTCTTTCCATTCCCTTTCTTCACCTATTTTGTTAGGCTTTTTATAATGTTGTCTCTTTTTGCTCCCATACTCCATATTAAATTTTTTCATACTTCCATCATAGCCTAGAGGAGGAATGACTCATCCCTTCACTCTCTGTCCTGAACCAACCTGTGACACTTTTATATGACATCATTTACAATAATCATCTTTTTAATTGTGTTTTAAGGGCGTGCTTCAATGAAATATGTTACCAAGTGGCTTTAAACCTGCACAGGTCTAATAGTAGAATTTCAAGAACAAAGTATATTCCCTCCATTAGCTAAATGTACTAGATACAAACCTGACTTAAATTTTCATTTCAGAAGTAAAAATAGACCTTTGAAGGTTGCAGTGATTCAAGTGGATTCAAACCCACTTGCTAGGTCCCTTCACCACTGCTTTGCCTAATATACACTTTTCTACTTATATACGTATATACAAAATAATGACAACACTGTGATCTTCTACTGTGAAGATGAAAAAAAATCGCAGATGTATTTTCTTCCACTTGCAACACTGAGTCGGAAGATAGAAGGAAGAAGACTTTTCTACCTCTAGCAAGCCTATTTTACCCACAACAGATTTTTAAAAATGAAACATTCAGTTTGTGAAATGTCATGCAGGTCTGATTAAGAAAATACAGCTTATTGTGCAAAAGTATCACAGCTTCACCTTAGAATAATTTTCTACCTGTACAATTTCTTCTCCTGTGCTAAATAAATCAGGGTGCACTGCCCCATGGAAAATCATTGCCATTTTCTTGGTGCAGAGTGAACTGATGCAGATGCCCTGAAGTAACTGTACTCTGAATAACCCTAATAGGAAATGAAGCCAGAATGCAACATCCTGATCTAAATGAAGACAAAGAAAACAGTGTCATTTATTTTATCCAGAGCAAGATTATCCATGAGCATCCACTATGTACTTTAAACAGATATTCATCATCTTGTTCTCAGGGAAGATACTTGATTCTTCCCTACTCACCAGACAACAAAGTAGGGTAAGGGTTTGTCAGCCTACAATATTGTCTTCAAACCTGATCCCTTCTGTAGTTCCCTGGCTGGACAGTGAGACTAGAAACTTTTTATATCACATTGCACTGTGCTGCAACTCATTTCACTATATCACAGAGTGGGGCTATGAATAAGAACTTTCTACCTGGATCCCATCCCAGTCAACCCTTACAGTAACTGCTGGTCTGCATTACTTCCTGCTACAGGAGCAAAAATAATGCCTGTCAAACACTGACATTTAATATCTTCTGTCTGGGAAATGAAAGAAAAATGTAGTATCTGGAACAGAAGACAGCCCAGAGTCAACATGTAAGTGGCGGGTATTTTTGGCTTCTAAACTAATGAGTAAATGGCATTTCCCTTCATTAAAATTCAAGCATGGATAAATAATGTATGGGTCTACTGATATACGGAACTATTTTCAGTTGTGTTGGGTTTTACTTTCGGCACTCTTCTGTTACATCTGCTCAAATAGTAGGAAAAGCTCCATACAGGTACCTGTGTGGACTAGAAAGGGAGTGGTGACACACACCATTGCCACATCCACAGTATCAGACCACAGATTACCCAGAACCAGTCACTTAATCCACAAGCTGAGATCAGGATGAGCGAAGCAGCTGAGGTTGGGAATCCCAGTAGCCAGTATGCTGAGCAAGAGAAAACCAGAATCCATCCAATAAATTCTGTATTCAAACTATCACACTCTCTGAGATTTAGGCTTCTCTGGAAGCCCAGCTCAGACTGAGATCCAAATCTGGTGTCTCTCCTCCTGGAACTAGAGCCTAAATAATTCCTTTCTGTACACTCACCACAACTGCCCCTTCATTTTCCCTTTTTAAACTCTCCAGAAGCAAACCCAAAAGCCTTTTCAAAAAATCCACTGAAGACATCTCTGGGAGCTGGTGGGGAGCCCTGTAGTGAGGGAAACACAAGATCATGTGTGTTTGGATAGCAACTCATGCTCCAGATGGCTGCAGGGCAATGCAAAACTTCTGGGATAATCAGAATGGAGCAGGTATAAAAACCTGTAACTCACAACTTTTTCAACACCCTTTTAAAACAAATATGATCACGAATGCAGAGAAATGGATGGGTACTAACAAAGAACTGAGACATGAAGGTCCTGAATTTCCAACCTGATCTCTGAATGAGAACCTATGCTCCTAAGCAACTTACTGAAATTAATGGTATCTTCCTATGGGAAAAACAGGGCACATGTACTGCCTGCCTCCTACTGAGAACAGCACTGTGTCTTGTCAAACAATTCTTCCGCCTCATATGGCTGGGAGAAACTTCATCTTCTCTGGTTGACTAGACCAGACCAGAAGGCAATTTCCAGACCAGTAAGAGGCAAAGCTTTTATACAGAGCAGCAATGACTATTCAGGAAATACAAATTAATATGGTCACCCACAGCTGGTTTACTATTCTATAATACTGTTTTGGTAGTCTTTGGGAGAACAGGCAAAGAGGGTGAGGAAAGCTCTGTTTTACTTCCAGTCACAAACAGATTTTGGCTTTCATTTTCTATCTCCTGGGTAATGATAAGTGCGCTCTCATCTTTCAATCTCTCTGGACTCCCCACTTTGGTTTTCCGTGGTTGACGTTAGTGTTCTGTGATCCCTGGAGTGGTTTTGAAATCCAGAGTGGCTCTCTAATAAGTTATGGAAGAGCGGGACAGAATTCTCTTCAAGGATCATGGTACATTAAGTGGCTAATCTAAAGTTTGAAAACTTCAATTACTTTACTTTCAAGAGAATGAGCTGAACACCTGAAACTACTTCACCCACAGAGAGGTTAGAGAAGCATAGAAAGGACTCCATAAGGTTTCAGCAGTCTGATATCCTTAAGGAAGAGTGGTTTCCAGTATTTAAGCAGGGAAACGAGACCCAGGAGCCAATAGGTCTAATCCTGCCTGTACCAATGTGTATGGGTTTCACTTAAATTCACCTTGGCCCATATGCATGTACCACACTCTTTACAATGAGTATTTATAATGATTCCTGCATACTCTACATGGAATGTGTAAAGGGTATTACTGCCATTCCAGGAAATGTGGATCAAATTACTCTGTTAACAGTGAAAAGACCCTTTCTCTCTGTCAGATAAGTTCTGCTGTGTTTACGTAATCTCTTAGACTTCTTGTCACTCCTTCAAGATCTATTGACTAGTGTTGGTTATATGTCCATGCCAGAATACTCTCTGGTATTCATTCCAGGACTTGATGTTTCCTGGGAAACTGAGTAAAAGATTTAAAGAGAAATTCAGGTACATTTCTATATGTAACCTACACAAGGAATTGCCTATTTAGTGGTTTAGTGATGCTGATCACCACAAGAGCGCCGTGTCCTTCTGCATAAAATGGATGGAATCTGACAATTAATGCTCAATGTGGTGCAATAATGTGGTTTTTATAAACATAGTATAAGTAATGATCTCATCTTTTGGGAAACCATTCCAATTCTTTCACAGCACTGTTTACATACAGATGTCAATGTGAGACACTGATATAAAATAGAATACAAAATTTGGACTGAGCTCTCACAGTACACACTTTTTGGACTATCACCAAAAAGTTGCTGACTTCTTCACAAGCAACAGATTAGATTCAAGCCTTCAGCATTCCAAAGAGACATCACCAATTTTAGAAGAATTTTTGTAAAAAGCAAAAATAAACTAAATGGTCAATGTAATTAATCTCTGGAGAAAGTCCACAGAAACAAATTGAGAGAGAGATAGAGAGAGAGAGAAAGAGAATCCCACATTCACATACACATTCATTTACAAATAGCATTTAAATAAGACTTCACAGGTATGATTATCAACTACTGTAAACTGGAATGGAATGCATGGCAATGAAAAGGATTTAAGTGGGGGTTTGGGAACGAGGGAAGGAGAAATGCTGCCTGAGTAACTGGGGAGAACTGTGGGGCCTGTCACATATATCAAAACAAGTAATGGATTCCAAAAGAAGTTCTGAAAGATCCAGCATTAGAGAAACCTGAAATCTGAATCTAAGTTTTTGATATCAGTAACAATATTGAGGAATCATGCAACCATGCACATTTCAGAAAAGATAAAGAGCCAAGAACTATTCATACATAAGAATGCCTATTGAAAGTCACAACTCATGTCTGCAATTTGATCCAGTGAGCTTTTGAGTGGTAACAGAATTCATTGTGGGACTACTTTGAATGACTTCCCATTGATGCTTCCATTTCTTGCTTTTATTTGCCATCAAGAAGGTGTTCTCAACAAATAAATGGGCCAGAAATCTTCCTTGTTAAAAAAGCATTTTTCCAGTCTCACTCTATGATAGATTCAGTATTTGCTCTCTGCTTCACTTTATCCAAATTTTCTATGATTTTTTGAAAATAAAGAAGTCCACATAGAGATTTACTTCTGTATAATTGGTCTTCAGGTATAAAAAAGCTCCAAAACTTTACTAATGCACCAGTATTTCACATCTGTAAATTGCAACATTTCCTGTTGACATTCAATTTTGAGTGCAATCTATATTTAAAATAGCAGTAACTCCACAGTTACAATCCATTTTACACTTCAGCAGCTCAGTAGTCTGTATACAAGAGACCCATCAGAATGCCCTGCAATGGGCAAGTTTAGTATAAATGGGCCTGTTAGCAGGCACATCCTTTTCATCAAAGCATTGAAAACCTCTATGTGAAAGGACCACAACTATTTTTAATGACCTTTCCCAGATCAAGTCATGAAGCAATACATCCTGGTGTGAAAATGTCAGTGGGAGGTTAGCACAATAAAATCCAAGGTAAAATATAGCCTTTACACAGTCATTAAACTATTCTTAAACTGTAGATGCAGTCAGCATCAAGTAACAGGAGCAGGATTACACTTCATACACTTCTGATTTTTCTGCTTTCTTCCTCCCTATTATAGTTTTTTCATCCCTGGAAGTGTTCAAAAAACAAGCAGACATGGCACTTCATGATACAGTTTCGGGCGTGGTGGTATTTGGTCAAAGACTTAATGATTTTTGAGGCCTTTTCCAACCTTAAGGAATCTATGATTCTATCATCTTGCTCTCTTTTCTCCTTTCATGCTGCTACAGGTTTTTTTGCCTTAGGAATCCAGTGAATTCCTCCTGCAGTGAAGCAAAGCATCTTTGAAACAGTTCAGAGACTTTCAGAGTTTCCTCAGCTCCCTTCTCATTAGTCAGCCCAAGTGCAAGGTACCAGCGGACTTCACATCTCCTCAACTTAAGGAATGGGACCACTGAAATAAATAGAAACAAACTCCTTTTTCAATTATAAGTTGGTCTATAACCTGTACAAACATAAGAGGCAGGAATGTAAGAGCTGAAGTTGGAGAAGTACCTTTCCAGAGGGCCTGGACCAAGTCTGCCTACAGGAACAACAGGATCAATAAGTGGTACCACAGCTCCATGTGTTTAGCCTCACTGAACATGCTGCAGCACGTCCAAACAGGGAGGGCTTCAAATTAATGACTGACAAAACAACTGAGGAAAATGAGCCTCTCTTCCCAACAAAACACCAATTTGTGTAAGAGCACTGGGCTGGCAGCCAGAAAACCATGTATTATCACAAAACCTGCTCTGCCATGGCCCTTCCTCTATACCTACAGGCAGAAACAGGCTTTATGCATTGATTTTAACCCTCTTTGTAGAAGTAACTGTTTCAAAGAGACTGATAACCATAAACTAAAACACAAGAAGTTCCACCTCAACACAAGAAAGAACTTCCTTACACTGATGGTGGCAGAGCACTGGAAAAGGTACCCAGGGAGGTTGCGGAGTCTCCTTCTGTGGAGACATTGACCACCTCCTCCAGACCCATTCCTGTGTCACCTGCTCTAGGTGACCCTGCCTTGGCTGAGGGTTGGACTGGATGGATGTCCAGCTGTCCCTTCTAACCCTAACAATCCTGTGATTCTGTGATTTCAAGAATGATGGTCCCTTCCAACCCTAACAATCCTGTGATTCTGTGATTTCAAGAATAATGCTATAACTTCAACATATTTTGGCATAACACATGTGCATTTTGCATCAAGCACTCGGCACATGAAATAGAAAAAAGAAAATTATGCTGTCTTACAGGGTGTGTACTTTTGTGTACATCAGAGAAGAGAGGGTAAAGGGGTTTTCAGGATCCCAAAGTGTAAGAATAACTCAGTGAATGTCTGGATGTGCAAATTGTATCTGTAGCTCCCATGCTTCAAAGTGTTTTTCAATAAAAGGTACAATTCTGCAAAGGAATAGAAAATCAAAGTTTTCTAACATAGCACAGCACTCACTAAAAAGCAACACCGTCATTTAATTCTGCTTTCATCATCCTTGAGATATGGATATGTGCAATTAACCCTGGTAGACTGAACATGCACATTCACAGCAAACAACATAAGCATGTATATTACAAATCTATTTTCTGCCCTAACTTTACACTCTCCTCTTTGATCTTCCACAGCCTCTAATTCCATGTGGTGGCTGTTCACTACTTCTGTGTGTGGATATATATATATATATATATATATATATATACATATATATGCGCCCCAATGATTATTCTGTCTTCACTATCGTGCCTGCTTTTTCCGTTGTTCTTGGGTTTTGGGGTTTTTTCCTGGGTTTCATTTTTACATATCGGCCTTTATTCAGTGAGAAAATTGAAAACTATTTGACCTTTCATTATTACCAAAAATTCCCAACAAATCTTCAAGGTGTTTAATAATGATTACCTGTGATAAAAATTAATGGTTTTTTCCAAAACTCCTCACTACCTGTTGAACATTTCTTTACAAATAAAGAAGAACTATCCTAAACTGAAGTGCTCTTAGTAAATAAAAAATGCATAGTAGCAAGTCACACAAGTCACACAGGCCAAAAATACAGAAGGAACAAATATGATGCAGTAAAATATTAATCATCAAGGATCAACCCATTGCTTAACTGAACTTAGTGATAAAGGACTGTAAATGGGCAAATTGATGCCATGGCATCAACTTTTTTAAAGGTTTTGGACAGATGTAAGGAATTAGAAAGTATATAATCTGCGTTCTGCTCCAGAAAAAAATTGTAGAAACTATACAAATGAATAAATTACCAGATGGATCACAAAGATGTTGCAAAAAAAGGAAAAATCAAGCTGGATTGAACATACCACAGACATTGTTCACAGGCTTTTTAAGTCTCTTCCATCAAATGAGACAACAATCACAAAGATGAGCTTGGTTAATGCTTGGATTTCCAAAAAAAAAACAAGAAAGCCATCCTTCACAGAAGTCTTATAAATAAACTATGCTCTCAGGAGTTAAAAGAGCAGATCCTCCATTGATTTAAAAGCTTGACAAGAATTGAAAATAAAGGTTAATAATAAAAGGCACTGTTTTGCTGTAGAAGAACAATTTCAGTGAAATCTGTTTAGAATCTCTGTTGGCACCTATGTAATTCAAAATACTTATAAATCACCTGAAAATGAGGATAAGAGCAAGCAGACAATGTTTGATGGGGATACTGAGTTATTCACAGTAACAAAATGAAAGACAACTGTGTAAAGCAACAAAACAATTTTGTGGTGCTGGCTAATTCTGCACTAATTCCTGCTAATAAAGGGTGGGATCCACCTGCTTGATCCCATGTGCCTTTAGTCATTTCCATGTGTTCGGTTACCCTTCCTCAACTCAAAGAACTCTCTTGAAGACAGCTACAGCCTATCTCCCCTGAGCTCTTCAGCAGGGATGTTTCAGACACACTAGAGCCACCAAAAGGCATTCCATTCTAATCTCAGTGAAATTAAATATCAATTATTACAATCTCAACAACAATAGGCTTTAAGCAAACAATGATTATTCAAAAATAGTTTCATATACATTTAATTCTGAATTTATAAGAAACCCTGCTTTATGTCCTGTTTTGTTGGGGTTTTTTTACATAAACATAGGGTGAAAATATTTACTTATAATTTATCCTTTCAGGCCAGTTTTCAAGCTAATACATATTTTTCTGGGTGACTTTGACTTAGATTTACATTATTTTATCTCAAAGATTGGCAGCTGATAAACATCATCTTCACAATTCAGCTAATAAAGAGGATCATATTGATAGAGAAGATTCATTTTTCACTCATATAACATAAACTTTTATTTCTCACTCCCCCTCCACAGGTTCTTTAATTTTCCCTTGACTAAATGCATGGAGAATAAGCCATCAAACTCAACGTCTGAACTTCCAGTCTTAAAGGTGTTTCATGTTCCTTTATTTTCTTTGTGGTATTACTCATGTTCCTCCTGATCTCAATTCACACTGACTACATTAAGTTCATTATTTAATGCATTTCAATTCTACCAAAAGTAGGATCCTATAAAAGACACAGCCTAAATATTTGGTGGGGGTGGTAGTGGTGAGGAGGGTTGTGTTTTCTTTTTTAATTAGCTCCTAGAAAGCTGCCAAATGTGGTTTTTACAAGTATCTCCTTTTTTCCTTTATCTCCTGGGTGGCTGTCAAGCAGTAAAACCTAGTTCTTGATGCACTTCCACAGATTTTTCACTAGTCAATTGTTCAATAGAGATTTGCCTCCTACCCTCATCATTCAAGGGCTTTCTATTTTCTCCACCTCATTCCCTATGTTGCCACTGTAAGCATATCTGATTGATTGGTCCCAGTTCATCCCTGTGTCCCTCTTCAACAAATTTCCTGCTTCCCCACAGAGTATCCCTCCCTTTCTATTTTCCTTTCATTTCTTTCCCAGTCTTGACCACTGGCTGTCTGAGGACATCTGTTTTGAATCAGATATCACTAACTTCAGCCAAATTTGCTTCCTGCCATTTCCTTTAGCTGTATTATCTCCCTTCCTTCTAGATTCCTAGTAAAAAATATATACTATGTTTCAACTTTTTCCAGTAAAACAGACACAATATATGCCACCTTTGGAGAGTTTCCAATTATATAATAGCAGAAAAGGTGTACATATTTAGTTCCAAGGAGTTCAGACAGGTGAGGTGATCTAACAGATTTACATTTACTTGTCCAAATTACTGGCTTCTCTTCAATCTCCCAGTACAAAAGATCTGTTTTGGGGGGGGTGTGTTATTAGGTGTGAATGCTACTATTGTCTGCCTTTGATCTACCTGCATTAATGACCTCTAAATTTGCTTTGGTCCACAGAGCAACTAGACGATTTGAAAGAATTCAGAAAGTCTTCTAAATTCTTTGAGAAGACTCAGCAAATGGAATCTTTTCACCACTGTTTGTCAAGAGTTGTCCAATCTCTCTTCTTCAGGTGGTATGTGGAATTTACCACCAAAACTATTTAAGATCTGTTATTCCCATTAAAAGTTCCACTTTAGGTTTTGGTTTTCAGGGGGATTGATGAGGTTTCAGATGGGAGTTTTCTTCTGCAGGACTATATTAACATATTAATGCTCACAGCTTCTCGAATTTTTTGCCTTTATCTTTCCTTGGCATGCTGCTCTGAGCCAGACTTCTCAGTCATTAATGAAAATACAAAGCAAGTCTGCATATAATACTGGTGCTGGAAAGAGTGCCATTCTCCTTACACAACTCATATATATCCATCAGGGCACAGTCACTCCCAGGGGTCTAAAAAGTCATGTAGCAAGACTAAACTCCAAACCAATTAACATGAACTTTTCTTTAAAACTTCCACAGATAATGTAGCAAATCCTTAAAACCAGCAGGAGCTGGGTACCTAACTACTCTTGATGTTTTTGAAAGTTTATCTCTAAAAAGTACAAGCGCAGCTAATAATTTAGCAATTCTATCAAAACAAGCAATTAAGTGTGTCTTGTATGATTTGTTCTCTATAAAAATCATGCTGTTTGTTTACCCAAACTTCTATTACCCTCTAGACTTTACTGATTTTCATCTCCAATTATTTTATAAGGAATTGAAATCTAATTCATGAGCTACTCACAGTGACACCTAAATCTTTTCTCACAGCAAACCTGTCAAATGAAGACGATCAGTCAGTATAAAATAGACTATTTTTGCCAATGCATATTACCACACTTAGAGAGTAGGAAGTAACTGAGCTACAGTTCACTTAAATTTCACATTAAGAGTTTGCTGAGCCTCCCAAATTATTTTAAACTGCCTACCTTTCCTAACTTTCTGCCATGATTTGTCTGAGCAATGTAGTTTAAGTACTGCAGTTCTTGACCTTTTTCTTCCACAAATTAGCATAGGAATGTCCATCTGCAAAGGCTTAGGAAAAGGTAATGTGTCTTAAGAGAAATCCTTGCAAATACACTCAGAAAAAGACAGTTACTTAAGTCCATAAGCATCACCTCTGTTTAACCTTTTATTCCACTTTGTCCATGACATTCTACAATCAGGGTGGCTTGCCCCTGTTAGATGGTGACACTAACATTGTCATATTGTCATCAACATCTCTGCCACACCTTGAGAAGAGCACAATGGAAATGGCTGCAGATCGATGAAGCGTGGTGATCCTAAGAGCTGCCTGATATAGGCCTTAGGTACTCATTTCTGCAATGCAGTTCATGAAAATTACAATTGACAAAATTCAGAAAAAGCAGCATGTTGCCTAGAAGCAGGGGGAAATGCAAGTAAGAGAGGAGATAAATGGCTATATTTTCAAATTCCCTGTATTCTACTGCAAATGCCTGCCTGATCTGTGCTTCTAAAAAATCACAATAGATCTCCAAAAGCTCTCAACCCTACTCCCATGTCTAAACCCCTAAACTCCCCTCTTGGTAGGTAGGATTGCTTCATTTTTTTCCCCTCAAAAGATGGATGAAAGCTAGCTAGGATGCTCTCAGTATAACTGCATTCTTGCAAAGGGAAATTCAGAGCTCAGCGTAAGCTTCACTATGGAGAGTACAACCACCAGCAGCAACAAATAAGGTTCAGACAGAGGAAGTCTTCATCCCCCCTGCAAAATGTGGCCAGTTGTACCTGGAGAGATGAAGGAACTTCAGCAAAAAGGATGGGAAATGTACTTCTGGCAAGTCTGGTGCCTGAAACCTAGGAGAAATACAAGCAGGGAAAAAGGCAGAGATGGGAATGGACATGAGTTTCATAAACTGCCTACTTGGAAACTTAATTTTTATCCAAGATGCATTTCAGTCACTGAATTGCTTATGTGGAACCAGGACTTCATAGTCCTGTGATGCATCCACATCTTCTAGACTGGCACTTTCAGAGGGTGTTTCATGGGAGCTCATCTGGGGTAGGGAATAGAAGTGGGAACAAGTTGCTCTGTTATTCTTCAGCCTTTTCAATTTCATGGCAGCTGAGGTCTTCTGGTTCCTGCTCAGAAAGCAAGATAAACTTGAGGCTTATGCAGGTGTGACAGTATCTTTAGTCAGTGAAGAATAAACAGAAAAAATAAGTCAAGAACAAAAATATAAAGACTGCAGTGGTAAGAACTAAATAAAAGAATGGTAAAAAAACCAACTAGCATTTATTTTTCTATGCTTTTAAGTCAAGTTACTTTAAAGGAAAAAAGTTCAAACCACCTTGAACATTGACAGTTTCAGCCTGCATCTATGATGCATAGATTTCTGAAGTCGCTTTTTCTAAAATTCTGATATAAAGTATGCTATTATGTCGATATTTTGGGTTTGCATCTAAAAAGAAAACTCCTAAAGCAATGAGCTTTTTCCCCATCTCCTGTCTTGTCTCCCTTACCCTCCTAAAAAAAATTAAAATGTCAAGTCCTTTTTAATACAATAAAATATGTGTTTTTCAATAACTTTTCTTTCATTCTTGGTTTCAAGATTAAAAGCAATTAATGTTGACCCTGGAAAATTACATATGGAATTTGAAATCATACCACACAGTTATGCTGTACTGTATGCACGAATAGATCTCAAAGAAATTTGGGATCTCAGGGAAACCAGCAAGCATTTGCTATCTATCTAGCTTGGTGTAAGCTAAGGGACATACAGGGTCATTTATGTTAAGGTCTGTCAGAAGCAAGCCAGAATGCAGAACTTCCTCTAGAACAATTCCTGAATGCTTTTAACTAATCCCACTCTACCTCAGATCGACAATGATGCTCTGCATTTTATGCAAATTCACCAGCAACAAGTACTTAGAAATTAACTGACACTTTTGTTAATTACCTATCAACCAGAACACAAAACAACTCCCACCCCCAACAAAACTGTCCTGATTCTGTAGATTATCACTACCAAACAAAGTAAAAAAAAAAATAGTAGTGAACCTCCACATCCAAAATACCATATGGAAGTGGTAACGTAATCACACATGTATGAATAAAGATGTCAAGATTGGTTTAGCAAACAGACCATTCAATAATCTCCATTTTCTTGAATTTTACTGCTTAACAGCAGTTAAGCACATCTAAGAACCCAATAAACATGCAATACAGTAAACTACTACTGTGAATGCTATGAATGCAAATTTTTTCATTTTCAGAGGTGATAAACTGAGAACACCTTTCTAGTTTCACTTCAAAATCAATTTTGTCACTGATTTTACTGAAACAAAAGAAGGTCTTATCCAAAGAACTACCATTAAATGGAAAAGAAATACTGTGAATAACTTTACAAGGGCTTCCAAATTTTGTATCAGCCACTATGCAACAAAAAATACTCAAAAAGCAATAGAAAATAAGTAAGAAAAATGGTAAGATCCGCTGAAAGACATTTTTTATTTTAGTGGATGCTGAGTTTCCATAGAAGTGATGTTGCAGAAAGTTAGGGGCAATTTGAATTTAATGAAGGATAGCTGAAAAAAAAATCATTATTCAAATCGCCCCCTTAAATCTCTAAAGGCACCTTTCATGCACATATCGAGAGGGGGAGAAAATGCATAGCTGAGCAGATTATTATTAAAGTAGAATATATGCTACACTAGAAAACTGATAAGCAGTACTCTCTTTACTATACTTAAGAACTGATAAAAGTAAATGCCAAGATTTTATTATCAAACCAGTTCTTTATTTTAAAAAAAGTACAGGAGAGGATCCAAACTTCTAAGATTTAATCACTTTTACTATCAAGGGAGAGAGGGAGAAACCAAACCCTGCCCTGTTGCAATGGTGCAAATATAGATTTACATATATGATAGCAGAGTTTTGTTCTACTCATCCAATTCTTATTTTAAGGAGTTTTGGTCTACCAGAAGCTGTAACCTCAAACCCAAGAAGCCATTAAACTCCTAATTCTGGAAGCAGGAAAGATACTCCAAGGGAACTATTACTCTGTACTCTTACCACATCTTATCTCTAAGCATCAACCATGGACTTCTACCATCTGCAGAGGTACAGAGATCCTTTGGGGCTTTTGCTCTCTCTCCTGTGGCCAGCTTTAAGTTTTATGGACCATTTAAAATTACTGGGTCTGCTAATGCCAAATGTGACTAAATTTGCTTTTTAGCAGGCAGACCTGGGCTGAGCTTACAACCAAAGGCTCCACTGTGCAAAGATGCAACAGACAGCACTCAGTTTTACAGCAGCAGGACAAATCCAGGTAGACCACAAATTCTCAGGTGAGTTATTCACCTGGCTTTTTAGTGAGACCAATCTTTAAATAGCATGGTATGTGCTTTATCTGACACATTCATCGAGTAGCAGAGACCTGCCTAGGATGACAGCAGAAGTTAGAAGTGTCTGACAGTGAATAATTTCCAAATTCTCAAGTGAAATTTTACATGACTGTGTTCCCTGTAACAGCAGATGACTGGGTTCCCTCTCCTGAGGTTTATCCCCCATCCTTCAACTCAGTATTGCCATTCTTCTACAGTCATGACATTTAAATATTTTTAGGTGGCTATCCAGTGTTAGAAATCACAGTTCTTCACTCATGACTGGCTTTTTCTGATTACCTATTCTGCAAGGATAAACAGGTTAAAAATAGTAAATGTTTATCCAAATAGGAATATCCCTAAGTACCTCATAAATAAGGACATGGCAGGGAAGAAGAAAATGTAAGAGCTGTTCTGTGGGTGAAAAGAGAGCACTAAAACATGGAAGAGCACTCCCTTAACCATCCTTCCACTCCAAAAATATTTCAAGACCCAGGCTTCTCTCAGAAAATCTGACACTGGTGGCAGAAAAGGGAGTAACACAGCAGTAAGACTGAGAGGCAGATGGCACAGCAAAAAAGAACAGGAGTGAACACTTGCAGGTTTAGATTAACTGGAGAGAGGGACAGAGAGTTATTTATGCAACAGAGATAAGTACAACTGGGGTAAACTCAGGAGCTGACACAGAAGCACAAAGGAGGAGATACTGAAATCTATGTATAAAAATACATATACATAATATATACTTGTGGGAGGAAAAGCTTCAACTTTCCTGTGGTTTTGCTGTTTCTTTCATTCTACAGTGTCCTATTTTAGATGTTTCCACCATACACTATAAACAATTCAGAGGAATAGAGAATGCGTAGCCTCTAAATGAAGCTGCCCTGAAACTCACTCTGAGCAAAGACAGTGACATTGGAGCAGCTTGCAGATCTGACAGCTCCTGCAGACTGTCACTGTCCCCTTGCTCCTCAGCCACAAAATAACCCAGCAAAGGGGTGGCCCAGGCCACCAAACTGATGTAGCAAAACCCTCTTCTGAAATTATACCTGTGATGGTGAATATTTTTTAAACCTCCCTTTCCACAGAAGATGATTATTCTGTTCTGTTGTTCACTGCTCTGTTACAAAGTCCAAATGTTGCTTCAAGAGCTGACCAGCTGCATGGCACAGAAAAGTACAAAGATGTGACATTATGCATGGACTATTGCCTTTATTATGGGTTAATTGGGTTAATTACCCTCAGTGCAGCACTCGTTCCAGAGCTGATATGCTCGGTGTATCCCTACACAATGCAGTCATATTCTCCACCTCTCTGCTTCTCACCCTTGTCTTTAAAATGGGGATAACAGCTTTCCCAACTTCTTCACAAGGATCTTGTGAAAACAAATTAACATGCTGAGATGCTCAGATGCTGAGGAAATCCAGTGAAGCATCCAAGGCAGGAGAGATGGCCCTACTGTGGATTACATAAATAGGCACTGTTAGAATGACTGACAGGATGTGTCTGAATCTGTAATTAATGCTAAATACTTTAAGCAAATATTTATCCCTGTGACTTCATGTAAGATGATGAGTCTTGATGCAAAAAAAAGGAGATGTCCACCAAGAAAAATTCATGCAGGGTCACTGACCTAGAGAGATGGATATTGAAGTTCCCAAGGCTGAGAACCTTTGGGTTTTGGCAAGACTCAAATCCCAGGAAGGGATGACAGAATTCAGTTCTGTTTGCATGGATAATTGAAGCTCTGTTTTTCAAAACTCTGCAAACAGAGTACATTTAGACCTATAATTCACATTCTTCCTGTGACATGTAACAGCTTATCAATTATATGTTTTACAGGAAATTTATATTCCCTGCTTCCTTAGAGAGCCCAGAACAAACAAATAAAAGCAAACAAATCCTAATTTGCATTTGTTCACAACTGGAAAAAAAAGTTTCAAACAGCAAAGAAATGAGTACTCTGCAGGGAAGAGTAATTTCTATCAGCATTCAAAGAAGCTTCTCACATTCATTTCCTGTGAAATGCCTTGCAAAACCTCCCTGATATATAAGCTGTCCCAGTCCCAGAGCAGGATTCCCGTGCTTATTTAGAGTGGCATATGAATGATACCAACAGGGTTAAAGGGAAGACCCCCAAGCACCCTACAGGAGGCATTCAGAACTTTCCAGGAATAAATCTTTGCAGAACACATTTGCTAATATGGCAGTTTATAGCCATCTATGTGATAAAGAGAGACTTTTAGGTTCCCAGAGCCCTTTAAGTGCAAATGACATTATACAGTATGTATGCACTGAATGAAAAATAGGACTTGCAATCCAAAAGTACCAATGAAAATGCCACTAAAACATATGGTCTATTATGTTAAACAGATTTTTTTTCAAGGTATTAAGGAAAAAGGCATTAGATACAATACCAGACTCTGGGAGATGTTGTAATACCTCTACACAGCTTGGGCTGTGCCCAGATCCAATCCTGTTTTCATTTGCATTTTGCCTGTAAATTAGTAGCAGCTCTACCTATCTATTGATGGTAGTAAAGCTTTGCAGAGGGATCCAGACATGCTGGATTGATGGGCTGAGGCCAATAGTACAAGATTCAACAAGGCCTAGTGCTGGGTTCTGCACTTGGCTGACAATGAGCCCAGGCAGTGCTAAAGGCTGGGGGCAGAACAGCCAGAATCCAGCCCAGCAGAAAAGGCCCTGGGGGTGCTGGCTGACAGCAGCTGAACCTGAGCCAGCAGTGCCCAGGTGGCCAAGAAGGCCAGCGGCACCCTGGCCTGGATCAGCACTGGTGTGGCCAGCAGGAGCAGGGCAGTGACTGTCCCCTGTACTGGGCACTGGTGAGGCCACAGCTCCAATCCTGTGTCCAGTTCTGGGCCCCTCACTGCAAGATGGACATTGAGGGGCTGGAGAGTGTCCAGAGAAGGGAAATGGAGCTGGGGAAGAGTCTGGAGCACAAGTTATGAGGAGCAGCTGAGGAAGTCAGGGGTGTTTAGTTTGGAGAAAAAGAGGGTGAGTTGGGACCTTCTTGTTCTCTTCAACTGTTTGAAAGGAGGTTGTAGACAGCTGGAAATCAATCTCTTCCCCCAAACAGCAGTGACAGAATGTGAGGGAATGGACACAAGATGCACCTGGGGAACATTAGTCAGGATAGTAGGAAAAAATTATTCACTGAAAAGAGGTACATTGATGTACGTTCAATCATTGAAACAAGCTGCCCAGGGAAGTGGTGGAATCACCACTTTCGGAGCTGTTCAAAAGGCATGCAGATGACTTAGTGACTTGGTTTAGTGGTGAGCAGTGCTGAGTTAACTGCTGGACTCCATAATCATAGAGGTCTTTTCCAAGCTTAATGACTCTACAGTTCCAAAAGGATAACTATAATGAAATGTGTCTTTGGAGTACCTAGAAGGAAAGTCTTGTGCATGTGTGTGGTTGTACCTCAACACTTTGCCACAGACTTGGGCAACACTGAGAAAACCACAGGATACACCTTCAGTTCAGACACTGTGCCAGAGCTGGCTGCCCAGTCTCCTGTATCATTAGTCAGGAGAAACAGTCTTCCATAACCCAATCCATTCACACCAGTGTAAAGGTGAACTGTCCCTCAAAAGTGTTTATAGCTCTCCAACAACATGAATCTGGACAGATGAATTTCATTGTCAGCATCATTATCAAATACTGCTGAGCAAGGCACAGTTTCTATCTTTTTTCTGCCACATCTGCTTCTCCCACAAGTTTCATCTATAGATTTTTACTACAGCATGAGGCAGTGAGGCTGCTTGCTAACATATAGTGAGATAGCATGACAGGAATTACTGACCTCTAAGGAAGAGTCCTACTCTTCCATTTGAGCTCCCCTTCACCTGTTGGCTACATGCACATACACTTTTTTAAGTTATATGCTCAACTTCTTTGGTTTCCTCCAAAAAAAGTATTAGATCATTGTTTCATGTTATATTGCAGCACAACTAAGAGAAAAATAATGAAAACAAATTTTCTGACTTTACTGGGGACTAGAAGCACATCTGAGCAGTCATAACGGCCATATTTTCTGGTTATTGCAGGTTGTAAATAAAGAGCAGAGCTAACTTGGGTTTTGTGTATATTGCCATAAACCCAGAATGTTTGACTCACTTGTGTTTGACCTTAGCATGGAATTTCCCATGTCAGGAGAGCGTGGCTTTTGAGTAGCAATATCTCTGGTATATAACCCCCAAGCTAAGTATAGCCTATCACAAAAACTATACTCAAACAGTGCTTTCCCTCTGGGAATAATAAATAATGAATACTGTAGAAATTGGATGTGCACATTGGTTTTAAACTTCAGTAACACTGTCAAAATGTTGCCTGGCTAAATGAGCACTTAAAACAGAATTTTGAAATAGTGTCCAGAAGAAAATTAAGTGTTGTTTAAAATTTTTTGCTCATAAACCTCATAAGCTGCAATCATTTTAAGTAGTTAAATCTATATTTGCTTTTCCATAAAAGTAACTTTAAGTAATTGCTCTCATAAAGATCAATACTAGGTTTCGGCTTTAACAAAATTTCTATAACCAAGTTAGAAATACTTTGCTCTAAATTATGCACTGCTACACTTCTGTGACTGGGACTGCTGCAGAAACATCCTGGTGCTTTCCATAAAACAAAGAAAGCAATAAAGACAGCAAATATCCTATACATAATGTCAGCTTAATGAGATTACTCATTGCAAGTAACTCATGTAAAATGTTTCCTGATGATGATGTCAAGCAGCTATGTGGGTCAGCCTGCAGATAATGGTTTTGAGCAGCTTAATGTTTATCATAAAAATTTTTACATATACTATCAACTTATCTTCAGAGTTTCTGAGCTTGTTTTGCAGTTTTGAAACCCTTCCATAGTTTCACTGGGAACTGCAATGGGATGAAGGACCATATATGTTATAAATTAGGTATATATATTTCATTATCAAAAGGCTATTGCCATTTCAAGAAATCTTGTATCCCACTTCTTCCTTTCTACTTGATAAAATAGTGGAGTAAATGGCTTTTTTGCTTGAGCTCTCTCCAAATTTGCTCCTAAGCCTAATCCCTCCTGTTTACAGATACTCTGCTAGCCCATGCCTCTATCTACCCAAGCATGAAGCATTTGCTGTCCTGCTGGGATGTGCTGTGGTTTACTGCTAATCCAACACTACCTTAGCCTAGTAAGCCAAATTTTCCCCACTGAATCCATAAATCAGATTACAGGAGAGAATCTTCAGCACCTCCAGCTACTGCCAACAACAATAGGAACAGCATGTTTTTCCCCAGGGAAGGCTGGGGAGGGGTGGTGAAAACAAGGAAGATTCAGAGAGCTATCCAAGGGGAAGGGGGATTTAAGTGGCTGTTTAAAAAAGCATCTTCATAGCTAGCAGTTGGTAACAAACTCAGCATTGCAGGGTTTTTTAACCATGCCTTTTAGAGAATTGGACAGTAAACTGCATTGAGCATTGGGCAAGGAGAGGTACAGGAGACTTAGGAATGAAGAAGATTTGCAGGAATATAGAGACCTAGCAGAAATATGCATAGTATTACTTTAATACCTCCTTTAAAAATAAAGCTGGGTTTTAGCACTCAGAATTTTCCATTGCCATTAAATACTGAAGTGAAAGACAGAAGAAGCACTGTATTAATAGCTCTGTTCTCAAATATTTCAGTTTATCCACAAAAAGCATTCACCACCACTTGGGTTGTGAGTGAAATTTATTAGCCAACAGGGGTTTAATGGAAAAAGACTTAAAGCTCAGAGAGTCCCTGCAAAATGCATTTCTTGGAGTGCAGAGCAATCTGTTTATTTTATAGAGCACATCTACACAGGAGAGGATGGGACATCGTTAGGAGGCACAACACTAGTCCCAGGAGAGAGCTGACTCCTGCCAAACAGAGACTTCTATTTGTTTTGTCTTTAACAAAAGCAAGACTGGTTTCAGAAAAAATTCTCCCAGGCTCATAGCCGGAGACCAATTCAGAATATGCATGTTGCAATATGTTTCTGTTTGGCTCCATATCATGTCAGAACATTCTTTCCATACATCACAACCACCAAAATTAACTTGCATCTTCAAAGTCATCTTCCAAAAGTACAAATTTCTTTAAAACAACTCCCGTGAAGTGAATCTCAATACAAAAGCCTTGATTTGTTTAAACCAGGAATGTTTATGGCTTAACTCTCCAATCAGGCAGGCTAAATTCAGAATTGTGCAGGGCATTAGTGCATTCTTGTTCCTCCAGTGCTCCCAATAAACCAGGAAAAGAAAAAACAGGAGTAACTACATCCTCTGCATACAGACCTATCCCATGTAAATAAAACAAGAACATATGCAGGTTCAAAGAGGAATGATACTTGCTCTCCTTGTGCTATGGATAGATGGCAAATCAAGGGGCAGAAAGTTCAGCTGCAGAGTTTAAAAGGTTCAGCTGAGAGTTCAGCTGCAGAACAGCCTGGCACCCGTGTAAATCTGCAGTCCATGAGCCATAGCAGCAGGTACAGCTGCTGCATTTACCCTGCAAGGACCTTCTTTAGGTTCACCTTCCCTTAAATTCACTGTCACCCTCTTCATATTTAGGGGGCAGCTGATGCTGAATGAGGCTTTGCTTAAGGCATGTGCCAGATCCTTAATCTTTTGTGCTCACACCCCTTTTACTGCTTCTTCCTGCTGCTTCTCCATGGCAAATGATGCCCAAAAGGGATTTTTTCCGTGGGCTAGAACAGAGGGCCAAAGAGCTCTGCTGAGAATGCAGCAGGGATATGCAGAGGAATCCTATATATGCTGCAGGGTGATCTAAGGTGAATGCTTGTGCTGAGTGCCAAGCTCAAGAAAAGCTGTCAAGTGGGCAAGAAGGAAAGACAGCCCCAAATGTTTTTGCAACACAGGTGCAGCTTCTGACACTTCATTATCTTTACATAATGGATCTAGCTAGCAAGCAGCCACAGCGATAGGGAGGTGAAGTTTCATGGAGAGCAGTACAGTGAACTCTTTTTGCAGTATTTTATAATCAAACATTACAATCCTTTGGAAGACATGACTACAAGTGCAAGTGCAGACAAAGCCACCCTTAGGTAATAGCCTTGATTAAAACTCTCAGACTCAAAATGAATCTAATTAAGGACATTGTGAAGGCACAAAAAGTCAGTATGCACTTATGGCCTCTTTTGCAGATGGTGAGTTGCCAAACAGAATTGAGAATCTTAACTGCAAGAACCATCGACAAATTCAAAGAGGATGGTAAATTAGGGATGGCAAAATTCAGACTGTTACATAACAGCAATGCTGCCACATCTCCTGGTTCTTGCATTAGATGCAAAAGGCCCTCCCAAGAGAGGACATAGTGCTTTATATAAAAAATACTGAAAAAGGAGACCGCAGACACATGCCATCCTCAGTGACACAGCCAGCACAACTGATGAAAGAGGATACCTTTCCTAGCAGTTTGTTTTTCCTTCATTGCTCGACACCGTTCCCTGCACCACTGTTGAGAGACATCCAAACACATGCTGTCCTCATCTAATAGAGTTGCCACAACTGGCCAGATGTCTGCTTTTTTTTTCCCCTTCAAGACTTTTTAAGAGGCAATATGCTTTGATGTGTCACTAGAAGTTTTCATTTCATTAATCAGCTTTCTGTCAAAACGCTGATGATTCACAGATATTTTTCTGTGATAAAGGCAAGTCAGCTAAAAAACACTGTTGAAAACAGATAGGGAAAATATCGACCACTCGAAGTTAATTTCTGTCTGATTTAATTTTCTCCAACTGTCTGCATTAGTCTCCCAGGAAAATAAGTCTACTCAAGTATAGTAAAATGTGCTTATAAGTATGTGATACAGATAAGACAGACAGTTTGTCTGTTTGGCTGAGAAGAATACTGCTTGATAAAAAAGAAGCAGAAGGTACTTGGGAATTACAACTTATTTGCCTTCACTCTATTCAGTTTCTATAATCAAGAAAAAATACAGATAATAACAAGCTTTAAGTAGGCAATTACCTCAAGGACCACATGTTGTACTCTACAATCAAAAAAATAGCAACCAAGTGAAGGGTTGAAATATACTCTAATAGAAAGTTGGGGGCTTTTTTTTCATACACTCAGAATTGCCTGGGTTAGAAAATACCTTAAAAGACCATCTAGTCCCACCCATGGGCGGGAATGCTTTTCACTAGAGCAGGTTGTCCGGTCTCATCCAGCCTAATCTTGAGCAATTCCAGGCATGAAGCATCCACAACTTCTCTAGGCAACCTGTTTCAGTGTCTCACCAAGCTCACAGTAAAGAATTCCATTTTTATGTCCAATCTAACTCTACCCTCTTTCAGCTTAAAAACATGACCACTTGTCTTGTCTTTAAAGATCCTATTCAAAATTTTGTCCCTGTCTTCCTTTATAAGCCTCCTTTAAATGGGGAAAGGCCATGATAAGGTCTCTCTTCTCCCGGGCAAACAGACCCTGTCTTTGCTGAAGAGGCACTCTAGCCTTCTAATCATTTCCTTGGCCTCCTCTAGACCTGCTCTAACAGGTCCACATCCTTCTTATGCTGGGATCCCAGAGCTGGACACAGCACTCCAGGTGGAGTCTCATCACAGTAGAGGAGAAGGGCAGAATCCCCTCCCTCACGCTGCTGGCCACACTGCTTTGGATGAAGCCCAGAATACAACTGGCATTCTGGGCTGGGGGTGTGCATTGCCTGTTCATGTCAAGTTTTCTACCCACCAGTACCCCCAATTCCTTCTTCTCAGGGCTGCTCTCAATTAATTTATCTCACATCTCACAGTATTTGCTGATACTGCTGATTATCTTGACTCAAGCGCAGCACCTTGCACTTGGCCTTGTTAAACTTAATGAGGTCCACATTGGTGCACATCTCCAGCCTGTGACAGTCCCTCTGGATGGCATCTCCTACCTCCAGCATAACAACTGCACCATTCAGCTTGGTGTTATCTGCAAATTTGCTGGAGCTACACTCAATCCCAGTGTCTGTTTTGTTGATTAAGATGTTAACTAATATTGGTCCCAGAACCAGTTTCCACTCTAACAGTTTAAAAATAATAACACTTGAAGTTATTCTGATCTTAGACAATTTCTCATGCTTAGAAAGAGAACAAAGTTCAATCTTCAGCTTACCATTTTTTGTGACACTATATGCATGCACAGATATCTAACAAGAGACAAGCAAAGAATACTCAAACACTTATTTTTTATGGTTTAAGAAATAAGTATCCTAAAAATGCCCAAGGCATTTAAAGCTGCTATATAAAAAGTCAGGTCATGACGTTGCACTGAGTGCAACTGCTCTTGATTTGCTACAAATGTTCAACACAGTTCCAGTTCTCAAAGCCTCACACTACCATTCATGCTGCAATCCTCTTAACATAAACACAAAACAACATAAACCACACCACAAAGTCAGTCCAAAGTCTTCAAAAATGGAAACTAATAATTAGAACGAGCTAATAAGTTACTGGCCTGGATCCTCACCTGGTAAAAGACTGGGTAGTTCAATCGATATTTTTAAGTGGGTGTCATCATACAGACAAACAATAACACAAACAATTTTAACATAATATAAAGACGATCAAAACCCCAGAGCTTACAATCAATTGCAATATTAGTGACAGACTGAGCAAGAGTGACGACTTGAATTTGTTTCTCATTCATCTACTCATAAAAGGTGACAAGTTGATAGCTGTGGACCAACATCATGCTGTGGTCCAGAGCCAATGGAGATGTCAGTGAAATCTTGCCAATTCCTTAGGTGCAATAAATTATCAGAGCTCTATTAGTCAGCCCTCTAACTTCCAACACCCAAAGATTTGGCTCTATCTACAATGCATGTTCAGACAAGACATAAATCAAAGCAGTGTCAACTTGACCACAGTTAGGTTTTTTCCTTCTCAAATATTACTCAGACTTTGATAGTTAAAAGCAAATCTCACTGAAGTCATCTAATTTGCAGGAGGAGGAAAGCATTTACAGCAGAAATTTCCTATAAACTCAGCAGACCAAGTTTTACTCATTATCCATCATCCCAAAAGCTGTTGTTACCTATGCTGGACAAATTCCTACTTAATATTCTGTAAAGCACTTGAAATCATCAGTCTTTCTTGCATAAGAATGTGGAAAAGGAAAGATCATTTCCCCTTCCCTGCACCACCACCTGGATCTGGACAGTTCCCAGTTACCACATTCAGCTGGGGCCCAGTTACAGAAATCAACAGTAACTCTGCACTCCCTAAGCTGGACTCCACCATCACCCTATACCAAGCTCCAAGTTGAATGCATTAAATTCCTGAAGAGTCTGAACTTCTGGAGAAGAACTGCTAAGCCACAACTCAACACATCAACAGTTTAGGCTTCCCAAGGAGCTTGGTCTAGACTTAAGACTCATTATTGTTCTTTCTCAAATGCATTAATTATGGAAATTTTACCTGCCCAGGGCAGCTCCAAGCACAGAGACTTACCATTCAGTCCCTCAAATCTTTGTATTAAAAGGCTCAAACTTACGGTAGAGTGCTGAATGGGTATCCAGGCAGGTGTTTCGACTGAGCATTTGTGAGATGGGCATCTGCCATGGCTCTGCTGCAAATAAGTGAAAAGGGCATTACACACAACACAGTACGTGCTGCAATCGCTAGGCGCGATGGGCTCCATTCCATAGGGAGCATCTAGGAGTTTGCTCGTAGTCATCACACCTCACAAAATCATTTTCCACTGTCATGTAGGAAGAATAATCTGCAGTTTGCAGGACCAAAAAGGCCACATGAGTTGTCTTTTAATTTTGCATTGAAGTTCTGGGTTACGTGGATGGAAATACATCCACTCCCAACCCCAAGCGTGTGCCATCTGCCTTCCCTCCACAGTGGAGCATTCAGAGAACGGTGGAGTGTCAGTCAGCAGGTAGAGATTGGCTTTTTTCTCCCATTTCATGACAGGCTGCATTTTTTCCATGATGTCCCCTTTGAACCGGTGATAGATGCAGCCTGAAACACCCATCAGGGCTATTTTCTAGGAAGAGTAAATATGCCCCAAATTTTTAGGGCATGTTTCATTTCTGAGCAGAATGCTCTGTTTGCTCCCCAGGTTGGTCCCTGGATAACATGAGCAAATATCCAAGACTCCTGCAGTTCCCTGAAACTTTACAGAACAAAAAGAGTGAGGGGTTGATTTAAAGCCTAACATTCCACATGGCAGTGCAAGATGCAACCATCAGGCCTTCAGGCTGATCTTCCTGTAATCTCCCTTGCATTTGCTGTGATTCAATTACATTTCAGCCAAGGTTTGGAGCCCATCAGAATGAATTGCACAGCAGATTGGGTCAGAGTCCCTGAAGAAAAGTTCAGAATAAATTCTGGTGTCTGCCACCATTACTCTCAGCATTTCACATAAGACTCAAACTATTATTTAGCTCCCTGCATTGGAGGACTCTTGTAACCAGGTATTTTCCTGAAGCTGGAAGTAGTATGGAAAAAAAAAAAAAAAAGCTTTCTTCTTTTTATTTTCATTTAAGCCTGATATATCACAAGCAGCTACATTTCACCTTTCTTTTCCCCATGCTGAGAGTAAAGGATAGAAACCTCTGCAAACACTAATGATTAGATTTCACACAATTTTCAGTTTTGAGTCTAATTTAAAAGCTACTAGTGTTTTGTTCTTTATCTCCAAAAAGTTAACATTTGTAAAGCAGTGCAGTACTACTTTTACAAGTTAAAAAAAAAAAAGTGGATATCAGATTAAACTTTGTATTCTCCAAAACTTAAAACTGGCTATCTTTAACATTTTCAATTAGACAACTTCAAGAAATATTCAGAAAAACAGCTAGCAAGCAAGAATCACTGTATTTTTAGATAACAGTTTAGAAAGTCCTTTTTAAAAGGATTTGAAAAAGTCACTGCTATCATAGCACCAGAACCCTGCAGGTGTGTGTTATCTCCTGTAAGGAAGGGATGAATGCAACAGTAAACAGTGTAATCCTATCAAGATAATAAAACTATAAATTAATTCTGATTAAAAATACAGCATGAAACACTAGTAATTATTTTTTACTTTAACAATTGTACACTTTCATTCTTCATTCCAAGGCAAGTTAAAGGCAAGGTAATTAATAATGTGCTTTGGACTGAAAGCATTTTTCTGATTAAAAGCCTGATCTTACAGATGGAACTATGTATAACTTTGTCAGGAGACTCCTCAAAGACTCCTTGCATTTTTAAGAGAACACTTTTGCAAGATAAAAGCTCCAAATCTCATAGCAGGAGGGGCTTATTGTACTCTTGTCTTTGAGATTCATACCTAAATTGTCCCAAGGCCTAGAATCCCCTGGCACTTGTGCATATTCAAAGGTCAAAGAGACAGCAGTAACTGGGAATTGCTCAGAGGCAGCAGTTGTACAGAGTTCCCAGTTTTTCAGGGCAAGAGCTGTGCTGGTTGTTCCTCTGGGATGTAGGGTGACCTGCAGTGTTTGGCCTTTCACAGCTGGATATTTGAATTACTGTTCTGGTAACATGACATTGCACTGGTACTGTCTGAGAAATGCATATAGTTCAAGGGCAAGGACTGAACACTTCTACAGCTTTTTGCGGATTTGGAGTTGGATTATTTTTGAAAATTACAGAATATTTCCTATTTGAATGATCACTTCTTTTTGTTTTGTGTAAAACTCAATGCATTTCACACCTTTCATATCTTAGACCCTCACCTGGTTGAAACAAGTCTTAGATATAAGGTTGTATATCAGCTGCTGGTCACACTTTCCTTCCTAAATGCTCAGGGTTTTTTAATAGCCAAAAGCTCCACCATCTACAGAAGCCAATTTTAAAAAATAGCCAAAAATTCAATGCTACCTAAAGTATTCTGCAGGCATATGCAATACAAGTAAGCATAGGAATAAATACATTGGCAAATATTTACAGGCTGTAGAAGGAATTAATTAAATTTGATTATTACTGCTAACATTTTCCTCAGCTTAGGAGTTTGGTAAGCCAAAAAAATACAGAACTTGGCCCACCACTACACTGAAAGGCTAAAAATCTCAAAAGTGATGAGAATCCATAGTTTAAACCCATCTTTCTTCAGAAAACCTTCAAGGGAGGACAGAAGCACCTCAAGTTTGTTTTTTCATGTTTGCCAACAGTCATGTGCAAATACACCTTGCCCTGCTGTTTGGGGGAATATGTGCCAATACAAGTTTTTTTCCATCCTAAATGGAAAGAGAGGGGCTGTTTCTCTATAGGTCATGAATGAGTGATTTCCAGATCTTGCTTTACTCCCTTTCTTAGAGGATACTCTGCCTCCTGCACTGAGCTTCCCCTTGAGACAGCTCCTACACAGTGACAGAAACAGCCATCCAGGCAGAGACTTTATCACAGCTTACTGAAATCAAAGCCTCCAAAATACACAGTAAGATCTTCAGCTCGTATAATTTTTATATAAAGAGACTTGGGTACACAAAAGAATAATTTCATTCTCATTGCTGAATTCAGCATCATTCACAGCATTTTTTCTGGGATGACACTTCAAACACTTGATAAATTGCATAGCAATGATACAGCCAGGAAGCAATGAAGCAATGACCAAAGTCAGATAGAGATGCTACCCCCACGTTCAGCTAGAGACAGTGCAGTTTCTTCTCTGGAGGCCCTGACACATGTAATTCCCAAACCTATAGGTTTATCAAACCTCCAGAAATGCAGACCCCAGGGGTAACTAGCAGACAGAAGAGCACCAATCTCAGGAAACAAAAAACAAGGCTGCAAGCCCTTCAGAGTTCATGCACAACACCTGCCTTCCTAGCAAGCAGCCCTTAAGCAAACTTCTTTCTTACATGCTTTCCTCAGTCAGGTGCTAAAATAACTGACTGCTACCAGCACTATTTAGGGACATCAGTATAATGTATTTGGAAATGCATTAACACAATGCAGAGTGGGAGCGCATCAGTGCCCACAGCAATATTGCAGAGGGAAATAACTGCACACTGAATATTGAACTAGAAGGTGAGAGCTTTGGAGCACTGCACAAGAGAGGTTTCAGGTGGCAGAGATGCAACTGCACCTCAGCAAGCTCTGGGGAACATTTCAAGGAAGAACTCCTCTTTTGTGTTGAGCGACTTCAGGATAGGTATATCTTATTGCCACTTTCTCATAGGCAGGGAGAGATTTTTATATACATAAAATTTCAATATCAATACCAAATTTGGATGGCCAAATATTAACATGATTCTGTCTGGAGACACATTCAGAGGCAGATCTTATCTCTGCAGGAAGATGGAACAAAATCCAGAGAGGATATTTAGGAATATAAAGGTTCAGGGCTTGTTGAACTGCAGCACTCTTTATGATAGCACTTAATAGTCATTCTCAGAGAAGATATTGCTGATGAAAGTCAAAAGAAGTCACAGGCCATATTCCATTTGTATCCACTGAAATGGCCAGGAATACAAATACAAGAAATTGTATCCAACTCCTTGAGTGAGGTCTCTAGTAACAAAAGCATTGGCTGAAGTCAATCCCAGGCGAACATTCTCAGCTACTTCTACACATCCTTCCAAATTATCTTCTCTGATGCTCTGGAGACATGAAAATCGTAGATCTCAACTAGAGGTCTCAGACTGAGCAAAATATAATAACATACCAGGCTATACCCCTGGCCTAATGATTCACTCATAAATAACCATTCCGTTCTCCTTGACTGCACATATCTTCTCATTTTCCAAAAGTCTTGCATCAGGTGAATGGACACAGAAAGAAATTTGCACAGCAGTATCAAACTGATTAACACAGAAAAGAAATACATGTTTATGTCGAGAATAAGAGCCACAAGACAGATCTTTCCTGCTTTTCCAGCTATGCCAAATGCATAAAAATACAGCTCACCTTGGCACTGGGAAATTATCTTCCCACCTTCACCCAGGTCCTCCAAATATCAAAAAAAGGACCTGCTAAGGATGCATAGCTCTGCTATCATTAAGCAGCACTATTATTGAGGCAGCATCAAGCTCTCATTTCCTTTTCCTTGCTCAGTGTCTTGTTCCACTTTACCTCACCTCTGCAGCTCTCCACTGCTTTGCAGTATCGAGCCCAAGCCATATCTGCCTGAGCGGTTAATTGAACATTTTCTGCTCTCAGTTTATAGAGCTCTTCATAGATTTATGAAAAAAATCACTCTTCTCCTTTCATAGCTCATAACCAGTCTCAATAAAGACATCTCTCTAAAATCAGCAAATTATAATCTAATGAAATCTATTGAAAATTTCAGTTGCACTAAACAAGGTCAGTGCTCAGAAGAAATGAAGTGTCACCCAGAAATGGAGATCAAAGTAATTCCCTTCCATTCCTGCTGCTGCCATAGAGACCAAGGGAGGGGGAAGAAGGGAAGAAGAAACTGAACAGACTTAATTCTTCCTGAAATTTATAATTAACTACAAGGGAAAAGGGACTATTATCACATTTCTAAAGAATAAAGGAGAAAAAAGTTGAGCTTTTGACAAGATATAATTACCAGACATTACATATGCAGTGCACATTGGTTTGTTCTGTGTAATTTTCTTGAAATTCCCCCCCTCCCCAAGGATTTTATTTTTCTAGAAAACACAACATGTGTCTCATCAGTTTACATTCATAATGTCTGAAATCCAAATGCTAGAGGCTCAGAATAATTGTTTCAAAATTTAACATTGGTAAATAAAGATTTGAAATAAATACTCAGATACACTCCCCATCTGTCAAACACCCCTGAGCATATTCTCCAGCTAAGATAAATGGTAATCAATGAAAAGGATCTTCCTACTCTTCTAAGCCTGTGTAGTTTAGCCAGCAGCCAACCCATAGTCATCAAAGCTGTCCTCAAGTACCACTTTAGAATAGACTTTACTAAATTATATGTAAATTTTATGGATTCAGCACTATTATACTTTTAGGGTCTGGCAGGAAAACACCACAGTTTGAAGTGCCCATCAGCACCTAATAATGACTATAGAGAAAAGATTTTGATTCTTTGCTAAATGTGAATCTCTGGGGGGGGAAATCATTATGTTTCCTTTGTTTTCAGTTTGTTATAGCCAGGAAAGTCAGCACAAAAAAAAAAACTTAGCTATTCAGTTTATGTATCCAAACTGCAATCATTCAAAGCCTGGAGTCTTGGAAAGAAAAAACAACAAATGTTGCCCAGATCTATTAACAATATGCAGGCACAAAAATGTGGGGGTTTTTTGTTTGTTTCATATCCAGCTAAATTTAAATAATATCCTCATGCCATATTGCTCTCTATAGCTTTGTTAGTTTTGGTAAGATTATACTGGTTTGTAACACCTGAGGCACTAGTTAACCTCAGTATCTATATTGAGCTTTATAACTTCCTAATTTTGGGACTGACCTACAGCCTCTCAGACACATACAGCCTATCTTTCAGCAAGTCCCACAAAACAAACTGAACCTTGTTGCTTAAGTATATGCCTTTTTAAATCTCTATATTGAGTATTTTTCAGATTAACATAAGCAAACAGGGGAGAAGTGATGGGACAACAGGCCTATGACAAAGTCACCTCAGCATAAATAAATATTCTAACTATTAGCTATCAGGCCCAAATAATCAATAATTCAACTGGACCTTCTAGTGGATTCCTCTGCAAAGTGGAACCAGCAGCTGGCACACAGTGTGTGGACCTGCTCCTCACGTCCACCAGATGACCTGATCTCACGGACCATTCTGCCCTTCTCAGAACATCTAAGAACTGCTTCTGCTGCCACTCTAAATCAGAGTCTGGAACAGTGAGGTCACCTCAGTTGTGCCATATCCACATTTTTCCATTCTTCAGCCATGTCCTAAAGACACCCTCCACATAACTGAGTTGGTTTTGAGATCGGGTTTTGTAGGCTAAATGCTGAATGGTGCTCTCCTTCTCACTTGGAAAATCCACAGTATCCCAATGGGACACAAGACCTGCTCCTACATTTCCCAAACACAGCATACCATCAACATGGATTTATAATGATATACTTAATATAGTTTTGAAGTGAATTAGCTGGACAAATTTTATAGCTCTCCTCTGTTTTACTCTTAACTTCATGCTACAAAGTGAAGTGATGAGTGTGTGGAGTGGGAGAGACCTACAGAAAAGTCCTAGCACACCCAGGGTATAAGCCAGAGGTTTGTCCTGTCACTGACCACTGCAACTTCTTATTTTCCATGACCATCATACATATTCTGAGTTCTGATCACACATCTGTTCAGAATTTTGCCTAAAGTGCACACAGTGGTGTCGCCTGTTCCACATATATGGCTGGATGAGCAGAAGAAAATAGGATAGACAGATGTTGCTGGCTCCTGGCAACCTTGTCATTCAAAATTGTACACATGCAACTTTGGGATAGGTTAACAACATAAACAAACTTACTGCTTTTCTTCCCAACACCAATACAAAATAGGGGAGTTTCCTTCTGTCTTTATTTCATTGTTTTAAATGTGTGAATTAAATTCTTAGAAAAGGTGCTGGATGGGCAGCCATGAAGGAAAATTAGTAATTTTTCAAACTAGACTACTGCAGAATTTGTAAAAAAGCTACAAAAATGAAAACAAAATGCTGAACTTCTTCACTAGTGGAATGAACCGAGCATTTTATTAACACAAAACAAAACAAAAACAAAACAAACCACCAACTTTTTTTTTCTATTTTCCAGTTACGTGAATAATCACATTTTCAATTAATTGCTCCACAGGGGTCAGTGACAATCAAATTAAATGTAAGACCTGTCTAATGAGTAATCTGGTGTAAATCTCTACTTAACTGGAAGCTAACATAAATGTTGCAGAATTTTCAATATTTTGATGCCAGGAATTTATTTTTGTAGCTAAAAAAAACAAGTTCAAGCTGAATGTTCTCCCTGGTTCTGAAGGCAAATTTTCTGTTTTACAAACTGAAAGACACAGTTCAGGAATCCTACTGCTGCCAGTGCTCAGTGCTGAGAACTTAGAGTCAGGCACAAAAGGTAAGTGGTTTAATAGTCTTAAATAAATTTGGATTATTTAAGTGGTGTCTCTTCTTTGTGTACATCTTCTCAAAACACAGAAGCACTCAGGATAAAATCTGAGATCTTAAGCAAACCTCAAAACACAACACGCATACAAGTGGCAACTAACACTGATAGTTCTTAGGGATGTTACTCATGTTAAGGATACTAAACCACTAGTCTAGAGTGCCCAGGAAGTTATAAAAACTCTGTCCTGATAGAAGCTAGCCTTGCCATTGGCCTCTTGGGTTTTAAGCCTGCAGAGCTGCCGCATCTGAGCTCTCCCTTCTAGCAACTAGTGCCAGAAAGCTTTTGAGGCTTTTTCCCACTGAAAGCTAATCATCTTTTCTATGCCACATAATGCCAAGAATTGGGGGTTCTGGGGGTGCACCTCCTGTTACAGTGAAGAATGTCGAGCTATTTATGCTCTTTCTCAGTAGTGGCAGCTCCTGTTGTATTCATAAGTCTGTAAAAGGCAGAAGGATGGAAGGAGAGCTGGAGAGGACAGCATGTTGCCTTTGACTGTTGGGAGGCACAGTGGGAATGTTCTTCCCTTTCAAAAACTCCTGGTGTTCCTGCTGGGATGGAGGCTCAACCTAAGCTTTATTTATACCTAATTCTTTCTAATGATAAAATAATGCCACCAATTAACATGCTTTATGTGACAGTAAAGATGCTATGCTGGAAACATGATCAATTAAAATAAACCAGGACAGCCATAAGAAGCTGTCCTTGACTGGTTCAGCATTTCTGCAGTTCTGGGCTCAGAAATGCATGGAAAAATGAAGAAAATAAAAAGAGGAAGAAGTTGTACAAATTAATATCTTAAATCTATCTTAAACATACTTTACACTTTGGCTGAAAAAACATCAGTAGGATTTAAGATTTGGCAAGGTATATCAGAAATTAATTTTATTAGATGCCATCTTTTACCACACGGAGTTCAAAGCTGGATCTGTAAATCCATTGAACATAATGTACAAGGGCACATTGACTTCACCACAACATTTATGTCATTTTCTATAATGTGAAAATACCAAAAATTCCAGACTAAATTTAATGACCAAGTTTTAAAAATGTCAACTCTTTGAACAGTGTTCATCTTTTGCAGTTTACAAAGTATTTATCTTTTACTCCCGTTTTATGACTTAAGAACTAAAGAATAAACCTGATGTATTTACTCCCTCTGACACCAAGATCCACTTTTTCAAGACAAAGAATGGCAATTAACTGCATAAATCAGACAAATGGCTATTCATATATGGACAATTAACAGATCTGAGGTCAAAAATAAATACACTGTTGCTCTGTAGAATTCACGCTTATCAAAATTTATTTTTTTTAAATAACATATTTTCTGAAAAAGGTCTGCTCTTTTTATAATAGTGAAAATTGGCATAAACAGATAAAAAAATTTGGTGCTTTAAAAGAAGAAGAGTTACTCTGAGGAAAGTAAAGGCAGTAACCTCACATTATGGACCAATACAACACTAGCCCATCTATTCAAATATGGCCCAAAGTAAGATGAGCAAATCACTAACTTCTTTGTTTTCAAGCTGTTACAATATGAAAGTGTTCTGAAACTAGACTTTTACCATTATTCAGCTCATTTACATATGATATTATGTTGTTTCCTCATGCCTGTAAATAGAGAGCCGTGTACAATTCACATTGTATCTCATTCCAACACCAACATTGGCAGAAAAGAGTGAATATCTGGAGTTGAATATTTGAGGTTCACTCATATACTTGATTTTGAGATCATTTCAGACACTCAGTGTTGGATTCAAGAAACAGAAAAGCTGAAAGGAAAAATGTGTGTAGATGGAGTTGGGAGCCCTGCTCAAGGCAACTCAAGGCAACAGCAGTAGTGAGCTGGCAGTGAATCCATGTTTTTTATTTCCCAGAAGGCCCTGGGAAAATATTCAGAGGAAAACTTTCAGCACCAATTCATGAAATAAATGATGTCTCTTGACATATTAAAAAAAAAACCAAACGTACTAGGGCATGTTCTTTTCCAATTACACCATCTTAAAACTTGACTTATTCCCCTGTCCCCAAATCCAATTTCTATGCACCTCCATCCCAAACTCTCTAGGCAAAGCATGGATGCAACTGCAGGTCCCCACTGCACAACAAGACACCCAAAAGCTCTTGTCTCCAATCGCAGCTGTTCTTTTCAACCTTTTGAACTGGAAAACAGCACTTCAGCATGTAAAAACTGGATGTTTAGTGTGATCCTGCATCTCAGCCTTGTTCAGCAGTGCTGTAGCTCCATTGCTGAGCGCTTTTCAATGGTATTGCATCAACAGGTACCCACAAGTGCCCCTGCTCTGCTCTGGGGGTGATTGAGGATATAGTCTCACATTCAGCACAGCTTGTGGGAGCCAGGAGGACCTGGAAAGAACAGGAAGTGAATGAGGCCACAGTCTCCTCCAATTTATCCTCCTTCTGTGGCCTCATTCACCTCTTGTTCTCTTCCCATATGGGTTTCTCTACCAGCAAGATGGGAATGACAGCTGGCATCTGTTTCCATGGCTCCACTGCGCTCCCTGCTCTCTGCAGTGGCCACCCACCGCCCCTCTCTGCTGCCCATGGGTGCCCAGGGTATATCTTCCTGTCCTTCTCCATGCTACACATGGGTGTCCCCATTCTGCACAGCTGTGACGCAAAAAATGACAGCAGTGATGCCAGCAGTGCTAACCCCTGCTTTGCCTTATCATTTGTGCAGCCTTCAGGTGGTATGGCCACTGCAGGCATTTTGCAAGTCCTGTGGAAACTATGAAATTCACCAAAAGTAAGGCAGAACAGAGAGCACTGTGCTGAACCCCAAAGCTGGATGCCCCCTGCTAACTGCTCCTTACAAACCCCACCACCACCACGTGCAAAGGCGGCTGCAAACACGCGCTGAGCTGCCTGCCCTGTAGCAACAGAAAGGGAGTTCCCTCATCATTGCCCTGCCATTTAATATTAAGTTAGTTTGATAAGTTTGAAGATGTCTCAAGGAATCACTCAGCTTAACCCTACACCAGATTCTTAGGTTGGGAAGTGTCCCTAACCCTGGTCCTTAGCCTAATGCCGCTGCTGTGGAAAATAAATTGTCTGTATTCATGTTCAGAAGAAATTATTTAGAAGGACTGTTTCCAAACAGTCCAGCTAGATCTAAAATCAGTATAAGAGTGGTGAACTGGGTCCTAGGCATTTTTATTTTTCAGGCCTACAGAGGCAAAGTAATCTATGTTTTTTCCCAAAAAAAGCCACAATAAGCCACAAGAAACTTGCATCTCTCCAATCAGAAACATCATGACTATCTAAACTGCATCTGATTGGCCCCCTTAAAATCCTAGGACCCATATAATGCCCCTTTCTTTATTATTCTTTAGTTTACAGAATAAACTGATAAGCTGAGAAAATATGTGCAGTATACCATGTATTCTGAAATGCTCTAGTTGCTAGAGTTATTAATAGACACAAGCATAGGCTGAGATAAAATATTAAATCCTTTTCGTTTTGCTAGTAAAAAATAAGTAAAAAGCATATCATTTAGAAAGTCATATAGAAACAAACTGCATAATCTAGAGATAAAGAGAACAAAATGCTCGTGGAAGCAAAGCTTATTCATCACTTTATCTTGCAACCTGACACAGTACATGCTCAATCTATTTAATTACAGGAACAGAAAAATAGCAGAGAAATATGTACACAGAACAGCAATGTTTCCAGTCCTACCTTGGTCGTGACAATGCACAGACAATCCATTCTGTAAATCTCCACAGGAGTGTATGTAAATCATAAAAATAAATCAGCAAGGGTGAGGAAAGGCTTTTGAATAGCATGAACAGAACCGGAGGCTTGAATCTGCACAGCCGGCTTTTCCAAGTGGGGCCCTCATAAGAAACTCGAGTCCTCCTCCACAATGCTAAAGGCAGTCATGATGCTCACAGGGATCAGTAAACCCACTAGAAATCGTCTCAAGCAAAACTTCCAGGTGGCTTATCAGGCTTGATTGCTGCATTGTTCAATCTGAGATCAAAATATGCTGTTGAATGGTATGCAGCCCTCTAAATGGGAAGATGAGAACCACAACAAGCACAAAAGAGCAAAAGCATCACATTTCAGTCCTAGCTCTGGTTTCACAATTCTGATCTGCTGTTTCAGTATACCCGTAAGATTTCCCTTGCCAAGTCTCTCTCTCTCTCAGCCTCTCTCTCGCTCTCTCAATCTCTCTCCCTCCCGCTCTCTCCTTCCCTGTCTTTTTTTTTTCCTCCCCCCTTTCACTCGCTCTCTTCCCTCCTCTCCTCTACTAACTCAGAGCAAGCAGAAAACACACAACTATCGGGCCCATCTATCACAGGGCTGTCACTTCTCTGCCAAAACAACTGCTTTGGGTTGTAAGGGGTTTTATTAAGAGCATGATTCCTACAAACACACATTGCTGGAAGTGCATGATTGAAACATGAAGGTGTGTGTGAGAACTCGTGCGTCACAGCTACAATTGCTCAGAATTACTGGGTCAGATTCGGATTTGGGAAGTGAATATAAATAACAGCTGGATAAGGCGAACTTTAGCTACAGCAGAAAATAATCAGTCAGGGGAAAGAACCAGGATTTGCATATCTACACATGCACGTGGATCTGTCAGCACAACAGTGATATAATTATAGTTTACCACCCGTGGAAAAAACCCCTGCATTTCATACATTATTCAAAGCTTTGTAGGGGAATTTTTTTCCCCCCCACCTATGAAAAATATATCAAACTTTTAATTAAAAGAAAGCACCTTTAACAACAGAGCTTAAACACTCATTAAATTCTCTCCCAAACTTTTCTTACATCATTGACAGATTCAAAAACTTAATCTATTTATCTCATGTTCTCTATGTTCTGCTTGGAGTTTTACAGACTGTTTAAGCCCCCACAGCCCTACCTTTCTTGCAGTGATGCTGGTGCAGAGCTTGCCTTTCAGGTGTTTTATATGAATCATTCTGAGTTAGAAAGCTTGCTGTCAGCTCTTACGGGCTTCCCTCTCTTCCAGATACAGGAAGAGAGAGAGAGGAAAAAAAAAGGGAGGGAGAGAGAAAGAGACTCAGAAGGGGAAAGATATGTAAAATGAAAGCTCTGGCCAAAGAGAGAGGAAAATCAATGCTCCTATTCACTGCAAAAAAAAAAATACAGCCAACTGGACTGTTGACAGCAACAAGAGGAAATGTCTAGACACCCATACATTACAATTCACCTTTTCAACACACTGGACAGCACAATCTCCCCTGGGTGCTTTGCTGAGGATCTCTCATTCTCACTCAGAGCTAAAATATGTTTTTAATAAAATAAGTCTTTCCAAGAAAATAAAAGATTATTTAAGAGTCATCTCTCTTCCATAAATTACTCAGGTTATAACCCTAATATTCCCGTGATTGTTGGAGCAGTGAGACGCTCAGTAAATGACACATACTATTTTGCCAAAATGAGGTCACTGCTACCAAAGTTACAAAATCCATAGTGAATCAGATATGTGGTCAGAGAGCAATCAACCCTCCCCCAACTATTAAAGTCCTGGTGGATACAACATCTTAAAGACAAAGTCTTCAGAGCACTTAGAACTGTGTCTAAGGCTTTAACTCACTTTAATCCATGTGCAAAAAACAAACTTGATTTGCACTTACAGGCTGTGCTAGAACCTCCAGGTTTTCTCCCCAATGAGGTTTAGTCCAGTAGCCAAACAGTCAGACAAGTTTATTAAACTATAGATTACATGAGACAGGGAACTGCCAAACATCCTTGAAGTAAGAACAAATTAAACATCTCCTTAAGAGGAAATTAACCCATTAATATGGTGTAACATAAGCCACCCGTGTGCTCTAAGCATTATTGGGTAAAAGTAAATTCAGTCAACTCTAAAATCAGCAGATATTTTAACACTTGAGTGTAAAGCACACAACAGTTTGTTCTCTTCTAATTCAAGCTTATCTAGTAAGGTATGAAGTATTTAATACATATAATTACCTAATGACTTGGCTGTAAAATTTCATCTCAGACTTGAAACTGGCATATGGAGATGTATTTTGAAATTGGTCTCTAAGTGCATGATCTGTACATGCTTCTACTTGCAACTCTACTTTTGTGAGATGATCCCAGTGAATTCATGATCCTATTTAAAGTTTATTTGAGAAACAGAGGGTTTCAACCCTTTGGGGGTGCTTACATGAACGTGACTCACCCAGCTCCCTCAGTGTACCAGAAAGATTCCTCCTGCACTCCTCCAATTTTTGACTGCCACCTCCTTCCATTAAATATGACAATGAGCATTTAACAGAGCAGGATTTGCACATGTGCTCCTCAAGTTAATACATAATTGAGCAGTTTGCTCCCTAAAATACTGCCACCTACGTATTACCCCTATAATCTCCCTTAGCCCAAGACAGAAGGAAGACATGCTTTTGGGGATGCAGACCCCAGCTTCAAACTTCCACAGGCTGATTTTGGTTGCCAGGGCTCCTGCTCACAGCTTCTAAGACACAATGACCGGCAACAGATGACTCATGTCAATGGGTCTCTAGTGTTTCTTCAAAGACACAGTCCCTCATGTCCATTAAGAACCTATCCCAGACCTCAAAAAGACACTGAGCTGCTTAATTTTGTTTCTCCAACTAGAGACTTTTTCCATTCATTTTCTCTCCCCAAGAATACGATTTTCAAATCATTAGCACTGCTTTACCCTTCATTAGCAACACCTCCTTCTGCTCTAATTTCTGGAGGTCATATAACTGCTTAGTTCTATTTTTTCCTCTGTTCTTTCAGCCTTCTTCTTACATGTACATATGAACCTGACTGAAATCTACTATAGAAAGGCTTGACCCAAAAACTAAAAAAACTGAGGAGCAGCCATCTGGGGTGAAAAGACATGGGTTATAGTTGCTCATAGTCAACTTAGATGGTAAAAAATAACGTCTGTGATGAGCTCTAACTCTTGGGAAGCTTTAATATAGGAAAAGTAACAACTATTTCCTACTGTGACACCAGTGGTTCTGTGGATCACCATGTGAAAACCATCTGCCCAGCTGACTGCTTCCTTCTTCTCTAATTTTACCAAGGTATCTGTTTTTAAGTCATACAAAAACCAGTAATATGAGGTGAGTGGGTGAAATGGGATGGTCTTTTAATGCCATCTGCACTGGACAATTTAATGCTCCTTTCTGGCATTAAAGTCTTCATTGTATCCAGGTACTTCCACTTGGATAACCAAAGCAGAGGGTTTAATTAGGCCACTATATTTAGAATCAGAGCCTGCAACATCCCGCTGCATTCAATATTTGTAAAAGCAAGCTTCTAGTAAAAGCTAAAAACATTAGAAAATATTCTGATTTTTTAAATCTTTCATTATGCACCTTCTTAAACACTTCTTAAATTCTTTTGAAATGTAAATATTATAAAGCAAAAACTGTAAAGATAAATAGATTGCTAAATTTTTTTTTTAAAGCATAACTGCTTTATTTTCTTTTATTTAACAAGAGCACTATGGCTCCAAGTTTTGGAGCAGACACAAAGAAAGGAGGCATCTAACTAGACTGTTAACATTGCATTAGTAATGTCAGCATCTTAAAAACTTAGCCAGTGACTATTTAGAGCTCTATGCACCTACACAGAGAACACATGAACACACATGCTCTTACAAAAATAGAGAAAGGTTTATTTACTCCTAATGTATCTTAAATTGTGTACTATGGAGTAGTTGTTGATGGTATTATATTTCCAGGTTGTATTGTCTTTCTTCTTTTCAGGTTCTATATTGCATCCCAACAAGCTACAAATAAATACTTTCCTGATTATGTCTGCTAAGAGGGCAATTGATGTAGTTGGCAAATTATGTCTTTACAGCCAGAGCTCACTTACACCACTTGAACCCAGTTCCTGTGGATACCAACTGGTTACTTAGTAGGTTAACACCAGGATTCAAGTGATCTGAGTAAGTTTATGCTACAAGGTAAAATCTCATGAGACAGTTCCTTTATGAAGGCTGCTTTGTGGTACACTTAAAAAGAAAAAAAGAGAAAGAGACAGAAACTACTAACCTTGTAGATCCTGGATATGTAGTTAAAAGCTGTATTACAGATGAAATGTCAGAATAAATCCTTCTTCATCCAGAAAGATAAGTTAATACTAATTTCAGAAAGCATGTTCTGTATACCTTAGTCATTCAGAATTTTAATGTAGTTCCCAGGCTGAATCAGAAGCCCAGGAGTCCTGGTGTTAATTTAAAGATCACAAAATTAGCAATTCTTCCCCTCCTAACTGCAGCAGCCCTAAGAGCAGCAGCTCTGCAACTGGCCTGAGGCCCATGAGAGTCTGAGACAGAAGCTATAACACGAATCATTCCCTTCACCGGTGCATGGCAAATTTCACTGCATTTAGCACAATCAATGCTGGAGTCCTGACCAATTTCTCCAGCTGGTAGCTTTTCCAATGAGAAGAAATAGACAATTCTCTTTTTTGTAGGGAAGCAGACCTTGCCTCTCAAAGCCTGAAGGTAGATGATAAAATGGGCACAGGGACAGCTCCACTCCTTCATCACAAGGTCTGTGCACCCAGCTGCCCACGGTGGCCTTGGGCTCAACAGCCACAGAAAAAAAGTTTCTGCTGCACAGTTCTGGAGGGGATTCCCTCTCTTCTCGCCCCAAATACAGTCCCACCTTACCACCCCTTTATGTACTATGTGGGAGTTTGCACCACTTTAGCCAAGCAGCTACCCCAGAAGAGAAACCAAACAAGCTATTTCTGAGACAGTGCAACCTCTCCAGCAGTCTCATTGCCACATGCTCACCAGCCGGGGTCCTATGAGAAGGCAGTATGGCAAGCTGGGAATACAATATGATTTCTAGGATTGTACAACAGGAATTTTCAGCATGACAGAGTATAGGGCAGAGGTCCTTGACCCATCCTGCAGCTCTGAAGGTCCTTGTACAAGCAAGCCTTTCGAAAGCCCCGCAACTTCCTTTAGTTTAAAACTTATGCCTAATGCTTTTTCAATCTATTATTTCCTATACAAATCCATAATTGTTTTCTTGTTTGACAGAAATCCCTTACTCTGAAACAAACAGAAGTGCTTCAGTTACAAATGCTCTGCTGGCTTTATGCAGGCTGGGATGCCCTGCAACAGAATCACATAGTACTCAAGGGCAGTACGTCCAAAGTGGTTCTCAGTTCTCAAGAGCAATGGTGAATGAAGAGTTCATTTTCATTCTTGAGCATTCTGCCTGTGGAGGTAACAACCAATTGATCACCAGCAACTAAAAACCTTTGGCACATATGTTCAAACATGTAGCCACTCTTAAATAGCTAGGTGTCACTGTCATAGCAGCCACTAACACTCAAGCACACTCACTTGAAAAAGAAATCGACAAAATGATGCCTTCAAGTGAACTGACACACTAAACCACAAGATCCTGGAAATGAAAACAAAACATCTGCTATCTACTATCCCATGGTACCGAGAACCAGACAAAATACTACTCACAGCTCTGAGTGTCTTAGAGTTTGGCAGTGGAGTTGCCAATTTTCAGTTTCCTCTCAGGTACACTTTTTAAATGGACAGCACAAAAATGTAGTATAGAATTGCTGATGGAGAAACATTCAGTCCAGGGTTTGCAGTGACACTAAGTAGGAGGATGGTGCATTGTTCAGCTGGCCATTTGTAACAGAAATCATGCAGTGAAATAGAGACGAGATCAACTACATTCCATGATTTTCACAACATCCTCATGGAGACAATGTATTTAGGGCGTATATCAAACTTTTGATAATTCCTTGCTTTGGAGAAATAAAATCTTCCATAAATATGAAGACAAATTTCAATGAGTGTATAAGTTCTTGCATTTCAACTATCAAGTACCACCACGCTACCATATGGTACAAAAATTTTTCCGATTGGGAAATTGGGAACACAACAACCCAAGAAACTCAGAAAATCATGTTTGGAAAGTAGATCTTTAGATTATTATTAAAACATAACGAACAGGTAAATTGATCTAGAAATGGAAATAAAGAACATGGAAAAACTTTAGACAAGAGGAATAATCCCCAAGTCTCAAGTGTTGGAAACAACTATTGCTTAAGTCTACAAGGTACCACAAAAGCACACCAGCTCAGTTAATGTCTCTTTTCTCTTCATCATGTTTTCAGCTTGTTTACTTTAAAAGAAAACTTAATAAGTTTCTTTCACTTCAAAAAGGAAAAATACACAATGACGCCAAGCCTGAAAGTTTACATAACAATACCTAAGCCCAAGGGAATTGCCCCAGCCAAGTTGTAAACCTATGAAAATAATGGAGATACTATAATGAAACACTTATGAGTTCACCTGCATGCAGCAAGACAGGGAAGTGTAACACAGCCCCTTACCACAGCCATGAAGTAATGCTATTCAGTAGAGTTTTTTGATAGGTATCATTAGGCTGCCCATACAAAAATCATCATTATTCTGACATTCAAATTCTTCCATACTGACTCCAGACCAAAAAGAAACTACAACACACACTAAGAGACTGAAAACACCTTGAATAAAACCTACTAACTGCACAACAACTTGGACTTCAAAAAATAGACGGAAATGAAACCACCTTGAGATCAGCAAATCTGTAGAACCGTCACCAATATAAACAAGACTTGTACATAAAAATAAAAATTAAATCCTGCCTAGGTCGGCTTAAAATACCCAGGGCTAGCAATATACCACAATAAACTGCAGCTGTAAGCCTCATTCAAATGTGATAATGGACATGCAGCCATTAAGCAGAAATAAAAAAAAAATCCAGAAGCTCAAATTTACTATGTCCTACACACTTCACCTCCAGCAAAACTCCATTAAACAAGGATTTCTATCTCCATCAAAAAAAAAAAGAGTGGACAATACCTTTGTCTTCATGTCTACCACATAGTTTTCAAAAGTTGGGTTCTCCTTGTTGCATTCACCACGTTGGCCAGATCCTTCTGATCCATTGGAAGCTGCAGGCTAAAGAGCAGGGTGGAAAAAAACATGAATAAAGTGGCTGAGATGTGTGCTTCAATTAAATTACATTTAAACATAAAGACTATCATGCACACACAAAAGGGTACCCTGAATTCAGATAAGTATCAGGCAGCTCATACAGAAGATTTTCCCCTCAATGTTTTTTCATGCAAAACTTTCTGCGTTTAATCTTACAGGCACTCTCATGGAAGTCCATGAAAGTCTTAATAGGCTAAATCTGCAATATGATGCTTATCATAATCTCTATGTGACTTCAGAAGGCATTCAAGGTGCTCTGCAGCTCTCGGCAACGGAACATAAAGATAAGGAAGGAAATCAGTGCCCTGCTAAAAAGACCTGCTGACCATGATGGGGCTCTCATCTGGAGTAGCTGCAGGAATTATATCTCCTTACAACAACAAACAAATTATCTGGTTTGTTTTCTTATTTCTAATTCCTGACATTCACCTTATTTTTTATAAGGTTTCATGCTTGACTAGTAACCATATGTGTAAATCTTTTAAATTCAAATGCATTTTTTTGTTACTTTTCCTTCATTTACACAGATTTCAATCTTACATTGCTTATACAAAACCTTCATAAAACACATAGTATTTCTTCAAATAATATCTTTGGCAGAAGACATAGTAAATGGCTGTATTTGTTTTTTCAATTTTCTGCTGGAAATCTAATCTATTACTGTAGATTTTACATTAAGACAGTAAATATTACAAATTACATCTCTGTTTACAATGCTCTGCCCTGCAATAATGTGCTTGAAGAGGCAGCCTTTGAATGAAACGTGATGACTGCCTTTAACTTGGATCTCAAAAAATTTCTGATCACTCTGCAAAAGCACAAACAGGAAAGCAGGGAGGATTCAGACAGAGTTCAGTGCCTTGTGTCTGTGGGTGCCAGACACAGCAAGCACCTGAGTGATTTAGACCCATCCTGTTTTAGCCTGTGCAGGCATCCCGCAGGAGTGCAGTCAATTTTAACACAACAGGCAAGAAATTGTTAGCATTTTAAGTACAACAGCCTTTGCCAGCACAAGTTAGAAAACAACAAGCCAGTGCCACAGAAACAGCCAAATCACACTCGCATGTGCAAATGTTCCCTCCTCTGATCCTCGGTTGTTTATTTAGGGCTCTGTCCAGCAAAAGACTGAGTGCTGGCCTCAGCCCAGCCAACTACTTAGACATGTGCTTTTAGCTTCCCTGGAACCAATGGGTGAGTCTTGTGCTCCAGTAAAGACTGTGTTTAAAGGTTGGATCAGGTCCAGTAGCTCAGCATTACATGGGGCTAAGTACACAGAACTCCACAAGCTTCCCTCATATGGAGAACCACTCATTCCCTTGGCTGGTTTCTAGTCATGAAAGGGTGTTGAGAATCTTCCATTTGTAATCTGGAAGGGAGTAAGGCATAGAAAGACAACAAGGCCAAAATTTTCAAGGACAGCAGGAAACCAAACCCAGGTCTTGCCTCAGAGCCTACAGAAGATCCAAGCAACTCCCTGAATGTTTCTTTCAGGAAGAGAAAATTGGTTTTGCAAGGACCTAAAAAGCATGCATAAAATTTTCAGTTCATCTTTGCTTTCTTCGAATACCTGATGTTTTTCATTGTTATTATTTACAGGCAACAATATAAACTCTTGAAATCAATACATTATTTATTTGCTGTAATCATCAAGACTTAAAGGATCCTGATCCTAAAGGAGCTCAGACCCTGCAACTTCTCTAAAGGGTTTTGACAAGCTTCAGCAGAAACTTCTATGGTAACATTTATCAAATGAGTGCAGCTGCAAAACAGGATAAGAAACTTACTTTGTTTATATTTTACATGTTTTTTCTCAAATTTTTCAGCATTAGTTGGCTCCAATATTTTGAAAGAACATAAAACAACGTCATAAGATGCTATGAAATGGTTCAATTTTTTCCCTTAGGGAAATGGGTCACAAATTCATTGAAAAGAGCCGAAAATCAATGACATTAGGGGGGTTCAAACAGCTCAAGCAAGAGTAATTGTAATAAATCTAGAACATCTCACTGTTCCAGTGTATTAAGTTTCAGTAATCATTAGGAAAATAATATATGGTTTCCCAACTTAAACAAAGCATATGTTAGAAATCCATCTGAACACCAAGAGATATTTAATTCTGTGTTATGAAATATATGGGACTGTATAATCCAAGAGGCAGAAAGAATACTTGCTGTGCATTGTGACAGATTTATTAAAAACTAACAATCTTGGATTACAGTCTTTTCTTATTCTTGATTACATACAACCTCCCTTTGGAGGCCAACAAAACATCTGTCCTGCTTAAAATTATTTGTATACTTTTAGCCAAAAGCTGCCTGCCCATGCAAAAGAAGTGTTTCAGCAACACTTAATTATTCCTGAACCACGACCAGGAGGTGCAGAACGGGCAGCCCCACCATGGCACACTACAAATGCAGTGGACAATGTGCACTGTGCTCACACATCCTTGCAGGAGGTTCTGGAAATAATGACTTCAAGCTTGAACTACAATTACTGCCAAACTATAGACTTTTTATCACACCTCTGCATCTAGAGGGCTGGTAGTTGGAACTGCTCTATCTTCCTCTTTACAGAAGAAAGCATGATCTTATTTGCTGCAAACTGGTCAGAGAAACAGAAGAGATTTCACAAGCAAATGTAGCTAGGGCAGATCAAAACTTCACTTGGTAACTTTACTCACATGGTTAGTAACCATGAGCCATGCAGATCACACCTAAAGCAACCTTCTAATTTTGTGCACAATTAACACTAATCTATTTAGATTACAATTAACAGCTTCTATTTAGACCATAATATCTTCAGCATGTCTCTTTCATTGTGCAAAGTCACACCATTATTTAAATATTTATTAATAAAATAATAACCACATTACCTACATTGCTAATTTTGTCTAATTTTAACAGTGCTCAGTGAAGTTTCTCTGTGCTTATAACACATCTTGCAGGTAGCTTTTTAGGACATGCACAATTAACACAATCAAGTGACAATAAAACTCTGCCTGATTACTTTTTGCCAAAGTACATAGATACCAGTTTTGAAAGACTAAGTCGCCAGTTGCACTTTCAGCAAGCAGCAGGTTCCAGTTCATGTCTGAGCCAGCAATCAGACAGAAGGAGCATCTGCCCTCACAGGCAATTATGGCATATGAGGTTTCCATAAGTTTCTATGGGAGGTCCTCCTACAGCGGCCAAGCCATGGAATAATGGTGGATGAACTCCCCAGTCTAGCATAAGAACTTCCAGGATTTATACCGGATATATTAATAGGAGGAACTTATAACCATCCCCAATAGTTACCACATGTTTATTTCTTGGGGTGAAGCCCAAGACTGAGAATATAAAAAAATATTTTTAAAAAAACAGGAAACTGTGTGCAAACTTTATTCTGCTCTTCCACAGTCTAAGATATTGTTTCCAGAACTTCGAATTTACTTATACATCTGGAATATTTTCTAGAGCAGATGTGGCTAGAAAAGGCTGATCAGCTCTATAAAGGGCCCAGGAGGGTGGGCGGAAGTGTAAGGAACTACAGTCCATGAGCCCAAAGAAGTGTGCAAGTGCCTTAGGGCTCAGAGAGCTAATGCACCTTCCCCTACAGCCACTGGCTTGGGGAACACTCTCCTCTATGCTGTTAGTGAGAGAAGTTCAAAACAGAGGCTGCCCAGGTTGTCTTTGGCCACTTTGGATCACCAGTTGTTAGATCTGCTCCAGTCTCATGAGAGCCTGTCAGGAGAGGAAAGGAATAAAAAATTCCAGTGATTTGTTAACTTTTGGAAGCTGATTTCTGTCAGGAAATCGATCATCTTGGTAACCAAATGCTCCCAGAAACATATTGTACTGAGAGATACTGCTTGTATTTAATTAGCTTTTCTACAGCAAGCATATTTGAAAATCATTCGAACATCTAAAAAGCTACATTTCAACATAATATATGCTGGAATTATCCATTTTGCAGGACATTGATGTAAATTAAATAATTCAGCAGCTATGCTGGAGTAGGAAGCAACCTGAGCTGAACTGAGATGCTCAGCAGGATGCTGCTACTAGCAAAGAACCGAGCACACCTCTGTGCCAGGTACAGCCAACCTGCTCACGCTCTGCTCAAGCTGTGTGTGAACCAGAGCTGGACTCAAGTCAAATTCATCCTTTACAACGTGCCAGCAACAGCACAAATGCCTTCTGTGCCTGAGATCTGTCCTCCAAGCTCTGCACCTTTCTGTCGTACCTATACAGATTTGACAGCTCTCCTGAATGTGCTGTCAGCATCACTGGACTACAGGAAAAAGAAAACAGAAAAAAAAAAATTAAAAAAAAAAAATTGTACATCTTGGAGAGAGTCCGGGAGACAAAGCATCTTTGAGGGCTTGATGAGTTTTCCCTGCAATGCCATGCACAGAAATAATCCTAGAGACCCTAAGAGGTTGTGCTTTGCTAGTCCTATTTCTATGCCTCTTATATTCCTTATTACAGGAAGAAATGTCATTCAACAAATTTTTTTGACAGGATATGACTTTCATCAATATCACTGAAAACTCAGACAATCCCAGAGCAGATCATGCTAGAAATAAAAGTCAGAAATAAAATCCCACAGAAGTCAAGCAGTTTAATTTGCCTCAGCTGGGCCTAAATTTCAACCCAGAAATAGTATAGCAGAGCTTTCTTTTCTAATTCAGTATTTCTAAGGACCTATAGAAAGGCATAGTTCCATGTCAAATGATTTAGATGTCAGAAAGGATTTTATTTCCATTTCCATGTTAGGGTTTCTTGTTCATTTTTTGATGACATCAAGGTTTGCTCCACATCACATTGCATTAGCTCAGACTTTGCAGCTGTCTTAAGTCATGGTGATGTTGTAGAGCACGATGAAGTCTCATGCCTAAGCCCTGCAAGAATGTCCTTCAGTCCCTTCTGCACCAGTCTTCCCAATATGACCAATAAATGTGAATGAAGAAAAATACACATATGAGTATGGATTCTACTGCACAAATCACATCACTACTGTTTTGGTTTTTTTAAGTTATTGTATTTGAAAGTGAGCATAAATATCACAATAATATTTAGTCTGCTCTGGGATTTTTATGATTTCACTTTAACTAATATGGATTCAACCTTTCAGAAAATTTTATGACAGTCCTAAAGAGTATTACAGCTCAGGAACAATTATCTGGCTGTGGACTTGTGTCTCAGAAAGGTCAGGATCTGATTTAATGCTGCTCCACCCTCCTGAGAGCAAATCTTGCTCTCAGTTTCTGGATGTCAGAATGTCACTGGTGAACTTTGCATTTGCTCGTCCCTCATACAGATTTGACCATTCACTAAAGGTTCTCATCCAAGCCATCAGTTACTGGAGTGGGCACTTTTCCTGGACTAATACAAAACCCACACTCAGACCTGCTTTCCCTCACTACTGTATCACACAATTATCTAGCTGCACTGTGACTCTGATCTACAGCAAGACAACTCACTTTGCTGGCAGGGAGGAGACAGTAACTCATGCACCAGCTTTTCTCCTCCCAAACAGAGAGTTCAGATGAAGCTGGCTGGAGTCAGTTGGCCCCACAAACTCAAACCTGGTGACTGACCAGAATACACACACAGGATTCATTTTGCTGATCCATGCTCTGTCTCCAGTGCCCCTTGTTATAGAATCATAGAATGGTTTGGTTGGAAGGGAACTTTAAAGGTCATCTGTTCAAATGCCCCTGCCACAGGCAGGGACACCTTCCACTAGAGCAGATTGTTCAGAGTCCCATCTAGCCTGACCTTGAATGATTCCAGGGGTGTGTCACCCACCACTTCTCTGAACAATCTGTTCCAGTCTTTCACCACTCTCATTGTAAAAAAAAAAAAATCTTATTTCTTGTATATAAATTTAAATCTACTCTCCTTTAGTTTAAAAACATTACTCCTTGTCCTACCACAAAATGCTCCACAAAAAAGTTTGTGCCCATCTTTTTGATAAGCTCCTTTCAGGTACTGGAAGGTGTTCTAAGGTCTCCCAGGAGCCTTCTCTTCTCCAGGCTGAAAATTCCAGCTCTCTCAGCCTGACTTCATAGGAGAGATGTCCAGCCCCATCCTCTGGACTCACTCCACAAGTCCACAATTTTCCCACATTGTGATCTGGATGCACTATTCCAGGAGGGGTCTCAGGAGAGAGAAGTAAGGGGGCAGAAAAGAGAAGAGCTCACACAGAGCTTTATTTTCAAGCTGTGAGACAAATCAAGGCACTCATGTGTCTCCTTCCCCAGGCAGCAGAGAGTCACCAAGGTCACACAATGGTGGACTCTGCCATGTGTGATAATTGGGGAGGGAAGGGAGCAGGGCACTGTGCAGACACCAGAGCCCCTGCAAACACAAGCCTTGAGAAGGCTGTTGCTGAAATACAGTCTCCCCTGCTGAGACCTGGCACACTGAATAGCAGAGGTTGGCAGGATCTGATGTGGCAGAGAGAAAAAAATGAGCAAAAAAAACATCACAAAGATGAACTATGCAGCTAGGATGAAGAGATAAATAATTTACAGTTCAGATGCATGAAAATGACACTCAAAGAATGAGACTGGAGAGACTGGTCACAGTTTTCAGGCAAAGACACACCCCAGCTGTAGCTCCATGCCAGGCAGATATCTGCCTGCAAGAAATGGAGACAATTAACTACTGTATTGCTGATGGGGTGTTTTCCAAAGCATTCGTGGTAGCACTGTATTTAAACTCCATAGGGCAAATTTAGACACCTCTGAACATGAGAATGAATGACATTAAAACATTAAACAAATAAATGCATTTTCCTCAGCTCACTGGGATCTGAGATCATTCTCCTCATTCTTTTACCTTTCAGCTATCAGCCTGCACTTTGCTGGGCATAAAGAAGATAAAACATAAAGAGTAAGTTGTGATATTAAAGATCTATTTCTTTCAAATAAAGCAGAAGCTATTACTGAACTCTTATGAAGGCTGGAGGAAAAGGACTAGAAAAATTAAAAGACTGAACATAATTAATGAATGCTCATTTAGAATTCACCATCATAAAATATCCTGGAAGCAAAATCTACAGCTGAAGAGTGCAGGCTGAATGCAGAAACAAGCTCTGGAAGGAGCTCCATGTACACTGTATCAAACTGAGAGGAAAGACAGGGAGCTGTGGCTGCTGGGAGATCCCTTCAAGCATGGGGTAATGACACCTGGCAAGAGGCCCTGCAAGCAGAAAGGTCACCTGCAGCAAGAGTGACGTGCTGAAGCACATGGTTTGATTCCAGTTGTGCCCACCTGCACACATTCACACTGACATCTTATTCATTAGCTTCAGTGGACTCCCTCCACACTTTAGCTCACATTAGAGAAATCACAATCTTGCCGTGAAAATACAAGTAGACCACAGCTGGAAGCAAATGCAAATACTTGGAAACAGAAAAAAAAAAAAAGTAAGTAAGTCATTAATTGTAAGGGAAAACATGAGTAATGATTTTAAATTAAATAATCTTTGCATGCTATTTTAATTAGCAAGGATGATGTTTATTTTACTTACATAGAAGTTCTGAATACATAAATTCCAACCTACATATTTCAGTTGCCATAACAACTTGATACATTTATTCTCTTGTGTCATTTTTATTGCATCAGTGTAGATTTATATTTTTTAACAACCAGGAAAGAAAAAAAAAAACCAACTGCTTTGGTTGCTATAATAACACGCTATTTTTTAATTGTGCTTTTCACATTTAATTCTTCTTGAAATCAATATTATTTTTCTCCAAAGATGTTCCCAGCACAGTATGGAAAATTCACTACCAATTTCAGGGCTCGGTGTTGGGTCTGTCAAAAATCCCAAGGATATGTACAGCCCTTTGGCTCAACTACTCCTCCAGTAGTCTCCCCTAGGATATATAGCTTGAGGTCAGGTTCTTAACAGAAGACCTACAGAGCAAGTCTAAGCCCCCAGTTAGAGTATATTTCCCTGAAAACCAGAAATAAATTAAATTAGTATCTTTCTTTGAATTAAATTAACACCTTTATTCAGAAAGGTGCACAACAGATTTGAGGCAGCAAACCTAACTGCAGAGATGCAAAACAGTTTAGCAAATCACTGCAGTGTGCTCCAGGCCAGGAGTATCTTACAGAGCAGTTCCCACATTTCATACACACTGGTGTAGCACATAATAAGCTTAACCACACTTTTATCCACAGACAGAACTGGTTCCTAAACTCTTTGGCCTCCAAGGAATTGGATCAAATCTTTTGAAGGTATGGTCAATTGGCACTATGATGGAAGGAAAAGAGAGAATGAGGACAGCCTTTGTCCTTCCCTCTGTGCAGTGTAGCAGAGCCTGCTGCTGCCCATTGACCTTTCCCAACTCTGCAACCCTGCAAATGGGGCCTTTCCAATTAAATTGCAATTACCTTACTGCTGATGTTGCATTTCTATCTGGGCCCCTGTAACAGTCATAATGAGAGAGACTGTATTAATTACTATCAATTATATTCAACCACAAGGTGAGGAACTGCTTAGTAACCATTGTTCCATACAGCTGGCATGGACTGACCTAAGATTAGAGATAATAGGACCTTATGAATATAAGGTTAGAGTTTTTGATGGAGATAGTCATAGTGAAATGGCTCCTGTGGGCTGCCTTGGCCTCTGGGGGCAGCTCTTCATTAATTCCTAACTTTAATACCTCTACTTTAGTCATAAGAGTTAGAATGGCTGCTTTCAAAGGACTGTATCCCTCTCAGTTGTCAGGAGAACAAGAGTCTGTATGTCCCCACAGAGCTTAGGACAAGAGCTAGTCCTTACTGCAGCCTTCCAGTACATAGGCCACCAGACAGCTGGAGAGGGACTTTTGACAAGGGCACACAGTGATGGGACAAGGGGGAATGACTTTAAACTGAAAGAGGACAAATCTAGGTTGGGTACTAAGAAGAAATTCTTTACCAAGAGACTGGTAAGGCACCAGAACAAGTTGCCCAGAGAAGCTGCAGATGTTCCAGCCATAGAAGTGTTGGAGGCCAGGTTGGATGGGACTTCTTGTAGCCTGGTCTACTGGAAGGTATCCCTGTCCACGGCAGGAGGTTGGAACTAAAGGATCTTTAAAGGTCCCTTCCTACCCAAACCCTTCTGTAATTATAACTCAAAACAGGAGAAACACCCAAGAGTGCTATGTACTGCATGATAACCTTGCACGAAATATGCTTAAATAAGGACTCACTCAGATAAAGTGAATTCTGATTTATCTCATGATGTGCTGCAGGTCCATAGCAAATCCAAGAATAGAATCCAATCTCCTGTCTCCCTCACTAGCCCACACAGATTCTTCTTATTTACACACACCTCCAGAGAAATTACAGAGGAGGAAAACTATCCACATTTCACTTGAGATTAAATTTTGTGTCTTTTATTGAGTTTGTCTACTCAATAGCGGTAATAAAACCAGTTCCATTTTGAGAGCAGGACTGATGTATCATAAAGTGATATTTAGGATAACCAAAGGTGTTTTATGCTAATTCAATATAAAGCCTGCATTAAATAAAAGAAAAAAGAACCTCAAACCACCAACAAAACCACAAAATCAAAGCCTTGAAGAATATTGTAATGACTTTTACTTCTCAAGATACTTTCGCTTGAAGCATCCTAAACCTTGGTATAGAAGAATATTTGTTTCAGCCAGAGCCATAGGGAGGGTTAATAAGCAGTGGCTGTCATTACAGTGGCAAGCTGCCTTGCTAAGTCATGGCTGTACAGCTCCACAATCATATATACTCATGCTGACATGCAAAAAGACTGCAGCTAAACAAAACCTTTGGCAAAACATAGTGCCATATCTCTTCATCCAGCTTCCTTCCTACAAAGCATTACAAAATGCTTCACACCAATATATATCAAAGGGAAAGGACCCAAAAGGTAAGTTAAGTAGAATGAATCAGGTCATTAAATTGCAGATTACATCATCACACTCCCTAAGTTGATAACCAGACAACAAAGTGAAGTAAAACAGAAAACAACATTCCCTGAATATTTTGCAGAAGGTTGCACTCCATGGATCTACCAATGCTTAACAATTTCCTTTGTGACAACTGTCCTGACCTCAATGCTGGATGAGAATCTTTCATTGCCTAACGGAGAGATGGCAGAAAATTATATTTTGTATGAGGATCCAAGAACTATTAACATCAGCCATTTACCAAGGGTATTAAAAATTATGGACTGTACAGGGGTTCTGTGAGCACAAAAGCAGGGCTACTGAGACTTAAATAAATTTCACTGCCAACTGCAGTTGACACTGAGAAAAGGTGCAGATGCCTATGTACCAGGCAATGCCAAGAATTGCAGGGAGGAAGTCTCCTAGTCTGTGTAATGCCCCTTCCATGCATACTACCATGCACGGTCCATATGGATCCTGGACCAGGAATCCTTCAGAGGTATCAGCTTGAGCTGACCTGAGAAATAGTGCCCGTATCACAACTCACTGACACTGAGGTCCACATGACACTATCAGAAGGGAAACCCTGAATGAGGCAATAAATCCAGTCTAAAAACTGTCTGACTGCAATAACTCACACTAAAGCTCTCTGCAACTCTCTGCATTTGCAATCTGTCCATGTGCTTAGGGAAGACTTTCTCCTTTTGCTGGGATGTATCTGTCATTGAGGAGGTTAGCTTGGGTAAACTTGAAAGAATGTCAGATGAAAAATTTGAAAATACTTTAACTGTTGATGAATATTTGCTTGAAACATCCCAAATCACCTTTATAACCATTACTGTACAACGACACCTCTCATTAGCAGAGGCTCAAATTCCAATTCTCGTTTTATTCAGAAGCCTTGTAACAACTTGGATGCTTGTTAATGCAAACAGAACACGGCTCTACGCGCTATTCTGTATATTTAGCTGTCCTGGTTTCAGTTGGCACAGAGTTAATTTTCTTCCTAGAAGCTGGTACAGGGCTGTGTTGTGGATTTAGGATGAGAATAAAGTTGGTAAGACACTGATGTTGTAGTTGTTGCTAAGCAGTGTTTACACTAAGCCAAGGACTTTTCTCACACCAGCCCACCAGCAAGAAGGCTGGAGGAGCACAAGAAGCTGGGAGGAGACAGCCGGGACAGCAGACCCCAAGTGTTCCAAAGGATATCCCATACCATATGGCATCATGCTCAGTATGGAAGCCAGGGGGAAAGCTGGCCACAGGTCACTGCTCAGGCACTGAGTGGACACTGAGCAGTAGATGGAAGGTGTAACTTGTTTTGTATATTCAAAATCTTTATTATTGTTGTTATTACTATTTTTCCTTCAATTTCTGTCTGTCAAAAAGCTTTGTCTAAAATCGTAAGGTTTGCCTTTTTTTTTTTTCCCCAATTCTTTCCTCCATCCCGCTGAGAAGGGGTGAATGAGGAAGGGGCTGTGCGATGTTTAGGTACCTGAGAGGTTAAACCATGACAACAACCCCCATCTTGACAACCTATTGCATTATTACCACCACCAGGTTAATACCACACTTCACTAGCTCATAAACAAAGCTGAAGCCAGGCAAGATCACTTTCTGAACACGTTTCTCTGCAGTACTTAGTCAAACAGGGGGCACTAGAGACAGCCCTAAAAGAGATGGTGGATTCTAATATTGCGCTTCTAAAGGATGTGGGCAAAAATCTACTTTCTACTATTAAGAAAAAATACCTGTAATCAGCTATGTAATTTCATGGTTTGGGAACATCCCCACATCTGTTCTCTTAGCTATATTTAACTAAGAATATTCTTTTGAATATCTGTGACCAACATCCTAATGCTGCTTCATAAAGGCAATCCAAGCCCTCGTTTTCTTTTGGCTGAGCAGCAGCAAAGCCCTGTGAAGCCAGGCACAAAGATTGGTTTTCCAAGATCATTACAACTTGAGCACTCCTTTCTGTTCAGCATTGAGCAAGGATGCCAGATCAGTCCTGCCCTCTGTGTGAGGACTATCCATAGAACAGAGCACCAATATAAGGAGGGGTTTGGTCCCAGTCCAAGGGTGAGATGATCACAAATTGCAACCAAAGAGTAATATATGATGATTCTAAACCTCAGAAGTAACAGAATTGTCCACCCTGAGTGCAGAGATATCTGAATATCAGGCACATTCCCTAGATGGGGAAAAAACAAGGAATCCAATAAATAAATTTATATTAAATTAAGAAGCAGCATTAATAAATACACTTATGACTGCAGAAGATGGACTGTTTCAGACCATAATGTACTCAGCATCCTGAATACTGAAACATCTAATTACAGGCTTGCTGCTGACCTAGCAAAGATGCTGCTGGGTGTGCCGTGAGCATTTTCTGTCCAAAAAAGTAAAAGATATCTCAGAAAAAGAATTCTGATTACATAAGTAAAGGCATATGTCTGTCATGAATCTTCCTACTGCTCAGGAAGACACAGCTATCAGCTTTGTTACCTATGCTTTTCTACACAACAACAAAAAATGTGTGAGAGACGACACCAGCTTCGTGTAATGACTGACCTGAAATCTCTCAAGGGATCCTTTTACTCCTTCTTGTGGTAATTAGCAAATTCACCCAGATTAAACTTGTTTCAGTGGTTCATTAAAACAGTAATAATTTAAAAGTCACCACTGCTTTGTTTACACCAGAGTTTCAAAAGCCACCTTCTGAAAAAATGGACTTCATATCCACTATGTCTGTTACTGCTAATTCTATTTTTTTCCAGCTTGCACAAGAGCTGTTTGATGTGTCTCTCGTGTCTCTTCTCAGAAAGAGACACCATGACTACTTGGAAGTGCTGAGCTAAAAAATAGATATATACACATACAGTGACAGGGCATAGCATTTCTGAAAACCAGGTGGGCTCTACACTTCTGGAAAGAATTGGAGGACCTGGGAAAATTGCATCATTTTGGTTTATCCTTTCAGAGAAGAAATGTTATGCAGCTACAGCAGTGAAATGAACACCACTATTTGGGCTATACCTGTTGAGCAACAAGACTGCCCTCGTGTCAGAAAAGCACAAGAAGCCAGACATATCAGCTGAGATGGAACCAGAATGCTGAATCCACTCAAAGGCACAAAGATCCATTTGCAGCTTCAATCATTTTTCCCCCACTGGTATTGTGCAAGTCTGTGCAAGCTGATGGAAGTGTGAGATCCAGCTGAGACTTTCTAGAAATGAGATATTTGAACTATATTAAAAATTCCATTTCAGAACTCATCTGTCAAACTAGTTTTCTGGCTTGAGGGGTGTGGGAGGAAATAGGCACCACACAGAGACAACACCCAGCACAAGAGGTGTTTTGGGTTAATACATTAAGGTTCTGCTCTATTACACTGTCCATTTCAGTTCAAGACAAGAGAAAGTGGAGAAGCAAGAGCAAACAGTGGGATAATATTGATCAAGAGGAGGAGAATATTGTTGCAGGAATTCTTGCTATGACTGCAACTGCCTCCTCTTTCAGGACAAAACAGAGTTTTGAAGATGAAATGAGATAGTTGCATAGCTTTCTCTGAAAAGCTTCTGTGCACCGGGGGTGACAATACCAGGGAAGTTCCTCACTGAGTATGTCATGAAGAGCTGAAGAAACAGACGTGGAAGTCAAGAGTTAATGAGGCACAGGAGTAGACATGCAGAGAGATGACAGACCTTAGGAATAAGACAAAGTGGTAATTGATGGTAGAAAGGTGGAAGTTAACAGAGGCTTCCAACAGCAAGGCAAATATGGTTAAAGAAATTAGCTCAGAAAGTGATCTCTATGAAAAGACCATCCACTTGGATAGGTAAATGGATCAAGATTACATAGGGAAAAGAAACATAGGAAAAGAGCCTAAAGGCTCTTTTCAAGAAGGAGGAGAGTGACAAAGGGTGAAATTCACTCCTTCATAGTACACAAAGGTCTAGACCAGCGCTTAATTCACAAGCCAGCTAAATATTATAATGGCAAACAAGCAGTAAATTGTCTCATCTCTAAACCAGGGGCAGCTCTCACAATAACCCGTGGCAAATTAAAGTGGTATGAGTGAGGCTCAAGGACAAGCAAATGTGTAAAATGTACAAGCTGAAAACACATAACATCCCATGTTTCAGTACTTGTCTGGTATTTGTAACTGTACTATAAAAAAAACCAAAAAACTGTGGAGATAAGTTATATTTTCAAGTTGACAGCTTCCCTTTAATTTACAAGGTTGTTACTCTGGAGATTGTATTTACCATTTGCTAAAACCTGAAGGTATCTGTTCCAGATTACAAAGAAACTAAACAAAAGAGGCTGGATATTTTCTCTTTCATATACATTTATCTTTCTAAGCAAAGATACATTCATCTATCCAAGAAATCACTCCCAGGGTGATCTTTATGTGATCCAGAAGTCTTCGGGTGATATCATTCTTTATTCTTGGGAACTACTTAAGAAACATTTTAATACAGAAGCATTGCTAGACTGCAGAAATATATAATGGACTCTTAAACCTCTCTATGGAGACTTGTGTCCTTTGCACATGGAGGGCAGTGAATTCTCTTGCTTAGTTGCTCAGATTGCTGAAGAATCAGAGTTAATAAATGTGTGAGACAAATTGTTCTGAAATATTTTTAGAATGAATCTTAACTAGAGTACATTTGTCCCTGAATATCAATTTTACAGAACTCTTACAGCTTTATAGGACTAAGAAGTATACTTTAGGAGCTGATGTACTTGTTTTTGCAGGTGGCTAAAATATAACTTCTCAGAGTCTTCTTAGAAACAATGAATTATATCACAAACTGTTCAGAGGAACTGCTAGCTTGTGGAAGAAGCTTCATGGGGCATTCTGATATTTTTATGTTCGCAATTTTTTCAGACTAATCTGGTATTCCCTTGCTGAAACATATAATGGTTTAGGAAAATTATTTTAGAAAAAATACATTAAAATTGCAAGAGTTGCTAAGTCATATTTTCAAACTAGATCTATCATTTTTGACCTTGATAGACAGAAGTGGAATTTACACAATAGTCTGACCTCAATGCTTATCATAATAGAGACTCGCTGCTTAATTAAAAGTTTGGCTCATTCTGTATGCTGGTTGATACTCAGGCACATTTTCATTGGGGAAAATTATTGTTTCTGGTCCCTCGCAGCTGTTCTGGCCTGCTCCCAATCCTTTGCAGATGTAATAACAAATCACAGATCAAAAAACTGCCTGGAGGTTGTTTGATAGGCATATTATATAAATGTGAAAAAAAAATTAAATAAACCCAAATAAACTTGTTGTGGAGGATGTGACTCTTTCATCAATGCTGATCTGGTTTAATTTATTATCAAGATCCCAGATCCATCCCACTAATGTCAGTAGAAAACAATTATTAAACTAAACAATCAGATCTCCCTGTCAAAAAGGACATATGAAACCAGTGAGTCCTCTAAACCCTCACGCAGGGCACACCAACACGATCATGATGTTAAACTAAAATCATAGAATTATAAAATATCTTCAGCTGGAAGGGACCCACAGCAGTTATCGAATCCGACTCCTGGCCCTGCACAAGACAGCCCCAAGAGTCACACTATGTTCCTTAAGGCGTAGTCCAAATGCTTCTTGAACTCTGTCAGGCTTGGTGCCCGGGAAGCGACCACTTCCCTGGGGAGCCTGTTCCAGCCCCCAGCCACCCTCTGGGTTTAGAATCTTTTCCTAATATCCAACCTAAACCTCCCCACACAAAACTTTAGGCCATTCCCTTGGGTGTAATTGCTGGTCACCAGAGACAAGAGGTCAGCACTTCTTCTTTGAGGAAGTTGCAGACTGCAATGAGGTCTCGCCCTCAGCCCCCTCTTCTCCAGGCTGAATAGACCAAGTGCCCTCAGCCACTCTTCATATGGCTTCCCCTCAGGACCCTTCACCATCCTCATGGCCCTCCTTTGGACACTCTCTAATAGCTTTATATCTTTCTTATCTTGTGGTGCCCAAAATTGCACTTGAGGTGAGGTTGCCCCAGTGCAAAGCAGAGCAGGACAATCCCTTCCCTTGCCCAGCTGGCCATGCTGTGCCTGATGCCCTCCAGGACATGCTTGGCTCTCCTGGCTGCCAGGGCACTGCTGACCCGTGTTCAGCTTGTCATTAATCAGGAACCCCAGGTCCCTTTCCCCTGCAGTGTGAAAAAGTGAGAGGAAACCAAGGAAACGGCTTTTTATCAGGAGCATTTCTAACTATACGAACACAAGAGATGGCAAAAGCAGAATGATGTCTAGTTCCAAGCCTTGTCCATAGGATAGAAGTTGTCTTTTTAGATAGTGGCATGATATGTATATTGCCCTACTCTCAGCATCATAAGATCATTTCTGTCCACAGGATGACCCTGTTCTGCATGGACACAACTTGGTTTAAAATGGAAACATTGGCCTGACCATATTAAAACACATTCAGAAACAACTCTAAAATGACATTTAACAGATGCTCTGGCATTCAAGTTATTGACAAGCTACAGAACAAATAACAAATTTATAAATAGAGACCCAGCATGGATACCCAGTTTGGGCAAGGCATTTAGCTGCAGCGAGTAATAAATAAGGGTTTTCATAACATAGTGACTTTGCAGTTACCCATTTCTAAACATTAGTCAACCCAGTTGAGAAGAAAAGGAAAATGTATAAAACAATCTCTTCAAGTAAAGAAAAACTTAATAGCGCATTAAAAAAATTAAATTACAAAGCTACTGTATATTAAATAATAATAAACCTAACAAACATGGAGCTAAGCTTCAGCATTGTTGTTCAATAATTATCTAGTAAGGGTTGTTACACATCCTTGGGTGCAAAAGGAAAATGACTAGCGAAACACACACCAAGATGTCACTTACACTGTACCCCTTAAAAAGACTGCTGCTGTCTTGAAGGAGAACTTAGTGCCAAATAGAATTACTTGGGAATTGGCTTTAGCACAAAATCAACCCACAGACACAAATTGCATTTGATCAGATAAATGTATACTATGGTGCTAAATCTAGTGAAGAAACAGATGCATTAAACTCAATGTTTTGAACCCTTCTAATGAAACATTATGGTTGATCATACCTAATGACTCTTGCATATTAAGTATAATCACTTAAACAGAATCAAATGTGGCTCCTGGGACTAAATCAAGCCATACAAATTAAGCTGTACCCAGTTGCAAACAAAGAAAACAAACAAAATTCCAGAGAAGAGACTGAATTTTCATAGGCACACGTAGAAGGGGCTGCAGTTCCATGTTTTTAAGACAAGCTGTTAGTGTGAAACAGATTAATGGTTTGTTAATTGCTTCAGGCAGAAGATTTTAAAGTAAGGGTTTTACTACTGGAACTTTTAACAAGCCAGCACTTAGAGGACAGAGAAGTAATTACAGTGTTTATAATAGCTGGGTACAAGGATAGAAAGCATTCCTGGAGCAAATAGATGTAAGAAGATTCATTTTGCATGATGCAATTAAAAATATTTGCAAAACAAACATCTAAACATAAGAAATGCATGAAACAACAGGAATGAAACGATGAACTGGAATCTTTGGGGACCATGTCAAAGCAATGATCCCACACTGTGCTGAATGAAGATTGTGCATATGAGATCAAGGTGTGATGACCAAACTTGCACAGCAGCTACAAATGATTATCATTCAATATGGCAGAAGTATCTGCACTAAATGCCCTACAAGTAAACATTCTTTTCATGCCCTTACACAGGAACAGGCAGACTTTCAGTTGCCAGATTTATATGTAAGTGCAACAGCAGAGCATTCTTTTCCTTCACCTCAGCTTTCCATACAGATAAAGGTCAAAACACTGCTGACCAGAAATAAGCAACACTGAAGACCAAATTAAAGACTAGAGAGGTTAAGACAAAGCATAAATTTATGTCTTTTAATGAGTGCATGGAGCTGAGCACAAGCCTGCAGGTTCAGGCAGCATTTCTATTGTCATACTAAAGATCCACTCCATTTTTGGTTTATCAGATGGATTCCTTCATCTAGGTGATTTTTTTGTTCTCCATTATTGTATTTTCTAAACATCTCAGGGTTTCAATTGTATCTATCTACACAATGCTTGGGGGAGAGACATCCTTTAGCTACTGACTGCTTTTTGCAATGCATAGAGTCCTCCTAGGGAAGAAAGCTTTTTCCCAGGCCAGTGACCATTTGCTAAGCTGAGGAGCAGGGCTCAGACCTGCATACCTGTTCTCAAGCTGCAGGAACCCACTACCCACTAATACTGCTGCACAGACAGCAGAGATACTTTTCCCCAGACTTACCTGGAACTGGGAAGGGAGAGGACACTTCTCAAAGCAGTGGAAGACCTGAAATTGTCCCATTTTAAATCACTTTCAGCTCAATCCCTATTATCTCACATTTTCTAGGGGTGAAAAAGAAATAAGTCTTCGTTTTCCAACAGGGACAATTTAAGAGCCATGATTTCAGGAAAATGCTTTCAAGCTGTGAATGCTAGTCCTATAAACCTTGGTCCAAAGAAGCAATGAGGCTCTTTGGCAAAGGTGAAATTACAAACAAATCCTGTCTTCATGATTTCCAGCAGCAGATTGGGCACATCCCCAGTCAGCTGTGGTGAATACCACACTGAATGTTTATAAAATAGGGTAAGGCTGAATTTCCCAGCACTGAACACTTTCTGTACTTCTAGTTCAAACAAATTCAGATTAGACTTGCAAAACAGCTAAAGCACCCAATACAAGGCTTGGTCTTTTCTGACTCTTTCCTGAGCATCTGCTCCTGGCCCCCAAGGGAAGCCAGGTACCAGGCTACATGGACAGATAACTATTGCTTGGTTTATGTCAATGCAGATGCTTTATTAATGGAACTTGCAATGACTCAGCTTGAAAGCATTCAAGATCCTCAGAAACTCTGGAGGCACATGATCTTTGTAGTGTCACATCTACACAGTTCTCTAAGTAGGCACCTGGCATTTGTTTGTCTCAAAATGTGCTTGTCTGGACCATACCAACCAGCCCAATGTCTAAGAACTGTCAGAATCCACAAACTCCATGTTTCTGGCACACCTTCACAACCTGCTCATTTAGGTGAACTTCAGCTACACTTCCCCCAAGATGTGTCACCAACCCTCCCACTGAATGCAACATCCAGCATCCCCTAAATGCAGTTTGAGAAGAATGAACATACGGCTCCCTGGGACATAGTGGGCATTTGAAGTGAAGTTCTTAATTTTTTCTGTTAAATCCTCCCCCTTCCAGATTTAAATATAAGTATGGTGACAATGGGGAGGTGGAAAAGAATGAAGAGAAAACAGGGATAAGGGCTTTGCATTTATGACTTTTCAACACTGGTGTTTGAGCACTTGCTGGAGAGGGTTCCACCCTTAGGTATGCAAAAGAAGAGAAAACAGCCTAGACTTTAATACTTGTCAGAGTTGTAATAGCTATAAACTCTAAGTTGCAAAGCCACGTGTCAGCATTCTTGCCCAATAAATATTTAATTATTCCACACAAATGGGCAACATCCCAACAAGAAAAAGCTAAACAATACCTGCCAGCAGAATTCTTAGTGCATTTTTATGGGTGAAAAGCACTATCAGCTCCCCTCTGGTCAAGAAAGGAGCTGTACATGGATTTCCACATCTTCAGAAAACATCCTTGCTAAATAGCTTCTTCATAAGGAAAAATGCACCAGCAGTGCCTTTATGCCTGTTATGAGAGACATCTAGCTATGGTCTTATTTAAAGAATAGAGACCATGATTCTGAACCCTTAATCAGGATAAGGTATCAACATCTTGATGAGGCAGATTTTAAGGGAATGACACCTTGTCCCATATTTGGAATTCATTACTTGTTAGTTTATAGGTGTATTCTGTGTTTTGTGGACTTTAACCCTGAACTGTTTCAGCCCATGGAGTGCCCCACACTATATGGTCCATAACTCCCATCTCCACACAGTGAGATACCTCAGACAATGTAACTCTCAGATCCCTTTCATGACTTAGTTATTAAGTTCTCTTCTCAGACTTTACATACAGTCCTTCAGGAAGTACACAGAACAGTAAGAAATGAAAACCTGCTGCTCCCAAATCCTGAATTAGTATTTTCATTAATACATGAATCTTGCAAAGTAGTCTCCAGAATTTTTTTTAATATAGTTGGTGGTATAGTGCCTGTGCTGTCAACACTAATTTCCTTTCACAGTGCCTCAAGGATTTCTGTTTTGGAAACTAAAATATTCGATACCTCCAAGTATAGCTCCTTCGAGAAGAGTCTAAGACAACTAAATACTTGCTATCCCAAAAGACAAGATTTCTCATTACAACCTAGTATTTGTTGTTACAGGGGCAGGTAAAGCATTGAGCTCTGGGATCCCCAGAGATGAGAAGGATGTGAATCTGTTGGAGTAGGTCCAGAAGAGGCCAAGAAGATGATCAGAGGGCTGGAGCACCTCTCCTATGAAAACAGGTTGAGAGAGTTTGAGTTGTGCAGCCTGGAGATGAGAAGGTTCCAGAGAGATCGCACTGAGGACTTTCAGTACCTAAAGGGGGCTACAAGAAATTTGGAGAGGGACTATTTACAAGAGCAGGTAGTGACAGGACAAGGGGTGATGGCTTTACATTGAGAGAGATTAAGTTTAGATTGAATATTACAAGAAAGTTCCTCACTATGAGGATGGTGAGATACTGGAACCCAGGAAAGCTGTGGTTGCCCCAACCCTGAGAGTGTTCAAGGCCAATTTAGAGGTGGGTTTAGAAACCTGGTCTACTGGAACATGTCCTGCCCATGCCAGGGGGAGCTGGCACTAGATGATCTTTAAGGTTTCTACCAACCCAAAGCATTCTGCGATGCTGCATGATTCTGTGATGTGTTTAAGTGCTTTCTGTAACAGGACTCAATAAAAGGCTATCCACGTCTACTGCTATTTGAACAAAATCCAAGGGATTCTAATTCTCCTTAGCGAAACTCCAGTTTGTCATAAGGAAGGACCTTCCATCAGTGAGGAAATAAGTTACCTGCAGAAATAGTTGACTTTGCACTGCGGGAGGTTTTATAAAGCAGACTAGGCAAACATGTCAGGAACAGCTCAAATGCAGTTGATCTGCCCCCGGGCAAGAGAAAGGACAACAGGGGTATTTTAGGCCTTCTCAAGATTTATATTCTGGAGTTCCTACACCATAATGAACATGTTGGACTTAATTTAGTGCCCAATATGTCAAATTTCCTGCTTTCTATCTGAATATATGAAACAAATAAAGCCTTTGCAAACAGAACCTAATAAACATTTCTAGTGAATCTGAACATGGCCCAAAAACTGTTTCATTGATTCTGAAATGACCCACCAACTTAAGCTGATTTTGTCAAGCTGCATTTACAGGAGGGAAAGCAACATGGATAAATTAACACAAAAACCACATTCATATGGGTCCTTCTTTCTTCCTTTTCACTAACACCCACCCACTTGAATTATTTTGGTCTATGATATTTAGAGCTCTGCCAGATACATTGACATATATATTTAGTCTCTATAGAGGGAAAAATGCAATAATAATGTGATGACAAGAAATACTGCATTTTTCATCTGCAAACATTGAAGTCACTGTTTACTCAGACGACCAACAATGCTGTTAATCATGAAGTGCAAAGCAAGGATGAGGTGTTTAAATACACAGGCCATACCTAAACATTTATCAATTTCATGTACACTAGAGTATCCTTCAGGATTAAAACATAAACAGCATAGAATTTAGCTAGAATCATGCAAGTTAAAAAAAAAAAAAAAAAAAAAAAAAAAAGGAGGAAAAAACCCCAAACCAGTAACTACACTAAAACCCAACACTTTTGTTAATTCCACTGTCCATAGCCATGGGATCCTACGCGGAGGCATGCGCACAAAAAATTTGGATGCGATTGGTTCTGACACATACAGTGAGCAAGAGCTCACTGGATATTCCACTGACTTTTCACTTGCTTTTACAAAGGCCATTCAAAATTACAGTCTCTGAGTCTGGGAGACACCTCTCTTCTCAGGCACTCTTCTGAGAATGATAGGAGATTATAGGATGGGCCATGATCCTTTCACATCCATTTAAAGAGATGAAGATCCAGCCCCAATATACTGTAAGATCTAGCACCAGTTTGCTAAAAAGCACTATGGTAATCACAGATGCAAGGTGGCAAATTTGTACAGTATTGCAAACAACCAAACACCTTTTCTCTTATCTAAAAATCTGCACTTTCGGAAAAGCAAGTACATAAATACAAAGCAGGGTTCACAGGACACCTGTCCTAGACAGTAAAAGCTGTTTTCCAAAAGGAAGGTAACAATTTTCAATTATCAACAATTAAGATAGAAAAAGGACCAATTGATATAGAAAAAATTATATACAGACAGCCAAGGAAGGTTTTGAGGGGAAGGCATGAAAAGGGGATGGCCTCTGGACTGACTGATTATCCTTGGGCTTACAGTGCTGTATTCAGCTCTGGGGTCCTCAGCACAGCAAGGACATTGACCTGCTGGAGCGCATCCAGACGAGGTCACAAAGATCCCCAGAGGGATGGAGCACTTCTCCTGTAAGGAAAGCTAAGAGAATTGGGATTGTTCAGTGTGGAGAGCAAAAGGCTTGGGAGTGACCTAACTGCAGCCTTCTGGTACCTGAAAGGAGCCTAGAAGAAAGCTGGAGAGAAACTTTTGGCAAGGACATGTAATGATAAGACAAGGGAATGGCTTTAAAGCGAAAGATGAGAGGTTTAGATTAGATACAAGGAAGAAATTCTTTACTGTGAGGGTGGAAGACACTGGAATAGGCTGTCCAGAAAAGTTGTGGATGCCCCATCCCTGGAAATGTTCAAGGTCAAGCTGGATGGGGCTCTGAGCAACCTGCTCTAGTGGAAGGCATCCCTGCCCATGGGATTAGATGACCTTTAAGGTTCTTTCCAACAAAAGCCATTCCTTAAGTCTATGATTTTACAAAAGAAGGAAGGCCTTGTCTTTCCAAATTTGGGACATGTAATTGAGGATGGAAAAGGAAGTACAAAACAATCATTTCCCATGAGGGATGGACCATGAATAAGAATTTATGCGATATATTAGATTATTTGATTACATTTTCATATGGTAATTTTTCATAGAAAGCAAAGGGCTATCTTGGATTTGTACAGCAGCTTGTACATCTAGCTTGCACTAATCTGACTTGGAACTGCTGATAGCATGTTGGGTTATCATAAGGAAAAAACCAAAAACCTACATTTACAGCCTCTTTGGCCTGCATTGGACCCTTAAAATATATATAACTTTTTAAGGGACTAAACTTTTTGTTCTCCCATTACCCTGATGAAATTTATGGAGAGACCGCAAATTTGAAAAAGGCACCCTGGACTCTGACTATCAGCACCCTGCCTTGGAAAGGCTATTCTAGTTTTTATGCTATGGTTTTCTATTGCTTTCCTTTAAATCAGAACACTTTTTTCATAAAATGAGAAACATTTGGAGTTGGCCCTGTATCTGTTATCTTCAGCATAGAATACAGAGTTCAAATTCCCCTGTACAGGACGAGCAGCACACCTCTCAGATAGCAATGAGTTTAACGAGGATGGGGTTGGGGGTCAAATACTTTGATGAGGTTGGAACATAAAGACAGTCTGTCCACTGTCTTCATCAGATGCTCCAAGAGATAACAGGAATACACTTTCACCATTTTAAAGCATAAAGATTTATGCTTTAAAAATATATTTTTAAAAAAAAGAGAGATATTAGCTGTCTGTGCCTTCAAACTGTGACTCAAATGTTAAATCATTCATGGGATATATCCTACATTAGCGTTAAGACTAATTTGTTCTGATTTCACTCAAAATCAGAATGCTTGTTCTCATTAATTCTGCAAGCTTCTTTTGCTAATTAATTTTTACAATAAATTTCTTCATTTCTTCTTAGTTTTGTTCTAGCCACCTAGAACAATTCTGATTTATCTTTTTGAAGAATCACATCTGAAATGGCATGTAGAACTACAATTTCTGTCTGAGTTTTACATTGTTATAAAGGGGGAAAGCTCTTAAAAATAGTCATGCCTATGGGAAAGTTCTTGCCAACAACTTTTAAAATTTGAAATGCCTTACTTACCATGACAACAATGAAAACATTTATATATTTCCCTCATCTTTTATTCTGGACTGGAGATTTGCAGTTTGCAATCCATGCCCACCCTATTTGTGTTTCACTGTTTAAGAACACAGCAATACATTGCTTGCTTCTGTGGGGTTTGTTTCATCTTTATAGTACAAATGTGGGTGGAGGCAAGTAGTTTAGATTTCTAATATATTTACTAATAATAATCTGGAAGCTGGCAAAAGCAGATTAGAGCTGGGGGTGACAAAGGTTTTCAATGCTTCCAGTGGCTACAGGAGAAAAGCAAAGGTGTGCAGCCTTCTTCTATGTATCTGTTCCTCATGCAGAGACTATTTTGGTTGATCTCGGTGAACATGGACTATGGAAAAGTTCAGCCCAATGTCAATTGCAGAAATTTGAAAAATCATATTAAATTTTTTACACAGGATGTAATCACTGGAATATTAATAACCTCAGCAGTCATCAGCAAGTAGGAAAGATATATTCTCTTTTGGGGGGTAATCAGACACCAAGTATCAGATAAAGCACACTAAGGATGAGAAAATGAAAGTTTTCTACTTTCCCTTTGACAGATTGCAATTGAAAGGATAAAGAAGTCTGCGATATAATCAAGGTCAGAGGGATAAGACTGTATGTACATATATCCTCCACACCCTAATCTAATTAATTAACCCATCCTTTCAGTCTTATACACCATTGCATAGCTTTTCTCAGGTTTGAGACATCACACTCACTACATATATTTTAATTCTTAATCTGTTAAAATACCTCCTGTTTTTTCTGTAGATTTTCATGCTCTGTAGCAGATGTTGTCTTCTCCCATTTCTCTGCAACTTGATTTGCTTCTTCTATTTTTTGCTCATAGCTTTTCTGGGAATTTAGCAGTGTCACTTCATAAAACTCTTGAATGTCTGTTTGTAAAGAGGAACAAGTAAAATACATTATTCACCATATTGGCTTTGACTCTCAGGTGTTTTCCTTTGATACACACTTACACATTATCATTCTAATGATAAACACATACTACATTTTTAGTAGAAAGCACCAATATACAAGAGTTTAGAAAAAAACTATAGACATATTTTCTAAAATTTCTATGAGATTCTTGAGTCATATTCTCATTTTAAAGAGGTCTGTAGAAAACAAAATAAAAATGTAAAGGAAGAACATTTTAAGAAAAGATTCAAAGAACATGTTACAGGCAGACCTGAAGAACATAGGTAGAACAGACCCTTTTACAGGGAGAAGTCACAGATTGCTTTAACCAGTACCCTAGAAATTTGCAAATGTAAAATACCTTAAGAGAAACTTGATGACACCCATCCAAGGCACCTGAATCACTCTCAGCCCTATCTGAAGGTGCATTTGGCTTTTTTTTCAAGTGGGGTGCACAGTTTGAAGGAAGACTTTGCAGATTCACCACTTCAGTCTGCTGCCATTCAGAAGTAGCTGGGTAATGTTTGGTTTCAACCAAGAATAACCAACAAGCTAGGTCTTAAAATATCCTGTTCAGATGTTTCTATCACATTTATTTCTATGGGGTATGATCAGATATACAAGATCCAGCAGTGAAAACTGTTTCATTGAAACCTGTGAACATAATGACTTAAGGAGAGGGGGGAAAAAAGTGTTCTCTTCCTTGGGCAAAAAGTTTGCAGTCAGATAGTCACATACAAAAGCTATCAAACTGACTTAACAAAGTGGAGATAATGGACTTAACAAAGAACAGATAAACTTCACATTATTTAGTGGACTTTCTCCTGGATAAGAAAGAAAGATTGGATCTACCTGGATACTGCTTGGGACCTCAAAGGAAAAGCTTTTTATAGGGTTTGTGCTTATCCTCACATTCAGTCTCCGGCCGGATATCAGAAGTCTCTCTTCCCTCTCTTTAGGAACAGCTAATGTTGAGCTTTTCTTCTAACTCCTTTTACAACTTTCCAGCTTATTATGTATTCTATTTGTCACATACGATGGGAAAAAAAAGAATCACAGAATCATTAAGGTTTAAAAATACCTCAAAAATAAAACAGTCCAACCTTCAGCTAAATGCCACCATGCCCAGTAAACCACATCTACTCATTTTTTGAACACCTCCAGGGATGGTTACTGCACCACTTTCCTGGGCAGCCTGTTCTGATGCTTGAACCCTTCCAGTGAAAAAATTTTTCCTCATATCTGACCTGAAGCTGCTCTGGCACAACTTGAGGCCATTTCTCCATGTCCTGTTACTGGTTACCTGGGAAAAGAGGCTGATCCCCACCTTGCCATACTAACTTTTGTTTCATGCATATATTTATGAGAATTTATTTTTCATATTACTACAAGCATTTAATTCCACATTAAAATTAAAACCTGTTTTGAAAACAAAAAGCTACAGGACAGTTGCAATGAGAAAAAGTTTCTCCATTCTCAATACAGGCAACTTTTTACAGTTGGTTCGAATAGTCCTAGAACAACTGAAACAGTTGTAATATATGGTTCAATGCCAGGTCAATTTGTATTGCAACAGCAAATAAAATATATCAGGCTAATATGTAATGATCTCTAGATAAATACTTTGCAGAAATAAGCTAGAAATTGCCCTCTGGCAGTGGCATTCAGCTGGCATCACTGACACTATCAGGGTATTAATTGAGTTGACAGTATTCAGTCAAGGAACAGTAGAACGGTGCTTCCGCCCTAACTTTAAAGCCTATCTTGCCGTAGTGCTTTCATTAAAAATGATGTGTGAGCCACATTTGCATGTGTATGCACATGTGCAAAAAAAATATTAAAACCTCAGTCTCTCTGTAAAGGTCGTTATCTATTCTGAGGAGGCCACAGGTTGCTTTTGCTGGAATAATGATCACTGGTGTGCAGAGAAAAGCACTTCAGTACTTATGCGGTCACAGAAGAAAGCACAGAGGATTCACTTAGCTGGCTGCTTTGTAATTCCATAAGCTGAAATTGCCATTTCTGTGGAACAAGGGCAGCCAGAAACTTGCAGTCAGATGAGGTTTGCAAAAAACAGGTTTTGTAATTTGCTCTGAGTAAAACCTGCTCTATCAAGTAATCTCCACTACACAAGAGGTGCAATCATACTAGGAGGGGAAAAGTGTTGAATACTACTGAGGATAGAATGGGAGTGAGCAGCTGTAGAATCAAGATTGGAACCACAGTCATAAAGAGAAGCCATGGGGGCATGGGTAATTGTTATGTAAAATGAGCAAAATACAGTCTGTCTCCTAGTGGGGGTTTACAGGAAAATAATTCCACAAAAAGTCTAAAATCTTAGAAAACAGAAATCATATCATGTCTTTGGTTGGAATGGACCTTAAAGACCATCTAGTTCTACCTCCCCTGCCATGGACAGTGAAACCGTCCACTAGACCAGGTTGGATCAAGCACCATCCAGCCTGCCCTTGACACTTTGAGGGTGGGGCATTTCTTACACAAATTAAATCTGTACCTAGTATTTCCTGGCTCCATATTCTATCCCATGAAAACAAGTCCAGATTTCATGTAGAAATGGCAATAATACTATTGATGAACTTTGTGAGCACAAAACACATCTTCATTTTCAATCTCTGTACTGCTCCAAACATTTTGTTAAGCGATTAATTCATGTTTGTTTAAAGTGTCAGTGAATCTCACTGGATTTTCTGTCTAGCAGAATTTGTTCATTTACCTCTTAAGAGATTACTTTCTTTATTTAATAAATTCTACTTGTTCTCCCTTTAGCCTAGCCAGAATATTTTGTCAGTTTTGCTATATAAAGATAAATTGCAGACAATAAATTTTATATGTGTACATATATATATATATTCCATATATATATTCTAGTACAAAATAATTCTAAAGATACTGTGACTTATTTTATTTCAGTAGCATTTTGCAATTGCCCATGGACAAGCATACCATTTGCTCTCTGAAGGAAAGCTCTAAGAGTCCCCAGTTCTCCTTCCCTACTTCTCAGGAGTGAGCAGGGTGTAACCTTTATAGATATGTCAGAAAGCACTGTCTGTTACTAAAGCTGGAGACACTTCTCAGTTTGAGGCCTTGAATTTTTTTACTATTGTTTAAAAAAAAAAAATTAAAGCTCAGATTTGTGCTCACTCTAACCTCACTTTTAAAAAAGAAAATTTAAACAAAAATACTTCAGAAAAAGAATAAGTACTGGAGAAGACACGATGTCTTACTCACTTAAAAGAATGACCTTTCAGACAGCAGCTACAAAAAAAGTAAAAAATGTATGATCAGACAGAGCCGAAAAGGCTGCCTAAACTCTGCCGTTTTCTGACTTTTCAGTGGTTGGTGCTGCAGCCTGCAACCATTATTCCAGTGCAATTTCTCTTCCAATTTATATGCATGACAACATCCACTTGTGCTATCCACTATAGAGCTCTGATAGTAAAGGGGTTAAATAATACAAAAAGGCAAAAAAAGGCCTAAACTACTATCTGTCTTTTGTGACCACAGGCTTTTGCCAGCATTCTAATGAGGGAAAAAATTAGATAAAGCAATACAATTCCTCATTCATCTGTAAGCAGTTGAGCACCAGAAAGACAGAATTAAATTGAGGGAAATTTAGACAAAGACAGATGATTAAAGGTCTGAGAGGACTAACTTCTGAGCAAAGATTAAAGGAAGAGAATAATAACAACATGCACTTTCATATTTCCTTTCATTTCAAAGCAAAACAAACATTAAGAACCATATAGTGTTGGCTGAGAAAATTGCCCATGGCCTCAAAGAGAAGCAAAACCAGCAGGGTCAAAATGCAGAGGCTCACACACGAGCATACCAGATGCTTTCAGCCCTTTGTAATCAATAACCCGCTTACAGTGGCTTCAGAATTACCAATGGACTTGAGACAACACAATTCCATTTTTAAAAACCTTCTTTTTCGGGAAGGGCAGATACAGCTGCATGAGAAAATTGAGAACAATTCCTCAGTGTGCTGGGAACAAGGCAAGAATCTCTCACTCTTAGAAGCTTTCTCCTTTATTCAAGAAACTCACTGGTGTGATTTAAGGTCAGAAGGGGAAGGTGATCAGCATTTGTTCCCACTTATGCATCTTGGTGTCCTTGGTGTCTTCAACTCTATGAATCAGCATATTCAGCTGGTAGCCCCAAGGCTGGATGCAGTACACGAGATAGCTTTGGCATCTGTATGATTTCCACCTACACAGAGAAGCACTGGCAGGTCCCAAATGCATCCCAGTACTTTCATGGACATTCAGAAATGTAGCCATCAAGGCACACACATCCCAGTGCACCAAGCAACTGGGATTATCCCAGTCTCTCTCTTTAATACCAGCTGAGCTGGAGCTGCACTTTCCACGTACCAAACTGATGCAATGGGTTAGGGAGTGAGAACATCAAAAGACTGGTTTTCCAAGATAATAAAGTGCTCTAAGGTCTTACAGAATGCAGCATCCTGCCTCCAAACACTGTCAAGGTCACAAAAGGAGCTTGCTATAAAATAAGCCACCACAACAAAACATGAAATAGGCACAGATGGCAGAGTAGGAAGGAGCTTGTTGAGGCCTAACAGAGTTGAAGGTTTGGTTGGCATCCAAAGAAATCCCACCATGGCAAACTGTGAGAAAGAAAAAACTGTTCACACACATGCCATCCCAGGTCACGGCAATGGCACCTACACCCTGTGCATACCCAGAACTTGGACAGTACAAAGTGATACCACAGAAGAATGACTTGGGGACCCTCCAGCACCAGGCTGAAGAAGGACTAGTGCAATGTCACAGGATCCATTGGGTGGTGATATCTTTGTACTTAATCTCTCTCTTTCTTTCTTATTTCTCTCTCACACCTCACAGTTAATGTTAAAATAAATCTGTACTATTGACTTCAGCATATGGTCTCATTTGCACCTTAATTTGGGAAGAAGAATCTCCTTTATAAACATAAGATAATAACAAGTGCAAAATGGCTCAGCTTGAGCTTGTGCAGGTTTACAATGCAGCTATGCAGGGAGGGTAGAATCACAGAATTACACAGATTGGGAAGGATCTTAAAGATCACCCAAGTCTCAACGTCCCTGCCATGGGCAGAGACACCTTTCCCTAAACCAAGTTCTGTAAAGCCCCATCCAACCTGTCCTTGGAGAGATTTGCAAGATACCAAACTCAGGATTCAGAACACAGGGAAGGTAACTAGAGTAAAAGTGGAGATAAAAATCTCTTGCACCTCTTTTGCATTTAAAAAAGGGGAAGAAGAGAAAAGTCTGTATTCCAGTAACAAACAAGACAATGCCAGGCTTTCTGATACCATCTATATTTTATACAACAAAAACAATTAAGCTTAAAAGGATAATCTTGTACATCGCTTAGCCTGAAGTTGTACTGCATGTGTCAGCAAATGCTGCTTCCCCAATGACTTCACAGTACATGTGGCCACTTGTAAAAGAGCAGTGCAAACTATTCCGTGCATCAAACCTTATCCAAAATCCACTGAATTTGCAGACACCTACCCCTACAGCATTTTTTGACCTCCACTGTGCTGACAGCTATTCCAAAAGCTGTTACCTTCATCTGTGCTTAGCAATGCAATAAGATTTCCTTACATACATCTTGCTACCACCCCCCTTCACCTTATGTCTTGAGAGGATTTAGCAATGGCACCAAAATTCTAGTATCTACATAAGTTGTCTGTTGTTTCTGCAGACAGCTGCACAATTTTGCAATTAACTGTAATGGCATTAACAACATAGGATCCCATTACCCACGGAACGAGCTCTCTGTGTATCATATTTCTATAGAACCAAACTGGGAACTGGAACAAATATTCAGTAAAATAAAGAGAAAGGGTTTGCTTGGGGTTTTTTCCTCCTCTTTCTAGAGGTCCAAAACCATAGAATTCATTTTTCCTATACTGTGCCAGTGCCCTGACTTGCTCTGCAGTGTAAGTCCCATCTGTTTTCCCAGGGCATTCGGGGACAAGGTGGAATGGGGGTCTAAGGCAACATGCAAACACAAGCTGTTCCCTTTCTGGGAAATTTGGGACAGTCTTTTTGTCTATGTATAGGATAGTGTCTGATATGTACCTTTTCATGTTGTGTAACCCAGCACAAATGACTACTGTCTGGCAGAACACTGCAGATCAAAATAAAGTCAGTTGTTGCAGGCTCCTGCTGTAAATCTTTTTTTTAACTAAGGGAACATTAGAGTATATGTCTAAATGGCATCATTTATATCCTGGGGAGTAGATGATGCTGGGTCAGCTTCAGCCATCTGGTCTGAATTATTAGGTAGGAGTAAGGCGAATTGTGCAGGATGTTGTTCAAGACAGAAAACTCATTCAGACAGCACAAGTAGCAGGGAACTGATCATAGATTGTACCAGCCTGCCAGTAAAGAGCTTAGCGGCCCTGCTAATGGAAGCAGTCCAAAGAGAGGTTAAATACCATGCTTCACCCAATGCAATTATGTTGTGTTGGTTTTTTTCAAGCAGAATGTTTCCATATTGAGTAAAATTGCCATTTTAAGAGAGGGAAGATAAAAAGCAAGAGAAGTTAAAACCTACCATGAAACGGGGTGAGTTTTCAACTAAAGCAGGCCTGTGGCACATGAGAAATGGCAGAGCTGGCTCACAGCTTCACTCCCCTGGGGAGCTCCAACCTGCCCCCATTAGCATCCCTCAGTGCAGCAGCAGTCAAAAACACCTTGCCCATTTCAGCTGCATCTCACCCCCTGGCTCCAATGTATTTGCCTTGGGTCTGCACTAATAAAGGTGGAGTCCGATTCAACCAATAAAGGAAAAACTCAGGGCTTATTTTTTTCAGTTGGCAGAGGTAGCAAAGATATTGAAAGTCAAAATGAAATTTAGCAGCCCTGCTTGCAAGGTTTTCAGACACAAGCCTTTGGTGCATGAAAAACATAGATGCCAACCCAACAGCAAGAGTTGCTGCAGGAGAAAAAAAGTCCTCTATTCCATGCAGGCAGTGAAACAGTGCGGTGCAAGCCAGGGAAGCAGTCTTCTGCCAACTCCCTACAGCTGATGAATGCTCCTAAATCTATTAAAAGCAGCATACTCTGGTAGAACATGTACAAAGTAGGCAGCAAGAAATATGGTTCTGTTATTAACCTGTCTTGAGTCCTGAGCTTCAGCAAATCCCTTTTATCTAACCTAGATAATTTTGAGGTCTCTTCCAAACTGAATTATCCAATGATCCTGTGATCGCTTGTACATCTAAGTTGTAAACTCTTGGAGGCAGGAACCATTACTAAGCAGGTATATATCTGAGCAAAATTACATGTTTTCATTAAAAAAAAATTCTGAAACACTCTAAAAGCTGTAGTAAATAACTAAATAGTTAATAACCGATGTCAATAGTTATTTGAATATATGAAATAGAAACACACTTTGAGTACTTCTGGTTTTGCAGTACATTAGCAACATTATTGTTGATTACAATATATCCAAAATACAACCAGAGCTCTCCAAAAAGTCTCATCTAGGAATATGCACCTCAAGGGCAGCTTTCTAATATCTAGGGAGAAAAAAATATTAAACACAGATAGCTATGCACAGAGAAGACAAAACAATTGCTGCAACGCCTGCTATGTGAGTGATGTTCATGCTACGTGAAAACTAGAAAGCAATCAATCAGAGAGTAAACTCAGTATTTAAGCCTTTTCAGTGATGATATTGAGTGCATTACTACAGTTCTGCCTACACATTCTAGCCACTTATTCAAAAATAAGAAATTCACTCTGGACTGAGAGTGAAAGAAAATGTATCACATCACAATAAGCAGGACTGACAAATGAATAACAATGGATGAGGAGAGAGGGGCTTATAAGAAAAGTGAGGATTAACAGCTTGATAGGGTCTGTTGTCATGGCACAAGGAAGAATGGTTTTAATCTGAAGGAGGACCAATTTAGACTAGATATAGGAAAGAAGTTTTTTACAGTGAGGGTGATGGGAGACTGGAACACGTTGCCCAGAGAGGTGGTAGGTGCCCCATCCTGGAAGCACTCAAGATAAGGTTGTATAGGGCTCTGAGCAAGCTTATCTGGTGGAAGATGTCCCAGATCATTGTAGGGGGATTGATCTAGATGGCCTCAAAGGTTCCTTCCAACCCAAACAATTCTATGATTCTATGAATTTAAGCATTCACGACTGACAATATGTCATGGTTTATAAGTAGGGTTGATAACAGTGTTTTCAACAGAACAAGACAAAACCCCATGAGACAGGTTTGATAACGCACAGAAAAATAGTTAAGAGCAGCCACTGTAGATTTAGCAAATATTGCACTAAACCTTCTCACTCTGTTTCTGAAGCTTAAGCTGCAGGAGAGCAGAGCAGCAAGCCCCAGATCCTACGGCAAGGTTTCCTTTTAACCAGGTGATGCAGAGCTTGTGGATCTACACACAATTTGCGAGAATCAGAACAGGATCACAGGCATACACTGGCTGCTTTGTACCTCCACACAACCAGGCAGATACTTGAACCTGTTCCAGATATTTTCTGATGGAAAACTCTATCAACAGAAAGTACAGATAATTTTAGCAACTGTTCAAAGGTGACAGCTAAGGAAATACTAAGAGGTCAAGGCAAGGTTTCCTGTTTCAGAGCAGAGCTTTCAGAAAATGACAGTTTGCTTTGAAAAATGGTGGTTTGTATGAAGTTCTTTTCCTACAATCTTAAAGAGAAACTTTCAAATCTTTTTAGCACTGTAGTGCTACATCCTCTGCATGTATTCTAGAATCATGGAAACATGGAAATATTAAGGCTGGAAAAGACCTTTAAGGTCATTAAGTCCAATTGCTAACCCAGCCCTGCCAAGTCCACCACTAAACCATATCCCCGAGTGCCACATCTACACATCTTGTAAATACCTCCAGGGATGGTGATTCAACCTCTTCCCTGGGTAGCCTGTTCCACTGCTTGACAACAAAAATAAAATGCCTTCAGAATGAGGCTTTATTCATTGTTTGGGGAGTTGGATTCAAAGCCACTACTGGAGAGATTTTCCCTAATTTCTGTGCAGCAGTTAACAGCTATTACTGTGCATTTCTGATCCTGTCAGAGGATCCCACAGACCCATGATTTGTCACAGCAGTCATGAACAGACTTTCCTCTGAATGGTTCCAATATGTGCTTAAACAACTGAGTTCAATACTGGAAAACTGTTCAGTTATCTAATTTACTTGTGTGATTTTATTTGTTGCTAAAATGTTCAAGACAGTCTTCCTTTAAATAGGGATAATTAGGAAAAATTGACAAAACCTGACTGTAAAATGCCCAATCAAAAGGGCAGGTGTATTTTCATCTGATGCAAGAGTCAGAGAGAAAAAACATCAGATTCTCTCACCTTTCTTTTTGGATCTTGGAAAGGACCCAGCTGCAAGCCAATTTCTCAGTACCGATGGAAATGCTGTATACCAGACCAGAACCAGAAAAAAGGTATATCATTCTATAATACTAGATCAGATTAGTTTTATATAACCTTGTCCACTGTTGTAGCACATAAATAGGTTGAGAGTAAACAGTATAAATGGAAGACCTAGTGCTTGGAGCACAAGTCATGGGATCTGCAGGCTTTGGGATAGCTGCAGACATTCAGCAACCCAGCCAGGGTCCATTCCCCTCAGATATCTCCCAGAGGCATCCAATTTGCGAAAAACCAGAGTGAAATTTCAGACTCATTTTCCCAAGGCAATGTAAGAGCATTTTCAGGAAAACTCCATGGCACTCTATAAAGAATTAACAGTAACTGCTTCCTGTCCTTTTTCTTCACCTTATAAAGAAGCATCTTCATACACAACCCCTTTTGAACATCACTTTAAATATCAAACTAAAACAAAACACTAAAACTCAACCTTTCTTCACTATTCTTTGACCTGCCAGAGCAACTCTACCTTCTTTAATCCTTCTTCTTCAAGGTCCCACCTGGGAACATCTCGCCCTCTGCATCTCTCTTTAAATTTCTCTGCAAACACCCCACAGGCTCCTTTTAGTGGAAGGATACACATCTGCTCAGCCCAAGCCTCTGCCTTTTAGCAAGGCATCACCTTCTGTGCTCAATAACCAGCTTTACTCTGATACCAAAACACACAATCCCTGGTAACCTGAGAGTCACTGAGTGACAACTCATTCCTCAGTTTTGATGAGGTGTTTTGTAAAGTCAAACATGTGGCTACAGGGCTGCAACCTCCATCTCCACCTCCCCCCCACCCCGTGCTCCTGGTGCAGCTGGTTTCCTACCCAGAAGCCAAAGTTCAAAACCATTTAAAAGCAACCTACTCCTATCATACATGCCTAAGCTGTGGGTGAAAAAAAGGCAAGAACATGTATAAAAACTGGGTTAACTATACTGCAAGTCTCACCACTTCAGTTGTCTCTTTATTCCCTTTCATTTTACTAGTAGAAAGTGTGATGTAAGTGGCAAAAACAGGGAAATGAGAACTTCAGATTGCAGATTCTATTTACAGTTTTTCCATTGACTTGATATGTGACCTCAGGCAAATATATCTCTCTGCACTTCAGCTTAACCTTCTGTAAAATTGAGATACAAATGCTTTGACTTACCCATCGGCTCACAGCGTGGTGTTACACAGCTTAATTAATTAATGTTTGTTAAACACTTATAATGAATGTTTCTATACAAGTTTAAATTATTACAGGTTGTACCTTCATAAACTCTGGCTTACGACCCTTGAACGTATTTGCCACAATGTCTGGTGTAACCCATACTATTGCTACTCTCTTATAATAAATTATGCTGTAAATGAGCCCTTTCACTGGAATGACTGTGACTTTAGTTGTCTACCCTTAACATTTGCAGTCACTGCATTAATTGGTCTAACCTTGTGTTGCAGGTTTCCATGAACATCAAAAGACTTCCTTGGTCATGCTTGAATTTGCTTCACTTTATGTTCCCATGGTTTTAGTAACAGATAGAAGGTTTCATGTAAATTCACAGATATTTGCTGGTCTCCATTGAAAGAAGAAAAAAAAAATCTTGTATCTGTTACAAAAGTCCTTGAAGGTCATGAATCTCTCTACCATTCTCATTATGTCCATTCTCATGTAATTTTAATGTTTATGGACTCAGTACAAGATCTTTTTCACTTCAGTAATTTAGATTGTCATTCATTATAGACTTATGTATTTATTCATAAATCACAGAATCATGGAATAGTTTGGGTTGGAAGGGATGTTTAAAAATCATGCATCCAACTGTTCTACTGTGAACAGGGACAAAATATATTTGCAAATCTTTTTCCAGTGATTATTCTACAGCAATGATACTGTGATGTGTCCCAAAGAGAGGCTCTCAGCCCCCTTAAGGATGAAATGTTTTACAAAAAATTACATTCCCAAGTTCACCATTCTTTATACCAAGTTTTAATCTTTACCACAAGAAAATCAATTATAAGCATAGTACTGTGCTTATTAACAATTTTTTTTCAAGATAAATAATTTATAAAGTTATACTGCAGCATTTTTAAAAATGTCTGACAGCAAACCCCAAGGGAGCAGAAAGGGACATGGTAATCAAAGGGCATGGCATAAATGCTAATGAAGAAAGTGACCCACAGCCAAGGAATTGGCATATCATATGCTCCAGTGTTCTATCACACAAGACAAAGGGAAAATTAGTACAGCTCCATATAACAGTGATCTGCTAACAGAGGAAGACCCCACCTCAACTCAAGGTAGAGCAGAAGCTCAGATCAACCCCCTTAGACACAAAAATGCTAAATCAAGCTGGCTTTGGGTGGGGGGACAGACAAGATCAAGACTGTCAACCTCCTGATACTAAAGGAGTTGGAAAGTTGAATGCATGACGCAAATTTTAGGGACTCTTATCCAGCCTAGCTGTGAATTGAGATGTGTTCTGGAGGTAAGTTTGTCACATCTGCTGCAAAGTTCAGGCTGGCTATCACAGCTGCTGCCATCTGGAGCAGCAGAGATTGCACTGCTGTGTGCTAAAGCCAGAGGGTTGGCAGGCATGGACGGCACAGGACTTCCAGAAAGCTGGGCCTTGCTGGAGATAAGAATGTAGGTTGGGCAGGCGTGGAAGGTGACAGGAAACTCTTGACTTACAGGGAGGGTAGAGGGTGAACCAGCTGTCTCTGGGAACACCTCAGTTACAGCCTCAGACCAGTCACTCTGCCACCTCTGTTGACTCCATATCTGTTCCTGACATTGGGAGCTGAGACTGAGCATGTGTTAACTCCTAAAGGTACGTGCCCTAACCTGGAACTACATCTCAATCTGAGCATCCTTCATGTAAGAAGACAACACTGAAAACCAGAGTGGATGCAAGGGATTTTGATACCATTTCTATCCTTCATGCCATTTCTTTCCTTGCAGTCAGAACTTGTTCTTGAGCAAAAGTCTGGTGGTCAGATTTGCATTATTTTTCATAGTTTTATTGGTTTGTTTTCTCTGTTAGCAGATAATGATCTAGGACCAACTTCAGTGTGGTAGGTCTTCTCATTCAAAGTTCTGCAGTAATATATGATTATCTTTTAAAGACCATGCATTGTTACTCAGCCTTCTGAAAACATCAATTTCTCATTAAATATGGTTGAACAAAATTAACCTATTAACTTGGAAAGTTTTATTTCAAAACAATTTTTGCAGTCAGCTTCTGAATGGATGAAGAGAAGTTACAGCTGAAGTTACAGTTTTCTGTGAGAACTACACAGAAAGTCAGGGCAAGCACACCTACAGAAGACTGCTGCTAATTCTTTTTACTATTAAAACAATCTTGAATTGTGGAGCGTATCAGGAAAAAACACGCATAAAACCTTGAAGAAAATGAACTTTCTTTCAGTGTTATTTCCAGCACAATGCAAATATTGATACAAAACCAATGCTTTTTGTCCCTAAAAACCCAGAGTAGACAGGCATCAGGGAAACAGAGCATTGGCAACGATCCTGCCATTAACCTACTCTATTGTCCTTGGTATTTCACTTGATGTGTTGCAGACACTTATTCTGTGCACATTAAGGTTGTGAAAATCAATTTGTTAGTATTTCTATCATGCTTTGAAGAAATTAAACATGATAGGATGAGCTGCCATGTTATATTCCTTTTGCTATGCTTGCTATAAGGAAGCCAGGCATTGTTCTAACAAGATAATAATATTCTATCAGTTTTTGGAATGATAAATCATGTCAGAAAGTACAATTTAATTCATTATTTTAAATCACGTCAGTAATTGAACTTCATTTTTAAAATTAGGTGAAAAGATTTCAAATTATATCTCAAATGTAAGAAGATAATAAATACTAGTTATCAAAAATAAATTATTGAAGATTTCTACAAAGGCAGAAAAAAATAAAGAGGATTTTCAAACCTGTGTCCAGATATCAAATTCACTAAGTGTAGGTTACAAATTTTAAAAGTAACACCAGATTCTGTTGACACTGGCAAAGATAGATCTCCTATATCTACACCACCTAACTTTTCCTGGAAGTATGGAGTGGGTTGGGAAAGGGGTATAAAACACACACAAAGCCCATGGAGAAACATAAAGATATTCTCTCCCAAGTAGTAAAAAACCCAGGGTAGACAGATCTTTTTTGTGCTGAGATGTCTCAGAAAGGGGATGTCACAAAGGTATGCTGGGCAGATAAATGCATGGAAGATTATTAGGGCAAACTCTAATAACGCGCCCTAGTGTGAGTTTACTTCACCTGTTTATGATGGGATGGCTTGTCATTCTACATTAAAGATCTATCACAAATAATAAAAATGGGTCATGTCACTTTAAACACACAATCACAGAAGTTCAAGGCTGGAAGAGACCTATAAGATCATCAAGTCCAGCCGATGTTCTAACTGTTCAACTAGATCATGGCAGCAAGTGCCACATCCAGTCTTTTTTTGAATTCTTCAAGGGATGATGACTCCACCACCTCACTGGGTAAATGATTCCAGTATCTGACAACTCTTTCTGTGAAATATTTCCTTCTTAATTCTAACTTACATCTCGCTTGACGCAGCTTGAGACTGTGTCCTCTTGTTCTATCTGTTGTCGCCCGGAGAAAGAGGCCGACCCCCAGCTCACTACAGCCACCCTTCAGGAAGTTGTAGAGAGCGATGAGGTCGCCCCTTAGTCTCCTTTTCTCTAGGCTAAACAACCCCAGCTCCCTCAGTCGCTCTTCATATGGCTTGTGCTCCAAGGCCCTTACTCGTCTCGTAGCCCTCCTCTGGACACGCTCAAGTAACTCAACGTCCCTCCTAAAGTGAGGGGCCCAGAACTGGATACAGTACTCCAAGCGAGGCCTCACCAGTGCCGAGTACAGGGGAAGAATGACCTCTCTGCTCCTGCTGGCCACTCCATTTCTGATACTGGCCAGGATGGCATTGGCCCTCTTGGCTACCTGGGCACACTGCTGGCTCATATTCAATCGACTGTCAACCAGCACCCCCAGGTCCCTTTCCACCTGAGCACTAAAACCATCCTTTAAAGGTGGGTTAGGCTGGAAGAGTGCAGACATGGTGCTGCCAGGAGGCCTGCAGGTTCTTGTCAACATCCTAAGTAAGGTAAAAGGCCAAGTCTTCACAAAAATGAGAAAGGAGGAGAGGAGACGGAGATTATTCCTATTACCAGACACATACACAGAAAAACTTGCACTTGGAGTTGAGAAGAGCTGACTTCTCCCTTTGAGACTCTGTCAAATTGCAGGATAATGATCCAAGCAGCAAATAATCCATAGACATATTTATAAACCAAGGGCAGAACAAGTTAGACAACTGGAAAAAACTTAGTGCTCTAACAAGGGATCCAGCAGCGGCTTTGGCCGCAAACAAGAAAGCTGAAAGATGGCATTATGACTGTATATTAAATTTACTTGTAATTTCTCTTACTGTTCTGCATTGCAAAGAGAGTAGCTGCACAGTGGTAGGAAACAACGTGCCAGGTGGTTATGGGCTCACAATTACCATTTTGTATGTATTAGCTACTTAAAAATGCAATGTTAATTAAGGCTCAGGCACAGCACCTGACAAATAGTGGTGCGCGAGCGGGTGAGTTCTTCCAGTAATGAGAATTCCTCGCAGAAAGCATGAGTGCGACAGCATTTTATTCACTATGGAAATCTAGGACTCCATTCACGGAGCGCATGCAGAGCACACTGCTGTTAATTGGGAAGATGTAATTAAAGTACCCACGAGCCACCAGCATGTGGAGACACCTAATGGACATTATGGAAAGCAGTGCATTATGTTGCACTACTCTCAGTGGTTTATTTTCCAAAAAAGCCACAGCTGAAACTGGATGGTAGTCAGCAAAACACCGAATGACATAATCCCAGTCACTAAGTCATAGGAACAAGCTTGACAGATCCATCAGGAAAACCCACATGGCTGCTCAGGAGCCATGACTGATGTGACAGAAAAGCAAAGTAGCTGCTCAGTAAGTTTTCAAGCCCAAAGATGAAGCACAAAAAGTCCTGCAAAAACCCCAACGCCCTCCCTGCTATGAACCAAGGAATGCACAGAATAGTTGAAGGAGCTGCCAGCTCCATTTGTTTGCCCAGCAGGAATGGATCTCATTCTGCTGCCCCATGGGCATTCATCAGAAGATACAAGGGCCAGGAGCACACACCTGCAGAATGTAACTATCTCATCTCCACTAGCTATAGCTGCCTGCTCAGGTCAGCTGAGAAACTTTGACAGAGCTTCCAAACTGGAGAGATTGCTCTATTTCAACCAAAAATGGGACTTTTTGATGCTTATAAGGAATCACTACAGCACCCCACAATATTACCAGGTTGAAACAGTGAAGGGTGAAGCAGTCAAGGGCAGCAGGAGAACAGTGTGGCAGCCTGAAGCCATGACCAAGCTCAGTTTGCTGAATGATTAATGAAATGATAAATTTACCCTGCTAAGAGAAGGGAATAGCTTGCGGGGCTTAATGGTGAGAAATTTAAAACTGATAAAAGGCAGAAGGTGGGATCTGGTTTAAGCAAATCCTAACACAACCCCTCACCACAAGAATACTTGTGACCTACACCACAGGAGACAGACACAACAAATAACAAGAATATCAAAATCTTTTGCATTTCGTAGACAGCCTATTGTATTAGAGCTCATTTATGACTTAATTGCAATATTATTAATAAACTCATTTTTATAAGATTAAATCCTTGAGAAATTGTCAGCTATCTGAAGCAAACTAAACTATGGCTTTAGAGACAAATTTTAATATTATGGGAGCTCCTTCTAACTACATTCAATATCCACACAAAGGACTTGTAATGCTTAAACTTACAAAAATAGATCAGTGAGTCTTGATTTGTGCTTTTAGCAGAATCCTGTTTCACTCTAAGGAAACCCATCATGTTGGGGATCTGTATCAATAAGACAGCAGTGTCTGGGTAAAAACCACAGGGAGAATCTTCCTATTGTGCCCTTTGGCTAAAGCACACAGAACTGCGTTTGTATGCACACAGGATGCAGCCAGCCTTGCCACTTGTGAAAGGGTTGCAAAGCTGTTCTATTTGGATTAAAAATAAAAGTAAATAGTCCTCTTAGCATTGTGTACACTTAACATGGAAGAACTTATCTGCAGAGGAACAGGAAAGGAAAAACCGAGTACTCACAGTGTGTTGAAGGGAATTGGGCAGGAAGGAGTTGTAACTGGCGATTATTTAACTAACATTAGATTCTGCTTTTCCAAACTAAACTGGAAGTGCCACAGCTACAGCAGCAGCCACATACATCCAAGAATCTCAAACGGAGCTAAGACAGAATTAATTCAAGCAAAACCAAAAATAACTGTATTATAAACTGAAGGGATGAATGGTCACTTCTCTTCCATCTGAAGATCTGAATTTGTTTTATGTGTACCTTGATTCTGTAAAGAACATGGCCCTTTAATGATCTATCTAGGACAAGGAAAATGTGCTTATTTTCAAAAGGAGCATTCCACAACATTTAATTTCTTTCTTTAGTCATTACTTAAGACACAATCCAAAATATAAATCTCCAAGACTCCTGGTGTAATCACACCTTTAATATTTTAGATCATGTTCATTATAAATAAGTTTCTTCTAGAATAATGTGATCTAAAAGACAAGCTGTCAAAATTTCTTGTTAAATATAAACTGACAGCATTGGAAACATGCTCAGCTGAAAAATAGCAAAGTTTATGTAGAAGATATTATTAACAGTTCATGATCTTTCACATACACTGTTCATTTATTAGAATCTATGGCCTGAAAGTTGCCATCAGTTCATATTTCAAAAGAGATTTTTCTTTAGCAGCTTCTTCTAAATGCTGTGTCAGTGACTGTCCATAACTCAGCTAGCACCCTGCCATGTAATGGAAGTATTCAACAAGATGATTCAACCACACATGATATTGTTTTGTTAAGAAATAGGTGAAAAAAGCTTGCATTCCCCACAAAATCACATGAGCCTCTTTGGGAACCAATAGAGGCAAAAATTTTCTGCTTTTTGCAAACACATCTACGCTGTCCTAAACTGTTTGAGGTTTTTTCCAGTTTAAATTTGGCACATGCATTCATCTTTAATCAGCCAAAACCCAGACATTTGAAATAGCATTTTACAGATGTTTCCAAAATATTTTACCAAACACAGACCATAGATATAGCTTCCAGGAGCCAAGCACAGACTAAGCTGTCTGGAAAAGAGAAATCCATCATCACATGTAACGTTTTCTCACAACAAATGACACCAAAATATCTGATTGCCAGAATAGTGCTGGGAGTAGTGGAAAACCAAAACGTGAGTGGTAATCCTCAGGGGTCATACTAGGACCAGGCACTGTTTAACATCTTTGTTGGTGATGTGGACAGTGGGATTGAGGGCACTCTCAGGACACTTGCCAATGACACCAAGCAGAGTTGTGTGGTCGTTCACTGGAGGGAAGAGATGCCATCCAGAGGGCCCTGGACAGGCTTGGGAGGTGAGCCTGTGTGAACCTCATGAAGTTCAACAAGACCAGGGGGGAAGGGGTCCTGCACTTGGGTCAGAGTGATCCCAAGAAAAATACAAAGAACCGGCAGAGAATGGATTGAGAGCAGACATGTGGACAAGGACTTGGGAGTGCTGGTTGATGAGAAGCTCAACGTGACCCAGAAATGTGCATTCACAACCCAGAGACCCAACCACGTCCTAGGCTGCATCCAAAGCAGCGTGGTCCGCAGGGTGGGGGACCAGATTCTGCCCCTCTACTGCACTCTGATAAGAGCCCACCCGGAGTGCTGTTGGAGCGACTTCTGAGGAGGCCACAAAGATGATCAGAGGGCTGGAGCACAGGAGACAGGCTGGGAGAGTTGAGGCTGTTAAGGCTGGAGAAGAGAAAGCTCTGGGGAAAACTTACAGCACCTTCCAGTACCTAAAGGAGCTACAAGGAAGATGGAGAGGGATGTAGGGATAGGACAAGGGAGAATAGCTTTAAACTGCCAGAGGGCAAGTTTAGATGAGATGAGTTCTGCTGGTCAGAGCATGGTGCTAGTAACACCATGGTTGTGCATTCAACCCCATATGGACCACCCACTGAAGAGCTGGACTCAATGATCCTTGTGGGTCCCTTCCAACTCAGAATATTCTGTGATTCTTAGATAAAAGGAAGAATTTCTTTACTGAGAGTCTGGTGTCTGAGACACTGAAACAGGCTGCCAAGAGAAGCTGTGGCTGCCCCATCCCTGGAAGGGCTCAAGGCCAGGTTACATGGGGTTCTGTGAAACCTGGTCTAGTGGAAGCTATTCTGCCCATGCCAGTGAGGTTGGAACTGGACGATCTAGAAAGTCCCTTCCAACCCAAGCCTTTCTTTGTTTCTATGATTCAAAAAGTTCAGAATATAATTTTTGGCTTCTCTCCTTTTCTTGCAGGTGGAATGCACAATTCCCTGAAGTCCCCTGGTTTCTCTTTGGCAGGATAATAGGAATCTCCTAGTGGATGAGCTGCCTGCTGATTAGCCTGGCAAGTGACAAAACAAAGCCCAAACCTGCTGGGTACCAACTGCTGCCCAGCTTATGACTAAATGAAAGATAAGGAAGGGAATAAGTGCATTGGTAAGTGCTGCTCAACCTGCAAAGTGTTAAGGCCAGCAAGCACCTGGACCATCTGGATCCTGCCTAATGAATACTTCTTCAGGAAAAAAACTTTCCTTCCCAAAAATTTCCATAAATTTGCTCTCTACTATTAACCTCTCCTTGAAATTTCTCTATGTAAGAGCTTCAGTCTTGATGCTATGAACAATTTACATGAAACCCTGCATAAAATTTTAAATTAAAAATATGAGTAAAGAGTCTCTACTGTTTTATACTTTTGTAGTGATAATAAGACCTCCTAGTTTCTTAAACATTACATCCCTGACACACTCTGACACAGACTAACTGGTGTATGGTATAAAACCATACATAAATCTATTTTCTTCTGCATAAGTTGCTTTTTCAGGTTCAAAACTCAGATTCAAAAATCTATGACGCACATGTACAACCCCTACAACCAGGCACTGGGGGCCACAGAAATTAAACAATGTGTGTAAGACAAGTGTTTCATAAGAAAAGATGCAATAAAAACTCCTGAGCAACTAGAGCTCTCCAGAGAAGCAGAAGGAAACAGAAAAAAAGTTAAAATGAGAGTTTGGCAAGCACAGATAAGAACAAGCAGATTTTCTTTGGATTACTTCAGTCACAGATGCACTAGATTTGTACATCAGCCTATGACTGAGGCAGAAAAAAATCATTTATCAGAATGTGCAGCACAAATACGAATATTGAGCTCCTTGACACAAATGAAGCTATTGAGATACCTTTAATAACAGAACTCAGAGGAAAATTTTGGATAATTTATAACAGATTTTATACTGTTGAGACAAACAGGCTGTTTTAGAGGACTTGTGATATTCCTGATTCTGGAGATCAGATTGAACTGGGAAAAGAGCTCCAAACTGGGAATAAGAGGGAGGAGGAGATGTAATTCCTTATTCAAACTCTGGGACAAAAAGAGAGAACATTTCCAGGACTTCAGACCACAAGTAAACCCAACTGCAGGTTCTGGAAGGAGAGCAGACAAAATGGACAGAATTTCAAAAATCTCTCCAGAGGAATCTGCAGACTCAAATAGAAGGAATTTGCAAAACCAGTATGAAGGGCTCAATCCAAACAAACACAAAACCAGTTCTAAGCTCTATCTGTTGCCTTTGGAAAGACTTTCCATATTTTTGAGAAACAGAAGCTGAAATATATTAAAAATAATTAAATTTTACCATGGCCTTATTGAAGAGGCTTTTGCACCCTATGTGCCCATAATGAGTTTTTTTCTGATTAATTGAGCATAGCAGAGAAATTTAATGCAATAGCTGAAACAATCTGAAGACATACTTGCACACCACACAAGTAACCACAGATTAGGCTGGGGATAAATGATTCTCATTGTAGGTTTATAGGAGCTTGACTTAAAGGAGAATCTTGAAGAGATATGGTTTGTATTTTTTTCAGGGAAAGAGCATATTGATTCAAGGGCTGAAAACAGCAAATGCTCAGGCTCATTATGAGAGCTTAGGCTGTAAGACAGAAGCCTATGAGGGTAGAAAATCAATTCCATCATGTCTTGAATAGTATTGGAAAGCTGTCAACACAATACAGGATAAGGATGACACCCCATCCCTGGAAGCATTCAGAGCTGGCTTGGATGAGGGCGTACACAGTCTGGTCTAATGGAAGGTGTCCCTGCCCACGGCAACAAGGTTGGATGAGATGACCTTTGAGGTCCCTTCCAACACAAACCATTCCATCATGAAACTCAGTTACCCATCACAAACGTCCCTAGGAATGACCCTGCAGTGCTCAGACCTAGATGTCAACAAGTGGAACAAACACCTGAGACTGATGTACACATGGCCAAGAAAACTTTCCTATCACAGGTGCTTTTGTCTGCCAGGGCTACAGTACAAGATGAAGTTTGTCAAAAATAATGCTAGATATTGACACCTTATTTAAATAAACTATAACCATAATTCCTTAGAGAAAACAGAGAACTTCTTGCTGTAGGTGACATTTTAATAAGTAATATTTAATTGATATTGAACTTGGAGAAAAAAGGAAAACAGTATGATAATATATGCCTATGATAATTCAAGAAATTGCTGATCTATGTGGATATTAAGATGTTCATCTATACCAGAAATATTCATGCACTGAGTTGGAATGACTATTTCCACTATATGGAAACAACACGACTAGAAAATATGAAAATCTCCACCTTTATCTGGGTGTATGAGGATGTAAAAGGCTTTATATATTAAATTCTGAACCTGGTATACCAGATGCACTAATGACAGATAATGTGTCACAATATTAATTGTTCTGAATTGAAGTACATTGCAAAAATGTGTGCACATTACCTTGAACCCTGACCATTCACAATCTAATCCTTCTGTGGAGAAAGCTATCAGAACAGCTTTAAAGAATGCTTTTAAAAAAAAGAACTGTGGCACACTGAAATTGAAAAGCAATGTCTGATTCCAGGCCTCAGAAGTACAAGCCATGGGGAGACAGGCCCAAAGAGAAAGCAATTTGCTTCAAAAAAGATTCATTAAAAAAAAAAAACAGAGGTGGAAATGAGATTCAGGAGCTCTTTATTAAGTTCTTGGATTGAAGCTCTAAGCTCACTTCTCAGAGACAGAAAATATAGATCAAATAAGTTCATTGTTTATTTTAGAATATTTTTTCTGAGTTTAATATTTGGTTAAATAGAGCAGTAAGTGAATTTATTGCACTGAAAGTTTAAGACCATTGTTTGTTTCTGTTTATCTGAAGAAACTTACTGTCCTGACACCCACTCAAAAATAATAAATAATTTATATACACTTCTTTTATTAATTTATACCATAGGAGAACAAATTTAAGCAGTCAATTAAAGGAGCTGCACATCACACTAAGGATTTCTTGCTTAATCATTCCCAAGGACTTCAATACACTATCAGACCACCCAGTCTTGACACTGCAGGATCTGACTGTGAGCAGTCAGAGACTCATCAGGGAGAAGGATGAGAAATTCTTGACAGGCAGATGGAGCACAGCCTGTCCCCATCCTTGTGTCTGCTGGTGGCAGGCTCAAGCCACAAAGCATGAAATCTCACATCATTTCCCTCAATAATAGCTCTGGAGATTTTTGATGCATACATAAAAGATACAATCTCTTTTTCTGTTTACTTTATTTGGCTCTTACTGGGGCCACTTTCTATTACATGTTTTAAAAAAATTACTTGAATTGTTTCATAGTTTTCAGTTCTTACTTATGCAAAGTAGGTAGCCTATTTCATGCCAAAAGAAAAAGAATCTAACTTCTTTCCTGAGATTTTGGATCCTCTCATTCATTTCACTTCCATCTCATCTCTAAATGAAAAATCTCAACTCATTCAATCCCTATTCATATCAGAATGTTTCACCTCATTCAGCAATATGATATTCCATGAGCTCTGATATATCATTTTTGCAATAAAATGGCCAGACCTGAGCAGTATTTAAATAGGTTTCACCGACTGATTTATGTAAAAGGCTTTACAAAAACCTTTGTGCTCTTTACCATCCTATTCTTTAGGAATTCTCACATGCTGTCAGCTTTTCTTATTACAAATGTGCACAGAGCAGAAATTTCATTGTACCTCCTACAATGATGCCATGTTCTTGCCTATTAAAGCTGTGACATTTTGTTGGTTTTTATTGTGACTAAGAGTATAATACTCAGATACATTACACACATTCAGAATACCAAGTTTCAGCTGAAATACTCCCTGGAGAAAAGGGGCTGTCAGCAAGTGACCTTATAAAGACCAGAAGCAAATAAAACTACCAAGGGCAGTAGAAAATATATGGAAGGAAGCCAAGAAGAAAGCAAGAAACTAATTGAGCAAAATTAAGCTCAAAGGATTTCTTAAACTTATGAGCTATTGGATGTCTCCATTACATGAGTGGAGAAATCTTTATCCAAAGCACTTTCAGAAAATAGCACAAGGCCACTTCTATGTCTGGTCACTGCTTCTGCTGGCAATCTCCTTAAAGGAACCAAACACTTGATTGAATCAAAGATCTTACATTGCATGCTATCTGAAAATATGAAATTGAGCTAAAATTATTAAAACAATTATTAGATAAATTTGAATCTGTATTAATGGCTTATGTTCACCTACTGAGGTTAAATAAAGCAGTAAAAAAATTCTAATGGAAGCTGTTTCTTAGATGTCTGTAAATTTATCATGGCAAAAACTCAGTAGCTTCAGGCAAATGCACACAAGTTTAACTTGACACACATGAAGAATCATGTTAAAGACAAATGGATCACTCGCATTTTCAAGTTAAGCACAGAAGTACATCCCTGAAAAACTGGGTCAAAACATGAAACTCCCATTGAGTTTAAAAAACACACTTTGGCAAACCTGAACAGTGTTAGCCTGGTAATTTATACTGAAAACAAACAAATGCACTAAAGCGAGCTTATGAATATTAATTTGATGTTTCTACAGACCCAAATAAATAAAAGCTATAAAGTCAAGTATTAAAATAATAGGATATGCTTGTGTGTTCTGTATCTTATACATTGTGGGGTTTGGTTAATGCTTTATTACTTTTTATATTTCCAAACAAATTTCCCTTGCAAAATGTTCTGCATCTTATGGGAACCTAAGCATGAATTTCAATTTTTTTTTCATTTCAAAAAGGTAAATGAGAAAAGTGTCTGTTTACTTGTCATTTGAAATGCAGATAGAAGTCATGCAGATGCAGATAAAAAGAGTCCCTCCTTGTCATACCAAGTAGCAGTGGTTAATTGTGATGCATCATGAAGAATATGCATTGTTGAGAAACAGACATTAATCTTGGGAAATGTCATCAGGCAGATCAAGACACACTGGTCAATAGAATGCAAATGGCTTTGTCACTCTGGAGGTAAAAAGAAGAGATGACTTAACTATAAATAAGTAAGGGGACTTCTAGTTCAGTTTTAATAGCACTTTCCTTTGACTTTGAATTTTAGATTCTTCCCCACTGACTTCAGTCAGAAATCATGTGCTCTATTTCTTTAACAATCTCAGAGATTTTTGCATCTAGTTTTTTGTTCAAACATCTTAATCAAGGCCTCCCTCCTTTCGCATCATCTATAAAACAAAACCATCTGAAAGAGTTTTTGTTAGAAACATGACATCCTGACACTGAGCCTCAGACCTTTGATGACCAGCACCATCATGAGGCACCCCCAGCTACAGCAGCATCATGTCTGGACAAACCCTGTGAGCACACCATGAACCTGAGGGTGTTTGCCATGAAATGGGGTCTGCTTCCAGGAGACTCCCATGAACAAATTCATCACTGGCTAGAGCTACCTAAGGGGGGAAAAAAGTTTTTAAACTGCACCCAAGACAAAACACAGGGTTCCTATATTTATTATATCCTTCTATAAAGAAACAGACTTTTTCGTTCTGCAATCAACCTTTCAAGGCACATATTTTCTACCTGGCTCATACTCCTGCTCTTCTGGTTTTTTTGGGAACAACTACAGACCTCCTAAAAAGAACTTCTCTTTCAAGCTGCACAGAATGTCCCCAGTGCTCAGATCCCATTCTTCCACATCTGGAGAAGCACATGAAGGCCCTTGTGAAACCACCTCTGCAGGAACCAGGCCCTCACAAGTCACTTGCTGCAAGCAGTTAAGCCATGAAGACTTCCTCGTCCATGCACAAAACCGATTTTCTACCTTCTTTAGGTCCAACTGAAACCATGGCAAACAGTTACCAAATGAATTATACTCTTTATTTTGGTGATACCATTATCACCTTAATGATATTAGGTGATCTCCAACTAACTAGTTTCTAGGAGATGTAACCTTGCCTTGTTTATAGGACCAATATTATGAAACTGAGATGAACAGAATTGCAGTGAGGTTGGGGCAGAGGGGGAAAGGAGAGAGACACAGTAGCACAAGCACAGTGCCTCATCTGTGCCCAGAACAAAGCACTGTTTATTATTGTGTCCCTCAGATCATGTACCAGGGGCCTGCTGAGACAGGGGACTCAAAAACATCCCTGTTTGAAACAGAAGACATCTGAGGCTCCCAGGCAGCCAGGGAATATAAGAACTATCAGTCAGCATGAAAAGGATCTGCCTTGGCACACTATCAGCTTGTCAAGGTTTCTGTAAGGCATCACAGGAAAAAAATTACTTCTAAAATGACTTGAAAGTTGCTTTGCTGCTGTTTCAGAGAGCTCCTTCCACATGTGAGGGGAAGCTTGGGAAAGGTGAGGAGTTGAAGATGTAACAACAAGAGGAAGGGATCTGGTATCATCAGCACATCAAAGATGAGAGCTGACATTTAAAACAAAGAAGACAAGACAAAGCATGTGGGGATGAGACAAGAAGGTTGTTCAAAATGAACACAAGATTATGCTGTATAAACAAAGACAGAGGAACTAATGGAACAATGCAGGAAGGAGGTGATGTTGTCAATGTACTGGGATAGGACAATGCCTCTGCGTGTAAATTCTGAATTCATTTCAATGGGAGAAAACTGGAGAAGAGAATATTACCTTGAGTGAGATGCCAGGAGTAAGAGCCTGGGTAAGACTTTTAGTGATGTTACAGTCAAAAAAAAGACCACATCCTGAGAAGAAAGTATGCAGGCTTTGCAAGATCTGACCAAACTGGGTGTAAGAAAGCTCACCTTCATGATTTTGGCCTCAAAAGGAGACCAAAAGTGACAGCAATGGAAAATATTCCTCTCTGAATAAAGAGAAGCAAAGGAGGCTCCGTGGAGACATTATCGCTCTCTAGAACCACCTGAAAGGAGTCTGTAGCCATGTAGGAGTCAATCACACTAGAAAAAGTTGCCCCAAGCTGCAGTGGATTTTAGACTAGATAGTAGGAAAAAATTCTTCACTGAAAACATGGTCAGTCATTGGAACAAGGAAGTAATGTTATCGCCATACCTGGAAATGCTCAAAAGACCTGTGGATGTGGCGCTTGGGGATGTGGTTTTACAGTGGATTCTGCAGTGCTGAGTTAATAGTTTGACTCTATGACTTTAGAGGCCATTTCCTAACAGTTCTATGGTTCTATACTCTATCAATTATTGAGAATCATGTGTCAGAGGTGGCTAAAACTGATCTACAGATGTCAGACCTGTCAGAAAAACACCCCCTGACCACTGTTTGGACAGAATAAAAATGGCCTGATTATTCAGACAAGTCTGTGCCCCATCAACATAGATATGGTAAGATAAATTTGTATTTAGACAATAGTACCTAGAAACAAGTTTAAAAGGAGTAAAGAAATATCAAGGACAGGTCTTTGTGGCATTCTCATAGAAAGACATAGAAGGGTAGGAAGATGACAAAATGTGATTCAAAATGGGACAAAAATGTGACAAATGTGATTCCAAATAAGACAAGATCACAAAAAAATTGATTCAAAAGATGTTGAAATCCCTGAAGAGGAAGAACATCCTGGGAAAAAGTTATGGTCAATGGCATCAAAAGCAGCTGACGGTCAATGAGGGCAGAGGCACATACACAGAGACTTGGCTTGGTGTGAGCCCCTGCAGCCTTTGCTGAAGGCAGGGAAGGGATGACAGTTGGACTGAAGAAAGTCTAAATCAGAATCAGAAGAGAAAGTTTTATTTTAAGACAAAATCTCTCACTTCATCTGTTCTGTATTCTTTCATATTTTTGGCTTCATGCACTTACAATTTCCTACTTATGTAAGTCCTAGGAAGTGTGCAGATGGAGAAGAATTATTGGGATGAAGGTCCTAAGGCTGGATAAGTGTTACCGGACAGTTGCCATATGCCCACACTTGCTGGGACTCCTTATATAAATACTGATCCAAGTGGCCCTCCCCCTCCCCTGCAGGGAGCACACCCCCAAGGTAAGGCCCATCCTCATCAAGGGGAACACTGAGAGCTTCCCTCATTCCTGCTTCTGCACTAGGAAGCTGGGCAAGAAAAGCTGGCAATGTCTTCTGCTCGTGTGGCAGCAACCCTGCTTTCCACTCTGGAGCTCCCTGGTTCAATCTGCAAGGTGTCATTCAAAGCCACAGGCTGTCACAGTTGCAGAGCTGCTGCTCTGTGCTGCACTGCCTCAGTGGATAAAGATTTCATTTTCTAGAGCTGTGGAAATGGCACCTTTTAGAAGAAATCAGCTCTAAAAACTAAATAGTTTGCTCACACCTAACTTAATTTGAAAGATTACTCTCCTATTTGTCTATTACTCCCACTTCCTTAATGGATTTCTTTAGTGTTTATGGGCTTTCTGTTAATTGAACATACTCAGGATCACAGTTTCAGCAAATTATTTAGTGAAAAGGTACAGAAACCTTTACCTATTTCAACAGACAAACAGAGCTTCAGTTACAGTGAAATAAAGAACACACCCTCATTAAACTAACATTTAATCCAATGCTGCAATGGGTGCAGTTCCCATTAAAAATCATTTCAATGAATAGGGCTGCAAGCTCTGGACCAGTTAATGATGGATGCTAATTAGCAGCAGTTGAACAGAAGAAGCCATCTTAACTAAACAGACAAATGTCTGCACTAAAAAAGCCATCAAGCTCCCACTTATAATGAGGTTAATTTAAACCTACTGTTGAACAAAACCAGGCCTCCAGCTTGAAGGAGATACTCATCTCCCTTCTCCTAACTGCAACAGGGAAAATGTGTTTTAAGTTCAAAACTTTCAGTTTTTAATTTGTAGAGTGACTGTACGGGCCAAATTCTTCTGTCCCTGGCAAAAGTCACTCTGGCTCAATTGCTCCAGGGTTAGCCTACACTGCAAGGGATAGGCCTGCCACAGAACAGTTGATTCAGGCTCTACTTCATGTCAGAGAAACCAAAATCCTCACTAAAGACTGCAGCTCCAGTGGTGTTGTGTCACACAGAACACCTACTCTTGTTCTGCAACTGCCAGCCATGCTACAACATCACTTAGCTCCAAAAAGAAACCTCGAGTGCTATATTGGACATAATATTACAAAATTGGGTTTATTACATATTCCCTATCTGAGTTTTCATTTCTCCCCTAAAACATGATCTTCTCTAACCCTTTGGGCTTTCTCCTTGTCCATTTTATTGCATTTTTCACTCCATCTCAGGCTAACCCAGCAAAATTCTGCACAACCTCATGGGCTGTAGTCAGTGGCTGATGCTGGATCACTTGACCTATTTCTTCAGCTCTTTCATCTTTATTCTTCACTTTTTCTCAACTCTGTACCACTGGTTTTAAAGTCAGCCCTGAAACTCAGTACACAGTCTGAGTGAGACTGCATCCCTTCCACAGCGACTCCAGGTGTAAAGGCTCTAGGAGCAACAGGGTCAGTGATGCCACCAAGGTCCATCTGCAGATGCAACGCCCATCCTTACACCCGACCGTCAGTAAAATATTCCCAAAGCAGATACAACTGTTACCTCTCTCAAAGTGCTTCCAGCTAAGCAGGACCATTAAAACAAAAAGATACTGGCACTGGCAGATATGATTCACCATACAAAATTTGGCACCACGAAGAAGAAGGGTTGTCAGCTGATTCCCTCCCCCAGAAAATTTTTCTGAGTATTGTTATGGCTTTTAAAGGGACGTTGATCCACTCCTGACAGCAGAGACAATTAGGATTAATGGTTACTACAGGCAGACCTCCAGTGAGAAGATTTTCCATATTTGTCAGATTTGTCTTAGCTCACTGTTTCTTGGCATTACTCCATTTTTCAGAGTCAAGAAGGATGGACTGTTCTGCTTTATAGGATTTTCAAGCACAAGTGGGGAAGGTAGGAGCTTCCTAATATTGTCTGAAAAGCCCTCAGCTGTGAAGAAATCCACAGCATCAGCTCATTAATGTTAAACCTAAATAATTTTTTGGACTCTCCACTGACACTGTGCCATGCTAAAAACAGAGGTAGCTCAGCTGAAGTGAATAATATTTTGCTTGTTCACATCTGCATTCACAGCTACCAATTGCCTCTCATAGAAACATAAAGCTAATGCCAGTTGTTACTAATGCAACTGAAAATAAAGTTCTAGAATGAAAAAAAAACCCACTCTGTTGGGAAAAATCTATAAAAGATGTAAGAAGTCAGATTCTCAGATGCTAGGAACTAACACAAGTAAGTTTGCATCAGCAAAGAGTCTGCCCACAAATTTCTATTTCAGAGGTTCAAACTGAAAAACTGAATTAGAAACTGATAACTTAGAAGAGGAATAAAAATCAAATGAGAAATTTATATCAAAGGTTAATAAATTTTGCCAGAGGTTACTCCTGTGTTAAAGAAGGTCTCAAAACATTTAAACAAATTTTAAAGACGTCTTAGAAGCTGAACACAACTTTTACCTTTTGTAATCGCTTACTTTGTACCTACTCAGGGACCTGTACAATTGAGTGTGTTTCATACTGGGAGCAGAGAATTGGAAGAGCTGTGCTTCCACTTGATGACAGCAAATAGGGGCAAACAACAAAAAGCCTTTTTAAATGAAATAAAAAGGGAAATAAAGCACTGGGTTCACTGCTTGTGAAATTCATGATTATGATCGGTTAGAATTAAAGGATGCATTTTGTTAGAAAATGAAATATAGGGTTTTCTACAAGCATAAATTGTTATTTTCCCCCAGACATTCCTAGACAGATTATAGAAGCAGCTTTAAAGCTAATAAATCAGAAACCTTCTCAATACAAGTGAGTTTAGCTTCCCTGTGCTCCTGAGAATATCAAGTCAAAGACAGCCGCCTAATTTATATTTTCTAAGTAGAAGATAAAGCTAATTATTTTTAAGTGGAACAATAATTGCCATCAGAAATTAATTCCTTTAGCAGACAAAATCCCAGACACGATTTAGAAAAGAGAGATGTTTCAGTCTTCTATTGATTTGTGGATGATCTGATTTGATTTGCAATGAGGACTAACCAGCACCGTGCTTGCTTACAAATGCCTAGCAAATCAGGTGGGCACTTTCCTCACAGGGAAAAACCTGCAAGTCCTTCTTGGAAGGCTAAATAAAAAAACAAACTGTGAGCAGAAAGAATAATTAATACTGGTAGAAACAACAAAGGGAAACACAAAAAAAAAGTTCAGATTAAAGGTCAAAAATGGACTGCCAGGAGACCAGAGTGCAGACTCTGGATAAAGCACCCCCTGTTTCTTGAAGGACTCCTTGGAGCTGGTGGATGGTGCTCCACAGCACTGCCCAGAGCCATGAGAGGACAAGGACAAGCAGATCCACCACCATTCTCATCTCCCCATCCAGCTTCCCCTGCTGCCACTGGACCCTACAAAGCCCTCTAAATACTAGAGATGCCTAGAGAGTCAGGCTGGAAGTTTTCAAACCCAGCTGCTCTTTGTGAACCTCTGTGGCAGTCTTGGCCCTTTTTTCATCATTCCACTGTGCTTGCACATTCACCTGTGTCAAGCTAACATAAGCTCCATCTCTTCACTGGATGGACTGTGAGCTTGCCTGCTGCCCATATGGAAAAGCCCTCACATCTAATGCTGCTGTTGTCACCTCATGGCCTGTGCTAGGAGTAAGAAAATCCTTCTTGAAATGACAGTATCATTGTCCTTGGAGCTTAACATACTTGAGATTTCTATTTAATACCAGTCTCTGCCTGAGAGATCTGGATATTATTGAACCTGCAAGAGCCTCCAAAATCTATTACCAAGAACAAAGCTACCTCCTGACAGACGTGTGTTCTGCTCACACCTGTTGTTGACACAGAAAAACCCGCACATTTTAAACCTTCCCCAGTTGTTCCATTTCCAAACCATTTGAGGACCACTATAACTTTTTAACTTTTCAGTGCTCTGTTGTTCCATCCAGAGTGTCTCCTCAGCTTGCTTTGCTCCTGATACAATTTAATAATGAAAGCTTACAATCTGTCTCCTTTACGTCAGCAACACTACTCAAATGACTGCGGTATGCGGAAAATCATTTTCATTCTGTCTCCAGCCCACACACTTATCAGGGAAGGCTTAGGACCTCAGTTTGTAAGGATATAAGGAAGATTTAACAGAGAAACAAGTCACTATAGCAACACGGGTTAAAAATGAGAAATTACATTTTGTGGTGAGAGAGGAAAATAGTATTTTATTAAAATTTTTTTGTTAAAAACATACAGGTCTCAGCCTGTAAGTTTGTGTCTTTTAAAACATGTGAAAGGTACCATCTGGGGATATTCACAGTGTCATTTCATAATACATATTTCTGGTTTCTTTGGTTTTTTCCTACACTGCACTCCCATTTGCAAACCTTTTCTTTGCATGAAAACAAGCATCCTACCTTCCTTCTCATATGAAGCTTAACATTTTTTTTTGCTGCTTCCTTGGACTCCAGTAGCTGGAGAAGAGTTGACACAAAATCTCACAATATTTGGAAGTCTTACACTCCATGCTTACTTTTCAGCATATGTCAGCAGGATCAGAGGCCAGCCTTCTCAGGTTTTCTGCCTTAAAAGATACCATCATGCTGTCAATGCATTCACATAGTTTTCCTCCAATTTCTCCAGTTACTGAGGAGAGTATTTCAGCCATGTTGTCTTTGCATTTCTCCAACCACTGCTGCTATTGATTAAAGCCACTCACAGAGCTGCTGTCAGCTCAGGGAGTTCACACACAGCTGCTTCCAGTCAGCTGCACACATTCCTGGCCAGGGAGGTATGGAAAGGATCTGGAACCCCCACCACCTGTTACAACATATTTTAGTAAGTGAGGCTGACTGTATTTTCTATGGAAATAGAAATTCTTAGTTATGGTTTATCATCAGAACATTCCTGCAATTTAGTATGGGACATTTTGTTGCTCCTCTAGGTAGACCTAATAGACAGAGCTCATCTGTCATGGACAAAAGGGATGAGCAATGGGAAAAGTGTGAAAAGTTAAGTTTGAGATCAACTTAAGTTTCATTCCCTCAACTGCAAAAAGCCTTTGTGACATTGAAAAAACCATAAAGTATTTCTTTCTCTCAGTGTCCCATATGGAAAACAGTGACCTTATCACTTGGCAGATGCACAAGTGCCCAGTGAGGATTGGGCATTAGTATGAACAGCACTGTCAGCGCCATACCATGGAGGGAAGGAACGTCATCTCCCTGATGTTTTAGATGCAAGCCTATACTCATTTCCAATGCTCAGATAAACATCAAAGCCAATTTCCCTGCTGCCTCCAACCACTCTTAGAATATAACTTGAGATAAAAACTCATAGTTATTGAAATTCAGAGAATAAGGCTAAATTTTGACTGTGAGTCAGCCAAATTGATTTCCAGACTGATCGGTATTCATGCATAATTAAAGCTGGGCTTTTTTTCAAGCAGTTCACACATTTACCAATTATCAGTATCCCAGGAGTAAGAATTACTTCTAGTGGACATCCACACACTTTGCCCATGAGTGCACACATCCTGACAGGCACTTGGAGCAAGAAAATCACCCATGTAAGGCACCCTGCAATTCCACTAACTTTGCTAATTTACACGTTGAGGATGCTTCCAGTCTGATGCACCTCTAATTTGAATGGAAATATGAACTCTTTGTAGAAATCCAAGAAAGAATTTACTTGCAAATAGCCTCCTATAAGGTAACTTTGAAGATGCCAATGCTAGAGGAAAACACAATTTTGGTGCATTTCTCTATGTTACATCAGTATGTCATGTTTCTCTTGGACTAGACGAGTGACTATTCTGTCATATCAAAACTTACACATAACATTCCAGTAAAATAATACATATGTAAGAAGTTCCCAGCACAATCTTATCTCTCCAGTTTCATGTCTTGTAGAAAAAAAAAAAAAACAAACAGGAAAACACACAAGCAAGGGCATTAAATTTTTTTCTACCAAAACCAGAGATTTAAGACCCTCAACTATTCACAGTTCCTCTCCTGACCTATTCTCTCCATGCTGTTGCAGATTCATGGAGCAACTGCTCAATTAAAGTTTCACCCATAACTGCAGGCAGGAAGTATGGAAAAACAATCCCTAAATGTCATGGCTGATTAAAATCATATTATAAAAAGTATGTTCCAGAGTTAGTTTTACGTCTGTTTAGTATTCTATTTTTAATACCGTTAGAAAGTAAATTAAGCCACTTACAGTGAACCAAAACTTCCCTTGTTTCCATGGAAATGGGTAGAAGGCTGATCTGAAGTTAACCAGACTGGTAAATACAAATGCTTGTTACCAGCCAGTTTAATCCCCAGGGCTGCCTGTCGTGCACACCATCACACCCAGGAACCTCTCATGCTGCGAAACGCTCCCTGCTGACAGCTGATTCCTAATCCAGTGCACACACAGAGCAGGACCCTCTCAAACATGTGTCACACTGACAGGGGCAGGGGCCACCAAGGCTGCACACTCATCAGCTAAAAACTGTGTGTCAACAATGGAGTCTTTTCATGTTCCACAATTCAAAGGATGAGCTTGTGCTTTTTTAATTCTCTGTCATTGCCAGTTTTTCATCTACCACTAGAATTTTACACTGGTGTAATGCTTGTATCCAGTGAAACGACTTCTGCTTTATCCCAGGGCAAGCAAGATCAGAATGAGATCATTTGTGCTTTACTTGTTGGAGGGAAATGATGGATCACTGTTCAAATATTAATACTGACATTTTCTATGGGAAGATCCTACATAATACATCAGTAATGCACAGCAAGAGTATTGCCTGTGGGTGCGGTTGCAGGGGAAGTGTGAAGGTGTCTTCAGATGTTTTGTAAGAAAAAGATATATGAATATTGCCACAAAACAACTAATAAAACTCAGTCATTTGTTCCTCTGTGAATCTGCAAACTTCATGCACATATCAATTTTTTGGCCTGTTCAAGGCAGAAACCTGGCAAAACAGAAAATGAGAGGCCAGTTTTGCTTGGCCAAAGTTTGAGTTCAAGCTTATCTGAGAGATTGCTGCTATCTAAAGGAGTCGATAGTGCTCCTCCATCCTGTCTTTCCATACACTTCTTTGCACTCACACCAGACACCTCTTCCAGCTTCATTCCTTCCACCAGCTTTCATGCTTGTCAGGCATTTTTCTGATGTATTTCAACTCATTAATTTGGCAGAAAATTATACACTTCGGTGGGGGGAGTTACTTTTCCTGTAGCTCAGAAAGTCAAATAACCCCAGCAAGGGATCAACGAATGTCAAAGTCAGCATGTGTGGCCAGACATGACTGCAAAGAGCCTCAGTCGTGCATCTGAAATGTACCTCAGCTCATTAGAGCCCCTATCATACATAGAATTGTAGAATTTCATGAACTGGAAAGGACTTGCAAGGATCAAGTCAGAGTTCAGCTGCTGGCTCTGCACAGGACAGCCTTAAGAACCACACCATGTTACTTGAGGTGTTGTCCACACACTTCCCAAACTCTGTCAGGCTGGTGCTGCAAACACTTCCCTGGAGAGCCTGTTCCAGTGCCCAACCACACTTGGGTGAAGAAGCTTTTCCTACTACCCAACCTAAACCTCTCCTGAAACAACTTCAGGCCATTCCCTCAGGTCCTGCCACTGGTCACCACAGAGAGAGATCAGTGACTGCTCCTCCTCTTCCCCTCACAAGGAAGTTGCAGGCTGCAATGAGGTCTCCCCTCAGTCTCCTCCAGGCTGAACAGACCAGGTGCCCTCACCCACTCTTCATATGCCTTCTCCTCAAGGCCCTTCATCATCCTCATGGCCATTTTCTGGATGCTCTCTAATAATTCATAAATGATTAATTATGTGTTTAAGTAAGATGTTACCTTTCTGTACATGCAGATAAACATATGCTTCCATCTAAAAGGCAGAAAAACCCCTAACAAACCCAAAGGAGGATGGACAGCAACGGGTTTTGCAGTTACCTTGTGCCCAGTTCAAACAGAATTAGCATCCACAATATTTATCTCGCCAAACAATAAGGAAAAGCAGTGGCAAAAATTCTCAGTTAAACTGTGGATTAGGTGTCAATCCACCACTCTGCTGCAGCACCATGTATTCCATCTCCAAGAAATATAAAATACAGTAAAAAATAGACAAAGGGGAAGGGGGCTGGTGCTTATGTAACAGAGATCCAAGAAAATAAATGTTTGTATGTACAAGCCCTGGAAGCAGGTAAAATGCTCTTAGCCAGAGGTATTCAAGCCAGTATGAACAAATCTGGAGAGAATGGCTTACCAGGTGTTCTCAAGAGGACAAAACTGCATTATTTGTAATTGACACATAATAGTTACTCTGATATTTCTGATGTGTCACATGAGGTCAAACGTTTTAACATTTGTCAAGTTGGAAAACAACAGCAAAACTTGAACTGTCTTTCACTGTGACTTGAGTCAGAACAGAGCCCAGCCCTGACAGCAGCTGCACAAGAAACAGCTGGCAAAGACCTAACATGCCTGAGCAGTCTCATCACCTCAGCTTGTCAGTGTCTCAAGCCTTCCTTGGAAATTAAAAACAATTTTAAAATAACAGAAACTGAAAGTAATTTCTTTCCCAGTCAAAGTCTTCTGAACAGCATAAATGGGAGAAACACTCATCTTTCTGGCATACTGTATCTGCTATTCTATCCTGAATAAAACTGCATTTCTTTTCAAATACTTGCCAGAAAGAAAAACAAGCATAAAAGACAAGAAAGGGTGTTTCATTTTAAAAAACTATTCATTTAACACTTTTTAAAAAAATATGTATAAATCAGTGTTGCTGATTAATTCTGGGAATATAGAGGCGCTGTGTGAATCAGAAACCTTTAACAAAACTGAAGGTTTTCCCTGAAGCCCAAGGACAGTCTGAAGTTTGGCTTGGTGTTTTCTTAAGATACCTGAAACAAGCTGCCTTACAAGGACAGACTGAAAGATTCTGGTTTTTCAGCCTTAGAAATAAAAGGTTAAATGAGACTTGCAGAGCTGCCTCCAACAACCAGACTGGAGAATCTGAAGAGGGAGGACCAAGCCTTCTTTCAGACAGGAATACTGAGAGCACTACAGGCACCACAGGAAATGGCTTCTCAATGCAATCTACATGACAGAAGCCAAATATTCACAAAGGAGACCTGAGAAGCTGCAAAACCTCCAGCTAATAAGGTGCTCAGCAACCTGATCTAAGCTGGTCCTGCTTTGGGAAAGGGCTGGACCAGATCCTTCAAAGGTCTCTTACAACCTAAACTATTGTGTAGTTCTACCTCAAAGTGGGCAGAGAAGATCATGTCCTCTTCTTCCCAGCAGTTTCCAGGACAGCACATGTGTTTGGAAACCACCAGTGTGTTACCACAGCTTTCCAGGAAGATATCCCTGATAAAAAGTTCCTAGTTTGTCACAGCCCCTTCTCCAGGAAGGGGAGATTGCAGCACCACAAGTTGAAGTTAATCTTACAAAGCTGAAATTTTGTATTCAGAGTACATCTGAGAGTAGTCTGGATTATTTGCACCAGTGGGAAAAACTGCTCAAGACAATAAATAGCCTACCTCCTTCCCTAGACCTTGATGAATAGAGTCAAGTCCAACTCTGAAATGTTCCTCAGAAGTCAGGAAACTGGGTGATACAAGTAAGCTGAATGCAGCCTGAAGCTGTGCTTTTACTACAAGTCTTACTGCACAAGGTTTCACCATTAGTTTCCCCCACTGAAAATTCAGATTCATGGCACAATTAACCTAATCAGCTGCCCCTTTGCAAAACAGAAAACTGTTCCTGTTCTCAGACAGTCTTATATTTCTGCTGATTTCTTTGTGCCAGCCCTGGCACGGGTTTAAACTCTAAGGTGAGATGACACAGACCAATTTTGTTGGAGCAAAAGTGAATACTTTCCTGGCTAGAACTAACTTGCCTACTTGTGGATACACAGGAGCAGCTGTGCTGCTGCAAGAGCAGAGGGGACAGGAGAGGGTAACTATACTGCTGGGTGCTGTCTAGAAGGGAAAAGTCAGAAGGGAAAAACCCTTGCAAACAGAGTTAGAATAGTAAAGTCAAAAGCAGACCTTTATTTGGAAGCTTCCAGGTGTCTCGGTGCTGATGGGCACAGTCAGAATCAAATTTCTAAAACTTTAGAAGTTTACTTAATTAGGATATCAAACAGGTACATCCAATAGGAGATTCAGATGCCCTAGTAATGCACCCCTGGGTCAGCCCCTTGGAGCTGGTCCATGGGGTTCTCTTCCCCACTTCTTATTACATCTTATTGTAGATCCCCTACTTGGAATAGGACTAAACAGTATTTCAGCAATGTGTTTAGAAAGTCAGCATGCCTTATTGTTCTAAAATCTCGGGGAAAAGAGTACTGAAGTTACAGCCATGCATTATCTACAAAGCTACAAATATATGAAAAGATATAAAAAGCTTAGGCATCACAGGGATTCAGAGATCAGCTGAGTGAGAACTTGAACCTGCAGCTCGCAGTGCAAATGGTGTTCAGTGCCAAATACCAATGTCAGGAGAGGCCCCTCCAAGCAGTGCTGGGGCTGGCTCAGCAGTGCAGTCCCATGCCAGAGAGCTGCCAGCTGAGAAGAAAAACCAAGAGTGCTGACCCCATGGAGCATAAGTACTTTAGAGCCAACTTTCTAGTTTTGGCAGCATTTTGGACATATTTAGCCTTAGCTGTGTCTCCCTTGTCCAGCACTTCCCACAGGCTCCCAACAAACCTGGTTGTACTTTTCATTTTAGCATTAACTGCCTGCCTCAATATCCTGCTGTGAAGGATGCAAATGGGAGTTCCACCACAGAGTGCAGGGGTAGATGATCCATGTAGACTTGTGGGAACACCAGGAGCCTGCCTGGCCTCTGGCATGCAGCTCAGCACTTTGTGTATTCCAAAGAGACCATTACATCATTTAGCCCGACCTGCTGTATATCACAGGACATTACATTTCACCATCTCATCCTTGCACTCAGTCCAACAAATATGTATCAGGTACAATAAACTGTTATTCCTTGTATATATGCCAGCCTGAATGAGTGAGATATTGTTTTCTGAAAAGGCATCCAGTCACTTCCAGTATTCTGCAGCCTAAGACTTCCTTGAATAACTCTTGAAAGGGAGGGGAAATCTGACCACTGAATGATAAAAGTTGCTGTTTACAGGACCAATATATTTGATTAAATTGGCATCCTATGGCATGGGATACTCAGTTGCCAGTAAGGATGCTGTGATAAATATTTTTTAGAAATCAGGGTATGGGTCATGATTCAGTGCATGGTGCCTACTTAGATTAATTGCATTTGATTCCAAATGCTTGATTAATACTACAGTTTTACGCAAGCAATAAGGATGTCTCATCCCTGGAAGTGCTCATGGACAGGTTGGATGGGGCTTTAAGCAACCTGGTCGAGTGGAAGGTGTCCCTGCCCATGGATGATCTTTCAGCCCCCTTCCAACCCAAACTTCTCTGTGTTTCTACATATGGTGATGTAAGGGGAATTTCAAGATGCCTTACAGCAGAGATATCAGGATCACCATGCTCCTTCTCCAGGCACTACCCATAGTGTCTCATGTCTCATCTTCAGCCAAGACCCAACCACCTGCCCTCTGCCATGCCACGGTTTAGCTCTTCAACACTGACATGAAGGACAGTGTTTGAGTGTCCAAAGCATAGCTAATATAGAATTCAGAATTACTGGCTAAATGAGAGTGCCTCGATTTAAACAAAATATATGAGCCTTTTTATGATATGAATCTCACAACTGTTCACTGAAAGCCCATCATTCAGTTCTTCATTATTTATCTCCCAGTGCCTGTAAGGTACAAAAATCAGTAAACCCCCAAGGCAACATTTCTGCCATCAAGAATTATCTACTGTTCATGCATTTTCCTCAGGTGCAAGATAGTAATCATTAGCTGCAATATTATAACTCTCTCATGACTTTCACTTCAACTCATGTGTCCAGTTGGGATTTGCAGCAGAGCAGATATTGACATACTAAAGGGAATCCAGGAAAGATTATCATGATAGTCAGGGGGCTGAAGGACATGGAACATGGAGAAGCAGCTATGGCAACCACATTTACTTGGTTTAAAGAAAAGGTAGAAGGAACAAGGGAAATCTCACAGCTATCTACAGCTACTTAATACTGCTGGGGGTGTAAAAAAGATGGAGCCAGGCCCTTCTCAGAGTTAGCAACAGTGGGAACTGTAGGTAGCTCTTGGCACTGTAGATAATGCAGCACAGTAGAAACAACGCTGAGTTGTTTTCATCTTACTGCAGGGGTTCCATACCATTGTCTCCTTATCACAAAAGTTTCATACCTTCTTGGTGTTTCTTGTGGACAACTCCTCAGAGCACTGACTCTTTCTTCTTCACAAAGCAGCCACTGACTCCAGCTCCCCTCTCACCCAGCCACCCTACTCTTTTATAGCACTCTTCTTCTCATTGCTTACAGCTGTGGCCTGGTAAAGACAGGCCTGTTCCTAATCTTTGATAATTGGCCCAGCTGCAACTCCTTAGGGGTAAGATTTCTACACTCTCTTTATTTTCTTATATTCTATCCCCCTACACTGAATAACCTTGGGGAGCAGTTATGCCACTCTGGGATGTTTTTCACCTGTTTTTGACAGAATTGTAGTGCATGATGAGCCCTGTACCTCCACACCTAAGCAACAGCTTGCAAGTCACAATGCAGGTATACCCTGTTAAGGAAACTGCCCCGTCTGGCCCCCCAGGAGTCACTTCACCCACCTGAGCCAGGACGGAGGCCCCTCACAGCCACACCCCACACTCACACCAGCATTCCTTACCTGCTGCCAGGGCTCCCATGGCAGAGTCTCAGATATCCACATGCCTAAAATACTTTGACCTCGGTGCAACAACTAGATAACAGAAGAGGAGCCCGAGCTGGTCCTCCCGAGGAAGGGAGCCCCGGGCTTTGCCCATCAGGCTCTCACGCAGGGCGGCCGGACCGCTCGGGCACCTGAGAGGCCGCGGGTGCCCCTTTCACGGGAGGGGCGGCTGCTCCCGGCCTGGCTCCCGCCCCCTGAGCCCGAGCTGCAGCTGCTCACCCACACCGACCTGCCCCGGGCGTGTTCCCCTACACCCCCGCCCCTGTTTAATGCACGGGTGAGATACAAAGGGCGCAGGCTGCCCCTGATGGCCATTAGCTGCTGCCACCGTGAACAAAACTGCCTCTCGCCGCCAGCCTTGTGGTCTGACTGCCTCACAATGCACTGGAATTGTGCTTAAAAACCTGAGCTTCTTTGAAATATATGCCTATTTTTCAGGACATGGAGGCTCCCTTAATAGACAAGCTTAAAATTTACAATGTAGAAGGGCAAAGGAAGTGCAGCCAGTTAGCAGATGTTAGAAAAGGCCCATTTGAAAGCACAGCAACTTTTACAGGTCTCGTGTATTCATTTTTCACAGCAAGGTCTAGAGGCAGAACGAGAATATCATTTTACACAAAAAGAAGAAAAAAAAAAGGCAAATTACAGGCATCACATTTTGTTGAACATTCAGTATTCCCACTCACAAATATTCTACCTTCAGAATAACTTGAAGCTAATGAAGCACAGCTGCTTTATATGCTTCAGAAGCAGATTAAGACACAACAGGATGTTCAATAACCATGTTAGAAAAGCAAATTCCCTAAGGCAACTATACCAGTCTAGAGGAAAAAAAAAAAAAAAACTGCTTGCCAAAACTGGCTCTGTACTTTCACTATCTTATAATTCCTTTTGATTAACACATTCTCTTACACAGGATTCAAAAAAGCAAAAGCAAAGCTGATGTCAATTAAATCTCAATCTAAACCCTGCCCTGAGCTGTCTGCATGATTATGTTCTCAGCCTAAATTTACATCCTTTCCTATGTAAAACTTGCATCAAAAAAGAGGTGAAGAAAACTCCAGCAGCAGTTACACAGTTATCTAAAGTACTGACACCTATTTAGGCTGTGTTTGGATTTCAGTCCATGTTGAAAACTAATGTTGCAATTGTTAAAGAAAAAAAAATAAAAAATATGAGTGCTTTGCCAAAGTTTTCCAAACAGCTTTAACATACACCTCATTTTTCAAATATTACTGTGGTGCACTGTGTTTTCCAAACTCAACACATTTTTAAATTAAAGTGGAAAAGAAGTATTAGAAAGTACACAAATTTTGCAAACATTAAGAGGAAAGAATTTGCAGCTTCCTATTATACTATAAAACACTCCTGGATCATAAACATAATATTTCTGACTTTTGAGTTTTACTTCAACATTTCCACCTCAGAAACCTCTTTTTGAAATATTTCTTGCTATTTTCAAATCACTTTTCCAATTGCCTTTATACCAACATCACTGATGTGCATCACACCTTGGTCAGGTTAGGTCAGATCCTGCTCCAGCTCTGGCAATATAAATCTGGTACAGGTGACCTCAATTAAGGCTACTACAGACTGGCATGGCTGTAATTTAATACAGAGCTTGGATTCCTTGCTATATTAATATTCCTTTTAAACACCACTCCTTTAAGGTCTCCACAACTAGGAGATTTAATTGTGTGTTACACTTGACTGAAACACTGAGAATTAGCCCCCATTCTAAGATACACAGAGCTTTATTGTGGTTCTTAGCTGGTTTTCCATTAATTATCCCCACGGTTTACAATGGTAGGCATGCTGTTTGCATGGATGTGAGCCTAGAGAAGATTCAGTGAAGTCTCTGGAGAAATAGATATGCAAAAAGGACAAGAGAGAGCACCCAATACATCTATCATGGTAATACACACACAGGCCCACCTGTTATTCGTATTCAATGCAAGGATCTGCTGCTTACTTTACGAGACCTTATTAGGGATAATGAATCTGGAGCCTTAGATCCTGAGGAGATGAAAAGGTAGCAAGTGTCTGGTATGCAGATGCACTGGAGAGTGCACTGTGATGATCAGAAACAAAGCTCAAGGTGAAAACTGTAAGGGGTCTTACTAATGATCACAGATAGATAGAGATGGAGTGAGGAGTGGGACAACAGGTCTCGTCCTTCTCTCATAAGTTAGAAACATAGAATTGTTGAGGTTGGAAAATTTAATACCATTAAGTTCAACTACTACCAAGGCCATCACTAACCCACATGCCTAAGTGCCACATCTACATACCTCCAAAGATGATGGTGACTCCACTGCTTCCCTGGACAGCCTATTCCAGTACTTGACAATCCTTTTGGTGAAGATTTTTTTTTTCCTAATATCCAATCTAAACCTCCCCAGACTCAATTTGAGGCCATTTTCTCATTTTCCTGTCATTTATTATCTGGGAGAAGAGACTCAATCCCACCTGGCTACAACCTCCTTTCAAGCAGTCATGGAGAGTTAAAAGCCCTTAGCAGAGGTGGTCAGGAACTGCATAGATCTCACTTGCTCAGACCCTTCACTTACATAATCAAGCACCAGTGCAAACTCTATGGAGCAATCCAGCCTGCAGCTTATATACTCCATCCATATGTATGTTCTGCCATTCCTCCAGCAGCTGCAACCTGGAGGGAGGAATCACATCAGCATCCTACCTGCACCTGAGGGGATCATGAATCAGGGCCCTGGGGATTACTTTGATCCAGCAGGGAATGCCATGCAATCCTACACTCACATTCTCATCATGAGAGTTTAATGGTGCACAGAAAAAATGTTCATCACTTCACCACACTCTTAAAGCAGCATGGGCGCTCACAGCTGACAGAAACAAATGTTTTTCAGAGAAAGAAAAAAAATTAAATAATAATTTAAAAATATTGGAAAAACAAATAGGCAATTAAAACTTATTTCTTAAATATGACAAGCCTTTAAGTGGGACAGCCCTGCCATAATAAAACCATTAAAAACTCATTAAGTGGGCTGTGGAAATTTCTATGAGAGATATGAGATTTCATTGATAGAAGAACAAGACCCAACAGATGGATGAGTCTGGGATCTGTAGGATTTGTAAGACCTTTTAAATTTTATTGTACTTTATAAAAAGCTAAATTTTACTGCCTAAGTCTATGGAGACCATTCCCACATCTATCTCTTTTTATTGGAGTGGTCAGAGAGATAACCAATAAATTAATTTCTCACATCCTGGTAATGGAGGAATTGACAATTTTCATTAGAAACAAAATAATGTTTGCAAATGCTGTGATTCAATCTCAGTAGCCATCCCAATATCTTCTGCATCCCCTCCCGTTGCTTTCTGACCTTTCCTTTTCCAAAGTGGATAACAGGCCTGGCAGTTAAATGACTTGGAGGGATATATGCAGGAAACCATCAGCACAGGCTTCCTGGAAGCACTAACATGAGCTCATTGCTCCAATTCCTTCTTCTCTAGCCCTCTGCACACAGCTATCCATGACTGCCTTGTCATCCTCAGATACTTTCTGCATTGCACATTTGACACTAAATAAGTTGCACATTGCAGTCCAGTTGGTGAAAATCCTTCAACTTTGTTCAGATCACATTTCAGATACAGATTTGGTTATGACATGGTTCCAGAGTGGACAGTAACTGATTGGTCCATCTTTTGGTAAATTTATATACACTGATACATTATTGCAGGGAAAATCCAGAAGCAGGTTTTAACATTTAGTTTATACATCTAATCAAATTATGTGTTTTATATATATATATATATGTGTGTGTGTGTGTGTGTATGTGCAGTGCATCTAATTGATATAGGCTAAGAAATGGCACAGAAATTCCTTCAACAGAAAAGCAAATAGGAAAACAAAAAAGTTTTGCCCTTGCTTCAGAGAGCTAAAAGGTACCAATTGACTTGTTAACTAGGGAAGCAGCAAAGAAAGCAGTTGTAAGAGAAAGCTGATATCAAGAGAACATATAAAGGTACCTGCTAAAACATGCTTGTTCTATACATAGTCCTATTTGTCAAGTCTTTTCATACAAAATGAAGCATTACATTTGTTCACTTCCAGGAAGTTGCATATTTCTGTGATTTTTCAAACAGGCCTCACCATCATGTACCATCACAAAGGGCTATCAATTCATTAGCTGCTTCTTCCTCAAGACCGCCAATCCTCCTTTTCATTGAAACACCAGAAAGGGAGCTGCCATTCTCTAGAGTCCACCAGGAGAGAATACAGGGAGGGAATACAGAATACCACTGCCTCTCACATTGAATCAGGGCCACAGGCAGAAGAGATGCACACAGGAAATTGAGCAGTCATGGTTAGGAGATGGGAGAAAAGACTGAAGAATGAGGAAGTGGTAAAGGGCAGCAGGCTATGCTGATGAGCCTGCAGACAGATGAGCTCAGAGGAAAACCATTTAACCCTGGAAGCAGATAAATAGAGTTCCTGCTAGTGGCCATGAGGAAAGAGGAAAGTGGCTGCATCACTTGTGTGTCCCTTAAAATTTTACACTCTATTGGGACAGGCAGATTCTCCTCTAAAGTCTTATAAAACCAGAACTGAAAGTAAAACACTAGACACATTTGTGATATTAGAACATCAAGGAGTGCTGGGGATCTGACTCATATTTTGAACACATAATGATGGCAATATTGTGACAGTAACAGCTTCAATTTACTATAACACCATTCTCACAGTATGTGTGATGGGAGAACACAGCTGCAAACACTTTCATGAGGAGTGTTAGATGTTTAGTTATCATTTATGCTGGGTTTATGGGCTCAGTCTTCTTTCAGATTAAGAAAATGGAAGAAAATAATCCATTTACTTGATGATTGTGTACCCAGGAATTACTGGAATCCATAATAAAAGGTATTATTAATCACTTTTATTACTGACCAACACTTTCAAACCAGAGCCTGGAGCAAGATCCCAATCCATATTAAAGAGGTTTAAGCATATTTGATCCAATGTGATATATTTTCCATTGATTTTTCTAGAAGCAGCCATAAAACATTTAAATTACTTCCCCAAAATTTGATCAAAATTAAAAAGAAGATCCAGTGCTGGATGTAGAAATATTTATTCAGTCAGGTATTAGAAAGTAAGCAGAATGATCTCCTACTGAAAGGTTTGGTTTCAACACAGTTCCCAGCTTCTCCAAAACCCATATCATTTAGGATGATTCAGAGGTTCAGGGGAATTACCTTATGGTGTGGAGCTGTGGATGGAATTTAAATTAAAAGCATTTATGTCCTGTTCTATTTTTTGCCAAGGTTTAGTGTTAGTCCATAAAGTAAACCCTAACATAGATATAAATCTGCCAGCACTGCATACGTAAGTAGTGTCAATCCATTGGTCTTTACATCGATGCTGTTGCTGAATGATCCCCAGCAATAGGCAACACAATAGGCAATTTGTGTCCAGAACTGCTCTACCAGCAACAGACAAAACAAAACATCTCTAAAATAATATGCAGCTCTTGTGGAGCCCGAAGGATGATTGAGAAAAGGAAAGAAAAAGCTGGGAACTAGCAGCCCCTGAATGCAAAGGCTGTGGGAAGCCAAGTCTGTCCTGCCCTTGCTTTGACAGCTGTAATCCTGACTGAACCCTTTTGGCACTTTGGACACAGGGATGCCGTCAATAATACCTTTCAAGTCATTCCTTCTGTTACCTCTGCTTTGTAGCTCCTATTTATTAAATTACTGCTTATCTCTTTTTATATCTACTTTCAAAACAAGGGAACACAGAGATAGGATTTATCAAAGCAAAAAATAGCTCATGGGTCAGCTGCCTCGGGCTACATTGCAAACCAAACAAAAAGCATGTTAAGCTGCCTGTCACCAAAATCATCCATTCCTGTGACTAAGAAAATATTTTTTTGCTATTCCAATGCAAAGGCCACTGTTGACATAACCAAATTTTATCTTTGGTCATCACAATCTAAGCTTTTAAACTTTTTTTCTCTAAAATGCTGGACAACATTGTGCTTTTAAAGATCAAGAAGTCTGGTTAGTGTTTTTCAGAAAATATCAAACTCAAGATGCTCTTCCTTACTCTCCTCTTCATCAATGAAATGTTTTATACTACGCTTACAAGCACGGAGCAGGCTGCCTGCATATTGCCTGGGGCAGAGAGTGGGAACTGGCAGCCTGCACACAGGAACCCATAGCCACATCCCCTTGACCCTCAGGCTGCTGCAAGCGTCTCCACTCTACTCAGAACAGCATTTGGTCTGCAGCAGCTCCTCCTTTTCTGCTACTTCCTAAACGTCACTGTTCTACAGGGCAGTTTCAATCTGTGGTTTGCTTATTCTGATACCACAGACCTAAGCAACACCTCCTTCATCAATTTAGATGAAAGAGGTTTTTCCATCTGTCTGAAATGTTACACAAGCTGCTATTTAATGACCACCAGCTGAGTTTTGTGCCAAATAATGGCTACAATTGCAAGTATGGGATTTTACTTGTCTAAATAATTACTTTTTGTCTTTAGTTTATGACTTCCATCCTTTGCAGCACACACCTCACATATCAACAAGTCTCTAATATGCACTAATATTTAAAAACGAAAAACCAAACATAGCCTAGGCAATTTACAATGAATCCCACAACACTGACTGAAGAAGGTCTATCACATCATCACAAGTTTTAGGATCTGCCCAGCTACTGGCTTGACATAAACACCTAAAATCATACTTTCCTAAACACATTTGCTTTTGACAGCTGTATTGGGTTTGTGTGGCAAGGCTTTTGACAGCAGGGATGCTACAAGGTGGCTTCTGTGAGAAACTGCAGGAAGCTTCCCCTGTGACCAACAGAGTTAATCCCAGCCAGCTGCAGCACAGACCCGGTGCTGGCCAAGGCCAAGCCCATCAGTGATGATGGTGGCACCTCTGAGATAGAACTTTTTAGAAGGAGGGGAAGGGGAGAAAGGGAAAGGTGTGAGAGAAACAGCTCTGTAGACCCCAAGGTCTGTGAAGAAGGAGGGGAAGGAAGTGGAAGTGCTCCAGGTACTGGAACAGAGGTTTCCCCATGCCCTCTGGAAGGCACCCATGCTGAAGCAGCTCATGAAGAACTGCAGCCTGTGGGGAGGACCCATGCTGGACAAGTTTGTGAAGGACTGTGTCCCATGGGAGGAACTCCTGCTGGAGCAGCAAAAGAAAGCAAGGATGAAGGAATAGCAGAGACTACTTGAGCTGAACTGACTGCAGCCCCTATTCCCTCTCCCCTTGCATCACTGGAGGGAAAAGGTAAAGAAAATAGGGAATGACTTGACCCCAGGAAGAAAGAAGGAGTGAGAGCAAAGAGCAAAGATGTTTTAAGATTTGGGTTTATTTCTCATTACCCTACTCTGATTTGATTAGCAATAATTTACATTAACTTTCCCCAAGTCAAGTCTGTTTTTCCCGTGACAGTAACTGGTGAGTGATCTCTTCTTGTCCATAGGCTGACCATGAGAAGACTTTTATTAGATTTTCTCTTCCCTGCCCAGCTGAGGAGAAGAGGGATAGGGCAGCTTTGGCAGGACACCTGATGTCCAGCCTAAGTCAACCCACCACAACAGCTGGTTCCCCATGTGCAGCAGAAAAATGACATTTTTCTTGTCAAGCTCTGCAGTTTAAAAATAGCAGCAACAACAGGCATGACCTACTCAGGGTTCCACAAATCCAGTGGTACACAGTGCTTCTGGCAGATGAGGAGCTGCTGAAGTGCTGCAGCACAGACCAGGCTGTCCCATGCTGCTCATGCCACAGGGAGCAAAGTCAAGCACTGCCTCAGGAGGCTGGTGCAGATCAGTGCCAGCAGCAATGCTCTGGCCCCATCCTTGTGGTGTGGATACTGTAGCCCACCACCAGCAGATGCTATTTGTGTGACAGAACAAAGTGGATATGACTTTCAGCTTTCCCTCTGTGCCTCCTCAAGCTGTGCCAGAGGCTCCTGCTTGGCTGGCTCACAGGGGACATCCCGGTGATGTGTCATGCTCTCATGTTATCCTATCTTTTCTGTACCACACATCCACAGTAGGCTGCAGTGGTACAGGGCTTTGCGCTGATGAGGAACTGGAGTTTAAACATACCGAATAAAAGAAAAGGAAGATAGCTCTGACTTTTTGATTCATTGGTCTTCAGCATTTAATGCGTTGAAATAATTGTGCTGCTCATTTGTGCCTTAAAGGATGTGTCACATAGTTAAAATTTAACAGACAAATTTCACTCTGTGGATTTGGGGATGGAAACATTCTGTTTGGTAGTAGCCAGGCAACGATTCCTGAAACTAACATTACATGTACCCCGGAGGTTTTGAGGTTTTTTTCTACTGAGAAGTATCTTCTGACCATTTCCTAGCTCATACTTTCCCATAGTCAAGAGCAGCTCCACCACTGCAGATAGCGAACACACAGGGCTTTGTGGTGCTGCATTCAGGTTTGGGCTGCAGTTCACCTCAAAATGGGGCTCAATCTGTTTGCTGCAGCTGAGCCCTCTACCCAGCTCATGCTTCTAAGAAACTGAACACATCACCATTAACAGCTTCAGCTCAAAAGCCCTCACAAGATCACAGCCAAAGTCACATCTGTTTTTGGGTCAAATGTTGAGAGGTTTTTGGTTATGAAACTGAAAGCAGCAGGGAAGTAACATACCCAAGTAACTGTGTTGCCATTCATTGATAAACAGTGCACTACAGTCCGTGCAATATCAATTTGCTCATCCTCAAGTGACGCTCTGCTGTTCTTTGTGGGTTTGGTATCAGTGAAGAATAATTGCTGAATAATACAAAGGTCCCTGCATAGCTATCAGACATTAATGACCTTTGCTTACCAAGGCAGCACTGGAGCTCAACCCCTGAGCTGCAGTGAAAGGCCACACGGTCTCATTAAACTTCCTGTAAGAGTTGCAATCAAAGAAGGCATCATAGTCTCCATAGCAACAACTGAAAAAAAAAATTCCATAGATATCACAAATAAAATAAAGGGCTCTGGCTGGAAATCTTAAATTGTGGGTGCAGCCCAGAGCCTTCCCTCATCCTCCCCATAGACCAGGACTCACTTTCAGATCAGCCTAGGTCCACCAGTTCCAACCCAAGTGATGCCATAGGATTCCAGATTCCTGTGGCAAAGTCAAGGAGATGAAAACTTGTGTCGTGGTTCTAAACACACAGAGTCCTGCAGTGTTTCTGAGGGAAACAGAAATATCACAGCTGAAAAGCATCAGTGCAGGGAAAGCACAGCCCTGAATGGCATGAGCAAGTCCTGTGTTTTTGAGAAGGCACAGCTCCCATCAGGGCAAAAACAGCAGCAACAGCAACCAGGTCTGCTGTCCTGCTTGTTTGTTCTGGAAGGAGAAGACTGGTCACATCCTAGGAAAACCAGGGGATCTCTGTGTGCTTTAGTATGACCAGGAGTGAGAGCACACGAGAGAGAAGGAAGGATTGCTCTCTGTAGCAACACAGGAGGAGTCATGTCAGACACAACTTAGAAAGGGATGTGAATATGACCAGAGAACACAGAGGAGAGAAGGCAGGTTGCTTTGCCAGGAGGACACCCTCATCCTCTAGGTCCTCTTTCAAACCAGGTTTCCTCTGGGAACCTTGGGAGAGGTTGATCTGTATTTATGTAACAAATTCTGTTGATGTGGTTGATCTGTATTTATGTAACGAACCATGAATGAGTCACACCTGGGAGATGTTTAGGGGCTAAATAACGCATCTGTTGCTCACCAACAGAGATGTCTTGCTTGGAGAGATCTTCTCGAAGCTCTGTGCTTCTGGGACAGACTTGCTTTGGCACCTGAGTTACCCTGGGCATCTCTGCATGTTCCTGATGATGCTGAAATGTGCCCATGGCAGACATTCCCCCCTTAAAGCTATTTCACAATTATATGTCTCTTTCTTGTCCTCAGCTTTTTCTTGGCTATGTGCTCCTTGATCATTTTTACCCTGCATACACACACCTATTCTTCCACCTTAAATGTATTTCTTCCTCTTTGCTCTTTACTGCCTTCAGGTTTTGTAGAATGTTATCCTTTCTAACTCAAACTGCCAAGCCATATAAAATACATAATCTTTCTTGCATATATATATATAAAAAAAATATTTTCTCCATTCCTTTCTTTTCTATTGACACATTTCTTCAATTCATCCACATCAGTCTGGCATTGATATGCCAGAACCAGCAATACTGTTCCACCTGTGCTGTGTACAGCTGGATCATCACCTCCCCAGAAGATAATGGTTTTGCCTCTGTGTGTAGCCCCAAAATCATACTCTTCAGTGCCAATATAAACCCACTAAATGGTTTCCCACTGCTTTCTCTAGGGTTTGGGATTTTTTTTCATTTCTAGTTCTCTATAAGTATCTCTCTCCCACAGAACAGCTGAATCTCTGATTATTTTACCCAGATGGAAGAAACGGCATTTTTCAAGCTGGAACTTTTCTTTTACTATTATTCTATATTTCTAACATTTAATATCCTCTCTACCACTTTTACCCGTGTTAATCTTCCCAGCTGCTTGCAAGGCAACATTCTCTGCTCGCTTAGGGATACAGTATATCTTGAGCAGAAAGCAAACCCAGGAACACACTGTGACTTCAGCTGACAATTTGTTCCCTCGTGAGAGGCATCTGTTAGCATCTACAGATACATGGCAAATTATTTTTCCCTCCATGCTTTCTCCTTGCTTCTGCTTGGCATGCTGGAGAGAAACAGTGGGCTAAGGCTGGGGGTCCCTCTTCCACCCCTTCTTCCCATGGCTGCTTAACCCACGTGCGTGAGGGAAACAGAGCTGCCCCAGAGAAGTGAATCACACACAATTACTGGATGGTTGGGGCTGGAATGGACCTCTGGAGATCACCTTATCACCGCTATTAAAGCAGGTTCAGCTAGAGCAGGCTGAACAGGATCACATGGATGGGGGGTGTGTTTAATATCTCCATGGAAGGAGACTCCACAACCTCTCTGGGCAACCTATTCCAGTGCTCTGTCACCCTCAAAGTAAAGAAGTTTTTCCCCCTATTCAGACAGATATTCATGGGTTTCAGTTTGTAACTGGTGTCCCTTGTCCTGTTGCTCGACATCCCTGACAAGAGTCTGGCCCCATCCTCTTGACAACCACCCCTAAGATATTTACATGCTTTTTCAAGATTCCTTCTCCTCCTATCTACAGATGCTCACTCACATCATCTTCATGGGAGAAGAGATGATCTTGCCTCTCTCATTCTCCATACATTTCCTTGTAGCTCAGCAGGGAAGCAACTCCACAACAAAGACAAATCCCAGCAGCCTCTCTCTCTCTCTCTCTCTCTCTCTGTGACTCCTTCCCATTTATCATTTCTTCCTCTGTTTATCACCTTCCTTGATGGTCTCAGGTAGTGTAAAAGTACTCTCAGACAAAAAGAACTCCTAAACTTGTTTTGGTAATTCAGTGAATCAAAAGCTCTCCTTTGTGAGAGTTTTTTCTTAGAAATACAATTTCTACACAACCTCCCACTGGAGCTAATGAGGGTTCAGATGTTTTCTAATCTTTCTCTAGCTCTAACTCCCATCAGCACTGATGGCCAGACAGGCTGGATGCACTGATTTGAAGTGCTATTCTTATGTTTTCGTTCTCTTGCTCCATATGTTCCCTAGCAAGAGGTTTTTCTTACCGGCTGCTCTCAGGATAGATCAGGCAGCAATTGGTACTCAGAGCAATATAAATAAAGATGTGTGGAGAGGAAAAGTTATAGAGTTTAAATCCTTCAAGTACAACATTGATTTAAAGTAACAAGTACTAAACATTTATCTCTACTTTTTAAATCTCACATCATTCTAGAGTGGAAGTAGATGACCATCCCCACCCTACAGCTAAGGAGAACACACAGAAGCACAATAAATATCAAAGTTCCCATTTAAAATGTTCCCCTTCAGTTGTCTGTGGTATTTTTGGATTTTCCCCAGGGGGATTAACAATTAACATATTTCTAGAGACTGTTAATTACTGTTGGTACCAAATGTAAGAGTCCTTCAAATCTCATGTGAAAGGCTATAGAGGTTTTCTAACCTATGGTTTCTGTAGAAGCAGTGGGAGATCCCAGCTTCTAAAATTAGCCCAAGGCGTTTGAGGGGATCTTATGAGAGGGGATGCCACTAAAAGCAAATGTTTCTCTGCATGTGCCACTGCCACTGTTCTTAAAATTATATTCACAGTCTTTAAGTTTGGAAAAGACATTTAAGATCAAGTTCAACAGCTTAGCACCATCACCATGTTCACTATCACACCGTGTCTTCAAGTTCCATACCCACACAGGTTTGGAACACTTCCAAGGATGGTGATCCATCACTTCTCTGGACAGTCTGTTCCAATGTCTTACAACCCGTTCAATGAAAAAAAAAAATAATCACACTATCAAAACTAAACCTCCCCTGGTGCAACTTGAGGCCATCTCCCTTCGTCTTGTCACTTGCTGCTTGGGAGACCAACACCTACCTCACTGGAATCTCCTTTTACATAATTGTGGACAGCAATAAGTTCCCCCTTTTCCCAGGCTAAACACCTGTAGTTCCTTCAGCTGATTCTCATCAGGCTTGTGCTCCAGACACTTCCCCAGCTCCATTGCCCTTCTCTGGGGTCCTGCTTCCAGGCTGGATCAGTGGGAAGGGGCATGGCCAAGACATTATGTTATTCAATACCACCTTAAGTCATTGCCAGAGGAGGGAAAAGGGTGTCCTTCTCTGGTGGAAGAAAGTCTGGCAGAGTGGGGAACCTGTCAGCCATTGTTCACTGTCTCAGGGTCAAGGGGTGTGGAGTTGGACTTAATCAGCATTTTGCTGGAAATCACCCTCTCTTTATACACTTCTGTTACTGATATTGTTGCTGCTACTGTTTCGGTTTTTTTTCTCATTCCTGTTTCCAGTACATTGTTCTTATCTCAACCCATTATCTCTGCCTTTTGTATCTCCCACTGGAGTGGGGAGCCGAGCTGCTTGTGTTTTTCTTTTAATGGGAGTACTAAATTGGAAATACCATTCCTAAACCATGGCATCTGGAAATGTTTCAGCCCTCAATGTCCTTCTTGCAGTGAGGGGTCCAGAACTGAACACAGGCTTGGAGGTGAGGCCTCACCAGTGCCCAGTACAGGGGACAATCCCTGCCCTGCTCCTGCTGGCCACACCAGTGCTGATCCAGGCCAGGGTGCCACTGGCCTTCTTGGCCACCTGGGCACTGCTGGCTCAGGTTCAGCTGCTGTCAGCCAGCACTGCCAGGCCCTTTTCTGCTGGGCAGCTTTCCAGCCACTCTGTGCCCAGCCTCCAGCCCTTGCATGGGGTTGTTGTGACCCAAGTGCAGGACTCATGACTGAATTTCATTTCCTGCCCTCCAACAGATGTACATTCCCACCCAACATGGTGTCATCTCCAGACTTCCTGAAAGTAAACTCAATGAATGATGACAAAGAACTCCATTTCTTGATTAGAAAAAAAAAAGTATACCTCCACTGCAATGCTGGGAACCACCCTTGCCAATGAAGGGGTGAGGAAGAGCTGGAGCAAAGCTTGAAGAAGGAAAAGGTTGAAATCAAGAAATGTGCTTGGAAGTCTGAATACATCACTGAGCAAATACCTCTGAGCACTACAGGCTCAGACATCTACCCCTATGTGTTTGTTCCTCTGGACTTCAGGTACTTCTGGTTCCCTTTTCCAGACACAAAACTGCTCTGAAGTGAGAGTTAACAGCATAAGACTTCTTGAAGGGCTAAAGCTCTAAAGAGAAATAGCAACTACTTCTGCAGACAAATGTGATGGATGAATGCAGATAGCATGAGGTCTTTGGAACAGCCTTTCCTACCCCTTGGGAAAAAGAGAATGTAAATAGCCAATGAAACCCTCTGGTGTCAGGAAAATGAGGATAATAAGTGTGCTGGTAATGCCCTAAGAAAGCTGCATAACATAAAATTTATCTTTTTTATGACAATAATGTGAAGCAAAATATACATATTTAGTGCACATATTTATCTATACAAAATACCAGATGCTACTTTAATTGTTAGCTTTTATAATAAATGTAATTTATTAAAAAGATATAATCTTCAAAAAGGGAAGGTTAATGAAATCTGCCAGCATCAATTGGAAAGTGGATGCAAAGAGAGAGAACAGTGCCCATTTATCTCTTTTTCCTGATGTCATGAAGGAAAAGATTAACAGAAGGTAAAAGTAAAACCCACGTGGTCAGGTTTGATTGCTTATTTGGTGCTGCATTAGATCTGATATGCCCAATGAAAACCAATAAACCTTAACACCAGAGCTGGACAGGAATAAAAGATCTGTACTCTCAAAGAAGGAGACAGAGAACAGTAATAATTCAGGTGGAGATTGTGAGTCAGGGCAATGCTTGTCTCACCAGGTTGTAGACACCTATGTTGTGGGTGCGTCCAGGAGAGGCACTTCAAAGACACAACTGCTCTTATTCTGAAGTCTGCATCTGAAATAGGGTATGCCTCTTACCTTGGAAATGCCTCTTTTTCCACCATGTCAATAAAAAGGGTTCCTCCTGAATGTGTTGATCTATACTGCAGAAGTCTAAAGTTGGGCAGAATTAATATAGATTCCTTATAATTCAATGAGAGCACAGGGACTTACCAGCAGAGCAGGACATTTGCGCCTGGATCATTCAGGACTGGTCAGAATTGTACCATCTTGTGCGTAGTAGCCAGTTATGGGCAGGGCTAAGGGAGCATAGTCATGAGGCTGGGAACTGCCAGGGTGGGAACTCGAGAACCAAGCAGGAGACTCCTTCCAGCCCTGTATCACTATCAGCCACAAGAGAGCAGAAGGAAGGGAAGAGACAATACTCACCCAAAGCTGTCCTTCATCTGTGGGCTCCAGCATGTTTAAGCAGGCAATATGTGAACTGCATCATTAAATCCTGAGAACTTCTCAGGGACTGTAAGAGAGGAGGGACAGTCCTTTGGATGCCCTAAATATTACCAAAGGTACTGCAGTGCCCTTATATAAATCACTGTTACTCTTTTCTCTAGAACACTGTGTGCAACTGTGATCAGTCAGTCATGAGAAGCACACTGCAGAACTATAGAAGGGAATATTCAAAGAAGGGCAGCAAGGTTGGTGGGGATGAAAATATTTGGACTGTGCATCTCTGTGAGGGAAAAAACAAGAAGACACATAAATAAATACATAAGATAATGACTGAGATGGAGAAGAGGCATAGGGTCACCCTGTCCACTTCAACTTGTACAATGTGTCTGAGATAGATGATAGCTGGAGAGCCAGCTCATGGAAAAAAGGACCAGTGGCTCTCAGGGACATCCCTTCTCTCTCCCCCTTTCCCTGCCCCTTCCTTCCTCCCTTTCTGGGGACCAGACCTCCTGCCTGCACAGCTATCCAGGCTGGACTGCCAACAGGAGAAGGGACAGGGATATGGTTTGGGTTTGTGCAGGCCCCCACCCCAACAACAGCAAGTGTTATGGTGGCTGAATCAGTCATGATGTCCCATTTCAGCTTCTCAGAATGCTGCCAGTATTTTAAGCCAATATAAAATCCTTAAATTGGCTGGTTCTCAAAAAAGAAAGACTTGAGAACATCTACACCTTTTTCCTAGCAGACTGCAAAAAGACAGAACTTCCTGTTTGACTCCAAAAAGGAAATAACCCACAGAGGAAGCAACATCACAACTTCACAGTTACAGGGAAGGGAACCCTCTACCACTGGTGCAGTTTTACAAGGCAAAGCTGTAAGCAGTCATACAAGTTTTGTTCATTCATGTCTTTGCAAGTTTCCTGATTCCTCTGGAAACTTGACAGAAATTAAAACTATATTCTTTTATCTGTGGACATAGCCATGGTCAGATTCTTGTGACTCACATGAGCCTCTCACAGGTTCAGCCAATGCAACTGGAAGTGGGTACTTTCACAATGGAGCAAAAAATATATAAATAGGGCAGAACTGGATTGTGAAACTCACAACTACAAGACACTGCTGAGATCTAGATCTTGGCTCAGGAAAACAAAGCAGAAGATTTTTGTTTAAAACAATTCCCTCAGGATTGTTATTTGTTTGATTTTTCAGTACAGGACTGAACTGCACAAGACATTGCACTGATTCAGCATGGCAGCTCTTGTAATCCTGCATAAGATAACATTGGCAATAATACAAATACAATTCTTGAGCACAAGTGCATCACCATTAGATCAGCAGGATAGATTTTGGTTTCCAAGAATAAGTTTGCTCAGCAATCTGTGTTCTTACTGAAGAATACATAATCATCCTGATATCTTGTAAATTACATCATTCTTGCACACAAGTAATTAATACAGAATAAGAAAAATAATATTTAAAATATTTTAAATTAAATAGGAAATTAAAAACTAGACAACTTTTAAAAAATTCTTGTTCACTGGATTCTGAAAAGAATATGTCTAAAGAGTACAGTGCATCTCTAATAGATAGTAGGTAACACTTTCCCATCATTCCTGATTTCATAGTTGCTTTGCTTTTCTCTTCCATTTTCTCTTATTACTCTTTTAAATCTGTGCAAATGGTTTGACTTTCCACATTTATTTTTTTCTCAATTCACCTATTTCAAGAATTGTTGCTATATTAACCACTGTATTTCCTCCCAGCTGTGGTTTCTCTCCACTGGGAGATAAACTGTTCCTCTTTATTTGTAATAGCTTATGATTAGTAATTCAGTTCTTCTGAGGAAAGTCTAAGTTACTTTATATGTGACAGCCATTTATTTTATGAACAGCAGGACCACAGACTAAAAACACTAAAATGATCCTGCTTGAAATACTTAAAGTGCTCAATCCCACAGTGGTGCACTGATATTAATGCATCACCACCTGGGAAGAAAATTATAATTTCACGCTGCATTCCATATATTTTAGCAAAGATTTCCTGAACAAGCATACTCAGAGGCTGGTGTCATAGCCTCACAAGAAGTAGAGAGAGCAGAATCTGAAGAAACTGGAATAGTGATGTTTTAACAGGATGACAAAAAGAAGCAGAAGGCCAGCTTAGTCTGCATGGACATCCTAAATCATTATCCAATTCTCAGCACGTCCATTGACTCATCTGGAAGTATAAAATACAAAATTAGCTAAAACTAAAGTATGCAGAGTTCGGGGATCTTAGATTAGGAAAATTGAAATTATCTTCTCTGAAATAATTCCATGAGTAAGCCAGCAGAAGATTTGGACTCATTCTTCTGCAAAATAACCCCTCTAGCTGTGTAACTGAGAGTACACAATTTTTTCATGTCATGTTGGGTATTCCACTGGCAAAGCAGCAGCCACGGGTGGATTACTTTAACTCTCACAGGTAGGGCAGACTACCCAGGTTTGCCAGAACAACCACTGACTGTCATGGAAATGCCACACTGGGAGGCACCAGGAGAGTTTATTCTATTTAAATAGTCATTTCTCTAACACTGCTTTTTCTTTGGCAAGGTCCCTGGTAACAATAAGGTCATGTTAACAAATTCTAATTTACCAAAGGCACGACAAAAAACAATGTCTAGAAGGTGTAACTGGGCAACTTCAAATCAGAAATAAGCCATACTTTTTACCCAGGAAAGTAATTAACCAAGACATTAATGACAGAGACTACTGTAAAATTTGCTGATTCTTTCTACCTTGATGTATTGAAGCCAAGACTTGAATGCCTTTTTGGCAAGGTTTCTTTATCCAAACATAAACACTGCTGGGCTTGGTAAAGGGTAGGGAATAAAGTGCAATTGCTTGTGATGTATGGGCCATCAAGCCAGATGGGCTAATGGTCCCTTGTGGCACTCTGCTTTATAAATCTATTAACTAGAATTTGGGATTTATAGAGTAGTGGGCCAGAGGAACAACTGTGATTGAGGTTGTACAACCAGTTCCCGTGGACTCTATCATGTTCCTTTTGAAATTGTTGGCAAAAATCCCACAGTTGAGCAATACTTGCCACCAATCACAAAGGGAAAAGGCTTTTATAAATGCAAGTGAGAAGGCTGAAGGGGTGAAACAGCATTTGTTGGTTGTTACATCTATAAATACTTAGGAATTTATTTCTTTGTTAGCATTTAGAGAATTCAGTCTCAATGGAAGTTGCCCGGACAGAAACAGAGACCTCCACATCAACCTGCTGTGAAATAACAACAAATATACTAATCACTGCATAAGCCTGAGTTTTGACACGTTTAAACATACTTTTCATTTTCTGTTCCATTTCTAACAAAATCAAATAACATGAAGTTTAACATGTCTCATGTTACCTTACAGAACATTTTATTTGGAAAGCTTAACTTAATCAAAGGGAAACCACTCTCAGGAAGCGGAACTGCATCGCTGACCCATCAATTACCCTCACTGTAAAATATATATATTTTTAAATGCCCTAACATGTCCTTTAATGCCAACTCTCAGAGAGAATTTGCCTGTAAACTTCGATTTTCATTTAGTGCTTAAAATGCAGCAGACATAAATAAACAGCCCACAGGCTTGTTCATCTGCAAAAGCCCTGAACAAAATTGCATTTTATTATAGACAGAGGCATTAGTAGACAGAACAAAATCCAGGTCCTAGATGGTTAAAACTCTCATGTGAGTATCATCATACATCATGGAATATCACTGTTTAATAGGCTTCAAAATGCTGACTGTGTGTTCTCCTTGCTGACTCACCTCTGCCAGTGCCATGAATAATGGCAGCTCTCCCACCGATCCCCCGTTATGTTCCCAAAGTCTGTTTTGTGCCCTGGGTGCTCCAAAATTGGCCTCTTGTAGATGGCCAAGAAAAGCAAGTGACAGATCTCAGCAGGGTGGACCAGAGGTCCCATATGGAAATAGAAGAAATAAAGATGGCTGGGAAACATAGGAAAAGAAACCAATATGTAGAGGTGGGAGAGCATCTAGGGATGAATGCAAAGCACCCTCAGCTTGGTTCAAAAATGAGTGTTAATACTGATGGATACTTCTGATAGCAGTAGTTGAATGGAGCAGCTCCTTTGGGGGCTCCCCATGAACACACAGTGCTGTGGGCACAGAACTATCCAGACTTAGCTTCCTTCAGAGGTGTACAGCAATCAACAGCTCCAGCTGTCATCCCACATTTTTACCACTCTTTCCTCTCCAGCAATGTTTTGTCTCTGCTGCATTCCCAAACTGCTGGCAGAGACAGCTGTAGTTACAAATGTGCTGACCAGCCATTGCAATTGGACTGCAGTAGCATAGACAACGTGGATAAGTGTAGAGTTCCTACTTTCTTGGAAAGGAGAGATGGTGGGGCAGAGGGGAATTATTGTCAACCTTTCTTCTCTACCCAGCAACCAGATTTCAGCGTTTGTAGACATCTTGCCCATCACAGACATCTTGCACCACTCCTGGCAATATTCAAATCAGGTTGGATGGAGCTCTGAGCAACCTGGTCTAGTGAAAGGTGGCCTTGCCCATGGCAGAAACGTTGGGACAAGATGAGCTTTCAAGTTTCTTCCAACACTAAAACATTCTGTGATTCTATGATCTTCAACATATTAACACTTAGAGCAGCTCTGGAAAAAACTAATCAACAGGAGGGAAATGTGGGTGTGGGAGAGAGGGGAGGAAATGACTGACAAATACAGGCAGATGACAAATAAGTGCCCTTCAATCCAACAAGACAACCCATTCTTCCTGCAAGTAACCCTGTGTGCCACAGCCTTTTCCACAAAATTCCTCTTGTTCTCCAAATAAAGGAAAGATTTATCCCAAGCTCTGAGTTTTAATTCACCCATAACTACCTAAGCCTGTAATAATACTGTACCACCATCATTAGCAGCAGTCCTTTAGCTTTGTCTTGAGCTTTCAAGGCCTCAGGACAGAGCTTTGTCTCTTTTGCCATCTGAACTTTTCTTGGCTTGCCTGCAGCTTTGCTTTAATTTGGTTTAGCTGACGCAGCGATTTAATTGGCCAGGTTGCCCATGGCTGATTTGTTTTGCTTAGGTTTATCTTCATGTGGTACAGCTATAGTTTTAGAGAGAGAGAACTAACAAGCAAACAGTCCATCTGGAATGAGATATTTATGGCTGTAATGCAGGGATGTGGTACAGAGTTATACAAGCCTGGAACAACATCAGAGACTCTCAGAGAGGGAGACACAGGACATTGCATCTAGGATTACAATCAGGGGGTGATAGAAATGGGGCACAGCCCAGCACTGGAGACTCCATCACCATAAAGAAGTCATTCATGGTCAATTAAAGGAAATACTGGACAAGCATGGGTTTATAAAAAACAAAGGAACGATATCTGTCATACAAAAAGAACATCAAATATAGACTACTTGGACGCAACCTGGAGCTGCAGACTAATGAAGAAGGAACAAAGGCATTAAAGTGTCTTATAAAACACAAAAACATCACAAGTGGACCCTAAGGGGAGTAAGAAGAAACCATCAACATAAACATCAACATAAACCATCAACATAAACATCAGATTCCTCCCCACTAACCATTCCAGATGCTAATGATTTGTCACAAAATCCAGCACTCCTCAGCACCACAACCAGACTGAAAACACAAACCCTAGGGCCCATGGAAGAGCAAGCACAACACCAGGAAAAGGGGTAGAAACTAAAAAGTGTGAGCATAACTATTGGAACTGATTATTTTTTACAAAACAGTTACATCCAGCCTAATAATGATAGAACTTTTATGATTTCAGTTATACCAGCAATGCCTCTACTTCCATTCATCATGTGCTAGCTTCTGGCCATTGCACAAGATCTTGAGCATAACAACCCAAACATTAAATACTGCCCTCCAGTCCATTCCTTTGGGAGAAAACAGATACCAGGAATCTGCATCATCTATTGCAGAGAGCCACTGAGGCTAAAGGACTGAGCCTACCTAATTGGTGGACAGGGTCATCTGAGGTATCCTTACTGTTATAAAGAGAAGATTTAAGAATGGCTAGATTAGCCACATTAATTATTTCAATATTAGTACTCAGTTACAGTACTCAGCTTTTGCCTTTTATGATTATGATTTATCCCGTCACACACAGAATTCTGACCAGAAAGGACTAATGGAGCATGCTGTACAAAGAAAAGCAAGGTATCCATCTCCTTTTCCCACTCCTGATACAGGCTGTTTTTCCAAGCTCCCACAAGGATTCAGACCAGTTCATCAGCCCCAAGGATGACAGCAACAGGGAGAGAAGTCTCACTTCATTACCCCTCCTCTGAAGTTATCAGGATTTCTATACATTCAGTGTGGGACTAGAAACTAATAAAGGCAGAAACCATCTTTATGATTAGGGGTATTGACTGTGCTTGTCTAATTACCTTGCTACAAATTCAAAATAGTCCATTATAGGGTCTCAGTGGAAATTATTGCACAAGTTAAAATACAGATAATTCATTTCTGTAAATTGCCATTATGTATATTTTCATTTGGGTGGCAGAGAGGAAGGTTAAAAACATACGTTTTTAAAACATAGTCTCTTTTTTCCTCTAAAGAAGCAGCCCTAGAGCCTAGCTCTAATACAGATATCACAGTGCTGTAAAAATTAACAGAAATAATGGTGTTCCTATTTAACCAAAGCTTTTTATATTTCTAAATTCCATCCCTCCTTCACCACCATAAATAAAGCAGTTGCTATGGCACACTGTGAAACCAAACAGCTCTTTCTCTAGGCCAAGGAGAACAGCCTGCCTCCCCAAGAGTAGCAGCTTGTCTTTCAAAGCTGAGTGAAAATAAAGGGAGTTTCACTTCTAAGCTTTGAATTCCCCTGTGAAAACCTGAATAGAAATACATGGAATGCATATAATCTACCACTGGCTGGCAAAGATGCAAAAGGATTTTTCTAGGCCTGTAGGTTATTAAGACAACCCACTCACAAAAACTTCTATCAGTAAATGAGTCACTAAATCTCAACCAGGAGATGAATAACCATTTTAGGGAAGTAACTGTGACCTCAAGAGGCTCTTACTTACTTTGCAGCACAGATGAACTGGGAATTGGAAGAAACAGTACTACCACCTTCAGCAGAAAAACCTCTAAGCAGTGCACAAATTCTACTGGATGAAGTCCCACAGTGCAAACATTAGATGCAATTTGCCTCCTATGGCACACTGGAAAAATCACACACAACAGCCACATGTCCTGCTAGGGGCTCAAAACAAGTCAGCAAGGGCTCTGAGAACTGACCTAGGAATTACAGACTCCTGCTCTAGCCACTACAATTTTAGCATCAAAGGAGGATGAAAGTTTCAGAGTTACCCTGTGGACACAAATACAGCAGCAGGGCACTTTTCCTGCTAGTATAAGCAGGTAGGCACAGGTGTAATCACTACATACAGACCCCCCAAGATTTCAGTCAAGACTTTTCACCTGGAAAAGCTTCAATATGTGCAAATAAGCTCAAAGTATTCATCCATCTATATTGCAAGCCACTTGCTCAGGCTTGTGACTAGAGGTGTTCTTCTTTCAGGAGAAATACTTCCAGTGTCTGTCAGACAAGCATTAATGCATAAAAATGATACCCCTTTTTTTTTTTTTTTAAGAAGCTTTAATAATAAATGTTCAACTTTTAAAAATTACATTTTAAGTCAACCATCATGAATTTTTCTTTTTACAAACTCTTGGCAGATCAGGGTTTTAACAACATATAGTGTTTCTTCACTTAAAATGGAACAGCCTATAGATAAAATTGTGACCTGCAGTACCGTGTACTCAAGACTGCAAGTTCATAAAACGACAAACAGAATTATTTCTTCAATAAAGTGGAAAATCATAAATTGCATGGAACATTAGACTCTTGTATGCCACCACACCAGTCCCTTAAAAGTGAGGAATGTGGCTTCAATGTCTTCACAGCAATTCATGGGCTACGGTATCTCAAATTTTCACTCTGAAAGAAATATGCAGCTTAAAAGAATTTAGGTCTGGGAAAGCTGACACACCTGCTGAGTGATTCCCTAAAAAATATGGCCTACTAAGAGAGTAGTGATGACTTAGGGAAGTTAGAACTGTCTTCTCTAAGGACGTCCATTTGGTACTCTGTCACACAGCAGCTGCATCTTCTCAATATCTGCTTCTACACAGCTCCATCATTCAAATGAATAATGTTCAAGAAGACTTTCTCCCACTTCATGATGGGTTTTTGCTGCTGCTGATGCTTTTAAGTTATGTTTCAGGACCTTATCCAATAGCACACAGGTTTTTTCCTCAAGTGGGAAACATTCAGGGACACAAATATACAAGCTGGTCTTCATGTCCACATTCTTTATAGCAGAAGTACTGAGTTCTCCTGGATGTCAAAATGTGCCAGGGTGCAAGTGATGCAGCTGTAGTGGTCACTAATGGTCGTAGGGTGCAGGCTGATAGCTGAAGTTCAACTGTGAAAAATACCAGAGTAGAAGAACCTGTCAAAGAATAAATATGGTAAGGGTAATTCAAAATTAAGCATAAAATTTTATTATCTTATGTAAATAAAGCCATTCATTAGGAATTTAACATACATTTGACAAGGTCCCTATTTAGTATTTTTAACTAAATAGGGACCTTGTCAAACCCATGCACACTCTGTACTTATTCCTGGCCACTAAACTTCAGAAGGTACTGAGATGATCTTGCCTGGTGCCATTGTGACTCTCTATTATCCTATTAGCTGCAAGAGGATTTAAGAGAGGATTCAATAATTCCTTTTTTTCAACATTTGTCTTGACTTAGGCAGCCAAAGAATATTAAATGTTTCCTAATTATTCTTCATTTTTTGATTTTCTTTAATATGGGTTAGAAACACTGCCGCCAGATTCTTACAGTCCACCTTCCCAAGAGACCACAACTACATGACTTGGGAAGGCTGTCCCTGGAAAAAACCTAAAATTGTTTGATACTTTGTCACAGCCCAATTTGGAATAAAACCATGGCAGTGCAAATGAGAAAGAGAAGTGGGAACATAATAATTCTTCGTGAAAACTGAAGGGGTAAAAGTCTGAGTTTGCTTCAAAGATGACTTTGCAGATTACTGAATCAGTAATCCCTCCTTACTGGCCACATCCAAAACCACTCAATTAAAATAGGAAACTTGATCAAGCGAATCAATTTAATATTAAAATAGCTGAATCACATTCATTTTCATTAAATGAAAACTTTTGCCATTTTAAACCAGCTCTTATGAGAAGCAGATCCTTCTCCCTCCTTTTTAGACCTCCAGCAATCATTTGGAAAGCCATACACAGTTTTCTGCATATTCTCCTCTAACGAGGAGACTTTGAAATCAGTGGCATCAGCACAAAAGAGAGAACACCCTTACTTTTTGTTATTGATTGTGAAAGTTCTTCCCATTAGAATATTCATTTCTCATCCCCACTTAAAGAGCAAGGTTACAATTACTGCCAAGCCCATGGCCACGTGAAAGCCCATTTGGCAACCTCAGGAATGGGACTGAGCCCTGGGAAGCTCCTGCAAGGCTGTGAGAGAAAAGGATGGCAGCCACTACTTTCTCCCATTCTACTTGCACCTCCTTTAATGGAGAAGGATTACAATCTCATCTTCTCTCTGCCTCCTAAATGAAGTTTGGTTTTAAAAGTCAGCCAGTTGAGGTACCTGCACGGCACTCGTGCCATGGGAAAAGGGTATTTCTGCCCTAAGAAAGGCAAATAAATGGATGGAGGAGGGAACACATACTGTCTCTCTCAGCTTGTAAGAATTCAAGCACCTAGCTTTGAGACTGAGTGTATTTGACCCAAGATGAATCAAAGTTCTGTGCAATGTATTTTCACACACCTGTAGCCATCCCATCCTACACACTCAACACCTGCTCTGTGAACCTGACAAATCCTAGAATGATGGAGGAGATTGGGTGACACCAACATGGCTGCTTTTTGGAAAAACCTTCAAACCAACCTGTTGGAAAACACCCTTTTATTCTAGGACTACAGCCATCTTACTCCAGAACAACTCTTCTAAGCAGACTTCCCACTAAACCACGAGAACAACCAGAGATGTCTGTTGCTTCTGTGGGATATGTGGAGAAATCTTGGCCAAATGAACAAAAAGAGTTTCACAATAACATCATTAACACTCTGTTACTGCCAAATTGATCAGCATTGAGCACCCTCAGAAATGCCGTTGATGTAATCAATGTCAATGACCAAAAAACCCAAGACAGCACCACAAATAAATATCCAAGCTGCCAAATTCACACCACAGTACCTTCCAGAGGAAAGTATGACACATGCAAGTTAAAAGGAAGCTTTTCACCCCTATGAGTTTAGGATTCTACTAAGAATGCCAAGAATTGAATTAAAGGTATAAAAGGTAATCAAACAGGTGAGACAAAGCAAGATTTTTTTTCCCATTCAAATTACACTGCATAACAAGCATTCTTGAGCAACAGCTCAGGATCATGCACTAGCAACAGAAAAGTAGAGTTTTTTTCAAGCGACCTTTTTTGCATCTCTTTCACGCAGTAATAGGGTCCTACAACACTTCATCTCATTGGCTCCCATCTCTGTGCTTCTCACTATCCAGTTGTTCTCACCCAGTGATACAAATGTACTTTCTCAGTACTCTAGTAGTAAATTTGTCCTGGATTCTTAATCTTGTTTTGCCACAAAATATATCAGACAGTAAGTGGGTTAAGTTTCCGTAATTCTGCCTAACTGATTTCTCTCGGCATCGATTAACAGGAAAAGATTTGAAACAGCAGATCACTTCACAAGACAATTTCATCTTGGGTTTCTCTGCCTGCATTTGCCCAATTATTGCCAGTTTGGATTGAGTAGTGTGGACATAAAAGCACTAAAAATTACAAATCAGTCACTAGAAAATCACCATAAGGAAGTGTCTTTGACCAGTGGTCATGAGATCATGACTTTTCTAAAGGTGCCCATGACAGTTTTGCCAATCATCCCTGAAGAAGTATATCCCACCTTCTCTCTCCTCTTTAGTGAAATAGGAAGATGTAAATTCAGCTTGTAAACCCTATCACTGTGCCACTGAGTGTTCAAGCTCTGTAGCAAGATGCCACATCAGTAAACAAATAATAAGAGACAAAATGAAAGAATATGGTTTCCTGGAGCAGATTTTTATAATTCTATAAAGACAAATATTTCACAGATTTCACCTAAGTGGGATGTACCACTGCCTCTTGGAGAGTTGCATCTGAATTCACTAATTTTCTCATTTTGCATGGAGAGAGGGAAACAGAAGGCCCAAAGTTAACAGCTTTTACTGAATGAATGTAGAATAAAGCCACCTAGGAGGTGGATTTTAAAACAAAGACCTAAGGGAAAAGTATAGTGTGCAATTTCTATCAGGAAACATCAAAAGAAAGAAAAAGCAAGAGACACGATAGGAAAGAAATAACCCCAAGGCTTTAAGTATGCACAGTCTGGATGATGAGAAACATTGAAAGAGTGACCACAAAAGAGTCAGTCACAAAATAATCTCATAGCTGTTTGTACTGAACTGTTAATGCAACCTGCTTAGAACAGACAAAAAAAAAGGGACACTGCAGGGCACAAACTACTAAGGGACAAAGGCAAAAAATGTATTTCCAATCTGCTTTCACAAGGGAAGAAGGAAAAGATGAAAAGTTGCAAGAGTGAGAGATGAATGTAAAAAATGAAAGACTTGAAATATCTGACTTGTGAAGAGACTGCAAATAGAAATAAGTACAATGGCAACACCCTGTGACCCATGCCTGTATTGATAATCATTGCTCTAAGAAGTACAGGTTCATAATTAAGTTTAATCAGGGACCAAAGAATAATGCAGAGCTCTAGGGAATGAAAAAAAATATTACATACTTTCTTATAATATTAGATATATTCTCCTTGTATTAGTCTGTATTGTTCACTAAAGTAAAATATATTTTATTAATCACTGCCAAATTGGTAACTGTAATAGATAGGAGCCAACAGATATATTTGACATCAATTACTCTTCATAAGTCATAAATAATGAAAGAAAAACAGGGATTCTTCCTGGGGAAAGCTACTAATGCATTGTCTAAAACAAAGTGGGAGCAGTGAAAGTGGGTTTGTAAGAAGGTTACACACAACCACTTTGAGTTTCTGTTTCCTGTTAGAACTAAGAAAATATTTAAGCTGTACTCACTGAATATAATTACAGACGCTTTCAAAGATCTTTAAATATTTAACTACTTAGTCGTCACAATATCTCTATTAAATAGACATTTCTTTGTACCCCCAATTTACACAAGAGAAATATCTTTTGTAGCTTATTTTTAAAAGTGGTTTTGTTTCTTTTATGAAATGCTGGAAACAGAAAAATCCCTCACTGGATAGAGGCCTCTGCAGGTGCAGCTTTGTAGATGCAGACACAAATGAGAAGTTTTCTGCTCTTTGATTACTGCTGCCAGTCAAGCCAATATTCACTACAGGCTTCAAAATGCAGAGGCAATTAAGTAAAAGGACAAAGCCATATCTGCAAATTTCAGCAGAGGCTCCTTCAAAGTTCAGCATGGAGAAGAAGGGCCCTGCACACAACTGCACACCTGGCTGTGCCAAGAGCAGACTTTGCAAGCTCTTGGCACTTCAACTCCAGCTGAATCTATTGATGGATTCTGCTTTTCTGAGCCAAATTTCCAAGGCAGAGGGAATGAAAGGAAGGCAACAGGCTTATTTTAAACTTGACATTTCAGCAGAGCAAATCTATAGAATAATTGGAAAGACTTGAAACAAGCATATAATATTTATCCATACATTTTGTCCAAAGAATTGCTGGTTGGTCTAGCACTACACTGAGAAGCCAAACAAATATAGAAGCATTACAGCCAGATGAATGAACTTGGATGTTCCTAGGGTATATTATTTTTTCACAGAAGAGCTGAAAGATGTCATCTGTACCTTAATTAAATTTTTAGAAGTTCCCAAATGAAGAGCAGCTACCAGAGAGTGAGAGAGAACAAAATGAGAAAATGAAGTTTCTGCTTAATTGTATTGTGTATTCTACATGGGCATCTGATAAAAGAAGCTGAATCTTAAACAAGATAACACATAATCATGTTTGCTTTAATTTAAAAACAAAAAGAAATAAACAACCTAGATCCAGAAAAAAATAAACCTAACATTACTTGTTTCATTCTAAGGCACTCCCTAGGACTAGGACAGGACTATTGGGTGACACAGAAACACAGAGCATACACATCACTCATGCACAAGAGTCCCCCATACTATTGAAATAATAACTCAGTGCAGTATGGTGCAGCCCTTGTGCCAATGCAAATGGTTATATTGATTTTACTGAGCTGTGGACAGGACAAGCTCAGCATGACTTTGAAACTCAGGATAAAAATCAGTCGACTGGAAAAAAGCAAAAGCCAGGCAGTAATACTCAGGTAATAACAGTACTCACAGAATAAAGTAATACATGGTGATTAAGAGTAAGGGAATGAGACTTTACAGGATGACAGGTAGCAATGCTGCATAAATGCTAGTGAAAGTCATTTAATACATACAAAATTGCAATTCTGCAAGTATTTGACAAGAATGAAAATACACGAGAGGAAATATTTGCCAGAACTGTTAACAGTTATAGAGGAAAAGATAAAACAAAGCCTGGCTAGATGTTTCCTTCAAAAAACTGCCACAAAATTTAATTTTAAAAAGGATACAGTGGATGAAACCACAGGATAAGGTTGCCCAGGACCACTGTTCCAACATCTCTACCAGAAGGCTGTAAAAGAGGGTTTACTCTGCTTAGGAGACTCTTTTGATGGATGACCCATTTCTAGTCAAAGAGAATTATTATGCCCTCACTCTTCATTCCCTACCTGGACTGCTGACTCATTGTCCAGTGCTACAGAACCCATGCAGTGAGTGACAGACATATTACATCAAACCCAGAAGTAGCATTTTTCACCTATTTCATGCTCACATGATTAGGTCAGATAACATTCAGCATTTTTACCCTTCCAAAAACAAAGCAGGCATCTTGACTGGCTGACTAATTTGAATTTAGAGTAATTTCTCTTTGTTAGTGTCATTAAGTAGACAAATCATAGCTATGAACCAAAAAAAAAGCTGGGCTGCTTTGTACTGATGCAAATGATGACTTGAGTTACAAGGTTGAACGGGGTCTGATATCTGCTTGGAAAAAAAGTGGAAGGCCCAGTGATATTTGCTATTATATATATAGGTGTGGAATTATATGTATGAAGAGATTTATGACCCTTGCTACACCAGGAATCCTTGGGCAAGATTTTTGAAGGCACATAAATAATCCACCAGTGTGGTGAGTGAGATTTACCAAAGCACACGCAAACTCTAAAAATTCAAATTTTACTAAAAGTCGGCATGTGCAAAAATATTTTATAGATTCTAGGAGATGGCCTCCTGCAGATACAAGTGCCTAAATACCTTTGTCATCTGCACTGAAGCCCCATGAGGCTGCTGTGAGACAACACATACCACATGATTTCTTCTAAGGCAAAAACATCTGGAAGCTGTAAATATGTAAGATGTCAAGCCTTTGGTCCACAAATCCACCTGATTTAAGCTGTAATTAGTGGCATCTAGGGATCTATGTATTTTTGCACATCTGGCCTAAAAATTTCATGCCAAAGTTCTTTGTCATAACAAAGTTTAACAAAGTTTTTAGTTTGTTTCTCAGATGTGTGTGTCAGGGATGCTAGTCAGTAACTGCTGACGCTGTGTCTGGTGTAGGGACCCTGTGTGGAATCCAGTCTGAACAAGGTTGAGCAGAGACACACCATAACTGGTTCCAGATGCTTTTGGAGTGGTGGGATGGCTTCTACACAATGAAGTAGAGAAGAGCTGCCCGAGATGACAAGGGCAATCAGAGATGACACTTTGCATACAAGAGGAGGAATGGAAACTGATCTGTTGGTTTGGCCCAGAGTGCACTTCATAAAGGACTTGGGTCTGTGCCTCACCCAAGTAACCAAAGCTTTTCCAGAATATTTAATTTGAGATTTTTATCCTCTTCTTTCTAAGGGCTTCCAGCAAGGCAAACTAATGGGATTATGACAATTTCTGAATTTGGTCAAGCCTCATCATTGTTGATAGCTCATTGCAGAATGGAGCTTCATAAGCAGAAAGTCTTCCCTGTAGTGCAACCATCTTTTCTGAACTTTTCTAGGGGCAATCAGCATCCTTGGGGGTATAAAAGGACAGATTACTTCCAATGTAATCTGATGTAAAAGCAGGGCCTTTCAGGAGACCTAAAAATAACAAATGATTACAGAATGCTCTAAGAAGCAATGGGATATGTCTACTGTTAGCAGTGTCTCCACTCCCAGCTAGAGGACCATTAGCATCCATGAAAGGCTGACTCTGGAAGAATAAAGCATCATCCCAGATGTAAATGATGCTTCTCAAAATCTTTTTTACTGAACTTGTGTTTGGTTAACCTGATTACAACTTTGAGAACTGTTGACTCAGCATAGTTTCTCTAGTTTAACAGGTTCAGGGTCAAAGCCATATGCTCTGACAAGGGTGAGAGATGAAAAACACCCTCTGTGACATGGTACAGAAGCACAAATCTGTCTAATGCAATTTGAAGACAGGCACTGGCAGGCAGTGATGATCAGCTGGCAAACAGCTCTGTCTCAGGACACACAAGAAAGAAAGTGTGCAAAAGTCGACATATGCCAAATAGAAACATCTTTCTTCCACTAACAGGCTTTAATTATTGAATACAATGAACAACTGTGGCAATGCAAGGCGCTACTGCGTGGTAGTTATGTGAAGTGCTGACATTTTAAATAGTGGCTAATAGTGTTCTCAGTTGCTTTTAGGAGACGCTAAACAGATGAATTAAATTTTCCCACATGCAAATTTCATCAGAGAGATTCAAGATCTCTTGAGGAAGATGCTGGCACAAGCTTCATTGCATTTTGTTTCAGTCTGTGGTGAATGCCCTGCGTGGCACACAGAGAATGAGCACGATATGTCACTGAAGGGCATTTGAAGAGTGAGAACGCAGCCACTTTGACTTACAATGTACAGAGGGATACATTCAGAATTATAAGTACAAGACTAATAGGTTCACTGAAGATAGGAATGGCTGAAGGGAAGAAAAAGCAATCACAGAAAGCAATATTCAATAGCAGAGCAAAAGTCTAGTGACTGGTTTGAAAGGAGCTTTGCATCTCTGTGGAGCATGATAATGTCAGTAGAATATCTTCAGTCAGAAAGCGCTTAAAGATAATTAAAGCATTTTCACACTGTTAATGTCCTCTAAATGACTGAAAATGTCAAGGTTGCATCAATTTGAAGCATCCATAACACACACACTTACAGAGATGCAAAATAAAAAGAAATTATCAAATTCCCTGATGCTGCCAAATGTTGAATATTTGGTAAGAAGAGCACAGCGCATACCAGAGGAGCAGATCACATCAGTATCAACTGATACAAGTGCAGGCTGCAGAGTTATCTATGATGAGTAATTCTGCGCTCAGGGAAGTTGATCCACATTTACATCACCATAAGAGGAGACAATAATTTGTTCTTGTATCTCCAGTTACAACCAGACAGTGAAAATATCAGCTCAAAGACACTGAGAGAATATATTCATAGGCTCCACAGGCACAGAGGTAACACCTGACATCTGTACTTACATCAACATGTAGGGCTGACTTTGAGGTTACTCTCACAGATCCCTCACCAGATGAGCCATTGCACCTGCATCAAGGAGTTACTCAGCAATCACTGAGGTGACACCCTACCAAAGGTCAAGGTGGGTCCTCACAGAAAGCAGGGACAGGGGCTGGGAGACTACAGCTGGCTGATTTCTCCTTATGTAAGTAGATCACATATCCCAGAGATCGAGGAGCAAAGAGATGGATGGGGTTGGACATCTTTTTGTCCATGAAAGTCAGCAGAGATCCAAGGTCTAAGTGTGGTGGGAACTCAGGCTCAAACCAAGCTAACAGGATCACCACAAAAATGTGGGATAAAGGGAAGGGTCGGGGATGGGTGAGTCCTCAGGAAGTACTGTTTGCTCCACCAGCAATACTGAGATCCCTCAGCAATCCTTCATGGCACCCTCTGCATAAGACCAAACTTGGTGTTTAACTGTTCCTTTTCTCAGGTAGCCACACAAGCAAACCAAACCCCTGAAATCTGACTATCGGTGCTAACAACTGGATTGAAAGCTGGGAGGAAATGTCATTTTTACTATGATTCACAGAATTATAGAATCATTTAGGTTGGAAAAGACTTCTGTGATCATCAAATTCAACTGTTAATCAAAAAGGCAAACAAAAATAGTTGTTTCAACTGTAAGTCCTCCCAAAACAGAATGTGTCTGTTATTAAAAAATACATCAACATTTTACCATCTGATTGAAATAAGAACTAGGTATTTTAGATTGTTTTGTTTCCAATTGCTTCATTTTTTCTTTCCTTTTCTTGTTATATTAAATCCCACCAATTTTTCAAGAGTCCTGACTGCTTCCTCTTCCCTTACCTCTCCTGAACAATGTACTGAATGCTACAAATGAAACTATTTCATCCTTTTCGTGCTTTTACATTATGTTGAATAAAATAGGATGTTTTCACCAGTTTTATACACAGCATTTTCTTTTTTCTTTATGAATGTTACAAAAAATCATGTTAGCACTTCTGAAATTAGATGGCTGTGATTTATTATGGGTTTTCATATCACCTCAGGCCTAAGATACAACTCTGAATTCCAAGTTCAGAGCCCTGTTACTATAATAGCCTTCCCCAAAACCACTCCTCACTGTTCCTGCAGCACAGGCTGTTGCTCTATCTCCTCATACATAGCTTTCTTCAAAAATTAACCTTCTCACAGACAAAAAATTTCCAAAAGTGATTCTAGAGATAAAAATGTCTTACTTGCAGGCAACCACCACAACACTGCCTGTGGCAGGCAGGTATCATGATGGCTGTTTCACAGTTAGGGAAACTGAGGCACGCATGTCAATGATTTGGCAGTCTGAAAGTTTGTGACAGAATCCAGTCTGACCCACGGGGACAGGTGGAAGCAAGAACCTACAAATTCACTGCAGGCACCCAATTCTGTATGATAGGAATGAATATAAATGTAGGAGACAGCCTGGTTCCTTCTCGTGGCTGTGAATGTTCCAGCTACTCAGTACAGACTGTGACAAATGGTAACACTGACTTGAAGGAGTCTTGTGAGGAGGCAACACTGAATTTCTTTCTGCAGTTGCAAACAACTTGTGTTACACTGGGGAAAATCAAGTGCATCTTCTGAATGCATTTTACCCATCACAAAAAGTAACAACTCTGAAGTGATGTATTAAAAGCAAGTGAGAGCATAAGCCAGAATGATTTACACAAAGAACTCTGTCACAAGCAAATGCAGAACTTGGGCTTTCACTTATTTTGTGCCTAACTAGGATGGATTTTTCTCTGAAGAGCTGGATATAAGGATTTGTAGCAGAAATAACCATGTGTAAAATATAGTCTGGTTCACATCCTTGTCTACTCTGCTGTTGGGGAGGGATAACCTAGACTCCTACTCTTCTACTCCTTTTTTATTTTGTGAATAAAAAAACTGACCTTCACTATTTGTTCAAAGCTCTTGGACATGCCAGCAGCCCAGTCAAACAGGAGCTGCAATGACCCAAAGACCTTCTCAGGAGGTCTCTTGGTATTCCCAGGAGACAGCTCCCATTCAGACCCTTTGAGAAAGGACACTGGCATTTCTGAAGCTCAGCCAGTTTCTGGCAGTATCCAAAGCAGATTATCAAACATATCAAGCTATAGAGACCCCCAAAATAACTTAACCATCACAGTATTTGTGCATTTTTAAATAAATGTTTTCACTGAGAAAGAAGTCCTCCCAAAACAAGGAGTTTATGGGTCTTGTATCACTGGTTTTGGCAGCATCTGCAGTCAGACAGATTATACAGCTATTAAATGCCAACGAAATAATACAACAGTATCCAAGATGGTCTCAGTAGTTTTCCTAGTTCTCCTTTACATTGAGTTGAGCTGCAAGAATGGAATCCCTAACTCGTCACCCATTTTAAAAAAAAAGACAGGAGGGAAGATAAGAGGAGTGTCTCAGTGGAGGGGAATACAGTATTGACATTTGAAACAGTCACTGTGGAACAATTTTAATGAAAATTATGAATATTTCTGAGCACTTGATAAAACAGAATATGTATTATTGACCCACTTTTCAAATGGACTCAGCTCCCTGCAGGGAAACACTTCTGTAAGTGCAGTGTTCAACCTCTTAAAAAGAGGTTATTTCTTCCCACTGTTAATAAAAGAACTCTCAGACAGCCAGCTCAGAGTAGGTCACTGTGGACCTCTAAAATCTGGATGGCTGAAGCTCACCCTGCCATTATAACTTCAAAATACATCAGTTATCAGTAAAACTCATAATGTGACTGGCTGATACTATTCTCCTTCGCTATCTATCATTATTCCATCCTACCCAAAGGCAGTTAGACACACGTAGATACAGTATCTCTCTTCCCTCTCAGTCTTGACTTTGCAAAATTGTGCTTCCTTTCATATAAAAATAAGAAAAAAATCTGAAAAAGACAAATCATCAGGTTGAGATACTATATACAATCATTCTCATGGCCTCCTTTACTCCTCCTCTTCTCATGGACATTTTGCTTCAAAGTTTTAATCAAATCACTTTTCTCTCCTTTCTTTTCTCTGCTTTTCTCCTCTGCAGTTTTGGGGGTTTTTTTGGCCATATTTACTTCTGCTCCTCAGTGGGCTGATTTTGAATTCTATTTCCTCAGGCCACTGCCTTTACCTTTTTGCCCTGCTTTTGTCCTTGAGTTCTTCCTCTCCCCTTCCTTCTGTGATTTCCCAGTACCCTTCCCAGTACCTCTTCCCCAGGACTCTTCCCCCAGTCTTATTTCTGTCTTTTGATATTACATAGGAAAAGAAAGTTTGTAAGGCTTCATTATCCCAAATCTATGATGGTATCCAAGCTATTTAATTACCAGCCAACTGCTCTCAGTGATCTGCATATCTCTGCACCATTTAGGTGTTTATACTAAGCATATTCAACATAGACTGGCAGAATGGTTTGGATGGGAAGGCACATAAAAGATGACCTAGTTCCAGCCCCCTGCCATAGGCAGGGACACCTTCCACTACCCCAGGCTGATCAAATATAAAATATTTGCACACATGGATGGAGACAATCAGAGAGAAGGTAATAGTCATTAAGTGAAGGAGCTACTGAACAGCCAGTGTACTGCAGGAGATTAATGCTTGGTCTAAGACATTAAGACCCCTCATTTTCGCTAAATGGCTGAAATATATTGAATGAGTACGAGGAGAAAAGAAGTACATGTGTTGAGGGTAAAGATTAAGCCCATTCAGATCCTTTGAGGGACTTGCTAAAGATCAGTTAATGCTTTCTGCCAGGAACAGGCTCCCTTTGATGCAGAAAACCTGGAATGTAAGACATGCACAGATAAAAGAATTCCTCAGAAGGTGTGCATCAGGAAAGCATTTAGAGCCTCTCAGCAAGATAAAGGTAGACAGAGACCTCTCTGATTTAATCTAGGTATAAGAAGAGGAAGTCTGGTTTTCATTTCTTCACCTCTGTTTGTAAATGACATTTCTATATAGTCCATTTGGTCTTAAGTAACTAGTTTTATTTTCACATTACACAAGAGCATTCTTCTCCCAAGTATATAGCCTGAGGCACTGGGATATCTTCAGTGCTATAAGAAATAAACAAGCACTTATCTTAAAATTATATTGCAAGCAGGAAGGCTCTTTGACATGTAATAAGACAGTAACAGAGCACAGCTAAAACAGAAGAGTCTTATATGAACTTTGTAATACTGTCCCTATAGACTCTTTGCATCACAAGCCTCCTCATCATGTATCTCAGTCCCATTTCAAGACTCTTCCCAAACTCCCATGACTTTCTAGCAAAGCCTGGATGAGCCACTGAAATCTTCATGTTACTCTTCCCACTGCACACAGATGGTTTTGTTTGATTACTCAGAATGTGACCCTTCTCTTGCACAGGCTAATACTCTACAAAGAGCAGTGAAGTCCCTCCACAATGACAGTCAGCTACATCTGGAAATACAGAAGAGTATGAGGAGTGCCCAGCTGTGTACTTGATTCACACCCACCTCTATCAACCCACTTTGAGCAGAAATTCAGCTGGGAAACCAGTAAAGATGGAGATGTGCCTACATGGAGGTACATCCAGAAAATGCCAGCCTTACACTTCAGGAAAGAATTTAAGAAACAGTTGCTGGATAACTGGATAAGTAACTTGTAGATAAGTGTCAATACAGACATCTCAAGGACAACAGCTTCCTGGCCACAGAGAATCTTGTGAGAAGTCAACAACAAGAGACCAAAGTTCCACCTTCTTTGGCCTCTAAGGAAAACATTTTGATGTCCCACACCTTTAGTAATTCAGAATCCAAATGAGATCAAGCTTTATTTTCAGTGTTGATGGCAGCATGTTTAGGATGACAGAATCATTGATTTCTCAAGAATACATGTTTTCTGTTAGATTAAAAGCAGTTGTTTCTTAAGAGGAAGATAAGGTTTGGTAGTTATTAAACTTGTAGCAAGAAAAACAGAAAAGGACACAGCACCAAGAGAGGAAAATAATTTCTTCAGGTATAATGAACATTAAATTAGAAGTTTAATGATCCAGTGTAATAATTCTCTGAATTCAAGAAAGGCATGTGGTATCCAGCTGGCCAAGAGGAATTTTGACTACATGCACCACAAATGTACACTCTCATTTAATGTCTGTTAAACCAGACCAAAACACAAACATGAATTTCACATCAGTCAAGTGCAAAGCACATATTTGGTTTTAGGTCCTTGACTTGGTCTTTCACAGGCTGCAGCTGACAATCAGATGCCTTTCCAATCAAAATGTGACCTTATTCTCTGCTCAATCTGGTCCTGAGTCAATGACCACTGAGAGGCTGAAACTTCATCCAATTTCTGGACTTCTGCTGTGAATGAACTGTAACTGAGATTTAGTAATTGGAAGGAAAAGACCTTGCACCTCAACAGAGAAGGAAAATGCTCTGGCCCTATAAAAACTACCATTTGAATAAATCAATAAAAGTACAGCAGAAGAAACTTCAAGATTGGTGAATATATGAGATCACCAAATCACAGATTAAATCTGCATTTTTTTGCTTTTTGTGTGATTTTTTTAACAGACTCTGAATCTATGAAAATAAAAAGTGGATGCAAATTTGCCATGGCATGTGTTCTGTCTGTTCATACTGAGAACACAAAGTAATTTTAAATGATACCTTCTTTGTTGCTCATAATGCATTGCCACATGAGAGGACTGTTGCCCCCATCAAGAATGAGATGTCCCTATCAGTCTTCTCAGACTCTAACTTTCAATTTGTTCTCTTCACTTTCAGAGAGCTGAAAAAGAAAAGAAAGGAATATTAACTCTTCTATTTCATATTAGCCTTCACAAAGCTATCTTTCTTAGACTGTATTACAGCCTTTCCTTCATTTAATAAATTCATGACAATTGGCAGACACAAATAACTGTGCTTCAGTGTCATTACAAAATAAAAAGCAGTAACACTGTTTATTAAGAAAATTCTGTGCAACTTAGTGAAAAGATATACTTACCATGAGCTTAAGTTTGCAGATGGAGAAATGTCCTTGATCCCTGTGACATGGGCCAGGTGGATGAGACTGGCTAATCTCTTGGGTATCCAAGGACATCACATGCAAGAGCCGCTGGCAGTGAAGTGTGGGAGGTAGTTCCATGTCTGGTTGCTTTCTTTTTGAAGCTATCTTGAAAATGGAGAGATTTCTTTTGCTTTTTTATCACCATCTTGCAAAAGGCACAGATGCAACTTTTGGCATGATTTCCCTTTCAGAGTATTGTTCTGTTAATGTAAGTATGAATTTTGGATGTCTTTTTTTTCCTCCTGTCCTGTCTTTTAGGTTTACTTAATCTAATTCCCAGAAGCAGACAAGAGTAATGAAAAGAAGAGCAATACTGCTTCTTATTTTCCAGAATTTTTCTATTCTGCTTTCCCATGTTCATTCTCTAGCTTTCTCCATGAAACTCATTTTTCAGCTAAAGACAGGTTGTTTGCAAACAAAGACACTTAGATGACATATTTCCAAATGATATCTTGAACATTAGAACTAACTAACCAACCCCAGAGAAATTCCGCCCCCCCCCCCCCCCCCCATTTGATAGGTCTGAGTTTCCCAAATAGAAATAGATGTATAGGGGAAGACAAGTCTGAGGAAAAAAAGCAATCAAATAAACATTAGGCATAGGAAGCATCCACAGCTGTACAGATGTGATTGTTGTTAGCAAGCTTCTACAGAATTACCCACTTGCTACCTACATGGGAAGCACAGCATCATAGTGAGGGTTTCACCAATAAATCCATTTTGGGGAGGAACCTCTTTTAATGAACATGTTCACCCACCCGGGCAGCACAGCAGAGACACAGCCACCTATGCCAAATTCATTTATTTTCAGTTACAGTGTTGACCTTCCCTGCGAACTATGACTAGAAAGGTTTCTGTATTCAGGTGATTCAGAGCTAAACTCATGGAAAATTTCAGTTGTAGCAGAGCTGCAAGTAAAAGAGAACAAATAAGGTCAAGAGCAGATAAGAAGCAGTCGTCCTGGCCAGGAGGTCAGCAAACAGCCCCTGACTCTTGAGAAGCGGACTTAGGCAAACACACTGAGCTGGCTCTTCCATCTCACAGGTTAACAGTTCAAGGACAGCAGAATATTTTCTTTGCTTGAAAGGATGTCTGGTGGCACAGGGAGGAATCTAATTCAGAGTAGTTTTCTGAAGAACAAGCTCCAGGGGTTCCCCATGACATAGTTTTCAAGTGTAAAAGGAAGAGCAGCAGAGCAGAGACTGACTTTGCACTGTCCCCTCAGTGCACAGTCAGTGCTTCCCAACTACAGTGAAAATAGTTGTGTGCTACTGAGTTAGAATTTCATTTTCCAACACTCAAACTAATTATTAACTGCCATGAGAAAGACACAGCTCCTGGGCATATTTATAAGCCTAAATTTATTTGGATCTTATAAAAACATGTCCAAACACCACTATGCCTGCCTTTCTATGTGTCGTCTTTAGTGTCTGCCTCTGCCACACTGCCCATCTCTCCTAACATTATACTATAAGCTCCTTTAGCTGTAGCCATGGAAAAATTATTTCACTGTCATTTGGGTGATCAGCATCCTTTGTGAGCTTGATTTAAGACTTAATCAAGACTCAGTGCAAGCCAATGATATTAGAACCACAGAGATGCCTGTGAAAATTTTATGAGGGTGTACTTCCAGAAAGTTCTTGGGTATCTGATGCATAGCCAGTAAAACAAAACTGAAAAATATACAAGTTTACACCTATTCCAGAAAATATGGTATGCAAGCACGACTCAGGCATTGCTACACTTTGCTTTACTTGGAGAAAGAGTAGAGCAGTTGACAGAATTCAGTTAAATTGGATTAATTAACCTAGAGAGGAGGAGATTATTGAAATGTCAAATTTCACAGCACAGTCAGAATGGAAACCTGCACCAGTCACTTGGTAGCTTGGTCAGTACCATGCACTGAAAACAAGTGGATACATGAATCTCCATTCCCCCAAATAAGAAACTAATAGCCAGCTACTGCCTAGTCCAGAGAAATATCTAAAATGCCTTCATGTTTTCTCATAAGTATCCAGAAAAGAAACTGAAATCTACAAATTGAAAGAGGGGAAATTAAGGTTTAGATAATAGGAGGAAGCTTTTTATTGTGAGGGTGGCAAGGCACAGGAACAGGTTGGCCAGGGAGGCTGTAGAGTTCCAACCCAGTTTGGATAAGGCCTTGAGCAATCTCTGGTCTAGTAGAAGCTGTCTCTGCCCATGGCAGGGGGTGTTGGAACTAGATGGTCCTTAAGGTCCTTTTCAAACCCTCAGCATTCTATGATTCTGTGATTCTATGACCAAAGTACCAAGCCTGTCAGAGTTCAAAGAAAGTCTGGATGCTGCCCCTAGTCAAACAGTTTATTTTAGGTAGTCTTGGAGAAGCAGGGTGTTGGAATGCAAGCCTTATGTGTCCCTTCCAATCTGATATATTCCATGATTATTTTTCAGTCATCAGTCCTTGGCAAATATGAACATCACTTATAAATAATTTTAGCTGTTGTCATTTCATTTAAAAAAGAAATTAGGAAGAAAAATCACTCACAAAAAGTTTCACCTGTCAGTTCTGCTACACTTTAGATGAGCATTGTATAAATAATAACCTGAATGCAAACTTCTAACAGAAAAAGAAATATAAACTATTCATTAGTTGTCTATATGAGTGCAGATGTACTTCTGAAAAGCAAATAGGAGGTCTACAGGTCCTATAGACATTCTGACCCCAAACCTCACATTGTGAAACTGCCCCTGTTCACCATTGACCAGCCACTGAAAGACTGTTATGCGCTGCTAGACTGTCAGTGATGGATAAATTGCTTTCTTCTTATGCTTTGCCCACATTTTTCCTGATATATCTGGGCTTGTGCAAGAATTTCAGTTTCAGTGAAGGCTTGCAGGCAAGCAAACAGCAATTATTTAAAGCTGTCAGGAACAGAATCAGTTATAAGCACAGCCAGCTGCCTGCAGTATCACACCCAAAAAAACATTTGGGTCCCTGCAGTACTTGCTGGAAATCCAGATGATGCCTGTACAAAATCAATGGCTTGCTACTGACCACAGAAGATGAAAAATGAAGAAAAAAAAAAAAAGGCAAAGCAATTTTAACCAGAAATGTGAAATAATGTGGAGAAATACAAAAATTATATCCCCAAGGAAAATAGTGAAAAGAAATGGTTTGAAGTATTACTAGTGTTTTATGACACCAAGGAATTTAGGATTTATGTTGTGTCATGATAACAGGCTTTGTAGTGCTGAGGATTCTACTAAAAGCAGCATCCTAGATAAACATACCTACACATCAGATTTATTTTCTTTTTGCTGCCACATCCATGTCCCCATTTAAAAGTGAGAGAAACAGGAAAACAATAAACAACTCCTATCATGACTCAGGAGTAACAGTCCTGATACTCCATTTGGATCCTTCAAACAGTGAAAAAAGATAAAATTTTTTGGACCACAGATGCATTTGATAATGTCACTGTTCCCATTTGCCTTTTATTACATAAACCAACAATGAAATCAACATCAGGGAGACACTCTTCCAGGCAATACCTTCTTTTGTCAAAAACTACCCTACTTGGCTGCTCTTGTTTTCCCTACAAGCCATGCATCCCTTTCTTCCTTAGACCATGGTTGCAATAATACTGCTATTGCTGCTATGTAAAATGCCCACTGAGTCAGCACACTGAAACTTGAAAAGGTTTGAGTGTACACAGAGGATGGTTTAGAACTGACAATATTTTTGCCAGATCCTTAATGGCACTTTTCTTTAAGCTATTGTGTTGCTGAATCATTCTACCTTCTAACCCTAACCAACTAATTAACTAACACAAAAAAAAAAAAAAATCCATGGCTGATCAGCACCCGGTAGAAAGATTCACATGCACATTTTCTGCTTTGCTATGTGATAAAGACAAATTGGAATTTAAGTGTCTATTGCATTGTAATGGGTAAACATCAGTAAAAAACTGCAGCAAAATGTAAATCTCATTAAGAATTGTTCTTTCCAAATGCTCTGAATATTGCTCTTATCTTTACAAGCAAGGAGTCTACCTGAGAACAATTCTGCAGTTTTCACACAGCACACTTCACAGGCTTAATTAGAGAAATTCCAAAGTTCTGTTTGCCAAGATCTTTCTTCTGCTAGACACAGAGCCAGAGTGGCAGGGATTGGAAGGCAGTTCTGGAAAACACCTACTCCAACCTCCCTGCTCAAGCAGGAGTAACTAGATCGAGTTCCTCAGAGCTGAGTCCACTCAGGGTTTTAGTATCCCCAAGGACAGACTCCACTGCCTCTGTTCAACACAAGGACTGGACACTGACAGAGACTGCATAATCAGTGACCTTCACAGCTGACCAGAGAAGCAAGTAAAGGTAAAAAAAACACATAAAATATATGTAGCTTAAATTACAGCATGACTTGCAGTTTAGCACAAGAAAATGCTACCCAGTAACGCCCTTGGAATCACTGAAATGGGAGCATATGGGCCAGTACAATCAACCTATTGCTTTGATGTGACCTAACAATTCACAGTTCACATGGACAATACCCATTTCATGGTTTCACTCTAATAAAAATTTAATGAAATAATCCTTTAAAGGATTATTTAAGTATAAATCTCTGGTTTCCTGCTTACTTTTATGAGCTAAGGAGGAACTACAACCTGCACCCTACAACTACGCTTTGAAGGATCCCACAGTTGCTAGCTAAAACACTGCTGACTTTAAATATTCCAGCATATTCAGAAAGAACTGGTTGATGGTCTGCATTTCTTTAATACCTGATCAGACGACAAGAATTTGCTGTTTCCCAAGGGCCAGCCTACTCTCCTGCCATTAGGTTAATATCACTGCTCAGAAAAAACACCATGATGTTTACCATCTTGGGATCAAGCTGATAAAATTCACTGAAAGCCATTTAAAAAGCAACCTGACCCTTTCAAAACAAACTCTAACTTTTCAATTCAAGCTATGTAAATGTCTGCAAGGGGAAAAGTTTTGTTCCTTGCTTCAGAGGACAGCTACACCACCCTGTGAGTGCCAAGAAGCAGCACAAGGCGATGGAGGCTGCAGCAGCTCTGATGCAGAGAGGGTCAGCACCAGCAGCACCACTTGTGAACAGCAGCCAGGGATGGGGCTCCTCATCTCCCCGGCACTGCCCATGCTGCCTCTCACTGTAAGTAAGGAAAATCCATTCTCTATTGCTTAGCTTCATAGAATAATAGTCTTAAAACGTTTAAGCAATATTTTGACATGAGTACATTCATTTCATTCATTTGAGAACTCCCTGGTCTTGTTCTGGGATTTCAATAGGGGAAATTTTGCTTTTGGATGTGCCAGATATGAATTATATTGCAAAATTCTTAAGCAGGCACGGGTTTTCTGGAGAAATGTAAGTATGCATTTTACTTACCATCCACAAAGCAGGGAAGAATCTTCACCACATTAAAGCATTGCAAATGCATGAAATAATCTAAAATGTGCCAGTGAACAGAAGTATTTGGCCTATTCTCTGTACTGTGTGTTTACTTTGAAGGAAGGTGAAAAGAGCAATCTCTCTACTAAATTCCTTCTGAACACAAACTTCATTGCATTCACCCCACTGGAACATAACTTAGGTTAATGGTGCCACCTGGTGACAACTCTTACTCGCTGTTCCCAGCCCTTGTCAAGCAAGAAAAAATAAATTTGTATGGTACAAACCATCCCTTCAAGAGTAACCCCCCGAGAAACCACATCACCTGCATTAATTACTTTCCTAAGGAGCACAGTGTCTGGTAGACAAAGAATAATAAACAATAGGAAGTAAAATATTTCTTAACATACTTTCATTTTAGACACTATCACCCACTATGGTTTATTAGCTTGTGAAGAGAATGCACTTAATAGTACATGAAGGAAAAAGAGAGAATTAACACTAATTTGGAATCTGCTGGGGATGTGGGAGTAGAGTGGTTTTTCTAGCTCAAAATCCTGTTTGCTGCAGTCATGTGTAGAACTCTAGCACCACCTTGTAGGATTTTACTATCCCCATGACTGCAGTCCCTAAACAAAAAAAATGAGTGTTTTGAGCATGTGCTTTTTGCGCCTTACCTACTAGTAACAACTCACTAGAGAAATTAATTCTGAAGCCATAAATTGGCCTGTGCATCTCTCTCTGCATTGCAACACTGCTGATTACAATCACAAAACAACTGATGGGAGGTTCCGTCTGCGTGGTGAGACTCTTGTCCTGTTTCCTCAAGGTAAATCAAGATTTGTGCTGCAGGCAACAGTACGTGGTGGAGGGAACACCTAGGGCAAGGAGGAAGCAAGCATGAACAGGCCAAGAAAGGCTGGAATCCTTGCTCAGGCAATGTAGCACATCAAGGGCCTGAAGTCTGTTTGGTATCTGCCAATGTGTATAATCAACCTTATTATATTACTTTCTTTCTTGTGTATAAAATAACAAATAGTTTACAAATGGATAGCTTCAAAAACCTAACATTTAAAGAAATTGGTAGAGGACAGTAATAGAAATGGAGATGAAAGTTGGTATTTTGCAGGAGATGCCTGGGTATAAAGTGGAGGAAGACACACTTTACTTCATGTAACACAACTTAAAGCTGAAATTACATCAGTACAATAAAATAGCCAGAATTTGTGTTATGGATCATATTGATGGCTTCTCTACAGCTTTGCTTGCAAAATATAAGTTCCCAACAATCACTGCACAACCACCACTTTAATTGCATTACAGTAACAACTTACAGGTGAAACCAGTCATTTTAGCAGTCTCACCTCAGATTTACTCCCATCCAGTTGTCTCAATATCCTATTTACAGTTGCAATCCTGCACAACAACTCCATCAGCACAACTGCTGACTAGTCTTTCACATTTATAAAAAAGAGAACACTTAAAAGAAGGCAGTATACTTGCTTTACAGTTCACTATGCTCACCCCAAATTTGCTAATTTTTTACTAAAGATATTGGCAGGGCAGCTGAAATTACTGGGCAACTTTCAGTGTACTAATGTCCTTTTGAATAGAAAACAACTGCATCCCTTCACTCCCCAGGGCCTTTAACAGACTGGTATTTCCTTTCTATGGAACCTAATCAGAGACCTCCTTAATTTAATAAAATAGGACTATCTCAACAGGAAGATGGATACTCTTCTCCTAGAAGCCTACTTCACATAAGAGTCACACACTGCAGATGCAAATTATACAAGTATCCATATGCTTCATTTATACAACTATTTAACCAAACTAGCATAATAAATATGTCTAGTTAGATACTTGCAGTAAGTGTGCAGCTGTCTGGAAGGAGATACAAAATCAACATTAGTGAAATCCAAACTGCAGCTGTCATTAATCAAAGCTTTGCCCTTGAACATTCATCATTTGGATATTGCTGTGACAAAGTGGACTTTTACTGCTGTTTGGGATGGGAAGATTTTACTTCCTTCAAATAATTTGAGTTTTCTAGTGGTGCAGATGCTGTGAAAAAGGCGGTTTTCATGCTTGGTCTCAACAGAGCAAATAAGCAGAGGAAAGAGCATCAAAATATTACAGGGCACTTAAATTATATGTAAAATGCTGAAGTTTAGCACAGTATGGAGAAAATCCCCATTGAAAAGATTTGTGTTTAATAGAAATAATTGATGTTTCTTGGATAAATGAGCTGGAGATAATGCAGTCAGGAGAGATTTGATTGCTAGGCCAAATGAAGATTTCTGTGATATTGAAGTGGTGATGTAGAACAAGCTTTACTCAAGATGAGGTTCCATGTGTAAAGATCTGCTGCTGCTGCCAGGACCTACAGCCTTTGATCAGAAAAGAACAGTGGCTGTTAAAATTATTCACCACTGGATTGACAGGGATGGAGGGGTTTGCACAAGCTCAGGGGATTAAACCAGAGAAATCCAAAGAGCTCTCCTCATGGTGAATATGGTCAATATATCACAGAATCACTTGGGTTAGAAAGAATTTTGAGAGGCCATCTAGGCCAACCTCCCCACAATGATCAGGGTTATCTTCTGCTAGATCAGTTTGCTCAGAGTCACATTCAACTTGACCTTCAATGTTTTCAGGGATGAGGCAGCTACCACCTCTCTGGGCAATCTGTGCCAGTGCCTCACCACCCTCATTATAAAAAATAATTTGCCTTTTATCTATCTAAATCGACCCCCTTTACCTGAAAACCATTCCTCCTTGACCTATTGCCACAGGTCTTACTAACAAGTCTGTCCCCATCCTTCTTATAAACTCCTTCAAATATTAAAAAGTCACAATGGTCTTCCTGGAGCGTTCTCTTCTCCAGGTTAAACAGCTCCAACTCCCTCAGTCTTCCTTAACTGGAGAGGTGTTCCATCCTCGTGATCGTTTTCATGACTCTCCTCTGGACCTGCTGTAACAGGTTCATGTTTTTCCTGTGCTGAGGATCCCAGAGAGGGATGCCACACTCCAGGTGGGCTCTCACCAAAGCAGAATAGAGCAGGAGAAAACCTCTCTTGCCCTGTTGGTCATGCTGCTTTTGATGCATCCCAGAACACTGCTGCCTTCCTGGGCTATGTGAAGGCTTCACTCTAGACTGAGAACCATCATTGCTTTGGAAAGATGATTAAAAACTTTGCAAAGGTTTCCATCCTCATGAACTCTATGAGCTTTATTTTTTATGCATTAACTAGCAGCTAACCAAGGCTCTTCACAGACAATATATTTGTCCCCAGAGGCTATAGAAGCCACTGGATCTCCCTGGATGTGGTAAAGTCAAATTTAGCCACAAGAACAAGGTGTTGAGTGACTGCTATCAGGCATATTATTTAGGCTAGACAAAAGATGATACACTTCCATAAGATTAAAGGGGACAACCTGCAATGTCTGAAGAAGAGTCTGAAGGCACATTCTGACAGTGCCTGTGAGATGTTACCCAGTACCCACAGTGCACAAGCTCTGCTATGTCAACCACACACACTTGGAATCACCTTCTAGAGCTGAGCTTGAATTCATACTTTAAAATTCTCTTAGCCTCCAGAACAGAGCAGCCATGTACACTGATTTATGGGGATGATCCCTGGGCTGTGAATGATTAGAAAGAATGCTGGTCACATGGGCCAAAACGTTGTCAGAAACCATTCAAGCTATTTTACATGCAGATGATTGAGTTTCCCATGTGGAAATATGCGAGTTCTCAGGTTAATTCACTAATAAAAACACTTCCAACTAGATTTCAGCTGTCAGTACATTCTTTCAGAGTGCTTTGTTGGACAGTAAGTGTGCACATGGGAAGTTCATAAACTTGCTGGAAATCCATACTCCTGCTTGCCTTGCAGTAACTTTGTCATGTAACCACACTTGGAGCAAACTATTAAGAATTTGCTGACTGCAGCTTCTTCTGCATTTGTGAGCCATCTGTTCAGTCCCAGCACTTGTGTATATTGCTTCCACATGAGATCCGCACACTTTACTCGATGCTGCTTTATGAGAGCATTATCCAGTTCAGAGTCACCCTCAGCTGTGCAGTCACACCCAAGAGGTTTGGAATTCACTCCTGTTGCCATTGAGAGCCTTAAAGATATAACCTATAAACAGCAAATTCTCTAGGTCTTTTCACAGCACTATGGAAACTGTACTTCCAAGTCAAAAAAAACAAAACAAACATTAGCTGGGAATTATTGTAAATTTATTGTTTTATGAAGGACTCCTCAAAATTTTCTTCTTCACCAAACACTTGTCAAATATCCTTTGGTTTGAGAAAAAGCATTGCAGTTTGTGGCACAGTTTTGGTATACAGCAATAAATGATGAGCAGTGGGTTTGAGATATGCTACTACCATACCTCTCATGTCCACTGACTTCCAGAGAAAGCAATGAAGAGGGATTGTAATATTCTCTGAGGCTTTCTTGCAGCAAAAAGATGATGTCTGGTAGAGCAACTATGTCAAACTATAATAGTTTCCTATTTATCATGACTATTTTTATACTACTGTTTTTTCAAACACATGATGAGGACTGGCACTGAAGACACTGGAGGAAGTTGAATTTGAATGAATCACAATCCTACAAAAATGCTTTTGAGTTCTGTGAAGAGACTTCTACTCAGGAACATCCGTATCTCCAAACCTTTGGCACAGTTTAGCATGTATTTCCCTTACATGGTAAAACAAGTCCCATTCCAAGGAAGGTTCTTCCAAAAACTTTCACATCTGATTTGAGTGCAAATCTTGCAGAATATAAATCTGCACTGAGAAACCCTGCAGTTCTTGTATTTATCCTTAGAAGAGGTGCTGGATGAGATCACTTTGCCAGCACAGGTTATCTCACAAACCTAGTGTAACCATATAACACCATTCTTATTAGAAGGCATTTGTCTATTCAAATTTGTAATCCAATCAGGATTTATGCATTTATCCCATTGAGGACTGTGTATACATGCCCTAACTATCCTTTGTCTTCCTCTCTAATCCTTTACTTATCACCCACACTGCTTAGCAAAAGTTCAAGGCACCAGCCCTTTTCTTTACCCAGACATCCTCCAGCATCTTAGGATTGTCTCAATTTAATGCCAATTCCTCAGTTAAATGCAAAATGCACCTGGCACAACATTATTACAGCATTATTACTGTACCTCATGACCCCGTCCCATTTCTCCAGAGATACATCTCCTCATCAAATAACAACCAATACTCAAAATTGGGTACACCCAAAGCTACAAGCACAAACACAAATCTGGTGTTTGACAAACAGCCATTACAGTTCATTTCTTAGGCCTTTCTTTAGTGAAAGGAAAGAAAACTTGCAAAAAAAAAACAGGGTACAAAGAGAGCACAGCCTTATTACAGGAATCTTCATCTTATATCCTAATGCTACACCAAGCTCTGTAAACAAATGCTGAAGCAAAGCCCTCAGCACTCTGGTACATCCTGCCAAGGAGAAATACATCAAAAAAGAGGCAAGCCCCCCAAAAAGGCACAAATATCACCCCTTCATCTTAACTGCACAGTCCAAAGCTGAAAATGTAGTGAAGTAAAGAAGACAGCTAATTCACAATCTCTTGTATAAATTTACTAACTTGTTTGATTGATTTTTCTCCTCCAACCAAAATCTTAAAAGGAAGAAATTATCTTGACAGAAAAGGTCACAATGACTTGAATGACACAAGAGATAACACAAATGCACTCCAATGGGAAGCTGGGGCTTGGTAGTAATTCCCAAGCCACAAAGCCCTACATGATAAATAATACATTTTGCAAAGCTGAACAAAGAGTGCTTGTCCCTTACCCTCCCAAGAGCCCTGGCAGTTACTTTATCTCATTAAAGTACTGGATGTACTTATCCAATATTTACAGTCCTGCCTTTAGGTTACTCTAGCAACTCTTATAGTCCCAGACAAGCAGTTTATGAAAGATGTATGTATTTTAATTTGTGTGGAGTGTCAACTGGGATTCTTATGCTGTCACCCATACACCTCACCTAATCAGCAACACAGCTTTTGAGCAATCTTCTCCTTCCCTCTGACATGCCACATTTGCACCACACACAGGACAGGTTTTCTTGGCTTGGTGCTATATATGCCTCCAGCTCAGACTCCTTAGGTAAATGATACTGAAACTGGCATCAAAAAATGCATTGCACAACTGGATATAATGTCCTGACTATGAAAGGTTGCTTCTCCTGCAGGACTGTCTGTTCTGAAAAACAAAGGTCTCTCAGAAACAAAGCTAGCTCAATCCAGAAACATGTTTCAAAGCAACAACTGTTTTCATTATTCTTATACATTTGCTCTTTTTTATTGTTCTGACTGAATTCTTAGAATTCAGCTGGTCTAACCAGGTCATCTCAGCTCAAACAGGATCTCCTGCTTTCAATGGCACCATCTCTTTCTATTGCCTAAAGAGATCTACCCTTATATGTTGGGCCATATTCTAACGGCCAACCCATCTGTGGTACAAATTATGTGGCTTGAATCTCACTCTCAATTTCTCTGGGCCTGTGAATAACACACAAGTGTTGGTTACAGTTATCTAAGCATTTCCCTGCTCCTAGCTCAGCTCACAGATTGGTTTGGGTTGGAAGGGACTTTAAAGATCATCTAATTCAACCCTACTGCTATGGGCAAAACCACCTCTCATTAAACCAAGGTGTTCAAAGCCCCATTCAGCCTAATCATGGATACTTCCAGGGATGCAACACCCAAAACTTCTCTGGGTAACCTGTTACAGTTATCCTCACAGTAAATAATCTGTTTCATATATATAATCTAACCTTGAATAATTTGTGCCGTTTTGGTCATCACAATATAAGGAAGATATTAAACTATTAGAGAGCATCCAAAGGAGGGCAACAAAGATGTTGAAGGTCCTTGAGAGGAAGCCTTATGAAGAGTGGCTGGGGACACTTGGTCTGTTCAGCCTGGAGGAGACTGAGGGGAGACCTCGTTGCAGCCTCTGACTTCCTCATGAGGGGAAGAGGAGGAGCAGGCACTGATCTCTTCCCTCTGGTGACAGTGACAGGACCAGAAGGCATGGCTTACTGTTGTGTCAGGAGAGGTTCAGGCTGGATATTAGGAAATGCAAGCACTCAGAGGGTGGTTGGGCACTGGAGGAGGCTCCCCAGGGCAGTGGTCACAGCACCAGCCTGACAGAGTTCAAGGAGCATTTGGACAATGCTCTCAGGCACATGGTGTGACTCTTGGGGACAGTCCCCATGCAGGGCCAGGAGATGGACTTGATGATCCTGACAGGTCCATTCCAACTCAGTGTATTCTGTGGTTCAACATGCCCTCTTTCAGTTAAAAGCCCTTGTCCTCTTACTCCATGCCCTTATAAAAAACTCCTCTCCAGCAAGGCACTAAGGACTATATAAATAAAATAAAATCAGTGGACTGTCACTGAAAGGGTCAGAATAACAGCAGGTTTAGTAGAACATAAATAAAATACCCAGGTTTGATTTTGTATTCTCATGAAAATATTGATCCTTATTGCATCAGAGTTCATTAAGCTGGTTTGTTCCAGCATAATCACTCACATTTCATGTTATGAGCAAGTACCTCCTAAAGCAAGACTGCCAGTGAAAAGTCTCACAGATGGCAGTTCCACCCTCCAACACACATGCATTTGTCAAAACTCTAAGAAAAATAATTTCCAATAATTAACAGATTTGTAAAACTAATAATTTATCATGAACACTGCAACATACAGAGACATGTTAGTATTAATAGTTTTAACACCAGTAATAGCTCAATGTCCGCTCCTATTTGCAAAAGTTCTGCCTGCCATTTTGTGGCCCACTTTTGCTCTAGCTAGATATCCTATCCCATCTTTCACAGTAATGATAACAAAACTGAGTAAGAACAGGCCTTTGACTGCCTTCAATTTGCTCCAAGGCTATGAAATCAGACAATGCTTTCCATTATAACTTGAGCCTGACAGCCTAAATCAGGATGATCTCATGATATGATGTAATTTTTGGATTCCTTAGTTAAGCCCAGTGTTCAGTCACAAGTGTTCTGTGAGGTCTTGGGTCAGTCACTAAAGCTTTTCTTCAGATCAGCTGGGTTTTGCAATCCATAAAAATGTCCCAGAAGAGCCATGGTCAGCCAGGCACCACACACAAGGATGGGACTCCTCAGGAGGCTTTTGTGTTATGTAGACATGGACATTGCCACCAGACACTCCCAGGTATCAAATGGAGATACTGAACCATAGCCAGATGCAGGAATAGGGAGCACTGTACACACAGACACCTAAAACTGCTTTTTTGATGGAATGGGGAAAATTAGTTACCTCCCTATTCCAGAGGAGGATTTTAAAAAGGTGGTTTTCAAAATAAAGAGGCCTTCCTCTGAAGACCATCTAAATCTATGAGATTCATTATCCTTGCTGGAAATTCATGTAGCAACTCTCAAAATATGTTCACCTCACATAACACATGCATTTCAGAATGCTTTATGCACCCTGTGTAATGAGCAAAAACTAACAGTCTAAAAAGCTTTCTAACTTCAAATCTAATGAGACTAAACAGAAAAGCAGCTGGAACTCCTGCTTATAAACACCTTGCTATAATTACTAGATAAGCAAAAGAATTAGGCTTTCTAATCACAATAAATTACCAAGCAGAAAATGTAATAAAATCTAACAAGGTCTTTCTATATTGCACTCTGTTATTACAACCTTTTTATAGTACCATCTATTGCAAAATGCCAGGCAGCTAATTAAGGGAAGAGCTTTTTTCTCAGGTTAAGTAGAGCACCTACATTTCTGCAATTATTGTATGGTTGGAAAGTGTGTCCTGATTCTGCTCCCATTTAAAGAAAAGAAATCAAGTCAGCATTATAGCAAGTTTTGTATGCTTGCTCTCAAGTGCATTTAATAAATGGTCAAAATGACCAGGTAAGAGTTTGGAATAAACAAACTATGCTTTTGCACAACCATAGCGCTTCTCATTCTTGGACTTTAGTGCACTGATAAATATTCATGAACTCCCATACTGCTACTCTGAAATAAGCAAGGGCTATATTTAAGCATCACTTGGTTTGCTACTGAAATGCATCCCCCTCTTTTTATGCTTGGACAGGATGCAGCAGCAGCTGAATGACACATATGAATATTAAACAAGAGGTTTAGAGAAGTAAGGAATACTTAATCCAAAAGGCAGCCCATAGGGAATTACACAGGTGAATAGCAATTACTTAAAGTAACGGCCCCCAAACTCTGCAGGTAATTTTGTTCTTCAGTCACCTTCACTTTAAATTTAAATTTGATGTGGCTTTTAATAATACTGGAGGACTTTGCAGGCAGCAGGTCAGCTCTGAACTGTAGCAATGGGAACTCTGGCACAAAATCAGGGCCAGAATTGCTAGAATTTCTTTTTATTCAGAAAAAATGAAAGAAGTGATTTAAGTGATCACAGCACAATAAGATTTTGGCTTTATGGTGCTGAAAGAGGTTATGAGGAGCTGTTTAGACATCAGAGGATTCAATAACTAAGCCCTCAAAGAGCTATTCCACCACCAAACACTGTCTAACTGAGGAGTTCTTATTTTCAACACATCCCACCCAGTAGAGGGTACCACACTCAGCAGCAAGGGTCATCAGCTGGCACAGGGTTTCTGCCCTACTTCTATTGGTGGCTGCATCAATGGCTTATCTGCTGCCAGTGCAAGGAATTCAGCACATGGAAGTCACAATTTGGAAAAAATCCTGGTTTTGCACAGTGTCATCTCAGCCTCATGTCCTGCATTATGGGGAAACCTCTTTACAGTCTTCCATTGCAAAACCTACTTAATATCCAGCTGTCTCAACACGAAGAGCCAAATTATTTCTTGGGCAGACAAAAATTATTAAAGATGATGATTCATAATAGGACAAAATCTACCAAGCAGCCACTCAGAAAGGGTAACAAGGATATCCCTGACTGTGCAACAGAAATGAAACAAAGAGCAGACAGCTTTCTTTTCCTGTGAAACATCATCACCACTCATTGCTTTTTGTGACAAAAGGAGAAGGCATTTAAATAAGACCAGCATTACTTTGATACCTAACCATCTACACATTTCTTTACTATTTAAATAGTCTCTGTTAGAATGGATGGAGGCACTTTGACAAAGAAATCTCTGGAATTATTCCTGTAAATATGTCATTTAAACATTTTTTGTGTACTTCAAACATAATTTTTACAGGCTAGCCCTCTCAGAGGCCCTCCAAATGACTTGCTCTACATCAACATTTCCACCCTCAGTATAAGGATTATATTAACAGCTTAACTTGTACTTATCCACCAAAACCAATTCTGGCAGAGCAGCCAAACATTCATCTTAATTGAAAACATCACATCTTTGTTTTTTCATCACATTAATAAATGAGGTCACCAGATGCTCTTTTAGGATCATTGAGCTGGGCTTCTTGGATTTTATGCTCCATGTGTGCTTTACTACACAACTAAAAATCCTTAACATTGCCAGCACATCACATCAATCAGTGCTGGCATCCCCACGTGACCAAAGTACCTCCAACAAAAAGCTGAGTTCCACAATGACAGAATCCTTTCCTGAATCCAGCCTCTTACATCAAAAGACTTGAGAGCAGACCTGGGGCCACATGTTAACAGTGATGTGCCATGGAGCAGTGCTAGAGGGACTGTTTGAGATGCATTAATGAATCCATTCTCCTAAGCAGAATTTATTTCTTAGAGAGATCAAGTGCCTTTTATTGAACAGTTAATTTTACAATCAGGTATTCAATCTGCCAGATGGGCTCCATGGCAACATGAACATTTTATATAGTTAAAAATTGACCTAGCAGATTATCACCATCTTTCTCCTCTTCAATGCTGAGGAAGGGGAAAAGACCTTTGTATGGTTAATTTGAGAGACTGAACCAGGCAATACATTGCTGACTCGAACCAAAACCCTCTGCAGAGGCATTCCTGCATCTCTGCAGAGGGCTTCCCAAAAGTGAAAACAAATCTCACATTTCCCCAAGTCCTTTAAGCTTCTGGCACAGAATTCCTCTGCATCTCCACCTGGCATTGTATTGGTGAAAGGTTTGTATTTCATTAAGATAAACTGCACAAAACTAGTCTGAGCACCTTCTAGGATCTTGGATATGGTTTGGTGGTGGTGCATTTAGACCACCCAAAACCTTGGAGGCTGATCCATAGGAAACACACACACACTGCTGCAGTATGGATCTGAAATGGGCTGGGCCTCCATGCCAGCTTCCTGGACATGTTCATCTTCCCCTAACCTAAGGAAATCTTTGGACAGCTAATGAACTGGCACAAACATGTTGCTGAGAGACATTGTGCTCCCACTTGCTTTGGCTTTATGGCTAATTGAAACTTCTTGAGAAATTCCAAATGGCTGCAAGAGCATTAAAACACCTTGAATTGGAGTTCAAAACACTGGAAACTCACAGGCACATGGGATGAACTTTATGTAGTAAAAGATGAACTATACTTACAAGGCCCTGACACATAGCAAATGTTTTCTCTGATCACACAAAAGCTTTAATGGAAATCATAACAAACTTCTGGTGAGCAATCCAGAACATTTTGAAACAGAAAACACCACACTTACTGTGGACAAAATAAAATAATGCTAACAGATATACACATTTGAAATCAGTGTAACCACAAGATGTCACTCTAAACTTTACTTAGAGGAAGGGTTAGGCTACTTCAACTTTTAATAGAGTTCAAAGATACTTTTTTCAAACTATATTTTTAGTCTTCCACATTGCATTTACAAAACTTAAAACAAAAATTAATTGTTACATGTTAAACACAACTAAATGAGTGTGAGAAAGGCAGTCTACTACACCAAAACTTACTTTTAAATCCTCAAAAGGCAGGCTGGGTATGAAATGATAATGAGAATAAAAACAGAACAGCCTTTTGGTTTCAGGGGTTAAAGAAGAAAAAGAATAAAGTTACATTTCAGTTCAACACTGAAGATCAAAAACAAGTCAAGAAAATGCAAAATTTGGGAGAAAATAGCCACTACACATTTTGATCCTGTATCTATCCCTCTGTCTCACTGCAATTCGGTTGGATTTCTCCTGCTGTCTAATTACTATCTGTTTAGAAAGATACTCCATTTGCTTTGCAGTAGAAATCATCCAGTTTATCTAAACCATCTAACTATTGGGATAAAAATCAGATCTAAGAGAAAGGAAGCAGTACTTTGGGAGCATCAGCATCTCTAAAAGCTCAGGCAGCAAAGGCTCATGTGGAAGTGTCCAACAGTTTTGACCTTGCTTTCAAACATGTGTTGTTAATACCATCACACAATGGAAATTGTGAAAAAGAAGCTGCCTTTGCTATCCTTAAAGTCCAGGAAATCACAATGAAAAATTAACTCCAAAACACTGATAAGGTTGCCAAGGTACTTTCAAAGTTAGAAAGTGTCACACTTTAGGTGTATGGACACACATCACTTGTCCCTCTGCTGACACTTGATTTAGCATACAGAGTGGGCCTGCTCTGGGAAAGCTGCCTGAGCAACTTTGCATCATTTATCTGAGGAGCTGAAAGGCTGAGAGCAATAAGAAGATTTCTTGAGGGTTCTTTAGCTTAAGAGCATTAAATGACACCCTGGGAATTAAATCCTACCCCTGACTCCTACTGATAAGTCTCACTGAGGTCAGAAAGTCACATACACAGTAGTTTTCCAAAGTGATCACCCATCAGATGATCCTCATGTTTTAAGTACCCAAAATGAGACACTGAGACAGTCTTGCTGGAATGGTGACACTCCCTGTTGCAGCTGGAGCTGTGGTCAGACAGGAGAAGTGGTGATGTATCAGGTCAGAAATGTCTCCAATCAAGCCTCGAAAAGAGGAAGATATTTTTACTTTTATTTCTCAGGGCTTCAGTACCACCTCTCACAGAGTAAATAATGATAGGAAAGCGATGAATTAAATACTTGTTCATGAGCTGAGTCCTGCCCCTTCTGCACACTGAATGAAGCAGGATTTTTGAAGAAAACAAGTCTGAGGTCAAATAAATAAGAATTATCACACTATGTGTAGGCACAGGAATTGAACTCAGTTCACCAAAACTGGTTTAGTTACAACACTGCCCTCTGATCACTTACCTAATTCTCTTCACATAAGATGTGGTATTTCCAAACATTCTGCATAACACAAAATAACATAACAACATGTAATGATAATTATTATAAAAACTATTTTCTATTTCCATAGCCTGGGGTCTTATGCAGTTGTGCCCTAATCACCTGTATCAACAGATATTCAAAGCCACACAACTGTGATTTCAAAATGAAGATAGGAAAGAACACATTAAAGACATAAATTCAGTCTTCTTTGCAAAGAGCACCCAATTTTTCTCAGAGGCAGATCAGGGTGGCAGAACATAAACACAGAAAACAGACCTCATGACAGAATCAACATGCAACAGGAATGAGGAACACAGTCTGCAGCATTTCTTGTCAAGACACTCTTTAATACTCAACAGAGCTCCTAAGCACAGAGTAATACCTGAACAAACTACAGCAGAAGCTTGAGATACATACAATATCCATGGTTACCTGCCAACAATATGTATAGATGAACTCCTGTAAGTACTCTGTATATAGACATAGATATTCACAGATACATACAGGTATGTGTATCTAAGATTAAGCAGTTTACTTTGATGCATCTTACTGTTCAGTGCTCAATCCCAACTGCACTTAAATCACTCCCATCAGTATTTTTCACAGACTCCCACAACACACTGGAAGCACAGGGTAAAGTAAAAAGAGTACTGAGATTCCAAAAGATGCACAGTGGTGGCACTAGGCAATAAACTTGGCTCATTTATAACAGCTTGAGAAACACAAGGTATAACACTCTTCAAGGCTAAAATTTCAAGGCTAAATGATTTTTAAATTATCATGCAATTTCTTAAAAAGTTATAGTCACCAAACAAAAGTCACATCACAGTCTAGCCTAAAATAACTCTGCAGACCAAAACATTAGCAAGAGAGAACAGCTCTGCTATTTTAGAGACAAAAATAAACATTGGGATTAGTGATGGAACAGCTTGCTCCAGATTAGTTTCTTCCATTTTATTAGTAGATGTACAAACTACATTAGCAAGATATAAATCTAGTCTTTTTTTCTTCAGCACCAAAAGAAAATCATCTATCCCATTGTTCTTTTATATTCTGTCAGCCTGAAAAAGGAAACTGCATTATTCAAAATAAAACCAAATTATCTAAATGAATCTCTTAATAATTAGTCTCTAGTTCTCATTACAAACCAACAATAAAGGGCTATCCCTATTTAATGCAAAGAGAAATAAAAGCTTCACATTGGGACAGCAGCCACACAGTTACAGCTGCTGCAACTGCATTTTATAATTCTAATTATACACAGAATCCACATGGCCAAGAGGCACTTAAAAAATAAAATAAAAACACCAAAAAACCAAACCCTACAGAAACAAAAACCAGCTTTTATTCCTTGCTGGATATTGAAAACCAACAACCTCAACACTTAGCACATAGCTCATACTAAAAATGGTTTATTGCTAATTGCTTTTGCATTTCTAATCACAAAAGTCCCCAAACATTCCAAATTCCTTGTCTGAGATGTAAATGTTATCATTCATGGGTTAAAAGGCAGCAAAACAGAAGCAGAGGGTTGCATTAGGATTACAACTGATTATGTATTAGCCAGGTTGTATCAGTGCTGTAATCGGTTTCTTCTTGTACTCAGCTAGGCTGAGAATCTGGGCACAGACCTGGGCTGGCATCTTCTGTTTATCAGAGCTCATCAGCATTCACTCCCATAAATGCAAGAGGTAGCAGAGCTTTGGTTTTGGGTTGAGGTCTTTCCTGATAATTCACAAGCTTTTAATATTTCAATTCTTTCAAATAAAAACTGATTTAGGGTACGCATACAAGATTCCCACCTCTGGGCACACATCATTCCTCGAGGTGAGAAATGGCTTTAATATTAAGACACTGGCTACTCACATCACCAGGCTGGCCAGCAAGAACAGGGAGTACCATGCCTGGCTCTCTTTGCTCCTTATCTCTAACCAGTAAGAATATCACATTAACACCCAGTAAGTCCCAAAGACTAAAGCAATTTGGAGAAATATTTCAGTTCCCCCACTGTTGTCATCTTACTGCAGGGGTTCCATACTGTTATCTCCTTATCACAAAAGTTTCCTACCTTCTTGGTGTGTCTCGTGGGCAGCTTCTCAGAGGACTGACTTTATCTTCTTCACAAAGCAGCCACTGACTCCAACTCCCCTCTCACCCAGCCACCCCACTCTTTTATAGCACTCTTCTTCTCATTGCTTACAGCTGTGGCTTGGTAAAGTCAGGCCTGTTCCTAATCTTTGATAATTGGCCCAGCTGCAACTCCTTAGTGTAGAAAGCAATCTTACCCCATCTTTATTTTCTTATATTCTATCCCCCTACACCCCATCACAGACTCAACTAAGAAAACCTGGGTAACATTTCAGACTTCAATGAAACACAAAGGCTGCCCAGAGAGGCTGTGGTCTCCTCCCCTGGAGATATGCAAAAGCCATCTGAGCACAACTCAGAGAGATGTGCTCTAGGGAACCCTGCTTAGGCAGGGAGGCTGGGCTAGGGGCTCTCCACTCGGGATACCAGTGGTCCATTCCAACCTGAGCCATTCCGTCAGTCTGTGAAACTCCCCTCTCTGGGTGTCTTCACTCCAATTCCTCTATAGCAACATGATGTCTGTCCATCTTCTTTCTCCACATGCATCCACCTGTCAGCTCTCACCAGTTAAATTTGGACCCTCTGCCCACTGTCAGTGCAACCTGAGAGAAGCAAAGAGGCCTTATGTCCTCTAAAGGATCTACAGGCACCATGGGTTGGGAGGAATTGTAAGAGATTGAGAGAAATTATAATAACGCAGGAAAAATTGCATTGCCATGGAAGCAAAAGCAGCAGTGGGCCAAAATCCACTAGAAACCACTTACAATAGATCTGCCTTTTTTCTTTCTTTTTAACAAGTGGTCCACTCCTTGTGACCAGACTTTCACTGGAGAATTGCAGGGGTTAGTTCCTCCAGCTGGCTGCAATCCAGCTCCCAGCTCATAGAAAAGAAAAATCACACAGCTTCAAACCATCCCAAAGATCGAGCACTACCTTTAGCTCTTTTGAGAGAGAGCACAGAATTTGCTTACTAAGAGAATTGGACTTCAAGAATAAAAGCAGCTGCAGCTGTCTTCAGGCAAAACAAAAGCTGCCCTTGAATTTAAATTTCAGTTCTGCTGTAATTTATGCTGCAACAAAGAAAGATGCCAGTTTGGGAAAGTAGGACTCTGTGCAAAGTAATAACAGGCTTCCCCATTGTCAGAGATGTCATTTGAGCATCTCTCAAATGTGACAGCACTGAAGAGGTTTTGCACATTTCTTTTGCTTCTCGACATTTTTAATAGTCAGGGAGGGTTTCAATATTTTTAGACACAGCTATAGAAGAATCTATTTCTCAGTCAGGGAAGGTCTGAATATAAATCTCAGAGAATCACCCCAACACAAGATGCCAAACAAGCAAAATCAACAGGGGTTTTATTCTTTGACTTCATGAACCATGGGTGCAGGCCCTCAGCAAGAGGATTGCCTTATGTCCCTGGGCTGGACACAGGCTTGGCTACACTGGGTTAACACCTGAGGAATCCAGTGCTGTTACTGTGGGTGAAACAGCCTGACATGATCAGAAACCAGCTCACTGAGAGTAAGTCTAGAGAGAAATGACATAGGAGACAAGCAACCTTACATCCAGGAGCACTGCAAGTAGTTGAGCACACAGAACACACGAGTGGGATAAAAACCATCTACTGAGAGCAAGCCTGGCAAGTATGAATAGGCAACACCCAGTTGTGCTTTCCTGTTGAAAAGTTTCCCAGCACAGCAATTCATTTCATGTCCTTCTGGTCCTTAAAACACTGAGACAGCACTGAGTATTGATACATGCTTCTTCCTAGGGACTGAGAAAGATAGGTAGTGGTGACAGTCACCATCGCCTCACCTCAGAAAGGTGACTGTCAAACAAATTCTCCACTTGCATTTCCTCAATACTAGCAGCTTTATCAGGAACCCTGTGGAATTAGACATTGCCTTGTTTTCTGTGGTGCCATGAATGTTAAATGTCTGCTCAAAGAAAAAAAGTACAAAAGAGGTCTTGGTGGTTGTGAAGAAAAGCCTGAAAATATGATAGCAGTGTTTCTTAAAGACAGATCACAGGACCAGACAGTAATAACCTTCATTATTTAATAGCTTATTCCTATGCGTTTTGTGCAAATCTCAGCACTACCATGTATGACCAGCACTCTATTTTTTGCATTTTCTGGCCTCTCAAACTCTTGTTCACACTACTTGGTACAGGCCCCATCTCCAGCCCAGGATTGTGATGCAGGTCTGCTATTCTTATCTTGTGCCCTGCTTTTCATACATCTATATTCCCCAGTCCCGACCCATCTCCTTCCCCCTCTTCTCAAATTTCATTAAAAACTTTCTCCTTAAACACAACATGTCTAAACAAATTCCTTGCCCTTGCCTTACACTAATCTCCTATATTTTCTTCTCCCCACGATATGGCCAACAGTATAATTATTCTTCTCAGCATTAAAGCCTATGCAATGTGGGGCCATTTTTCATCATTATTCTTAGTTGACATACCTGGCTATGCCTATCTAAATCTTCCTCATTTTTTATTCTTAGTTTTCTTTTTATGACAGTGACATGTTCCAACATTCCATCATTACCCCTATGATAGGTTCCTCGCCAGTTTTTTTCATATCTAAACTATCCAGAAATTTAACCATGGCCCTAAGTACAAAAGAAATGTCAATCCCAGGTCACAACTTTGTAGACACTGAGGTCAATCAAAGCAAGACAAATTCATAGGAAATCAAGCTCTTAGCTTGCTTCATGCTAGCTATAATAAATACTTGCATTTCTCAAGGAATACACTATTTTTAATAGATACATATATCCTAAAATAATTAAACTAAAGGGAAACTTGCTTTGGATCTCTGAAATGTCCTCTTTACATATTCAATCTGTCCTAGGCACCTTCCAGTAACGTGGAAGAATGCAAGATTTAACTAGATCCCTGGAATTTTGGAGACTAATGTAATACTATTGAATTATACTTCCACTTCCATTTACACAATCTTTTAACAGAAGAGCAATATGAGATCGCAGAAAAATCATCTGAGTTCCTTTTTGACTTGGTTTAAGACATGATCACTCTTAAAAAGGATTGTTATAACAAGGTTTATTTAAAAGTGAGCGGGATGAGGAACAGAGTAAAAAGCCAGCCCACTGGAAATGTAACACTGTATCCTAAGTCTCCAAGTGCCGGCTGTGACACAGAGGATGAGTAAATTCTGTAACAGTAATGCTTGCTACAGCAATTTTTAAGATGAGCAGTTTCAGAATATCTGCCCTATTTTGAAAAAAATGGTACAATAACATTTAAAACAAAAGGTGATGCATATTTTAATTAGAAATATGGCATTTTAAAATTCAGGCAAAGTTACACAAGCATGAGAAAAAACATGAGACGTGGTTTCAAAGTCCACAGGAAATACGTCACTGAGTGCAGATTGGGTTTATCCGAATTTTAGAAAAACCTATGGAGATTAGTTTTTACCTAATACTGCATAAGATGATTACAGTTATTTGTGGCACTTTAATTCCTACTAGAAACAAAATTATGTTTTATGGAGATGTATCTACAAAAATACCCCAAACAACCCTGACATAAACCTCTTTTATCCATTCTCATTCCACAGAACCACCCTCTAAGCTCTGGAATCATGCACTTTTCTTAATGAAATGAAGGCTAGACAAATATGTAGCAGAGGTTTCTCCAAATAAATTGTACTAAACTATGTACTGCATTATTAAAATTTATTAAGTTTCCTAAAGAACAGAACTAGAATGAGAAATTTTTGGCTGCTCTAACACATCCAGATGAATATTATTACTCTCTTTCATGACTTCCCTTTTTTATCTCAGCAAGATATCTCCAAGATGCCCCATTTTGAGACAATCCCAACAAATGAAACATTTGGATTTTTGGAGATTTTATTTCCTCTTCCTTTTAAAAATGTTCACATCAGCACATGTGCTACAATTTAAGAGAACCTTGTGATTTTACTATCAGCTACCTAAAGATGAACCTACAAAAAGAAAAATCCTTACAAGGTCCCAACAACAGCATAACTCCTCACTGCCCACAGAAGAGTGGGTAAAATCCTCCTGGAGAATGAAATCTAGAATTAACTTCAGAGTAATGTCAATATCTAAATTCACGTTCTTCCCCTTGAAGCATGCTCCTTCTGAAGAGTTGCTCCTCCTCCCTCCTCTTAGGGCTGGATTTTCAAAGCATTGTGTTTGGGCCACTGGAGTGTAAGTGGGACTCCAGAGACTGCAGTTCCACATGTCACTTTGAAAATGTGCCTCTTAGCAACTAACTCAGCTGTCACTGAGCACAGCCACTCTAGCAAGAGGTCCAGGAACAAGAACAGCCCAAAGGGAGAAGGGAATGCTTTTAAATCCTAATTAAAATATAAAAAGACAATCCTTCAATAACCCTTCTGTAAATCACTTGCAGAACTTTTCCTTACATGATTGTGGTGGCTTCTTGCATGTGTAGAATATATGCAAGAAAAATACTGAATCTTCCTTTTTCTCATGTTACCCCACTGTTCAGTAGTCCACATTTAATTTTTATGAAACAAATTGAAGATAAAAATAGTCAGACACACATTGAGAAGCCAAGTTCAAAGATGGCTGAATCAAATCAGCATAATCACACAAGCACAAATTTGAGAATAAAAAGGAACTAGACAACATGAGATTTGAAAACTGACTAATATTATTATTTTTCTTTATCTGTTCCTGTTGTACTCAGTTTAGGACATCCAACAGATTTTTAAAGCCTTTTGGAAGTTAATGAGAACTGAAACTTAAAAGGGCAGAGATGGCTACAATGGATAAATTTATTTGTAAAGGAACCAAAGTCCACTGAGGCCATGGGACCTACAAGAACTGAATTTGGCACATAATTCTATGTTAACTTTATTCCTGGTAAGAACGTGCATCTCTGCATCCAGATTAATGGTTCTGTACAAAAATCACATTTTTCATTAGTAGTTACAGCCTAAATATTCAAAAGGTCAATCATTCTGGATAAAACCAATATTTGACAGCTATATGTATATATATATTGAGAGAGAGCTTTGGAAAGCAATGAACTTTCACAGTCTGGAAATTAAGTCTCATTAAGATCAGGCACAGAAAAATGGACACTTTCAAGACCATTAGACATTCTGTAAATATAAAAGACATAGGAAGATTAGCAGTACAGTACTTAAGAAGAGACCAGAAGCTCTGCCTTAGGTATTCCTTTGTGTGGTGGTCTAATTTATAGATGAATAGAGAATCTATGCCATGAAGCTAAACCAGATGTTATGGAAGTGAGGGTCTTTTTAAATACTAATTATGCAAGAATCTCATTGATTGTGCAATAACATCATCTGCCACACTTAAAGTGTGTGGGATGTCTCCTCTCATGGAGAGGAGTAACAAACCAAATGTAATAATGAGAAACTTTGAACACGTCTCACAATTCCCAAATCTCTTCTATAAAAGGAAGTGTTTCAGAAGAAAGGAAAGACATCTAAAGGCCCACAAATCAAAATGCTAACTTCTGTAACACCATGCTTCTCAATCTGTTATTGCAGCAATCAAAGGATGTAAGTTGTTCTTTGGATTCAACCTTACTGTAGCTATAATCACTTTTTCATTTCTAACATGTGTAATACATCAACAGATATTGTAGTGTAGCCACACACAAAGCACACATGTTGCTACAATACTCTGAAGTATTCTAATTACTTCAAATAGTGCAGGAGTAAATGTACAGCTAATGTCACTTCTACGAATAGTGTATTTCTTCAGTACACATTTCTATATCCATAGTCACCTTCATAAAAACAATATGGAAAGGTACAATTTTTTTTTCTCCTTATTTTCAAATCTATTTACAACTATTTGGTAAATTCAATTATTAATCCCTTTCCTTTTTTAAGGCACACAGAGCAATTAAAATTATGTAGAGTTTATAAAATAAAGCTAATAACCTGAAAGAAGCTAAGAAAAGTTACAAGTAAAATAGCACTAACATGAATAAATTCTATTTGCAGGAAATGTTAGAGACTGGTAATACACACTTTCTACAAATGCTACAGGAATTCCTGAAACTAGTCCCAGGCCTCCATTGTCTTCACAGTAATAATGCATTATTGATGTGCTTCCACTTTTATGACACAATCAAAATTTTTCCATAACTGGTCCTGACTGTAGCTTTGCAAGAAACACAGTTGATACTCTGGCTTCAAACAGCCATAAGTTGAAGGCATGTGTGCTTCCACAGACATAATTTGTGGTAGGAAATGCACCCTTGGGATGAGCGCCTCACAAAATGTATCTGTGTGGGAAGGAAGGGCCATGCAATGTGAGCAAGGGGGCAGAGGGAGGTAGAGCAAGGGAGATGCACAGTTGCAGTCACCACTTCCCATCACTGGCAGCTCAGGCACAGCACAAGGAACAAAGGAATGCCAAGGCAAACATATACGACCTTGATAATATTATATATAATAACTTATGGAGGTTGCTTTATACAAAGCTCCAAAACAACAAGCACTTGATTTTAACATCATTTACAAGATGAAATGGGGATCTTCAAGTAAGTGGAAGAAAGTCTGAGTGATACACCAGCACATCTATTTGAACACTGTGACATCACATGAATGGGAACATTCTGCCAAACTGTGTCCTGGAACAATTGTCTTAACTCGGTTTTGAGTTTCTCTGCTGACACTTTTCACAAAAGCATAATTTAAAAGACACAAACATTTTCAATGCTACTTGGTGCCAGTGAAATCAATTAAACTTTGGCCATTTACCTGTGAAGATGGCTTCATCTTCAGCTTTGCATAAACAGTTATATCTGATTCTGTATCTTCCATTAAATAAAACAAAACAGCAAGGTTTAGGTGTAATTATTCAATACTTTAACTTGTTTTAGGTTTCTGTTACTTTCCTTCTCTGCAAGTAAGAAAATACTTTAAAATATCAGTACATTGAGTTTCTGCTCAGAGAACCTGTAAGGATCATCTCTACATGCTTTTCAGCATCAACACAAATAAAAGAGTTACTAGGTCTGACCTAGCTCTGGCCTCCAAGAGATTGCACCTAGTATTAAACATTAGTACCTACCTAGAAGTGCCTGAAACAAGCTGCTCTTAAAGATGCCCATCACCTTTCTGATGGCTTTTTTCAGCTGTTGCTCTTCTGGCTTCCGTAGTTTTTTGCAATATTCTTCCAGCAGTACTAAAGCTCGGTCAGTATCTAAATAAAGAAAAAACAAAACCAGCACAATGTCTTTATTGGCTCTGAAAAGTATCTAAGTGTTCAAATGTTAACTACACATTTTGAGAGACACTGTTCACACAGATAAGCAGCATTTACAGGAAGTGTTTATAGAATTGTAACAGTACTATTGCTGGAAAAGATCTACAAGATCATTGAGTCCAACTGTTAAATCAGCACCACCATGTTCCCCAGCAAACCACGTCCCCAAGTGCCACATCCCCATGCCTTTGGAACGCCTCCAGGGATGGTGATGTTACTGCTTCCTGTCACTAGCTGTATATTACAAACATATGCATATGGGAAAACGATCTTTGGAATAGCATCTATAACAAGTGCTCAACTTCCATTTATCCAAAGCCATCTGGAAACTATAGGGCCAGGACCAAATTACAACTTGCAGAAGCCACAAAATTATAGACAATAACCATTATAGAAACCCATGCAGGAAAACTGGCCTTAAAACATATTCAGAGAAGACATGAAAGTGTTTGCTTTGCATCTGCAGCACTCACTTCTCTGACTGACAAATATGTATCTGAAAGGCAGGTGTCCAAGAGTGAGGCTGTTTTTTTCTATTCCCTCAATACATAAAATTGCTATCTACCTCTTTGGTAAATGAGGCTTTGATAGCAGACTTTCATCCATGTGCTGGCTCAAAGAGAGCAATCTAGCCTTTCTGTAAGAGCCCAGAGGAGGAGAGCTTTGTTTCTCCTGCTGCTATTATCTTTGTGCAGTCACTTGCCAAGAGCACAAATAGCATGCAAAATTGCATGAAATCCAAACATCACCATCTTACAGAGAAGAAAACAGAGGAACATGGAGAATCCGACCTCATCTGTCCTTCTCCCCCATCACAGTTAGATTCCAGAAACGTACATGAGCATATGTATGACACTGAGATATCGGCACATGCTTTTGTAATTGTATTGCCACCTTATTTTCAGTAAGATTCCCAAACACTTAAACCCCCTCTCTCCTCCCAATTAATAATTACAAGCAAGTGCCTCAATCTAAACTTCTCCCATTAGAGTTCAATGAAAGTCTCATTACTAGGAGAGGGTCAGATTCCTCTGGTTAGAGTAAATGCAAAGTAATGTAAGATGCTTGGAAAGGCAATGAAAATCACTTCTATAATTCTTTTTTACTAAATAACTAAAATAAAGCTCCTTTTTAACTGTATAAAGATTGACTGTCTTTGTTGCTCCTTTTTAACTGTATAAAGATTGACTGTCTTTGTTCAGGGTCTTGAAGACTCCCTGCATTATAGGCCTTGGGAAGTGACAACCAGATGAGTTCACACTGGGGCAGATACATGACTTGGATTCTGTAATCTGATCAAATTCTCAAATTTAAAAAGGGGGAAATTTTAATAAATCAATAAAGTCTAAAAAGAGGCAATGTTTTTTCTTTCTCCTCACAGAAATTCTACCTGGTCACAAGCATTTTATCAGATAAATAAAAAACATAATGAATAAAAAGGAATATTATTTAAACATTTTTATATGTGTACAGACATGTATGTACATATATAGAATCATTAAGGTTGGAAAAGACCTCCAAGATCATTGAGTCCAACCTATGTACATATCACATAGGAAGATTAGGGAACACTTTATAGCAGTCTAGCCATTATAATGGAGGAGCTCACAATTCTCTGCTTTGATCCCCCCTTGAGGGGTCTCCAAGAGGAACTCCTTTATATGATGGCTGTCCTTGGGGCAGGTAAGGATTAGGCAATTGCACTTAGGACCACTTACAACCCACACAAAGAGAGAGAGATCAGCTCTTTTAAGGCCACATCACAATACTTCAGCTGGGCTTCCATCAAGTCATCCAAACCAAAAGCACAGGCTTGAAACAAAGCCCTGGATCCAAGTGGGCTATGGTTGGGTACAAAGAGCTACTTCTGCATGTAAGCTCAGCTTCTTTTGCTTTTAAAACCCCAATTACATCTTTTACAGACCTCATGATGACCGTGCCTGACCCACCTGAGACACTTGCACATTCATTGATACACTGAACCTTCTGGCCACCCTCAATAAAATAATTAGTCCATGGGTTGGAAAAGCATGGGTTGGAATCAGTAATTCACCTTCTCCCAAGTACAGACATGCATATGTGATGAATCCATGGTTACTTCTAGTAAAGTGAAGCCACAGAGTGGTGGAAAACCACTGCAAAGTATCCAGTACTGAGGATGTGTTTTAAGAGTAGACTGACAAACCAGGAAAAAGGGATGTGAATGCCTCTTTCACACCAGGGATATCACACTCTCTTTCTTAGTGACTTGGTGAAGCATACTGACATTCCCTCCTTTATTAATCATTCCTTTCCTAAAGTGTACAGCTTGTATTTTTAAAGGTACAATGCTACAAAAAGTAGTATCCCTTAAGGATATGAGCAGTTGTTATTTTCATTTGAAGTATTATTTTTCAATTCATGAAGATGCAAAGACTACTTAAGTTGCTATTTTTTGTTGTTGCTACTTTTTGTTGACCCCACAAGAATCCTAAACTCTACAAACTAAACAACTGGCAACAGAGTACAGCTCTAGTGCTAAATCTAAATCCCAGATCAAGTGATGATCTTCCTGCCTAATTTTCCTCTCTAGCTTTAATAGGATACATTAATTTTTACTCCATCCCTAAGCTCCAGCATGGAGTTGCATCCTTTTCCTGCACAGTCTCACTTGGCAGCAGTGTATCTAGCTTTCCAAATAATGTGCAATGTGCTGGGTGATTCAATCAGGATACCCAGGCGTATCTTGACCAAGGATTACTTCAGCATGTCAGGGAGGGGGGCTGTGCAAACACTACTGCTGGAGTACTCCAGAAAAGCCAAGAGAATTATGGAGACTACTTGAATCTCCAGTCAGTTTCTTACCAGGTTAGGCTTATAAAAAAAGAACTTTTCCCCCTTCTTGATGAACTCTCCTGTTTATAAATTACTCAGAACTAAACTTTCATATAGATTTGACAGTATTTAGCATGCTGGGGCACAATCTTCTTCAACACCAGCACAGCACATTCCTACCTCTGCACAACACAAAGCAATAGGAAATAATGTAATAAAATGGCTCAGCTGAAAAATGCTGAGTACTCTCCCCAAAATAATAACCATTGTCAACTCCCAGTCATACCCAACACAGATGAGGACATCCAGTATTTTTTTCCTTTTGCAGCTACAAAGCTTAAGTACTATCTGGTTGCAAGAATGGACTGCAGCACAATACTCAAATAAGAACCATATTCCCTGCCACCCAATTAAGTGGAAGTTTCTGAATCTGAATTCCCACACATTCTTTTCATCAAGAAGAATGAGAGATTGGTGACTTTCCCGAGGGACTGGATCACTGTAATATTATGGTATTCAATAAACCACACAGTTAATTCATAGCAGCCTGTACCTCACAGAGTATATCAGAAATGCAACCAAAAAAACATTTGTCCTATGGGATCACTAGTCTCCAGTACTGATACCAAAGCCAAATCCAAGCAAGACAACAAATCCACTGAACACACAATTTAATATCCCAAGAGGTGGGACTCTATGTGGATCCTGAGTAGGTCCTTTGTCTGTGAACAAAAGAGCACTGAAAAGTCAGCATCAGCTGTGCCCCATGAGGCCTGCTGGACACAGATCTAATTTTTTTTTTTACTGCTTCTTTGTATTTTATGACACTATTTCTGAATTGATCCTATTGGCTTTGGAAGAGGACTTTGATAAGAACCATTCAGAAAATAGAGTCCTACAAAAACACGCTTATGTTCTTACAGTCAGTAAATGCATTATTGTTTTGTTTAAATAAATCATACTCAAACCATCTTAATACAATTGTAAGGAAAAAAAAAAAAAACAGCTTTTTCAGTCCTACAGGATCTTTTCCAAGTAGTTATCAGTTAACCCAAACTAACTCACAACTGTGTAAATTTTATTGCTTTATCACTTCACAATTTTTAAGCAGTTCAGGAATGTTTGTGGTTTGTTACTGATCAGGGAATGAGTAATTGCTACAATACAGCAAATCAGAGATATGTAATATGGACATAAAACTACAAGTAACTTTGTTTACTGGACTCTCTCACAGAACTTCCCTTCCTCTATTAATCTAAAGTTCTTATCATATAAGGAATTACTCAATTTTTCTTCTACAGAATGAGTCTCTGCTTAATGTATTCATCTATGTAAGAATCAAAGAAGATGCAAACCCTTTTCTCAGGGTTATTATACTAGATGGGATCATTACACAATACACCACACATTATAGTACCCCCACTGTATAGATTTTTCTGTAAAGTTGATTTTTAAAGTTCAATAAAAACCCAAGTTATATTTTAACGAAGCATAACTTCAGTATATCTTACAGACAAAAAGTTTTCTGGGGATACTGTCAAAAAGAAATGAAGCTATATGTCCAAGAACATACAGAGGAAGGTGCACTATATATCAGGAGATATTAAATTCTCACCAATAAATTGTTTTCCTAAAGCATTGCTCTTAAAATGTAAGCCACACGTATGAAAGACTAAATTTTGTAATTATGCACACTTAAAAAATACCGCAAAAATTTTATCATCTACTTTGCTAAAATAATGCCAAAATTCATTCCATCTACTTCTCAGGGTCCATATCTGAGACCTGGATTCCACTTGCAATACTAACCAGTAGCTTGAAGCAGAATGACTCCCTTCCTCTGGTGATGTTTTCTATGTTCTCATGTTTTGCAAGCATGTTTTTAGAATCACTTTGAAACTCCCTGCAGGCAAGGAGACACCATACTCACTGCAGCATTTACAGCAGAGTCCTGGTAGAGCTGAAACATCTGCAACTCTGCTGGTGTGGACAGTTGAGTTGATTAAAAAGTTTTTGTGCCATCATATAGGACTGAGGATGACACAGCCCTGCCTGCACATAGCGGGTCACACACCGCACCACAGGCCAGACCCCAGAAACAAGTTTCTTAAATATCTCCCAGGTGTTTATGCACACCATTTATCCTTCAGATTAACTAAATATACTACACCTGGATAATTTAGGTTTATCCATAAACTTCAATAACTAATTAGGAACAGGTTTGACTAACAAGATTAATTGAAACTATATGAGAAAGTAAAAGTGATTCAAAAACCAGTCTCCAAGCAGCTCCATTTTCAGTCCAGGGTTTGTTGAAGGATGATGGCTCAAACCAAAGGAGCAGATAATGGAAACGCCACATAACTCAAGCAGATGCTGTTAAGGCCCTATATACAAATTTATGGCTATTTTCAAGCCATTAGAGCTCCTTCTGGCCACAGTAAAGTCATACAGGCTGAACTCTACTGGCCAGGACCAGTTACTGATTTTGCAATCAAATTGTTGTGCTTTGAACACCCCCAGTCTGCTGAGAGCTGCTGCTGCTTTTCTTGGGAGTAGGATCCTGCCATTCATCTCCTGCTATGAAGCAAGGTAGCTCAGAAGATGGAGAGAAAGAAATGAAAATTCCAAAATTCCAATACAATTCCAAACTCAGCAAGTTCTGCCTTGCACGTGGAAGAAATCAGACTCAGCTGGTTAACAGCACCCTGCACCAGCACAAGGGAGTATCAGGCAGCCACTGCCTCTCAGGGAACCAAGTCTACCACAGCCTCTTGCTAAGTTTAGAAACACATTTATGTTTTTTTCCTCCCACTGGCATCAGACTTTGTGAATGAAAATATTTTTGGGGTGCAATAGGGTGGAAAAATGTCAACTTCAATGAAAAATAAGGTTTCATTGGTGAGAGGCATTTAACATTAGTTGAGATCTAACCCTAACTGAATTGATAAGATGAAGGGGTGGTTTTATTTCAATTTCTATTTTTTTTTTTTCATTTTTTTAATGTTTTTTTTCCTAAAAGGGATTTCAATTATCTTCTGACTTGCCAAGTCTGTTCTAGAGGTGAATTTTAAAAGAAGAAAATGCCAACACATTTCAGGAGACACTTTACAGATCTTTGAGAATCAGAATTGGGAAAATGTAGGGCACTGAAGCAGGAAAAGGCATGAAGAATGGTGGAGAAAAAACACAAGAGCCAAAATAGAAGTGCGAAATTGAGCACCCCGAAAGGGAGCAAGGAAGTGATCTTTGATAACTTTAGAAGAAAAAGGATCTCAAAAACTACTTTCATTTTGGAGAGTTCACGCCCTCATTTAGATGACCAAAAGAGACAGAGGAGCAAACACTGTTCCCTGCCTCCATTATTTAAAGATGTCTTGATTTGATTCTCTGGTCTGGAATTCTCAAAATATTAAAATGAGTTGTTACAGATCAGCAGGAGGGAATGCAGTAAATACTTTCCAGGCAACCTGCCTTGGGACTGATCCAAGTCAAATCCATCAGTAATCTCATTTATCTTCCCTGATCTGCACACAGAACAGCAAACACAAAGGAATAAATTCTGCTAATACAAAATACTCAGTACCCACAGAGGAAAAGAGCAGAAAGGCAGTTAAATTTTAGAAAGAATTTCAAGAAACAGTACACTAAGATGTTGAGAAAAACACAAGCTGTAAGCTCCCATGGTTCAAAGGACTTGAGAACTACTAGACAAATGATAATCATAAAATATTTACATATAAACATTAATATGAGACACATATTAATCTAGCAGACTGCACAGAGGAAAAGCAGACAGGGAATATGTGTAAAAACCAGAAAACTCCCAGCATCTTGGGCCCTTCATCTCTTTAAGAGGACTTTAAACAACTATCCAGAAAATGCAGCATATGGGTTGTACAACCTTGAGGAAGAAGCATAAGGCATGACGTATGTGACAACCACCCAGTGTGGAGAGCACTCACAACAAACAAGCAAAAGGGTTAAAAATAACAGCTCCTCAGGATATGCATGGCACACAAACCCATCTTCTGTCCTGCTAGGGAAAACAAGGGGACAGAAAAAGGAGGGGGGTAATCATTGAAGGGAATACCAGGCAGGCTTGTTTCTAGGATTTCAGCTTTCAGCAACCAGGTTGGCACACCGAGGAGGCCAACACATGGCATGTGGAGATTAATCTTGGACAAGTGGAGAGTCTTTCAAGGAATGATATTTCAAGTTGAGGTTGCATTCTGAATTGCCCTTGCTCTCCATTAACTGTAAAAAGTCTAACATCCCTGAACTAACCGTAGCCTTGGTGAATTCTCTGCACAACTGCTTTCCTGCAGAACACCAATTTAGGAACAGTTCCATTGTGAAGCAGTGTTATTCTAGACCATGATGCTGCCAGCAGACAAGAAATGGGCCAGACAGACTGTAAGAACTGCAAGTACCAATTTCTCAGAACAAGGAAGTATTACGTGCCCTGGTATATGAAGGGGAAACCAGATATCCAAATTCAAGGAAATCTGAAGTAAGGAGGACAAGTGGGTTTGCACTGAACAGTGTTACCATGCAGTTGTGCTATTGCAGGTCTCTGTGCCCCACACAGCTGCCACGGAGCCGCAGAATTTGCTCACCAGTCTCCTGTTCCAGAATATTGATTTGAGCAGATACAACACAGAGGGCTTAATGTTCTGCAAGTCAGATTGCTTTGAAGGGCAGGAGTTATGTTATGATGTGTCAGCTGAACTCTGAGAAACAGAACAAACAGACACAGAGAGCTGGAGGAGCCCTATGAGGTCTTCAGCTTTCCTCCCTGCTGTGCAGAAGGGCCCAGGCTCACACCCAGATGGTGTTTAATTGCACTAGTAACCTCCTTACAACTTCCACAAGATCCCTCCCCATCTGACTTCAGTGCTTGAAGGTCCTAGTGTTTTTTTCCTACTACATAAAACCAATCTTTTTTTGTTATAAATTAGGACAACTACTTGTCATCCAGATGTCAAAGTGTAAAGCAAATCACCATTATTCCCTTTACAGCATCTTCTACACTTGTTTGGTTTGTCATGTCCCTTCCCTGCTCAGTGTCCTTTTTCACAGTTCCAGCCTCCACAACTTTTGTATACTTTTGACTTTCTCAAAGCCTCTTATTCTCTTTTCTGGAATTAAATTTATCTTAACACACAACCTATAAGCTCAGGTTGGACACCCAGTAATGATACAGGAACACTGACTGGTGGATGGAGCTGGACAGAAAAACTGTCAGCTTTACGAAACACAACACACAACAAAACAGGGATGCGGTGGGTTCTCTTTTTTTGCCTATTTGTTAAGAATCAGACTTTTTGTATAACTTGCTATAAAGAAAACGAAGAAAAATTTCATATATCTGTGTTGATTAGTTCAATGTAACCTTATTGTCCATGTATCATCAAACTTGCTTTTACAACATACAACCACACATCTGTTCTGGTAAAATGCTGCCTTCACACATTTTTTTGGATGTTTTTTTAAACTTGACTAACTATACTAACACAAGGAATAAGATAATTATATAAAAGATCAGGAAGGGGCTCAGCATAAATTCACAAACTTTACTCCAGCATTTCTATTTATCAGAAAGCATCCTGAAAACCAAGCTACATTCCTGCTTCAGAGCCCCCAGATGGTTATCTGACCCCTGTAATCCCACTGACATGTCTTCTCTACTCATCCCTACAATTAAATATTGAATGAATACTCAGTATTTCACGTATAAGCTGTTAATCTTATGTATCACACTTCACCATAAGGAAGAGCCCAGTGCTTTTCAGGGGCTCACTCTGGGACCCAAATTCTTCCCACAACATCACTTCTCCTCAGGGGACCACAAAAAGACTAGAAACGGATGATATCAGCTGCTTATTACACCAGGGCTATTCCTTTTTTCCAATGAATTTTGTTTTCCCAGATATGTTGAAGGCAACCTGGGAGGACCTGTTCATTAACAATCCTTGCTCCAGTTTGGTGACCTGGCTACACAGGCGACCTGTTTATAATTTCAGACAACAGAATGAGGAGATCCTGGGACCTTGAGACTCCTTCCAGAACCAGACACCCTGCAATTACAAGTAGCTTCACCTGACCTTCTTGTTTCTGCCTTTCAAGTGTCACAATGTTAAAATCTAGGTGTACAAATGTTAATGTTAAATCAACAATGCAAATATGAAGACAGAATGAAAAATGAAGCCACAAACCCTCAAAATGACATCGCGCCAAATAAAAACTTCTTATTTATACAGCTGAATAAATGTAAATTGACATCTTAACAATGCAAAATTATCAGTGCCCTGCTTTGAAGAGCTTACAATCTAATTGAATGCAAGACACAAAACTAGTGGAACTTGATGTATAGTTGCAAGAGTAAAAACCAGGAGTTGTACACTTAGTACAGCAGCTATTTTTTTTTCTTTAGAAGAACATTCAGTATCAAAATTAACATAAATGTGAAAACTGGAGTGAGACAGAAACCTAAGAAAAAGATGCCTGTTCAGGAATAAATAACTTCCAAATTCATACAAAAGAATCATTATATTACATGAAAGAAAACAATTCAGTAACACAAATGCTTTCCAGTAATGCAAAAAAAAAAAAATGGAATGAGATCAAATTACCTTTATTGATTAGCAAAATAGGCATTATGGTCTTACATCTTCTAACATCCACGTTGGAATTTTTAATTTAAAAGCGTTTGTATTATACTAGAATCTCTGAGTCAATAAAAAAACCCAACATGCACCTTCAGGCAACAACATAGAATAAATTTTACACTTTGGATATTAAACAACTGGGTCTGTAGATTTGCAATCCTTGGGTTGGGGTGGTTTGGTTGGGGTTTTTTTGGTTAAAGGCACAGCTTAGCAGACATCCATCTGCAAGGCAGTGTTAACAAGTGCTCAACACCTAGATCTGAACCAGAAGGAGCCTGGAATTATTCCACTACAGCATAATGCAAGATATGCCCATACAGTCAGGGGAGAGGAGCATCTGAAATCAGAAAATACTGGTTTCTGCTTGTGAAACTGTAAACTATCCAGATTCCCTCTTTCCAGGGAACTCTACATGATTCAATTCCCTGATAAATACATTTTGAAGGAAGCATTAAATTCTTCAGCCCAAAAGTGAAGACAGACTTAGGGACAATTGCACTGACTTGTTCTGGCAAAGTTCTGCCACCAAAAACTCTTCGGGACCACATCCAATAAAGAGCAAATGTTTTCTTCACATATTTTGTATGTTGATTATTACTGCCATCACCCCTTATGTCAGGGCAGCCTTGCTGGCTCTTTCTGGGACGAATATGGCAGGAGAAAACACGACCTTTATTTCTATTTTTATAAAGCTGTTGTTCAGCACTGTGTTAATTCACAGCAAATACAGGAAGATACCACAGTGAAACAGACCTTAAATACTTCCAAGAAGCAGGAACCTGATATGACCTGACCAAAATAAGCATATCTGAGTAAGGCAGATTTTCTCATTTTGCTGAAGCAGTGACTGCAAAATCATCTTTTATCACTTTTGGCCACTAGTTACAAATTCGGCTTTTTCTCCATGGTTACCCTCTGACATCTAGCTTGGCCATCTGGAACAAATTCAGAAGGAAAGAAGAGAGGATGAGCAGGAAAAAGATTATGCTTATAATGCAAGACACCATTGCTTCTACTGAGTGCAATACGCACTTAACAGGAACAGAGGAGAGGATGCACAGCTGCCTCTTGTGCTCGTACCAACACTGTGGTTGCTTCCAAGCCCAGTGACTAATAGTACAATAATTTATAACACTTTCCCCCTCCCCTAAAATAATGAATAGTGTTAATTTATAGCTCTCACAGAACACAGAGTGTCAGCTCTCATAAATATCTCAGATAAGGAGATGTTATTCCACTAAAATTTATATGAGAGAATGAGACATCATCAAACTGAGGTAAGGGAGTTATAGTGTGGTTACCCTGTGTTTTATACCCTGAGAAAATGACAATTGTCCAGAAGGCAATGGAGATCTTGGGTGTGTTAAAATGCCCTTGGAGGTGGATCTCTCTCTGCTGACCAAAGCAACACTCCAGGACAAAAAGCTGGGCACCCTACCTAGGTGAGGCATATAAAATGGGATGGATCTACATTAAACATCTGAGAAGTACCAGAATAACATCAGGGCTGAAAAAGAGCATAAATTTCGCTATTCCCAGTCCAGAGTCCACTTAGCTTTGCAGTGTGCATGCATATAACAAAGGCTTGTTCTGTATAATGCCTGCTCCTTTAGTCCTTTGGTAGACAAAACACTTCACTGTCTCACAGCAGAAACAATGTCTGGCTGGAAAAAGCTCACTGCCATAAAAGCAGTGACATCTTTAAATCAAAGCTTTGTGGTGAAAATTGGCAGGGTTTAGATAGTCATTTTCTGACACTTGTTTGTTTAACTCTTGGAAATCTAAAATTGTGTTTTCCAGTCTGCAAGCATAACTAAAATTCGCACTGCTCCCATAATGAAAATAAATGTAAAAACTGAGAGGTAGTTGAACAAAACTTGGAGTGAAGGAAGTAACCTTTTTAGCCATATACTTATTTGAGAATTCTTATTCAGCAACTGAAAAGACAAAAATCTTGTAATACTAATTACCTGTTACAAGTAAATAAGAAAGAAAACTTCCAAAATATGTTGGATTTGCTGCTGTAAGATGTAAGAAGACTGAAATCACATTCGAGATTTTTGAGCACAAGAAGTTATGATCCTAAATTTAAATTTTGTTAGCTAAAAAGAAGCTTCCTCCTTGAAAGTGAACTAGGGCATGAATGGGAGCTAGCTTTGTCCAGTCCTTTATGAACTTTTAAAGCAAAGTTCCTGCTGAGTTGTTTTTAGACCCCTTCCTTTCAAAAGATCAGCCACAAAGTCAGCATTACCACTACGAAATCCAGCATTTCACAGAGCACATCTGTCAGATTCTTGTAAATGGCCCAGAAGTTGTCCACATGGATTCAGACTCACACATTTTAATTCTTGACGTTGATGTGCTTAATAAAACATGTCCTGGAAGGCATTTTTAATATAAAAGAAATTATGCAAAAAGTTATTCCATTACAGAATCAGCACGTCTTTATAAACGGGCAACAAGGTGGGGCAAGTCAAGATAGTTTTAACAGCAGCCCACAGGTTTCATCCAACTGAAGGGACAATCCCTCTCCCTTTGAGAGATGCAAAGTGGCATGAGGGCAGCACAAAACCCAGCACTCATATCTCTGACTGCCTAGACACAGCTAGATGTGCAAGGAGGATGACAGCGTTAGTCTAGAAGCAGCCAGGCATCCAGATGTGGGGGCTCCTGCCATCTCTGTGTGAATCACAAGCAGGGCTCCAAAACTGAAGTCTGTTCTTCATCACAGAGGAGCATGGATTTAATTAGTTCTTTCCATCACTGTGAAAGACATGAATGAATTACAGTAACATTTTTGCTATTAACTATTCTGTTGATGAATCCAAAATATGTGCAATTACAGATCTAAATACAGTCCCTTAGAGTTAACAGAAATCAAGCTAAGTAACTCAGGGAGGGAGGGAGGAAGGGAGAGCAGACATCCAAACCCATGCAAAAAAACCCTAACTCCACTTCTTCTGTATGGTAGTACAATTTTACTTTGAAGCAAAGCCTTCCTCAAGAATTTCCATAATATTTCCATTCATAGTTCTACTCAGAAACATCCTAGTTTGCAAAAGGTAAAAATTAGGCAAAAATAATTAATTTATTTACTTCTCAAAATTGTTCATCTCATTCCATCTCTAAATGGCACTGTCTAACAAATCATTCTGTAACTACAGTCACATGCCTGTCTTGTCTGATTTAAAACTTTAAGTGTACTTCAAAATTAGAGATGAGCAAAAGCCAAATAGAAGAGCCCTGTGTTTAATTGTGCAGCAACAGTGCACCAATCCATACAATATCTCCAATATCTCACCCCATACCTATAGGGAGCACATCCAACACCACAGGATACTCCATAGTCCCTTTCCAGCCTTGCTTTTTGCTGCTACTGCGAGCAAGCATGTCACCTCTGTGAACATTCCTGGGAAGGTAAAGCCTCATTGCCCTCCACACAGAAGTGACAAAACCAAAATATTTTCACTCTAGCACACACAGAAGTGAGAAAACCAAAATATTTTCACTCTAGCACATCAGGCAATGGAAATCAGGTACTGACACATCACCAGAACCAAGACTTTTTTTTTTCCCCGCTTCCATAATAAATTAAAGCTTCCTGTAAGTTATATTATTTTTATTATTAAGCAAACTATTTTTTTCCTAACTATACGGGCCTGGACTTTGAAAAGCAAGATGGCAGGCATCACAGCAAGCAGCAAGGTGAAGTGTAAATTACATGAAAAGCTATGTGAAATGTGAAGACTGGTACTAGAAGTGAGAGCTATTTCAAAGGTAAGTTCCCAAAATGTTTGAACTGTTCTTTAGAAAGATCCACAACTGGCCAGTGTCAAAAAAACAGTGCTTGGCAACAACTTCCAGTGATAAATATCAGTATGTTTCAAAGCTTGTTTCACAGGTTTCTATGTCTCCATACTGATTTTAGGAGAATATTTTAATCAAATCCAAAATAGCAAAGCAGAAAGAAGTGCTGACAAGGAGAGGGATAATCCTGTCCTCAATGCTGATACTGAAATACTTCTGCACAGCCTGCAAGAGAGTATCCCACTGAGATTTCTACAGATGCCCTCGATGGGCAGGACGGTAGACATGAACTCCCAAATTTTTCCCAAAAAAGGAAAATAAGTCATCATCAGAAATACTAACTAGTTAGCCACAAACTGTTGTCAAAATCATAAGGCAAATAAATGGGAAAAAAAAAATCCAAAAACCAAACATGGAAGAAACCCCTCAATCTCCCTAGTATTCATAGAACTAACAGGCATTACTTGAAAAAATAGCAAGCTTTTTAAAAACAGCAAAATGCTTTGAGTTGCCAGCATGCTTTTAATTACATTTAGAAAGTTAAAGTCTATTGCATGAACTAGACAAATTAAGTCGCTCAAAATCACAATGAAGTTGCTGATTCGCCAACATTTTTAATCCTGCAATTTACATGCTTAAATACATTCTTAACAATACCCTTTTAATAATCAAATACATTCACACTGGCAACTTCAGTACACTGATTGATGTGACAATTTAAAGTACTTCAAGGGGAACATTTGGGTCTCTTGACTTTATATTTTAATGCTGCCAAAACACACATCCTTGTAACATCAAAGAAGTCAAGCCTTGGTGTACACTAAGACTGAGCCCAAGTGCCTGGAAACAAACAGGAAATTCAGAGATTTTTAAGGCCAGAGGGGACTGCTGTGATTGCCAATCTCACTTCTGCACAAAGGAGCCTGTCAGATTTCACCCCTAAATTCCTGCAGCGAGTATTCGGAAACTGAATTACAGCTGAACATCTGGCCCAGAAACATCCTTATTGTAAATCACCTAAATCAGGATTAAAACTTAAATAATGAAAAGCCTCAGTTTTCCTTCTGTAAACAGGTAGGATACAGAAGCCTCCCCAGTACATCAGGGTGACACTTTTACAGCACAGCAGGATGAATTATTAGGAATGGAACTCCTCCACACACGTTTCCACCTTTACTACACATAATGCCAAGTGATTCCATGAATGACAAGGCCATTCATTAAAATATTTCAGGTTTGAAATTTCATTTCTACACTGTCATTTTTGAAAACACAATCACAAAATCCCATTTATTGCTTTTTTCATGAAAATAATTCTAGCAATCTGCCTGTTTTATCATTATTTATATAGTAAGTGTTAACTCATAAGTAATGATTATTCCTATACGGAAGAGAATCCAAAGTCACATTGATTACATCCTCATTTCTGTTTGTAACATTCACTTCTTGCCCTCTCCCCCACATTTTGTGTCATCAGATTCAGGGATATATTAGACCCAGGCACATCTGGACAGATGAGCTGAATAAAAAAAGGTTCCCATGACCCTTACTCTATTCGCATATTCAGAAACTTCAAATCGGTGTCCAGTTTGCAAGAAACCAGAAATAAACTAAAGTTGGTGAGTATTTTCAGAGTAAGAATTTGCCTTCGTATCCTTCTAATTGTGGTTTGATCACTGGAAGCCACATTTTCCAAAAGTGCAAACACAAACTAGAGGTGAGAAGAGGCCAAATGTATGTTTGTCTTTTCTTAAATGCTGCCCTACTACAGCCTTAAAGACAGTAGTTTTATATTGTACTAAAGCATGGAAATTCAAGCTAATTAAAATCACATTTAAAAAAAAAAAAATAGAAAACACGTTTAAAACACCTTCAAAACACAGCTCTCATAACTTTGTTTTAAAATCAGCCTTGAAACTTTGTTATTTCTTTCTGCTGCTACTGATAGCTGATGTTTATCCGCCAAACATGTCACAAATAGATAACAGATTAAACTGTGGTTTTCAAATTTATTAGCGTTTGTAAGAGAGGCTTCTGACAAAGTTAAACATCAAGCTTTTCTCTTGGTGCCTGTTCAAAATCCTAGACAGCTGATCTTTACAAAAAAACATTTGAGGCCAAATTTGACGTAAATCTTAGAGCACAGCATAAAGTTACTTTTAAAAATTATTATTTTAAGTGCACAGATTTTTCTCCCATTTTCAATGCAAAAGAAAAACGATTGCCATTCCCCATGAAAGCATTTTTAATTTGAAATGGTTAAGTACTAGAAATCAGCAATCTAACACAATGAAAACACAATATGAGACATGAAGCTTCATAGCCCACCTTTCTTCTTGACTGGCATTCTTCTTCCTACTTCTGAATCTGGTTGCAAGCACTTATTTACAGGTACTAACGAAGTACTACTGGAACACTCTGCAAGGTCAGGAACTGACTATCTATTGCAGAACACTTTTACAGTTCAGTAAGGAAATGCATCTTCAATCTTCATTTCTATGAATACTTGCTGTTCCCTTGGATTGGACTTGCGATGCTCTCCACAATTAAGAAAAAAAAAAAAGAGGGGAAAAAGAAGCTTTTTGATTCTTTTTAAAGAGATGCTTTCAATTTCTTTAAAATATATTTGACTTTATAAAAATACAAGAGCAAACGTTCCTTGGCAATATAAAACCTTATTATAACTCCTCTTCTGGCAGCAAAGTTTGAAAATTAAAAGATTTTATGCAATACAATTAAGGCACAGTCCATCTCTAGGCAGCTGTCTCAATACTCCACCTGTACATGCTCAAAAACATATTATTTGCAGGACAAAAACGCCCAAGTAATCCAAATAAGGAGGAAGACAAAAACAATCCAAAGCGCCTCTTTAAGCTCTTTCACTTCTTGAATTAATTTTGCTAGCTATGTATTAGGAGACTACAAAGTAGACTGAAAAGATCCCTTTTTCCTCACCAGACAAGAGCCTTCAAATATCACCCTCTTACCCAACAGAAGTCACTGGGCAGACACTTTCATTTTTATTATCTGCAAGCCACCCAGCCTTACGGTCTTTAATGTCCCTCTGATCCTCCCATGTATTAAAAGAGAGGATTGAAACGAGGAAAGCAATCCCTTGACCTGGAATTATTAAAGTGACAGTGCTGCCCACTGGGCACTTGGGCAAAGCAGATTGCTTTGTACTGGAGTCATTTACTTCATGCCATTCCTTCCCTTGCACAGCAGCAGCCACCTCGTGAAAGAGGAATAAGGAGAGTTAGGAGAAGAGCTTCACAAAAGGTTCATTTTCAGAGATAATGAAGTATTAATGAAATAAAAAGCAAGCCATGAGATCAGTCCGGAGTTTCCCACTCAGAAGCGCAGCTGGTTGGCTTCAGTATCAGCCTCTCTCTCTCTCCCCCTTTTTCTGGAAAAACAAAAAGAGAAACAGAAACGGGATAGATTTTCCTCATCTACTTGGTTAAGGAGAAGTCTGAGGAAGGCGGACAAGCTCCGAGCGCTTCCCTTCCCCGCGATGAGGAGCTGCGGCGCACAGGACAGGGCTCTGCCGTGCATCCTCCTCTGGGGACACGGGACCTGTGCGTGTGAAGGGGAAGGGGCGGCTCTGCTCCGCTCTCTGATGCTCGCAGCTGGGATTTGCCGTCCCCGCATCCCTCAGGGGCTGGCCCCATTCATCCCCTCCCCACTCCACCCTCCCCCAGCTCTCTGGAACCCAAAGGGGTCCGCCTGCTGCTTTCCGAGGCGCAGCAAGGCACACAGGCTGTGTGAAACAAGCGGGCTGGGGGGGCTGCCATGGGTGCAGGTGAACTGCCGGAGCCAGGCTGGCTTTACGGACGAGGACAATTCCCCCAAGGGCTGCTGAGGGACAAGCGGCAGGCAGGAGCGGAGGGGATGAGGGAGGGGTTGGAGGTGGGGCGAAGCGAGACGCAGCCGGGGCGAGGGGCGCCCGAAGGGGGCGGGACGGGGAGGGAGCACAAAGGAGCCGGAGGCGAGGGAAGGGGGCAGCGGGCATTCCGAGGGCTGAGGGGCAGGCGGGGAAAGGGCGCGGGCCGAGGGGAGGGATCAGCGGGTTACCCAGAGGACTGGGCCCCCCCGCACCGAAGGGGGAGTCCCCGCGTCCCGGCCGCCGCTGCACGATCCGCGCTCAGCCCCGCCGCCATCGAGGAGCCGCCGCCGCCATCCGCCGCCCCGGCAACCAGCGCCGGGCCCCGCCCGCCGGCCCGCGGCCAATCGGCGGCCGCCATGCTGGGCCGGCGGCCAACAGCCCAATCACAGGCGGCCTTGGAGGGCCCTGGGTCATGTGAGCGAGCAAGATGGCGGCGTCCACGGGCAGGGCGTGAGGTGGGAGGAGCCATGTTGTAGGCGGCGGGAGCGATTCGGTGAGGGCGGCGGGGCCGTGTCCGTCGGAACGGCTCAAGGTCAGAGCCTGAGCCCGGCGGGGAGGCCGGGATGGTCCGCGCGGTGCAGGGGCAGCGACTGGTAGCGGTGGGACTTGAAGGTCGGGGTCGAGCGGCAGTTTCCCGGCGTGAGGGTTCTGACCTGAGCCGGGCCGCGGGGCTTTGGGAGGGTCCCTCCGCCTCCAGCGGCGCGCAGGGCTCAGGGAGAGGCGCGTGTACAAGGCTTGGGGAGAGGGAGTGCTTACAGCTCTGTGACGTGCGGTCTGTGGGATCCCACAGCAGCGGTTTGGGGACTTTCCTCGGGCGGCCTGAAGCGATCCTGCCCGCTCTGCCCGCTTTCTCCGCTGCTGCGTCCTGCCAAGCCCCAACCGAAGCAAGCTCGGTCCCATAGGTAGGGCGTAGGACACGGCCTTCACGTTACAACAGCAACTTCAGGTAAGTGTGATTGGCACAGTAAGTCTGGGAGAATTTCCTCTGCACTAAAACGTGTAGGAAAAGAAGCACTTGAATCACTAAACTCCAGGTGTTGTCAAGAGCTGTTGTGAAGGGCTGGCCTCAGGTGGCCACCAAGATGCTCTTATCACTTTCTGCCCCCCTTCAACAGGACAGGGAGAAAGTATGAATAAAAGCTCAGGGGTTGTGGTAAGGACACGAGATCACTCACCAATTACCATTGCAGTCAAAAGAGTAAACTTTGGGGAAATTGAATATACTGTCAGTCAAATCAGAATAGGGTAATGAGAAGTAAAGCCAAATCCTTAAAATGCTTTCCCTCCACCCCTCCCTTCACTGCTGTTTTTCTCTATGTCCTCCTCCCTCTTAGAAGTGCAGGGAGACAGGGAATGGGGGTTGTAATCAGTTCATCACGTGTTGTCTCTATCACTCCTTCCTCCTTGCACTCGTCTCCTTTTCCAGTGGGTGGTCCCTTCCACGGGAGACAGTTCTCCAGACTTCTCCAACAGCAGTGGTTCTCCATGAACTCCTCCCTTGTGGGTCCATTGCACAGGGCTCAGTCCTTCAGTAGCAGTGGCTGTTCCAGTGTGGGTTCCCCCTGGGCTCACAGCTCCTGCCAGGAACCCACTGCAGCTTGGGCTCCTCTCCCCATGTGGCCACATATCCTGCCAGGAGCCTGCTCCAGCACAGGCCTCCCCCTTGGGCATCCAGCTGCTCTGGCATGGGATGCTCCAGGGGCTGCAGGGGGATCTCGGCTCCAGCACCTGGAGCAGCTCCTGCTCCTCCTGCACTGACCTTAGGGTCTGCAGGGCTGCTCCTCAAATGTGTTCGCATTCCTCTTTTCCAGCTACTGTCTTGCAACAGTTTTTAGCCTTTCTTGACTTCCCCACACACACACACAGTACTGGTTGGGCTTAGACTTGGCCAGCAGCAGGTCTGTCTTGGAGCTGGCTGGAACCAGCTGGAACCAACTCCTGGCATCTCAGAAACCAGCCTTGCATCCCCCTGCTGCCAAAACTTTGCCACACAAACCCACTGCAACTGTAGGCTTTCTGATTTATGCCTACAAAGTATGGATTTATTTGGCTGGGGCTTTTTCTTACAGGTCTCTTTGACAGTTAAATCAATTTAAACCTGGAGTATTGCCATGCAAAATAGGGAATGTATTTGTGATTCATAGTGGCAAAGAGTCTAAATGTTTATTTGATTCATACTGAGGCTATGTAACTTGGATTACATCTGGGTTTTCTTTTTTCCTTATGATCCAGAACTTCAAGATGACAGGAAGAGAGTTTCTTGAACTAGATTCTCCACAGCAAAGACTAATTTTGGAAAGATTTAAGCGGATGGAAATCATACAAAAGATGTTCAATGAGCTTCCTAAAGCAGATCAGTAAGTGCTGGTAAAATAAATGAAGTGCATCAGACTTTTCAAGTCTTGAAGGCTTCTCTTTTTCCTTATTGTTGTATTACAAATTCTCCTTGCAGTTCCAAAATTAGTTAATTTTGAAGATGCTTGTTGTTGTCCAGAACAGAAGACTTGGTTTATGTTTTTTCAATATGGTTATTTCAGTGCTGGCTCTGGTGCTGCCCCGCTGGTTTCTGGCATGTGCTCCCCAGTGCTGAGGGTTCTGTGATGGCTGATCAGCCCTGACTGGCTCTCAGCATTCTCACAGTCCTGTGCTAGAGCTAAAAAAATTTCTAGGAAACTGAAATATGATTCTGCTGGAGTCATCTTCTGTCCAGCAGGGCTGGCCTGCAGCCAGAACTGAGTGAGCATCATCCTGCTGGTTTCTGCATTTCATTCTGCACCGCTCCCTGTTTCAGGAAGGCGAGACTAAGGGATCCAGCTGGTGGTGGAGGAGTCAGCTGGAGTCCTGCAGGCTCACCAGCAGGGTTCTGTACAGCACAAAGCCAGCTAAATGCCTTCTGGGCCTCACAAATGACCTTTTGGGTTGTGATATTGCATGTCACTGCAAAACCTTGCTGGACCTGAGTTGGTTCTGTTATGAGCCATTTGCATGTGTGTATCAGCTTGGATAATTTTTTTAGAAATAAGAGTAATCAGAAGCTTATTTTATTTATATTCTTTTTAAAATAGGACTAAATTGCTGGCTAAACAAACTGCTGGTAGTAACAGAGGGCTTCCCCACACAGGTGAGAAAGCAAAGGCTGCAGCTTTGTGTAGGATCTACTGCCATTATGTTCAGCCTCCAAAACTCCTTCCCCAGGAGAGCAGGGGAGGCAGACACTCTGCAGTGATGTGGTAATGTCTGGATAGAAACTCTGGACTTAGGGATTGCTCAGCCTTGGAAAGAAGTAGCTGCCAGTCACTGGCAGGACTTAGAGCTTGTATTCAGAGGGGAGCTCACTGATGTCTGGAAAGGAAAGCTGCAGTCAAACTGAGAGTTCCTGTTTAGCCAAGCACATGTTTTTAACATGAGGGAGTTTAAACAAAAAGCCACAAACCCCAATTCTTCCATCCTCCTTTTCTTTTGTGCAGTTTAGCAGTTCTGTATCTCACTAAGTAGATTCTGCTGGTCCTGGGTACATTAATTTGCTTTGTTTTGGGTACTTAAATATGCTGCTAAAATTTTAATCTCTGTCCTCCATATTTATTAACATGTTTGCCTGCGTTTCATTGCCTGTGATTGGAAAGGTAAAACTTGAATTTTCCTATTCAAAACAAGAAATAGTTGGTGTCCTTGATGTCTGACATTTTTTGTGTTTAAAGTTTTTTGAGATTAGCAAGTATATCGCTGAAATCTTTAGTGCTTAATATTACTCAAAACATTAAAATGTAGAATTACAAGTAGATTGACTTGACTTTTTAAAGTTATGTATTTTATTGTATATATATTTCCTTATTTGTTTTCAGAAAACATTATCATTAGGAACATGCTTATAAGGAGAGTTTTAATGAAATTTCCATTAACTATAATAATGGGGGGAAAAAATTGTAGCAACAGCTTCTCAACCTGTTACTTCACTCTTGAACTGTGTGTAAACTCAGGCACATAACAAAGGATGCTGCCCTGGCTGCTTTTTGAAGTAGTTACTCTCCATTTTGCATCAGTGAGAGATTTATGTCCCTTACCCCTTGTTGCAGGATTTTCAGAAGAGAATTGTAGTGTGGACTAAACTAAACTTTTTTACAGTTCTCAGCTGCTGAAATGACTTCCCTTCTTTCACAGGAACCTTTGTAATCATGGAAAATACTTCCTAGCAGCAAATTCAAGCTTATGTGGCTTAGCAGCAAATAATTTCTTCAGGAGCATCCTACATGTCAGAAAGGCTTCCCTGGTGTCTGCTCTTCCAATGGCTGTTATTCCATTTCTTTCAACAGCAGCAATTTATGAAGCTTTTGTGTATGACCCTTTATTTTCAGGTAAACACCTCTTCATTTATTTTTTTTTTTTTTTTTGAAAGGGCTTTGCTTTCTGTACACAAGGGAACAGTAGAGGAGCTTTTTCTCCCTGCAGAAAAGTGCTCTTAAACTATTGTGGTCTTGAAAAACTTCAGTTTGTAAAACAGAGTTTGAAAAACAGAATGCATTGGACAGCAGTGAGTTCTCAAAGTGGAGTGGGAAAGGAGATATATATGTTTATATATGTTTCTAAAAAAGTTATTTCAGCATTTTTCACTCAGTCATGTAAAAGTTACTGCAACAAAGCAGTGCAATTTCCCCCCATCTGTACAATTTCATTTGAAGGTCAGCTTTGGAATGATAAATTCCTCATAGGTTGGAGTGGGAGTGATTGTTTTTTGGTTTGTCTCAGTTTTTGTTTTGGGACTGTTCTGTTGTTGTTTTGAGGTTTTTCGTTGTTGTTTTCTAAAAGAGTTCTCCTTTATAATTTTTTGCATACCTGTAGAGCTTGGAAGTTTCTGTCAAGAGCCTGTTTTCGGGTTCTTGCATGCAGCTGATGTGGTGGAGGATGTGTAGATGTTGACGGTGAAATATGGTTTGCCATGCAGGTCAGCTGAACTGTGAGGTCTGTGCTGTGATCAGAGGAGGATTAGTAGGTGCTGTTGTGGGTGGTTTCTATCCCATTTTCCTGGCTATCCCCTTGAATGGAAGCCTTGCAGCCAGGTACGTCTTATCTGCAATGAATTGAGTGAAATGTATTTATGGGTAAAATGTTCTGTTCTCAGTGTAAATTCTGTAGATATTTGATCTGTGCACATTTGTCTTCTTGTAGACATTTAGGATGTGGAAGGAGGTATACATTAAGGTCATCTAATTACAAAACAAAGTTTGTAAGAGCTACACCAAAGTGAAATAAGATCTGCAAAGTGATCCATGGGGAAGCCCTTGTGTTTAGCAGGAGCCTTCCAAGTTTCCCAGGCTGTGCCTCGGTGTGTGCAGTGGTGGCTGCCATCCTGCCACCACTGAGGGTGGCTGGACAGCCAAGAGACCTCGGTGACCCTGGGCAGTGCCCAGCAGCCAAAGCCCCTGACAGGTGTCATTCTGTGTAGTTCAGAGCACAGCAAGGGCAGGGCAAGGTTTAGTGAGACCAGGGCATGGTCAGGATGTTTTAAAGCATTTATGCAGACAGCTTAGTACCACCAGGTGAATTTAACATAGAAGAGAAAATTACTATCTACATAAATATTTATGTTAAATCTTGACACTTACGTGGATAAAATGTTTATACCACTGTTTCTGTTGTTTAGGTATATGTCAACTCCCTTGCCAGGGAAAGAAAACCTGTTACGCTACTGGCTCACAACTTCTCAGCCTGTCTTCAGAAAGATGAGTCTGGGCATACTGGTACAGGCTCTCACTGGATTATATCTTGCCACTAAACAGCACGGAATATATATCAAAATGCTGCTGCAGATGAACAGTAGCAGGGATCCTGAAGAGCTACCCGAGTGAAGTAAAGCAACTTTTTAATTGCCTTGGATAAGTAACCATAATAAACAAGAAAAAGTGTTGCTGTGTCTTTTTAATACCAAACCAGTCTCTGCACTGGCATTTTTTAAGTTTTGAACTTCAGTGCAGGTTAAACTTTTCATTATGCCCAGTTTAGTGTATACATTTGAATAGCAGACAGGTGTGTTGCTTTGGAAATGGGAGGCATTTCCAAAAAGAAAGCATTTATAGTCCCTGCTTAATGTTTGGTTCTAAGGTGATGCTACAGCTTTTAGAAGCTGTAAAAAACGAGTCTTCTTGAAAAAGAGGTTTTTCCTTCATAATGCAAACCACAGAAATTTATTAAAAAACCAAAAAGCCAACAAAACAAAACCAAAAAAACAACCCAAAAAACCCCACAACTAAAAGAGGGAATATCAAGGAAGGTTTTGCTAGTGATCTACTCAAAATGTATTTTTCTCCCTTTTCCCCATTCAGCTAGCACAAAACTTCTGTCACAAGATTATCCCATTTACACCATTAGATGGGTCACACTGTGGAGAACACTTTTATCACAGAGCAATCTGTGCAAATCAGGAGTGATAGTCTTGTCAGGCTTCCAAGCATATCAAAAAAGCAGCCTCTGGCCTTGCAACCATTTTGCCTTGAAATTAGGTCTTTTCCTGAAGGATGGGGCTGTGGTGAGAGGCCTTTGAGGGCCAGTGCCATTACTGGGGAATCTCAGCTATGTCTAAGATCAGTGGTCCAGAGTAATGCATTTATGAGTCAGGTGTGTCTTCACACTGGTGGCTATATGTTATAGAGCAATATAAATTGCAGCTCTCCTACTGCATGAGGTGTCCTTAGTGTATTCTGCAGTCTAAGAGCTAAATCAGGAATTCTACAGAAGCAATACTCCCAGTCTGGGTATGGTCTTAACCTGCCATAGGTGGAGGTTGGCTTCTCCCAGGCAACAAGTGACAGGACAAGAGGAAATGGCCTCAAATGGTGCTAGGGGAGTTTGAGGTTGAACATCAGGAGGAATTTCAGGAATTTAGTTTCAGAAAGGCTTGCTGAGCATTGGAATGGACTGCCCAGGAGGTGGCAGGAGTCACCATCCCTGGAGGTGTTCAAGAAATCACTGGATGTGGCACTTGGTGCCATGGTCTAGTCAAGGAGCTGGTGATAAGTGAAAGGTTGTACTTGATGGTCCTGGGAGTATTTTCCAAACCTAAATAGTTCTGTAACTGTAAAAGCTGTACAGTTACTGGTCAACAGTCACTTCAGTAAAATTCTAGCATCCCCTGATGCACATGGAAATATTTATTAATGAGAATTAAGAATTCAACATTGAGACCTTTAATTGAAAGGAGTTAAAATTTATGCTGTAATGCTGATGAAAATATATTGAAGGAGTTTCATCATCTTTATCTACCTTTTCCTTAAAAATGGGTCATTACAGCAGGAACATGACACATTCTTTATCTATACCCAGGAGCAGCAGCAATACAGTCTCTGTTAGGTAGAGATAATTTCATTTTCTTGATTCAAACTGTTGCTGTGTCACGTGGTGTTCCCATCTGCCTTACCTTAATCACCCCGACGGGAGATTCCCAGGGACCAAGTATTTTACATGACAGTGCATTGTCATACCTCCGGAAGCCACCAGACTTTAACCAACAGAACCACTTACCTGTGATAATAAAAACATAAAATAAAGGTGTTATTGTGCAATAGTATCTTTAAGAATAAGAATGACTGGCTCATTGATTATTGTGTTTAACATTATATAGTTAAAAATACTATAAACAGGTTCTAGTGCTTATTAAAGGGTAAGATTCAAAAGGATCTTCCCTTCCAAATACTACTTTCATTTTGGTATAAATTGAAGTGATAATTATCCTCAGTCACCAAAATGCATGTTCTGATGTTTAGTGGTCTGACCTGGACAAACCATATCCTTTTTAGATACTCATTTCTTCAAGTGAAAGGTGAAGATTGTATATTAAAAAGTTAGATTCCTCAACATTTTAGTAAGTTGCAAAGACTGATGTTTGTTTCCAGCATCACTGATGAGCACACAAATTGCAGGCGTGTACTCTACATGTTCAGTACTAGTCACATCAAAGGTCAGCTGAGCACTCCTGAGACTAGGAAGGTCTGGAAAGGTGGTGTGTTCGTGAACAAGGAAACTTTTCAGTTACACCTTTTGTACCTCTCAAACTATTGAGGGGAAGAAGTGTTCTCAGAGGCAATCAATAAAATATGAAATTGTTTCAGAATTCCACAGGACAGCAAGATGCTATCCCGGTTCTGGCATGCACGCATGTGGAGGAGTGCCTACACAGGAATCTGGGACTGTTCCTTCCATTCCCTGTTTCATACACAGGATATGACCTATCACCTGCAACCCCCAAGAACCAGTCCTCGGCCTCTGATAACTGTAATAAACTCCCCACAAACACTGAGAGACAACAGGTATTAGTGGGATCCTTTCTTCCACCATTGTGGTAGAAACAAGCCAGGCACAGGCGACATATCCCACAGAAAGGACTTCAGGCTACTCCAAGTCTGAACTATGGCCAAAAGGATGCCAAGAATAGTTACAGATAAGAGCCAACAGAAATACTAAAAAAGCTCCACGTTTTTCTTGCAGATGCACCATTCTAAATGCTGTGTCATCATTATAATGTATTCTACTTCTCCTGCAAATCCTCCTGGTACATGTGCAAGTCCTGCCCTTGGCATCCTCACATCTGCATATCCCACTTAAACTGGGTGGAAAAAATGTAGAATCAGCAGCTGGTAATGTGCAATTTTTGCACAGGGTGTTCTTTAAACAGAGTCAATTTGAATAGCTCCCATACCTAACATATCCTTCAGACATTTTACAGTGTAACTAATAGTAATACAGCCCTATAACCAGAATAATGCTGATTGCAGAAAACCTCCTTAACTACAAACACTAGATAACACAGCATTTTAAAAATCAGTAAATGTACAAAGGGCCTTTGGATTTTGCCAAAGATCTGTGTTTCACAGGGAAAACTGATTACAATTTTGACAAATGGCATGAGAAACCTGATGATCTGGAAATGCCAAGTGCTGGAACATGCCTCCCTGCATTTCCTTTGATATCATCTCTCCAGGCAGCTAGATTACAGAAGCAGCGTTTTGTTTTTAACTCCTAGGTGCTGCAAAGCTCTTCAGAGGAAAGAAGTTAATTTGGAACACTACCAAGAGTAACAACACCAGGATCAAACTCCAAAGGACTAAAGGAGAACTGAGCATGAAATTGTTTCTTATTTTAACACTAAGTAGTCTTCAAGTGACTCTGTTGAGAAGAAGGGTAAATGTAGGTAGCATAGCTGTGCAGTTGAACACTGGCAGCACTTGGTTCTGTGGTACATACAATTTACCAAACACATTTCAGTGCTGAAACACTGAATTTTCTACAACTAGATGCCAAAAAGGCAGAGCATGCCAGTATGCTTTTACATTTTTATGCAGTACTTTTTGTGAAATGCTCCATTTCATCAAGCTGCAGACCACTTTCACTGGAATCCCCTCATGCTAGAAAGCCAGTGCACTATTTTAAACCGTCCTGTACAAATAAAGCATTTAAGATTAACAAAAATCTGAATACATGGCCCACTCCAGAGCCATGAAAACGTTCTGTCCTTCCAGCACTGTCAAACCTTTTGTTTTTAACACTCACTCTGGTGCTTAGTGTGGAAACAGCAATTTGATGAAAGATTGTGATTCAACAGCATGTAATTAACCAGTCATGAAACTTCAGAGCCTAAAAACAGAACAGAAAGGAGGAAGATGCCAATAAACCACAGAAGGGTTTATGTAAGTATTTTACATATCCATGGTATATTGATCAAACATATCCATATTAATAAAAAATTAAGAACTGTGAAATACAAGAAGTGCTGATTCCCAGAAGTACAGCTCTATCTGCAGTTCAAGGAATAACACCTTTGTGTTGTCCTCACCACAGGATTACCTTTAAAGACAGAAGAGCAAGAACATTTCTCCTGCATGCCCTAATCCATTTTATCTTGTTTTCCAGCTGATGACCAAGAGATAGCGGCAACATTCTTTCTGTTTTACCACTTTGTTAAAAGAACCAAGTCATTAATGAAAAGAAAAAGATGAAGAAAACATTTGAGCCCATAAACTGAAAGATCAACAAGTCTGATTTTATTATATTGTATTCTTATCTGAATGGCACATAATTACAAAGAAACATTTACAATATATTTTCAAGTATTAAGTTATGTCATTTCAAGGCTTTGACTTCAAAAAGCTACATTAATAATACACCATACAGATAGTACAGTTGGTTAGCTTCAAATAACTTCCTCCCTTCTATTTGGTTTAAATATGATTCAGTAGGCACTAGAAATGCCTGCAGCCACTGACTTTCTTGGGACTTGACCTTGTTCTTGTACCACAATACATCAGCTTGCATGTGAGAAAATCAGCTGCTCTCAGACACAGCCACAGGTCGTGTCATGACAGAGCATTGTGCAGGTTCACAGCAGAGGCCAGAAGAACTGTCCCTGACCCTGCCATTCAGCAGTGATGCGACAAGAAAGAATGCATATTTAATTAACTTAAAAAACACTCCTACACTGAAGTAACCATAAAAATGCCACTGGAACATCCCATGCTTGCTACATTAGTGTTTCTCTTTTCCTCAAGCACATTAACTGAAAAATGAAGCATGTTCATGAGGTCTGAGCTAGGCAGGTTGAGATTAGGTTGAATGTAAATTATTTCCATTTTGCATGTCAGTCAGTGCAGGTCCTGGTGGTCAGAGTTAACCAGAGTTAACTGTGCACTGGTATAACCCCTCAGTTAGAGCAGAGTTGCCCAAGACTGAAACTTTGAACAGCCCTGTTGATGCCACCACAGAGGTGTGAGGTCACACATATCCCACTAAGTCTCTTTTGTGCTGGCAATATCCCCTGAACAGATGGAATTCTGCATACAGTGGAGTAAAACCTGCTTGACAGACTACTGCCTTTTTAAAAAATCATCTTGGATGACAGTAAATAATCCCAGCATTCAACTTCTTTTTTTTAACCAAAGACAGCAAAAGCCCTGTTACCTCTTTATTCTCATTTCTTATACTACCTTTTAAAATAAAGCAGGAAATGTGGCCAGCAGCTGGTCCCGTCTCTTCTGCCCCAACACAGCTGAATCCACTTTAGCATAAAGAAAAACAAGGATGCTAAATACACATATACTTTATCACACAGTGATGTTTCACAAAGAAAAATCCACCTCCTTTTCTACTGATGAACACGTGACAGGGTCTAGCACCAATAAAGCAAATGACTGGGAGAAAATGCTTTCACCTGCTTAGCCTTAAACACAACATTTAAGGCTTTATGAAACAAGACTTCAGAAACACTAAATAGAATCATTTAAAAAAAATTTATAAATTAATCTGTTTTAGAAAAGTATTCTTTGTGAAACCTCACTTTACATATTATCATTTTCACAATCCATCTTCCCCCAACTGACATACATTTAAACAACCTAAACATTATAATACAACTGAAAAAAAGAACCCACTCATCTTTTGTGATAGGGAGAAACACTGACTACTACAAGAAAACACACACTATTTTTTGTCAAACTATTTTTCCTCCTATCTCAGGAGCAATTATGGAGCATTTTTCATATCATTAGCCTCAAGACACATATTTGCTCATCTCCAAACAGTGCTTAATTATATCAGGTTATAGATTTCTGGATACTGTAAGAGGCTGAATTAAGAACTCCACTGTAGAGTTAAGCACATGCATACACATGCAATATTTTCAAAATTTAAAGCTACTCTGAAGTAACATAGGAATTTCAGTGTGCATGGGGACAGAGATTTACTTATGGAAGGTAAAATAATGAGTTACTTCGATGCACTGATTCTTCAAACCTAATTCTCCTCAGAGGTCCATGCAAGAGCAACTCCTCTATGTGAGGACTCCTCTGCAGTGATTTAACCAGTGCTCAGGCTGTTTCATCAGGTAAAACTCTGCACTGTGAATTAGAGCAAGCTAGAGAGGGGCTTTTGAATGGTTCTGTGCATCCCTAACATTAGACAGCATTTTAAACCAACAGGTCACAATTTCCTTTCCTTTTTTTCATTCAAAAAGTAATTTACTTAGACTTTTGGGACAGTGCCCTATAATAAAAGACTATAAATGCCACATCCCCCTTATTAGCATGTTTTCCTTTCTCCACTCATCACATACTTGGTTTAAAAGGAAATTTCTATTTCAAATGCATGAGCAGTTTTTTAAAATTCAAAATGTAGCTCCTGTATTGGCTACTATGCAGCCAATGTAGTTGTTTCAAAAACGAAAAAAGGAAAACAGCTAATGAGACTGATGTGATTGTAACCTTTACTATAATTGCCATCCAGAGCTAGAAACGCTTTGGCAGAGGAGGCCAAGGACCAGAGAAACCATTTTCTGAACCAGTCAGTACGAGAGACTGGGATAAGCAAAGCAAGCTGTCTGATACCACATTATGGGAATATATTGATCCTTACCAGGTTGCGAGGTGGAAAACGACTGTTCTTTAACCCCTACACAACGGAGCCTGGCAGGGCAACCACCTAAAAGAGAAACTGTCAGAGAGGTTTTAATAGTAATGTATAACTGAGATGCAGTACAATTTTATATGCATGCTTTCTTTTGCCGATCATTACTATTTTCTTAAGTCTGTCCAGTGACGATGTCATAATGGAGTTTTTGTTTGGTTTTCTAAGCAAGCATTTTCGGCTCCTCAGGATAAGCAGGCTAGACATTATCTGACTCAAGACCGGGTAGTCAGCATTATCTTTACTGCGAAGCGGAGCCGAGCACACCTTCATGCATCAAGTCGGCATGATCTTTTCACCCAAGTGCTGCGAACGGGCTCTGGCGGCACCTCCGCGTGTGCACCACGCGCGTGTCAGTCTGCACGACCACTGTCGCACTGCTGCACGCAGCTCTGCGCGACTCCCATCGCCAAACAGGCTCACACCACTACCGTCCACACGCCAGACTACAGGACCTTAAACCAAGGCCACCGTCTGGCTCCCAACGTGCCGTTGGAGAGAATTTTTCTTACCCTGGCCACTTAAGTAAGCGCCAGGTTCCCCACCTCTGCATCTCCCCCAATACCACCCCATCACCACTGCATGGATTCTTTTCCTGCGCACCATCGCCTGCTTCCTCCGCCGCGACGCGAGGCCCTTACGGGTGAGAACCCCACGAGTACTTGCAGCAGGTACTTGACCCTACATTTTGAAGGAGGCCGCTGCCCGCCGAGCACAGATGGAGCAGAACTCCACCGACACCTGATCCCGGTCCACGTGCAGGCAGATCCCGCCGGGGGCCGCCCACTCCTCCTCCGTCTCAGTCACCGCCGCCGCCTCCTCCAGCCCGCGGGGCCGGGAGCTGGGCAGGGCGTAGTCGTGGTCGCTGCTCTCGCCGGCGGGCAGGAGGTGCTGCTGGGGGCGGCGGGGGCTGCCCGTGTCCCTGAAGAGGCTGGTGCTGAGCTGCAGCCCGCCGGCGCGGGTCCCGGCCAGGCGGCTCAGGAGCTGCCCCAGCGCGCTCTGGTTCGCCAGCACAGCCCGCAGGTAGCTGCTCTCCCGCTCCAGCTCTCGCAGGCGGCGGCTCAGGCCGCGGTTGCGGTCCCGCAGCTGCCGGTTCTCGGCAGCCAGGCCCTGCAGGCGGCTCTCCAGCCCCAGCACATACTGCTTCTTCTTCAGCCGGTTCAACCGCGCCGCCGCCGCCGCCTTCAGCCGGCTCCCGGCGCCACCGCTCCTCCGCCCGGGCGCCGGCGGCCGCGGGTCCTGGCCCGGCGCGGGCAGCGGCTCCGGATCCCCACAGAAGCAGTCGCTCAGCTCCGCGTCCAGGTCCCAGTCCGGCCGGGCCGCCTCCAGCAGGTCTCCCAGCTCCAGTCCCGGGAACCAGTCCTCTTGCTCCCACACCTCTAGCGCGCCGCCGGGCGCCTCGGCCTCCTTCTCCTGCCGCCGCGGCTCCGAGGCGCCCGGGGGCTCCCGCCGCGGCGGCGGCTGCGGTTTGGGCCGCGCGGGGCCCGGGTCCCCTTCCCCGCCGCCATCCCGCCCTCTCGGGGCCTGCCCCGCTCCAGCCAGCGGCCAGACGGCGCCCGAGGGGCTGGCCCCGCCGGCCGAGGCCGCCAGCAGCTGCGTGAGGCTGTGGCGCATGGCGGGAGCGGGGCCCGGCGGGCCGGGACGCAGCCGGAGGGCAGCGGGCGGCGCGAGGCTGCGGCCCGGCGCTCCCGCCGCGGGGGCTGTCGGGAAGCGGCGCGGGGGCGGGGAGCGAGGGCCGGGGAAGCGCCGCGCGACTGCGCCCGCGCGCGGGAAAGCGGCGTGAGGGAATGGGGGGGACCGCCGCCAAATGTGGAATATGGAAACATTTTCTTGAGAGAGGATGTTCTTTGGCGTTTGACCTTTGTATACCTTCAAGCCCAAACCACGAGAAGGGAGATCCGTGGAACAGCGAGCAGCCAACGGGCTCTAAGGGATCTTCAGGTGTTAGAAGGACAAATGAATTGTCACTAGGATTGCCTTGTTAAGGTTTAAGGCTCAACGTGTTTCAATGACCTCAGATCTAGGGGGAGGTTAACAAAGCCTGGGAACAAGGATGTACTGCTGATAGTGGACACAAAGAATGCAGAATTTGCGGGCCACAAGGACATCAGGCAGAACTCCCACGATAAGGAATAAATTAATAAACCCAACTCGGCAACTGTGCTAAATCAGTTCCGACTGAATAAAACATAATTCCAGCAGGGGGATATCCCAACTACCAGCTCATGGACTACCGACCCCAAAAAAAGAGGAAGATTTAGCATGCAAACTAATCAGCAAGAGACAATAATTAACTAATAGAATACTAATTAATAAGATAATTAGGTAACTTATAGCTTCTAACACCAATTCCCTTGTTTGCTAAAACATAAATAGTAAAAAGGTTTGATAGTCGGTGTGTTTGATTTGTGGAATACCACCAAGCGCCCAGGCTTGTGCAAATCTGAAATAAACGAATGTCTCATATGTGTAATTAGTGGCTCGTTGCACACCAGGTAACAAATCCAGTGTTTGTGGAGAGCAGGGTGACAGGTGTGGGAGGCTGGGCCTGTAAGGGAGATGTGTGTGATTTGGGGGAGGAGAGGTGTGTAGGAAATGTGCAGGGAGTGCAGGAGGGGCGAGTGTGAGCAATGGGAGTGCAGGAGGGAATGGGGGCAGTGACAAGGGGTTTGTGTGTGGGGCAGTAGGGGGGAAGGTCTCTCACACATAGCCATTGCCAAAGGGTGGGAAGGGGATTCCCTGAAGAGTGCAGAATGTGGGGTCTTTCCCACCACACCCCATGGCTGCAGCTGGGGCAGAGGCCTGTGGGGCTGTTCTGTGACACAAGTGAGTGAGTGTCCTCTGCCCAGACTTAGAGTATTTAGGCACCTGGTTTCAGGGTCCCTTGCAGTGACCAGAGGGATATAAGTGCTCCTCATCAAGGGACTAATTCAAACAGAGCAGCCAGCTCTCAGACCAAGGGCATAGTGTGTGACCTGAGTCACTTGGGGTTTACACTGTAGCTGCCAGCACTGAGATTAATGAAATGTGTGTGTGGGGTGGGCACCTCAGAGCAGGGGAGTATGGTTAAAAGGTAGGAGAATATGGTCCATAAAACACCTGTGGAATGACAGTTGTAGGAGCCAGGATGAGAAGAAATGCTGCGGTTTGTCACACAGCAGGTAGTAGAGCAATACTTTTCATCTGGCTTTGCCTGGGTTCAAGGGCTGTCCAGAGTTCAGAAGAAAGGCTGCTAGCAGCTGCTGCTTATGTAGAGTCAGAATCACAGAATGGTTTGGGTGAAATGGACCCTAAAAATCATCTAGTTCCAACCCCCCTGCCTTAAGCTGGTAAACCTTTCACTAGACCAGTTTGCTCAGAGCCCCATCAGCCTCACACTGAACACTTCCAGGGATGGGGTCATCCACAGCTCCTCTGGAAAGCCTGTGCCAGAGCCAGAAATCACATCTGGTTCAGCCAGTCCTTGAGCTGGTCACTGGCCTCCAGACCTGCTGCTTCCGATCATTTCTGTAAATTATCTCAATGGATACCAAGTCTGATACCCTGCTGTGGCTTTTAGATACTCAGGACCAAGAAATACTCAATCCTTTTCCTAGATTCTTGAGTTATGTGGCAAAGAACTTGAGGTACTCTGGAGGCAGCTGCCTACAGCCCAGGTGGGGGATGCTGTTTGGCCCCTCATGGTGGTTGTTTTGGTTTTTTTTTTTTTTTTGTTGGAGACTTAAAGAACAGAGCTGAAATTCCACAGCAAAAATCTTCCTTCTTGCCTAGGAGACCAGCAAAAGAGAGTGGGAGGTCTCTGGATCCCACAGTGCTGACACGAAAGATTTTTCTTTTTGTCAAAAGCTGCCAGACGTACACAAAATGGAAGAGTGTATCACTAATATTTATCTGCATGAAACAGCTAAAACCAGGAAAAACACCCTGGTGGAACATGTAGAACATCGTCCAGTTCCAAAGAACAGATTGAAATAACGCAAAACTCTTGACAATTTATTCTGAGCTGAATGGGGATATAAATACTACTCTGGCATTAAATAGAGTTTAAATGACTGCAGAAATCTGTAAGACTACTAGAAAACTATAAACAGTAGTTTGCTTGAGGATCAGTTGTCATATGATATTATTGGATTATCTGCTAAGTTCCTGAATTTAGAGAACTGCAGAGATATTGCAAGGTAGGATTTTCTTGGAGCCTCAGAGCCTCTTACGTTCCCAGCCTCTGCTGAACTTCACAGCAGAATCAAATACAAAAGGCTAAGAGTTTGAGCTTTTGGTCATCTTGAAAAATAAAATAGTTTTAACTAAAAAAAAAAAAAAAAGAAAACCTATGATTCAGCAGAGGTTAGTACCAAATAAATTCATAGTTTATGTTTTCCACCCTAATCATTCATGTCACATCATTGACTGGTTCAATGATCCATGTCCAGCTGTAAGAGTGTAGTGATTTACTTTCATAAAGGCGTAATGACAGAAAGGCTACAGAGCTGTCAGTGGAGGAGGGTTCAAGCTGGTGAGGACAGTACAAAGGAACCAGAGGATGGTCCCATGGAGAGGAACAAAATTCAGGCGTGTGTTACCACAGAGGCACCTGTTGAGAGGAGAACAGAGAAAAAAAACTGCAGTTATGCAACAAAGTGATGGCGTTTGATGTTCAGAGCTCTCTCTTTAGTCAGCAAATCCATACTGTGCTTTCTGTAAGCACTGAACTGCAGCAGGAGTTCATTGTATGCCTGCTTGCTGCGTTCTAGCTGTCCTTGGAGCTCTTGAACCTTCAGATCTTTGTCTGCTGCTGCTTCTTTCTTGAGGCACCTTCCTGCTCTCTGCATGGCTTCCTCCATAGTCTCTAGCTTCTCCTCCAGCTTCTGAATCTCCCGCTCCTTATCTTGCAGAGCTTTGCTCCTCTCCATGGCCAGGTTCAGTAGCTGCTCTTTCTCTTCATGTGCCCTTTCCAGCTTGGCCTGCAGCTCACTGCCCTGAGCCCTCTGCTGGCTCTCTGCAGCAGCTTGTTGGTGCCTCTCCTGTAGGAGCTGCAGCTGCCTCTTGAGTGAATCCACCTCCTGGGCATAGGCATCTGCTAGTTGGCACTGAGCTTCCAGCAGCTCCTTCTCTCTCTCCTGGGCTCTGTGACTCTCAGAAGCATATTTCTCCTGCAAGGAGCAGAACTGCTGTGAGAGCCTCCTGGCCTGGGCTGCCAGCTGGAGCACTTCAGCTTCCTTCTCCCTCACAGCCTGGCTGAAGAGTGCTTCCCTGTCCTGCCGCAGGCACTTGCTCTCCTCCCGCAGCTGCAGGTGCTGTTTTTGTGCTCATTTTTGAACTGGATGATATTTTCATGGTTTTTGACCAGATCTGTGAAGCGCCCCTCTAAATACTGAATACGGTGGGTCTGGGTTTTAATTTTCACAGCATCCTCTCCCCTCAGTTTCTCCAGCTCCATATTGAGCTGCTCCAGGTCTCTGCAGCGTTTGTGTGTGTCATCCATTTTCCCCTTCAGTACAGAGACAAGATGATGATGCTGTTCTAGGTGTGAAAGCAGTAGCACCTCCTCACTCTGCTCCTTAGAGCTCTCACAGAGTTCCTCCAAGCTTTTTGTCAGATCTTCCACATCTTTGCCTGTCTCTGGATCACCTGTGGAGTCAGCCATACCTGCTCCTGTCTCCTAAGCCATTGAACACCTGTCTCATGCAAAGACAAGATAAAATTTTATAGTGGCTGCTTCTGTTAGTGACACTCAGCATAATTAAACAGTGCCCTGTGGTTGTGTGGCCAACACTGCTGCCATAAGCTGGTGTTGTTTCTCTGGAACTCCAGAGAAACTGATGTGGGGGAACAGGACCTCCCAAAACCAATGTCAGCCAGCAGCTACACAGGCCTGCTGCCTTCCCCCTCCTCTGGTTCAGAGTTAGGCACACTGAGACTCAAGGATGCCAGACTCTGTGAGCAACAGCAAAGAGTGTGGGCTTAGTATTTATGCAAGCCTATTCATTTGCTGATGACTAGCTTAGCTAATTATTCCTTCTCGAGGCACTTCTGTTGTAGCTACAAGAACTACTATTATATTTAGGTAAAAAGCTTGTAAGTGATAAAGCTGTAAATAACTCCTTACACAATCCTTTTCCTCTGCCTTTATTTTCTCCTACAGCTCTGTATCGTAACTGCAAATAAAACACAGAGGGTTACGTCAAACTTTTAATTGATTTACAAGATTTCATTGCTAGTTAAAAATAACTGAATAGCCTTATCCTGTGCTGAGAGATTTATGAATCAAGTAAAAGAGCTATACAATCTTAATAAATAATGAATGCTCTGTGATACTAAGGCTCTGTGTCTGGAGAAACAGTTCCTCAACTGAGTTTTCACACTGATCTGCTAGATTAATTTAGACATGTAATTTTAAAAATCTGGTTCTTAATTTAAAAATAAGGAAAATATTTCTATTACAAAATTATTATTGGTGCTGAATCACACAGCATGCTACCCAGACATTTGAAAAATTAGCCTGCAACTCATCTCCAAGTTTTTCATTTGGACGCAGACCTGAAACAGCACACTGATAATAAGGTTTTGTGAATTCCTGAGCTTTGACTAGAGATAAAGATAGGATGTGGGAAGGAGCCGGCTTAAAGTAAGGATGACAGATAATGTACAACAAAAATGAATAAACTCCTGTGAAGCACAAAGCATTTCACAGCTCTGCAGTAGTGACTTCAGTACAGACACCAGCTCTGCCTCCACCATCCTGAACTCTCTCACTGCTGTTGCTGTCTTGGTTCCTTTGCAGATAATGGAGGAGAGGGGAAAGGACTGAAAGGTTTAGGCCATTCAGTGGAAATACAACGAAGAGCAGGGTTTAAGAAGAGAAAACTATTTTCTTACCAGGTATTTTCTTCCTGCTGTTTGTTGACTCTCCTATTGTGAGGCTCTGTTTCCATAGAGGTAAGATGCTGAATCCAGTCAGTCCAGAGCTCATGACCTCATCCAGGCTGCTTGGAGCCAGGCCAGCCCCACCAGGGTGGCTGAAAGAGCTGGCAGTGTTTCTTAGCAAACAAACATTGCTGACACTTTCAAAAGCACCCAGATTTGGAAAGGAAAGGTAATTTCCACAAGCTTGAAGAACACCTCGTTCTCGGCTTACATCCTGCACATGCCAGAATCAGAATAGCAGGCTCTGACCTCAGAACAGACTGAAGGTTCATGGAAAGTAAAGACAGACCTTGCCCTGAACAACTCTCAACTTTATTTAGCAGCTAATAAAAATCTGGCCAACAGCATAGGGAAGGGAAAAATAAATGCAACTGGAAGAAAAAAGTCAGTGCAGGCTTTGCTGAATCCTCTGGGAAGGGATACAAAGGAGAGAGAAGAGAGTGCTGTGGGTAACAGACATGAAGCACACAAGTAAAGGAGGGCACAGGACAGGTTTCAAAATGGGTGAAACCAAAGCAGTGGGAGTTGCTGCACCAGCTCAGGTTTGCAGCCCTACTTGCAGCAATGGGAGGTTTCTGAACACAGAGCTCAAAGGAGAGCTGGGAGTTTGAAGCCTCTTTTATAGGAAGTGAAAACAGTGTAATTCAGAAGATATACACACATGTATGTATGCATATACACACATATGTGCTAAAAAGAAAAATAAAACATGGGATAAAAGACAGATGAACTTGTAACATGAAGGAGAAGAGAAGAAGGAACTGTTGTGTTTCTGCAGACAAGAATGAATACATAAAGATATTTTAGGAGTATGGCTGCTTTGATTCTTAATTCCAGTTCACCTTTATGACAAAGCATAGCTATTAATTTATCAAACTGTCCTTTAATGAGTAGCTAATTATGCACCTTTAAAATTTTGGTTATGGATGACTAAAGGCTTTCCCTTTGCCTTGAGAACAAAGTAAGTAGTTTCTTGAAACTTTTTGTCTTAATCAACTTCCCAACTCACATTTCTCTGTCAGCATATTATCATACTACTGAAGTTAATGATTCTGTACACAATGAAAGGTATTTAAAAACTGGGGAGGAAGTTTTGTACTTAAGGGACAGTTTTTGTTACTTGTCTCAGTTTCTTGGTCAACCTAGATGAGTACCTATGTCATTAGATAATTAACTAGTTAATCAAACTAGTTAATTACAAGTGCAATATGCAAGTAAATCTTGCATTCATGTTCAGGTAGCTTTTCAAAATTTGAGGTTTGGTCTATTAGTGAGATGATACAGAGAATCTTTTGAGATACCAGAAAAATTCCTTGTCAGTCTCTAGGAGGACTAAAAGAATAGCAAGACACAGAATGTCTTCTACTTGATCAGAAGACAAAGAGATTGTCACTGTCACAAAATAAACATTTTATTTTGATAGCAGTGAAGTTTAGGTATAAAAATTTTGTAGAGTATAGAAGACAGCAGGTTACATGACACTTGTGGCCCACTATTGAGCAGCCCTTCAGTAGTGACTTCTGAGTCAGTTGCTGGCTTTGAGGGTCCTGCAAATTTGGAGGCAAAACACAGGCAGGTCCTGCAAATGTGGAGCCTTAAGACCCCATCTCTACAATTGAGCCTACAGCTGATTTGACTTCACAATGTATTTGAGCTTCACCGGAGATAAAACTGCAACACAACCACTAATTCTGTGAAACTGTAGGTCATGTTCACAGCCAGCTGTGTTTTCAGATGAAAAATTTATTCATGTAGGGAGCAAATACAAATAAATTAGATGCCTTTGCTTTTTCAGAATCACTTTCTGGAGTGACTCTTCAAGGATATACAATCAAAGGAGCAGCTGTACCATTTTGGTAAAAAGACATTGTTCTGAAGTGTCATGTGCATGTGTTCCCTAGTCAAAAAATGTTTTGTATATATCTGGCAGAGTGGAAGCTGTAGCAGTTACCAATCTCATACAAAACACCTGAAGCAGGAAGATATCAAAGACTGGCAAACTGCTTTTGACACTTTTAGACTCCACAGACTGCCTGGCTGATGAGAGAGAAAGTGGGTTCCCTGGAAGGTTGAAGAGCATCTTTCCTTTTTTTCCATTCACAGTGTATAATATATACCAAGTAGCATTTAAATTTCTATTATTAAATCAAGCAATTGCATTAGAGCTGTGAAGAGCTCCCTTCTCCCTCTAACTGAAGTGAAAGATTTCAGCAGCTTTTAGACTTACCTGGAGTAAATAATTGTGCATTTATTTTCAAAAATGTTTTCTGTCTGCATTTTGTTATATTGCATGCTGAATGGCTAACATAAACCACTAGAATTTAATAAAAACTGAATTCCTATTTAGTTTAAATAGTCTGCATTTATTTTAAAAAAGAAAAAAAAAGTAATATATTTTTTTATTTTATGTATTTATCTACCAGTAGCATGCATTTCTACAAGTTAGAACTCCAGTCTTATTTCCTATGCCTCAAAACTAAGCAAAGCCTGCCACAGTCCTCCCAGTCTCCTAACGGTGGCGCTGAAGCACAGGTAAGTTCAGTTCTTGCAAAAAAACCCCAAATTAATGGATACAGGTACAAACAAGTGCACTTTGGAGAATAAATACCCAACATTCTTGTCATCACTAAAATTGGCACATTTAGATCCTTTTGAGTAGCACTGGAATAAAAAAAGTTTCACCTTCACATCTTCAGCACTTAAGACTAAATATTGTATGCTAACAAGATGATTAACACATATATAAAGCAAACCTTTTATAACCCTGATTTTTTACAGTACATTGGAACTAAGTCCTCTGCACCTTGTAGAACAGGACATCAACAGTACCACTTCATGCCACACTTCTTTCATTGGGGAAGTAACCTTCATGTCCTAGAAATGTACAATTACAGCTAGAGGAACTTTCAAAAAACTAAATTCTTCATGCCCATATTCCATGCTGGTGAGACCTAACATGGCATAATGAGGATACAAATACATACCAATGAGTTTTAACACTAATGCTGCTGTCTTATCAGTAAGGCTTCAAGAACAAGCCAAGCAATGTACAGAAACAGTTGACTTGCTCTTATATTTCTGCTGGTTATTGGGATCATTTAAGGGATCAGAAATGCTTCAGTTAGACAACACAGTCATCCAGGTATCACAGCTACCTCTAACACTGGGTTCTGTAAGCACCTTCTTTCTTGAAGTTGTTTTCAGTGAATAAGAAATTTTTAAATCCCTACAATTTACACAACAATCTGCAAGCAGATGTTTGAAATACAAAGTGACATCTGACAGCACAAAACCAGAACAGTAACAGAGCAGAAGCTGTCAAAAAAGCTACTGCTGTGTTCCTCTTCCAGGTTCCACCCCCATGCTTTCAATTTAATTCCCAAGGTTTCTTTTTGACACTAACAAATAAAAATCCACCTTATTTAGTCAATTTGGCAACCATAAGCATCCTGAGAGGTAGTGTATCTTCTATCCAGGTGTTTGGAGAGTTCATCATCTTCTCCCAAAGGGCAGTTTCATCTGAAGTAGAATCCATCCAATCTACTGTAGTTCCATAGCTTTTGCCTAGAAAAATGGCAGTTTTAAGAGAAAAATTACTTAATATGCTGCAGAGTTAAGCACAGACAATCAAATTTGCCTGCTCTAAAATGGTTACACCTCCTTAGGTAGCTGACCTTGTGGTTTGGAGATCCAGTTCTACATTTTTACTCTTGAGCAATTATGTCAAATACAACTAACAACAGTTTCACACAAGTTTTGTCATCTTTGTCCAGATTTTATCCTTTTTATCCTTGGTCTTTTTATCACAATCCCAAGGAGAAAGATGCCAATTGCCCATACATCTGAGAAGACTTAACAATAAAACAGGGTACTGATTTTGTACTGAAATGCAACCTTGGCTACTCTAAAATTCAAATTAAGATTTATTATTCTAATTTGTAATTTAGGTTATTCTGGTGAGCCATGCAAGAAATTAACTTGCGAAGAGTAGCTTGTACATTGCATTTCTTGAGAAGACTCCAAACACATGCTCCCCTCAGATCAGAGAGCAGAATGAAAGGGACAAATAGAAGAATTGTATGCATTTTCCTGTTGCTATATCTGCACATCTTATATTGCCCTTATGCTAAAAACTTATTTGCATTTATAATTCAGTATCTTCCAATCTTATCCTGCATTCCTGATCTATCCTTTTATTTCCACCCACTGCTGTCTTTACACTATGTTTTTGCATTAGTAGATTTGCAAGACATTATCAGAGTTCAGGTGGAGGAATATCTTAATCTTGTACTTTAAACAGTACCAAATACAATGTATGGCCAGACAAAGGTTTGTTTCTAATATTTCTCCTTGTCAGTCATTCTAACCCTTCTAACATGACATTTCAGGATCTGTTCTGTAGAATAGGTACGTTACTGAACAAAACTGTTTAAGAAAAAAGAAAGACTGAAAGAGAAAAGATGGAAAAGGAAAAAAAAATATGAAAGGCTACTCTGTAAATTAAGTATTAATGTGGTGATTGTCCAGTACCTGTTCCAAGGCCTATCCGAAGGCCTCCCAGAAAGTGGTTTGCTAGTTTGTTGTGATCCCAGACTGTGAGTTCTATGCAGGCTTCTTTCAAATCTTCTGGTCTAAAGCCATCATAGACCATGGTGTGGTTGAATACCGGGTTTGTAGTTTTTGTAACTGTCCTTGTTTTCTGGCGACTTTTTCTGCTGGTGTCTGGAAGAATGGTACTTCAGAGAGAAAAAGCACTGTCAGTTTGCACTTGCACAGCACAGCCTGCATTAAACATACTGAAAAGGCAAAACCTTCTGATTAACTGTGTTTTGCATGGTAAAACAGGACTGAAGATAACAATGCTTTACAGAGATGGAGTGAAGGGTGATATTCTCAGCCCCTTACAGGAAATACTGGCAGCAGGTATCCACCCTTGTGCTTCAGAGGATGGAAGGGCAAGTCAGGTGGGGAAGAGGCACAAGGGAGTTTATTTGCTGTGTTATCACTGATGACACAAATATTTTGTAGCCACCAGAGATTTCCCCAACCAGCTTGTTATTCTTGTCTCTTCATATTTTTAGTCTGTATGTGGAAAGGAAGGGGGAAGAAATCCAACTATGTATTCACACTATTACACTATTTCACGCTTCTGTCTCCTCCCAAAATTTGCTAAGCTAAAACATGTTTTGCAAAAACATGCTTTGCTTAAATGTGACTAAAAGCCAGAACAGTTTGACTATTCCTTCCACCAAGTGATTGAGAGACAAAACCAAAGTGTAATAACGACACAGAAAGCTCTCCTAGGAAGCTTTACTTGGTGGTACATGCTTAGCATCTGGAAGCTGTAAAATATGCAGGACAATTTGCACTACAATAAAGGAGAATCAGAAAGCAATTCAGTGTTCTTCTAATATGAATGTAGAAAAAGAAGATACAATGAGTGCAATGGTAGCATTATTAGGCCACCATGTTTGATGACTTTGACCACAATTCTTACCATTTAATAAAAGAGTTGAGCCTATTGCCCCTCAGAGGAGGGAGGTTATGGCATTCCTTCACCCAGATATGCACCTCACCAGTAGATAGAGTCTTCTTTCCTGTAAAAACCAACCAAACAAAACATCTGCTTAAGCAGATGGCTTTTAAAGGTATTTTGTCTGATGCAGCAGTTCTTGCCCATTTGCAGAGGTGATATTTAGCCTGGACTTGTTATCTCACATCTTAATTCAACATTGCTCTCTGTACTCTGGAAGTGGAAATCTTCATCCCATCAAAGTACTGCAAGATCACATAATGTGTGCCTTCCTACAATGACTTTTCTTTGTTACAACTAAGTAAACACATGCCGCTGGTCTTCTCTTCCCAAGACTCCTAGATAAACAGATCAGCTTGTCATCAGTCTATGTGATGTTAGCATTTATTGTTTCTTGTACTTTCAAATAAGCTCTTTTATGCTATCAATATATTTGGTTCTTGCTGACTGCCTGTCTGGATTAAAGACCTGACCTGGCTTCACTCTCAGATTGATCCACTATCTGTTGCCAAACCAAACTGATCAGACTGCTATAAATTTCTGCTTTCTAAATACTTGCTGCTACTTCCTGCACCTAGTATTGCTTGAAATTCTGTGTGTTGTCACTGCTTAGCACATCACAGCATCTGCCTGATGATTTATAATCTCTAAAATTATTGAGAAAACAGAATTTTGTTACACATATGTATTGCATTACAAATCTTAGATTATGACAGTGAGGTAATTTCTTCTTTAGTAACATTAAACAACAAAAGATCTCAAAATAGTCTTTGGGGTTCTTAACTGCATTCACAATTAGAGTGACTTACTCCTCTAGGAAGAAAACAGAAGACTTTTATGGAGAAAGGAGCTGTCTGAAGTGAATGACAAACATTAAACAAGGTTTGTTTTTTTTTAATTAAAAAAAAAAAAAAGGACAAAACCACCAAAGCCTTGATGAACAAGCAAAGCAGCAATGCTTACCTCCTATTGGATGTGGGACATACTGGAGGGCTAGTTTCATCTCCCCTCTGTTTTCTAGAGGAAGAGTTATTGCTGAAGTCTGAAATATAAAGAAAATGAAACCAAACATCTGACATTAAAATGGTGCTGCACTTGCTCCATATCCTCAGAAGGTTTACTACATATTTGGTTAATAAGTGCCTTCAGATCTCTGTTGCAGCAATATGACAATGAGAAATACTTTGAAATTCCTACTCCTTAGACTGTGAGAAAGTTTCTCCTACTGTAAAAGCTAGCTAGACTACAAGACATCTCAGAACTGTATTTCTATTTACCAGTGTATAAGTATTTATGATTATAATCAGCACAGAACCCACAGAGCACACAAAACCAAGCCCAAATAATGACTTGGTTTTGCACTTACACAGCAGAAAATGCAAAACAGCCAACCTACCCTTGGCTTTAGAGGAAACCAGTTGATCTGCTTACTGGATGGATCATTCCAGTCCCAAGCTCCTAAATCCAACTCCACTTCACCAAGGAAGCTATTTCTACCAAAGGTATCATTGTGCCAGACAGAGATATTGAGGCTTTGATTCTTTAGGAGCTCCTTCTCAATTTTATACTGCCAGGAAGAAGTAAGAAAAAAAAAATTAAAACAAGCTGAATTTTTACCTACTTTGTGTCAGAAAGTGATACTGTTAGGAAAAAATGTCTGTGTTTATTCATCCATACCTGCTCACTTCTGCACTTCAGAAAGCGAAAAAATCACAATAAAACCCAACTATTTCCTTTTTATTTCTGTCATCTTAAGGTCATACATGGCTCATGTTTGTTTACAGGAAGTATAAAACCACCACTGTTCTTAATGCTGGATCCAGAGACAACTGCAGAGAAGCACACAGTCAGCTCTGCAGAGCAATCCCTCTCATGCTAATGACCCTTTTGAGTGCAATGTGCCCAAAAGCTGAGGTTCCTCACACATCACACATAAACCATATTATATCCAGTAATAGTTTGATAAATACCCGCAGTATTTCATTATAGACTGGATTAAAAGTTTTCTTTTTGATAGATGTCTTCCGTTTGCCCAGTCTGTATTTCTCTGGAAGCAGGTAGGTCTTTACATACCTAAAATTTGGACAGAATTGTTAGAAGAATTAAAACAACCCAAAAAACTAAAAAAAATCCAGACCCTCTCCATCTTCCAAAATACACAAGTATTTGCTCACAAAGTAAAAGAAATCCACTTGAGTAGACATTATGTTATTCAGCTTATATATTTAAGAATTACGACAGCAGTGGTGATGTATAAAACGTCACTTTCTTATAATATCCTTCTCCAGGGGAAAATCTGTTGAAATGTCTCCTCAGCACATGAAAATACAGAATATATCCCTGTAGCAGGCCCAAATGCCATATTTATAGGTGCTAATCCTACTGAAAATATATCAAAGTGGTATTTACCATCTGAAAAGTGGCATTTTAAAAGATAATTTAACATTCTTAAGAGTTTTAATGATCTATGTTAATATATACACACCGATTTTTAAGGGCAGTTCCATACTCAATTACAGTGAAAAAAAAAACCCACAAAGCACATTATAGCCTCTTCATCTATTTCTTGGGTGCTTTACTCCAGCAGGTTTCATTTCCACATTAAAAGAAAAAGTTCCATTAGAATAGAAATGCATTCTCTGTACTTACGGGTCTGAACGCTGTCGCTTAACATCTGCCACTGCCAGGTCCTTACACTGGCAAATAAAGATGTGGAGCTCGTTCAGCTGTTCCACATAATCAATGGCAAACTGAATGTTCCCCTTCACATCCACATTGCCAAAGTCTGCACTGTAGATGCTCATTAGGCTGCCACTCACCTGCAGTGTACAAGAGGAGAAATATTTCCCGGGCATTGCATTTCACCAGGTACTTCAGGATCAGGGTAGAAATTGTGCTCAGGATTCAGACAGTAAAGAAATCAACTGTATCTCTTCAGATGTTACAATAAAATGTAATGGACACTATTATACAAGCTTCTCAGCAAGCAGATTAATGAAAGAAAGATAACTGGAAATCAAAGGTGTTTGGCCAGGATTCTTACAAAAAAATTTGAATGGGTTTACTGCATTGAGATAGAAGAAATTAAACTATAGGATGCTGTAGATGTGAAGATTGCCTGTGCTCAGATCCTTGAAATATTACTTCTAAATCTACTCAGCTGATCTTCCTTGAAGCAAGCAGAGCCTAAGAGTTCAGGACAACAGATCTTCTTAAAATAATAACAAAAAAAAATGAATAGATAAAGTCTATATGGCTGAATTATATATGTAAATATGTAAATAAATAAAATGCTGAAAATTAAATACTAAATCCAGAGAAGAAGAAAGATGTGTGTATATATATATATTTTTAATCTCAACATCCTTGCCCCAAAATTCTGTTTTTCTTATTCAAAGTCCACATAAAGCAATGACTTTTGGTTAGCTAGTTGACTCAACTACACACCGGATACACCAATAATATGTCCCGCTTTGATTTATCTTTCTCCCCTTTCTCCCTTTCTGAATGTTTGTTCTATATGAAATGTTCCTCATTTTCAGAAACAAATGTAAGCTCTAAGGGTAAAATCCATATCTTTGTTCAGAGCCCTGAACAAGCTCCAATATATCACTAGGAAAAAAAAATGAAATCCATTTAATTTTACTTTACTTGCTTCAGGCAATTCCATGCAAGGAATTATGTTATGTTCATAAAACAGAAGTGGAAAGAAGGAGACAGAGATGGCAAGGAAAGAAAGTTACAATGAATAAGAGAAGAGCCAAAACAACATTGGAGAAATTAGCAAAAGCAAAGTGCCCTTAAAATAATGCTTTGGTTTACATACAGAGGATAAGGAGGCCATGCCAGAAGAGCTGCTAAGATTGGTTAGAGAGCTGGGACTCTTCTTGATTCTGCCAAAGGAATAACTGCTTTCTGATGTTGTATCTGTCTCTCTGTCATCACTCTACAAAAACATCACAGAAAGAAAGTCTGTGTACATTCTTTATAGTCACAAGGAAAATGAAAAAACAAACAAACAGAATTTTAATGCTGGTTGGGACTCAGTGGAAATCTGAATTTAAATTCCCTTGTAGTGCAACATGAATAATATTTCTAGAATTAGGTCATGCATTTAAAGTTGAAAGGGAGTTTTTTTGATGAACACCCTACACTGACAATTTTTTTAAGCAGCGATGCAATTAGATTTGGGTGTTTGTTTGTCTGTTTTCAATCTCAAGTAGCAAAGAAAAATTACAAAATTAAGTTTATTGGAACAATTAAACTTAACTTCTCAGTGTCACTGTCTCATGCATAACCTATGCAATTGATAATGCTCAGTTCTTTTAGCAGTCTTTTCTGTTATATAGTAAATGCTGTCAGCTCTGTGACTCTCTCTTAAGGGCAGCTGGCCAAAAGGTAACATTCAGAGAACAGCACTGGATACAGCAAATGGATTTTGCAAAGTCTTTCTTGCAAGAGGGAAGTGGGGCTTTGCTTTTACATGAGGGAATTGCAGCTTTTGTTTTCTTGGTCATTATTAGGTTATGTACTCACAAGCCCATTCTTTCTCAATGCTACTTCTGCACTAAAGAATTGATCCCCTTCCCACACGTGCCTTTCTATGCAAGCTGTTATGGACAACTTCATCTTCTTGTTGTATTCCACTCTGGAACAATTTACAAGGTCTCCCCACTCTTTCAAACAGTTTTGAACTGATGTCATAGATCGTCTCATAACAGATACAAGGTTAGTAAACAACAGTTTCCACACATATTAAGAAAATAGTTATTTATATCAATAAGCATTTAGCAAATAAAGACCATTTCAATTTGCTTTACAATCTGATTATGTCTATTCTGTTAAGTAAAAGCATTCCAGGATTTTTTCTCTGCTCAGAGGTCAACAATAATGACTGAATAATGTCCAGCCTACCCAGGGCAAAGCTTCTTAAGAGAAAATTGCTTTGGAGAGTGCTGTTTGGGACTGCACAAAATTAATCCAGAGAGTGAAGTAACACTTAAACAGTGTGGATAATCAGTCCGGTTACACAAACTCTTTGAAAGACAGAAAAATCCTAAGTCCTCCTACAGGTGAAGGATATATGGTGATTATACCAGGGGGAATTGGCTTTAAACTAACTGATGATAGGTTTAGGTAAGATACTAGGAAGAAATTTTTCCACTGTAAGGGTGGTGAGGCACTGGCACAGGTTGCTCAGAGAAGTTGTGGAAGTGTTCAAGCCAAGTTGGATGGAGCCCTGAGCAACCTGCTCTAGTGGAAGGTGTCCCTGCCCATGGCAGGGGGATTGGAACTGGATAGTCTTTTAAAGTCCCTTCCAAACCAAACCATTCTGTGATTCCTCTGATAGAGTTCTGAAATTTTACTTGCACAGAGTTAATGGTCAAGTACCTGAAATGATAACATTTCAGAGATGGAGCTTACCTCTTCCTGTAAGAATGATGGTACCGACTTGCTCAGCCCTTTGAGTTTTTCAGGGTTGGAAAATGGTTTATCAGGCTGTGAAGTCACTGTGGAAACTGAAAAGCAGTAATTCAAAAGGCTTCAAAAACGTGTTTGTACATCAGAACAATGAGATTCCACAACGGGACACAATTAGGAGCAAACCACTTTGGATGAAATACATGCACATGCACAACAGCTTGGATGCAAGGGGTTTTCTTTTCCCCCGCCCCAGGACTCAGAGAAGCTATAATTAGGAAGAATAATCTACTTTGGCATTGTCTAAATCAGTGACCAACAAACTTTGACAGGACCAGAAATGTTGCTTGATATGAGGTAGCCTGGGTGCTACAAGCAAATTCTTATCAAAAGTGATGAGGAAATCATTGCAGATTAATGTCTAGATTTTCTTCCTAAAAGAAGAGTAAGCACCCTTGTGCACTAACAATATCACTGACATTAGAATTATCATAATATTCTCAATAAGAAACCAAACATTGTTCTATTTACTCAGTCTATTTAACTGCAATAGGCAAATTTGTGTAAATCAAGCCAATTCTAGACCTGACCAAGGAAGTTGCCAGTATTCCTACTTAATTATAAGATGCATATCTTATTAATGATGCACTTTTTTGCACTCTCTTCCATATTTGCATACCTCTACTGCAGCTCATTTCTGTGCTCTTTCACTGTACAAAACCTAATTGCGCAAGCTAGGCTTGCAAAAATTTTTGCAGTAAGCTTGCAGTAAGCAAGTTTGCAGTAAGCTTGTGATCCTCAGAATTTTTCATGCTCTAACCCCTCTTATATTTAATAATACACAAAGATGAACAGGATACACATTGTGAGATGCATCAATATGATGTGATAGGAAATGATTTGGCAACAAACAGCCACCTACAGGAGCACATATTTATTGCACAAAATGAAACACTGCACATAGTGGGATTGTTTGCAAGGTGAGTGAAACTTTTGCAAAGCTTTTGATGTCAAAACTCAACCAGTGCTCAACAGATCAGTTATTGTCAGTATGCAATTAGGTGCAGTACTTAGAGCAAGCATCTGGCCCAGATGTGTAACTTGTTAAATGAAAAAGTATTGTTAATGTATTAGTTCTGCTGTCAGAGGAAAAGTCTCTCCAGTATCTGCTGCAAGAATCCTGTTACTCACTTTCTGCTGCATTTTGAGTCCTCTCTTGATGCTGATCAGGTTTCAGACCTGCTCAGTGCAGTTTAACAGTCATTCAGCAGCACAGTTTTGTGAGGTCATAAATAGCACCAGTATACTTTATATGTGGGATTTTTCTGTTTTTTTCATGTGGTTTGTTTTTTTTTTTACTTCCCCAAACCACATGAATATTGTGGGATTTTTTTTCCTTCCTTCCAATAGTTGGTAGTGATTTAGGTATTAGGCCTGTATGGATCAAACAGACCTAATTAGGTCTGTTTGATTTTGGCGCATCATGGAGCCTTTCTGTTTATGCAAACATAAATTCAGAACTAGGGACATGGCTCAGTGGTGAATTTGCCTATGCTAGTTTAAAGGTTGCATTTGCTCATCCTAAAGGTTTTCTCCAAACTAAACAATTCTGTGATTCTGTTTCTGTGTTGTGCATTGCTGTTCTCCTTTGAGGAGCTAGATCATGACAAAATGAGTGTAGTATAAGTGTTCAAGCTAAAAATTCAGTCTTTTTGCTGTTCCAAAAGAACAGTCTTTTCAAGAGAACTTGCCTTATTCTGACTGTACAGCCATCAGTTTGGCTCTGTGTCATTTTTTCATAACTTCAATCTTAACAAATTAAACTCAAATTCCCCCTGCTCTTTTCAGGTTAGTCTCTACACATTCACACTGAATGCCAAAACAGGCTTTCAGTAGGGGTCTCCACTTGAAAGCAGAGTGCAGGATGGTGCTTAAGTCCTGTTACTTTACTGGGTGTTGTAGGTATTCTAATATGCTATTATTATCCTATTGCTGCTATAGGCCACTGGCATGTACAATGCTTTAAAGCATCTAAACCATGAAATAAAAAATACAACTGCACACAACTGTTCTTTTAAAACTGTAGTGTTCCAATGCAGTAAATAAAGAATTGTGTGCTATATTCAATATTATTTGATGGTTTTCAATTCTGTTTATTTTGACACATTCTTGGAACAGGTTTGCTTTTTATTTTTCTTAGATTTGGAATTTCTAAGGGTAAATAGAAAAATTTAATTATAAGGCATCTATAATGCACTAATGGACTGATGATATCAGTAGTAGCTGATCTAGAAGTTCATCTATTGCTTAGAATAATGCTACTTTATAGGACTAAGGCAGGGATATTAAGAGAGGTTCCTTTCTAATTGAGATATTCTGAAAGATGTCTCGCACTAGCAAAAGTCATCTTGGATTTTACAATGCAATGGATAAACAGACAAACTGAATATTTACTGAGGCAAATTTCTTTCAACTGAGCTTGTGTTCAAAGCTCCCTATGATTTCAGTAACTCACAGACTGAATCACTGAAGGCCAAAAGAATACACTGATAAGTGGCACAGTTTCTACAGATACAGGAGGACATAGATAGATTCCTTAAGAATAAACACCACAACAGAATTCTACAAAAGCATTCCAGCCATGCTGAGGTTAAACAACTCTAAAAACACAATATAATTCTTGGTTACAAAAAGAAAAAAAATCTTCACTAGCAAACAGAGGCCATTAAAAAAGCAACAAACTTCCATGCAGACACAAATGATATTTACCATCTTCAGCACTAAGAACTAATTCTTCCTTTGGTTTATTTATTTTTTCTTTATCTGCTAAGGAAAAATAACAGTTAGAAACTTTGTTATTCAGTATGAAATGGATTGCAGCGATAATCACAAAATTAGGAGTAATGAGGACTAAAACCACAGACAAACCAGCAGAGCCACAGGAAGGGTTAAATTCGAGAAGCTTTTACTTGACATTCTACCTCAAGGCCTACATCCAAGCAGGGGTCTCATGGTGACATAGTTTCTGTCAGCATGTTGTTGAACAATGTTAGTGCACACCTAAAACCTAGAAACTGGTTAGAAGCAAGCAGCAGCATAAGTAGTATTAGAAGAATTACTTGCCAATATCTTTCAAAAATCTATATCTCCATACTTCAGTTCACAAATTCATAAGTTCAGTCTGTGTCTTCTCCATTAGACATGAGATAAGCATGAAAACACTCAGGGGCAGGGTGAAGTGAGGCAGTAAAAATAATTTATAAAAACCAAGGAATCCAAGGAGGCTACTGAGGGAAGCTGGAAATTCATTTTAGGTATAATATTATTGTGGAGAGTTTAGTTCAGGCATGGCTTGAAGAAAAAGGCCATGAAGCCATGCAATTGAGAGAAAAGTAACAGGTAGCTGTGAAGCAGTTCCAAAGCAGTTCCCAGCCTGACTTCTATAAACAATTAGACTCTCTCAGGCATCATTGTATAAACAATAACGTTCTCAGGCAGTCTTCCCATAACGAGTGAAACACCCTCTCTGGGAAAAGATGGCACCCTGGGAACAGATATGGAAGTTTTGGGAACCGTTCATATCACAGTGGGAACACTGGTTTTATTTTGTGTAAAGAATCAACGGTATTGTAAAACAAAAGGAGTGGTTAGAGTTTTCTCTGTTAGCCTATCATAAACCTGGATTTTGGAATATGCATGAAGTTCATTAACACTATTATTTAAACTGGCTGATCGATCAATAAACTTGAGTTCGATGCATTATAGGATGGTCGTTCTCCCCTCACTTCAACATATTATCTCACTGTATTCTCTAAAGTGAGGTTGATATATTTACTGCTAGAATACACAGATGGACCATTACTAAACTGAGTTTTTCATGCTTTCATTGTCTACTTATTTGACCCAAGCCACAAACCAGGAGGGAATGACAGTAGCTGCTCACTACTGGTTTGGGTAATTGCCAATACTTCCACAACTGAAAAACTATCCAGGAAACAGTTAATCACTGATCAATACAGTGCAGTTCTGAAGATATTCTAAAATTAACACCAAGAACTGAAAATTAAACCATATGAGAAAAGAATTTGGTTCCAAAGTACAGCCTCCATACAGCTTATTGAGAAACAAAAACAAAAGCCACGACATGGCAGGGCTGTATGGAAGACCAGCATGAACACATTTAAGCCAAACTGGGGGTCATGGGAGACACACACAAGCTTTGTGCTCACTTGAGGTGGCTGATGGAATGTCCTCTAGACTTTTGGAAGGCTTTTTCCTATCTGCACTCCTTTTCAAAGCCATCAAAACAGGGTTTAATTCTTCTTCAGAACCTGTTACAAGACAAAACACATGAACACTGCACACACAGGCAGGCCACTTTAAGCAAGTCAATGAAGAACCAACCACAGGTTTCTCATGAGAATCTATTTTGACAGTTAGCAAAGACAGTGAACATTCAATGAAAATACGAGATAAATTCAAAATAAAATAAACATCTAATTTTAAGTGTCGATTTGTTCTCCCTAAACACCCCCAGTCATCAGCAGAGACAGGTAAGTCTGACAAGTGATTTGATAGACAAGTGATTTGCCCTGCGTAGGTATAGGTCTTTCTTTACTGACTAATAACAGCATTTGGGGAAACTATTGCACTCAATTAACTTAGATTGTAGTAATTTTGTAACCATCATTTCATGAATCAGCACAAAAGAAAATTTTAGATTTTTTCCTTTGTGCAAATTTTTCTGTTATAGTCTTTCCACAGTGAAAGTAATTTTGTTTTAATGCTTGAATAACCAAAACCCCCAACAAAACCAAAATCAAACAAAACCAACTGACCAAAACCACAAAAAACCAACTCCCCACACACACCCAAAAAAATCCCGAATAAACAAACAAACAAACCAACTAACCCCACAAAAAATGAGCTGTGGGTCTATTTGGAACCCTGAAGTTATGCACCTGTCTCCAAAAACAGAATCAAGACAGACGTAGCTCCTTCAGAAATCTTTCAGACTTTCATTCTTCCCTATCTCACTTTCGCCCCCCTCCACCAACCAATCACAGTGTTGCTGCCTGTAATTATAGGTGAAACCAAATTATGTTTGATTTTGTCCTCACTTATGTTGTCACTGACTCTCTTTGGAAACCCACTTTCAAAATAGATTCAGATGTAAGTTGGCAGGCCCTGGGAACTTCATATATTTCTCAGATTCTCCAGGAGAAGAAAATATTCCCACTTTCTCAGTATGAGACTGAAAAGGTAAAATTATCTCCTCTACTTAAGGTCTTTGATGACTACCATACACTATACATTGACTAGAACTGCCATTCAACCAAAGAATGTGAATCCTAGTAAATGGACATCTTCATTGATATGGCCATTTTTCAGTGCAACAGGCAGCAATGCTATATTAAATAGCACAGAGTATTGGTATTATCCTTATATCCAGATATTCCACTGATAAGCATCTATTTTCAGAGACTAGCCTGTCAAACTAAAGAATTAACCCAGAGAGCCACTGATGTTTTTTCCTCTTTTAATCCAGTATATTTGAAGGGATTACTGGATTGAGTGGTACAAATTTATTAATTTGAAGGCAATGTCACACAGGATAAGAAAAAGTATAAATCACAAAGACCAAATTGATTAATGCTGCTAAACTATCCTGACCAAAAAAGGCTTACCCAAATGTAGTGTCTGTTAAATGCTTTCCAGCTTAATTAGTTCTTCCCACCCCTCCCAAGCAAATATCCAAATTTCTCAATTAAGAAAGTATCATGAAGACTTTCCATTAACATATTTCAAGCTGGACACAAAAGAATTATTGTAGCCATGTTTAACTCAGCACCATGAATTTTAGAAATCAGATAGCTCACAAGTTGAACTTCCTGTTCCAGAGCGGGAATCAGAGTTTTGATCTGAAAACTTGGATCCCAAATTTAAGTTGTTGCCTTTCACTTCATTGTTATCCTCATGCTGCGACATTAGGCAGAACTGAGCTTCTTCTGGCTGGGGGGAGGTGCTCTCATCTTTAAGTGGTGTACTTGTTCTTCTGAAATCCACGAGTGCTTGAAATTCTGAGTTCTGTTCAGAAGCCTCCAAGAATGTGCTTTCCTTCATCCCTTTTGCATTTATCTCGAATGGTTCGACTACAACTGTACTAGTCTTGCCTTCCATGCGATGAAGATCAACTGGAACCAAGTTTCTCTCTCCTATTTTATTAAGACCAGAAGCTTCAATTTCACTTACTGCAAGATCATTTGTCAAGGCTTTGACATATTTTTCTGTAGCCCCCTCTTTGAGAACTATCTTAATTTGTGTATCACAGCTAATTAGAGTGTCACATGGCTGTGAACTTGTCATGAATAGAGTCTCTTTTTCTGAGGGAAATGTATGATCCTCAAATTCTTCTTGCTGATATAAATCTTTGGAGATTGGACATGAAACTGCAGATGCTTCTTGAAGAGGTTTTTCTAAAGAGCAACTCAATTCACCAAATTTTGTGATATTTGAAACAGAAGTTTTTTCTATTGTTTCTTCTATTTCTTGAGGGTCATCTCTGTCTTGTTGATATGGAACATGTATACTTACACTAGTCTGTATTTTAGCATGCATTTTCTGATCCATATTTTCCCACACAGAAGCTGGTGTTTCAGAGACCTCTTTGGGTGGATTCTGAAAATTAACATCAGACCCTCTATATTCAGTGTTGGACAGTGCAGATCTTTCTGTGGTATCACCAGCTCCCTGCACCAGCTCTCCATCATGCCCATAGTCTGTGCTCATAGCTTTCACCTCAGCAGTCCCCTGTACTGTGCTGTCAGCACATTTGGATTTAGAAGGGGGTGTTTCAGAGGCCTCCTTCAGCAGCCTCTCTAAAGCAGAACTGAAGCCACTGGCTTTGGATGGGGCAACAGACCTTTCTATGGTCTCACTGATTTCTTGAGATACCTCTCCGCCATGCTCATAAGTCATGCCTTTATCTTGCACTTCAGCAGTTCTCTGTGCTGTGCTATCAGCATGCTTGGGTTTAGAAGGGGGTGTTTCAGAGGCCTCCTTCAGCAGCCTCTCTAAAGCAGAACTCAAGCCACTGGCCCTGGATGGGGCAACAGACCTTTCTACAGTCTCACTGATTTCCTGCAGCACTTCTCCACCATGTTCATACATTGTCCTTTGAACTTGCTCCTCAGCAGTCCCCCCTGGTGCGCTGTCAGCACATTTGGGTTTAGGAGGTGGTGCTTCAGAAGCCTCCTTCATCAACTTCTCTAGAGCAGAACTCAAGCCATTAACCTTGGATCCAGCTACAGACTTCTCTATGGGCTCATGAACCTCTTCAGGCTGACCAGTAGCTTCTTGGTGTGCTGACTGTACACTGCAGTTACTTTGCGATAGACTATTTGAATCGTTGTATGTTTTTATTTCCACCCTTCTGCATTCAGAAGGTTGAGATACAAGGGCTTCTTTGAGAAGGTTCTCCAAACCAGCTTGAGGCCTCTGAGAGCCCTCAAGAGTATCATCTTTGTCTGCTGCCTGATAGTGTAGATACAGAGGTTCAAATTCCCTAAACAGTTTTCTGAGATTTTTTCTGTTCTCATGCTTATCTGTTGATGACACATTCCCTTGTCCTGTACTTTTGCCTATTTCTTCTCCTTGATCAACAGAAGAAATATCATGACTGTTGTCCCCTATTCTCTCAAAAACCTTGCACTGATTTGACTGAAAATGTGCCCCTTTTAAAAAGTTTTCTTTGAGGTTTAAGCTACATGACATCTCAGAGGCTTCCTTTTCTAGCTTCTCTAGACATGATTTAAATACATCAAGCTCACCTTTAGGTAGAACAACTTTATCCACAGTCTCTGCAACTTCCTCTTTATCCAAAGGAGTAGTCTTGTTTTCCCCTTTTTCTATAGGTAAATATAGTTTATCACCTACTACTGTGTCCTTTAAAACATCTTTAGCACCAGGTGTCTGGAGCTGCAAGGATACATGATGATCTTTTGATGAAACAATGTTTTTTTCTGTACAATCTCTAACTTCTTGCTCTGGAAGACCCATCTTTTCCTGGGATTTTGAGATAATTGGTTGTCTGTCCAGCTGGAGAGAGTCTGTATTCCTTGTGTGTGTCACATTCAGACCTTTTAGAATAGGAGATCCTAGAGACTTTTTGCATACCACAGAATCTAGTTTCTGTGGTTTTTCTCTCTCAGATGTTTGGGTTTGTTGTAGAATTAACCCTTGCTTGCTCACATTATCTCTGCCTTTTTCATCTTCCCTTGATTTTCTTTCATAGGTTATTGATCTAGTATTATTTGGCAAAGAATCATCTTCCCTGTCAATGCTACTCTGGAATTTAACTCCAGTATCCCAGAAGTTTCTCAGACTCTGGAAGTGTGAAGGATCTAAAATTTGATTCTTTGACTTTTCATTCATCTTGTCTTTTAAAGACAAAACCTGGAAGCTGGGCTTCTGTTGGGAAGAAGCAGCAACTTTCCCTTTAAGAGTTTCCTTCTCATCTTCATCTTTGATTTTTGAGGAAGCTGAAGTAACACCAGCTCTGGGATGCAAGTTACTGGCTTTTGGGAGTTCAGCAGATTGAAGCGTCCCTTCTGGCTTTCCAAATGCATGGCCTGGTCCTGATTCAAAAGAATGGTAACTTTTGTTTCTTGAAGCCTGGCTTGCACAACTTAGTTCAGGACTTCTTGATGTATTCTTGCTCTGATCATGCAAGGCCTTAGGTAGATACACTGCAGATTGTTTCAGCTGGTCACTTTCTCTGAGACCTGTAAAAGCACGGCCACCTGACACATCAGCATTGATACTAACTTCCTTCTCTCCATGACTGGGGATACCTTTATCCCTTTCCCAGAATGCTCTGATCTCCCTTATTCTTCTTTTTTCTTGTATTGCCTTCTCTGACTCACATTTCTGAGCTGGTAGCTTGTGCCCTTGATGGTCCAGGAGATGTGATTTTTTATTTTGTTGTTTGATTTCTTGATCATGTTCTTTTTCTTCAACTCTTGTACAATCAAATTCAGTCAGCAATTTATCATTTTGCTTCTCATTTGCTTCCCCTGTCTTAGGCTTCACCCTCTCCTTTATCAGCTGTATGTTTTCTGAAGTAAAAGATGTAGATGAAATTCTGCTCTGTTGTTTAGGCTTTCTGAATGGTTTCTCTTCTGTATCTTCTGTTTTTCCATGCATGCCAGGCCCACTGTGCTCTGCATGAAGAACTGCTGTTCTGATTGACACATCCACTTCCTCTCTAGGCTCCCTGAATTGGGACTTCGTTGATACAATTTGCTCATCTTCAGTACTAGAACTTCTTTTAAACCAGTCTAAAACTTTTGACATAGATTCATCATCCACTTTCATGAGTTCATCAGCATGCTTGCCAGGCTTGAAAATGGTTTTAGCATCTCTCTCCTCAACAAGATCAGGCTTACCTTGTTGAACACTTGTAGAATTGGTATTGGATGCCTCATGTGCTTCTGTTTCAGCAGAAAGTTGATGTCCATCTACAATGTAAACAAACTTATCAGAGTTATGAATTAGATACATGACTAAAAATCTCTGGTCTACCTAGAAAGTTCTCAATTTTTTTTAACTGTTAGTGGAAAAAAGAGTTCTCTGTCCCTGTGATTTTGGAAAGAACTATACCATGGGCAATGGCGTGAAGAAAATTCCTACTCTGAGACATCCTACTGGAGTCATTGCTATGGAGGGTACAAGCCAAGAAGATGAGTTAAACCCATTCTTAAAGGAAATGCTTTCATTGAAGGAAGGCTGCATGTGACATGCACACAGAGGATGACAATCCAGCATATTTTTGTTTAGTCCCATAGGCAAATCCCTAAGTCATATCTGAATTACTCCCAAGGACAACTGACAGCACTACACTAAAATACCGTCCACAACAGAGGTGCCTATACTGGCTCTGATACAATGATCAGTAGGAGATCATAAATGTATATTAAAAAATATTGATTATTTAATTCTGCAGTAGCACATTCCCGCAGTAGCACGTTCCAACTACTGTTTCCTAGTTGTTAATCGTTAGCTACAAGTGATCCACATTAATGAATATGTGTTATATCCTATCTCAATCCATTTTTCAATTCTACTAGACTCTTACCAGCAAAGTTTTTGTGTGACTCTGATTCATGGCTCAAGATCTGGTTGGATTTTTTTTCATGTGTTTTATCAACACTCCACTCATTACTGCTGTTTGACAGGATATTGCTGGAGGTCTTCTGTGGAGTTTCAAGTTTCTTGGGAGTAACTATATCTGTCTGGAAGCTTTCATTAACTGGGAAGTCTGATCTGTTACTGTCACAAGGGCTGGATGCAGATGTGTCTTCTTGTAAGCCATCTATTGTTTTAATTTTTAAAGTTGATGAATAGGTTCCCAAAGGCTTTGCAGCAGGAATTTGCTTATCCCCAAGTGAATCTGATTGAATAGCATAATTTTCACTATTCTTTTTTTTGTCATATTTTAAGGTTTCATGCTCTCCTTCTTCTTTACCATGGTGTAGCTGTGGGCTTTGCAGAGGTTTTCCTTTACCTGAGATAGATGAAAACCTCACTTGTTTCAGTTTTTCCAGTGAATTTTGTGCAGAGTTTTCTGCTTCTTCCGTAAGAGAATTCTTCTCACCTTCCCCTTCAAAAATAGTTGCAGTAGCAAAACCATTCTTTTTCTGAACATCTAAGGTCTGACTGACCCGAACTTCTGAGTCAGTGGAACTTGAGCTTGAGCTGCGCTTGAGAATGCCCCTGGGTGTGGTACCAATGCCATTTACCCCCTCACTCTGCTTGGTTGGTTTGGGAACAAGGTCTTCTCTTTGAGATACAGAATCTGTTGCTTTGTGAATTAGTTTCCTAGCTTTTGGGACAGGACGCTTAACTAGCTCCTTCTGTGGTTCACCAGTAAGTTCTACAAAAGGCCTCTCAGGTTTCTCTGTTTCATCTTTTTGTAAGTTTGATTTAGGTGGGCTGTCTTCTGAGAGTGACCAAATTTCTGTAAGACATAGAAGAGCTCATGAGTCTATGTGACATTTGTAAGTATGAACAGAAAAATATGACAGTGCAGATCTGAAATGCAGTGATTATACTAGTTTATTAAAAAAAACTGCAGCAAAAACACAGTCAGTAATTTTATATAGGTGTTGATTTAATTTTTATGTAATGGAAACTTTTAGCAAACTCAAAGTTTGCAGTTATTTCTTATTTACAAACATGAGCTATTTCATGATGCCAAATAGAGCACACCAAGTTTTTTGTCGTCATTATTCCTGCAAGGGACAAAGTTTGCAGGGAAGGGCAGCTTTTGAATACATATACACCTCTTCAGTGTCAGAATGTAAACAGCAACCTACAAAAATGGAAACTGGCTATTTCCAGTCATGTGGAACAAGACAAATACAGAAATAATCTCCTGGCAGGGAGATGAAGGGTTTTGTATTCCTACTATGCAAATCTTTCCTTTTCCTGTTAGCATGCTTCGCAGCAAAGACAGGAGACTAATAGCCACATATGACTCTAAATTACAACTTCAAATGCCTGTATTGTGATATATAAACACTCATCAACTTGCTTCTAGAAAATACTGCTGGAAAGGGAGGATAATAAACAGACTAAGGAAACAAAGGAGAAAACTATGGACCAAAGAGAGCTAGGCTGCTTCTGTCAAGCTAATTAGCAGCAATGATTGAAAGGTCATAAAGACAGCTCTGCCACATTCAAGGAAATTTCACTGTCCTCTTGTCAATTCAGGACCAGCAGCCCTCCCAGATGGAGTGCTTAGTACTGACTAAAACTATGAGTAAAAGAAAGGAAGCAAAATCCATTTACTCATGTCTACTGCCATTTCCTGAGTATATTCACATGCTTTCGATGAGGTTTGAAATAAGCTAGTTGAGAACTCTCTATACTAACAGACAAAAAAGGTTTTGATCTCTTACAGAAAGAAGCAATGGAAGTAAAAATAATTTCCATATAAACCAACAAGAAATTCACAGTCATCTGCAAAACAAGTTCATTTACCCTTCTTTGATAGCTGAGGTACGATGACTGGTGTGTCTTCTGATTCCACACTGTTCATGTTATCATCTGATACAGTGGAATTAAAGGGATTTCTCCTTTGCTAAAAAAGGAACAAACATTACTATTGCAGTCAAATTCTTACATCACAAAATAGACAAGTGCAGTGATTTTCTCTTCCCCACTAACCCATCAGTAAGGAGTCTGAAGGCATACCACTTAAATTGGATACATGACAAAAAATCCTAAACAATATGAACAGGAAATGATCAGAAGTGCCAGCGACAACTGCATCTTGTTCTTCTAAATTCACCAACAACAGAGATAAGCCACCACTTAAAGACATTTGAAAATTCCAAGTTTTTGCCAGATAAATAATTTTATCTCCACTTCTGTGATATTAAACAGAGCAGGCCAATCGCTTTCAGTAGTTGAACAGATTGGAAATAATGTTAAGAAAAAACAGCCATCAATTATAGGTGTAGCAGCACTTTAGTGCTGAACCTTTAGTGATTTTCATTACCTCTCTCTAAAACAAACAAAAAAAAAAAACCACTAATTTTTTTTGCAAACTATTATTTTTCCTCCTGAAAGCTTTACTAATGCTTCCCACTGAAGCAAATAACTTCTACCATATTCAGTACCAGTCATACCCTTACTGATGAGACTGCTGCCTTCACAGGTCTTTCCTCTGGTTTGTTTAACACAGGGGTTACTTCTTTAGAACTGTAAAGGAAAGTTAAATAACAACTTCAGCAAACAGGACATTAAGCCTTTTTGAAAAAGCAAAACAAAGATTCACTTATACATACTCAAATATAAATATAAACATGGCACTGGAGTTTTTCTATTTAGCCTCTTTTCATTCCTATAGGAAAAGGGATACTCTTGCTGCTTTATTTCCTTGCAAAAATGTATTTACTTGTTAAAGAATTCAATACAAGTTCTACTTGGTGTGACAGAAACCATAGTTTTGATACATTTAAAATATCGGAATAAAATTTATAAAAATAAACATAAATATAAATCAATATTTTATCTTTACAGTAAATACTGTATAAATACAGTAAATATCACTACTCTCCAATATCAGTGTTGCCATCTTCATCCTTGTCCTACATTTGTACTTCTAGGACTGAAACCAAACTGGAGGAAAGTGTCAAAATCTGACTGAAAAATAGAGTTTTACAAAATGTCGAAGTCAGAAAAAACAGAGGAACCCCATCACCACTACAGTAAAGATGTGACATCTCACAGATAGCAACACATCCCCTCAGAGGTACAGTTTATAAGGTATTCTTTCAATTGAGATGTATAAATTTTTTTGATTGTTTGCATAAGTGAAGTAAGTTATTGCTTGTGATAATAAGTATAGCCCAGATATGGAGAAATTAAAACAGCTAGAAGAGACAGCTCCTATATTATCTCTAGAAATATCTAATCTACTTACAAAACAATGCAAGGTTTTTTTCCCAATCAATCAGATTTCTAATATTTTAGTTTACCTAAACATCTCAGATATGAAAAAGTATTTGAAGATGGAAGTTAGACATGGATTTCAATATGGTCTTCACATGACAACAATATTGAGTATCCTAAGTTTATATGGAAAACACTGACATTAATCAAGATATACACTTATGATTTCGGAGTGGGGGAACAGTATGAAGCAGAAAATATTTATATTTCCTGATAGGAAATATATATCAGGCTAGGAAGGACAGCAATTCCTATGTTTTTTTCAATACAGATGTACAAAGAGATTTCAAAACTAAGGATTTTTTAGTCAATGATCTTTGTTATGCGTGAAAAGGCTTAAGGGTGGTAAGTAGAAGAGCCACAAGGTGTCTTGGGACAGAAACAGCATCCACCTCTCATCAAGTTCCAGATTCATCTCCTTGCATTAACAAATATCTCTCCAGTCTGGTAATTGGTACCAGTCTGCCCTCCTGAGGGGAGGACAACTTTCCCATCTTCTGCACAGTTCAGCTCAAACTCTAGGGGAGAACAAAACCCCAAAACACTCTGATAAACTACCCTTGGAAGTCTATTTGTCTCTGGACTGCTAAGTGTGTCTGCTTGGTGACATCATTTACGTTTTGCAGAAGGAAAATACAAAATTATGGAGAGGATGAAATGACCACAGTGAGCAATGTGAACATAAGGCTAACAAAAAAATACCAGGTGCAATCTGAACTATAAACTTCTATATCCCTTCCTTGCTCTTTTGATTCAACACTGCTTTTAAGAAACATACCACCATGCATAGCGAGAGAGGGTTAAGGAATAAGCTGATCTTGTAATGGAATCTATCTCAAGGGTGAAAAATTAACTGTTCTTACATTTTTGTAGGACAGTAACTGTTGCAGCCTCTTACATGCACACACCAGATTACTAACAGATTGCTATTGTTCTTTCTACCATTTGCTGATACCAAGTAAGAAAAAGATTCTGGTTCTCAAAGAGCTAAATGTTGCAACTTCTATTTTCTTTTCCAAAATATCCTTTCACATTATTGTTTTTAACCTTAGTTCTAATATATATATTTTAAGTATGAAAATAGACACACGTATTAAAGAAATTACAGAAAATGAAGTTTGTGTTCTTGCATTTATAAAGCATTTGTGGTTTTGTTTTTGAGAGCACCACACTCATATGCTCCTGCATTTTGTGTCTTCTCTGCAACATCTACTATTGAACAGGACAATCATAATTTTTGCTTTTCAGGTTTAGGTCCCAAATATTTCAACCTCTCGCTCATTTTAAGCAAGAAAAATACTGTTAAGCACCCTGGGCTGCAAGAAACTGTTAAGAAATTCTTCAGTGAAGTTTTTACAGGTGGAGAGGTACCTTTATGTGTGTATTCAGTGAAACATAATCTCATAATCTTTAATGCAATGTTTCTTTGGACTTAGCATAGAATAATTAAAGATTAACAACTTGTCATTATGTACTGAAAACCCTGGTCTAAATAAAGCAAAGCAGAGAAAAAACAACAGCCAGGATCCTATAACTATGTTTTACAACAATAGGTCTGAAAATGAATTTACCCACAACCTACATAGATAAGAAAACTGAACAAACTGTTCCCAGATATGCTGCATTCACAAGGCTAATCTAAAAGTGTGTAAGTCCAAACTGATAGATTAAAAAAGGCTTTAAAAATTCTACCCTTCAACTTGGAAAAATGATGTGTCAAGAACCACAAGGGAGGTCCATGGCCCGTACAGACTGAAGCAACAAGGCAAATGCAGGAGCAAAGCTAGAGAAAAGGGTTACAGATTTGCAGGCATTGTCAATATGTGGATTCATACACGACCTGTGAATCTTAATTTGAAAGACAACCCTCCTTTTTTAAGATTCAGCATATAGACAGATGGCATCACTAGGCAGATGTAATATTGACAGTGTGACTCACCTTTGAAAACTCATTCTGTTCAAGGTTACACCTTTAAAGACATTTCACACACCTGGCCTGTAAAGGCTCTGGTATGCAAGAAAATTATCACAATGATATAAAACTCAAAAAAGAAATAATTAATAGCTTTATTACGGAATTTTGATATTTGGGGTGTGGGAATAAATGTCACTGCTAATTTTAAGAATATTGTTGCTCTACCTAATATAGCAGCACCCTGATTCAACAGTAGTTGAACTGGCCCCAGAGTTGGTTTTATCCTTATCAGTTTACAAACAGATCTAGCAGAACTAAACTTCCTTTACACTCAGTAAGAATTGTTTTGCTTTAAGAACAGGATCCAGAACAAAAGTACTCTGAGTAACTTGTTATCATATAGCTTCAGGACCCAATCCTCAGGTGAGCAGCTGTGTAAGTTTATGCAAAGCCTGCAAGTCAGTGCTGGCCTGAGCCACACTCTTAGATAAAGGGGGGGAAAAACAAACAGAAAAACCCCATAAACCCCACAACACCAACAAACTTATTCTTAAAGCAGCACTTAAAAATGCTTTAAAGGTTCAAGTGCTTGAACCACAGGTAGCATTTGGACACTGTAAGCCGTGAGCTGCCTTTAATGCAATCCCAAATTCTGCAATAATTCCGTTTCATCCTCTTAGCTGTGTTAAGACTATTCCATTGTGAGAGGAAGAGCCCATTAATTCCTTGTGGCTCCACTATCCTAGCAGCCAAATTAAATGTTTGTAGACTTTCCCTTCCCACCCCAGCCACTGGGGTTATTTCTTTTGCATCATTGTGTTTCCTTCTGCCCTTAGAGACAGGCCACAGTTATGCCAGGCCAGTCTCCTTCAAATTCCAGTATCCAGAGAACAGAAAGGAAGACTATTTTAAAAGCATATGGTGCCTCCTGCAATTTCTCACATACAATATTGTGTAGACTAACCTCAGTTATGGTGAATGAAGCCCTCACTAAAATCATAAGCAAAGAATTTCACAGTCCTGCCACATTTGCTTGCCATAGGTTTTGACATTTTAGAAACAAATAACCTGAGGCATCCAATCAAGTTATTTATGCAAAGTCAGTGTAAGTAAGCATCCAGCCCTCATGTGACAGATCACTTCCATGACAAGGTCCATTTCCAATTGCCTCATAAATCACTAGACTCTGTGGGGTTGCTTTAGAGAGAAGATCTTGAGCTATTGAGGAAAGTACAAGTACACATGAACAAGGCATGGAGGCTGATCAACTTCTGGTACAATTTGGAGCAAAAGGCAGGGGAGAGTCCTGGAAAATAATTATCAAGCTTTGCATGGCTGTGATCTGAAATAAGTCATCAAATACTTCAAGCTGAAGACCACTATCAAGTTGGTCCCATTAAAAAAAAAAAAAAAAAGTCTACATATTCTTAAACCTTGCTATGTTATGTATTTTTGAAGAGGCTGCCCTGGCATATTATGAAATCTATTATAACTTATCAATCACATACAGATTCTGGAGAGTTCTAACTATAAGAATAGGATTATAAGACTATACTTCTTTAAAAATATCATCATCTGTTCCTGATGAGCAAGATGATATGTAAAATATTCTAAAAGATATATAAAACAGCAACATGCCTTCTGCTGTTCTCAAAGAAATAACTTCATAGCAATCTCCTGAATGTAAAAGCCACCTGTAAAAAAACTACATTTAGTAACAACTAACTCTGTCAGCACATCAGTTAACTTCAGTTGGGAAAGAAAACAGAGCTCTGTTTTCTGATAAGCAACCTTTATCATCCTTTTTGGACAACTTCATTTTTGGCAAGTCTATAACAAAGTTGATTTGACCTCTTACAGCACAATTTCAGATGTGGTCAAAACAAACACATCTGAGTTCACTGATAGTGATAAAATATAAGAAAGACACAAGCCAGAGTTGTTAAGACTCACACCAACCTTTGCTGCCATTCACCATGAATGTGTGTGCCCAGACTGCAGACCATGAAAATGAAAGGTTCAATTGTTACTAGGTATTGTATAAATGCATAGTAGGAGAAGCCTTACTGCAAAAAAAAACCAGGTAATGTACAGAGAAGGACATAGAAGACAGACAAGAAAGGGACAGGTTTCAGAGCTGATCAATGGCACAACCAGAAGTGAAGCAGTTCCCCTAAGAAGTAACTCTGGCTCTTACCTCATTCTGTTTACTATAAGCACAAACAGTGGCTATCTGGGTTACACCCTGGTTCTTGTTTCCTCAGTGTGTTGAGAAATCTGGCCACTTTTACCTGCTCTGACTCCAACTGTTTCAGCACTTTCCTTCTCAAATGTAGGCTTTTTGGAAGTTTTTAACACAGCCGATGAATTACATGTAGGTATTTTAAAGAGAAGACATATCTGTTTCAGAAATCAACTCAGCATATTTCAAAACAAAATAAAGCTGTTTGGGATGTTTATGGGCTTAAGATAAAGTGATTTAATATTAAATCCTTTTTAGTTCAGAAACTATTTATCATTCAGCCAACTGTACAACTGTAGTAATTCAGGCATACCAAAGATGACTGTCTCATTTTACTCTGAAAGGAAGCTTCTCCATTCCAGAAAGATATTTACTTTTCTTGGTAGAATCTGACTAATTTTCTGCAGCTATCTAAAGATTCTAGTTCTTTCCACCTGAAATATATTTGGTCTTCTAAAAAAGTCTCAGAGGTCTTAAACTGCGTGCCAAATAATTTGGAAAATTTTAAATGGCAATTTCTTAGTTTCCAATTCTTCAAGTGCTCAAAACATGTGGATGTGGCACTTGGGAATGTGGTTTAGTGGTGGTCTTGGCAGTGCTGGGTTAATGGATGGACTTGATAACTCTATAGGTTTTTCTAACCTCAATAATCCTGTAATGCAAGTTTAAAATTCAGGCTGAATTGACAGAATGGTTTCAGTAAGCAACTGAATGAAGACATGCAGAAGTTGTGGTCCCCATATTACTGACTGCAGGGGACTGATCATGGCCAGCCATTCCAACTAGAAAATCCAGGTCTCACTTCAAGGAACGAAAATAAATTGTGACACAAGAATATGTGTGCAACCATTCTATGCTTGATTGTCAACTTTATCTGAGAAAGGCAAGCTGAAGATTGTTAATTGTTCTATATTCAAATGCAGAACAGTACATGACTATGTGTCTGTGACATGCACAGTTTTCTTGTACAATTCTAAGGGAACATTTGGTGACCTTTGAAATAAGAGATAAGTACAATATTTTGTTTTGGGTGGAACTTAGAGCTCCCAAGTTTCACTAGTCCATATATATATATATATGTGTATATATATATATATATATATATATATATATATATATATATATATATATATATATATATATATATATATATATACACACACATTCTAAGCATGATAAACAGACAGCTTACCTGCAGCTAGTTTTCTGTTGTTCTTCTTCTTGATGTTCCTCAATGCCATGTAAATCTGGTGGCTGGAGGACTTCTTTATTAACATTGTTCACCCAGCTGATCTTTGCTTTGCTCGTTTTGTTCTGAGCCACTTCAGCTAAAACATGATGCAAGAATATTGTTGTTTCCCACATGCTCATACAGGTTTTCTTAAGAAAGATGTACAAGTATTTGCATTTAGGCCTACAGCTATTTCTAAAGCCCACTATACTTGAATTGTTTTCAGAAGTAGATCTGGTGCCTTCTAAAGAACACCTTTTTAATGCTACTAAAAATGTCAAATACTGTTCTGAATACTTCATTTTACTACACCAGCTATATCTGGTTTAAACCTTAAACCTTTAAACCAGATATATCTGGTTTAAACCTTAAAACCTTAAACCTTTAAACTTCCATCTCCTCCTAAATGGAGGAGTTTTCTACAAGAACCCTGGTATATACTAATCCTGCAGTTCTTGCAGTTAGACAAATACTGAAAGTTCATACTCAGTGTCCTGAGGAAGGAAAAAATGATTAAACCAGAGGAAACTGAAAATATGTTGAAATCAATTCAATTTTTCCCTTCTTAAACAGTAAACCGGAAGTTGGTCATAACTCGCTTGGGCCAATCCTTTATGAACAGAATTGCCACAAGACGTTAAAAAGGTAATAGGAAAAACCCAAACAAACAAAAAGCCTCACCTCACTCAGCAATGCAAATACATTTGCATTTCTTTTTAGGGTGGGACAAAATCCTACTCCGATAATGCCTTTCAGAGCAAAAGCATTTCATTATTTCCTCTAATGCTTTTTCCACTTCACCAACAGTTTAGAAGTGAAGAATTTCTTAGTGTGCAAAAATAAGCAAGATTTTTATTCACATTTTTGCTATCTATAACTGCAAGGAAAAATATCTTGCCATCTCATGAGTCATTGAAACCAAGCAATTGTACACAGTTCTGAGTGTGCCAACATGTCACTTTGTTTAAGTAACAAGATTGGGATTAATTAACTTTCCTTTAAGATGGCATAGCTTTTAGTACCTTCCTTTAAGATACAAGTTACTGTGAAATTTAGCTAGAATTTTACAGCTGATTTTCATAACCTTAAAGTACAAAACCAGCCAAAATGACAAACACACCACGCTAAACATCTAGGGGTTTTTTTTCTGCATTCTTTTCTTTTTCAGGCCTTTTCTTTTTAACTTAAAAACTCAAAGCAGTAACCTCAAACTGACTAAACTGACATTATTCAAAATCATCTCTGAAAATATAGAAATTAAGAAGGTGTAATACTACAGGGTTAGACAGAGGAAAACAAGGCTAACTTGTAGTTACAAAACCCATAAAAAGCAACAACCTGTAGTCCATTCACAGCATGGAACTACACTTGCTTCACTAGCACATAGCAAAATCCCTTGACAGAACTAAAAAAACTAAATAGCACAAATATCAGTACAATTTGGTAAGAATAATGTAAGTCTTGCCCTTCTAAATCAAGAGGACTTAGCAGAACTTGAGGAGGTTAAAAGGGGATGTAGGTCAGTTTTGCTAAGAAAAAAAATCACTTTCTAAACAAAGAATGATAAAATAGACCAGGACACTTTAGATTTAAAGTCAGATGTTGAGAGATTTATAATGGGGGTCTAAAAAATCCTGGATATCGTATAATATGTTTTTGCAAATACAGATTGACTGCTCACTCCCTCCTTCCAAGGGGTAAAATTATTGGTGACCAGGACACCCACCATGGCATGGGGATTATGGGTGCACTTAAAGTTCTCCAGGACACAGGATGCCAGTCACAGCTGCCAGAGCTTTCAGCACATGTATTTCAGTTAGTTATAACCACTATCTCTAGCTTGTGATGCCTGCCATTAAGCCTCAAAGGTCTCAAACCAAGCACCAAAATCTTGGAAATTCATGTTAAAGAGCAATTTCCTCAATCTTGGATTCTTTGCATGTTCCTAAATAACTCATAGGGCCTCAGAAATGGAAATGAGAATGAGTCTAGGAGTGCAGAGAGCTTTTAATCCTACACATAAACACAAGCCAGTCCCTTCTGTTAGCAGTCACTGCTCTTGAATATACAGCATTGTGGGAGAGGAAAGCTTCCACTGTAAATTACATGGGAAGTCTCTTTTTTGCATCACTTTCCATTGTAGAGAGACCAGTATTCTTGTACTTCACAGACAACACTGTCTGAGGTTAGCAAAGTAAGAGGCAACCTTTCCAAAACAAATTTCCAAGTGCTCACCGATGGTGGCAGGTTTCCTGCGCATGGAGGCTCTGATAATATCTGCTCCATGGATCTTATCCCTGTGCCTCCTCGACTTGGCCTCATAAAACCACTGCCCGCTCATATTCTTCAGCTGAACACGGTCTTTGACTTTTTCTGGTAAATGCCTGAGGAAGAGGAAAATGAATAAATGAGATATAAACATACTTCGCATACTTACCTATGTGAACAGGAAAAAAGAGTCAGATTGTTTTGGTTGCTTGGTTTTTGTTTCAGGGAGCAGGGCTGTGTTTTGGTTGTTGATTTTTTTTTTTACACATTCTCCACATCCTATTTCCATCTTCTCACCCATTATGCTCCTTATCTATCTGAAGGATGATAATGAGCTGGAAAGGGAAGAGCCTCAGCCTTATTACTTCAACCTATGCTCTGAGGGTAACTCTTAAAAAAAAAAAAAAAAAACAAAAAAACCAAACAGCTTTGCTATGATAAACACTCAAGCACTGGAAAAGTCCCCACTTACTGCAGATTTTGACTTTCTGCCTTCAAAGGCCAGTTTTCCAAGATTAAAATTGAGATAGGCTAGTAGAACAGCATAAATGTCTCTAGCAAAATTAAGAGCATGGCTATTTTGAGGCCCAGAAGATGCCTCTTCAGCGGTTTTTTTGGCACTTATTGTACCCACAAACAATCCAAATCTGCATTAGAAGCCTGGTGCCATTTTTTCCATAAATTACACAAAAATCCTTATATGAATACACTGAGTTACAAAGAAAAACATCATCACATGCAAGAAACAACAAAATAAGTTTGTGCTATTTGTTTTATTAAACTATATATATATCCATCATGTGAACTACAGTCATTTAAAAAACTGGGAGACAAATTATTAATGATTTGTTTTCAGGCTACAGGGTTTTCCTGCTTTTATGAGGCATGCTTTAACAGAATAAGTGGTTGCTATGGGCAATTTGAGAGGGTGGTTTTTTTTTCCCTTGTTAGGCATGTAACATATTAGGCATATGCTTACACATGGCCTGGAGACTAACCTGCAGATCAGGGAAGTTACCAAACAGATTTAGAGAGCACTTAAACAATAAAAAGTCAAGTCATGCTTCATCTTCCTTCTCCATTTATGTCCTTTCCTTCAGCAAAATAAGCTAACAACATAGCCCAAGGGAGAAATCAAATCAGGTCCATTTACTGAGACTGGAAGGCTAAGCACAGACCACAATGCCATGGAATGGTGCTGTCTTTCACAGGCCTGATGGATAATCATGAATGGTTTGGGTTGGGAGGGACCTTTAAAGATCATCTAGCCTAACCCCAAGGAAGTTCAGAGTATGACATTCCTCATGGGTTTAGGGGACAGATCTTCTGGTACAATCAATTATTTCTGATGACAGCCCTTTAAGTATAGTTTGCAGATTTGATTGTCACACACTGATAGTTATTCACAGCAGAGAAAGGACACTGGGCTAGTCCCAACCCTCAAACTAAGATAGACCATTCTCATCTCTCAAACTTCTCTTTCATCTTTGTATGGCCAGATATGAAAAGCCTTATTTGAATACTTAAAGTTTCATTTTGAAAGAACTGTCAAAAATCGGTCCCTACTACTAGGGGTGCCTCAAATCTACTACATACAGTTTAGGCTGCCAGATGTTGAGGTCCCATTGGCATTTTTAAGTCCAAGATTCAACAGTCCATACTATTACTATGTCATTTAAAATTTCTCCCTCTCTCTGTGCTTCTCCCAGGGCCAAACCAAATACCCTTCCTAAGCAAGTGTTCTAAGTTGAAGCAGGAACACAGCAGTAGCTTCTCTTTGTCCTCCAGCAAATATATTACTCAGTTTATAAATGCAGCCAGCAGGAAGAATGGAAATGTAGAACACACAAATTTTTTACACAGGTGGCTGCTTCTCCCTTTCACCTTCTTTCACACGTGTTATTTGTGTTCTCAGAAGTGATGCCCCTCAGGGCAAGGGACTGGCTTTTCAGCTGTTTGTACAGCCTGCAGGGCACCAAGTGCTCTGGGACAGTGTGACAACATATGCCAAGGGAGGTTCTCTAGCGGGAGGGTGCTGAGTCACAGGACAAGTATTCAGTGTGCTCACCCCAGACACTGCTCACCCCTCTCCCCTTGGTATTCAGCCACTGAAACTGTGGGGTGTGGCTGGAAACCTTTACAAGTCAGCTCAGAGGAGAGGAAGCTCAGCTGGGCTGTGGAAGGGGACAGGATCACAGGACCCCAGACTCAGATCTGTGACCAGTTAACCGGATAGAGACAGAGGCACAGATTTGTCACAGCTCTAGACTCAATAAATTTCACCTGGCCAGTGCAGCTCTCATTTTGTCTGGAAGTGAAAACACCCTGCTCCCACCTCTGCTTGCTGCCTATGAGAGTTATTGTACCTTAACTCCACCAGCTCAACAGGCCTTCAAGACTTTGGGAATTAATTATTTATGCTTGCTAACAAAGGTATAAAAGTGCTCTCAATTTTCACAGCACTTCCTTTACAAATGACATGCCTGATAGGGTTTGTATGGTGAGAACTGACAGATGCTGACAGCAGCTGACTTAAACAGACTTCTAGTATCTCACCTCATAGTAAGCTTGTCTTACTTGCCTTTTCAAGAGACACGTTTAGCCTGTCAGTCCCATTGTTTCTGAGGAACTAAGAGCAACATAAGTATTAAAGCTATTTCCAGGCATTCTCCAGCCACAAATAAAGAAATAGAATTCCATTATCAGAAAGACAATTAGTTCTAGGTTCTTGACAAGAAAAAAGTTTTTAAGCCTCCTGTGGTCACCAATACATCACAGACTTGTAATGCCTGCAACTGTTTTCACAACAAATGAGAACTTTTTAAATGCTCCTTGAATTCTCAAGATTTTCTAGGAGGAGGTCTCAACAGTCACATCAAACTGCTTGCACTATATAGGCTTGATTGACTGCTAGGAATTACACAAGATTGTGGTTTACCTTGAAAGCAACTGTGGAGAATCAGGCTGCAGCCATGGTTTTCCACAGCTACGTCAGCCTCCCAGCAAACCACAACAGGCCTAGAAGCCAACAACTGATTCTACACCAGCTCCACAGTTAACAAAGAGGCTAACCAAGTTGCCTTTAAATTTTTCTCTTGGTGATCAAAGAACTAGTAGACATCCAGATTGAGAATCAGATTGCTGGCTCAGCTGCCAAATTGCAATTAGGAGAAGATGCAGCAAGACCTCTATGCATGGTGCAAGTATGTATTCTGGAGTCCCTCTGTGCTCTGCTAAAATGCCAGTTAGTTTATGCTGCAGTTTTTCAAGGGGAAACAGCCTAAAATTATAGTGAAGCTAGTGCCCATTTCTCCAATAGGAACTTTGCACTCAAAAAAGTAAAGGAACATAGTTAAATGGAAATTTAAAAGAGGATTTTGGACTGAATAAGACTTTGTTACCATTATTTAATAAGATGTTTCCACTATGCTAAGGTGAAACATGTTTTATGGCAAGATGGAAAACTTGTCATCTCCCCTAGGGCAGTAAGTACATGGAGATTGCACTGAACAGGAATACAAACCAACTGTCCATCACTCAGCAGGCAAACAGAAAATCTATGCATGGATTAAATTGGTTTGTTCCTCTTCACCTCTGGAACATCTGATAATGGGCCAGATCATGTAGCACCACTGTAAGGCAGGAAATCTGCTCTGATATAATCAGTCCCTGACAACCTTCTTATCACCAAATCCAGAATGGTTTATCCTGTAGGCTTTGTAGGCTACTGTAATAGGTCATTGCATAAGCAAAGAGGTAACAACTCATCCTTGTTTTTGAAAAAAAAAGAGTATCTAGCAATACATACCTGTATCTCAAATTTTTCATCTACACTTCCTCAGTGTCTCAATTCCCTCCCCTGCACCTGCCTTATTCACAGTCTACATTACAAGTCACCATGGAATTTGCAAGATGTGACTATGACACCTTAATACCTCATTTGATTACCTTATGCCCCAATTGACAGCTTAAACTGAGCTTTCAGGCAGGAGAATCTGTGTGGTGCCAGCATATTCTGGGACTTCTCGTGATGAATGAAGGAGGATTGAGATCAAGGTCTGTGTTTACCTCAAAGATAGATTCACTATTGTCCTACACACCCTAATCCAAACATTTGGAAAAAGCACCTTAGAGTCCAATACCAAAGTAAAGCCTTTAAAAATCATTATATTACCACACCTTATGAACAAATTAACTTCTGAAACCTCCCTTCTGCAAATGGGATAACAAAATACCAAATAAGTGGAGAAGTTGAAAGAGAAATTTGATTAATTTTATCTCAATTCTATTTGCTGCAAACATAACAACAAATCACAAACCAACAAAAAGACAAAGGATTTAGGTTCTGGGTCACATTCTGAACACAGACAAGACAAACTTTTTGTAGTATCACTCATGCAAGAAGAGAAGTAAAACTATATTAGCCCAGGTATTTTAAGAGCCAGACTTGTTGATAAGGTTCTTTTTTCTTCTTTGAGAGTAGGAAACAACTACAAAAAGTTTGCAGGACAAAGCAGTAATTATTTAAACATTCCACCTTGGATGAGCATGCCTCTTTAGTCTGCAAATATCTATAGAAGGTATAGGAAGAAAGTCTGTTCTGACATTTGCTAGAGAGCTACACCCAAAATATTTGTAGTGGGTAGTCCCAAATTGCAAGTAAGCTATCTTTTGCATGGTAGCTGCACATGACATTACAAAACCCTAAAAATCAAGAAAACCCATCAGTTACTGTTAACGTGGTTTAAACAGGAGAGTAATATAATTTGAAACTGTTTTAGGGCTATACTAGAAAGAACAAAGCAGACCTGTGGGGTTATGCAACCTTTCCCCATCCTTGCCATCACAATTCCTCATAAGCAACACCTCTAATTCTTTTCTTTGGTGTCTCTCTAGACAGCAAGACTTCTGACAGTTGGAAGCAGCTGGATACATGAAAAAGCAAGCCAATTCTGTTTGTAGTAATGCATGTTCTTCCATTTTATGCTTCTTCAGAAGTCTGTGTGTGTTGAGTCTACTAGCAATACCCTGATGAATAAATCTCAGGTATCATCTTGCTTTTGGGTCCTTGGAGAACTGACCAGGCCATAGTCAGCTCAAGTCTTGATGGCAAGACAAAGACTTGACATTGTCTCTCAAGTCAGAGGGGAGATAGATCCAAGCCTGGAGCATCAGAATGAATGAACGAGTTACATGCTTAGAAGGAGTGAGAAGTCAACTGATTTTGGAGAGAAGGAAGAGAAAACATGAAGCTCTGCTGCCCACTGAAATATGGTCTCCATCAGAATCTGGAACCAAAACTATGATTCCAATGTTTGTGCTAACAAGTGGCTGTGAAACACGCTGACCGCATCAACCCTGCTGTACATTTCTCTCCTTGCAGATGGCCACTCAGGGGGCATCAGACTGGCACATTTTCCCCCTGTTTAATTTAAAATATATGCATATTCTGCACTAAGATAGAGGCCTTAATGTCTATGTGCCTTCCTGCTATGTCACCTGCACTTAGCACTCAGACTTACTCTCCTATTAGTAGTTACACTGTCAAGTTTGAAGTAAACTACCTTTTACAAGCAATGAATCATGTAATTAGATACCCCCTAGGCAGACACAAAGTAAGCACAAATGCTTTGTTGAAGCATTTCTTAGCATATAGAAGCTTCACTTTATTCCATTCAGGAAATCAGAATCAAGACTCTTGAGTCCTGCTACAGGAGGCAGGAGTCTTCAAGGTCTGCCAGTATTAGCAGCTTCTATTATCTTCCAGTTGTTTTATTTCCATTACAGCCTTACAGTGTTTAGTTTCTCTGCTTATTTTAAAGGATTTGCATTGAGGTTGTCCAATGGCCTCCCCTCCCTCTTCTGATGCAACCCAAGTAAACCTGACAGGGGAAAACTAAACCAAACTCATCAACTCAACCCTCACAATGAAGGCACAGCTGTCCTGTGACAAATACACCCTTGGTATGAGAGCCTGCCTGGACAGCAGCACAGGACAATCTGAACAAGGACTGGAAAGGTTGTTAGGAAATACGTAACTGGCAGGTTCAGCTCACACGGTGTCCCCAGCTCTTCACAGGCTTTAAAAGTAGGCATATAAAGCATAAAACCAGCCCCACCAAATGACACATACAAGCAAATATAAGTGAGCAGAAGAGCCTCTATCATAGCTTGCCTCACACTATCAGCAAGGACATCTTTCCTGCTGTGCAAAAGAAAAGGTTGCATTTAGGATTTCAGGTGAATTACAAATCAAGAATGATCCAATCTGAAGACAAAGGCTTCAGTTTGGCACTTAATAATACAACACAGTGTCAGGTACGAACATGTGATAAGCCTTCCCAAGAAAGGTTTTGAACTGCAGGGGAAACCTTGCTTACAGAGGGAGTTCTCAATATAGAGGTTAAAAATGTTATTAGTGTCCACTTTTTCCCTTCAGTACATTCTTTTACCATACAGAATAAGTCCCATCTCCCCTGCTTCACTAGCACTCCCAAACAATCATCATCCTGTCAAACAATTTATCTGCTACTGGTAGACAAAGTAGTAATCAATACTGGGAAGAAATGGTACCAGCTCTTTTCTCAGTGTAGTCTAATGCTGTATCTTTTACCAAGACAAATAAGCAAGGTCTCTCTTCCTTAAGCCCATTTATCTCACCTGATCAAAATGAAAACAGTCCTGGTTTTCTTACTGGCATTTTACAAGGTGGGCTGGGACCATTCTCCCCACCGTCATTCTCATGTCAGTTGGCTTTGTTAAAAAGGATAAACAATGACACAAACATTCTGCTAGAGAATAAAATTGATCTACTTCCTGAATAGTCACTGTACTTGGAAAATCATGTGGTGCTAAGCAGTGTCCATGATGGGGAATTCATACAGAAGACATGAGCTTATCCTTTTCTGCCACAACAGGTGCACTAAGAACCTCCTTGCCTCTGCTAAGCACACTCTCAAAACAGTTTCATGTAACAAAAAAAAATAATTTATGACAATTTTAAGTACATATTCCGATGTAGTTATTTTCACATTACAGTAGTAAGTCTGGTTTCCCCAATGCCAATATTAACCTTGCCACAATATCTTCAATATATCCCACCTCACAAGAGATAGTCAACAATATAAGAAAAACTGCCTTTAAAAGTAACTGGAGAGGATATCTGTTAGAACTAGACAGGGCCAAAATAACATTTACAATAGGCTTTCAACTGCCACACACTCCCAGCAGAATCAGACCCCTGAAGTTTTCTTTTTTTGCAATACCACACCAATCAATGTATCAAAGGGGTTTGGCACTCAGCAGTCCCCACCCACCACACAAACAACTCCATATCAGAATTTCCCCTATCATTAACCTCCTTCAGTTTACATAAGGAGCCAACAATCCCAAACACCGCCCACAAGAGCACTGCTAGGAGGTTCTGCTGGGAAGGGCTGATCAGCACATAGGGAACCCTGTCTCAACGGCGACCACAACAGCTTTCTGCCTTAGACACACTGGTGCCAGGGGCCAGCTACTCAAACCACAGAAGAGTCACCCAGCCACACTCTACAACTTCACAGACAAATATATTCCTGCTCACGTTACTGTCTCCAGAAAGGGCTCAGAGTTAAGTTAATTCTGAACTATGCATCTGTAAAAGGAGTTAGGGGTTACATTGAAGCTACTGCCAGGACATTCAGTTATGTACGCAGCTCACTCATTTTGTTCAATGCTGGAGCAGGGTATATCAGGAAAGATGACAAAAAAACCCCAAAATAATTAAGTTAGTAATACGCTGAAAAAACAGATTCTAGTCTTGAAAAGCTGTCACCTGATTCTTATTTTATGCCTTTGCCCCATCCACAGCAACACTGCTATTGAGCAAACTGCTGCAGCTCCTAGAGCAAGGAAGCAAAGAGAGACATCTTCTTGCACCAGGAATAAAAAAGCATACAATGTCTTTTGCTTTCCATGCATCACACCCTCTTGTCACCTGAGATTTCTTCATCACCCTTTTGCCAAAGAGATCATCAGTATCCTCTTTCCTTTGAGACAAACCTCAGCAGAGGTGAAGGAGGAAGCAGACGCTGTTCCCAAAGCAGTGCTGCACCTAAAACTAATCATGCTGATCCTGACCAACACATAAGGAGCCAAAAGATGGGGAAACACCTGTTACAACCTTCAACAAACCAAGATTTAAATCAGACTACCTTAAGGAGGCTGCATGGGCCAGCCTACTTAGATTTTTAGTTTTATTAGGTTAGCAATATTAGGAACTGTTAGCAGGGAAGAGACTCTATCAGGTGGTTTGTAAAATTCCACTAGGAAGTGGCTCAAAGAGGATTTTGTCACGTAACCAATTTGACCATGCTCCAAGAACATGGCACAGATTATTAAAACACCCTTCAAACCTCAGAATTCCTTCTGAAGAGGAAAAAACATCACATTGAAAGACTCCCATTATATACACATATAAATAACACATTGTCTAATGTTTGTATGATGACAGTTGATCTCAGGTCCTGGAATCTTCCAGCTGTGCAAGGCTATAGAATCCAAACTAAAGTACTGCACCTCCTTGGCTGGAGATACAATTCAAGCAGTGTTTTAATATATAAGACATGAAAAGCAAGCTCCATGTGCCACAATTAAGCAGAAAAATCCATTTCATATGTAGGCTTCCAGCTTCTCAAGTTATAATATTTAGAAACTAGAAGAGACTTTTTATTGTAGCAGCAAACATGCTGCTGCAAAACATGATTACAGGCTGCTACAACCTGCAGTCTCTTGCATTTTCCACCACACCCTCTTGAACTAGAATTGCAAATGGCAAAAGTAAAGCTACAGGGACAAAAATACTTTCTGAAAGTAAAAATACTTTCAGACCGCTACTGAGAGTGGCTTTTTTGAATTTCTGTTCTAAGAAGGGTTCTTTTCTCTAGATGCTGTTTTCAAACTCATCTACAATTACTTACCCTGAATGCTTTCAGACCTGGCACTGATGTAACATTCCAAGACTAAATACAGTAGTTTTCTACCTTCAGTAAATAAAATGCCTATTCTGTTAAAGAAAAGTCAGTTTACTGCTTTTTGAAGCAGAAGACAAAACTGTGTGGCGAAAATATTTACTTAGGCTGCATTAAGATGGGGGCACAAACTTGGAACAGTGCCTGTAATGATTTTACCTTCACCAAAGCAAATGCTTTGAGAGGAAAAGTCTTTTTAACAAGGAGAAGCTACTGGTCTGCACTTTATTGCTCTTAAAAGAAGCAAGTAGAATAAGTCAAAATGCTGATTGCATGCTGATCAAAGAACCTCAGGGCTGCACAAGCACACTCAGCAAAAGGAATGCTGCTCCTAGGGCAAGAGGCAGGCTGCCTTTTCCTTTGCAGGATATAGGGTATGCCTACAACAAGGACATTTATTTAAGAAAAAAAATCTTTCTCAGTAGCAAAGAAGCATCAGAGATGCATCATGCATCATGGTTGGAATAACTTCAAAATATTTAAATTGGAAATTCATTACTTCATGAGGAACATCACAACGAGAAGGAATCTCAGAGAAGATTACCAAATCAGTGAGAGAAAATCCTGCCTTCACTGAGGCCTATAAAAATTTCTTTCTGTTATAGCACTTGGGAGTTCTCAGCACCTCAGGCTCCATTTTTCATTATTTGTCCACATATTATTTTCTGTACCTTGCAATGGATAATTTCCTTTCCAAAAAAATTAAACAATGCCTACCAAAATCCTCACTCTTGAGCAAGCAAATACCAGCAACTGTTTGGGGATATAGATGTCTATGAAGCAACTATCTGACTGCTACTTATACCTGTGTAGATAGACAGCTTTCTCAGAGCCATCTGGGAAACACTACTTTCCATGCAGGCATTTCTAGTCATAGCAGTTACCCTAACAGTAGCTCCAGTAAAACCTCCCAGCACATGAAACACTCCAGAATAACAACACACTGCTCCATCTGTAGCACCACAAAGAAATTAAAGAGCAATTTTCTGCTTTATCCATGGATTGCAAGGACTTTTCATGGCAGTGGGGCATAGTGTTGGTACTTCTTCTGAACTCCAGCTCCAACTGACTGCAATCATGTTTTGGTTTGTTGGAGATGCCTGCAATCCTTTTGAGTCAAGTCCCTCACTTACTATGCATTTGTCCAGTCTGCAGTGGTTTTGGCCCTTGCAAACTGAATCCTCTTCTGAGGAAACCCAGGCAGATGTGTATCCAGGCAGATGTGTACAGGGTGCTCTTGGCCCCTTAGGGAATTGCAAAGGTCCAGAACAGTTTTGGCCACTAATGAATCATTTGTGTGGCAGAGGTATTTCATCCAGAGACTATGGTAAATCTGGTCCAGAGCAGAATATATCTCCAAACCACATATACTGAGGCATATGGGGCCCTTAGCAACAACTGTTTTAACCTACTCCTGAGTAACAGAGCACAGGAACTGTGTGGATCTTCCCAGGACAAGCAGGGTGCTGGATCCCTTACCTGACTCTCTCTTCTTCAGTTCTTTTAAGCTCTGCATCCCGTTGCAGCACCTTCATTATTGCCTCTTGTTCCTCCTCTGTTAGGAAGCTTAGGTCAATCATCTTGTTTTGTGTGTAGGGCTGGTAAAGAGTCTGGGAAGATCTTGGATTCTGCTGAGGACAGTCTGGCAGCCTGCTTTAAAGTTCTAGAAATCTTTTTCAGCAGGCACTGACAAACCCGGACTGGGTTACAGTCAGTGGTTTAAAGAGTCACAAATGTTGCTTTCTTGCATGTTTCCCTAGATGAGAGACTTCTGGGAGAGTGTTGTATTCCTGCTTGTCATCACAATAATGTCTTCTCAGTTTGTCCTCCCAGCTCTGCTTCCTGGAGTAACAGTTCATTGACCCAGCATATCCAGAGTTTTAGAACAAACAAAACATTCCCTAAAAAAGAGACAAGGAAGAACAAGTTGCAATATCAGGGATCAGGGAAGTAGATTATGTATTCATTTTTAATTAAAAGAAACAAGTTTTTCAGTGTGATTAAATGACTTTATGAAGTTAAAATGGTCACTTCAAGTCAAACCTGTTTTACAGGCCTCTTGAACAAGGTGGCCATGAAAATATATTCCTCCCCAATATGACAACTCACACCCTAAAACATAGAAATGAGTGTCATACAATTGGTGCACTTTTATTATACAATATTTTAAACCATTCTTACAGTTAGCAGAACAATTTGAAGCAAAGGGGAGATAACCATCCCCCCCCAAAATAAGTAAAGAGCACTAATCACAACGATTTAAAGGAAGGAAAAAAAAGGCCAAATCACTGTTCTACAAACCATATGGAATAAATGTGAAATACTTTATACATTTCTATATCGAGTATGTGTAATTACAAGTCATGTGGTAACATGAACCTCACTGCTTTATACAAGCCAAACTGCATTTACAAGTAGTAATTTGAAATACTGTTTTGTCTGTGTTCCATAGGCCATGGCTTCAGAGGACTATTCACTTAGAGATAATTCCAACTGTAAAAGACAAAAACCTCTTCTTTAAAAAGACCCTTAAAGGAATAGAGAGAGTGGCATGGGGAGGAGTTAGTTGTGTCCGTGGTTAGGTTATCTTAGTGCCTCAGGATTCCAGGGACACTGGAATGTCAAAGCCTGAGAAAAAATAAATAGCTCCAATTTAATGCTCAGAAGCATGCCTAGTGCCAAACCTGGTAAGAGACAGAAGAGAAGCAGATGTTTTCACTGAACATATCTCTGTACCAGGCAGCTCCATCACAGCCCTTCAGGGTGGTGGGTGTCCTGCTTTGGTCCATCACTGACACTGTGATGTGGCTGACAGGATGCTGAACTCATACTGATCTCCCCAGCACTACAATCCAGCAATGAGTCACTGCGTTTGCTGCCCTGGCCACAAGAGTGCCACCAGGCCAGTAAAACAAGATAGTGACACTGGCAGGACTCAAAGGGAAACTTCATTCTGAAAAGAACAGCATTTCTTTTAGATTTGGTAGGGAGCTGTAGCCACATTACTGATTATCCCCCCAAAAACTCCAATGCCCAACCACATTCTGCATGTTTTGTTTGGCTGCTATATTTCTCTCTATGATGCTCATTGTGATTTTGTTGCATGAGGTTGATACAACAGCATCTCAAACAACCCATCACCTGTAACTTCATTTGTATTTAGAAAATTATGGGTTTAAAATTAGGCAAAAGTGAAAAGTGATTCCTGTAGGACTACAAACAGACAGAACAATCCTAAATTTGTTGAGTATCTACATCAGTACTCCTTCAGCTTAGGAACAGGTATGGATATTGGTTTCAGCTATCATGTGGAAACTTCCTACACCATCTGACACAGCAAGCAGCATCCACAGTGCTAATCCAAAGCCCTGGGTGCTGGTTGAATGGCAAGTGCCCAGCCAACAGGCACAGAAGCTCATGTTACAACTACAGAACCTGGACAGCTGTGAACAGGAATAATCAAAGATTTTGCTTTGTTTCTTGCCCAAGATCAGTCCAGTCTGCAAGAAACCTTTTGCAGGGAATAATATCTTAGCACATCTTTGGTCTTTTTCTTTTTTTAAAGACTAAGGGAAGATGTGTTATATTGCCTTATTATATGAATTTTAAACTAAAGGAAATAGTTGGACAGCATTTACAAAACCACCTGCAGACTTCACTGATGTCTCTCAGCACTCAAATCAATAAAATAAGTGGAAATAGAGCTTCAGTCCTCCCCAGCTGAACAGCAGTTTGCAAGGGCACATCCACACAGGCTGTGAGAGCTCACAGCAAGCAGCAGTGCCACTGAACCTCCCAGACACCATCATACTGCACAGCAGTTTCTTCAGCACCCCCACTTTGTTTTCAGAGGCAAGATAACAAGATGCCACCCACCCTGGCAGGCTCTTCACCCCTGATTCCACAGTTCTTCATAAACAAGAAGACCTCTTTCTGTGTGTGTGGTATGTGGCCAATCTCATGAGATTGTCGGATACAAGTAACTGCAGGCTGGCTCTCTGCAAAAGATTATCATCACTGATTCCAAACACAGATGGTAAAAACTGCTAGCTTAGAGTATAGAACCTGTTATAAAACTTAAAGTTATTTTAAAAATAAGAAGTGAAAAAAGCCCAAAAATCAATGTCTTCTCCCTGTTAAATTCACACTCCAACACCACCTCAGCCTCAATTATTTTGATTTCTTTTGACATTTTTTCCTCTTAAAAACCCCTATACATGTCAGGAAGAGCTGAGAGGTTTGAACAGTTTGTTTGGTGCCACTGCACCTTCAATGGCAAGCATTTTTTGTCAGGAAAGTTTTCAGACTTAAGTTTCAAGTAAGACTGCAAGATCCTTATCAAACTGATTGACTCATGAAAATTGATACCACATTGACTGACTTCCAAAGTAGGGGTCTCATGTGCTATATACTAACGTTTGTGAGTCATGGCATATTTGGCATGATTTTTTTTAAACATTAAATTCAGGTAAAACCACACCAAAAAAAATCCTCTCTTTAATGAAAGACTCCCAGTAATAAACAGGAATCTGAAATTATGTTTTATCCAACTCATGAAAGCTTCTATGTTTTGGCAATAAAAGAAACAGAAAGGCAACTCAAAATATAGTTTTGCTCACACACACTCTTAAACTGCTCTTGGTTTCCAACTGGTTTAGGCCAGGCACTCATCCAAGAATTTTATCTTGTAAAATTTCTCAGAACCTCTCAGACAGCTGTACACCTCATTTGCTTTAAGTCAGAATTCACATTTTTCTAAAACAGGAACCACAAAAGAAAGACAACTTAGTCTACAAACTCATTAACCCTACAGAAGGTTCTGCTTACCCCCAGACACATCTTTCCCCCAAATACAAAAGGGGAACATTAATTTGAATGCTGTATTACGAACACTATGGGATATTAAGTGGTACTACAGTAATAGTTTATGTTCCCAAGTTTTTACTCAGTTTTTACCTGTGGGATGCTAATGAGGGAGGCAAGGAAAAGGCTGGAGTACTTTGCCATGGCTGACATTGAGTTTACCAACAGAGTCAGAGCACAAACAACAAAACCCCAGAGTCAGCTGCTCCATTCAAACCAACAAGATCTCCTTTTGCATGCAGAAACCTCATAATGTCCTCAATTTACATTGCAAAACTACTTTTCAAGTGCTCCTAGTAGAGTAGACCTAAGCTGCTAAAGCTTTGATCCAGAGAATTTGTCTTGCAGCCAATGCCTTCTAACAAGAGGAAGAAGGTGACAGCCAATCCTACTTCTGGCTGCTTCACCCACTCTCTGTGCCAGCTCCTTCAGCTGAACAACTACCCTGCAGGCCTGGCTGATCAGCAACTGCTATCTGCACATCTTTATCCACTCACATGTAACCCACTGGCTCTTAAAAATAAGAGGGTTTGGATTTATGTGCTTGAAAGGTACAACTTTTTCTAACTGTGTTTCTCCACCGCTAGAACATACCAGCACTAGCAACTAGGATGAGTTGGAAGTCCACACATAAGGCAACAGGAAGCTGAGGAAAACAGATAAATGCAATTGTGCACTACAACAATTTGCATGCACAGAGGAACTCATTCTCAAAAGTAACCAAGTTTGGCCTACACCCATGCTCAGGAAATAACAGACCTTTACTTTGAAGCAGGGAAGCCAAGAAGAATACTAAGAGTGATAAAAGCCTTGGAGAGCTGGCCCCTGTGGCCCTGGGAAGTGACATTAGGTAGTAACAGTACCTCTGACTGCAAGCCCCAAAAGCTACAGCTTTGCAGCAACAACAAACAAATGAATAAACTTCATTCTCCAGGGATATTTAAGCAGTGCAGTCACAGGTAACTCAGCACCAGCCTAGCTAGGCTTAGAGATAATTTTTCTGTAAATACATGAGGCAAATCTCATGCAGGCAGAACAGCTAATTAAGCTAAACACCACTGTTGGCACGAGCACAATTGGTCATGAACATATTTGCTCAGAAAATCAGAGGATTATGGATTACATTTTGAGAAGTGGAGAAAGAAAAGCTATTAACTTTGAAGAGGAACTTAAGTCACAATTCACAGAAGTTTTAAAAGCTGTTGCCTGCAATGATCAGGACAAGAATTTAAGCACAAGAAGGCCTGTTGTCATTTTTATTCCTGAAGGGGCAGAAAGGAAAAGATCACCCAGTAAGATATGCATATCTGCAGCCAATCCAGCTGCTCTTACAAGAGGTGCTATCAGAATATTTTCAAAATTATAATAGCAGAGTAGACATAGCATATCATATGTCCAACAGTCCCAGAGATTAATTTAGAAAAGAGTGTTTGCTTATATGTATGCTTAGTCAGTGGGAGGTAGAGAGGTTCTTATCTAGCTAGTTGTGAAGAATGTTGGTAGAACAAGGACTTTTGCAGAAGTGAGGGATATTTATTTTAAGAGCAGTTTCAGTGGTGCCTTATTCATACAATGCTTCATTTTATTGCAATAATAAGCCTATTTGTTCTCCTATGCAGGATTCCTTACAACATGGTTAAGGGAAAGAACAGGACCACATAACTGCTCCAAACAGCCACAAAGGGGAAATACTGAAAGTTACACACAAGCTTTGCTCACACCTTACTTCTTCTCAACAGTATCAAAATGATCCTTCCTGATTTTAACCTGTAAAATAGTTGCAAGTCTCAAAATACTTTCACTGACAGCCTTGTATAATGACATTCAACCAGCTGAAAGAGGAAGAAGTTCAGCTGGCACAAGCACTTCAGAAAAATTCACATTTTCTCCTGGAACATCTGATTTGTTGGTCCACATGACTCTGCCTGTGGTTTAATTTTATTCTTATTTGGTAAGACATTAAGACCTTCACCACTTTGAAGACTATTAAGGCAATTTACTCTGAAGAAGAGCTAATAACAAAGAGGATAAAAGTTAACAACTTAATATTGGAACAGAAAAGAATAATTTGCTTTGGTTTTGGCGTAATCCCTCTAATCAGATATGGCAGCTTGCCATTTCTTTCACAGGGTTTGGACATTGGCAGCACTGCCTAAGAATGTAAATCTCTATATCTGTTATGGTGTAAAACCATTAGGCCAGAGGTATTAAGAGAATGTGGTCTCTGGAGAAAGAGGCTCATAAATTAAAGAGAAGACTCTGGAAAGCACACCTAAACATTCCTTCTCCCTGTGACCACTGTCAGACTAACTGCAGAAGCCATGCCATTTATTGCATATTACAGTAAGTATAAATCTACTAAAAATATATAATTTGAAGAATCTTCAAAATTACAGAAATTCCACCAAGTTATTGATACTAACATCAGCATATTTTCAAATCTAGTTATATTTTCTTGCACATTGCACCATTTGTACTTGGCTGTGGTTTAATCCCAGTAGGCACACTGCTTGAATTAGTAACAGTTCATTTGAAAGAACTTAATTCTTCTAGCTAATTCTATTCATCAAGAATTACAGAACAAAGAATATCTTCTCAGCATAATGGACTTGAATATAATAATGAAGGTGACTCAGTCCTGTAGATCTCTGAAAGCAGAGCACTGTCAGTTGTGTAACACTTATTCTCATCTCCATTTAGACAGCAGAAGCATGAGGCTCACAGAACTCAAGCTCCCATTGCCAGTTTCTCACTCTTCATGTCAACATTGGCATTAAACTCAGATAGGGTCCAGTCTGAGGGACTGTTTTTATATCTTATTTGAAAATAGATTTAAGCAAAATACTAAAACCTTTAGAGAGATCAGAAGCAAACCAATTACTTGGTGGGAAGCATCTCCTGACCCTACATATCTGATACATTTCTGTATGTAATGGCTAGCTATTTCTGAATGTTTTCCCAACATAAATACAAAACAGATTCAAATTCTAGCAGCAAGGAAGTTACACAAGAAAAGCCAAAACATTGCCTCACCTCTCCCTTCCAAAAAACATCCCAGCAACAAGCAACCCTGAAACTCATAATGCAACTTAAGTGATTAGTTTCTTAAGAAAGTTTTGTTAAGAAGCCATGACCTTCCTTTCATTTTACAGGAAAGAAGTGCTTACCCTTTTCTTCTGGAGACTTGCCATCTTAAACATATAGATTCAGCATGGAAGATAACAATGAGAATGGGACAACAGGACCTCTGTCCCTTCTCACAAACTTTTATTGCAGAATTGAAAACACACTTGCTATTTCTCCCACTTGGACTGTCCTACAGAGGACATTCATCTATAAGCAGGAGCTGCCAAACCCCTTTTCTTTTCTTTCATTGCCCTATTCTTCCAAAAAAAATATATGTATTCTAGTTTGGAATCTAGCATTACCCAGATTAGGCTAATGAACACTGCACTGATGCAAGCCAAATAAAAACATCTATTATGTACTAGGAATTCCTAGGAAAAATAAAGTTATCAAAAAAGCTAGAGGCCTTGATAAGTTTATATATTGAAGACTTTAGGGGAACTATCTGACTTCTACCCTCCTTCCTTGCTCTCCAGCAAGCATTGACTACATTTTATCCAGAATTCTGTTTTATTGTAGGCACTGCACTATTAGAGAATGGAAGTGTGCAAAACGGTGTGACTAATTAACAAGTATTTCCTATCATGGCTTCCCCATGGCTACTCGGAAGTGACACACTTCCTACACTTTGTTAAGATATTCTTTCTTATGTGAAAACAAACTGAGCTGCAGTTTACAGTCACTGGGTAGTTCTGACTCTTTCCTAGAGAAGACAATATAATGAAAGGGCTTATTAAGGGGCTAGCAGCACTGATGAGAAGAACTCTGCTACAAAGAGCAGACAAGGATTTGCATTCAAATAGAGTAATGCTAAACTGAGCTGACAGTAAGACAGTTTGTAAAGCAGTTCCAGTCCTAAACACCAACTGGAAGACTGGAGCATACAGTTTCTGAAGAAATCTTCTCAAAGTTTTATTTCAAAGTCCATGGACATGACTTCTCAGATGATTTTTCTCTCACTGTGGAAATCCTTTAGTCAGTATCTGTTGCATCCCTGGGACTTCAAGGGTCCCGCTCCTGCTCCTCATTTGAGTTGAGGTGATGAGCTAGTTGAGCAAGGACAGCTACCATCACTGGCAGACTGATTTTGCTCCACTACTTTTGTAAAACTTGGAACCTGTGGGTTAACAGGTTGCTCCTTCCATGTACCACTTAGATCTTCTCTAAAGCACTGTCAACAGCCAGCTGCTCAGGTCACTGTGAGTAGCACATTGCCTCTGCAGGAGGGTGCACAATACAGTCTGTAGTACATATGAAGCAAAAATTGCCTAGTCCAGACAGCAATATTTTACATCATCTTTGCTTTCCCTGACAGAGGCCACTGATCTCAACTTCCTCAGAGCACCTTTGCCTGCAGCCCAACAGAAATGTGGGATTGCACAGAACATTGCAAAAGGCACTCCATCGTTCTCAGACAATTAATTGCATAAGTAAGTACCTGTGGGAATCAAAAGAATCTGTAACTCACCTGAACCACTTAATTTGTCACTGCAACCTCCTGCTTTTCAGCTACCAGCCTTGTTCCTGTAACTACAGCTCTATTTAATTGATTACTACTGTGGACAAAAGAGCCAGCAAACAGAACAAGCCCTTTGTCTGTCCTCTCTCACAGGTTGACTGACTAACCACTCACCTTAGACACTCACTTGTGCAAGTTCTGAAGGTTAAAATTACCTACCTAATAAATTACATAATCTCAAGAATACTAAAAAAGTTTGTATCAATTAATCAGGTCCTTGCTGCTGTAACTAAGGCATACACCTACATGAAAACAGGGCCTCACACAATTGCCAGCACATATCAGGTGCTAGAGGAAGAGGAAAGAAAATATCCTTTAGGAGTCCTGCAGTCACAGAGGCAATAAGTAGACGAGCTGAAAAAATGTACTACATCAAAGGTCCCAGGAAAGTTAAAAATCAAAATGGTTAAAAAAGGTAGCATGCAGTCTGCACATAGACCAGTCAGAATCAGGTCCCTTGTCAGTCACCAAAATTAACTTCAACTTTGCAATGAAGTTTTTATTTCAGGGTTATTGTTTTTTTGTTTACTTGTTTTGTTGTTGTCTCTTTTTTTTAATAGATACATTTTAAAAAGCTGACCATAGCTCCCTATTTAGAAGAGAATAACTTGTCCTCCCAAGCGTAATGCTTTAACATATAGCCCCACAACATGAAAATTTTGTATACTATTGGGGTCATTCTGGCTAAGTTGAAACCACCAGCCATGTTAGTCCTCCTTAATACTGATACTGAATTGCAATAATAACAGGAAGCCTATCAGCCATAAAAACTTCACTCATGAGATTGTTTGCACTGCTGGGCTGGGCTGTGTCACACAAAATTGTTTTCTCCCTGACTGGTACCAGTATCCCTGAACACTTATGGCCAGCTGCAAGCAGAGAACTCTGACACTGAAAAACGAGGTGTGCTATGGTGAAAGGAAGATAAAAGGCCATGGCAAGAGCTAAACCAAGCTGCTACTCATGAGAAGCATGAAGCAGGGAACAGTTTCTGGAGTAGCCTTCAGTTGCACTGGATGAGGTGAGGTGTCAATTTGCACTGTGTAAAAATGATTTGCCCTACAAATGCTGCTGAATAGCACAGGAATAAGAAGGAAGGAGCAAAAGACTGTGACAGGAATTGTTTCTCAATCACAGGCAGCTAAATCAGGAGTTCAGAGTCTGTGAGGCTGGGCTTTGGAGTATGAGGCCTGTCCCTGAACAGGTATTTAGTCTTGCAGGAGTGGCTCATTCTTTATGAACACAGCTATGCAAGGTGTTAGCTCACTTGCCCAATAGCTGCAGCCACATACCCAGGAAGCAGCCAAATCCAGAGCCCCCATGACCACCTAACCCAAGAGGATTCAAATGCACATCCCCTTGTTCACCAAAATACATGATAATCGCTGAAGGGTTTGCTTGGCTCTCTCTTGACCCCTCCTAGGCCTGAACTACCAAGGATAAAACCCACAGAATCATTATTAAAATGATACCACAACCTTGCAGGCAGAAACAGGAAGCCAGGTACACTTTCTCTCAGTAAGGCCACTATAAAAAAAAAATCAAGGTCTGTCCTAACTTCTCTCCTCATCCAGACAGACCTGCATTCCTGGCTATAGAGCAGTCCAGTTCTAATAGAGCAGAGGGAACAGGAGAGTAACCTGAGGGTATTAATTTTTAATCCAAGTCTTTCAACCTCCAGAGAAGTAATAACTATGAATCGAGGCAAAATTAATGACATTTACACTAACATAAGCCATCCTGGGATTAAAAAACAAGTTATGTGGGCAGGACCAGAATAGAAGGTCAAGGGCTTGCTACTTCTGCTTGTTTGACAGATTTCTGCCTGGGACTTAGATACATACCTTCTGCTTACAGTGCTTCAAGTGCAATTACAGAGGGTTTTGGGACCTCACCCTTAATTTTCCATAACAGACTCTCTATTTTTAAATGCTATTCGTAAATCACATTAGCCATTTAAATTCATTAGAGAAGAAAAGCACGGTGGCAGATCTTACAATCTACAAGCTAATGGCATAGAAACCATTTCTAACCCAGGAGTTCTCAAATACCCTGATCTAGTTCTGGAGCTCTAGCTACATGGCTGAGATCACATAGTCTGACTGTAGTTCACCCAGCCTGTACACAGCAAAATCTCTGTCAGTTTATCAGTCAGCCAGAAACAGACACTGGGCAGGAAATTTTATACAGAATTTACCAATATTGTTTGATGCTTTTGTAGAACAAAAACATTTTACAGTGAATCTAGGATATTGATCTGCTAATTACTCCACAGATAAGCATCCCCTTTCTTCTTACCTTTCTTTTTATTTATACTCAGACACATGTAGAGAGAGATGAAATGCAAAATTTCCTTGACTGGGACAGAAAAATAGAAAAAAAAAAACATTTTTAAGAGATTTATACTGCAGAGAAAAAGGAACATACCAAGATATAAGGGAAAAATGGGATCATAGCATGGTTTGGGTTGGAAGAGACCTTAAAGACCACCTAGATCCAACCCCCCTGCCATGGACAGGGACACTTTCCACTAGTCCAGGTTACTCAGAGCCACATCCAGCCTAGCCTAGCATACTTTCAGGGATGGAGAGTCCCCAGCCTCTCTGGGCAACAAATAGTTAAGTTGCTCATTAATTTGATGTATAGGCACAGGACACTGAGTGGCTTTCAAGTCAAAAATAGTCTGGGATTATCATCAGAAAAGGAGCTCTAAAATAAAGAAGGGGAAGAAGTAATATTTTCCTCCTCCTCACATGTACATTTCATCTCTTCCCCTTGCCCTCTTGATGCAATAAGCAGAGTCAAATTACATCTAGCAGGGAAACCTTATAACATGAAGTAAGAATGTAGCACAGCCAGTTGCTGTACCCCAATGAATTGGAATGACTCCCTGCCACAAGAATGAATCACAACTAAGTCTGCTGAAATCAGCTGTCACTCTCAAGTTATGCCCAAGTAAGTTAAAAAATTGGAGACTGCTGATACACAAATGCAACATCACTGGTTGTACACATTTTGGCTTAAATGTTTTGGAATTGGAAGATCAAACTATGGATCCTCCTTAAATTGACTTCTGACCAACCTAAATAAGTTGCCTTTAAATGCAACAGGTGAAGGACTTCAAGCACCAGAAAGGTACCTACTACTTTTAGCAGTCATCCATTAGTCAGCAATCCCAGGTGAAAAGCACTTTCTGTGCAGAGGAAAGAATTCTTTACTATGGCTCAAAACAAGTCACTCCTGAATAAAGACTGAATTCCAAAGGATAGAAGCATCACTTTTAATTAAAAAAAAAGAAAATTAAACACTTTTTCCTACTGAGAGACTCCAAATGATGTTTATATTTCCTTGTAAATAATGTTTTCTTATTAGATTTTTGATTTAAGTCTGTTTCATCCTTTTCTGTCATGAGCACAGGAAACAATACAAAGTAGAAAAGAAGTAATTTCTTCAACTTCATCCAACAGCTTTCCTGGTTAAGCCATTTTTTCAGATGAAACTATCAAAATTTTCTCCATATACTAAACTGAAGGAGTATTTTCACTTGGGAATCTGGCAAGCATCTCCTGCAGAATAACTGGGGTTTACTCCAGAGAATACCTGCACATGGTCTCCAGAGCACTCCTGAAGTGCTATCCAGTGTTCTAAAGCACTGGCTCTTAATGGAACTGACAGATTCACTTTTCTATCATCCGTTTTTGGGGGCAAGGGAATCTTGTTTATTCTGGCCTTTGTCAGAATTGGAAAACAATAACATGAAGACCTATTTCACTGAATTTTAAAAGTCTGACAGTGAAACTGACAATACACTATTTTGGGATGCAAGAAATGTCGGAATGAAATCTGTTTAACAAGAGACAAGCCCAATGACAGCTCAACAAATTCAAAAACATGCCTTAACCAAAGCAGAGAAGGGCTGCAAACATAAGGTAGAAGCAGACTAAGATGCTTATTATTTCCTTGCTTTAGACCTAGACATAAACACACTAAGGTGTGTAATTGGTAGCATGTATAAGCATTTTGTAACACAGCAACAGTTTCAGTAGCATTTTATAACTTACTATACATGAATAACACACAACTGCAAATGAACAGAGACTTGCAGTATACTTGCCTGAACAGGGCACAGGAAAACATAGGCAAATAGTAAAATCTGCAAGATAAGAACAGAGAATGTAGAGTGGTCAGGAAAGATGTCAGATGAAACTAAAATAAGATTGCAGAGCAAAGAGGAGATGTGTAGGGGCCTGAATATATGTATTAGGTATGGAATCCCCCGGACAGCCGAGAGCTGTGGCAGCCTGGGAGCTGGGACAGATATGGATATTGTAACTGTGTAATTGAGAAATTGTTAAAAGAAAAGGGGGGAAATGTAGGGGCCTGAATATATGTATTGTTATAAAGGAGTCCTTGTGAATATATATATATGTAGTGAGAGTCCTATGTATTAGATAGGTGGGTCCTGTTGCTCTGGATGAGCTACAGCTGCTACCCAACCAAGGATCCCACAGCTGTAGCTCATCCAGAGCAACAGGACCCACCTATCTAATACATAGGACTCTCACTACATATATATATATTCACAAGGACTCCTTTATAACAATACATATATTCAGGCCCCTACATTTCCCCCCTTTTCTTTTAACAATTTCTCAATTACACAGTTACAATATCCATATCTGTCCCAGCTCCCAGGCTGCCACAGCTCTCGGCTGTCCGGGGGATTCCATACCTAATACATATATTCAGGCCCCTACATTTCCCCCCTTTTCTTTTAACAATTTCTCCATTACACAGTTACAATATCCATATCTGTCCCAGCTCCCAGGCTGCCACAGCTCTCAGCTGTCCTATCTTCCACTGTCCCAGCTCTCCGGCTGCCACAGCTCTCGGCTGTCCGGGGGATTCCATACCTAATACATATATTCAGGCCCCTACAGAGATGTGTCTGATGAACCAGAATAATCCTGCAAAACAAATAAGATGCTGAGCAACACTACTGTAAGCTTATTCCCTCAAATAACATGGGCTACATCATCTGAAATCACCCCCTTTTCTTCCAGGGAGGAAGCAAGGTGAACAATACATTAACAATTAGAAAAGAAGGACGATAATTTATGAAAATCACAAGAAACTTCACTTTGATTCCAGCTTCTCTTGTCAAGGAACTCTCAAGCACTTTACTGTGACTCCTACAACTGAAACAAACAATCAAGAAGAGTAGTCATCGGTGCTAAACACAGGGCACCAGCTCCAGGGCATTGTATACTCCAGGTTTACTACCACTTATATATGAGATTGTTAAGAACCGTTTGGGAAAGAGATACTAACGACTAATGGTAATTAAGAACTAATGACCGGAAAGCTGCTTTGTTGCTGTATATGAATTTAATACAGTGCTTTGATTCTTTAGTCTTTTAAACAATCCATCACTGAGAGCTTCAACCTGTGAGGAAACACGCAAATGTTTTGGTGCAACACTTTGATCAGTTCTTTCAGCTAACAAGATCAAGTTTCTTCTCACAACATCCTGTTAAGCTGAGAGTGTGGGTGGGACACATCACCACAACATGTTCTAAGTCCTTTCCCTACACTTTCTCCAAAAGTTCAAAAATACTTGTCACTGTCAAAATAGCTGTCCCCAGATTTAAGTGACCTACATCCTTGCAATCCTCTAAGCAAAGTCTTCTGCTCACACAGAAGATTTTTCCACTCACACAGGAAAGACACAACTGGCTGCATTAAACTTTAGGGCCAGGTCCAATCTTGCAAGTCATTCCAGAGACAGCGTGAATGATGCGATTAATTCACTGTTTTGAGATTAAAAGTGTTTACTATTCACAAAAAGATCATTAACATCTCTCAGCTGAGATCTAAGCACCTTATTTCAATGAAGAGTGTTCTTTCCTCCCATCCCAGCAGAGTCAAGAGCTCTGTGCAGCCAAGTTCGGACAGATCTCACCCGGACAGGGGCAGCAGCAGCAGCGGGGATGTCCCGGCGCTCGGCTCCGCGGGGCTCTCGAGAGCGGGTATGAGGAAAGGCGCTGACAAGCGCTGCTTCCCTGCGGCCCCAACAGCCGGAGCCGGCCCGCCGAGACACCTGTGAGCGCTGCGCCGTGCTCAGGCGAGCGGGCCCTGCCAGCCCAGCCCACCCTGCGGGGCAGCCCGGCTGGCGAAGGCCGGCAGCCCGGGCTCCTCAGCGGCCAGCGGGCTCGCTCGCACGCTGTCCCCGCACCGCGAGCGCGGGTGCTTCTACAACCCCTTTTAACTCCGAGTCACGCCATTAACAAGTCCTCCCGCTCCCCAACCCCAGAGCCCTTTCTAGGTCAGCCTCACCTCTCCTTCCGTCCCCTCCGCGGCTCCCCCTTCCTTCCCTCCGGCCAGAGACAGCGCCGGCTCCCCGGTCCGGCAGGCAGGCGCTGTCCCGCGCCTCCCCCCGCTTGTCTGAAGGCAGGCAGACGGCGGAGCGGGGCGAGGCCGAGCCCGTCCCGCCGCCCTGGGCCAATGCCGGCGCCCGCCCCTCCGAGCAGGGCGGCTCTCCCGGCCCGGGCCCGCCCTCACGCCCGTGTCACCTGTGGCACCCCGGGTGTGCCCGGCGGGGCCCTGACAGCGGGGGCGGTGACACTGCCCGCAGGCCGGGCCAGCTCGGGTCGGCTGTCAGCGGGCACTGCTCTGAGGCAGCAGCTCCACAGCGGACAGTGGCTGCTTTACACAAGCCCACGCAGGGAGTGCCGGCTTGACTTGACGAGCTGCCTTGAGGGACAATGATCAGTATTTCACTTTACCTGGCGATAGGCAGCCCGAGAAGTGTGAACATACGCCTCTGTTTGAGTAGATACGAGCCGCGATAACAGAGGTTGCAGTCATCTATTTGTTCAGGAAGCCGCTCTAAGTGGTTTTCTGTTTAATTAGTGGCACAAAATACACATGCCGCCATTCCATGGGGTGCTCCAGCAGGACCTTCCCCTCAGCAGCCAGGCACCACGGCGATTTCCGAAGCCGGAGTGCCTCTGCGAGCAGGGTGAAAGCACCGAGCCCAGCATGAGGAGAGCTGCTGTGCCGGTATTTTCCCCTTACACACGTTCTTCTCACAGTGCTTGACCTAACTGGTTCAATTCTAGTTCGGGGCAGCTGAAGGATTTCAGCCTCTGGCGTGTCCGGGAGTGGGACCGCTGTGCCCTGAGGGCGGCCCTGCTGTCACTGCCCACGTCTGCCGCCCGCAGCGCTGGCTCGGCTCTCAGCTCGCAGCAGCTCTGGTTCGAATTGCACCCCTACTCTGCTCCCAGCCCGAATCCATTTACACCCCAAATCCTACACCATCAGCCCAGGCTTCCTCCTAACAATAAATTATGTTTCATTTCCTTCTCAAACTTAGATACGGTGAAACAATTTTTAGAGAAAATTTAGTGTTCCTAGCATTGGTGTGAAGTCTTGGTCAATTACATGTCTTTTCAATTTCATGCATTCGGTACGCGGCTCTTCCTTTTTGATGACAAAATAAGGGACGAAAGCATGCTTTTCATGCACTATGCAGTAAAATTCTGGCTTAATAAGCCTTTAATAAGGCTTACATTCAGCTCACAAGGATCAGAGTGAATTGGAGACCTTGTGAAAGACGAAAAGTCGCTTTCTCTCCTCAATAACTTCATTCTCATCTACATAGCCAGTTTATTCACCCCAATGCAGCATACTAAGCTGCATCTATTAAAACCCACATTGAAGTGCTGTTCAGTGCAGATCGAGAAACATCACTTAATTAGAAGTGATGCGAAGCCCTTTTGACACTCATCCTTTTCTCGTGTGTAAAATGCCTCTTTACCCCCTCTCGCAGCAGTCCGAAGGAAAAGGAATGTGAGTCGAACAGCAGTTCAGGACCAGGCAGGCTGTATCAGCTGGCGCTGTGAGTGCTCTTGACCCCTGCTGGATGGACTTGGAACTGACAGGTCTGGTGCACCCACTGCCCAAAGCAATTCCCCCTCTAACCAGGGACTTTGGACCCAAGCTTAGGAAAAAGCAGCTCCTTGGTGCTAAAATCGTAGAGGTATCCATTACTCTGAGAAGTGACTGCTGAGAAACTGTGTATGTGGTGTGTGCTGTGTCTGTTAAAATACATAGGTGAGCTCTCCTGCTCAAATTTAATTTAGTGATGTGCTCTTAGAATGGATTCAGATGAAATCTGTGGGATTATGTGTCTAAGGACTGTCTCAGCTCAGACCAGTTGCCAGCTCATATCTTCATAAAGAAGAAACTGAAGATATGGACAGAACATGGAATACCTGAAGGACCCTCAGACCCATTCCTCAGTAACTGCAGATGGAAAAAGTCTGCACCCAGTATCCAGCCTGTCCCCACAGCTACTCTGCAGCTGTTCAGCAGATTTGAAGAATCCACTCGTTTTATTTAAGCGCAGACCAGCTGTTTTTCAAGTGAATTGCGCCTGAACACTCTCAAGGTGGCAGCAAGAGAACAAAAATTAGTCACAGAAGGGTATACTCTACCCACCCTCATCTTTGTGTTCCCCAGACACAGTCACAGAGTTGTTAAGTTCTCAGCAGAATCAAAAGATTTAAGCATGGTTTTGATTGCAGAGCAACAAAGAGTGTTATGGCATCTTCAGGATAAAGACCCAAACCAAAGAAGTCTGCAGGTATCTTTGTACAGTAGTATTGCTATCAGATTCAGAAAGTGGATCACCTTTCTTCCTTCACCCCCTCATTCAGCATGTCTAACTCTCTAGTGATTTCCCAAAGTAAAAAGGAAGTCATGCCATCTTTTTCCACGAATGAAAAAATTAGTGAGTGCCTTGGTGTGGTTACAAAATGACAGGTATTAGTTGAAGAGACAGGAGCTTCCACTGAAGCAAATTGAGCTGATAATGCTTTCCTTCCTCCAGTTTCCTCCTGTCACTCAGCTGCCTTTGACACTGAGCTGCTCTCTGATGAACTAACCCAAATCACAGCTAACTCTGATGTTGTTCATTTAATGGCTGTAGTGACATTTCCCAGGTGGCTTTGACCAGGTGGCTTTTCATCCTTCAGTTGGTTCCTGGGCATCAAGGTAACTTCTTTTCTTCTTTTAAAATCTTCCACGCTCTTAGGTTATGCTGTTAAAAGTTCTCTACATGCACAAAGGAAGGCAGAGCAAAAATGGTGAGAGCAATAGCTTGAGAAATACCCTGCCTGGCTGCCCCCAAGTCCACCACAGGGGCTCTCAGCCCATCAAAGGTCCCTCTCTTCACACATGAAGGAGTGCAGAGTCTTTAAAAAGTATGTCTTCAAAAATATTTTAGAATTATTAGAATTTATTTTAAAGTATTACAAGAAAATGTATACCAGAAGTGCAAACTGTAAAAGGAAAGAGCATGAATAATTTCTATTACTCTATACAGTGCTCTCTGTGGTAAGAAAAAGACTGGCTTGATAATAATGATCATGAAAGGAATGGCTTCAAAGATCAAATGTGCATGACTAGGGCCTGATCATTTTCCTTCTCTTTCTCATAAACGAAACAAATTTAATCCTGCTGCCAGTGACCAGGGCATCTTTAAATTTACTGTCTTATGCAGCATGGCTACAGATCTCTGCCTGTAGGACTACAAGCATTTTGTCCTCACTTTAACGAACATGTCTTAATTACAGAGACTGCTCTACTATGTCAAACAGGACTTGTCAAAGGAAAACACAAATTCCCACAGGGATGGCCAAGAATTATGAACAAAGTAAATGTGAATGTTTATCATGGAGAAAAAGCAGCTATGGAGAGACCTCACTGCAGCCTTCCAGTCCATAGAGGGGGCTTATAAAAAAGAGGGAGAGTGACTTTTTTTATAAAGGCAGATAGTTATGGGACAAGGGTGAATGAATGGTTTTTAACTAAGAGAGGAGAGCCCAGAGAGGTTGTGGATGCCCCATCCCTAAAAGTGTCCAAGGCCAGGATAGATGGGGCCCTGAGCAAACTGAACTAGTGATGATGTCTCTGCCCATGGCAGGGGGTGAAATTATTTTTAAGGTCCCTTCCAACAAGCCTTTCTATGATTCTATGTCACCCAAGAATGCAGGCAGCAGCACTTTTGTGACTGATAATTTATTTCTGTGGTTGAGTACGGCTCCCAGGATTATGTGGCTCAGGCACTGATATCCTATGAAGGAAGGAAATGACCAGAGCTATCCAAAATCTATAGCAGACCACAGGCCAGGAGGAGAGAAGCAGAAGTAGTTCAGGATCAGATCCCAACCTTTGTTTGGAGTCTTGAGCCCTTCTTGAGCCCTGCCCCACGCTGGCCATGGCCTTTTGCTCTCATGTGGAGCAAAGGGGACACAGGCCGCAAAGTTCGGCTGTTGTTACCGCAGTACAGGAGCCACCCGAGGCTCCATCGCAGTGTCTTGGACAGAGGGAGCTGGTTCCTGAGAGAGCAGCTCTGCGGTGATGGGTGGCCCTGCTCACATTCCGTGTCAGCAGGACTGTCCCACTACGGAGCTGGGACACAGTCTCTTTCTTGACGAGAGCTACAACTTCAGCATTTCAGCCTGGCACCGCATTTCGGCGAAACCCAGCCCGTCCCACAGCCTTTTCCCCGTACTTGTCGTTTCCCGGGGCAGAGGGCGCCGGCGGCCCCCACGGCGCTCGGCCCGGTCGCCATGGCGACGGGCGGGCGGGGCGCGCGGCAGGGCCGGGCCGTGCGCCGGGGCCGCGGCAGGGCCGGGGCAGAGACAGCGCGCGGTGCGGGCCGGGTGCCGGGGCGCGGGCCCCGTGAGGGGGGACGCGGGAAGGGGCGCGGGCAGGGCCGGGGAGGTGCCTCAGGGAGCTGCCTCAGGGAGCTCTCCGGCCGTGGCGGGAAGGGGGGGCGAGGGGCTGAGGCACAGGGTGACAGTGCCGGCGGGATTTGGTGCCTGCGGGCAGCGAGGCGCTGAGGGGTGGCCCAGCTTTGTCCACTGAGGTGTCTGGTGGTGAAGGGGGCTGGGGGAATAGTGTAAGGGACATGGGGGAAGTGTTAGCCAGGGACGGATTGAGGGCAGGGGGAATTGTTAGGCTGCTTTGGAGATTGGGAAAGGTTTGCAGTGTGACTGCACCGTGTTGTAGCGTTGTACCTCCATTACTGAGGTAACAGATTTTCCGTATTCTGCACCTGGGACCGTGCAACCCCGGCTGTACAGACAGAATGGGGAGGGAGAGGATGGACAGCAGGCAGTGCAAAGGGACCCGGGGGTCTTGGTCGATGGCAAGCTGAACATGTGTCAGCAGTGCCCTGGCAGTCAGGAGGACCAAGTGGGTTCAGGGGTGCATCAGCCACAGCATCACCAGCTAGGCAAGGGAAGGGATTGTCCCCTCTGCTCTGCACTAGGGTGCCTCACCTTGGATATTCTGTGCAGTTTTGTGCATCACAGGAAAGGCATTAAGCTACTGGGGAGCCTCCTAAGGAGGGCACAATGATGGTGAAGGGTCCTAAGGGGAAGCTATATGACGAGTGGCTGAGGTCATTGGTCTGTTCAGCCTGGAGAAAAGGAGACTTGAGGGGAGACCCCATCAATGTCTGGAACTTCCTCATGGTGGGGGCTGGTACCAATCTCCTCCCTTGTAAACAGTGAGAGGATCCAAGGGGATTGATGGCCTAAAGCTGAGTTCAAGGCATGCTTGGACAATGCTGTCTGGCATGTGGTGTGATTCTTGGAGTGTCCTGCACAGGGCCAGAAGTTGGACTCAATGATTCTGACAGGTCCCTTCCAACTCAGTGTATTCTGTGAGTCTATAAATGTTGGGAACTGAGGGAGTGGAGGCTTCTGGTAGGGCAGCTGCTCGATATACAGGGATTATTATGTGAGTGCAAGTGCTAGTTTGGATGGTGTTAATGATAATGATTGGGCTCATGAGAGTGGTGAGCTGCTGTACAGGTGGTCTCTGTAAAGTGTCTGGAAAGTCACTGTAGTTGGGGTGCAGTGTCAGGAAACTGCCTGCTCCTTCTAAGGATGCAATGGTAGTGAAGTTATTGCTTGAGACAGTGCTGGTGCATATAAAGGGGGTCAGTCAAGAGCTTCACAATTTTATTTGTTTGGGAGAAGAAATAGACCTTTACTTTTGTAAATGTTCTCCTGTGCATTTCAAATGTGCAGTCGATCCTCAGTCCCCTTAAATATGTTCCTCTCTGTCTCATGTGAGAGTATTTTCTATGGTTTGCAAAATCCTTTATTGTAGCATGTGTTTTTTCACCTCTTGCAACTTGGAGGCTTTCTTGTTCCTCTCTACTTGGGAACAATTTTATAATTATGTCACTGGAGCTCATCTGGGTCTGTAGTTAAAAAAACCAAAAACACTCTAAGCCTTTGCAAAATACTTCTACTCAAAATTTTCTGGTTTGTATCCAGTTTTAAGCAGGGAATTTGATTTTCCATTTAGTGAAAGAGACAGAAACAATTTAAAGAAACCCTTAGGGAGTGCTCTAGTGATCTTCAGTTTCTGAGGAAAATCAGTAAAATAAATGCTCAAGTGGAAATGGAATCAATAGCAGTCCAGTTAATTCTGCACTGAAGAAGTGTGATGGATTCTTTTTTACACTTAACAAGTGTATCCTGCACTTGTGCACTTGGTTTGGAAACATCAAAGGGGTCTAGGAGGAGCAAAGTACCCAACTTCCTGCCTCAGTGAGATTTTTTTCTTAATTCACTTGTTTATTGGGTTTCTTTTAAATCTCAGGTCTTGCAACAGCCATGTCTTTAGGATTTTTGGAAGCTTCATGAAAAAAAATATTGTACTGAATTGGAAACTGCAAAGGTTGTATATGAAATAGGATAGAAAGTTGTTTTGTATACAGAAAGCTGACATGGCCTTGCTGCAGGGTATGGGGAGTGTGGTGAGAAGGCATAGGACAGTGTTTGGATTGCAGTGCATCTGTCAATAGTTTCACTTCATTCCATTGATTTTACAGGCTTGCCTCTGTGGCTTTTTACTGATATTTTGTCCTGTTTACTCGTGCTCATTTTAACAGGAAAAAGTATCCAGCCTGCTGTATTTAGTTGCAGAACAAGTTTTAATCAATTTGACCTATTATTGTAAAATTCAAAATTTAAATTCAGAGAAGCAGTTTAATGCAAAACCAGGTTATATACAATGTTTCTACTCATTCAGTAATAAAACATTCTATATTATATAAATTATTTTGGTTTATAAACTTTGATTATGTGACTGCTAAAAGTGAGGAATCATTATTTTAAGTGCCCTTTCTTGTGACATTTTTTATTTTGTATAATATGTGCTACCAGTTCCATTGCAGAACTGTTCATTGTCAGTTGAATTCTGAGGTTGGTGGTTGTGACAGCATGCCTGGGGAATACTGCTGACATGCATATCCCTTCAGAAAGTGCTTTTGTTCCAGCTCTGACAATGAAAACTGGTATCAGAATTGTGGTGAAAGGGAGATATTCATAGTGCTAGGAGAACAGAAGGAGAGGGAAAGAGAGGCATGTGAACAAGTGGACTTGATAAAACAAACATGATCAAGAAACAAAGGACTGGAAAAGGAGCAGCTTCTGGTTTGATTTGCAAGAATGTAAAAGACAACCTGTAGCAAGGGATGCAATAAGTAATGGTGGTAGAGCCCACTGTATCTACCCAGGTATACATTACATATATATATGTATATATATACACACACATATATATGTATATATATATAGAGATATGGCCTTGAGTGCTACCCCTGGGAAGGATTGTTGCTGCCAAAAACCCAGTTTGGTTTTTTTTTTATTTCAGAACTGTTACAAGCTTGTCAAAAGTGACAAATGCCAGTGAACACACAATGTTTTGTAAATTATTCATCTCTATACTTTTTTTCCCTTCACTTCTAGCACATTAAGAAAAAAAACCCAAAAAAAAAATGGAAGAGAGTAAGAAAAAGAAGAAACCAGAAGAGCAAGTTCAAGAGCCTGAATCTGATTTACCAGAATCCTTACTAGATTATCAGTAGGTTTAATATATTTTAACTTTTCACTCATACAGAATATGTGAATAAAGAAAGCAGATAACAAAGACAACTTACACAATTTGGAGCCTGAGCTGATTATTTGAGGTTTTGAGGCTATTTCAGAAAGGTTTGCTTTTTAAAATGTAGCTGTAAGAAAGCAATTAAATGGGTCAGAAATTTTATGCCATTAGGCTATAACTTGGGAAAAAATATTAAAACCAAAAACCCTGACATTTTTTCTGTTAGTAGCAAGCTTTTGATCAGCATATGCTGAAGTTGCAAGATCACATTTGGCTGTATTTTTTAGGATTCCTTGGGGTTCGTGGAGGTTTGTTGTCACTAGCCAGAACCTCAAGACTTACAGTTTGCTCTCTTCCTTGGTGCAGCTGAGAGCAGAGCATGAAGTGTTTTATTTTGAAAGTAAGAGATGGATAAATGAAAGGTCTCTTAAAATCAAGCAGAGGAAAATAAGAGCCAAGGGGGAGATATCTGAAGCAGTTACAAACCTGTTCAACTTACTTGATTTCTAGTCTCTTGAGTAAATGATTAAAAGGAGAAAAAATAAGCTTCATGACTTTTATCTGAGACAGAAATTGAAATGGAAATACCTCAGGAACACCCAGTATCCAACAATTATCAGCATTTAGGGAGCAGGGAGTAGTGCCTCAGTGTGGAAATGACAAGTGGAGTAAGCAAACTAAAAAGGATGCTCCTGTAGTTGTAGTGACAGCTGTATGAGTTCACAGGGTTTATGTGGCATTTTCTGTTTCATTTTACAGAGCACAGAGTACAATTTTCCATAGTGAAATAGCCTAGATTTACCTGAATCATATCACAAACAAATACCTTCTGAAAAGTCCAAAACTAACTCACCTATTTTGTGAAGGAATAAGGAAACTGTATTACTGGGCTGAGAAAAAACCAGTACCACTTTCTGATAAAATTATTGTTATGCATATGCTAATATCCAAGCAAATGACTCATTTGTCTGGAGTCTTCCACTGAAATAGGTGCTTCATTGAAATGGAATATGTAGTTTCTACAGCAACAGAAGGGGGAAAAGGGAAGAAAAGTATTCTTCTTGCTGTTTTTATCTTTCTGCCACTCTCTTATCTGTCCCTCTTATTCTTCCTTTCTTTCTCTTCACCTCTGTAAATTCTCTGTACTGCTTGACTGATCAAAGGTGGATAATCATACAAGTGAACAGCTGTCACATTCCCCTTTAGGATTTATCGAGTATGTAGGATTTATTTAACTTTGATTCCTGTTTTTTATTTCCTTGCACTGAAGAATGGTCACTGTTCCTAGGGAGTTTGTTATTTTGCATTTTCATTAAAGTTCTTCATTTCAGCATTTCTTAGGAACACAATCTTATGATGTGCTTTTGCTGTGGCCATGACCACTGTACCCTGGTCTAGTCTCTCTCTAACTAATATCCTTCTACTTAATAGAAAACCTGAAGAATACCTTGGAGCTGACACCAATACACAATGCACTGACACCAGAGGATGCAAATTTAGTAAACTGCAATTTGCATGATTCAGTGATCCAAACTTAGCAAATTAACTAGGAAATTAATTATCTTCTTTTGAAACAGCTGAAATCAACAGAGAAGGGAAAAACTCCCAAAACCACAAAAAAGCACTCCAAACCCTCAAACTAAAAACTGAGAGAAGAAGAACTGTTAAAAGAATAAAAGGTTTTATGATAATTGCAATACTATTGCACCACATGATGAGTGAATGCTGGGAACAGAGGTACAGAGTGCTAGAGTAATACTTTTTGGAGCATGAATTACCTTGTCCTGAAGGTGACCTGTGTAAGAGGTCAGCTAAACCTCATGCAGAATGAGCAAACCAGCTCCAGCCTCTCAGGAGGCTACACAGGAACAATAGACCCACGGAGTCTGCTGATCTGTAGGGCTATGAAATCCAAACTAACATGCAGGCCCAGATGTATGTGGGAAATAATTTCTTTATGTGTAGTAAGCAGACAGTGGTATTTACCCAAATAAGTCTAGCAATATGATGTGAAAATAAACATTTTGGTAGTATTTACATTTAATCTAGCTTAAATAGCGTTCCTTTCTCTAATTTTTTGTAAGAATGTCTCTTTCTTTACTCTCTCTTCATAGCATTGCGGCCAAACAAACAGCAATTGCATGGGTTTTGTTTCATCTGAAAGGATTGGAAGAAAAGCTCAAAGAAGATATTAAAAAGGTAAGTTACTATACAACAAATTTTATTTGTGGTATTCTTACTCATAGATTCAGTTTTATTCTTTCCATTTGAATACTACATACTTTAAAATTAGTTATTGCAGTGCATTTGTTACAGTCAATGAAACTGGAGTTAGTGAGTCACTTTATGTGCTGAAAGTTAAAGTGTTACCTGAATTAAATGTGACATATAGCATGCATGTCCTAAATGTAACATGCTAAAAAGAAGCTGCAGGAGTAGAACATTACAGAATAGGACAGAGGATTAAGGTAAAGTGAGTTCAGTGCAGGTGCTTTCCAATGCACAAGAGATCCTTATAACCACCTACATATTTTAATGGAATCACAGAATTGTTAAGGATGGGAAAGACTTCTCAGATTATCAAATCCACTGTGTAACCCAGCACCATTGTGTTCATCACTAAAGTAGTCAACAAGTGCAACATCCATGTGTCTTTTGAACACTTCCAGGGATAGTGATTCCACTACTTTCCTGGGCAACCTGTTCCAATACCTCACCACCCTTTCAGTGAAGAAATTTTCCCTAGTAACCAATCTAAACTTGGCACAATTTTATTTTTCTTTTGCCCTCTTACTTGTTGCATGGGGGGAGAGACCAACCTCCACCTGGCTACAAAGTCATTCCAGGTGGTTTTAAGGAGAGATAAGGTGCCACCTGAGCCTCTTTTTCTCCAGACCAAACATCCTCAGCTGCTCCACATCACACATGTGCTTTAGTCCTTTTATCAACTTTATTTCCCTTCTTTGGCATTTTTCTCTGCAGCAAGCACAGGACAGCAAGCCACCTTTCAGTAGGTACCTTTCCTGCAGTACATCAGATATGCCTTTTAACCAGTCCTACAAATATTCTTCAATATTTCAATGCATGAAGATTAAATGGTATAAATTTAATTTTTGTTGGTAGTATTAGCAGATCTAACCAAGCACTGGGAATTGCTAAGCTTCTTTGAATCCTTCTGAGGATTGCACAGGTTTCTGTGAGAATCTAGTTATTGCTGCAAACGTAGTTACAATAAAAATTGAATAAAGGAGAAAGACCATCATGCTATTTGCTAGCTGTGATTTCTAGCACTGATGGATGAAGACACACTTTCTCATGGATTAATAATTGTTTGGGTAACTTTTAGAACAAGGTTGTGTAACTACTGATCTCACCTGAGTGACACTTTAAAGAACCATGCATATGAGCTGTATATAAACAGCCATAATATGGCATCTGGTAACTGTGAGCAGTGAACTTTGAAAATAGATATTAGAGAGTCATCTATTGAAATTAATTGAAAATGCTCAAAAAATCCTTATTCTGCATCATGTTGCAGCCTGCACTTCATAGCAGTGAAACATTGAAACAACGCCTCTCTGTCTTTCCCGTGCTGATGCTTGCCGTGCTTTTATAAGCATCCATCTGTTCAGCTCTCTGTGGTACTTCTTGCAGTCTTGTAAGCCTGGATGGTGTTTCATTTGTGGTTTAACTATCACTGGAAGTGGCAATTGCTCTTCTTTCTGCAGGCATCTGAAGGCTTTTATGATTATTGTTGGGTGTTTTGTCTCTTGGGATTATATTGCTGGATTGGAGGGTGGTTCAACTGCCTTGTTCAGAGACACAGAGCAACAGCATAAGGGAGACCCCTCAGTTGGTATCCCCACTTTGTGACCCCTCAGTGGGTCTCCCCAGTTTGTTTGTGTTACTGACAGCCAGTGCCTGTGAAGGGCTCACACTGACAGTTTATGGAGTAATGCTCTTTATTAACATAAAGTTAGATTAAGTTTTGAGGATTTTCAATGATAGTATCTCTCTGCAAAAGCATATCAAAGCAACACACAGACAAGCTCTAATCCAAAGTATTCAGTGCTCACAGAGCATGGTTCTAACCCAATAGGTGTCCCTCTGTGGGGGAGAAGACAGATTCAGCCTCATGACTGATCCCAGCAGTTATGATGGACTTCCCAAACTTCTCCCCATTCTTTACTTTTATACTATTTCTTTATGTTTAGGCAGAGCTTGAGTGACTCTAGTTATTCATCTTCTTCTCTCTCCCCTGGCTGACAGGTGTTGTGCTGTTTGTCAGCTACAGCGTGCCATTGAGTTCCCTTCCCTGCAAAGATTTCTGTGCAGCCTGGCCACGGTGTCTCCACCCTGTTCCACCCTCTGTTCCATGCCCTTAGCAGGGGCTGTGGTTGCAGATTGTAGGGCATCATCATGGAGTGGGTTTCGAGCATGCCAGCTGCATTCCATTCAGATAGTAGCAGCTGCATTTTAGTCTATAATTTCCCTACCATCCAACTTCTGTTAGGATGTGAATACAACTTCCTAGTTTCCTATAATTTTACTCCCAGCTATCTTTCTACAGTTATTCCCCCAATTTGCTGCTAGTTCATGGTCTTTCAAGGACTCCATGTTTTGGATTGAGCAGGGTACTTTAAGGCATGGGTGAAGTGCTATTGTTTTAATTTAATCATGTTTTGACAGTGCTTTGAGCTCCATTCTTTATTTCCTGCTTAATGTTTGTGAGTGGTTTAGAGTTAATCCTAGAAGTGAGGAATGCTTGAGACTCTTTCCACTGCCTACTCACTGTTATTTACTTCCCACTTGTTTGCTCCTGTGTGGTATCCTTTGGGAGCAAACATACACAATCTGGATTTCAAACAATCTGAGCGAGAGGGTCATGGCCAGGGGTTATGATCCCAGTTGTGGTTTCAGGACGTATTACTCATTTCAGCTCTGACAAGACTCTTTGCTGTGGTTATATGCAAGTGACCTGATTGTCTCATGATTTTTCTATATGAAGATGGTACATTCTCATGAGGAATGTCCACAGGAAGCAAACAGCTCCTGCATAGAAACATTGTTATTAAATTGTCTGCAAGGACCTTTCTTTCCAGGCAATGGAGGATTATTGGTGGGCTGTACCCAGTACAGCTGTCATTGGTCTCTCATTTCCTTCCAGTGGTCTGAAGTTACTGAGGAAATATCTGAGCCTTGCAAATTCTCCCTCCTGCTCTAACCTTTCAGAATATGAAGCACAGGTTGTTCTTGCATTTCATCTGGCACTAGGGCATATTTTCCTTTTTTTCTAAAGTTTTTCACTCTGAAAACATTTTAATATCAGCTATGTCTTCTTCCTTAGAATGTTGTTCTGAAGGAAGAGCAGAAGTTGCTTATCAGCCGCTTAGTAAGGCAAATAGAAGAAAAGGAGAACAAACGAGATGAGAAGGGGATTGTAACCAGGGATGATGTGGAAGAGTCACTGAAAGCAGTTTTCCAGTTTGTGAAGGACAAAGAACAACTTCTTGAAGGTAAATTGTGTGCTGGGGAAGTGTGGTTTGCAGTTTACACACTTGGGATTAAGTACATGTTGATGTTGTTTTGCAATTTAAGTAGAGATTCAACTTCTTTGTTGTATAAAAAGTATCAATACTATTCCTCTCCCAAAATTGGGCTCTCTGAGTTTAGTAGGAGATTGTGGAGGGCTTATAAATCAATCTGTCCCTTCCAAATGATGTATAGTATTGTGCAAGTACAGAGGCTTCCTCTTTTTTGAAACTCACGAAAGTCCTAAGCACTGGATCTACTGAGGATTAAAAATAAAAAATTATTGATGGAAGGAAAAAAGACCAGTTTTGAGTGTTGAAAATTCCAGCTGCCATCCCTGCGATTCTCTGTGGGAGACACGTGACCTTGGTTACAACATTTTGGTGAGAACACTTGTCTCTCTTTGGAAGAATAAGATCAAGCTGTTTTCAGCAATGCTAGTGGCCCTAGAAACTGTGTAAGGCCATCAGGTTGTGATGTACTATAGTGTGGAAGAATCCCCCTTCCTTTTCCATTCCCTATGAAAAGACCTTTCTTAAAGAAGTTGACATAGTAAGAATTATCAGTTCAATAAATCAGTTTTGACATTGTTATTTTAATAGATCTGCGCTCCCAAATTGAAGAAACAAAGAAAAAAATTGTAGAAAAGCAGCGTGAGAGAGATTATTGGTTGGAGTACAAAAATGTCGGAAGCAAAATACATGCTGAGAGGATTAGCCGTCTGGAAAAAGACATTGCAGATGTCAAATATGAACTTGAAAGAACTGAAGGTCAGTTTACAACTGGTGTAATGCAAGTCTTACAGGGGCTTTGCATATTGCCTGCAGGAATGAAATGATAAAATTAATTTTAGATCAAGTTCTAGTAGCTTCTATCAACTTTTCTAGTAATTTGCATGAACTTTTCTAAGTGCACCTAAGATGGGCTGCATAATCCTGAAAAATAGAATGACTCCCTTTCTTTATTTCTCTCTCTGTAAAAGTTCCTTTATTAAAGAAATTGGTAAAGTTTACAGAAATGATGACACTTCAAGAAACTGATAAGCTGGTCCTTTGATGGTTTTCTTGTAAAATACAGGCAACCCATTAAAAAAAAACAAGTTACTGAGAAGGATAGCAGTTTTTTGTAAAAATAAGTCTACACATATTTAGGTCACCTACACAGAGGGCTCCCTTAGCAGTCATACTTGAAAATGTTGACTCTGCTGCTGTTAGTTCTCATCATCTACAAGCACTTCACATATTGAAAGCCCCTTTGACAGGAAAGCAGTATGAGCTCATTCTTGGAACGGTCTTTTCTGTGGAGCGCACTGGTTTCCATGCAGGACTAGAGGGAGCTCTTTAGCCAGTGGTCTGGGCCTTTCCTCCTATTGCACTGTGTGAGGCTCTGCAAAATCACCCACAGGCACCCAGACACACACTGAGAACTGTTTCAGCCCTGTCACAGCAGTGCAATTCATTTGAGAGCTTATACATTGTGCTGTGAGTGCTTTACAAAGATTTCTTTATTACTGCATTATTTAAAAATAATTTAAATATTTTGCTGTTACATAAGCCATGCTTCCAACAGGAGAAGGATGTCCTGGTTTTCTTTCTTTATGTCCCTCTCAGTATGCGTGGCTGCAGCCAAGCAGCTGGTAGTAACAGGCAGTGACACTGCTCTAAGGGTCTCTGTATATTCTGTGCCAGCCATTACCAGGCATCAGCTACTGTGAATAAGCTATCTTTTTGTCTCTCAAAACATATTTTACCACCATTAAGATCTGCTCTGTGATTTCTACATTTCCAGATACCTTGCTAGATATCCACGTCTGTATTCAGGAGAGGTTGGGGTTTATTCATTTTCCGTGTTCTTAATTGATTTAAAATTTCTCTATATTGCTGCTGAAATATGAAATGGAAAAGAGAATGGGCTGTTATATAGAATGCCAATAGGGATAGGCAGTCTGATCTCCTGCATGCCACAGGGTACAGAATGTTGTGGTTTAACAAAAAGTCATGGTCCAACAGAAATGTATTTATTGAAAATCAGTTATAGTGGTACATATGTAAATGCCCTACATAACATACTGGAAAATGATGCTGACAGTACTGGATGTTTACCATACTATTCTGCTTAACTCCCTAAAACTGAACCTAGAAAGTGTCTGGGGAGTACAGCCTTCCAGCAGAAATCTATCTTTCAATCTATCAAGCTTTCTGAGCAAGGCAGCAACAAATTTGGCTTGCTCACGCCTTGAATGTGTAACAAGCTTAGAGAATAAGCATAGGTAAGCAGGTATCTGTCTCTGTGTGTACCACTGAAGGGCTTGGAACTGGCACAGTTCATGGTTTCTGGTGGTGACATTTTAAGCAAAACAGCTGGAGAGGAGAGCAAGCAAAAGAGAGTCACAATTTAGGTGATGTGTGGGGAAAACAGTGTTGCAGTGAGGGGATTAGGGAAGATAGCCTCTTTAGCAACTGTTCAGACACACACTTTCTCCTTTTTCATTCTCCAAGTACAACTCAGGTTATTTAGCTATTTGAAATAATGGAAGAGTGAATTCATTATAGTATGGAAGTCCTTCCTTTTCATTCTGTCAAATCTAGATGGTGGAGTCCAGCTTCCACTGTGTTAAATTAATAATTAATGCACTCCTAATACACCTTTCATATTTGACTGCCTTTGACTCCACAGTGCATGCATAAGTAGATATTTGTTTGCAGCTAGATCAGAAATAGGCTGTCTGCAACACAAGTGCAGTAAAAGACTGAATTTCAACCATTTGAAATAAATGTGCTATGCCTTCCTTCACAGAAAATTACTATAATCTCATTCATTCCTTCAGAAGGAGGAAATATCAAGCAGGAGTGAGCTATTTAGAAGAGCAAAAACAAAAGAACTAAATGGAAGGATGAAATAATTAAATAGCAAGTGACTAGAACATGAATCCAAACCTATTCAGTTCAGTGTAAGACACACTTTTTAAATAATGACCACAAGTAATGATAGAAGCAAATCATTGTGGCAATTGCCACATTCTCCATTTTGTCCCGCTGTCAAATTAGAACCTCAGAGTCTTAAATAAGTCAGAAAATTTATTAGGCACGTTATAATAACTATCTGAAAAAATGTCATGTGGAGAAGGAGATCCAGTATGCTTCTATGTCAAAAAAATAAATTTTCTAAGCAAATCTCTCATATGGCTCCAGGAGCTCTGCTATTGATAGAGACAAAATTTAATGTTAAGATGCCAGTATTTTAGCAGAGAATTGCTTAGATCACTGCTCAGTTAGCAGTGAATTGCTCCGCTCTTGCAGTTGTGAACAGAAATGTGTAATTTCTGTTCCACTTCCAATTTCCAGTTTTGTAGTTAACACTACTGTTCTTTGGGTTTGGAAGGAGAAATTCTTTAGAAAAGGATATTTGAATCCTTCTCTGTGGAGTATCTGCCCAGGTGACACTCACTGATAAGTTGCAGTTTAGTAATGGCATGTCAGTTTTCTATATGTTATCAGGAAAAATTGATGGCAAATAATGATTTCTGATTTCCCTGTTTTTTTGTTTTGAAGAATATTATAGCAAAGCTTTGGAAGTTGTGAGAGAGGAAAATCAGAAAATGTTTGACAGGCACATGAAATTACTCAGTGAAGAAGCTCTTAAGGTATTCTTTTTGCTTTTTTTAAAAACTCCTGTGTTACAGTTGGGGTACATGTACTCTGCATTATTAATTATTTTAACTCATATTAAGACTTCAAACTTTTTTAATAAATTGAGAGTAAAATAACCTGCAAATCCTGGTACATATGGATTTGGTTACTGCTATACATATATGTACCTTTTTTTTTTCTTTCTACCAGAATAACAATGGGTAGATATGAGGGCATTTTACAAACAGTGCACAGGAAACTGGGGCACCATGCACTGACAAGGCTTGTTTGAGAACATGTTGCTTTTGCCATGGCCTTGATTTTGACATTTACACAGATTTCCAAAAGCAGTAATACACCAATAGATTGCATGAAAATATACTTCAATTTGAAAAAAAAGGGTTTCACTGTACTTGTAAAGTACAACATTTTTTAAATGTCACAATAGTGCAGTCTCAGGAAAATATAGGTTTATTGATTCACTATGATTTTGTAATCTCTGCCAGCTCTGATTTGAAAACATGGTTTACAAATAGTTCTAGTGACAACTTCTTACTTTCACAAAATGCAAAGCATACTTCAGTACAAACCACTAGGCCCATTAGGTTTTTAAATTCCCTGACTTCAGTGCTGGAATTTCCAGTCATGTGAGAACATAATCCAGAGGACTGTGTTTATGGTGATCTGTTGGGGCATCTTCCCCCTCACTTCTTCCTTTCCACTTTACTGACATCAATAATTAAATTGTAGCCTGGGGTCAGACCTCTACATGCTTAGGTCACTTGTTGTAGAGCAGTACTGCCTCATTTGGGATTTTACTTGGGATTCTTAATAGCTGAAGGTTTGATTTTCTGAAAGCAGTAAGACTTGAGCAGTAGTGGTACACAGAAGAATTTATTAGACAAAAAGGGAAATGTCCTATTTTAATATGGGAAATCAAAAATATTGCTAAATTGCTTGACATATAATCTGCTCTAGGCAGAATGATAGAGGAGAAACATCTGGCCTTGTGAAGTAAATCCCCTTGTAATCCCTCAGAGGATGCTACAGTCTGTTGTGTAGATGTGTCTTAATTATTTCCTGCTAAAGAGCAGACAGCTTTTCTTTATAGTGTGCAGGACTGTCGAAGTGTTGCTCTCCGATGGGATTATTTTAACTTGTGTTTTCTCAGAATGCTGTGGGGTACTTAGACAAGAACTGTCGCAGAGAGATTGAAGAGAACGAGTGGCTAAAAGAAGAGGTAAGAGGATTGCTTGCCTGCAGTTTATCATGGCACTTCATGTTTAAAATAATGTGGCCTATGGTCAGAATTGTTTCCAGTCATGGGCCTGGGAGACTTCTTTTGGCAAAGGAGAGCAGTTTTCCAGTAATTAATCTGTGATCCTCAGCAGAAAGCAGTGCAATGTGGTGAATAAAGGTAAGAGGTGAACATCTGCTTTCACAAATGGAGGACCCCCTTTCCTGCCCAAGCTGTTACATGAAGGACTACAATGTTCCATACAATTACGGATCTTTATCTGTGGAGACTGGGATGCTATAAAGGATCAACCAGGTAAGTAGCTGAAGAGGGGAGGTTTGAATTGCATTAAAGTTCCAGTGCTGCTGTATTGAAAGAAAATGGATATGGATGTTGGAAATATGTTCTGAGAAATGGCTTGAGACGACATGAAATGGAATGTCATAAAGAAACCATGGGGACTCTACACTGAAGAAAGGAAAATCAAAATCATATATGGCTCTAATTAATTGCTTGATAGCTCTTACACTGACCTTTAATGACAATTTAGAGCTCTATATTAGATAGCTGTAATTTTCTTGACAAGAAAATATTTTTGTGTGCCAGATTTAGGAAAATAATTTTTTCCATAGTGAAAGTTTGATTTTTTTTATTCCAGTCAATATAGGTTCTTTGTTTCAATCAAATCTAAGCATGAGATTGGTGAGTGAAATGCCTTTCCTCACTTTTAAAGCCTCACAGTTGAGAGCTGAGCAAAACTTTTTGGAAAGTTAATAAATGTACTTCTTACTTTTCCATGCCACATCAACAAACCTGGCAGAGGTTCTTCATTTTCGTTACTAATTTAAGGTACTTGCCAGGATGCAGGGACACAGCTTTCCTTCTTCCCCTTAATGAGCTCTGAGCATGCATCTTTAACTTTCCAGGGAGGGTGTCCAAACCACAACTTCTGAAGCAATGAGGGTAAGGAAAAGAAATGGGAAAGAATTAATGTTTTATTCTGTATAAACAAACAGGAGCTCAAATCTACACATCCCATCACTGCATGAGTATGAATTCTCTTCCCTTCTCCCTGTCTCACTGAACACTTACAGGTTTTACACACATTAGCAGTGCCAATAAGAGAGCACTTTGGAGTACTCTTATGTCCTGACAGGCCTTCACCTCAGAGCTGAGGGATTTGGATTTCTTTCTTCTCAAGCAGAAGTTTCCTACGTTATGAGTTACTTTCCTATGTTGCTACTTTCCTGTTATGAATTACTGCTTTGAATTTTGGGCAAAAACAAAACTATTATCACTAACTTCTCCGGTCCTCTGAATTCACCCATTCATTTTCTCTGCTTTTCTTACATGGATGAAATATTTTCTCTCAGACTAATGTTTATATGTAGCTGACAGACTGTTTCAGTGTTTCCTTTGGGGGTGATAAACCAAAAATTTTAGTTTTGTCTCAGTTCTTTTTTTTTATTTAAGTTTGGCCACTGAACTGAAAAATGACTTACCAAAATAGCTCTAGATTAGTTACCTCCAAAATTAAAACAGATTTGGAGACTTCAGTCACATTTTTCCATGGTTAATCTGTGACACCAAGATGGTGCAAAGCTGCATCACCTCACTGTGCCAAGCCACATCCTGTTACTGGTTAATTTCTAGTAATTTTCACCTTTTTAATCCTTGGGAGAAGTTGGAACTAGTTTTAACTGCAAATTTGGATTATTGTAGCTGGGTTAATTTGGTTTTGATGAGAATGGACGCTTTCAGATCGCTTGGTACTTCTCTTGAACACATGCATTATGGCTAAGCTTTCTGGGAAGATCTTTCCCATAGTATATTCCCTTTCCCAGTAAGGGGGTAAACACTTGCTGGTACTTATGCAGAAGTGGGAGGCATTGTGGGAACTGAATAACCAGCATCCTTTGGTCAGTATATCTCCACACTGATAAAGGGCAATTGCCAGTCTGAAAGCAAATAGTACCTGGGGCTCAGCCAATGTCACAGAGCCATAGAACATCCTGAGCTGGAAGAGGCCCACAAGGATCATTGAGTCCAACTCCTGCTCCTGAAAAGCCCCCTGAGAGCATTGTCCAAATGCTCCTTGAGCTCTGTCAGCCTTGGGGCTGTGACCCAGGGGAGCCTGTTCCAGAGCCCCACCACCACCCTCTGAGGGAAGAAATACTGTGGTAACTTGGACTGAAAACTTCACTAATTTTAGGTAAGAAGGTTTCAGGTATAGGAAGAAATTAGAAAAACAACACTTGCTGAGTAAGACCCTGACTTTACCTCTGCAAAGAAGCTTTTCCTCTCTCAAAACTCTGATGTGAAAGCAAAAAAGAAAAATCTAGAGCTCCTGTCTAGCAGACGTGTTTGACTGTACAAGAAAATTTTGCTGTCAGGGTTGCATAGCCCAAATATGTGGCTGTGATTGACACACATGTGCTGTGACAGTAAAAGGGTTCTAATAAAGGTGTGAAAGAACCAGCGAGTCCTTCCTTTTGTCTGAAGATGTGTCACTGTGTTTCCCCACCAAATATGCAATCTTGCTGATATAGCTGCATTTTTCCTAGGTGTGTGCTGGTAAGGTTGTTGCTATCAAAGCTTTACGAAATTCTAAGACTTTCTTTTATTCTTTTTTTAATTGTCAAAAGGTTCAGATCTACCGAAAGGAAGAAAAGGATTTGAAAGCTTCTGTCCAGCTCCTGGAAGAAGAAAATACCAGTTTGGTGGCAAAACTGATTGATATCAAACTTCAGCATCTAAGAGTATTAGGGTAAAATAATGCTTTCATGGATTCAAAAGTGATTTTTTTTTTGTTTTTTAAATAATGCTCCTGTCTGCCTCTAGAGCTGTTTAGGCTCTCCCACATCAAAGCCAAGGTAGTCTCCTAGTTGAGGAAAGACAGGATTTGACTGAGTATACATGGGAGCAGTATCTCTGAAGGATGACAATAAGATTGTGATTCCTCAAGTACTGAATTTCAGGGAAGAAACTGGCTCCTTAATTAATCTACTAAGATTTAACACTACTCACTTTATATCACTTAGGCTTGGAAATAATTTCTTTGTGTTGCAATTAATGGTCTCAGCCCCAGCTTTTCAGACTAAGTGCTGAATAATAGATTTTTTTTTTCTTTACTGTTTGCAAAATGCTTAAGGATGTGAAGATTAATTTGCAAATATATAGGGGGTTTGCAATCTTGAGTGAAACAAATGACCTGACACTGAGAGAGGAAGAGACCTTGGGAAATGTCTGTCTGCAGAGGTGTCTGTAGTATTAGCTTCTTTTGTGTTGAAATGATTTAACTTTTTCCCTGGAGAGAGATTAATTTAGCTACAAAATGTCAACACTAATGGTGTCAAAAGCACAGTGCAACAATGTGAGAGATCCATCTTCAGTTTCCAGTCCCAGCTCAGTGATTTTAGCCATATTGCACAAAAAGTTCAAGTCTTAAGAAGTGACCATTTTTCTCTCCAAACTTTGGATTTCTTTGAAGTGAGAGCTGCCAGCTGTGGTCTGAATCTTGGACTGACTAGAGACTATAACATTTGTTTTCTTTTAGTCTCATAGACATAGTTGAACTAAGGCACTAAGAATAAAAAGGAGCAGCTTATTAGCCACTAAGCTACCTGGCTGCCTCCATTGCATTTTTGAACCATTGCGCTATTCTGCCTCTGTGGTTAAGCAGCAGTGGTTCTCAGAAAGGGTAGCCTCCCCCTCACCCCAAATCACTGCACAGGACAGATTAGAGAAAAAATTAGACTCCTATTATGGATTTCACTTTATATTTTTTACTCCATAGGCAGTTGTTTCATACAAAGGAAACTGGCTTGCAAGAACTTCCTAAGGATGAAATGAAAAGGGAAACCAGAAAATATGCAGGTAATGCAAATGACAGCAGCTTATAAGAAATACTAAGTTACTAAACATGCACAGACTTTTTATTTCTGAAACTTTTTATTCAAACTACCTGTTTGGCATGGAGAACACCTTATTCCCCTCTTGATTGCAGCCACCACAGCCATAATAGATTGTAATTTGCATAAGGAGATAAAATCACAATCTATCTGTAATACAGTTTTTAAATTTAAATTGGTTTTAGATTGTGGAATATTATTACTCATCCAGAGCTACCCTGGAATACAGTTTACAGGATTGGCCATCTTTTATGAAGATATGAATCATATCCTAATCAGTTCTTTACTGATCCATATCATAACTTCATTATAGCTTGTCCCTGTGAGGACACTCTTAAACTCCATGTAGGCTTTCACTTTAAGTGTGCATGCACTTTGCAGTCATTAATCTAATACACCAGAGCTCAATTATAACTAAATCCCTAGCAAGAGGAGATGAAGCTACATGGAGCTCAACCTAAACTGAAAATTTTGGTAAGCAGTACTGAATTTTGGGCTGAATCTCCATCCCTTCTGGTAGGTGTGGCCAGGGAAAGGATATACTGTTAAGCAAGAAGGAGCAGGAGCCTGTGCTTATCTGTTTAGGGCAGACTCTGTGGGTTCCTAAGTATCACAAATTTTATTTTACATCTTTGTGTGAGTAGAAGAAAGAGGATGGAAAAAAGTAGAAGATAATTCTAACATATCTCTTTAATTAAAATTAAAGAGATATGTTAGAAAAATGGAAATCATACAGTTATGGATACATGAAGAAGTTTGTTGAAGTTCTGATCAGTCCCAGCCATAGGTGGGCCTTTTGAAACATCAGGCACCAGCGAACATGTTGACCAGAACTTCTGTATTAAACACATGTACTTTGAACACATTTGTTAGATTTTTGCAATAGTTACCTGGAGGATAAGGCTTTGTTTCAAGAAGCTGGGTCACAGTCACAGGCAAACCTGTAACTTGGCAGTCCATGTTCAGAAACCTCTGTATCATCTTGAGAATGAGTTAACTACAGATGTGATCTCTTTAGGGGAGTTATAAGTTGACTGTGTTTCAGGAACTTGTAGTTATGTACTACAGATACACAAACATGGATATAGAAGAAATTTATACTTGGTTTTGCTGCCTTTCTTATTCTTTTTAACTATTCAGGGCTCTACAGGATTTAAGCTGAACTGACAAAAGCTCATTTTTTTCCCTGCCCCCTCCTACAGATCCATTAGTTCTAACTTCCAATCAATTTCAGTCCCTGGGTCTTGATCAGAAATTGTGAACAAAAAACACATAAAAAACCCCAGTGTAAATGAGCATTTGGCTTGAATTGCTAATTAATTTGCTAATTAAAAATGCTACCAAGCTGTTCTTTGCATTGCAGGGGCTAAGCCATATTAAAGATTGCAGGCAATGCTCATATCAAGTACTGATTCTGACTTCCATAAGGCTTAACTATTACATATACTTCCTTTTTCTTCTCTTTGAAAAGCAAAGACAGATGGAAAGAGCCTCAGAAGTGCCTTTCCAAAGATTTGTTCTAAAAGAGATTATAAGAAGCCTCCAGACAGTGATGAACAATTGAGGAAAAAATTCTTCACTCCATCCCTGGACAGCTTGTTGGATGAAGAAGAAGAGTTCCAGGTATGAGCCAGAGTTATCAGGTCTTCCACTGACACAAACACACTTTAACACTTTCAGTGTGGAGCATGAGCTACTGTCAGGACCCTTCTATTTCCAGTGGTTATGGCATCCAATGTCCTTTACCTGCTGGGCTGTTCAGATGGATTGTAGTCTTCTGGTGATATTTGGGACAGTTAGGTCCATGCCCTTCAGATGCTGGGCCAAAAGAGCACATGGAAGTTTTGGATGCCTTCAGGCATCTCTGATACCATGAGGCATGTGTTTTGGCCATTGAATGATGTCCTAAGAATCATCCCATGGAGTGTCAGGATGAAATTCCCCTAGAAAGAATTCTGAATGTCACGAGAGATTACGAGGCTTGGATGGCAATGAACAGGTCCTTTAGAGTCTGTGTTGCACAGCAGCATTAAAGGATCAAGATTCCTTCAACAGAAAGCCAGGATGAAGGTGTTCCTGGGTGCAAACTTCAGGGTTGAGGCAACAGTGCACTGGTGAAAACACAGAGAAGAGGGCAGCAGGGCTGTAGCCTCCTAAAATGAGTTGGCTTGCAAAAGAAGCCCTTTATCTCTGACATTATCAAACACAGCCCCAGAGCAGCATCTCTACAGTTGCTTTAAAAATAAAAGTTTCTGGTTTTGTTGTTTTGGTTTTTTTTCTTAAGAATGGTTGCTTTTCTATGAAATTACAAATGAACCATATTCTTTCTTCTTAAGGCATACTCAAAACTGGGACCTCTGAAGAGAAAGCTGCTTTTGGTTGGAAAAGCTGTGCTTACTTGTAAGGAAACAGAAGAAGTGCCAAGCGGGAGCCACAGAGAAGGGCGTACTGTTGGTAAATCAGATGGGCGTATCACAGCTAAGATGATCCAGGCCTTATTTAAGGAAAATGATGAAAACTAGACAAGCTGTGCTCTTTACACAGAAATGTAACATTCTTAGTTCATTAAATATTTGATCTCTTCTGTGTGGCATGGGGCTTTGAGGAAACTATTTTAGAGTGCCTGAATCATGATTATAATTTTCCTGAGAGGTATGTCTGTGTGCAGAGGCTAATTGAAACGTTCCTTTCCGTACCACTGAGAGAGGTCTTGTGCACTCTCTGGGGTATTCAGTCCACATAGCACATATATCTACTAAAAGGTCTGAGCTAATATTTAGTTTGTGTGGTCTCCACTTGCAGATGTGGAATTCCTTCTTGATCAGACAATGAATGGGTAAATGCAGGCTGCCATAAAACACAGAATTGTTACAAAATACATAATGCTCTGCTAAAGCAGAATTAATTTTTGCAAGCATAATTCAACTATTGCTATAAATGGAGTGTCTGAATGCTTTTTTATCTGTCTCCACAAGACCCCTACTTAAATACACTGAAATAAACATAAATTAATTTAAAACCAATTTAAAACCAGCATAAAAATCTCTAAGGTCTGAAATATTTTGGCCAAATATATTGTGTAAGCCCTTATCCTTGGTTTGTGGCTGGTCCCTTTGAACATTTATCTCAGTGCATTGATGCAGTGGAGGGGCTCCCTCTGGACACCCTCTCAGCAGCACACAACAGGTCCTTCCCACATGTAGGCTCTGACCCATGCATTTCCTCATTAAAAACTTGTGACAGAATTGAATAATCAATTTTAACCCTTGAGAGGATAATCATCTGTTTGGAATAAAGCTTTTAAAAAAACTTACTTTTTAAACAACCTGTATCTCTGTGCAGTATCTCAGTGTATCTGTAGTGCAGTGCAGGCACTTTTGGTTTTCCAAGCACGCTCAGCTGTTCCTGGCCAGCAGGTGTCTCCTTGGGCTGCAGGTGAGTCCCACTGGTCTCTGGGGTCCACCGACCAAGTTCCTCCGAGGCAGGGATCACAAGCAGACAGGTAAAGATGGCAGACTCCAGCTCACACTGACTCTCACCTCTCTGCCACGTGGTGAACAGTAAAGCGAGTTTGGACGTGCCCTTGCTGTAACCCAGTGGAGTGACTGTTAAGGCTGAGGTGATTCCTATCCCTTGTGTGTCCATGGAATGGGGATCTGCACTTGGGCTGTGTCTGCAGCCCCACAGACACCTCCCCTCGGCTCCCCTGCCTTGAGTGCAGTGCAAGCCCCATGAAATGGCTGACTTGAAAGAGAGATTAGTTCTGCTCAGTGATTAGTTTAGCTTCTCCTTTAGATGCAGAATTACAATGTGGCTTATACTGAATGGCTTTTCTGTTAAAGAAAGGCCTCTCCTCCTTCCCACCACTCCCAGAGGGGATTTTTATTTTCTGGTGGTGTAAATGTAGGGCCCATCTCTAGGCTTCTCTTGGCTTATGCCCATAATGCATAGCACCATGTGCAGGACATATGGCAAGACAACATCAACCTGCACCTTGGAAAAAAGACCCCTTGCCTCCTCCAGTCAGTTTAGCCTTTTCCCATAACAGCCTGTGTGGGTGAGAGGGAGTTAAAAAGAAATCCCAAACATGGTAATTAGGGTTCAAGCCACAGGCAGCCTGCACAAGCCAGAAGCAACAGCCTTCAGCAAAACATATTTAGTGAAGTGTCCCAAATCCCCTTGATTTCTACAGGATTAGCATTAAGGCCACTGCAGGGCTTTCATATGGAGAAAGCTGGGTCTTCAGCCCAAGGCATCTGGATTTGATAAATTCGTTACTAGCAAAATCTCTGAGAAATGAGCAGCATGTTGTAAAACAGGGGGCAGATCAGTCACTTTCTGGCAGCACAGCCAGTGCTTCCAAGCCCCACTTGGAGTTCACTACTCCAGTTAGGACCAAACTTATGGGAGTCACCCTTGTATTCCCAGCATTATGAAATAGCTTTTCTTTACTGTGTTACTGTTGCACAAGAGAGCTCTAGGATGCAAGCAGGGGTCCCACAATTATAATCCAATCTAAGCTTCAGATGAGGTGGAGTTGTGTGTTTAAGTAGAACAAAGCTCAAAAAAATTTGCAGTTCCAACAGGAAGAAAAAACCCAACAAGTATTCCTTGGAATTCAAAATTAAAGAAATATAAGCATCACTCAATTTGCATGGAAATAAAAACTACTTTAATAGAACTGAGGTCCATGAGCTGGAAGTGAGAAACATCAATCCATGAAATGTCTAAAAAGCACAATGAGGAGAGGTGTGCTGAGAGCCTGTATCCACTCCAGTGATGAAAGGAGCTGCTTACCTCAGCACTCTGCTGTCTTGAACCCTCTCTGAGCGACTGGCTTGTAGTGCTTTATAGTCTGGCTGTGCTGGTGTGATCTCCCCCAGCCTGAGCTGCAGGGAACATGGGTGATTTCACTTTTGGTCTGGTTTTTACGAGGTTTGCAGCCTCCACTGTGGCGAGGTTATATAACAAGGCACTCTGTCCACAGGTTCAGACCTGCACGTTTTGCGAAAGGAGGGTTTAAGAGACTCGTTCTGCAGCATTTGTTCTTGTTTGGCTGCTTTCTGAGAGAGAAGTTATTAAACACTGCTTCTGTGGGCTAAAAGGAGTTTGCCAGAATAAGGTCAAGGCAGAAGGTAATGGACTGAAAAGCTACACCATAGTGACAAGGAGAGAACAGAGAATCTATTGGTGTTAGCATCTTTAGCCACTGATGTTTTGCAGCTGGATGTTCCTCCAAAAAAAGGCTTTTCCTTGGATTTTGAAAGTAAGGATGTTTTTTGCAATACTACATTTCAGGGCTCATGTTCTGCAGTCTCACAAACACCATATTGTTTTAGGACATGACATGGCAACAAGATGCCAACAACTGTTGCCATATGTTGACAACTGAACATTGAGCCATGCTGAAAACTAGGATTTAACTTGGTGCTGGATCTTTGCTCACTTAGTGATTAAAGTAAAACAAGAAGCTAAAATTGTATCAAATACTGCATTTCTAAAAAACTCCAGTACTTGGGCAATTGCTGTAGCTGGCAGAGGGAAGTTCAGCAGTTACTGCCAAGAACAAAGCAGAGATCCATGCTATGAAAATAAACCCAAGACCCCTGTGCTCCTTGTGTACTGCAGCTGCCGGATATCCAAAGCACTATGCTTGCATCCAACTCATTGTCTTTACTCATTATCACTTCACATAGAAATTTAAGCAAGTTGGCTTTTTGTTCCAAGGCTTTTTGATCTTTGCTTCAGGAAATTTCATCATCAGAGAAGGAAGAAAATAATTAAATGTGTTTTACTCGCTCCTAAACTGATCTGTTATCTTGGGAAGGCCATCTCACCGCATTACTCAACCTTCTGGTACAAAAAGGTGCTGAGGAGGTGGCAGCAATGCTACACCTTCAGGGAACCTGCCCAGGGTTTTCTTCTCCCCACTCATTCTCCTGATCCAGCCAGGATGCAGCTGAACAATCAGCTAAGTCCCTCTGCTCTCCAGATTGAACTTGGCAAACAGCAGCATCTCACAGATTTTTCTTGTTGGGCAAATTCAGTGGAAGATGTCAAGCCTGTTTCTGCTCTCTCCACTGTTGTGTGAGATCTCCAAAGGTCAAGTCAAGAGACTGACAACAGGCCAAGGAGCAAGCTCTTGTTCAGTTTACATATGCTGCCATTAGCACTGCTCTTTTGTCTGTATTCAGCACATTTTTTCACTGCCCCTCACATTATCTTGTCAATCTTCTGCTCCCATCAGCATTTACTATCCTTCCCAGTGTTTTTAGCACTTAATTCTCATTTCTCTGCCACAATCTTTATCTCAATTATGTCATGGCCTTTAAGTTGCAATTCATTTATGTTGCTACAAAATTTGTGTTAGGGTCTGTAAATGGGCACTTTTTGTCTAATGAAAGATGCAGGGTTTCACCCTGTCCCTTGTTCTTGCTGAAGGGCTGTTTGGCAGCTGGGAACGTCTGTGACTTATTCTGGCAGTTGGCTGAACTGCCAACTCTGATGTCAAAAAGTCATGCAAAGACAGACTTTAAACATGTCCTGAGGTACCATCTCAGTTTAGTTTGTGACTTTGAAACAAAAAAGAAAAGCAGCAAAGGAATTCAGATCTGTCTTCATATGAAGACTCAACATTAGTGATGTTGGAAACTCAGGAGCTGTTCAAGTTCTTGTTCTGGCAAAAGTAATTGTCTCAAGAGGTAAATCCAGTTGTTTTCATTATAAAATTCCCTAATCTAAAAACAAACAAACAAAAAAAAGTGGTTATTCTGACACAGCAGCTCCCTACACAAAACTTCAAGAGGAACCACATCCCCCCAGCAAAGCACTCCATCGTCCTCTGCTTGCTAAGGGCAGGCAGCTTCTCTACACAGTTTGCTCCTGTAGAATAAACAGCCTTTCCACTCAATTCTGAAGAGAACCAGGTTTTCACTACCCCCTATTATCGAAAAGTGCCAGTAATTAAAAAACAAAATACGTCTGTGTGCTGTGCTTTTTAAATTAAGCTGAGTGTGCTATTTCAGTGACACTGAAAGCAAACACTTACTGGGAACAAAGCAAATGAGAACCTACTACTCAGGAAAATTCTCAAGCCAGTTTGTCTCTGAAGAGTAAACCAAAGAGCAAGGGTTTTTAGCAAAGCCTTCAGCAAGAAGGCCTAATCTGCACAGCAGCTGTTTCAAGGAACACAGAGCAACAACGAGTGAGCACTAAAGGGTAACAGGAGTTCAGCATCCCTGCAGAAGACATGGGTTTGGGTGTTCACAATTCTTTGGTACTTTCATGATTTGCAGCCTCAAGTCCACAGCCACACAAAGAGTCCAAGGGATCAAAGAGATCTAGGAACACATCTATCCTCAGCCAAAAGCCTCAAGTTAGACTCTGCAGAGAGCAATGGAGACCTAAGAAGAAAATTAGCATCTGTTTTATCATAACCCGGCTCATCAGGCTCTGGAGGAAGATGAAGGTCTACCTTCTTCACACAAGGTCTGAACAATCTGTTTCTTGGTACTTACTGAGGTAGGTAACAGGTCACAGACCCAACTCAAACAATTCACAATTCACCTTTTTTATATTCTGACCACAAGCAAACTGACCCACACTGAAAGCCCCAGCGGTAGGAAGGCAAAATTTTAGTAAATGTGTATGAAACTCTCCAGATCTGAGTGTGTGTATTACATACTCTGTAATAGGTTCAGGGTTTTTTAAAGTCATGCTTTGAGAAAGAAATTTTAAATCTACTGACCTGTACTGCTCAGTTTATGATACCTTGGCCTCCAGGACAAGCCTCAGGTCGTTGTAAGGAGGAAAGTTCCACTTCTATCAACTCTTCCTGTGTCTAATTACAGAAGGTGGTCTCAGCAAACTGTTCATAGCTTTTCCAGCACTACCTTCTGCTGTAAGATTAGGGAAGATAATAACAATTTTTGGGGACATAGTTATGCTTCTTGGTCAGTTATGAACAGTACAAGTTTATTGCCATGAATAGTTTGAAAAACTAGAATGTGGTGAAATATCACGTTAGGTCAGGAAGGAGGAGACACCTTGTCACTGAGGTGTCCACCGAGGCTGTCCGTGACACCAGCCCAGGGAAGAGACTGCATGGATCACGTCAGCCACAGGTTCAGAGTGCTGCACTTCCTGCAATACAATATGCACGTATGAAATACATTTGGTATTTTATTAAGTAAACAATGCAATTATCAGTGCACATTTTAAGCAGCAAAAAGAAAAGAAGCACCTCAGACTTTCATACCGTAACAAAAGTTCTGTGGAAGCTGCATTTTATTTGAAAATCCACCCATTTTTGCTAACATACATTTTAATATTTTAAACAAAAATAGAATCTGCAGAGACAATGCAGCAAGTATGCTTAATTCATGTACAGAATTGCTTTCGTATCATTGACTATCCTTCTGAAGGCCCCACTCCACCCAAAAGTTATGGTGTATTTACACAAAGCACCGATCAACAGCGCTACTTAAATTCCTCGTGAACTAAATACCCACTAGACATATGTAAGGAAGCTACTTCCCCTTTTTTACTTTTAAAAGGTACATGATCATGAACGAGCCCAATGAAAAGGCTTTCCCCCCCCAACACACAACACCTCAATTTATTTTTTTTTTTACAGAAAAGAAGGAAAGTCTTAAAAATGAAAGCAATTCCTCACATTCATCTTGGAAAGGCCTTATAATGTCAAATGTAAAAATAATGACATGCCAAGCACAAAGCAATAAAGTTCCTTCCCAATGCACTAATGCTGAATTAAAAATGTAGTGCTTCTTCTAGTCAGTTAACTGTTCCCTTGCAAAATCCTAGGCACAGAATTGACTATAAGGATTAATGCGTTTTACAGCTCTTCCCTAATTCCCATATATACTGAGAATTCATTAGATTCAGACCTTTAAAATATTTAGTGCTCTGTATGTCAGCTGAAAAGCATTCTGAATCAGATTCATTCTTTGTGGATAAAAATCAGACATACTGTATACACCCATACTCATTTTCATAAGGAGGTTTTTTTGATACAATATTAATGTTAAATTGATAATCATAAATAAATACAAACAATAATACATAAGGAATGTCTACTGCAAACTGAATATATAATTTTTAAAAAAAGTTAATTTCCATTACTGCTGTGCCTACATTTGTGAGGATTGAAAAGGTAACTGCAGAATTAAGAGTTAGGATTCGACTCTCCCCTGCCCAGAGTCTTGTTTTGAGTTACGGTAAAGGACACATCTCCAATCCAGACAGCATTTCCAAACACCAATATCAATTTCCAGAATAAAGGCTTCTCTGCGTACGTTACCAATTAAGGATATTATTAGAAGCTGAGAGTATTGACTTGTTAGTCACCAGGACAAAAATAGGTCTTGGTCTTAATTCATGGCAATTCTTGGCTTTGTGTTGTGTACTGATGTCTTCTTATGGAGGTGTCCCAGCTTCCTTCATTGGTCTTCATCATTTCACTGCATCACTTAATGGAAGAGGAGAGTTTGAGGGACTGAAGTTCATTTTTTTCCTGGGAGTTTACTGCTGAGCACATCTTTTTGGAAACGTTCCTTTCTCTTCCATCTAACACAGTTACATAAACTGAATCTGGAAAGATGAAAAACCCTGGGGTTAATATGCAACAGAAGTAGGACTTCACTCTAAATCTTTTTTCTTTCCATTCTTCTGATGCCCAAGCTACCCCATGATCTGAAGTTTTGAACAAAAATAAAATATTTTTAAAAAATCAGGGCCAGGAAACAACCAAAAGACATCAGGATGTTCTTCCATCGACACCAGCCTTTAGAATAGCTCTGCATTAAAAATAAAACCCATCTAGTTATCCATGCAATATTGTCACCAGCGGCAGCATAACACAGACCAACACCATTATGAAGAGAACTCAGGGTCATTTTTCATGTTGAACCAGAGAAGTGCACAAAGAAAAGCAGCTGCTGTGTGCAATAAGCCTACTCTCTCTTTATACTACAAATTCTCAAATTTCTTTTTCATGTTTTCACTCATTTTACTATTTAATTCCCACCTGCCCCTGACTGGTCAAAACCAACACAAGTCCTCCACTGCACCTCTGTACCATAATGGATCCCTGGCACATGTGAAACAAGCACCTCCTCCTGCATGAAGGGAACTCTGGCCAAGCCATGGGGAAGCGCATGAGCACCCTGCCAGCAGCACTCGGGGCTCTGCTGCTAACGGGGAACTCTGAACATCTTCCTGATGAGATGGTAAAGACCAGGTAGCACCAGTTCCTTCTCCCTAACTGCAGCAAGTACCACATGAACTGGTTCTATTTCCAATGGACTGAGGCAAAATCACTCAATCGGCCTGTAAACTGCTGAAGTTAAACACAAAGAGTTTCCAAGTCACTTCCACAATGCTTCCAACTCAACAAGATTTGGTTTTATTTCCTTCAGAAACAGTTCTAGCCATGTTAATAAAACCTGAATTAGAACTTTTTTGTTTCATATCACAAACACCAGCATCTCCCAAGAATAATGGACAATACCTAAGTTGTTCTACAAGAAATCCTGGAGAGAGAGCTCTGCAAAGGGATCCTTTCCTGAGGCTCTGTGAGGACTCTGACTGGAAGGGCTGGATGCTGCAGACAGCTAGTAAGAAAGACGACAGAGAAAGGGAAAGAAAAAGAAAACAAGGTCTCAGAATGACAGAATATGAAAGCTAAACGTGTAATGAAAGGACAAGGGGAGGTTAAGAGGCACACTTGGCAGAAGTCAACTATTAAAATAAGGTGTTTGGTCATATGGAAATCAAAGCCTCTTCAATGGTTGGTGTAATGTAGAAACAAGCCAGACATGACCCTCCAGAAAGGAAACACCAGTGGCATTGGCCAAAAAGCAGATACACACTTTCACAGCAGCTTTCTTCAAAGGAAGATACAAAACATTCAGCCTGACTTCTGTGAAACAAGTTAGTCCTCTCCCTGCTTTACTGGGAAAACTACAGCCTGGCAGGGAGAGATGATGCTGGGGTCTGGCCAGAGCATGGCAACTTTCCAGATGGTTTCTCCAGAAGAAATAGCTTTCAGCATCTTTTCTTGTCAAAATAGGATGCATATAAAAAGAGGTTGGATAGCAGAGAATAGTTAATTCTCAATTTGGGACCTAGAAGGAGAACAAGAGATATATTCTGTGAATAGGAGAAAAAAGGGAAAAAAAGGCAAAAAGATGAGAGTTTCGACTGCTACTGTGGCCGTTTCAGGTGAGAAATGAAGACTGTGACTGATAGTCTGTACACTCATAAAAATTGCATCCTACAGTCATGTACCTAAAGCAGCACACCACAAACTCAGTCATATAAAGCACATAACTTAAAGGTGGGTAATATTGGCATTCCAACTACTGCTGCTGGGAAAGACCAATAATCTGCAGACTGTACTTGCAGGATTATCTGCTATTTGTTGATTTATTTTTCCTTCTATGTTAGTATTTTTCCTAACAAAAAAGAAAATGGTGTTTTTTTAAATCCTATTTGCCCTTCCTCTGGGTAGAACACACATGTTTCTGCACTTATAAATCAAAGTCAGCATCCTCCAATTTGGGTTCCTCACTGGAACAGTTTGTTCAGAACTGAGTCACTTGCACTCCATGCCCATGACAAAAAACATTGCATGAAGACCTTTTCCTTTGGAAATGCCAGGCACCTGCCAACCTACACATGACAGGAAATCTGCTTATGGGAATTGCTTGCACAAGTGCTCAGAGTGTAAATATTGCCATTACACATTTAAATTTTTCACATGAACGTCTATTTTGAAAACCATATGAGAAGGAGGACTTCCTTCAGGATCAGCACATACTTAATCTGCACTGGAATCTTCACCTCCTCCTGAAACCCCATTCCCAATGGGGCATTCAGATCCAGTCACCATAAATAAATTATGCAAAAGTCATGAGACAGAATGGGAAATGCTTGAGAAGCAGTTTCAGGATGTCAGAATTTCCCCTCTTAAACTTGGTTCTTTCCTTTGGGAAGCCATAGGCAGACTAGTGATATGGTCCAACAGTCCTAACTTCAGCAAGGAATGCCTGCTGCCACTTGATTTCAGGAAACATTCCTCCTCTTCATGGTCAAATGCCTTGAAGTCACATAGATTTCTATCAAACTGAGCTGGCAGATCTCCAACCCATATCAAGTCCAAAGAAACGTCCCAGTTTGAAAGCAGTGTGGAAGACTGGTAGGTTTGGGCCAGTTGTGCAACATCAGTACATAACCCAAACACAGGGGAAATTTCAGGAAGCCTGTTCAAGTTAAAATCTGAGGAAAAAACCTGATAATGCTATTACCTAGATGCCATAATTAAATTCAGCCAGGACTTGCAGTAAATACGCATTTTAACAAAATTCCTTTAATTATCAAAAAGGAGACCTAAAAAAATGCATGGGAAGTATAGTTAGACAGTTTCCTACATTGCACCTCTCCAGATTACTCCAGTTTATAAATAGATCTGAAAGCAAGGACCACTCCTAACAGTTTCTAAGGAGAAGCATTTAAAACAACACTGCTGGCCATCAGTTTCTCTGGAGCTGACCTAACTGGAGCTGTGGATGTAGTGCCCTGCTGCCCAGAGCTGGTGTGATGTGAAATGCACTGCACCACACTGCTCAGACAGCTTAGGCTCACCTCCAGCATCAGTCGGCACTTCTCACTGCCTCCAACAAAGACAAACCTCCCTGGAGTTCCAGTAAAACCTAAGAACCCGTCCATAAGCGAGCATTGGGCTGACTGCCACCATTGGCTACATTCTGGTTTCCCATGAAACGAGTCTGTCCAGCTGTTTTACCATATATTTCAGGGGTAATGTGCCAAAGCAAGCATCTTTAAGGTCTATTTTCTGGCGTAAGTCTGTCCTGAACTTTCTACCCTGTTCTTACAGCTTCAAACACCCCTCAAACCCCCCTCCCTACACCCAGCCAAAAACCAACCACAAAACAGATCCACCAAACCAACTTACGCATTTGCACATTTACCTATTCTCCATCACCCAGGTGATCACTCCTGCTACTTGCCATGTACAAATGGCTGTGTTACAATTTACATAGATGTTGGGAGTGGGTGGAGTGATTTCTTTATTCTTTTTTAACTCTTAAATTTTGCACTACCCATCTGCTTCCCCCTCCTAAGGTTATGTTCCTCTGGGGACACCACACCAGAACATGTGACATGCAAAGGCACACGGATTTGTCCTAATTGTACCATTTTATATTGGCCAACACAACACTGTTGTTGGCTTAACAGCCACTGGGATACTCAGGCCTTGTGATGGGCAGACACATTCCAGCCCCTGTACATCAGTCAAATCTGGCTTGTCAGGGACTTTTGGCATTTGCTGTCCTGTATCACATCTGCCATTCCTCTGCTTGAAGCACTGATTCAGCCTGCCCCCTCCTCAGACACACACACACACACTTCCCCCTCACCAGCTACAATGCCATCAAACAACTCCAACCATTCTCACTGTTCCGGGTAGCACAAGGTAATAAGTTGCAGTGGGTAATGCCCACTATTTTATCATGATGAAAACTTATTTTCTTTGTCAGGTGGGAAATACTGCAAGATAAATATTTTCAAAGAAAAATTACACATCTTTCAAAACTATAAATGCCTTCTTTGCTCAGATTTCCATAGAAGTGACTGTTCTAGTTTCATTCTCAATTATTTCAAATTATTTTTTCCTTAAAAACCAAACTACCTTTGCTTTTGAATGCAACAATTAGGAAAAAAGTTGCAAGCACGTAAAGAGAACACTTGGAAGAGAAGCATAACAGGTATGTCTAGAGATCGAAAAAAATTTATTAAGACTAATCCCTGAGAATATCAAGTTATGAACAACAGTTTAATTTATATGGAAACTGCACAACATTAAGATGCCTGTTTCCCCAGTGTGTTCTCAACTCACTACAACTTGGCAATAAAATTTTTGGCAACAACTTCACATCTGTCATCATGCTTTTAAATACCTTTAGCTTTCTTTACTGTAGACAACACCCAAGATCTATCAGGAGACCAGAGGTGATATAATCTGGCGCTTTAAATATGAAAAACAATTTCGTTTTTGGCAAATGATGACACCATGGGCAAAACCAGTAATAGAATAATGGTGTTTACAGTGATCCATGTGGGCAGTTTCAGCTGTGTGGCTTTCAGATAACCATTATTTATTCTTCAAGATTTGTTTACTGACCCCAAGAACACGTTTCTGTTTCTTTTACTTTCCTTTTTCTATTTCTGGCACAACAAGAGCATTAACTAAACTTAAAGTGCAAAATATGCTCTCAGAAGAGCCTCAAGACTCAGCACACAGTAAATTCAGTGTGATAAGAGTGCAATTCCCCTCCGTGGCTGTACATTAATAAACTCTACTGTGTATGGGGAAGGTCTCACATACAGCCCTTGTTTCATTTAATATGCTTTACTGACATGAGGGCTCTGAAAGCTTGACACCTTCCAGCAACAAAGACTGTTTGTCTCAGGGAAAAACCCTTCTTGGTCACAGCAAATGCTGAATCAAAGGGTGTGTTTTCAATGAAATTAATTCTCACAGGAGCCAAACATTGTCAGGTAAGAGAATAAATATAGCTCCATACACCTCACTTGTGACTAATTCCTCTTTCTCCTGTTCTGACAGCCAGCTGGGATTCAACCAAAGCCACACCCTGCAATGTCAAATGAAGCAGAAAGGCTCACTGAGCTATTCAGACCCATCTACCTGTTCATAACTGAATTAGGCAGGTAGGCAGGTTTTTTTTTTAAGGATCATCTCAATTTTTTTTTAATGTAGAGAAAACTCCTATCCTTAAGGATCCTTTTACTTGGTCAATATTTAACAACTGTCATAAACACTATTTGTCCTCTTGAAATGGTATAAAATCCATGTGAAAAATACCAAATCACTTATGTGACAGTGAAGGTGCAAAGCAGGTCTCAGAAGTCTAAGACAAAGCCAGTTGAGAATTGCTAAAGATTTCTTTCTAGCTAAAGAAATCTAACAGCATCTCTTCCAGATAAAGCATTTAGAAGAGATATTTAGAAAAAAACCCTATTCATAAGGCTGTGTTTTGAAGAAGACAATGGGCATACAGCCCACTGGGAGCACACAGCAGAACCCTTCTCATAAAAGGAGCAGACTGGAAAATGCTTGAGGCTCTTTTTAGTTCCAGCTTGCTGCTGAATTCTCTTCCCTCCACAGTCTAGTCCCAAACACTGCAGTTACACCAACCTATACCTAGGTGAAGTCATACATGAATGCTTCTAAACATTCACCTATAGAAACAGAGCTCTTTATAATAAGATCAAAATACAGGCACAATATATTTCATTTTTCTAAGAGAAGGTCTGATGTGCAGAGTGAACTTTGAAAAAGAGGAATGTGATAGGTGAGTAAAACTACACTTGATCCTGGAGTTTCAGTCTGCCAGTTAAACTTGGCTCTGCCTCTAACTCCAGTTCACAAATACAAAGTCTCAAAGATATCAGAATTTTCCAAAAATAGTATGAAGGTGGTCAGGGTTATCCATCCCCTCTTCCTCCTACTTTTTAAAATGTTTTTCTTACCATTAAAAAAACCCTCTCTTTAGATGCCTATCGGGTTATAAAAGTGAGTTCAGACAGAAATTTCCCAGTGACAGATATTTGTAAAACAAACAGTAAAACAAATCAATAACAGGTATGTATTTAAGTCCAATTAGTTCAGAGTGGCCCTTTGGCACACTCATTCCAGCAGGTTCGGTAACAATCTGGACATAGCACATCCTGAGAAACAGGTAACCAGGGGATTTAAGGAACACTCCACTTAAGGTAGCACTTAACAGGGAAAGGTCAGGTAGATCAGTATTGCGATTGCGCATCCTCACTATGTTGCACATGCAGTCTCCTGCAAAACCATGGAGGAACACAAAGCCCACTGGAGACCAGCGTGGTTAAAACCAGATGGACGTGCCACGTGCCTCCCACTGAGGTGCTCAGGACCAACAATGGAGTAGTGGGTTGAATTTTCACCAAGTTTAATGCCACAATTCTTTCAAACCCACCTAATCCAGTCATGGGCATAAAAGGCTACACACACCCTGTCTGGCCCCTGCAAAATGCTATAATACAAGCACACACCTTGCACCTTGGGTACCTTATAATCTAATACTTTCAAATGTAACAGGGAAAAGAACAGTGACACGTATACTCAGGAAAAAGCTGGAATAGCCAATCTCACATAAACACACTCTGAGAGTAAAGCAGCATGGAATATGACTTTGGGGAAAAAGCTCATCTTCAGCAAAGGGCACAGACATGAGCTTTTGCTATTCTTTGTCATTGTCACATTCCCAGAAAAACAATGCCTGAAAAAGACCTATCCTCTTTGGTTCGGTAAAACAAATTTGCTGCTGTCAACATGGATACAAGCAGATAGGAAGCAAGCCTTCCATGAACTTTCCATGAACTTGTGCAATAATTTGCCCAACACAAATAAGAGATATTAATTATATCTAAGTGTAAAATTAGCATATTTAATATACTTCTAAAGAAACTGCCTTGTGTAATTCATTCCCAGCACCAGCAATTTGAATATACACACCTGTGCTCCCGGTACAGGGCCAAAAGGGTTTGGTGGTCTCATGACTGGCTGACTGTATATCAAAGTTGGCTGGGTCATTACTGGTATGCCTCCCATCTGTGATGGCTGAAAAAAACCAGACAGCATCAAATCACACACAGCATTAATACATTTCAAGTATTTCAGGAGATAAAGGAAAATGGCAAATGGGTGAAAAGTCTTGGTCATATTTGAGATATGTAACCACGTGAGATCCTTCTACAATATTCTGCAAATAAAGGTTACTGGAAAGGAACATTAGAGCCTTTCCAAGGAATTTTTCTCAATAACAACAGAGCCCATTCAATCTCTTGCTGCAATGATCTGAAGCACTAAAACACTTGTTAGACAAGCATTTGTGCTGGTCCTTCTGCTCCCCAACGTGAGGTCTGACAGCACCTCCCTGACTGCCTCTGACAGCACAAGCACAGTTTTGGAGACAGCAGTGCAGTGCTGACATAGCTCTGGACAAAATTGAAAACTGAGAGCTGTACATGCAATTAATGTCAAGTAATTATGCAATCAGAGTCAAAGTGTAACCAACACTCCAGCTGAGCAAAATTAGAAGTTTAATGGGTATTAATGGTCTTTAAAGTCAGGTTATATTTAACACAGATGCCTATCTCTGGCACTGCTTTTGGCATTTCCCTCAGGCTTGGGTTGACAGCCAGCAGCAGTCCTACTGAAGCAATCCCCACACCAAGCAGCTTTTTCCTGACTAATCCTGGTAGTGGTGGTACTCTTCCTATCATGCCTACCAGCTGTTTGGGCAATCACAGGGTGAACCCATTCAACAAACTGACCCTAATGAAAATAACTATAAAAAAATATAAGAAGATCTGAACAAGTGCTGGCCCAAGACACAGGAAACAGCAGCCAGGGAATGCCCAGGCACAGTGCTACAGCACTAAACAACCTGCCTGCCCCAGCAAGCTCACGACATGTGGGAACATAAGGAAAAAGCCTGCACTTAGACAGGACTATCCTCAGAACTCTGGCCCTCACTATTGCTTTTATGAAAAACTAAAATGTTAACAGCAAGGGCTGTATATTGAGTCAACATTTCAGAGATTCCTTATGGTAAATGTCTTGAGTAAAGTCTGAATGAGCCAGGGCAGATTTCAGGACATGCTATGGAGCCCAATGGTCATTCTGTAAAGGCCCACCTCACCCACCTGCTCAGATCCTGGACATGTTTGAACAAGCAGCAGCAATTCAGGGTAACAGAGTTCTGTCTCCTTAACTCCAGTTTCTATTTCACACTGGCATTTAAACCCCACAATTAAACATAACACAACAACGTAACATAACAAGCAAGATTACTTTTCGTACATGTTGCCTTCCCCTGCTGCTGACTCAAAATAACCATGAAAATGCTGCTGGTACCACAGGAGCAAAGTTGTGTAGATCAACTTTATATGTAGATCAATGTAGAATCCATACTGACGTTAGTTTAAGCATAACAGCTTTGACCAAGAACATGGGAGTTCATGGATAGGTAACAGGGAATATGATGATATATGATACTCTCCCAAGAGGCCCTCAAAAATATAGTTGGACACTTCTGCAGTTCACTTACTGAGTGTATGTAAGTTATAAGTCATTAAAGCAATTTGGTTATATGATGAAAGATTTAAACTTTTTGTTTCCTTTAATCTGTGAGCATTTAATAGAATAACTGCTTGAAGGAAGTTTTCTTGCCTTTTATTCACCCAGGAAAGCTGTGCTGCATCAAAATCATACTAAAAAGAGCTACGGCATATAATTTCAGAAATATTTTAAAATTTAAGGTAAGAACAAAAATTTGCCAAGCAAAAAGCAGGAAGGTCAGGTTTATGTCAAAAGCCTTGAGGCGCTGGTGTGTCACCAAGAGATCCAACTCTCAACTGAAACCACACCATGTTGCAGTGTCACAAACTTGCACTTCTGTGTGCAAGAATCATCACAGATTCTTGCTCCCAGACCTCAGCAGAAGGTATTTAAGGAAGGCTTCACTTCACCAAGAAAACATTTCTGTTCTGAAAGCAGATATCTATATTGATGCAATAAACTTATTTCTATGCTAAACTTATTTCCTTGCCAATAAGGATCACCAAGAACAGACACTGTGTAATTTTCATAGAATCACAGAATGGTTTGAGTTGGAAGGGACCTTAAACATGATCTAGTCCCATTTTAAGAAGTTTATGAATAAAACAAGTGAAGTAAGGAAGGGTAGACTTAAAAGTTCAGACAAACAGCATGTAAGTGGTTCAGAAAACCAGAAGTTGTTAATTGGTGAGGAATAAATGAATGGGAGTTGAAATTCAGTCTTCAGTAGAACAGTTGAGGAAAACAAGAGCTACCAAACTATAAGCAATCAAACAACATACAGCATGTGCCTGGCTGGAGCTGCAGGAATTGCACTCACCATCACGTAGCCCATCATTCCTGTTGGCGTTGTGGCAGGATAGGCCATTACAGGGGGTGCCTGGTGTGAGAAACAGTGGTGAACTGAGAGGAGAAGAGATCAGCTGCACACTCTAACACATTGCTTTCTAAGGATCACCTGCAGCACTCAGCTTATTATGAACATAGCAAAGAATAAATAGCATTTGCAGTCTGGTGTTAAGAGTGTATCCTAATTATTTCAGATGGAGTACAATACCTAAACTAAAGTTTATAGGCCATCTTGGCAAATCTTTAATAATGTATTTGCTTTTATCATGTTAGGATTCTGGCTGATGAACTAAACTGCATGTACCACTCTCTCAACATCCCGTTTAGAGAACACAGTACAAGACTCAGAGAAGTTTGAGAGAAAATATTTATGAAACAGAAGCACATTTTTAATCCTATGTAGTATATACTTATATTTCAGTATCAAAAGTAATTGTACACAACAAGTCTTAATAGAGAATTTGACAGACCAAAAGATGAAATTACCATTGCTTCTGCTGGAGGAATTCTCTTTAGCCAGGATGAACACATTATGAGGATTCTCCTAGCAGGCTTTGATATAAATTAGATTCTCACAGGAATAGCCAGTTGGCACTCCCTCTCCCTCACTCACTCCATACACTGCATTTGAACTTGCTAAAAGTCCTCTTAGTACTTGGCAGATACATTTATTACCCTGATGTGCTTACTGTACTTTTATGAAGGTACAGCACTGCTCTCAAAACTGGGGTGAACTTCTGTTTTGTAAACAGCTTGGCAATATTTAGGTAGAAAAACAGCTGATAACTCTTAGAAATTTAAATGAAGATAGTTCTTAATCTCTTAGCCATATTCTTTATTCTACAGTTTATTATCCACTTTCTAAATTAGTATTAACTATTTTAAGGACAAAAAAGTTGGATTTTTTTTCAGACTAAACTGGTGCTTACAGATATTTAGATAACTTGCTATCCACTCCAGCACCTGTTAGTCTACCCTCTTAGAAAAAAAACAGTAATTTTCATGTTTTTGCTGTGGGGATTTCTATTCAAGACAAATACCATAAGCATTTCTTGGTACACAGACATTACTGCTACAGAAAAAAGGCAAATCATAAACCATTAATCATATTGGATTAATTAAAGCAGATAAATTGTTTCATCAGGAATAGGGCATCAGGAAAGCTGCTTCTGAATTCAGTTCAAAGGTATCAGCTGCTTTATTTAATATAGTAGAGCCAGTGCAACTGGCATTTCAATTGCCATGAGAACAGATAGAAAATCATCTGGACAGCATATTTGCAATATATTTCACACAGCAGGCAAAGCTATCCAGAAAATTACAAGTTTTTTTTTGTTTTGCTTGTGTACACACACCTACACAAACATGCTGAATAAACTTATTGTTGAGTGCTCAAATATGGACCTACCACCCTTTAGTTACAGAGTTACCCTGGAATAAAAACAAAGTACAGGGAAAGACCAATATTACTGTTGACATAAAGAAAAAGGTCCTTGGAAATGAAAGCTTGCATTCCTCAGACAGCAAGCACAGGTTAGTTCTTGCCCTCTGTAAACTATCTGCATTAATTTTCTTTCTTCATATGAGTATTAATGACATATTGGTCTCTCCCCACTTAAAAAAATTTAAAAATCAAAATCTACCATAAATGTGGATCAAGTGCCATGTATAACAGAAGCCTGTGAGGTTTCATGCAGTTATTCAAACACGATATTTTTATCTTCATTCAGAATCCACCAAATGCATTAAAGGCAGCACAGACACACACCCCAGCTCTCTGGCAGCAGATGGTACAGTTTAAAGCAAGGAAAAATAATCTTGGTATTTCCCATGCCATCATTCGATTCAAGAGCCTGCACACCACCTATGAAGTTTGTGTATGCTAGGAAAAGCTCAATTTTTGGCACACCAAAGATTTTCAAATGAGAAATGTGTAAATAGCGAGGAGGTTATGAGATTCTGCAACAGCAGTGGTTAATATCAGCATGCCAGTCGATTGCAAAAAGGCTGTGGGTTGTTTCACTTACGTATTGTGGAAAATGCATGCCATTCTGTATTTCCCAGGGAGAACAATTACATAATGCAATAACACTGGATTAGAAGCAAATACTTACACAACAGAATATACACAGATAGCATTTTAGTTCACAAATACATTAAATGTTTATTCCAACACATTCTTGTAATTCAAGTCATTCACTCAGACAACACACCTGTGATAATGTCTGATACTGATGGTATTAGGTTTGACATTGGTTTGCATAGTCCATTTATTTGGTATATGCCTTTTTCATCAAAGATTTTCAAAAGCATATTTACTTAGCAAGCTGCAGCAACTCCACAATAAATGGACCAGCAGAGGAAAACAAAGCTTTTTTTTCCCCCTCACATTATTTCTCTTTCAAGTTTTTTATGTTTATAGAACAGTTTCACAAGAAGTGTCTCAACAGTATCTCTCAATAATAAAAGCTGTTAATTGTAATGACTTATCATCACAAGATGTAGATAGAAGACATGAGTTATTAAACAGATTCAAGCACACAGGTAAACTCAAAACACCAGTCATTAACACAGGTAAGTAGTTACAATTTCTTCAATATCTACATATCCTCCAGTAAGATCCACAAACATATTTCTCCCTAAATAATTGTAGTGAGTTGATAGGGGACGCCTGGTTGATAGGGAAGAGACGGCAGATCCAGGGAGACAAGTTCTATCTTTCCAAATCCACAATGTTGCATTACTGCACTGCAGATTCAACGTCCCCCAGTCAGAATCAGATGCAATAAATCGTTGGGGGCTGTTTTTTACCTGCTCTGCCCATGTACAGCTCTCCAGGTCATTGGTGAAAGGGTGAGTAGGATTCACATGCAAAAATGTTCTGTGAATGTTGTGAAAACTACTTCTGTAAAGCCTTAACATGTAATTAAAAGCCCTCCCCCTACACTGATACCCCAAAATCCTTGCCAATACTACCTGTTAAAACATACATGAACTTGCTCATCAAAACTGACATGGATTAAAAGCAAGTGCACACACCAGGCCAGGAAAGCAGTAGTTATGTACATTACTAAAGCTGTAGTCACAGACACCTCTGCAAGTATCATGGGGCCAGTTCCCAGCCCCAGAGCAGGCCAAGTTACAATGTAATGATCTAAGTGCACCTGTAAGTGCACCCGAAGGACACTTCCACACTTACACCTTTCTAGACTGCCAAATGCCTCCTCACTCCTTGGGATTCCGAATTTTATGTCATAAACTCATACAATGCCCTGCGTTGGAAAGTACTTTGATGGTGACCCTGTTTGAACCCCCCTGCTGTGGACCCAGACACCTTCCACTAGACCAGGCTGCTCAAAGCCCCAGCCAGCCTGGCCTTGAACACTTCCAGGGACTGGGGCTTTCACAGCTTCTCTGGGAAACCCCTGTCAGTGCCTCAATACCTTCACAGTAAAGAATTTCTTCCTCGTATCTAATCTAAACCTGACCTCTGTCAGTTCACAGCCATTGCCCCTTGTCCTGTCTCAATAGGCACTTGAAAAGTCCATTGAGTGAAACCCAAAAAGCCCTACCTCCCAAGAGAGAGGCTGCTCAAACCCTACTGAAGTTGGTGCTAAACTTGCACATCCTATCACAAACTGTTTACTAGAATCACACAGCCAATAAAAACAAATCGCAGTAGCACACAGCTCCAGCTGACCACTTCTTCAATTTTCTATTACCCTTTTAATGCAACTATAGATGATTTTCAAATTCATCCATTACACAAGACCCTGCAGATCTAAATTGCAGGGAACTCACTATTTTAAAATGAGCATTTGCTTACCAACGTTGGAGCGTTCCACGCAGTTGTAGGTGCAATCTTGGGTTGCCAGTTGGAACCACCTGTTAGTTTCTTTTCACCTGGCTGAGTCCAGTTTACATCACTTGAAATAAATTTTTTTTAAAATTGTTAGAAAACATTGGACTTCCTTAAAAAACAGGTAAACACCATTTCCACTTGGGAATGAGGCTTCTTTATTAATGAAGCTCATTTAGCCAAGGGATTGATAAAAAAATTTCATGACAACATGTTTTGGCTTGGAAAAGTAAGAAAAGATGTTCAGCATGAGCCCCCTCAGCATCTCAATCAACTTGCCCAGAATAGGTAAGTTAGTATCTGACTCAGAGCAAGACATTTGAGTAAGATTTCAAAACAGCGTATTAGTTTTCTGCACGATTTCAGAGTTGACACAGATGGTCCCAACAAATTTGAAATTTGCCAATTCCATTTTGCGGCTTTGCTGCTAGAGCTGATGTTCCCTACCCTCAAACACACACACCCTGCTTCAGAATTCACTGGTCTATAGGTCAGCCTCAAGACAGAGGTTGCAGTTTCATAATCTTGAAAACCGCTCTGCTCACACTCAGGTCATACCAAGTATTTAGGGAGTGCTATGACTACCAGCAACAACTACAAAGAAACATTTTGATGAACTATTTTTTTTAATATACCTGAAATCTGAAAGGAATCAGACCCAAGACACCTTGCCTGCTGCTATCATTGTCACTGCCACTCAGTCTACAGTCACCTTCCAATAGCTCTCAACAATTCATTACACCTTGTACACTCCCACATGTCCTCTGAAGGCTAACATTATGATTTGGTATGTACAGGTTTTAACATGCACATTCATGAAAATTTACTATCATGAAAATCCAAATGCTCAACTTCTGTTAAACATACTCACTTTTTAGTAGTTCCATTTCCAATGCCCAAATCTGTCACAAGGGAGAAAAAGAGACTACTGAAATTCTGTTTGTTTAAAAGAAATCACTAAGTATTTACATGTTAGTGGTTCCATACTTACTGCCTACAAGATTGGCTAAAGATGAATCCAGATCATCTGACACTAATTTATTAGGCGGTACTTTGGCAACTGGAAGACTCTGGTTTTGAGAGGCCACTGTTGGTTTTAGGAGACCACCTAGTTCATCAAAGCCTTGGAATGAGAAACATAAGTGATTTGAATCACAGGCCTCCCACAAATGTCATGATATTCAATTAGACAGCAAATCAGGACAATGGCTAAAATCCTAAGTTACCCTGGTGATGCTACCTTATACAGGAAGGATAAAACTTATTATGCCTCTTGATAAAAAAGATATTTACTATGGAAATAAGATTTCAGTTCAGTGGTTTAACCTATGGGACAATTTTACATGGAATGGATTCATAGTGACTGTAAAGCAGTCAAAATGTTAAACAAAAAAACCATAGAAAGCGTTTCAATCTTACAAACACATCTATTTGCTTTTAGCAAATCAATGGCTTAGGAAAAAAAAAATCTGATGTCAAGAGTCTAATGAAAAAGATCAGAAAATACCTACTTTCCAGATGCTCAAAAGAACAGAAAGAGCACTATGACTTCAATCCAAATTAACTGTACTGACTGATCATTTTCTGAAGCAATATTAACGTCAAAAGAGGAGGCAAAGGAGTGCCAAAAACCATGTTGTAGATATATAAAATGAAGATGAAATTTTACCTCCTCCAACCACACTCTACAAATACAGACTTAATTTCAGCTCACAGCATATAAAAATGAAGGCTGTTCACTGTGTGAAGTTCTAATGTATAAAACATTTAAGTGAGGGAAATCAGTGTAAGCATTTCAGCAGAGTGTAGAAATAGCCTGTAAAGAAAAATTATTTGATTAATGCTGTTATTGACCTTTTAAAATCAGCTTTCTTTTCTTCATCTGAAACTCTGCCCCAGTAGTGTAAGTAAATACATATTAAGAGATTTATACCTCAAGACTAAAATAAATGAAAGGAAAGGATATACGTGATTTATTTTAGCAAGTGTCTTACCACCAGAATCTGGGACAACATTAGAAGATTTGTTTCCAAACACAGATTCAAAGTCAACATTAAGGCCAGCTGATGGCTGTGGTTGAGCAACAGGAGATGGGGTGAACCCTGTGGGGAAAAAAAACAAAGAAATTGTATGTTTTTATACAGCATTTCCCATAAATCCACCTTTATGCAAGACAAGTCAAATAAATATCTCAGCACTGCAGAAATACAAGAAATACCTCAAAAGTCCAGATTACACCCTGACACTGAGCAGTTTGTTTGGTCTTTATTCGAAGTTACTCGTCCAAAGAAAGATTTTGTCTAAAAAACTGAACAGACAGGCTATAAAAGACAGTCCCCTTGCAATTACTTCATCTCTGGACACCTTCCTTATTCTTTTACTATACGTTTACAATAAAATTACTGAGGAAAAAGTCGCCATGCTTCTCCAGGAAAAGAAGCTGGCTAGTGTGGAATCTGTTTCAGGATTATTTGACTGAAGATTATTCCTCTGTGGTTTATATTGATCCAGCAATTCTTTCAGATACAACTGGAGTAAGATCCAAACCATCCCAAGATGCCTGAACTACTAATGCCTCTGATAAGACACATCTAATACAAATAATTTTCATAGCTCTTAGTTACTTGTGGACACACATTTTGCAGTTGACCATGTTTTTCAGTCAAATTTCTAGAAATTATGGCAAGATATGGGGAAATACAGTCACATTTCAGCTCCTAGTGCTGTCTAAACTTACTCCCTTTGTATTCCATGTGTCTGTAGTGTTCTACAAATACACAATTATTTTTCAACACTGAAAATTTATTGCAGCATGAAGCACTGCATATGATGTTCAGCAGCATAAGTCAATAATTCAGTAATAAAGAAGGTAATGGCCATTTGTTGGTAGTATTTTTAAATGTTATATGTGATCACACACAAGCCCGTGCATGTGCAACACCTTGGTATTCAGGCAATAACAGAAGTAATCATTGCTTTATATAAAAAGCACCAAAAAAAAAAAAAAAAAAAAAAGCAATGCCACCTTGAAAATTAGCTCTTTTGGTTTCTAACAAAAAGTATGATGCCATGGAGAAATGAAAGGATCACAACCACTTCAGTAGTAAAACACTGCAGTGGGCAAAAATGACTGACAAAGAAAACTTCTTGGATTTCATTTTGCTTGCTGGGACAGCACATCATTTCAATCTTATTGTTTTTCTGAAATAAGTCACATTTCACCTAAAAAAATTAGTAACTACAGGATGTTATTCTTGAACATAAGTTTCAGAGAAAAAAAAAAAGCAAATTTGGATTATCTGTTTCTTTTTGTCTCAAAGGAACATAAGACTCTTAACTTCATCACTAATATTTAGACAATGTAATTTTCATTAAAAATAAATCAAAGTAAACTGCATACAGCAAAACATGGGAAGCAGTCATGTGGGAAAAGAGAGAGTAAATCAACAAACCAAAATGAGTATCTTTATGACATGTATACCATCAAGTTGTTACAAGCCATTTCAGAGACTCTGAACTTCAGATGGGAATTCCTTTGATGGGATGTCCTGCAACTCTTAAAACTGTGCCTGTACCAATAGAAAACTTGACTTATAATAGCTCGTATTTTGCTTTAGCAATCAGCCTCAACCAAAACAAGCTGAGTTTCCTTCTCTCACATTTTAGAAGTTTCAAGTTTTATGAAACTAAGATGAGACCATCTCCTAGACAAAACAATACACAGGACTCTTTTGAATAAGCCCCTGAGAAAAATCAAATCCTACTCTTGATATCAACCACCAACTCAGGGCAATTTGTTTAACAAGGATATTTTGAAAGGTGGGAAGGTCAGTATTTTAATAGAGCTTCTTTGAGCATCAAGACTTGACAGAAACTAATAATCCTGTTTTTTTTAATAAGGAACAAAGGGAACACAGTAATTTGTAGGATTTAACTTCTGCAAAATGACACTATCTGATTTTTATGCAAAGATACTAAACCAAAATGTGACTTTATGGGGCTTTTAAGACCTAAGCCTTCCACAAACCATTTACTGAAGGTATGCCTAAGCCTTGCACTGCAGCAATGTTTACACACCCTGCTCAACCTGGTTTGGACAGATTATAACCTGTCACAGCCCAAAGTCTCTCTAGCAATTATCAGGATGGTGTTCCACAATCAGCACCAGTATGGGGTTACTACACAGACATGACACAGCTGCACAAATGACTAGCCAGTACTTCAGTGCAGCAGAGACCTCTTTCTCCTGTTCTGTTGCAAAGTTTAACACTAGTTTAGTGCACTGTTTAAGAGCAATATATCCACAAAATTGCCATAAGCAGCAAAAACATCCCAATCCCTTTATCTTAAAAACAATGAGGTAGAGCAAGATTAGAAGCTACTTATAAACATGCATGTCTTTTGTGTTGTATGCAGCAACAAGTGAACTACGAGAGATCCTGAAATGGGGAGATACTCATTTCATGTTTAGACTAAATAAGCCTTAGTTTGGCAGAAACTGAAAAAATTCATACCATTTGAGACCACACACCTGGCACAAGCACATGAATTCTAGCTGGAGCCACTACAACAAGGCACTTCTGTAGTCAGCAACATGCCCACTAGTTCTAGGCACACAACACATTCAAACTTCTGTGTGTGTGGTAAGGCTGTATCCCATTACCTACCTCCAAATAGACCAGCTACAGAAGAAGGCTCATTGCGGAAATGAGAAGCGTTAGGATAAGCTTGAGGACCACAAAAAGAATCTGATAAGGAGTATCACACAAGAGAGAAAGCCAGGAAAGGAGAAGAGGGAGAGTTACAGAAAGAGAACCAAGATACACTGCTATTCAAAACTTTAATTTCACATCAGTCTATAAACCCACATATAGTCTAATAACATAGAACCAATGGAATGAAATCAATACACATCAGACAGACGGTAAGAAACAAGTTTACACAATCTCTAACACAAAAGGGGAAAGCACGGTTTCCAAGGAACAGCTATATTAGGATCTTTTGTTTTCCAATCAAATGCCACGTTTTACACCCTTGGAAGAAATGAGTGTAAAAGCTTCAAAAGGCATTTTTCTTATACCTGAAGTATATTCATATTTGCTTGCCACAAAGGGATTTAGTTGAGTAAATGGATTGTAATGATCTAAAGAACCAGAAAGAGTTATTTTAAATCCACATTCACATTATTGTAGCACTTTGATCATGCTACAGCTAAAACTGCATCTACATGTCCCACATGAATCTATCAGGAGGCCACCCTCTGGTTCTAGATATATCCTGAGAGCAGAGACACTGGAAGGGAATGCAATATCAACACCACCCATTTCCAGTGACTTCAGAGCAGTCATGTGATAAATACTGCAAGGACCAGCAAGCACCACAAAAGCCCACCAGGGTCCTTGTTCACAGCTCTGCATTGCTGCAGCTTTTCATGTGACTGCAGAGCAAGTTAGACAGAGAAAACTAACCTGACTAAATAACCATCCTATTAAAAAAACCCCAGCTGTATTTCAAACAATCATTCTATATTTACATGAACCATAACAATTTCATTGAAGCATGGAAAAGACAGATTATCACACAGCAGTACCAACTAAAGGTATTTTACATATAAAGATATATTTATCTTTCCTGTTTTGTCTTTCCAATAAAGACAAACAGGCTAGGAAACTAGTTATTAAGTTGACAAAGTATAGGTAGTATGAATATCTTTAAAGAGATAATTCTTTTGTTTTACCTCTGTTAACAAGTAGCAGAGGTATTAATAACCCCTCTTTGTTCTAATAGTCTGTATTTGTCTTTGACCAATTCTAGTGAGGTTCAACCAGCATAAATACAGCCTGTGACGTACAACTGTCTTTAAACTTGCTTTGTTTAACAGAACTGACATGTAATGGAGTGATTTTTTTCATCTATGAAAACAAACTAAATCTTCCTGTACCAACACAAATGTTGGAAGGATTTCTAGTGAGACAGCCATGCTGAACCATCTCCAAAGTAAAATATGAACACCTTTTAACGGGTGAGTTATTAGTTTATTGTTCCATAGGTATTGCCCCATAGTCTGAGTAGATTATGCATCAATATGTGCATGATTTTAACAGCTTTGTTAGTGACTACATGACTGGGGCAAAACCATCAACTATTAAAAAAATCAGAAAAGACTCCTTTGTTTAAAAAGAGCATTTCAACCTGAGGAAGAAAGTAACAGCATTTTCTTTTCCTTCTCAGGCATATGCAGCATTTCACCTTACAATTCCCAAGTACAAGAGACTGTAAAACTGCACTCAAGCAACTGCTCTGTTTCTTTACATCAGGTTAGAATCCCATCTAGGCAGCCAAGAAAGGATTTTAACACCATTTTCATTGTAGAGCTACTAAATCAAATTCTAACATCGCATAAAACCAGCCCCAAATGACCAGCTTTTATTTTCTGAAAGGCTGCAAAAATATATTTTAGAAACTAAAATAATGTTAAAATTTTTAGGAAATTAGTTTAAAATGGTACTTTACCAACAAATATTTCATGTGTGGGTGTCCTACTGGTGAAAGTAGATACATCAGAAGACACAGACAGATGAGCAGCATCGTTAGTTTTTGTAAGGAAAGGATTTAGGTTTGGAATGGCATCATCAACACTATCAACAGTAGCAGAAAAAGGATCTGTTCAGTTCCAGAGAGCAAGAGAAAGAAGAAAAGGGAGACGGATTTAGTTTTCTCCTGACATCTCTAAGCTTGGGATGACCCAGCTATTGATCTCACTTTCAAGTTGTCAAGGACTGCAGATACTAGCTAATAATTTCCTCTTTTTTAATTATTAAATCAATAACACCAACTTATAAACTGTGCTTCTTCCTGAATGTGTTTTAGACTGAAACTAACTATGTTATTCCTCTTTAAACACCATCACTTTTTGTTTCTCCCACTCTTGTCCGGACATTTGCAACAAAGTCTCTGGAGCAGAGGACGCCTGTCAGCACTACAGAACCCAAGGTGCTATGAGAGGATTCAATGCAGCAACATCCCCAAGATAACTTAAAAAACCTGAACAAAACTAACTGAGATGAGCTTCTCTTTGTCCAAATTGTGTTTAGGGGTTTTTCTGTTACTGAGCATCACAAAATTTTCAAGAGCTATGATTATACCAAGGTAACACACAGGACATAAGCACTTTCCTTGGTACCTGGGGCATCAGGAACAGCAGCTTGTTGTGGGTATGCTGTTACCTGCAAGCAAGCAAAGGACTGCTCTGCTTTTACAGACAACAGACCCTAAGCCATAATAAGGAAAATGTTCCTTACTAAAAAATTGTCAGACTTTATTGGAATGATGGAAACATGGATCTATACATGTGGCTTCCCAAGGCACATAGTTTCAGGGTTTCCTGAGAATGGATGGAGTTGCCAAGCTCGAGTATTCCTGTAATTCAGAATGTGACAGATAAACAGGATACAGAAAGCAGCTATAACACTTGTTGACCAAAGGAGCTGTGGTTTAGCTGTCTGGTTTCAGAGCCCATGAACCCTTGATGGAAAACTCAAGAACTCACTCGGTGAGATCAGCAAAGGTTGTACCTGGCCCTACTACTTATCACTGTGCCTGAAGTGCAGCTTGATCTTCTAGAAAAAGCCACTAGAGAGAAATTTCTGAATAATAATTACAGTAAAGATGTGCTAAATACTTCAGTTCCTGGCCTTTTTTTTATTTTTAACCTGGCCAGTTTATGCATTTATCCATAACTCTTGTAAATACTATCATGATGCGTGTAGCAGTTTTGAAGTGGAAGTTATTTTCTCTCCCTGAATCTCACTTGCTGATTCTTAGCTCTAAGTCCCACACAGCTTCATAATGTGCTCATAATGTGTAGAAAAGTCCTAATGGAAACAAAATAACTACATTATTCTTTGCAGGCTTAAAGCATGCTTTGATTTGCTGCAAGCTCAAGGTATGTTATTGGGTTAGACCTGACTTTTCCCCAAATTGCTTGGCTATGTTGCAAGAACAAGTCAAATACCTTAAAAGACCTTTTCCTAAATCATTCAGTCAGCAAAATGACAGTGTCCAACACTGAATAAAAGATAAGTAGAAAAAACTGATATAATATTTGGAATATATAACACAAATACAAAATTACATATTGTCTCATGTAGGTTTTATATACACGATATGCCAATCAGCCAGCTGCCTGAAGCTGAGTCCTTGTTTCAGCTACTCCTTAAAACTGCTTTCTGCTTTGAATGTCATTTTAAAAGATGCAGAACAAACAAATCTGTCAATAAAAATGGGGCAGATTATCTGTTCATCAGCTCCTCCTTGCTCTTTCCGTTGCTACTCTGCATTCTGCTTATTTTATTGGTTCTCTTTATATATATTATATAAGTGGAAAAAATTCAAACAGATGGATCAAAACGTTCATTTCCACACTGATACATCTGTTTTGCTTTTGAAGTTTAGGTACAAATTGACAGCTGGCAAATGTACCAGAAACAGCTAGAATGTTCTCCAAAGAATCCCAATAACTAGTGCAGATAAAACAATATGGAAGAAATTAATAAGCACAAGTTTTTAACTGTATTTGTCTGAATCTACCATCCACTAAAATTATTTTACACATGCACTCATCCAGAAAATAACCAAAAATTACTTTCTGTTTCCAATTCCCAAGGTTGTATATGGAACTTCCTGTGTTTTGACTAGTTAAAACAATATAATCCAACTTTAGATTATCAAGGTTTTCTCAGAAATTTAACCCTTTCTCAGATTCTTTGCTTGTCTACTCTATTCTAACTCTAGCCAGCATGTCCAATCTTGTCCAAGTCTCAGAACTCGCAAATGCTAGTAACAAAAGTTACCAAAAATTTATTTGGTTTCATATCCTAATTTATATCCTTCTATATTCAAGTTTTAAAAATTGCTGTCACTTCTGACAGCAACACCTCAATGTTTCTAAAGCCCAATTTCATCCTTGAATACAAATGGCATCTGTTTATGGCAATGGAATCACTCTGCACCAGCATGCCATCATTAGGCATTAATGATTTAAGTGCATTTAAAAGAGTAGTTTGAAATTTGCAAATTTCTACCTTTAAGTTATCCAATTAGAAGTATTTTGTCGAAGAAAACAGTGACAAATGATTTTCAATGGCAACTTTTACAGTCTGAAATAGGTAAACGGAAAACATACAATCACAGAACCCATTCCCCAGGAGTTTAACCTTGTTAGTTTTTACATTTTTGGAGCACAAAACTAAAGGCAGCAACCCAAAAAGAACACTTCTGTAACAATTTATTGTTTCATTACACACCTAAGAGCTTCTGCATAAAATTTTTAACAGTAACTGATTTTGGCTGATCTGATACTCTTCTCAAAGACACCATATACACCAAATATAAAGATCATCATGTCAGAAAATTACCTAAGGGAGGGATGCTGTGCAGTGGTTAGAGCACAGGACTGGAACTAGTTCAGGTTTCATTCTTGGCTCTGCCACTGACTTGCCGTATGACCTCAGACAAGTCAGTTAACTGCTCAGATTTCCCCATCTGTAAAATGTGGAAAGCACTTCTTATCTACCTCACCTGTGTGAAGTGAGTGTTTATGTCTGTAAAGCTGAAGAGTTGGGGATTTCTTGATGAAAGGTAACACAAAAAATGGTGATCCCAGAATTTTAGCCTAAAACTTTAGAAGACAATCCAAAATCTTCACAGTTAAGTCTTATAAGTATTTAGAAATGTGTCAATAGTAAGCAGAAATATCAACAACTAGTACTGAAGACTCATACCACAAGCAACACAACATTGAACAGACTTTCAGGCTCAACTTTCAGGTTCATGAAGAAATGCTGAATTGTGATGTGACCTTTGAGAGGCAAATAGCTCACCCCTTTTATATCTCACACATGAAACAAACAGGACAAGCTGAAACAGAAGGTATTGGGCAGAAAGCAATCAAGATGAGCCAAACCATTTTTCTCCATTTCTAAACTCTAAGCCTATCTATCATAGCACTGAAATTTGTATGCCTAACTCCATACACTCCTCACTACATCTTTCTCCAAAGATGCTTTTCTCAGCAGAACTAAAGAACAAGTAAACTACTAATTTATTTTAGAAGCTGCCACATATATTAGTAGTGCCTTCCTCACTCAAAATTGTGTAATTTCCCTACAAACAAATGGGAGAAGTATAGAAAACAAAGTACACAGCAAAAAGTAAATAGGAAAGCAGAATACATACACAGCTTATTATGAAGATACATTATATAGCTGGAAAGATGTTAAGAAGAGCTATAGCTCATAAAACTAAACAGGGAAGTAAAAATTTAGAACATGGTTGTTCTGATGCCTATGAAACCTCCTGAAGCAGCAATTCCCAATTTTCCGCATCATAAAATAAAACATTTTTGCAAGCATCTGGTTTAGTAAAAAATAATCTGGAAATAGCCACATAGTTCAGGAGTTTACTATTTTATTAAGCATCATTTATGTAGAAAAATAAAGCAACACTACCTCCCTCTCCCTCTGTCATAAAGCTCTTTAATCCTCCACCAGTATAACCAACAGTTATATCGGCAATATAATACTGTATATGAATTATTCTGGAACACTGCAAAGCAGCCAAGAACTTTGAGAAAACATCAAAATGCTCCAGCACTCAAACCAATCTTGAAGGAAAATTCATGACTTTCTAGAACTCTCCCTTGGTTTGAGAACTTGACTGTACCGATAAGATCATTTCAACTTATTGAGTCCATCCTAGAAACTGGGCAGAATGAAAATTTGGATGTTCCGGAGCACACTTCAGAGGGAAGAAGGCAAATTTTGTCTCTTCACTTGAGAGATCCAACCACAGCTTTTTGCTGATTTGCTATTGTAGTTAAATGAAATATAGCAGAGAATTTAATAAGGCAGAGAAGTCTTATTATTATTATTTTGATAACTAACTCTTGCCTTTCCTTCTATGCACAGTTGTCACAAGTGCCTCCTTTCAGGCTTTATCCAAGTTCTGCATTACCATCACCAGCAAGTTTGATTTAATATTACACAAAATTTAGAATATGTATTAAAACGATTTTGCATTCAGGTTTCTGTTTGCAGCACAGTCTACCTCTTAGACATCTTCACTGAACTGACTTCTGAATGCTAAATTTCTGCAGCTGGCTATGTGAACCTTGAAGAGAGCAGTTATGAGGCTGGCAGATCTCATCAACAATTAAAGTAACTTTGCTAATAAGAACACATATGAAAAAATTTAGAATCACCACACACTGCTATATTATTTTAATGTATACACATATTTTACTTTTTATCATCCCTTTATTCACTTGTAATGTCTTAAGATCTCTCTCTTTAAGGAAGCAATAGCCCCCAGACTAGGGGCAACATGTACAGGAACATGGCCATGGCAATTAGAACCTTAATCCAACTCAGAATTCTTACCTCCCCAGGTACTTCCTACTTGTGGAGCAGCTGATATAGGATGTACAGACGGATGAAAAGTTGGCTGCAAATCAAGCAGATCATTTGGCAGCTTTGAAGTGCTACAAAGATAAATTAATACAACTGTTTGAACTACATCACAGTTTTCAATATAAGCAAATACTAGCCACTGTCAACAGTAATGAAACCTTTGTTAAAAAATGGTTATTACAAAATGGATAAAATTGAGCCAAAATCAGAAGGGCTGGTGAGCTCCATGTTTTTAATTCTGTAAAGAAGTGTTAATTTAGCAAGGTAAGTTGTATGTTATACCAAGGGGCTTTTGTCAAATCAAAACTGTCCAAGAAAAAGACAGGTGTCTTAACAGTCCAATGCCAGGCTAGGAGATTTTATATTCAGAACTCTTCATCAACTTTTAAAGTTCACCTCATGAAAACTCTAAAATACAACAACAACAAAAAAAAAAGACAAAATCAGCTCTAATGGGCTGCACCACCAAACTATTACTCTAAATTCCACAACTCTGATCTTTCCACTACAATCACTGCTGAGAAACTACATCACAACCATGAACTATTAAAGACCTTTGGGGAAAGCAAAATCTCAGAGGCCTTGAAACACTTGATCACACATCAGGCATGTGAATGAAAACATATTTAAATGCACATTTTAGACCATTCAAAATCAAATTGAGAACTTATAACATCACATGGAAATTAAGAGTGAAGGCTTATATACAACTTCTGCATAAATTTAAAGAGTCAGACAAAAACAGTAAAATTCATCCTCTTGCAGAGAGTTCATTTCACACTTTAAATAAGTCTTGGGAAAAAAGAAAAGAAAAAAAAAAAAAAAAAGAGTACTGGTCTTCTCCCAGAAACTTTTAGGACATGAAATGAACCCAAATCTGCACATATGTCTTCTACTACGCACAGAAGCTGAATCACTGTGACATCCAAACATCTCTCTAAATGAGACAGCACAAGAGTTTAATGGCCAGTAGTGACATCCTAGATCTCTGTATATTTTCTTGCTCACCCAATCACTTGTGGTATTGCATTATTCATTTCAGCAGTGATTGAAATCACATTTTTCCACTACTGCTCCTATTAAAAAGCAGCATGGTCTGGCACTGCCCTGTAATGTGAGCAGCTGAACAAAGACAATTTTCAAGGTAAAGCTTGTTCAAGATAATGACAGGGATTAACCAGACACATTGCATTTAATAGCAAGCCACTGAACTTCTGACCCAGCATATCTCCATGAGGGCAACTCCTGCTTCAAAATCTGTTCTTCGCTCATAGCATTCATTCTGCCAGCAAGGATATTTGAACAAGAAAAACTAGCATTTGGGGTTTTTTTACAAGAAAACACTCTTGTCCTCACTATGCAGCGTTTCTGTCTGTTTAAAGAAGATTTATCAGATGTTTCTATGTTTCAGACCTCTTAAGAAGCAAGATCAGATACTCAAGTTCAAAGCACACACCCATTTCAAGTTTTCTGGTCTCTAAAAAGCAATTTAAAAAAAACATCTTTTTACCAGGAAGTCTTTCAGTTACTAACACTGACAGATTCTCCAGCTTCTTAAATGTGACTCAGCTATTTACCGCATATTTGGTGTCAAGTAACTTCCTACAACAGCTTTTTAATGGGAAAGAAAGCTGTCAAAAGTGCAGTAGATTGTTATGTGAGCTCCAACAGAACAACTACACAATCCCTTCAGGTTTAGGATCAGGCTCAAAGCAAAAAATATGACTTCAGAGCGTGGATTCCTTCTACACTGATAAAAGCACTGTACCTTCCGCTGCTGCTTAGTTTGACAGGTATTTTACAGAATGAACATCACACACTTGCTCATACCAACAGCTCCTGTTAGTGCAAGAGTACTCACTGCATGCTAATCCTGATCTTTGACTTTCTTTGCAGGTCCTTGCAGAAATGTTCCAGATACAACACAAGACTGCAAAACCTGCCTCTCATTTCAAACCCTGTTTCAGGCTTTTCTTTTTCTGAAAAACTAGACAGAATATTTGCCACTCTACCTTTAAAGATCTAGAAATGCATTTTCTTTATGACTTCTCAAACAGAATTTTTATTTGACTTTTCTCAAATTTACTTGTAATGCTCCCTGGGGATAAAGTATGTGTGTTTTACAGTTCCAGCCGTCTGGCTTATGGACTAATAACAGCTACAAGGGCTGTCAGCAGGCAGTTTATACCAGAAACTTCTGCAAACAGATGAGAACATAGTTTCATGTTATTTATTACAAAAGGCTATTTTTCATCAGCTTCACTATGATTTCTTATCACATTGCTAATGTACTCTACACCCAACCCATCTTGTGGAATATACACTCTGTGGCACAAGTGTAGAGGAAACCCTTGCTGCAGCACATCTCCAGTGGAGGATTCAGCATACCTGTTAGAGGAGCTAGGGGTAGAAAAAATATCAATGGCTGGTGTAGTCATTATGCTTCCTGCTGCAGTTGACACAGGAGAAGCTGCTGTGGTTAAAGAGGTATGAGGCTTCTTTGCAAGCTCTTTTAGACGTTGCTCCTGTTGGGAAAATGAGCTGGTATAAGAAATCTGAACATTTGTGCGTATGACATTGGAGGTAAATAAAGCAGAAGTAAAGAATCATTTATTCAACACACTAGTGTTAGCCACTTGTAATTACAAGAGTCAGTGGTGCCACAAATGCTTCAGAAAACTAACAAACCCTCCACAAGCTGTACCATCTAAGTACACACAATTCTACTTCCAGCACTTTGCCAACAGTACATGTTAAGTATTAAAAACTATGTTTTCCCCTTTGCTTTTTTAAGAATCTTAATAAGCTATCAAAAAGAGCACAGGAAAAGTATTTTCAATTAAAAATTCTGTATGCTTACCTTTAAAGCTTTTAAGAGAGCCTGCTCTTCCTCTAACGCAGCTTGTTTTTCCCTTTCATCCACTTTCGTGAGGGACAGGCCAGTGCTTGCAAGGGAAGAGACTGCATTGGAAAGGGTGGTAGCCCTAAAGTCATTGGACAGGAGAAAAGCTGGCTGTTAAAACACAACACGTGATAGCGGCGTCTGAAGAACACTTCACTCGTACCCACCCAGTCTCCTTCTGAGCTCGCTGTAACATTGGCCAGATCTTACACTGCACAAGTGAAAAGTTTACATAACACACATCATATGAAATGCAAAATTAAAAATGCCCAGAAACCTTGCAGTCCACTCCACTGGCTTTTGGATTTTCCACCTTAAATGCTTCCCTCCAAATTGCATCACAAAATTCACATTTGAAGCCTTTTCCCTTCTCCTGTTTGTCTAAAACGACAATATTTTTAGGCACACAGCAATCTCCAATCATCTGGGCTCCATTTCAAATTGTTGTTAATTTAACAGGCTTAGTGAACAAACTATCAATGCTTTTAATATATCCCAAAAGAAATTTTTCATTTATCATCCTGTTCAAAAATATGCAAAAACATTTAAAACAAATACTTAACTTTGAACAGAGTAATCTTAAAAAAGAAAGCAAATATTCTAAAAATTAGTGCCCTAACAAAATAGTGCCCTAATAGTCACTGCCATAATGAACTCATAAAATATTAGTGCTTCAGTTTTTGAACATGCAATAAAGAAATGCTATTTAATTTTACAAGTCTTACCCCCAAGATTATGCTTTGTTAAATCGGAACAATGAAATTTGTCATGCAGAGGGGACTTCTCTGTATTGCCTGTTGTATTTCGGAAAGCACTCACAATAATTTAATGCCTTACACCATATGCATTATGGCTTTCACTTCCAATTACTTTCAAAATTCATTCTTAATGTAAGGACTTCCTGGAAGTATTTCCTTGCTTTTGACAAAACAGGGATTAAAGCTGAGATGTAGAAGTCTAAGGACATCTTCTGCATACCTTGCAGAAGTCTAATTATTAACATAAAAAGAACCTTTCCAGGTAGTACATAAATGAAACTTTGATTCTCTTCAGAAGTTCAGGATCCAATGCTAGAAGTGTAAGTAGGGATGCTAGAGGAGGCCCTTACAGGTCCTTAGATTCTAGTTCTGCTGACCTGGAAGAAGCTGTTTTAAGATATGACAACTTTCTAATCATTGCTCATACAATGCCTTTAAGGGAGCCTCTTCACATCTTAATTTACAATGAAATTGAAAAAAAAACTTATTTAACACTCAATTTGACAATTGTCCAAAAGGACAAATGTATAAGCACCTGCTTGCAGCTGTGGAATCTTTGATTTTCTTCCCCTCTAGAGAAGCTAAATGCTGTTCCAAAGCATCAAGAAGGCTACTCGGTGCCTGCAAAGAGAGACATTGGGGAATACATCTGAAGAAACCAATAGTTTAAATATTTTCAGAGAATGCAACTGTAGGGCAACTGGTACAACAGCTCTGAATACTTTTACCCCCTCTTGGCATTCTGTACATATTTAATGACTTCAAGTATAAGGTGCTGTATTCTATTCACTACATTATTCCATCATAATCATTTATCAGCAAGGACTGAAATAAGTCAAGAAATGTTAAAACTAACAGCTAGGAAACAGCAGGCAGATAATCAGAAGCAGTCAGTGTTTTAAGAGACACTAAGAAGGAAATGGTACCTAAAGTAATTTCTTTGTGCATGTTCTGCAAGCCTTCACATTAACTTCACATTAACTTCAATAGGCATATAGCCAAAAGCAAGGCTGCTAGAAACCACAGCTTCGTAATATCATGTAAGACTTTCATTATGTGACCTCACAGATATAAACTTTGTCTTCAAGCATGATGGAAATAAGGTTATCTTAAAATTCAATTAGAGAATGACAGAAATGTTATAAATTTTTTACAACAGGACCACTGAATATAAAAGCTAGGCTCTGACAGAGCTTGGATTTAATCACAGACTTAGAGATAAGTTGGTGACAACATATACAGTAATGCCTAAGTGAGTACCATAATGGCATTTCTGATCATGCAACCCTAAAAATACATATACATGCACTGGCAAACACATAATAGGTTTATCTACCTGTGAGAGATCTGGTATGTCTCCTCTGTCAATTCCAACTTGCTGTAATAAAACAAACGAGCTTCAGAACCTGTTTGTTTTTTTTTTTTTTTAAGGCAGAGATACTCAGAAAGTAAACAACATTAACATGAAGTAATGCAAAAAGCACAAACTTGTTCAATATAAATTTTCAATCTCCAGAGTCTGTACTCTGTAATGGTTGGCTGTCATAAATTCTTGTTAAATGTGTACACATTGAAGTAGGTTGTGTTACAGAAATATTCAACAGATAGAAGCTCAGAAACAAGAGAGCAAGATCAGTGTTTTAGAACATGAAGAAGTTTGCCTGTCTCACAATTTATGTGGCAAACTCTCAGACCTACTGACACACAGGGTATATTTGATGAAACAAAGCATCAATGAAGTTTTGTAAAGAAACATTTTTCTAAAATGAAGATGAAATTTAGGATGTTTGCAGCAGGACATATACTGTTACAACAGAAAGATCAGCAAAAAATCTTGAAGAAATTCCATGTTCTTCTGTTTGTCTCAGTTGCCTATTTCTGAGGCTGGTATTTTATCTAAAACTTCTGGTAGAATTGTGGGTTTTAAACTAGAATACAGCTAGAATCATAGAAAGCAGATCACCATGAGTTCCTTTGTTAAAAGTGAGTCTATTTTTCAAAGAAAGCTCGCAAGTATTCCATAACCAAGGAATTTTTAAAATGCACATTAATAAACTCTCCTCAGCAAAAGATAAACCAATAAGCACTCCACAGCCAGGTTTTCCAACACAGTCCTCAAATGAACTAACACCAGGGTAGAGATGAACAAGATGACCCTTGAGAGAATAGCAATTAAGCAAGGAGGAAGAAGCACCTGTTTTATGATAAAATAAGCACTTTACAAGCTGCTTCAAATAAACAGCTAAATTGATCAGCTTAAGTTTACCTCTGCAACTTTAAGGAACTCTGAGATCCGTGTCATTCTAGTGAGGAACTTCTTATATATATCAAGGCCTTCTTTGCATTGGTTCTTTTTCATATCAAAGTATTTTTCTAGAAACAGTAAGAATATTTGCATTAAATTAGAAATCAAGATTTGCAATGGATATGCAAAGTAAAAGCATATAAACCAAGACAAACAGAAAATACCTGCTGATCTGTTATTATGACAACTGCAGAAGTCACTATGCCTAACTTGCACCAAATGACAAAAGCTCTGTCAAATGTGAGCCACTGCTTCCATGCATGAAATTACACCTTACCTTGCAGGTACTAGATACCACGAAAGCATAACCACCTTGAAGAGGACAATCAAGTTAAAGAATAAGTCACTCAAAGAAATGTAAATTCATCTTCTTGGGAAGAAGAACAAACAAACAAAAAAAGAGCAGTTTTACAATCTGGCAGTCAAATACCTACTCTATTCCAGTGGCCAGCTATCAGGCAAGATTTTGATCTCTGACAAACTGATGCCTCTTACTATGGTCTGGGGCAGTGAAGTAAAACTGATTAGAAAACAACAGTGCTGAAAGCAAGAGGGTCCCACTCCTCCTTCGAAAAGCCTTTTCAAGGGCCTGCTTCTTCTTTTTTACTAAGCTTCACTCAAAGCATAAGTAGAAAGCAAGTGCATATTACTTCTTACCAAGGGAAAGGAAGCTGACAGGGGCGTCATACTGGAAGACTGACTGACTTCAGATTGTCCCTTACTGACTTATTCTGGATTTTACTTTTCATTTTGCAAGCACTGGGTAATGACAGCAATCAGGAGCTTCATTTAATCACAGCATATAACAAAATCAAGTAAATCAACTGATTACTTTCAACTTAATTCTTTCCTAAATTTAGAAAAATTTATCTCCAGTATGTGCACGTGAAAGGGCCTTAACTCTGAATTTTTAGTTCTCCTTAATATATAATATATGCTCTAGCAACATAAGATAACCAATCATGGAAACAAAGCAACATTGACCTTTCAACAGCCAAGCAATCACTGATCTTGTGACTGCAGATTTGCAACTGACCATAATTGATTCCTTTACTAGGAAACACAAACTGTTTCTTAAGAAAATCCCCAACCAACATCAATATTATAATTCAGGTTTGTCATGCAGTTTGGTAAGACAAAATTAAAAAAAAAAAAAAAAAACAAACCCAAACCAATGCACACAAAAATTCCCAACAGAGCAGTGCAAGAAAAAAAATTAGGTGAATAAAATCTTGGATGGACTTTGCTTTCAGATTTTACCTAGCCCTGAGTACAAAGCAATGTCAAATGCAACTGCACAGACAAACACTGGAAATAACAGCACAATTTTGATGTTTCACAGTAAGACTGTTTCAGTTTCTCAAGAGAGCAGCTCTTGTGAATCATTCACTGAGTTCCCCCCAGAGCTGAGCATTGCAGGGAGCAGTTATACCTACCCAAGAGGTTAATAATCCCTTCGTTATATGCCGCAAACAGTCTAATGGCATCTTTGAAGAGGAGCATGAAGGCAGCATTAATTACACCATTTGTAAGTTCATTGCTATTAACCTAGGAAGACCAGAGAAAAAGTTAATTGAACTGGATTGATCTCTTACTGGAAAACTTCTAGTTAAACTTTAGCACGTTGTCTCAAGACAAGCTTTCCTGTCATCTCACTGGCTGTTAGCAGAAAGCAACACCAAAACTAACCAACAGCTTCTCTCATCACAGAATTAAGTCAAATCATTTTGGCAGACATTTTTGTTAAACAAAGCTAATGTTAACTAACATAACTAAAAGACAGAGGGCATAAATAATCAGCTTTTCAACAAACAAGCAACGCTTACATAAGGTACACAATAAAAACACAGTCATTTAGCACAAAGCATTCTCTCCAGTGAGCATTGTATCTATTTTTTCTTGGGGGTACACCAATGAACAAAATGATTTGTGCTCTTTAAGCTGTGCAGATAATATGGAACCAAGTGCAAGACATTTAATCTTAACCTATTTTACATGTTTGTACAAGTTGACTGTATGTTAGAAGTGTACATGCTGCTAAACTTACATTAAAGTCAAGAAGTGCATCCATTTGATTTTGTATAATTGGTACAGTTTTTAAGAGTTTTTCTGTGCTCATTGTTCTCATCACTCCATCAGCCCTGTTGTGAGGAAAAAAAAAAAACCACAAAGAAAATTCTTCACATGAATTTTGAAAGCCATTGTTAGTAAGAAATGACAGAAAATATAGCAGGTCATCAGAGAAACCATTTAAGTCTTTGCCACACAAAGCCATCCTTGTGGTGTTTAGGAGTGGTGCCTAGCCAATGTAACGATAATAACTGCAGCACAGAAAAACAATTACTTATTTGGTCAAAATGTGACTTCAAGCTGAATTTTTGCTCAGAGAAAATGAAACTAATAGTGTTTAGAAATACAGGAGAGCTACAATGCATCAGGTAACAAGAAAAAAATTTCCAAAGATTATTTTTGAAGCAATTTTTAACGTATTCTTTTTCCAATCACTCAATTATTATTTTGTATCAGTTTGGATTCTTTTCAACGTAAAGAGGTAAGAAAGAATAAAAAAATGCAGCAGTATGTTTTTCAAGCTTTTTCAGAAAGATTCTACAGACTACATGAAATTTCCCTTTAATGGCTGACCACCAATATTTGGTTGTTTATTAATTGCTCAGATTGAATGTACTAAGATTGGCTGCACATTTGAAAAACTCATCAAATTAATACCAAAAATATCCAAGAAAAGCAACAGCTGAGGAAGAGACTAAATCCCCTCAGTGACATGAAACAACTGCTTTCTGTAAGACAAATCAGACAGCCTTGCAGCTCATCAGCATGCACAAAGCAAACCAAATGCTTCTGCAAGTGCAAATCTCATCGTGCATCTTCACAGAACAGTTTGTGGCTGTTCTCCAGGCTGGCAAGCAGTGGGGAGCATGCTGCTTCCAGTTCTCTACTTGTGCTGTATATTTACTGCTAACAGCAAACAGCAAATGCAAGAAACTGAATGGGGCAGAGCATGGGTGTGAGGGCCCTGAGAAAAATGGAGTAGGAAAGGCAGATTGCTGCCATCAGAACAGTTATTCCTACTGCTCACAGAAGCACCTCCAGGCACATGGTGCAGGCTAAATAATTAATCTCATTAGACCTAAAACACCTGATAAAACAATGGTGTATCTCTTCAGAGCAGCTGCAGCCACCTTACCACATACAAATCTTAAGCATGGAAAATACTGTTTTGTGTTGTTGGCAATCCAAGCAACTCTAAAGGCAGAATGAGCAAAAGGAGCCAAAGAATCCTCCTTTTACTCTACCATCACACTTCAAACAAAAATGGATCCTACAGTCTTAGGAGGCAGAAGGGATTTGGACAGTGTTCTGAGGCCCACTACAAATGCCTTTACAACCTTAATGCAAAATATCATTTGACAGCCCATCACTACAATTAATTCATTCAATAGTATTAAATTCAGATTTCTGTGGATTTAACATTAAGCTTTTAGTTTCAATATAAATTCACCTATATGGATAATATATGATTTAGATTGGAGTGTCCTATATATACATATATATATATATACATACACACACATACATACATACACATATACATACACACATATATATATAAGACATCCAAATCTACAACTAGTATTATGCTTTTAAACCTTAAAAAGCACCATATAAAAAGATAATGGACAAAGATGGAAAGACTCAACTAACTGTAATTGGTACCTTTTCTCCAGCCTTCCCAAAGAAGAGCTCCAGATTAATTCCATCATTCACTATAACATGTAATTTACCAAACCACTGGTGCTCTGCACTGTGTTATTTTACATGTAAACAGGTAATTAATCTCAAAATAACTCCTCTTAAACGAGCACACTTTCCAGGGAAAATCTGAATTCCTGTCGACCAACTCAGGATAGCATCTGCTGTAAGGTACTATTAAAAGTACAAATTTCCACTACCTTCAAAAAGGTAGGAAACGTCACACAGATATTTTGTGACAGAACAGAGAAACACCAGGAAGGACTGCAAGGTTGTTTCACCTGTCATTTAAGCCTTCCAGAGCTACAAGCACAAATAAATTGCATGGTCCGCTATAATACATAAAAGGCAGAGTACATAATCTATTGTGAAAGACTTGTTAAAACTTCTACTTTTTTATGCAGACTTCCATGCATACCATCTTTCATTCCTTTATATTAAACTGTTGATGTTTAAAGATAAAAAATTACAACAACTGAAGTAAAAAACTTTTTGCTATATACACTTTCAGGCTGTTGGGCCTTGGAGTGTTATGGGAAATATTCAAAAGAGAAAAGGAGTCATTATTGTCTGTATTAAGCCAGAGCTAACGACGATATTTTTCACTAGAATTACAGGACATACAATAACACCTCAAGATCAGTAGAACAAAATGCAGTCCTTACCCTCTTTTTACTTTTGTGAAGTCAAAAGCCACTTGTCTATAGGAAACTGCCTTTTCATTCAAATACCTGCTATACCGCCTGATAAACGTTGACATGTCATAACCTAAAAAATAAGTTTCAGGGGTTTATTACTTACCTAATCAAAGAACAAGAATGTTATTCAAAATAAAGTGCAAACTACTAGCACAAGACAGCTCCATTGACTAGGGAAAACTGTGCAAAAATATAGTCTGAAAATAACTGCGTACGTCACTGTATTCACCATGTAAATCAGACAATACCACAAATATCTAGACAACCTCAAGTATGTTAAAGTTTACACTTCACTTCCTAAGGAAATCACTTCCACAAGCAAATTGAAGTAATTTTTATGCAAGTTCTTTTATATTACAATAGACATTACTATCAAAGAAATTAAATTATGCATTCACAAAGGCATTCACATCAGCTCAGCAACACATTGTCTCATTTGCAACTGAACAGAAAAAAAAAGGCTTTGATGGAAACACAACACTATGACAGAAATTCTTCTCTGTTAAGATAGCAGTGATGGGAAATATTTTGATTAACTGTCAATCTAGGGGTATAGACTAAGAAGAAGATCTGTTCATAGTCTATGCTGAGACCATAGAAGTTAAAACTCAAAATAAATGATAATTTGGTAGAGCCTTGGTTATAAGTGAGAAGATTTCTGTCCTCAGGCAATCACTTTGGCTGCCTGTTCTAGTACACCTGTGGCAAAGATCAGAACTATGTAAGAAGCAGTAGACAAAGTAAGGAACCATCTTAGGAGAAAAAAAAATGCTAGCTACAGGTATGGACAGAACTGCACTGAACTGCAGCATAACAGTTTGGAAGACTATTTCAGTTGAAAAATCTGAACCAGAGAAACAGATATTTGCCCACTGGATTAGTCTCAAAGATAAATGGAATAGTCTTTGATCAATTTTCCAAAAATGTAATTTTAATTTTATTTAGATACGGTTCTTGTCTCACTGATATGATGTAAGTACATATGATGAATTTTTAAAAAAATTAATAATCAAAATTGTCTCATTTGGAGATGTCTATCTCTACAGAAATAAGAGGGATACTGAGATTCATATGTCTAACAAAGTCAGAAGCCTTTAAGTATGCCTGTAAGAACAGATTCAACATGGTCCTCCAGCACACAGCTCCTGCCACACCATTACAGTGCTTTATTTAAGAAATGCAGCCTGGGGTAAAATGGACAGAAAAGTTACTTCCTAAATGACAGGGTTCATTAGAGTAAGCAAGTTGCCTTTGCTGTTCCTCAGCACATTACTAAATTTAATGAATAAAAGACACCTTACCTTGCAATCCACTTTTGTCTAGGAAATTGCTCAAATTAAACAATGTGTTTCTGGATGCCAAATACTGGATAAAACGCTACACAAAAGAGAAAAAATTGAATACTTTCACTGTGTTACCAAGGAGAAGGAATTGCAGTAACAACACTAGAAACTTTTTATCCAGGTTACAAAATTCCACTTTTATGCCTTAAGACTGACTTCAAATCTGGAAACTATTACAAAACCAGCTAAACTATCAAAGTAAGCTAGTTATTTTTTATGCATAGATCTCTGAAAAAATCTAAGTAGCATTTTGTATGAAGGCCTCATTTAGTTGGAGTTTATTTTAAGCTAGAATATGGAACTCTGAACTTCTGAAAAAAATCCCTTCAAATACATTCTCATTTTACATGCTCATAGTTGTTTCACTGACTTCAATTTTATAACAACGGATTTAATAATGCTAATTAACAAAGTCATCTTTGCTCAGCATACAATTGTAATGGTACTTAGCTTAAACATGAATATAGGTGATGGAAATGTTAGTTGGCTTATAAATCAAATATCAAACATAACAATTCATGTAAAGCATTAACACTGTATCACAATACTTATAACACTTAATTACAAATTATGTTTCACAAGGTGAAGGATGCCATTTTCATCTTGTAAAGACACATTTAAGATTGTTGACACAATAGGAAAAAAAACTTGTACAGAGCTGCTACAAAAATAAGCCAATCATTCAGTTGCAAGAACCATTTTGACAAAAGACAAAAGCAGTGTTGATTAGTGTAACATGTAGTACTTAATTAATTTTACTAGCATACATAAGTTACATAGAAAAAAGACTGGAGAAGAGTAAAGGCACTCAATATCTAGTTGTAAAGGAATTAAAGTTGAAGGCAGCATCCCTGGAGGTATTTCAAAGACACACAGATGTGGCATTTGGGGATATGGGCTAGTGGTGGGCTTGCAGTGCTGGGTTAGCAGCTGGACTTGATTTTAAAGGTCCTTCGCAATCTAAATGGTGCTATAATCTGTTTGCACTCTCATTGTCCAAGTACTACTTCCAACTGTGAAAAATTTCATTTTGAGCAGCAATCTTACCCTCAACACTCTTGTAATATACTTGGCAAGCAAAATTTGTTTGTAAATTTATAAATATTCTTAATGCAAAGTATTTCAGCCAGTGGTCCCATTAAATACTTTTAATTGCTATGAACTATTTTGGTATCAGTTTAAAATTAATATGACTCAAATTGCAAGGTGTTTTGAAAAGTGTCAATTATCCCAATGAAAAAGTTTAAGCTTCAAGCCAACAACAGAAGTTTGCCCTCTTGTGGCTTAGTTAGCTTCACAGAATAGATTTTCACCCAGACCAGCAATAACCTGCAAATGAAACCAGTATATGTTTGAAAACTTAACCTCCCTCTCCAACCCACACAAGTCAGTCAGAGGAAACAGTTCCTCTGAATGCAAACTCAAATGAAAAATGTTGGTAATTTGCTAAAAGGATCTTAATTCCAAAGTTCATATAGCTTACCTTATTCTGCAGTAAAAAGGAATGTTTACAAACATTTTCTAAGAAGATCTTGGAAATATTTTTTTTTGGTTTTTTAAAGACAAAACATTCATGCTGCTGCTATGCTTGGCTTGGTATTCCAAACAATAAGGGCCCATAGGAATTAGAACTGTGAGACAAAATAGGTTTATTCCTTTTTGTGTAACTTGGGGTTATGTTTGTTAAACTGTTCAACTGTTAATAGTTTGGTGTTATTTCACCCTGTCCTAGGGTGACCCTCAAAGCCAACTCATAGGCACACATTTTTTTTCTTTGTAAAAAATTAGGGCGTGATGGTAGAAATTACTTTAGAATGAAGTTATCAAGGAAAAAAGACCATAGAGTTAGCTACAGCATGAAGGCAAAACTGCTTCCATTTTCAGCTTGTAGAATCCCATGTGAGTTAGCTTTTCTTGGGTTTTTTCTCTTTCATCATTAGAATATGAAGATAGGAAAAAAGCACCCTCAGCACTTGGGACATTTACTTTTTACACTAGAGTTGCACACTTTGAAGTAGAAACAATGGAAAGAAACAGAAAATGAGACTTGTGTTCATTCAGAGTAGGATCCAAAAAAGCAAACCTGAAGATTGTCTTACAAAAAAAAATTACTGGAAGCATTTAGGTGGCATTTACAGGAATGAGGGACTGCAACTGTTCTCAAAATAATACATCACTTTTGTATTACCTCATTTCCATACACCATTAGATGATGGGTTGTGATAAGAGACTTGAAGACCACTACCCAGCTACTGTTGGTAGTTCTTTCAAATAAACTATCTGCCAGTTGCGGGATGTTCACATTCATCTCATTTGTGCACTGGATTAAATCTGCAATACAAAAATTTCTGTTGTTATTATCAGTTATGTAAAGGAAGATCAGTAATGTTCCCTAAAAAAACCAGTACATTCATTTTCTGTAGTAATATTTTTTTATGAAAACTGAGGGGCTTTCCAGCAAAATAAACATCAAAAAGTAGCATGGCTCTGGTCTATCAGAACTTAATGATACAAAGCTCACTCTGCTCACTGCCAAGACTCAACTGCTTTTGCAGCTGCCTTAGAAGTACCATAATGACTTACACTATCTCTGACTAACAACTCTCAGCTTTCAAACACCAAAAGCATTAAATAGCAAAATAATTATTACATGGTACCATTTCATTAAGTTTTACTGGAAGATTATGACTAGAATTAACTGTAATCTCAGATTTCTGGCCTCTTAATGGATCAGTAAATACTTTCCAGCACTGTTCAAAGTGAGTAATACAGGATTCCAATACTACTTAGTCTTCATAAAATGCAATCAACACCTTCAAAAGGGCAGAGGAAATGTTGAGTGGAAAAAGGAGCCCCTAGCAACAATGCCAGAAACTGACAGGATCATTTAGTTCAAACAAAGTTGGATCATTAACCAAAAGGATGGTTAGGAGCACAAGACCTGAGGTTGGCTAACTAAAACAAAGCTTTCCAATCTCTGTTCAACCTGGACTACTGTCCCACCTGTGTAAACATGGGGAGCTATACTTTCAGTACAACCAACAGAACAACGTCCCATCATCCAGTAACTTATTCCCAAAGGCCAGTGAAGGAAGGGATGGCTTATGATCACGACACTGTGTTGACAAATACAACAGAAACAACTATATGATAATACAGCTCGCTAATATTTAATATGAAGCGTAACTTAATGCAACATAGCAGTGATGAAATTTTTCTACCATTACCATTCCAAAAATAAACCAGCAAATTTCACTCAAACTGACAGCCCTGTCAAAGGCTGTAGCTCAATAAAAATCAAGACTTCAGAATGTCCTATGCCTTCCTGACTAAGGACTACCAAGGCATACTGGAAACAACCATTTAATCTGAAGGCAAACATTTCACTTTTGAAGACAGTTTTATATCTTCCTATGAACAATCATCCACCTTGAAGGACTCCTGAAAGACAGGACCTTCCTTCAGCCAGAGCAGCAGGTAAGCACAGCTACCACACACTCTGAACTAGTATGGTCAGAACTGAAAAAGCTGCTATTTACATGTTTAAGTATTAAAGGAAGCGAGCAGGAAATGATTTCCACATTCATAAATGTAATGAGATGGAGAGATAAACATTCTTTTATCTACAAGTAAAATTGTGATGACTACAGGCATTCATGACCTCATTTCTAAGTCACGGTTATCTGTTACTGGATGATGATTTGGGGTTGTTAAGACAATGCCAGGATATTACTCAGCAAGAGATGTGCTCTGAACTGGATCATCAAAACCAAGCCCTGCAGCTTCTTCACCTTCAGGTCTTCCCTCCTAAATAATAACACAAGCAGTTTTGTGCAAGGCTATCTGGCAGGAACATACATTAAATACAAAGGTACACACATCACTGGATGTCAAGTCATACATTTTGGCATAAGAGGTGCAAGCGCATATTAGAAAGTGAGAATTTCTATACTTAACTGCAACACCAGCCAGCAAATCAACAGTAATAAAAAATACAAAAGAAGAGGTGGCACTTGAAAATTCACTATCTAAAAATATTAAAAAACCCCACGCGAAATAAATATCCAGCATAGACGATATTTTGTGCTGGGAGAAATGGTTTCTGAAATGCCACTGAACTTTGGAATCATTATCTGTTGCAGTGTATAAAAGAAAACAGGCTCTGTACCCCTCAGAAAATGATCCCTCACAGGACTGATGAGTGTTTCTGTGAAAAGCATATGAATGAACCTGGGGGGCAGAGGGGCAGAGGGAAAGTGCCAGCACATTATGAAGAACCGGTGACCAACTGGGAGAGAATAAAGGCAAGAAGCAAAGTACAGAGGCAACTCCAGCCTCCAGTGGAAGTAAATTTGACAATGCAAACATGGGAGTCACTACAATACTACAGTTACTACAAACTAAATTTAGTAAAACATGAAATTTCTCCCTCTCCAAAATACAGACTGAACAGATGCACAACAATCTGGTATGTATTAATACCTCAAAGTACCTAAACCATACACATCTCAGAAAAGTTCCATCACTCTGAAATTTATTTTCAGAGTATTTTCATAAGCAATGCTAAATAGGTAAAGAAATATTTGCACAGTTACACCCAAATTAGAACAGCAATTTTTGTGCTAACTATACTATAAGCAGCATAGTACAGACAGCAGAAGATGGTATCCTTCATCCCACACTCCTGCACTACATCCCACACTACATATACAGTGTTCCTACTTATCCTATTCCCACAAACACCCTTCATTAAAGGAGAGGAACAAATATATAGTTATTTTCACATCCTACACTTAACATAACTTGTCTCACACCCACCTATGAAAACACTAGCTATGTGTTTGGAAACCTAAGGGCCCCCAAGCAACAAATCTCTAGACTGCTACTTACTGGAAATGCTACGAGCAATACCACAGGCAGGTGTATAACCAAAGAGTACAGCACTAAGGGGAACAGCTTTCATCTTAGAGCACAAATAGAAACAAACAAAATCATCAAGAAAACAAAGGATAACCCTTGGTAAAAGAGTGATCCCTGTTTCATTGATCATCTTGTCATGGGAGTCAGGGAGAAAGATTTAATAGTTACTCCCATCAATACTACAGAAAGGAAAATCACTTTATGTGTCAATCTTCTGCATTAAGGCCAGAATACCTCACAGCAGAAAAGGAAATACTCTCCTGGGAAATAAGCCACCTAAAATCACAGAATTCTGCAATTCTAAAATCTGTTAAAACTTTCACAGTAAGAGACACACAGCATACAGGTGTTAAATATTTCAAAGAAGGCAGCAATCAGCAACAAGAATCTTAAGCTTGCAGCTGGCTGGGAGACTTATTTGAGGGAAGCTTAGACAGCATCAAGCGCACAGTCATATCCATGGATGTGGCTGGGGACAGCCAAGGGAAAAGCTGCCAGGTTGCCCAGGGTGTAAAGCACCTCTTGCAATGCACAAGAAGTGGTTGAAGGAGGTGGGTTTATTCCACCAGCAAAATACAAGGCTGGAGGCAGAGAGGGCGAATATAAAGACTGCCTTCAATATTTCTTGGAGGTTCACAGAAAACAGATGAAAAGCAAAAGAAAATGGTCAGGCACCAGAGCCTGTAAACAGCCAGAGCTACTAATGTTCAGCATGGTTTAAAAGCTGGGGTTCATTACAGGACCTGAGATCCCTTTCAATCTAAAGCAATTTACAAATCTATGCAACATCTACAGAACAAGAAAATAAAGGCAACAAAAACAGAGAAGTAGCTTACACAGTAAGTTGAAGTTGGAAAGAGTAGTCCAACAGGTATTCCTAAGATCAAAAACCTTAGACTTATGTGACTGACAAAACATGCTTTGAGAACACCACTTACCTACCTACAGTATCAAATTTTGGCAGAGGTTTCAGAGGTAAAACTAGATTTTCCGAGGAAACACTTGTAGCTTGTTTTAAAATAGCATTTAGATTTTATTTTTGTTGTAACAGTTAAAGCTTTCACCACCAAGTGACTTTCACATAATTCAGTTCTGTTTGGATCCCTTTCCACCAAAGCAAGGGTTTTGCAAGGAATCATAACAAAGGTCTGGCCAAGAGACATTTCAGCAACACTTGAAGATTTGCAATTGCACCTGCACCAAAGCAAGCACATTGCCTAACCCTGTTCAAGTTAACTACTGCAAAACATGCAGTACCATACTTACTGTACAATACTCAGGCTTAGAAAAAATTATATACTTGCAACTCCCAACCAAGAGTTCTACAGCCTTTCAACTGTTCAGTCTTCATTACGGGAAAGAGCCAAGTGATTCATTGCCTTCTGCTATTCATAGTTATCAGGTGAAACAAGTATAAAGGTGCAAAGTAGAATAAAAGCAGAACAAGATTGAAGATTCCTACACAAGAGGAGGCAATCACCTACACAAAGCAGTGACTACAAGGCTATGATGATAAAGACTTCTGTCTACTCCAGATTAGGCATGTAGATGTGGATTAGCCAACCCATGGCAAGAGATCATGAGTCTTGACCCATGGCAAACATGAGGAAGGTCAGGCTGGATAATAAAGCACCAAAGGCATGTGTTCCAAATCACCCCAAAGAATGCATGTGCTTTCAGCATGTGCCTGTGCCCTAATGCCTTGGGCAGCACCTCACTCTGCACCAGGCAGCCTGCTAAAACAAAATTATAAAAAACTGGTTTCCTTCCACACAAAAAAAGAACCACAAGGTATCCTGAATGATTTCTTTTCCCAGAAGCTTACTCATATGAATTCACAGTAAGATTCTAAAGAACCGGGTTGAGAATAGCTTTCATTAACAGTTTTAGTTTCAGGTCCAGTTTCAGTTTACCGTGACATTTGTGGTAACTTGACAAGCAGACTGAATGTAAGCCAGATTTACACACTCCATGTACATGCAGTACCTGGTTATTTCCAATGCTTTACCTGTATCTCTCATTTCGAACAATATTTTTATTTGTAAAGTATCAATCTGAAAATATTTACAAGAGTAAATCTTCCAGGCCAGAAAGTGTGCCCCACACCCCAGTTACTTCAAAATAGGTCAAGCAACTGTGACAGATATCCATCTTGTTACCTATGGCTTTTTCACCTTTTACGCCACTGACACTACCTTAAGCAAGGAATTGGTTATATCCTGCAAGTTATTGACAGTTGTACCATTTAAAAAAATATATATAATGGGAGAGACAGTATCCTTTCAGTAAGCAATTGAACTATTGATCATCCAACATGAGTAAGCAGATAGTGCCAAGATCTAAACACATTACATTCTTCAGTTAAAAAATAAAGAATAATAAAAGAATATTTAAATGCATATTGGTGGATCCAAAGCATGAGCCAATACACATCAGATTATGTTTACATAAGTGGCCAATTTAAAATTTAAGTTAACACAGCAAAGTTGTTTCTTTTTTTAAATACAAAAGGAAATATAAAACATTTATTGCATGAATTAATATTCACACAACTTATGCCCACACAGAGGAGTTCAAGAGAACACAATTAATTTAGTATTGTTCAAACTGAAAAGAAAACATGCTAGTGACTGACACTCCACTCACGAGGGAACACTTGTGGCCAGTCACAATGTTGGAATACAGCACAGTGTCTATCCTTGAGATAATTTCACTTAACAGTGTGCATCTGCTTGTGATCAATTCCTCTTTCACCCAAGGCCATACAAAACAATTTTTAGATTTGAGTAAAAGATTTAATAATTATTGATACAGAGCTATTTTGTTTTCCTCTTAAGGGACCATTTTCTCAATGAGAGAAAGCCTTCAAAGCTGACACACTCTCATTTTACCATACCTTTGGAAATGAGTGGGAAAAACATTGGTTTCTCAACCCAAAAGGCTGAAACAAAAATAAAATAATAATGGAAAAGACATGGTTATCTACCCTGTCAATACTCAAGTTAAATTCCTTTCCTGGCTGCCTAGATTTCAATTCCTATAATGGTTTTCAAATTATACCAGTTTCCTCTATGTCAGGGTCACATTTTCTTCTTGTTCCACACAAATATTTGATCACTGGAACAGAGCTGCTCCCTCATTTGGTCAGCAATCTTAATCAAAATGCAAATGGTCTGAATCGAAAAGTCTATTAAACAGCTAAAACATTTCCAAAGGATAGGTGAGAAAGCAGCAAAGTGACCATTTCCCAATGGTCACACAATGACACACTGTGTAGCACCAGTTAACACTGACAAATTCAGGAATTTGGGGAAAATTTCAAAGAGCAGAAGTCAGCAAGTTCACATCAAATTGGTTAATGATATGAAAAACTGGTTTTATGCCATTGAGGAGTCAGCCACTAGCCAAAAAGTTCCTTCATTTGATTTTTTGTTAGGAATAAAGTTACAGCAAGCTTTTACTACTTCTAAAGAAATTTTACAGGTTTAAGACCAACATTCCCCTGCCTACCCCTAAAGAGCTCATGATCTATATGGCCACATAGATTTTAAATAGTCCTGTTACAGGTTCTGGGAAAGCACACGACTGCCACATCTTTCCTTTCCAGAAGGACATTGAGAAAGTTTCACAAGAGGGGGGGAAATATGGGTTATTGAGAAGGAGAGGGGGGAAAATAAAAGAAATTAACATGTTCCAATTACAGTAATGCAACATTTGTCAGCAGATCTTAAATGAAGGAGAAACTGAATTTAGCATCAACAAAGTTTTTCATTGTCTATTTTTATCTTGTCATTTACTGAACTGGAAGTGTCTTTTTAACCAGAGTGGTTTGCATGAAATGTAACATAAAATAATAGAAATATCTAACCCCTGTATATTAGATATTCTTCCCAGTTGTATTTTTTTTCTTCAAATTTCTATAAGATCATCTTCCTTCCTTGAATAATTGGCAAATCAAGGTAGTTCCTTATTTTCAAAACTTCAATAAAAAGTTTCAAGTAGAGTTTTTCAACTGGCTACAGATGAAAACAGATATTTTGGATTATGGAGGTTATTTTTTCTATTCACCTTGACACATGACTATGAAGAGTGTGCTCTAATTTTATCCAATTACAAAATTTAAAAAATTAAATGACTTCACAAATACATAACAGTTTTATTCTAGCAAAGTGCTTTGAAAACATTTCTGAAACATATAGAGACAGTTTTCTCTAATATTTAAATACTTGGAGGACTTAACTGTGCCATGAAAGAACACTTATAAAAACTTCAAAAAATCAGAATACCAAAATAAGAACAAAAGAAAAGGTTTTCTGTAAAATCTATAATTAAAATCTACTTCTACAGATTAACAGTTCTGACAACTACAAACCCTGACACGTTCAGACCTGATTCTACACATTCCAACTGACATTTTAAAAGTAGATAACTTAATGGAAGCATATGGTAATTTTCTAAATGATTTCCCACTTCTTCCACAGGTGATGTCCTTATTTAAATATGGGAAATAGGATTTGAATGTTCCTGGAGGTAAAGAACTACTTTCATTAGAGAACCAAGCAATTTGTCAAAAATAATACTCAGAATAATTCTGACCATTAATGCAAAGTGGTAAAATTGTAGTTTTTAAATAATACATTTGTAACCAAAAATTAGGCTTGTGCAAAAACGAGGATACCCCAAATGACATACTGGAGTGATCAAATGAAACACAGTGATAGTAAATTTCATTCTGAGCCACTCACTAAAGGACATTTAATCTGTTGAATTTAATCTGAAGAATATTATATAGCAAGTATGTCTTTGAAAACTGAGTGAATACTTCAGTATTTTCCTAATTAACAGAAAATACCTACGTTTGCAGTTTAAAACAAAATATGCCATAAACACTATTGGTTTTAAATTTAGGTTTATCTTCTGAATAAACCCATTTGTACCAAACCATTTTACTAGAAGTAGTTTACTACATCAGATTGTCCCATGGCTTCACCAAAGTCCCCTTGAGAAAATGGACAAGGACCACACATTTTTAAATTAACAATAAAAATTCTCACTGAGAAATTTTTCTCTGCATATATAAAGCATCTTAACAGCTACATGCACTGACTCAGGAAACAATTTCTGGAAGAGTTAAAGAAATCTGAGAAGTCTCATTCTATTCTGAGCTTTCCATGTTTAAAAAGAATGATGATTTAATCTAATTTATATTAGATAAGCAGGAAAAAAATGCAGAAAGATTTATTATAATATTGAATAACTTGCTCTATAACCACAGGTTTATATTTTCATTTAATCAAGCTACATCTTGCCTTTTTCTTCCAACTCAAATGAGACTATCATGTTTTCTTTCCTACTTAAAACCACTGTTTCTAATTGGAATTCTTACAAATTACTTTAAATCTCTATCAGTAACCCTGTGAACTCAGCATTACTGCCTCAGTTATCTTTAAATAAATTTTTCTCATATGGCAACACTTCGAGCAACTTACTACTTCTGTTTGAGAACTGCAAAAACTAATTAATATACTTCCTGCAAAAAAGAGTAAAAATTTGTTCACTTGAACAAGTGGTTTCAATGAAGAATTCTCTGAAAAACATTAGTAGTGTCTACCAAAACTCTTCAACAAACAAAGCATTGGTAAAAGAAACAGCAAAAGAAGTTAAAAATAAGGGAAGAACAATTAAAACCATTATATACACAATTTTCCTTTTTCTTTATCTCAGTTCCTAAATACTGGAAGGTACAACATTAGCACTTCATTTAATATTCATAATGATTATTCCAACTTCTCCAGTTACAAATATTGTGGAAAATACAAGTGTGGCTATGTTACCTTTGGAGAATTGATTTCTCAAGACAGACTTTAGCATCACTTTCATCTAAACTTGCCAAATACTCCCATCACATTTTAAAGACTAACATGAAAATACTGTGAAATATTGCCTCAACAGCTCCAGCCACAGACTGTAAATATAACATTCTCATTTCAAATACATTCAAGCTGAACACAATCATAGCTTAGCTCACCTAGATCTTCATCCAAGTTTAACATATGGCAGAAGTTCATTATTTTAGACCAACACAAATGCATAAGATACATAACTCACAGGATATGTTTTCATGGTAACTCATGACAAATCTGGGTGGTCCCATTCCTGTCTCTACCTGCAAACATTGACACACTTCCACTGATGACATGCTTATGTCATGTCAGCCTAGTGTGCTTCTCTGAACCATCCTAACTTCTCAGAATAGGAAAATAAAACCCCACAAAAGCCCCTGACCTCAGTGGTGTTGGATGGGATAATGGGGATGACACATGAGGTGACACAATACAGCATAGTTTTTTCATTATCCTACCAGCTAAAAAACCGCTCACAAAAGACCAAAACAGGTGAAAGCCATAACAAGAAAAGGAGATGATGACATGCAAAGGTAAGAAGAAAGAGGAAAAGGGCAAGTAGACAAGTCCTTCCACTTTTGGCACCAGTGAGTGACTGCTACCCAACCACGCCACTACAGTCATCCTCTGTCCTTCCAAGATGTCTGCCTTGGCCTTCAGTGGTTACTCTACATGTCTACAGTTCCAAGTTTTCTGACATTAATAGTCCAAAGTCTGATGTTCTGGTGCAGATTAAAAAATAAATTCCCTTTGTGCTTCTCACTGAAGACTGAGTATCCATACTCCCCATAATAAACTTTACCATAATGAAAAAACTACTATTTTCTTTCTTAATAAATAACTTTCTTTCAATGTTTCCTAACTTTTCAATCTTAATTCATCTGACCACCTCCATTTTCTACAGTTTCGCTGATTTATACATATAAATACACACACACATACATATATATGAATGTATATATTTATTTTTATATATAGTTAAATATAGTGTCCCAGCTGGATAATGGAAATTACTTCCTTCTACAGACACATGGAAGAATGCCCATCTTTCCTACATTCTCATGTTGGTGGTTTATAATGAAAATCAAGTGAGCCAGACCTTCTTGCACAGTTCCTGCATGTTCAGATAATCCTTCTAGACTAAACCTTCCTGACACGTTTAGACCTCTGCAAGCATTCATAGAGCGCGACACCAATTTATCAGTGTAACTTCATCTTCTAATCTTGGCCTGAAGAGCAGCTGCACACATTCCCAGGACAGTGTAATTCTCTGTTGATACACAATGTGTACCAACATACAGTTACTAACAAAAAACATCATTAGAACTACATATGGACATATTCTCCACTTTAAGTATTCTCCAGTTGTGGGCAAAGTGATGTAAGCACTCTGTACTAAAGCAGCACTCTCTGGGTCCACTAAGTTTGAAAATCAATGAAAAAACACACTAAAACCCATGGCTATTACCTGTACCTATCAGTTGTTACAACAGGAGAGAACTATCTTTGTTAAAATCTTAAAACACTGAGCAATACAAAAGTATCTAAAATTTATTAGTTACCTTTCTAAGGATTAATTTCCCAGCTGCCACCCACTTTTAAGACTAAATTCTTCCTCAAAACAGAACAAATCAACAATTGTTTCAGCTCCCTAATACTAAGAAATATGCAAGACATACCAAAGCTACTGAATACTTTTGCTCTACATTCAATTCCTACATACCCTTTAAAAGCATTTATCATGAAATCTAGTTCAAAATAATTATAATCTCCCACACGTACACTAACACATTATTCCCACTGAAAAGTATCTGTAAACTTAGAGCCTTGATCCTATCTTTACAAACATGCTTAATAACAAGCCTGTGAATCATATTCTAAAGATGATTCTTGATTAAAAGATGAAAAATGTCTCTATCTACCAGCCAACTAAAATGGCAATTCTTGCATAAGCTGTATATTCAATTTGAATATTTAACCCACTGGCCTAATTAAACCAGGGAAAAATCAATATTCTTTTTCACTAATCACATGCTAATTTCAATGCATTCATGAATAAAATTATGAACAGTTCTTTGTTCAAGATTTTCAGTATTTCCAGAGTGCATGGCTGCAAACACTTGAGGATGCACCCATTTCAGGTTCTGATAAGCAAGAAAGCAGGTACGTACCCTAAGGGTTCTATACGAGCACTGCTGTTTAAGAACACATTAGGACAGGTGGTTGGACAGGCTTTGATTTTGAATGACAGCCATTGGTTTGATATTGAAATCAAACAATAATATCTAATATATTAGTACCTAATATTAAATTACTATATTAAATATGAGAATAATTTATAATAATACTTAAGCATCCAATGTAATATTTATAGTGTGAATGGTCACACATAGCGGGTGAATGGAAGCACGATGAATGACATTAGGTGGAACATTTCAACTTTGAGGAAGACTAATTACTTTGAAAATTGCATAGCTTTAACAATGCTTTTATATCCTACCAAAAACATGTAGGTATTTCAAGCAGCCTGCATATATGTGAGTTTATGCTATGATTTCACCTTAAGATGCATAGAAAAGGCACATAACATGGTTCATAGATAGCTGAGAGATCAGTATGTGATGCCAGATACTGACCCTCAGGTCTCTGCATCACCACGTACACACGGAATGTTACCACACTGTTCTCTGTCCCTGGCAAGAATAGTGCCCAAGCCATCTGCCTTTGCATACAGTAAAGTTTTGGTTATAGTATGTACTTATAGCCCTCTCTTTCTGCTCCAAAGAACCTGTAAATGTTCTATAGCTATTGCACCTCCATACAATAAAAAACAAGTTGTGCTAACAGACATGCTTTTAAAACAAGGCCTGTGAAACACAGGTACACACTGCTGTTGTACTGCCAATAGCACGTAACCAATCCTTGCAGATTGCTCTGGATAATCCCTGGATGCAGGCATAGCACCAACAAATGCCTTACCTGGCAGCTTGCTAGCAGTGCTACAGTGACATTACCATAGCCCAGTCCACAGGAACAGGGAAACCATTTTGTTAATAGCAGACATCACTGAACAAAAAATCCTCAATGAGCAGAACTCTACAGTAGTTCTGCAGCAAGGCAACTTCCATCTTTGCAAGAAGGTAAGCCTTTAACCTAACTAGGGTTCACTTCAGTATCTGACCCTCCTCAATCCTGCAAGAAACTCCTAATCCCAACTTTAGCTCACCTGGTTATATGGCATTCTGATTATATCTGTTAAAAAATATACTCAAAGACTGTCAAAGTATCTATCACAAAACCATAGAATGGTCTATGTTGGAAAGGACCCTTAAGATCATCTATTCCCAACACCGCCACCACAGCAAGGATGTCACTCATGATCAGGCTGCTGAAAGATCCATTGAATCTGGCCTTGAACACTTGAAGGGATGGGGCATCTAGAACTTCTCTGGACAATGTGTTCCAGTGCTCCACCAGCCTCCAAGTAAGAAGTTCTCCCTCTGTCAGTTTAAAGCCATTTCCCCTTGTCCTGTCATTATCGACCCATATGAAAAGTCCCCCTCCCTCCAGCTACTGGAAGGCAGCAGAGAGGTCTCCCCAAAGCCTTCTTGTATCCATACTGAACAACTCCAGCTCTCTCAGCCCGTGCCAATTTCCATCATTTGTGACTTCCTTAATCCTGCGTTACCGAGGAGCAAACAGAAAAAGCCAGACTTCGTGCACAGCCCGTTTTGGCAGTAAACACTTCCAGCACACTTTCTGAATCTAAATATGTGTATCTTCTAAATACAGAGTATCCACACAAGGGCAACTTCGGTGTTCCTTAGGATGTTTACCATCCACACCCCTTTATTCTAAAGACACACCAGAAAGCAATGTTGTAGTAGTGATGCACCCTCACAGTAGAGCACAGTGAAACTGAAACCAGTGAGTGTTAACACCAACCTGACCTCCTGCCACCACATCCCACTGAACAGATCCTCAAGCCAAAGAAATCCAAAGACCTTTGTTACTTTGGAATTAGTCACACACATGTAATTCACATCCTTTTCTCTCTGAACAGCAGTGCACCATCTTTAATTACACAGTTTAATGGACAAAACCAAAGATAAGAGAAACCAAAGCCATCTGACCTATGGTTTTCCTACTTCAATACTTGTCTCATTACAGTAGCTCAAAGGTCTTACTCCAGCAAAGTTGTTTGGAATATGTGCCATTCTCTCCCATTTTAAACCACGATTTTGAAAATTAGATTTCCTTCTGGACAAAATCTAACTCTGAGCATGAATAGCACATTTTTCCCTGCATGCCTTTGGGAGCTGTCAGGAAGCATGTATTTAAGTTGAAGGAGTTATGCCTCTGTATTTGCCTTCCTCCGTCAGTGCTGAAACTGCCAGTGAAGATGTGTGTATCTGATGCACAGTAGGACACATTTCTTGGTAGATATCACCCTCTACAGCTTCTGGTTAACTAGTGGAAAAAACTGGGCTGCCTGGTTAACCACTGGAAAACCCAACCAAAACCTAAACTTGTAAATGTGTGGAAATAGGTTTCCTTTTGTCAAGAGTCCATGCTAAATACAAAACAGTTGTACTGTTGAGGGAGTCTAAAGGTGTGTCAGCACCTACTACAGGTTCTTTTGCCCCTGTAGTATACAGGTTAAAAACCCACATTCCACATTTTATTGCTTCTCATGTATTTACACAGATTTTTAAAATTAGTCTGATAAAAAAAAATAAATGGGAAATTCTTGCATCCAAGACCAAAATGGTTTAAGCCATATTCTAAAATGGTTTGATTATTACATCATGTTCTTCCAACATCACAGAGATGCAAAAATTACTCATTTGGATTAGTTTTAATATAGTAGGCATCAAAAGCCCAATATATAAAATTACTGCATAAGGTACTTTTCTAGTATAAAATAAATAGAAGTCCAAATTACTTAGATTTTTAAAATTAGTACTATTTATTACAAAACAGTACAAATGCTTTTCCTTATAAATAGCACAATGCCCAGCTACTGGAGAAAACCTCCTCAGATGACAGCTTTAAAACAGATTTTTACTATGAATAAACTTCACACACATCATACCACAATCCAACTATGCAGCATTTCCTATTTTGTATGGATAATCTATGTGTGTCTCTCAGGAAATACATACAGCAGGGTCCTGTCAGATAATCACTTACTCTTTTAGCTGAGTGAACAGAGCTTAACAGGTCTCAATGTAGCTCTGATTTAAAGGCTTATAAACAATGACCTAAGCATACCAACAAAAGTGGAAAAACTTGAAAAGAGGGGAAAATAAGGCAAAGACAATTGAATCATGGGGCTAATAAGTGACAAACAAAACACAGATTTCATGAAGAAGGTTTGCTGAGGAATACTTTTTTATTGAAGTTTCTATAGAAGTAGCTGGTCAAGCTCAAAACAGTAACCCTCAAGATTATAAACAATTGCCTTAAGTGCACTTTTTTTGCACTTGCTGCAAAAATGTCCTTACCAAATTTCAGTTAACAGACCAAGGAGGAAATCAGTTTAGATTATTTGCCTATTATATCAACTAATGAATTTTCTTAAAGAAAAAAAATAAACTCCTGACAAAGTATCTGAATTTTTGAATGATGAAAGCAGCAAATTCTCAAACTTCAAATACTTATCATTCAGTGAAAATCAAACATCATCCTTCTCCTACAAAGTGACTGGCAGAAAATCACACACAGGCCAGCACAGGTTTACACAGTTGGGTACTTGAGCTGGTATCTCAGAGATCAAATAGGCTAAATGCTGAACTCCCTGGTGTTATATGAAAATAGTTTTGCACAATGTGGCTGAGTTTTATCTTTCTCTATACTAAAAAAAAAAAAAAAAACCAAACAACTCTGCACATCAGACATTTTTACACAACTTCTGTCTAATTCCTAAGCGAGACTAATCTTAATTTTTCCCATTAAGATAGGAAAAAGAAGCATGACAAAAACCAAGAAACTACTCCTTCCTTGTCAACCTATTTGGTGACATGGAAAATCCTGGTCATTTTGGTTAAAAAAGTGTCACTACTTTAAAAACTACCATTTTTGAAGTAACAAGGAAAGTTCATGATACATGGATTTAGAGCATTTCTGCAGTCACTTCAATACAAGCTCCATCAATTCCATACAATCTACTTCACGTTTTGCACTTAAAAGTAGGTGAACTCATTAAAGGAGATCTTTTACTGGCAGCCACTTTCATACTTTTTCTTTTGACCAAAACCAGATCAGATTTTGACATGAACTGTTAGAAAACTGGATGAAGCAGAGCACAAGAGCTAAAAAAAAACCAAAAAACCAAAAAACCAAAACTAACAACCAAAACCAACCTCTCTACCTATAAAAACAGAGGTATCACCACAAAATTGTTTCAACTGACACTGCTCTACTGTGACTGTGAAACTCTTCCACGAAGGGAGGCAGCCAAGCAAAAGTACAGCTAAATTCTTCCATCCTATTAATAGAAATGTTGGAAATGCCTGCCTAATTTAGCTTTTACTTCCTTTTTCAATTTAGACTAACATCTCCCATGAGATATTTGGAGCTCTGTGACCAAACAAGACTCACCCTGGCTCGTCCCAAGCACATCTTCAATGCACATTTGAATAGCACTCTTTTTCAAGGGCACAACAAAACCATCCCTTACAGAGCACGTCCAAGCTGCTCACAGAAAATATTTTAGAACACTCTGTGATAAGAAGTTAGGATGGTGCAGGAACAAACTTCATTTAACATGCAGAGCAAAAAGGAAGCTGAGTTTTTCCAAGACCATACACTAAGCTTTACCGATTCTCAGTAGATAAAGCAGAGGATATTACCAAGGGGAACACATCCTCCTTACAGCAACACTGTTTTGTCTGAGTTTCATAAATCCAAATCAGTTCTTTCCCTCATGCCTCACTTTTAGAGACTGTTCCTGAGCCCTTCATTAGTGACCATGGGGTCATGAAATTTCATGAAGTTTCAGAGCCAATACAGAGTTTCAAACTTTTAGTCTGAAACTGGATGGGTAAGGGACACTGTCTACAGAAAGAGCTCCTCAGTATCCACAGCTTTCAGCTGGGAACTTCTCTGTTTACCATGAACAAAGACATGTCCCTATCACAAACAGCCTCTAAGATAAACTAAAGCCAAGAGAAGTAGTAAATAACATCTGTCTTTTGGTTTTCAGTAAAAGGAAATAAACCTTCAGCCAGATTCTATCCTTAAAATTAAACTGTTTCATAAGAAAAGTTCAAAAAAGAAAATAATTAGTTATTCCATTTACTTCAAAGTAAGGTTGTTCATTGGTTAAACCCTCAGAGAGCTAAACTGAATATGGAACTCTGGTAAAACTATGTGTTAAGACATCTTGTGTCAGCCCTAGTATATACCAAGAGACTGACCACATTCCTGTCTACAAAGACTCCTCATTAACAGTTTAAAATAAAGACAAAAGCATCTCCTCCAACTCACTGTATTTCACTTACAGATCATTAAATATGAAGAAAGTCTCCTCATAAACTATGTGTCAACAAAAAGCAAAAATCCCCAGCAAAACAAGAGAGAAAATCAGACCCTAGAAATGCATGAGCTTTAAACACATAACAATGAAATTCCAAGCATATTCAATTCAAATCCATAACAATGAAAACCCAAATTTCACAAGTTACACTAACTGTGTTTCTCCCTAGTATTTGAGAACTAACACAAAAACTTCTGTGGATTTCCATCCGCTTACACACCAAATTCAGCACTGAAACAAGCTTCATATGTTCCAGATTTTTAATGCAAAGCAACCTGCTTGGAAATTGACTTATGTTACATTTAATGGGCTTAAATGAAGCTACATAGCAGCAAGGCATTTCAACTGAACAGGTCAGGAAAAAAGCTCGGGCTAGCTCCTTATTAACTATCAAGAACCTAAAAATAAAAGTCTGTATCCAAACAACCATTTTTCCTCAAAGCCCAACAAATAGTGTACTAGTCCTTGTGTATCAAACAGCTTATAGCTAAGAATTGTGCATCCTGAGCTTTTCCATTCATTTGCTAATCAAATGTGACAACTTACTAAGCATGAAATATCCTTATTAGAAATAACTACAGTCCACAAATGCAGAGGTGTTCATATGTGGGTTCATTTTTTTCTTTTTTTCCTATGATTAAAATCCACTTCACATGTATTTTTGATACTCTAAATCTTATTCTGCAGTGCTGCACTGTAACACTCCTGACTGAAATGCAAACACACTAGGGAGAAATAATCCCTAATAAATTTAAGACTTGAGATTATTAATATATCATAGAAAAACTGATTTAAAGGATAATAAATCCAAATTCAGTCATTTCAACAAAAACCAGCTGATCCGATCATGGCTATATCAATGAAAGCTAAGGGACATGGACGTTCAGAGAATGAATTCAAAACTGAAATCTACCTAAAGATTCCAGTATCATTCTAAACAGTAAAGAAACTTCACTTCAAGAGAATAAAAGAACACAAGGATATTGTTCAAAAACACATTTTTCTTTTTTATCTGCAACTAGGATTTGAACTAGTTATGGTTCATGATGAATAAAAAGTAATTGCAAGTAAAATACCTGAAGTTCAGCCCTAAAACTTACAAACTGACTTAACTGCTTACATAAACATTAAACTCAAGTGCCCCTTGTGAGACAGAAGAATGAAAGCATTTTATGAGTAAGCAAGACTTGATGAAATCAGCCCCACATCAACCCAGAAATGAAGAATTGCTTTGGGAACTACAACTCCATGAGGCTGCAATACATAATCAAGTAAATACTCCCAACAAACTGATTTTAAAATGAAAGTTAGTTTTAATCTCTCCATAACAGTATACATCCCGAATTACGAACACCAGTGGCTTCTGGCAAATAGAAAAGGGGACAGAATTAAACATGATGAAATAACACCACCATCACAACCGTTTGAACAAGGTTTTACACTTCACATAAAAAAATAAGGTCAGATCCAGAATACAGAGTTGCTGATCAGAAAAATTCATGATGTTTGAAATAGGCTGCAATGATGGCTGAAACTACTATGATAATACTGGGCAGAAAAAGAAGGAAAGAGGATAAAGCAAATTGAAGTGTGATCCATTTTCAATTAAATATTGACCCATTGCTCAGCAAGAGTGGAGGTAGCAGCTAAATAAACCCAGAGCAACTGCAGGCAAATGCAGTGAAATGGTGATACAACTTCTGAACATATGGGAAGAAGTGGGGAAGAGAGGGACGTGCTACATAACACAACCAAACCCAAGACAAAAAGCACACACTTGAACTGCAAAAGAGGGGCACAGAAACACTTCAGGTCACTTACAGATCAGCACCCACCCCAGAAAAGCACAAACACACCCAACAGCAAAGCAAGCTACAGCAGCCCTTAAGGGCACCAAGGAGCATGAGGACACCAATGTCCACCTTTGGACAGCCAAGACATTCAACCGTCTCACCTGGCAGAGTAACACATCACAAACAACCAGAGCTGCTCTGAGTGGATTTACTGCCAGGTGAAGGTAAATATTTCTTTTTAAAATTAAAAATAAGTATTTAAAACATGCTTAATTCTGCCTTTAGCTTTGTAGCCTGAGTTTAATTTAAAACTTTGCATGTTACACACTTGGAGTTAAAAATCAAGTTGACTGTAGCAACTTTAGAAACTTATGCTGTGCAGATGCATACAAGTGGGTTGGTTTGGTTTTGTTGGGCTTATTTTTCTTTTTTTTGGAGCAAAAGTAATTAAGGAATTATATAAACCTCATTATCACCTTTTTGTAAATGGATAAAATAATGTACTTTTTTACAAGTTGTTAACGTGGACAATTTGTTTACATACTAATTGTTTAACTAGGACACAGCGTTATTAAGTATGCACAATTTATGCTTTAAATTTTATTAAATTATCGATTCAAAAAATCAAGAAAGGTTACAAACAATACAGGCACCTTGTTGATGTCATAACACACAGCCAGCAACTGGAATAGCTGAGCTACTGCAAGCACCATATTTAGAGTAAATATGTGAAATGCCAGAGCAGTTTCAACCCATGCAAACTTCTCACTTCCCACATCAGCAAAAGAATCACTCCTGCTAGAATGGCACCGCTGCTGGAGCATATGAATGTTGTGACTGAAGGCCTGCTGGCTTAGGAGGAAGCAATAAAGGACAGCAAGTAAAGATTTCAAAAGTGTCTTTTCAGGAGAAAAGGCAAAAAGGAGTTGATGAAGAGAATTAACATCAGTATGAATGAAAGTGCACAGGAAATCTCAGAATGAGTATAATCCCCACTTTTGGAGATTTTTAAATTTATTTTAGGTTTAGACTACTTATGACTACTTATGTCATGACCTGCATAAAAGTCTCAAGATTTCCCTTTATGCCACCACTGTCCACTCCAGTAATGCTGTATGCTTCATTCTGTGAATTAACATGCCCAAGTCAAATTTTGATGTAGGTCTCATTCATTTTCACCCTCTCTTCTGAGGAAAAACTTATAAAAGCCTAATTTACCCTTGTATACTATTGCAAATTATCCAGATAAGCATTACTTTAATAAAGCTCCTTTAGCAAAATAGCACAGGAGATTTTTAGTCACAATCAGAAAATCCAGTGTATTTGCTAAATCTGTATGAAATGCTTAACTTCATTAAGTTATTCTCACACAGTTAAATACAGCTTAGTCCCCTAATTTCTAAATTCCCAATACCCGATTTGTGACATATTACTCATAACTCGGATTTATCCTCAGTAGATTTGAGACAACCACACCTCAGCACTGAATTTACTAACATTATCTTTAAGTTTAGAAACTACCAGTTAATTGATAAAGCTCTGATATAAACTAGGGGTAAAATACAAAGTAGAACAATATTTCTCCTTCAAGTTTTGAAGGATACAATTACTTTGAATTTACTAAGAATTCATAATCTGCCCACTCATGATCATACTTCACAATGGAGAAAACGGCCAGAAGAGCAAGGAAAACACCAAGCCAAATAACTTTATAGCAACAAAAGCTTCTTTTCACTTGATTGCATTCTTTTTTGTTAGTTACTTGTTGGTTACTTTTAATCAGCTGCAGATACAATCAGTAATAAAATCTCTCTCATACCCAAGGCTTTGCAAGATAACATTAAACTCCAAATTGCAGCTACTCCCAGAGTTAAGACTTTGACCCGCAGGAAATCTAAATGGCTAAATTCTCATAGGCATGAATAAAAAGTTTGCAGCAGAAGAGTTTGCTAAAATACTCAAAAGGACACATACTTGAGATTATTGCTTTAGACTTGTATTGCAAACTACTTGAAAATATTAAATTACTGCCCCAGTAGAAGGCTTTGAGACTTTATACACAAGTCATTTACAATTCTTACCTGATTTCTACTATCATGGTTGAGAAAGAGCTACTTCAGTACACAGAGAAGTGGACATAGCCTACCAGCAGTAAAGCTACTATGTGCTATTTTTAAAGGATTAATTGATGTGTGAGATGCTTTGAGTGAAAATGTTTTAACAGCAGTGAAAATTTTCAATTGAAGAAAGCTGTTTAATAAATTAAGCTTTCAAATACAAAAGGTGTCTCGTCTCCAGAAATAATGTTGCATTTTCCAGAGGGAGTGAGACACCAGTAATGGTTTTTAAGTGAACTTTCCCAGAATTCTACCATCATCAACAAATCATGTACTTTACATAAGGCACCAAATGCAAAAGTCAGGAAGCCTTAAATTCCACATTGGATAAGTAATCTCTTGTATTATTATGCAAACTACCATTACTTTGTGAGACAAGCCATCAGGGACAACTTAAAATTTTCACATCTACAAATCAAAAAGTGATTTTAGGATTAGGAACTGAAGACTGAAATAGATCATTAGGTCACAGGCTGAACGGCAAAGAATGTTTCTCCCAAGTGTCCCTTTTAGAAAATACAAGATATGACAGCACGATTAAAAAAATAATTAAGAAAAATCTCAGCTAGGGCTATACCCAAAGTTACATGAGACCTGAATGCTCACTGCTACTGGGAAACAATGGTGGTGGTATGAAGAGTCACAGGAAGCTGATTGCAGGTGTCCTACAGCTTCTCCTCCTTAGCTCCTGCCTCTTACCTCATCTGAAGCAGAATACTGCTTCAGGCTAAGCAAAATAAAACAACAGCTGCACAACTACACAGCTATTCTTTCTGCAAATGAGCAGCTGTAGGAGAAAATTGTCCCTCTGGCAGCCAGGAGGAGCATGATAGTTCTCATACTCTACTAAAAGGCACGAACAAATATTCCAAAGGAATTCCAGTAAAAAGTAAGAAAGTTGGCTAAAGAAAGAAACTATGAAGGAATCACAGAAAAAACTCAGAAAGAAAACTGAATACTTCAGAAGAAAGTTGTAATAATGCAATTATCTGTATTCGGAATAATTACAGTTACAAAGAACATTTCTAAGCAAAAATAAAAATGGACTGCCTCCAGAAATTTAAGTCAATTACAAAAAGGAAACAGAACTGCAAGAAACCTCAGGTGATTCTGCCAAAACCAGAGACAAAATATGAGTTAGTTGAAGCACTTAAATACCATAAAAGGAATGTGGATAATCTGTGTCTACTGTAGAACACAGTAGTACCCACAGAACTAGGAGTTAATTCACCTCATCACCCAGGTACACTTTAGCATAAAAAGGCAAGTGAACCCTTACAACGCTGGCTTTCCCAGCTTCCCTACAAATCTCTTGGGTGATCCAGCAAAAAGCAATGATCTTTGTTCCTCAGCTCTCCAAGTTACCCTTTTTGTACCATCTCAGTTTGAAATAGAAGCTGTCCCCAGCACAGACATGAAGCAAGAGTTTCTCACCTGGCTTTTCTCTATCCCAGAGGCAGCTTCCAGACAAAACCAAAGCAGCTGACATTAGTGATTTAGGAATTAAGTTCCCAACAAGTTCCTTCGAGTTTACTCTGCCTTACACAGCTTCTCATAGACATCTACTCAATACAGGGCAGGGTTCTGGTTTACTGCCTTCCTTAAAAATATGTGTTTTCTTTCACAATAAGAAATCAAGGAAATTACACTCTGGCTTAATTATAGAGATATTTCCTGTTAAGAATGGGTAATTACAGCATCACAACTTCCTTCCAAGTCATCCTTCCACATTCTCATTTAAAGAGGGCTACTCCATTAGCTACAAGCAGATAGGGTTACGATGCACACTCATTCAAGAGGCCAACCCTAAACGAGTATCACAACAAAGCTGTTTAAATACACTCCACAACACACACATGTACACAAACATTGTTATGATACTGAGCTATCCCTGCTACAGCAGCTTCACTGAACCAAGCCAGTGAAATTTACTAGGCATTAACTTCAGATATTCCTAATATTAATTATCCACCACACATACAAACACACCTCCCTCTCTGAGAATCACATAAAGAAGGAGTGAAAACTGGCAACAAGTTTCCCAGCACCATTTATATTGTAACAACCCAAAGCACTTGTTCTTAGCATCACTATCCAACACTCAACGTGGGGACAAAAAAGCTACCTAGAAAGAAAGGGTTGTACCAATCTGTGTGTGCAAGTTAAACCCACAAACCAGTTTAGAGCTCCCACTGCTCAGATAGGTGTAAAAATGGGGACAAAGTCCTTGTGAAACTAGGTTTTCCCTAAAAGAAATTGATGAACTATGTTTTGAGGGTTCCAAGGCCATTAAACCTGATTTCTGTAAAACAAGTAATCCATCACAACAAGCACAGCATTCAGAACAGCAAACAGAATCCTTAACCCAGCTCTAAGCTCTAAGGCTGGACCTTCAAAACAGAAGAATAAAACAGTATCATGGATTCAAGTATACAGCCTCAAGATGATGTTACTACCTATCACAAGCCATGTCCACTTGTAAATTAGAAGTTTTTCTCCCCCAAACCAAATAACTAAGCTTTGTAATGGGAGAGAAAGCATTCTTTGAAACATACTACATTTTAACCACCATGAGCTAAGGAAAAAATTCCTTTTTAACTTCCTTGATAAAGATAACTATCACTCAGGAAAATAGAGGTAACCCAGGATGGAGAGCACGTCAGTTTTTAAACTCCACACACTGTCAGAAGCAAGATAAATAAGAATAGGAATAATTAAGTTCATGAGCATCTATGTTGGACTTTCCCCCATTTTAATGAGTTAACATGAGGCTGAGCTAGTTAAATCTGTTTGTGACAGCTCCAGCTTAATGAAGAAAGCATTTCAGTAACAGGACAGTCAGAAATCTTGAGATCTGTACAAGAAATACAGAAGCAAGAATGTATGTCATGGCCACAGAACATGCTGCAAGACTAACACTTCATTACAGGACAGTACAGGAAAACTCAACTCATCTGCTCACCAGGACACAACCTCTAGTAAGCTTTACCTCTATTATCATAATAAGCAATAATCAGAAAAATATTAGGGCAGCATGCTGCCTATGAAGACAGGTATATCAATTGTCATTTACAAAGAGATGTCAGTTCATAGGCCTTACCATGTTAAACTGTTTGTTGTAAAAGGAAGATATGTACAAATTGTTCAGAAGTGGGGCTTGAGTCACAGCTTGTGTAAAAAATATTTATTTTAAAGTATACAACCATAAAGGGTATGAACAAAGAAAAAGTTCAAAATACAAGACCATGTGTCATTTCCTGATGCCAGGAACTGAGACTTCTAATAAATATATTAGGGTACAAAACATCTAGCCATGATATATTTTAACCACTAAAAAGATTATTAAAAACCCAAGTTTTCCCTGCTTTGATAAAAATTCTCAGAGAGGCAGAAACTAAAACTCCTGACAGTCTAGAGTAGAAAAAGGAAACACAGAATTGGTCTTCTCATCCAGCAACTAGCAGACAGCTTTCTAAGGAAGTCCAGGCAACCTTCTGAAGCAGCACTCTGGAGGTCTCCATTAGGCTGTTGCCTAGCAGCCCTATCCAGAACATCACCCTTTTACACACACACACCCCCGCACCTGAAGAGCAGTTCTCTGGCCAGCTTCATATTCTTTTCAACACAGTTTATACCACAAAATAATTCAGCTCCTAAATGCCTCATTACTGAAACCCTACTTTTAGCACAATTACAGGCTAAGCCTGACAAAGTTTGTTTTCCAGCAAGCCTCACTGCTGCTGTGTGAAATCCAGTAACATCACCATTTCATACATATGCCATATGACAAGGGGTTCTCTCTACCTGCCAATAAGTTACTCAAAGCCCAAAGAGTTCCTCAGTGTTCTGACACCCTCAGCTAACCAAATACAACAAGACCACTCAGTTACTGTATCTTCAACCAAAAGATTAACTACATGAGGGCATACCAAAAAGAGTCAGAGGCAGCTGTTCTGGGACTACCCTAAAAATTAATCACATTGCTCTCAGGTACTTGCAGAACAAGAATTCCTTAAACCTTTAATATGCACACGTTTTAGTGGAAAGAAGAAAGAACTACAGAACTACAGTACAATTAATCCTACTACTATCATCTGGTGTTCTCATTTGGATACAGAGCAATTCAGAAGGCACAAACTCGAGACTCATGAAGACTCAACCTTCTCCTGCAGACGTGGGTGGGAGGAAGGGAGAAAGCACACATAGAGAAGGCACAGACACACAAATCTCTCCAGTATCTTTTATTATATATTTGGAAAAGTGAAAGGGGTGGGGGGGGCGGCTGTCCTTAAAAGGCCTAGAATAAACAGATGCAAGACAATAAGATATTCAGACCAAGAACTTCCTCGGTCCTGTGACCTTACAGCTTAGTGGAGAAACGCTAATGTGAACTTTGGTGTTCATCATTCTCCTCATAATCACTTGTACGGATCATAGTTGATAGAAAACCTTTCAAGCCTTCCCACCTTTGATCTGTTCTTAAGAGAAGCTGAAAAATGGCCAGAACCTGCATGGTATGTTAAGACCAGGTACCAAAGTTCTAAAGAAGTCCTCTTAGATACATCTTTCCAAGTGAATGAGACAGAGCAGAAAGAAGACTAAGAACATCCTCACTGAGAGAGATCTGCCCCTCAAACAGACGTTTCATACATTTTCCTACATGGAAGATTTACATGACTGTTAAAGAAGGAATTTTTTTTTCCCCTGGTAGATTACCTGGAAAATAATTAAGATAACTGATGAGCTATTCCTTCCTGAAACTCCTGCACCTCCTCTAGAGAATGGGGGAGCGCTGCCCTAGCACGACGCAAATGAGATCAATTAGTAAGGAAATTACAGCCCATTCCTCTGCCTGGCCTCCGTGGTTCTCTCTCTCCCTAAGAAAGGGGTACGGAGCAGGTCCTGTCCTTCAGCAGCTCACATTGTCCGGGGCCCTGTGCATAAGGAAGACTGGCAAGGCCCTTTTTGGAGAGCAGATACACTGAACAGCCTCTCCCAGGCTCTCCATCGCCACGTCCCCGACCCTACGCCCCCGCCCTCGGGCTGTGCCCGACGCTGAAAGCCCGGGCTCCCCGCCGGAGGAGGCTTCCCGTCCCCACGAGGCCGGTGGGATGGGCGGCAGCCCCGCAGCGGGACCCCGGCACAGGCCGGGCAATCCCGCTCCCCGGCGGGACGCTCGGAGAGATCCCTGGGCCGCCGTCCCTGCCGGTACTCACAGTCCAGGTGCTTCTTCTTGGGGCCCATCACCTCGTGGGTCGTGGCCTTGCACACGGTTTTCGAGACGGCCGAGCCGGTCACGCTGTGCTGCGCCGCCGTGATGCGGTCGGTGAGGCTTTGGCCGGACATGGCGGGTTCGCTGGCGGCGCTGGAACCGAGCGCGGCTCCGCTCCCTCCTCAGGGGCCGGGACGGGAGGAGTCGCCGGGGGGATGGAGCTGCGCGGGCTCCTCACCCCGCCGTGCCGCAGGCGGCCCCCGCTCCGCCCTCAGGGACGGACCTGTCACCCGAGCAGGGACCCCTCCTCCTCCTCCTCCCGCCCCCCTCCCCCGGCCGCCGTCCCCTCCCCCTGCGCGCCCGCCCGGCCGGGGACAGGGACACGCACTGGGCGCCGCAGGAAAATGGCGGCGGCCGAGCTCCTCCTCGGGCCTTGCCGGGCCTCTCCCGCGTCACGTGACCGCCCGGCGCCCCGCCCGCGTGACACGCACCGCCCCCCTCAGCGCGGCGGGCGCGGCCGGGGCGGGAGCCGGAGCCGCTCCTCGGGCCGGGAGCGCTTCTCCCGGGATCCCCGAGTCCGGGGCACCCTCCCCTGTCCCCGACTGCCCTTCCCCTTGGGGAGCCTCCCGTTCCTATGGGCACGCTCCCCTCGGGAGATTCGGTGAGCCCCTGTTCGGGTTCAGCGCCGGGTAAAGTCTCCGTGGAGCGAGTGGGGGGTGTCTCCGCCCCTGAAGGAAGTAATTTTGTGTTTCTCAGCCTGCAAAGTTTTTTGGAAGCTCCTTTGGTATCACCTTAGGCTAGGGAAAGCTCAAAGGGAAAAAAATCTGTTCTTAGGCAGCGAAGGGTTCGGAGCCGGCTGGTTGCTGCGATCGGGCTTCTCTTCGGAGTTACTTTTACTTGAAAGCTGGCCAAAAATGTCTCGAATGTGCATCACGGCTAGCATAAAAACACTGGTGGTTTTCAGGTCTTTCATGTTTAGCCTCCCACCGTTCTGCTAGTCAGCTAATGCTTCTTGGACCTATGCGGCAGCTCTGTCCTTGTCAGCCTGGGATTTTGTACGAAGTTACTCGGTTTCTGTTCATAAAAATCATAAAAATCAGAAAAAGGTGCCTTCTCCCAGCCTGGTACCTACAGCTGTAACCCTGGCTACGTGTGACAGACAGTGACAGCCAGTGACAGACAGTGGGGAGCGGCTCCTGGGCGCCCTCAGCTCCCAGCGCCCCTTGCCCAAGAGCCGCCCCAGGCTCCCGCTCCCTGCAGCTTCCATTGCTCCTTGCAACACTGCTCCTCTCCTCCTCCCCGAACACACAGCAGTGAATAACACGGCAAAACCACAGGCTTCCAGCAGACAAAGTTCTTCCTCTCCCAGAAGTGCCTCCTGAGCAGCTGTTTTGTAAGTGCCCCCCATCCATGAAGCCACTGAAATATTTATTGGGCAACTTAAAGAGAAGCAGTGTACAAATGATACTCAGCTCTGTCTGCTTGACAGGATGTGTAAGTAGCATTATCTGTTTATAATGCGTGAAAGCTGAACCTAAATAATGCTATTTATGTGTGTGTGTGTGTCAGGAAGGCTAGCAACATGTAGAACTTGCTTTCTTCATAATGCCAAACTCTTTGAGGATACTGCTGTATTTGTATTTCTTAGCTCCTCCTGAACTACTTTAGGACTCCCAAATATCCAGGCTGGGGAAGTAAATCACTGATGTATACAGCAGCAGACTCTGGCATAAGACAGCTTTAGCATAAAGCTTCACACTTTGGAAGCACAGGGGCTGCTATAGGCTAGTGATACAGCAACACACATTGGTATTTTTTATGCTAACTTCAACTAGGACCTGGATTTCAACACCCCATTTCAAGCTGCTATTTGGAGAAACTCCATGGAATTCGCCTGAGTAAATTAGGCTCCATCAGTTCTTCTTAGATGATGCCTGTCACTTTCTCCAGGAGCAGTGAAACTGTCCAAACAGAGGAAGCTTGTGACTCTAGGAGTTACTGAGACCAGATTTGGACAAAATATCTCATTCCTAAGGGAACAGAAAGTGACCTCGATCTTAGAAGTCCAAAACTAAAAATAAATTTTCCCTTTTTTACATCTCTTCTTGTTCACAGAAAGCTCACAGTTTTACTCCACAGTTAAAAAATCTGCTTTTAATGCTTGTTCATAAGCAGAAATGGATGAGAGAACTGATGGCAAAATGTATTTTGATAATTATTTGTTGCTTTTTAATTGCTTGGGAGGCACTTGATGCCATTACAGCAAGAAGCTTGAAGCACTATGATAGATAATATCTGAGCACCTCCCAAAGATTTGGAAATTGAAATCAAAATATTATCTCTTTTCCTTTCCAACCTGGAGAAAACAAGATTGATTAGCTTGTAACTCATTTGTTTTTGTTTGTGTGCCTGGATGTGCTTGAAAATGAAAGGAGGAAGGAGTACATATCTGAAGAGAAACTACTCCAGAGATAGGAGTCCTATATTTAGTGAAGCAGCAAACCTAAACAACATTCTTTTCTCTTGTGAAAAGTTCTTCCAGGATCTGGATCTAGCTCTTGTGAAAGTGCTGTATCATACATTCATAAGCTCCCCAAAATTGACAGTATTTAGCTGGTATTCAGCTATCCTGGAAGGACAAACAAGCTAACAGATCTTTTTCTTCCCATGTGTATTGTATAGTACTGAAAACCTAACCTCAGCATGACCTCTGCAATTTATTATGTGTATCATTTTCTTGCAACAATGTCATTTCCACTCAGTGAGGTGCCTGTCACACTGACATGTCTGCAGTCCACCAGGGTGATTTGGTGTTCCCAGTGCTGCTGGCATCCATGCTCTTCCTCATTGCTTCATGGAATCAGTATTAGGAGAGCCATGGGTTGGGGGCACTATGAATTAGATTCAGATCTCAGCCAGGTGTTTTGGCTGAATTTCAGGTCTATTAGAAATCAGCCCATCTGTGCCACAAAACTAGAGAGGAACAAAGCTGAGCATATGCTGATAAACCATTGCAGGCTCATTACCAAGGATTTGAGGCCATATCTGCTAACAGCAACAAAAAAAAATCCTATCAGCCATAATTTGGGAAGCTAAGGGGTCTAGTGAAGAGAAGTTGAAAAGAGAGAATGAGTTTGAAATAGGGATGGGTACTGGAACAACTGAAGGGAAATGGTAAGAGTGATGGGGCAAGGAAGCAATGGGGAGGAAAAGCAAGGGCGGCAAAGCCACCTGTGTAAGGTTGGGAAATGCCCTATCAGTGTTGTATAAATGATTTGGAAATAAGTTTCAATCCAAATGTTTCCCATGACCCATTTAAAGGATCACTGCAGTTTCATTTGCTCTTAAGGGTTATAGTATTTTCCCCAGCTTTTCAGGGAAGGTGTTTTTGATGTTAGCTCCAGGAATTAAGCATCTGAGTAGACATAAGATGTAGAATAGACTGGAAGAAATAGAAAACACCAGCTTCCCAAATGTAGCTCTCTATGACATTTGTCCATGTCTGTGGCCACTATATGGTCCCATTTCTTGTGCACCTCTGGCAACAGAGAACTCCAGAGCGGCTGCTCAGCTAGAACCAGGCCACTCACTGACCATATGCAGAGATCTACAGTTAGTGATGCATTTTTGAGTAGACTAATTAGTAGAACTGTGCCAGTTTAACTCCAGTGTATTAATTTCAAAACCATGTTCAAGCAGTTTGGCAAAGATTTACCCAATGTTGTTTTTCCATGACAATAGCAAGAATTCAATATAATTTGCATCACCATAGAAACTTAACAAATAATTTTATGGACAATGATAAACTTTTTCCAGCAATGCTTCTAAGAAGATAAGTAAATTAAACTGGAACAAAGAAAAATTATGGTTAAAATAATGCTTGTTAGTGGCACAATGAAATGAAGTAGTCCAGGAGTATGGTTCTTGTTAACTCATTCATGCTGCCAACAAGAGCAGAAGGCAACAGAGGTAGGCAAGGTGGCCACATTGCTTGGCTAGGAGGGAAGGAGGCAACAGGATCATTTATCACTGCAATCTGGAATATTTCAAAATAGTAATGAAACACAGTGGAGTTAGGATACTTTTTAAAGTGATATACCTCTTCACTACTCCAAATGTCCACAGGTTTTCCTTTTGCTTCACTTGTATTCAGTTTCTGGTCCTTCATGCTTTTAGTACTCAGCTCCTTCCTTTCATAATGATCATTACTTCATGTTAATTCCTGTTTCAAATACATCACCCTTATCCACCCAAATACCCACCCTGAGTCTATCCAGAATTTTCCTGCTGAAAGTGACATTGAGCTCTTGCTCTGCATTTCTCTCATATCACCTGTGTTTCTTCAAGCTCCACACTGTCCTCACTACTATTCCAAATCGATCAATCCTCAAATCTATTCCAACTCACTCCTTGCAAAGACAACTTCCTCAAGTCTGTAGTGAATCAGAGATCTCTTTCACAATTCTCTTCCCTCTTTTTGGAAATAGTGACAACTTTCATGTTTCTTTTGTTCCTTTTAAATTTCCTCTTTTGTGCCTCTCTCTGTAAGGCAAATATCCAACTTCCTTCCTCATCTGAGCTCTGCAGCTTGTGGCACCTTCTCACGCAGCTCCAGTTATCTAGTAGTTGATGTCCCTTGCAGTGCTGTTCCCTGAAAAGAGGCTGACTTTGTCAATAAAGAAAGCAGCTGTCCAAAAGCTAATGTGATTTTGACATGATAAAAGCATGTAGGAAGGGACAAAAGTGAGTCAATACCATTGCACAGGAGGGTAGCAATCAGAACTAATTTTTTTCACTTAGGAGCAGGACATCTGTGTAGGAGCTCCCAGGCCTCATGAGAGTATCTAAGTAGAGGCCAACAACAAATATGATGCTTCTGAATCCTCTTGTGTGTTCTAACACCTTTCTCTTCTTGTCCTGACATGAAACTTGCACACTGCAAGATTGATTGTGTCATTCATGCTGCGAGCAGGATTCCTACCTGGCTGACAAATGCACATAGTAAATGTCTTTGAGTGTGAGAGAGAAAGGAAACAAGCTCCCTTACATTTTGTTCACACTTCCCAGAGGATGTGTCAAACACTGACACCTCTGAAGAGCAAGAGGCTTTCTGTCCTCTGCACCTGCCACGCATTGCCCATCAGCAAACATTCCTAATGCACTCCTGCTGCTCTCTTTCCTGCTGTGGTTTTTCACACATCATTTCTTGGCAGTGGGCACTCTCACAGTAACTCAGGTGCTGAACAAGGAAAATCAAACCTTACAGCACAGCCTCACCAGCATGGTAAGTGCCCCTATACACTTCCCCAACATTTCTGTAGACCATCTATCATACAGGGAAAAAAAAAATGGCCCCATCCCTGCTAGTGACACTTGTCCTATCCCTTCTTCCTAATTTGATGTTGAAAACCTAGGGCCTTGCTGCCAAATGCTTCTCCCCATCCTTGCAGGCTGGCAGTGTTTGGGAGACTTGGCAGGAGAGAGCATTTGATAAGAATCCTTCTCTGGGAACCTCTGAGAGGGCACTGGCATTCATTTCACTTCCTTGCCAGTTCACAAACACCAAGCCAGCAGGGCAAGTACAGGAGGAACTGCATTCCTTTTGGGCTCCTGTAACTCGGAAGCAGCCCCTATCATTTCCTTCAGTCACCTTTGAGCCAAAAGCAAGCAGAACACACTCCAGCCCCAAAGGAATATTTTTAAGTAAAGATATAAGCAAAAAAGCAGGCAGGGTATCAATGGAACAGCCACTGCTGCCAAGCTAAAATTGGTACTCATTCTCACACTCTTGCACACATATAAGTGCAGCAGAGCTTAATCAATTCCCTCATTAATGTTGAGGATCATGTGCTCGTGCTCTGTGTCTGGGAAAGCTTTACACCCACATGAATTTTGATGTGGAGCTGAAACAAAAATGTGGATGCTGGCAATGCGAGCTATAGAGAGTAAATAGCTGGGGCCTGCCAATGCTGACTTGAATGGGGCTTCTTACCCAGAAGAAAACCTACATGTGAAAAGTATTCTCATTATCAGGTCTGTGCAGTAAAAGTGAATCCTGGTTTTCTTCCTCAAGCAAATCAATCCTTTTATGCCAATGAGCTGGCTTCAAGCCCTGTATGGGTCGGTTCCACTCTCTGGTCTTCATGTGAGATCTGAGTCTTGCCCACTGAAATGAGTCAGGCTATCGGTGTTTGGCTCTGTGCTTCAGGGGTCAGTGACTGCATTTACACATGGGCAAGACTTCATGCTGATTAAATCAAACTACTGCACTGAAAAGAACATTAACTAAATGCCTCCTAACATTCTGATGGTGTATAAGCTATTCTATATCTTAAAATCCATAGAGGATTTGTCCTAATTCATTCCAGTAAACACAAGTACATAAATGAAAGTGCTTTCTGTTTAGTAAATTAGAGGAAATGCATGAAAAAAAAAGTTAATGGCAATTTAAAATTGCTTTCTTTTTCAAGATCCGAGAAGCAAAGAATTGTGAGTAATATCGGAATGAATGTTCTCACATTCTCTGTCACCCTGTGTTTCCTAGATTTATTTCTTAGAACTCAAAAAGCAATACTTTCTTAGTAGTAGTGGCACAGCAGGCTTGTCTTGATAATGTGCTTCAGCCACAAGCCTTGTCTAGAAGTGATTGAATAATATGTTTTGCTTGTCTTCTCTACTGAAACCAGGGACAGATGCAGGCCAGATGTTAATATCAGGGACACAGCACTCTGTTTACAACTCTGTGTTGGGCACTCACCTTTCTGACAGCTCAATGGCCTTGAGGAGATCCCACAGTGGAGGGCCAAATGCAGGAGAATGCAAAATCACAGTCCTGACTCAGGCTGTGCTGTCTCTACAGCTCCCCACTGCTTGTGGCTAGTGTTGAGGTGCCAGAGAGCGGATGAGATGATATCCCCTCTGGGAACAAGGGAGTTGCTAGCACTACTCCAGTGGAGTGGGAGAGGGGCTACAAGAAGGGTAAAATTTCCTTGGTAACCTCCCAATAAATCCGTATCAGTTTAAAGCTACAAGTGAATCTGGCAACAAACTTCTATGACTTCAGATCATAAGTCACCCACTGTGTTGAAAGCTGTTTGATGTGGATCTCTCCCCTGGCAACTGGCTGCAGGCCAACAAACTCAGTTTCTATGGATCACAAAATCACCACAGTTTTCACTCGTCACTTTTTTTCTGAAGGCAGGAATAAAGGGTAGTAGAGGATCTGTGGTTTTGGTGCATCCACCTTCCCAGTTCGTCTCTTTGTGCCACTTCCATGTGCTTTCAGTAATCAGTTAAGCATGCCTTTGCCTTTCATACAGCATCCCTTTTCAATGGAAATCCAGACATGTTGGCAGTGCTTGCTACCAGAGGAGTAAAGGAGTAACGATCCAAAAGAAATTACTACAGTCTCTCAAATTGCACTGGGATATTCTCAAGTCAAACAGCAGCCCTGAATTTGTTGGTGTTCACTTCTAATATTCTTCAAGAGAGCCTGTGCATTGCTGAAGACTTTGTGCATTGCAATAGCAGATGAAACCTAGGAAGAACTACAAAACCAAGATGCTGATGATTCTGGGCACCTGTGTTTTTTAACCCTCACAACCAAAAAAATCAGTGAATGATAAAGAGCAAAAATGGATAGCACATGCATTGAACTTATTCAGATTAAATAACACAGTTGGAGGAAAGGGGAGAAGATGAGTAGTTTGTGCGACATCATGTTGACCCGAAAGATCAGATGCCTAAAAGAATATTTTACTAAAAACAGTTGTACAGAAAAGAGTAATGTGGGCAGGTAAAACTGCAAATCAGATACTTTGGAGGTCCAAATTTCATCACATGGCAGTATACTTTCAGATGCTATATTCTGTTCCTATTGAATCTATGGCAAAATGCTTGCTGACTTCAAACAGAATAAGTTTTGTCCCTCTAAGCTATGAGTATGGCCAGCAATACTAATGCAGAATAGAAATAAATTGTGTAGGTGAAGAGTAGGGAGTTGGTGCTGGAAATTTAGTGCATGCCTAATCTTAATCCTTTTATTTTGCAATAAACTAAACCCTTTTACTCTTAGAACATTATATCAACCATTGCTTTTTTTGGTCCACAATATTTTACAGTCCATTGGCTGAAGTGATTATTGCTAATAAGCTTTATTTGGTAAATAATTTTTTAAATAGCTAACCCATGTTTTCAAAATCATTAGAAACATTCTTTTCAAACCAGAACTTTTTGATATTGCAGCCAGTTTTGCTCAAGACAGATCTTTGAACCTTTTCATTTGTATTCTCTTTCTTTTTACCTCCTCCTCTGTTGCACAATATTCGCTTTAGTGAAGTTTATCCAAATCTATATTCTTAAACCTTATCCTGAAAGTGGATTTGATAAATCTTTGTAATTGGTTGACAGCTCTCAACATTATAGCAGGTATCTGTGCATGGATGTGAAAATGAATAGCATAAAATGAACTACCGAACTTTTTTTTGCATTGAAGGAATTTTGCATCAAAACAAGCAAAATTGCCAGCAGTGTATCTGTAGTATTTTAAAATCAGATAAAAATAGGATTGCTGAATTCTTTAATTAACATAGCTGAAAGTTAGCCAAATCAGCTTTGGACACAGCAGGAGACGTACAGTTTGTCCTGATTTTGTGGGGAATGAAAAAATGTAATACTTGGCACATGAACTAACTGTGCTAACTTAAAATGTTACCAAAACATATTCAACTAAATCAAATACGGTGGTTTACCAGAGATTAGTACACACATTTTAACAGAACAGAAGAGCACAATTTTAAAGTTGTAGGTTGCTGAAAGAAACAAAATCTAGAGAAAGTGATTATCAGTGACATGAAAATTTTGAAGAATATTGCTTACATATTGAAATCAGTGAGGTCCTTCAGCCAAACTCTGGTGTTCTTACTGACAGAGATTAACATCATCCCCTATGAACAGTTCTGTTCATTTGGGAATCCAGTCTTTTATGGCAAATAAAATCTCAAGGTGTTTCAACTGGAGTGAACATTTTCCATTTCAAGATGTTAAAACCCACCACTTTTTCATTTCTGTGTGCTCAGTTGCATAAAAAAGGGTTTTGATTAGGTTAGAGGTATAATATTATGATGGGGAGAAATTCTTTATTAAACAGAAACAAACATCAACTGAGTAAACATCATTAGTGCTTACAAAATCTAGACTAGATGTAGTAGCTCCCTGTGTATGAACTTCAGTGTCTTCCTAAGCAGATACCTTCTTGTCGAAATTTTAGACGAGAGTTCTGTCATTCTCAGATATACATCCTTAAGCAAAGAAACTCATGAAAAACTTATGAAAAGCCCAATTAGAAAACCTCTGATGAAATCAAATGCGGCTTTTGAAACAGTCCTGTTACAGAAAGGTAAAACTGATTTTTCAGTTTCACTGAGGCAGTGAGGACTAAATCCAGAGAAATTTCTTGAGGAAGGACTTTGCTACCCTCCCTGCAAAGCTTTATGGTTTAAAATTGCAGTTCAAATTCCTGCTAGTAAGGTGAGGGGGATATTCATTAAATTAGTTCATGTGGCAGTTGCTCTCCCTATTCACTTTTCTGTAGACAACCCAGCTCAACTTGGGTAACACTGGCCCCTGTATGAGAGGGCTGTGTGCAGACAGTTACCAAATTTACCTTTAGTGGCATTTTCTGCCTTTAGAAATTTTATTTTTGTTCAAGAATTTTATTATGAAGACTGCCTCATTCCCAGATATAACATTTCATGGTTTGGGAAGAAGCAGCTACCTGCAGAACTTGTCTAAATTGCCACATCCCTTGGTGTTTCTCTAGTCCAGAGCACTTTGTTTCCTACAAAATACAGCTCATCCCCTCAGAGGACTGAGTTTCCCTTGCATGGATGGTTTGCTTGTTAAAAAATTTGCCTTCAGAAACCACAGTATACCATGAGCACCCTTAGGCAACAGTTCCCGAAATAGGGGTTCTGACCAAAATTAAGTTATTGTCCCAGGGCTGTGAACCAGTCTGAAAGGGAACTTGCAGTGAAGAGTTTCTCAAAAGCCAATTGGACTGCACCTTACTCTTTTACCAGCTTCCATCTTTCAGATGTCTGTGAGATGTATTCTATAGTCACAATGGGTGAGGATTATAGTGGTTCTTCCATTTTACAGACAATAAACACCAAGACAGCAGGCACAAAGACAAGAAAGGCCCTGCAGATTAGAGGGTGAGGCAGAAATCTTGCTTTTCCTCAAGTCAGAGCCACTGATTCCCTTTGCAGCACACTCCAAAGGGCTGTGACCCCTTTAAGTGAGACACGATTTTGGGCATCGTTTCTCAAAGATCCTGAGATCTCTTCTCTACACCAAACCCATACTCCTTTGGTGGGGGAGGTAGGATGACTCAGTCACTCCACAGGCTCTCTGTCGCTTCTCCCTGATACTTACTCGCAAGAAAAGCAGAATGCATCCATGCTCTTTGGTAAACAAAGGCATGTGTGGGAGCATTTGTCCCCTTAGAGACTTAGAGACATTGCATGGGTAGATGAAGCAGATCTAAAAACAAAGACATAATTCCAGTGCTCTAGCAAAAACATCTGGCCAGCACTGTCCCTTAAAAAAACAGACTGGAGGAATGTAAACATATGTTTGGCTCACAAAGGAGTCGTTACATAAATGTTAATAATGAAGAGGATTTCCCATGAGTATGAGAGCTTTTGACAGAACTTTGATTCCATGCAGTGTACAAGTCTCAGGAGCCACATGCTCTGTCTTAGAGCTGTGCTGACACTTCTCTGAGTACTAAGAAGCAGCAAGGGCATTTGCTGTAGCACAGGAACAGAACTTTGATGATAGTCAGTGAAGTTTGCACAGCATCATGTTGAAGCAACTCTGTGTAATTAAACAGTTCCACTGATTATGTGGAACATGTGAATATCTAGCTATGATCCCACAATGGTAAGGCAGCTTCCCTTAGGTTACCTAAAGAAGATATCTGAGCATTATCATATCATTTGGCATAGCAAGGGCTATGGAGCCATTACATTTTTGCTGTTATGGCACTGAGATTCTTCTCTTTGCTTTCAGTGTTTGAGGTGTTATGATGTGACGTGCATGCCTTTTTCCTCCACAGTCAGGAGGTATTCCAGTTAAACTGACCTTTTGAAAGGGATGCTGAGGTTCTCACATGGCTGACATGACTCCAGGCTCCCACAAAGATCACAAGAACAGGGGACAACCTTAGGCTTTCTTTGCTGTGAATAGTGCCATTTAGCAAAGGGAGTGATTCACCATATCCAAAGTGAAGCCTGCTTTCAAACCATTAGGGTGAAGGCACCAGAGGACCAGTTTAGTAATCACCCTGTTTGCATTGCTTAAACAGACACTGTGAGCCTCCTCCTCTTCTCCCACTGTGGCCACCTCTTCGTCCTCCACCACCCTTGTTCTTGCAGCACTTGTGCTTCTGGGTGATGAATCTGACCAGGGAACTTAGCTGACTGAAAAATATGGCTGATGTTTATGTGGCCTCTTTTGCAGTGTTACTTTTTCAGTTGGATCAGAGTTCCCCGTTCCAGTTTGTGATGTGGCTCCGAAGTCTGTCAGCAGAGTAAAGGCAGTGAGAGGTGGGAATGTTCAGGTGAGAGTGGGAGTTCAGGGATATGAAAACCGTGGGTCTTTGGTGTCCAGTGACTGACTATTGAACCATGCTTTGAGACGGATACCTTCTGTCTGCCTTACCTGTTAAAGTCTTACTGCATGTGGTGCTCTATAAATAATGTCTTTTGAAACTATAACAAGCCTATTTTGAAAGAGAAACACAGTTACTGAATTTCCACTACAATTTATCTGCCAGCCCTCCTTCCTCCCCAGTGGCTGAACATATCACTTATGTATTTCACAAATGCAAAATAGAATACTCCACTGCTTTTTCCTTCATTTTTAAAATGAAACTGTGAGAATTCATCCTTTCAGAATGACTAAAAAAGGTAGCAGGACTTCTGCTCAGGGAGAAAGAGAGTGATCTAGATTTACAGCTTTAGAAAATTTCAAATAGTGAGAAAGACTTGAAACATTTAAAAGCCAGGATTCCTAAGCAAGCTTTTAATTGAATTTTTTAATATATATCAGAATTTCTGACCATATCCAAGGAGTTGCATAGTTCTATATAATGGCATTGGAAAGAGTTTTTAGTCAGAACGTCACTGACTTAGTTATTAATGCTGAAAATAACCTTTTTTTTCCCAAGCAATAAAATATGAGTTACAATTCTGAAGATGACACAATTCAAAGCATATTTATTTGCAGTGAAAATCTGCATCTGAAAGAGGAAATAATGGTTTGTTCATAACATTGGCTCTGAAATACACTCAACAGTGTCAGAGGGCCAGCTTTTCCAAGAAGATGATTCTGTGAGTGCCGCTGGTACCCAAAGAGCAGGTGATATATTATGTACCCTTGATCTATGGCTTCTAGCTACATTACCTGTTCTCCTAGTGATGTAATAACAAGGAGTCAAACTGTCAGCTGTATTTAATATTGACTCACAAGCCTTTGTCACAGGCAAGCATGATTTCCTGATGTCTTTGACACTAAGGAAAGAAGGATGAGTGAGACACCTATAAATCTCAAAGTCCTGTTCAAGACATAACAGAGTGAAGGAGAGAATATTATGACAACGTAGCATTTACATGGTCAAAGTACTGCAGTTGTAATAGCATCTCAAATACCCTCATAAAGCTAAGGAGTAAACACTATTATCTCCATAAAGAAGCTAAAGGTGATATGCCCTGGAATTTATTCTAAGTACATTTAAGCTCTTCAGTTTCCCTCTAGAAACTAGTAAGCCATTGAGAAGCAAACTTGTAGCAGAAGTAAGAATAGACACTGGGTCTTGCTGGGATTCAAGCCCATGCCACCTCACAACTATCAGAATTTCCTGTCTGAGAGGTAGCTGGAAGCTCTATAAAAAGCTGGAGTTTATTAAGTTGGGTCTGTGCACTGGACCAGTTCTCTGGAATTTGTCTCCTGCAAACTGTCCTTCATTTGGTGTTTCCCTGAAAATAAGTAATCCTTGTTTCCACTCCTGATGATAAACCACAAGTTAAAACAAGCAGGTTTTTCCTTGAATGCCAACCATCTATTATTATACAATTTGTTATCAGATCAAAGCAAACATGACCTTAGCCCTTGGACAGTACATCATAGTGCCATACCTTTCACATGGGAAGGAGGAGGAAGGGGGAGGAGAATACCTATCCTGCTTTGCGCTCCAGATGTGACTGCACATACTTAAAACCATAATTATGGAAGTGGCTAAGCTCTTTGCCTTTCATACTGATGGGGTGTCTCCCGTCCTCAGTCTGTTTCTGGGCGCTGTAAATATTGCTCTCCATGTAGCATGAAAGCAACTGATTCACAGCCTTGCAGTCTAATGACTCAAAAATGTGAGGACTGATAGAAGCCATACCCACCTCTGAAGTCACTTGCTCAGCAAATCAGCACAGGTCGATGCAGCCTTTATACCTTAGCAGTAGTCCTTGCTGCCCCTGAGGGATCATCTAGTGACAGGTGCCCTTCCCTCAACCTGTCCCTTTCTGTGCCCTGAGAGACACAGACAGAGCAGAGTTCAAACTTGCCACCTGTAGGAAGCCTTTGCCAAGAACAGAGAATAGTTTGCCAAGCTGATAGCTCTGTTGTTAACATTTATAATTCTTTGCATTTTACATTAAAGCCCAGCTTCTGGAATTTAGTGGTTATGTGAGAAATTCAATTTTTGTTTGTTTCTTTGGAAGGTTTCTAGTGTTCAGGTTTGCAAAGAAAGGACTTCTGAATTCAGGGCTCAGAAGTTAGGAGGAAGGGGAACCCCTGTCCATAATTGCTACCTTTAGGAAATGGTATTATTTTTAAGCAAATTTCATGGTAATGAAATATGAGTCATGTTGTTTTAAGATCTGAGCTGCTGATAGTCCTATTTTAATGTCTTTTGCATAGTCCCACAGACTCTTTCGCATCTGGTCATAGGCCCAGTGCAGTTTGTGTTGTTTAATAGTAGTACAACAGGTTCCCTGATACCTGCTTACATCTCAGAAGTCATGTCAGGTAGGCACTGCTTGCACCTTTCCACAGTTAGTTATTTTCCTTCCAAGTAAAGGAAGAGCTTTAGGCCAATGTGAATGGCACATCTCACAGGTGGTGGCTTTTCCCCACTTTTCTCAATGCAGTGTTCTCATCAGCATTACAAGTGAGCTCAGCACACAGCACTCTTATTCTTAAAATGATTCTTGCTGCAAGGTTTCAGCTCAGCATCACTTGGGCTCTAAAGGTGATCCCTTTTTCACATGCTGTTCACACTTTTTGTTATAGCATTTTGAGCAATTACAGATACGTTACAGACTAATTTATCCCTCACAATCCCCCTCAGACCATGCAAATGTGTTTTATTATCCTTCCTTTACAGACAATGAAAGCAAGACACGGAGATTAAGAACAATATTCTCTCCTTTGTTTTTGTTCTTGGAAAAGAGCCAATTTTATTAAATTCTAGCTGAAAGTGGGGGTGGAAAGTCAAGATATGGGGACTGGTCTGGGACAAAGTCCTCCCATTGCTTGAAGCCTTTTAAAAGCAGTTCTGCCACAACCTTTGGAGATGAGGTCTCTGGGAGGTCCTGGAGATGACAAAAAGAGGTAAGAGGGAGCTTTGTGATGATATAAATTTTCCTTAAGTCTGAGTTGAAGGTTGCAGTTTGTCACTGCAGAGACAGAGAGTTTATAAGGAGCCTGTATTTACAAGAAGAGTGAGGAGGCTGTGAGAAGTGACAGGGTGTCAAGTTCACTGAGCTGAAGTGGACCTTGAGAGGAGGGGCTGCTGTTAAGGTATCAGGAACAAACACCATGAAAAGCAGGAGGGTGGAAGGTTTGCTATGATACCAGTGAGCCCTCTCTGCTCTTGCTGCAGCTGAATTTTTCCTGGCTTGCAGAGGGACAGGCCAATCCATTAGGAAAGAGAAAATTGCACAGATTAAATCAAGGAGAATTTGGAATGCATTTGCAAAGACTCTAACTCCCAGTGAATAAGATATGCTGTCTAAGTATGGTGGGGGCCAAAACAGGGCCTCTAACTTATATCCTGCTGGGAATGTCAGAGCAATAGAGAGGTATTATCCTCACCCACTTAGGACAATACATTCCTTGTGGGATCTGGATAGGATTCCCGAAGAGAATTATGAATTCTATGTTAGATGAAGAACTCCTGTACTTAAAAAAAACAATTGAAAAAGTGTCTAACTGGTACATGGCAGAAAGTCTGTGTTCTTGCACTTAAATTTATGCCACAAACTAGTCTTCCTCAATCCAGCTGACTGTCTCAGTAAGGGCTCTAAATTCTGGAAAAGGAAGTAGATGCTTCTATACATTATCTATTTAAGACTCAGTTGACCTACCACTGTCATTCCAGAAGAGAAGAGAGAAATACATGGTTCCTCTGAACTCTGTAATTCTGTAAATTTGTTTGGAATTTAGAAAAAAGGACAATAGATGTCTTTTAAATGTTAATGACAAGATATATAGGTGTTCCTTCCTTAACCTACCATTTTCTTTCAAAGTGCTGCTGTCTGTTTACTGTCTCTTCTTGTTTCTTGTGTTCAGACTTGAGAAATAAAAGCAGCTGGCATATACAGACAGCCCTGATCCCAGCCATGATCCCTGACTTCTCATCACTCCAGAACTGTAATGGTAACAGTGTCAAGCTCTGTTGAAAATAGATGCAAAGAGAGTCCAGTCATCATTCACATAGCTCTGTGCCTCCACTCCATATATCCAGGAGATATTAGCCCAAATGTTCTGTCCTGACAATGATATTTCTTCCTCTCCTCCTGTTTTCTCCACTGATTTTATTTAACCCGGTATCCAATCTTTCAGTTTATGTTGTGATCTAATGTCTCTGATCACTGTGGACAAGAAGTGGAAAAATCCCTTAGAGGTTCTTCAAAGGTCCCTTCCAACACAAACCATTTCATTATTCTATGATTCTATTACAGAAATAGGTTCATAGAGCAGCTCATAAGAAGAATTATGCCTTTTCTGTAAGATGACATATTTAGATAAGGCTTGCCAATCGATGTTCCTTCTTTTTGCTCCCACAGAATTTCTCCCTGCAGCTGCTCTTTTCCCTTCACCTTTTTATTTACCTTTGTCTCAACTGAGACTCCCACCACAGTGTTGGACCTCCTCACCTACCTCCTTCTGGTCTTGGCCAAGCCAGCAAGTCCATTTGTGTTAACAGGATTGAGCTTTACTGATCCCTAAATTTGTGAGGTTTCTTTTCTGTCCTTCTGCCCCTGGACAGAAAAGCACTACTGTTACAGCAGCTCACCAGAGTGCTGGAAGTTTGCTCTTTTTCCCTCTGCAATTCCTTACTTTTAATTTTTTAACCATTTGTTGCCATGTCTTTCTTTCTTTTCGGACACCCTTCCCTCCAGTCCTTTGGCTTCTCCTTTTCTCTGCCTTCTCTCCTTTTTCATCCCTTCTTAGTTTCTGAGGAAGTGCTTTGATAGTGTTTCAGAGTTGGACTAATCCCCATCCCTAAGACACAGGGACAAAAGGGTCAGTGGCCAAACCATTAAATGAAGATCCATCTCCTGTTTATTTCACACCTCTTCTAACTTCACCTCATGGCCCATGCTCTTCCACTCAAAGGGACAGTGGCCTAAAGAGTTTGTCTGTTTGGTGTATCACAGAAACTGTAGGCAGGCTTTGAGGAGCTGTCAGGCCTTGTGGGATTTAGGCTGGATAGTCAGTGTGGAACAGTTCCCTTGCTGAGAGCATAAAAATATGAAGCTTTTGTGGAATACAGGATGGGGATAAAGACAATGCTCAAAAAAAACCAGAAGTGTGGATGACATGAAGATATTTTCTTTGTCTCTGCACTCCATTCACAGCTTCATTTTTCTCCACCTCTCTCCCACCAAGGCCATACTGTCTGTCCAGTGCAGTGGGATGCTTCTGCTGACACAGATGGAACAGTGATGATGTAGTGATAGTGGAATTTCTGACTCCTTACACAGCTCTGCATGTAAATATGCAGAGATGCTTTCTCTGCATATTTAAATGCACAGCATTTACACAAACTCTCATCCCTTATACATGCATATATGTCCTCTTCCTCTGAGTCAGGCTTTCAGACAGAACATCCTTGCTGCCTTGTGCTTGCTGTTCATGTCACATTGGTCATCCCAGCGGACTTATGGCTGCTGTGTATGGCTGGAATAGGGCAGCCAATATGCACTGTGGAGGGAACCTGAGCAGCTGACAGGAAGAGAATTTACTTTTACAGAATCATAGAGTCACTGAGGTGAGAAAAATCAATGGGTCCACCCATTCACCCAGAACTGCCAAGCCCAACACTAAACCATATCCATAAGTGCCACATCTACATGTCTTTTTAACCCTTTAGATTAAAAAAAAAAATCCTAATATCCAATCTAAACTTCCCCCTGGGACAACTTGAGGCCATTTCATCCTGTCACTTGCTACCTGGGAGAAGGGACTTGTCCCCACCTCACTACAACCTCCTTTCAGTTGTAGAGCGTGATAAGGTTTCCTTTATGGTATTTTTTACATGCCGTGCTCCATGTGAAACAGCTATGTAGATGTAATGGGCCAGTCTTATGCCATTTACAGAGCTGTTTAAACAAATGTCTGCCAACCTGAAACACTTAATTCTGGCTGCAATTAAATTTGGTATCTACCTGCAGTCACTGTTGGAATCCTATGGCTTTTCCAGTGACTGCTAATGACTGATGAGGTGCCCAAGATGAACTATTTTCTGGGTTGTACAACCCACACACTGCTATTGATCTTTTTTACATAGATTTTGGTGAGTGCAATTGAATGTGCTGCCTTGAGATCTCCAAAATGCTTTTTTCAGTGGATGCTAATCTGGAGCTACCAAAAAACCCATAGGTACAGGAAAGGCAGATTATGTTCTGCAAATCATACATTTGGATTCAGCCAAGTACAAAAGAAACTAAACAAGAGCCACAGCCAGGCCTTTGAAGGTAAAATAGTGTGAAACATTTGCTTCTGTTAAAAATACTCCAACTGCTTTTTTTTGTGTGTCAGTCTTCCTGGAAAATCATTTGCCTCTATGGCTTTTTTTCCCCCAGCTCTGGACACAAAATACACACTCTGGACATCTGCCAAAATGGTGAGGCAGCTTCTCTTAGGTTGCTTAAAAAGGACATCTGAGCATTATCAGTTGGATTTTGTCATGCAGTGAGGGGAATGTAAGGTTTTTCTGCTTCCCCAATGGTACAGCCTCTTGCAATACTTCAAGCAGACTGTGTTTTCATAGCTTGTTTTAAGAAGGGGCTGGATTATGAGCTAGCCAGAAAACTAAAGCCAAGCTGGTTATCTCATGCAGCTTGCAACATTGCTGAGAAGCCAGTTCCCTTGCGGCTAAGATTTTCCAAAGATACAGTTTACTTGAATGCACTAACATCTCTAATATCTGAGTGGCCTCCACAAAATATGTCAGAAAGTCTGTTTTTGGAAAAAACTGTGCTTCTCTTCTGTGAAATTGAACCTTTTTCAGTTGTCACAAAGTAAATGGGTAGTAACAAAAATCACAGACGCTTAAAAATCTTGGCCAAGTTATTCTTTGACCTTATAGTTATTATGCATGTTTAAAAGACCCTGCAAATTTGTTTGAATTATTAGAATCTACAAGCATTAATCCTGAAGCCTCATCAGACCTGTCTTATTTAGATGTGGATTTAAGCAAGCAAATAAGAACCTCTTTAATATGCAAACTGGGAGCACTTCAGCAGACTTATCAATGCTGACTTTAGCTTATTTCCTGAGGTAAACATGAGTAGTATCTTCCCTCTTCCATTAACTTTCTAGTTCCTCAATAAAATATTCTAGAGAATTAGATTCTTCTCTGTTGCCAGTTTGAACAGGAAACATTTAGTGCTGGTGAATAGTAAGTATTTTCCATATGCAAATTTGCTCATTTGCTGCCCCTTACTTCTTGTTAAGGGAAAGGGTCATTTATTCTGCTTAAAGCTTTCCTTCAGGGCTATTCAAATTAACAAGATGCTAAGTGTTTTACTGAGGAGGGTCTATAATTTCCTCAGCCGGTACAGCTGGAAAATCGGCATTTATTTATTCTCTGCTCAGAAATTACTGGTACAGAGACATACATTTGCTATGTAAAATACATTGTTAGTTTCTCAGCATGTACCATGATTCTGGGTCAGAGTTAAGAAGGTTAATGAAATGTTTAAAGTGAATGTTTGCATAGTGTTTCTTTCAGTACTGCAATGATAAACCACAAAGCTAAGAACGTGTTTATGTAAGGTATTTAATCAGGTGTTTTCATCCTATAGAATGTATAGAGGCTATTATCAAGATGTTCTTACACTACTTGAATGAGATTAAACTCTTTATAAATACTCTTTTAAAGGCAAATTTGAAATTTGCTTCTAAGGTTGTATTGATGTAGCAATGAGCAGCAGAGCTGATGTCTCTCTGAGTTTGCTTTGATTTATACTATTTTTGAGGCCAAATTGGCTGTAGTTGCTTTTGAGCTTGAGATTTTTAGAGGAGATGAACCTGTGTCACCCCTGTCAGTCCAAAATTCAGTGGAGCTCAGGGACTCTGACTATGTTTTGTATATCAAAGGCAGTATTTTTGACTAGGTCCCCTGGTCCAAGACATCCAGACCAAGGCATTGTGAAATGCTGACTTTTGTCTTCCTCACAGAACTCCTTGAGCAATGGAATTTCTTGAATGTCATCAAAAGAAGTCAGACCCAGATGTGGACTGCTTGATATGCCAGGAGTGAAGCTAGCTTTCTGTAGCTTCCCATGTTGCAGTGAGAGAAGGATAAAAAACTAAGATGTTTGAATGCTGTGAAATTACACACAAATAAAGCAGTGGATATATTCAAATGGGCTCTTTGCAAATAAACAAAAAAAAGTCACCACTTTGACACAGCCAGGCTTGAAAAGAGCATGGCAAGTTCAAATAACATCTGTACCCACTGGAGCTGGAATCAAAACAATCTGGTCCACTTCATTTTCCAGTTCACAAACAAAGATTTCGGTTGATAAAAATGCTCTTAAGCCTTTTTAGATGTGTGGTAGATACAAGATTGCTCCAAAGTGGCTTTACAGGTGCAGACTGTACTGGTGGAGCATAGCAACACTTTGACTTTTTTTAGGCGGTGAGTTTGGCACCTGCTGATCAGGTATGGAAGAATAGAATCATAGAATGGGTGAGAAGGAACCTTTGAAGATCATCTCATTCCATACTCCCTGCCCTGAGCAGGGACATCTTCCTGCCCTTCTTTCCTTCCAGCTTCCAGCACCATCCAGCCTGCCCTTTAAATTTTCTAGGAATAGGGAATATACCACTTCTCTGTGCCAGTCTCATCACTCTCACAGCAAATGATGTCTTCCTAATATCTAATGTAAACCTGCCCTACTTCAGAAACTCCATTTCTTCTTCTGCTGCACTACATGCCCTTGTCAAAAGTCTCTCTCAAGCTTTCTTGTAAGCCATCTTTTATTGGAAGGCTGTAACAAGGTCTTTTTGAAGTCTTGTCTTCTCCAGGCTGAAAAACCTCTTCTCTCAGCCTTTCCTCACAGAAGATGTACTCCAGCCCTCTGATCACTTTTGTGGCCCTTCTCTTGACCTGCTCCAACAAGTCCATGCCTTTCCTCCACTGGTAACTCCAGGGCTGGACGCAGAACTCCAGGTGTGGTCTTAGCAGAGTGGAGTATAGATATAAGAACCATCACTACAAACCAAACACAGTCTGGAAAAAACCTTGGGAGTCTAGATATCTGTTTTATTTCTATTCTTCATTTAGAGTCAGAAGCTGCCATCTTCAGTGAACTCATCATTAGCAGGATGAGAATGATATGGGACAAGTTTCTGACTCTGTTTCTGCTGTGGTAAAGCTGAAGTAGTTCTGATTGTTGAGATGTTTTGCCATGGATGAGCACTTTTGGGCATTTAACTGTTTATTTAGTTCCTTCAGCAGAATCACTGTTGTCAACAGCAGCCAAGCATGGCCTCAGCTGTCTGGTTATTAGATAAAGAAGACAAGATCGCAGTTTTGGGGGAATTTGATATACACACAGCACCACTGATCTTTTCACAGTGGTGCAGTGTAGAAAGATAAACTGTCATTGTTACAACAGTACAGGAACCTGGCATCTGAGACAGAGATGGTTTAACTTGTGTATTTTTAGAGGCATCACAATCTATTTGTTTGGGAATTTGTTTGATTGTTTTTGTCTTTTAAAAATCTGAAAATCAGCTTTCTCCTTTCTTGCAGCAGAGAATTTTTCAGCAGTTTCAGCAAAATAAATATACATCATGGGATCTTGAACAGATATGGTTTTCTTCAGGATATGTGTCAGATTGGAGGTAATGTGTAGCAACAACAGAAATAAATGAAAATTCTACTTTAAATGGTGACAAAATACTTTAAAGATGGGTTAAGACCCATTTTTTGCTTACTTCATGTAAGACTTATGCAAGTTCTCCAATCTCTTTTCCAGGATAAATGTAAACCAGACAAACTCTTTTTAAATCTTTTGCAGTTATCATGAAGAAACAAAGAATGATATCAGGCTTAAAAATCTCTTCCTAGCTTATCACCTGAGAAACATCTTGCTAAAACCAAAATTTTGCCCACCAGATTTGAGAATTGTGGTCATTTGTAATTGCAAATAACCCAGCCGTGCTAGTTGGGGCTCTCAATATTTTTACCATTATAACTGGATATGCACAACAAGTCAGTGTGTGCCTCAGCTAAACTGGATGACAGGAATCCACCAGCTTAAAAGGAGTATTGCATTACACGTAAAAGGGAAAAACCTGCTAGTTGTAAATGGTTTCATTTGTATCTCACAGCAAATTAGGTTCCTTCAAAATCTCCTCAAGGGACTGTGGCATCATGAAGCCTTTCATCAGGGGCCCCAGACTGGGCTCTGCTTCCAACTTCTTCAGAAGAACAGAACAAACATCCTCCTTCCACTGAGCCGGATGTTTTCTGAAAGTAGAACAAGGTATCCTCTGTACCTCAAAGGGGGGAAGGATCACATAACACCAGGCATAAATGTGAAGTTACCAGTTTTCACAGGCTTTTTTATTATTATTCCTTTTTTAAATCAGGAAGCTTTCCCACATCCCACTTAGAGCTATGAAGTTCTATGGGTTTCCTCTGCTTTGGATGTACTGACATTCAAATCCCAGACTCTCAAACACAGTCATTATGTGCTGGGCACCATTAGCAGAGAGTAAGTGGCTGATAGATCATTTCACTCTCATAACAGCTCTATAACAAGTACAGAAATGGTGTATGTGGAAAATTATTTATCAGGAAGCATTTGATGTATTTTTAGGTTCTCCTTTAAAGCAATTTAGTGGCTGGAAAGCAAGGGAGAGGAGATCAAGTTCCTGGCACACTGCCAGTAACTTCTCTGTAGACTTCAGCCTTGGAACCAGCCATACATGAACATTTTCAGAGTTGTCAGCAATTCAGATCAAAATTGAAGCATCTTTCTTATGACACCACATGAGCAGCAGTTCCTGCCATTTTTTTCCCCCAACTCAATAGCCTGTTGTTAATCCTGTGTCAGGCATTTAAACAGGCTGCCCACAGAAGTGGTGGAATATCTGTCCCTGGAAGTACTCAAAAGGCATGTGGATGTGGCACTTGGGGACAACATTTCTTGGTGAACATGGTGGTAGTGGGTTAATGGTTGGACACTACAATTTTAGAGGTCTTTTCCAACCTAGACAATTCCATGATTCTAATCAACTGAACAAAAGTTTGTATGAATTTGTCCTATATCGATCACTCTCCAGAATGAAACAGCTTGGTATTCTTGTTGTAGAGTTCACCAGGAGCATGGGCCAAAGGAGAGCAAGGGTCTTTTTCTCTAGCAAACTTCCTAAGTTTAAATAGCTCACATTCTTCTGGACTTCTCTGTTCTTGCTTTAATGGTTTTGCATGTTTTGCCTGTGTATGCAAAATACTTAGATGTTGTTTAAAGCATTCTGGAAAATTTATTTTTTCATTCATGCCCAAGAGAGGAAAGGGCATGATCAGTTCAAAGGATTAATAAAAAGAGATTGGAAGTTATTCACCTCCTAGGGATTCACTTCTAGGCTGCAGGTTGTAATGATTTCAAGACTGGCCAGTGGCACAGTGAAGAATGTTTCACACTTGTATTCCCATTGACCTACATGGGAATGTCTGTCACAAACCTCAGTCCACATGGCGTTTTCTATAAATTTGTGCACATTTCCAAGATAATGGACTAAAAAATGAATGGTGTGGAGATGACCTACATGTTTATGTGTGGAAGATTTGTCTCAAGGGCAAAAGAAATTAATTTTATAGGTCTTTGTGATTCATTTATTGTCTTGATAATGAAAGTTGTTTTCTCTTTTACATCTGTCGACCTGTAAACTCAGGTTTTTTAGGCTGTTGATCTTGTAAGCTCATATTTACAGAATAATGAGTTATTTTAGAGTTTGTAGAAACAAGAACTGCATAACCAGCAGCAACGGAAGCTTTAACATCTCTTCCATCACACTGATATTTTAGTAAAGCCTTTGACACAATTTCCCACAGCATTCTCCTGGAGAAATGGCTGGGATAGGTGCACTGTGGGTTAGAAACTGTCAGGATAGCCCAGAGAGTTGTGGGGAATGGAGTTACATGCAGTTGGCAGCCAGTCACCAGTGGTGTTCCCCAGGGCTCAGTCCTTTTTAACATCTTTTTGATGATCTAGATAGACATGGGGATTGAGTGCACCCTCAGTCAGTTTGCAGACACCCAGTTAGGTGAGAGTGTTGATCTGCTGCAGGGCAGGAAAGCTCTGCAGAGGGATCTGGACCGGCTGGATAGATGGGCCAAGGCAAATTGTGTGAGGTTCAATAAAACAAAGTGCTCGGTCCTGCCTTGGGTCACAACAACCCCAGGCAGTGCTGCTGGCTTGGGGAAGAATGGCTGGAAAGCTGCCCACGGTAAAAGGACCTGGGGGTGTTGGTCAGCAGCAGCTGCCCCTGAACCAGAGTGTACCCGGGTGGCCAAGAAGGCAATGGCATCCTGGTCTGGATCAGCAACAGTGTGGCCAGCAGGAGCAGGGCAGGGATTGTCCTTCTCTACTGAGCACTGGTGAGGCTGTACCTTGAATGAAAAGGACAGACCAGACCAAGAAGCACTGATAAAGAACAGACCCTTGGCTCAGCCAGCTTCAGAAGATAATCACAAGCTTTCTGGAAGCCAATTTAAGTGCCATGCCAGAACACAGTCTAATTTTGCTGTTAAGCCCTTTGCCAGGAAATAAACTATTTCATTCAAAATGTTATTGCATTAAGCAGAAATGACTAAGGCTGAGATTCTGAGATCCAGTTCATGCTGAATGTCACCTCACTTGACAGGCAGATCTTAAGTAACAAAAAAGGCATTCAAAAAGCCAGCTTTTAATTCAGTTATATTTTTAGCTAGGCCCTCCTGCTTATCTCTAGATATCTTGTTTCTTATCAGAATGAGTTAAAGCTTCATGGAGCATAAGGTGAAGTAAAGCTGAGCTGCTGTGGTGCATGACTTTATATACTGAGTAGGATGAAATGGGTGAGAAATTGGTGATGCTGGACAGGAAATAAGATCCTCTTCTCTTCACAAAGCAATGCCCAAGTGTGGTAGTAAGCAGAATCTATTGAAAAAATACAAAATAGAAATGTATTCACAAATAATTTAAAGAGTTTGTTTTACTCTGACTTCTACAATTGGATTTTTCGCAAGTAGTTGGATGGCAACCAGAATATTTTTCACAAGAAGGCCATTTCATTGTTCTGCCTAAAAAATTTCCGTCATTCAATTAGGGAGCTGAAACAATGTCTTGGACAAAAATGACATGTTCTCTGCAAAGCAAACAAAACCCAAAACAAGCTCAGTGTTTTTTTTCCATTAAAATTGCTGTCTCTCTTCAACTGGCTATCCCAGTTTAAATCCTAATGGAAGTGAAGCCCAGCGGTTTCTGTCTCTGTCAACTCAAAAAAAAAATACAGCTGCAGAGAGCAAAGCTGATCTGGCCCAGGTAGCCTGTAGTGAAGAATGGATCCCTTTTGCAGTGAAGATAAGGCCTTAAGGAATCGGCCACACAGTATGAGTAATGGATAAATAAAGTATGCAAAGAAATGATTCACAAATAAACCATAGACTGAGAGTTATTAATGGATTTACTCACTGGATTCTGACACACACCACATTTTTCAAGATTTCCTAACCAAAAAAGGCATCCTATTTGTGCAGATTTTACCCAGAGCTGTAGAGTGCCTAGAAAGAACAGCATTGCTCTGAATTTTGGATTTTTAAAATGGAAATTGAATTGAAAAACCTCCCTTTGTATGAAACATGAGGACTTGACCACTTTTTATCGTTATGACTACGCCGCTTTTCACAGAAGTAGGGTGTTAACCTCTGAGATGTGGCTGTGTTCCAGCTCAGATGTTTTTCTTTCTTCCTGGATTTTCTCTGTAGTTTCAGCTGGATGACGTATTGCTCACTTCCCTTCCTTTGTGTAATCCTGGTGGCACAGAATGGGAAAGACTGCTGTGTTTCCCCTACAGAGATTGCCTGCTGCTGAAATGCAGCTAGTGAGGGATATGTGCCCAAGGTGAACTGCATCCACACTCTTAAGGCACTCAAGAGAAGCTGCATATCCACAAGGCAGACTTTGCCCCCAGTTTATTAAGCTTGCTTGGTTACCCTCCTTGGATGACAGCAGTGCAGGAATAGGGAGTGGTGTTATGCTGAGCAGTGTTCATTGTCTATTCTTTACCCAGAAAACGTAGGTTATTTTTATCAAGCCTTAGAAGTGACAGAGAGGATCATGATTAGCTGATGAAACTCACCAATTCTGCAGCATAATAAAAGCCAAAAATCTCCAAAGGGACAAACAAACTGTAGGTGACCTATCTGAATGATCTGTAAAAGTAATCTTGAAGAATTGAAAAGAAGTCCATTCTGGAGTTCCACTCCTCTCTTTTACATTAAACCTTTTGCTTTTCCACAAGTAAGAAAATCTTTAGCATCTTTCTCTTCCATGGTGCCTTGTCAGTAAGTGGTGCCATTTGCAAGCAAGGGCATATTTCTCACATATTCCCACAGCACTGTTCTGAAGTTCACTCTTTTATAGGCAGGAATCTGAGACAGGCCTTTCCTTAGGGTCTCTAGAAGGTCTGGGCTGGCATTTTTCCACTGTACTACAATCTCCTTCTTAACACAGCTACATCTCTGGGCCTGGCATGAGCTTGGTTGTTACTTTGGCAGTCCACAACTAAATAAAGGATGAAGAAGAACTCAGGATGATTTTCTGACCCTAAAGAGCCATTCAGTAAACCAGGAAAAAGTCCATCTTGATATTGCTAATATTTCATAGGAAATCCACCTCATCCCAAGATCTTATTTTTATAACCCTTCAGAATTTCTTTGTATAGTATAAAGAGACACATTCTTAATTCTTAAATGAGGATAAGTTCTAAATCTGTTTCAAAGACGTAGTGGGGCAATACCTTGGAATTTAAGTACTTCAAACTTCTGAAAAAGCCAGATATGATATTTGCAGCTGAGGCCCACCTCTGCTCTGAAGAAAGCCCATTTCACCAGTGTGATTTTATTTTTAAAAGCAGTTTTCCTGGCAAGCTCCTCTGCCTTCAGCCGATTACATAAAGTAAACTATTGACATATGCAGACCAGTTGAGGCCATTTTCTCTATTAAATTCAAACCTTGTTTTAAAAGTGCAATTTTAACATGTTGTTCTTTCTGAAATATTCCACAATATGTGCTTTCACATTTGGTTATATAACATTACATTCTTTTACAATAATAAAGCCGAGTGTATTTTGGAATTGTTCACAGACTGAAGCAGTTTAGCACATGGGACACATCCAGATGTGAAAAAGTTCTGTGGCTTGGCTAGACATGTTACTAAACCTTTTCTCAGACATCCAAATGATGCTCAGGATGAATTTAGATTTCCTTTCTGAAAGGGACCTAGCACTTTCCTAGTATGCACAGGGAGAAACATCCTATTTCTGATGCTGGGCTATTGCAGTTGAACATAAAATATATTTTACCTAATGTTAATTCAGTAATATGCTAAAACTGCTCAAGTACCTAAGCTTCACTTAGGTACTTATATAGCTTTCTAATGGCCTTGATACAGGAGAATACACAAATAAAAACGCTGTATTGAATTGAATGTCTTCAAGCTTCAGCCTAGAGGCAGAGATGACTGAGAGTAATGCAACAAGAAACCCCTGTTTGGTAGGATTTCATATGAAGGCAGATTGCTATGATTTTTCCAAATTCATAGGTAGGTGCTTAAATATAAGCCATAAGGGGATCTGCTATTCTAACAGAATAAATACATTAATTTGTGAGTATGTGGGGCTTTTCTGTTTCAAGAAGCTGATGAAGGGATGTGACATAAGAAGGGCTACTGCTATACAGCAGCCCCTTGGGTGGAGATGGGCAGCCCTGTGCTGCAATGAACACCTCTTTTGTCTGAAGGCATTTTCATCACCCTGTGAAACTGAAGGCAATTCAGGCCAAAGCTGTGGTCTGCATTCCCAAACAGAGATTTAAGAGATGCTACATAGCTCTCTCTGCCAAGGGTGTGACATCACTGACATGAGTCTTGGCACAGGGGATTCCTTGCCCAGATACCATCCATTGTCTCTGGCTGCATTATCATGTGTTGCCATCCCCACAGCAGCTACATGATCTGCACATGACACTGCTATAGCACACTTCACCCCAGCCCTGCACTGTCATCAGCACAAATTTAACCTTATGACCTTACAGGATAGATCCTGCAGGACTTACATGTATGGATCCTATATTGTCTCTGCACAAGGGAAAATTCTGTGGACCTCAGGGATTTCATTTCAACCACCATGTGCCACTCATTGTTCTGGTCCTTCACTGGGCTACTTGATACTTGTTTTATCTATGGCCTGGGGATGAGAGAGGATAAAAGTTTTCCACTAGGATCAAATAATCTGCTTCAATTGGCTTATTCCAGTCTCAGATTCTGGTCTGAATCAGTCAGGACCTGACCCATTAACTGAACAGTGTTTCTGTTAGTATGAGACAATGGGTCTATGTCAACAGTGTGCTGGTTTGGCTTTACATCACATTGAAATCAAAGCAGTCATCATGTCATCAGCCTGTAGAAACACAGTGGTGAGTTCATCCACAATAGTTATTTAAAATCTGTCTCTTTTTTTTTTTTTTTTTTTGAGCTGACTTTGATGGAAAACTTCAGGCTGACTGCCTTTGAGTTTGCTTTTTTATGTTGTTTGTTGTTCTGCTTCCTGGTTATTATTGATATCCCATCATTACCCAAATACTTTCTAACCACAGGAATTAGTGCAGCTACAAACTCTTTTTTTGGTTTGTTTCTTGTTTCTCCCCTTTGCTTGTAACTTATGAATATTTATTTGTAGAGGCCAAATGTCATGTCACAAAGTGTTTTCTATCCTTTTCCTGCATATAGGCACAATACAGTGATTTACCATGAGACCACAGAGTTTGAATTCATTGGCTTGCAGCATTTATTGTTTTATTTATCCACAGATTTCTTATTTATCCATTCAAAGGATCATCCTGGCACAATTCAGTTTGTTGCAGTGGTGAGATTCTAATTCAAATGTTGAGCTTTGGCTTTCTTTATCAAAGAATTATTTTCCAAACACGCTTATCACCAAATACCCTTCATTTGCAGCTGCAAGATATCTGGGTGGGAAATAAGAGACAACTTAGAAGTGCATGCCAGACCTGCTTTATTTGCAGATGTGCCATGTACACAGAATTCCCACCTGGTCTTTGCCAGCGGTAAAAAAAGATGTATAGTAATGTCTGCACTCGGCATTGCAATGCTGAAAGCTTTCTTTTAATGGAAAAAGAAGTCTGGACATTTCATGTACTTATATGGTATTTGTAGCCTAGTACTTTAGAGCCAGAGGAAATGTACATGTCCAAGAGAGTTTGCTGGACACACAGACAGTATTCTTGGAACTAGACTTAACTGTAATCATTAGGGAGAGAGATCACTTTGTTGCTTTCCTTATGCTAGCATAGCCAATGTGCTATGCAGTTTGAACCTCTAGCCTCCTCCTCCTCCTCCAGAGCAGGAAGCTTTCCATTCTGAAAGCAACAATTCCATACATGACAGATCGATGAGCAGCACTTGTACACAAAAACACACAGAGTTTTGTTCTTTTTGCCCTTTATCCCTGAGAAGCTTCACACTCACATGTGTAATGATCTGCCATCTCTGTTCTTGAGGCTTACAGTCACTACTCCACATCTGCCTCCATGGCTGAGTCATGTCACCTAACATTAGGCATCTCTAGCACAGATGTCTACAGCTAAACCAGGCATCTGAATTGCTTTTTGTAGTCACTGGACAGAAAAACACACTTGCAGGGACCAACATTAGGGATCTTTTTATTCAAAACTGGCCTGTGTTAGATATTTAACCTAGATGAAATGGATTTTGTCTTAAAATCCATTTAGTAGATTTTTACCATTCTTGAAGGAAGCTTGGGTGACTGGCCTGGATTTTTATATATATGTTATAGTGGCATCCAAGCCTTGTCCTTTCTGTTCAAAGTAAAACCTCATATTGATTTGACATCTTCAGTGGGTGTGTAATGGGTTTATATTCCATCTGACCAAGGAAGATGTTCCAGCCTTCACTACCAAAACCTGATTTGCACTCTTTTCATCACTGAGTACTGTACACGATCTTGTCAGTCAGACCCATATGCTGGATATCAATTTTGACTTCTTTGCCCTCTTTTGAGTTCATTTGAATATAGATTCAATTGTTTAGGTTCCTCTAAAATACATCTCATCAGCAAAAATTGTGTGCAAGTTTTAGGTCTTTTGCATGAGCAAGATGCAGAAAATGTCTAAAATTCTGCTACTAAAGAGTATGAAACTTTACTCAGAATATGGATAACTCTTAGCTGTGCAGATCTTATGTACAATCCATACTCTACTTACTTTGCCACATCTGTATGGTTTTACTGATTTCCCCTTCTGTGTTCATCAAAACTCAGTTGTATCTCTTCTCTCAGGTTAACAGCTTTTCTGTCCTCTCTTCCTATCATGCATACTGAGAGAGTGACTCCTGCTTTTGCCACATATTTGCCATGTTAAAAAAAAAAAAGTACTCCTATTAATGATCTCTCAAACCCAGTCATTGTTCTAATTCAGATTCCTTCTTGCAGCTTTCCTTGGCTAGAAAATTCTTGGCAATCCATGCTGTCTGGCTGGCTAATGCAGTTGCATCGCTTCCTCACTCTCCATCTAGGTCTTTTGTATTTTTTCTTGGATTTAGATTCTAAAGCTATTTGCCCATGTGTATACAGTACTGACCTCAACTTCTGCTAAGCCACTACAGGATAGAAATATTAAGGTATTAGTAAAGAAAATAATAACACTGAAAAAAAAATTAAAAACTTAAGGGTAAATAACATTTCACAAAAGCTTTCCAGTGGAGACTTGCACTGTCCTCTTTTCATAAACACTGCCACTATGCTTCCTTTGTTAGAAAATCTTTATTCTTCTGGTTTTGATTCTTTCATACTTTTAAGCTGAAAAGCTTCAGCTAGGTTCTGAAGCCAACACTGTTGCAAGCATGCAGCCCTTTGGCAAAGTTCTTGTATTTTGTTTTTGTCTGTAAAATACCATGCTTTAGCATAAAAGATCACCATCATTTTGCTCAAGGCAGGCAGAAAACTTCCAGGCTGTAGCAGGTTTCTACCATCTGCTGCTCAGACAGAAAGGATTGTACTTCAAGTGGACATTGGTGACGCAAGATTTATTGATAGTCTTTTGTTGGATCAGCTAGTATAGTTTGAAAAGTTAGACAATTTTCAAAAATATTAGCCCTTTGTATGTACCAAAACTTAATGTATATAAAATGTCTCATATACCTCATGCCATAGAAACAAGAAACAGGTAAAACACAGTAGGAGAGGTGTAATATACAGCCTGAAAGGTACAATATAAGACCTGAGATACCACCTTATTTGGTCTAGAAAGAGCACAATCAATGCTATATCAATAATGTTGTATTTTTTTTACCAAAGGATACCATTCTACTTGACTAAATGGAGTGTTTGAAAATAGGTGTTTAAACACCTCATAAGGAATTACTTCAGAACAGAAAGAAAACCTCCACTGGTTCTGTGGAGTAGCTGACAAGAGCTATCCTAGCCTGGAACCCAGAGAGAGCAGTAACAGCTGTGATTACAGTCTCAGGACATAAATATCCTTCTTTGAAAATGTTCTTCTAGACCTCCTATCCTTCCCTCAAACAGCCCTCTCCTTTGAAACCAGGGTGTCATTTACAGAGATACAGTTCCTTCAGGTCTTCTGCTTTGTCTGTGATGTCTCATTTCTGTGTTATCTCCAGTGAAATCTCAGTCAGGTGATAACAGGTGGAAGAATTAAACTACTGCATATCAGTAATTAATAATAACGCAAATATCTCTGAGACACAAGAATTATGAATTCCTTGAGCTTGTTTTTCCAAAATGTATGAAAGCTAGCCACTGTCAGGATGAAAGAGCAGTCATTTGGGGAACTATCTCATGTGCCTGTCACCATTAAGCACTTATTTATGCCTTATTAAAGCATTTGGCCACACAGACTGGCTGAAGGGAGCTGCCTAGAATAGAGTCTAGATGGCTATAGGTGTTTCATCAGGAATAAAAGTCTGTGCAAAGCTCTGTCTCAGTGGAATCAGCCAGCAGTCCTTCTGAAATCTGCCATCTTTCTGAGGCACCTCAACAACTTTGCCTTATCTTGTGTGTCCTGTTCCTCTGGGTAACTGTTTTCTGCTCTGTGCTAAACATGCCTTGTGTGCTAGGAAATGCCGTTGATCTGGCATGGTGCCTGAAAGGTTTTGCATATGGGCAGGAATGTTTTGTTCTGATAAAGAAAGGGCTGCAGATGCAAGAATGTCAATTCTCAAGAAAAAGGGAGGAGAGTATCTAGTGCAGTGGAAATAACCCTCCTTTTCTCACAGACAGGGGAAGTGTTTAATAGTGCTCAGCACCAGCTCTACCCACTATTTTGTCTGTGAGGAGCACCTGATCTTCACCTTGGTGATTTATCATCCACATGAGCAACTTTTACAAGAGGCAGTGAACTTATCTGAGGTTAAGACATTTGGTTGCAGAGATTGTTGCTTCAAGATCCTGACATTTTGGCAACATCTGTACATGACTTTATCTGTTACAGCTCCAGGACTGTCTCTTCCCTTCTCTTCACCAAGGTCTTGAGTTGATACAGTGTCTGTGCATCGCTATGAAATTTGTCACCTTTATGTAACACAGCAGTGTTCCAAAAGGCAAATCTTTTTCAATTTATACTTGAAACTTTCAGGCTTTATTTAATAGGATGCACTCAACAGGGGTCTGTTCACATCAAGTATGAAAGTGGCCTGAGAGACACTAAAGACTCTAATATTGAGCCCTCAGTTAACCTTTTTTTTTTTTTTTCCTTTTACAATTTTAATATTAGTCTTGGATTGCATTGCATCCTTTTACAACACTCATAGCCAGGCACATAAGACCAAAATCAGGACATCCTAAATTAAATTTCTAAACCAGAGTGGATAGATGGTGCTGCTTCCTCCACTGACTGCACATGGACCCCAAGGGGATTAGCTGAGACAGTCACCTCTGCTGTGAACATGGGGCACTGCAGGCAAACTAACTTGCCTGAAAATACCTGGAAGCACTCAAGTAACTGTGTTCCAGCACAGAGTATGCATGATGACATTTGCTGTAGGACAATTGCCTCTTTGTACTGCCAATGAATATAGATTGTCCCCATAGCTCAAGCAGCCTGAGCAGTCAAGCAGATAGGTGAAGTTTCACAATGGTTCTACATGTGCAATATACAGGGAGAATAAATCAGGAGAACCTTCCAACAAACATCTGCTTAGCTTTTCAGCCTATATACATAATGTTTTCCATAGGACATATAGGAAATGTAATGGTAAAGTGCCTGTGAATCCTGTTCATGGTGCAGTTAGGGAATGTGTGGAATGGTAAAGGATGAGAAGTTAGCGCAGAGAAATAAGGTCATTCTTTAGCATCAGCTTCCTTCTGAAAATATGCTGGGAAATGCAGAGAATGGGAGAAAAAATGAGGCTGTCAATACAGATTAGGGAAGGAAGTTACAGGAATGTAGGATAAATGGTAGCATGACTGAAAAACTGTATAGTCACTGTAGAGATTTGAAAGAGTTTAAGATTCAATGAGACACCAATAAAACTATATAGCACACTTGAATGCTCATCCAGTGTTTTAGTATTGAGAGGACAAGGGAATTAAAGTTTATTTTATGTCTGGAAACTTCAATACTGGTCTCTGAAAAGGAACATCAGGAGTATGTTCTTCATTTAACTTTCAATGCTCTCTTAGGTGTAAAACAGCCCAGTGGTTGCTCTGGTGGAAGCTGCTGGCTGGATTTAGATGAAACTCTTCTAGCTCCCTCTCTCCCTCCTGAATGTCTGTATCGTGCAGATGAGCACAGTGTAGAACATCCTTTAGGAAGTGCTGATTCATACTGGCAAATCCACATAGCAGAGATGTTCCCAGTCTTATCCACTGCAATCTTTCTGGAGCAGATGCCCTGCATGCAGAAAGCAGAAGTAAAAAAATATTCTCTGCCAGAGCCAGCTGGTGGTAGAAGAAGTGGCCACTGCTGCCTGTGTCATCACGTCTCTCCACCAAAGTGGCTATTCTTCTCTTTTAAAATACCGACTCCATGGGCTTCTCCTGATGAAGCACTAGGAATACATTTCTGACTCACTTAAGTGAAAAAGGGACAACTTGGCTTAAAAAGTTTAAACAATTAATTTTCACAATCTAGGTCACTTTTCCAGGGAGATGGGTTTGGAAGTGCCTACATAAACAAGTCGTCTGACAAATGTGAAGGGCCAGGAATACATGGAAGAGAGGCAACAAAGAAAATTTGGGAGTGATAACTTCTTCCAGTGTCACAGCTGAATCTAGAGAAGGTGTCAGCTCACAGACTGAAACTGTGCCACCCAGAAAGGGCTGATGTACACAGCTAATAGTCAAAGTGTGCTTTGGTGTCTGGGATACTGGTTAAGCTACAATGCAAAATGGAATGACACCCTAGAAAGATGATACCAATATGACAAACCCTTAGACATCTTTTGAAAAGGAAATTTATTTCTCAGCATGATAGTACTCTAAATCCATCAATAAAATGAATGGGGAAGAATCAGGAGACAGAAAGTTGGACTTGAATAAGCCTTTGAATAGTTAAGCCATCCAAGAGAAGTAAAATAGCACCAGAGGCCAGAGATGAAAAAAAACAGTAATTACTCCACCCATGTTCATCATAGCCAGAAGTTAACACAGAGTAGCCAAAAGTTTGGAGTAGTAACTGCAACACTCAGCATGGCAATACCAAATAGCAGGCAACACTCCAGTCCTGGCAGCTTGGTGTCCTACAGCATTTCCCCTGAAATCATGTTATATAGACTTGGCAGTGATGGTAGGGACAGTGTTGCCTATTCTGTCACAAATGCCAGAGGCAATGCTATATATCCCCAGATCTGTTCTGGGGAGAAGAATTAAAGGAGAGAACAAATGCTCTTATTACTTACCACGACTCTTCCAAAGGAAGAGCATAACAGAACACATGTCAATGCAAAAAAAAACAAAAAAAACCAAAAAAAACCTACCCAAACTAAACTCTTGCTATGTAATAAAAAAAAGAACTTGTATTATTTTCTGTAAAATTGCCATCTAGGGGCTACTCATATTATATTCCTTGTTTGAAGTGGTGACCATGGATATATTTATGAATGTTCATTTCTGATCTGGAAAGAGGTGAGAAGCAGGAAGGCAAAACCTGCAGACTAGTCAGTATTATTTCAGGAGAGAAAGACTTGGAGACAGAGCAGAGAGTTTTTGAAGGAATATTCTGAAATAATGTGCTCAGCTTGGCCACTGGGTCTAATAAAAAATATAGTTAAAAGAAAAAAGGTTGAGAGATGAGCAGTAAGACTCATATAAGAATGGAAAACCATGGGTATTAAAGGAAAAATATTAAAACTTAATTTTAGTAGCAGGACAATGAGGAGAGACTATGATGAATTGCATGAAATGAACACTTAAAAGAGGCACATTGGGATTCTTTCATTCATGTTCTTTTCACAGAACACCATTCACAGAAAGAGAATAGCAGTGAACATGAAAGGAAAGAGGGAAATATTATTTCAAACACTGTACAACCCCCACTGACTTACAAGGTACTAGAGTGAGAGACTAGCTGTTCTTAAAAGAGAATTTTTTATTTTTTAATTTGTATTTTCTGTCTATTTTCATGAAAAATGGAAACATTCTCATTTAAAGGAATAGCAATGAAACTGTGGTATGGAAGAGATTTAAACTCTAAAATTCCATGGCATTAATGCAACCAAACTATAAGTGAAACTGAAACAAGGTAAGTAACTCTTTTGATTTTTTGTGGCAGCTGCCTGTATTCCAACATCTATTTAAAAAATAAAGCTATGCCAATATGAGCTATAATAATTCTTGAGATTAGATTAAAAAATAGAAATATGCTTTTTTTTTTTTTTTTTTTTTTTAGTCAACACCTTTTGAGACTTCTCCTTCTGGAAATGTGACACCAGCTTTTCGTAAGGAATTTATTACTCTACAAATTGCAATGAATCAGAACTACAGTGAATATGAAATGAACATGTACAAAAGGAAGACAGATGATCATAACCAGCAGTGTGATGGCCAATGCCTGTTTAGCTGTTGTGGGAATCTATGTATGAGCATGAGTATCATTAAGATATTACATTTTCTTTAAATGTGTCCCTGGGCAAAACAAAACAAAGGCTAGACTAAGTGATTGCCATTGTAACCACTCTTCAACAAAAACAAGGCAGTCTTTCTTTTCTTTTTGAGCATTTAAACATCTCATTGTTGAGCCAAGGGTAAAATAATGCTGTTCTGAAGAAGCCTATACATTATCCTGATGTGCAGCAGCTGAAGATTTAATCAAGGTTGCTGACTGAGACCTTCTCCCTAAACATCTAGTCTCCTGTAAGGTATTTAACACAGTGACTGCATTCTAGTGAGTATCTTCAGGGAGCTTGAAAATAAGCTGATCTCCAGCTTTCTTTGTGGTCTGTAGTCCAAGATGTAGGCAGGCTTATTGCAATGACAATTTGAAAATGCATGCCTAATATCACCTCTCCCATGTGTCTGTATTGTTTTGAACTTGACTTTATACATAAGATTGTCAGCTTTAAGGTGGTTTTAGGTCTACAGATGAGTTGTGAGGATGGTGTTAACTGTGGCATTTTGCTATGAGGTCAGAGAAGCTTTGGGCTGTGACTCATGGGCACCGGCAGATGAAAAATGTCTGCAGGGGCTGACACCTATAACATGAACACAGATTTCAATGTCTTCCATTGCACTGACACTGGAATTTGTCCGTCCCTTGATGAGCTGGTTCTGGGCACCAAGGTGTCAGGAAAGTACTTCAGTGAAATAAGTGAAAGTTTTCTGTGGATTTATTGCCTTGGAGTGGGGTCCTCGGGAGTCATATAAATAGGAGAGCTGGTACTAGGAACAAGATGGGATGATATGGGCAGGGACTAATCAGGCTGGTTAAAATTGTCACCTGATTGTGACCAAAGATGGGCAACCACACCTGTGGATGGAGATCCTTGCTGTGCTCAGCAGTGTTTGCTGCTGCTTCCAACTCCTCCTCCCAACACAAGGTGCTGCTGCCTGACATCTGCTTGCAAAGCTGCCCAGTGAGCCAGGACACTTCCCATTAAAATAATTAAGAAACCAAACTATTTGTGCGTTAAACAGGCTGGGAGACGGGTCTGACAGCAGAAAGAGACAGGCAGCTCCAGAGGAGAAACATGGCAAGAGGTGTGGTGGGCTGGGCACACAAGATACTGGCAGCAAGTATGCTTGTGGTCATGGCTGTTTACCATAGGTATGCTGGTTTCTACACTTAAAAAACTCTGTTTTAGCTTTGAAAAATCAAAAAAATGCACCCCCCCCCCAACAAAACAAAACAATCCCCATAAAAAACAAAGATAAATTAGGAAGTGGCTTGATAACAAAACTTATTCTTACAGGGAAGAAATACCAGGTGCTACTTAATGTCACTAACAGCTGGGGCCAGGAACATTTCACAGGAGAAATAAGGCACAATTGTTCAACTGTGAGAGTGATTAATCACTGGAACAGACTACCATGGGAAGCAACAGATTTTCCATTTCTTCAAGTCTTCAGCTCAGGACTGGATGCCTTTGTGGAAAATACTTTAAATAAACATGAGATTTTGGGCCCAACACTAACTAATTCAGTAAAACCCAGTTGTGCTTATTAAACAGGAGGTCAAGCTGGATCATATAATACCCTTTCTACTCTTAAAAATCAATGAAGTGTAAATGAAACAGCTATTGAACTCCACTATGGAACTGGTTAGGGAACACATTCCTATGCTTCCCATGTCAGTGGCAATGTTTTGGCTGGAATATTGCAGCCTCTGGTGTCCAGGACAGCATCTTGCTCCTGCTTAACCCTCCTCTGAGGTCAGCCTGTCTCTGTCTGAAGCCCTTCAGCTATGCCTATCTCCAATTCAATGTTCTTTGTGTCTAGTTCAAGTTGTGTTACATAAAAACAGAAGTGCAATAATATTGGAAAAAGGAAGCATGCTTAGTACCACATGAAAGGTAAATAGAAAAAAGCTAATTTAGTTAGATACAACAGATGCTACATGTGAATGAAATCTGAGTAACAATTTTTTCATGCAGTCTTAAATCTGCAATTTTCTCAGCAACTCATCCCTAAAGTCACTAAAAAGGCTGGGGTTTTTTTCCTCCTGAAAGTGATAAAACAATACTTAAAAGTGAGCTTTTCCTCAATAGGGCCCAAAGTCCATTAGTGAGGAAATCATCATTATTATTTGCTTCAGATTGATAGATGGAAATGAAAAGTAGTTCATAGATAGTCAGAAAACTAGTGAGGGTGATCCTGCTGTCTGTATTTCAGAAAAGTGTCCAACAAGATTAGAAGTATACACACATCTGTATTTTATTGCAAGAAACCAAAAGTATTTTCCTAAAGGGTTTTTCTGTGGCTGTCTTGATAATAATCCTGAAGGAAGTGGGCTAAGGGATCTGATGATTTCCGTCAAATACAGTCATACAACAGATAATGTATAGCGAAAGCTGCAGGCATTTCTGGTACCCTCTGGAGTGACATTTCCAACCATTTCTCATGTTCTTCAGATGTAGTTAAGATGTTCAGAGCCAATCCATAGCCAGTAGTGTGGGTAACGTGCATCCCAATGGCAAATGAGAGATACAACAGGTGGGAGAGGAGTAGTTGCAAAGTGACTGCTGCTCAGCCTGAAATTCAGCACACAACTGCACAGCTGCTCTGCATGCACAGAGCTGGTGCCTGAGCGCCACTCACATATTTACATGGATTCATGATTGGGAACAGTTAGCTTTTACAGTCTTGGACTGTCTGTGCACTTAAAAGCAAGCCCTCAGTCTGAGGATGAACTAAAATCAATGTTTTATAATATTACAACTTTGTTGTCACCCATTAAAGAGTCACACCATATAGACAAGCACAGGCCATGGTACACAGAAAGGAACTTGAAGGCTTCAGAGTTTTCATAGTAACTTTCTTTCCTACCAGCCAACTTTAGAAACCCCTTTCCAGAAAAAAGCCAACATGCACAATGTAGAAATATTACCTCTTCACTTTCTCAAAGATTATCAGAAATATGTAGCTACCCTGAGCCCAAGTCTTACCTTGGCACTAAGGGTGAAGGAAACAGGCCAGCAAGACTTTTCCCTGATTCTGCTGCAATGTAATCTGTTAGAGTATTTTGTTCTCTATTAATCCCTGTTAATTCTGTGTTTCCTCCTTGTCCGCCCTGCATCTGGAACATGCCTATATAGAAAAGAATTCGAGAGGCCATTGCCTCGCTGGCCTTATATAGGATCAGTTATGCTTAAAATATTAATAACTGACATTTCTCTAACCTTGAAATTTCCATATACTAGCCTTCACAACAGCCTCTTCCTATTAATTATCTATTAGTATATTTTCCCTAAATATAATCTCAATCCTCTTTACTGCAATTAAAGCTTATTGCTTCTTCTCCCGAAGAAAAGAATTTATTTCCTCAATGATATTTCCTTTTTTTCTTGTCTGTTATCACCTCTCTTCCAGTTTTCTGTTATTAAGGGTAAGAAGTTCCAGTTTGTTCTGTTTTTCCATTGCAGGTCATGGTTTCAAACCTATCATCATTCCTGCTGGTTCTTCTCTGGACACTCTCCAACAGAGCCAAATTATTCTTGAAGTGTAATGCCTGGACCTGGATATACAGACAAGACCTTAGCTGCAGTAGCTGACATTATTTGGGCCTTTATGTTGTAATCCCCTCAGCCTCCTTCTTGAGGCCTGGTCTTTACTTTTATGTTGTCTACCTCATGCTTGTGCAGTTGAACATTTCTGCCCAAGTGCAGTATCTCAAATTTACCTCCATTAAAAAGCTATTTTCAGACCCTTCTATAAATATGTCAAAAGCGTATGGAATTCTAATCCTATACCTCAGTGTTTCTTCAGTCCCCTCCCACCTCTTTGTTATTTCCATGTGGAATGTGCTCATTTTCCATTCCAGCAGCTAAACTATTATTGAATAAATTGAAAAAGACTTAACGAGGGAAAGCTCCACTTGGTAATGCTGCTGCACTAATAAAGGATGGCAGCAAGGAACAGTGCAATGCAGTTGTGACAGCACTGTCCTAGTCTGGTAATACCCAGAACAGAGATACACCAAATTGTTCTTCTCCAACCTTTTAAGGTCTTCAAGTAGAAAAGTGATGCAAAGACATTTTGGGCCATAGTTTAACCTGTTATGTTTTAAAGCAGCAAAAGTTTATGTTTTCTGTTTCCTGCCTTCCCTTTGGCACATGTACCCTGCACAGCCTTTGTGGTAAACCAGGCTGTGGGGGAAAACTAAGACATTAGAAAGAGGAGATGCATAGCTCATGGATAGATGCCTGCTCTGAACCAGGTCACAGTGGAGGTTGTGCCCATACAAGGAAAGGGACAGGAAAGCATGGCTGGAAGTGTAGGCTCACAATGGTTTTAAGAAAGACTCAACCCTTGTTGCTGCTTGGAGAAATTATCCATGTACCTCTCTACCCTTGCTTTCTCTCTGATGCAGGCTCTAATATTTCAAAATATTCTGTTCTTTTTGGCTCCATTATTTTTGATTTTGGTTGGATCCCTGATCTGGCTGACCACAAGACAGGCATTAGACATAGGAGAGAGGATCCTGAACTCCTGAAAATGTAGTTTCATTACTGGCTCTCATCAAGCAAGTGCTGTTTTGGCCCAGAAGCATTTTCTTTACTGTGCCTTCCACCAGCTCAGTGTGAGGCTGTGACTGACAAAAGGGCACAGCAAGCACCAGCAGTGTGTTCTGGGCTGCTGCATCCATGCCTTAGGCACCTCAGCCTTCTGTATTGCCAAGGGCCTTCCATCTGCAACTCCAATCCTGCCTCCCAGAGCTGGGTCTCTCACCCTGGCTGCCTTGGCAATGTTCCCCAGAGCTCCTGGGGCACTATCTTTCCCTTGTTTTTCTCATGCTGTTGTTCTCATGCTGTTATTCTGTTGTTCTCATCTTGTTATTCTAATGACCTTGCACCTGCAAGTCCCTGATAGTGTTCTCAGCAGGTTCCCATGGGAAGTGATTGCCACCAGCGTGGGAATCACCCCTCTTTTCCCTCCCTTTGCTTCTGGTTTACATTTCAGGGGGCACAAAGCTTAACAACCACCCAGCATGTGCCACCTACATACAAGTGGTTTCAACAAATAGCATTTGAGTGGGTCCCAATAACCATTAAATCATCGCTATGGTAAGAGCACTTCAGGGCAGCCTGGAGAGAAGTCCAGGAGAGGATGCTCTCTGAGGACCCTCTCCCCATTTTTTTTCAACAGTCCATGTAGAAGAGCTTTGCCTTTCCTTTCTTTTTCTCAATCTCTCTAGATATTTTTTTCACTCTCAGTTTCAATACATGCCCTCAGCTTTGAGCCCCATTAATAAATATATGTGCTTGTGAACTTGTCACCACACCCTGGGTGAATTGAAGGAAAGGCTTGTAAGGAGGAATCCCCTGGCAGCCCCCTTGCTCTAGCAACACCACCTCCTATAGCAGTCTGCAGCATCGTGCAGGGAAGAGTGCAGCTCCATGCAGTTTAAAAGAATGGGTTTAGCTGATGGGTTTGCCATCCTGTGCAATGGAGGGGAGGGAACACATGGCTGAGGCAAGACAGAAAGTGACAGTGGAATGGCAGCTGCATTGCACTGGAATAGAGTGAAAATGTACTCTAAGTGGAAAGGAATAACTATTAATACCCAGGACTTTCCTCTTTGTAGAGAGACAAGTTTACATGAACTGGCATGAGCGGAAGAATGGCTCTGATACTGAAAGCTGCCTGTCACCACAGAGACAGGCAGATCCTGGGCAGCAGAGTTCTTGGGAAAAGAAGGCACAAGAGAAAAGTGATGAGGTGATAGGACATGGGAGCTGTTCCAGCAGCTGCTGGTGTGGACTGCTGCCCTGTTAAGCACTGCTGGCAAATCTGCCTGCACCCTGTTATGAGGTTTCACAGTTACTCTGGAGTTTTTCCAGTACAACTACTGGAAAATGAAACTGAAATATGAGCTGAGAGAATAAAGCATTCATTTAAATACAGATTAACCATAGGTGTTGGACCATTTTCCCCAGCAAATAACTCCTGCAGCATGCAGCTAAAGAAAGCCCGAATTACAATGCATAACTGTCTCTAAGGCATTTCTAAATCATCACATTTTGATGCACTGAAGTTTTAGCATTGTGAGTAGCTTCTGAAGATGATGTCAACAAGGTCATCACGACTGTGTGCATTTCAGTGGAAAACACTTGGGCTAAGCCTTGTGCATGGCTATTTCAATAGAAAAATATTTAAGGAAAAGTGTATTGCCATGGTGAACTACATAGAAAAACTAGGGTGTGGCATGGGAAAAAAGGCAAAAGTTACAGGCAAAGGCAGAAGCTGCATTTTTGAAAATTTTATTAATTTATCCAAATATTTTTTGCATTAGCTGCTCCTTTGGTGAGTGATGCTGTTACAGAACAGACAATGTGGCACAAGACCTGAGTCTGTACTATCTTCCCTATAAACTGGCTGTGTGGCAGGGTGGCTTCTCTAAGGGTATTCCCTGGTATTAAGGAGACACCCAAGCCAAGAACTGCCTGCCAAAGGGGCTCCAAGCGGTAATGGAAGCATGAGGCTTCCCTGGATGCTCCTGACGTGTTGTATCTTTCCAAAGTTGAAAGAAAATCCATTGTGGGGATCATCCTTGTAGTGTTTTTGGGAAGATGGGGAGAAAATCCTAGGGAGGTAGCTGCACATACAGATGGCAAGTGAAATACAGCTTAGCTGAATGTTAGTTTCTTATCCCGGCCTTTCAGATTCTTTGGTATTATGGTGATTTAATGCTTTAATATTCACACCTCTATGGACTAGTTCTGGGATAGCCAATTGCATGGACAGCAGCCCTTAGCATTTAAGACATTTTTAACTGCTGCTGTTTCACGCCACACCAGCAGCTGAATTCCTGTTGATGGCAGAGGTTTCATCAGAGAATTTTTATTGTATTTTGTCACTCAGCCAGTATGTGGGACTGTAGGTCCCCCCATTTCTTCTATAAACTGGGCTCCAAAGTCCCTTTGCAAATATGCTTCATGTACTGTAATGTGCCTGTCTGGTTCAGTGGGAGCTCCTTCACATACAGACCAAGCTATTCTGTAAAAAAGGTCACTTTAAACTAGGCTAAAGGCTCTGTTCACATGAGCTGTGGGGCCATGAGGATTTATTTGGGGACAATACTGGCTTAAGTAATTCTGGCTTTTTTCCTGCCACCTCCCTCTCTTCCCACCAATTGTTCTTGCGCCACTCCCTGCACTGTGACAGCAGAGCTGTTTGTGTACTACTTTGTGAACAAACAAGAAAACTGATCTAACACAACAAAATAGAGATGTGCTCCTTGTTTTCCTCTGCCAGTTCACTTGACTTGTGTGATTCTTTACACAGCTATGTAAATCACTCCTTGGCAGAGAATAGAAGGGCAGGTGGAAGCAGGAGAAATTAGGCGGATGGGGTGGGATGGGACTGGCTGAGCCATGCTGTTGCTGATCATGAAGGCACAGACTGAGATGGTACTTTACTGACACAAAACTGCACATTGCCCCTCTGTCATCATGGCAGCAGAGCTGCTAGAGCAGCATAGAGAATCCTACACCTTGGGTCAAACCCTTTCAACATTGAAGATAAACCATGGACTGAAGTGGCATACAGGCAGATTTCAGGACATTGCTGAGCTGCAGCTCACCACTACTGAGATCTTGTTTTTCTGTCATCTTTGACTCCTGGCTGCAGCTTCCTTTCTGGTGGTCATCAGAGAATTTGTGTTTGTCTGGTTTTGCCCATTAGCTAAAGGATCAAGTTACTTTGTGCTTGATCAATTTTCTTTTGGGTTAGTGAGCTGAACTTGCTCATTGAGAGTGTTTTGAAAAGCAAAGCCCATGGAAGAGCAGTGGTGGAAAACCAGAATTAGGAACATGAAGAAGGTTTGGAAAGGGGGGTGGGTGAGATATCCTTCCTTCAGTATCACTGAGCTGTCAGATCAACTCAGCTGTCTTGTCTTCTGATTCAGATACATCTTCCATTTTTATGCAGGTTGTTAGCTCTAGCAGATGGATAACGTATGTAAGTTTTATCCCTATCATCTTGAACTTCTGCAGCAAGATTTAAATGTGTGAGCTGTTCCTTGCTTTCAGAGTATGAGTCAGCCAAAGGTTTGACCCATTAATCTTGCAAAAATGAGAGGAGGAAAAATACTGCAGCCTTTTCTGGCTGTTGCACTCCCATTACACAAAAGAGATGCTACGGTTTTTTGTGTGGATGCTTTTCCAGTTGGTTACTAATGTTGCTGTTTTCATAAGGCAAAAACTATGTAAGCAGTCAGACTTAAAAACTCAACTGGTGTTCTGAAAATCCAGCCATGTTTTCAGACTCTTAATAAAAATACCAGTAAAATAGCCTCTGTAATTGGGGATAGACTGACAGGGCTATTGACAATACACGGAGCAGAACAGAATCCACCTCAGTTGCCATGGCTATGTTTTCCTGTTGAGCTAATCCAATTTTAAAAATTACTTTTATCCAGTTAATTCAGTAGTTCTGATCTATAGACACATAAAAACCAGTTAGTAATAATAAGAAGAAACACTTTTTATAAAGCAGATCCTGGGATCAGGTAATTAGCTGTGGGGCTATCTCTGCACAGAGGTAAAATACTATGCTACCTAAGGCAGCAAAGTATCAGGGCAGCACAAAGGCCAGGGCCCCTCTGTTAATGTAGAAGCTCTAAAAAGCCAGACTCAGATGCTTCACTGAGTAACAAGAGAGGCTGGAAGAAAACAGGTATTGCCTGGGCAAAATAACTCTCCATGCTGCCTGTGTCAGTGGGAACAAGAAGCTTGTTATCCAGGCCTCTACTCCTTGATGTCTGCCCACTAGCTCACTATTCCATATGTCCTCCATTCCAGCATAGCACAGCCCCTTCATCTTTAAGATGGCAAAATTAAGGTCTACCCACACAGTTAGAAACCCTGAGCAAATTCTAAGACTCTTTAGAACACTACTATCTCTTACATTCTTTCTTACATATTGTCTACTGCCTACTCTCAAAAACAAAAGTTCTCAGCTACCTGGAGCAGCTGGTCTGCCACTAAAAGAAGGCAGAAGGTATGTAGACTACCTGAAACATATCAAGGAAGAAAGATGACAGGGGAGATGTCTTGCTGGACCTGTCACAAACAAAAGTGAGCTAGTCAAAGATGTGGCTGCAGCAAACACAAGACTGTAGAGCTGAAAATCCTCAGAGAAATGAGCAAGGCAAGTAGTAAAATCACAACCCTGGTCTTCAGGAAAGCAGATTTTGGTCTACTTGGGAATCTTTTTGGCAAGATCCAATTGGTATGGGGCTCAGGACAGCTGGTTGATCTCCAAGGAGAAGCTCATCTAAGAAATTAAAGAACAGTCCATTCCAATGTGCAGAAAACCAAGCAAGCGAGGCAGGAGATGTATAAGGGATTCCCCCATGGATGTATAAGGGATTCCCAGCTGAGCTCCAACACAAAAAGGAAGTGTATGGAAAGTGGAAGCACAGATGGACTGCCCAAGGAGAATAGAGAGACATTGCTTCAGTGGGTAGGGCTAGTGTCAGAAAAGCCAAAGCTCATCTGGGAGATGAAACCAGACAGAGAGGGGAAGGCTGTCAGGAGAGGCTTCTGTAGTACACTGGCAACAAAAGGAAGGCTGAGGAACATAAAGATCTGGTGCTCCATGGAGCAAAGGGCAGACACAGTCACAAAGGACATGGAAAATGCAAAGGACACAAATTGAAGCATGTGAATTTCTGACTAATTAAAAGGTTAAAAAACTATTACCATGAGCATAATTAAACACTGAATACAGAAGACCACAGTGGCTGCAAAATATCTTGTGTTGAAGGAATTTGCAACTGGACTCAAGGAGGCCTTGAGGAACGGGCTTTAACTGTCCCTACTTTGAGCAGGGCACGGAGATGATGAGCTTTGGAGGTTTCTTCCAAACTCCAGGATCCCATGATTCTGTGAAGAAGCTTGCCTGGTAGAGAATGAATGAAAAGTGTGAGACTGATCTACTTTCAATCCATATATATAAAAAAGTATTTCAAGGTCCCTGAATGATCCAGAAATATTGTGGTACCTATTAAAAAAAAACCAAAACTATCCAAAACCAGACTATTAAGACCCCATGTCTTCGATGCATTCCAAAGTTTTTTTGACATTTATTATTGCAATCCTATGAGAACTTATATGTGGCAAGAGTCTTTCCATATATATTAAATCCAGCCTCCCAAGTACCCACCATGTATTTTTAAAATACCATTAATTCACTACTTAAAACTGACTGCAGATTAAAAAAAAAAATGTTCTCCTGTTTTCCTCTATATACTATATCAAAGGCCCTATTACTTCTTAGTTAATATGTGTATGGTACTTATATAGCAGTATTATACTAATTAAACAAATAATGAACTATATTTTTTCATAGTATCCCTCTGGGATATAAGAAATGTTTCTCACATAGCACTGTTGAGAAACTGAGGCAGAGAAAAGCATGGAGGCTTTCCAAAGAGAATCTCAGCAGAGCACAAATTGGAGCAATTTCCCTGAACTTTCAAGCTTATGTTTAACCATACAACTAACTCTTTAAATAGAAGCTAGATGAAATGTACTGACATTTGGAAACTGAGCTCCCCTGGTACACTTTCATGTCTTTCAAGAAAGTGAAAGAAAAGCAAGTAGTTAAGACTAAAAAGTGTCTCCAGAGGGAAGCAGAGCTATCACCTTGGGATGGAAGCTATCTCCTTTTCCCCAGCATCTAGAAGATAGAAGACACAGACCTGCCAGGCCACAGCTGTTTGTGAGGGATATGAACTGATTGACTCTGGGAGCGGGTGAGGAACCTTTCTGCATGCTGGCCATGAAACACAGGCTGGCTGAGGCTTCCACTTTCCTGGTGAGCTGGTGAAACGTGGTGGAGTCGAACGTGCAGCTCAGCTGGCCGTCTGGAGCATGTCAGCTGACAGCTGCAGGGCAAAGGGGAGCTGTCTTCTCCCCAGTAGCTCCAGGGCACCCACAGGGAGAAGTTCAAAATTCTCTCTGCTGAAAATTTGGTGCCTGCCCTTCTTTCAACAAATCTGCAGCACAGTCATGCTTTAGTCTTCATTACAAGACATCAGTCCAAAAAAATCCTGCTGTATTTTAGAAACAAACCTGTATATTTTCCCACAAACACTTCTAACAAAACCTCTGTCTTGACAGCACAGACCTATGGAGGGCTTTTACCTGTAAACTACCACCTTTTGCTATATGTTGTGTAAAGCTTCATTGGAGCCTACACTTCTGCAGAACTGAGACTGTTTATTGCTAATTTATTGCTATAGAACATGTACCATTTGAAGCATATCTCTTCTTCCTCTTTATCTCTGAAGTTCATGTGAGATTATATTTTATACACAAGGCATGGTTCACTTCTCTCACTGCCCTCAAAGCTCTTTTGACACTGGAATGTCTCCCTCAGGGAGAAAAGACTTGTTTCTGCCTCTACAAGTATAGCAGATAAGATGCTGTGCCTGTGGGCAGATTACTTTTCCCCATTGTTAGAAGGTTGGGTTTGGTTTTGTTTTTTTACTCTTCATAACTATTATGACTCCGGGACCTGTGGTTTGTCAATAAATAAGTGAACAAACAAAAACCTGCAAATGCAGTTATTTAATTTATAGCTGCAGAAGGAGCTTGCCGGAGACTACAGAAGTAGGAAGCAGAGAAGAGCCGTTCTTATCCGAAAACACTATTTGCAGACTGAAGGACTTTTGTGGAGCAAGAGAACACAAAAAAAAAAAAAAAAAAAAAAAAAAGGAAGCCACAAAAACCCCCAACCCCAACAAACCCTTTGGGCATGAGAAAAGAAGGACAGAGAGGTGGGTGACACCCGCGGCGAAAGCGGGTTTGTGTCTCCGCCGCACGCGTGCTCGGGCTGCAGGCAGCGCCGGCCAGGCGCCGCCACGCTGTGACCACGCGGCCTCGCTCCCGGCTGAGCCCCCAGGACGAGCGGGGTCCCTGCCGCCCGCCGAGCGCCCGGGGCGGCGGGCAGGGCGCGTTTCCAGAGGCGGGAAAGGCGCTGCTCCACCGGCCTGCCGCCTCCGGCCCGGCCAGCGCGCTCGCTTTACGGCACAGCCGTTCCGACCTCCCCGTCCGCGCTTTGCGGCTGCGTGGCGGTGGGTGGGGGGCGGGGAAGATGTCTGAGCGGGGAGAAGCCCCGGCGGCGGCGGCACCGGCGGGAGAGATGCCGGCGAAGAAGCAGAAGCTGAGCAGCGACGAGAACAGTAACCCCGGGGACCTGTCCGGCGACGAGAACGTGAGGCCGGGCGAGGGGGAGGCGGCACGGGTGGGGGGCTGGTGCGGCGGGAGCGCGCGCGCGGCGGGCGCGGGGCCTCGCGCCGGGGGCGGGCGGGAGCGCGGAGGGAGGAGGGGCCGCCCCCCACCCCGCCGTGAGGGGACATCGGCCACCGGCACCCCTCGGGTGTATCCCGGACGGGAGCGGGGGCAGAGGGAGAAGGGGTCTCAGCTCGGTGGCCGCCTCTCGGGGCCGCCGGAGGGAGGCCCCGGTGGGAGAGACCGGGGAGGGTCCGGGGGAGAGACTCCCGCTTTGCCTCCACGTGGGTGAAGGTGGATTTGAGGCCCAGACTGCGAGCGGGCTCTGTCTCTAACTCTGCTTCAAACCATAAGACTTTTTTTTTTTTTTTTAATTTCCCTGCAAATCAGCAGCATTTTCCATCTTTCTTGCAGTTTTGCATTGTGTGTCTTCACTGTCACGCTGTAGACTAACAAGTTTATGTGTGCAGCCTTTTGGTGAATGAGGAGTAGGAGATGGTGCTCGTAAACTACTCCCGGCAGAAGGCAGCAGGGATGGGGTCCGTAGTCTCTAAGTCAGGTGAAATTCTAGTGCTCAGAGCAAAGGTAATGTGATTGATGTAGAATAACTTTATATCTGAAAGGTAAACTTAAACTAAGGTATCGAGCAGTCACTTTATGTAGTTGCTGGTGTGGAGAGAGTTGTGCAGTTACGGCGTGTGTATTTTGTAGTGTCTGCACTTTTTCAGCAAGTGAGGGATATGGACCGCATTCTCCACAACCTTTGGAAGTGGTGCTTGTGAGGTGACAGGCAGGTTTGAGATGTTCCACAGTGCTACTCTTTGTTTTTTTTTTTTAATAGCTTAGCAGCATTCGTGGATCCAAGTATAATTTGGTGACAGATGTTCAGGCTTAATTTGTTGTCAGTTGTAGGCTATCACTGAGCATGGAATAGGTTGCCCCATCCCTGGAGATGTTTAAGGCCAGTCTGGATGTGGCTCTACACAGCTTGCTCTAGTGAAAGGTGTCCTTGCCCATGGCAGTGGGTTGGGCTAGACAATCTTTAAGGTCCCTTCCAAGACAACCACTCTGATTATACAATTCTCTGATTCTCTGTGTGTTGCCTCAATGGTGAATGGATTCCTTTTTCAAGAGTTTGTTACTGGACTCCACTACTCCTGCAAGATGGGGGATTCTGTTTAAAAGTTGACATAATGATGTTGATTTGGAGAAAGGGTGTGTTTTGCTCTGCAGGTGTCCTGTGTGCAAGTTTGTTGGTTATGCAGTAGTTGCAGATACCTGGTATAGTTCACCACACCAGCTGCCTGGTGTTCTCACGTGGGCAATATCTGTCTAGTCCAGAGAAAACTTCAGTCTTGTCGAGTATTAAAGTTCTGGCAAATGTGCTTGGGAGATGAGAATTTGGCAAACTCTGAAATTTTTTTAGGGTAAAGGAGAAGAAACAGGAAAACTTAAAACTGTAAAATTGGTTATGAATATTAGTGGAGGGGTTGGCTCTTTTAGGGGTCCAATGTGAAGGGAATGACTCCAGATTTGGGCAGTACACTTATGGGCTTGTGTGGCATCTTTCCTCCTTTTTGTCCTCTGAACGTCCTGTCTTTCAGAGTTGTTGGGCAAACAAAGACTAGTACACCTCTTCAGGCTTCTGGTAATAGAGACATGAAACTGGGACAAAGAATGAATGTTTGGTGGGAAGCAGTGTATTAATGTTTGTAGTTGACCTCATTCCATATTCCTAGTGCAGTTCCTAATGCAGCTTTGTGAATCCCCTACAGTGACAGGCTGTTGTCTGCCTCTGTCTCCCTTAGTTCAGCTCTAGAAATTACCTGCCTGGGATGAGTTGTTTTCCCTCCACTAGTCTGAGGAAAGTGAATGGACTATCAGAAAAAATGGGAAAAGTTGATTTTTAACAAGCTGAACATACTCACACAGAAGCACAGAGTGGGCAGATACAATGCAGGTGAAGGTGAAGTGCTTTGTGATAGGTGGTGCAGGGAAGTGTCCTTTTAACCAGGGCCCTGCAGTCAGACCACACAGGAATTTGTAGTTTCTGCTGATTGTCCAAAGCTGATATAAAATCTCAGCGGCTGGACAGAGTGTTTTGTGTATCCTCTTTTTTTTCAATTTTCCCCATTCTTATCTTATGATAATGGTTAGAGGGCCAGTTGGATTAGTTAGCTGATCAGAATTTAGCTTTTAGTGGAAACAAGTAAATGTCTGTGGAAAAGAGTAGGAGGGAGAGGAGGGACTTTGTCTTCTGCTGTTGATGCTGAACCGTGCTGTGAGTACAGAAGCCTCAGAATGGCTCGGTTCTTGGTAAGGACAAGCCTCATGTTTTTACACAAGCAACTCTTCTTCAGTACTTCAGAAATACTCATTTCATCTGGATCAAAGATGTTTTCTAGGGGAAGCAGCTGCTTTATCTCTAGACATTTTCTTGAGAGCAGCTACCAGTATTCTGAAGAAACATCACTAGATCACAGTTCATATCTCTCCCTCTTGGATTAGTCCTCATGTGATTCATGTTCTGTTTCTAGAGAAGAATGCTACTATGCTGGCATTAGATTAAAATACATGAATCTAAATAACACCAAGTCCTGGGAGATCTGTTCATATGAATGACAAGAAAAAGTGAAAAGGCCAAGTGCTGTAAGATCAGTAGAATGTATCCAGCAGTTATGGTCTCTGTGTGACATTCTGTATTATTCTGAATGTTTTCAGGATGATGCTGTCAGCATTGAGAGCGGTACTAACACCGAGCGCCCTGATACGCCAACAAACACTCCCAATGCACCAGGAAGAAAAAGCTGGGGGAAAGGAAAATGGAAGTCGAAGAAGTGCAAATATTCCTTCAAATGCGTAAATAGCCTCAAGGTAGGTATGCGTGAGCTTCAGGGAATGCTGGGCATCACTTACTGGCAGCAATGTTAATGTTGGCTGTGAGACAGCCTCAAGCTAGATACTTTTAAATATCTTTAAGCAATTATGTTTCCTGCTGATTTGAAGCAGTTACCTTTCTTGCTTGGAATAGCCAAAGTTTTGAAGAAAAAGGATATTGAGAAATAGGAAATAGTAGATATGCTGCAGTTAACCTTGTTTTTGTAGAGTTTGCAAAGCTTTGTGCGATGCTATGATTAGGTATTTCATTGAAGCTGTAGATGCTAGAGAAATATAAGGAGTTGAATAAACAAATTGAACTAAAACAAAACCTGTGACAACTCCATGCAAAGCACAGAACCTGCTCAGATTTCTGTATGTGTTGAAAAAAAACCAGAACAAATCCACCCAACAGTCTTAAAGTAGCTTTTTCCTCACACTTAACCAGATCAGGTATTTTCTATCCCCTGGCAATATCATAACTACTGTATAGTGCAATTTGGTTCATTTATTGTGAGCATTGGGATCATGTGTTAGCACCTGATTCAGGCAGTATGTGTCTTCCCATGTAACACCTGGTGGTTTTAAGAGACGTGGATTCATGGTCTTTACTCCTTGTTCTGCTCTTTTAGCATAGCGCTGTTTTCCTCTGCACTGGTGACAGACTGCGGTGAACTGAAGGAGTTTTCTCATTCATGACTATTTTACTCTGTCAGGATGTTCTTCTTTTTCTCATTTCTCTGCTTTGTGTGGGATATTTATGTGGCAAGATGGGAGTTATGGCAAGCTCTGTGAGGATCTGTGTAGCTCAGCAGTGGATATTTTCTGCAGAATTGCTCTAAGAGTATTTTTTCATTCCCCCTATGCTTAACTGTGGAGCTGTGCTGATGTGGCTCCGTTTCTGAGCTTTGTCTTCAGGCTACTGTAGTGAGACACTGGGGTACCTGAGTGGGAGGAGATAAAAGGTTTGGAGCATGGAAACCTTCTCAACGAGCTTTGCCACTGGAGAAATTGCCACATGAAGTTACACTGACAAAGGTGTCTGGGAAACAAATTGATCTTATTGTATTCTTGAAGTATAAAGATTGCCTCCATGCCTTTGAGGGTGTAGGAGGAAGGGAAGTTGTTTCATTTCACCAAGGTAGGCAGCAGTTCCTGTGAGTCGCCCCCGCGGATGGTGCTATTTGCAGCTCCAAGTCATACTTCAAACGCAGACACCGGCCTTTGGACACCCAAACTTTTAACAAGTTCTGAGCTTTGTTACTCATGCTTGTTTTCTGTCTGCAGACAAAAAGGGTTACTGCTTTCCAAGTGTCTTCTGGGAAAAGGTAACATTCCCTCACTCCACTGTCAATCCCGACCCTACTGCAGGGTGATCCAAAAGACCAAGCTGTGAAACTAAGCAATCCCTGACTTCCTTGGGTTTGGATCAGGGCTGGAAACAGATTCCTGTGCAAGTGGAATCAAGCTGTGAGGGAGTAAATGTAGCATTTCAATTAAGTGGGGTATTATTATTAGCTTTTTTCCCCTGTTTCTCTTTGATCTGAAAGTAATGGTAATAATAAGATATATGCATGTTAGTCAAAGACCTAGGTAGCAGCCAAATTTGGTTTTTTACTTCATGACTGAGGAAACCTCTCTTCCTTTTCCTGCTCTTCCATACTAACTTTGCAGAGATTCTGGTGAAAATTCTAATGATTGAATGTTGTATGTGGGTTTAGTACCATGTCATATATATCCCCTAGTTTATATGATTTTGAACTATGCTGCAAGATGCAGGTATTGAAGGTAATGAAGGGTCAACACGATTTAAAGATTCTTTAGGGGTGTATAAATTACATGTTTTTCCACTTCTGTACTTTTGGTTTTCCCATCTTATTTTGTTTTTTAGTTTTTTCCTTTGGGAAGCAAATATGGCCATTACTGTCTGCTTTGAGTGTTAAATGGTTATGACTCAGCCTGAAAAACTCAGTGCTTGCTAAATATGTGTTTTAAACACTACTTTGGGAGTTATTTTGGGTGAAATTTAAGCATCAGGAAAACAAAAATAATGGAGAGAAAATGGAAAATCTTGGAAAATGTCAGGAAATAAAAAAATGCCTTTTTACTTTATGAAGTACTAAGTTACTTGTCAAATGTACTGAGAAATCTTTGCTTTCTGTGGACTGAATGGGAATGGGGTTTATAAATGAGCATATACAGCTAACAGCTAGCACAGTTGCACATCCTCATATATCCATCTGTATCTTGCTGATAGATCTTTTGGCAGAAAACTTTTGCTTTGTTGTGCTCCCTTTATAGCAATGCAATTATTTTCCCTACCCTTTACTTCTGCTTAGGGTGTGTGCTTAAGTTCTAAGCAGCCTGGTGTTGTCTCAGCTTCTCCTTGCTGTCCCCTGAGCTGGGAACCAGTATGCAATGCCATGCAGAATTCTAGCTTGTTGGTGTGTAATGGAAACTAAATGTCACTACACCCACTGCCCACAATGGCTTACTTCCACTTCTGGGAACTGGAAATGCACGTGTGGGTTGTTGGTTCCCCACTGGCAGTGTGGGTGACACAGATTAAAAGGCATTCATGCAGGTGATTATTTTTGCCATTGTAATGACTTCACTGCTTTCTGTCTAAAACCAGGTCTGGTCTTACTCTTTGATTGAACCCAAGTTGGTGTTGAGTGAGTAAGGCTGGAATTCATTATTGATTGTTTATTTATTTGCTTTTGTAGCAATAGGTCTGTTTTCTTCTCTGCCTTCTTCCTCTAGTGCATGAAGAACCTGGGTACTTTGGGTTTCGTGCCCTTTATTCATAGCAGGGACAAGATGGCATTTCACAATTTCACTTTTGGACGGGTATCTGGGTCACTTCTGTCGGTACAAACCAGTGTCAGATTTGTGTCACATACTTGGCATCTGAGCATAACCATCATGTACGGCACCTAGAATACAATGTTTTGGAAAATCTCCTTCATTGTTTAGCACTTGGGATAAAAATTAGAGCAGACAAGTATTTTCAAAATAGCTATGTGCTGTCTCTGACCACTGGGGATGTTAGGAGTTTAAATAGGAGCAGAGCTTCTGCAGATACCCTGGTATCTTCCTGCAGGAGCCTCTGCCTGGCTGCTTCATCCATCAAACACCAGCAAAACTGCAATATGTACAGTCAGGCTCCTGGAGATTGTAGCACTTGGTATGAGAAATGTAGTGTGGGTGAAGTAAGTAGACTAAAGACCTTTGTCTTGCAGAGTAATTTTTTCCAGGGAAATAGGTTTTCTTTGAAAAAGCTTGCAAAATACTTTAGGTATGTACTCTAGTATAAAAATGTGGAAACAGTGTTGCACTCTGTTATATATCTCTACTTATCACCTTAGTCTGGGTCCTACCTAGAAAATCAGAAATTTATTGCAACGTATGCTGGAAAAATATCCTGTCTTGAGGGTGAAAAACATACGGCTTTTCACTTTCCATGTTTTGTTAAATTTGTCAGAAACAGGGTGTATAACAGAGAGCAAGGTTGTTCCAGAAAAACAAATGCAAAACCTGCTAATATATCTCTGTAATAAAGCAGTGGGAGCCCATGCATTTTACCTGTATTATCTTCATGTGATATGTCAGAAGCACTCACTGTTCAGCAGCAGGAACTCCTTCAGGCAGAAATTTGAAACCAAGTTGTTAGTATTAGTGGAAAAACTTTATTAAGCATTTCCAGTTTGATCTCTCAGCCATTCTCTTCAAACAAGACTTAAATACACTCAAAATTTTAGGCTACCAAGTAAAATTAATAAATTTCTTGCTAAAAAGTAAAATTAATAAATGTATTGCACACCAAAAAATCGTGGCCATGTGTATGCAATATTATGGCTTATGGTTTTCCTCATTCTTCATTTCTAGTTCAACTGTAATGCTTTGCAGGTACTGAATTCCTGCTTTTTCCTTCTGTCCTGGGGTTACTAAGAGCCCTGCTGCTTTTCCCTTTCTTAATATCCTATATTCCTCATCTCATGAAGCCATTAGTTTGTGCTTTTGTGTTATGATCAGTAATACTTTGAGTTAAGCTTTGAACAATTCTTTTTAATCTGTATTGAGCTTTGAATGTTATCTGTCTTAAGAATTGCAGGAGGCCCTTAATCTCTGAAAGATTTTCTGCTCTCTCTTTCTAGCTCTTCTAGTTATTTCTGTTAATAACAGATACTGCCTTTGTCAGTAAATAATGCTATTTAAATTTTTTCCAGACTTCCTTTACTTTTCTTTTACTAAGGAGTGTTAGACTCCCTACTCACACCCCCTCCTCGAATTTATTCCTTGGTTTTGGATAGGCCAGAGCTGCCAGGGCTGGTACTTCTGGTGTTGTCTCTGAAGTGCTGCCATTTGAAGGTTGCTGAACAGCCATCATGAGACACTTCCTTCCTGCCTGCACTGTCCCAGACAGTCCCCTGTGGGGAGGCACTTTAATGAACATTATTCTTGCTGAAAACATCCTGTCAGGACAGGCCAAAATACTGTTATCAATTATTAACAAGCACCACCATATTCATCACAATTCATAAACATACCTCCTTTTTTTTTTCTCTCAAACTGATGTAAGTTGTATAAAAATAATACTTGGCATTTCTCTGGTAACTATTTGTAAAACATCTGAAAACATTTTGTAGACATGAACTTTGTAGCAGTATTGTGACACACTGGAGAGAGTTCCTTGTGTCTGTGACAAAGTTACAAGACCTAACTGTAATGTAATAGTGAAATGTGGCTGTTTTCCATCCTTATACCAATATAATTCTTCTCTCTCCTGGTAATTCTTCTCTGTGAAGTTGCAAATCCTTGTGTATAAGTAATTATGATAGAAAATTACCTTAGATGCAGAGTTTGCCTTACTGAAAATTGTAAACCAAAATACTAGAGCTGCAAGTACAGCTTGGGAGTTCTGCCAGCTTGTAGGCATGACTGAGACAACAGTTCTTCCCATTTACTTTTTAAAAGGTTGGTAGAGAAAGAAAAGGGAGGTGTGTGTTTGTCAGTATTCCTTTAACCTCCCTTTAAGACAGCCAAGTTAAAATGTGGCGTTACAAAACTATGATTGTTAACTGTTCACTGTCTAAAATTATACTGGCTGTGAACCCATTACTTTGAGGAGGGAAAATTGTCAGTGAAACTGTTGAATTTCACAGCAATGATGTGCTTGTGGGTTTTGCTGGGTTTTTAATCTCTAAACTTACTTTGCACGTATAGGAGGACCATGGCCAGCCTCTGTTTGGAGTCCAGTTTAACTGGCACAGTAAAGAAGGTGATCCTCTTGTTTTTGCCACTGTAGGCAGCAACAGAGTGAGTAATCTGTTTTTCATCATATGCCCTTCTGTGTGGTTTTGCATGCATTCCTGTTTCCAGGCAATCCCTTTACCTGTGTTTGGTATGGACATGCAATACTTAATATAAACAGATGTATTTCTAAGATCTGTAGCATCTGTTATCTGGGAGAGCTGCATCCTTTGGATTATTCCATGAAGTCATGTTAGCTATTTGGTAATTAAGCAATGGAATAAAGAGAAAAGTCTTACAGTAGTATGCATATGGGATAAGGAAGAGAGGTGCTTAAATGTATCTTCTCAATAAAATTACTCTTCATAATTAATGTACTCATATATACAGGATGAGAACTGTCTGCAACAGTGGCTGGCTGATGCCAGCCAGCTCAGTAGCTAAATTCATGGCCTGTGTGGAGGGAATTTATAGACATCCTCTGAACAATGTTTCATGTCATTTCAGTCTTGAAAATAACCCCTGAGAAGTGCATTTTATGCAAGTGTTGTGAATAAATAAGAAGTGTTTCATTTCTAGCTTTGTTCTGCCTGGCAAGTCACCAGAAACACTAAGTTTAAGCAAGGTATCAATGACTCATTACAAGACCAAGTCACATTAGAGATAACTGTAATAATTAATTCCAGCAAGAGTTTATCTTATTATTAAGGCAATTCAAATAATAGACTTCAGTATCTGGGAAGGACAGCTGACAAGTCCTGGAATGGTGCTTTAATGAAACTGCCATGGGCATTCTTTTATCAAACCATTTCCACCTGGTAAACAAATGGATGATGGATGAAATCTAAACTATAGAGGCACTCTCCCTCTCCCCATCAGGCAGTCAATGGATTGGGTGCATGTGATTTCTTTTTGAAATATTACAACTAAGCAGCAGTCTCTCCACTTACTTATATTTTTTCTCCAGGTTACTTTATATGAATGTCATTCCCAAGGAGAAATCCGTCTGTTGCAGTCTTACGTGGATGCTGATGTATCCTTTTAAGTTAAATACCCATGTGTTTGCTGTGTTTCTTTATGAAAAACCAAGAGGCTTTGGAGGAAAAAACATGAAAATGTTTTGTCTGTGATTTAATACTTTGCTCATGTGGTGCATTCTTTATGTTAGGTCCAAGTCTTGCCTCTTTCCCACATCCTAGAATCCCTCCTATTGAAAAAATGTTAAAAACGCAGACTCAGGGACTAGACTGTATTAAAATATTTGAAAACTGATTCTCCATCAGTTTAATCTTCCCAACACTAATATTTGTATAATATTTCCCTGCTTTACAGTGTTTCCCTGTGAATTGGAACTGACTTTAAAGCATAACAATTGCGTTTCATGCTCTGAAGTGTTAATAATTTGTGTTGATCGTTTGCAGTACAAAAGTCATTAACTTGTGAACTTGGTCATGATTCATTATTCCCAATGAAAGGTGATGCTATGAAAGAGAAGGTGTTCCTTTTATGTTATGGAACAGGAGTGAGGAAATGAACATCTGTAGAAAAGGTGATGTTGCTGGTATTTGCAGGTGTATAACTGAATGTGTTTTTTTCTTATTGGATCCCACGGAGACTCCTGGGCACTTAAATAAAATAGCTACAGGTTTGTTTAAAATAAAATGTTGTAAAAAAAAATCTCCTGTTTGTTCTGTGATCCTTAACTTGTGGCATTGTAGGCAGATGAAAATTTCTATACCTGTGCATGGACATATGATAGCAATACAAGCCATCCTCTTCTGGCTGTGGCAGGATCCAGGGGTATTATTAGGATAATTAATCCCATTACAATGCAGTGCATAAAGGTGAGTGTTCACAACTTTAGGATACAGCTTGTATTTTAGTAAGGTATGACACTTTTTTATTCCAAGTACATGTAAACATGTGGAGAAATGGTAACTTGGTCTCTGAATTCTATCCCAGCACTATGTGGGCCATGGAAATGCAATCAATGAACTGAAATTCCATCCAAGAGATCCAAATCTTCTTTTATCTGTAAGCAAAGGTGAGGAAAAACCTCTGTTGTTTTTTGTATAAATGGGGATACTTTGGGTTGGAGTTTGGTCTTGAATGTGGCCAAAAACTTCCATGAATTTTTTTTTTTTTTTATGAATAGCACTGAACAAGCTCACTTTGAAAGTTGAGAGCAAATCATGCTTTTACATGGCTATATATTTTATACCTACTAAATCCATGGCCTGCAACCATAACTCCAGCTATGATGCAAAGGGATTGTGAATAGTGCTGCTTTTTAGGAAAGAAGAATCCTGAGCCTTGGGTTTGCTCTTTACTTTCTGACAGTTAATTGAAGTTTTTTCAGTTGTTGAATCACGTTGCCATCTAGTGGGGACCTCTTAACGTTGCAAACAGCATTCACCATCCTGTTCACGGGGAAAAAACTTGCATTGTCTGTTGCTTGGGAACTTTAATTGGACTCTGTGTAAAAAGCATTTTAGTCAAGGAAGTTTTTGGTGTAGTGTCTTATGGGCTTGTCCAGAAAATTCTAACAGTCACAACTTCCTGATCTTGACTGTTCTGTTAAGTAAGGGAATGATCTGCCACAAGGAGATAGCCTTCAGGAATTTTTGAGTTGGAAACATTCACTTAAGGGGACTTTTGACTTTAGTATATTTGAACTTACTGATGAAGCTATATGAGAACAGGAGTTGGGAAGCTCTCTGATGCTTGTAATGGTCAATGTGGTGCTGTGGGTCTGTAAACATCCAGTTGCTGTGTATTTTTTAGGTTCTCTTTGTAATAATGTTTTGACATCAGCCATAGTACTAAAAGTTTTAATGTGCAATCTCTGGACCAGGTGCTATTGCTGAGAAGGCACATGGCAGGAGAATATTTGGGCTGTTAGAACTGCTTGGCTGAGAGATTATTAAAAAGGGAGGAAAACATTTGGGACTGCGTGGCCACCTGTTTCCCTGCTGGGATTTTGGGTGTTGCTGTAATTCAATGCAATGTACTTGTGGAATCCAACAGGGAAGTACTCTAGAGGTTCCCATTTCCAAATGGGAGATACGCTAGAGGTTCTTCATTACAAATTGTTAAAACTTTCTTCAAGTAAGTGGATTAGTCTAATTGACTTTAGACGACATATTATGTATGTAAACAGTTTTTCTCTCCCTTACTGACTGTGGTTCACCAAGAATAATGTCCTAAAAGTTAAAGGATGGAAAATCACAACTTTTCTGAAAGTTGATTAGAATGGCAGAAAGGAATTCTAGCATTTTTTGATACATAAAATTGTTCTTATGACTGACTAAAAGCATATTTGTCAGATCAGACTTTCCTTTGCTTTTTGGATGATCTAAAGATCCAAGTGTGTTTTTGCTAGAAACTTTCCCTAGGGAAGGGGGTGGGCACACTTTTTCAATTACAGAATTACTTTTAACAGTAAGTTAGTTATAATAGCAATTTCAGTTAATGCAGTTCTTTTGTTTCTAACAAAAAAAAGAAGAATTAAGTGCATTTTTGACCTAAAAATCTGTTATTTAAAGTGATTAAGATGAAATATATTATTCAAATGTGCATATAAAAAGCAGCATGTAATTCTATTTGTTCTTTATAGATCATGCATTGAGACTGTGGAACATCCAGACAGACACGCTGGTTGCAATATTTGGAGGAGTAGAAGGGCACAGGGATGAGGTGTTAAGTGCAGTAAGTGGAAGACTGTGGGTCAGTGATTTAGATTTACAAAGGGTAGTAAGCACTTCCTATCCTTTTGTGCACTGTTTAGATATTATAGCTACTTTCAAATAACCACCTGGAAGTGCATAAATACTGTTTTAAGGGGATAGACAGCTTTAAATGTCAGGTGGTTTGGTTGATGTGGCCACCTCTTATAGACAGGATCTGTGTGTTTCAGTAGCTGGTTTACTCACAGTGCAGCCTAGAAGTGAGCAAAATAGGGCTCAGTGGGGCTAGAAAGAGTAAAAACATTTCATGGTAGTCCCACTTTTGAAGGTCTTGAGTTCTCATCAAGTCAAAGCAGCATAAGCAAATAAACCTGGAGAGACATGGTGGTGAAGGAAAGAAGTTGTTCAAGTTAAATTGTTTTTCAGTGGCTGTGAACAGACACTGGTACCCAGCAAACATCAACTAGAATAGTTAACTTTTAATATGCTGTTCTTAAGAGCTCTTTCCATTCCTGTTACCTGACCTGTTGTGAAAGGTGAGGGGTGCATCTGGAGGTAACCTGACACTTATTAATCACCCATGTTGTAGCCCTGGAATTCTGCCAAAGTTGCTCCTAGGGAACTTAGTGAAGGAGGAGAACTAGCTGTAGATTCACTCTCAGTGCTGTTGAATATGTCTCTCTTGAGAGAGACTAAATATAATAATTAAGATGCTGTGCTGCTTTGCAGTGAGCTGGATTACATTCTTAGTGTTTTTCTATTTGAAATATTCGGTTTTATTGCATGCTCTATGCATAAAATGCTGTTTTGATGGAAATGATGGAATAAAATCTGAGTTGACATAATGCAGTGTAGAGTGGGAATGTTCAAAATTATTTTATATACATAGGATTACGATCTTCTTGGTGAAAAAATCATGTCCTGTGGGATGGATCACTCTCTAAAACTCTGGAGAATTAATTCAAAGAGAATGATTAATGCTATCAAAGAGTCTTATGAGTACAACCCAAACAAAACCAACAGGTATGTAGTCTTCATCTCCTTGTCTGTCTTTACAACACATGAATACTCCTATCAACAGTCCAGGTTAATTCCTTTCCATGTTGGGAGTTTTTGGGTAGTGATGTGGATGCTGAATCTCACTAGATTGTGTGTCTTATTGTTGTTTGCTTCACTGGAATTTTATTGAATTCTGATTCAAAGTCCCAATTTTTTTTATTTTTAAATATCTCAATTATTTCTTATTTCCTAGACTAGAAAATATCTAAAATTATTATCTTAAGGCTTGTATTTCATGCATTTCAAGATGTCAGTATTTTTTCTTCATATCATCTCATCTCAAAATTTCTAGAAGGGAATCAAATCTGTGTAATTAAATGTGTCAAATAATCTTATATTGAGTAGCTAATTATTGTGTATTATTTTACTTTGGGGTGGGGAAAAAACCATTTACATAGTAATAACTTTAATTTTCATCATTCTCTGGTTTGACCTCAGCTATGAGTAAATTATCAAGTAAACATAACAATTAGATATATGATAGATAAATCCTTCTTTATGAAGTTCTTCAACTTTTTGATCTTAACTTCCAGTTAAACCATTGAGAGAATTGAAGAGTCTAAAACACAGTGAACATGTTCAGCAATGAGACTAGCTGTGAAAATACTCTGGCTTTTTTTGGTAATGTTACCAAATATTAAATGATGCTTTTTAGCGTGCTTTCTTAAAATGATAATTTTTTTTTTTTTAAGTGTGCATTTCTATTTAACAATTTGGATGTTGCAGCAGCAGCATCAGGAAGACTGAGCTTTAATTAGTTCTTGAAGTATTTGGTGACAGGCATTGTATTCAGCATCTGAAGGAGTAGTTTTACTCAGCACTATCTCTGCACAGTCTTTTACATGAGAAACGTAGTTATTTCATTAGGAATGAGGATGAAAACAAGAACTGTTCTATTACTATTAAAAAGAAAAACAAGCTGCATACAAAATCTACTTTGTTATAAAACTGTTAAAAAGCTGGGCTTGTTCTTTTAACATTGAAATATGTTAAAACTGATTATTAAAAATTACACTTGTGCTTCTGCATTTATTTTTCTGAACCTCACTTGGCAATTTTCTCCATAGGCCTTTTGTTTCCCAGAAAATTCACTTTCCTGACTTTTCTACAAGAGACATACATAGAAACTATGTTGACTGTGTACGGTGGCTGGGAGACCTAATTCTTTCCAAGGTAATGCTGCATTTTTCAGCTGTGTTACATTTATTTGTTGGTCCTGAGGATCCTAAACCTTAGAAATTTTATTAGCTTGTGGATCTTAGGTTAAATTACTATCTTGTGTCAAATGATTTTGTGGAGTGTGCTGGGAATTTTGTCACCTGTTAGGATCTGTGGGTAAGCAGCTTATACTTAAAAAGCAAAATTCTTACTACAGCTGTACTTTGTTACAAGTAAAGGGTTTCTGGCTAACCAGGATCTGCACAGAACATATGGAAAGGGAATCTCGAGATACTATTTCGGGATCCTGCTAAAGAGTGAGATGAGGAGTAGCCATAATGGAGTCACTTTGATTTATGTGTTGTGTCCATTTGTAACATTGGCTTGCAGCTATTAAAGCAGGCAGTCCTCCTGCCTTGCTGCCAGCAATTGGTGAGTGCATCAACCTGTTGGTCAAAGGGATTGGGTAAACAATCCTCAAACCAATGGATGTTTAGGCTGCTTGTGAAATTGTGTTTGAGCCATCTGGGCTCTCCATCTGAAGCGGGGAGGGAGGGCCCCTGCAGTCCCATTCCCTGGCAAAGCTGGGAGGGCATCGGGTTGCCAGCAATGGACAGTGACTGTTATTGGTGATGTGGCTGTGATCTAAGGGCAGAGGTGAGATTTTCAGTTCTATTTTCAGACACTTTTCATAGTGTCATTGGGGAAGATGTGAGATGAAATGTTTGCTTCTAGTTGGACTGATTCTGCAGTATAAATTACAGTATAAATTAGGTGATTTTTCTTTTCATTGTTTCACCCAGTCTTGTGAAAATGCCATTGTTTGCTGGAAGCCTGGCAAGATGGAAGATGATATAGATAAAATCAAGCCCAGTGAGTCAAATGTGACCATTCTTGGGAGATTTGACTATAGCCAGTGTGACATATGGTACATGAGATTTTCAATGGATTTCTGGCAAAAGGTATGTGTCTGACTTTGCTGTATTTGAAGGTGTGTAGCTTTTCATTGGTTACATGTTTATGGGTATAGGAAAGGTCTTGGTTCATGTGACATTTGAGAAACATCATGGTTTGCTGTAAGGGACATTATATGAACCTGCAGATTAAATTACTATCTTGTGTCAAATGATTTTGGGGAGTGTGCTGAGAATTTTGTCACCTGCCAGGGTGTGTGGGTAAGCAGCTTATACTTAAAAAGCAAAATTCCTACTACAGCTGCTACAAGTAAACAGCTCCAGATTTTTCATTCTGGGTTCTACCTGTGGGAAAAAACTCCATAAAAGAAATACTAATTATCCACCAGAAATAAGTTTCCTGATGTCTTCATCCCCTGTCTGCAGAGATTGTTCTACAGCCTTTTTGACTCCTCCAACAAACTTATTAAGTCATTCATGTTTAAATGTTCACACACAATTTATCAGCCCTAGAGCCTTTATAAATGTCTGACTTTATTCTTTAAGGGAATATTTTAAAACCTCTTTATCCTCTGCTTTCTTTTTAAGATGCTTGCTCTGGGCAATCAGGTTGGCAAACTTTATGTTTGGGATTTAGAAATAGAGGATCCACATAAAGCCAAGTGAGTACTTTATTTTGTTTTTGCTAAGACAGAGAGTTGGGCTCCTTTTCTTTTTTCTTTCCTGATTAGAGAGAAGTTCTTTACTGTACTACTTACTTTCCATGATAATTAGTAAGGAAATAAACATTGTGAGCCCCTGAAGGTTAATGTTTATTTTATCTCACTGATTTATAAATTATATTTTATTAATGTCAAGAGGTCCCAGTTGGATTGTGCTGCCTATTGTGCATAGATACAGTAAAAGGCAATTTATTTCTCACAGAGTTTTCGCTAATTGGGTGGAAATTTTGCAAAGCCATTAGGAGAAGATGTGCTAGGTGGGTGTAGCACATGACAAAGGCGAGATAGGTGACAGGACTGGAGTAAAAAAGGAGGGTGTGAAGGTGAGCTATGAGCACAGTGTGGAGAAAACACTGTGGCTTTCCACTTCCTCAGCTGTGCTGCCAGGCAATTTCACAGCATGTCTCTTAGATACATATAGGTATGTATGTATGTATGTCTGTGAACATACAAATGCAAAAAAAGCCTGAACACAAAAAAAGGCCCCAAACAAAGCCACTCCCAAAAAACGTTGTATATAAAATGGATATAAATGCTTTATGCATTTTATTTTTATATACCCTATATGATGTATTATACATATCTTTATGTATTTATATATATAATTCATGTAAATATGTATAAATGAATACATTAATGTATAAAATTCCTGGAAGTGCAGCAGTCTTTAATCACATGATTCTGATTTTTCATTCCTAACCCTGTGAAATAACACTGATTATGAAGTCCTAAATAATGTGATTCAATAAGCTTTCAATCTTTGCTTCACTAAAAATTGGGTGGATGAGAAACAACTGTGGGTGAACAGGAAACTGCTGTCCCAAGTCCTCATCTGGAATACAAAATACACCGTGAAGGCCATAATCCTGTTGCCTTCAATTCTTCCTAGGTCACATAAATAAGGGATTACTGAAACAGTGCTCCCTAATGTAGTAGGAAGATTTAACACTGCAGCTGAATATTTTCTTTGCTTTCTAGGTGTACAACTCTTACTCACCCTAAATGTGTTGCTGCCATCCGACAGACCAGTTTTAGCAGGGACAGCAGTATCCTTATAGCTGTGTGTGATGATGCCAGTATCTGGCGCTGGGACAGATTACGATAAAGTACTTTTTCTTAATTCATAGAAGAAAATATATTTTCAAATTATAATATAGTCTGTTAACATGCTAGTACAGTAGATGCATTTAGTGTAGACTCTCTTGAAGGTTCAGCAGGCTGGAGCTGGACTTAGTGATGTTTACATTCTCTGTATTGTTCTGCTTGAAATTGCTGCTTTTAATAAAAAGAAGTATTTTTGTAAAGTTTTCTGAATTGTCCATATTAATTATTTCCCACAAGAAGCTTTCACTTATGGCCTAGGAAATTTCTTTGTTAGAGTTAACACATGAATGTATGTCAACTTGCTTGAAGAAGTTTTGTATATTTATGCTTGCAGTTGTATTTTGTGCCTTTCTTTATAAAACCTAATGAAGCTTTAATTCAGGGACAACACAAAGGAAATGCTACTCTTAAGAATATAATATAAACAATTGTTAAACAATTCCTAAAAATACTTTGAACTCATTCTTTAAGTTAGTTGCAGATTGAAATGGATTTAATCTTTTGTAATCTCAAACTGGTATTTGCTTCTCACCATATATGTTAATGACTAGTGGGGTAAAAACACTATTGGCTTTGTTTTATGGATCAGATTGTTCTGTTGATTTCTGTCTAGTTACTGCATTTATCTAAAAGTTAGTTTTTGGAAATATATTTTAATTGCCTCTATTGTCAGTATTCCCAAATAACCTCCTCAATGTTTTTACTTGCCTTAGGAATAATGAATTCTAAAATCAATCATATTTCATATAGGATTAAAATGTGTGTACAGTTAATAAAAATGAAAGGGGGAAATAGATAAGGTGGCAGAAATTATTAGCAGTGATAATCTGTGTTCAAAGCACTTGTGTGTCTCTTGTCAGCAGGTAGCTGAAATGCTCATGTCTGTGTTAAAAAAGTGGTCCGGGACATTGCTCAGTAGCTATGTGTACCTGAATGAGGAAGTAAATAACATTTATTGAGGCTGAACCATTTACATACTTTTTTTCCCTTTCCCTGCCCTTATCCTTTAACATAGCATATTACTTGAGAAGAATGTTCTGAGTTATGATGTAAATACAATTACACTGTTGTTGTTAGTATTATGGTGCCTTTCTGATCAGTAGATTAAGTAGTCCTGTCTGCTGCTGACTTATTAAGTGCATATCTGACTTTTCATTTTTCAAGATACTGCTTTTTTCTGTTTGTTACAGTTTGGGAAGCTTGTAAATGCTCTAGTTAGATAAACTACCTGTTCAGTTGGAAGTAATATGACTAAACTAGTTTTGATTTGTGTCCTTGGAAACCTGAAAAAAATGAAGCCCAGAACAACTGACTGACAAGCAGTTGACAAATTTTAGTTTGTAGTATATAATTGTTTTTCTTTTTTCCTCTTTTAAATCCTTGCTCTTACTACTGGGGAAGTGCAGTAGTACCACAGGTCCATCCAAAACGAGTATTTAATTGAGCTGGATTTTGGACCTTGTTATTCTTGCACAAGCCACATGGCCAGTATGATCTTTCTTGTGCCTATGAGTGTCTGGTCAAGAGGACATGGTCAGGAAGCCAAGTGTAAAACCAGAGTTGGGTGGAACCATGTAGAAGCCCGAGTACTGGAGGGAGGAAACTGAAATTCCTGCACAGTTGAACACAGATCAGGTGAAGGAGACAGGTGAGACTGGAGCCTGGAGAAAGAAACTTCCTGCACTTACAGAACTGCTGGCATAGTATTGGCCAGTGTTTATCCAACAGCAGTGGTCCATAGACCTCATAGATCATGCTGTGGAAAGTATGAGGGGTTGGCAGAGTCTGAAAAATTATGGGGCTGGGGTGTGGTTGGGAGAGCACTCCAGAAAGGCAGTGGGAGTGCTCAGGCTTCCTGCAGCCTCAAGGAAAGAGCTTGGATTGAATTAGCTGTACTAGGAACACTTGGGTTGGAGGCTGGTGCCACTTAGCCTTTGCAAATGCTTTACAGTAGCATGGCATTACACCATCTTCTGTGTTTTCACATGGCAGGGGTTTAGAGTGAATTGGGATACAAAAGCAGTAAGGATTTCTCAGCCATGGGTGTTGTTTTGGGACATAAGTGGTACAGTCTGAGAAATGAGCTGCTCTGTTGGAGAGGAAGAAAAGGAAGGGTGGTGCTTGACTGGAAAGAGGCCTAACAAAGTTAGGGTCAGCTTTAACTTCTGTTTTAACTTAGGAATGTACACAAGACTGTCCTCTTAAAATGCAGACAATTGTTCCAGGAGCTTTGCCCTGAGAAACCTAGATGGAGCTAAAATCAGATGAACAGTGTTATTGAAGGGAAGAACTTATGTAAGTAAAGCTGTAACAAGCCAAGGGGAGAAAAAATTCTTCTTTACAACAGTCAGCCCCATCTGCATGTAGAATTAGTAATATTTTGAAAATACACAACAGGGGAGAAAGTCTCTGTCAACAAGCAGACTGATAAAGCTCAAATAGATACAAAACTTATGTGTTTATTTCATTAGAGTGTTTTCTTCCTACAGTTGCCTAGTTCTAGACTAAAAAAAGGAGAAAAATGAAAATTATTGTGTGTCTTCTGGAAGATACAGAGCTATTAGAGTTCTAATCATTGCAAAAGAATTTAAAGAAGATTTTAATATTTTCCAAAACCTTTTAACCTTTTAATATATACTTTTGTGAAACATGCCTAAATTTTTCAACAATAGAAATGTGGTTTAACCCTAGTATTGGAGAAACCTACCAAAAATAGCCTGAAAGAAGATGTGGTTTTCTCCAGTGTCTTCAGGCCGTTTTTGGGTCCATTCTTTGGCAAATTCTGTAATTGATTCCTTCTGTTCCCCATCTCAAGACAAGTGAGGGAGAGGTAAAGTTAGGCTGATGAGTAACTACAGTAGTCAGAAAACTTTCAGAGGCTGCAAGTGTTGCTATAGAGGTCTTTTCTTCATAAACTCTGCATGAAGAGCATACTAAAATTTGAAGGTTGCTGATTCCCTCAGTTATTGCACACTGAGTATCTCCCTGAAGAGATAAAAAAAAAAAAGCTGAAGAGTAGAGGTACCTGGCAGCCTGTCTTATTCCACCAACTTTCAGAAACGTAAAAGTTGCATAAATGGTAGGCTTGCACTACAGTTCTAACTTTAAGGCAGAGACTTTGCCCACAGACAGCAAGGAGGTTTACACCAGAGCTGGAAGTAGAAACAGAAAACAGGTTCCTGATTGTTAAATCAGTGGTTCACTTAAAAGGTCTCTCTTCTCAGAGTATGGTCCTGTTTCCTGGGGTGATGCTCCATCTGGCGGTGAATGAATAAAGAACATTACCACAATGCAGTTTTAATTCAGGTTCTTCTTGAGGCTTTTAATTTTAAGCCAAAAAAAAAAAAAAAAAAGCAAATTATGGATCAGATTTATGCAAATAATGGATCGCCCTTACTAGTATAGGTAGGAGTGCTTGTTTTCTCTGGTGCATTTCATGCTTTTGTTTACACTGATACACCACTGATTGTATTGGGGAGCTCTGGTTCCATGGCTAAATGTCAAGGAATTAACTTCCTCTGCAAGTGCTACAGACACAGTTAGGTTCACCTGAGAATGCTTTGCTGTCACCATGAGCTGTGTCAGAAAAATATTTACAATGAACAAATGAAGCAACTTCTAGAAAACAAATTAAAAAACTCTGTGCATAATTAGAATTTTGACTCCTTGATATGAATTTTGCATCTGTTTTTGTATAAGCCGGCAGTAATATATGCTCTTTGTTGCTTCCTGTGTTTTTAAATTTTTCTCTGGGCATGGTGGTGGTAGAAACAGGTAGGGCCCTTGTGACGAGAATCCCCACTCTAACAATCAATTCCTGTTGCCTTGAAAAGGAAAACAATTGGGAAAAAGTCCCAAAATTGAGGGAAATAGATATACCCCTGTCATGGTTATGAGTTTGGCATAGGAAGGGTGTGTTTAGCCTCAAAGCCTAAAAATCAGTTGACAGTATTTTTTTTTTTTAAGTAGTTTGTTTTTACAGGTTTTCTTTAAAACCTGAACTCCCTAGTATCTAGAAACTGGGAATGGGAAAATTACTCTAAATGTAGGAGGATCATTACAAAATAATTTGTATTACATTGAGGTTGTTACTATTACAGGCATTATACCTCTGGCTATACCTGGGGAAAGGAATTTTAGTGTTTTGTGTGTGGAGGAAAAAAAAGTGTATATGTGTATATATACATATATATATATATAAAATATGTTGGAGAAAAAATGTGTATATATATATAAAATATGTTAAAGGCAAAATAGATGAATGTATGTATCTTTGTTTCTCCTCAGATCTTTTTCCTATAATCCTGTTCTCCCATGTGGTTTTAAAACCACAATGTTGAGATAAGAAGTGTTGTTGGGAGACAGGTTAGAAGACCCTGGAGTTTCTTAAATTAAATTTTCTTAGACAAACTGAATGCCTGTTTCCTCAAGCATCCTAACTAGTGATCATATGATAGGATCTCACAGAGCTAGTGAAACTCACCCACCATAATCCTATGCTTCAAAGCTGAGAAAGAAAAGGCACTTAAGCTTGAGAAGCACAGTCTGGCCATCCACATAACCTGTAGAAATGAATCAGTTCTTACTTTCACAGCAGCTGTGAAAGGCAAAATACTGGTACTGAAGGGGGATAGACTGTTCCCTCTGTGAGCTTCTATTCTGTGAGCTCAATCACAGCAGGAAAGAAAAGTAATTTACAAGGATGTTCTCAAGCATGTGCTACACTCAGTGAGCTCAGAGACACCTGCTGAACCCACAGGGGCTATAGCACTGGGAGAAGTCCTTAACCTATACTATTGAATTATTCAAACCCCATATAAATACATACTTTCATTTACAGCCCTAATGACTGGAGCAGGGGTAAGAGCAGCCACAGCACTCATGCTAGACTTAGTGACCTCACCTACATGGTCTAGTCTGGCCTGTCTGGCCTCCTGAAGCCCAAACAACATTCCCACCAGCATCTGGAATAACTAGAATGCAGCTTTGGTCAGGACAGAAGTGGCTTGCTATAACTAGCAGAGAGATGAGTGAGCAGCAGAGTGACAGCCTGTGCCCAAACAGGGCCCTTGGGTTTAAATACCATTTGTTCTATGACTTGCTCTTCACCAAACCATGACAGTGAGGGCCATAGAAAACTGCAACAAGTAGTGACATGAGGATTATTTCATAGAGGGCACTCTGGCCGGTCAGATGAGGAAGTTGTAGCTAGTACCTCTTTTTCTTACAAATAAATCACTTCTTTGTTAATTAAATTGTGCTGATGGAATGAGTCTGCTACATCATGTAGACACATATTCCCTAAGTCCTGATGCCTTGCAATGGCTTGTGAAGTGTTAATTACTTATTTTCACACCAGCCAGATCAGCCAGATCCTTCCTTAAAAGTGTGAGAAGCTGAGCAGTGACCACTCTTAACTTCCATTTGGTCCCTCTTGTCTTGTCTGATCCACTTCTATCACCAGCTATGTGAGGTATCTGCCACCTGTGTGACAAAACTACCACATCCTGCAGCAGAATTTGAGAGGTCACACACAATGATCCTAATGACCCATTCTGATGAGGGAGTTCAGCCTGGGCCTCTGCTAAGTTCCCTCATTGCTGTTTCTCTACAAACATTTGGCCTACAAATGTGTCCTTAAGAAAATTAAGGCTTTAGTCAAGCAGGCAACCCAAACTTTTCAGTCTTGCATCTGTGCCATGGCTTTTAGGAAATGAGCTTTGTTCCATAAATTACGTGGGGGAGAATTAGTTCTACTTTTCAAAAGCTGTTCTTGCAACAGCTTTCCTGGGTTTCATCAGTCTGTTTTCCTCCTCTTCTGGGGCCCAGGTTGAGCTCATTCCTTTTATTACTTGAGTCCCTCTGCTTTTATGCAAGGGAAGAGTCCATTTTAAGCTGAGGCAGAAATGACATAGGGTGTCACTGGGCACGTTTGCAGGACTGAGTTTCTGTTCTCAGGACAAGTGTGCCTAAGGCTGACTTGACTTGATAAAAGACTCCTTAAAGGCTTCATTCCCCAGTCAATGAAACCAGTAAAACTTTTATTTTCATGCCAGTGCTTTGGGAACAAGTCTTAGTCCTTGGTTACAGAAAGTAACTTACAAAAGCAAGATCTATTGCTCAAAATAGTATTTCTGATCAAGCTGATCTAGTGAACAGAAGGGCCAGCTGGACCTTACCTATGAGATACCTGGGCACGTGTGGCACCAGCAGAAACTGCACTGGTCATGAGACCACTCAGACCACCCCAAAATCCTATGGACTTATGAACAAATGTGACAGCCTTATCAGACACACCACATCTGTTTCTAAGAGAAACAAGATTTTACTCTCTTATTCTTCTAGCACAGCCAAAGTTCCCAAAGATTCCTCTTCATTATATATTCATACAGGAAAAGTTAAAGACAGGTACTCCAAGATTAAGCTCAACAGTTTCTTACTGCCAAAGAGGGAAATACTGCTGTACCATTTATATGAGCTGGGGACAAGAATATTGGTTGTCCACAAAATGGAAGAACTTACAGTGCAAGTACCAGCAGGAAAACCATCAGCATATTCACAGTTGCTTGATTACCCTTCAAATGAGGTAAAGAAGGAAAAATCTGCATTCAGTTTGTGTACAACACCCCAAAGCACCACACAAGTATGACACAGTGCTGCCATTTTTCAACTTGTAATTTTTTCCACTTTAAATGCAGTTTCAAAGAAGTATTTCTACATGGAACACTGATTTCTTGTTGCAGCCAAGCACTTCAATTAAATAAACCAACATGCAGACTAGTCATTTTCATTGATTTTAATTTTAAATACTGTTCAAGAGTAATATAAAAGTTACTAGTTTGTCTATTTAGACTAATCGTTGTTTGGGTTTTTGCCCTCCTCCTCCACGAAAATCTTCAGTAGTTACTTGATGCATCTTTCAGGTAACACTTTAGAAAGAACCCCAAATGACAGAATTTAAGTTTATGTTTTCCAGAAGAGAGGGTTCTGTGTCAGACGTCTCTGGAAGTTTTCATACCTAGAAAAATTAAAAAAACAACAAAAAAATAACAGCTCCTGCATATAAAATTGTGTTTTTAAAAAAGGGTACAAATAATTTAGTCTATGCAGAGAACATGATAAATTACATCTATTTCACACCAGGAAATCACAATTCCATTTGCATATCTAGAATATTTGCAGTTAGACTTGTGTATTTCACCAAGATGAATTTCATTAAAGCAGTATCCCAGAGGAGACTCATTCAAGCTTAGTAAAATGGTAAGTTCATTTAGATTGGACATGAGGAAAATTTTCTCCACTGAAGGGGTTGTCAAGCACTGGAAGTGGTGGAGCCACCATCCTTGGTGGTGTTTAAAAGACACGTGGACATGTTTTATCAGCCCTGGGTTTGTGGTGCACTTGGCAGCAGGAGGGGAATGGTTGGACTCCATCTTAAAGGTCTGTTCCAACCTAAACAAGTCCATGAATTATAAGTGACTGTTTTATGCATAGCATTTTGGGGCTAGGAAATCATGAATGAATGTATGAATCTGAGGCTGGATGGTAATGTTTTAGTAAAATCAAAATAGGGAAACGTAAGTCTCTAACATACAAGGCAAACATGTACACACACATGCTGTCCTAATTTCAATTTTCATACTCACAAAACCAAGCAAACCATAAACAAACAACATTCACTGTTGACACACAGTGAAGAAACAGACAAAATATACAATTTCTGTGCCTTTCTACAAGAAAAAAAAATAGAGAAGCCTATAGGCTTTGAGCCACAAAAGTTACAACTCCCCTTTTAATCCTCACAAACCCAAAATGTAAGGAATCAAAAGATATTGCCAATGAAACAAAGGAAACCACAAAATGTTCTCCTAAACCTCATGGTTCATAGCCCAGCTCAAGTGAGAAAAGACTGAAGGGTTTAAAACCAATTCAGCCTCACCCAGGCACTCACCAGTCACATCAGAGACCCTACGCACATACAGTTCATGGAGTTAGTAGTTACTTCTAAACACAAGGCATCTGCATCAAATTACACTCCCAAACAATACACAGGGCTCTCATCAACTGCTTGCATATTCATGAGATCTTACTAATGATAAAACTGTATTCAGATAATCTCAAACAGAGATTAAAGAGGGGCTTAGGTTAATACTGCAGAGGCTAAATAAATAAGGCCAAACTGATAGGAAAGACATTTTCAGATAACCTAAAGGATTGCCTGCAGTTCACAATTTATCTCCAGACTACACAAGCTATCCCCAGACAGTTATTAAACCAGTCCCTGGAAAACAACTCCCAGAGGCATTGGTGTATTTACACTCAAGGATCTTGGTGACAGAACCAGGTCAACTAGTAACATGATTTCATCACCTCTCACATATTCTTAAGTAAGGCAACTATGCTGGAACTATGTCTAGGAAGAGACCAAATAAAACAAATAAGCATAAATTGATGAGTATCAGTGTGCTCTGTCTTCCCATAACTCCAGAGCATTTGCATTATCAGCAACACAAGGCAAATGCATATATGTTAAAAGCAACCCTTGTAGAACCAAAAAAAGTTTCATTGGTTGCACAGCACTTTTCTAACAAAAAAAAGCTGACAAATAAATATAAAAACAGTGGGCAGGACCTCTCTATACTAGAAATAAACAATAATTTTAAACACTTCTGCATCATCTCACTGAATAGCATTACAATAGTTCAGTGCTTAGAAATGATGGTCTAATGCCTAGAAAAAAAACCCCATTTGTTACTAAAGATCACTGCCATTACCATTTCAGAACTACATTTGCAGGAATGAAAGCTTCAGAAGGATTTGGGGTCATCTGTGCCTGAGTGACAGCAAACGAGGAAGCAAAGTTATAGAAGTTATCCAACATCTTCTGAGTGAACTGAAAAAAAAAAAAAAAGAAGAGATATTTTAAGGAAGTTCGTTCTTCAATTTGAACTTTTGTGCAAAAGTTTAAGATATACAGCTCCTACATGAAGTAATTTTGTCATTACTTCATCACTGTCATCTAAAACACAGTGGGAAAGTGGATGTAGTAGGTCCAGAGACAATGATCAAAACATCCCAAGCTTCAGTCTTGCCCTCAGATCCATCTGGCATCCAGAAATCATTTTAAGAATCTTCACTTGCCCTCTCCCTGCTCAGTTTCATCCAACTGGACAAACAGCTTTGGGAAGAACATTTTCTGTTTGTGTGACAAAGAAGTGATGCAGTGACAAGAGCTGTCCCTCTCCTCCAAACTGAATAATCAGAAGAACTCCAGACTGGGCCAAAGCTGCCATTCTCGCTCCCAGAAAAACACTTGTTAAACGACTGGAAAAGGCTGCAATCTATTTACAGCACATCACACTCCAGTGACAGGGCAATTTCCTTTAGCATTCCCCACAGAAGGGCTGCTGTTCTGGCATCTTTTATCACAAGATCTTGTGGGGAAAACACCTAAAGGATGCACAGGGCACTCCTAAACTGTAGGACTAGGAAAGAAAAGAGTGAAAGAGAAGCCAAGGAACAGTAAGCCCTGTGTGCAGAGGATAAGGCTGTAGGACATTCCCAGTCAGCCTACAAATATACAAGATACAGTACGTCCTTATTTCCTCTATTAAAAAAAAAGAAAAAAAAAGTTATTCTTTGCTTTGATGGGAGAACAAAGAATTTTCATATAGAAAATTTCACAGACAGTGAAATGATACAGGAAAACAAAACAGAGCCTGAGTTAATAAATGCAGTCTTGTGCTCCTCTCTGACAAAAGGAGCAGAAGAAATCACATCCCAGAACCCTACCCTCATTGCAGAACTAAATGGTTTTGTCCTACTTCTTTTTTATATACATTTATACACATAAAAAAGACATATTCAATCATAAATCTTCATAAAACTTACTAAAAATGTAATAGGAGATCAACTTCATAACTTAGGGTAGCAACAGACGATTTTGCCATTAAAAAACCACTTTTATTGCTATAATGTAGCAGTTCCAAAGAGCAGATGTCAAATCTTAAATGAAAGCTATTCATTATTCACAAATATGATCCCAGTCATACATGCCCTTCCTCTGCAATCTACTCCTGCAAAGGTTTCCTTCCACTTTGACCTCACACGTTTTCTCTGTAGGAGTAAGTAGTACTTCACCCTTTGGGTCAACTGCATTCCTTGAAGGCAATTACAATTTCACTTAAGATGTTCAGAGTCAGATGCTGCTCTTTTTCAACAGAAAAATTCACTTAACTGAGAATAACATTTGTAAAACTGTTATGCAATCAGGAGGTGGTTCTTTTTCTTTAAATACTACTGCCAGAAAAATCCATGAGCCACCTTGCAAATGACCTGATATGGCACATTATTCCTCCTAACTTAACTACTGCTATAATAAATATTTGTGGAATCAGAAATATTTTTTAGGTGTTATTAGCACCTAACAACTCCAGAAAAGCTCAATTAACTGTACTATACAAAGACAGCTGTTGGTCAACTCCTAGTCATGGTAACTTTCTGCAAGAAGCATTACCTATCTGGAGCTACAATGTGTATAAGCTGCCAAAGAACGTCAACTACAGTATCAGGATTACTGTACAATTACCAGTCTCAGCAAGCACCTGGAAGGAAAGTGAGAAGGTAAAAAAGGCCTGAAGAAAAGCCTCAGCAACTGCTGAAATGCTAAAAGAAAATGCCAGAGCCATCAGTGTTAGGGAAATCAAGACCCACTATGCAGGTCTAGCTTGCCTGGGACTGCTCTCAGACTGCCAACGAACTGCCAGAGCTGGTTGAGGATTTCCAGAGGTTCAAACTAATGGACAGGCTGGGTTAAAAAAATGGCACATTGTAGCCCAAGGCCTGATCCACAGAGAAGGCACTGGGGAAAAACAAAAAAACCCCCATTGTGTGGGAAAGGGCATACTTCTGTAGTTCTGCAGAGCAACATCAGAAGCATTTCTCCAGGGAAAATGGAACACCTGAATATCTCTCTGCATCCATGGCCACATTTGCCTTAACGTGTGAGTAATTTCTGACTATCCCTGCAAGTCTACGTACTGAAGCTTCAGCACCTACAAATCACCAAAGATCCACTGTCTCTTACATGGATTTAGTCATAGCTGCTCCTGTAAGAAGTATATAAATAATTTTGGAGTGGAGTGACACTGACACAAGTGAATCTCTTGGCCTCATGTCACTGAGGATGAAAATTCCAGTCTTTTACAGGAGACAGTTTTTCAGTGTAAGAAAAAGCAATTTCATAGTATCAATGCACTCAACCAAATTATTTGACAATTATTAGGTTGCTTACAATCCTACTGCCACCCCCAGCAGCATCCCCTACCCACTCCCCAGTTAGTGCTTCAGAGGCTCAATTCTTGAGACTTCCACAGAAAAAGAATTTCTGAAAACGAAAGTCCATGCTACCTCTGTGAATGAATCTACTGATGACACAGCAGCACTTGCAACAGGAGTCTGCTGGGCCAGGTTCTCCAGCAGTTCCACTGAGATTCCAATCTGAGCCACTGTTGGTGTCTGTGGGAGGTTCATGGCACCAAAGGGGTGTTGACTTCCCTTCCCTGAAAGCACCACGAACAGCACACGTTAGGTCTGGCACACACGGAAAGGCTGCGTAACTTCAATCACCGTGTTTCTCCCGTAGAAGGCATTCCCCAGCTCCCACCAGAGGGATCTCCCTGTCCCAGGAAATGCAGAAAAACCACAGTCCAAGCACAGGCAAAAGTACACACAAGCACAACAGATAGAACAGTGTGACTGGTACATTTAAAAAGCACAAGAGATCATTAGGAAATTTTTAAAAACCAGAAAAAACATGACTTTACAGCTCCCTCTGAAGTAAATGGAAAGAGGGAATATGATCAGCGAGTGAAAGACAGCAGAACCTTTTTCTACAGGAACCAAGTTTTTAAATCACATTTGGGCAATTGCAGATAAACAAGAAATATGCATCACTGCTGCAGTTGTTTGATTCACTCATTAAAGCCACATTCTACTGAACCTGCTCTGAAAAAGTAGCGAGCACTGGTTTATGACCCCTCTGACTCAGGGAAGGCTGGGCAGCCCCAGGTCTCATCTGAACTGCTAAACCCCACCAAAAGCAGCAAAGGTCAAAGAAATAGTCATGGAACAGAGAGGTCTCTGACTTAGCAAGTGCCACAAAGAAAACAAGGAACCATCCCCAAACTGCATGCCACAAACACAGGCACCATCCCAGCCCTCTGCCCTCACTTCTGACCTTTCTCAACCCATACTTTCAGTCCCAGCTTCTGCCAAGGTCTCTGCAAACAAGGACAGACACTTAGCATCACTTAAATCATGCACTCTTCTGTCAGCATCTCTAAGGGAAAATGCAGGAAAAGGCCTGTGGGACCAGAGTGCTATCAGTAAGCAAACACTAATACTGCACCTGTGTTTGTGGGAACACAATAGTCAAGTACACTCTTAACACAGAGGCAATGTTTCAGCAGCACTCTCTGGCCTCTTAGTAGCAGGAGAAAGCAAAGCTAATCAAGAGCTGTCCTGCACACCAGTCAGCACTATCTTGAGCTGCCAGAAAAGCTAATGAAGATCAAAAGCACCATCTCAGTCAAAAACTCAGCCAGCAAAAACAGCCTGACAAGTTAAACTGAGATCAGGACTGAAGACCTCAGGAACTCGACCATTTCTCTGCAGAGACACAAGGCACAAAGAAGCAAACAGCCAACCCCTCCAGAAAGTGCACTCACAAACTCAGCACCCTTTTCAATTGAAGTGTTGCTCCTTGGTCCAGATTCTACAACTGCAATATAGTGCCACCTTATGAGTAAAGCACTCCTATTAAAACGTTACTTTAACATAAGCCAAGTAAGAAGAGAGTTCATCTCCTGAAATGCTATTTAGAACCTCTTCTGAGAAACGCCATTTTATTGCCGTATCATCTCACATTTGCTGTTGTTGGATGCTTGCTTGATACAAGCTATCAGAAACCAAGTATCAAGTTCATTATTACAATCCCAACAGCAACAGAACTGGTACAAGTTTTGCATCTTGTAACATCTTCACCTGAGAAACTGACATTTCAATAAAAATGTACCATCTTCAAGCAACAGGCTCTGTTACAATGTATGATTACTTTAGACAGTCATGATACAAACAATAAAACATATCCATTCCATTCACTTTCCATGAACTCCCACAGAACCACGGCCTTGGAAAGATGTCTGCCTAAAAGTGTGCAATAAAAGCATCCATTGCCATCCTTACACCAGGAGAAACACACTCCAAGTTTTCCATGCTTGGCTCTAGCAATTAGCATTCCAAACCTTACAAACGCAGAGAATGTTAATCGGTACTGAAATACAAGCTCAGTTTTTTGTATGCAGACACTACACTCTCCAACACATTACATCACTGCAGAGAAACTGCTATCAGAAAAGTATTTTTCCACCCATTTCTTTCCCTTCATTGAACCCTTAATTCAGTGATTGAGCCCTTTACCTTTCAGCCCAGCCACAATAAAATCCTTACCCATGTATACCCTCAAATGCAGACATGATATTAGAGCATAAACAGCATGGCAGCAGAAGTCTGTATGGAAAAGGCTCTGCTGTAACTCTTACCCCACTTGTGAACTTACTCCCAGTAAGGGTGCAAAATAGAAACCCAAAGTTTTTTTTCTATTTCTACCACACCTTCATAACATAAAAACCTTTCAATTCCAAGGCAAGGAGCATTTCTAAGTCCCTTCTCTACATGTAAACAAATGAAACTCTGCTACAACTACTTCTTCCCAGGGAGCTGACAGGGACACATCCTGGGTCCTCTCAAGCTGGTATTAAACCCAAAATGCAGAGTTCAAGCAGCAGCAATGTCTCTCAATGATTCCAGCTCTCTGTTATGTAGTCTTCTCCACCTTAGAATAATTTATGACCATGGAAACTTAGATTGTGTAGCTTAGACTGAGTCCACAGTCAGAGCAAAGCTGCAGACAATGGGAATGGCAGAGCTCTCTGCTGCTCAAATCAAGCACAGCAGTGCCTCAAGGCACTGCAAATGTGTTCAGCTATGTCACTGAGTTCTTCCTTGAGAGCAGCCCTTACCAGGAAATTACAGCTAATCATGCAAAAAGCATCTGAAAATGCATCTTCCTCCAAAGCTGTCACAGACCACACACCAGTGAGTCTTTCAAGCACAAGAAATATACACCAAAAGCACTGGTGATATGCTTTACTGTTACACTGACCACACAGCTTTGGGATACACAAAACCACATCCCCCAAACCCTTCTGAAGGTGCTCCCTCTTTTGAAGCAAGCCCAAATTTCTGAGGAATGTGTATAATCAGAATTCATTTTGCTTTGCAGCTTGAAAGCCCTTATCTCAACCATACTGCCCCATCCAGGCCTGACCCAAAAGAAAGAATGCCATGTTATGAATGAATGCATTTTAGCAGAGCAAACTCAACACTAAATTCAACAGAAATTCGAGTTAAAGATGTAGACTACATCCAAATCTACAAAAGCTGTGTACTACTTTATCACTGTAACACTTTGGGCTGCTTGACTGATGTATCTGTCCCTTTCATCCAACAAAGGTGTGCCATTGGAATGTCTCATCATTTTTAGAATGCACACAGCACACCCCTCGTACTTAGGAAAGCACATGCACACACACACACACACACTCTACTCAGTGTGCCTAAAGTACTAAAACATTTGGAAAGCTGCTTTCCAATGGGGACACCCTCTATTGGCCAGTTCTATAGAGCAACTGCCCCTGGCTGGGTAGTGCCAGCTGTCAGAAATCACTGCCAGGCTCCACTCCCTGCAAAATCTGTCTGTGCTATAAAGAATACAACCACTTAGCAGAGGAGGCTGATGGAAAATGCTGCTGGCCTGTCTAGACAAACACCTAAAACCATGGCAGGGAAATTACAAGGTAATTTTTCCTCCATGCAGAGGACAAAAACGCATCAAGTCTGCTTAGAAGAATTTCCAGATCAACACCACACACAAGAGAAGATGAGACAGCAACTTCACAAGGAACAGTAACACACAGACAGACTTCCATGAAGATGACAGGCTGCTTTTAGTACATCTGCTCAACACTATCTGAAAACACAGAGTGTGCTGCCTTTTTAAGTAGCTTTTTGTTCAAAGCAACCTCCACACATTTATCCCTTATGCATTCCGGAACGCATCTGTTGCAGCGACTGCTATGTTCTACCAGTCTTACCGGATTTGAGACCAGAAATTTTGAAGATGGCACTTGGCTTCTCATTAGTGACAAACCCCAGCAGCTGCCACACTGCCATCCCACTCTGGTCTGGGTAACAAAAATAGACAGATCCTCCCATTCCATCTGGAAAAGGTATAGTTCCCAGCATGAAGACCACTACATGGTTGATGTTTTCATAGTCTGGTAAATCAAATACAAATTTGTCTTCAGCCACTTGTTGGGGCGCAGCTTGCACCTAAAGAGAACAAAACCTTTATTAGTATTAACATGTTTCTCATCTTCATCTGTCTGCGAATTTCCTTTTACAGAAATACACCTAAAGTGGTACATAACAAAAAGTGAGGAAAGTACTAGCCTAAAGAGCAAATAGCCAGATAAAAGTCAAACACAGCAGAAGAACAACTGCAAAAAATATTACCAGAAAGACACAACAGTCTTGTTCTACCTGCACTGAACACATATCCCACCCGGGACTACAGGATCAGAATACCTTCGCTCCCCATGTGCGTAGGAGGAAAGTAGGGTGCAGAAGAGGTTGCCAAGTCACTAAGAAGTGGCTGTTGACCACCTGGCTGGCACAACCCCAGGATCATGGAAACCTGTTCACATAGGAAATACAATAGACCTTGAGAAAGGCAGCAGAAGGATGGCTGAATGAATGCCAGAGCAAAAGATACCCTCCTCTTTACCCGAGATGCCACATCCTTGCAGCCAAGGCACAATCTAGCCTTAAAAAGCTTCTTTTAAGCTCCCAGCTTGTCTCTGAGGAGACAACACTGCCAGGGGGATGGCAAGCGCCTCCCGGCACGGACGCTCGACAAGACAGCAGCCTGCGGGGACGCGGGGCAGCAGCCAGCCGAGCGCCGGGCAGGCGGGGCCCCTGCCTGGGGCCGGGGGGCCCAGGGCCCTGCGGCAGCTCCACCCCGCCCCCGAGCGGGTTGAGGGCCCCGCCCGGGCCCGGGCAGCGCTCACCAGCCTGCCCGCCACCAGGCAGCCGAACATGGCGGCGGCCGGCGAACCCCCTCAGACGCCTCGCTACTCCCGAGCCTCCATGAGCGCCGTCCCCGGAAAGTCAACACGCCCCCGCTCACCCCGGCACCGCCGAGTCACTTCCGCGGCGCCGCCGACACGGACTACAACTCCCGCAGTGCAACGCGCGGCCGCGCCCAGGCGGTGTGGGTGAGTCGGAGTGAAGCATGACGGGAGATGTAGTTCTTCGCGTCACGGCGCTGATGCGCGTGATGGGTGGCGCTGCCCCGGGCCAGCCCTGCACCTGCCTCAGGGGCTGTGGGCAGGGGTGCTCTCAGCAAAAGTACCGCAGAGTCTTTTGGCCTTGTGTTTTAGCTAGGCTGAGCTGTCATAGATCCATGATAATGGCGTCTAGGCATGGCATGAAATTAGGCAGCAGAGGAAGAAAATGAACAGGGGGATGAGGAGAAGAAGTTCATCTGGTAAATCTCCCATAAATTATGACAAAAGTTCCCCTCAGCTCAAGACACAAAGATTGGTTTTCAGTCTCTGTTCTCAGGGCGGTTCCCTTGCAAGTCAGTGCAATGTAAGCTGCGCCTGTGTTCTTTGGGCTGAGGGGAGCTCCTGTGCTTCCTTGCTTGTGGTCTCCTGGGTGTCAGAGCACAGGAAACAAATGGAAACAAATCATTCCTTGCTTTGACCGAGAACAGTGTTCTGCACTTTCTGTAGAAGCCATTTCTTTAAATCTTGCTCTCATGTGTCATTTGGTGTTTACACGAGTACTTTGATTCATGCTTCAATCTTAATCATACTCGTGTTTATATTTCTGTCACAAATCTTTATGAACCCTGTCCCATTTTACCATGCCAGTGTGCTGCTATGGACTGTGAGACCTGAGATTCACCCAACTCTGTAGGCAATGTCAGGATCTTTCCTGCAGCCAGGATCACATTGGGTGGACAGCTTCTCCTGTCCTCTGCCCTCCCAGACCCTGGGCACTGCAGCTGTGGCTTATGGCAGAGGTCTGTCACTGGGGAAGCTCCCAGGCTGTAGCTTTTGTTGCCCACTTTGTGGTAGTAAAGTTTTAGCTAAGGATTGTGCTGCCTTTCCAAATGCTAAAAACTTAAACAAAATGAAGACCCCAGTGCCTGCTACCAGATGGAGTAACCAACCTGTCCTTTGCAGTGTGAAAATGTGAGGGAATTACGGGAGCAAGACCTATTAAAAATGCTGATGCTAGCCCACAGTTATTTGTACAGGCATGGTGCAATATGTGTTTCTGCCTGTTTCACCTCTTGCATGTAGTAAGAAGCCCAGGTGTAAGAAGTATTGAGGCAATAGAGCAGAACTGCTTAGTCCCAGGCTCATTTTGGATTTGAACCTTTGCAAGTGAGTTCTTCACTTGGCAGGTGCTTTTCCAGCTGGCCCCAATGAACTGGAAAGAAAGTGTTTTAAAGCTTGAGATATTGCAAATTAGTGGAGGGTGGCCAAGCTCTGCGGTGCAGCCACTGAGACACAACAAGAAATCTGCTAATTAGGCAAGAGCTCATCTCAGATTGCCAGTTTGCTGCAAACCTCTGAGATTACACCGTGTCGAAAGGCTCAGGGCAGCCTGATCTCAGCAGGGCTCTCATGCACTCTTGCTTAGGCATGATTTTTTTTTTCCCAGTTTAAACCTAATTATTTACTATTTATCTAAACTTGTGGAGCTTTCTGTGCAATGACAGCAGCAGAGCCACTGCTGCTCCCCCTGCCAAAAGCTAATCTCAGCCTGTTTATGAAATTGCTCTAGAACTTACTTGTGACACAGATGTTCACTTGCACCCCTACTAAGATCCATGCCTTAATGCCATTTAGGTAAAAGAAGGTCATACAGAGTAGGCATATTCTCTCTGTGCAGGAAGGGAAGGTATTTCCTATTCAATAGTGACAGATAGTGGCACTAGACACACAGAAAACTGTTATTTATAGAGAACCTCTGAGAAGAAGTTTCTGTTCCTGGGTGAGGCAAAGACAGGAGAAAGAGGAAGAAACCTCAGGCTAGTTGAGTCCAGACTGACACAAAATTTCACCAATATAGTGGTGGGTGGTGTGCCGGAATATGTGCTGGGACCCCAGCTGAACACACAGACCAGAAGCATCTACACATGTGTGAACATGAGGGCAGCAAGGTGTGGATGCAGGATCAGCAAGAACTATGGAAAGTAATTTTTTTCCTGAATAAAGAGTAATTTTCTTGTACTTCTTTTTGTGGAGGGGTAGAATGTAATATAATGAAGATACTGCAGAAGGTAATCTCACACCTGAGGAGTTGCAGCTGTGCTAATCACCAAAGACTAGGAACAGGCTTGTCCTTAAGAGGCCACTGCTGTGTCCAATAAGAAGAAGAGTGCTACAAAAGAGTGGGTTAGCTGGGTGACGACAGAGTTGGATCTTGTTGGCTGTGCTGTGAGGAAGAAGAAGGAGTCTGTGCTAGAAGGATCTGCCCATGAGAAATCACTGAGAAGGTATGGAACTTTGTTATAAGGTGACAACATCTTTTCACATTAGTCACAGTTGCAAAAGCAGCAGTAGCTTGTAAAGTATTCCTGTGGTAGGTTGGGGGGGGGGGGGGGGGTTTGTTGTTCTCCTTGCCTCTTTCTCTGGACACCTTCTCTTTGTTTGCCAGTTATTTTTCTATTGTTTGTCTAGTCTCCAGGTCATTAAGGATTTCATGAATTTATGTCATTTGTGTGTTTTCCAGCTGAGTTGTAGCTTATGTAGTTATTAGTTGTTCAGAAGTTGTTCCATGTTTCTTGATTGTCCTTGTCACTTCTTGGTCTATTTCCCCCAGATGAAATCCTTAATGGGCTTGAGAGCACAGCTGAGGCTGCTGTTGGGTACCAGGAGTAGGGCTGAGGGCATTTGGGATAGTGGGAATGTGTGATAAGAAGGGCAGGGTTATGTAATGGTGAAGAAGGAGCTGCCTCATGGGACAGAGGAGGAACAAGGCTAAATGGAGCATGCAGGAATGTCATGTCAAGTGGTTCAGGGTCAGTGACTCTAAGGTCCCTTCAGAAAGAGATTTTAATTGTCTTTGTGCTGGGCAGTGGCCTGTATTTGTTGTGTAGCTGCTTTCCTCAGTGCTGTTGACCCATAAGTGTTAATCTTCTGCCTTTTGAAGTCAGTGAGCATTTTGTTTACAGAAATAGTGATTGGGGAAAAGTTACCAGATAAATCTACAGAGGCTGAATATTTACTTGGAGACTGGAAAAAAGAGCCAAAGTGCACAACCTAACTGCAGCCTAGTTATGCTTTTGAGTGTGTCTAAATAACTACATAAAGCAATCAAAATCTGGAGACAGTGAACACAGGTGCAATTGGTGGCACTGTTTCATATTAAAAGATTTTAATTTGCATTATAATTTTCCACTACTATGACCTTTGCTTACCTTCTTCTCAACTTTTCCAAACTTTAACTATTAGGACTAAAGTTTTTTTCAGTAAGTGCTATCATTAATTAATATTTTTATATGTGTAAAAGTTTCAGCCAGAATGTTGTTCCCAAGACATGGGTCAAAAATGCCTTGTTTTACTCAAAGTAAAAAATTGAAATTTGGATGACATGTTCTTTCAGATGCCCCAATTCCCTTATGTTGTAAGAGGAGAGACTTGCAATTTGCTGGCAGGTAGTCTTGAGTCAGAAAAGGTGTAGGGGGATAGAATATAAGAAAATAGAGAGTGTAGAAAGTAATTCACCCCTAAGGAGTTGCAGCTGGGCCAATTATCAAAGATTAGGAACAGGCCTGACTTCAACAGGCCACAGCTGTAAGCAATGAGAAGAAGAGTGCTATAAGAGTGGGGTGGCTGTTTAAGAAGGAACTGGAGTCAGTGGCTGCTTTGTGAAGAAGAAAGAGTGCTCTGAGGAGCTGTCCATGAGAAACACCAAGAAGGTATGAAACTTTTGTGGTAAGGAGACAACAGTATGGAAACCCTGCAGTAAGATGACAACAATAAGATGCTGTGAAAATAAGCTCACCTGTATTTAGATATGAACTATTTGGAGAATTCCAGTTTGTATGTGCTCAGGAGAAACTTATGTAGCACCACAGGTTCCATCCATGCTGAATAAGTCTTGCTGGGGCTACAGAATTTTGTCTGTAGCTGCCTCTAGGTTGAGAACCAAGCCAAGAAGAGAGTATCGAGCACTTCTTACCCAGCCAAACAACCTGAGGGAAGTACCTAAATTAAAATCAGTTTCATTCTGTTGTTTAGTGGCTCCTCTAAGGTAGAAACTGCCCTTGGGAAGAGCATCTGTGTTGCCAGTAATTAGAGAAGACAACTTGGCAGTTCAGCCTCAGTTACATGGGAATTTAAGTGGGAGGAATCCAGTCTCTTCTCCAGCTCACAGTTTAGGTGTGGTAGGAGGTACAGGGGAGCAAAGGAGGAACAGAGATGGAGGAAGGCATAAGGGCAATGGGTTGCAGCAGAGGTCAAGAAGGAGGAAGAATGTAGTTTAGTCTTCAGTAATGCTGATTTTTTGAGATTTGGGAAATAGTTTTAAACCCCCTGGGCAACTGAAAGAGGTGATGACTGGTTTGGTCACAAAAAAAGTGCCAGGTATATTGACCTTGCGTGACCTATTCTTTGCCGGTGTGGAGAGGAAATTAGTGTCTCTACTGTCAATTTTATTTCACTTACCAGTGACCTTGAGGCCTCTGTTAGTGTTACCTGACAGCAGCTGGCTATGGTTCTGTGAGAGCTTTAGCTATGGTAAAATATTTGTAGAGTATGGAAGATCATGTAATCTATTCCTCAGATGACTCTTTGGGACTTGAGTTCTGTGGATGTCTTACTAGTCTTTGCTACATTTAAGGTATCTGAATCTTCATGCAGAGAATTATTTTGTTCATGCTGAGACTGAATTTACATTTTTTAAGTGAATGAGACTTTGTCACCAGCAGATGGTGATAAAATACTAGGGTTTGGCATTTTCAAAAACCACTCTTCCTGTCAGAAGTTGAGATTAGCTCTGGCTGTATCTCTGCTGAAAAACTGCTCTGTTCAGTTTAAACCCTAATGAGGATGAAACAGTTCATAAATATATTAATGCTATGTTATTAACTGGCAGGCAGTGAACTATACTTTCAGGATCAGAACTAGTAATGGAACAGGTAAACCAAATAATCCCAAGGACCATCAGTCTCCCACATGCCACACACAGAGTCCCCAAGACTTGGGGTACAAGCAAGCCAATTTTTTTTTAATGCCATCTACATTTGGAATTTAGTATCCACTTAACAGTACAATATTTTTTTTATAGATCACAATGTAAGGATGTTTTTAAAGGCATTTCTACTTGGTTATGTAACACATCATTAGAGACCTACCCTGTTTGAGTATTTCTCCAAACATGTTTTAACCACTTCAAACGGACAAGTCTGACTTCCCTAAAGTTATCAGGTTAATTCTGTTTTGTCTAAAGTTCATCTACCTCCTTCTTGTGTGCATGAATAAAAAGAAACAAGCATACAGCTACTTAAGGAAAAAGTTTCAATTGATTTATAATATAAGTAAGACACTTATTCTCTTGGCTTTATTGATGAATGTTAACAAAAGGTATTGTCCAAGCTTAGCTTTCTAGATCCAGCTGTGCTATCTCCATGGCTTTGTGTCTTCTGTTTAACTGTAATGTTCATCACTGCTGTTAAAGTATTTTCCTTCTTCAGGTTACTTGCTAAGTGTTCTCCAAACTGTTTTTGGTGTAATAATCTGGATTAGTTTAAACAGATTTGGTATTAGATCTGCTAACTGGGGATATTGTGAATGAAACAGTGGGTAAAAGAAACACAGGACAAAGTGCCAGTCCAACTTCATGTGGTGGTGTTGATCTACATTATATATGGAGGCTCCTCACCCTTAGTTCTTGCTTGCACTGTCCTGTCATCTACTGCTCATTGAACTCTGTTTCTCAGCTTTTGATGATGGCCAATCCATGATATTCCCATCATAAGAGTGTTCACAAGAGCCCCAAGATCTTAGGTGTCTGAGATCCTCTGATACATCAAGAATGGGCAAGGCATGGCTCACTCCCAGTGAAAAAATCTGTTTCTCTAGGTAGAAGGGGCTTTCTACCTTGTGTGTTGCTATTCTGAGGGCGAAATTGCACTGTTTTTCTTCAAGTCTGGAAGAAGTAAGTAGGAAATTCTACACCACGATGACTGAGTTCACTGCTGGTGTTGGAAGAAGGCTACTGGAAGGTGAGGTGTGAACTAATCTTGGGGAATATTCACAGGACTGCAGGTGGTTGACTGCTTGTCTTGGTCTGTTCCAACTTGACATTGAGACATCATAGCTGAGCATTTCTGAACTCATTCTGTCCCAGGTGAAGGTGACCTCCTTGTGTTTCACTTGGCAGCATGCAGTCAGGCAGACCATGACAGCTACACGTCTCAAATAACACATACTAACCTTCTTTAACACATACTAACATTCTGGCTTGCTGTGTGTGGAATGGACTGAGCTTTGGCAGTAGTTAATTGCATGAATTGTTGACTCCTGCTCTCAGAAAGTGGGGTAACTCTGCATCGTAGCTGACTATTTGCTTTCCTGTTCAGAATGGAGAACCTCTCTGCATGGTCATTTGGCTGTGCTTTGAGTCCTCAGCTTTGCTGGCATGCCTCCCACTACTGTTTTTCTGGTTCTCACTCATGACTGCAGACAGCTGCTCTCTTGGTGGGGCTAACCTGCATGTCCAGAAAGGTCCTATTGCATTTCAGAGCTGTCCAAGTGCTTTTTGTTCAGTCACATCTCACTAGATACAATAGGGGTGAGATTAGTGCCAGTTTAAGCTGAAGTGCACTTGGATTCAGGATCTGTGTTTGCTGTTTGTGTGGGCTGGAATACTACCATGAAGGACAGATGTGACTAAAAGTGCTACCTACTCTCATTATCATGCTAATAAACCAGCTTTATACAATACGTGTACTCCAGTCTTTGTAAGCAGAAATGCAGCATGAGTAGTGGGTTTTATTCAACCCAAAATAACTTTTTTTAAGAGAGCTTGCTTTCTTGAATTACATAGAACTTAACAGTGAAAATACAGAATATAACCCTGTAGCCCTTCTTTGTGAAAGCAGTCTAATGAAGTTCTGTCAGGGTTACAGGATTTCTATGTTTAAAGACTTGATCTGTAGTAACTAATCTCTGCCTATCTGCTAATTAAAAATATGCATTAGAGATGTGGTTTGCCTTGGCTTCTAGGATTTGGGAAAACATTCTGAGATACGTGATGAATCCTGAGACCCTGAAATTCTTCAATTCCTAGTAAGTTTGAAGGCTATTATGGTACCCAGCAGCCCTTGGATGGGAGTCTGGAAAAACACCAAGGAAAACAAGAAATAGTTCAAATGGTTTTCCCTTTGTGAAACCTTATCTACATTTCAGACAAGCCAAACAGGACAGACTAATGCTTCCTACACAGTGATGGACAAAGGTCATGGTGCTGAAGGATGGGTAGGAAGTATTACACATTTGTAGGCATTGGCTTCAATGAAATGTAGTGGTTTCCATTAGGGGAGGTTATTATCCATGTTTTCCCAAGTTTCCTTTGAAAAACTGGTGCTTGTGCTTCTGGGGAGCTTTGTAAATTAAAAATCTGCACTACCACAGTGATCATTAAACTGGCTGGTATTTGTGCACTGGACACAGAAAGAATCAGCCTGAGTTCAGTATTGCTTTCAGTTTTGCAGCCAAATTGTGCATATCTCCCATGAAGACACTTTGATTACTTTGTAGTTCTTTTTTTCTTGTATTCCAGCCAATTCTGCTGAACAGTCCCTCAGAGCTCACTATAACTTAGCTCTGTTTTAAGCTGTGGGTCTGTATTTCAAATACAACCAATGTTATTTAAGAATTTGCATGCATCAATCCACTGGAGGAGATGGGCAGTGTCACCCAGCCAGCATTTATAAGCTCCCTTAGGAAGAAGTGATGCTTTTTCACCCTCATCTGACAAATCCCTGTCCTGTCAAAGATGCTGTAATTGATCTTTGTCATTAAATTCAATAATGTCCAAATTTACAGATCTACCTTGTTTCAGGCTAATGCAGATAAATGAGGTTCATGGTAAAATATTGACTTTTACTTGGCACCTATGCACCTCAGCACTTTATGCGTTTGATTAACATACAAGCAAGGCTGTGAAATCAAATAAATGAATGCAAAGAGTAATGTTTTATTCTCTTTAAATGATATATGAGACACAGCTATTTATAGCAAGGGGTTGGGAGAGAAATGTAAAGCGAAGCCAATTCTAGGAATGCTGATACAGGGGATTCAGGGAAAAATTGATATTCATATGAGGAAGCTTCTGTAGGGAAAATCAGAACACCATGTAGTGGTGTAGAGCTCATTTATTTGTGCCTTGATCATGGTCTGTACGCAGTGCAGCCAAACATTACATAAGAAGCATTTTTTAAAAGTACGGCTCATGTTTTTAATGTTCAGTTACTGGAGTTCCTTGCTAGAGACTGTGATAGATCATTTGTATGGAAGTCTTTAAAGCAAGATTTTATACTTCTCTGCAGGCAATGCTGCAGCTGAGCTGTGAATGCTGGACTTAGTAAAGAAATTTCTCCAGCAGATGATCATTATGCAGGAGTCCAGGATGGATGGTCATGCTGGTCCCTGTATGGATGTGACACTCTCAAATTAGAGAATGCTTATTATGCAAAAGCTGTGATGAATTCAAGCTACAAGAACCACCAGATATTTTAATAATTTAAGAGCGAATGTCCTCAGAGAGATGATGCCTTGAAAAAGTGTTTATCCACTGCAAGGGAAACTGCTCAGATCTCTCTGAACCCACAGCCAGGGGAATTTTCAAAGTATCTCACTGGAGCACAGCAAAAATCCTGATTCATTTCAGACTTATTCCCTCACTATGCAAAATACATATGAATAGTGGTCCATGCAAAATAAAAATAGGAAGATCCTTAAAGGATGGAAATCAGAAAAGCTCTATCAAAAAATCTTTAACAGATCAGAAGATAGCTGCATCTCTGAGAAAGATGTTTCCTTTGCAGCATTCTCCACAAGCAATGAGGACAATACAGTAGTGTGAAAAGTGTGACCAATGTAAACACGGACCACTTTCCTTGCTTTCAGAATCGTAGTGGATTTAGACAGGAACCACAGAACGTTGTTCAGCTTTCTTTCAAGAGGGGAGGGTTTTTAGCACATATGCATTGGGAAATGGCTGAATGGGGAGCATGAGCAGAGCAGTTTTCCTGCTAAGGCAATCAAGAGCTAGATCACTATGGTGATCTCTTTGGTTTCAGACTGAATGTTGTTTCATTGCAGACACTTAGCTTGCTTCCAGGACAGAACTAATTTTCAGGAATAGGAACTTTTATTTTGGAATAAGGAGTCCACAAGGGAAGATACTGCAGAAGAGCGGTTATCCACCTGTGTATTTTGGCTAGCCTGTATTTACAGAGTATCAGAAAACTCTGAAACAAAATGCTGGAGTGGCACTGCTTCTTTCCACCTCCTTAGTTATGTGGCTGCCCTGTCCAGAAAAACATTCCTGGACCATTTTCTCATACTGCCAGTCTCTGAAATAAGGAGTAGCTAGTTAAAATTCCTCTTTGATATCAGACTATAGGAAAAACAGAGGAAGTTTTCAGAAGGACTAGGTCTACTCCGGAACCTATTTTTCAGATAAGTATCTCTGTAATGTCTTACCATAAGGTTTCTCTTTGTCATAGTGTTGCTTCTGGGGATTTTGCTGCCTGTTGGATTTCCCAGCTCTTACAACAGGGAAGTTATGATATCTTCAAGTGTCACAGGAGTCAGCATCATTTTCTCTTCTGAAGTTAGGAATGAGATAGCATTACCCAAATGGATCCTGGGAGGTTTGAGTATGTTATCAGGTCTGACAGAGACATCTGTGAATCCCAGAGCAAATTCATGGGCTCCATCCTGCCTATCAAATGTAGACAGCTGCTGAGTCACTGGATTCAGTACTCTGGGCTGCCTTTACAGCTAATGGAAGGAAATGTGTGCTTTCATCTGAGCTATTCCAGATACTTGCTACAGGATGCAATGCCCCACAAAGATAAAGTGCCTGTTTGTTTCCACCTGTTACAAAGGTAGCTGAGGATGACTACCCCAGGTATAGAGATCTAAACTGTAGAGATGTGCAGTTAAGTGAATTAGGCTGAAGCTCTCTTGTCTTTAAATACATCTTATATAAATGTGCCTTTAATTGTAATCCTCAAAGAGGGATAAAAGGGTGTGATCATGGACCATATGCCCTCTTAAATGTGCTTTAGATCAGGATGTTGAGAGGCTCTGAGAAGAATTATGTCCTCTTCTATCACAAAAAATGTTTAACAAAACCTGGGAAGTTTGGTAGATTTATGTGTGGGGGAGGAAAAGAAAGAGCCTGAAAGTCCTTCACACAATTTCTTTGTTTCAAGGTCATAATGAATTAATTTTGGAGAGCCATGGAATCAGTTGTGTATGTCCAATAAATTATGGAGAGTAATTAAGCTATTCATTTTAACTTTAGTGTCCTTGTGGATCTGCAATGCTGGGTGCTTTTTTGCAATAAAATAACTTGGTTAGACCCATTGGTTTAATAAAGGCATTGGTAGAATGCTGTCATGTGATTCTCTTCTGTGAAGAATTACTATAATTAGTTCTGTGAGCAGATAAATCCAAGTTGTTAGCTTTATTTTACAAATGGAAAAGCAAGACACAAAATTGGCAGCACTGAGCTTTGTATCAGGCTGCAAATGTTCCACTCAAGATGTCATAAACTCTGTGGCATATTTGGGAAAATAGTGCAGGAAATCTAAATCTCACTGAATGCATACAGAAGGTAACACAGATCATGAGGGTGAATTAAGATGGCAGATTGCACTCAGACTTGTGTAGGCCTTGCCTTCTGGTTTAGATCACCAGTGTTCTCTATGCAGCTGTACTACAGGCTAAAATATTGAGACATGCATTCGTTTCAGCTGGTGCACTTTTGCTTGTGTCTCTGGCTGTAGTAACATCCCAAATACAATTGCAATCCAGTTTCATAGAGCACAGGGACATGAACCAGGCAGTCTTCTCACCCTCTGGGTTCCCCATGTCTGCCTGTTGCCCAGCCAGTGGTTTTCTGAATGCCTTTGGTGCCAACCTACTGCAACTGCAAAAGGATTTGACATGTAGGGGCTGTTCTGCAGGGCATTTGTGATAGTGTGAGCAGAAGGCGAAGCTAGTATAGAAATGATGCTGGCAGAGATCATCTGGATGTTGGGATTCACAGGAGTTGCCTTTCTGGTCTGTTAGAGACAGGCTGTGTCCTGAAATCCAGTGACAGTGAGTGCCTGGTTAGTGACAACACACTGAGTACAGGCATTCCATCTGCATGGTAGCTGTCCCTTTGGGCATGACCTCCTCCAGTTGCTGGCATCCAGATCTAAGAGCCTCTTGTGGCTTCTAGACATCAGCTAGGGCCAGTAAAATTGAAGTTCACTGTGGATTGTGCACACAGAGGGAACAGGGATCATGCTTATGCAGCTTACTAAGGAGAGAGTTCAGTGTGATGTTGTGGCGGAGGCTGGATGAAAATACTGACCAGCAACATGCAGGTGGCCTTTTCTGTCCCCCTTTGCCTCTGTACACAATTGCTCCTCCCAGATGCAACTTGTTCTCTCCCTTTCCCCACCTTTGATCTTTCCTCTAAACATCCCACAGTATGTTTTGTATCTTTCCACAGTTCATTTAAAATGTCCTGTAATAAATTCTATACAGTCTTCAAGCAGTCTCTGCTCTATTCCCATGTCTCCCATAATAAGTTGTACACAGCTTAAGGCAACAACCCCTTTCAGTTTGTTCAGTTTTCCAGGCAGAGAGTTTTCTTTGGCTGACACATCTTGGAGGGTTTTATATTAAGGTACAGCCAAATTTGCCCAAATGCAGGTGCAGTCTTTCTGGAAATCTTTTTCTCCAGTCCTTTCAGCTCCTTGCTGCTGTTGATGTCTGAAGCTGAGCAGACCTAAACAGTATTGTTCACCTTTTACATGTGATTTTTCATTTCATAGACCAATATTATCATTACTATTGTCATTCATTTGGCATTTTTTTACAAGCAGAAGTCTTAGTCTATTCAATTTCTCTGTGTACAGAAATTATTCTACCTATTTCTCATTGCCACTGTGCATTTTCTTGTTTGTCTCTCATCTAGCTGAGATGATGAAGGTGTACTGACAGTGGAATTTAGCTCTGTTCAAATAAAGGAAAGCAAAAGGGCCTTATGGTTTCCAGGACTGGGCTGCTGCTGCCCTAGTTTGGTCTGAAAAAGTTCACTTTAATCTAAAATAAAAATAAGGACAAAAGACCCAAGTGAATAATATCATCTTCATCATGACCCCATTAAGGTTAATAAAATGTTAAAATGAGGCAGTGCTCACTCTCTGTTTTATCTTTACTTCATTGCTTTTTCTTACCAGCAGTGCATCAATAACTTGCAGTATATTCTAACTGATTGAATAAAAAGTTATATTTAATTGGGAAATCAATGAGCAGGAATAGGGCACTGAGGTCATATAGATTGTATCATCCTGACCAATCTAACTCACTTGCCCTTTGAGCTGGTCTTTCATCATTATATTTCACTTGCCAATTCCTCAACAGTCTTAATTATGGGCACAGCAATTTGTCTTCAAATATCACACTACAGTGAAATCTATGCATCAATAAATACAGCTCAAAAGCGGTTTTCCACACTGCTGGAGACTTAATTGCTTCTATGGTTAAAGTAAGTGCTGTAATTCTTTACATTTGTGGTGCTTTTCAACATCTTCAAGTGACTGGAAGCTGTTCAGGATGGCTAAATTCAAGGAAAACATGTATTTAAATACGAACATTCGTTCTGAGTAATTTCGAACACTTTATCTGTACACAACATTCTTCCCAGTGCTGCAGTTGGAGCATGGCTAAGAAATAGCAGAGAACACTTCAGAAAGAATAGCTGGTGTCATTGGAAAGATCTGCTGCCTGTTTAGTTTCTGACTGCCTCTTTCAAATCCCAGCTCTTTGCGGGGGAAGTGGTGAATACCACATTTACAAATTTTGCCCAGTCTAGGAAAACCAGCTTTTCTTTTCAGTCAAGTGCAGTTTTAGTGCTGTCCTTGTGTTTGCCCCCTGGAGGAAGTACGAATGTGGGAATACCACTTGGAAAGTATGGGATGCAAGTGAGGCTTAAAAAGTCATTGTGTGAGCAGGAGTGTGGAGAAGTCCACAACTATGGAATATGTTGGCTGGGATCAGTGGCATCCCTGCTGGATTTCACTGAGTTTCTGCAGCCAATCCTCATCAAATGTGATACTGAGCATCTGTGTTTTACTTGTGCTGTTCCTTCTGCATGCAATATCTGTTGTGCTCCCTGATTCCTAAACCAGTATTGCTTTCTGCGGTGGCAGCTTGCCTGATTTCTGAGTGGCTGTAAATATTTGTTTGCCTTTATAATAGGTAGCCTAAGGCCTCCTAGAAGAGATTCTGGCACCTCTTCTGCCTGATAGTACATTACCAAGGGTGGATAGGACAGGGCAGACCTAGGGCCACTCCTATCATGTTTCAAGATGCTCTGGCATCTCTTGAGTCTCTTTACCAGGAATGACTGCTCAGTTGCTTAAGAAAAGGCATTTCATGAGAAGCAGTGTGCTTGGGTGATTAATTTAACCTGGAGCCCATTAGATATTCCAGTCCATGTTGTAGCCTGGGTGCAAATAAGGAATCTGTTTTGGGGCAAAGAACTCAGCAAAAATGTGCTCAGTGGTGAAGAACAAGGTCAGGGCATTCTTGTTATCTCAACTCCTTGCCTGCTTACAAAGATAGTAATGATTCCTTCTCTGATGGTTTAAGGCTGCCATTTCAGAAACAAATGAACAAGTGTTGTTTAGAATTCTTGGCTTCTGACCTACTCTTCAGTATTTTCAGCAGTAGTTTCTTAATGCTATGTGAGTGACTAAATATGCATTGGTCCTGTTTTGTGCTGCATTCTAATATTTGTGATTGGCATTTACATGAGCCAGGGTCAAATCCTAGCTCTTGACGGAGTTAAAAAAACATTCCTTAGCAGACAGAACATGTTGTTTTGATTTTTCTTTATCTAAAACTTCAGTCATGCAGCTGAGGAACCTCTTCTGATCAAAAGTTTTTTGGAAACAGGTCAGTGGTTGTGAAAAGTTTCAATTTTGATGCTTCATCTTTTTCTGACAAAACCACTCTGTTGAGGCATTTCTGACAAGCTGTAAATTGTATCTCTGAAATATCTGGAGAAATTTGTTATCTTCTGAGGATTATTTTCTGTGGAAGATGTAGCATGATCTGAGCTGGTGCTACAAGGGCATCTGGAGTACCTGATTCTAGGAAGCACTTGTAGGAATAATATTTCTTAAATTTTTGAATTTTAAAGATGCTATTTAATGTCCAAGGTATAGTTTCTGAGCCAAGCAGAATAAAACTATTCAATAACTGTGCCATGGATGCATAAATATCCAGAAGATATAATTGATTTATCTACTTTAGACATAATGGAAATAAAGCTACTGTAATTGAACATTATCACAGGTTTTGATGTTCTTGGCTTGGAGAGCAAATATCTCAGCTTCTCCTTGGAACATTACCTGGGAAACCTATCTGCTCACACAGGGGTACTGACAGGACATACACTTTAAGAAAACCACAGCACAGTCTCTGTGCCTCAGTATCTATCAGTCCTCAAAGTCTGTTTCAAAAACTGACGGCCTCAGGAGAGGTTTGTGCCTTGGCTATGTATTTCAATTTTGGAAAGCCTTTTCCTGGACTTTTCATATGTAGAACCAATGTGTTGGACTTACATGATACTCATGTCTATTTCTAAAAAGATTTTTAAGAGTAGCTTCTTGCTGTAGGGGCACTGATACCATTGAATTTCATCCCTACTATATTCACAGTGCATTATCAAGGATGTCAAGACTACTACTTGCATTCTCATGGGTAGGCTTGAAAGCTCTGAGGATTAAGTGTTGTCTCCAAGAAACCTCAAAGTAATGTGAAGTCTGTCTCCAAATAGACACATATAATTTAATCACTGTACTCGCCATGGGAGTCCACAGAAAAATAGGGAACTGGTCAGAAAATATAGGAATAATCATAGAACACAGAATGGTTTAGGTTGGAACAGACCTTAAAGACCATGTTGTTTCCACCCACACCTTCCACCAAACCAGCCTCCTCAAAGCCACACCCAACCTGGCCTAGATGCACATCATGGCAAATATTGACTTTTATCTAGTATTTCAGGCGCCTTCCAAAGTTTTTATTTTATTTATTTTATTTTTTTCCATTTTCTGAGTATTTATGTCAGTGGTTCTTAACTTTACTGTCCAAAATGCAGCGATGCTGAGAGAGCAACACGCTGTGTGCTGTCTGCCATTTGAGCTCGGTATTCCTGGGGGCCTCAAGAAGCAGGGGATCCCCAGCTACTGAAGGATCTTGTGGTGAGCTTAATGTCTCCATTTGAGGGATGGGGATTGTTTTCTACATGAGTAACGTATTTGTTTGGACCTAATTTATGGATGGAGAGATTTGGGTTAAATGAAAAACCTATTGCTTCTAGACAGTGATAATGCTAAAAAGAAAATGCAAACCATTTGTTTTGGACCTGTGTCCTCATCTCAGCATCCAGAGCTCTGGCTGATATACAGAAAAACCCGGGTACTTCTTTGTCTTTAAACTCCTGTAGTTGGTCCCCCCTGCCCCCACCTCAGCACCCAGAAAGTACTTATTGAAATGCTGCATCAGCAGATACTTGTCTTGGTCTTCTCTGGCAGAGGAATACATGCATACCCCATTTTTGTTCTGTGTTTGGTCTCAGGATCTTGTGATCTATTTTATGAAGCTTTTCAAAGCAGAGAGGTTTGTAGGCTTTGTGTAGCATTTGGAGTTATTATCTAGTTTGTTTTGTTTTGCTGATGGGGATTTGGCTAGATTATCTCCGCTCATCACATAAACCCTAAATGTACATTTTGTATGCGTGACTGATATGGTGATAGATCATCCCACAAAAGCTGGAAAGGAGTGCTTTGTGACTTTGCCCTGAGCAAACTGACCTTCCTAAAAATGAAGCTTTGCCTCTGTGAATGCTGCTAGAGTGTTTCCTTTGTAAGATAATACTTTGCAAGAGTTACAAGCTCTACAGTTGTGTATTGCAACATTTTCCCTCTACAAAGAATACAATCTCCTTGAGGAAATAGCAATGGTTAAGTATTCATTTCTTTTACAGAATGTAGATCTGATTATTCTCCAGTCAATTCAGTGTTTTTCCTGAGGTCTTACCTGCTAGTCACAGGCAATGAAATAGAGCAAAATTGTGAAAGATATCACTGTATACAGCTAATGGAGAAATGATTGAAATGAAGGAAGAGGTCACCTTTGTATGCAGGCTTTGTATCCAGATGTAGTATGGATTATACATATTTTTATGGGCTTCTACATTTAATTAAAGATACTGCTAAAATGTGATGGTGTGTACACATGCAAATTAACTGAAGTTGGGTTTTTTTTTTTTACTTCAGGGCAAAGATTAAGTAGGGCTGCTGCTTCACCAGAACATTTCTTGAGACCGTTATCAAGTCCTGGTGCAATTCCATTATGTCCATCTCCAGTCAAAGGCAATAGCTCTAGTGATTGCAATAATGTATATATTTGCCACCAGTATACGGAGAAATTAGAGTAGCAGAAAAAAGCTGTGGTGGCTCTTATTACATTATAACAGAGAGAAAAGACTCTTTAAATATGATTAAATAGCTTATGGGTTAATTCTGAGCTTCCTGAGCTGGTGCATAAGCAAAGACCAATTTTACTTTTAGGAAAGTGTGTCCTTTTCACACAACTGAATGAAATCAGAGTGGCAGATCAAATGATTTTTCATGCTGAATCCAAAAGCAGGAAGAAACAACCTTAAGAAAATGAAATGAATGGAAAATAAAGTCCATTCACAATATGCAAAAGAGAATATTCTCCATATGGTGGGCTCATACTGTGAGAATGCTTATGTTCCTCCTGGAATGTGAAAGTAAAAAGGAGGAGCATGAATTTAAATCATCAGGAATCTTCAAAGAAGATAATCAGCTGGGAAACCAAGAAACGAGTTGGAGGTGGCAAGTAGTAAAAATCTTTGAAAAGCTCCAGCCCCTCTCCAGTTACAAAGGAAGTTGTGTAGTTTAATCATCAGCAGATGTTTCCCATAAAATCCCACTCTGTTATGCGCTCAACCATCTGAAACAGTGCCTCATGTGTCTTGATTACATGGAAATTTTCTGTGATTTGCCAAATTCATGCCAACATATTCACCCTTGTGCCATTTGGAAAACTGGAACTGCAGCAATTGCAGTTGAAAAAGAGATGAACGAAGGTAAAATTTGTGTTCAGTGCCAGTTTCCTCCAAGAAGTTTTGAAAAGTTTTTATTGCTATTGCTGAAACACTTCCACCAATGTAGAAAGTTCTGCTCATTCCCAAGGTGTCATAGTCCCTGTCCCTTAACTCAGGGACATCAAATGTGAAAATCTTTGGCAAAAGCAGAGAAAGAGAGCTTCCAGAGAAAGAAAGCTGCTGTAGTTCTTTTAAAAGAACTATCAGCTCTTCATGTGTCAATGGTGGCTGAAGCTGAGACAAGATGGAGGCTCTCCTGCCTCCTATGTTCTTCCTCTGCACCAGCTTGTGTGGGTGATGTGTTTGGGTATGATCTGGATGACCAGGTCAAGCATTTGTATTTGTGCAGGTGTATGTAATAGAAGTAGTTGAAAGGGAGGAAAGCTCGATCCTCACCATTTCCTTTAGTGGACAGAAAAAGCAAAGCTGAAGCTGAACATGTTTAATGTTGCAGTACTGGGAGAGGAACACAAGGAAATGGTTCCAGTACATTGGCTCCCATTGACCTTCTGGGAAAATACTGTGGGTTTTAGTAGTAGTTACTCTTAGAAAGATGTGGAAAACCATTGTAGTTTGTCCTGATTAGACAGGAAGCTGCCACCTTCAGAGAGAGGCCTCAGTCTAGATAGATGGTGGACTCTTCTCCAGTGCTGTGACCTCACTCCTGATCTGTGGCCAGTCCTGCCCTCTGTGGAGAGGGGCAACAGAGGTCTCAAATGATGATCACAATCCTGGAGGTCATGCTCTGTCCGTGGCCAGAAAAAATGGTGGTAACCATGAATCACAATCAAACTTGACAAGGAAGTACCCATGTTTTCCCTAAAATGGCTGAGAGGACATCCAGAAAAAGTAGTAGTGCTGAAGAAACATTGCATTTTGGAGCTGTTTGTCTTTAAATTGTATCAAAGAATAAAACTGTGTCCTGAAAGAAACTTGGATGCTGTTGGATATATTCTGAGTTTGGAAAACAGTTGGCTGGCTTAAAGGCCAGAAATTAGGAACAAAAGACGTGGAATAATGTTTGAAGAAAGTAAGCCTCTTCTCAGTTCTACGTGAAGGCTTTATGAGGCATTAGCTTTGTGTTAAATTTACAGGCCCCTTTTCCCCTGCAAATGTGATCTCTCCCCCGTGAAGCAATAGGCTATTAACAATCAGTTTCATATTCATCCTCCTAATTCATGCCACACTCTTGTGTTCATTGCAGAAGGCAAGTTAAGCCCCTTTTGGAGAGTGCCCTATATAATTTTATAGTCATCTGCTGGAGGAACATAACTCAGTGTAATTTGTATTGCAAAGCTCACCTGGTGCGTAGCACTGGGTATGTTTGCAAAGCTGTCTGAAGGAGAGCTGCCATGGTGGTTCAGCAGTATTAGCTGAACCTCTGCTTTTGGGTGGTAGCCTGGTGAGGCTGTGTTGTGTTCAGAGAGTAGGGATGCTCAAAAGATGTCTCCAGAGGCAGATTTTCACTGAAGTGTTCTTGCATGACATTTTCATGTGTGCATCTGGCTGCATTAGTCACTCAGAAAGAAGAGAGACTGAAAGGAATGCTGACTTGTATATTCCAGATGAAATGAATTCTGCAAGTTACATTTTGGTCCCAAAGACTAAACTATCTGCAGTATTTTATTGATTTGAAGGATAGTATGCTTTATTTTCTTTAGTAGCAAGCTATTGCCACAATGTCTTCAAATACTTTTTGAATTTTTGTGTTCTTTCTTATTTGTTCCAGTTAGTAATAAGTCTCCTAGATAAGAAGCACTGGCATTTTAACTCCCTGCAGACCAGGCTTTTCTGCTCTGAAGCACTGGAGCTTATTAACTTGGAAGATTCATAAACTAACATTCATTCTAGCACATCTCATATTACTTGGCTGATATTTCTTTAATAAAAAGTGAATGACATACTCCATCCTTGTATTTTTCTGAGCCCCAGTAAGTCCTCATTTCTTTCTTCTTTATTAATTGTATTTAGCTAATTGACACTCATATTAATTGTATTGAAAAGGGGAAATATTTTATGTGAAGACACAGCTGCACATGCACTTTTCAGATATTGCAGAGAAACAGTTTCTTTGACAGACATGATCTCTTAATTCTGTATAATCTATAGTTTTAAAGAGAATATCTTTTGTAGTTCTCCAAAATAATTTGGAGTGGAATTCATCTCTACTGAATAAATATCTACACCCAAGCTCATCACCCTGGGTTGCCCTTATAGTTACTGAAATACTTGTGTAGTCCATGCTTCTCATGAACGAACATGGGCTCTGCTTAGGCTGGAATGAATTTCCCTTTGCTTATCAAGAGTCTGCAATGTGCTTGCCCTCTATTGTCTGTTTGATCAGGTAAAGCTTACCTTGCTAGTTTGCTTAGAATTGAAAAATGTTACAGAATGAATGGTGTCACTGATGAGACAACATATCTATACCTCCTGGCTGCTGAGTACAGAATGGGCTTAGAAGTGGATGGGTTATCATCCTGCTTTATCTTCAGGCTGAATATCCCTCAACTCTTTTTCTCTTTCTGAACTTGGATTCTTTTTATTGCTATTCTCTGCACTTTGTTCAAATGAAGTGCAGGGTGAAAACTGGAGAGAACAGCCCAGCCAGAGCTATTGCCATGGGATGTATTTTCAGGGAATATTTTGCTGCTGTGTCTCCTTCTCCTCTTTCCCTTGCTCACATCTGGCTTATTTTCTGACTGGTCCACTACAATGTATAAATTGTTTCTCCAAAACTGCACTGTGAGGGGTTGCTGCCCTTTAGTGTGGATGTTGTTAATTATTCCTTCCCAAGTGCTGTGCCTCACCCTGCTGACAGCAGAATTTCCCCCACTTCCCCATCCCAGCACATTTAACCAATTTTCAAGGTGATTTCCAGTACTAATCCTGTTGTCCAGTGGATTGGCAGTTCCTTCCAGCATAGTGTCACAGTGTCATTGGAAAATACCATCCTTCATTGAGCTCTTTAGCAGTGGTGAGTCCCACAAGACCTAAAAGGCCAACCTTTGCTGAACAGCATGGAACATGTCCTACTTATTGTCCACAAGCCGTTTTCTTTGCTCATAGTATTGTACAGAGGCTGAAAACCCAGATGTGATGGGGATGGCAGTTGTGGGGGCAGGGGAAGGCCAGCATCCAAGATCAGTTTTGTTACCCTAGGAAGTAGTTGCTGCTGAGCCAAGGCCTTCCTGTTCCCGTAGAGACCTAGAGAAAAATCTTTCTTGTACAACTCTGTGCCAAGCGCAGTCACATGTTGGTCATGGAATTTAATTTTGCCCAGAGAAGTTCCTGAAACAAGATAGGAAAATGAAGGTCATTAAATGTTGAAGTCCCAGCTGATTGTCCCAGATCTGATCTTGGGTACAGGCACAATTAATCATTTTGAATATTTGTATTCTACAGCAGTCTGGGAAGAGTCAAGTTATAACGTGTTTCTAAATTACCATATTTTGACTTAGATCACCTATTAACAGAAAATATACATTAAACAATGTGTCAAGTAGAAAATATCATATAGGCAAAAACATCATGGGGCAAAGGAGGACTCAGAAAATGGGGTCTTCAGGAGCACCCCAAACCCTGGCTCTGGAATATGCTAACTGGAAGCAAAATGTGGTTTTTTTTCTACAGAAAATATTTGTTACAAATATATTTATTTATAAATAACTTGTGTTATTTTGTTGTGACTTTTTGAGCGGACAGGCTTCTAATTCAGTTTTCTGTAAATCTTTTGGAATACTTTAAGAACAAAAAATATCCTTGCATGACTGAGTTAGTTTAATTAAAAATGATGTAAATTGTCAATTCTAATAATAATTTAAATCAGTAAGTGGGAAGCTTTGATTTATATAATCTATTATAACCTTGTTTTCAATTTATGATCATAATTGTTTTACCAAAGATAGCTTAGTCCTTTACTGGCAAAGAACCATTAAAACTTCTTGATTTGGGAAAGAATATGTTTGTAGAATAAATTTGGCATCTTTCTGCTAACCAAGACAACATTTGTTAAACCATATGTGTTTGGACACAAATACATACAGCTATACCTATAAAAATATGTGTATATTTATATATATAGGGTTTGGTATGTGTCAGTAAGTAATAACTAGCTTAACATATTCTTACTCTGACCTTTATGTCTCACATTTTCACTATGTAATATGATGAATGATACATTTCCTTTCTGCTAGATGATTAATGTTTTATGTGTAATTTGTGTCAAATTATATTTAAATGGCAATAAAATTCAATTAAATGCACAGAAACATTTTAATGATTAATTTCATAAAGCTACCTTCAGTGTGGTACATATATCAGAGAAAAAAGTTAATGAAAAGCATCTCATTCAAAACATTATTTAATAAACATTTGAAATATTACCATTAATTACTTAGCAAACCTTGCTATTTCTTGTCATCATGCCCTTTAAGATTTTAAAACTGGATCTAATCTGCTCTGAATGTATCATTTTCCTAAACTAGAAGAAGAAAAAGCATGCTACTTTTTGAAAAGAAAAAAAGTTATTGAACTGACAGTTGATTAAATGATTTTTTTTTTCCTTTGGAAAATTAATATTTGAACCGGGAAAAGAGAGTCCAAATGCCAAAACCAGTTTTATAACTTCAGCAAATTCTTGTTACAGGTCAGATATCCGTAGCTTCAACCAATTCAATAGTTTGCATTTCTATAAAAATTTAACCAGTAAAGATGTATTTCACAGTCATAAAATCAGAATAATTTTTATTGGAAAATATGTTTAAGATCAGTTAGTCCAGCCATTAACTCAGCACTGCCAAGCCCATCACTAAACCATGTCCCCAAGTGCCACAACTGCACATCTTTTAAATGCCTCCAGGGATGGAGACTGAACCTCTTCCCTGGGCAGCCTGTTCCAGTGCTTGACAAACCTTTTTGTGAAGACAGTTTTACTGATATCCAATCTAAATCTCCTCTGGTGCAATTTGGGGCTATTTCCTCTTGTCCTGGTTCTTGTTACCTGAGGGAAAAGCTCAACCCCTAACTGATTGCAGTCTCCTTACAGGTGTTGTAGAGAGCAGTGAGGTTTTTCCTGAGCCTCCTTTGCTCTGGGCTGAACACCCTCAGCTCCCTCAGCTGCTCCTCATCAGATTTGTGCTCCAGACCCTTCCTCAGCTCCACTGCCCTTCTCTGGACATGCTCCAGCATCTCAGTGTCATTCTTCTAGTGAGGGGCCCAAAACTGAACACAGGATTTGAGGTGTACTCACCAGTGCTGAGTACATTTAATTTCAATGAATATGATTATAGTGGTTTAGACCTCAGTACATATATTCATAATTTCAAATGGCTTATTTTAAGGCAAAGCAGGTGTCCGTGAAGAAAATATAATTTAAACAATAACCACATTTTATCTTCTTTAGTAACACACAGATTTAAAACAATTGAAAACAATTAAAATGAAGAGCATTAATTTAATTGCAGAAGAGTGGATTAACAGGTCGTCTATGAAAGGAGATATATGAAGAAAACAAAAACACTACTCAGTGACACTAAACATCAGTTGTTCCAGCTCAGACTATTTAATGCAGGACTATCTGACATGTCTTTGATTCTGAAAATAGCGATGGCAGATGAGTAATTTTTCTTTAGTCTTGCTACAGTGGATGGGGGTTTTTGGTCTGTTTTTGTTTGTGTGAATGCAGCTTCTCTGGGGAGCTTGGGGTGTGGAGGGCTGTGGGAAGGGGGCACACAGACCTGCCCCCAGCCTACAGGCCTGGGCTCTGCCCTGCCTGTATCCATCCAACTGGAATGCCAAGCCAGAAAGATGTGAACAAACATGGATTCACCAGCTAGGTGATTAGTTTGACATGACAAGGACTATGATGAATGTAAGATTTTTGAATAGGAGCTGGTGTGTCCAGCTTGATTTGGAGTCCAACAGCAACCAAGGAAATGGCAGCAAAACTCAAAGCAGGTTGACTTCCTACTCTGTTACTCAGGTTTGGAGCTGACATGGTTGGTGCTCCTGGAGCTCTGCACTCATTTCACCTTTGCTTCAGTCCCTTGTTTTTAGGCTCCCTGGTTTAGCCTGGAGGCAGCTTGCTTAGTCCCACTGGCATGGAGAGAAGGCTGTGGGTGTGTGTCTGCGCAAAAGCTGCACACCCAGAATGTCCACACTGTAAAGCAGAAGTTCAAGGAAACCCAGTGCTTCTCCTTACAACCCTGACTTCAGAACTAAGTTAAAGTGGGATTTTGCTTTGGGCATTTTCGTGTCCAGGTGAACGCGTGGGGCAGACAGCAACACCAAATAGGTGTCTGCTACATAAATGTTTCTCTTATTGAAGTAAATATTGTATGAGCAAGTGGCAGGCATTTGCAGATCACATCTGAATTCATTCTCATGCTGAGGTAGGGATCTTGGAGGAGATCATCAACAAGACATTTCAAAACACGCTTCCTTCTTAACATAATATTGCATATAGATAACAGCCTTTCAGTGAGCATCTTCTTTTGAGTGGAATGTCGGTAGGTTGATGTTTTTGTGGGTACTCCTTTAAAAAGACACAAGTTTTCTTGAAGGAATCAGGATTCTTGTCACACAGGTAGCAGAAAGAATTCTGCTGCAGTAGAAATGATTAATTTTGATTTTCTGCAAAGTCAAGGGGGTGGCATTGTGCTGTTCAGATCTGGAGGTTTTATTTGTTTTTAAGCAGAAGGGAAATAATCTAGAGAAAAATATTTTGGTCTGTTTTGTTTTGACAGGACAGTCTCTTGCCTCAAAAATCTGTTCTTCAAGCCAGAACATGGTGGTGGACCAGAAGTATTCCTCAGGAATAGAAGAATTTACTCCAGGGATGTTTTTAAAAGAAGTCAAGGTAATTTTTCTGTACAGATAATTTTTCTCTAAAGGAAACATAGGAGAATTCCTTCAAGTAATAACTTTGATTATCACAGGTAAAGTTCAGTTTCATGATTAGAAGCTTATTATACATTTATTTTGGGGTCCAAAAAGGCTGTATTTCTGTCTGATATCAAACAGAATGGTAAATACTGAGTTACCTCAGGGAAGATACAGAGAGCTGATTTAATGTTGAACAATCTAATAATTTGTTTTACTCTAACGTCACCAAAGCTGAAAAGACCCTAAGTATAAGGGAAAAGGAGCCATCTCAATTTATAGCTGCTTACTTTGGTCTTGTTACTAGCAGGCTGGAAAGGGTGCAGTCAGAGTGACACCTATATTTAATAGGTGTGAAAATGCAACCTCACATTATGCCTGCAAAAATGAAAACCTTCTTTGAAGGACTTCAGCTCTAGTTGTAACAGAGAGATCCTTTGGACTGTGACCACTGAGGAAAGCAGAGCATAGCTTGGTTGTGCTTTAGAGCTGATGGAAATCTAAGGTCTGCCTATTAGCTAGTTTCTTATTTGTTATTCTAAATAATATTTTCTCTCACTCCAAATAATTGCAAGTCCTAGATTTTGGCACAGAAATAGTTCTGGGGATTTAGGGGATGCTGATTTCTCTCTTCAGAGCTTCTGATGGATACCTCTGACCCTCCAGTCCCTCTGTTTATATTTAAAATGGTGGCAAATATAACTCCTTGCTGTAGCTCTGAACTTAGCAGTTGCAATTTTCTTTGGTTTTCATTTCTGCACCTTATATTCTAATCTAATGGCTGGCTGAATGACATATGAAGCCTTCCAGGTTTTCATCCTGCTTAGCAGACTAGGAAAAAGTCAGTGTATTTCAGTAGTAATCTACTGGAGAAATCTATTTTAGATAAAACAATTACGTCTTCCATTTGTTCTTTTTTTTTGCGTTGAGCTGGCATACAGTTCTTTCTAACTCTATAAAGGTGTTTTATTGCACTTACTAAAAATGTCAAGAATACTAAACAGCAATACATAATTTACAATAGACTCTGTAGGTAATGGAGTTCTTACAGCCACAGCTTCCTGAGAGTGTATTTATTACTATTTTACTACCTGCTGTAGTATCCAGGCTCAACTTCCAGTGTATCTGGTGAAAAAAACCCACAAGGCAAGGAGGGATAGGGACTGCTGCTAAAAATAAGTGGGTGATTACTGGGCATTTGCCAATTTACCTAAGATAAATGGATATTATTAACATTGTTGACCATATTGAAGCGCTTTAATTGTGCAGAAATGCAGGCAGGAAAACATTAAACTAAAGAAATATGCTTGAATTAAAGTGTTGGGGTGCTGAGAAAAAGAAATCATCCCATTCCCACAGGATTAAAGTGACCTTGGTTATTGGTTAAACAGCAAAATTAATATATTTTCCTTCCTTTTTAGTGTCTGGATTCTTTACAAGAGTTTGTGCTGGTTAGCAATGTAGTTCAAGTTCAGATGCACAATAATCAGGATGACATGATAATATGTTGATGTAAACTTGACAAAATGGATTTGCATAGGCACTAACTATGATGTTTTAATGTATTAAAGCCAGAAGGTTAAAAAGTCCTTAGGAAATAAAAGCACTGTGGTAAAATTGCTTTCAAGCTGTGTTTAAAGAGTAAGGTTTTTGAAGCAGTGTTTTTAGATACCTGTGCCACACATCCTCTGTTGGCTTTTCTTAAAGAAGGTTGTAACTCCAATTTCAGTCAGAAATAGCGTTTTCTGTCCCTGTTTTGATTTCTGCTTAAGCAGCATGCAGAGGTTTGTTATCATTGTAGTGTGTTTGCAAAGAAATGAAATGAGCAAAAGCAACAAGTGTTAATTTGGCCTTTTTACTTTTAATCTACTCTGGCAGTCAGTACCTCACACTCTGTGTAATAGCCCTTTATTTACCACAGGAAATACCTTAAATGCTGAGACAGGAGCCAGCCTGAGTAGAGGAATAGTGTTCATGTTAGTGGCTGCCTGGGCTTTTGGTAGCCCTGAGCAAGCCAGCACACAGCTCTTTCACCATGGCTCACAGTCCAGGCACAGTCTCTTTTTTGAAACAAGGTTCCAAGGTTTGTCTTGTTTTACAATCCTGTTAGGAAGGATCAGAGCAGGGAGCAGCACCCACAGTGGTGGTGACACAGCATCCAAATAGAGGGATCATGCTCTCCAGTTCATCTTGCAATAGGATCTGAGGAGGAGCCAGTCTTCAGGAATTTAGTCCCTTATTGTATCATTTTCATTAGCTTTGCTTGAAGAACCCATGAGTACACATGGGACAGCCTGATGTTTAGTGCTTTGGTGAGTGCTGGCATAATTGAAGCCATTGAATGGAAATGGCACAGAAAGAAAATGAGATGATATTAATATCCTGAAGTCATTAACACTTGCACATCAGATTCTCTTCTTCCATAACAAATCCTGCATAGCAAAAATGTGCAAGATAATCAAGTAAACTGAGGATTTTCTTTCATTTTTTTTGGTCACATTTCATTTTATATTTCTAGCTAGAGGCAATAACACGTAGCTATTGGCAGTCAAATGGGGCCTGAATCTACCAGAACAGTGGATTTTTCTAAGTGATCCACCCAGATTACTGACACCAGTACTCTATGCTTCTGAGGAATGTCTTAAATCTGACATGCTCATTTTCATGTCTACTACATTTCTACATGGGGCTCCCACCAACACTTGTCTGACTGGGAATAAAATTCCTTTGAAAACTGTTACTTGTGTAGACCTGCAAGACAGTATTGCCTTGGCTGGTAACAGGCCATAGGTCTTGTGCTGAATTTTCAAGGCTGCAGGACTGTGTATGTCAGGTTTGCTTTGTTTGAACTCTTGGTGACCTGCCTGAGCTCTGTTTTACTTGCTCTAGCTGTAACAGCAATTTTTCTAATTGACCAGGTGTCCATGGCTAATTTGTTCCACTTTTGTTTGTCTTTCTCTTGTACCTACATAGTTTTATGGCTTTAGCATAATCATGTAGTATAGAGGATATAAGTCTGAGAGCAGTGAAGTGGAGACACAGGACATAGAAGAATACAGGTAAGGGATGATAAGAGTTGGGGCACAGGCTGGAACTGCAGACCTGATGCCTATAAACAACTCACCCATGGCCAGTCAAAAGAAATGCAGACCTGGAGCTAGTCAAACCTGATTTTATGGATAGCAAAGTGGACAAAGAACAAGCGTCTAATGTGTGAAAGTCTTGGTATACTGTGAATTTAGGTGTGACATGAAGCTGCAGAGTTATTAAGAAAGAGCAAGGTTAAAAGCATGTGCTTGTCTTTCCTCAAAATGCATTTTTTATTTTGCAAGGACAACTGATATATTTCTTCCCCTGTAACCTACTGTATTCTAGTGTGGAAAAGGCATCCATGTCTCCAAGGGAGGAAGAGTAGTAAAATTGGTATTGTTGGCTCATACAGTATCTTTTGTCACATTAACATTCACTTCATTTCACACATTTGTAAATTAATCAGCCAGTCCCATAACCTACAGGAATATTCTTTACTTTTCAATTTTGTGATGGCATGATAAAAAAATTCATGGCTTAATGCTGTTGGGTTCCAAATGTGGACCTGTATGTTTTAGCACTCTTGCCACTGGAGTCTGTGGATGTCAGTAAATTCTCAGTCTGAGCCCTCCCTGTTGAAGGATATTACTCTGAATGTCAACTATCCATGGTGTCCTTATATCTTGTCTCACATCATTTTTCTTCCTAAAACAAATGCAGCTGCATTTCCAAAGGCTGTTAACTTTACTGGCAGTGGTTCCCCCCCCCAGAGATATGTGCTTCCCAAGTATTAATTCTCTTCAAATAAGCTTCCTGCATCATGCTGCATTGATCAGGCAATTCATTGATTGCTGAAGACTTGCTTGAAACAATGAGTCAGCTGTTTCTGTTCCCTGTGAGTTACTCATCCCCTGTTTTTTCAAACTCAATAACAGCTCAGCAATATGGCATTCTCTTGTAGTTTGGCGTAAACTGGCGCCCTTTGGTGCACATAGCACTGTTGCTTGTCTTTGTTTCACACCTCAAAGGACAGTGCAGCCTTATTTCTAAAGCTGATGGATGGAGGGCAGCAAATTGCTCTGTGTTTCTGTTTTTAAATAATGCAAAAATCAAGTGGCCATTAGCTGGGGTCTGGAACTGTAAACCTAATTCGGTTATGCTGTGAATATATGCGCTTCATATTCCCTACAGTTATAGGAAAAGAGCATCTTGTTTCTCCTGATGCTGTGAGAATTTATTTCCTCTGTAGAAGCTATTTGTTTAAAATAAGAACTTGGACAATCCTAGGATAAAAGAAACAAAGTATAAAAATATGTCTGGCCACAACTAAGTAGAATAGTTACACATTCAACCTTTGTCCTGTTAATCAGAGCAAGCCCCAAAGCATTCAAACAGGACTCACAGAGCTTGTACCTGGGAGGTATGACTTCTGGTTGCCAGACAGATTAGCATGTAGTGCTTTCTGTTCTCTAGAATTTCAAAGCAAATTCAAAGTAACAGGGACTAGAAAATAATATTTAGAGTAATAAAAACTTGTAGGGAATGTTGATTAAAGAATGTAGTTCAGTCCATCCATGGTGTTTGAGCAGTACAGCTTTCTGGAAGTCTGCTGCAGGTTGCAGCTTATAGCAATCCTGTCAGTCTTCTGAAGGTTATGGTTTGGTTCCTGGGTTGGAGAAAGGGTAATGGAAACAGTGATATTCAGATCCATGGTGGAGGCTGCTTAGGCACACAAAGAGAAGGAATTGATTCTACAGTGAAGTCAAATCAAAATTTTATTTTGGTTTGTTCCATCATGAGAAGAAGCTGAATGTTTGATCTCAGGGAAATGTCCATGCACAGACATGCCTGTTCTGATACTGGCACAAGCCCACAAGCCTTTAGCTTTAGATGAAGCCAATCCCAGGATTATTATTTTTTTCCTTACAATAAGTTCTAAATTGGAAATCTAAATATCAAGTGAATGCTACTTGCTCAGGCAACATATTGATACAGAAATGTGCCTGGCTGGCTCACTGTAGAGTAAACACAGCTGTGGGATGAGTTGCAGTAAGTGAAACAGTGGAAGGGAGCACTGTAACTATAATTATTGGTTGAAAATATACTTATGATATGCATTCATGTGTTTTGTTTCTGGTTAGAATCAGGATGGAAGGAAGAAATTCTCTGAGAAATCTATGTATGAACTTTCAAAGTTTTTTTTTCAAAGCTGTCTTGGAGAATTATGGCATGTCGAGTTTTTTTTTTTTTTGCTTTGAGAAGGCATTTTTATAAGCATTATCATTTTCAAAGACTTATTTTTGTTGCACCCAAATTCCAGATCTTTTGTGCACTATTTGTATGAATTATAGTCATAAGGGCTGTTCTTGCGCTTGTCCTTCTGTTCTGCAAGAGTAAGGAAAAGTAAAATGTATGAGATTTTAAAGACAGAATCTACGGTGGTGACCTGTCAGACTTCTGTGAATGTGGTTTGTATCCATTTTGATTTAAAGCAAATTATTTCTTCAAAAATCAAAGAATGGAAGGGCTCGGTCCTGTGAGAGTAGTCAAAGAATATCTCAAGTAGTAAGGGACATCGAGTCCAGCTACTGTACCATCCTGTGTGTCCCTGCAGTGAAGTCCTTGACTAATGACTGTTTTCCCCTACTTGTGCATGCATAACACAAGCTTCCTTTCTTTATGTCCTCCTGTTTATTCCTTGACATCCTCAGGGAGTTCATTTGTGGCCATACATACATAGTGAAACATCACGAGTGACAGCAAGGTTGCCACTCTGGTTCCCTGTTGAGAATGTATTAGTATGTTACTGGCATATGTCAGTTTAATCAGTCCTACCTTTCTGTCCAGCCATGCCCTTCAATTGTGACAACCTAATCTGAGAGAAGCAAATGTGGTTTAAGAAATTACCTGTGTCAAACCAACATTTCAACTTATGTTTGCTATTTTACTCTATGACTATAGAATAGCTTATGTATTAACTGGAAAGGGCTGCTAAAATGCTTACTGCAAGGATGGCTCATTTGTTGAAAGACTCACTCATCTTAATCTTGAATACTCCCCAAATTGCTTTTTGGGCATCTTTTGATGCTTCCTTCAAGCTTTCAGCTTGGTGATATATGGAAATAGCTCTGTGGCATCTATAAGAGTACTTCTGGGCTGTCGGAGTGCTTACTGCACACTTGTTAGATGAGGTTTATGTTTGAAGGATGTATTCCTTCTCCCACCAAGGTGAAGCTTGGCCCATTTATTGATGTCAGTGAGTTCATGGATTGTACCAGTTAGCTGCTACCTTGTGTTTTACTCATACTTGAACTCTCTACAAGAAGCACATTCAGTGCAGCAGCCTCTGGGCAGCTCATAGATTCAAATAAAGAGATAAAGGAGAATCCTGAGGCACAGTTGGTTTTTTTCATTACATCTTCATTTTCTGATTTCTCAGATGCTTTTGATTATCAACTGCCTCGTCTGCACATGTTTAAGGCCATTTTCCTCTACAGTTTCTGTGTTCTTGCTCCATAGTTTGCTATATGGTGGGCCTTCTTGGTGTCCTGTGATGTCCTGTTGACCCCAAAATACTTTTGTTTTCCTTAGTTTTGTATTGAAATGTCAGGAACAATATGAGGACTGTGTTACAGCCAGAATCGTGTTTTCATAGGATAGCACAGTGCTACATGCTGTGACAACCTGTGAAGAAGTTTGAAAAGTAAGGGAGTTTGCTAAAATAGTGTTGGAAGATTCAGGGCTGGGGAAACCAAAGCAGGTGCAATGTCACTCATACTGCCATTTGGAAGTTGTGCTTGCAGGGAAAGATTTTCCAGACAGCTCCTGGGCTTTGTCTTGGAAAGGGAGTTAATTGGCTTGCTCAAAGTAAACAGATGGGATGCGGTATTCAAGCTTGCTCCTTGGCTGTCAATTTCTTATTCAGCACTATCTGCCTGTTAAGTTTAAATATTGGCAGAAAAAAGTCAATGAAGAACAAAGAAAGAACAAGTTAAAAAAAAAAAAAAAAACAGACCCAAAACCAAATAGAAATGGAAACAAAAAATGGCAATGGAATCACTCTCCATGGTCAACGAGGAGGATGGTGACTCAGGAGAATTTGTTCATGCATGCCATGTGCAAAAGGTGCCTGAGGAGAAGGATCATGGGCTGCCAGAAAAAATGGCAGTAACTGAAATGATTGTCAGAGATATTCTAGCCTAGAAAAGTATGAGGAAGAAACCCAGCCAAACTGTGATGGCAGTGTTTATAGCACACAGGAATGCAGCTTGATCCATTTAGAGTAAACAAATTATTTTGGTCTCATCCTGGGAAAAAGACTCAGTGGACTTGATCCAATTAAAGTGGAAGCAGTGGAGCAGTAAGGACTGCTGTTCTTGAGCAATAGCAAGGGCAGTGGTATCTCCAAAGCTTTTCTCTTCATTAGGTAAGGGGAGAAGGATGTGCATGTGGCTGGGTAGCTTACCCCTGTCACTCTGGGGAGAAAGAGAAGCATGACATTAGGAAATTTAGGTCTCAAAAAGAACAAGAATGAGATGAATGGACAAGTGATTAGTCCTGAGAGACATTTTGCTTTACAAGTTTAAGAGGTTAGAGAAGCTGTTTAATGACTTTTTGGCATTTTGACTTCTGTAACCTTTTTACAGAAATGAGCATTTACCAACACTTTTTCAGTCTAAATAGAACAAGAATGCAGTCAACTTCTCCAAGACTTCTCATACAGTTTAACCACTCCATCCTCAAGCCAGCATGAGAAGAATGGTTTTTAGTTAACTGACTTTGCTGAGGAATTTTCAAATTTAGATTTTGTGAGAAGGTAAAAACCTTGGAGGAACAGAGGAGCGCACAAAAGGTTAACTTCAGAGCTCAGAGCTACTTCAGATTTGCAAATGGCATTGTCGTTCTTGCAGAAGCCCTGGAGAGACAGGGAAAGAGTAATTAGGGAGAAGTTCATAATAGGTGGGGAATAATTAGGAGCTGCTGAGAAATAGCTGACGAGGACATCTCAGAGAATGCCTGGGAAAAAGAGCACTGCAGCTCATATCCACATAAAGGAGGTACACTTGTGATCAGAGGTTGGAGTCTAGATATTGGGTCTCTTTTTGCATCCATCAGTACTCCTCAATTCATCCACCCTTCCTTGTTCCTGAGCCCCAGTACCTCCTTGTCTGCTGAACTATTGTTACCTTTCTGATAAACATCTTCATCCCAGATGGAAGAGATGAGAGGCAGCTGGACCTAGATGTCAGCAGAACATTAATGTTGTCCTGGTATAAACATTTTCAAGTTTGACTCTAAATGCTGTTTTGTTTGGGGGCTGCTTACTGAAAGACATGATTTCCTCACATATACTCTTGATCTGATATGACGCTGTAGGGAAAATGATGAAGCCCCAGCACTCTTCTCTGTAAACCCAGAGAGAAATAATGTAGTCAGTCAATATGGTAAAAGACAATATGAACACAGGTAAAGTAGTAGTTAGTTAGAAGATGATCTCTGAGCAGTAGCTGTGGAATGAAATTCTAAACTGTAGAGAGTCTAGAGGTGGTAGGTTGGCATATCTGAGTGTTTGAAGCTAGTACTTCCAGACAGAATTACTACTTCTAGGTGGGATCCTATGGCTGTGGTGAAATCTGGAGCCATTTTTAGTTCCTCAAAGCAGAATTTGTACCATGGTGTCTGTATAACTGAACCCATGAAATCCAAGGGTCACTTTGTTGCAGTGATGACACGTGGGTGGATGAGTCCATGGAATGATACAGCTGGGCTGAGGACTGGCTGACTGTGCTCTGGGGTTTTGTGCTGGATACCTGCTTTGACTTTGTCTCAAGGGCTGAATATCAGTCGGGGGTTTGAACACATTGTGGGTGTTCTTGGAGCAACCCATTAGGCTTTGCTTTCAGTAAAAACAGATCCTATTCATGCCCTTCACAGAGAAGCATGGTTCAGTGGGGATGGGCAGGAGAGTTGCTTCAAAAGTGCACTCCTGATCCCAGATAAGAGCAGATGTGTCTGTGCCTCTGGTGCTCCTCTGTAAAAGGGAGAGAAGGTATTTTCTGGTAATTAAAATAGGATAAAGCATTCTTAAGGAAGAAGGGAAATAAGAGGAAAAAAGTGAGGGATTTACACTTATTTTTATCAGTGGGAAGAAAACTGTTTTTCTTCTAGACAACAACACAAAGAAAGTATATATACCTGCCTATCCTTATGATAGATGATCCTTCTATTTTCATTATACTTTTATGAGGCGAGCCTATTAAAATGTGAAAATAAAGCCAAGCAAATCCACCATATCAAATAAAATGCACCAATGCTTTTCTACTATCAAAATGGAAAAGTTTTTTCTCCATGAGGCTACCTTGCTTTTCAAATTAAATGTCAAGTATCATGTCTCCCCCAGAGATCTGAGCTACAGAGCAAAGTTCAGATTAGTCAACTACAGACTTGTGTTTACCTTAATGCTTATTACATATCAAATTACTGTGCTGTGACATGAATAAATATTGGGTTTTAAAGTTATTCCATTTAGAGTTTTGCTGGAAGAAATTTGACTGCTTTAGTGCAGTTATTTGGCAGGCCAAAAAGGTCATGTATTTTAAGGGCACATTCAACTGAAAATATGGCCATCCTCAAAGGAAAATATTTCTCATGCCTAGTTAATCAGCACCTTTGTTGTTGAGGTGCTGCATATAGGATCCTTTGATCCAAACTGCAGTTTCAGTCACAGCACTGTTACAAGGTAAATAGGTGCTGGATTCCTTTTATGAGAAGAGGAATTGCAGCACAAGGATGGATGTTTCCAGCAACAACCTGATGCTCCTCTTGGAAGGAGGAGACTACTCTGCTTGTGCCCAGTATGATGAGGATATCTGATCTCCTGTGTTTGTCTCCTACTTTCAAAGCACATGTTTCAAAGGCGAAGAGCTACGTGCCTCAGAGCGAGTTGTGAGTGTCCCACACACTGAGGAGGGATGGCCTTGGCCCAGAGCTAGCCATTGTCATGGCCATAGCCATTGGTGGAGGGTGGAGAGGTTCCCACTATAGGTGTGCAATCAAGAATTGTGAGTGGACATCATAATAAAGAACCCACAATCTTTTTGTCCTCTTGAGAAAACTGTACTATTGTATCTCTGCTGCTTATTCACAAATGTTTAATAATTAGACCATCTTAGCTTTTTAGGCTCTGCTAGAGTTTCCTCTGCATTCCTGGACTTTTTCTACTAAGTGTTGGCCTGTGGATCAGATTTTATGCTGAAATCAGTATGGGTTTTTTTTTTTTTTTGTTTTTGTTTTTTTTTTTTTTTTTTATGGTGGGAGTGCAATGTAGAAAAAATAGCTTTTGCTATTTTCCTAAATTCTTTCTAGTCCACAGCTTGGTTTGGTTAAGGTCTCCAGTAAACCAAAGTAGATGTGGGTACAGAATGAGACAGTGTTATTTGTCAAAGGTCACTTAGAACTATGAGTAAATATGAGAAAACTGGTGTTTGCCTGCTGCTCAGACTGACAAATCCTGATCAGCTGTTTCAGGTGGCCTGGGCCATTTACACTGATACAGCCTCTTTCAGGGTGAGGATCGCATGGGACTTAAATGAGCCTTGGTTGATTAACTTAGGATTTATATAAAACCACCTCTAAATTTGCATCTGAAAAAGACTGCTTTAATTCTGTTACCTAATATTAAGTTTTAAAACTTAGTGTCAGGGGGTCATGGTTGTTTGGTAATACAGCCTTGGATAAAAGTAGTGTGACATTATTCCAACGATATTAATCTTAATGAGATGTGCAATCTTGCCGTGTGTGTATCAAGGACACCGTATTCATACGTTACCTTTATTATGCCAGCTAATGCAATTAGTGTAGTGTTGCTAATGTAGTTAAAAGTTTTATCACTAGCCATATAAGCTCCAATAGGATAAATATAAAGGGTTATTAATGCAGTAATTTATTATTAACAAGTAGAGAAGCAGCAGAGCAATAAACTTTGCCGTTCTGCTTTAATGCCTTTATATGTCATCACATTTTGGTTTTCATAGCATGACTGTCATTCCTCACACTGCTGGCTGCTGCTGGATTTTCTCTAATAGTATTTAAAAAGGACTTGGCACCCGTTTGAAGATCTTAGTGTCCCCCTGTCAGTTTTGTGGTGCATAATTTTTTTTTCACTTTTTCTCTTTCCTTTTGACAGCTTGCAGCAGGTCTGACTCTTATCTGATCAGGATTCCTGTCTGTGAGAATGATCTTTAAATACCTTCAGTTCAAGGACACTGTAGAGTATCTCTTTCAACTAATATAAGGTACCAAAATAGTGAAATTTAATGAGATAGAACACCAAATTGATTGTCTCAGAAAGAGTACCTGAGAGGGTAGTTAAGATGATGTGTCAATCACTTTATCTTAACAGCTTGTACCATCATCATGTGACATTTCTACAGAATGACATGAACTGCTTGGAGTTAAAGGACTCATATTTGCACCTTTGATTTAACTAGCGGACAAAAATCATTAAAGGGCAAGGACTGCTTTGCTTAGTGGAGAGGACACAGCTTGTGCGGTTTTTAAGCAATTTAAAAAATATTGACATTCTAGTTTAAGGACACCTTTTAGCTGTCTTTACTTTTTTTTTTTCCATCACAAGTGTTACAGTTTTGAGGACAGCCTGAACATGTTTTGGTTCTAATGGGTCATTTGATGCCTGGGACAGACATCAGCTATTCACAGAATAGCTATGAAGAGGCAATAAGCTGAAGTCCATGGCATAAACTGAAACTCATGTTTCATGATTCAACATGAGTTGTGATCCAAGTAAAAATCTGATTAGATGAGGTGTATCCTTAGATTTTTCGTTGGACTTTCTTCTTCCAGCAACAATGGCATGGGTTGCATGTGCAATGCATATGTGAGGAAGTGCAATGCAATATGTGAGGTGTGCAGGGCTATTGTCTTATCACAGACAATTTCTGCTTCAAACAAGGATATGCAGATAAGTAGTTCTTAGGAAGGAGTTTTAAGCCTTTGACTTTTTTTTTCACTCCTTAGCCATCCAGAATTCACATTTTGTGTAAAATCTGAAGTATAGGCAGCATGTAGGTTCTGCTTGTGTGGATAAACAATCTGAAAGAGAAGGGAAAGGGATTAGGAGGAGATGATTTACTTTACACACTGCTGCATTGGGTACTATACTGTGGATTAAGAAGAAGCTTCTAACATTTAGGGGCAGCATGCAAAGAGACATAACTGTGAACACAAAAACACCTGAGCTAGGAGCTTGTCTGGAAGCAGTAGAAAGAAGAATAAAAAACTGTGTAAAAAATTAGCAAACTGTGTAAAACTGGAATCAGAGCAAGGCTTTAAGAGTGAAGAGGTTCTTGAATGATATGTAAATTAGGGGAAAACCCTTCTGGTTGACTTTAAGGCTCACTTTGTGGTATTCTATGAAACAGGTCATGTCATCCGGATCCAGTTTCTTGGACTTGGTAAGCCTGTTGGTCTTCAGTCTTATCTTTTATAAGAACTTTGAATAAGAAGTTAACAAGAACAATGCCTAGCAGAGTTTTTGGGATTGGGTTGAAGGTGGTGAATCTTACACAGAGCTATACACAATCTGTTCTTATGAGGATATTAATTTTAGAATATGCTAGTTATTCTGTATTGTGATTTTGCTGAAAATTTGTCGAAGATTAGTTTAGGCACTTTCTATGCTGTCTAACAATGGCAGTATAGGACTGAGTTGTTGGAGAGCCCTCCATTCAGAAGGATCCCAAAACATCTCTATGCTGCTGTGCCTAATGAGAATCACAGGCTTGTCAGCCCTTCCAGTGAAACAGAGCTGTCAGACTCTCAGATGTAACCAAAGAGAGAGGAAGAGAGAACAAGAGCTACCCAATGACATTTAAAATTCCTTTTAAGTATGCATACATAGTAAAATGCCAGCAATGGGGTTAGACAAGTTCATAACAAGCCTCACAAATGGGTTACTCTAAATGAGAATGTAGAGGTCTCAATAATAAAACCCACACACCTGTTTCCTCAAAATTCAACTTTTTAATTGAATTTTCTGCTCTTTTTTTTTCCTCTTTGAATCTCTTTCTTCATCTCTCAGTTGTAGTTGTGCCCCCAATCTCAATCTTAGCCATCTGTTCCATTTCTAAGATTAACATCTTCTATCATATACTGTACTATACCCTGAGAGAAAGAGAAGAGAGATGATGACTTCCTCCTGGGAAGAAACCTTATATTTCACAAAAGGTTCAGCTGTCACTTTAAAACAACACCTTCCCACACACAAGTATGCACCTGCCACATTAGAATATTATTAATAATGCAACCTTCTTGTCTCTGACAAGCTAAACAAAATTACCCAAAAAATGTGAAAAGGTCTAAGAAAGGTGAGAGCAAGTCAATGTTTCTTTTCAAAATGATAACACCTAAACTGATCCGCAATAGAAAGTAATTACATTTTAAATGAACTGTTCTAACTTAACTCCTCGTATAAATTGCAAATTTCTATTCTTTTCCAGTTACACAGGTGTCTGTTTAAGCTTGGTGAAGTTTACAGAGTTGTGTTGACTCTTCGTAGTCTCAGTCTAGAACTACAAATCCCTGTTCCTTCCATTTTGTGTTGTTATGGTCCTTCACTAGCTAATAGTCTTTATCCAACCTCCACCACTCTTAGTGTAATCCCAAATTCCGTGGGAATTTGTGGGTCAGAGGAAGAGAGCACAGTGGTACCACTTAATTTTGCCTGTAACTGCTGTTTCAAGCTGAGCTAGAGAATCAGCACACCCTGTGAAAAAAGAATGGTAGTGCAAAGAAAGGAATAGGCTCAAGGTTTAGGGTTGATTCTAATAAGTTAAGGAAGGGAGTTGTGGGAAAGTGTTAAAATCTGATGAAAACTTGAAAACTGGTCTGGGAGATTTGGCTGGAATGACAAAATAGAAACTAGAAAGAAATCAGATAGTATAAGGAAGGAGTTCAGAAAGGTGGTGAAGGTCAGGTTTGTTTGGAAGAATTAGGGAGTCTGTAAGGAAACATGAAGTGTAATCCTGGCTGGGGCAATTTAAGGAAGAACAATGAGATTAAAGGAAAAACTGATACTAAAATGTCAAAGCCTCAAGTTTGTTTTATTCCAAATATCTGGATTGAAGCAAGCAAATGTGAAAGTCACTGTTTGTCAGATTCAGATAGTTTTTTACTTGTGGAGACATTTCAGCATTACACAGCCAGAACTGTGTAATGAAAGTTTGGAAGTTTTGATGCATCTGATTCAAAATACTTCTCTTGGTTTTTTCTGTCCCAATTAATCTTTCTGCCTAATGTAGCTACTCTTAGTTTAATGATTTCTATTCACTCAGGGACACAGGTGTTTCTCTAATCCTTCAAATATAATCCAGCACATGGGACTGAGTCAGGCATTGGGTTTCCATTAACAAGGAAGGATTTTGAAATCTGGGTTTTGTGGAGACTAGGACCATAGAGACCCATAAGGGTTAAAGCTTTGAGTGTAGCCCTTAGCAGCTGTTCTGCACTAGTGCTTCTTTGGCTTAAAACAAGCTGCAGAAAACCACATTCATGGCCAGCTTGTAACTGAAGTCATGAGCTGGGTAACAGAGTTCCCTACACATTCAGTGCTAAGGCATAGACAAAAGGCAGTTCAGACAAGCTGAGTCTTCCTCTGAAGTTTCTCTCTGTTGATTAGAGAAGACTTTTAATGTGGGGTTCCTAAATCAAGTGCCAGTAGTTAAATAGACTCTTTGCTGTAGGCTGGAATAATGCCTTTGGCGCTTGGAAGTGGCACACAGCAGTTTGCTGACTTCAGTCCTTCAAGGCAACAGGAAAGGCAAATACAGAAAAACTGCTTCACATGCTCAGTCTGCTTTAGTTCACAATGGCTTGTATTTGAAGATGGCATAGATGTTTGAAATCAGGATTTGGGTTTTGAAGACATCAGGTGTTTTGAAAGGTGTTGCCTAAAACCTAAGCTATATCCAGCTTTTAACATATTTTCACTGATTCTGCCTCACTGTTGGAGTAAAAGACAATGTGCTGCCTCCATGAATATTATATTTAATTGGGTTCAATGTAAATACATGATTTTAAACATTTCCTCCTGGAACACAAAGTTTCCTCTGTGAGCTACAAAGTTACATTGACACTCTTTCTGTGGGAAAGTAATTATTCCTCTCCTTATTGCAGGTATGCCATGGCTTTACCTACCCTACAGAGTCATCTAGAGCTGAGTAACTATTGATTTGAGCAGCAGACTTGGGACAATGGAATACAGATGTGTCCTGGATCCTATAGTAGTTCTAGCACCTAGATAAATGTTACCTATATAGACAAAAGGAATGTAATCATCTGCCAAATTTGAAAAAATACATGAAATATATTTTCACAACTAATTCCTACACTACGAATGTTTCAAGTGTCTCCAAGGCTCTGGAAGTCGGTGTCACAATTACCTAAATGAAGTTACAAGTAATTTTGTGACCTAATCCTATAAGACTTTATTGGAAAGTTTTGTGTGTCAAAAGAAAGTCCTTCTGGAATGCAAAAATAACTCACTGATTATTGAACAGAATCATCAGGATTACAGTGATATTTTAAAGAAAAAGGGCGTCTTTAAAAATTCCCATCACATGGATGGCCATGAAACAATGAGAATGAAATTCAGGGGTTTGGGATGTGTTTCCCAGAAAATGATCTTCAGTTTCATTACACCATTTATCAGTCTTCTTGTGGTCAGACTGAAAAGATGCTCTTTCATTCCTTTTCACTTCTTGATTTGAGATTCTTTTCCCAATTGTTTGGTCCTGGCTAGCCCAAGGTTCCATAATACTATAATTACTGTCTCAAAAATGTCTTTAGAATATGTACAAGTTTTTTTTGTTAGTAGCTCTTGAAAACAATGCCCCTATATTTGAAAATATTACCACAGTCCCAGAAATGTAAAAAAGCTAATGAGACACAGAAAAGAACAGGTGTGATTAATACAGAAAATTATGGTATGAAAATGTGGAAGATTTACTGGGCTTGTCCTGCAGGTCATACCTGGTAATTTTCTATTCCAAATATGTTATTATTCTAGGCATGTTTTTATTGCAATCATGTCAGAATATGACATGTTCACACTCATACTATGTGTTTGCTTAAATATTAAATATCTTATAGAAGGACTTCTACAAAAATTAAGCCTCAGCTTTTGATAACTGGTTACAGATACCTGGTATATCAGAGATACAAACAGAGTGGATGAGAATCTTGTTTGATGATCAGAAGGCTGGATTTATTGATATATGATATATAATACATTATAACTATACTAAAAAGAATTAGGAGAGAAGTTGCAGAGGCTTGCTAAGCTAAGAATAGAATAGAAAAGAAGCTAAACAAAGTTCTGTGTCCAGGCAATCTTTCCCCGAGCTGCTCCTGTGATTGGCCCTTAACGGTACACATGGAACATGAACCAATCACAGGTGCATCCTATTGCATTTCACAGCAGCTGATAACAATTGTTTACATTCTTCTTCTGGGGCCTTTGCTTCCCAGAAGATGCCCAAATCCCAAACAAAGGATTTCTGTGAAAAAATGCGACATCTTAGAGTGAAACAAAATGTCTTAGTACTAAATAGAAGAGTATCCCTTTATATAAAGGGAAAAATACCTAGTATTTGGGTACACGTGGTTTCTTAAGGGGAATAGTTACATCGACTGAGGACGTGAGTTAACTTCAGAACAACAGAGCTATCCCATGGGCAGGACCAACAGCCCATCTAATCTGGGATTCTGTTCCAACAGGGCTGGTACCAGATGTTTAGAGAAGTGTTTAAGAACTAAGCATTACAATACTTTCCACCTTCCAGCTATATTGTTCACGGACTTCCTGAGCTGGTGACTATTTTCAGACCATCTGCTTGCTGCACCCACTCTCCCTGAATTAGTCTAGGGCTTTTAAATGCATTAGTGCCTTTCGTCTGTGCCTCCACAGCATCCTGCGGTAATGAGCTTCACAGTTTTATTATGCATGTGAAAAAGTACTGTTGATGGAAAAAGGTATTTCCAGAGGGTGATTCATCCTTCCTGACTTAGCAGAGGATTAATTACCCTTTGAAGAGTCTCATCTTTCTGCATTGACATTAGAGCTTTAGTCGATTACTTCACACTAGACACGTGCATTTTGGATAACTACAGATAGGGGAGAGTTATCCCAATTTTAGGGTCAGTTTAATTAAATGCAATAACCTCTTTCAGTTAAACACCCTCAGCATAATATTTTTTCTGTAGATTTTCATGATAGGAGATATCATAAAATTTTCCACAAAGATGTACTTGAATGAAAAATTGCTGCCTACCTTTGTAAGCCTGATGGCAAGGCTTTCCCTCTGCCAGTTTAAACTAATTAACTTCATGTGTAGATGAGGCCTAAAGGATCATTAAAGAAGAGGAACATTAGGTTTCATTATTTATCTTTTTTTTATTGAAGGGCTTTGGCTAACACGTGTGGATGGTTAAATTATATGAACTGTGCCTTGAAATGGATGAACAAATTCTGTTCTATCAGTCAGTGGTTACTAAACAAGTTTTTAGAGAGAGAGACCCTCACTAGAATTTGGGAAATGATCCATATATCGTTTATCAACTATATTAACAAAGGGGATGTTTTCCACATCCAAAAGATAAAAGTTTGTACTTTGGGAGATGACAATGCACGCAGCACTGATTATGTAGATGTAAGGTTTTTAAACAAAGTAAGATATAATGATTTCTATTCACCTATTACCTCAACAGAGTAATTAAATAATGTAAAACTTATTTTTAATAGCCCATGGCATAGACTGAAGAAATTATTTTATAATGAATACATGTTTTAAACACTTGGGATAAGAAATCTAAATAAAATATGCATTTACACAATATTCTGAAACCTTTATAGCTCTGAAATAGTTCTTATTTGGCAAAAGCACAGGCAACTACTTGGCATTAACTAAGTTAGCTCCTGTAATTGTAATCAAGGGAAATCACCTCACTGGTACTCAATTTCTAACAATAAACCTCATAAAGCTTGTTAATGAAATTTGCCATTTCAATCTTGTTTTTTGGAAAACAGTTCTTTTCCCAAAGAAATTGTAAAGTTGTAGGAAAAAACCCCAAACCAAATCAAACACACTTTTCATTTAAACTTGACTCACTCCCTTGGCTTTCTGAAGAGGTGTCATAGAAACAGTGACATTTTGCAGGTAGACCTGAAGCAGGATGAAATAAATGGTAAGGCCTTTAATGCAAGCCCTGGGAGAGCTGGATTTCTTGCTCAATGGCAGTTGTCTGCTGTCCTTGTGCAACTGAATGGTGAATGGTGCAGTCCAGATATGCCCAAGTCACTTCCCAACTATGATGGCCACTGGAAGAAGTAGGGCTGTCCTAGTAGTATGCCACAGCATATTGCTAGGGCAGATTACTAGTGGAACAGATAGATCCAGTAATAGTTTTGCATGACCTCTGGAGGAGGGTAAAACTGCACCTGAAAGTTAGTGTCTGGATGATTACCCTTACTGACTTTTTGCATATGAGAGGAGCAAGACAGTAGGAGTGTGTTTTAAAGTGAATATTGGCCTGCTAGAGATGTTGGAGTGCTTAAGGATTTGTACCTAAAAGTATCTAGAAAGGCTGGATGGAAGATAAATATAGACCTTCAAAGCTAGGCCAAGATGGAGCCATTTGTAAGCAGAAACTTAATGGGAATTTATTTAGCAGAAACCTCACTAATTTAACCTTAGACAGTCTCCAAATTTAGGCAGTGAGTGAAGTGGATTTAATTTCAGTGTCAGTCATGATCCCAAGTTTCTCTGTGGCTTTAGCACTTATCAAAAATTCTTTAACGTTTTTATATTTCATGTAAACAGCGGGACAGTGGTGGTTTCTTGACACACAATGATGCTTTAAAATGAAAGAATGATAGTTTTAAAAATATTGTGAAAATGGCAGGCACTGCTGTAAGCCAAATATATAGAATTAATTCTGAAATGGTGTCAATATTTGCTTCTGCACTGCCCAGCTATCATGATTTCCTACTTTCTTTTCCTGTTGGCAAGGTTAATCTATTTTTTTGGAGCCTGGGCTTTCTGAGAGTAGATGCACGGGGTCTTGGAATTCTCTGTACTGATGTGCCTCATGGATGTGAGTAATAGTTATTTCATGGTGAGAGGAGAGTTCCATGAATCTCCAATGAACAGTATTTCTATGTTTGCATAGAATGTTCTTGAAACAATTCTGTTTGTACAATAGTGCTTCTGAGGGCAGCAATATAAATCAAAATCTCATTTTATAAATAAAGCATTTACCAATTAAAACAACGTTGTTCAGAAAATTGCTGTCATAAACTATGATTTCTAGCACATCTGGAACTACTCTATAGGAAGACATTTGTGGAATTTTTATATCTTTTATGCTTTTTTAAAGTACAGTACATTCCATACATTTGCAGATATTTCAGTTTGAGGATGGTGTTTGCATCTACTTGTTCTGTACTACTTAATTATTGATAGTTTTGATTAAAAATTCTACCTGTGTGTATGCACTGTGTGACAGATATGGAAATGCACATCTGACAAATGGTGGATGCTTATTGCTGTTGCCTGTTTAATTTTTAATTTTGGAATGAAAGTCAACAACATTCTGAGCAGTATCAGAATGTTACAGAATGTATCAGTCAGACCAAGGAAAGTAATCATCACTCAGTGCTCATTAGAAAACATGTGAAGTTTTGGGTCCAGTGTTAGGTCTGTCTGCACAAGAAATTGGTTGGACTTGCATGATGAGGGCATCACCAAAATGATGAGGGGTTGCAGCACTTTCCCTATGAGGAAAGACTGTGGGCACGGGTCTTGTTCAGCTTAGTGAAGAGATGGCTTTGGAGGGGCCTAACAGCAGCCTGGTCATACCTGGAGAAAACAATGCAGAAGGGAAATGAATAGATAGGTGGTGGGATGGTAGGGAAGGATTTCAATGTCAGAGCAGGTCCTCAGGTCTCAGGGCTAGGAAGCAGGCTATGCATAGTCTATGCATCTTTACAGACTGAACTGTCTTAAGTTTTGTTGTGGTTGCTTCCTAAGTCAGTGACTGTGATGTTCTGGGGTGAAGATTCATAAGGCACAACTTCAGGAAACTTCTGTGAATGTCCTACAGCACTAATGTATGACTGGATGGGCCAAACATTGCCCACTCAAATTCTGTACTGGAAGAAATCCCACTGAAGAAATTCCAATGAAGGTAGATCAGCAGGTGGTTTGGTATTTCACAAGGGTGCTTGCTTGCTAGAGTGTTTGTGGAAGTGAAGAGAAAGGAGCTGAAGGTAAGACTCACTGTCAGTGCTTGGATGTGCTGTGTGGTGTATGGTCAAGTTCTGGGGAGCACTGAGTGGATTCTGCCAGGGCCAAAAATGCCAGGATCTTGTTGACTTCTGATTATATTGTCTGAATTGAAAATGATGTATGTGCATGCCAGGTGTTTGTACATGCCAGGCATGTGTAAACCACACAATTTATTTGTCTTGCTCTATCAGTACACTGGTGACAATCCTCCATGTCCATTAATATTGATATATTCAGCTACTGACAAAGGGCTCTAAGCAGCCTGTGGGAACAGGATTGTGTTCCAGGGGTAGGTATCGTGGTTTCAGCCTGAAGTGGCAGCAGACTAAAGTGGCTTGAATACCCAAAACACTTCTTGTCACAGATGGGACATCTGCCCTGTGAGGAAAGGCTTGGAGAGTTAGGGTTTTTCAGTGTAGAGTAGAGAAAGCTCCAGGGAGAACTTATTCCAGCTTTTCAATACCTAAAAGGGAGCTTAAAAAAAAAGGTGGGGATGGATGTTTTATCCTGTTGTGGTAGAATAAGGTAGATTCAGGCTAGATAGAAGGAAGAAGCTTTTTACAATGGGAGTGCAAAACTCTAGAACAGATTACCAAGAGTTGTGACCACCCCATCCCTGGAAATACTCAAGGACCGGTTGAAGGGGACTCTGATCCAGTGGGAGGTGGTCTAGTGGAAGGTGTTCCTGCCCACAGCAGGGGATTGGAACTAGATGATGTTGAAGGCTCCCTTCCAACCCAAACTATTCTATGGTATATTTGGTGTTAGTGTGTGACATGGCATCATCATCCCACAGGAGACACTGCAGTGTAGCACCAGACTGGGGAGGGGCAGGGGAAACTTCTCCAGGAGACTTCAGGCCACAGCTCAGGGAGCCTCTGCCCACTTCTGTCAGTTAAGGGATTGGGGAGGGAAGGATATCTTCCATTCTGACTCGCCCAGCTTCTTATAGCTGCTGGCTGTTGCCTCCTGGGACTCAGGGCTCACCCTTCTGGAAGGTTCTGCCCACCCAGCAAACAGTTTTGTTACAGGATGAGATTGGAGAGTCCAAGCTGAGCAGTCCCAACCACACACTCAGCTACCATTAAAACTTCTGGGTTTTTTGCATCTAATCCTCCAATGAGAAATTATATTCTGGGCATAGGGCTATGTAGCAAGTGAGAATATTTAGGTGTCACATACATAATAATAAACCACAAAACAGTGATGCAAGATCTTTTCAGAGTGGCCTTAAGGCTCAGCTCTTCAAGAGCAGCAAAGGTCTTTCTGTGTTCTTTTCTGTGTATCCATCTGTCATTTCTCCCTGAGTCTGTCCTCCTTCCTCAATGCCAAATTACTTTGGATAATTTGTCCCAATTAATTAGATCCCAGAGCTGTTTTCACAAGCCTGTATCATTCAATCCCCCTGCTGCTGACTACCTATTAAATGACATAATTTAGGATCCTATAAGGGAAATCAAGCATTTATCTTACCTTTTGTCTATGACCATAGCACACCAAAGAGCTGGTATTTACATGGAAGCCATCTGAAATGCTAATGCAAATAATTAACTCCGGTTTGCAGACTCCATTCAAATTGCTTACTGAACCCCACACCAATTCAAGAAATGAAACTGGAAGCTTTTTTTTTTTAAATTAATCTTTTTTTTAGTACTGATTGAAACTGTGATTTACTCTTTTGTCTGTATTTCCCTTAATTTGAAGCATAACTAAAGGAGGTCTGTAAATGCCAATCCTTTTTCTGTAACACCAAACTTTTTTGCTATTTTTTTACCTGTAATTCTTTAGGAGACTACATAACTTTTAACAAGGCTCCCCAACCTCCTCTTTATGCCCAATAACACCAGCTGTCTTCTCGTGTCTCTAATGAATGTATCTTCCTCATCTCACTCCACCACCTCATCACTTTCATTGTCTTCCCCTCTTTGACAGGTGGTCTTGTGGGTATAACGACATCATTAAATAGCTCTAAAGCTGCTAGTAAGGAAATAGTTATTGAGTGAATCAGAATACCTTCACTGCTGTAGCTGAATGGACAAGTTACAGTGTTTGCTAAATTTAACTGTTTCTCCTCTGCTTGATCTCATCCGTCAGGCTCATAGGTCAGGACAGAGTTTTGTTTCCTATAGAAAGAGGTTTAGGTCCACCTGAAATATTTGGAGTTCCCTCTCCACCTCCCTCACTGCTGCTGTGGGTAACAGAAAGTTTCCAGGTATCCATTTTGGATAAACACAAGTAGGGCATGCACAGTACCCTGGAGCACCTACTGTGGCATTATGAGCCTATGTTCATGTGACTGAGTCAAGCAGTGAAAATGAAAACCCAGGTCATAATTCAGTCATTCTTCAGGAATTCATCAGGAGAAAGAGGAGGAAAAATGAAGCCCCATCCAAGGAACAAGAAATCTCTACAGACTATTTATTTCTCTGCAGGACTCTGAAGTGCGCTTGCACAAAGCATACAAAGGATTCTCCTGGACTGTTATTTTCATTGTGCAGATTTAGTTTGGGAGAGAAAAAGTGAATCTTAAGATGCCTGGTTAAAGAAAAGGTCAGGAATACTTCAACCTGGAATGGTACTTAAGCATGCTCTATTTAATTGAAAAATTTTAATGGTAGTGAATAAAGTGCAAAAAAGCAGCCAGTGATGTGGGAGCTCTCTTAGCAAAAAAATATCCCTGATGCAGCGTTTGTCTAAGATGAGCCCTGACACTCAAAAAAGAGACAGAATGAACCTTTTGCACTAATTTGAAAGCCTGATTAACTGCTCTTAACAATGATTGTGACCTAAAAGGCCAAGCCCAAGTATGCAGAGGGCACAATCCCATCCTTTTCTCCCATTACCTAATGGCAGAAGTACTGCTCTCATCTCTGGGCAGCTGAGGAAGTGTCAAATTAGAAGTCCACCACAGGAAACAAAATCGCCACCACAACTGATCCCTGGGTGAAGACTGGTCTGCTTAGATTAGAGTTTTGTTCAATTTGTAGTCAAACAGCAGCAGACAGGCCACTGACATCCTGAGGTTTTGCTGTGGATGTTACTGCTGGGCATGATCCACTGGTGGCTGCTGAATAATGTTTGACATTTCCATTTTGCAGTTCACAGAGCTATGACACCTTGTGTCAATGTGACTAAACCTGTCACAGTCTGATACTGTATTTGAGGCAGTAGATTGAAAATTGATTGTGTGACTTATCTGAATATAAATGGCGTATTTATTTACCCTGAACCATGGACTTGCAATTAGTCAATACATATTCATAAAATATGGGTTAGGTAAATTAACACTTGCCTATTGTAAATTACAACTGAGAATAATTTGTGGTGGCCAGAAAGTCGAAAATGCAGTTAATTTTGAAATGGATTTGATGCATTGCGTTATTTAACCATTCCCTGAATAATTTCAAGCCATGAATTTAGTTACAGCACAAAGTATTGCTGACATGCTGAAGAATTTTGCTTAGAAAAATAGCCTTTCTCTTCCATATATTGATACTTTTTTGCATGTATGTTTTAATTGACCAGTTCTGAAATGAAGTTATTCAATTTTGCCCCATCCAATCAGCCTTACATTTATTCTTACAGTGAGATGTATACCCTCCATAAATTTCTGGTATCTTTATCCATGCTACTTGGCTTCTTCCCTTACGAGTTAGAGTATAATGTATTGTGCATAATCTAGGTTAATGTTGGCTTGCCTTTCTCCTACCAGGATAAGTTATACTTTCCCATCCTGCTGAGTAATAGTTTTGAAATGTAAGGAAATTGTAGCTTCTGGGAGAAAGGACTCCACACGTTGGCTACAGACTACATGGAAGGTATTTGCAGCCCCATTCCGCCTGCTTTAAATCTGCGCCTGAACCTTCCTCTTGGTTGACTGCCTTGTCCCTGGACTATCAGACATAAATGGGGCTACTGCATGGTCTCTGAAATTGGTCAATAGCTCTTGCCAGTGGAGGAGTGTAGAAACTGTGGGTTTATTGCAGGGCTCTCTCTTCAGTGCATGTCTCAGTTTTCAGTAATATGCAGTGAAGATGCTTTCTTAGCCAACAGTGTTTTTCCTCTGTGTTTATGGCTTTTACTGGCTTTTCTTCCTATTTGAGCATGTTTCCACTGTTCTTTCTGATATTTACTGTAAATTAAATCTCTGCCCTGTGTGGCCGTTTAGAAATTTTCACTGAATTCCTGTTTTTTTTGGTGAAATGCTTCTGTGTTTGTAAATTGGAATTTCTGAGTGACAATCTACTGCTGAAAAACTTCAAAGACCAGCTTCAGTACAGAAAACATGGAGTATGTGTGGAAACAGGATATGGGTAGATGTGAATTTCTCAGTGGATAGTGTGTCAGAGGCAAGGGCCAAACTTCAGAAATTACATTCCACTGCCAAAAAAATTATGATATGATAATGATGTTCTACAGACTTTTTCTAAGTATTGTATTGTACTTCAAGCAGGTACTTAGGTGTTGAAGTCAACACAGGTGAGTGAGAGGGTATTCAGCCTAAATCAAGTTCAGTTCAACCACTATAAATATGAGGAGAGGACAGGATAATGCTGACTGTAATTTGTACAACCAAACCATGGAATTTCTTGTGGTGAACATCAATGAATGTGTGATATGGTTTTGTCTTTCTGGGAATGCAGAAGTGTGGAATTTTAAAGCAGATTCATGCCAAGCCTGCACTGGGCAAGCAGTGTCCAACATAGGTGAATTTTTTCTTTTCTTCTCAGAACCAACTTCTTTTAAAATAAAGGGGAAAAAATAAAATCCTTTTGTGATTATATATCTCTCAACCACATAATAGTTCTTCTATGGAAAGCTTGAAGAATATGGAATTACTTTTTGCTCAGATGTTATAATATCTATTTTATTTCTTAGGTCATATGGAAAGTTTTATGTGAAATAATGAGTATTCATCTGTCTGTAATAGCAAATAAGGGAATGTAAGGTGATTAACTTCTGGTATTCTTGAGTTGTTGTTTTCAGCAATACTTTCTCATTTGTTTGAAAGTGCCTGGGTCACAAACAAGTCCATGCTCAGATATTTAAATATTCATTTGCTTTAAAAGGAACCAAAAAGGCCAATGACTTCCTTTCTTGTCCCTAGGAACATGTATACATACATGTTTTTCCACATTTATAGCCTTTAAAGTATGTTCCCAGCTTGGTGATGCTCACGGAGAAATGCTGCTGGAAATCATGCATATGGCACATTGCCCAGCCAGTGTGGTGCAGATGTGTAAGGAGGAGTCCTCCAGGACTACTAAAAGGTGCTTTTTGCTGTCCTGTGAAGAAGGTTAAACCTGCTTTTACTGGCTCCCTTGGACAGTATGGGAGTTTCTTTGGGATGATGAAGGTACATTCAGCAGAGGTACTGAATGAAGCCAAGTGGGATGGTTCTGTCTTGTGTCTCATTACCTCACCTGTCACTGCTCTCTTGGTGTTTTCTCTCTGTTCCTCCTTTCCTGGAGATTTTACAGAACAGAGCAGAAAACATTTCTGAAGATTTCATCCCTGCTCATCTTTATTAACTATGGTGTCAAGTCCTGCCTGGGGTCAAGGAGCAGTGTTGTGACAAAAAGACAGGCTGGAAAACTAGGATCAGTCTGGGACCTTTGGTGTGGAAGCATCATTCACTTCCTTATTGTGGAAATCTCCCCACCAAGGACTTCCTTTGACTCAAAATAAAATGTACCTGTTTCTGGTAGTTGAATGCTGTATTTAATTTCATTCTTCTGATTGACATCAATTCTTGAAATAAAACTATCTTGAAACAAGATGTCATAAGGTTATATTTATGAATTGGGAAACCACATTCTAAACAAATAAATCACACTATTTTAAAAAGTGTTACAGAAATAAAGTTCATGTTTTCTGGAGTAAGGTTTTGAAATTGTTTTTTGCCTAGGAAACTGAGTTTTAAAAACTGAATTTACTGTTTTTTGAAAAATACTGATAGGAAAACCCTCTGTCTGTCTCAGTGACAGGAAAGTAATGCTGCTCCTGCTCCAAGTGAGCTGTATCCCGTGTATTGAAAGTAATGGTATTTTCCTCAGCTTGTAAGTTAGTCCACATAAAATAAGCAGAACATTCCTAGTTAAAGAAGTAAAGTAATGCCGTCTGTAGAGGGCAGTGCAAAATGGGGGATGGCATTTTAGGTGCCAAAGACTAATAAATTTCCACTCCCCTTCTCTCTCTTTCTTTCTCCCTCCTTCTCTTTGTATTTGAAGACCAATGTGTCTAGTGTTCCCCTTTACAGCTTAAAACATGAGACATGAGTTTTTAGCTCCTTTCCCAGGGAGGCAAGAATTCACAGGCTTTTATGTTTTACAGCTCTCTGGCAGAGGTTCAGGTTAAAACACACATAAAGCACAGGTCAGCCACAAGGTAGACAGCCGTAGCTATAACTCCAGAGTGCATTTTGTCTTCAAGATGCATCTAATATTAGTGATTGAGTTTGTGTCAGGAGGGAGCTTTTGAAGAAAACCACCTGTGCATCCCTTTTACTGTACTTTTATTCACACAGCAGAGTAGACTGGAAGTGCGCAAATTGGATTTCTTTGGCATGAAAGTGACCACAAGATGTGCTCTAGGATTGCCTCAAATGCACTCCAACTGTAAATGGACCTTCAGTTCACAGGAGCAAATTAGAGCTGGGCTGATGTAAATCTCCCTGACAACTCATGTGTGAGAGATGTTCCTTACCAACAGCTGTGTCTCTCCAGATATCTATCCTTGGATCACTCACTGTTGTAGACTTTTTTTTCCTGTGCAGGAGGAGGAAATGGGTAGGCTAATAGCTTATTTCACTATTCACTTTTTCACATGTGCCCAGTGATCTGGCAGTCTGGCTCTTACTCATGACAATCTGGCTCTTCCTCCCCAGCTTCCAGCTCTAGTTGTGGTCCTTCGGTAGCTCCCTGCACAGAGCTGGCTTGAGTGATAGCTCAGATTTATAATTCTATCAGACAAATAGACAGAGCAGCTGTGACCACATCCGACTGAGGCATACATGAGGGAGAGCAGATAATGCTCTAGTCATGGATGATGGCATGGGAACACAGACCTGACTCCCTGTTAAAATCTCCCTTAGGGAAAGGCTCAAGGAGCTCATTCAATTTCATACCTGATTTCTGTCCTTGCCTGAGGGCAGATAAATGCACCAAGGAAGAGAACAAAGCACTCACAGATGGTCATGTATTTTATTCACCACTAAAGCTGCCTGCCTTGATAGGAGGTGGGCTGGCTCCACCTAGGGATTTCTTTGATGCCTGCTCAGGGGTTAGTGCAGAATTTCCCTGCCTATGCAAAACTTCCACAAGAACCTTACCAGAGATAGCTTCACAGAGCTTTGTGTTCCAACATCATTTATTTCTGCTTTTGACTGTAGTCTGAGATAACATTGAACTATACAGCCAGCAAGGTGGATCTCATATCATGCCTTGTAGAAACATGCACTGCTGGCAGAGGGCTGCTCCTCCTGAAATTTGTAGCCCAGGTGTGCTCTCCACTTAGATCTTGAATCCTTAGATCTTCAATTTGTTTCTTTTACACAACCTCCTGATCCAGATTATTCTCCAGAGTATGCAATAGAACAACATATTTTCTGGATTTGTTTCCAAGGAGAATGATTATCATATGATAGAACAAAAAATTCCTTCTTTTCTGATAGCTGCTCCTAATCATAATATTATGGGCATTTTTAGAAATAATCAGTTGTTTGCAGATGACAAACCTGGAACTCTGTAGTGATGTCCCATTGCTGACTTCTGAAGTATTTTTGATCTTAAAAAGTATTAGATGATTCAAAGAAGCAATTTTGAAGGACAAAAGAATAAATTTAAAGTTTCCTTTCTGGCTTTTAAAAGAGCACAACCTACTGGTAGTTCCAGGAGAATTACCCAGGAAAATGGCAAATGAAAGTGTAGGAATTTTCATTTTCTTACCTAGCTATGTTATTCCTGCAATGGTAAAAGAGGTGGAGTTTCTGTCAATATTGAATGAGATTATATGCTCAGCAAAAAGTCAGAAGAACAGAGGTGTGATTTCAGGCAATCATAAACAGATTTTCACACATTGTGGGTTAAATTGTTGAGAGAATTTATGAATAATTTATTTAGGAGACAAAATCTTCACTTTATATTGCAGCTTGTTCCCTTCAGCATTGGTTTCAACTAACACAAGAGGCCTCAAACTTCACTGACAGTTGTATGACAGAGGTAATACAAATAGAATACATTTAGCAGATTGGTTGTTCAGAAAGATGATGGAATGATATGCTTTGCCTATGTAACTTTATTTCATCTACTTTGGAAAATCCTGAAATCATTGTGGTTTTCATTTTATTCAGTGAGAAATATATTTATTCACTATTTTGAGAGACCTCTATTTTCAAAAAGCTTCCTAATCCCTTCAGGTTTATAAACTTGGGGTAGTAAAGTGGATAAATAATCTGACGTTTCTTTTCATACTCTGTATTTAATGTATTCTGTAATATAGACTGTTTTTTCTTAAAGTTGCTATTTGTGAACAAGAGGAGTCTAAACCAAAATGCAGCCACAGAATAGGTATGGAAGGGATCTTCAAAGGTCTTTTGCTACTCTTAATTTCAGAGGGACTGTTGTAGGAATTCAATAAAGGTTATATCCATGCTGTTAGGAAACTTCTCCTGAGGGTATTTCCCAGCCTCAAAGCCAAGGAATGCAGAGTAGCTCCTAAACCCTCTCTACAGCACAGATTTTTAAAGAGACATTTGGTTGTATTTGCAGTGCACAGTACTTGATCCAAGTCTGCTTCAAGTCCAAAGCATGGCTCCAGTTGCATAGCTCTAAGAAATAGTTATCAAAAATTAATGCATTTTTCAGCTCAAAGAGCCTGAAATGCAGTAATGTCTCTTTCATAGCCTCAAAACTTCTAGTTTTGTGGCAAATATGTCCCAGAGGTTGTGTGGATACCCAGGGAGGCCTTCTGGGCAGCATTGCACTACTCTGGTGTGGATCAACCCAAATTGTTTCATTTCATTCTCTACTGCCTGAGAATTTTCTGGAGTCAGAAGTGTTTGGAGTTATAGCCAGACTTGACTTGGGAAAAGCCTAGCCTACCTTTGAAAGGGTCTAGGAAAAAAATCAGGACATTTAAGTTGGATCTGAAGAGTCAGAAAAGCAAGTGACAACTGACAGTAGTAGCACTACCCAATAAAGGTTCCAAGTTTAGTCATTCTCAGCAGTTACAGCTAAGCATGTGATTTCTCTGGTACTTCCAATTTTAAACTGATTCTTGAGGATACTGTGACCTCTTATCCTTTTCCTTCTCTATCTGTTAGTCTGACAGTTCCAAATGAGCCTCATTTGTCTTGGAATCTGATCAGGTAGTCAGTGTGAACTAAACCTGGCTTTCCCAAGCCAAAACTTCAAATATACAGTTGACACAGGACTGGCAGCTGCAGTTTCTATCCCCTCTTATCTATTAGAATGTGTCCATTCAATCTGCCCTTTGCAAATACTGAAATATTGCCCAACATTCTGGACACTTTTAAATTGTTAAAATCCTTTTTCTCTTGAGCTTGTGTCTGGAAAGAGTTAATTGTTCCACCCCTGAACATTTCCAGTTGACAGCTCCTCCACTCATTTCCATTGAGAACTTTTATTTCTACCATTGTGTTATTTCCTATTTGCTTCTCACCACCAGCTCCCTTTGATTCAAATCCATGTATTTATGTAGAGCGGTGCTGGGGAGCTGAATGGCTCTGAGAGTTGCTTGTACACCATGGAGCCCAGACACCTCTGCAGGCACAGTTATTGATCCTGCAGGGAAATGTCATGTCACTGAAACTCCAGCAGAGATCAATGTGTGAGCAGAACTGCAAAGAGCAGTGAGATGTGCAGCTTAATTTGTGTCTTCATGGTATTCTGAATGCAGCCAGATGGTTTACTGTGAGCAAGATAAATCATATAAACTTTTTGAACTGTCTTTAAGTGTTGGGCTTTATGCTGCTTTGCTGTAGAAGAAAATTTCTTCACTGACACAAACGCAAGAACATGATAAGTAATAATCCGAACGGGAGCTTTTATATGTTCACTCTTAATGCATTTTACAGCCAGAAGAGCTGCATTTGTGTGCTTTTTAATTTTTGGATACCCATGAGGAAAAGTCACTTAGGCTTTAGAAACTTCTTAATGCTTTTCTAAAGCACTGCACTCTTAATCTTAAACAAGAGATAATTTTCAGGGAACGTATTTTCCTTGTCCTTCACCCCAATGCTCAGTGTTTGCAGCATGAAAAGAGAAAACAGAGACTGCTGTGCAACCTCTATTTCTGCCTCTGCTTCCCAGTCAAATAAAATATTGCCATGGTAATTGTTATCATCTTGGCATCTGAGTTAAGCCCACATGGTTTTCCCTTCATGCCTGTGGTCAGCCAGAGACAAAGGTGCAAAGTTAGTTGGTATAAAGAGAAAATACACTGTTGAATTTTAAGTTGATTGATATATAGCATAGAAACTAACTGAGGTGACTGGTATTAAAGAATGGAGGTTTTTATTAGAAAAATATCACCTTTGGTTGATTGGTAGAGGATAATTAGTAGAAAGGTATGGTCTGTCAGAGACTGGTGATGATGGAAAACTGTATGGCAAGATGGATGAAGAATATCCACTTGGGAGACTTATGTGCTTCCTAGACCAGAGATTACTGATAAAAGCCTAAGCAGTGGAGATCAGTTTGGAGAATGGGTTTCCAGAGACCCCAGAGAAGATCCTTCAATAGTTGGAGAGAGAGGGGAGGAGAGAAGGTGGGAGGGGAGGGGAGGGGAGAGGAACCATTATGTGCTTGAGGCAGAGAAGCTATACATGTGGACTCTGGGCTGGATCGGTGAGAGAGCACCCCCAAAAAGTGTGATGCTCAGCCATCATTATGGATACCCTCTGCTGCTCATCAGTCATACAGCATATAGAAGCAAGTCTTCTATGGTGTTACCATACTGAAGGTGTACTATTAAAGTTCTCTCTATTATTAAGACATTGGAAAGAAAAATTATCAATTTTTCTTTAACTAATCAAGCAAAGGGTAGCTCAGTTTTCCTTTTAATATTTACATTCAATTATGTATGAATTGTCAACTGCTCAACCATCAGTCTCTCTGTGCAAATTAGTCTTAAATTTCCAGACCCTTGTGTTTCACCCTCTGAAATCTAGCTCTTCACAGAATTGCAGGATAGATAAGGGTGGCAGAAAGCTCTGGACATTGCCTAGTCCAAGCCCTCTCCTTGAACAGTGTCTGCTAGAGCTGGTTGTCCAGAGCAATGTCCACCTTGCTTTTGAATATCTGCAAGCACAGAAACTCCTTTTCCTGTATTCCACAGGTTGTGCTCCACCCAACCATCTCTTCTAGGAAAAGAGATCTCAGCTTAGCTAGCCATGCCTTCTAGGCTGCCTGTAGACTGTGGCAGACAGGACTGGACTAGTGACATTGAACCATGCTTTTTATTTATTTTTGAAACTGTAAGTATGGGAACCTCCTCAAACAAGAAAGCTAAGGGGGAAAACAACCTCCTCATGCAAAAATACCATGCAGCTCCTTGCATTACACCCCAATTCCTGCTTTTAAGGAACATAAAATTAGGCTGTGCTCCAATCCAGAATTTACTCTTCACTGCTGGTTTAGGCACGGTCAAAGCGCTATCTCACTTGCATTTGCTGATTTGCAGTGTGGATGTGAATGTGGGTAGTAACACTTGAGTGGTCACACTCCTCTCCTAGATACCTTGTGTAGCAGAGATATGGGAATCCAATAGAACTGGATATCTGGCGAGCCAATGCCAACGGCCAGGCTGGAGGGAAATGAGTGTTGGATATTAGCTGTGGTCAGTGACAGCCTGAATGTCTTCCTTCTGTGCTACTTAAGTAGAAGAGGATTAGTAATGAGAGATAGCCTCATTTATGTTTTCAGAAAAATTAAGAAGCTGAGATTATAAAAAGAAGAATTGAACAAGTAGATATAGTTTAGGCATGCATTGAGAAAGGAAAATAAAAACTGTGATAAAAATAATTTCCCACTCTTTGCTCCTGAATTTTATATTCTCATCCCTGACCGTGTCTGGGAAGTCAGGTATCTCAGGAATCCAGCTCTGTATAAATGTTTTCCTTGTCTGGCAATCAAAAAACCCAAAAAGAAGTGAGATACAATGGTGCAATCTGTAAAGCACAACCAGATGTGGGGAAAGTAAGTGGTGAAAATCTCTTAATACTTGTGAGAATACAGTAGGAGTGAATACTGAATAGAGTGTCATATCTCTTAAAGAGATATTTTCTGAGGTTTCTGCTCAGCTTAATGATGGGCAGATCAGCCCATTTTTACTTTGTAAGCTTTCAGTTTTACTTTTTGATCGAAGGCTAGAAACTTTTAAACATTCTATCAAGATTATTTTAGTGAAGTTTTCCTAATGATGGAGGGAAAATGGGTGTTACTTTTTGTGTCATTGTCCAAAACCAATGTAAGGACAGGCATCCTGATGAGAAAGACTATTTTTGGTGACATACTAGTTTCTGCTATCTTTAGATTTGAAAAAAAGTTCTTTTTCTCATTAAATGTAACCTACTTGTACAACGCACTCATACTGTGATATATAATATCCTTTACCGAGGGAGAATGTGCATACAAATCTTTAAGGAAAGATAACAATTTTAGTCCAAACTCTTCTGTAAAGAAGAGAAAGGACAGGCATTCATTCAGTTTATCTAACAATTTTCCTTGCATTTATACTCTTTCCATGATGAGGAAATCAAGTTAATTTCTTTATCTGTAAATCCTTTTCATATTTTTCAGGGAGGTGCCTGTGATGAGGTGGCCATTAACACCTGTGGGAAGGTTTGTGTAAGGATAGAACTCTTCACTATTGAAGTTCATGGCACCTGCTTTCTTAAGCCCTCGAGCTACCTTGGCTGATTTTGTGTAGAATAAGTGGTATAACAGCTCAGTTGAGGCAAAAGATATTGTTTGGCAACAAAAGCATCTGTAACAGGCAATATCAAACCAGCTTCTACTTTGAACATTGAATTAGATTATACAGAAGATTAGAAATTAGTGGGATATATTTAGAAGTCATGCAAGGTGGTCGAATCACTACGAAGATTTTCAGGAGAAGAAGGTGAAAAAGTAATTTGACCTGCATTTACAGATATTTGTAGGCGTATTAACTTATACTATTCATAGAAAATTGATCCTATTCCACAGCTAATTAAAGTTGGAATATTATCCAAAGGATATTACTTTTTTTAAAGCAAGTGTATCAAATTAGTATTCATACAACCTCCAGTGGTTCCTTCCAACCTAAATTAAGCTGTTTTAAAAAAATCTATTTCCTGGCATAAAAAACCAATTCTTAAGCAGTCTTAGGTTTGTGTGCCAGTCTCAGCTAGACAAAATGGGTACTTCACTGCAGTATCGTTGCCATATTTTTAAATGGTGTTCCAAACAGTGGACTATTTTCTTCTCTGTGATTACTCTGGCTGTGCCCAAGCCAGCTCCCATATGATCTTCACAAGTTCTCTTTCTGCAAGTGTTGATGCTCTTGGTACAAGATCTGTCTCTGGCAGATTTTCTCATTCTAAATGTTTTGGTGATGGGTGTGTTAGGAGCTTTTTGTGCTAAAGTGTCAGCCAAAATATTAGTTTCAATAAGTTTTTAAGCAGTCAACGTATTTTCCTTACTGAAGATGTTGACTTAATTTAGGTCTTAATCAACAAGAATTATGACAATCAGCCTGCTAGGATCAGTAATTTTATTTGATAGGAAATTAATTTAAACAGTGTATCATTTATCCTTAGTTTGAAAGTGAGCATCTCTTTTGTTCCCATTTACTGAACTGGTAACTGATTTATACCAAGCTAATTCTTATTATTTCACTGAAGTTTTTCCTGACTAATATTGATGTAAATGAGACCAGAGCTCTCTTCTACCATCAAGGACTGAATATAACCACCATTAATTGCTGTTTCATCAGGCAACTGATAACATATTCTTCAGCTAAGAATAGCTATGTCTCTTTGAACCACTTCTAATGCAATTATGAAAGGCAGAAGAGCTTTAAAAGTGGCTTTAAGTATATTTAAAAGTGATGGTGTTCTTTGAGTAGTACACATGGATGAGACATGAATGATGAGACTTTGGAAACTAGAAATGTTAAGGCTTCTCACAGTGAATACAGGATTGTAAAAATTACATTTTTTTTCTGTTACATTGTCAGAAAAATGATTATACTTACAACAACTTTTTTAATGAGTCTGTATTAAAGAACGCCAGTCATCTACAAAAATGTAACTTAAGTTCAAAGCTCTTTTTTCTTTTTTATTTTAACATGAACATTGTGGTGTGAAAGTTTTAATTAAAGAGATGGGAGGTAAGATTCTACTGCTTTTTCAGTGTTTAATTTTTTTTAATGTCCAGAGCTTACTGTGCATTGAATTAGGTTATTCTATCTTCTGTCAAGTTCACTTCCAGTTCCATTCATGAGGGTCATATTTGGGTCACCCTACCATTAGAGAGAAGGAGAAAAAAAAATAGACTGAAATAGGAAGCATCAACTCTAGAGATTTAAAATTTTGTAGAGAAATTAATACACAATCTGACATGAAACTACTTTTACATCATTTATATGAACTGATTCAACATCATGCTGGTAGTATCACTTTAAAAAAAGAATTATTTTCTCAATCTCATGTAAGTAATTTTTATTTGAGTGGAAGTTCAACTAAAATCAATGTCACAGATCTATCACTTACGGTACCTTGGGACGGGATTTCAGTATGGAAGAAAGGATCCATATTCCAGTTTTCCTATGATTCAGTTTCCTTGAACAATGTATTTTACTCTTTATTTTAAGAATCTTTCCCCAAATGGGATTATTCCTCTTGTTGAGTTCTTGCATTGAAATCAGAGCATGTTTCCCTGTGGGTTTTCATTGGCACAGCCTCATTTTGCCATTAAACAGGGCTGTTCTACCAGGTTTGCATTAAGATATTGTCACCAGTTTTAGTCTAGCAGCTTTATGAACTGCTTCCACAGTGCCATGCTGATCTTCAGCATGTGTGGATGTTTGAAATCACACAAAAATGTGAGCTTCTGCTAGTTTGCAGAAAGACTTGAATGCTACTTTTGTCTGGGGAGTCTGCAACAAACTCCCACCTCTTCCCAAATCATTCTACAGTTCATTTCATTTGTTACTAAATGAAGTATTTATTTCAAATCTGAAACTTCTTTTTGTAATCTGTTACAAAATTCAAAATCTTGGGTTAGATTGAGTTTAATCTGGAATTTGAGTTTATCTTATTTGCTTTTGACACTTGTTTGGAAAAATCTGTTATTCACTTAATTATAGCTTTAGGGACAACTAAAATTCTAGATAACTTCAAACTAAGCCAGTCAGCATACACTAAACAAGTTACTGAGTTTATTGTGGCATTTCTTGTAATACAGTGGGATTTGCATCAACTAATGATGCAGAAAAAAAAAAGAAATTTAAATGAATAGTCTAAAAAGTAGGCTATGCTACAAAAAATGATTGGGGTCTTTCTACAGCCAAAATTGAATAGGAGACTGCAGAGGGTACATAGTCCCTTAAGGTAGGAAGAATGAATCACCATCTGGAAGCACCTGTTCCTCTCTGCGGACTATGAAGAAAGAGAAAAATCAGCACAGACTAGGTGCTTTAATTTCATTGTCACTTAAAGCAATTTGAATTCATCCTTAGCATCACTAGTGCCTTAGGAGAATTTATACTGAGTGTTTTGTGCAATGTGTCAATTATTTAATGAGATTGAAACAAGCTATTTAAAGATTTTCACTGTTATTTTTGGTATTTTTGAATTGAATATGTGTACTTTAGGTTAGCATTCCACCCAGATTGTAATCCTGACCTTTGTATTGCTAAAAGCCATGCTGGAATGATATATTCCATCCAAATAAAGAGTTTTAAATGCTCCCTGTTTAAAAATTTAAATATTTTTTCTATTTGAATCTTGTTTCATATTTTAATAATGACCTGAATTATTTAACAGCATTTGGGCTAAATAAAAACCTCTATGACATGCTTTCTCCTTTGCCATCTGAGACACTATGCAAAATAATGTCTGTGTGGATGAGCAGAGGGCTCCCCTGTGACCTGTGGTGTGTATAATTTAATCACAGGATGTTTGCTTGTGCAGGCACCTTAATGGCTGAGGATAGAAATTGCTATGAAGGTTTCTCTTAGTATGACTGTGGCTCTGTACTATTGTGTTAGTTCTGTTCGTTTGCCCTTGTTACAGTGCTGCAGGAATCCTGTGCCAAGCTGGGGGACAGGGAGGATGTAGACTGAAGGATACATTTCCCCTCTGGTTTGTAGATATGCTCCTTTGAAGCCTCCTGGGAGCTATATGTCTGACATTTTTCTCCTGTTGAGCTCTTTAGAAAGGGCTTGCAAGATCTGATCAAACAGCTGTGGCTCAAGAAGACTGGCAGGCCATGTAGTTTTATTTTTCCTCAGCTCGTAAACCTGCATAGAGGACCCATAGGATTGCTTAGTCTTGGGTCTGCAATACATTTTTACCAGGAGGTGCCAATGAAAGCTATGTTTCCCCCATGACCTCAACGTGAAAATAACAAATGATCCAAGTGCTGAGACTCAGCCCTTGGCTGCCTTGAGTTGGTACCTCTCAAGGGACACCTGTAGAGCTGTGTGTGTTGGCCAGGCCATATGCTATCCTAAGGCAGTTATCATGTCACAGAAATAGAAATATTAATCTCTATTGCATAGTTGCTATTAAATTATTGAACAGAAGCCAGAAAACAGTTATTCCTTTTTGTTCACTTGGGGAAAACCTCTATTTTCTTGTTCTCCATAAGGAGATGAGGCTGAAACGTTATATGATGATATTTAGAAAATATATTCAAAACTGTCTTTGAGATAATACTTTATGTAATTGAATTCTTAGATTTTCTGTGATAGCTATAGCTGCTGTGGACTCATTTCAGTGATTGCTATAGTGGTGTGGACTCAATTTCTCCCTACCTGCCATTACCACTGTTACATTTCTGCAGCCAAGCTGTTACTATTTCTGAGTTCTGTCCTGTAGAAAGCTGCAAAGCAGTTCTGAGCTACCTCTCCTGGCAACTGTCCTCGGAAAGATGAAGGGCACATCTTGTCATCTTTACCAAAGTTACAATTTATGAGATCATGAAGTGACACAAGCAGATAACAGGAGAAGACATGCACAATGTTTTATTCCCAAGAGTACTTGCATGCCCGTGTGGCTCATGTGCTCGTCCTTGTGTGGTGGCTTCACCCTGGATGCATGCCAGGTGCCCACCAAAGCCAGTCTATCCCTCCCCTCCCTAACTGGGCAGAGGAGAGAATATACAATAAAAGTCTTGGGGTCAGCATAAGGGCAAGGAGAAATCACTTGCCAATTGCTGCCATTAGCAAAACAGACTCAGTTCAGGAAAATTAATTTAATATCTGTCAAATAGTATATTTTGTTTCGTTAGTGTTCTAACAGGTAATTGCACATTAGGTCTGCCATGCTGGAATGTAATTATTTCATCTCTGGTTCTACTGGTCAGTACAGGTCTGAATGCTGGCTTAATTGCTGACTAGTTGTCTGTTCAGGGCACCCTGTGTTCACAAGACCCAGACTCCTAGCAGAGCTGTGGTGCTTCAGACACTGCTAGAATGGTGGGGATAGCTTTGGTTTTCTTCTAGGCTTTTGTAGAAGTCAAGTTCCCAGGCTTATATATAATATCATTATTGCATCATCAACCTGAGGCCCAGGATCACTGGACCAGGATTGCTGTTTTAGGATTTAGCTAAAAAGGATGTCAACACAGACTCCAGCTGTGTGAAGTGATACTGCACTGAACCATGCCTACTCATTCAAAGGATGCACAAGTGTCTTTGTCTGTGATGAGGATCTTAAGCATCTTCAAATGAGGCTAGACTAAAATATCCCGACAGTTAATTCTATTTTCAGACTTTTGCTGTAAAAAAAAAAAAACACCAAAGGAATCTTCCTTTGTTAGAAAAAGGAATCTCTGAAGAAATGGGCAAGTATTTTACTCTCTGATCCTTGTTTTGTGTCTTGGAAATCATTAGATAGGAGTTAATATATTGATGCTTCTTTGATTCCATTTATGCAAATGTATCTTAATTAAAGTCAACCATCCTAATTTGTAGCTGATTCTCTGAGATCAGAATCTCACCTGAGGAGTATCCTCAGGTGATTTTGGATGCAGTATCTCATTTCCATGCGCAGTAAATTCAGGCATAAATATTAATCCTCTACTCATATATTCTTGTGGATATGATTACTGATATTTTGCTTCCATGCAGATGTGACATCACTTCAACCTTTTTCTATCTAGATAATTTTTTAAAAAGCAGAATGAGATTGTTTTGGCTTGACCTCTGTAAACAACTGGGAGGCTGAAACAGCAAATCTGAAGCAAAGGAGCTGACTCAACAGAGCCAGTTACGTTTGTCAGGGCTTATCATTGCAATTTTTCTCGGATGCTTGGCTCACAAATTGTTCTACACACACACACACACACACACACAAGGTGTACACAAATAGAAAAATAGGCACAATGAAGATCAGAAGCAACCATAAATAACTTTCTTTATTCACTTTGCTTGTACTCCATGGAGCATGTAAGAATTAAAATGCAAAACAGAGTCATTGCAATGGTTCCTTTACCATGCAGACACTATCTACTGTTGTCAGGCATCATTGTATGCTCAGATTTCGTTCCTTCCTTTCTACTATCCGTCATGATTTAGGAATGTCTTAATCACATTTCAATGGGTATTTGATATGTTGCTATTTAGGTCATGATTAGAGAGATAGCTCTTGAGCTCTTTAGCAGCTGTCAGTTGTAGTGCTCTAGTTGTACAACACTTACAAATGACAGTAGGACAAGGACAGTAGAAAGATGTTTTTACATTAAAGACAAATTGTTTATAATATTCAATATCTCCTCATATGTGATATTTACAATGGCTAGTGATTTTAAGGCCATCTGGTTAATAGCTGTTCAGCATAAAATGCAAAGTACAGGAAAAATCAAATTAAGTTACAGAAAAAACAAAAATTAAACACACAGCTTCCTAAACTGTAACATAGATAATAGGGCCACTAACAAAGACCAGTCAGTGATCGTTAGGCAACTGATGAAGCTATTCAAGCACACCCTTGGCGAGATTAAATCTAGAATTTTGTATCTGGTAAGAGGGGAAAATAATTATCATTGTAATCTTTCCTATCTTCCTATTACAGTCTATGTCTAACTATTTGCTGTGTGGCCTTGTTCTCTTCTCTCTCTGGAGATATGTGAGTGATTTGATAGCGAACTTCAAGCAAGACTAGCCAGTGACTAAAAGGAGCCTGGAACCTGGAGACATCCAAGGTGGGAGATAGAGGCTGGATAAGCAGTACCTGGGGTTTGTGCATGGATTCTAGATGGATTTACAATTTTGTCTAAGGTTTGAGGGCATCTATAAAACTGAAAATAGAACTCCTTTAGAAATTACAACCCAAAGTTCCAGTTTAAGCACTTAATCGTGTTAAATTGAAATACACTTTCTCCCTGCAAATGGTTATCCTTGAAGGTGACAGAAGAAGACAGTCCTCCCAAAATGCTGCAGCATGGGTCACTCTTCCATGGGATGCAGTCTTTCAGGCACAGCCTGCTCCAGTGTGGGTCCTTCACAGGATCCTATGTTCTACCAGGAGATCTGTTCCTGCATGGGCTCCTCACTCCACAGGTCTGCAGGTCCCTGCCAGGACCCTGCTCCAGCACAGTCCTCCCATGGTGTCACAGCTCTCTCTCAGGCATCCACCTTCTCTGGTGCAGGTCTCCTCCAGAAACTCCAGCTGGATCTCTGCATCCCTGCGGTCCTCCATGGGTTGCACCATGGACTGCAAGGGAATCTCAGCTCTGGCACCTGGAGCAGATCCAGCCTTTCCTCCTGCACTGACTCTGCTGTCTGGGTAGTTGTTTTTGCAGAACTGCAAAGACAGTAATCACTGTTATTATTTATCATTTTTGGAGACTTGAGAAAGACCTGTGATGTAGGCATGGGGCGGTGAGCAAGAGAAAACAAACATTTTAGGAGAAAAAGGTGAAATCACTAAAAAAAGTCATGTCAAAAATGATTTTCAAATAAAACCACATTTCTATTTAACCAAACTTTTTCACCATGAGTAACTGTCTTTGGCCACAATGCAATACATTGTGAAAGATGCTGTATGATAAGGGTAATTGGCCTACAGAGGAGGGAGGAGAATTGAGACAACTCAGATCTCTCTCTCATGTGTCACTGAGATTTTATTTTATAGAGGCATATTCAGTTTTCAGTCAACTATTTCAAAATTTTTATTCATATTATTTTTCTTTTTATTAATTTTCACTCAATAGCTTAACCTTTAGTGAAGAGAATGAACTGCCTTACTGCCTTCTGATCTGTTTTCATCAGACAATCTTTTGATTGTCAACAGTAATGTATGATAGAGCTAATCCAGGAGATGTCTGTGGAAGCTGAATCCACATGGGATACCAGAGAGTCAGCAGGATCTTTCCCTCCTACCACAGGAAAGTCTAGATATTTCCATCTGAGCCCCAGCACTGGGCTCTGATACAATGAAGGAAATTGGCTTGTTTAAGGGTCTTTATCTTTGTTGACCATGGAAAGAAACTCTTTCTTATATGCATCCATTAATAGCAAAGGATGTTCTGTTAACAATAAATTAACTAGTTAACTTCTATTAACTATAGTCTAAGAATATAGTCTGGGTCAGATGTAGGTGCTTATACTGGAGACACCACAAAATACATAAAAGGAACTTGCATATTTATTTTTCTCTATGCTTCAAAACTCTTTTGCATTTATTAAAACATACTACCCTTCAAACTTGCTTCTTTGCTTCTACCCTACTTTTGAGAAAATGTCTCACTTTGAGCAAGTGTTAGTGTTACAAATAGTCTTTGTTATCCATAAAGTTTTCATCAGCTTTCCAGCATTTACTAAGTTTGATTTTAACTGACTTGGAGTCAGCCGTGACCCACCACTACATGGCTGTGGCTCAGTTCTGTGGACAAGAGAGATGCCAGGTTTCTCACTAGCACTTGTCATGAGCAATGATAGCACAGGAGCTTGTCTGTAAAGAACCTGCTGGATGTCTCCAGGAGCAGCTAATAAATGCAGTGTGTTTCAGTTAGGAAAAGATGTCAGAGAATTTGTCTTGTGCAGAGAAAGGAAAATCAATCAGATCAATACAAAGTAAAAATATTATTGTTTTATCCCAGTGAAAGTAAACTACTGCTGGCATTACTGTAGTCATCTTGTTTTTCCCCTGCAGAATATTATCTGCATGAGAGAGTTACACAGTGATGCTGCTATGACCAGTGAGGCAATGACAGCCATTTAAAGCTCCCTGGGGTAGAGCTTTGATACTGATTCTAGTGTTACACCTCTAACACTAGAATAAAAAGTGAATGAAATAAGTATTTCAGAGAGAAAAAAGGGAAAAGAGAACAAAAATTGAAGAGGATAGAAATATGACAAAAACAAGTGCTCCGTGGGCTGCAGAGGAGATGGGACGCAGCTCCATGTCTCATTAGAGAAGCAATTGAGTCACCAAAAGTCCAAGAGCAGAGTTTTAAGGATTGGTTGGAAAAAGAATAACTGGTTGTTTGTATTGTCCCGTGTCCTCCTGTTTCCCTTCACTCCTGGAAGTAAAAGACTGCTGTTTTAGCCACTGAATCATCATTGAGAAGTGAAGAATTGTGACTTATTAAGTAATAAAAGATCATCACTTAATGTTTATGGGTTTCTTAGAAGGGTTCAAGTCACCCCCTTATTTGAGACTTCAAAAAATGAGCCTGGCCCTTGGGACTGCCAGTTGAGGCTTGGCAGAAGAGTTATGTGAATACATCTGTATATCTTGTGTGGCTTTAGCCACTGTACAATTTCCACTCCCCATGGTGGCTGGGCTGACTGCACAAGCTATGAATTATTACTGCAGTGGAGCCTGAAGCAGGATTTGCATTTAGAAAGGGGACTAACGGGAGTTTTTCCTGCATTGACCTAGGTCAAACATATCAGCTGGAAGTTGTTTCTTTGCATGACTTAACCTCATTTGCAAGTTTTAGAATATTGCTATCACTAATATTGTCTTCTTCCTAGCAGGGAATTGTGGCTAACAACCCCAGTTCCTAGTTACCTGAAATTTTGAGTTGCATTAAACTTTAATGCTCTTTTATTTCAGTCTGAATCAACTGATTTTTTCCTAGTGGGACTATTGCTTGTTAAACCAAAGCTCCCAGGACCTTCTGTCTTTTCCCTGGAGTTATGACTCTTTTTTAGCCTATAGTCTAGACACAGTGCCAAAGCAAAGCCTATCATGAAGCCAGACAACTTTTTTGATGGTTTTCATTTATAGAAGTGACCTGGACACCAAAGGCATGGGTTGAAAAACCACTCTATCCCTGTCTATATCTTGCTGAGTCCCTGCTGTGGTTTTTGCCTCATGCAATCCAGTGCTCTCCTAGACAATGGCTGGGCTATCTGCATCAGGCAGAGTGAATGAGAGCCTGCACCTTTGGCAGAGATGAGAGGTTCGCTGTAGATGACAGTGCCAAGGCACTTGCCCTTGAAGCCAGAGAAAGGGCCCTGTACTTATTAGTGAAATCTTAACCTCTAAGTCTTACCTTGAATTTGAAGAGAGCTATAAGTTACTTAAAGACCCAGTGAAGTTTTTAAATGAGGCTTAGAGTCATTAGTCTCTCTTCTTGGGCAATAATGGAGTATAGTTATAGCATCTCTATAAAGTCACTGCTCTCCTCCTGTAGTGACTTTCACACTCCAGGTTCTGGGGCACAGTACAATGGATAGTATTCATCACTACCAGTGAAATGAACCACACTCCCTGCTGCTGTGCATCAGTTAATAACCTGGATGCAGCAATACTGTGTAATTGGGACAGTGGTGATCCACAGGGAACATAGGTCATGAAACTGTCTACTGATGTGGTTTTGCTCTTTAGCTCCTAGTTGTTAGTTCAGCTGGCTAAGAGGTTGTACACAGGAGTTTTAGGGAACAAAGTGAAAAAGAAAGGTGCATCCTATTGAAATTTTAAACAAATGCATTTAGGGAAGATATGAATTTTCAAGCATGAGGTGTTCACTCCTGTTACTGGAAGAAGCAGTACAGAGCAAATGATCAGTACCTGAGTACCACATCTTGTCCAGTTGCTGGCACTGTTAGAAGCAAAGCACTCCCTCCCACCACAAACAGGGCACCAACTCCCAGTCAGAAGGAAGAGAGCCATTCACTGAATGGCAATGACTTCCAAGCACTGAGCCAGGCAAATCCAACTTGACTTCAGGGTCAAAAGTCAGCAGAGAGAGCAGAGGTATGGTAGTTAATGACTGTGTGTTGCTCGTAACCTTCTGACCAGAAGTTGCTGGTAGCTGTGTTTGATAATGAGGATATCATTTACCTAGATGAAATAAAGTGATATATATACAAGCAACATGAAAAAGCACTATGTATTTGCATTTTTACTCCTGAAAAATGAGGATGATTTGCTGTTCATTGAGCTAAGTGTGTAGGTTGTGGATACCGCATTTTGATGTATCAGATGGACAACCTTTCCTTAGAGGTAATTTGTATGAATAATTTAGAGTTTCAGGGAAGATTTTTTTGTTTCTTTCCATTTGTGTTTGTTAAAGTAACATTAACTTCATAGTGCCTGGCATGGTCTCTTCAAAACACAGCTAGAAATGCCACTAAAGCTAATAATTCAACTGCATTTTGCTGTATAATAAGCCGATCATCACATTAGTTTTATTGAAGCATATGCAGCATCAACCAAACACTGCTATTTGCTCATCTGAATTCCAGCAGCATGAAGACATTTAGAAGCACTTGTGTTGTGTGTTGTTCTAATGGCCTGCAGCAGCTAAAAGTGCTCTTCTGATAAAACTTCAGTTGAGGTCCCCTGTTTGAATTGACTGGGGCCTGTATAATCACTATCAGTTTTCTTAAGCCTTAAGAATCTTGCTTGTTTCAGACTCCATAAATCTTAGTCAAGATTGCTGCTTGTGGTCTGTTTTCCCTTGGTCATTTGAAATATGTGTCTTTTCCTGTTGCATTAAAAGGAATAGAAATTTATGGCATATGATAAACTGCCTCTGTGTTGCCATCTTCCTGCGATTGGAACACAATACTTTCCATTGACAGATCATTTTGTGTTTGGCTCTTATCAGAGGGAAAACCTTGTGTGAATCACATCAACAACACATTTCTCATCTGGACCACTGGGAACAGTGTCCAGGAAGAAGTGTCTTGGGAGTGGTGTTTGATAAGAATACAGGCCACTATTTTAATGTTTTTTCTGCTTCTTTCCAATGCCCACACACATAGTCACACATTTGCATTTATACTGCAAGCACATCAAGCCCATCAAATCTGTTCCAAACCTCTGCAAATCCATTTCTGGTCTTTGTGTTGAGGGGTTTTAAATGGGTGTGGCTGGCAATGGAAAAGGGTCATGTCAATGCATCCAGAGGATTCTACTGTGAGGGGTCCTTCTCAGGTTTAAAAAAGAAAGACAGTTTGAGCCCTAAAACTTTCAGCCCTCAGGCAGCAGAAGTATCTTATTATGTCTGCTGCATGGAGGTTTTTAAATATATGTGTTCTGCTTGAAAATTCAACAGACCACAGCAACATTTGCTATGACAAGAAGTTGAATTCCTTATTATCCTATCCTATTCCCTCTTACTGCAGCTATGCATATCTAGTTTATAGCTAGTTCTTTTAACTTTTCCTATAAAATCAATCCTTCCTGGCTTCTAATTATTCTAGCTGCTCTTCTGTGAATCCCCTCCATTTTTGTCAATTTTTTTCTGAAAGATCTTTTATGTATTTTCCCTCAGCCACTGTTGCACATGGTGTCTATGCTTGCTATGCTTTGTCATCAGGTTGTACCAAGCCTCAGTAAATGTGTTCCCTCACTGGGACTTTGTAAGATTGCTGCCTCAACCAAAATCTGGGATGTGTATTATGAATTTCACCTTTTCAATTTACCTTCACATTTTTTATTACTTTCTCCCCTCTCATTTGTTATCTGCATTTGTGCATTGAAATTTCATTTAATAAACACTGCTTTTATTTTATTATTTGTAACAAAGTGCCAGTGGCACAAAGTCATCCAAGCTAGAGATACTTTCACACCACTGTTTTTTCATCAAATAAGAGGCAGAGATCTTGTCTTAAAGAATTTGCAGTCTACACAGACAGTAGTAACAGAAATTGGGAGAGATTATGTTAGAATATGCATTTTAAATAGAAGAAATAAGGAGTAAAAGACAGGATGGACCAAATTAGGTGCTTTCCCCAAGGGTTTACTTGTCACAGAGAGCTGAATCCAGGACTTCCTCAGGCCTAACTTGGGACCTTTACCTTACAGCCATTTCCTTGTCAGCTCATCATTCTGTCACTAATTCTTGTAGGGTGACAGCAGATCTTGCTGTCAAGTCATTCCACCGCCAAAGTTCCACCTGTTTGTTTTTAAGAAGGGTTTGATTACCATTTAAGGAGTGCAAAAACTTAGTGTTATCCTCAGTATGATATATGAAATTACAACTTGGATTATTTTTACTAGGAAATGTTATCTTGCAGTAGAGGAGAATGAGTGGAAGAGATATTAGGATTAAAACTAAGTGGCTAAACTGGCTTGATATTTGTTACATCTCCATTCTAATTTCTTACCCAAGCAAATACCATTGCCTTTACCTGTAATTAAATTATTCATCTTGGTAAGGTGCTGAAGTCAAAGTGACAGCTTTGAAGAAAAAAGGTTGTCTGAAGAGGAATACCATTTCCTTTCCTCTTGTTTGCAGCAGCATTATAATCAGTAAGTTCCCTGAAATCCCTTCAGAAATATCTAGACAAGACCAGAGAGGAGGAGTGGTGGAATACCATGATATCACTCCTCTTCCTGAGTCCTGGATACCCAGATTCAATTTAGATGTCCATTTTTGGTAGTTTTGGCTGGGGTGGAGTTAATTTTCTTCACCATGCTCTCCTGGAGATGCTGAAGAAAATTAACCTGCCAGCACATGGGAAACAGTGAATTAACTCTTTGTTTTGCTTTGTTTGTGCACACAGCTTTTGCTTTCCCTGTCAAACCCACAAGTTTACCAACTTTTACCCCTCCAATTGTCTCCCTGATCCTGCTGGTTGGGGAGTGAACAAGCAACTGTCTAGGGATTGGTTGCTGGCAGGGGTTAAACCGCAACAATATTCAACAAAATAAATGCACACATTACTCATTCTTATTTTTTAGGTTTTTATTATTTATTGTGGCTTGAAGTCATGAAGGTTTTGCCAACAGTAATGGAATAGGTACAGTAGAAGAGATCTAGCTGGTTGAGAGCTATATTAGAAATACAGTACATCGATGTAGAAAGAATGGAGCAAAAATTGCTGACATAATGATTTTTTTTTTCAGGTTTAGGTTTACATAGTAATAAAATCTAGAACCAGAATGCTCTTAGAAGACATGAAGAAGATGTACTGATAGGGATTGTCAAGGGTGTCAGAAAACTGTCAAGTGAACGATTTTTTGGCAGCAGTTTGAGACAGGTTATTTGTATGCCTCTAATTAGCCATACAAATGAATGTATGCCTACTCATAGGAAATGATGTAAATATGAAAGAATAATGGATTCACTAATAAGATGAAGTATTCTAAATGTTTCATGGGATACAAGCACAAGAACAAAGTTTAAATAAATATGAAAATTTTCATGTCATGGACTGTAAAAGCATACAGTCTTTGAAGATCTCCCTAAGGTGTCCTTTTCAATGCTTGTTTTCTGGCTGGTTCTGTAAGGTTGAGGATATTGTGACAATGAAAGATGTACAAACTGCCAGCCAGTTTTCGCTTTTACAGCTCCTTGTTTGATGGCAGTAAAAAAGTCAAATTTGTTTTTTGATTTGAATTTTTTGTTAGTATTATTAGCATGACAGACTGGAAAATAAATCTAACAAGGGTGGCAGGTAACAATTGATCATTATTCAATCTCATTCTCTTCTGATGGCCAGAAGATCAGATAAACTATAATAGCCTCTGAATCAGATTCTTCTGACAAATACAATATTAAAAAGTTTTTGTCACACACTTCCACTTTTTCTTTCTTGTTTCTTATGGTGTTTTACTCAATACCATGCAGCGACAGAGAATTATTAAGATAAAAATCAAAACCCTCCTGGAGTTAGGCTCATCTGACTTGATCTCCTGTAATGTTGGAGTATCTTGTCTTTAGCTGGCACCTCACCAGCCAGCTATCATCTGGCCTCCTGCTGACTGCTGAGTTGTTTATAAAAACACATTTCTCTCTGCAAATGATCCAGATGCTTTGGAGGGAAGAGGAATATATTAGGTATGCAGAATAGATAGGCAACCTTTTCAAGTTTCATGCGTTTTGGTGAGAAGTCATGGGAATTTAGTGGCAGGAAAAATAATTCAAAGTCTTTAAAGCTCTTTTGAAGCGATTTCTTCAAAGCCCACCTTTTGCATTTTACTGTAAAATCCTTAAGCTTGGAGATGCAAATCCAGGCACGATGTTGTATCACTCAGGAAATTGTTTGACTTAAATCTACTCTGAATGAACAGGCAGGCTGAGATTCATCTCACCTGCCTAGAAATTTAGATGTCTGTGCAAGCTATTTCATTTCTTTTATCAGTGGGAGATGAGTAGCTGAAGGGGATGGTTCATCATGTCCTAATCTGGGTGTCAAGGAGGAGTGGTTGGAGTCATACTTTGGAAGTGCATTTCTCTGTCCTTTAAATACAGATCACTAACTTGAAGATCATAGATACCTTTCAGATGACAGAAGTCAGGTTGGGTAGAGTCCACTAGCAGTGATCTGCTAGTGAGCGTCACGCTGCTAATACTTGAATGTTCCACTGAAGAAGAGATAAAACTCAATCTAAACTTTATGACCCATCTTTTAAAAGCTCTCCAGGTAAAAGAAATAGAAAAAACACACTTTATAAACCTATCTACATAAACATTGTGAGAGATGAGGAAGGGTTCATTTTAGATTATATACGCAGTTCCCTAAATCTTTAAGCTACCTGTGAGTTATTCTGGACTGCATCTCATAAACATAATTATTCATTAGACTGAAAATGTTACAACATGACGAGTTTTGAAGACAAGATTTATTTCAAATGAGAATTTAGTATGTGAATTTTGAAAGTGTTCAGTGGTCACTGAACAGCAGCTGGTTCATATGACTTCTACAGGTCTTTAATTTTAATTTCTGAATGAGTTAGTTAAAATAATCAGAATTAATTCTATCCCTCTCAGGATTTTCCTTCTGAAGAAGACAGTGCTTATGTAGCAATGGGAATGAGCTCTGGCCATGGCAAGTCTCCTTTGAAAAATGACAATTTAATATTTTTAAAACAACATTTCAAAAGAAATTGAAAGTAATCTCAGATCTATTATATATGACTTCAATTTGTAAGAGCAAGAAAAATATTTGGAAAAATAAATGGTCAGTTATTAAGTGAATAAGGAGTAAATTTGGGGTCATTTTATCCAAATCTGTAACAAAAGACCCCTTGAAAAACCAGAAACAGATATATAAGGCTTGGTTTGGCTTGTTACCACTTCAGCTGTTCTGTCAGGCTTTGGACTTCTTTCCTGCTGTGCAGGAAATCTGGATTAGTCTGTTTGCAGCAGGTTTTCTGGGGTTCATGTAGTGTCATGACACAGCAGTGTCTGTACAGCAAGTAAGGTAATAACATGATGGCTTTCTGAAATGTGGTGTTTTCACAGGCACACTGGGTACTAATGAGGTCCCCATGGGCAGCTGGGTGATTTAAATATTTTAATTCCCATCCATCTCTTTTGCAGCAGTAACTTGTTTGCCTTTTATTGCTGTGATAGCAGTAAGAACTGCAGTACAAGAGGGTGGGAACAAAGGGCTCCGGTCTAAGCAGCAATTTTGTAGGGACTCTGTTCAATTTGTTCCAAATTTCTCCCTGAGCAAGTTCCTTGACTCCTTTCCTCAAGGATTTTCTGCCAAATACAAGAACTAGACACTTGGTCTATCTAAAGTATAGATACCAGTATAGGTACCAGTCAACCTGAGGAAAACCAGCAAAATCTGCTGGTTCATTCTCTATCCACCTGCTGAAAAGATACATGCCCATAAACAAAGAAATTGACCCTTGATTTTCTGCTCTGTATCAGATATCATCATTCCCTCTAGCACAGAAAAATAGCTATTGGCTGACATTTGTGTGTCTATGCTGCTGACAGTGCAGTTCAAACAGTCCAGAAAAATAAGTTTTTATTATCAGGACCAAGTTTTTTAAACAAGTTTCATCCAGATGCACAAGAGCCCTGCTTTTGGCTATTCCAGCATTTGGAGCTTTCTGCTAAAGTGAGTGTCACTTGCAGTGAAAAAGGGAATCTTCAAATGGAACATTTGGCTCAGAGCCCTGTCCAACCTGTCCTTGAATGTTTTCAGGGATGGCTCATCCACCATGTCTCTATGCAACTTGTTCCAGGGCTTCACCACCCCCACTGTAGGATATTTCTTCCCTTTATCTTATCTGAATATACCCTCTTTCAGTGTAAAACCACTACCCTTGTCCTACCTCAGCATTCCCTAACAAAAATCTGTCCTCGTCTTTCTTACAAGCCCCCTTTAAGTATTGAAAGGCCACAATACTTTTCACTTCTTTAGTCTGAACTGCCCCAATTCTCTCAGTCTTTTTTCAGAAGAGAGGTGTTACATCCCTAATTTCTGTGGCCCTCCTCTGGACTCTCTCTAGCAGCTCCATGTCCTGCCTGTGCTGGGGACCCCTGATCTGGTTGCAATGTTCAGGTCACAGGGGCAGAGCAGAGGGGCAGAATCCCCTCCCTCACCTTGCTGGCCACACCTCTGGTGACACAGCCCAGGACATGCTTGGCTTTCTGGGCTGTGAGTGCACATTACCAAATCATTTCCAGCTTTTCATCCACCAGCACCTCCATGTTCTTCTCAGCAGGGCTGCTCTCAGTGCCTTCATCCCCAATCCTGTATTGATACCAGGGTTTGCTTTGACAAAAGTACAAAACCTTGCAGTTATTGAATCCCATTAATATCATTGATAGTTTCAAAATAGAGAAATTAGTCATCTCAATAGAAAAAGAAAAATCAGTTCTAAGGATAATTAAAATTAGTAAAAAATGGAAATGTAGATGATGGTGTCAAATTTTCCTTCTGTCAGAAGACCACTGATTTGAAACCTTGTCTATGATGAAACCTAAGGTAAAGAATCAGAAAACAAAGTTTTATAAAACAAAGTCCTAGTAAGTTGTTCCTCTTGTATAGATATTTTGAGGGTTTCAGGTAATAGTGTAAGAGCTGCATTTTGTCATATCTTAAACAGTTTTTATTATTTTACTGAAGATTCTTGAAACAGACTTTTCCTCTTTGAAAGGAGAATGGGAAAGGATAGTTTTCTCTCATTCATTCTGCAGGTCTCAAAGAAAGACATTTCTTTAATATCCAAGCAGTGTGCCTCAACAGCCAAGGGGGCAAGGTACCGGGGCTCATAATATTATGGAGGGGGATAATTTTCTCAAAGAAACAGCTGGGCAGCTGTAGGTCAGAGCTCTTTATGTCTGCAACACTCCTCTGAATATTATATTCTCACCCTCAGGTGATTTGGTGTGGTCATTCCTGTAACAGTTTCAGTTCACATTACAGCAGTTAATGTCATGAAAATTGTGTGAAGCTGCCATAAACTGATTCAAAACACTCCAGGAGATTGCAGAAGTGAAGGCTTTGGATGTGCTGGGATTTCCTTACTGCATGAAATCTGAGTGCAATTGATTTGCATGCAAAGATTGTTTACCCAGTCCTGCTGTTAGGTGGTTTATGAAGAAAATAGGTAATTTTGCTGATTTCTGATGAAGCCTGCTCCGTCAAGTGGAAAGCAATGCAGTGGCCCTAGACTGTTACAGGACACCATGACACCGGGTGTGCTCTGGGATTCACACTGTGAACCACAATCCCTCCAACCCCTAGGCAGCCCTAAAGCTCACTTCTTCAGCCCATTCAAACTGCATAAAACTGCAATGTGCAGTTATTATTTTCCAAAATAACATTTTCCTTCCATTTTAAAGATCCTGAGACTGAGACACTTCTAGAGCTAAACATTAGGGTAATGTTTATCATTATGATTTTTGTGGGATACCTGCCTTCTCTCAGGTAAAATAAATGGCTTTCCCCTCTCTCTCCAGTATAACCAACTGAAAGTTAACTATCCAGCCTAAATTAATTTCCTGATTCCCTCTGAAGTTCCCTGGGAAAGATAATCACCTCTAGATGATTTCAGCTGACCTATTTAAAACACATATTTAGAAGAAGATGAAACAGAATTTTGTCTTTCACAGGGTTCTCCCATCCTGAACACTCCCTGTGAATCTAATGACTGATATTTATTTTGTCTAGAGAGTTTATATAGTAGCATCTTTGGTAATAGGGTTGATAGATAAAGACACATGAAAGCATACAAAGCTAATAATAAAACAGTAGCAGTGGGAAAATATATGTAGATATACATAGATCAAAGCAGCTCCTTGAAATTTCGCAGATTGTAGAAAATAAATACATAACTGAGTTCAGAAGAGAAAATGAAAGAGAAAAACAAGAAGAAAACATCTCAAATTATTTTGTTATGTGATCTGTGTTGAGCACCTTGTGTTGTTTTCATGTGCATGACAATGATATTGCCTGATAATAAAAAGAGTGATCAAATGAACTCAGGGCTATGAAAAATCTACAATTGGGTTAGATCTTTTCTATCAAAATTTTATTGATTTATAATAAATTACAGTTCCATTTCTTTATTCCTCCTGCAGCTGCTTATATAGATATGTAAATATGACCATATATTTAAATATAGATATAAATATGACCAGATGACTTTTTATTTGCTTGGTAACTACAATAAATAAAATTTGTAATAAATAACAGCCCATTTTCCAGAGACCTTCCAGTTTAAAATATAGACCAGGACAGGCAGATGGTTTATAAAATTGCCTCCCATCTTCATTGGGTAAAGAAAAATAAAATATAAACAAATTGTGCAAATTCAGAGCAGAGTTTCACCTTTTTCTAGTACTACTGTGTGAACTACTGGTTTGCTCTGAATGTAAGCACCGTGATGGCTTGTCAACTTTTGATTGAGATATTTTTTTCTACTTGTTACTTGTGATGCAGGGAAGAAAAGATCAGAGGAAGATGTGTGACTGAGATGTTTGGACAACAGAGGCAGGAGAGCTGACATACAAGCTCTGTTATACAAGGGATTTGGTGGATGTGTTAAATAGGAATTATGGAAGGACTGGAATAAAAAAAGAAGTCTTAGAGGAGTGTGAGGTGAGGAAGGGAGAAGGTTAGAGATAACTAAGAAGTGGGGGATTAAAGGTCCAGATAAAGCATCAAAGCCAAAAGAAAGGATGATACAACAGTTAAGGGAGGTGGATTTCAAAACTTTCAGAACACTTTAAGTAGGATAAGCAGCATGCAGAAGACCAGATTGTACATGGGAAGATACAAACTCAGATCATAAACCACCACGGGGTGGCTAGGCACTAGAACAGGGTTTGCAGGGAAGTGGTCACAGCCCCAAGCCTAACAAAGTTCAAGAACTCCAAGCCTAACAAAGTTCAAGAAGTGTTTGGACAGCACTCACAGGAACACAGGCTGACTCTTGGTGCTGTCCTGTGCAGGGCCAGGAGCTGGACTTCAGTGATCCTTGTGAGTTCCTTACAAATCAGCATGTTCTGTTATACTGAGATTCTGTGATATCTGTGCCATAAGAAATCAAGTGAGACACTACAATAGCATGCACCCTTTTGCCAAACAGAAAAATGTAAATTCTTGTACAGTTCCAAATACAGATAATAAGAGTTTTCCATTGTATCAAGGGACCTGGGTAGATCTGTAACATGCACTTGTATAAGCATAGATTGGTTTGGGTTGGAAGATGCCTTAAGGACCGTCTAGTTTATAACCCCTGCTAGCCGTGAGCTGGGACAGCTTTCACTAGACTAGACTCTTCAGACTTCCATCCAGCCTGGCCTTGAACACTCCCAGGGTGAAGGCATGCACAGACTCCTCTGGGCAAGCTACTCCAGTACTTCAGCACTCTCTTGACTTGCTTGTTGAAGGCTGTGGGTCCCAGCTGTTCAAGGGGTTACAATCAGAAGAATCACAAACACAAATGTTAGCTACAGGAAAAGCTTCTTTTCTCCTTCTGCAGCTGCTTATGTAGAAGGATAAATGTAAATATGACCATATATTTAAATATAGATATAAATATGACCAGATGACTTTTTATTTGCTTGGTAACTACAGAGCAACCAGCTATATGGTAAAATGCATGCAATATCAAGATAGTTACAATTAAAGAGTAAATTATGATGACACACATTATTTCTCAATGTCTAAACCATGGTTGAAGGTTACATAGCAATTACTTTTGATCTCATTAAGAATAATTAGTAATTACCAAGTACTCTAAGGAAAATGTGATTACTATGAAGCTACCTGGTGTTTCCCCAAGGGACCTCTATCTAGTTGCAGAATATATATGCCCCATTACTTATAGCAGCACATAAAATACCACTTTATTTATGCAGTACAAGCAAAACAGGTCTGTTAAAATGCTTAATGAAATATTTGGCAAAGACGAAAGCTTTGTGGTGCCTGCACTACAGAATGTTTACAAGTGGTTTTAAATCAGCTACTCTTATCTGCCATCTTACATGCCTTATTTTTTAAGGTGAAGAAACAAATCATTATTAAGTAAATAAACTAAAATTTAAGCCTTGCCAATCCTCCTTGCTTTTTTTTCCTGATGCATTTCTCAAATGATAAGAAATGGAAGACACCTCCTTTTAACTAGAAGCTACTAAAGACAAATGCGTTACGGCAAAAAATTTCCAAATCTACCTGCTTGACTTTGCTAGTACTTTTTAGAAAGATGAACAGATGTTTAAGTCTCAAAAGAAACAAAGATAAAAAAACTGCAAGCTGGTCTTTCACATTGGTGCATTTCCCAAGAGCCTCTGCTGCTATGAAAAAGCATCCAAGACAGAAGTAAAATGCATAATTTTTTTAAAATGTTTTGATAGTAATTAGAAAGAGGATATCTCATATTGGCAACTGATTATGTGTGGGATGGTGCAAATGTTTGTACCAAAACAGAGTTTGTGGATTTTTATGATCATGGAGTAGACTGGTTTATGAGATTTTTTTTCTGGATTATTGGGAAATTATTTTTTTCCTGTGAGTTTAAAAGTTCCAGAAAATATATTTTTTTATATTTTGAAAACAGTAAATTGAACTACAGAAATCATCTGTAAATTGCCACGTATTAGACTGACCCAGCAGCCCATTTTGAGGAAAACCCTTTTTGCCAGACTTGGTTGAATTATCACAAGTAGCAAAACATCTATAAGAAATATGGAAGAACCTGCTTTTCCTGTGGATTACCATTTACCAATGACCTATAGATGAGAGAATTGGAAGAATTATTTTCTCTCTCACACACATTTTCATTTTGGGCTCAAAATTGAAATCTAACTGCTATTTTGAGTGCTTTTAGCTATTGAATGAGAAAGGGGTCTTTGCTATTATGGCAGGGTCAAGAAATTTCTGCTAAAGCTAAGGAACAATACGAAGCCTTTAACACCACATTTTTTCCAAATTCCAAAATTATTTATTTCCAGTGGTGCTTGGACTGAGGAAAGTGTTCTCTCTCCTTCACTGTGGACAAGAATTGGTTACCTTTCATCTTATTTGATATTAATTCTAGTGTTGGTCTCTAACATTATTTCAGAAGTGCTATTTAATTGTATTTCATGTGAACCTTTAATGTTTTGGTAGTTCTGTAAATATACTCTGTAGTGCTCAATTTTGTAAGTAAATACCTATTTTGTGATTTCTTTACACTGTAATAAGTTCATTCAACACCTTGGGGTACATTTATTTCAACTACTCAATCATTCAGTTTTTCTTTTCATTTTAATGGTACTGATATCTAAACACATAGAAGTTTAATTTATTGCATTACCAGGTCTCATAACGATGGCATGCTCATATCCCCTCTTAAAATTACAACCCTTTTAGGACTGCATGGGTTCACCTGATGAAACTCGGAATATATTTGAAGCTTGGAATTCATTTCTATGACTTCTAGAATGGGTATGCACATGCAGTTATTTAAATATTAGCTGATTCCAGTCACTGTGGACTCCTATACTGCATAGATTACATTTCCTTTCAGAGATTTATTTTTGCTCTCATTCCATTTGTTTATGGTGATTTATCTGGAAGAAGGTTGTTTCATTTGCCATTTCATTCCTCCTTGGACCCTAACCTTGTCCAAAATTAGACCTACTGTCCTCTAAACATTCAAAAATGGTGCACAAGACTTTGTGTGCTTATCATCCTAATGTGTAATTCTTCATCAAATGGCTGCCTCTAATCAAATTAGTTCTTTGAAAAAGTATGGTTGACTTGTCAGACAGAGATTTACACTGTATAAAACCAGCTTGAGAGTTTTTGTCCATCTCAGATGGACATCCCTGTGATCTCAGGGTTTCTCTTCTTTTTGAGGTCCCATGTCTCATCTTTCTTCTTTCTTTCAGCTTTGCTCAGTATTGACATGGCTATGCCAGTGTCCCTTTAGAGAATTACTTGGTTTCACTCAACCAGAAATTCAACTCACCATTTCCTTTCAGCTCCACAGGAAAAGACTATTTGACCTTCAGACCTTGATTATGTGGTGATTATGTGGATGGTTTTAAGGTCCCATTCTCTCACTGAAGGCCTGAAAACATCTTAGCAAAGGTGCTTAGAGCTTCACACACACAGGTCTTTATCCTATTTGATGCCCAAGTACTTATACTCCGAGGACATTGACACGCTGTACTCCATGGGCTCTCTTTACTGTCTGAAGGAGTAGATTGGACCAATCCAGAGAAGTGGGCTGTGGCAAACATCCCTGCCTTATGCTGGCTGTAAACATCTCTCCCTTTATGCTATCTTGAGAGATACATTTTCCCATTTAAAAGCCATAAATGACTATTTCTTGGGAGTAATCTCCTAGAATAAGCCATGCAAGTTACTGTTGCTGAGTAGTTTGGCATTAAAGGTAACTGTTCTGCCTTATTATATAGAGTTCCAATTATTCAGAGCATGAAGTTTCTCACCCACATTTTGCATTTAGCAGGTGAGAAATGTGGTTCAAATCAGTGGAATTATTGGTTCCTTAAAATTGTCCAAACACTCAGGAGCTTTGCTGACTCACAGACTATGTAAACACAGTGTGCATCTCAAGAGGAAATTGAAATCAGTGCTCAGTTTCATGCCTTATAAATCACACCGACTGCATTTATAAATACAATTTACTGAGCTGCTCTTTAATATAATGGCCTTATGTATTAATCTTCATGTGTTTATTTCTTTTTGTAGTACAATTATTATTCAGGTTTCTTTGCTAGCATCAGTGCATTGCTAAAAGAGAGAGCTTGTGTTTCCTTAAGTGCCACATATTTAATAGCAGTGATACTTTTTGAAGACAGAGAAAAATAGCTCTGTATGCTTCATCCCAGAAAGTGGGAAAAAAGTACATTAGACAGAATGTATTCAGAATTCTGAAACATATACGAAGCCACTTATTTGGATTGCAGGAATGTTGGGCAGAGAATAAGACCCTGTGAGTTTCTGTAACTAAGTCCTACCCAGTAGATGGCATCCATGCACCAGTGCTTGAGCCTGTGCTCAAAGTACAGTGCAATGAAGAGTTTTACAATGTTTTATTTATGAAAAAAAAATTAACTTTGAATCTTTGTGTTTTGCCTCAGGCAATATAAGCAGTAAACATGATTTTCACACCAATAGGTAACAAATGGTTTTCTTAACAAATTAGATGAACCCTGATATCTGGTTTCCGATTGCTTTAGAGCAATGTGTGTATAACACAATTCTCTTACATTCAAAATCTTTTGTTTTGCATGGGATAAAGTGAAAATAATTGGAGATATGCTGTGAATATGAATTATTTTTGGACAACAGAAATTTTGTGGCTTTAAGACCTGTTTTTAATAAGTGTATAAGCCATTCAATTTTTTGTCTCCATGGTCTTTCGTAGAGGTGTTTTGCTTTCCTATATCAGCATCCTTGATACTATGACAATATATTTCACAGAAATTGCTTAATTACAGCTCACAAGAAATACCCTATGAGGCATCGCCAATCTGTGGTGATATATCTATCCTCATCTAGTAATTGGGAAACAAGGTATTGAAACATGTGTGACTCTCTGCCGGGAAAAGTGATTCTGCTTCTCTGGAGTGTCTATTACAGATGTTCCTCAAAATTATCCATGCCACCCCTTACACATCTGGCAGTACTGCAATGCAGCAAGAATGACTGTACTTTTCTTCATAGAGCTAGAGTTTCTTGAGATTTCTTGTATGTGTACAGGCAAAGGGAAACAGGTTGGTTTCCAAGATCTTTTGGGACTGGATAGGTTTTACATTGTGCTACATTACTAATGATGGTTGGATTACAATTCTGCATTTCTGACTTCACTGGAGAGTCATCCTGGTTACATTTATCCAGGATTTGAATTGAATTGAAAATAAATGTTCAAAAACTTGCAGCCATTTAATTTCCTTTCCTATTGCTTCCCAAATTCCTTTTTGTTAAATACAATATCTTTTTATTTTTTTCCGTGGAAATTTGTTTGTTCAGAAAATGTGTTATTCATTCCCTGACTCTGTCACCAGAGTAGTTTTGAAAAAAGCTTATTGCTTTGTACCATCCTGCTTGGACATATAATCCAAATCCCACTGTGTTGGCAGTGAATTCCCCTCTGTAAGAGTTTTGATGACAACAAACTTGTGATGGGTTAAACTGCTGACTGAGGCACTGACCTTTTTCCTCTGGCAATAAAGAAATTCTTCATTAGGTTTGCACCTGAATTTTAGACAGCTAGAATTAGGGGAAATTAAACTGTCCTTTAAGAGGTTCATCTTCATGTATTATTAAACAACAGGTTCTCCCAGACTGGTTGTTTTATCACACTCAATCTTTTATTTTCTTCAGAATGAAAATTTGCAGGCTATTGTAGAGTTATGCAAGATTTTCTTTCAGAGGAGTCAGCTGGCTTGAAGTCTCTGACCACTGTGCAGGGAATATGGACGTAACCTCCAGAGACATCAGGGAATGAATGTTATGTCTAAGCTGGTTTGTTTCCCTGGATACCATTATTTAACAATGATTCCTCCTTTAGTCTAATGAAATTGGAAAGTTTGATATTTGGTATAAATGGTAGTTAAGCAAGGTGCAGAATGACTGTATACTTCTTTTAATAGTGATTTTTTCATGTTCAATTTGCCTCTTCTTTCCTTTATGTTCTGAGCACTGTCGTCAGGGCATTATTCCTACCACAAAATATTTTTCAAGCATTAAGATTAGAACAGTTTCTTTCCCTGGTAAGATTTAAAGAAACTTTCTTGTAATTCTGTTCTGTGACTATTTCTTTGGCACAAGTTAAATGTATTACACAAAAGATATCTATTGAATTTGCAACAAATTCAGCATCCTTATGAAATTCTATGCTTGAGACCTTGACTTAATGAAATTGTTTAACAAAGCATATCAGTCAGCACCAGTGATGCCTGATATTACATTCTAACAGATATATTTCAATAAATTCACTACTCTTTCAAGTAAAATTTCCCTCTGATTAAACCGTGCCTGAAGCTGAATTTTCTTTTTAAAGTTTGAATAAAAACTGTGAAATAATTTGTGACTTACATCTCAAAAATGAGATTTTTCTCTAAGAAAAATTAGTGCAGCATTATTTTACTCTTTATAAGTATAAAAATGGATAAAGCTTGAGATCTGAAGCTTACTTTAACTGTCTACTGAACTAATCCTTGATGAGGAGTGGTTTGGTGACTAGTTAAGAACTGACTTGAAAAAGGTGGCCATGGCGTATTTGAAATAATAGCAGATTTAGAATAAGTTTTGAATGTACAAATTTCAGTTTTGACCACTGTTGGCATCTCCATTGATAGTGACTGCATTCTGCCCAACAAACCTCCTAGTTTTTCTTGATCCATATTATCCCTAAATGATTAGCTGTAAATGATTTCGATTAGACAGGGATCAGACACAGAGCTCTGACTGAGTAAAAGATTACAAAATTCATCCTGGCTTATGAATCTCTTACAAATGATAGAGACCTTGAGCAGTTCAAATTTAAAACTGAGTGCTCAGTGCTCCTTGAGGAGGTGAATTTTATCTCCTGAGGGTTGAATTGTGGACTTCTTGGGCTAAAAACTTGCATGTAAAATGTCTCTGAATCAGAGACAGAAGGTTTGTCAGATATCCAGAGACTGGGTTTACAATTCACTGCCTAAAACATAGAAACAAACTGAGTTCAATGATTCACTGCAAAACACACCACTAAGACATCAACTTAAAGGGAGGTTAGGGCTTTTTAAATTAAGCATTGTTCATTTGGAATATAATTACTTTGGAAATATTGACATTTACACATCATGAGTAGCGTGCTGTCAAGTTGTTTCCCAAAATTAGACTCTGCAAAAGGAAAGCCTAAAAGAATGGTTGAAAAATAGAATAATAATAATTACATCTTGAATGTGTTAGGAAACAATGTGTGAAAGGAACATTATTTTCTGTTACCTCACTGTGTCAGAAACAAATGACAAAATGCGTTTTAGTGAAGAAAAAACAGAGCCTGACATTGAGTATGAATGTTCGTCCACCTAGCTCTGAACAGACCTTGACACCTCCACATTTCCAGGGATCTTTGTGAGAATTTCCACAGTTGAGGTGCAGGTGCGAGTGGGAATAATCTTTGTAAGGGCCAAAGGAAGGAAGAATCAGTAAAAAATGTAAGCAAACATGGGCTTGAAAACTTATTATTTGGAGATTTGGTCCACATTTGTGATGCAATGTCAAATTTAAAATGACATTGACAGTCCTATACAAACAAGCCTATATGACTGTTGCCATATAACCCTTACTGCCTTGGAGAGTTTGCACAACAACTTTGTGGCTATCGGTGAAAATTCCTGAGAGAGAAAACATGAAATTGGACTCTTCTCTCAAATTAAGTGTGGGAAATGTTGCTGGTTTTCCCTTCCAATAAAGGCATTTTTCATGCTCCAGTTGTGCGTGGTGGAAAGTAGAAGGTAAGAAGTAAGAATAAAAAGGCCAAGTTAAAACATACAGGTGGATGAACATGGGGATGTTAATTTTTGGTCTGCATATTAATTGCCTTGGCCCATCTCTCAAGTGTGTCCAGGCCCCTATGGAAGGCATCCCTTCCCTGCAGCATGACAAGTGCAACATACAGCTTGGTGTTGTCAGCAGACTTGCTCAGGGTGCCCTTGATCCCTGTCCATGTTGCCAAAAAAGATGTTAAACAGCTCAGGTTGCAATACTGCTGAGTACCTCAGCCTTTGCCCTGTGCCAGGTGGCCACATCTCCCTTTCAGCAACAGCCTCCATTTTCCCTAGTCTTCATTTTGTCATCAAATGTACCTATATATATATATATAAGCTTTTCATGTTGTCTTTGACATTCCTGGTCAGATTGAATTCTTTCCAGGCTTTAGCTTTCCTAACCCGATCCCTGGTTACTTGGACAATTTGTCTGTATTCCTCCCAGGCTACCTGTCCTTGCTTTCACCCTCTGTAGGTTTTTCCATGCTGAATTCTTCAATAAGAACTGAGCTCCATGCTGAGTTCTTAAATTAGCAGGTCACTCATCACTCTGCCTAACAGCAGCAGGCCTAGGGAGGTCTTCAAACCACAGGAAAAGATCTCCCAGGGAGATTTGAGTTCAATACTGTGATATAAACCCCATAGTGTTTCGTTCCAAGGGTATCCCTGGTCTAATGTTAACCAATTCTGTGTCATAAGCAGCTAAACATCTCCGAAAAGAAAGGACACAAGGAACTATAGAAATTATAATGATAGTTAGATCTGTTCTGTACATAAAAAGGCTTATTTAATTTCACAGAAATTAAACATCCTAAAAGGGATAATTAACCCCTGGAATCAGAATTCTTGCACTTGGACTTCTCTTCAGGTTCTCTGCTGACTCCACCTGTCTCATAACCTTTTTAATTACTGCATTTAATCAACAAGCCATAAGTGAACACTAAGGTTAAATATACAGGCCAAAATGAAGAAGCTTTCAAACAAGTGCTCAACTTGAAATGCAGGGAAAATGACAAAAAATTCCTCAGTTTTTGTAGTTAAAGCTATGCTTAATTTCTTCCCTAAACTACAGCAGAAGCATGTATGGTGATTAAAGACTGGAAAAATTGAGTTTCATTATAAGATTACAAAAATATTTTATTATTACTTTGCAGTTCTGTAGGACTTTATTTCTTTGGAGCATCACACTTATGAAATGCTGCTCATGCAAGGAAGATGACATCAGTGACACTGCATTAGGCAGAAATCACAACTGTGACTCTCCAGGAAGTCACACTGCATAAGTCACTGCATTTTCATGGCCAATGAAAGGAGAAGAATCCAGGGAAACAGAGGAGAAGAATCCAGGAACAAATTTGCCTTGTGTTACACACAGCTCCAGCAATTCCCTGAAGAAAAGTTATGATGGAACATATCTGTGATTTAATTATATGACTGTTCATCAAGTTTATGAACCAGTTTATCAAGTTTTGCTAACAGCTAGTGGTCACTGAATGAAATCCTACCAGCTTAATTTTAGCTGCAAAGGCTACAAAAATTTATCAGGTGAGAGAGTGGTCACTTGCTCCTTCTCTCCTTACCTTGTAGAGGGTCTAGCAGCAATGTATTGAAGGAAATCTGAGGGTCTGCAGACACACTAGATGTGTTTTGACATGTGGAGCATAATGTAGAGGAGCCAGCTTGTCTGAGATCTTGTTTGCAGCATGAAAACAGTATCCAAAATGGACAAGTCTCATTTTGTTTGTCACACCCAAACTGCAGCTGAAAATCTAAACAGCGTCAGGATGATAAGGCCAAAAGAAATTCATACAGTCTTCTAATGTGCTATCTGAAGCACATAAATCCCAGAATGATAATAACTTTTTTTTTCATTTTCTAAAGCCTGCAATTCAATTAGCTCAAAGATTTTAAAAAGACATTTCTTCTTGAGCTAAAGACATACATTTGTGATTTACACACCCCTTAGTAAGGATCTGAAGGCTATTGAATCTTTTTGATGAAACAAGTTTTGCATATTATTTCCTAATTGAATATTTCTCATCTCAGTTGACAGTTCATGTGCTGTTGTTCTACAAATGTAGAAAGTATTGGAAAAATAGAGAGCACTGATATGGTACAGCCTTTGATTTGCAATTGGTTTAACTTGTCTGAAATTTTCAAGGTAATGTTCAAAGTAGAACTCATCGCAGTATTTCTGTTAGAGGTAGCAAAACTCTTACCAGATGTTGATCTTGCTACTTGGCACATAAGACTCCTTCTGTTGTCCTTGCCACAGAAATCATAGAAATCATAAAATAGTTTGGGTTGGAAAGGACCTTCAAGATCATCCTGCTTGATGTCTCTTATAGTGGACACAGATGCCACCCACTAGATCAATTTTCTCAAGGCCCCATCCAACTGGGCTTTGAACCCTTCCAGGCATGAGAGGACACCAGGTGAGAAGGACTTCTTTCAAGACTGACTTAGATCTTAATTCTGGTAAAATAAATTTCTTAGTTCTTTCTTATTACACTTCAGAAAAGCTAAGGGAGTTTATTCACCCTTTCTCTCACTTATGATGAAGGCAAAAGGAGCAGGATTTCATAATAGAAAAGACTTGTAATCAGTTCTTCACTATAATCTCAGAAGTCAGATTGGTGAAAAAGCAGTGCTGTATCAAGAAGGATATTGCAGACAAGTTTGGAAAAATCTCTCTCTCAAAAAACTGTAAGCAACTTTTCCATTTTCACTGGGAGGTCAGAAGGAAGTCACCAGGTACAATCGTAAGTAGTTCACAGCAACTCAGTTCTTCTCCCACTGTCATGCACAAATGATAGGTCATTAGACTCTCAGAGAAGAAAGATCCTGTTTTGATGACAGCTGCTCTGGTGTGTAATGCACTGAGAATGCCATTAGGTGTAATTAAACAGAAAACCTAAAACATAAGGACAGAGACCTTTTTTCTTCTCAAGATGAAAACCCTCGGTGTACATACAAAATTATCACCCGTCACAGCCATCCTCTCTTTTGTCCCTCAGGAAAACAGACAGATGTCCAGCTGGCAGGGAGTATGAAGAGTGTTACAGTCTCAATTTGCTTCATGCTACCTCTTTCTAATCCCATTGGTACATTTTTTCATCAGTTTCTGCTTTGCATGTGTTTCCCTGTTTCCTAGGCTCCTGTTTCTTTTTGCCACACTTCCTATGAGTTTGTTTCTACTTTCTTCTCAAAAATTATTCTGTCATGCCTGTCTGGCTGATTTGTCTGTGTCATCTCCCTTTATCTCCTATATATTCTCCCCATTCCCTGTTTTTTATACCTGGCTTCTGAACACTTGTTCCCTAATACTGGACCCAGTTCCTTGATTAGCTTGTCTGATCACCAAACAGGTGGGATGCCTTAGATCCCCAGTGCTGACCAAAGCAGGGCCCAGGCAATTTCTTTCAGGCATTCAGATGCTTTTCCCTGTTCCCTGAACCTCCTGTTTTGCTTGAGGATCTAGTGCTACTGAGCTCCTTCTGGTACCTCCTCAGCTGGCAGCATTTTCTGGTCCCAGTGCCTGCAGTGCCTCCAGAGCTGCTCTCAGATGTGCTTCAGCAGGGGCCTCTTCTTCCTCCCTGTGCCAAGCAGAGGCCTCTTGGCTCTTCTGTCCTCCAATGTGCAGACCTAGTAGTGCTATTTGTAAAAAAGAGCCTCAAGAAACTTTTGATCACACAGGGTAGTTCCCAGATGGGTAATTAAGGAGCAAAGACTATCTCCAAGCCTCTTAACCTGTTGTTTCCTTTCTCTGCTTCCTTCTGCTTTGCTTCTGTGGCTCAGTGATATGTTGTAAAAATACCCCATACTTCTCAAATATAAACACACCTAAATAATTTGCTGATATTGTGTCTTGTGTTCATATAGAAAAGATTAAAGTTTTTTTTTTTTTCCTCAAAAAATGGATTTTTAAAATATTTTCTTTTTAGTAAAGGCTGACTCACATATTTTTCCATGATTCAAACCAAATGTAAACTCTTTTCAGGGTCTTAGTCCAAATCTTTAATTTGATATTATTTCCAAACATTTTTATTTTGGACTGTTTTGAAACAAAAATCTGTTTTGAATTTTAGAACAAGGAATATTCTAGCAATTGGGAATCTTAAAAAAAACCCAAACAAGAATGAGGTAGATTAGATCATAGCTGTTCCGTCCTTCTTTCAGGGAACTGACATTTTTTTCAGTAACTGTGCTTTGTTAAACCCAGCAAACGCAGATCTCACAAACCTTAAAGTGCTCATGCATTTTTTGTAGATTCACCCAAAAATTTAGGTTTGAAAGGATCTCCACAGGTCATCTAGTCCAGCTCCTACACAAAATAGGAACAATTATCCAAGGTTGCTCTGGGCCTTTTCCAATTGACAAAGACAGGGACTGTAAATCCTCTCTGAGACCCTGTTCCACTATTTGACCAGGTTCTTGGTGAATAAAATATAATTCTGGTATATAACCAGGTTTTTTTTGTGCTTTGGGTAGTGTTCATCCAACATGTTGGAAGTTAATTTTGTGTTCCTGAGAACAGTTTGTCTTGTTCTTCTTTACATTTTTCTGAAGACAGATTTGTGCATGTTAATGTTCATGGTTTGTGTACTGTGCATATTGAAGTTTTTCTTTTCTCACAAGCACACAATAGACAGTTTTGTCTACTTTCTGCTCTTTTTTTGCTCCTTTTTAAAAGGTCAGTTGTCAGTAGTTTTTGTAATTATCTTAGTTATATTCACTTTTCCATGTGGATTTGGGTTAAAAACTCTTTTCACCATCTTTCTTAAATTATGAAGTGATCACTTGCAGCTCACTAACACAGTCCACTTCTATCTCTGGCCTGCACAAGAACAGCTCTGAACTTAGTTTTTCTCTTTATTTCAGAGGGGTCCTCATCAATTTTGACTTGCAACACTTTGGAATCAAAGGATGGGGATAAAACACTCCTGTCAGTATCAATCATTCCATTACAAATTCTTCACAGTTTAAAGATACCTTGCTTAGAAATAGAAGCTGTCATTCACTTTATGTGCCATCTGATTGAAAGCTCTTTGTGACACAGTTGTGCATTCTCCTGATCATTGAAGTCTTAATACTTCCCTGCATGTATCCAAAGAGAGCATTCTTTTCTTTTTGGACAAAGGGAATCAGACTTGTGGCAATATCAGTTAGAATAGTCAGCCTGCATTATGGAACATTGAATTAAAGCCTACTTGCATATTAGTGATTATGTAAGTAAAACTCTATTGCAAGTAAACAATTTTGTCATCTGCAGGAAAATTTTTGTCTTCATTTCTGTGAGGTCAATGGATTCCTACAGTACTACTATTTTCAAAGCTATATCTAATAAAGACCTAAAAGTCCCCCTAGTTACCATTATGGATGGGCTGTATTTTACTCATCTCCAGTCTTTAACTCTTTGCATCTAGTCAATGCTGTTTTCCTCTATACTCAATAAAAGTGGGTGGCTCATCCAAAGTCAATACTTATCCTAGGATGGGATGAATCACCTTCAACACTGACTATAGGCAGAGTCAAAATGGACTAATTTAGATCACTTGCTGACAAAAGATATGTGAGATTCTACCCCTGCCCCCCATGTTATCCCTGACAACCAGCATGTGTCTGGCTTTGCCCATTATTTTGATCCAGTTTTGAGCCCAAGGGTGCTATCAGATCTTAAAAATAACAGCAAGCCATGACAAATCAATTAGAAAAACCTTTGGAAAAACATCTGGAGTTTTCCAGTTCAATTTCCCCTACTTTCTCCCTTTGGGATGCAGAAATCTGTCAGGTACTTTAGATACTGAAACTTTACATAGTCCTGCATGCCCTCTCTCACTCCCCCAGCAAACTTATGCAAGGAAACTTAATCAATTTGCTTATGTTTATATCTTAAACAATTTAGAGCTGTTCTGAAAGTAAGAACTAAAAGTCTGAATATGCCTGGCTATTTCTCTCCCAGAAACTGTTGGAGACAAGCTTTCAACATTGTCTAAACTAATATCCAAGTGAAGTGGATGCAAAGATTTGAGAGGAGTCTTGGCCTCGCACCAGCTGGACCGTGATGCTGGCACTGCTGGCATTGGAGTGCCAGAACATTCCCTCAGTAGCTGTGATAAGCGAGATCTATCCTGTGCTCTTTTCCAGCATTCCATTCCCAACTGAGTGGCTTATTTGACTAGGAAGTAAGCAATCTTTCAAGGTAAAATGTTGCTCAAAATCTTCATTGAGAGGCAATATTTTTTTTGTCATTTATTATGAGTTAAATGAACAGCAGCAGTATCTGTATTTTTGGGATCTTTTCTTTAATGTATAGATGACACAGAATTTTCTTATACAGGACTGCAGGGTCTAAGCCTAGACATGCTGTCTTGAGGATGGTATGTATAACTGAGTAGCTAAAATTATTGCAAGTTGTTCCCCAAAAAACTCAAGCAGATAGCTGCTTGCAAATAGTCAGGTTTCTTCACCCAAGTGGAGGTAGACTTCAGTTAATTTTTGTTTCACTGCTTCATTTATACAGCTTGTTCTGATTTTTTTTCTGTATTTCCCCATCAAAACATTAACATTGAAGAACAACAACAACAAATTGTTGGTTGCTTTATTAACATCAAATTCACTTCCACGGAACCTTCCTAAAACTGCCCAGAATACTGCTTCACAATTCATGGACATCAAACCCATACTTTAAAGCAGGGTAAAAAACAGTAGAACAGCAAAAATTTTAAAGTATATTGGAAACAGATAGGTACTGGTTGTAATTCAAGCTTTCTTGTTAATAATATAGTTCCAAAACTACTGCCTCTGTGGGAGCCATTACTATTCAAATAACACTGTGCAGTGTTATTCATTTTGAATCACAGTACTACCAGGAATTATTTCAAACTCAATTCTGTTTGTGCTGCAAACCTGGCACTTTTATTAGGTATATAAATAAAAACATCTGTACATATATTCAAGAAATTGAATGATTTTCAAAGCAATCAGCCTCACCAGCTGAGAGCAGTTCTCTGACCAATACAGACTGGAACCAGGGAACAAAGAATGCTCTCAAAGAAATCATTACATGACCTTTCCATCCAGACAGTGTCTCTGTGTTGACCTGAAATTCTAGCAAGAGAACTGCTCTGAAATCATGCCTTAAGTTAGTGACAAAAAGCATCTCATATTTTCCTAAATGAGGGAAAGAAAGGACTAAACACTTTCAAACACTTTTGAATGCAAACACTTCCAAAAATTCCTATAAAACAACACCATTTTTTCTTTTCTGCTAGATTTTACAGACTTATGAAAATCATGATTTTCCAAAGAAGATGCTGTGAGCTGATGTCACAATTCTCTTGCAGTCCATACAAATTCTGGTAGTCACCAAGTCATTGCTAGCACATACAGACAACTGTAGCATGGCAGTTCCAGCTGGCCTTCAGGACACTGAAGCATTACAGGGGAAGCAGGAGAGGAAGAAGTGAGCTAAGGATGGGGAAATTCTCTGTTACCTGGGAGCTGTCTTGATGTCAGATATGAATAAATGTACCTTCCCAGAGTGGCTATAAAGCTTCAGAAAGTACATGAGCAGTGGTTTGGATTGCAGAAAGCTTCCTCTTTATTTTTTTTTTTTAATGCAATACACCCTTGACTCCCTGTAAGTGTGCTATACTATAATAAATACTTGAATATTTTTCAGAAAAAAAATACTTACTAAAATGGACTTTCATTTCTGGTGAATAGCATATGTTCCTCCTTAAAATGAAAAAAAGCAAATGGATTTGGGTAAATATTTCCTCTGGCACAATGACAGCCATGCTGCATCTTCAGCATCAGTTAGTACCAGGCAATCCTTTTCCAAGTGATAAGGATGCCAAAACAGGGCTGTAATATTATTTTTCATCATAGTTCAAGAATCTTAGGAAGGCCTGCTTTTATTTTGGTACAAAATCCCATTGGAGAAATTCACATCATGTGAATAAAATACCCAACAATTTTAACTAGAGTCATGGCGAACACTGCCTCATGCTAGCACTCCGTATATACTCAGACAACACAGTGTGAAATCAGAACATATGAATCCAAGTCTAGCTGCATTTGTATTGTCCAGGGGTTAATTCAGATTTTCTTCTTAGCATTTTATTTTTGACTAACAGTCCACAGCAAACTGCAGGAAGTGATTCAAAGAAACAGCAGGATGGTCGTCTTCAGGTGCATTGAAATGATTCATGCTGAAATTCTGCTGTCAATGTATTTTTAGCTGCAGACTTATACGTTAAAATAGCTTTTTGTTACAAGCTACAAAAGTAATGTTTACTAATAAGTAGTGACCCAGCTATCGAAAAAAGTTCTTTTTGAGCAGTGGGACGTGGAGTGACACATCAGAAAGCCCAGCTGTGACCCAGAGCCCCCACGAAACACTAGCAGCAGTCACACTTCCTTCTGTGTCCTGTCCCCTTCATCTAAGGGACAGTTAGACCCAAAGGGCAGAAGCTGGAACATCTGAATGCAAGTAATTAAAGTGATCAGCATTAAAAAAAACAAACCAACAACCTGATGAGAAGTGGCATCTGTTTTTTCCCTTGTAGCAAAGAAGTCAAACATTACCAAACTGAAATCTGCTGCTCTCCTCCTGACTCCTTTCCATCCTCCAGCCTTCTTCCTGGTGGGGTGGTGTGAGGAGCAGAAAATACCTTAACTCTGTGTGAGCACCACTCTGCAATAACAAAATCATCCCTGAATTATCAACACACCTATCCAAACTCCACATTAGCTACTATGAAGAAAGCTATCTCAGTCAACACTAACACTCTGGCAGGTTTTCCCAGTGTCTTCAGGTCTCCTGCCTCCCAGCCTTGTGCTTCTTTTTTGCCATGTTAAAATCGACTTTGCTATTCTATATGCAGAAATTGTGGCAAGGCAAACAATTTTTAATCCTTTTTCCAGCCTTTCTGTTGGAAGCTGGGCTACATCTTCCCATATGGGTAACAACTTTGCCTGCTTTTGAACATCCTCCAAATAGTCTTGTCATACATAAACTTGTGCCATTTGTCAGTCTGTGTCGCCAGGTGAACTTTGAATAGCTTTGGCATGTCAAAATTCTACAGCAAGAATGAGAACTGGCTGAATATTATGAAGGGAAAAAGAAGAGAACTGAAAGGGCTTCAAAAAGACTGCCTGCTCCTTTTAGGGGATCTTAACTGCCATATCCACAGTTCTGTTGTTGAGCAGATAAAGGTGATAGAAAGGACACTTGGATTTCTACTTTTAACCTGCCCTTCAAAAGAGAGGACCAGAAAGGTTTTCTCCTATTGTATTGGAATACCTTGGGATATCAGTCTTGCCAAGCACTTCTTATCAACCCAGCTTAAAATGCATCACCTCATTACCATTCATTGGGGCCAGTGGGTAAAAAAGAAAGAATAAATGCATTCCCTCTGCAAGTCTAAGAGCCTGTGAAGCCAGAGGTCCTATTGACACCTCAGTGCTTGAAGACAAATGCTTTGGTTTAAAATGTCTGATTATTGAGGTAAGTGATTTCTCTCTGGAAGCAGTGTTAGTAATATCTGTGCAAAAGATTTGGAGTGCTGTACTGCCATTGTTGAAGTGGAGATCAAAAGTGTCACAGGTGATTTTCACACCTCTGGCTCAGTGGAGGGTGGATGGATCTGTAGGAGACAATTGAACCATTGTTAGAAAAACAGGCAGTAAAACAGTCTCTGAGTTTCTTTGCCACTTATTTAGCCAAGACTCAAATAGGGACAAGGAAACCATTTGTCCATTCCTTTGATTCAGTGAAGACTGAGTATGTTATGCCACTCTAGATATAAATTGCATCCTCTGTTTTGAAAGACTTTCAATGGTGGGAATACCACTAACTCAATGAATATTTGTTTTTACACATGGTATTTCCCATGAGAATGAATTTGCAAATGCCTAATCTGAGGTTTTTTTTTTTTTCACTTAAAAAAATCTTGTTAGGTATAAGAATTTATAGGAAGAAACTTTTATTCTTAGCAAGAGCTTATAATCTTCTCATCTTTGCTCTGGTGCCTGGATCGCTTAATCCTCGTTTTCCCTTTCTGTGATTTCCTTGTGCTCCCACAGTATTTTCAGCTTCTTACTGAAGCTAGTATTTTATCTCCAGTAGCAGCTACTGTTGCCTCACATTTCCTCAGACATCTTCCTCTAAGATCTCTACATGTTATTGAATGTAGCTGCTACTAATGCCTTATCTCCTCACCTGATCCTCTGTCACGATTCTTTCCTAGAAGTCTTTTAACCCACTAAGTTAAGCTCACTATTTGTATCACTTTTACTTGCAGAAATTCTTCTTCTACAGATGAGAAAGGCTTTCTGTGTCCAAACTCAGAGAATAGGCTTTGCTGGGACTAGAGTTCATATGTATGCTTTGAACTGATAATTATTTTACTGAATATTATAAGGAAGAAAGCATAATATCATCTAATTGTGACTGCACACTCCATATAATTAATTAATATTTGGATACAGAGTCAGCCGCAGGAGGTTTGAAGACAGTTTTTTCTTCCCTCATATTTTGGTATAGCTAAGGTCCTGTACATAAACTGAAACAACTTGTTCAGCTGCTTCATGTGAGTTAAAGTAGACCAACCTGAGAAAACAGCATCTGTTCCTTGTCACACATCTTAGGCAGATCTTGGAAAAGAACATGACATAGACCCCTTATGCTCTTGTGATACTAGACACAGTAAACTCTCTGCTGTGGTGTTCCCTGAGGCAGTCTTTGACGACTCTCTGCTGCTGATATATCACTTGAGTCAGTTTGCAGGTGCAATCAGGCCTCAAACCTGGATGCCAATCACTGCCAAGCAGATAAAGTGGGTTAAATTGGGACGTTAAATCCGTCACAATGAATAACTCACCCTAGACTAGTCTTCTAACCTCTCCAGCGGTGGTTATTCATGCATACATTCTGTGTATTCTTTACAGCTCTCACTAGGGCTGTATGAGAATCAGATCATGCTTACAAGTTATGTAGCATATTACAATAAGTGGCACTCGCTACAGGCTCAGGAATTGACAATCAATTTCATTTAGCTTGAGGCTTACACAAAACACTTCACCAGTCTATATATAAAGTGCTGAGAATGTGATTTCTGCAACTGCTATGCTACTACATGAGCACTTTGTGAAACCGAGACCCCATAAACCTAAATGTTCTCTACAAAAGGTGAGTCTCACAAATTACTTCAATTGAAAAGACACATGAAAGTAAAGGAGGCTGGAGAATGGATTTCTGTGACCTGACCAGGGTCACAGTGGCAAGAGATAAAAACAACTCTCCCTGCTCCCTTCTATTTTTTCCATCTGGGAAATTATGGCATTTATGTCAGGCTTTGCAGGGACATTGTGCCGTATTCCTGCTGCCTGTTGTGGAAGCGTCACTTGAGCTTTGCAACACTCAAGTAGCATGCATTTGGCCTAGCAGGATACTTCACTGAAGAGTGAATGTGGACTTCTTCCACACCAGGGGATAAAGTGATGGACCTTACTGAGTAGAGGTCAGATTCAGTTCCCTAATGCCAGCATCTAATTTTGCTGCCATGGGAAATCCTTCTTTGCCTCCTGCTGCTAATCCAGAAGGGAAGAGGTCATGGGTCATCTCAAACAATCCTGTGTAGATGTGTCAGGTAACCTAGGGCAGCTAAAAGGACACTGGATATCACCTCATGGCAACTGAGTCAAATCCTTATTAACCACTGACAGCAATGAGTATATGGAAACCTTATCCACATGCAAATATTTATGTAAATCCAAATCCTCTAATCCAGCTGAGGTCCAGGCCCCTCTCCACTGGCTGGACAGGGAATTTTGTGTTGTTCTGGTATGCTAAACACCCATAATTTGATTGGACATTGAAAACAAATTAACTTTCTATGGTGGTGAGTACACAGCTTGTTTTGTCTCAGAAGTGGTTCTCTTCCAAGCCATCAGTTTTAAATAATGGGTGGGAGGAAGGAAATAGGAAAAGTGAATCAAAATATTAAATATACCTTTAATAGCTGACTTTCACTAGTCCTTTATCCCAGATTGTTTCCTCCATTAGCACCTGCAAGAGTTGATTAAATGAGACAGATGTGCCAGATTCATCAACACTGACAATTTTTTTCAGCTTGTATGTACCTACCAAAAGGAGATTGTTGCCATTTGTTATTAAAACGTTCCTAACTGCATCTCCTAAGAGCAAAAATAACTTTAATTTTTATGCCCAGTAGTTTTTCTTGCCCTTGATAGCATGATTGACAAATTAACAGTGATCTCATAATTTATTCCTGCAATGTTCATTTTATTTATAATCCAAAAGCAATTAAATTCTCTTTTATGCCACATTGTCCTGGTGACAGATGTGTGGTTACCACTCAGATGTTTGATGGCTGATATAAATCATCCTGTGATCAAAGTGTCTGTTGACTTGAGAGTCTGAATTTGCAGCAGATGCCTCCACATACAGAGTGACAAGAAAATTCTTCATGGGAGTCTCATTTCAGTTAACCACCTTGCTTTACTCTGACTTCGCAATCTGACAGGCCAGTTATTTTATGACAGCCAAGAGTCTTCAAATGTATATTTACAAAGCTACCAAATGTGTCACTTTGTCACTTATACCAAATAATATCTTTGATAGAAAAGAAATACATTAAAATTTATAGGGGCACAGTGCTAAAGGAGAAGGAATAGATAGTGAGTTTAACAATTTGACAAATTTATCTGCAAATGTTGGAAGATCTGCAGGATTTTTTTACAATTTTGCTGAGAGCAATATCCACATGTAATAACTTTTTTTTCTCCCTGTCCCTTGATTTTCTGTTCTGTTAAACCATAAGAAAGCCTCTGGCACAATTTTAACCATCCCAACTAGTTTAGGAGGTTCAGGAATTAGTGCAGTCAAAAGAAAATTCCCTGAAGTTGTTTTTGCAGTGGCTACCCCTTTTTGAAGGGAAGGGGATTTTTAGTATTGCATTTATCACCAGAGAGTGTCAGCCAGTCTCACTGTTGGCCAGAGAATGAGCTCAGGCACAGCTTAGTTTATTAGTACAAAAATAGGACTATATAAATATAGTCTAGATGAGATAGGGTTGGCAGATGAGCTCTTGTCCATTGTCCAAGTCAACTGAACATTTACAGCAGTGTGAGACCATGATCACTTGCCAGGAATCCTTCTTAGTCAACAATATGGACAAGTCCATGATTCCTCCAGTCTACAGAGTCCTTCAGGACTATCTCAGCAGCTCATGTGCCCTCAAATGACCCTGTGTGCCTTCATGGCATGTCTCAGGGCATATCTAAAATCCGTACCTGTTTATTTTCTACTGAGGCTGGCTGTGACACAGGCTCATTTTGTCTTACATACTTTGGACAGAAGAAGAGCTAAATAATAACCACATCACAGAGACACTGCAGGGAGTCAGAAGAGATTCAGGGGCAAGTGCAGTGAAATGTAGATGGATGTTGATTGATGCCATTTGGCTTCAGAGTCAAACAGTGAGTTGAGTCCCTTTTTTATTCAGTAGTGTGTGCAAAGCCAGAGAGAGAAGATCCCTGCTGGAGTGAGCCTACCACCCCATATAGGCTGAGTTGGCAGTGGAATAGCAGGCAGGGAAAATACAAAATTGAAAATTTTCTATTAGTGGCAAGAAATGATCGAGACAGAGATAGGAATTCCTCAAACCTATTTTTCTAATAAATATATGACAACTAATTGGCTATTTGATTTCTGATCTACCCCTATGGGATGCAGCTTTTGGGTTGTAGCTGGAGAGATGCTGAGTAAAAGACAGCACCAATCATAGCAGGAGTCTGCAATTCAGCTTAGTATTGATCACAATGGAGGCTTCATGTTTGGAGGATCTGACTAGTTTCTGCTCTGGGAAATGTATTTTCTAGTTGTACTTTAGTTAATGTGCTCCCTTCAGGCCATGAAGGAAATTGCCTCAGCTTATTCTGCAGTATGGTGTCTCTAGATGTCTCACATTGAGGCAGGGAGTTAAGTGCTCTATGCTCCTTTCTTCTCTCCTAGATAAGTGAATAATGTCTGTTTCTTTGGTTCTCTGCCCTCTTCACTTACAAAGCACCATTAAAGGAGGGAATTCCAATTTGTTGTTAGCTTGACTTTGTAGTAAAAAAGCCAGCTTGGACTGAATGGTAGTGATTTAAGGGCTTCCATAAATGCAGCACCATTGCCTGCATGAAGCATGTGCTTGTCCCAGGACTTAACCTCACAGGCTGGCCTAGTTCTTGTAATATTCATAGTCTTTCACTTAACTCCACAGAAAGAAAAAATCTGGGCATGCTACTGTGCCCATGAGGAAGTCAATGACCTCAGAGCTTTATTTTGTTCTATTTCTGGAAGGGCATTAGATTGCAATTGGGCTTCTTAATTCTCAGATGGATCAAGATCAAGAACTTATTAAAACTGAGGAATGTTAATATCATCTTTTCTGTAGTACTTATATATGTATAAAGCATGTCACCATTCATTGCAAGATTTATCCTTTCAATTTCTAGTTCCATTGTGACTATGTCATACTGTAGAATAGGAACATCATTCCTCTTATCCTTTTTATGGGTAATTAATTCATAATGGTAAAGGATTTACACAAAATGGAAAAGTCTAGCTGTAAAGAAAGAATCATTCTGTCCAGTGGACCAGATTTAAATATTTTTTTTCTTGTACCTGTGGGAATAGACCATAGAAGAGTAAACCTTTCAACCAGAGATTTTCAACATAGCCATTAGATAGTGCATCAGGTCTCAAGGGCTTTTTGTGTGCCAGTTGAGATTTTTTCTTCATTCTTTATACAAAAACTAGATCACTAGAAAAAGAACATATTTTCCTTTTTAAAAATGGTTTTAACAAGTGGTAGGGGAAGCAGTAAAGAAAATACTATGCATGTAGAATAATTTCATATCACTGAAATAGAATAATTTCTGGGGCTAGGGGCAGGGTGAAATGTTTAGACACACTATGCAGCATTGATCAGTATATGAATGTATGTCACTGCAATGCTGGCTCCATTAACACTTCCTACTTACTGTAACCTTGATGAAAGTGTGTTAAATCATGAAAATGGTTTCCTTTTAAAATGAGAAGAAGCAGCATTGAAATCAGCATTTTAAAATTAATTATAGTAATATTATTTAGTACTTGAAGAATAGAGTAGAAATGTTTGTAGTCAGGACTCTATTTCTTTAGGTAGTAGCTTTATATATATATATGTTGCTACCAATCTGTAGATGTTTTTAAGCAGTACACAGATACATCCAAATCCAAGCTTGTTAAGACTATGCTAATGAAACACTTATTTTTCTGAATAACTTGTTTCCTAGGGGGCTTTGTGACCCCCAATTACTTCTGTGAGTGGAACTAATGTAACAGTGAACACTTTTTCTAGTTCCACTCTGCAACAATGTGCACTGACAAATGTATAAAGAAAAAAATCGAAAAAAATTAGGTTAGCTATTAGGAAGAAATTAGTCATGGTGAGGGTGTGAGACACTGGCACAGGTTGCCCAGAGAAGCATTCTGATTCCAGATTTCTGAAGCGTTCAAGGCCAGGTTGGATGGGGCCCTGAGCGACCTGTTCTAGCAGAAGGTGTCCCTGCCTGTGTCAGGGGGCATTGGAAGGGGATGATTTTTCAGGTCACGTCCAACCCAAACCATTCTGTAATTCTTTGAAAATACAACTCTACATGATCTAAAGCCATAAGGGAGAGGTGTGGAGATGGACACTTTGTGTCAAAATATGATCTTGGGGATGGGAGTGGCACACCACTTCTAAAACTGACTTCCTGATGCTTGTCTGTGCCCAGAGTCAATGCAATTTCACTGACATTCAGGCACTGTACCTACTTACTGAGCTACAACAAAGGAGAACCAACAGGAGAGAAAAAATAGAAACCTCTCTAACAAACAAGGAGCTGAAGATCCCCTATGGCAAAATAGATTGGAAGGAACACGCACTGAAGGCTGACATATAAAATCGTACCACCTCTAGCCTGGGAGTCCAATACTTTTACCTTACTGTAATAACACAAGAACTGGCCCAGTTCTTGGGCTTAACCCTAGGCAATGCTGATGACCAGAAGTCAGTCCATGGTAGCCTTTCACTTGCTCTCAAAGCAGTCATCTCTGAGCCTCTGTGCTGTGTCTTTTCTTCCCCACTAGCTCATCTGAGCAGTCACTGGCTGTTCCCCTGCCCTTACAGTTATTGTCCAGCCTCAGCTCAATGCTGAGAAAAAGCCGTGCTTTGGCACCTCAGTGCTGCTCTCCTCTCTCTGACTCCCACACAAGACACGGGGCCTCGGCACATCCTTTCATCTACCCAGCTGTGTCTTTCAGGAGGAGCTGTGAAGTGGGGAACACACAGGGCTGCCCTGTGGAAAAGAGTAGGTATATACCTAATAGCAGCTGACACTCTGCAGGAACCGTGCTAATTTGCTTTCCTAAATGTCATGGCTTCTTTGGTGAATGTGATCTGATTTGAAATTATGCTGTCTTGCACTTTGGTGAAGTTGAGGGGCTTGATTTTAGGAGTCACACACTGCTACAGGAATTGACATGGTGATTTTGTACCTTCTTATCTAGATTTGGATAAGATTATATCCATTAGAATTTATTTTCAATAAATCATGTTATATTCTATGAAGAAAATTTTGCAAAATAAAGCAGCAGCATCTCATGTTTTCATTCCTCTGATAGGTTCAAGGTCTCTTAATGAATCTATTCCTCTGTCTACGTGGTAATCACCAGTATCTCATGAGAGACAGCTACCCTTTTTATGTTGAGGAAATATAATGGATTGTGGGATCTCTCAAGGGAGTTTCAATGTATTGATCGTTTTAATCAAAGGCAACAATTTTTTTTTTCTCCTCATCTCTAGAAATCGCAGAATCACAGGATAGTTGGATTTGGAGAGGACCTTTAACTGTCATCTGGCTCCACCCCCAGCTGTGGGCAGTGATTCCTTCTACTAGACCAGGCTGCCCAGACCCCCATCCTGCCTGGCCTTGAGCACTTCCAGGGAGGGAACAGCTACAACAATCTGGGCAACCTGTGCCAGTGCCTCATCACTGTCATAGCAAAGAATTTCTTTCCAGTAGCTAAACTAACCGTGACCTCGTTCAGTTTAAAGCTGTTCCCTCTTGTCCTATCACTACATGCCCCTGTCAAAAGTCCCTCTCCAGCTACCCTGCAAGCCCCTTTTAAGTACTGGAAGGTTCCCTGAATCCTTCTGTGAGCACAGCAATTCCTCAGTCTTCTGATCCTTCTCCTAAAGACACTATTTTTTACTTGAATGAGTTTTTTGGAGATTGGAACCAAGTTACTTCTGGTTTGCAACAGCATTTTGCACTTTAGTAAATAAGGTACTGCAAATCTGTTTAATTCTCTTTTTCTCTTGCTGAGGTAAAACCAGCATCTGAAGAAATTGTTCTGTTGGTATTAATTAATTCAATACTACTGGTATAATGTGGGTGACTTTATCTGATATTCAGGAACCATGTTCAAGGCATGTATTACTCTAGCTGGAGAAAATGAATGCATATAAAGCTGTTGGAGTGCATGGTTCAGAGATAGATAAATACAGCTTCTGTATTGCTATATCAGTCTGTTAATATATTGTTTAATTCATCTTTGTCCTCAACTGATTTATCTAGAGACAGGGCAGTGAAAATTAACTTTCCGTTATACTGCATTTGAACTCATTTACAGCTTTCAGATTTGTTTAGTGACCTTAGATCAAGGACTTCATAAACTTTTGAAAGGAGCAAATAAGCAGTCACAGCTGAACATTTGAAATGCCTGAGTCAAAAGTAACATGGGGTACCATTTAGAATAGGGGATTACAAATCATTTACCACTCATTTCCTATGAACCAGAGTGTGGTTGTCCTGTTCTTCCCTATATTCATTTATATAGAGTGCTATCCCCCTGCCATGGGCACAGATATCTTTGACTAGACCAGGTTGCACAGAGTCCCATCCAGCCTGGCCATATCTTTCAGCATGTCTCAAGACATTCCTCAAATATTAAAGAGAAATCCCCAGAAACTTCTGACCTCAGTGTCTGGCATTTCATGACAATGTAATGGATGTCTGACGAATACAGGGTTCAAATCCTGGCTTTGAACGTGCAATGATAATCTTCTATGATAACATTTGTCATTTGTATGTGGGAAGAGGAGCCTGCACTTAATACGATGTCAGGAACAGACTCTCAAAATCAGCATAGAGCACTTAGGAGTCAAAATCAGCAATCTGGGAAACAAGCAGTGTTGTAGGTCAGGCACTTTGGTGATGGATGAATAAACAAGAACTTACAAACTGATTTTGCGGGTAGGTAAGCAAACCCAGAGGGTAACACAGTTTTGCAGCATTTAAATTTAAATGTTATTCTTGTGGAAGTCTTGAAACCTTCCAGGCAGAAAAATCCCCATCTAACTAATGTTTGACAATTGTTCTTTTCTCTGAGATGCTACTTTTAATAAGAGTAATAGAAGTTTTTCAAATAGTTCTGGACAAGGAAACTCACACAATACCAAAATCAAGAGATAGCAAGGAGATTGAAAGGTATTTTAAGAAAGTTGTAGTATATTAAAGTTCTGCAAGTTTGCTAGAAACATAATTCATAGTACCACCAAAGGGAAAGAATAGTATTAACTTGTCCATTTTATATAAATCCCTAAGTTTGGAACAAACCCCACACCTCTTTTATCAAGTTAAATTTATATTGTTAGATGAAATAAAAATTTTATGTTCTGTATGGAAGTAGAAAAGGTCCTTAGTGAATGATCTTAAATTATTGCCTATTCAAATGAGTTAATTTTACTGAGAGAGTTCTATCAAACCTTTAATTAGGATTAAATTGTACATCTACAAAGTTGGCAATTTGACAGTGACCTCCTTAAAACACATTGATCCAAGTCAATGGAAAAGGGAATAAAATTTTAAAAATAAAAAGCTTCTTCATTTTAGGCATGGGATTTTAGGTTTAGTGTGAAAGGTTAGGGCAAGCAATGACTATTAAAAAAATGTTTTCATTTCCCCCCCCCCCAACAAGAAGTTTCTAATGATAGAGTTCAATTAGTTAATCTTTGTTGAGCACTTCAAAAAATGTAAAGTGCTCTTTTGGACTTAGTCTGATACTCAACAAATTTGACAATGGGCTTTTCATTGACTTCTATGAGAGATGAACTACACAGCTAAACTCAAGCTTCCTGAACTGCTAAGGAGAAGATTTTGATAAGCTCAGAGCTGTGAAGTAGATTTTGAAACATACTGATGTCTTAATTTCTCATTTGATTCATGATGAACTCCCAGTCTTTCAGAAACACGACTTTTCAGTTTAAAGTCTCCCATTCCTGTCAAAATTGCCTTTCTTTGTTTTTGATGTATATCTTTGGAGGAGTTGCACTCTAAGATCTTTATGGGTCCCTTCCAACCTAGGACATTCCATGAATCTATTATGATATCTGTATGCACCTGCATTGAAACATCCCTACCCAAAAGCTCTGGAGCAGTCTTCATTTGCAACTCCATTTTCAGTGTGATTGAACACGCTGTGCCTCCTGCTGGTGTTGTAACAGTGGTTTTATGTTTTTTTTTTAAATGTGCTGAAAATGTAGACATCCTGATTTCTGCACAACCCCGTAAAAGTTGATGAAAGCTGCCATTTGATTTCTGCTGGAGAAGACAATTTGTAGCCAGCTTGGGTGGTTTTTCCCCCCACTACTGTACAAATATGTTATGTTTGAGGTAAATATCCAATATAATCTGATCAATACAGTTCCATTTACTAGTCACACTTCGAATTTCATAATGGACAACATGCATGCTTGTTTGAAAGGTTATTTTGGGTTTTTTCTCTAAAACTTTGTAGACATTGCTTGGATTTCTGTTATGAAATTCTTTATTAAGTTCAATTCCATTTTCCCTTTTTCCCCCCTTCAAATTCCCACAGAATGTTTACAAACCACACTTTCCATCTTATCCCAGTCATCTTGATTGCTCTATTTCAGTGTTGCAGAAGATACTCAAATTCCAGGTGTGTTCAGTTTGTTCTTTTTTTTTTTGTGAAATATATGACAATAGTTTTCTAAAAAAGTAGCCATAGAATATAGTAACACTAATTTTGTTCTTGATCTGTCCTTCAGGTTTGCCTACTCTATTTATGAGCATAAAAAAAAATTCTTAAATCAGAATTTGATATTTTCAGTTATTTTAAGAAACTACATAGACTAGTGGTTAACATTGCTTGCTTGTTAATCTGGAGTTACATAATTACAAATCCTTGAGAAAGCAGTGGGGAATTGCTAACACTTGAATTGGAATTTCAAGCCTGATGCCTTAGTAGTAATAACTTGCTTTAGTCTTTTAGCGATTGTTTGAAGTATATTTTAATTTTTTTATAAATGTTTTTGCTAGTTTAAAATTCCTATTGAAAAGTTTGAATCTGTCAGACTGTTTGGGGTGCTCAGATGCTGGTCTTTATTTCTAGTGCCCAGAAACATCATCCAACTGGAATGGGGTTGGTATCCTGTGACCAGCCCTTTCCACTACCCAGGGCACTCTGGAGGAGACTGAAAGTATTTCAGTTTTCAGACTGATTAATTGGAGAGACTGAATTATACAGTGAGTGACAGACCTTGGAACTCTGGAGCTCATATATCTCCTTCCATCTCCCCATCTTGGCTATGACACAGAGCTGGTAGAAACCAGCCACAGGGCCACTGGTAGACACCTGAATGGAAACAATCTTTCTCCTCTCTTCTTCAGTGATATTTCTTGCTTTTTCCTTTATTCTGATACAGCCTCAGAGAAACTGGGCTACAGTTGACAGTAACCTTTCACAGTACGTGGTCAGGGGAAAACAAAGTATTTTAAGGCTCAGGGTGGACTAAAGGGGCACCAGCAATGAACCTATCCACAGAAAATATCAAACAAATTAAGTTTCTGTACAGATGGTGTTCACCAGAGGTGTTAGTCACAGGCCGAGTTCCCAGATCCAGTACCAGTTAATGATGGTTTACCAGTACCAAGTTACTAATGTGTTATCTTAAGAGCAATAGCCTGCTGAGATGAGCAAATGTAACATGCAGTATTTACATTTGCAGTCCTGAGTTTCCCATTAAAATGTTTGAAGTACACTGTAGAAATGTAGATGTGCTTACCATGCAGATTTCCATAAAATTATTTCTGTGCTCACTTGGAATACTGTGTAAATTGACTGAAGGCATTAGGTGGGACCAAAAACCACATTAACATTTCTTCCTCAAAATGCAGCAAATAGATTTCAGTATTGCACTTGAAGGTTTTTTTCTCTTTGGGGCACAGAGTAACACGGAATGGTTCTTCTACTTCCAAATGTCCTTCAACTTGCTAATTTCCAGGGCCTTGCCACTGTTCACTGTGATTCATTGCAGCGGCGAATAACAAATGTCACTAAAATAGTGAGATCGCCTGAGCTATTTCAATAATTAATGGACTGACTGTGATATACTGGAGCCTCTTTCATGCATCTATAATTGGAGTGCCAATTTATTTCCAGTCATTTCAAACACTGTAATTATAGTGCATCATTGTTGCCTGCTTAACATTCATTTGGGACAGTGCCACAATAATTCTGGCAGGAGGCCACCTATTTTGCTACTGAAATGAATGGTAAAAATGAGAGGTAGTATACAAAGCAACAGAACTTTGAATTTTGTTTAGAGGTTTTGTTCTGGCTAAACAAGTAATTCTGGTCATGGCAGAATGGTACAGAACAAAGTCACCTTCATATAATTTCAATAAAAATATTTTCTGTGTGGACTAGAAATCAGTCAGAAATCAATTAGTCAGAAAAAAATAAATCTAATGTTTTAAATACAAATTCCATAATATTCCATCTGTAATATCCAAAAAATTATTCACATTTCAGCTAGAGAAAGAAATCAAATTATTTTCTAGGAAAAAAAATGCAGCTAGATTTTTTACTTTATTTATAAAAATAAAATAAGGAATTGTGAGGACTGGAACTGACCTAATGAAGTCTGTGGTTCTGAAGACCTCAAAGCAGTGTCATCTAGAACAGGTTTCTCAGGGCTGTGTCTAATGAGGTCCGTGGCCTTGAAGATTATAAAGTAGGGTCAGATCAGATTTCTCAAAGCTGTATCTAGTCTCCACACATGAACACTCCAAAACTTTTTTGGACAACCTACTACAGAGTTTGACAACCTGCAGTATTTTTTTCTTGTGTTGAAACAGGATTTTTTTCTTTTGCAGTTTGTGTCTGTTGCCTTTTGCCAGGTTTTGGACAAAACTGAGAGGCATCAGGCTCCATCTTTACAGCCTCATAATGAACAGTGAAAAGATTCACAAGCAATTCAATAAAGCTGATCAACTCCAAAGTTTCTACCCATGTCACCCATACTACAGATGACCCCCAGATTTTCCTAGCTTCAGTGTAGAGCAAAGCTAATAATTGTCAGTTGGAGAAATCCTGCAACTTTCATTCGCTTTGTGACCTGCATCCCACAGACACTCCAGATGCAACACAGAGGTCAAGTCAGGTTCCTGGGCACACAGAACAAAGTAAAAACAGGTGTAGCCAATAGCAATTAAGCAGCTGGTCACTAGCAGTGCATTCTTACTCATATGCTTTTTCCATCTTGGCAGGATGTTTCTGTGCCATTAGACACTTCCTGAATCTGATCTTAAGTTTTCAGGATTTAAGAATAAGAGATAAAGCATCTATGAAAAAAAATCCCAGCAAAAATCTCCTTGCTCAAGACTGCAGCATGAAATTTTTGAGGAAGGAAGTGATGGAGCTAGGATGCAAATTAAAATTCAGTTGCTGTGTCAGAGCAGTGAAGGAATTCCCTACCTGAGAGCATTGTAAAGTTTGAGAAAAACATCACCATTATCCAGAAAGGTCACCAAAAGAAGCCAATTAGAATTCTGGAAGGAATAAATCTTTAATAATGCCCTCCTTGGAAAGGTCAAATAGAACTCTGTATTGGTCTCTTATTCCCCAGAAGGCATTGGCAGTATTTTACTTGATGCAAATTGTTATAACTCTGCAAAAGTTACTGAGAAATTGATCTTCTCTGTGTCAGCTAAGGACAAACACCATTTTGCCAAACACAGGCAAGCCTTGGCTGCATGAAAAACAAAATAATTGCATCCTAAAGTAACTGGATTGTCTTCCACATATGCCACATGTACTACTGTGCAATAATGAAGTCCTGCAGTATAAAAATGCTGTGTCAAAAAGGATCAAATTTAATTCATGGAACATTTTTTGTGTGCCCTGACGTGCTGCATGATATAAGGTGTAAAATGCTCAAGTTTTCCAAATGAAACTATTTCTCACCATGCATATGACATTGAGAGCAACTTTAAAAACCACAGGAGAGTTTTAATGCTTCCCTTAAAATATGTGAGCATGCAGTGAGAGCATTCTGTTGTGCCCAAAGCCAGAATATCCTTTTTTAAGCCTGTGGGGAACCAGCTGGAGGAGATGAGAAAAGCAGTGATGTGGGTGATTCCTTCAGGGACAAAGAACAATCACTCTAGAAGGCTTTTGGTTGCTGAAGATAAGAAAAATGGCAGTGTAAAACATAAAGCTGGAAAAGGTGGTAATGAGGAGATGGTGAGCAGCGTGAGATGAGAAAAAGAGATGACTTAGAAACCATTAGAAAGATGATATCATAAAAAAAAATCTCTGTTCAAATAAATATTGGGGCAGAAGTTCATAAAATGCAGATAAAGCAAAGAAGAAACAAAGATACCCATTTTCAAGAAATGAAGATCCATTTAACGAGAGCACTTAACTAACCAGACCAAGACCAAATACATTCTTGCATGTATTCCAGAAATCTAAAAATAAAAAAGGTGAATCAGATGCTATTTTATGAAAAGAAAATATTCATCTCCTTGGTTCATATGGCAGCTATTGAGATACTGAATTTGCAAGATGCAAATAATATAGGAAAGAAAAAACAAGTTGTACTGATGAAAGAACATCACTGTACATTAAAAAAAGAAAAGGTTTCAGGAAGACTATTGTAAAATTGGCAGATGGACATAATCACACGTGAAGGGTACAAACAACATTTTTTTAGATCAGAGGTAGATATTTCCACTTAGCGCACTTAATATCTTCCCTCCAGCCTGCCTTGTACAAGTGGGATGGTATGAGGATGCAGACTTGGGAACAGATTGAGACTTAGGCTTAAAAGACAAATTAACGCAGAGATAGTTGATGACTCCTGGTCAAAAATGGTAATAGCAGCTATGCCACTGGAGTCTTCACAGACTGCATCATGAAATGTAGTCATGAAGGCATGACAGAGATTTCAGGGTCTTGGTGCAAGCAGCTGGCTGAGAGGGCAGAGCAATCAGCAGAATGCAGTCCCATCTGCCAGTAATCAAATACAAGAAAATAAACTATATACTTAAAAATGTCTCATGATATGGGCAACTGATATATCCTGGGGAGTAGGCTGCTGCTAAGTTTTTAGATGGTGGTCCCAGGTCACATACATGAATACCTATACATAGACACGGTGAATTAGTAGCTAAGAATGGGGTAATAGACCATAATACAAATTAAATGACTTTGCAGTGCAGCTCAGAAAAGAATTTTCACTAATCAAGCATATAATTACTGAGCTTTTATGCTTATTACATGGTCAGTCAGTTAATGGTTGTGTAGCAGCAAAAGTAAGCAGCATTTTATCAAAACCCATCTGAAATATGCAAAGACACTTGTTTAACAAATGATACTAAAGCAGATAAAACCTTTACACTGTAGCAGTTTCTATTTGCTTACACTGTACCAGTTGTCTATTTGTTTTGCTAGCAAAACATAAATTAAACAATTTTAAAAACAACAATATCAACAAATTTATTCACATGCTGACCTAGGGAATTAAAGAATGGCTGCTATGGTATGAAAGCAAAAAGAAAGCCTCCTTTGGAGATTTACTGTAAAAATAAGACTCTCTCAAAAATATTTTTGAGTTTCTTCTGATGTAGTAATTAAAAAATCAAAAGTGTTGATTTTTGTTTTTCAATTAGGAAAAAATGTAGGTAGATCAGAGGTAGCCATTTTCCAGGGAGGTTAACCGCTCTTCTGAAATGTGCTACGAAGGCAGCATATAAACTGATACACACACATTAATTATTACCAGCACATAACTCATAACTTGGGACTAGGATGCACTGCTATACTGCCTAAACATGCATAAATTACACCACATTTCCTCTCCCACCACTAGCCTCCAGTCTGAGTACAAAACATGAGTAAGTAACATATAGACAACTTCTATTTCTCGACAGCTTTGAAGACTGCAATGTTTGCATTTTCATTATTCCCTTCCCACCCATCCCCACTCCTCGAAGTCACAAGACCCAGAAAAATCCATTAGCAACTCTGAAATTGAAGATTTTCATGTGATCAAGGGCTCCTAAAATTTGGTACTTTAAAGAAAAAAACCCAAGTACCCTGAGAGCTACTACACTGAAATGTGCTCATTGCAATTGAGTGGACAGAGAAGTCCTATGAAGCCAACATACTCCAGCCAAAACTGGAGCAGTCATGCAATGTTTGATCTTGGGAATAGCACCCTCTAAATAACTCACACCGACACATCATGACACAGTGAGCATATCTCCTGCTTCACTGTGTATCCACACAGGCTATTTTCTTCTTAAACAGAGATCCTTTGACAATGGAAAGGAATCAGATAGCACTACCCTTAATTAATTAAAGTGCAGCCTCAGGGCACTGGCTGTGTAAACAACTGTCTTATGCTCATAGGCTCTGAATATTTCTTATATCTAAAATGTATTGTAACAAGAAAATTTATGTTTCTCTCAAATACCTGGACTCTCTGGCTACCTATCTACTAGCACAGTAAATGTGCTAAGGGTTTTTTTCTGGTGATAAGGACTACTGGCATGAATATAATGTTAAAACATGTCAGCCTCAATTACATGATGCCTGCATCCAAACTGTCTATTGAGAGTGATCCCTGGTGCCTGCTGACTTCTGAACACTTCCCAGAAATTGCTCAGGTGGGGACTAACCAGGCTGGGGCCAAAAGTATGGCCAGGGATTGCTATAAAGCCTACCTGGAGAGCTGATTGAATTTCAGTCCCTGAGGATAATTTCTGGTGCTGTTTATCAGTCTATATGTAGCATAAATGTAATTTATCTAAATAAATGTAACCTTTAGTTTGGACAGGTAATCTGGGTTTTATTGTTGATTCTTTTCTTGTGAAGCCATGGTCTACCAGGAAGGCATGACATGGGAGAAACTGGAGTTAAAAACAACTGAAGATGCTAAAAAAATGAAAAATTCAACTTTCTAAGAATTTTGGGGGAAAAAACCCACTTTTTTTTCAAACCCTGATACATAGTTTATTTGTTAAAACAAAATAAATACAATGATCCCTTAAATTTTGCACACTTATGCAAAGCCCACTAGAAATAAAGCTGAACAACAGTCTTGGCCCCCCCATCTTATAAGGTTAAAAAAATAATCAAATTATAACTGTATTGCAACACTTGCCTATAACACTTACCATGCAAAGCACTCTGGAATAAATGCTGGGACATCCAAAGAGTATGGCCCAAGCACTCTGAGCCTTATATAACTCCTTATGACTCAGTTGAGGATCGCTTAGAGTTCATAATGTCACTGGGAACATTTATTTCTGTTCCCCAGATATGATGCACTGCATGTTTACACAGCAAAATTACTGCAATCTTAAAGCATGTCAGTGCTTTCAGAGAGGATGCACTTGATATCTTACTAATTGGACTAAATACATGGATTGCCTCACTTTTTTTTTTTTTTTTTTTTAACTTGAAAAGGTTAAAATAGAGGTCTCCAAAGGCATGACAGTACATAACTCCTAAAGGAGTTAGGAACTGAACTACTACTTTTTTCAACTGGGAATTAAGAGCTAAAATAACAGCTACAGACTATAATCTGCTTCTGAATACTGGAGAATCATCGGCTGACCATCAAACTGACAAACTCAAGACAATGTGTATACCAGCACTGGAGTGAAGCCGCCCAAAGGAGCACTCTTATCTTGGTGGTGGTAAACCTTTTTTTCACCACCTGTATATCTGACCACATGACACAAGTATCTTGCCTTGAAAGCTCATTTTTAATTGAAATTTTCATTATAATGTTCCTTAAGGGTATAATATTGAGCATAAATAGCAATTCATGGACTTGTTCTCAAGCTAGATATGTTTTAAATATAAAGACTTGTTGATATAAAGAGAAAAACACCTCACTCACTGAACATCCCCATTATTCATGTACAAAGTCAGTGTTTTGAATGCTACAGCCTTGGTTCCCATAGGACTGTGCAAATTTCAGCTTTCAGTGCGAAGGATTTTTCCCTAGAAAACTGAATTGTGTAATTTGGTTTTCAGCCCAGCAGCACCTGAGGAGTATACAAGGGCAGAAAAAGTAATTTAATGTACTGTGACTTATTTAATCTTTTCTAATGCTAACATGATCATTTATTTTATGTTCCTTCCAAGCCTGTTACATTTTTCTTAACATAAGTCAGAGGTGTATTTGTGAATGTTTTGGCAGTGCTTTTGTTACTGCTGCTTCAGAGGAGGGAAAAAAATTTGATGCTTCTCAGAGTATATTTAGAATATTTGTCAGTTCCCCAGGTTGGTCATCAGGAGTAGAATTAGGCCAGAAGTTGAAGTTACAGTTTTGCAAATATTTAGGTACTGAAAGGAGAAAGCAAGCACACAGTAAAATTTATATAAAGGGCAAAATATATTAGTGTCCAGGCTTAAAAGCAGATAAAGTAATTTGATAGCTGATGAGGACTGTGACAATCTGAAAACAGAATATGATGAATACTTTTCAGGGAATGTCTAAGGTAGGTGATAGGAATAGCTGAAGGGAGAATATCTGAAATAGGACCCGTGGGGTTTTTGATAAGTTATACTTTTCTTACTTTACACAGGGGTCAAGATACTTCTGAGATCTGAGAAACAGTTTGGTCCCTTTTGTAATATGCTCTTTTTGCTACTTCTACTTCTTTTACCTATCATTTCAAGCCAATAAAGAACTTTGGTATTGATAAGGCCAATTGTTGCAAAAGACAATATCTACCATACAAAAACTGTCCCAACCAAGGACATTTAATTTTTCAGGTTGAAAAGACTTCCAAGGTCGAGAAGTCCAACCATGAGCTCATCACCACCCTGTTGACCACTAAACTATGACCCCAATTGCCTTATCCACACGTTTTTTGACAGCTTCTAGGGAATGATACCCCAGTCTCATCTGTGCCCTCTCTTAATGAAGACTCTTGTCTCCCCTCCTCTTTTCAGTCTCGAGTAGAGCATGGTGATTATTGTGCCCACTGATCTCCACTGGAGCAGGGCATTAACTGGCTCTAGCTGCACTGAGAGTTGGTGTGGCTCTGGCACAACTCCATGGAAACCTACATAGTGGTTCTTGTCCCTGCCAGGTTTGGACTTGGGGTCCTTCGTACAGTGAGGCAGCCAGCCTCTCTTGATTGGGGGTCCATCTCTTATTTGCTATTCTTTTCTATAGTTGCTAGATTGATTTTTTAATTTTATTTAAATTGTGAGGATTGTTTGGAAATAGCTTGTTTTCCTTTTTTTATAGCTCATTTAAGTTAAGCTTCTGGAAGCAGTATACAGGAACAATGATAAACAGACTTTAACTGCAGTTTCTTTAGATGGTCCCTTTAATGGGCTCATAAATACAGTTGCTGGCTGTTTATTCTTTCATTAGTGGGATCTATGGTTGATAAAAAAATCCAGTGAATCTGCAAATATCTCTATTTCCTTTTGTAATAGTTATTGGAATCTTAGATTCAGAGTAACTCCAGGCCAATATTTCTCAAATTTGAGCTCATAATGCTACATGATGTCTTGAGTTTGAGAGGGAGAATGGAGACGACGTTATGTTTTCTCCTTGTCTTACTGTGAAGAAATCAGTTTAGAAGAGGGAAGCAGAAGAAATCAGGGAGAGGTTGTTGGGCTGAGACCCAGATGGTGGGTGAGATCTGATTCTCCATCATATCTATCTTTCTATCTGTCTGTCTGTCTATCTATCTATCTATCTATCTATCTATCTATCTATCTATCTATCTATCTGTCTATCTATCTATCTTCTCTCTCTCCCTCTCTATCTATATTTATGATATGTTGCCATTTATCTTCCTTTTTTCTCTCTGTTACATAATTTTAAAGGAAGATAACTCATTATTAATTTTCATTAATGTAGGTATTTGTAATTAATATTAATGAGTGCATTTCCTTGTAAGCAGGATGGCATCTGCTGTGTGCACTTAAATGCCGTGTTAATGAGAGGTGGTCTCCATTTCACTTTGAAGGAATGGTGAATTTATCCATTTCTGTGTGGATGAGAAGGGAACTTACTCTGAGACAGGCATTAATACATGAAGCCTTGAGGCTACCCTGTAAAGCAAAACTTCTGAACTCCTTTACTCACTTTAAAGCTGAGTTCACAAATTGCTGTCCTTGAGGGTAAAAGGAAAGATAATAAAATTTGAAGAAAAGTGAAGTAAAGTTTGTCTGACTACTTCTTTAATTGAAGCTTTTGGTGTGTGAGTACTTCCTGTCATCATTATGTATATGTGCCCAGTAGCACAAGATCTGCTGCCCTTCTGTGCCTGGAAATTCTCTAGCTATGAAAGAATAAGTACATCACATTTTAGGATAATCACTGACTTTTTCATTTTTAGCTTCCACCATTTCCTTTCTCCTTTGTGGCCTCTGGATTTCTGTGAGGAAGGTCCTTACATAACACATTAAAACTTTGATACGAACTACTGCTCACTTCCCAAGAGCCAGGCGTTTCATTTCTCTTCTGGGAATGAAAGCAAAGCTGTAGGCTCTCTTGTTGCATCACAGAATAGAATAGGATAATAAAATAATTAAGGTTGGAAAAGACCTCTAAGTTCATGGAGTTCAACTGTCAACCCAGAACTATAGTTTTCATCACTAAACCATGTCCCCAGCTGTCACATCCACACACTTTTTGAACACTTTCAGGGATTTGACTCCACCACTTTCCTGGGTAGACAGGCCCACTATCTGCCCATCCTTTCAGTGAAGAACTTATTCCTAATATCTCATCTAAACCTTCCCTGGTGTGATGTGTGGCCATGTAAGCTGAAGAAGGGTAGATTTAGATGAGACATCAGGAAGGAATTCTTTACTATAAGGGTGGTGAGGTGCTGGAACAGGCTGCCCAGAGACATTGTGTGTTCCTGCTTACTGCAGGTGTTTAAGGTCAGGCTGGATGGAGCTCTGAATGACCTGGTCTAGAGGAAGGTGTCCCTGCCCAGGGAAGGGAGATGGAACAAGATGATCCTTAAGGTCCCTTAGAACAAAAATCATTCTCTAATTCTGTGAGATTTCTCATTGTTCATCACCAATCATTATTTAGTACCTCCAGAAGTCTCTACTTTTAGGATAGTGAAGATATCCTCCTACATCCTCAAAAATAGTGAGAAGTCCTTCTACATTTTCTCCTGTCTGTGCAAGATCACATTCATACTAAGTGTTGTATGTGAGATCTCATATTAATGGATCACAGGAATTTTTGGAAAACAATTTTCCCAAAATATGGTTATTTTAGAGTTTAAACTCTCACAACAGCTAGACCAGTGAAAATCTCTTTTTCTTTTTTTTTTTCTTTCCATTTTGCAAAACTATTCATTTTCTGGAACTATTTTATAAATGCATTTTGAGATGTCTAATTACATATCTGTCCATACCCATGTGTTTTTTTTCAATTAACTGAAATGCATTTTCCTCAGTATATGCAGCATGCAATAAGAGTGCCTTAGTGAATTTTTATAGGTTTTTGAGGTTTCTTTCTTCTTAAAGTGAATATGTGAATTACTAAAGTGAATATGTGAAATAGTGCATATTCTGTAGCACTGGCAGGACATCAGACAGTACAGAGAAAATTGTCATTGACCTGGAAGAATTTGGGTTGTTCAGCCTGGAGAAAAGAAGTCTCTGGGGACACTTTCACTGTGGCCCTTCAGTTCTTCAAGGCACTTTATAAAAAGATTGAACACAAACTTTTCAGCGGGGCCTGTAGTGATGGGACAAGGGGTAGTGGCTTCAAACTGGAAGAGGATAGATTCAGATTAGATACAAGGAAGAAATTCTCTACAATGAGTGTGGTGAAACCCTGGCACAGGCTGCCCAGAGGGAAGGTAGATGCCCCATCTGTGGAAGAATTCAAGAACAGGTTGGACAGGGCTCTGAGTAACGTGATCTAGCAGTGCTTCTTTACCTGAGCTGTCAATTCCCTGTCTCTTTCTTATTAGCTGCTTTATTGCCTGTAAACAAGTTTAATTTTAAAAAGCTCATTTTTTCACAGCAAATGTTGCCACAAAATTGGTTAATGATGAAAATGCTATTTCCGGGTTTGGTGACAAGACTGCTGCAATCCAGACATGAGGATTAATCATTTTTGCTGGTTTTTTTTCTTACCAAGAAAGAATGGGAGATGGAGAAGAGAAAGACAATGGTAAGCAACTGTGTTCTGTGTACAAAACAGAATAACAGAAACTCATGTCTTTCTGAAAGGTCTGAGAGCTTCTAGAACCAACTCCTTTGCTATCAGAGCCACATAGGTTAAATAGCAGCCAACAATATTATTTGAAGCTATTGAAAACATTTGGACTCCCAGATTATCTCTGAATATGTCAACAACATATTTCAGGAACCATCCTGCCCACCTGGGTTATTTCTTTATTGAAAGGGAGCAAGATCATTGGTGTTCAGAAGGCTTTCCCCACTTTTAATCAGTTGTTTTACAGCAAATCACAAAACAACTTTCAGCACATTAGAAGAAGTCTGCTGAATGAATGTACAGGGTCTGGAGGACAAGAAAGATTTGTAAGTTATTCTGACCTCTAAATTACCTAGACAAGTCATTCACTTATCTTCTGCTTTGTTTCTCTGGTATCCATTGGCACTTTGAAGTCTTTATGCAAGGGGATAGACTCTTGCTGTGTGTTCATAAAGTCTCAGATCCAACAGGGCCTTAACTGTGACTGGGGAATCTGGAAGCTATATTAATTTAAATAATAAAAATAATAATTTCAAACCAGTAATTATTCAGTTCCTATGGAAGAGGCTAAGTGTAGTGGAGGAACAAAGGGAGTTTTTCCACTGTGTTTGCCCACATCTGGGGAATTCAGGGCCTTGCTGTGGGAGAAAACTTGAGCAATTACTGCTGCTAGATTGCCCCAGCATAAAGGAAGGGTTGAAGAAAGAGTAAGTGAAGACTTTACTCTGGTTAATTCAGAGTTCTGACAGAATTCTGCCCATTTGTTATGTGTAAAGGTAACCATTGTACATCCCAAGGAAGGGGCTATTTTTTCCCTTCTGGAAATTGTGGATCTTCTAATCTTCCCATGGGAGAGATTTCACTGCTGACCATTATATAGTGGTTTTGAGCATTTGGATATTGGCACTCCCTCAGTTTGGAGGAAGTCCAGGCATCTCTAAGAGTGTTCAAGGAGCACATGAAAAAAAAATCACGTAACAATCATGATTTTTGAAACACTCTTGTTAGGGTTGTAGGGTAATAAGCCATCAAGTGAGCCTTTTTAGACTGACATCTGATGAATTGATGGCACACACTTCCTTGTCTGTTCTAAGACACTGTCATACCACACTTCTGTCTGGCTTTTGAACAATCTGTTGATTAGCTCACACTGCCCTGTATTTGCCGTGAAAGGCAAGACTTCTTTTTAACATCTAGCTGCTGTATTCAACGCCATTCAAGTGATGCTGCATTTTCCAGCAGCAAGAGCATCAGCAAAGATCAGGTGCATAAGCTTTGTAAAATAACAAAATCCTTGCATAGTCCTGGGATAAAATCAGGCTAACAGATGTCATCATTACTGACAATCAAGAAAATTGAACCAGTGCTCAAGCATCTGTGTGAGGGTGGCATTACCTGACACGGAGAAAGCAAATTACCTTTCCATCATCAGGGAATCAATCCAAGGACTATGTCTTTGGATATAATTTGCATACGCTTCAACTTAGAAAGGGCAAAGGGAAAAGATTGTTTTATTAGTGAAAGACTGGGTGGTGTTAATCTGAGAGCTGAGGGGAATTCTTAAACACAGAGCATTAATATGTCAGAAAGAATCAGAATCAGCTGAAAGGTTATTTAGCGAAGAGAAAGATTTGTCCTACAGCTGCAACTAAGTTAACTGGAGTTTCTTTCTAACAAATTATGATCTATGTCTTTATCAGGGGCTTTATTTTAACAAGGATGTTTTATAAAATGATGGTTAGAGTTGATCATTCAAAACTCAGTTGTTCGCTTGGTGGTCTCGGTGTAGTGTTTCTGCGCCTCACTTAAAAGGCCAGACATCCAAACACCTCTGCTTCTAGGGGAAATACCAAGCTTATCCCACCCTAGGGCTCTCCCTGAGGTTTTGCACTTCTCCCAAGACAAAGAACTTTTAAGAATCTTCATTCTCCTTCTTGCCCTGTGCCATGCAAATGTGCCTCAAACTACTGAAGTGAGAAGAGCCATTTTTGCAGAGTTTCATGAAAACTGATAAAGGTGTTTTGTATATCCTCATGAACTTTAAAGATTAAGAAGAATGTTGCCTTCTTAATTTTTAACTCCTGTGTACCCAAATCTGTTTTTAACCAATTTATCCCTACATTACAGCTTGTTCCTGAAGTCTAAATGCAAAGCACCTGGAAGAATGCATCTAGGATTTGCTGGAAAATACTTGAATCTGGAGAAACTATCACTGCTTCTGGTAATCAGCCTTGCTTTGAAAAAGTTGTGTGCAATCAGTATTATGACTATACCTGATTTAATCTTCCTACAGCATCAGAAACCTCTTTAGTCCCTGATACCTCTCCCCATATGGCTAAGGCATCTCTGCCTAGGTTCCACAGATTTTCTGTATCCCTTTTATGTAAACAGTATAGTTTTCTGGTCATGTTTCAACAGGCAGAGTACAGAGGTACTGACTTATTTTCTTTTACAACTCATGGTATGGGCATCTGCTGTCTGTCATCCTGATTACTTCTGTCTTTATACATACAAGAAAATAGATTTCCCTTTTTCCTTATAGACTTCTATGGGTTCAAGAGGAACTGCTTGCAGGTCTCCCAGCCTATCAACCTTCTCCAAATCACTTGTTCCAGTTTAGAGATACATTCCTTAGTAAGTATTGTTCACATAACAAATCCAAAAGAATCCTTTCAGAGGCACCTGCATTTGATGATGATGGTCTTTTACTGACATCTCTCTTGTCCGTCAGCCATCCTGCTTTTAAACCATTTAATATGTGCATCAGTGATATTTTGAAGAGTTAATTTTCCATCTGAAGTCAAAAACCTTAATAAATCAAGTACATTATGAGCTGCACAAGCATGATGAAGTCAAATAGGAAAATTAAATTTGTTTCATGAGCTGTCCTTATAAAACTGTATAGACTGGTGTTAATTATAGTTCTACCTTTAATTTTCATTAATTGAATCCCATATCAACTTTAGGATTTCTCTGCTGAAAAGTGAAATCAGATTAACTACTCTGCAGTTACCTAGATTATCCCCTTTTCCTCTTTGAATATCACCAAGAAGTAAGTCTTACTCTGTACTAATGTATATTAAGATGTATTTTTAGCAACCATCACAATTCTTGGAAATTTCTTTCAGAACACGTGTCTGCAAGTTGCTTCAGATTTAAGTTATTTGAACACTTCAAATATTTAACCAGTTGATTCCCCAGACTGCCTGAAGGCTGCTCTGTTCTTTGCCCAACATGACACTTGGCTCCCTTGATGTACAGGTGGCTTTTATCACCTCCACCAGGCAAGCTGCTCTCAGGTGACCTTTCTTTTTGGCTGTCTGCCTAGAAACATGAGTGGGATAGCAGCCAGTGAGCCAGACAGGTGGGACTAGTGTAAGCTCCTTGGGTGGTCCCCTAAGGAATTAGATCTCTGGAGAGGAATTATTCTATTTTGCAGTAGAGAAAACTCGCAATACAAAATTAAATGCCAATCAACCCTAATTTTTCAGCCAATACGAAATGTTTTTTTCTGGTCAGGTCATGGTACATTCCTTTCAAAAGCAGACAGAGGAAAAAAAAAAGGAAATTTTTCTTTCACACCAAGAGCATAAGGTGATAAAACATAATAAGCAGAAAAACTTAATCAAGAAGGGAAAGTGTCTGCAATTGTGACCCTCGGCAGAAGCTGTAAGATGTCAGATTTAGAGGGCCAGAACCCTGTCATTGACTTGCAGCATTATTTCACACATTATTTGAAATTTTTTCTACTTAATAGGCAATCTGTCAGGAGGAAAAAAAAAATGACATTTAAGCAATCTCTCTTTTGTCTTCTAAATCCATTAGAAAGAACTAGAAGGAAATACTGGATTTCTGTAGATAGCAATTTTGGATAGTATTGAAAGAAAAACCACTATAAGCAGCAGTCATCTAAAATGCACAGTTTTACCTGTATCAAGTGTCTGGAATTCCTTTTGAAGAACTTAAATAAATCTGGAGTATTTTTGGTCTGATTATATGCAATACATAAAGTTTCTGGAGCATGTTAAAAATTGAAACTCCAATGCTCTTTTCTGAATACATATTCGTGCATTTTGTAAAGGAAGGAAACATCATTAAATATGTTTTGTGAAATTTTGAGTGGTAAGAAATAAAATGCTGTGATGCATGAACAGCACAACAACAATCTCTGTACTGCTAAACTGTGAGTTATGATTGCAAAGCATGCAGATCATCCATCCAGTAGAACCTACAAGAATTGCCCTGGCAGAGGACAGAGCTCTGAGCTTTACATGAGGAGATCTGTTGTGTTTTAGTTTGTTCTGTTTGATGGAGAGAAAAAACACCAGACGCCAGAGAGTCAGCTTAATACTTTTGTTTACTGACTGAACATTGAGATGAAAGGTTTCCCTGCCATGCAGTCATCTCTTATTGCCAGCCCAGTCCAGAAGACAAGAATAAAACAAAGGGCAAAGCAAATGGCACAGATGAGAGCTGGTAGAGGAAGACAAATACCATGAGAAGTAATAATAATAATGATGCCAAAAATGGGATGGAGAATACAGGACCAGCTGAGCATAAATGAGAGAACAAAGAAAGTAGGATAATGGAAAAGAGAGAATAATTGGAAGAAAGACAAACACTGGGATGTATTAAAAGTTCTTCTCAAGTGATGCCTAAACTCACACCATTGTTTTGAGGGACAGCTGTGTAACTCTTCTAGGCTAGTGCTGACAAATTTAATACTATACCTGCCAGTGTGAGTTCATCCACAGAGATAAATGGAACAGATTCAGCTTCCGTGTACAGTTATTGTATATTTGTCACTTGTGTAGTGGAAACAATTTTATATTTGGCTTATGCCTGTTGTAATTCTTAGATCTGCAACAAAATTTCTGCATGTCCCTAGGTGAATGGCATGACTGATTTCTACATGTTGAGGACAAATGCACACTTGAAAATATTCTTAAGCATCCTAACAACTGTGGCTGGCTTTCTTTTCCTCTGTTTTTTCTTACTGTAGCTGCAGATCATACTGAGGGGATTCATTTTGGGGATACACAGGTCAGGATACCCTTGAGTGAATAGTGGTGTTTTGTTTGGGCCATTAGTGACATCCTCCAGTAAATAGCTGGAGTGCTGGTGCCTTGTTTATCTCAGGTTTGCTTCTTGCCCACTTATTTGTTGAACTGGTGCTTTCAGCCTCCTCCTGCCTTTGAAGGGGGGTTCTAAGCCCCATTCAGTCTTGCTGATTCCATGCCAAAGGCTACCAATTTTTGTGTCTCCATTTTTGTTCCTGTGAAGCTTGGCTGAGCAGTTATGTGTATCCTATTTAATATCCATGTGTATGGTGTGTGCCCAGCATGCAGAGCAGACCTTTGGTTGACTAGCAGTCATGAACTGTGGACAATACTCTGCAGATAGAGCCTCTCCATTATCCCAGTTTTGTTAGATGATAAACCTCTGGTGTTTTGGTTTAGTTCTATTTCTTCTGACTTTTCTGTGTGTCTGATTTTCTCTTTTCTTCTGACTTATTTTGTGTGTGCAGATGTGAACAATCCTTCAGTCTTAACATTATTGGTTTTGACTATCTTGGATTTTAATGTTTAGTTTATTAATTTTAATATTGGACAGTGTGGTAGGGCAGAGTAGCAAAGAAGAGAGAGCCATAGCTAAAAGAATAATCGTGTTTTGGAGAATTTGTGTGTCAGTAAGTCAAACCATGCATTGAACATATTCCCAAAAAGCGTATTCTCAAATTTCAGTGGTGTAGCTCATATATCTTGTGAGGGAGAAGATAAACAATAGGTCTGAATATCAAATAATTTGAGTGTTTAAAGGCCTTGGCACACAGTCAGTTTGCTGTATTCTATGTAAATATAACTCAGCCCTCTAAAACTTCAGCTGTCGAACAGTGAAACAGCTCCTATGGAAGGGCAGGTGATCATGCAGTCAGAGAAGCACAGGATATCTGTGCATATATATATATATATATATACTAGTGGCCTCTGGTCTCAAGCCAACCACACTGCTCAAAGCAAGAGCAGCTAAGAGCAATCATCTCAGGGCCCTTTCAAGCTACAGTTTGCACTTCTACAGGGATGGACAATTCACCCTCCCCTCTTTCTTTGGGTCTTTTTCATAAATGTGACTATGCTCATGAAGAGGTGGGGGTTTTTTTTGTCCCTAGTAGCTGATAAAAGTTTAGGGTGTTGCAGCTTGTGTTCACTGCCTTCTATGCTATTGCTATGCTCCTCTGAGAAACAAGAGAAGCTCCACTGGTGCTACACCCTTTCAGGAGGTAGCTGTAACCCTCTGCAATAAAATAGCAAAAAGGTTCTCTATAAACCTTCCCCAGACTGAATAAACTCACCTCCTGCAGTTCCTCCTTTCTTCCATGTGTTCAAGCTTCCTGACTGTCTTCATGGCCCTGTGGACTTGCTGGAGCTGTATATTGTTGTCAGTTGGCTTCAGTGTTCTTGGGCACCCCCAATTAATTGGCACAGTCATGGAGCTAACATCACCAAAATACCCAAGGTCATTGGGTGTTCTAGAAAAACATATGGGTTGTAACTGGGAATGTGTGTGATGAAATTTTTTCAGAGAAATATTATTTATACTCAAAATTACAGAAATTCCTGATATGTAACATAAACCTCCCTCAGCTTTTGTCCCTTCATACTTCCTTCTGTGATAGACATGGTCAGGTTATTCTTTCAGTGGACTTGGGAACAAGTACAGTGGTCATATATTTCAAAGCCTTGTGATATTTTAATATTTCACTAGGAAAAATTCATGTTTTCATAGCATCCACTGTTCCATTTCAGGGTCAGCACTGAGCTCAGTCTTAATGTTGTGTTTCTCAGTATTGTTTTAAGGGTTCCCAGTGAATAGTGGATAATGCTCAATCAAATTGCAATGCGAATCCAACAATTGTTCTGTTTGCACACAAGATCAATGTTAGTTGTTTTCAAGGTGAGATCAGGGAAACAAGAGGTCACGGCTCCTCAGGCCATGCTTGGGTGTTCTAAGTCAAAGTCCTTTTGCATGGATTGTTTCATCTGAGTTGCATTTATTGCAATGCCATTGTGATGTGCCAGAGGTCTCTGTGGCACCAATGCCAAGTTTATCCCACTGATGATCATCTTGTGTAGTTCTGGTACATTTACTCTATCAGAAATAACAGTCATGTCAATACTGGAGTAAAAATGGAAGCTTTTGTCACTCTATGCTCTATATTCCATTCTCAGTTTTATCACTGTGAACCAGGAGGAACTTAAATAACACCAAGTAACTATAAATAAGCTGGTAGCATGATCTCTATTCTTTTTGTCCAGCTTGTAAGCTGTTTAGCTCAGCATATCCACTTTAGGAAGCAGAATGGTGAGATGAGATATAGCATTTTCTGCTTGACACATGAATGATCTATCAAACATGCCAAAACATTAAAGAGAAGCAGATTCAGGTTCTTTTCTCAAAACCTTTTTTTTTTTTTTTTTTATGGTCAGACAATCCAAGGCTAGTCCTGATCTGTTTGCTTTTTTGTGAAGTGGGTTGAGTGACTGTAGATGAGACAGTGTTAAGGAAAGCCATGGTTTCTGGACAGGGAAAATCAACAGGTGAACTATGGAAGCAACATTTTGTGAGACTAAAAGTTAGAGTGGGACAAATTCATTTCAGGAATGCTTTGCATTTTTGCCATGCTGATGATTGTATTCCTAGTGCCTAGACTGTTTTCTGGACTGTTTTCTGGACTGTTTTTTATAGTTACAGCCTTATTGACTAGTATAGAGTCTCTAATATGGAGTTTCTTCAGCTTTGCAATGCACTAGGACTTAAGCTAAAAAACAAAAACAATTCTTAAAATGTGGATTTAAATGATATATCTAGACATGTTGCATGGGAAGTGTGTGGTGAAAAAAAGTGGAAATAGCCAGAACTATCCCCCTTTTTTTTAACCATAAGTACCTATACCCTAGACTGTATCCTTCAGATAACATTAATTCTTCCTGTATTTCCCCTTCTAGTGCAGGTTTGTTGGAGCTGTAGCAGAGCAATTTTGCTACATAACAATTTGGGGAGCAAGAGCTGCCCTCCAAGGCCATCTGCAAAGTACTTAAATTAAGAAAGGTTAATCCATTCATAGAAATGTGAAATGGAAGCATAATTTTAATATACCCTGTGATATGAAGCAAGTGAGCCTAGATCTTGAGCTTTGCTGTTACCTAGAAGAAATAAGTTCAGCAAAACCTGAAATCCAATTTCCATATATATTGCTAGTCTTATCACTGCTTTGTCTAAAATGTTAAAGTAATCTTAATTATCTGAACGACAATCAAAAATAAAAGTCAGCACTGTCCTCTGTCTCATTATAATTCAGTGTTGGGATAATGTTGCTTTGGAAAAACCTCATGTGTGTGCCATAAATTATACTTGGGAGAGTCAAATAAATTACTTTCCCAGACAAATTATTTCCTCATGTTCAAAATGGAAGCACTGGAAAGCTTTGCTTCTAATGGGTACATTTTGTGTTTATTTATGAAAAACAGTAATTAGTTTAAGTGAGTAGACATAGTTCTTTTTTTTTCCCTAAAATACTGTCTAGGATTTGATGCATGTGGTTTGCATATGTAAAAATCTTTCTTAGCTTCCACCATTTGATTTTGAACAATTCCTTCGGCTGCTCATATGCATCAGTTGCCCTGTGGTGAAAGAAAACCTTGTGTTACATTGTGAACGTGCAAGGTTAATAAGGGTACTGAATAAGCTTTATATAATTCTTTGTGATAAGGTGGCAAATGTTATAAAACCTTTGATAACATATTTTTGCATTCCTATGAGTTTTGATTTTTTGCCTTTCCCAGTTTTTCAAGTGCAGAAGGTAAACATATGTCTGATGATATACCTGCTCTTGATTCGCACACTGCTTTTCTCTCTATATCTATAGTATATGTTTATACTATAGATATAGATTTGTTTATGCTTTTATAGATAGTTTATGCATTTGCATGAAAAGAAATGTCTTATGCCCTAGACTGCAGACATGTAAAATATGAGAGATGGTCCTTGGATTTAACCTTTTCAAACATAAATAGACAAGGATGAGAGAAAGGAATATCTGTATTCTCTCTCTGTAGACAGAGACTTCTGCCTACCACTGAGAAAAAAAATCAAGCCAAGACCATGAATCCAGTCCTTCACTCCAGGACTATGTTTCCACCCTTTATCTATGCATGAGGCTCATTTCCATATTTCATCACTTTAATGATTGTTTCCCACAGGTGCATGCTGATTATCCTGCCAGTTAAACAGAAAATCCAGGTATATATCATCTGCAAAGAAATTAAACTGCCTACACTCTTGACAATAGATTGTTGTATTTACATTACCTTTCTGATATCCAGCTGCACCTGGATCAAATAAAACCCTCTTTAAATTGAATGACAGTATTTTCTTAAGGCCTATGAGACATTTACTGGGGACTTTAAATGAGTCAATCCAGTTTCTTCTGTAATTCTGTAATAGCAGACTACTGTCCAAAGGTTTCCTGACATTTTTCACTCATTTAGAAAGGAAAACCTGCAGGAAGAATAAGTTACAGATGAACATTAATTAGGGTGAAGCAGCAGGGCTATATAAATTATGAAGGAGGTTCTTTTTTCTGAGTTACACATTGATTTCTTTTGTAATCAAATTCCATTTTCAGTGCAGCTTCCTTTTAAAATGAGGTAGGCAGAGAGGAGATAAGTGTCTGGTGAAACACAGTACCTGCTGTTTCAGATTCTTTTTAGGAGTTTGCCTAGAATAACATGACTCAGATTAAAAAAAAAAGAAAAAATAACAGAAGAAAATAGGTCAGAGGTTCTCAGTACCAATTAATTTAGCATTCAAAAGGGAATAGAGATGGCTGAACTTCATGGCAAATTGAAACAGTTCAGAAATGTGAGTAAAATACTGTCTTATAAAGATAATAAGAATAATAGTATTTTTAATCTTTCTTTGAACCTCTTTAAGCCATTGTTCCAAATGGGACCTTATAAATATCAGCTATTTAAAACTCTCAAACTCTCATGGAACTGCCAGGCTATTTCAATTATTACCTGTTTAAGTTGTTTTGTTTTTCCAACAGTCAAATGGCCATCCTTCTGCAATTATTCTTATCCATTTCCCTTACTGAGGACCATGTGTGCACCTGTCGGTGGTGGTATTGTTCCCCACCAGTGAAATGCAGCCACCTCCAGGCCAATTTGGGTTTTATTGATGCTTAAAAACAGAGGGACCAACTTCCTGACATGGTTTCAGAAATTTAGACCAGAAAAATTTCAATATGTTGTGTTGTCCCAGAAGTATGTTTGCTAGTGGGATTTTCCATCTGCCTCTTATATGCATGGGGACATACCACTAACAACTAAGCAGAAGAACAGGAGACAGGGGACTGAGCTGGTACATCTTACCCCTTCACTGAATACAAGGACTCATTCTCCACCTCATGACCCAGTGCAAGGGTGCTTTCATTTCCAGAGAAGGGCACTCTAGAGAAAAAGAGTTTGTTCAGTCTAACTCTTCTCCTGCCTAACTCAGAGGTAAGTGCCTACTGTGAAGTTGAGTTAAAGACAAGGGTCATTCATTGATTCAAAGTTTTCTCTACAGGCAACCAGACCTGCAGTGTTGATGGGGAGTAGTCGTCTTGGTACTGATGGGGCATTCGTCTCACAAGCAGCACCCTTACTCAATGGTTCTGGATAAAGGATAGTAGTAAGATCTCATTTTTTTCTTGAACTGAGGTGTTTTAGGGGATGATAAATTTTGCTTTTATTGTGGTTAGCATAAATAGGACCTTGGGTCTAACTGTGACACCTGAATGGAGATGAACATTACTAGTACATTCCAGCAGAAGTGTAGGAAGTTTCCAGAGGTGGAGGCTCATATGGCATAGGACACAGCAACTCAGATTTTCTCTGTAACATTAAGCACATCCATTTTTATCCATCTCTTGTACTATTTACTAATAATCATAGCATAGGTATGACAACTCTGTGCATTTAGGGGTCTTTCCAGATTTTTTGGAGCATGTTTCATTCACAGGTACTCCTCCACCTCATTCCTCCTTCTTTTGTCAAGATTTTTCCCATTATGAACAGCATCAAGCTGTCAAGACAAAATCAGTTTGTCTTCTAACAACCAATCTTTACTAAATATTTCTATAATATATCTATAATACAAAACTTATATGTGTATATATGCATATATATATATATACACACACACACACATCTACATCTACATCTACATCTACATTTACATCTACATCTACATATATAATTCAAAATTGAGCCATATAGGTCCCACTATAAAGGTCTGGTACCTCAAACACTGACAGTCTTGGGGTATTGGCCGCCTCTCTAGGAAACTTATTGCAGTGTTTGACCACCCTCTGGATAAAAAAATACTTCCTGAATCCATTGTGAACCTTCCTTTGCAGCTTTGAACAATTCCCACCTCTCAGCACCTCTCTTCCCATGTCCTGACGTCAGAAAGCTGTAAGGGGCAATGAGATTACCCCTCAGTCTCCTTTTCCCCAAACTAGACAAACCCAGAGTGCTCAGCCACTCCACATGACATTCCTTCCAGCCCTGTCACCAGCTTTGTTGCCCTTGTCTGGACACAGTCAAGGACCTTTGCATCATTCTTAAGTTGTGGGGCCCAGAACTGCACATCTTGCTCCACATGATGCCTAACAAACACTGAAAACATCAGGACAATCACATCTTCTGCCTGGATGGTGATGCTGTGTTGGATACCCCTGTGTTGGATGGGATTTGCCCTCTTGGCTGCCAGAACACGCTGCTGCAAGTGTTGAACTCCTGCTGGCCAGCACCCCTGGATCCCTGTTGGCAGGACTGTTCCCAGGCAGTCCTTTCCCAGTTTATACTTGTGCCCAGTGTTCCACCGCAAGTGTAGAATCTAGCACTTGTTAATTTTCACCTCATTAACTATTGCCCAGTGCTCCAATCTGTGTTGATCCCTCTTCAATGCCTCACTTCTTGAGAAAGTCAACAGCACATTCCGGTTTGGTACTACAAGAAAACTTGATGATAGCAGGACTGGCCCTGGGATTATACCCTGAGAACACCAGTAATGTTTTTACCTGCTTTCATGGCTAATGTTTTGCTTTATCTGTTGTAATTCCAAGGTCATATTTCTTACTTTGTGTAAGAAGAGTGATGCTGTCATTGGAATACTCTGAAAGTGCAGATTTTGCCAAGGAGACGCAGAAGTAAGAGATCCTTATAATCTGACCTGGATATCTCATTTTGTCCTCTAAGGCACAAGAGAGCAGGAGGGAGTGCACAGAGCTGCTATTGCCAGCCCAGCCTAATGAATCACTTGAAATGTGAGTGAATTTTAGCAGCCTGGGGCCATCAATGGCTTGTAAAGGGAAGTGGTTGGAGACAGGTATGAAGAAGATAGGAGGGGGGAAAAAAAGGAGGAAGTAGGGAGAGATTCCTCTGATAAAACAGGCATGTCTGTCTAATCCAACTACTCAAGGCTTCTGTTACAACCTATGGAGAAAAATAACATTTGTTGGGTCCTCGTGAAGAGAGTTTGCATTTCTTTCCTTCTTACCTCAGGGAGGCCATGACTGTTTGTATACCCTACTTCCACAGTGATATTTCCTCCATTTTTCTTTAGTCTGGAAATTAATTTTTTTCATCCATCACTCTAGGAAAGGAGGAAATGGCTATGAAAATGGAATTTGGGTAGAAATGTCTGTTTGTAGTGCTCTTTGGTTGATGGAGTGCCTTCTCTTTGTTTAATTGTCTAACTTCTCAATAAATGAAAAAGGCCTTTGTGGAACTTCAGCCTGGGTCAGACTCTCTGTCAGGCAAGTTAGGGTAAATAAATTTCCTTTCTTATTTTTTTTTTTTTTGTTCCATACTGGTATATAAATAGATAAAACCAAATTTTCAAATGTGTGAGTCCACAAAAATATGCACTTATTCAACTAACAAACATTGGGTATTTTTTGTTCTTTATTAGCATCACTGTCATAATAGCTTGTAGTCATATCTATGCTGGTAAACTAAGTAATGCCAGGATATGCTCCTGTGGCCTGGACTTCAGCCAGCTCTTCTGCTGTATTGTGTCCCTGGCATGGTTTTGACTGGAGGCACCCAGTGTTTGGTCAAATGCCTCCCAAGCTGAGTTGGAAAGCTATGAGTGATGATTCCAAACAGGTATTGTGACTATGGATGTGCTGCACTGGAGACAGAGAGTTTAAAAGGATTGATAAAAGGTGTACTGTGCCAGCTGGCTTCAATGTCAGGCAATAATTCTGTAAAGTTTTGTTCACCAATGCAGACACAGCCTCTGAACATTGCCAGTCAACCGAGAACCACCATTAACTTGCATGGTGAAGAACTTTGTTTTGGTGCTGAAAGGCATGATGTCACATCACTTTCCTGTGAGGCATTACTACAGTCACACAGAGCTGATATTTATCTATCTAGCCAGGAAGAAACAAGCATGAAAGGTCTGTCCCAGATTCTTTTTTACCCTCTGAATATATATCACAGAATCATCATAGACTCATAGGATGGCTTGGGTTGGAAAGGACATTGAACACAATCTAGTTCCAACTCCTCTGCCATGACCAGGGGCATCTTCCATTCGACCAGGTTGCTCAGGGCCCCATCCAGCCTGGCGTTGAACCCTTCCAGAGATGAGGCATCCACTCACCACCTTTACAGTGAGGAGTTTATTCTTAAATATAATCTACTGTACATTACCTATCTGTATGGGGTATACACAAGGGCTGATTTGAAACTCAGTGGGCCTCTTAAGCTGAACAGGTTGTAAATTACCTTTATTCCTTCTTGCACATTCAAGACTAACATGGAGTAGTAGCATGTGAGCTACAGCAATGGTCTGCATGTATCTAATGGATGCATCTGGGATTTTTGAATGGCTGCCAATCTAGTACAGATCCCAAGTCATTACTTTTCACCTGCCAAAATATCTAGTCTATAAAACCAAGCTATGAAGAATGTACCAGTGCAATCCCTGAAAATACACATTAAATTCACTTGCTTCATCCTACCTTTCTCCCTAAGTATTTCACAAAATTGTCCAGGTGAGATGATAGTGACTTATCAGTGTCAGCAATTAATATTTGCTAGAGGAAGAGGTGAATGGACACATTTCTTTAGGTTAACAAGGACTTAATTACATGCAGATTTACCAGTTTGGACTGGAATTAATTCAGAAGGAAACTTTGGGACTAGCAGTGGTCTTTAATGCAGTCTAAAAAAAGTAATGTTATTAGCTTGGTAATTTATTCAGTCTGAGGGAAACAGAAGACAATGAACTTCATGTTACAGATTTTACTGTCTCATCCCATTTCAGAGCAGCATCAGACTTCAGAAGTGAAAGTGATATAGGGATGTCTGGAATATGGTATAAACCAGCTAAGTGTTTTTCCACGAATGAAAGCTCTCATCATCTATTAAAAAAATTCATCAGTATTTAAGGACTCCCTCTCTGCCCTTTGCCTCCCAAGACAGAGAGGCCAAATTAATTTACAAAATGCTGAAGTCCTAAAATTTAATGATATCATTACTATTCAATTGCAGTATGCTGTTGGACAGGAATCATGTAATGAATAAAGTTCTTTTATGCCATCCTGATCCAGCTGAGTGTATTAAATAGCTGACTAGTTATCACTTCAGAGGGAATAAACACAGCTTTCATTCAAAAGGAGCACTTCAATCTGTGTCAGTAATTTACATTGACATCAACAGTTTGTAAGGTAAAATCAGTCACATTCTTAACTGCTTACCTGGGTCTTAAAGTATTGCTTAAATGCTTTGATGAATTGAAATCTCCTAGGCGTTAAGGGCACTACAAGTAGACGTCCCAGTCTACCTTCCCTGGACACCCTGTCCGTGTCCAAGGATACTGTTTCATACCAGCACAGGGTCAGTTCCTGCCTAGTGATGCTGCAGGATGCTGGTTTGGAGCCCTGCCACAGTCCTGTAATGCAGGGTCCAGAACCAAGGACTGCTAACTGGACCTGTCCTCATCCCAGCCCTATCTCCATGGCACTGTTGAAGAAAGGAGAGAGGAAAATTTTCTATATAAGTTCTTTCACAGTGGCTTTAAAAATTGCTGGTGTATAATCCATTCATATGGTAGCTGCATATCTGATCTCTATTTTTAATATTATGTATTTGAAGCAGTTTTTTTTTTTTTTTTTTAAAGCTTAAACCAAGTGATTTACACCTCTTTGTAATTAGATGTAGCAGTAAGAAGAATATTTCACATTGTACTGGAATGTTCTTTTAAACTTTGTCATATAATCTTAAAAAGCTTAATAGACATGGTGATTGGTATCTTCATTCAATTGTTACTTGACTTGTGGACTACTTTTTGATTTGCTTGAATAAATGGCTGAGTTTTCTGTGACATAATTGTCTTCTGCAAGGGCTTTCTGTGAATATATTTTTAATTTCTAAGTGGTTCAGTTTCTGCCCTGGCTATTCAGACACTTTTTTTCTTCTTCTAATAGCATTAATGCCAGTAATGTTAATTGAGTAATACTGCTGAATAAATCATAAGTTCAGCATGTATATTGTAATTTTCAGAGCTCTTCCTGTACAGTCAGTGTCATAAATCCACATTTTTAAAAGGGAAATGAATATTATTATCCACATTTTCCATCACAGAAGTGAAATGCTACATTTTCTTATTCCATTTCTGTTTTTTTCCAGGCAGATGCTTGTGAATCTCAACAGTGTCATTTCTCTGTTGCTCTCCTGTATACTGAAGAAATGGCTGAACTCTGAAGAGTACCCACACCAAGCTTTGGTTCTTTGCTTGTTTATTCTTGTAAATGAAATGTGTGTGAGGCCACATTTCTCTCTGTGATACCATCTGGCATGGAATGATCAATTTCTACGTGAATAAATTATCTTGGACTCCAAATGGGGGCAATCTGTCTATAGGATCAAGAATGGTCTCTGGTTTTCACTATCACTGGTGACAGACAAATGTTCTGGACGATGCTGGTTGCCCTTTTCCCAAACCTATGCCATGGACTGTACTATTCACAAGCATATTGTGAATAGTACTGTATGAAAGACTGTCATATTTAGCAGTACAGTCTGGTCTTTTGTGTCTGCAGCTCTGAGTTCTCATCAAGACATACACTGAGAACCACACTGTTCTTCAACAGTGATGTAATTACATACAAAACATTTTGTCAGGTAGCAGAGGTCAACTTGCATACAGACATGCAAAGTGTCGATATTCTTTTTTGATGTTGCCTCCAGTCAACAAGATGATCATCAATGCTGAAAGTCATCTCTAGCAAAGATCCCATAGACTTGGTTGTTGGGAGGAAAGTGTGAAAACTGGAAGATTTGGTGAGGAGGGAAAATGGAGTTGTTTTCTCTCAACTGAGGGATGCTAAGAATATTCTGTATGAGAAAGTTTGCATATTGTGCTTGCTTTGGGATGATTTCTATCTGTCTTGGGAAGTGGAATTTCTGTAGAAGAGAACAGAATGCTGTCACAATTAAAAGATATCCTTCACAGACAGTCTTGGGTCTCGGGCTGGAAGAAAAAGAGGCAAGAACTTTGGAGGTTATAGAAATCACAGCATTGAGAAGTTTGTGCAAGTGCCTTGGCAAGCCCTTTGGCATGATGCAGTCAGGAATGGGCTCGTGTGTTGTGCCCCTGCTAAAACTGGACTAAGCTTAGCAGTGTGTGTGTCCTCGCTTGTTGTTTTGGAATCCTCCAGCCAGTGAGATATAGAAATAAATTTAGTGTTTGCTCTTCAGCTGTGGGTTGTGGTCGCCTTTGTTAATTGCATTTATCAATTCACACAATGGAGCATAGAATTTTAATATCAATAGGTTTTCTAGTTTTGACATGGACAGCAGGGAAAATATTCAGCATTTTTCTCTGTCTGGATGGCCACAGTTCAGAAAGTTTTGGTAAAAACAGTTTTATGTGTGCTCTGATATCTGCACATGTCAGTGAAAATTGTGATGAAGTCTGTGCCGTGTACTGTGGTTTTGAGGAATTGTCTTCCCTGACATCCTGTGAACATGGAAAGGAATGAAGGGACTGTAGCAACTTCCAGTTCCCAGATTCCAATTGACTAATTATGGTAGCATTCTAGTATAAAAAGGAGAACCAGACAGGGATCTTTTAGAAAATTGTTGGCTGGGGGTCAGGGATACCAGGGCATGGCAGACAATGTGGCCTTTGAGATGAGATGCTGTTGGAAATAGCACATCTCAGGAGATGAGGTACAGGAATGAACATTGGGACACCTTGGAACAAGTACTAAATACTTGTGCAGATTTGCACTTGGTCTTTCTCTGGTGATGTTTACAGTATTCCCCAGAGGATAATCTGTAAATGTAGATAACCTGGGAATTTAGTTTCAGAGGCACAGCCAAACATAGCCACCAAGGCACTGGAAATATAACGAGGACAGTGTATGTCTGAGGGAAGAAACATACCCTTGTGTTACTGACAGAGAAAAGAAATGGAGTCTGTTTGTTCTCTGCATTAAAAATAGAAAGTATTTATATATTATTGGGTTCAGTTGATCAGGTAACTTTTTTCTTGCTTTTCTTTACTTCTATCTGACTTGGTTGTCTGTGTATGTAAATATTTTTTCAGAGAGATCTGGAATGATACCTCACTGTAATACATATGAAGATAACAAGACCCCTTGTGCTGGAAGGAATAAATAACAGAAGGTTTGGTTTACAAAGCTGCAGATCTCACTGTATTTGTGTGTGTTATAATGACTCAAATCCATCATCTGACCAAGAGGCTTCTCTTGAATTATTTTATTCAGCAACGTACTGGACATTGTTGGGATAGAGTTCACTTTCTTCATACTAGATTGAATGGTGCTCTGTTATGGATTTTTGACAAAAACAGTACTGATAACATAATAATATTCTGCCTGAACTGTGTTTTCACTGAGTCAAAGTCTTCTCTGTTTCTCATTCTTTCCTTCCCTCTCCTTCTCAGTGAATACAATGAGGGTTTTGCAATAGGTTGAGCAAACCAGGCAGATGATCCAAATTGACCAAGGAGATAGTCCGTGTCATATAACATCATGCACAGCAATAAAAAGGGAAAAGAAAGATATTTAGGAGTTAGGTGCTTTGGGTTTTTCTTTTTCTTGGGAGAAGGCTGGCCATTGGTCTACCCATGAGAGGGGGTAAGTGATTGTCTTTGCATTGCTTGTTCTGATTTATTTTATTTGTCACTTCCTCCATGTGACTGTCATTTATCAAATGTGCTTTTACTTCAACCCTGAAGTTTTCCTGCTTTTATTCTCCCTTTTCCTGCAGCCCATTGGGGTAGGGGAAGGGGAGGAGTGAACTGCAGTGTAGTGCTTAGCTGCCTACCTTGGGGAACACAAAACAAGCAACTAAACAATACTTTTGATTGCAGAAACTGCTATTGCAAAACAGAGTGCACATTACTTACTCTTATCTAATCTTGTGCTTTGCTGTGAGCTCAACAAGATAAAACTTCTTCCTGAGGTACAGGAATTAATGCATTCTTCTCCAGGGATGGGGAGGTATGTCTGCACTGGACACTCTGAACAAGCTCATTTAGGAACTCAAGCCATATAATGATGGTAGGATGAAATTTCTCAGCAGGACTAATTAGCCTGGACAAAGCACAGTTTCACTGCTCTGCTTCCATCATCCTGATACTGTGTGGTTGGTTGTGTAAACATCATTCTCCCTGCATCCTGCCTGACCTTCAGGCATCTCAGTTTTGTAATATCTTCACTTTTCCTGTATGCTTAGAGCCCTGATTTCCATAATGCTCCTCATTTCTTTGTGTCAAGACCTGGTTAAAACCTCTTCTTTCTGATTTTTTTTAAATCACATTTTATTCTAGTGAGGAAATTTAGGATATGTCTGCATGATGGTGATGTGCTCAGTCTTTACAGCATGTAAGCAGTGTTCTGCATGGCATGGCTTGTGGGGTGAGAAAAGTGAATAATTCTGGTTTCATCTCATCTGACACATCATCATAGAAGAACACTGCTGAAATTCCTACCTTATAGATGCCTATGTTACAGATGCTGCATATAGGTATTGGAAGAAACTGTAGCCTTCATACTAAATTAAAACCAAGGGCAAGGCCCATTTCCCACTCCTCATTGGCAGAAGAGCATAAATAAGGATGTACCATCTCTTTGCCTTTAGACTTCAAACTAAGCTGTGGAATTTTTTCATCACAGGGTTAATTTCCCCTAATCTCAGGCATTTAGATGTCAGACAACTAATTGAACTATTCTAACTTTACATGCCTTAAGTTTAGGTGAGATAGATCCCAATGAAAATAAGATTTGCTATTCAGTTACAGTGTTTTGCTGGGGCATGAACACCATGACACATTCAGGCCATGGATAGATTTTTCCTACAGCTATATACAGCAGTATTGAAATCTCCAGTCATTCTCATGTGGAGTCAGTGCTAGTAATATTCAGATTTTAGAAAGAACCAGTTGAGGCTGATATGCCTTCAATACTTGAATCATTGAATTTGTCTTTCTATGGCTCAGCTGTCAATTTGTAAATTCCTTATTTAGGCACTTCAATAAAAGTAGCCCGATGTATTGATCCTGTCTGTAGATGTTGCTTAAAATACATTGCTTCTGTAATAGAATAACAGGATGTTAATTAAAATTATTAAGTAATCTTCCTCCTGAAATCTGTGATCATAAGTACTTGAGATGTACTGACCTCATATTTCTATAAGCATTTGTAACATGCACAGAAATGCACACATACATGGACCAGCTTCTTCCTCTTATTATTTTCATTCAGAGAAAAACAAATCATTCCATAATTGAGGCTGAAGGTTTCATTTCTTTGATGATTACAGAGGGTTCAGTCATGTAGCCATACACTGTGAGGCCATCCATTAATTTTCCAGGTTGTCTGACTGAGTTTTAAAGAATTGTATTTTTAATTTGTTCCTGTGCTTTGATACTGTGCCCACCTCATGCAAAGATTTTGTGCAGTTCTTAAAGTCCCTTTGCCCTGTAAAAAGGAGTTTGCAAGGTTGCTTACCAAAGAAGGATCATTTTCTGGTACACAGCATATAGATCCATTAGAGGGAGGTGCAAGAAGAGTCAAAATGTGAGCATTTATTTGACTCCAACTTCTTAATGCTGCAAGGTGACTGAAAGTATTCTTCATGGCCTATGGACATTTCTAGAATAAAATTCACACAATCTTCTATCTCACACACAAAATAAACAGACTTACTGCCTGTGGACATGCCTGTTTCAGTGAGTGAAAAGTCTGAGTGACTGCTCAGATCTAGATATCTACCTTGAATACCACCTACTATGATCTCTGAAACACTTCATAGTTTAGTCTTCTTGCAGGAGCTGAATGCTTCATGTCAATGATTTAAAGATAAAAATAAGGTACTTTCAAATGGTTAAAATGTCTAAGCAACTAAATATGAAATCCTAGAAGGATGTTGTGAAAAAAAGTAGAATTTACATGAATAATGGTGCTAGAAATGTGTTTTGGATAAAACTTTATACTATGTGAAACTCAGTGTCCACAGTCAAAAATGCTGTTAAAATTGGAGAGGATGGAAAAGAAGCTCAAAACTTATTCAAGTACTGCAGAAAAGCGACTTGTAGTGGGAGAGGTTAACCCTCTGTGTCAGGATGATAGAAGGGTATGATTACAGTATTTAGGAATAAAGTACTAACTTGCTTAATAAGAAGCTAGTTTGGAATATGAAATCAGGTAGACTTAAATGAGAAACTAGGAGGAAATAAAGTTTCCTTTCCCTCTAAGGAACAGCATACGAGGGAGGAATGGTGTTTCATGGAAATAAAGTTCTCCACATACCTTTGGATTAAGTCTGGATATACTGCCAAAAGTTGATATACTAGACAAAAATTGCTGTGCTCCAAGGAGGGTTATATCTATAATGTGCAAGAGATCAGACTGTTTATTCTGATTATTGCTGGGATCTTAACCTCTGTGAACTGCTGAACTTGGATAGTGGTACTATGATTTTTCACAGATATAGGGTAACTTTATAGACAGAGCTAGGTTAGAAATTACCAACATTTTCTGTGTGAACAACTGAAAATGTACAGTGCTTGACTGTTGAATAGTTTTGGTGGATTTTTATTCAAGGTGAAGTTTCTGCTGTCTGTAGATGTCACTGTGAAACTCCTGAGGCTTGTGTTGGATTTATATAAAGGTTCAAAAATTTAGGCTTTTCTAGTATTATCTAAAAAATACCTGACAGAAGCAAAGATAGAATGAAGTCTGGCCAGGACCAATTTTAACTGTGTATTGATACCAGCATTTTTCCTTTTCCTGTAGTCCCACCTCTCATGCATTTGTGTTGGTTGACATGCACTCATTGCTTGATGCCAGCACACTCTGTGCTCTGAAAAGACCCTGTATGAGAATGTCATAAGTGAAAATTTTGTTAGGGACTGTCTCATGTGCTAGGATGTGGGATCTCAGCACCTCAGGACGGAGAGTGGCCGAGACCACCCTTGGGGGGCTCGGGAGTCCTGGAATGTTGCCAGAAGTGTCTGGTGGCTGGACTTTGATCCTACACGGGAGACGACACCTGTATGAGGATGGGAGGATTTCACTGGGGTAAATGGTGAAGGGATAAGTTAATTAGAGTGTAAGACACAGGGTTTAGGATTTCTGTACAGGGGGGTCTAAAGAAGTGAGATGGAGGAATTGGGGCGTGTCCTGTCCTTTTTCTTCTTCTTCTTGGCCTCCATCTTCTGTGGTGATGTTGGCACTTTGGGATTGGTTATTACTAAAAGTGCACTGGTTAATAAGGGTAAAAGGCATTGGGGAAAATTGATAAATATTGTATACGTAACTTTGAGTATAAAGATAGGTGACCGCCCCGGGGGCTCTCAGTGTGTCCATGGCTGACATGCTGTGCAGACCTCTGTTGGGCCAAAAGAAAATCTTTTAGATAAACAATTAATAAGCACCAAGACCGAGAAAAGATCTGAAGTCTCTTCTCGTCCTTTGAAGCGCGGGCTGTCCAAGGCCATCCCGGGCCTTTCCAGGTCACCTAAACAGCCGAGAAACCGACACTAGGAGACAAATTATTGCACAAACACTAGCAAAGATTTTCCAAGTTAGCTGACACAAGCCACTTAAGGACCCTTGTTTATTTGAAATAGCACTGTCCCTTTAGGGATAATAGCTGTTCTTGTAGGGACAATTGTGCTTTCTAGTAAATTCATACTGAGTGTTCTCTGGCCCAAGGAATACTTTGTGGGATATGCCTATGTACATGTCCCTGTTCATGGTCATTGAATTTATAACCAAAGCATAGGATGCATCTTGCCCTCTGTGGTGCCCATCTCTGTTGTTTGTTGGGAGAATCTAAATGACTGTCTTATACTAAATACCTGCTATAAGGGGATGGATGGAATGTATCTTACTTGGTTAATCTTAAAGCATTTACTTGGTTAATTGTAGTGCAGATGCTTCTTTGTGTAGAGGGAAATGATCAAGTCTTCTGCACTGGACTTTGAATCACTTCTAATCAGCTATTCAGCTCAGATACAGATATGCATCACATTAGGGGAACATTAGGCACATGGAAAAGCCAGAAAAAATAATGGAATTTTAAATTCCAAAATACAGAGTATGACAAAGCTGTGAACAAAAGAAAGCAGCAAGAAAAGGATGACTGTGAGCTGAGAATTGAAATATATCTGTGAGCCAAGAAATTATATTGGTATTTAGGGCTGATGCAGAACAAATGATATGAACAAAAACTCAAAGTGATAAATAAAGTCAGATTATTCTTGGACAGAGTCACACATTATATAGCAGTGAGACAAAATAGATCAAGCAAAGCTGATTATAAAAAATAAAGAACTTTGAAAGGGTAGAGGAATTTTAATCATGGAAATACTTAATTACACTCAAATTGATCAGTATCACAACTCGGAATGAAGTTCCCCTACACAAGTTCTGAACACTGTGCTCTTTAGGGAATGAGTCCTCCTATGCATCTCTTCAAAGAGGCTGCAGAGCCTTTTTGATCTCACAGGAAATGAATCAACTAACAACTTTCACTGAGAGGACCTGGTTCTTTGGTGGGGCTAAAGAACTGAGGGAAGTAAGGATTCTTGTCTTCTGGAGATTGTAATCATTTTAATGTACTGTACTTAAATACCCTTTATAATGTAGAAGACTGCTGGCATTGCTTGATTGGCCAGTGTTACTGACTGAAACTCGTGGGACAATAGGTGATTATAATAATGAAGTACAATCTCCATAATGAAGATCAATCCAAAATCAGAAGTATCATATCCTAGTATGGTTTATGTGATTTACCTCTCATATCCTCCTCCTAAATTTCTTACATTACAAGATTTTCAGCTGCTGCCAACTCATTTCAAGGAACAATGGGAAGGAAGAATGCAAAGTTTTTCTCTTCCTGAAAATAAATACTTGTATTGATTTTCTAGATCTTGATGTATGAGCAAATCTAATAAAATAATATTTATTCATGCTTACTGAAAAAAAACAAGAATGAAACAGAACCTGAATTATGTAACAGTTACCTGCAGAAAAGCAGAAATCCTCCTGCAAGGACCAAATGCATTTCTCAAGTTGATGTTATCCTTGGTTTTCAGTGATATCACAGGGAGCATAAAACACACAGGATCATCATGCATAAATTCACAAGGCTGCACTTCAAGATCTGCAATCATAAGCAAGAACTTTGAAGTGAACATTTTAGAAGCTCTGCTTTTTCATAATTAAAAAAATAAAGGATCACTGAGGAGTTATTCTGACACAAAGTATGAACCAAAGGCATTTTCCATGTAGCTCTCTGAAACTGGTGATATTTACTTTTAATATGGGACAAATTGCAATCTTGAGGAAACCACTGGTACCATAGCTGCAGCCTTGAGTCTGAATGGCATCTGAAATATCTGAAATTCAAAATGATTAATTTTTTAGGTCTTAACAGGAATGTGACAGGACCATATATTATTGTAGGTCGTAACAGGCCTGTAGCAGGGACTCTGATGCTGTATATGGAACTCATTTATTGTGAAAGTCTATTTAATAAGTAGGCTATTTAAATGCAGAAATAAGACTGAATTCCACATGAGCACAGATTTAGCAGAATGCTTAGGTTTGTAACTTTTTTCCAATTCCTCATTTCTTCTTGAAATATCTTGGTAAATTTGGTCTGCAAGATTTTGCCCTGCCTAACTGGAGACATTTACAATGTAGACACTTTAGCCTAAATCTTGCATGTTATTTTCTAAACAATACATATAACTGCTTATTTCTCTGTAACTGGTTGCAGTTGTGAGACTGTCTAACTGACTAATTTTTTGCTATCAGTAAGATCAATATTTGTGTCTAAATAAAAACAAACATGAGAAAGGCTGAATTCAATGTAGAAGAAAACCCCAGAAAAACAGAACATTTTAATAAACATCCCCACCTCAAAATCATTATTTGATGGATTAAGTGAGTCTGACAAAGTGAAGCCAATTAACAAACTTTTGAATAATGTCTAAAGAATACCAAGATGCTGAGAAGGAAGAAGACAATTAGAAGTGATTCAGCACAGTGTAAGTGCTGAAGACCATGGATGCAATTATCCTGTCAAAATTCAGTGGCTGTAAAATGTAATTGGGGTTAGGGGTTATTTCCTAACTCTGAAGAAATTCTCAGAATTTTTGTTTTTGAAATCTCAGCACAAGCCTTGGGTCTAGTTTTTTGGTTTATTATCACAGCATCAGCTTCATTTTGAGCACTACACCTTCAGCTGCTCTCCATGCCCTTCACTGCCTTTTCAGCAGAAAGGGAAGACCTGTGAATTTAATTTTTACCCGTTAACAAACTCCATGTCAAAAATTTCTCTGACTCCCAAGTTGTTACATTTAGTGCCTCAGGTGAACTAAGCTTATTCACAGTACCTGATGGTCTGTATGATCTTATGTGATTGTATTCAGGCCAAAATGTGCAAGACCTTTAAATGATTAACAAAATAATATACAGGAAGGACACTTTTCCCCCCACCACAAAATTGATTTTTCTTCTGAAAAAGAAGTCTATATGTAGACAAGAGGCACTACATTCCTAGGAATAAATCAGAAAGCACTAAAACCAGTTATATTATGTCCAGGCTTTCGCATTTTAAAAATTAATTGATTTTAGAAATGAAGAAAATTGGAGAGTGAAAAGTTTTTTTAATAGTCTTATTTACATTCAGAAAGATTGTTACTGCTAAGTGACAACATAGAATGTTATAGAATTGAATGACATGTAAAGTGTTAGAAGGGTTATCATGCTTCATAATCCAAAACCCACAGATACCTAGTTATTTCTGCTTCTAGCTTTACTCCTTGGTCAGGTCAGATGGCTTATAACTTAGTCTGCAACTTGATGAGATAGAGCCAAGTCTCTTAAATAGCATCAAGGTATCTACAAGATGGACACAACATCTAGGTGATCCTGTGAATACCTGTAAGAAACATAAATAATTTCATCTAAGAGTTGCACATCTTTTAGTCATGAAAATGTAGTGGGTCATATTGTGCAAGAGAGATATTTTGAACAGGGAAAGGAACACAAAGCCTATGTCTTTTTTATCCAGCCTTAAGAATGAAAAGGTGCTCATTAAGTCAGATGATCACATTTGCCATTTCAGAGGAAAGGGAATTAGAAAGGGAGGACACCTCATCATTCAGTGAAAATAGAAGTGTCATCTGCATATAAATGCATAAGGTTTTGCACAGCCCTCATCTGGGTTTCTAATAAGGAGAAAAGTACAGTCAGAAATATAACACTGACCTTGGTGATACAGATATTCAAATGGTTTTGGGAAAATAAATCTTAAAGATCTGAAGGATGAATACATCTGTGGGGATGGGAAAGAATGGATACCAGACTGGGACAAAAAATTATCATCAGAGTTAGGACACCACACTGAGAAGCAGGGAGAATGAAAGCTTAAATATTCCTCTGTGTTGTTTACCTCTTTTTGTTTTATGCTCGATGTGATTTTCCTTTAGAGGGAGGAATCTGGAAACAGCAGCGCAACTCACTGAGTGGAAAAGTCAGCCAAAGGTTTGATGTTGATGCTTCCCCATGAACAGTGGCAGACCTGCTCACTAGATTTGGCTAGTGACACAGAATATGTGGTGCTGGTGGCTGTGCCTTGTGGTGGCACTCTGCAGGAGGGTCAAAGGGCTCCACAAAGAAACTGAGTCATTAAGGGACTTGTGAGTTCCCATATCAAGGGCTGTTTTAATAGGAGGAACAAATTATTCAAGTCCTATGCAGGACTTGAATAATTTCTCAAGAATTCTTGTACAAACTTGGTACAAGCTATTCACTCACTATGCACTGATTATCATGTTGTCAAGGGGAGATACAAGTCTTTCATTTTATTGGAGATTTTTTTTATTTATCTGCCTAGTAAATAAACAAAAACCTCAAGGGTGTTATTTGTAGCCTTGATATAGTGAAATCATCTACATGTGCATGCTGGTGAGCAAAAGTAGTCTTAGAAATAGGTTAAGCTAAAAGACTTACAAGTTGGGGTGGTGACACAGACTCTTACTTTCTTTCACAAACAACAGAAATGTGGATTCATGTACTTGTTAACCAGACATAAAGCTCCGCACATTTAAAGGAATAGGCATTTTTTTCTTTGCTAAAACTTCTTTTAATCAAGTGAAGAAACTCTTGGAAGGGGAAGAACTCTGCTCTGCCTGTGTGCTTGCTCAGATTTTTATTCATGAAGGTAGATGGGTGAGGTATCCTAGGAATAGATGGAGGAAAAATTTAAAATCTTAGTTAGATTTCAATTTTAGAGAAATGGGCACTGGGAGATCATGGCAAAAGCAGACCAGAGTGGTTTACTAAGGTTGCTGAAGGACATCAGGCTGTTGCACTGAAAGGAAAAGAAGCACTATAAATCCCTGACAACTCTCCTGGTTTGGATTAAAACTATGTAATTAAATGAAAAAAAAAATCAAACACCCTGGTATTGATAAGTTGATTCAATTTATCAATTGGTTTTGAACTTTCAGGCTGCAGATGCTTTTCCTTTTCAAACCTTTCTGTTCTGTTATGTAGGTTATTGCTCTTCATTGCTAAAGAGTTTTTAATACCTTTTTAATTCTAAAGCTGGAGTTTAACAGAAAGTACTGAATATCACTGAGGGGAGAGAGAGTGAATCATCATGATCTTGCACTCAAGCTTAGAAGCTTAGGAGAATCTCTGACAGTTCCTAACAGGTTCTTTGATAGCACAGGATTTATGTTCTTTGCTTGCTTTTGACCCATCTCTGTAGATGGGATACAGAAATAGAAATGGTGCATTGAACATAATTTTCTATGGAGCTTTTCCCACTTCTCAAGGGTTTCCTTCTTTTCCTGTGGGAGCACTAGGTCTCTTTTTCTATCATATCTGAGGAGGGGAAAACTCGAAATAATTTTGCATCCAAGAGTAGGCATATCAGTTCTTTGCAGTTACATTTACATTACATTTCTGGCAATGGTCATGAATGACTGGCAGCAGCTATGGCTCATTATTCTTTCCTTAAAGGACTTGGCATAACAGCAAGAGGCAAAAAAATCCTTTTCAATTTCATATTCTTTCTTCTGACTGGCAGATACACCATGAGCAATTTTGCTGGAGGAATCATTTGGGGAATGGGAAAAGGAAAGTGAAGCCTGGAAGTTTCAGACTCCTACAAAGAAGTGACTATCATCAAAAAGGGCTACAGATGGCAATGTTTATCCAGCTCATTCAAACAGAAGTCAAGACAGCCAGTAACTGCTCTGGACAGTAATTGTAAAGGAGCCACTTCTGGTGAGTGACAAAACTGCACTGTGACAAAAGAGGGGAATAAAGGGAATGGTTATACAGATCAGATCAAGGGAGTGACATCTGACAGGAAGAGAAGGTGAATGTTAGAGCCAGAGTCACAGAGATGATGATAATCTTTTACATCTTGATATTCTGTACTATTACACCTCTTTCTTCCTTTTCTAGGAGCGTCTTTTGAGCAGATTTTTAGTAAGGAAGTGAGATAGCTCCCAGACATATTAAACACTGCAAAAGCCCTGATTCTTTGTTTCCATAAGGATGTTACGTGCTACCATCAACAGTGAGAACTTTCTTTCTCCTCCTGTTTGACATCTCCAAAAAGCTCTGTGAGCATCTGTGGGCTGTGTCTTCATAGCCATGTTTTAAATATATTCTATCAGCCTTCACTGACAGTTATTGACAAATGTCTTTATGACATAATGACTTGCTAAATTAATAGCAGCAAATGTGTCAATTAATTAAAAAATACAGAGAATAACTCCCCTTCCTTTTGAAGAGATACTAACACAGAGAGAGATAGGCAGAGTCATTAATCAGCCTTTTCTCCTTAATTCAACACATCTGCAGTGATAAATGCTTGGTTGATTAAAAGGGACATTCATTCATATTAACTATGGGAGATAGGACTATCAACACTCAGTTGAACATTTAAAGATTAAGGAAGCAGCTCTTTAAAATGGATCTTTAAGGGAGTTTCAGTCACTAACACTTCACTCTGTAAGGTGGAGTTGGCTGGCTCTTACCAGCTATCAAAATCCTCCTCTAATCCAAGATCCACTGTTTCAAGAGGAGGAGGTGGGTCCTGCTAGTCCTTCAGCAGAGACCAGAGAAGCCTGCAGGTCCTCCTGTCAACAAAACAGATACACAGGGCAATGTTTAAGTAGAGGATTTTGTGCCCTTGAGATCTTTCCTACTGCAGAGCAAGATAAGAGAACCACAGGTGGAAAGCTGCATTGAGAGTTCTAAGTCACTTATTTCAAAGTCAAGATTACATTTCCAAGTACAGCCTCAATTCAGTGCTGCATGCATGTGTTTTAAAATTAATTGTTCTCATTCACAGAATCCCATACAGTTTTCCACATGGAACCTTGTCTCACTTCCAGAAAAGTGAGACACAGGAAATCAACCTGGCATATAGCAACACAACCCTAGCAGTTAGAGTTCAGTGAGGTCAGAATCACCTTGCAGCAGGACCTTATTATGGGAAATATGAGTTAACTACAGCATAAGAAAGGCCCACCTCCAGCTATTACAAATACACAGAATGTTGTCTCCCTCTAGAACACTGCTACTGATGTTTTTTAATCACACTGATGTGAGTTTTTAATTAGATTGAAATATGTCTCTGTAATTTGCTATAGGGACATTTGACTGATGCAGCATCAGCAAAGAAGGAGAAAAAAGCAGCCATAACATCTATAATGCTATGATAATGAACAATTAGAAACAGCAATGTGTTATCTGCATTATAATTGCTCTTTGTAGTGCTCACAGAGGTTTGACTGGGGATGTGGTTTTCTCTTTGATTCTTACACAAAGTCCATTTACAGCAACATAAAAATTCACATTGGCTTTTTTGGGCTCTGAGTGAAGTCCTTCTTGCAACAAGAGGAGTAAGAATGTAAGAACCAAAGTTAGAATTGAAATACCTTCAGGAAAGGAGGAAATCTGAGACCTCTTACCTATGTCTGTTATTTAAATTAATTTCTTTTTCTAGCTAAACCACTGAGTTCTGAGGTATGGCCTGTATGGCAGGTTCTGTATGTGTGTACTCTGCTGGAGTTTCAGTGTTAGAATTATATTCATCTGTCAGGGACCTTGGGTAAAATGCAGTTCTTCATCCCAAATATTATGAAGGCAAGGGTTAATATGTTCTTCATCCAGCTTCAGTTTAAGTTAACCATAAATGGAACTCTGTGGGTCTTTTAAGCATCTGTTAAGGAAAGAAAGAAGCTCATGCACTGAGGTCTCTGCTCTGTTGGCAGACATTATGGTAACCTTACAGCAGAGGCAGCCCCTATGGATAAGCCATATGGTGAGGTAAGAGGGAATGACACACTCACTGGAGAAGATGGTCCTGTAGTGCAGTTTATTGCCAGACCCAGTCGCAGCACTGGCCCTGTGAAACAAAATTCCCAGGGTAATTGACAGAGTTTTGGTTTTAAGTCCTGTTGGGATGGCAGGTGTGCAGACAGTCCAGGGAGGGGAAGGAAAGGGAAGGAGATGTTCAAACTGCTGCAATGAAATCTGCTGGAATGAAGGAAAAAACTTGACTCTCTATGAGCAGATTGAAGAGATGAGTCAGATTCAGAGGACTTTCCTCAAGAACATCCCTCAAAAGTTGTCTCAGCTGCAACCTGTTGTGTTTACAGTTGTTCACCCATATCTGTCATTCACATTAGCTAAATTCTGGCTCTGTAAACACAATTTTGCATGTTTTTTTCTCAATACAGGTGAATGACTTTTGGTAAAAATCAATACCACTGTAAAGTAATTGCCACAATGAGGTATTGGTCACCTTTTTCCTGTAGGAGTTGTTGAACATTTTTCTATTAAAATATTAAACCTAAAGTTGCAATTAAACTTTGATTTGGAATCATCAGTGTTTTAAAAATACCTCCATATCTTTGCTGTGAAAAATTCTGAATATCCTAACTTCCCATATTTTATCTACACTCAGGTCAATTAGTTAGCTGACAAATATCCATCCAGATAAAATGCTGGCAGCTGTTTGTGTATCTTGGGCCTGTTCAAACAATTCACTCTATTTTCCCAATTTGTAAAGCTGGCTGACTAAGTGTGTCATCTGTATTACAGTGACACATCTTATACTCAGTACAAAGCAAAACAAACCTCCCATAACATACCAACTCTATCATCTACAAGAAACAAAATTAGTGTATGTACCGTTTTTGCTTTACATATTTGTGCTGTTTGTTAATTTGTAGTTTCATTTCTGCATTATGTGTGTTAGGATGCATCAAGCAGTGAAACTATGTATATTGAATTGATTGCATCTTTTAATTAAATGTCGGTGTTTTGGAATGTGTAAGATGTGTTTTTAATTTTCAGTTGTGGGAGGAGGGAAGAACCAGTAATCATGGGAACAGTGAGATGCCTTCAATCTCAGTAGACTATGCATGGGGAGAGGAGTAGACTTGGAACAATATTTCCAGAGAGGAAAGTCCATTGCAACCAGGGATGACACAGGCCATTAGACTGTACTTTTCCAAAGTCCTGCTTATATTATGTAATTAACAATGGGATCAGCTGCAAGATCTTCTTGGGCAAGCATTCCCACAAGGAAGCTGCTCCTAGCTTATGGCAACTCTACATTGTACCTGTCTTCTTCAGACTCTTACATATGTTGCTGTGCATGAACAGAGATCCAAATCCAGAGGTTTGTTATGATGATCAGTGTATGGAACCTTTCCTTCTCAGCTATCCCAACGTTTCTCTCTTCTAAAGAGGAACCATGAGAAGGAGCCAGAGATCCATCTGTGTTAAATTATTTCTGTTTGCCTCCATCTTCCAAAGTGTGCATTGTTGCAAACTGAGATTACAGCTGAGTTCAGGTCTGGGTTGGATAAATAATCAAACATGTGACTCGTATAGATATCCTAGGGCAGAACGTACTGTGAGTTGAGATCTTATATTTATACTGCAGTTGTAAAAGTCTCAATGAGGAACTTTCTACCCATGAACTCTCTTCCCCTTGAGATTTCTTCCTCAATAGGATTTTTTTTTCCAGCCCTCTCTGGGAGGAGAAGCTCTGACCTGAAGTAGCTCTTAATAGGGATTTTTCTGGAGCCAATATCAGCATAAAAGCCTTTGTGGTCAGTGAGACTTTTGAAGTGCCTCGTAGCTTTACAATGAACATACCAGACTGTGCCCCAAATTCAGGAGAGTATTATTCAGGAGAGAGTTTTTGGTTTATGGCTTCCTCTTCCTTCATTTTAAGTGCTGCACAGTGCTTCTGGCAAATGAATAACATAGTGTGTTAGTTAATGGTTAGTTAATGATGGTTAATAGTCATTAAACAAGTCTTAGTCAATGACCCCTTACAGTATTGGGAAGAACATTTTTTACTCGCTGTTCTTCAACATATATTCAAAAGAGCTGTCAGTGACCTTTGAATTTGTTCCTGGCTGCCCTGGGAATGAAGCCAGGAATTTAGTTGACAAATGTTTGAGGATAAAGATTTGAGGTCCTCCTGTCTTTGTGTGGATAATAGAAATGGGCCAGTCTCTATAACTGGGAAGTTGGGTTAGCATTATTAGAAAATAAAAGAAGGGAATAACACAAGAAGAGCCATGATATTTCACAGACCTAGCAATTTCTAATATATTGCTAACTATCTTGTGATGTCATGTAAAAAATTCATTCTATTGAAATTTCAGTAGAAATTTCTGAATTACAGGTTACTTGAGCAAGAGATTATCTCTTAGAGCTGAACAAGATGTAATAGAACCATGCATTGGTGATTCTTAATAGATGTGTGTTAATAAATGTGATGTTAAAAAATCTTGTTAATAAATCCCCATGTGTTTTATTAATGTTATTGAAATAGAATATTTTATTAAGAATGTTATTAATAAATAGCACTACTCAAGAGTTTCAAAATTTATAAGATACAATAAAAATGGATTGATTATTATTTGTGGAAAAATATAACAGTTTTTTAAATGGGGGATATACAGTATGCATGCATGTGGTCTCAAATAACTCACTAGCAATGAATATTCTTCCAGACAAATCCAATAAAAGATGTGCAAATACTGGATAGCAATACATAATGTTCATTTGAATTCTAGTTTTTGTTATGTTTACTGAGTGTTCTTCCTCTTTTGTGTTTCTGCTCATAAAAATGATTGAAAATATGTTCCTGTTTATCCACTTGGTCAATAGCTGTGGTTGCTGTGTACAGTCATTTTTGTACATGAATTTGGGCGTTACTAAAAGCTGAATATCCTACACTTGTCACTGTTTGCTGACTAATATAACCAAATTGTGTGGAGCAGAAAAAATGCTAGAAAAAAATCCTGTGTGATTTGAATGACCAGCTGTACAACACAAGGCTCCTGAATTCACTGGAATTGGACTAGTGGTCAGATCTTGTGCTGGAGAACTGTCAATTTTACCCAGAGTAAATGAAGCATAGAGCCAGGGAGTTGTTTGTGAAGAACAGTTTGAACTAATGGAATAAAAATAAAAGTATGTTCAAGAATCATTGTCCAATAAGAAGAAAGAGCTAATTAATCAGATTAATTGACTGATTTTATCAGGTCTATTGAGAAAAGGAATGGTAAAGTATTTGCACCCATACATGCAATCAACATATTGCTTTTGTGATGAACCTTTTGGAAAATTTGAAGTATTTACTGACAGTATTTAAAGACTTTCAATATCTCTAAATTTTCCAAATCCCTGGTGTTCTTTTAAGAGTTTCATCCAACATTTGAAGAAAAGCTATTTTAATTTTGGTTTTTGTCTTGGGGGGAGAATTATAAAATAATAATTTTATTACTTAGTTTGGGCTTCTCTCCATTTCCATGAAATAATATAAGCATAATATTTGTTCTGTGTTTCCATCAGCACTGTCCACCTCTGACTTCTGACTCCTCAATTTTTCCTTTATTAAATCCAAATAATTTCAGAAATGTCCCTGTTTTGTTTTTGGACCAATAAAAATCTAGTCAACCTTTGACTAGACAGCCTGGACAAGAATGCAGGGAGAAGGGCTTCCATAGGACCAGGAGATTATGGATGCAATCTTACCCAAATATTCATAAATATTCCCTTTGGAAGAAGTACTAGACCATGCATAATGTGAGAATTTTCAAGAGTTCTCTCAAAACTATTTCACTGTTAAAAATTTCATAGTTCAAGACTATAAACTATAAACTAACCTTTAGTGGAGAAGGGAGCCTAGAGGAGAACTTACTATTTTGCTTGAGCCATTTTAAGGCTCAAGATTCCTTAAAATCTTGCCATTGCAAGATGCCAAATAAATCAAGAGTCGACTGTCAGCCTGGCTGCATAGTGACCCCTTTCTAACACAGGCACACAGAACTGGGGCAGTTAGGAGCTCAAGCCTTAGGATGAAAAAAGCTAAATAAGTGTCTTTGGCTTTTTGCTGATCCTGTTGCCCAGCTCATCACGCAGTTAAATTCCATGTGAGCAGATTTAGAACGAGTGGAACAATCAGTTTTTATATCCATGGTTTCAGGGTGTTCTGACTTCCTATTTCCATTGATGATTTTTTTTTTTGAAAGACACTTTCTGCCCTGGTTGGAAAAACACACCTTTCTTCATCTGTACACTGAGGTCCTCATCAGAAATTAAGTTTCAGTTTATTACTGATCTCACCATATCCTAGGTAGGTTTCCAAGTCTTTAACAATTGAGATAGAGCTTAAGGAGTTAGTCCTTTGTAGATAACGCAAGAAACAGTTGGTAAGAAAATCCTGTAAGAAAACTAACAGCCAAAGAAATCTGGCTTTTGATGTTGTCCTTAGTGCTAAGAACCAGGACTACTATGATTGTCTAGTTTCAGAGGTGTGCTATATCCACAGCTGAATGTTGCTTACATTGTTAAAGAGGATTTCCATCTGCTTCATTTTAATTGGGATGATACAGACAGCCCACAGGTGACCTCTGGACCACTGGATGACACTAGGAATCTGTAAAGAGCTGTGGGAAATAGTTTTATGTAACTGTGTTCCCAAGAGAGTGTTTATTGAAATAAGTTTAATTTGACCCTCTTACCAGTCTGCTGGCCTGTGTGAGCCATGGTCATGGCAGTAGCTCAGGATCTATAGGTAAGCATTAGTTTGTGGAATAAAATCTGGTTTAATATTAACCTTGTGTTACTTTATCAAGGAGCGTGTGTTCCCTTCTTTAGGTACAAAACTATTTTATATGGGATAGAGATGTAGAAATACCATTTAAGATTATACTTAACTATTATTGCCTCTTTGTCCCAGTTCCCTATATGTAAAATGGGCTGAAAACCAGATTTTCTCTTAAAGCCACTTAGACTGTATGTCACTTCTGGAAAACAGAAAATCCTCTCTGTGGTCTGTAGGATGCCTACAAAAATATGGCCTTATGGCATGTAGGGATATTGCTGAGGAATATGAATACTAATAAGTTGTTCTCAAAGCCAAAAAGAAAGATACAGCAAAAAAGAGATAAAGAGAAAGATGGTGCTTTCCTCAGGTGAAGCTAAGTTGATTCAAGCAAGCACTAAGAAAACAAAGTCTCCATGTAGACTGACAGTCTGAAAGGTGGAAGGTAAAAAAAACACCTACAAAATTAGAGACCTTTGCATGGAACTTATGTAAAAAGGAGGTTTAAAAACTGTTTTGAACACTATACAGTTTATAAAGTTTTAAATAATAACATAATTTCCTGTTTTTCTTGAGTGTATTATTGCTACTGGTTATTTTAATCACTATGAAAGGTTCCTCTTTAGTAGAGCTTGTATCTTTGTAAGAGAATGTATTGTTATGCTAATAACATCACGAATCCATAGTGATAAAAAAGGAATCTTTAAATGCCCACAGTTCTAGTAAAGACATAAAGAACACAATGATTGCAGCATGTAGCATTCTGAAGACCTTCAGGTATATGTCTCATAGCAACAGAAATTCTGTGTTACTGTATAGTGATTTTAATGTGTCTTGAGATGGGTATTTCAAAATGTTGTTACTGAAGTGATTTTTCATTCTGTACTAGGCAGACTAGCTAGGTATCAAAAGCTTTTCAGAGGCTCCTGAAGAATACAAACTTAAACTATTTCTCCAGCACATGACCAGGGAGGTGTCTTTCAGTTTAGGAAGGTATGAGCAGTGGTGAGCACCTGCTACCAGGTTCTGTGATGACATTCAGCTACCTGAGGAGAACACAGTCACTTTGGTGGCAACATCCACCAGCTTCATCCTGATACTGAAGCTATATCAATCCCATGGTCACGAGACAGGCATCTTCCTCTATGGGATGGATGGATGGACGGATGGACGGACGGACGGACGGATGGATGGATGGATGGATGGATGGATGGATGGTCAGTCTTTCAACAAGTTGTGCTTGGATTCCTCATCATTTACTTCCCTTATGTACATCTTTCTCTTGTATAAGGAAAGGTATGAAACACTTTAAAAGGTGGGGTGTGCCTGCATATTGATCACAGGACAGATACTTTCTGGTCACCTGCTGAAGGCAGAAGGAAGAATAATAAATTGCAGAATTTGGAGAAATTATATTTGAGAAAGGGAGAATCAAGAAATAGGCTGCTAGAACAATTAATATAATTTGCAACCTCTTTTTCTGATATCTAAGTTTCTTCCCCCTACAAAACAAAATCCACAAAACAAGTCCCACAAAAACTGTGGTGCTAAACTATCAACGGTTTGTATTTGATGCTCTGAAAATCAGATTGAGCCATGAATTGGTGAATTTGTGTCTGTGGGTCTGCTACACCGTACATTACATACAGTACAGGTAAAATAATTCCTAACTGTAATAGCCAGGTTTTGGATTTACAGATTTAAAATGATACAAAGGAGACCCTCATTCAGATATGCCCATTATAGCCTAAAAAGCTAGCATAAATGTTTCCCATCTATTTATATAGTACATAAAATTGTCAAATTATTTAATTCTCCAGCTTGTCAGTCACTGCTAAATCTCAACCTCTTCTTCACTTTGTCAGCTTCTTCCACAATACTGCATTATAAATTTTGCTCAGGAATTGCATTAACCTTTGTGATTTCTGCTTCTTTGTTGACTTAAAGAAATAAGGCCAAATGCCTTTGAACTGACAGCAGGAGACTGCAAATGATGGCAAGATGTTGTATAAAACCCCAAGCCTTTAAAATCTGTTAAAATTCTTTTTCATTCTGTTTTCTTTCCAGTGGTTTAACTGACTCATGGATTTGAATAATTTAATTTTCTATTCAGAGAGACAGCTTCTTCTCACATTTGTCAGCTCAAAATTTTTCTTTTCCCTACATTTCTTCTTCTGTGCTTTTGAATTTGAACATTTTGTTGTTGGGTTGTTTTTTTATCCCTCATGCATAGCCTGAATGTAGTTCTTGATCTCAGGCACAGAAACCTACAATTCTACATTCCATGACTAAAGATTAATACACGAAGCTGTTTTTTATTCAACTCTACAAAACTGTTGCAGTAACTGTACTCACAGTAGGGTTCCTGAAAGACAGCATGTGACTGCTGCAGTTTCTCTTGAAAATATCTGAAATCAAGGAGCTGGACACAAGTTTAATAAATATTATGACAATCCTGATGTGATAACCTGGATAGAATTTGTTTTCCCTTTGAGTACTTGGAGTCAAGGTATTAATTTTTTTTTTTTTTTTTTGGTTCCAAGTCATGTTCAAAAAATCCATGCCAAAATTATCTGACTGAAGAGCAATGGTTAAATTTCTCTTAAGCTCATGTACCAGTCCAAGAAGTAAATTCAAGCTAGCTGACATTTTAATAAGAAGACATGTTCTATTGGAAAACTTTGAAATGAGAAAACAAATTTCTAAGAATAGATTCTATAGCATCAATGAAAGCAATTGTTTTTTCAGGATAGAATGAATATAAGAAAGCAGCATTGCTAGGTGCTAAAAGAGTGATTTAATGCAGCACATTATACATGAATTTGCTATGAGGAAGACACAATGTCTGACAAATATGCAGACTGTTGGACTGCAGTCACTGGTGAGCTGTTTATTATCTGTCAGTGCTTAGTACTACACAGTTCCTGCAAATTTAAATTTATAGTGATTATGTTGATGTAAGTGATCAATGAAAAGTTGGTAACAATTTTTTAAATATATATGTATTTTTAAAACAAATTCTGTAACTTCAATATAGTGAGAAGTGGAAAAGTCTTCTGGAGGTTGGATTCTGGGGTCTTCACAGTCCATCTTAGTGTTGAGTTTGTTAGTAGATGCTGACTGGAGCACTTAAGTGCTCAGGTGCTCACTTTGAGGGGCATACAGAAAGCCAAATGAAGGAGTTCTACAGTCCAAGTTTAGCCAATACAGAACTGTTTGACCCAAAGTGATATTGGTTTTGTAGTGGTTTTGCTTTCTCTAGGAATCTGATACTAGAAAGGTTAAAGAGGATCTCTCAGGGTTAGGAAAGCAGCCTTCTTTGAATTCAAGTCTATGCTTTTAAACATGTCTGTTGTTGCAGTGAGGAAAACTACCCACCAGTAACTACCACAGAACCTCCCATTGGCTGGTGTGTGTATTATGTTCATGCTGTCACTCATTTCCTAAGATCTCTCCCTTTGTCTTTAAAGAAAAGTAGAAGCTGACCTTGTTATGTTACAATAATTATTTGCAGACAGAGTCTGATTCTGCAGGTAGTGTAGGGAATTCTAAGGTCATTACTGTCAGCTCCTACTAGAATGGATGACTATAAAACTTTAGCTCTCTGTTCTCAGTAATGGGTGATTCATGCTACAGCTCATTTGGAAGGAACACAAAGTGCCTAAATGTGAGAGCAGATGATGCATTTAGAACATACCTCACTTATGCTGCCTGTACAGTATGAAAAAGAGAACCCTTTAAATGTGAGCACAGTAAACAGAGCTCATATAACTTGTCATCAAGTTGGCTTAAGCAGTACATAGGACTTTTTGAAAAGAAGGGTGTTTAGAAAATGTAGCCTTGCAGCCCAGCAATATGGTGTTGCCCTCCTTAATTAAAGACCACAATCCTTGCACTGAATTTGAAAGGCCATGGGATTGAAGCCTTGTCAAGGTTGGCCTTTCTGAACTAGTCCTGACCTAACTGCAGCTCTGTTGTAACTTGGTTTAGCTAACATGGGGTACTGACATGCATGGAAACCCGAAGTGTGTAAACAGATCAGCCATGGTCAGTTAAAGAAATCCAGATCTTGGGGCAAACTGGATTTAGGAATAACAAAGAGAACTGTGAACAAACATGCAGCATCTGTAAAATGGCATTTATGCATGAAATTTGCATGTAGCATAGACAGGCTAACCGATAAAGAAAAATCAAGGTGTAAATATGTGCTATCAAACAAAAAAACATCCTAAGCAGAAAGAAGTCATCACCAGCATCATCATAATCCTCCCAGTGAAGGACTTGGGATGCTCTACACCCATCTCCCCTTCCCTGGCCATGAACTCCAGGGCCTGGATGACAATAAAAAGGTGAACATAATACCAGGAAAAAGGGTAGAGGATGGGGACTGTGCCTTTAAAAATCATCTTAGCTGGTCTATTATTATTGTTAATACCTTTTATGTGTAGTGGTATACTTTAATTTGTTTCACTTTTAAATTTTTTTAAAATACATTGAGATAGACTCATAATAACTCTCTGATTAGCTTGTTAAGTTTCAATTATAGTAAAAATAAGGTCTTGGCTTTACATATAGATTGTTTTTCTCCTTTCCCTTTAATAGAATTTTGAACTTACTACAAAATCATACTAATTTTTGTTTTTCCTACATAAATTAAAGCACTTCGTAATCTTCTGCTTCCAATCTTCAGCAAACCCAGTTCCTCAAGCATTTCTCTGCCCTCCAGATGGTATCCAAAGGAGGAGGCTTGTAAGGTACTTCCACCTAAGTTATGGACCTTATGTCCCCTGTCAGCCTTACAGCCAACAAAGAGAAATAGGCATTTTCTGTGTCCAAACTACCTGACCAATTTTATCTGTCTACAGTGATAGGAAAGAAAAAAGTTTGTCAGTGACCTCACCTTCACAGACATCTGAAGGCTTTCTGTCTTCTGTGTAGTTGGCCACTGCCTCCAGCTTTCCCCAGCTGCTCTATCAGTGATTTCTGGACACTTAAGTGCAGCTCCATTTGACTTTTTGTTTCAAAAGGCACAAAAAGACAGCAGGCAAAGACAAAACACGAAAATCTTTCTCTGTATTTCCTGTGGATTAATTGATTCCTAATCATATAACATTCCTACAGCAGGCACATCCTCACTAATATTAAAGTTTAAATCTATCCTATGCTTTGTAACTCTGCATTTCTTCTCCTTGCCTGAAGGGTTGCCTAGGCAAACATATCACTCAAATTTTGACACATTTGTGTGGTTCAAAGTGTGTAGAACATTGACCTCCAAGACTGCTTATACCAGTCATCCTAAATTGTCGCAGACATTTCTCCACAGAAATCCTTCCTTTCATATTTCTGTGTCTTCGGGAGCCAGAGGCCCCCGAAGAGAAGGTAAACAATTATTATCAGCTGCTGTGGAATGCAATAGGATTCACCTTGATTGGCTCATTTTCTATGTTTATAATTAAGAGCCAATCACCAGTTCAGGCCAGGGGACTGAGTCCTTGGCCACAACTTTGTTGTGGGTTCTTTTCTATCTCTTCTCAGCTTAGCTAGCTGCTCTGCAAACCTCTCTCTATATTCTTTTTAGTATAATTATAATGTATTATATCATATATTAATAAATTCAGCCTTCTGATCAAGATACAAGATTCACCGTCTCTCTCTCACCAACTGCGACCCACACAGGTCGCGGTAATACTAAATTTATCAGATTTTTAACTAGATTTCTTGGGTGTGTAGTCCTTATGCATATGGGAAGAGAATACTGTCAGGTGAGGTTACAACTGTCATTGTTCCGTGGTAGTTCTTCTCAGTTTATGCATATGTTCTAGCATGGGACATGATTTGGCCCAATTTCCATTCCTGGCACCAAATCTCACTCTTCAGTTCTACTTTAAGGGAAAATAGAAGGGGAAAAACAATCCTCAAATGCAAACCATACACGATTATCAATGAGAGAGATTTTCAGCCAGGAATACTTATTTTTAGAGCTACATCTGTGCTGTATGATACTCATAGACAGATATTGGAAGAGAATGATAATAAAAATATCTCCATGTGGCCGATTGCTGTTGGCTCTCCCTGAGAACACAAAGCACTCAGCCTCTTTATGTAGTCAGAGCAGTACAAGACACCCCAGGAATGGAAATGTTTTAAATTTACAGCCTTGTCCTATTGCAAATAAGCTCAGAAATTGTGTAGAGAGCTGAAAATAGATAAACACTAAAAAAAAAAGGATATTATTGTGACTGACTAAATCAAGGCCCAATGACAGCAGAACAGCAAGAGCCTTGTTTGAGGTGTGAAGTCTCAAGTGGGAGCAAATAAGAGGAGAAATATGTGATCAGCATCAGTCCCAGACTATGCATTTTCCAATAGATTTGAATTTTACAGGTCTCAGGAGCCATTAGCTTCTTGTCACTAAAAATTCATGAGGTCTAACATCTAAGGAGACTTCACATGGAGATCTTGACCCAGGAGCCAAAAGATCTTTTTGTTATCACAAGCAGGATTGTCATAGTGAAATGAAACTAATTCTAAGAGAATTTGCAATGCTGCAAATATAATTGCTTCCTTTCTAGGTTCAAACCAGGATGCACTTTCAAGGGTACACTTGTGTTCTTTGGGAAAGGAAATCAATAGTCAGGTATACAGTGTCCATCCCAGTAGCTGTAGAGCTATACTGGAAATAATTATTTTCATAGGAATATTTGAAAAAAAGACACTCTCCAAAGCTTTTTGTTTGTAGATATTGGTGACGATACCTCTAATAAAATCTTTGTCTTATGAGATGAAGAAGGAAAACTCACAATCTGATTATTTATGTATTGAACTGGATCCTCAAAAAATCCCATTAAAGTTAGGTGCCTTTGTAAGCTTCTTCTTAGTAAGACTTCTCCCTTGTCAGAGTCACAGAAAAAAATAATCCTTTAAAAAATTGTAGAAAATCACTAATCCATTCACCTACCTCAAGGTTTGGTCAGCTGTTCCTGTGGCATTCTGAGGACTGTTTGTATAATTTTTTTTCTTAGAATGGTCAGATGGTTGGGGTTTCAAAAGCTGCCTGGAAATCTGCTCCAGTGCTCTGCTATCCTCACTGACCTATTGAAGTCTCCAAAATGATTTTTTTCAGGTTTCATTTTCAGCCTTTAATTTATGTCCTGTGTATCATGGATATCATGTCCATTTGCAAGCCTTTCAGGCTTTGAGAACTTTTATGATGTTTGTCAGTCTTCTCTACTCCAGACAAAAAAAAAAAAAATCACTATTCCATCAATATTTCCATATAGATAATGAGTTCCAGACCATAAGTACAAAGACCACTTTGTACTTTCCCCTCAGCAGTCTCTAATTCACACATATTTCTCCTGATATCCAGAGAACTGAACACAAGGTTTTATTAGAGATTCTATCAGCAGTGAGAGTAGTGGAAGTGATATGTTGTATAGCACATATTAGAGTGTAGCTATTTCACTGCACTATGCACACATACAGACAGTGTTGATCCACCTGAATCCCACAACTTTTTCTCAGTTATTGGTTTCCCAAGCCATTTTTTCTCCAATCTGTTTTTATTTGGTTGGTTACACTTATGTCCTCTAATTGTTCTCATTAAATTGCAACTGGTCTTCTATTGTTTTTTCTCCAGACAATTTCTCCCTTTGGGATATCAGTCCTGTTTTATGATGTATTTGCAGCTTAGAGTCACCTGTGTATTTAATAAACATGGTCTGTATTCCTTTGAGCAGATATGTAAGTGTATTAGGCTAAAGATAAACCCCACCCTATGCATCATTCTGCTTTAAAGGCATACCCTTGATATCTACTTTTTGAATATGACTTTCCTGGCACCTCTACATCAAATTTACAGAACTTTCTTAAGCTTCCTTCTGAGAACCTTACATCAAATAGCAAGAGAGTCAGGCTAGAATGAAGATAGAGGTTATCAGTTGCTTTTCCCCATTTCTGTAGAGGGAAATTCCCTGTTTGTAAAAGAAAAATTTGTCTCCCTGTTCTCATCTAATTATTTACAAAGAAATCATTTAGGATTGTACTTTCTTGGGACTTAAAGCTTCCCTATTCTTGTTTTTCTCACACTTTAAAGGATAGCCCTTCATTTTTCTTTTCTTCATTCACAAATGGTGACCCCATCACTCCCCTGGCAGGCTGTTCCAATGCTCTAAAACTCATTGCATGAAGAAATTTTTCCTGACATCCAATCAAAACCTCCACCAGTTCAACTTAAGGCTGTTTTTTCTTGTCACCTCTAAGGAAAGACTGACCCCTAAGTGACTGCAACCTCCTTTCAGGTAGTTGTAGAAGAGTGCTAAGTTCCCCCTGCAGCCTCCTTTTTTCCAGGATCAACACCCCCAGCTCCCTCAGCCACTCCTCATCAGTTTTGTGCTCCAGACCCTTCTCCAGGCCCATCGCTTTTCTCTGGACATGCTCCAACACCTCAATGTCTTTGTTGTAGTGAGGGACACAGGATTGGAGCTGTGGCCTCACCAGTGTACAGAGCAGTCACTGTCCTGGTCCTGCTGGCCTCAGTGTCCTGATGAAGGCCAGGATGCCATTGGCTTCCTTGGCCACCTGGGCACACCCTGGCTCCGGAACAGCCACTGTTGACCAGCTCCCTCAGATCCTTTTACTCTGGGCAGCTTGCCAGCCAGAAAGCTTTCTGGCTTTCCAAACTAATCATACTCTTTTTCCACTTTAAAGCAAGAATTTTTATTTCTGAATTTAATATTTACTTTTGAAAGAACTGCCTCAGCCAGTCATCTTCTTGATATCTCTGGTCATTTCCTGGACTGAAATTCAGGGTTTTGTTTGCTTTCCTAGATCTGCTTATTGAACAAGAAAGTGTCCCCAGGAAAGCACTTTGCCTCAGTTTCTCTCTCTCTTAAAAGGGAAGAGCAATATGTATTCCTTTACACATCCCTTTCACACCCACTGCTGAGACACTGTGGGGCATTATTAAACAACAGAATCATTGAAATTCCCTAATGTATTGGGGAACAAGACACTATATATTAAGAAAAATTGTTTGAATTATTTTAAAGCTGCTATTTTGAGTATTTAAAGCATTTTGTTGATCTGTGTTTAAAAAAGTATTTGGTTTAAGGGAAGAGAGTTGTGAAATATAGTCTGTACATTTAAAAATATTATTGAACTCAACAAACAATTTGAGCTGAATGTTCAATAAATATCTAAACTACAGACATTTGTATTAATATTCTCTCATTTATCCTGTTGCTCAAGCTGGTTATCACGCTTGTTAATATTTAACTGTGAATGCTAGAGACTTCAAAACTCTGAGGTTTTTGTCATTCTAAAGTGAATTGAATTTTATCCATTTACCGTGGAAGAAAAATTGTTCAGGCTGACAAATCTATTAGATACTGTCACCCATGATTTAGTGGGTTTTGTAAATGCTAGCTACAGACAGAGAAATACAGTAGGGTGAGAGTGGACTGTGTGGCAGACCACAGTCCACCATGCCTGAGGACTTGGCTTCATCCAGTTAATTGTGCTGGCCAACAATTAAATTCATTGTACTAGTCAGATTTATATACTCTGTAATCTTTTTCTACCCCAATTTCCTTTTGTATTAGCAGTTCAGAGCCTTGAGTGCTTACAGAAAGAACTATTGATGACCACAGTTGGGATAATTAATTGTTAACAGTGGCATTTTCAAGTCTGAGATCTGTTTATGAAGAAAACTGTGCTGATACTCCAGGGACTGCAAAGGGGAAAAAGAGAAAAGGAACATGAAAAAAAAAATATAGTGTGGCTTTTATGGAAGAAGATGAAAGATTTGTTTTGTTCTTGCTCTTTTTGCCCACTTCAAAAATGCTGTTTATTGTGCAGAAGAAGGGATGATATAGACTTTAAGAACTGATTGCTTTTGCATTTGCTCAGTTTTCAGAATAATATTGACAGGTGGAATGGGGACAAATAGAGAATATCAGAGACCTGTATCTTTGTGAGAGATGAAGCAGGAGTGTGATTCCCACACAGGGCAGAATCTTTTGCACAGGGCTACATCACTGATAGACTTTTAGGCTTGTTTAATTTTGGAACTGAATGCTATTGGGTAACTGCAAAGCAAGTACCTTCCATGTTTTATTGTTCCCATTGCATATTTAGGTATATCAAGGTAATGCTGTAACTGTATATTTGGGGGCTGGTGGGGGGGGCATTATTTTCCCATGATAGTATTTTCTTTTTTCCAAATAATCTAGTTTCACTCATCTTAGCTACATGGGGTTCTTGGGACCAAAGCATCTGAGGATGAAGCTGTAATGTGAGTTTCCACTGTGAAAGTGGAAGCAGTGAGTTGAGATTAGAGATGATGTACCATGTAGAAATAGGGTAGTATCTTTCCATCATGCATTGTAGAATGGAAGAATCCAAGTTTTACCATTTGCTGAGAGTTTTTCGAAGTTTATCCCTAGTAAGGTTTTAAACTAAAAGGGAAGAGATTTAGATTAAGTGTTAGGAAGAAATTTTACTCAGATGGTTGTAAAGCACTTGCACAGGTTATGCACAGAACCTGTGACTGTCCCCTCCTTGGAAGTGTTCAAGGCCAGGTTTGATGGGATCCTGAGCAACTTGGTCTAGTGTGTATCATCTAGCCCATGGTGGTGAAGCTGGAACGAAATGATCTTTCAGGTCCTTCCAACCCAAACAATTCTGTAATTCTATGATTTGAATGGGTACATTTCATAAAAGATGGTTACTTTACATTAGATACAATGAGTTTGCAAAAAGATTAAGATAGTCATCCTATAAATCTATGAAAGCTCTACATCTAATTGGAAGAAAAAAAAAAAGGTGGCGGCAAATCTCAGGAATTAAAACTCCAAAGACAAACTACTGAATAAGATGTGGTGAGTTGACCATGACTGGCTGTCAAACCCCCAAACAACATCTCTCTTATTCCTCATTCTCAAGAGGATGAGGGGACAAAAGAAGATGGGAAAGCTTCTGGTTCAAGATAAGGACAGGGAGATTATTTAGCAGTTACCAACATGGGCAAAACAGACTCATCTTGGGAAAGATTAACTTAATTTATTGCCAATTAAAATAGATTAGGATGGTGAGAAAAAGAGATGAAACTAAAGTCACCTTACACTCCTTTCTTCCTAGGCTCAAATTGATTCCTTCATTTCCAACTCTTCCATTTCATCTTTCTATTCCCTGAGGAGGAACAGGGAAATGGGGATAGAAATAGGGAATGGGGTTTATGGTCAGTTCATAACATTTTGCTTTGACCACTCCTTCCTTTCCACACTATTTCCCTGCTCCAGAGTAGGCTCCTTCCCAAGGGAGAGAGTTCTTCATGAGCTGTCCCTTCACATAGGCTGCAGATCTTCCTGCTCTCCACTGGAGCAGGAACAGACTGCTCCAGTGTGGATACCCACAGGGTCACAGGTCTTGCCAGAAAACTGCTCCAGCACGGGCTCCTCTCCATGGGCTGCAGCCCCTGCCAGGAGCCTCCCTCTGCACAGGCTCTCCACAGACTGCATCCTCAAGGCACATCCCCCTGCCAGGGCATGGGGCTGCCCAAGGGCTGCAGTGTGGCTGCTCTGAGCTGCAGGAAGGGAATGTGCTTCCCCACTGATTGCAGGGGATCTCTCCCTGGCACCTGGAGCGCTTCCTGCCTCCATTCGCTGACTTGGGTGCCTGCAGAATTTTTTCTCTCACATTTTTTCCTCACTTCTCTCTTTCACAGCTGCTGTGCTTTATTTTCCACCCTTTCCTTAATATGTCACCGCAGAGGCACCATCAGAGTTGCTGATGGGCATGGCTTTGGCCAGTGTCAGGTTTGTCTTGGAGCCAACTGGAACAGGCTCTGTCCAACATGGAGGCAGCTTCTGATCTCTTCTTACAGAAGCCATCCCATTAGTCCTTCCACTGCCAAAACCCAGCCACAAGAACCCAATGCACATTAGGACATTTTCACTGCATTTCAGTCTGTAAGAGACCATTTACACCATCACTTGTCACAAACCATTACTTTTATCCAGCTTCAGTTAAACCAAACATTTGGTTTGGACAAATATAAATCACATTTACAAAACAGGAGACACTAGCTGATGGTAGGGTCTTTAAAGAAAGACCTTAAGGACACCAAATCAATTAGGGTAAAAATGTTCCATTTCAGCTGACAAAACATACCTCAAGAGGCAGAAAAAAGCAAAACTGTCTGTAAGCTCTCAACTATACTGAGGTAATGGAGATTTTTTTTCTGACTTGGGTGAACAGTATGAATATATTAACTGGTAACCTCATACAGATTACTAAGATATCTCTTACAGGAGTGCTTCAGAAAGAAGGATTATTGTGCACAGAGCTATGGTGAAACTGGAATGAGGAACTGCTAACTGCAAAAGGGAACAACACTGAAGAACCTCTATTTTCCTTCTGTTTCCTTAACCCTCAAAACAAATCATTCCTAAGTTTCCCTGCCTTCAGTGGTAGCAAGTTACATCTTATTTCAATGTTGAATTTCTCTGAGTTCAACTTCCAATTCTTGGCATGATAATAAAGTATGAGAATAGTATTATAGTCTTGGTATAGTAACACTATAAAATTTTATGAAGCTATCATCATGCCTTATAAAGTAGCAGGAAAGGACACAACCTTTTTTTTTTTTTTGGCTTCTTCTGTGCAGATCATCTACTACAATGACAAGAACAATTATGGAAACAATTATTGCAGGGAGGAACAATGACACTAAGGCCTAACTTGTCCTGCATGAGCCTACTTTTATAGTAGTTTAACTTCAGTAAAATCAACCACAGTAACAGAAAAGGGAAATGAGTGAAGAGGATCCTAAAATTCATCTTGATGGCCTGAACAGAATCCCAACTGCTTATCAGGCTTGACTGAGCTTGATAATATTATCTTTGTAATTATGTGTTAACTCACTTGATGCTTGCTGTCAGTGCTCAGAATCCCTGAATGTGGTGCTGTTACTGACTGCTTTTTTCAGGAGGCTGCTGCTCCTCCTGAATATCATCAAATAAATCAAGGTACCAGAGAACTGTGCTCTGCCAATAATTTATTTTCATTTTGTTTCTATGCCTCAGGAATTTGCTGCTTTTTTAGGTTTGGTTTACTGTGTTTTGTAACATTTATATTCTGAGAAAATTCTAATTAGAATTAGGTCTCCTACAGCAGAACTACTCCAGTAGGAGTTTCTTTTTGTTTCATAGCATAAGCTGACCTATAATATTGCTGTGGTTTATTGAAAGTTATACCTTTTTAATAAGACATGAAAGTAGAGAGTTATCTTTCAAGGGCTGGTCCTGACCAGCAAATCTATTAATAAAACTCTTTTGAAAATAAAACGATAGGATGGGCAACAATTTTTATTGCCTTAGTAAACCACTAGCCTTGCTTAATAGGTTTTGCAGATTATCGTGCAAATTGCTGATTTGATTAACTCTGATGAAGGTTAGCTGAATCTAAAATTGGAGTTAGAGAATTAAAAGATATTTTAGGAAGCCCACAACTGCAGTAGATTGGGTAAGCAGGGCATCTCTGTGGACTTTAGCAGAAGTTGTGCATACTCAGCACCTTAGTGAATCTGACTAGAAATGAGGGCTGCTTAGAATTGAAATGAAGGAGCTGCAAGCCTGTTCATACAGGAGAAGGCAGTCTGTGAGCCTGAAAAGAGAGCAGAGCCTGTCTTCCCCAATTCACTGTTTGCTTAACGTTTTCTGACTGAATGAAAGTTACATTCTTTCACATTGGTTGCATGTCAATAGAAGATGTAATATAGACTCTCAACCGTGTGCCAAGGCTTTGAGTTACCCTGAAAATGGCAGAGATACAGTTTTTGTAATCTGATTTTTTTTTTCTTGCAGAAATGATTAACATGAGCAGGAAGCATGTTCAGTACTGGAGAGTGTCCAAAAATCCAATATGGCATTTAACTCATAAATTAAATTGTAACTTAGGTCCCTTGCGTCTCCCTCATTTTAATTTTTAATTAAATGAGTCCTGATTTTCCTCTGTTTCAGAAATTTAGACTTAAACTCCTATTAAGGTCACAGCACTGCAGCCACAAGTATGCTCTGAGATGTCCCACAACCATATTTTCAATAGTTTATCCTACTTTTTTGTTAATAGAATCAACCTGAGCAGAATTTGAAGAATTTTTTTTACCTATGGCTATGCTCTGATAGAATTACAGTTTACTACCTGTAACCTGATCTATGAGACACAGAGGATGCCCAGACAGATCAGCAGCACATTCTGTACACATTATGCCCAACATATCCTGAATGCACGTCTGTGCACGAGGCAACTGTAGGTGAAATGCATTAGACTTTGTCTAGAGCCAAAAGAGTTGTTCCCATCTCAACTCAGTCCTGTGCTTTGCTCTGCAATTTACAGACATAAGTGGACATTGTTGGCACAGAGTCTGTATGGCTGCAAGGAGGGCAGAATTTAATTGTGTAAGCATAGGGTGGTTAAGCTGATGTCCTGCCCGGCCTGCAGCTGCCTCCACAGAGCAGTGCAAGTGCCCTGCATGTCTTTCATTGACTGTCATGTTGGTGTCTTGAAAATCTCAGCACCCCACAATTGCCTTTAAATGCTTATGTTTAGACAGTGAAGTGCCATCCTGGGAAGCTGCAGTCAGGGAGCTCAAGTTGTGCGGGGAAAGGAGGCCCCAGAAAATGTGATGTCCCTGTTATACCTCCAGATTCTGGGAAACCACCACTCAGAGATGAAGAGATTAAAAGGAGGACTTCTAAATGCACTTCAGCTGGATTATGTTCTCATTTAATTCACTGGCAGATATCTTTAAATGCTGAAAGTTTTTGTCTTACCACCTATAATGTTTCATTCAGTACTTGAATAGTGACTTCAGTCCTCAGTCTGCCTGTCTTCCTATCTTGTGTCTCTGACCTGCTCACTTCATGAACTAACAGTATTTTGTCACATGGTGATTTTCTAATTTATAGGGGCATCCCAGAACCTTTTAACAAATTGCTTCTTTGTGACGATGTGTTTGATTTGTGTAGGAAGGTTTTGGTAGCAGGGAGGCTACAGGAGTGCCTGCTGTGAGACACTGCTAGAACCTTCCCCCATTCCAACAGAGCCAATGTCAGCTGGCTCCAAGATGAGTCCACTATCCCTGCAGCCTGTGGAGGTCTGTGCTGGAGGAGTTTGTGGAGAATTGTAGCCTTTTGGAAGGACTCAGGAGATTCTACTTCATATTTGAGCAGTTAAAGAGTGTGAGGGGGGTCCTCCCCCTGAGGAAGAAGGAGTAGCAGTAATAACACATGATGAACTGGCAGCAAATCTCATTTCCCATCCCCTTGCGCCACTGGTGGGGAAGAGGTAGAGAAAATCACGAGTGAAGCTAAGTCCAGGAAGAGGGGAGGGATAGGGGGGAACATGTTTTAAGGTTTAATTTGATTTTTTACTATCCTGTTCCGATTGGTATCTAATTAAACTCTTTTTCCCCAAGCTGAGTCTGCTTTGGCTGGGTAGTAACTGGTGAGTGATCTCTCCCTGTCCTTATGTTGACTGCAAGCCTTTTGTCATGTTTTCCCTCCCTTGCCCAGCTAAGGAGGGAAGAGATGGGTTGGCTTTGGTGGTTACCTGGTGTCCAGTCAAGTTCAAAGGTATCACAGAAATATTACTTACTAGTAATTTAATGAGCTACACCGTGTCTCTTCTAAAACTGCTGTTTGTGTGGTAAAAGTCAAGTGCATGACTGAGTAGTAGCAGTAGTAGTACACTCATGTGATGAGACCCACTTACACTGAGCAAGATAATCTCTGTTATGCTGTCTTTTTTGGATATTTTTTTTTTTTTTTCTTTTTTGTCTTTTCTTAGATATCACCAGAAATTGTCCTCGTTTGTCTGTCATGACCAGGCTATAAGATCTTATCAATAAGTAGGGCTAGTAAGTGCTATCTAACAAAAATGAATTGTCTTGATCAGCTTCTGAACTGTATAGTGATTACAATTCTCACTCTGAGGATGCTTCTAAGCCAAAGCCCTCATATTCTGATATTTAGGTGGTGACCAGATAACTTCTGCACATTTTAAAAGGATGTGGAAATAACCTCAGTTTGTTCTCTTCGAGTAGGCTGCAAAAACATGATCCTGGGCACAAGCCACAAAACTTTTACTTCCTATTGAAGTACTGCCAAATGTTGTAATATGTATTACAAAGGGAGGACAACTGATTAGCTCTATTAATTTACATACAGAAGAGTCTTCTTTTCACATGCTTATTAATAGGAAGATTGCTAGTGTAATTGACCAAATCCACTCAGCTCAATTAAAATGGATTTTAAGGGCTTTGATGTACATCACTGTAAGCAAAGGAAGCAACAGTTAAATCCCCAATTAACACAAAGAAAATATGAGACAGGATTTTGTATCATTTCGTTACAAGCAAACAGAAAGAGAATAAATCCCCCCTCTGTAATGAAGTTTACACCCTACAACAAGAAAAGCCAATTTAAAGCTATTGTAAATCTTAAATTATTCATTTCATTCTCAATAGGTCATTAAAATGCTGCTTCTAGCTTCTAACATTTGAGTATGGTTCTTGGTTTATGGCAAGGATTGCAAAAGGGAAGGAAAGGAAACCCCAAAGGAATCTAAAAGTTGAAAACAACAGAATGAGCAAAACAAAGCTGAAGGTCTTTTTATCCTTGGGATTTTCAGAGTGGCTTGAGAGGATTTACTGAGTGTATTGGTCTCCCATACTTTTAGTTGGTTTAAAACTAAAGGATCAGCAATGACCTGGATACTGTCTCAGTGAGCATATGCTGAGGATATGAAAGTAACATGCATGCCACTGTGACTATCCTGCTAGGACAGTCAGGACAGATTAACCTTGCAGATTGTGGTGTTAACATGATAAAAGCTTGCTTATATCAATCACTCTACTTTGCTCTGCAGAGAGGTACATGAACGTGTTCTGTGAAATCATGCAGCTTCTGGAGCTGGCATTGAACATTGATACCCAGTTGATCAATCTGACTTGAAAACTTTATTTTGCTACCTACAACTTTCTTTCTTGGCCATGAGACATAGGAATTGGTGCAGCATCCACTTCTTACCCTCCTGCCTGAGTACCTCATGGAACCTTCTTGGTACTTGCCTGGAAGAATCTCTTATTCTCTGGTTCGTGCATGAGTACTTCTATGTTACCACACAGAAGACATATTTTGAGTCTTAAGAGAGCCATGAGATCCACTTTTGAATATTCTGGTTGCTAGCAGCCTATGGGATATCAGCAGCCCTCACAGTTCAGCTTAGTGACTGCCTTGGTAATCCTTCTGTGATGGCCATGTGTGAATAATACTGAGAGCAGAAAAGCACGTTGTGTATAAAACCAGCTTTTCAATGGAAAGAGAAATATCTACTCTCGTGGCAAACATACAGTAAGACCTACTCTATCATAATGTGTCTTGTCCACTGTCTCTAAATGTACCCTCTGCAGGGATGTGAAGGAAGGGTACCACAATTAATGTGACTCAGAAAATTGAAATCCTGAGACAACTTATTATATAAAAAGGGAATTAAATAAAACAGTTTCTCTGTAACATGGACTACAAGACAAAAAATATTAAAGGTATGACATTTTGTTCTGTCAGGCATTTTCTTTTCTAAGCATGCAGAGGCATTATAGGTGAAGGATGTAACTGCTAGCCCTTTTGTGATCTTTTCACTTATTTTTCACTCTGTGATGTGGCTGTAGGGAGCCAGTTACACACATGTATTAGGCTAGATAGAAGGTTGAGAAGAACTGGAAAAAAATACTGTAAGTAGCAGTACTAGAGTTGTCCTTCAAGAAGATCAGTGTGCAGCCCTTCTGCCTTTGAAAACCTGTGAGGAGCACCTTTGCACTATGATAGTGCAGGATTTTAATGTCTTGCCTTTATTAGCATAAAATCTGATTGAGGCTGGGTTTACACAGAAAATATTCTCCTAGAAGAGTTTTCTGGTGTGTTGTTGTTATTGTTGCTGTTTCTGTGCATCTATGTGGTCTGGTCTTTTTGGTGTTAATTTTCTTTTTGCGGTGAGGAGGGAGGATTTTTGTGGATTTTTTTTTTTGTGGAGGAGGGCAGCTGTTCTTTGTTACAGATGGAATATGTGTGTATGCTTTTTAATACAATAGAAAGTTAAGGAATCAGTAAGTCTCACACATCTTTTCCTTGCTTTAGCCCAGGCTCTCCATGATTCCTTGGCATTCAGTACTGAGACAGGGACACCTCTGATCAGATACAATTATCTACATATGAATTATTGGCTTGGATCAAATCCCCACCATATTCAGTGGAGAGGAATGGACACGTTCAAGTAGCAATTCTTTTCCATGTTTCAGATGAATTGCACCCCAAAAATGGCTGTGTCTTTCCAGTTCTAATGCAGGAAACCTGGTATGAGTACAAGTGTAAATATTTTTTCTGTCTGAAATAAGAAATTATATTCAGGTTTTGTGCCGTCCTATTATGGAGTCCTCAGTGGCAAAATCCCACTCTAGAGCAGTTGGAAATTATCTACATTTTCCATTCTCTTTGTAGCACTTTCTGTCTTACTCCTTGTCTTCAGCTTCCAGACAAAAGAGGTAGGATAAATGTTCCTGAATGTTTCTGCTGGCTCGACAGCTTCATAAAAGTATGATGAGCCTTTTGAAGAGGATTTTTTTCCTTTATACAGGAATCAAACTAATCTTACATTAAAGCCTTAGCACAAAATAAAAGAATTGCCACATGGAGTTAATCATGAAACACTATTCTATTTTTAATTCACAGTCTACTTGAAATCATGTTAAATTGCAAGGATTGATTAAACTCTAGATAAAAGCATCTACATTTGTATCTAGCTATAGGTATCTTCATGTGTCTTAGGTGCCAAAACTGTCATTGCTATCAGTGAGTCCTGGAAAACCATTCAGCTGGCCATGAGTAATAATAATAATAATAATAATAATAATAATAGTCATCATCATCATCATCATCATCATATTGTATAATCTAGAGTGGGATAATTTCCCCAAGATATTTAATTACAATAACTAGAGCATAGGCTATAATATAAGGAGAGCTCAAAACTTCTGTTCACTGGAGGACATCTACACATAGATAATTCAAGCTTCTTCTTCTTCTACAACTGAATTTCCTACTACGTGAATACCCTCAGCTAAAAGGAGCTAGCATACTTGTGAAGGTCAGATTTTCATGCAAATTAGCAGTTTTAAACATAGATGGTAAAGGAGTTCAGGGTCTTCTTCCACCCATTCATGAAGATGTGCATAATAAGTAGCTGCTGCTTTTATGTATCTTTCAAACAAACAAATTTTCAAGTAGGTAGTTTACTAAAGAATGAATAACTTTGTTGCCTTTAAAAACAGCACTGAAAATTGAAGGACTGGTGTATGAAAAGTAATTATGACTGAAGTGGATTATGCTGAAATATTTGTTGTTCAGAAAGTTACTTCATGAAGGTAGTAGATGCAATTTCCTTTACCTTTCTTACTCCCTGGTAACATTTGTGATTTAATTGACTGCAAAACAAATTCTTCTGAATAGCTGAGTAACCCAGCAATATAGATTGGTTACTAGCACTATGGAATTATTCAGCAGTGAATGTACGAGATGAACTCTTTGGAAGACAGATTTAAATACCCTTATTCAGCAAAGGTTTTTACTTTTTGTCTTTACCATGCTATCAGCACCTAATCAGTGAATAATTTACTGGATTTTGCAAAAAGTATTTGCCATCTATCATCCTGGTTTCAAACATGAATAAGTGAGTCTCCAAGTAACCTGATCTAGTGAAAAACATTTCTGCTAATTATAGGGAAGTTGGACTAGATGGTCTCTAAAGATTCCCTTCCAACCCAAGGTGTTCCATGTCTCTATGATTCTATAAGTAAAAGGAAAGAAATAAAGAAATTGTGTTCTTAAACATATCCCAACTGATAGAGAGGAAGGTAAAGTGTTCCTTCCAGATTTCAAGGTGTTTGGAGAAGGAATATAATAGTTTTTATTTTCTGTCACATAATTTTATTTTCTAATTTAGTAATCACCAGGATCCACAATGACTTCAAGTGAACTTTACAACTCTTTTCAGTATTTACTACGATTACATTATTATCTATGTTAATTTTTCTAGCCTGAGTTTTCTTCCATCCTAGCTACTTAGAAGTCCTTAGTGAAACAGTTTAAATAGCTGGGCTGTAACCTTCATCCAAGTTTAAGATTATGTCAGTGACACTGTGCTTGCCAAACGAGCCATCTTGATTTCCCATCACACTTGGACTGGAGAACCACTGCAGGTCCCTTCCAACTGAAATATTCTATTCTATTCTATTCTATTCTATTCTATTCTATTCTATTCTATTCTATTCTATTCTATTCTATTCTATTCTATTCTATTCTATTCTATTCCATTCCATTCCATTCCATTCCATTCCACTCCACAATCCAGCATGATCTGTTTGTATCATTAGTTAATCTTTAAACACTAATTTTTCATATCTATGTATAAGGTATAAATATGATGACTTCACTGTGATCTGCAGAATTCTATCCCATTTTTATATTTTCATGAATGCTACTCAAATTTACCCCAAATGAGCATATAAGTGTAAAGGATTGCTACTGAAACCAAAACTACCCTGTACTGTATGCTGGTATAATCAGAAAATATGTGAGAAGGGCAGGGAACATTATGTCTCCATTTGAAATTGCAGTTTTTTGCTATAGTTTTGTATATTATAATTCTTATTGATGTGCCCTATTAGCTTTTTGGCATCAGGCAAAAGGTAACACTGGCATTTTTGAAAAGTATGGTTGTTGAAAAAGAGGCTGTGAGAAATTTAGAAGTTAAAACCTTATCAAGAGAACACTTTCTTATCCATTTCCATAACTTACATGTTTTTAAAATTTTCTTCTGCTTTTTTATTGGGTGTTCTGTTCTCCAGTTGTAGATAAAAAAGTCACCATGCCAAACCTTATTTTCACCAAATGTTAGTGAGGCAGGTAATGGAATAATTTATCATCTTTTGCTATTTATAAAAGATCAAATGATTTTGAACTCTCAGATGAATCTATTATCTAAAATCCTTTTCACATTTTCTCAAAGAAAGCATCACAGTGTGATAGATCCCCTGTGGCTCCTTATTAGCCAGAGAATTGAATTCCAGATGTTGTTTCCAATAATGCATGAGAGAAATAATAATAATTTTCAAAACTAACTCTCAACCTGTTGCCAGACATGGAAGGTGAAGTAAACAGGTGTACTTCTTTCTCATGTCCCTTCTTGAATGTGTGGGTACCACTGTCATTGCTGGGTCCACCATGTTTCTTATGCTGTGACACAGCCATCATGAAAAATTGCAGACAAGGATTAAAGGGATAATCAAATGAATACCTGATCATCCTTCAAAGAGCAAGCTTACCTCAAAAGAAATCATGCTGTTTAATTTCACATTTGCAAAGGGCCCACTGGAAATCAATCATTCTTGGTTATTCCTGAGGCAGATGAAGGTTGCAGCCTTTAGTTTGTTATTGGTTCAGTCAAATTGAGTCCCAGTATGGACTGGAGTGATCTAATGATCAGATGCATAAATTAATATTCCCCTATATCTGAAACTCTAGGAATGAAAAGCAATCATTGCCTAAATAAGATTTAGAAATTGCAAGCTATATTTTAGGAAAAAATGTAAGATTAAGCAGAGATAAAGATAAGACAGAAGTTAAAGAAAGAAAATAAATTTTTTGGGATCATGAATAGCAGAGACACACATTTAAAAATGCAATCCACAATAGCAGTCAGACTCTCCCAATGGCACTTTCACATCCAGAAATCATCAGACTTGCCATAGGATATAGATGTGCCTTCAATACATTGTTCACGTGGGTCTCTGGATCCTTCCTCTGCCATGCTCTTCATCCTTTCCTAATGTTCTCTGCTATTTGCACTCTGCAAGGCAGATGCCTCATTGCACAGAGTAGTGAAACTTCGGAATGCCCAGACCGGGACTATTTCTGGAAGAAGGAGCATGATGGCATGCTGGAAGAAGGCATGATGACAATCAGACTGACCAAGAGACACCAAACAGACACATCCTTTCCCATAATGTAGCAAGGTTAGCACAGTTGCATAGAAATCAGATACTTAGTTAATCTTTTTTGTTGCAGGTAGCTGAGCTGTGCCTCTACAACAGGTCAGTGTGTTGTTGTGTGTTGTTTAATTTCCTCAGTTATTTCCCCATTTTATGTATTCTCCCCCCAATTTTCTGTAAAATGGTTCCTCCCTCCCCTGATTTTCCCGCCACTGCCTCCCCTGACTGTTGGTCTCCTTGGTTACCCCCTTCCCCCTCAACTGCCAGTCTCCCCTTGTTATGTAATCACCCCTCCCTTACACTCCTTATAAGTAAGTTTTTCCTCCTCCCTGGGCCCAGTCAATCACCCCCCACTCCTCCCAGGTTTCCAGAATCTTCTCCTCTCTGGGGGCTGTGGTTGGCTGTGGTCCCGGGGCTCCTCCTTTATGTTGTATTTATTGGTTCGTTTTCCTTGCCAATTATGTTTGTACCCTTCCCCGATTGGCTAGTTGGGCTCCCCTCCTCTCTCCACCCCTTGTTTTTAAAACTGTACCTCCCCCCTCATTCCTGGCCACTTGCTGGTTGGCACCCTCCCTACCTGTTCCTGTCACCGAACCTTCAATAAATCGGAGTTAGCCCCCAGCTTGTGGTCACCTCTGACTTCGTTCCGTCGCGCTTCTGCCCGCTCCGCGTAGCCAGCTCAGCCCGAGGCCAAGACGCCAAGGGGGGCTGGGAGTATATGCGCCGGGGGTGTCGGCCACCTCCCTCGTAACAGCGGCTAGCCGGACACTCGGGCCAAATACGCCCTCGCGCAGGTTGGCGCCCAACGTGGGGCCTGTGAAGTGGACAACTGGACAGCTGACCACGGACCGGACCCCTCGGAGTGGGACTTACAAATCCTATTGGCCGTCAGCCTACCCCAAGGTAGTAGCAGGCCCGTTTTAGGGCAGCGCTCCCTGGGGATTGGAGTCGGGACTCCCAGGCACCCTTCGGGACGACTCCTGGAACGAAGACCCCCTCGCCTCGGTTTGTGTTTCCGCCCCAACGAGTTGGGTAAGTCCGGGCCCCTTCTCCCTGGGGACTTCCCGGGCTTCCCCCTTCGCCTTTTTAAATGCTTCCCTAGGGGTACGGGCCCTGCTCTGGGGACCTGCCTCCCACCCTTTTCCCCATCACCCAGATTTTGTTGTTTTAACTTTCCCGTGGGAGCCGGACTCTCCCCGGACGCGGGGGCCGGACCCACCACCCTAATTCCCTGTTCCTCACACCTTTCCCCCGGACTTCGGGGCGGTGGGAGGGCGAAGGCTTGTTGGTGGCGGTTTGTTGTTTTAGTTTGCGTTTTCCCCGGGCGAGAGGGGAGTGCCATCGGTTTCCTTTCCCCCTTTCTAGTAGTAAAATTTTTTTGCTGCTAGAAAGGTGCCATGGGTGCAGGCTTGGGAAAGGAACAAAAAGAGGTTTATTATTATGTTAAGGGTTTACTGTTGACTGGTGGGCACAAGGCGCCCAAACCAGAATTAAAGTTGTTAGTTAGATGGGTCTTTTCGAAGTTCCCCAATGCCTCCTCGGAAGTTGTTAAGCAGCCACGTTTTTGAACAGCCGTTGTAGCAAAATTGAACGAAGCAGTGAAGTCCGGGGAGGCAAAGTTGGTTAACGTGGCGTACTGGGCTGGAGTTGTGCTTGCCACTCTCCGCCCAGTAGGGGAGCCGAAGAAAGGGCCCACAAGTTCTGTTTTGTCCCCCCGTTCCCCTCGTTCGCTTGCCCTTGTCCCTCTTTCCGCTCCCTCATCCCTTAGGCAGGAGCCCTCGAGGGGGATTTTAAAGGCCGAAAAGAAGCAGGGGGTTCCACCTGCCCCTGCTCCCCCTCGACCTGCTCGGCCTTCCCTTTCGAGGAGCCCTGGCCAGGCTTCTCCTCTTCCCGACCCCTCTGTTCCTACCCCCAATTCCCCAGTTCTTAGACCCAAAGTTCGGTTTATTGAAAGTTATGAAGATGGCTCCCAGGGTGCCCAAAATGGCGCCGGCCACATGGCCGTTCCCGCCAGGGCCCCTTCTCTTCCCCAGAACCCCTTTCTCCCTAATCCCAACCCCTTTGTCCCTCCTGACCACACCTCATTTCCGGCTGCCCCTCCCTCATATTCAGCTCCTCCCTCTACCCCCTATGTTCCCCCGCCCACGGTCCAACCCTCTGCTGATCCCGCCCCTGTCCCTCCCATTTCGTTGGCTCCCCCCTCTGCTCCTCCTGTAACTCCTCCCCCAGTCCAGCCCCCCTCAGACCCCTCCTCTGTCACGCCCTCATGTTTCGCTCCGCCCCCATGTTCCACCCAGGGGGCGGAAAGGGGTGGTGTGCTGTGCCCGCCGCCTCGTCCCGCCTCACTGTCTGGCCCCGCCTCAACCTCTTCCACTTCCGGTTCCCACGCCCTCCCTTCCGGTTCCCACGCTTTGTGTTCCGGGGGGGGGGGAGTGGATGACCGGAGGCTGGGACAAGCGCCCTTGTTGGAAGCTGCCCCGGTTTCGTACACCCTCAGCGGAGAGGGGAGTTCTTTGGCTCAGTGGGTGCCTTTAGCACCGGCCAGGATCAAAGAACTGTGCAAGGCGCAGAAGGACTACTCCCGGGAGTCTGAATACTTCCGGGGGTTGCTCCGAGATGCCCTTGCACGGGGAGATCTTGTGCCCGCTGACCTTAGGGCTCTCTTCTCCAGCTTGACCGGCCCTATGGAATTCCGGATATGGGTGGCGGAGTGGAAGAGGGAGATTCTGGAGGTTCTCCCAAACCTTTGGGGGAATCCTGCCACATCTCACGATGCGGATGGCCAGATAGTGCAGGAGGAACACCTGCTGGGCGAGGGGCAATGGGCAAATGGGGCAGCCCAGGCTCGGGCTCTTTTCCCCCAACACCTAGTGGAGACGGCTCAGGCTGCGGAGCGAGCCTTCTTTAGGCTGGCAGTAGTCACCTCCCAATGGGAGGAGGACGAAGTGCGGCAGGGCGCGCAGGAGCCCTACTTAGCCTTCATCGAACGCCTCTACCGTTTCGTGGAAGCGCAGGTGTCTGGGGACCGGGAGAGAGAGTGCATGCTAAGAAAAATGGCATATTACAACGCCAATGCGGAGTGCCGAAAGGCAATTCGCACTCTCCCCCGGACCCCCCAGCCCACGTTGGAGGCAATGATGGAGGCGGTAAGGGCTCACGTTCCACTCTCTGCGCGCCCACGCCGAAGCTCCGTAGCCTTTGCCGACCTCCCAGAGCCCGAGCCGTTCGACCTGGAGGCTGCCCCCGCTGCTGGGCCACCGACACCCGGGCCCAGCAGAAGAACGACAGACACCCACCCCTGCCATTTATGTGGCGAGATGGGGCACTGGATGCCCCAGTGTCCCATGAGGGCGGACTACCTAAACTTCAGGAGGCAGAGGGAGAAAGAAAAGCAGGGACAAAAAAACTAGGCCCTGAGCGCAGCCCCTCCCTGCGCGCGGACAGAAATACGGCGGGCAATACAACATCAAGCGGGGAGGGAGGAGAAGAGAGACCGCCGTCAACTTTCGCTTTGCCGGACTTGACGCAACTATCGGACGTGACAAATACCTGTGGTGCAGTTCCTGCGCTTAACACCTTGTCCTCTGCTTCCCCTTACAGGCTGCAGCTAACTAGGGATTTCTACATCCCTAATAGTAACATCCAGCTGGTGTCTGTCGACCTCCATCATCCGGGTCGCTGGAGGAAACTAGGACGTTGCAGGTGGACTGTCATCGGTGACACAAAGCACACGCCGCGAGACGTGCACATTATCCCCGGGCTGGTCACTACCGACCGGGATCGTTTCGCGGTAGGGCTGTACTGTGTCTGACCCCCACTTCTCCTTCCCAAGGGACAGGTCATCGCCCAGGCCATCCCCGTTCCTGACCAAGACCACTGGGATAGCGGCGCGGAGAAGACATCGCCTCCGTCGGTGGCCTGGGCACAACTCGTAGGGAGGGAGAAGCCCCGCCTGACATGCCAGCTTTCGTTAGGCGGGGATCGTAAGATCATCAGGGGTCTCTTGGACACGGGTGCAGATGTGATGATCATTCCCTCTCGGGAGTGGCCGTCACATTGGGATTTGCAAAGTGCAGCGGGCACGATTTCTGGTGTCGGGGGTCTACAATTGGCCAAGCAATCAAGGAGCACTGTACAAATTAAGGGGCCTGACGGGCAATTGGCTTCAGTACGCCCGTTTGTTTTGGATTACAGCGAGCCTCTCTGGGGGAGAGATCTGCTAGCCCAGTGGGGGGCCAGAATTGACCTGCCAAAGGCTCTCCAGGTTTTTCGGGCAGTGGCCACTGAGGAGCGCCGGACTTGGAAGCTGGATTGGCTTTCGGATAAACCAGTACAAGTCCAACAGTGGCCACTTAACAAGCAGAAATTAAAGGCGCTCCACGAGCTCGTGCAGGAGCAGCTACTGAAGGGCAACATCGAGGAGTCCATGTCTCCATGGAACTCCCCGGTCTTCGTTATCAAAAAGCCTAATAAGGATAAGTGGCGGCTCCTGACCGACCTCCGCCAAATTAATGATATAATCGTTGACATGGGATCTCTCCAACCAGGGATGCCATCCCCAGCAATGCTCCCCCAAAACTGGAATCTGGCCGTCATTGATATAAAGGACTGTTTCTTCCAAATTCCCCTTCACCCGGACGATGCCCCGCGCTTTGCTTTCACGGTGCCGTCAATCAACCGTGAGTCCCCGGCCAAGCGCTATCATTGGCGGGTATTACCACAGGGCATGAAGAACAGCCCTGTGATCTGCCAATGGTACGTCGCTTCGCTGCTGTCACCTTTACGTACAGCCCTCGGGGATGCCGTCATCATCCATCATTACATGGACGACATCCTCGTGTGTGCGGCCGACCACAGTCTACTTGCCCATGCGCTTGACCTGACAACCAATGCGTTGGTTGCTGCAGGGTTCGAGCTCCAGCAGGATAAGATTCAGCGGATGCCACCTTGGAAATACCTGGGCCTCGAAATCACAAAGCGGACCATTGTTCCGCAAAAATTGGCTATTCGGACGAAAGTCCAGACCCTAGCGGATGTCCATCAACTGTGTGGGTCTTTAAATTGGGTGAGACCCTGGCTAGGCATCCCCACCGAAGACCTAGCCCCCCTTTTCAATTTGTTGAAAGGGGGAGAGGGGCTTAGTTCCCCTAGGACTCTCACCCCAGAGGCGGAGGTGGCTCTGGAGAAGGTACAAAAGACTATTTCGGCCAGGCAGGCCCATCGGTACCATCCGGGCCTGCCATTCAAATTTATTGTACTGGGAAAGCTGCCACACCTCCATGGCATAATACACCAGTGGGACCAAGACCTAAAGGACCAGGGCCTGGGTGACCCCCTCTTAATTATAGAGTGGGTGTTCCTCAGCCACAACAGGTCCAAAAGGATGACACGGCCACAGGAGTTGGTAGCCGAACTGATCCTCAAGGCAAGATCGAGGATCAGGGAGTTGGCAGGGTGTGATTTTTCATGCATACACATCCCAATTAGATTGGAATCGGGCCAATTAAAATTAAAAACCTTCGAAGAATTGCTGCAAACAAATGAATATCTTCAGTTTGCACTCGACAGCTACACTGGACGCATCGCGGTTGATCGGCCGGCCCACAAATTATTTAATTCGGAGTTCAAATTGTCTCTCAAAAAGGTCCAAAGTAGGGAACCATTGGATGCCGTGACAGTTTTTACTGACGCGTCTGGAGCATCCCACAAGTCAGTGATGACTTGGAAGGATCCTCAGACTCAGCAGTGGGAGACCGATGTTGTTGTTGTGGAGGGTTCTCCACAGATTGCTGAGTTGGACGCAGTCGTCAGGGCATTCCAGAGATTCCCAGGACCTTTTAATTTGGTAACAGATTCTGCGTATGTAGCCGGTGTAGTGTCAAGAGCTGAGTGTGCAGTTCTTCAGGAGGTTTCTAACAAAAATTTATTTAATTTACTGAATAGGCTCGTCGAGTTGGTCTCCCACCGCGAGCATCCGTTCTTCGTTATGCATGTTAGATCACACACAGATCTGCCTGGGTTTATTGCGGAAGGCAACCGTCGTGCCGATTCTTTGGCCGCGGCTGCTGTGACGCAGGGCCCTCTCCCGGATGTGTTCGGCCAGGCTAAGATCAGCCACCAACTCTTCCATCAGAATGCGCCCGGCCTGGTTCGGCAATTCAATCTGACGCAGGACCAGGCCAAGGCGATTGTGGCCACATGTCCCCAATGCCAGCGAGATCAAATGCCCACCGTGGTCTCGGGGGCTAATCCTCGAGGCCTGGCGAGCTGTGAGGTGTGGCAGACGGACGTAACACATGTTCCATCTTTTGGCCGGTTGTGTTACGTCCACGTCTCAGTGGATACCTTCTCCGGTGCCATCTACGCTTCTGCCCACACAGGGGAGAAGGCAGCGGATGTTCAGAAGCATCTGCTTCAGGCATTCGCTGTCTTGGGCATCCCTAGGGCCCTAAAAACCGATAATGGCCCTGCGTATGTTTCTAAGGAGCTGCGGAGCTTCCTGCAGCAATGGGGAATAGTCCATAAGACCGGCATCCCCTATTCCCCGACAGGCCAAGCCATGGTGGAAAGGGCCCACCAGAGCCTTAAGAAGACCCTGTCCCGACAACAACCGGCGATGAAGGTGGAGACCCCCCACGTCCGGCTGTCGAGAGCATTGTATACCCTGAACTTCCTTAATTGCTCTTTCGACAGCCAAAATCCTCCAGTGGTTCGGCACTTCGGCAGCCACCAGCAGCTGCAGCCCAAAGTCAGGCCTCCGGTTCTAGTTAAGGATCCGGAGACCTGGCGGACGGAGGGTCCCTTCGACTTGGTGACCTGGGGGAGGGGATACGCTTGTGTGTCTACTCCCTCAGGTCCCAAGTGGGTTCCATCCAAGTGGGTAAGGCCCTTCGTCCCGAAGCAGGGGACAAAAGCAGGAACTGTACCGCAAGTTCGGCAGGCGTGTTGGCGGCGACGGAGGAGACCCCACCATCTGTCATCTGCTCCTCCAGATCTCCCCTCCGTAGAGGAAGAGCCTTCCCCTCCGGCCTCTCCTCCACCGTTGGACCTTCTCCTCCATGTTTCCACCTGTTCTCCCCCTCTCCCTGATTTATCCCCTCGTATGTTTTATTTAAGTTGGCTTTTCGGGGAGGAACCATATTTATAGTTTTGATATACTCTCACCTTTCTTTGTCGTTTCAGTTACATCTCCCTAATGGCCCCCGCTTTGAATCTATTATTAAGGTTGTTTTGAGTTTGGTTGCTTTTTCAGTTTTCATCATGGTGATCCGTGGTCTGGTCCAAAGACTGATATCAAAAGCCACTTCGCCCAGTGTCAACCATGCCACAATGCCCGCAGAGGAGCACATCGAGCTGGGGAACCTCTCCTCGGAGGCCGAAGTAGCTGCGGATGAGGAGGGGTCAATCGTGCCGCCCGCTGACCATCTATGGGCGGACGAGCCCCAGCTCGAAGAAAGCGAAGATTGGCCGGACCAGCCGCGGGTCCTCGAAGTTTAAGTTTATATGGACTCTTTTGTTCCTTTTCTTTATTTGTTAAGAAACGGGGAGATGTTGTTGTGTGTTGTTTAATTTCCTCAGTTATTTCCCCATTTTATGTATTCTCCCCCCAATTTTCTGTAAAATGGTTCCTCCCTCCCCTGATTTTCCCGCCACTGCCTCCCCTGACTGTTGGTCTCCTTGGTTACCCCCTTCCCCCTCAACTGCCAGTCTCCCCTTGTTATGTAATCACCCCTCCCTTACACTCCTTATAAGTAAGTTTTTCCTCCTCCCTGGGCCCAGTCAATCACCCCCCACTCCTCCCAGGTTTCCAGAATCTTCTCCTCTCTGGGGGCTGTGGTTGGCTGTGGTCCCGGGGCTCCTCCTTTATGTTGTATTTATTGGTTCGTTTTCCTTGCCAATTATGTTTGTACCCTTCCCCGATTGGCTAGTTGGGCTCCCCTCCTCTCTCCACCCCTTGTTTTTAAAACTGTACCTCCCCCCTCATTCCTGGCCACTTGCTGGTTGGCACCCTCCCTACCTGTTCCTGTCACCGAACCTTCAATAAATCGGAGTTAGCCCCCAGCTTGTGGTCACCTCTGACTTCGTTCCGTCGCGCTTCTGCCCGCTCCGCGTAGCCAGCTCAGCCCGAGGCCAAGACGCCAAGGGGGGCTGGGAGTATATGCGCCGGGGGTGTCGGCCACCTCCCTCGTAACAGCGGCTAGCCGGACACTCGGGCCAAATACGCCCTCGCGCATCAGTGCTTCTAAAAATCAAGATGGACATCCCTTTACAGTATAGAATCATAGAATCATTTGGGTTGAAAAAGACATCTGACATCGTCAAGTCCAACCATTAACCCAGCACTGCCAGGCTCATCACTAAACCATGTCCCTAAGTGTCATACCTACACAATTTAAAAATATATCCAGGGGTGATTCCACAACCCTACAGTCACTCTTTCCTTGCATATACCTTTTGGAGAGTGAGATAGGAGAACGAGGGACCTTGCTAGGACACCATCCCTCTAACACTGGTGTGCTACCCTGAGGCTCATCTCTAGTTGCCCTGGTTTTATGCCTTTCCCCTTGATTTGATGTTTTGAGATGAGACACTTAAGCTGTTTGATTATTGGCCTGTGTGACTGCAGTCTGTGACTGTGAATGTAGTGGGGAGTTCTGGCTCTCTCTGAAGAGAACAAGGACCCCATTTCATTCCAAGTTAGAAGAGGATCTCACCATGGTCATGGTGCAGGGCTTGGTCTCACTGCACAGGGCCAGAAGGATCCCTGTCCTGTCAATCCACATGTGAACACCAGGTGTGAACTGCCATGGTCGCTGTACCTTTACAGATCCAGTGTCAGAGCCAGTGGCTGAGTAGCTGGCTGGAAGATCCCTTCAAACACAGATCTCTGCCCTTCAGTGGCACCAGTCACAGACTTCTCCATCCTGCTGATGTTGTGGGTCTCCTTTTCAAATATGGGCTGTGGACACAGCTTATTTTAATGGCTACCAGCTCTTTCTTTTCTCTCTTTCTGTGTGAATTGCTTCTTTGAAGCAGTTCTCCAAGTCCGTGTCATTTTGCCCTATGCATACCCTGCACAAGAGTAGGCTGCAAGGTCAATCCCTCTTTGAAGAAGTCTCTTCTCAGATATTTTTGGACTAAATTCCAATTCTAAGCAACCTGATTTTCCTCCTGTCCTTCAGATACCTTGATTATTGTTTTTTCCGCTTTCTTTCATTTAATGGAGAAGATTGGTACCCTGTCTATGATGGCATAGATAGTGTCTCTCCCTTTTAACCTAGGGACATTTTAGGAGTTTAACTGATTTCAAAGTTGACTTTGGTGAAATGGGGGAATAAGGAAAAAAACCCAACAAAAACAAACCACCACACCATGAAGAAATTCATGACTGATAAGGGAATTTTGAACTCCACATCCTCAATCTCTCTTTCTAGCGCCTGAGGTTTTGTGATACCTATGGCCCTCTGTCAGGGGATCTCACAACCGCAGGCAGTTATTAACAAAGAGCTTGACATCCAGTAGTAAAAATTATATCCAGTAGTAAAAATGATATCCAGTAATAAAAATGACGGTCAACTCAGCAATATTATCCCTACATACTTCCATGATCTATTTATTTTCAGAGATAATATCCTTTTTACTTCTTTGCTTTTCACTTCTGACTTTAACTACTTAAACAACAGTTTTAAAAGGAACTGGAGTGTTTTGTTACAGTAGTAGACAGAGTAAATTTTCTTTCCTTCTGAAACTGGGATTTAGGACTCATGCTTTCTGGGGGTTTCATAAATCTGTGTGTTGGCTCCTCTTATACATTCATACACTGGGTGGGCTGCTGGAAACTACAGTGACATTGATCACTTTGGCCATGCCCTTGTGAGCCAGGAGAGTGTTGTTTTGGTCCTTCATCTTTTAATTTGCCCCATCTGGTTTGATTTGAAAGTTGTTTGATGACAGCTTTTTTTCCCCTGTGGATTCTCACTTATATACTATTGGTGCTTTGCAGATTCTGGGTTATGAAGATCTACTGCACTCCTGTGAGGTAAGTAAGTGCTATCATCACTGTTCAAAAAGGACAGGGGCTGAGGAAATGAGGTCTAATTTGTGACCTGACAAAGATCATGGTGAAGGTCTATAGAATAATTTAGAATGGAAAAAATGTCTCCCAGACTATGAGTTCTTTGTCTTTAAGCCAGCATGAATCTTTGACAGATGCAAATAACTCTCTTATGAGATCATTCTAGCTTTTGAAACAGGGAAAGCGTCCCAGTGAATCAGGCTAGTCCTCCATCTTACTCAGCAGCCTGTCTCTAAAAATTACCTTTGAGGGTCCAATTCAGAAGCAGACACTCTGCAGAAGATTTTTTCTTATCCTATCACTACATAAAGAATTCCCCAAAACTTCTGTGATGAGTAAATGTCTCCAGCAAAGTTTTGTGATAAATAAAGGTCTGAAGCATGACTATTTTTTCCAGAATTGTTGTTTGCTTTTAACAGTTGCTGTTACAAAGCTAGATTTTAATGCTCTTATCCAACCAAAGCAGCTCAGTAGCTATCATTGGTGGCAGCTATGAACACATATTCAGATGTGTTAAAGACTCAACTATAAACCTGAATTCCTAAATTTTACTATCCATCCTTGAAGTATGGTCTTAGCCACAGCTTTCACTCCTCAGAAGGCTTCAGGACGGATATACTGCTCTCTCAAGTCCTCTGTATTCTTCCAGGCTTTATACTGGATGTGAATCAACCTCAGAAGAAATCTGCATGGCTATGACCTGCCTACAGTTTATCTAAAATATCATTGGAGGACCCAGAAGTGCTCCACTTCTCAGACACAGCACAGTTCTATATCATTCATATATTGTTCCCCTGCTCAAGAAGCTTTGTTTTTGGGGCAAGGCTAAACTGTGCTGGGATCTGTTACAGGACACAGAGATTCTTTTCCTGTTCCCAATACCAGGTGCATTTGTTCACTTGTCAGTCTATAACATGAAATGAGAGAAATGTGCACCTAAAAACGGTAACAAACTCCTGCCAGTGATAACCACTCCCCTGAATACATTTCTCAGCCTAGATAGTAGCAGTGAGAATAAAATTTTAGTCATGCTGTTTAAGGCAGTGCTGGTGAGTTCTATAAAGCAGAACATGGTTTATTCCTTTTTTTCTACACCACCCAGCTCAGGAAGCACTACTCTGACAAGTGGATCTAATCCATGCTATGCATACCTGTTGTCTAAACTGAGAAAGATCACATTGTAGCTTCCTGATGATTCTGATTTTAATGTGTTAAGAGATATATGATTTTTGAACTTGATATAAACTAGCACATTTTTGCCCCATCAATAATATACCATGTATAAATTAGTGTCTGAATTAATGTTGTGTGGCTTTAGTGAAAAAAATAGCAATGGCTTTATTACATAATAAAATGCCCTTAATTGTTGGACTACAGCAGCTTTATAACATACCATTATTTTTGGTAACAACCTCTGCCTTTTTATTGATCTCAAAATGTTATCAGTCAGAGCCAGATTGAAAGTAAAACTGAAGAATAATATTACAGGGGTGATGAAATTGAGTGAAATAAATTAATGCTGGCCTGGCTTTGAATTCAGAATGAAATGGAATTAATGGGAAGATTTACAGAATAATACATTTCCAACTTTTGAATCCAAATGTTTTCACTCAAAGCAATAAAGCATTACATGCAATTTAGCTGCATTTCTCAAACCATGAATGGCTTGTTGTCAAGCCTCTATTTGTTTGCTTATTTGTTTGCTTTCTTGTGGCTTAATTAAAGATCATCTCAAGGTACAGTTTGGAGCTACTCTAATGTCACTAATCACTCAACAAATGTGGCAGGACTGGAGGTTGTGGTGGCAAGAGGCTATTAAAACCTTTTCTTGCTGCCATCTGTTTAGAGGCAACCTAGGATTCCACCTTAAAGAAATATATTTTTTTTCTGTGATGTTGTTGGTTTTTTTTTTTGTTGTTTTTGTTTGTTTGTTTTGGGGTGTTTTGTTTGTTCGGGTGTTTTTTAATCCTAGAGTTTTTTCTTTTTTAATCCTAGGGGGAATTTTAGGAGCTAGGAAAAAATAACTGGGCAATGCTAACCAGGGGCTGTGATTTACTTCCCAGTCCAGACCCACCAGGTTCATCCACAACTCTGGAAAACAGACATATTTAGAGAAGAACTCAACTGAGTAACTAGACATGTCCTCAACATGTCCTCAACAAATTTCTTAAATCAGCGTATTGGTCTGTAATCCTTCAGGGCTGGACCTTTCATATTACTGTGTCCTTAGCTCTCTCAGAACAGAAATGGTAATATTGAGCTGGTTTAGGCTATAAATATGCAGAGCCTATGCAATGAATTCAAGTTTAATGGCATAAAAAATTACTTATTTTGGGAGGCTATTGTGAAATCCTTTATCTGGGTTGTCTTCTATAGCTCTGTAGATAATGACATTGATATTCCTTATAGCTGAATTCACTCTGTCTCACTTCCTCTTTCAGTCTTCTGTGGGAGCAATGCTGCTTGTGTAACTTTCCAATGGTGCAAAAGTTTTCAGGTATAGGCAAGCAGACAAATATTTAAAATCTAGAATGAAAATGGTAACACAAGTCTCCTCAATTATTCACCTCAGCCTGGTCAGAGTGAGGGTTTTATTCCTAGGATGTAAGAATAAGTGCGGGTGTGCCATAGTAGTGGGAAGTTTAAGTCAAATCATCAAGTTAAAAGTGAGAATTTGTATAGAGAATTGCAGAAAGATTGTTAGACACTAAAAGACTTGGTGATTAAGTGGCAGATGACATTCAGAAAAGATAAATGTAAAATGACATACATGGGGAAAAACAATCCAAACTTCACATATAAAATTATGGGCTCTGAGCTAACTGCTATTACACAGAAATGGAATCTTGGTGTTATAATACATAGTTTTATTGAACTCGGTGCCTAGCTCTAGTAAAAAATGCAAACTGAATGTTAAAAATTGTTATGAAAGAGAATAAAACAGAAAATATTACTAAATCACTGTGCAAAGTGCTGGTGGGCCTGCATCTTAAATTCTGTGTGCCGTTCTAGTCTCTGTTTCAAGGGCATAATGCTCCTAGAAAAGGCCAAGTGAACAGTGGCACAGGTAATCAATGGTGGGATGCAGATTGCACATGAGAGTAGACTGAACAGGATGCAGCTCTTCAGGGAAAAGCAGTGGAAATAGAGAGATGTATAAAGTGAGTTGCATAAAGGCTGTATAAATTCATGTGGGATACACAAAGGGCTTGTAGGCAATAATTTTCCTCTGTCTCTACCCACACAGTACCTAAAAACTTCAAGTGAAGGTTGCTGGTAGCTTCATAGGAAACAAAGCAAGAAAATACTTAGTTCATCTCTGAAGTTCCCTGCTGCAAGTGGCTGTGTGTGCATAGAGAAGATGACTGGATGAAGTCATAAAATAACAATATAGTGAGAGCTACTGAGCTCAGACAACAGGTCTGGCTCAGCTGTCCCTAAACTGCAAAGGATTATTCTGACAAATCTTGTTGTACAGCCTCGATCTCTGTATCCTCCTGTCAAGGAAGCTGCTGCTGGCCTTCTCTGATGAGAAGAGGCCAAGATAGCTGACCCCAGGCCGTTGCCCTCTCGTCTGTGCCAATTCTGTGCCACCAGCCATCCATCCTCAGTCCCCACTATTGCATGCTGCACGTTCGCAGCAGTGGCAGCTGCAGAGTTTAAAACCTCCCCGCCTGCCTTGCTCAGGCTCATGCTGTTTCCACCTCAGAACACAGCATCCAGCCTCCACCAGCGTTTCAGTCGAACCCATGCATTTCTTTATCTAAATCTGGATTTACTCTGGCCATTAGAGAGACAGAGTTTGGACAATGAGTTGAGATTAAAACCTGAAAGATTAGAGAGCTGCCAAGGTTCAACAGAGCTCAGCGCTTACGTTATCTCTCTCCACAAGCTGTCTAGTCCTGCTTATCTGCACAGAAAATGTAAATGCATCTTTCTAAAACAACCAAGAAATGAAATTAGCAAAGCTCACTATTTTCTCTCTGGCTGAAGATTGTAGATTGGAGAAAAATGCCTAGGTTCAGCATGTAAAATGCAGCTGAAAATTTCTCCTTTTTCTGTATTTTCTCAGTATTTTCCATTCCTGCCTGGTGGTCTTTCTGCCCCACACCCACTTCCTTCAAGTTTCTTATCTGTGTATTCTTGAACTTTTTACTGCAAAATTGAATTCTCCTTTACAGTGGAAGTGGTAGAATCCCAACCTGCTCAAAAGGAGAAAAAAATACTATTCAATTTGTTCAGAACTGCTGTGCAAATAAAAACAAGAAGAAAATGACTGATTAAAATGAAACTCCCAGCAGTAGATTTTTGCACTGAGTTGAAATTTGTTTCTCCTGAAGCACACTGTCTGAAAGTTTCTCTCTGTTTATCAGCTGAAGTACTTCCTCCAGAATTTATCGGAATTCACACTTGTCAGCTTAAAGATGACGGAGGGCTAAATTCCATCCTATTTTATTAGGTGCAGCAATGCAGTAAGAAGAAATGAGATGTCTTCCCACTTACTTGGTAGGTTCACCTGTAATTTGTGGCAGTCTCAAAATTTCAAGAGTGGGGAGAAGAAGAAGGTGCTTTCTTGTTGCTTTTATTATGTTTGTATAATATGCTTGCTACAAAGTTTTACAACTAAAATTTAAATCCAACATTCCTGTTTTCATGGATGACTTCATCTTCAGTGAGTAAATGAACTCCTTACAATTAAGTTAAATACCAAGTATATACATAGGCCTTGCTTTCACCTTTAGAAGATGTCCAGATACTTGAAATGACAGGGTAAAGGCCCAGCCAATGAGTCAGGCTAGCCTGGTACTCTGTGCCCAGGAGTGCCAATAGGAGATGCCTTTGAGTGACAGCATGTGAACCGGGCCACCTTCCACAGTCCTTTTCCCTCATATTCCCTGCAACAACTGTAAGCATTGGATAGGCATGTCATCCTATTTCCTACTTTTGTTCATGGATGTTCTGGCTGTGAATTTGACTAAACTTCTTTTGGACCTGCTGATGCTACTTGGCTCCCCCACCTTTTGCAACTACAAATTCTAGAAGCATGTAAAGAACATCCTTTTATTTATTTTTAAATCACCTCTTAGCGGTTTCCATGAATGTCCTGTGTTTCAAGTACAGAAGGATTCCCAAAGGACAACAGTATTTCTCAAACAGCAGCCAGCATCTTGAGTAGAGATAACAGCCTATCTAGAGAAGTGTGAAGTATTGAGACAGTTTTATAGCTAAATGAAAACCTTGTGAAGTGTAACTAGAAGTAGCAATCTACACATTGTATTTCACATCTGTGTATCCACTTTCAAACACACTTATTTCTTAAGTTTTTCACTTTAATAAAAGAATTTTTTCTTTCTTTTTAATTAATGATCCATTTTTCAGAGTAATTTTGACAGCTGGAAGAAAGTCAAGGTGTCCCATTCTTCCAAAATAGATTCATCAAAGGAAAGAGACTCCTCCCTCCTCAGAATACCTTGAATCCCCACACAGCACCACCAACTTCATGTCAAATTTGTGAATGCACCTCCAGCAAGTTGCAAAAGCTTTTCTGAGGATTGATGTTGTAGCTGTCTATTTAGGAAAAGTGTCTTACAATGTCAAGTCTTAACCAGATTATTGTTGACATCCAGCAGAACAAGAGGCATAATTTCTTAAACCTCTGAGACAAGCCCACATTGCAAGCACAGTATTTCTATCATTTAAGGATCTTGGAAAGGACAGCATGAGAAATGGGCTGAATTTTCACCTTGCCTTTCTGGGTCATAGGTAAATAAATTATGCCTCAGTGTGAGTCACAACAGTCTCCCATACAGGGCTTGATACTGGCAGAACAGAAAAAGGCAGCACCGTCTTTCCTGGAATGTCTCCCTCTGCACTGCTCCCAAACACTGAGATAAGGACTTTGTTTAGCATTGCTAAGAAAAACATTGTATGAAGTACTACACCTAGAGAAATTCCAACCCATTATACCTATTTAGCCTTTGTAAGGAAACAGGAAAATTACATAAAAATGATTGTGCCATCAGAATTGTTATTGCTATTATTTATACCTACAGCCAGAAAGGGCAGCTCTAAAAGCCAAGGCCAATATCATGAAGATATTTCCTTTCAATTTTTTCTCTCCAGTCTCTTTTCAGGTTGGTATGGTCTAGGTTTCTACTACCCTCCCCCTCAATGGCTGATTCTGAGCTGTTTTATCAGTGAACTCCCTAGACCTTCAATTTACTTTGTTACTTGTGTCTCTTGTACTTACCTGAAAACAAACTAAATTCTTCCTGCCACTGACATGTTATTTCCTGGGCTTCACATTATTCTCCTTGATTAGGTAGCTCTCTTTTCTCCATTCATCGCTTGACTGTTGAGTTCATTTAGGATGGTGACTTTGCACTGTCTTGTCTTTCCCTGGTACCTGGCTATGGCAGGATGCCCCCCAACCCCCATCACAGATAGTCGGTGCATTAAAAGATAACCCAGGATGGAAGGCCCAGCAAGGGGTCATCTCTGGCACCAAAAGGGCTCAGGCCTCAGCTAAGAATCAACATCTTAGTCTGGAGTGCTGATGAGAAGAGATAAAAGAAATATTCTTGACTAAGAGACACTGTTTTACAAACCATAAAAGACACACGAGATATCACAGAGGCAGAAGCCTTCTACACACACACTCCCTGAAAGTATGGGAGACTTCTCCCTGGAGCCTGTATGCAGGTTCTGTGGTTACCTCACTGGAGACTGAGGGCAAGGATCTCCATGTGTACCCCACCAATGTAATGGTGGTAAAATACGTTGAATCCTAAGTTATATTATTTCCTTGTTAGCTGTGCCATTAATAGGTACCTCTAACCTCACACTGGTTATATCTACCAGTAGTTTATATTTTTATCCTTATTCCTGTGTAGTGTTAGTTTTATTTTAGTCTTATGTCTGTTAGTTTTCTGTCTAATAAATAAATAATTCACTCTACAATAGACCAAATCAGCCGTTATGAAAGAACTTGGGAACAAGAGTGTGTTTTGGGATACTGGGCACCTCAATAAAGCTACTGCCTGCTGGCAGAGGCCTGGGCAAAAGGCAAGGACTTATCTAAACCCCCACATCCATTCATAACACTGACATGGTTGGATCCTGATCTTGACTGATCAGGCAACAGATGATAACAAGACAGAGTGCCACACCTCAATAGTAACCTGTTGATACATGGAAATACATCACCATACATCAAAATCAAAGGATGGTGTCTTTCTGTAGGCGTGATGGCTTTTTGTGGCCTTGATGGCTAAGCTAATTTTGGTGCTTGTTTTGTGCAGAATGTAAATAATATGATGTACCTAAAGGCACACATAGCATCATCCATTTATTGGCTGTTTGATTTGGTTTGATTTGTTGATTTGGTTTCTGCTATTATGAACCAGTTGCTGTATGATATTTAACATCCATTAATGCTAGCAAGGAAAGGAAGCAGTGAAGAAAAGCTCTGCTTATATAAAATATTTCCCTTGGTTACTTTAACTTGCAAAAAACTGTCAGACTTCAGAGCTCACTCAAATACTCCTTACAGTTTTCAAAAATCTTCTCCTAAGAGAGAAAAACATTCACACAACCCTGCCCTTCAATGCATTTCTCTATATGCTTCTTATGATGCTCATCAATTTCTCCACTTTTTCATTGTTCACTTCTTTTATTCTTCAAATTTGTACTCAAATCAAGAATTGAGAATAAAGTTAAATCACATATATATGTCCACCTGACTATTCAAAATAACAATGTGCAAACAAAAAATTAATGAAGATATTGAAATATGTCTATTTCAGCATACAACTATGTGATCTGCTAGAGAAAAATGCAGAGTTTCTGACAACCCTCAGTGAGGACAACTGTCTTCTTAAGTTTTAAAAAACATAAGAAAAGGGTTAAGACAGCTTATTTCAGCCATCTGTTTCTTCCAATCCTGACCACAGCTATTGTTTTTACTGGGCATCTTCTCAGATTTTGGGTGAGAAGCTGGCCTCAGCAGAGAGGAGGAGGTCTGGTAAGGTCACCCATATTAAGCCACAGCATTGGAATGCCATTGAAGATGTCCACCAAGAGACATGGTGCACTGAAAGAAGTGGATATTAAATTTGATTAATAAAATGTTCAATTTATATTGAATATTATAAAATATTCAATATTATTATATAATATTAAATTGAATGTTATAAAATATTCAATTTATATCACTGTGCATGTTCAATGAGGAACTGTGTTCTGGGCAACCCCAGCACCACAGGCCACTGAATTTTTGCAGCTTCACCATCTTGCTGTGGCCAGGGAGCCCTGGAGTGTCAGCCCTGCCTCTGGGGAGTTGAGGGTAGAGCAGACAGTGCATTGCTGCTGTATTTTAAATGTAGCACATTGGCTCCCTGCAAAGCCCTGCCTCTGCTGTTTTCTATGGCAAGCCTGGCTTCTCCTAGGGGATCCACAAAATGTTGTACGTAGGAGTTAACTCCAGGGAGACCAGGTAAGAATATCACTCTTTTGCAGTCTTGACCCAGGTGAAAAGATCCCTCATCAGACCCTGCAGGCTAACATCTCAGCTGCTTTCAGAAGATGGGACTCTTCAGTCCACAGATGCAAGAAACAGCTTGTGGAGAAAGTTCTGAGTATCACTGAATGAAAATTTGTATCTCCACCAACATCCATGTCATTTATTTAAACATTAAAAGCTTAGAAATAATTTCTATAAATTCTGAATGAATAAAAGCCCATTTGTCTCTATGAAAGAAATCTCTAATAATCAAGTTTAAATAGTTCCTGTGAACTTCAAAAACTTAGATCCACTTGACAGGTGGTATTTAGGGCCTAAAGATTTAGGAGCACAGTGAAAGGTTGTTGTCCTGTTGCTAAATGATCTTGCCCCAAAACTGGGATTAAGTTCTAAGTTCTGGCTATGTTCTACAGTGAGCTAAGCTTGGCCATAGTACCATTTTGATGTATTCTATGTAATGCTTTGACTCTCATGCTGCTGCTGCTGCTGCAAGCCTCTGTTCTTTGGTACTCTCAGCTTGATGGATAAATTTGTTATCTTACAATTTATCACTCTCTTTGTAATTCTTACTTGACAAAGCCCCTTTCTGAATACATTTTGTTGAGTTTATTTAGACTGAATAACAAGAGAAATGTTTGTACAGTAAACTCTTCCTTCAAGTACTCAGACAGTTCCTTTATACTTGTGTGCACACATTCACAATGCTTTCAATTAATTTCCTGCTGTATCTCAGAACAATTTCTCTTCTGGTATTTGCTATTGCTTGCCTGAGATTGTGCATGCAGTCTGGCAAAACTCAAATAAAAAAGCTTTTCATGAAAAGCTTTGAAGACGGTGGCTCTGAACCCTGGGGAAAGGCTGTGCTCTCTCATGTGGGTGTTAATTTGAAATTATTCTTAGTTTCATTTGCTGCTCTTGTGGAGCATTTTTAGGGGGGGATATGAAATGATTCAGGCAATATCCTCTGTGCTGGACAAGCAGCTCTACCTCAGAGCATGCTATTACTGACAGCCTTTAATGCAGGAGGTGGAATCAGCAGAGGGAGGGAACACTAGCCAAACAAACAGTGCTGGGATCTCTTGGACTAAGACACAGCAGGTGACCTGTGTTTTTTCTGTGGATGACAGAAGGATTTCTGTTCACCAGGGTTTTGGTAAAAAGCAATTCACAAAGCTCTGCCTTACATACTGCACTGAGAATTATCATATTTTGTTTTACCAGCTAATGTAGTCAGCAACTGGGTAAGTTCCACATAAACAGGCAGTGCACAACACACAACATCAGACAGGATCTAAAATCAAGTTATGTTTAAGCTCTCGAGTGTAGGAGTCTGCTTTTGCTAATAAAAAATACAGCACTCATTTTCTTCATAGGCTTAACATGTCTGACAAGCAGATGGTGCTTCTGATTTTTCTTCTTTGAGATAGGCTTGAGAATTTTTACCTCACCTTGGCTTCTGATGCGCGAAAAATTTTCTTGTCCACTTCTCCAAATGATATCACAACTTGCTGCTGAAGCAGGGGAGGTCATCAAGGTGTTTGCAATTGTGTCTGAAGGCATCAGTGTGTCCTGATTTTGTCTGGGATTGAGTCAATTTTCATCCTAGTAGATGGTACAGCTCTGTGGGTTTTGGATTTAGTATGAGAATAATGTTGTTAACATATTGATGTTTCTGTTGTAGTGTGTTGTAGTTAACATATTGTAGTTTCTGGGTTGTGCTTATTCAAAGTCAAGGACTTTTCAGTTTCTTATGCTCTGCCATCCAAAGAGATGCACAAGAAATCAGGAGGGAACAGGGCCAGGACAGCTGACCTGAACTGAACAAAACAATATTCAGTACCAGACAACCCAGCATATAAACTGGGGGGAGCTGGCCAGGAGGGACCCATCACTGCTGGGTGATGTACTGGGTATCAGTCGGTGGGTGAGCAATGCTACTGTGCACCACTCGTTTCTCTTTTTTCTTTTTGTTACTTCCATTTTCCTTTTCATTTTCCTTTTCGTTATTATTATTTTTGTCATCATCATCAATCAATAAATCATCATCATCATCATTATCATCATCTTCATTATTAAATTTGCTTTGTTTCAATTATTAAACTGTTGTTATTTCAACCCATGGGTTTAACCTTTTTTCAGTTCTCTCACCATCCCACTGGGAGGGGAGTGAGCAAGCTGCAGCATGGTACTAAGTTATCTCCTGGGGTAAAACCACAGCAGAGTGACATAAAGCATACAAAGAATTGTGCAGATGACATGGCTCACAGAGAAACACAGCTTTTTTTCTCTCTCTAATAGAAAATGTCACAATTCTTTAATATTTAGGTCCTTCTTCTACTATAAAGTCATGTAGACTCACTTTGGAGAAAGAATTGCATTTTTGCTGAAGATGTTATACAGAAAGGAAATCCATAGAGGATGAGGTGAATATGCTGCCCCAGGGGAGAATAGCACTCTCTCATTCTGAAATTTATGTTCCCAGTATTTACTGTGTGTAGTATTTCCCTATTTTAAAAGAAAAATCTTTCCATTTCAGACTTAGAAAGATTAAGGCAATTACCTCAAACATAACATACTAACATAGAAACAAACATATAAATTTTACAGAGGAAAAGAATTAATTAATTAGGATAAAAATGTATTATTTCAACTTATCACTTTATACTACTTTACACCCCACCTTCCAGTTTAGCCATGAATTTTCTTTCAGCCTGCATTGCAAGCATCCTGAAGTCAACATAAAGTCTGCTGTTGAATTCTGATGGCTTTTGCTTAGGTTTTAAGGGAATATATACTCTCTTGCTTGACTGTGTGGTTTATATTTTGAAAAATTGCTTGTCATATTCCCTTGGATAATTCATCGCTTCAGTGGAGAGATAAACCCAAATGTTGTACAGTCACCCCATCTTTTATAGTTATTGCAATTTACAATGTATCAATCATCTGCCCGTCTTTTAGGAATTTACAGCAACACTGGAAAATTATGTAAGACTAACACTCAGACATCAGAACTGGAGAGGTTTTGTTAGCACATAAAGAATCCTATATATATCCAGTGATATATTTAACTTGCATTGGATTCCACTGAATCCCCATGATTTCCCAAATGTTCTCATTAGCTGTCACAATAGATCCATTGCTGTGGCATGGTTAAGAGATAAACAGGCAATGGAGAAATGTTCTGGAGCCCATCCACAGGCACTTCACGTCCACGAGCACAGGACAGTCAATGGAAACTTTGCTCAAAGATGTGAAAGGCTGAGGAAGAGGTGTGTGCTGGATGTCTGCAGGGCACATGGGTGCATGATCACCCACTGCAGCAGGAATACCCTCCTGAAAATCTCAGCAGCAGCAGTAGCAAGCTTGATCTTTTTTCCTGTCTATCTCTCCATTCGTGAGGAAGGAAGAAACTAAACTGCTGAAATGTAGTAATGGCTCGAAATCAACACATAATTAGAAGCCCAGTAACAGCAGCATCTAAGGAAAGGACCTTGTGTTCATAGTATTTTCTTGCACCACACTCCTGCTGGAACAGGATTAGAATTTCATTTCTGCCTCAGCCTGCAGACTGTCATAATCCTGATCATTATTTTCTGTCTCTGTTCATGTGAGGCTAGTCAGCTTTTGGGTTTAGTAATAAAGTAAGATAGCACCTACTTTCCACTAATTGGAGGGTTTTTTTCTACAGGTCAGGGCTTTTTAAAAAATATTTGGACAACTTGGAAGAGCTGGTCACTTACATTCCATTGGACAGAGGGCTGAGGGCTTGAGAGAATGCAGAAAGGACTCTTAAATTAGCTCATATAATTACTCTGATTTGAAATGGAAAATGTCATATCTTGATAGGTTCCATGATGCAACGTCTGCACCAAGGTCTTGCAGTCTTTCATTTCTGGTGTATTGGCCATCCAGAAAGCCAGAGAGGTCCTGGCATGTGTCTCACAGGCAAGACTAGCAGACGCAGACACAGCACAATTATTCTTTCTAAATTTTAGGTATCTGCAGTTGCTCAGAGGAATGAAAAAGAAAATTCTGGGCAAGATTGCCCCTACAACAGATATCTGAAGTGTATATTAGATGATTCATACTCTCAGTCTTTGAAATGGAACCCAGGGTGACTGACACAGATGTACAGGACAAAACCTAAAATCAAGCAAGTTGTGTCTCATCCATAATTACATCAGCAATGACTATGGACATTAAATTAGACATGAGTGCTGGTTATATGCTTGGATTATTTGGGAATGGAAATTGCTGACCACAATAAAAAATAAAGTCTTTCAAATAATTTTTTAACCAGACAACTGGCAAGTGTGGAATTCTATGGGCCATAAATGACAAAGCAATTTCTGTGAGTAAATTATATCATCTCTGGTGTGTAACACTGTCATATTTGAGACTGGAAGAAAGTTTGGTCAGAGAAGCAGGCTCTTCACTATAAAGTGGGATGTAAATACTTTTGATTTCAATAAATATAATTTTAAAAAAAACTGCAGAGACACTCTAGTGATCTGTGATTCATTTCTGCCTGGAATTAGGAAATAATATCAGTTCATTTAATCTTTTTCTTTTGAGCAGAGGGACTGGAATAACAGTTGTACCCAGGATGCCAGCATTTGTGCCTTTAATTTAAGGCTGGTTTTTGATCTTAAAAAAAAATATGCAAGTGTGTCTGTGAGCTTTAATGAAAATGGCTCCCACCTCTACATATAATATTATGAATGCCTCAGACACTAACAGCAAAAATAATCTCTGCCAATAATCATCTTAATAATGATTTTCATTAATCTTTGTTCAGAGCTATTCTCTTTGATTGAGATGAAGAGGAACAGCAGGCAGTGCAAATTCAGAGAAATGCAGGTACATTCAGAAAATACTCTAAGGCTTTGCATTATGAAAGCCCCTTCTGATCTGACATGTGTACAGAGAAATTTGCATGGTCCCTCTTAATAAAAGAGTTAACACAAAGAGCTTTTATTATAATAAAGGCCAAGTTCTTATTAGAAATTGCGGCATGGCTTCAGTAACCATGAATTTTTTCTCTTTTAATTTTCTTTCTGAGTTTAGTGCTCCTGCAAGGTACAGGGAGAAAGTATTCATGAACTGCGTGACAGTTTTACCAGGATTTGAACTTCTGACTGCTCTAATGTAAAGCAGGACACTTTCAACTGCTTCAGAGAGACCATGAGACTAATGCTGCTGGGGAGGGAAACCCCAGAATGTCAATCTGAAAGGCAGGACTGTGGAGCTGAGGGCTAAGAGGGCTTGCTCTTTTCCTTTATGTTCTTTGGCTTCTCTACCCTGCTTTTGAATAAAGGCAACTCTTCTTATAGGCACTGTGTGCTGAACGTGCTTGTCAGGCAGGAGAGCAGACCAAAACCTCAGCTTTCAATCCAATTCACTCACCTATCAATAAAATTAAAGACAAACTCTTGGATTCAGGATTAGACAGTGTTCCTGGTTTCTAGCCAGATGGCTGGTGCTTAGTAATAATGCCTGTGATGTAGTAGGCTAGACCCAAACCCTAATAACAAAAATCTGTACAAAGCTCAGTCACATTTATAAGTTGAACTTCCCATATTCTAATTTTCTCAGAATGGCCAGGGCTTGAAACAATGGGAGCAGCCCGGGAACACCAATGGCATCAGTGGGCATGTTATTTTTGTTTTTCTTTTGCCTTAACACTTGAAATCCTATATTCATTTTAAAACGGTATATAACCCCTTGCCTCCCTTTTGTAGTTCAGGGAACAAAATTCACATGATTCTCTTTAATCTCAGGTTGCAAAGGCAACATCCACACTGCATTTACCATTTTGCTCCATGCCCTTCAGGGACTGTAAGCTTAAAACTATGGCCCCAAACAGCCCCCAGACAGTACCTTCTGGGCACTGGCATCTAGAATTTAGTCTCATGTGGTACTGTCAACCCAGGGAATCTTGGGAATTACTCAACTATGGCACTACTATCACTACTTGTGTTTACACCAGTAAATTAAACTTTGACAGAAAATATTCCTGTGCACTGGAACTTGAGTTCCCATTATTAAACTCTTAAGGTAGTTCTCAGCACAGTTTGTGATATGTTTTGAAGGAAAACCTGCTTCCAAAGACCATTCCAAAGAGGGAATCCATGCACAGAAACTCAGTTTTGTAGGATAAGAAGATGGGCATTCTGTGCCAGAGAAGAAGCAGAAAAACTATTCTGTGCCAGAGAATTTCAGCACCAGGCATATTTGATACATTAGTATAGCTGTTTTTGTTCTTAACTTTTTCCATAACTTGCAGTTCTCCAAATTATTATTTTTAATTATCTTTTTTTTTTATTTTTAAAAAAGGTGTTTTCAGCAGAACAGATAATTACTTTCTACATTTATTAGTTTCTAAAGATAATTTAATTTATTAAGATTCATTCATGCTTACATTTTTAGTATCTCCATCTACCTTGTAATTATTATGAAATTAATTTTTGTCTATTCTTAAGCTGTGCTTGTTCTTCTTGTACTTCTAACTTGCTAATTTTTTCTGTACTGTTTAGATGAGTATGTGTGTATCCGCATTATGAAATTAAGTACTGAATAAAAATCTTTTAAAACAGCCTGTAAGAAGAAGGTAGAGTCAGCAATACATCTGTTCTTCTTGACTGGTGTTTGTCAGGCATGTGTTTGAGACTTGCAGTGATGGGGGTTTTGCAGTCTCCCCAAACAAGTCTTCCCTGGGATCCCTGTGCTTTGTCTTTACTGGGATTTTTGCAGGTCTGACCTAGACGTCTCTGGTGGCTTAAAGCTGCTGCTTTTTGTCTCATCACAGCCCTAATATTTACTGTCTTTTGTCACAGACTGTTTCAGACCTCTGATCCTTCCTGTTGCTCTGATCTCTCTCCATACATGTCTCTTTGTTTCATTTGATTGATGGAATTCTGTTGTTATTTTTGTGTTTTCCACTGTAGTGTCAGTCATATCTGGTTGGAAATGTGTTGAACCTTTGTCACCTGCCTTCATGAAACTGTCCACAAAGATAAAATGTGACATAGCTCTCTGTAACGTGAATTATGGAGATGGATGTTTCTGTGACACTGTGCCTTCTTCCTTTACTGTATAACTGAGCTGAAATCAGGAAATCGATGGCAAAATTAATGTGAGTTCTCAAGAGGCCAAAGACCTGCTCTGTAACCTCTGAGGTACACAACAGTGGGTGAGTGGAAAAACAAAGTAATTTGGATTGCCCTCTTGCACCAGTCCTGGAAGGCAGATGCAGGTGCTGCCACTGTTAAGAAAACACATAATCCATTGAATGCATGGGTCTGAGTAATAGGACAGATCAGCACACTCAAGCACAGAAGAAAACAAACTGTGAGTACAATTTTTAATGACAAATTTCTATGCAGCAAAGAGGTTTCTGCTCAATCTTTTGATATTAGCTTGCTTCTGTGGGCATTCCGTCTTTACCACTGTTGCAGGAGATAAACAAATGTAGGTCTTAAACTATGTTGCAAAGCTAATGTGTGGAAAAATCAAGGTAACAGGAGAAAATCTTGCAAAAGCTCCTGTAATGTTATAACTTTGTTTATATATATCTTTTTTTGTATTCATAATGTATCTATCAGATGTCTACAGAACAAGCCCACTACTACGTACATTCTTTGCATTAACTTCCCCTCTTTTAAACCTTAATTACAGTGATATTCTGAATTTGTGGCTCCTGTGAGGATATGTCTGTGCTTGTATTATACCAGTAAGCTATTTTGGTTTTGCAACTTAAAGATAAAACATCAGTCATTTAATTTCTTTGCTATACAATCAAACACATAAAGGCTTATCTGCAGTTCCTGCTAATTGGCTCCTGTTAATTCACATAAAGGCTTGTTTGATAACAGCTAGCATAAAGACAAGAGAGCAAAATTTGAAGCTGTGACTTGAAACATTCCTGCACTAAATGACTCCTCAGATTAGGTGGTGTGTGCACAGAAGTGGAACCAGCTATGTAGGGAGTGAAACTGAAGATTTTATCCCTTTAGAAAATGGCAGTGAATAAACACATAACTGTGGACACTCTTCTGCCCCTGAATATGAGCAGTATTTTGGTCATTTGTGAGCACAGACTGTGCATTTGGAAATAAGGGATTTAGGACCAGAACATAAACATAAAGCACAAATTCCTGTTTGAAAGGTACCTATACTGAACAGTGACTATACAGACCTTTGTTATACCAAATTCCATCAAAGTCTGCAATTGCTTTTTAAGGCAGAATTTCTCAAATCCTGCTGATCGTTTCTGCATTTTACAATGGTTTTTTTCCCTGCCAATTTTAAGCACTTTTTAAGCAGTGGCTGAAAGTCAGTCCTCTTTTAAGCCATAATCCAGCTCTTTGGCTGGCCCTCTTAAAACCTATTGCCCTTAATTGTTTTCCATTAGCAGAAGAACATTAAAGGTACAGCCAGTGATAGCCACCCATTAGAGATGAACCAACAGAGTGTCTGTTCTCTGAGCCGTGAAGGCATGGCCTAGATAGACAATGCAGGGTCCTGAAGGTTATCCACACTACTCCCTGATTTGCTTTCTCTGCAGCTAATAGAGACCATGAAAATATTACTGGGACTTGAGGTGAATCACCTTGGGAAAAAAAATAATTGTGTAACCTTTGTTGAATCGTAAGAAAAGTTAATAAGGGAAGCATTGTTTCCCGCACTAAGTAAATGATGAGTATTTGTAAAGTGCAGCTGGAGTTGAGAATCACACAGGAGCCACATGCAGCAGCAATTTGTTAAACTCTGTGCAACCCACACACCAGCTCTCAGACAGGTTAAATGTAGCACAGCATGTATAACATTATGACAATTAAAACATCTCTGCATTCTATTCCTGATCAAAAAAATGACTGTCGCTGTATGTACACGCATCTGTCATTAATGTTCCTGCCCTTGAACTTTCAGTTTGCTGTGTCTAATGTCCTGCCAATTAAGTGCAATTACACTTATGGTCCCTCACCTGGTGATCTTGGCAATTTGTGATTCAGTAGATGGGAATGGGGAGGGGAATTGGACCACATCTCTCAAAAAAGAAAAATGCCAGGTGAAGCACATACATCTAGGCAACTTTACTATCCTTAGGATAACAAAGGATGAATAAGAAAATCTCAATATTTTAGGAAAAGGGAAGTTGAGTTTCCCCCTGCCCTAGTTTTAGAGGTCTTTTCAAATGCTACTATAAAAGATAAGCCAAAACTCTAGGGCATCCACAGGCCAAGAATTGTGAAGACACACCAGCAGCACACAGAGAGAATTGGATGCTTTTAGTCTTGTGTTTCTGCTTGTTATCCCAATGTCAGGATGGCAGATACTGCTTTTAATATGAAGGGGGGGTTTTTTCAACATTTTTAAAATTTAAAAAATGGACTTAAATGAACTTTAAATTTCTTTCAATAAAAGCTCTCTTAGCTGTACAGAAAAGCTGAGTGTGGCAGATCACATTAAGGGAGAGAGAAGGGTTGTTGTAAGACCTGGATGGAAAGTGATGGCTCTAGCGTGAGGAGCAGGAGGAGGAAGGAAGGAAGCGTCTTCTGTGGAGGAGGTGCTGGGCAAGAAAAGCAGGTAGTTACATAAGGATAAAGTGCTGCTGCATGGCAGGATGATACTAAAGATGCATGTATAACTGTCTGTGTGTGTGATCTCCAGCAGCAAGAGTCCCCAAGTGCAAAGGCAGCTGTTACAGGTGCCAAAACAGACATATCCTCGCTCAATGGCCATGCAAGTATTTTTCAGAGAAGTTCTGACTTCCAAATCTTTTTAGAGCACACAATTATGTATGCTTCCTCAACCCAGTGACACATCTCTCCTCACTTTAGAACACTGAGCTCACCCTGCAGTGATAACCCTCAGATCCCTGTACACATGTAGGAATAGGACACTCTCCAGCTCTCCTGGGTCTGCAGCAGTCACCTCAAAGAGCTCAGGTGGCTTGTGCCTCGTGTGTGCTTGCTTCCCTTCGCTGAGCTGAGAGGGAACTAAAGAGGACTTGCTTGGACAGGTGAGGTGAATCCCTCTGTTGACATCAGCCTTGCTCTCCCAGGGGAGCATACCCCAAATACCTCTATTATAAATCCAAGGATGTAATTCTGAATATGATCAGCCAGGGCTGTTTTCCTCCAGGAACCTGTTTCCTCAGATGGGCAGTGAGAAATCCATTATGCTCCTTTATAGAAGTGTTTGGAAGGTATAAATACGTGCGGAGTTTTATCATATCCCTTTTGAAGCAGAATTCAAGGTTTATTTTAGTAACCTCCCAATTTTTTTTCTGCTTTTGTCTGTTTTCAGGATTACACTCCTGACTCTATTGATGTTTCCGGACTTGCAACCTCAAGCCTAAAAATTGCTGACTGCTTATCCCTTGTCACTGCAACCAATAACTCAGCTTCTGCTGTCTCTAGTAACACTTGTGGGGAAATGCCAAACAGGCTGTGCTATCGAAAGAAAATAGGGAAAAAATCCAGCTAAACTTTGTTCCTGGTATTGCAAACATCAAAATGCTTGTCTGTTACAAGGTAAGGCCACAGATACGTGTTGGCAGGATGGATGTCTTAGTCATAATATTTTTTTTATTATGAGAATTTCTATCAGATGCAGTTTTTGTGTTATCAACATCTGTCACTGAGGGCTGGGCTGTGATCCATAAGTGTTTCAAGTAAAAGGAAACAGATTTTCCTTCTAAAAATCAGAAATTGCCAAGCTGTTGTTTGGAGCAAAACCCTGCATTTAAAGCAATCTTCTTTTGACAGTTCAAGAGAGGTTTTTATTTTCTGTGTGCTTTTCTTAATTCAAAGCATCACCTGAGGTCTATCTCCTTGTCTGATAGTTGTGATTTCCCTCATGTCAATCACTGGGATGTCAATACTGTGCAGTAGGATCAGATTAATTTTCTTTCCCAGAGTATAAATGTTAGTGTTGTTTAAGCACACATTAATTTTTGTTAAAAAAATAATTGCTACAATATTTACTGTTTTGTGTGGCTGAAGACATAGAAGAAAGAGAAGTGCAGACTTGCACTTCCCCTCTCCCATGAGGAGCTCCTTTGAGGAGCTGCCATGTCATGCATGGTGTTGTTGTGTCTTACTTTCAAGAAAGAAGCATTCAGTAGATCTAACTTGCTAAACAGTGAAATATGTTACACCTGATAAACTCTTGAGCTGGCACTACCCTTCTCTGTTGGAAAAAATGTAATAGTTATTCAGCAGCCAACTCTGTTTCTGAAGAATATAGGAGAAAACACCCAGGCAATTGGTGTTAACAGCAGCATCAGGAGGAAGCTGATCCTCTTAGATGTTTCTTGTTGGCATATCTTATTTTTTTTGGTTGTAGATATTCTTTCTAACTTCCACAGGTCATGTATAAACATTAATCGTAATGCTGGCTCAACTCTGACAGAAATGTTCTTGGCTGTCTCCATCTATCAAGGGTTTGCAGTCCAAAAATTCCCAAAATGCATCTAAATCCTCAGTTAGTTACTGTCATGCTTTCAGTATGAGGTATATTTACCTGGGGAACAGTCAAAGTGCACAGGGAAAAATTCCTTAGCTGAGCAGACTCAGAACAAACAGAGAGTACTTGTTCATGAAGCCCACATCTTCCATTTAAATAGGAATCTAAAAACCAGGAATTAAGAGTAAGTTGTGCTTCCTGCACTGGATACACTAGGACTCCCTATCAAAACATTATTCTTTTATGTAAAGCATGAAACAAGTTTTCTCAAATTTCTATTCATTCCTTCCCTGCAAAATCTTCAATCGCTCATGGAAATCAATTAATTATAATTTGTTGGGTCACTGAAATGAAAAAAATAAGAAACTGTAGGTAATAAGACTATAATGGCCAAAAAAACCAAAGCTGCAAAAAATGAAGAAATGTCTGTCCTGAGGGTTTGTTTCAGCTGAGAAAAGACATGCTTCAGTTGCCTGTCTAGCTGGAAGTGAATGACTGGAGCATTTGTCCTTCCTGTTACATAGTGACGTGACAACAAGTAGTTCTTGTTTAGGTGTAACAGCAGAGTTTATTAATTCATACTCAGAACCATGTTAATCCAAGATGATTTATGTTCACTTTGTCCCTTTTTATTCCTGTATTTGGGTACCAAGTCTGTTGTGGATGCATTAGATGGTTTGTACCTTGTATACTGAGATTTCTCACAATAGGTGAGCGTATGGTATTTAATGAACAATTAACACTCTCAAAATGCAAATGATATAGCCATTAAATTACTTTGTTTTCATATAACTCAGGAAATATAAACCATGGATCTATGCAGACAGAGCAGCAGAGAAGAAATCCTGAAAAAGCAGTGGTATTTATATATGCAGCTGTTATAAAGAAGATTGTACTTGCAAGTCTATGAAAAGTGCAAGTTTGCTACCCTCCTCAGAACATGTAAGAGCCAAGTAGGTATTTTTGATAGAGAACAAGGGAGAGAGACCAAGAGCATTAAACCTGAGCACAAGAGAGACTTCTAGCTTGAAGCCACCTCCAAGAACACGTTGAACTTGAGGGCCTAAACCACTAATCTCTCAATCTTGACAGGGATTATGGTTGTCTGACTTCAGGAGCCCAAGAGTCAGGCATCTGTTCTGAACTAGCTGTCTCATTTCCCTTTATGATCAATGGGGATAGATCAGCAAGGTGATGACTCATTCCTCTTATCTCGGGCTGGCATGAATCATTTTTTCCACTTCTCCCTAAATTATTTTCTCTATTCTCTGTGTGTCTTCTGTTCCTTAAGTTGCAAGTTGCAAAACATTTCCTGCTGTTTTTCCCCAAGCCAGGAAAAAGCCAGGGATTCATAACAGTGAAGAAATCACAAATTTATAGAAAACTCTCACTCTGCTGCAAGTCCAGCTTCATATGCTTCCTTGAGAAGGCAAATAGGGCTGTCCCTGCACAGTGCTGCGCCTGACACCACATGGTGCCACACAAAGGTTTAGAGGAAGGTGACTCAAAATGGATATTCAGCCAGGAGGAGATGCCAAGGCTTCACCTACTTCCAGAGAAAGCTGTAAAATGAGAGTGCCTGACCTAGTAATTTGTAAACTAAGGGCAATTAGAGCTGGGAAAAATAAGAGGTTAAGCATACAACCTGTACCCTGCTTTTGTATCTTCCTTCAGATAATCCAAAAGACATTTCTATATAAACAACATATGCTGTTGTCTTAGCCTTTTCCACAGCCTTTTCCTTTCTCTTGTCTCTCTGTTTCCTCTCTGGTGTCTTGCTCCCACAGTGCAGCAATTTTTCTTCCCAGCACATACAAGAAATAAAAATAAGAATTACAGTATTCACATCTTGTGATATCTACAGTGATTCATGTCAACTAAAGGACTAATTTTCTTTCTTAATTCCCGTGACTTTTTGAAAGGCTTTCTCCCATCTCCCCACCCCATATCAACAATCAGAAAGTGTCCTGTCTACTCTCTAATTAATGATCATTCCCTTCAGGCATTGCAGATGTCTTCACATATGGCTCATTACCCTTAAGACAGAAACAATGTAAGAGTTAAAGGTTTATTTCACAGGGTGCTTTGGGCAACCATGAAGGATGAAGTCATTAAAAATACTTTTAACTAAAGAGAGTGCTGCTACCCAGACTCATATTTTCTGCTTTCACAATATTATATGATGGTCCTGCATTTTGGATCAAGGTTTACTAGCTTTTGATTGTGGTAAATTTGCCTGGAGCAAAAGGAAATCAGAACAATTGCAATAAAACATATATACACATACTGTGTAGGTTCCAATGCATTTGCTTTTTTTGGTAAACTTTAAATCAATAAAGTAAATTACTTAGAAATGTGTCTTTATGTGTATTGATGAGCTGGCAGACCTTACATGAGTATTCAGAATTCTGGGTTCATAAAAGAACTACAGAAATCAAAACAGAGAATAAAGATTAAAGCTCAAATGCTAAAGTCTCATTGTCTCAGCAGTAAGTTTGATCATTGTGTTTACATAGTTGATAGAATGAATGCTTTAAGTTTTTACTTATTTGTATATCTGAACTCTGCAGGCCTCATACAAAGATGGTCATTCTAGATTACTCAAGTCATCTTACTTTGTGATACTTTTCTTTTTGAAGATTTTTAGGTTTTTCTATAGGATATATAGATAAGACTGATGATAAGTTTCTTGTTTCTGGACAGATGGTTGCAATATCTGTGATGGTCTTAGTGCTGGATGTTTAAATACAGGCCTCAGAAAATTATATCACATATATCCAGTTATATCACATCAGTGGCGTACCACCAACAAAAAATTAGGGCATTAAAAATGGTTGTCTCATCATACAGCAGGATCCTCCAGAATGCCCTAGGTAAAAAAATCTGATAAAAATAGGTGGAGGCATTTTTTTAATACCAATAATATCAGTCAGGAATCCATCAGCCTTACAGGTCTGTCAAAAAATCTGATGATTTTCAGGTATGTATGTTTAATTTTACAGGCTGCATTATGGCTGCAGATGCTCACCTGTATCCAGCCTCTCGATGGGATTTAGTTTCAGCCAAATGTGCATTCCCATTACCTGACCTCACCTAGTAAGGAGTCTTTTTCAGCAATGATTGTATATCCTGAGACTGTAAAGTAAAGGAGCTACGTGTCTTTGTACAGTTCCTGAACTTAATCTATACACGCATGTCACTTGAACTCAACTTTCCTCAGCAATTAACTTGGTGCTTCCATGTGTGCATTAAAAAGTATCAAAGAGAAAACTGGACCTTATCTAACCACTGATGGAGGACTCAGGTCTTGCAGGAAAATACCTAATCAGAAGTGTCAGGAAGAGTATGAATATTTTAAGGAATTTTAGCAGATTTGTGCCTTTCACCTTTCAGGAAAGTCTGAAGTTTTGAAGGTTCCAGAGGTGTCAAGGGAAATGCATTTATGTATAGAAACTATAAAATCTTCCATCTGTGGCTTTAGTTCCGAGTCCTAGTTTGAATCCAAATCATATCAAGCTTGGAACTGAGTGTAAATTGGCTATGACTATGAATAAATATAACACATCTGGACGTCTCGGATTTCTTGGATTCTGATATGTTTTTCTTCAAATGCTGCTCTACCTCTTTCAATTGAAGTTGGCCTCAATTGTCCATAGCTCCTGTGTTAAGTGTGAAATAATAAGGTTCAGTTCATTTTACCAGTCCTTCTGGGTCAGGGTGCCTGACTGTATCAAAGTCTTAACATGAAGCTGTGTTGTGGGCTGATAGTCATAAGCAATGTCCCTAAGCAAAGTCATTCTGTGTGGAAAGGCTTTCCAAATATCTACACTCTTCTTAGTGAAGGAACAAACTTCACCTCAGGAGTTCTCCTGTGCTCTGCAGAGGTTTGTAGGCACTCAGAATTGATGAAGCAGCTTAACACCCAAGATAGTTGCTAAATAACTCCTTGGGGACTCGTTTGGCAGCTTCAGCAGGGGCTCACAGGAAGGCTGCAGACCAGTAATGGAACCTTACTGCTGCAACTTTATAAAATGCATTATGTTTTTTCTGATTTCATGTGGTGTGGCTAATATTTCTGTCCCTTAAGCAGAGGACCTCAGAAAAATAGTTGATGAGAATAAAGGCCTTCTTGGAGAATCAATATTGGGTGAAGATAATGATTTACTGTCCTGGGGTGAGAACTTTCTGTGTGTTGTTGGAATCCATTTCCACTGAACCAGAATAGTTAATCCCAAAGATTGGAAGGTCTCTTTTTGGTGTTCAAGACAGTATTTTATGATGTCCTAATATGAAGGCTGGGACACAAGCAGCATGTGACCATTCTATTTAAGCAATCATGTCTGGATAATTGGAGTGTCTGCAGCTTTACTGAACGACATAAATTGAAACCTCTCAGGCTAACAAGACAAGAATGTGCCACTGCTGATGAAGCCATCTATGGTTTTTTTATGTGTCATTAATCCTAAAAAAATCTGTAAATAAAGAAAATAACAGTTTTAATGAACGGACTGTCTTAAAGTGAAAAACAAAGCTCTTACCTAGGAGCACTTCTTCACAATATGTCTGAAGAGTTTTCTTACTGTGTGACATCCTCTCATGCTTCAGGTTGATGGAAGAAAGGGACTTGCTTCATCTTCTGAGGTATTAGTGGGGAAGACTATAGATACTGCTTGACCACTGCTGAGGTCCTAATATTTATAGTAGCTCTTCTTACATCTATGACATCTATGTTGCATGTACCTGTTTTGCATGCAAGCCATGGTCTTGTGCAGAGATCAAGTGTTAAATGCCAGTAATCAAGTTACTTTTGTGCATTTATTTCAAACTCAGCTGTGTTAGGTGATGAATAGGAAAACTGGAGGTTATTTTTAATAGACACGCTAATATACAACACCTTAATTTACAAAGTCATGAGACAGTCTCATTTCTGGGTTTGTACATTTACTGAGCCTGGGTAGTGGGCAGAGCTAGAATAATGGATTTCTGGAATACAAGTGGCTGGTATGAAAGTTGGAGGACCTGATAGGAAATTTAGCAGAAAGGATGTCATTTATCTGGAAGGGCTTTCATTGTTGAATATGTGGTAGAGAGAAAAGGAACCAAGGTAATTCGTAGTTGTGCATTAATTTCTACAGAAGGCTACTAGAGAAAAAGCACACTGGAAAAATGATCATTGCATACTTGTAAACCTGCTGCATGGGTTTTTTTATGGTATTTTGATTTTAATTCCTGAGGATTAAGATTTATATTATATGCTCTACCTCTGTAAGGGGATTGCCAGGGCTTTTATTATGCCATAATATGCCCAGAAACAGGGAACAGCACTGAAGCAAAACATGCTAGAATGTGGTGTACTCTAGTCTGATATCTCTCAGGGTTTTGTGAGAAGGTTTATTAAACTTGGAGGCTCATTAACACTTGTTCCTGGATATTGAAAGGGAAAACTTTGGTTAGATAAGAGAGTCAGTGGGATTACTAACTACCAAAGTAAGGTCTCCAAGCAACCACTTGCTTCAGTTGATGTTGAGAGTTGGATTGTAAAGACCTGAAATACAAGCAATAGCCAGAAAATATCTCAGTGTTGGAGTAAGACTGCAGCAATGTCCAGACCTTGTATTTGCGTATAACCAAGCTAAAACTTCCCAGAAGACAGCTTTAAGTATCATGTAGAGTCTCTGTTGAAAGCAGGCCCATTTATTTCTCACAGCAGGATAATTCATGTGGTCATTCAGTTCAAGAGACCTGTTTGAGTTGAGTGGTAGGGAGAAATCAGTGCTTCCCTTCTTAACCTGAGAGTGTGTATTGTTTTCAGAAAGAGCTTTGAAGTCTGGCCAGAAGCATCAGTCGGGCCAGTTGCTAAAAAACACTGTATAGGCAGTTAAAGAGTAATTTTTCACACTAGAAATTAAACTCTGAGCAATACGGTGTATTTGATCTCCTGGACTTTGGAACTACACATGCAGACAGCAAAAAGCATGAGGGCTACCTGCTAGGTCAAGGTTTGTCTGTTCCTGTTTATATAGATAAACTCATGATCTAATTCTTCATGGCAAAAACTGTGAAGAGAAAGGGTAATGGCAATACCCTGTCAAGCCACACTCAGAAATAAAGACTTGATGAGAATGTGAGTATAAACTGTGCTCTGCTTTGGTGCCATTCTTGAGCGGGAGGTGAGGGTGCTCATACTGTTGCAATGAATGAACTCAGAAGCAGCTGAGCTCAATGCAAAGTTAAAGCTGGATTATGAAGAAGGTTTTGAGGAGTTGAATTGCTTGTGTTTTTTTCTTTTATGTTTTTTGGTTGTTTAGTCGGGGTTTTTTTGTTTGTTTGTTTGTTTTTTACTTCAGGGGAGTAAACAGAAGATAAATAGAATGCTATTATAAAGTGAATATCCTTTTTGGAAACAGCAAGCAGCTCTCAGGAATTATACACAGAAGTAAACTCAGAATAGGTTTTCTTCTAACTGAGTGTTCGTAAGAAATGCACTATCCTAATGAGCAGGTGAAGACAGGGATACAGTCCATTTTAATAAATACATCGCAGTTGTGATAATGAGAAGTTATTAGTAGTTTTCTTTATAACAATTAGTCTGTTGATTGGCTTCTATTCCCTTTGCACCATCAGCTCTTTTATATATCAATACAATGTTGGTTTAACTATTAGTGTTCTTACATATCCCTTTCAGCAGCTTGGGTGAAAAACAATTGTATTGACTCAGTAATGCTGTACTTTGCAAGCACACATATATTTTACATATCTATTTTATTCCTCCACAGTAATAGGGCTTGAAGGCTGCAGAACTAAGTGTTCAGAAACTGAGAAGCAAAATTTAACTTTTAAGAGTTAATTCTGCTTGTCAGAACATATAATTATATTTTGAAGTATAACAGAGATCATACAAAATATCTGTATCTACGGGAAAAAAAGAACAGGCTTCCACATAGCTTGAAACTGGACATTGGCTCTTTAGTTTGCCAGGGATACTGCTGAGACCTTCCCAAAGCACAGTGTGGCACCTAGTGGCTGAAAATACAGTGAAAACAATGTTTTAGAAAAGCTCACGTCCTCTGAGCCATGAATTTTCTTTAAATTAATGATCTCAGTCGTGTGTATACCTTGTATACTTTAATTAATCAATAGTTGGACTTGGTGATCTTAGAGGTTTTTTCCCAACCTTGAAGATTCCATGATTCTGTAATTCCAACTTCTGATCCCTATACAATCAAGCACCCAAAATGCAGATGAAAAAACTGCTCCCTACCTTGCTAGCTGATTTGCAACCCGGGCTTATTTACAAGTTATTTTCCTTCCAGCTTCCTAGAAATTCACCCTCTCCTGAAAAAACTACATGTTGGTCAATTTTAGCCCAAAAGCGAATATCAGAAACACTCAAAAAGGCTTATGAAAATAAGACTAGCAAGACCACTATTAAGCATAATTTTTACTGAAAACAATCCAAAATTAACTCTGAAGAAAACTTAGGTGCTGGATTTCTCTTAGTGCATGTCTTTGTGGTGTTACTGATTTTGATGGACCTCTGGTCTCTTCCATGCATAAAATAAAGCAAATCTTACAGTATTTAATAATCTTGCACATCTGGTATCATAGTATGAATGCACAAACATTTGGGAAAAGAACATTATATATCATTTAGCAGTTAAGTGAATTTAAGACTTAGAAATATATTTCTTATCATGCAGGAGATTGGTTGGCCAAGCTGGAGTCACAAGCAGTTTGTGATCTTTAGAATTAAATGTTCAGCACCTTGAGCTTTATAGCATGGTGTAGCATGATACTTATAGATCTTTGATCATTGCAAGGTTTGAATGTTCTTGAAGAAATCAAGAGTAATAATAATAATACCCATCTTAAGTTAAAATTTTTCTTCACCTAGCTCCCCTGATTCAATTCTGCTTTAGAAAACAGCACTGTTTGCAGGGTGATCAGCACTGGAGTCAGCTGACCTGGATTCGCTGTACATCACATTTTCCTACTTTATTTCTTTCCTGTGTCTTGCTAAAGAGAAATTTAGTTGTCATTCAGTTGGATTTTATTAATGGTTTAACCCTTTCTGACTGCTCCTATTGCCAGTTTGAGCTCAAGACAAGCAACCAAAGGAGGCACAGTGGGTTGCAGTGCACACCCCTTCCCCCTGCCAGGAGGGACAATTTTTACACTGCTGTCACCTCTCTGTACAGGTGCCCAGGCAGTAACCAGCTGTGACATTTACAACCTTTACACAATATTCACACTGCTCTCTGCAATTTCTGAAACCTGGTTTATGAAAAGGACACCCTCTGCTGTGACAACCTCTTCCCAAGGATTGCTTAACACGAGTTGGGCACAACCACTGAGTTTTGTTTTAAAAAGACACCATGGCTCATTATATTGCATTTTGCATGGCTTTAAGGGCACTGTGTGAAGCAAGGCAGATGTGAAGCGTGGTACTATTTTTAGACACTCAGTTCCATTGTGGGATTCCCTGTCGCATCACAGTCTCATGTGTGGGAATTCCTGTTGGTTGGAAATCAATGGCACCCGCCCTTCCCAGGCACTGGTGTGAAGTCAGCAATCATGTTAGTCTGTGTTTCCTAAACTTGCAACAGGCTTGGACAACTGGAAGAACCCTAATGTGGCTACAAGTGTCTGACTCCTGATCATGTGCATATGATTATCTAAGATAGGATATTTACTTGTTATTTATTTATTTATTTATTTATTTGCTTATTAGCATACTTATTAGAAAAATGCATACCATTCACAGGGGATTTTGCAGGCTTAGAAAAACAAAAGTGCAATATCAGATGGAATAACTGCACTCACCATTTCTGTTTCAAGGTCTTCTGCTGATTTTGTTATTTTTCTTGGCACATGTTTAAATTTAGGCTTGTGTTTAAATTTACATTTAATTTTAAATCAAGGAGATGTAAAGGCTCAGGAATATGAGAATGTAAGACAACAAGTGGATCTGCTTTGTACTTTCTACTACACCATAGAGTAGTCTACATAACATGGCCAAGAACTTAATATATTTCATTGCTGCCTGTAGCAGAGCTTGAGCATTGGGTTTGTTTGTCTGGTTGGTTATAAATTCATTAGAGAATCAGAAATTTTGCATTTTGGAATCTCTTTGAAACTCCGAACCTGCTCCAGAGCTCCAGAGACTTAACAGAAGATGTCACATCCAGCTCAGAAATAGTGCAGAGATACAATATCTAAGTGAATACCCACTGTTGATCAATGTAAAGCATGCCTGGCTATTTGTGCTACCTTTTGTCTTCTATTATGTGTGTTACCTGTTGAAAGTGGCTCCTCCACATAAGCTCTGCAGTTTAGTCTTGTTGTCCTAAACCTTAAAAAGTTTAAATGTTTGAGCAGGTAAAACACATTAACAAAATGTGTAGGCTCCTATCAGGGGGTTTTTGTTTTAGATTTTCAGTCTAAAAAGTCCTCTCTAAAAGAAGACCACCTCACTTAGAGGTGCTTGGGCAAAATGCAATTGCATTGATGTGAATAATTTGATGGAAAGAGGGTTTGTAAGTGTTGTATTCAATAGCTGTTCCTTCCTACATAGGAACTTTCATTATCACTCTTCTGTTCTTCAGAAAGTCCAAAAACTGGGAAATGGACGAGTTACTTCCCGAAACAAATCTCATTCAGCATGTGCAGTAATGTTTATGGGTTATAACTAAGTGGTGCTTGAAGTACATTAGCCTGCCTGATGCTGTTAATCTTTCTCCATATCTGTGGAAGGTTTGAGACAGACTTCCTGAGCCTGTACCCACTTATGCTTGGTGCCTCTCTGATCTGATGGGTGAATTTCCCTTCATTCATCCTTCCAGGAATCATGAAAATCGTGATCTATTTTACTTCATTAAACAAACTAAGGAAAATGGCATGTTGTAGTGCTGGGTGGGCCAGAACCTTAGTACAGAGAGAAAGCCCTGGGAAGATCAAGTTGCAGGAAGGTGCAGGTGGGTGCTGGGAAGTAATGGGTTGGGCTGTCCAGTTATGGGCCAGTCACTGAAATGGAGGAAAAGGGAAGCATAGCTGTTGCTTTTTGCCCATGATGGGCCTCATATAAGCTCCACCATAAATTACAAGTGCAACTACAAGCCATTTCCTCTGAAAAACATCTGGAAAATGCACACAGGGATGTGATTTGTGGGTTGTTTATTTATGAAGATGCACATGTCTGTAAACATTTCTGTTTCAAGGCATGAGCCCACAGGTGTCAGCTGATAAGATTTTGACCCACCAGTGAAGACATAAAATCTCTGTACAGGCTGTTCTCTAGTATGTATAAAATTCTCAGCCTGGTTTAAGGATGGTACTTGGAACACTTTTTCTCAGAGCAATGAGCTGCTTTTCTGGAGAGTTTTCCAGCTGTCTCAAGAAGCAGCTGCTTTACATGGTAAGATTGTGGCTGCAGTACGAGACAGAGCTGTCAGTACAGTCTGATGATACATCACACGTGCTGAGAGTCCAGTCAAACTTTCTACTCCATGGAACCTGGAGTACTGCTCTTTTGTTTGTGCTTTCCTTCTGGAAGTGAAGAAGCTCTGAAGACTGATGATAGCACAAAACATCTTTGCTTCTTTTTGGCTTCAGGGCAATCTGTCCTGTGAGCAATTGGCAGGAAAGTGTCCCCTGTCTAGATTGGGTTGCTTTGTCCACTCCCACGTTCCTCTTAAATTAGTGCAGGGATGGATGCATTTTGGAGCCCTGTAAGGTGTCAAGTGTATTTTCTGACACAAATATTGGAGTTGAATATTTTTCCATCAAAGATCTAAGACTCAGTGGAGGTACTGAGGACAGTAGCATCACATTTAGGATATGTGAATGTGTGCCATTGCTACTTCAGCAAAGAATTGCTTTATAAAATCATTAGTATGTAAGAATCCTCTTACTTTCTCTGGTCAGCATGTATTCACACAAATCAATGACACTGTTGATGGAAAATTATTCATTGAAAGCAGTAAGAGGCCATCAGTTGGGTGCAAAATGTACAGAATTTAGTTTTGAATAAAAAGGATCAGGAAGACATCTGTTTTATAAAAACAGATCACATTTTATAATGAACAGTGAAACCACCCACTAGACCTAATCAAAGTAATTAGAGAGCAGTGGGGAAGACGAATACCAATTCTGAATACTTATTTTAGTCTAAAAGCAAAGATATGTCCTTGTTATATCATACCAAGATTTTTATGTTGTATCAGAAAAATGACAACCCTTGTAAAATTTTATGAGATTCCAAAATCATTAAAGTGGCAGAAAATGAAATTCAAATATGAAGAACAAACTTTGCATGACAAATGCATCCACTCATAATTTAAAATCAAATGCCATCTAGTAAGGAGGTAGTAAAAAATACCCCTGCTCTGTAAAGTTTGGAAAGATATTTTCTAACTGCTGAGACTGAAGCATTCTTTCTTTTGTGAAGAATAAGGAAATTAGGACCCTATCCAGCTGCCTTTGTTAAGAGGATGGAGACAGGCTCTTCTTGGCTGAGCAATAGGACAAGAAGAAATGGGCAGGAAGTTGCACATGAACATGAGGAATAACTTTACTGAGGATGACAGGAACAGGTTGCCCACAGATGTTGTGTTTTTTCTTACCTGGAAATACTCAAAAGCTGACTGGAAACAATCGTGAGTAATGTGCTCTAAGAAACCCTTCTTGAGCAGAGACTAGATAACCTCCAGTGGTCTCTTCCAACCTTAACCATGCTGTGATTCTGTCATTTTGGCTTGTAGAAGAAAAGTGAGGCTCCAAGAAAGATGTCAGGTCATGGCTAGAGTTTAGGAGAAGCAAAGCAGAGGCACTAGAAGAGATATTTCAGTAAAATTTCAGAAGTGGGAAGAATACGTGGAGGTATTTTCCTTATCTGGAACGAATGGCCCAGGCTGACAGGCCAGGAATGTGATGCAAAGAATGAAACAGTGCCCCTAATTCAGTGTTTAACCTTGCCCAACTTCAGGGCTCAGGGATTTTGAGTGTTCTGGCCTCAGGTCATCCTGCATCTGTAAAACTTGCTTGATAGCTGTGCTGCTGGCCCATGAGCACTCAGTCATCTGTAACCTAAAGAACTCATTTCCCACAGCCTAAATGGGTATTTCTTCAGTGCTTAACCTCAAACATCCAATTCTAAAAACACTTGAGTCTGATCTTTTTTTTCCCTGCAGGCTGCTCCATTTGCTGTTTTGGTTATACTCTCTGACAGTATTTATTACATTCTGAGGAAATATTTAGTATATGGACAGATGTAGACAAATGTCTTCTTTGGCTATGACTCTCAGGTGACTCCTGACCATGGCGTGTAATCTCAGATGTGAATATCAGCTATTTTATTTTCCTCCTCTGAAAAATATAATCTAATTGAAATGTGTGTAATGTATGCCTCTTAAATGGAAAAGTGAGAATAAGTCTGAAGTTGAATCAAACGTTTGTGTCAAATTCTAAGAGAACCAAAATTTTGCAATTATTATTATAGGCAGAAAGGTATTGATATAGTTTTTTCATCTTCACTTAATTTTTCTTTAGATCTTTTTCTTTTAGTGTATATATGAAACAGATGTATGAAACCTGCATAATGTGCAGACTGTAAGTACAAAAACTTTGGTTTGTTTTCAACATTTGCAGTAATCTAACCACATTTCTTTATTATGTTTCTTTACAGTTAAACAACTAACTTATGCTGTAGTTGCAGAAACAGGCAATATATTTTTATTAGTAATTATTTAGTATGATGGTCTGGATTATTTTGAAACAGCAGGAAACTTCCTTGAGAAACTTATTTGAAAAATGAATCAGAGAAGAAAAACATATCTCATCAGCTTCTTTTCTTATTGCTCATCAAAGAAAACCATTTATTTTTTGTGAAAAAAAGAAGTAATCACTTTCTAGTCACTCAGGCAAGAATAATATTTTTTATTTTCCTTTTTCCCTCTTTTTTCAATTAATTTTATAGTTCCAATATCCTTGGATAACAATTACCTACTAAGATGGGCAAAAATTGGGTTTCTTGAAATACCACCTACATAAAAATAATATTTGATTACAATTAATTGCGTTTTTTTAAAAAGTCTTGCTATTTCCATAGTACAGAAGTTAATCAGTTGTTATCTCATCCCTTCTATTGCTGAGCTAGCTTCTACGTTTATAGAGAAAGGAAAAGAATCTTCCCTCTTCCCCTCTAATATACTAAAAGGCTTTGTGTCATTTAAGTGGAAATTATGTTTGTACTGTGAATGACCCTAGCAACAAGATCATAGAAAAGGACTGTGCAACAATAAACACCAGGTTAAAAAAATGCAAAACAGCAAAACCAGTCTGGTTTTCCCAATGGAATTTTGTTTTTCAGAGAAACCTTGAGAAGCTGATTACTGCTCAGTTTTCCAACTATTTATTGCTGAATATATTATTTTACACAGAATGCAGACACCAATTCCTGATGCCCATGCAGCAACCATTAAATCCATCAGCGTTTTATCAGTGGTAGCATAGAAGCAAGACATGTGACTCTCTTTGGGTTTCCTACTAATATTAAAGGGAGGCTATAAAATTAATATACAGGAAAGAAATACAAACAGAAATGGATGAAAGAATAAGATTCTCTCTATGACTGGCAAGATGACCAGCACAGAAGCATATTCTAGTTTTGCAGAATTGAAAGACAAACTCTGATTTCAAAGAGAACCCCTTGTCTTGGTAATGATGATGACTCTTTCTGTATGAAACAGCAAAATGAATTGACTAAAATGTAGAAATGCAATGATCCTTAGAAGGCCCCCAACTTTACAAACACATAAAACATATGAGCTACTATAAATGACAGCATCTAAGTGGTTTGTACTTACTGTTGTTCTGTGAGATGACAAAAGCAACCCCATGTTGGATGTGCGAACTCAAGCTATTAATCCTGTTCTGACAAAAATTATAACTGGCCGGCTTTACCCCCTGAAACTGAGCAAAGGGTCAAAGGTGAAAATGAGGAAGCATGGCTTTTGTGCGTTCATTTGCATATTGCTAATTGAGAATTTCCACCCTGCAAGCAGCCATGTAACCTGCCAGACCCGATTCCCCAAGTACTAATTAAATCAAACATGAGCAACATGATCCTTTAAATTTTCTGCTGTGTATAACAGTGAGAAGTGTAAAACTAAATATGCATAGTTAACTGAAGTATTGGCTTGTAAGGGTTTTTAAACTATACTCAGAACAAAATTTTCCAGGTACTGGGAAGAAAATCCAGCCTGTGCTGGGAAGAACCTCTCAGTTCTTCTGGCCACTCAACTGAATTGACATGGAAGAGTGCAAGGTGAACAAGATGTGCAGTTCCTTTGGTACAATAATGATCATAGAAGCATTTTGTGGGACAGCCATCCTTTCTGTGAAGGGCGTTAAGGACCTTCCAAGGTGTCTTATGCACATGTCTTTATGTCACCTCCATGTTCTCCACCTGCCACATTTTTTATTCCTGCCATCCCCGCTGTTGATGCACTTGAATCATCCTTTATACAAGAGTTTGCTTCTCCAGACTTGCATATCATGACTGGTTTCTAAGGGACATGGTAAGTGAACTGTGTCTACTGAGCTCAGGAGTGATGGGTGCAAGTTAAAATAAGATTTGTATTTCTTTCCATAATTTTGTTAAATTCTTTGGCTTTCTGTAATTTTTCTAACACAAAGGAGCACAGAACTTTAGAAGAAGTTTTTTCCCCCTTTCCTTTCCTAAATAGTGCTGAATGGAAATGGGCCTTTGGTCAATAGGGAATAATATCTCTGGTTCTTACTTGGTCATTATGGAATTAGTCTGGTTTCGAGAAGGTTAATAGGGAGTGGTCTAAATCCTAGAAGATGGTTGTGATCTGGCATACCAAGGATCAAGAATTAGAGAGAGAAAAAGGCAGAGAGATGACTAAAATAGCTTATACAAAATTAAAGTATTGCATAAGTAAAGTAGGGATATAAATGCAAGTGCATTAGCAGAGCATAAGCAAAGGATGCCAATTCTGCATGGTCATAGGTGGACATAGTGGAAAGAGGAAAGAATATATAAGAAACAAAGAAGGTGTATGTTCACTGCCATGTTGGATATCTATAATTTTCATGTAACACTTTTTAAAAATCTTAAATGAAAAAAAACCCCAAAACACTGAAGATAAAGTCTTGAAGATAGCATACAAACCAGGCAGATAGACTTGAGCCTACAGGTGGTTACAACAGGAAGAAGTCCAAAAAATAGAGAAAATTGAGGAAACATACTGGTTTGAGTTTATTGTGCTTCAAAAATTATGAAGAGGACAAAAAATAAAAGCTTTAATTTTACCATGACAATAACAATTTCAATCTTAAAAAGGTACTTTTTATCTTAAAGCAACCAAGAGAAAATGAAGGTGGAGAGGTATATTGAAATAATATGTATTGGTCTCTAGGACTCCAAGAGATGGTCACTCTGGGAAACCAAACACACTATAAGACTTTTAATTTACATTAGGAACAAGAAGAAAAAAATGCCATATCCTATACAATGAGGCACATAATAGGGCTATTTTATTTTCCAGAAGAGCTGGAAAATAAAGTAAATTTTTTTCTGTTTTTGTTTTTGGTTTTGGATTTTTTTTCCTACAGTGCAGGGTAATTTTCATTTGTACAAGAAAGACAGAGGTAGAACAGCAAATGATTTCATGACTGCCTTTTGCAGCTTATTTCACTGCTGTGACTCTGGAGAGATGAGAAAGACCCTAGAGGCACTGACCTCATTGACTGATGTTGCTCAACCTTACATCAGGTTCTGAAATGACACCACCTTTAGAGTACAAGTACCCAACCATGCAGCCCTTCCCAGCTAATACATTAGGAGGCAGTACAGGGTTTGTTTGAGAATAGAAAAAAATTCAGCACAGAGGCAGTCTTCCCTGATGATATAATTTAGAAATTCCTAAGTAAAAGTGTATTGCAGCAGGGCCAGTAGTAAGAATCAATATGCAGCTGATAACCAGAAAGAACCCACAGAGTTTATAATAAAATAGGCCAAAGTTATATTAGTGTGTGGCCAAAGAGCACAGAAGCCTCAGGAGCCTTGTTGCACAGCCTCCAGGTGACTGTGGGGAGGACAAGCATTAGAGGGGAAAAAAGGGTATTTTCTCTTCCTTCCACCTTCTGCTTTTTGGAGAAAAAAAATGAATGTAAATTGTATTAAATAATTTAATTGCTGCTGAAATCCTTTCCCAATTAAATGAAGAAATTCAAACAATCTTCACCTCCCAAATGGCCAAAAATCCCTTTTAAAAATCTTTGTGAATATATTGTGCATATTCCTATGCCCCCATTTTTGTTTTGTTTCTCTGTCTGCATGCACCTAGTTTTATAAGAAAGAATTTAGGTGGTTGAATAATAACAAATTTTTGTTTGTTCCTTTTTAGTGTTTTCCACCTACAGCCTATCCATCACGTCCTTCAGAAAAGAAGGTTGCATATTTATGCGTAGTGCTTAATGAGAAAATACATCCTTGCATATAATATGCTCTGCTTCCTGTCATGTACTCATTATTCTCTTTGAGTTTACCAGAGCTTTTTGGTTTATAGATTCATGATTAATTTATTCTCAATCTACAAGAAAGCCCTTTTAATTCCAAGAAGTTGGTTAGATGAATTACCAGACACTACTTTATTTGGCCTGCTTATCTACTGGAATGATTTGCAATTATCATCCCTTGCCTTTCCTGAGTGAAAAAGTCATCAACTGCTGATGAATTTAGTGAGAGACAGGGAATGATTTGCAGATTTTAGGATTTCTAGCAGGATGGAGTCCCAGCCAGCAAAGAATGTTGTCAGGAGCGAAACTGTCCTGGATTGTCACTGCTGCTGCTTTGAGAGCAAATGGAGGAAGACAGACTGTCTGTGCTCCCACCAAGACATACAAGGGCACTGTGCAAGGCCAAGCTCGTGCAGTCTGCATTGCCCTGGCATGCCCATGGCCACAGGCAGCCCCACCTGTGAGGGCATTGGACATGCAGGTGTCTGGCATGCAGCCAGCAGAGATCTTGGCTGCCAGCAGGAGCTGCTTTTAATCACCTGCTTCTTTCAGCTGAAGGGAGCTTTCACATTGAATGAATTCTGACTGCCTTGGTGCTTACTCTCAGTGTACTCATCAACCTTTATGTCTGTTGGATGGAACTTCAGATGCTTTGTGGATGCTGACCAGGTGAGGCAGCAAAGTTGAAACCTCAGCAAACTGGATCAGCAAAACCTCAGCAAACTGTGTGTTGTGCCATTGGAAACTGAATCTGCTAGGCAAACATTTCCAAACATGTTTTGGTGGCTTCAGATATAAATATTAAGACAACTGTGAATCAATCATTTATGAGCAAAAAGGGCACTGAGTGAGAATTTGGAACACCGGTGATCTATTCCCAGCTCTGCCTGTTCTTTGCTCTGAAGTTTTATCTGTGTGGTTTGCATGCTTGTACAACATCTTTTCCTGCATGCTTGTACAACATCTGGAAAAGGTGCTTCAGTTTTGGAGTGGTGCCCTCCAGTGCTTCTGTAAATAATCTTGCTGAATTGTATGAGCATGCAGTGCCGAGGAATGTGGACTTAGGAGAGGAGGGACACAAAGCAAATGTGAAGACTTTAACTATGCAGTTGCATATGGGTGAGTAGAAAACATATCCTTGTGTGACTTTGTGCTTCTAGAACCCAATGCTGTCAGCTGAACAGAAAAATGTCATTGTAGTTGGTGTAATTCACCATAAAATATTTGTATGAGTCTTGTTTGGAATCTCTGTATGAGTATTACTTTGTACAGAGAAAGAAGTTTGTGACATATGCTTAGGAGTACATGTTTCCTTTGGGAAATTTCAGTCCTATTAAAAATTTTGAGGTCATATAATATTACAGCTCCATTAAGAATTCATAGTTGGATGAAAGAAAATAGGTATCTTGCGTAGATTTGTAGCACCTTAAAAAACAGGAGAGATTTTATTCATTCATCTCTATGAAAGTAAAAATAAGCCTGTCTCTTTCTTACCACAAAGATAAATTGATAGCATCTTTAAAATACTACCAGCGAGAAAAAGAGAGTATTAGGATCAGGTCTAAGACTTTAAATACTGAGAAAAGCATTTAACAATCACACTCATCTGCTTGAGGCAGGTGTAGCTCATAAGGAGGAAAGGAAGGAACAGCTGTATCTTGGATAAAGGCTCCTTGGCCACACAAAGATAAATAGCTAACAGCTGGTTTCCCACAAGGGGTTACTTTGCTGTAATGCCCCTGTTTCTGCTCCCTTGCTTAGATGAATCCTTTCTTAGGCCAAAGGGATGACGTGTTTATACATCATGGAGACAGATGCTTTCATCCTTGAAGATGATAATTTATCCTGGCTGCGGAAAATCATTGGTCACATTGGGAGTGGACACAGATGTTGTGTATTATGGTGTTCAAAGTCACACTACTTGTTAGGGTAGCAATGCAGCATAGCTTTTTTAGACATGAAAAATGCTGAGTAGGGAATATGCTTCTTCATGCAGTTAAATTCTGGGTTTTAGTATAATTTATGAAGGTTTGCAAGGTTTGTTTTAAGAGAGTATGAGAGGAGATCTTCATTGGATGCTTTACCATTCTTTCCAATTTTGCAGCTGATAACCTGACACAAACACAATATTAATCACAGTAGGGCTAAAATTACAAATGTAAGGTATTTCAGCTAAATGGAAAGGACAGTCTCTCACTCTGAAGGCATTGATGAGGACCTCAAAGGGGATGACAAGCTCTGTATAAGACTCATCCTCCTGTCCTACTTTTTCTACCTGTAGGATGGTGAGGCTATGTGATAGTGCATATCCAAGAGCAACTGAGTCCTCTTTTGCTGACTTGTGTTGCAAGAGCTGAGTTCTGTCATCAAACCTGCAAATAAAATCCAGTTTCTTTTTCAAGAAAACAGTCTGAATATGGACATTTAGTAGCGTTTACAAGGCATAACATTGGGGTTTTTATGCCTCCTCCCCTCTATGGAAAGTGCTGAAAGGTCCAATCCAAAGTTTATCTTGCACTGTTCTTTCTTTTCTGCCTGATATTTATTGGTTTTGGCACGTGAGTGAGGTTTTTTCCTGTCTCTGGAGATGGCCTGGAAAAAATTTGTTCTTCTTGGGTGCATTATTAGCACACCCTGTAGACCTCAGAACTGTTTTTAGGATTGATGCTTTTCTCAAAGGCTATTTGAAATGATACACTTGTTGTTGTTTTTCTTCCCCAGCATGTGCTGTAAGACAACACACATCCACACATCCTCGTGGCACTTCTTCACATATACTAAATCTTGAGATTCAGAGTTTTGACTTTGCATTTATTTTGAAAATTATTACAATAAGCTTATCAAAATAGATATATAGATGATGGCACACATAGTCACTTGATATATTGGGGTTGTAGCAGCTATCCAAATACATAGTAAGCACAATATCTATTTCCAAATTTTAGCTGAAAATCTAATTATGTAATTATGAAGTGATAGATACAGGCAAATCTGATGCAACATAAGTTTCCCCAACAGAACTTTGCATGACAGAGGAACATGAAAGAGCTTAAGAGACTTTCCAGTAAATCTTTCCAATGTAATTATTTTTCAGAAGCTATGCTACAGAGAAAATATATGCTTTCTAGAGTATCATCTGATGTTTGCCAAGAAGAATTGGTAATTTTTACGTGAAAATTGTGAGATATAATTTTCATTGCACCCATCAATCTGAAATATTTCACGCACTTTGATTTTAAGGGCAAATTAATATATTTTTTTGCTGCATTCAGATTTCATAAAAGTTTATTTAAGCAAAAATTTACTCTAATTATAAATGTATATGCTGATTCCTTATTTTGTAAGGCAATTTTTCTTAATTTTTGATTCTATTAGCTAGGTTGTATCTACACATTGCAAACTAAATTTACCAGAAAGGGAGCTTTAAGTCACAAATAGAGGGATCCTGCTATCTGGTCTTCTTTATCTTCCATCCTGGTCCTTCATTTTCCTAAATATACAGAAGTCAGTGGGAACAGAGACTGTAAGTGATGCCAACTTGACCTGACAGACTCAGTGTAATTTGACTGGTGCTGAGTCAGAACTTAACGTACGTAACAAAGCTAATATAAAGAAAAATCAATTTGAAAAATAGCATCTATTATGAAAAGTAAATTTCCAGCTTTTTCTTGGTGTAAAGTTTTATTTTTTAAATAAATACTGACTTGCTTTTCTTGTTACAAGCTTGTTTGCATGGTTTAACCTCAGCCAACAGCTCACCCCCACACAATCACTTGTTCATTCTCTTCTGGTAGGATGGGGGACAGATTTGGAAGGGCAAAAGTGGGAAAACTTTTCTCAACTCATAGCTTGAGATAAAGAAAGTTTAATAGGGAAAACTAAAGCTACACAAGCAATCAGATCAAGGGAAGGAATTAACTCACCGCTTCCCACGGTCGTTCAGCCATCTCCAGGACAGCAAGGCTCCATAGTGCACAACAGTGACCGAGGAAGGCATCGCTTTGAACAACCTCCTATTCCTTCTTCCCTGCAGTATTTCTGCTGAATGTGGCACCTTATGGTCAGAACAGCCCTTGGGGCAGTCAGGGTCAGCTGTCTGGCTGTGTCCCTTCCCAGCTCCTTGTGCACCCACAGCCCCCTCGCTGGTGGGGTGGGGTGAGGAGCAGAAAAGGCCTTGGCTCTGTGTGGGCACTGCTCAGCAGTAACAAACCCATCCCTGTGTTACCAAAGCTGGTTTTGGACAATTCCAAAACATAGACCCATAGTAGCTACTATGAAGAACCTTAACTCTCTCAGGGCCAAAAGTGGCACTGTTATTGAAAGGGTATTTTCTGATGGAAAACTCTTTCAATTAAAGTTTTCCAGCAAAGTTTGAAGTACAGACTTCATAGATCTTTAAACATTGTGAGATCATTTTTACTTTTTTCTTTTTGTCTTTTTTAAAGGAATTTATTAAAAAGGGTCAAATTGTGCAGGGTAACAGGGGCATTAAATAGGACTTTTGCAAACTTAGAACTTTCTTCCATGGAGAAAAATCAAAAGAAAAAAGAGAGCAACCAAATCTTTATATTAAAGGTTTGAATTGTATTTGTTTGAGTTAATTAAATCTTATCACATTCATATGCACTTTCTAATTAACAATTAGCCATGTTTTCTTTGTAATAAATGAGAAATCTTTCAGGGACATGAAAATGGATAAAAGCATGCAGCAGCTTAACGAATCTCTATTTTATCTTTGGAGAGCTAAGTTATATTTAGCAACAGTGACAAACAAAACTCTACACTGGTTTATGGTTTCAAATGTGACAATTTCTTTATGAAATCAACTATCTGCAAAAACAAAATATTCCAAAAATAGTATTCTTCAGTACATAGTCTGTATACTCCAAATGAAAGTGAAGAAAGTAAACTTGTTTTAAACAATCGACTAAGACTATTAGGAAGAAATACTGCATTTAACAAGACAGCTTAACGTGCAAGAAATATAGGCAGTTGAAAACACCCACATTTGCCCTAAATTTTTAAAAGGACATCACTTCAAAAGTCCTGATCTTTACTAAGGAAAAAAAATTGTTACTTCCTCTTCCTCCTACTTAATGGAAAATTTCGTGGTTTAATAAGTTAACAAGCAAAGGCAAACGGCAGATTTCCAAAAAGTCTTGGTCATCCTGACCAGGTAATTCATGTTAAAACTAGAGCCTGCTCTGTCTACAGTAGATTTAGCTATGTGTGAGTTGGTGTGTTTGTCTTACCTAACCTCTTTCACAAACATCTTTTTTCTTTTTGTAAAGTCATAAGACTTTGATGATTTAACCGTACTTCCATGAAATGGATTTAAAGCAGCATTGACTGTGTCTAAATCTGGGTCTCCTACTGGCAAGTAAGAGACACAAACCCTGCATGTAATCCTAGCTGCTCTTCTAGGTTTGCCTACTGGGGTTATTTCACTTTGTGCAAATCACACAATCATTGGGCCAAAGGCAGAACAACTCTATAGTTCTGCAGTTAATATCTGTAAAAAATTAACCCCGTCCTGGACTAAACTAGGACACTAATGTATTGAATTCCTAGGTTATTTTGGGATTGAAGAACCCATCTCAGTGTTTTAATGACATTTTAAAAAGACTGTATTTGGAGAATGAAGGTGGATACTTCTAATCATACAAATATTTTTCAGATGAGAGAAAATCTTCATTATTGATATTAAACAGTCATCATATAATTTTTGTTTGTGCATTCTCCCTTGGTGTCTGCTTAGTGAGAGATTTTTGCACTAATGCCATTTTCCCTGGGAAGAGCCTTGCTTATGACACATATTTTGAACTGTAGACGGTGTGTGATGAATATACATTTCTGACCACTTTGAGAAAGGAACATCAGTTCTGTGGCTTAATTCTAAACCTGGCCAATTTTTTGTCTGATGTCCCTTGAATAATTAGTTGGGCAGTCTGACTTCCAGAACCACGTCCTGGAAAAGGACTTAATCACGTGGCAAGATGGTGATTGATACAGCCAAACAAACATTTGGAGGTGCACAGGCCAATTGCTGGCTCTGTGTGTCAGCATTAATGGTCTCTCTGGAGGCAGTGCCTTTGAATATGTAGTGTCAGAGGTGCTGTTGATAGTTTATCATGGACTCCTTGGTTGCAAAAATTTAGTTCCCTTTGAGTACCATTGACATCAATAGAAATTAGGAATACTCAACCTGTGGGAGGATTTAAAGCAGAATGAAGCTGGTTGCATAGTGTTTCTTCTGTTTTCTTTTTCCTCCCCTGGTTTTGTTTGTTTGTTTGTTTGAATTAGTTACATATACATGGAGAATACAGTGCTTTCATTTCAAGCATTTGGAACCAGGAAGTAGGAAGCTATGGCACAAAAGTTTATATTTTTATGGGCCTATAGTGATATATCACCAGTGTGAAAAGCAAATGAGAATATATTCTCCACCAAAAAAGCTTTTGTCTGTTGTATGTTAGTTCATTTTTTCCTGTGACCAATACTAGATGTTTTGTGCTGCAGATATCTGCTTACTTGCAAATGGAAACTCTATTCCCTTGATCTTGCGCATTTAATGAGATGGACAAAGTCTTCTAATTCCAAAATCAAAGGCTTCTTCATAAGACTTGAACACTGTACAAGGTCAATCTTATGATGCAAAGGCATCTTGTTGATAGATATTTATGTCATGCCCCAAGGCCTCAGCTGTACTGCATTAGGTAAGTTGCAGACTTTTAACAATGATTAATGATGTGCTCTGATGGCAAAAATCAAAGGACTGACAAAGGAAAATGTGGCTGTACCAGAGGTGAGATATAAAGGCACCTAGTGCTAAACATCTTAGAGTATTCTTAGATTTGACTTGTGTAGCAAAGCCATTTTATCCAGAAGATCTTTCCTCAGTACTCACATCTTCTCATACTTAACGGGAAGTACAGGGGAAACTAAGAACAGGGAAAACAGGTGAATGATTGTGATCAGAGGTTTTAACTGACTAAAGCATGTGAATATACCAACATTCTGGTCATCTAACTTTTATTTTCTGCCATGGCCTTCTTTGTTATCCTTCTGTTATGATTTAAAAAAACAAGGTTAATTGTTATTTTACAAACTAACTTATTTGGATAATCATCAAAATATTTATAGTAATAACAACAATAACAATAAGAGCAGAAATTTCTAGACAGTTTCTCTTATCTAAGCACCTGGAATTACTTTAAGATATAAGCTTCTCAAGCCTTATAATAATATTATGTCCGTTCATGTTCTACATCACTATGAACGGGTGATTCAAAGATTTTGTTCAGACAAGTTTAGAACCTAGAAGAGAATTTTATTTCACTTTTTATTTCTCAAACATCAAAGTTGTCTAGGGCTTTATAGTCTCTGAAGGTATTTGTCTTCTTGCATAAGGGTTTCCTTTCCATAAATTTCTTTGAAAGAAAGTACCAAAGAGCAGCTGAGCTGGGGTTTTGTTCTTTCCCTACTTGCAACCAAAATGGGTAAATGCTGCATTATTTTCTCTCACGTTCCCAGACTCAGGATCCAACTCAACTTTTCAGAGCCTTAAGAAGAGGTCCATGTCTACTTTCTTGTTATAAAGCATGTGAAGAAAGGCACACAATAGGCATGAGAACAATAAGAACAAAGTAGTAGATAAGATTTACAGACTTGCAACCTTTCTAGTGTTTGTTTTTGCCAATATACTCTTTATATTTTAATAGATAAAAAGACCAACCAGTCATAACCTATCTTTGTTAAAACTTTGCCAGTCTGCACTTTTACCTTTCTCAAAGGAAAATATGCAAGCCTGTTACCATGTGTGCTACTCTGCTGAGAATCTTCATTTGTGACAATAAATACAGTCACCATCAAGAGGGAAGAAGCTGTCAAGTGAGACCAGTATTTACTTCTGTTGAACCAGCTGGTCACGGTGATCTTGGAACATATAACTAATCCATATATGTTTCTTTGCTCTTATGCCAAGAGTTTTCAACACCGGCTGATAAAATCTCTCTCTTAAAGGTGTTTTTAGTTTTATCTGTGGGAAATGTTTTCTTTTGCTTATAATGAATAATCTTTTACAATGTCAGAACTAGTTAGGTTTTGAAGACCAATTACTTTAAAATTTTTGCTAAGAAAAAGGGAAAATTTACTTCAGTTGTTTGGAAGTGATACTATAGTGAAACAGTTTTCTGTGAACAAAAATGTTATGTCAAGTTCAGATTGTAGAAGATGTTTCTCAAAACACTGAACTTTGGTATAAAATCTGCTTATGCATTATTGATTATTCCATTGACTGGACATGGAAATAGACACTGAAATTAGATTTTGAGGTTTTTCCTATCTCCTTGACTAAAATCTTGGACAAACTACTCAAATTGGAATAAGGAGAAAAAGAAATTGGAAGAGTACTTTTCTCCTAGATGATTTCTTAGCAATTTCCTAGTTACTTACCAGTGTTACAGTGTTATCAAGTCCAGAAGGCATGCCAGAAGCACTATGGTTCATATTTCAGTAAACTCTATCCTGTAATAATTATTTGTTGGAAATAGCAATTTATCCTTATACTAGAATCCAAGCCAGGATTATATCTACATGTATATTACATTGTAGATTCTCTGTATTAGATTCACAGAGTATGACTTCAGACTCAGCTTGGAGCTATTGTCTCCCTCTGGAGGAGGTTAGTTTGCTTATTTGCTGTGCTTTTATCTCAAAAGATTTCTGTGTTTATAGACAAGAAGAGCTGGTTGGGATGTGAAGGCTGGGGGCAGATTTGACTGCTGTGACCCTGGAGTGGTGAAGCTTGGGATCCTGAGAGAGCCAGGGAAATGACAGGATCACAACCTTAGACTTCAGAAGAACAGATTTTGGACTGTTCTGAGAGTTGCTTGGAAGACTGTCGTTGGGTTACTGCCCAAGTGAGGAGAGGAGAGGAGAGGAGAGAAGAGGAAGATCAGAGAGTCAGTTAATTTTCAGTGATCACCTTACTCCAAGTTCAAGAGCTGCTGATCTGTTTTAGTAGGAGGCCATGCAAAGGTGGCTGGATTTCCTCTGATGAACAAGGAACTCCTGGCAAAACTGGAGTATAAAAAGAAGGTGTACAAGAACTGCAGGCAGGGACAAGTGCCCCAGGATAAACAGAGAGAATTTATCTAAGTGTGCAGGGCTGGACTTAGGAAAGTCAATTTAGAGTTTTATCTCACAAGGCACATGATGGGCAACAAAAAGGATTTCTGCAGGCATAGCAGCTGCACATGGAAACCCCAGAAAATGTGGCACACCTGCTGAATTGGTCAGCGGACCTTGTGACAATGAGCATGACATATCTTATTTTCCTTGGTCTTTGCTAGTGTGATTTACTTTCACAAACCCAGATCTGGGGGATCTGTGCCTGGCCTCAGTCAGCAGCTGGAAAGCAATTACATTGGATTTGATTTCCCATTCCTCTGATGCAAGCACAGAATAGTCAGGAATCTGTCCAGTGACAGGACAAGAGATGATGCACACAAACTGAAATACAGCAAATATAATTTAAGCTTAGGGGAAAAAGATTTTAGAGTGCATATGGTCAGACAGGAAAGTTATGGAGTCTCAGTCAGTGGAAGTATTCAAAAATTGACTGGACATAGTCCTCATCAACCTGCTCTAGCTGATCCTGAGGAGCTCCAGAGGTTCTTTCAATCTCAATTGTGACCTACAGGCTGTGCCTTACTGCTACGTACGCTCCTCTATGTTGGTGGGTAAGGATCACATTGGCTTACTTCTCATGGGGAACAGCTCCTCATGGTGACTTGTCACCTGTAATTACCCTCAGAATCTGGTGTCACTTTGTGAAAGGTTCTGCACAAAATTTGTACCTTCAACTTTTTCTGCCATGAAGAAAGTGCAGCCCAAATATGGCGTTAAAACAGGTGTGTGCAAGACATTGTAATGGTAAGAACATTAATTACAATGTAAGAGTCACAAACACCTAATTTAGTACCACAGGTATCAGAGCAGAAAAGGTTAGGGGTTATTGATTAAGAAGGCTTTGCAAATGTTTAATTGCCCCCTCCTTCCTGTATGAAAAAGTGATACTGTCATAAGCTGCATAAATTGCTATTTGTTTTATAACAAAGGTTCTATCTAAAAAGAAGTATGCTTACAGTTGCCCTCTTTAAACAGGATGTATGTTTCTTTAGTTTTAGAAAATATAACAAAATATGGTATCTGAACATCTGTTTATAGAAGTTGGGGAAGCTGTGTAAATCTTTAATACTCTATGCTTGTTCTCTTGGTTTCTGTCATCATCCATAATTTAAAGCAACTAAATCCTGGATTTAGAAAGGTTCACCATTTAGCTAGATCCAGGAGTAACACACAGCATGCCTGCCTGTTTTTTCCTCAGGGTGCTCAGAAAGCAGTCTCGTGCTTTGATGAGGTGATAAGATACAAGGATAGTTACAGAAATGTGGAAGGGCCACTAGACACATCAGGGGTAGCACCACAGCCTTAGGCTCTGCTCTGGGGCCAGCAGCTATGAACTTCAGCAGAATGTTCAATGGAGAGTAAAATTTAATTAGGAGTGAATTGTGCCAGGATCTTCTGCCTTCATTCTAAAGATGATAAGTCTTGACAGTGCCTCTGACCATTCAGGGTGAAATTTATTGAGACTTTGCTATCATATATCAACTTTTTGGAATTAAAGGCAGTCCAGTAAAATGCTAGTAAAGAAAGCATCTAACGATTTAAGTTTAAAAATGTCAGCCTTCAATTCTTGCACCTTTACTAGATGTACAATTTTGTAGAGTGGTCAAGAGTTATGTCAGCAATTGCAGGTTTGTACTGTGATAAAAAGGGGCTGATGCCTTAAATCACTTGCCCTTACCTAATAATTCTTTTCTTTTTAATTAGAATAGCAAATGATCATGTTAAGAGATAAATGTCTATAATTAGTGTTCTGTAACTTTTATATTCTTTCCACTGAAGATTTAAAACAAAGGCAGAAGAACAGAACACAGGACAACAATGTGTTACTTATATATATTTGGAAGTAAAATTTACTGTCTCAGTAAGAATTAGGAGATTCTTCCAGGACTAAAATACTCAAGTGCATTTCTTGAGACTGATGATCTGATTAACATTTAGCATTTTAAATATACTGAGAAAATTATTTATTTAGGAGATCCTCAGATGTATCACTAGATGAGACATTTAAGGGGCCAATGTCTCTCGAGAAGCAAGATGATAGAAAAAATAAAACTTCAAACAAAAAAAATAAATTAAAAACTAGTTTAGATTATGGTTAAAATTAAGTTTAAATTAAAACTAAGCATAACATTTAAACCAGAAGGGAACATTATGGGTTTATATTAACTACACAAGGGCTGTACCTCAGAAAGACTTCCTTAGAAATCATGGTTATAAGTAGGTAGTTTCTTACTAGTGTGATACTAACACTCTTTTTTTACTTACAGGGAATTGATGATGGTTCTATATACATTATGAGCACAGCCTGTACCAGCGTAGTTTTGGGGTATATATGCAGTTCTTCTGACTCTCCTGCATTCTTTACCAGATTACCCTTTCTCTACTCCCAGCTGATCAGCTCCTGGTTTTTGTACTATTGATACTCACTGCATCCTTTCTTCACAGCTGGGATTCAGAGATCAAGGTGTATCTCAGTGGCTTACAGGTTACCCAGAACTGCAGTCGGCTGTTCCTTTGCTTCTGACATGTGGGGTCTGGAGATGGAAGAGGAACTACTCAGCCATGCTGTGGCTGAGGTCTCTTACTTAGCAGGGCCATGTATATGGAGGGGTGCCAATGCCAATGTGCCAATGCCCATACAGAGGGAGGCCAGTGCGCCCTTTGGGAAAGGGAGTAGTCTTGCACAAGCTGTGTCATGATCTGAAACAGATGTGATGCAAGTCCTCTGCATGATTTTGGCCCTGATATTATTGCAGGAAGCAAAAATTGTCCACCTACTTCATTATAAAACTTGGTGTTTGCTTTGATAATCGCTGTACAGTTATTAATTTTAATAAAATGTAGATAAAGATTTTGGAGTATGATTTATTTCTGGCCTGGTGTAAGTTATGTCTGAATAAACTCTATCTTGCCCACATTATAAATGGGTGGTGTACTGGCTTGCTTTCAAACCACACCATTATCAATATCTCCATGTTTACTTGTTTGCAGTGCTTACAGAAAGCCCTGGATATCCCAATCTTCATTAAGCAGTGTATTTAAGATATTTCCAAAATCTAGAGGTAATACAAGATGAAATATATAAATTCTGAAAATTCTGCCTTGATTATTTGTGGAACTTGAAAATGGCTTTGGCAATTAGCTGCTGGTATGCAGTGTAAATTCAGTGGGAATCAGCCCCTGGCATGAAGAAAGTGATGTCATTGAGAAGTGGTGTGCCCTTCTGCCAGGTATAGTTATCACTTATAGGAACCTTGTAACAAGGTAAACATGTTCTGACTCTTTTTAAATATTCAATTGCCTGAAGGGGGGAAGGTTAAACTGTACACATTAAAGTGTGTGAGTGCATATGTATGTATGTGTGTGTATGTTTTTCATCTGAAGGGATGGATAGCCTGTGAATAGAGTTCACCAAATGTCTACTGAAGAATTAAAAGGTTGCACCTATATTAATGCAGCAGCATTGAGAGTGCACAAGGCTTGCATGACATCCACATGTCCTGTTTTTCTGGCATGGCTTTGCTGTCATCTGTCTCAAGCAGCTCTCAGGCACAGTTTGGGGGTCAGAACAGGCTGTGGTCTCTTTACACAATCAGTCTGGATTTGGATTTCTGTGCTGGAAATGTAAGGAGTTTTATTTGTTTGGTTGGTGGTTTTTTTGTGCTAGGTGTCCTTAAACAGCTGGCCTATGCATCAGAGCACAGAATCTGATAATTTGAGCATACACAGCCAGCAATAGAACCATGGATCTGTTCAGGTGGGAAGCAGGACTGCGGGATGTGAACTGGAGGACTGCCAGTTTTGCAGTAATTAATCATCACATACCATAAATCCTGATGAGTGCAAACTGTACTGCAGAACGTAGTTTACTCCTGTCCAAAAAGTGTTAAATATTGTAGCATCAGGGCTGTGAATGACAGTTTCATAGACTGAGCTGATGTGCACATTTCAAATATGCTAAGCACACCAGGCCCTGTAGAAAAATATGCTGATTATTTTAGTGCCAGGCAGCCAACTTGCAGCTGTTCAGCCTCAGAGGTGCTTCTTAGGCAGGCCTGCAGCTTCTTGAAAGTCCCAAGTGTGTCATTTCCCTCCAGATGTGTGGGAAGATGGCTCCCAAATCCTGAATTGTACAATGGTCTCAGCTGAGCCTTCTAGTAACACTGATGCTCGTAGTGCTAGATGTGATAGCCTAGACACAGGTGTCCCCTCTCAGTTCTGAATGTAGGAAGCACAGGTTTCCATGCTTCTTGCTCTTTGTAGAAGGAGAAAACCATGGTGGATGAACCATGTCATTTTAGTTGAAGAAATGCATCTCAATAATCTGTCAGTTCATTCACCATCCTCTTTCATGCATTCTTAGTAGCTATGTTTTATATGGATAAATTATATTGACCCAGGACTTGTCTCTGAAACTGAGCCCAACTGACAAACTGGTGTGGTTTATTTGTACTATTAAACATATAAGAAATATATTAAAATATTAGAGAGCATCGAAAGGAGGTTCAGAAAGATGGTGAAGGGCCTTGAGGGGAAGCCACAGGAAGAGTGGCTGAGGTTAATTTTTCTGTTCAGTCTGGGGAAGAGGAGACACAGAGTAGACCTCACAGCTCTCTCCCCTTTCAGTTTGAACAACACTTTACTCCTTGCTTTATCACTATGGATTCAGACAAAGAGTCTCCCTCTGACTCCTCTGTAGCTCTCCTTTGGAAAACTCTGTTTCACAGACAATAATTACTCCAGAAAAACTTGGTCATGTAGGATTTCTCTGCAGAGAAAAGATTTACTTAAATTTAATCTCCTTCTTCCTCCCTCCTAAAACTGAAAAGTAGCAGAATTTTAGTCTATTCCATGAAAAAAAAAATAGATATCATGAAAAGAAATAATTAAAAATCAGAGAACAAAAGGAAAAAACAGTGGAAAGAAAATATTATTAAATCAAATGAAAGAGAAAAAAAAGGAAAATTTAGAAATGATGTGAATAAAATGAAATGCACTGAGAAAAAATGAGGTGGAATGAAAAGACCAAACCTGCAAAAACAATATTCATTGAAATAAGGGAAAAGAAGAGACAGAATAAAAATGAAGAAAATGAGATGCTTAAAAAAAAAAGACTACAAAATGAAGAGAAAACTATATGATGTATGCCACAAAGTAAAGAAAAAAAGACCAAACCTTGGCGAATTGATCCTTATTGAATTCACAAGATTTCATTTCCTTTCATGAAAGGAAAGTCTTAATTTTATGAAAGGAAATGAAATCTTGAAACCAGAAAAGAAAGTGTAATAACCACTCTGGAAAGGAGATCTGACAAAATGAAAAGCACTTAAAAAAAAAAGAAAATTTGCAAATGAAGTGACTACAAGCAAAAGTATAGGGATGAAATGAGTTGCAGTGAAAAGGACCAAAACTTCACAAAATTATATTCACTGAAATCTTGAAATCAGGGAAGAGTCAAAAGAAAAGACAGGAGAAATATTTAATGAAATCAAAAGCTTAAAAAAAAGGAAAAAAATCTACACTGAAGTGAAAACCTTTAAAAGGCAATGAGATCACCTAAAGTGCAGGGAAATGGACTAAACCTTGCCCATTTGATCCTCACTGAATTTGCAAGATTTCATTTCCTTTCATGAAATTAAGACTTTACTTTCATGAAAGGAAGTGAAAGGGAAACAAACACACTGAAACAAACATATGATGCAATCAAATGTGTGTTAAAAACAAAATGCAAATTTGGAAATGCAGTGAATAGGATGACATGGATTGAGATGAAATGAGGCGCAGTGGAAAGGACCAAACAACGCCATGTTCCCAAACTGATGGTATGAAATTTCCCCACCTCGGTGTTATGTCCTATGCTAACTGTATATATCACTGCCACAATTATCTCTGGTTCTGCTCATCTTGTTTGCTGAGTATTATCAGATCTGCAAAAAGGAGATAATAAAATATACCCTCATACTAATGGGACTTCTTAGAGTGTGTCAAATTTCACATTACTGAAACTTTTGTATGGATTTTAGATTTCAACAACTATAGCAGGACAGAGATAAGCAAAGAAAATGAAGTGTGTTGGAAGATTAAAATAATGTCAAAGACAAATATGAAGGGTATATGTTAAATACACATCTCAATTTTATATCTTATGACAGAATGAGATGTTTTTAAATGTTTTCAAAATTTCCAGATTAATTTACCATTATGAACTCTGAAAATCTCTGAGGTAAAACAAAATAAGTCAAAATTCAGACAATCACTTTCCTGCAAGGGGCTAATTTGATTTGACCAGGTTTGAGCTAAAGGTAGCATTCTCCAGAGTGTCAGGGCAATTTTTAGGCCAACGGACCTACTTACCCTCTTTGTCTGCTTATAAAGGAGCCTTTGTTGCTCTTTGGAAGATCACTGGATCATGCTCAGTACAGAATGCCTCAACTTTTTGTGAGCCCCAGTAACTCTGTAAGGCCTTGCATTGACAGGGTCTGGCAGGAAGGTGATCAGGAATCTTGAGATAATCTTGGACAGGCTGCATTCATGACAAAATATAGATCAGACATGCTAGGACTGCCCTTGGTTTCAAAACATAGCCAACAGGACTTCTGTAAGGACTTTGATATAATGCTCCAAAACATCCACCTCTCTAAGCTAAGGAGATATGGATTTGATACTGGTAGAATAGCACAGAAATTGTGCATTGATGGGGTTAGAAAGAAGGACCCAGAGCTTTGTTATGTAGCCCTGAGACACAGACTCTTTTGGAGAATTGGTCAGTACTAGATTTGGATTCCAGATCCTCTCTTCAGTGATGATGAAGTTTTATTCAATGTAACTTGAATACAAACATTAACCAAACCCCAGAAACAGAAAGGCAGTAGTGTCTAAGTGTATCTTTGAGGTTAGAAATGCTAAGGTAATAATTATATAGATTCTCTTACATAATCAAGATGTATTTAACATTCAGATTCTCTCTGTTCAGCCAAATTAGGGATTCAGGCTTTGCAGAAGGGTGCTTATACAAATGGCTAAAGTGCAGGAGTAATTTCCACACTTGTTTCCAGAAGCATACAAAATTACAATGTAAGAGAAATAAATGCTTAAACATCTATAGATTACAATCTGAGGAGTAAGCAAATTATTTTTCTACAGTGAAAACCTTTTAAATAATTTGGAGCTACTTTTCAATTTATGACTGTTGCAACTATTTTCTTGACAAAAACATTGTCATGAGAAGAATAGTTTAAAATAAAATCAGTCCTCAGCAAGCATTGGATTATTTAATGACTTTATTAGTACAACTAATTTTAACTTCTTCAGCTAATTTAAAATAATAGCAAAAAACAACAGCAACAAAAAAGATATGGGGAGCTTGGCAGGAGAAATGTGCCTTATTATTATACTACTACTTGACAAGTGTTCATTGAGTGACCCCACATCGCTCCATTCTAACATATAAACCTTTAATATATAGCTACTGTGATTTACATTCTAATAGAGCTGACAAGGCATCTACAATTTAATTTGAAAAAGTAGAAGCTCAAGGACAGGAATTTCAAAAAGTCTACCTGGTGACTTTAGAGGACTCAGCTCATAGCTGTATAGTCATGCTCTCTTCTTTATTTTAATACAAAACTCAGGAACATTGTGCTATGGTGTGTAGTCCTGTATGTCAAAATACAACAAAAAGCTCCTGAAAACACAATAACATAATCTTCATTCAGAGAGGAATATTGTATTACAGATGACACAGCAAACAAAAGGTTGTCCTGACTATTTTAAACCTTTCAGAGAATCTCAGAATATGCTGAGTTGGAGGGGACCCACAAAGGTTATTGAAGTCCAGCTCCTGGCCCTGCACAGGACACCCTAAGAGTCACACCAGTGCCACAGAACATTGTCCAAATGCCCCCTGAAATCTGTCAGGCTTGGTGCTGTGACCACTTCTCTGGGGAACCTGTTCCAGTGCCCAATCGCCCTCTGGGTGAAGAACCTTTTTGTAATATCTGTCTTAAACCTCCCCTCTTTTGAGGCTGAACAAGACGAGGGACCTCAGCTACTCCTCATGTGGTTTCCACTCTAGACCCACCACATCTTAGTAGCCCTCCTTCGGACATTCTCTTATCACTTTATGTCCTTCTTATATTGTGATGCCCAAGAAGGCACACAGGACTCAAGAGAAGTTGTTATACCTACATCTAAGTTGTCTGAAAATCCCTTTTCTTTTTGAAAGGAGTCTGTTTTTTGTTTATAGATGTAAAACAAGCAGCACATTCTTAATGACCTACTGCTTGAGGGTGATTTTTCAATATGCAGTGCAGCACTGTTCTGGAAGAGGTTGTTAAAGTGTTGCTAGCTCTTCCCTAGTGGAAATTTATTCAGAGAAAATAAACATTTATCATTAGTGGGCTTCTGCTCCCATTTCATCCTGCTAATGAATCCCTTCTACGAGGATTAGATGTTGATTAGATATAATGGCTGTTAATGATCTTATCTACTAAATTAAGGCAGATGTTAAGGGATTTATACTTAAAAATACCTCATGTGGTAAATCTCAGGAGTGTGCAGAAGAAAGGCAACACTGTCTGCATTCACAGTGATAACAAATTAACCGTGACCTGAAGGGGTCAGGAAGTGTTCACATTATTTGATTAGAAAAGGTACAAGCAAAATTCCTACTTCCATATGAGCATTTTTGAAGACAATGGAATGAAAAAGGATTTTCTAAAAAGACTCTGAACCCAAAAGTAATTTTTAAAATGTCATTTATTTGTAAGCTGTGAAAATGCTAGAGAAACCCCATCTTGCCTGGTGAGAGGGACCAATCTGATTTTTATTTATGCCTCAACCTATGTAATACATGAAGTGAAAAACTACTCTAGAGGCTCTACAGGTGCTGGGAGCCCTGTCCTTGGGGAGGCTTCATCTGGCAGCCGATCAGGGGAGAGAAAGCTCTCTTCTTCCTTCTCTGCTCCCTTTTCTACCACCCTTCAGTAGGAACACTTATCTTTCTTTATCAATAAACAGTTCTCCAATATAATATTGCCATGCTCACACTTTATTTTCATCTGAGAAATCTGTCAAAAAGAATCCTCCCCAACTCCCCTTTTACAGTGGGATGGGACACCTGGGTTACACTGTGATGAAATCTCAGCTTTTTTCTCCTTACTATTAGAAGCCAGTAGAAGTAATTTTCAGTGTAGCAGATCTTACTGGACTGGGTAGTAATAACTTCCAGGAAAATAAGCAAATAGCTCCTTTGTGAATGAGAGCAGGGCTGTAAAATGAAAATGAGAGAATGAAGCTCACTGGCTGAACATGTGAGTGAAAGAGAGATGTGTGTGATAAGGGCATACTTGAGGAATAATCTGTGAAACAGTCCCCTAGGAAGAGGATGTAAGTATGCACGGCTGCTAGATCTACTAAAGATGTTTTATGCTTATGTGGATCTCTGTTTTTCATTTTTCTTTTAGTAATGCCAATGTTTATAGTATTAGTGTATCTACAGGGAGGGATAAAACATTCTAAAGTATTTGATTTGATGGAATGCTCAAGGTTGGCTATTTAGGAAGAGAATTCCTGGATTATGGCCCTCTTAGCTGAATTTAATAGTCTTTTACTAGTTTTACAATAATTTGAGCATCAAAATATGCTCTTTGGGAGACCCTTCCATTATTGTCTTTTAATGACCAAGATCCTCTGAGTCTTCCAGTAAGACAGCAAAATGTTCTATGATGCTCAGTATTACAAGCAGGCTGGCATCCATGTTCTTATTTTTTGGCTCATATGTTTAATTTTGAAAAGCCCTGATGTGATTATTAAGAATAAGAGTCATTGATAAAATTTCATTGATGGGTGAAATTTATCTTGTACAGAATGGCAGCATGAAGCCAAAGTAAGATGTATGTGGGATATTAGACTCTGATGGCTCTCTGCGAAGGAAGAATTCAATTAACAATAAATTTAATTATTTTGTTTTCATGAGTGGGGTTTTGAAGGCTTTCCTGAGTTTGTCAGCATAGCTAAGAACCTAGGGGATGAAATGATGGTCAGATTTTTAAAAGCAGCTAATAATTTTGGCTGGCTTTTTTTTTTTTTTTTGAGAACCTTTGGGTGGAAAGACAGATTGTGATATAAAATTTGAGACTCTTTCAAAGAAACTCTTTTTCAGAAAGCTTTGAGAATTTAATTATTGAAACTCATATGATGGGAAAAGAGTCTCCAGGTGAGTTCCCAAAGACATTGGCATTTCTTGAGCACTTGGTGTGGACTTGCGCGCCTTGTGTTCGAAGTTCAGAGGCTCCCTAAACTGGGTTTTAAATGTTGCTGTGAGGAACCAATTTAATTTTGATTCCTGTCTCAACACTGTTATCTGTTATTCTGTTTATCAGAGGGATGTGGGGGAGGGGCTACACGTGTGCCATCTGCCCAAGGCAACTGGGAGAAGCCAGGATAGGGCCCTGTTTTGGGAGTCACTTTGCCTGGCAACCATTTCATGTCTCACATGGGACAGGCAGTCAGCAGGAGACCGCCACTGTACCTTCCAGAGAGATTCTCCACTTGACAAAAGGGCTCCTCCAATGGACTGCAGTGGAGCACTGGACTAGGCCAATGGTCTCCTGTCAGCTGGCGGACCAAGGAAAGAGCCAGGGGGTATAAAAGTGACTGTGTCACGAGCTCTGGGATCTTGTCTGTTTTCCTTTTGCTTCTTGCCCTGGCTCTAGCCTGGTTTTGTCCTTTTTGCCCTGGCTCCAGCCTGCTTTTTGACTCTTCTGCCCTCGCTGGCCCATGCTCACCCTCACGTATCACCCTCCTCTGGCTGGGCACTTGGCAGACACCAGCTGACCTCCGAGCCTCGTGTGTAGACTGTGTCCTGCTCTACTCCATTGCCTGTCCTGCTTCCTGTGTTCCTGTCTGTTTTGGCCCTGCATTCCTGCCTGAGGCCCCTGCTTCCAGCCCTGCTTCATGGATCCTGCCTGTCACCATGATCCCCTCCATGACCCTGTCCAGGGTTCTGTGCCTCCCGCTGGAGCACCCACTCAACTTGTGTACAGCCACCTATCCAGTGCAGCTAGAAAAGCACCTCTACAGCCAGCCAAACATCTCCTCGTGTACTCAGCACTGATTTCAGAGTTGCTGGTAAGAGAAACAGCACAGAGGTAGGTCTGAAAAAGAACCAACAGCTCTGGTTGGACCAGAGATGTAGCTGCTCATAGGCTCGTGTCTGCTTCAGCACTGAGCCAGAAGCTGTTGTCTATAAAATAGTTTGGGGACTGGAACATCTGCCACACAAAAGGAATCTGAGTGAGTTGGCATTATTTAGTATGGGGAAGGTTCAGGGGAGATCTAATCGGTGTATATAAATACCTGACAAGAGACAGTACCGGAAGTCGATCTAGACTTTTCTCACCTGTAGTCAGTGTAATGAAGGAAATAAAAATAGAGAAATAAAAATACAAATGAAATAAAAATACAGAAAAAAAATTACAGAAAATTCCATTTACTTGGTCCCTCCAAATATCAGTTGAAATTCACATTTTCATTGTTCTCCGAAGCAATTTTATGACTAAAATCTGACTGCTGCTCTACTGAAGGCTTCTTTCCATGGGCCCACAGATGTGCCTAGAAGCCTCCCCTAATATGGGCTCTCCACAGTCTGCAGCTTCACTTCAGGGCATGTCACCTTTGTTGGCATGGGGTCCCCTGTGTGCTGTAGTGTGGATATCTGCTCCTGCCTGTTCCTTCATGGGCTGCAGGGGAGCAAACTTGCTTCCCGTGGTTTTCTCTACAGGGAAATCTCTGTGGTGCCTGGAGAACTTCCTTCTCCACTGACTGCTATCCACAGGGCTCTTCTCTCAGTTTTTTTTCAGTCCATATCTCCCTCAGATGCTGCACAGCATTTCTCACCCTTTCTTCAAAACATTACAACAGAGGAAGAACCAGCTTGACTGATAGGTCTTGCTTTTTTTGGCCAGAAGTTGGTCCATTTTGGAGCCAGCCCAAACAGGTTCAATCCAAGAGAGGGGCAGTCCCTGATCTCCTCATGTGCCACTCCTGCAGCCTTCCCCACTACCAAAACCTTGCCACACAGATGAAATAAAAACACTTATGAGACTTATACTGGAAGGTGATATCCAATTTTGATGATAAAAGAGTATCAGAAAAAAAAGAATTCAAGAGTAGAGCAACAAAGAGTGCTAAGCACTCTGTAAGGGCTACTGGTGCCTGGCAAAATTATGGATAAGATTAATCTGGAATTATTAAAAAACTTATTAATTTTATCCTTTTCTAATAAATTAATTGTAAACTGCTTTCAATGAATATAGCTCTACTGCAACTGTTTTTAAGAAATTTTATACAAAGTATAAAAGTTGTTGAAACTTTAAGTCATATAAAGAACCACTTGCAAAAAATTACTAGAACAATTATGCTGAAATGGTAATCTTGGTAAAGGGAGGTCATAAGAAAAGCTCTCCAAGGCTCACTATTTTTTCCTAGTGATATGACTGCGATATGCCAGAATTACATTATTTCTGTCATCAAAACCAGTTGATGATAACCTGAGCTTATTGCTTTCTACAGCTTTCTCTTGAGAGTGAATAGAGAGGAAGGTGCTGATCTCTCTCTGGTGAACACTGATAGGGCACATGGAAATGGTATCAAGCTGTATCAGGAGTTTTCATATTGGATACTTGGACAAAGTTCTTCGCTGACAGGACAGTCAAGCACTGTAAGAAGTTTCTCAAGGAACTGGTCATGGCACCAGGCCTGTCAGTGTTCCAGAAACATTTGGATAATGCTCTTAGATAAACAGTTTAACTCCTAGATCTGGGTAGAGCCATAGTTTGGACTCAGTGATTCTCTTGGATCATGTCCAGCTCTGTGTATTCTATGATTCTATTGCTATTGATGCATTTTAGAACTTGAGTAGCTTCTCAATTCCAATGACCAGAAAGTAGAGCGAAAACATTCACACTGGCAAAAAAAAAAAAAAAAAAAAAAAAAAGACAGTAAAAAATAATGAAAAAATAATGGGAAGTTGTTACCGCAAGAGGTTTTCCATTCATCATCACTTTAAACACTTAAATAGAGATTATCCTTTTTTTTACATAAATGAAAGAAAAATTTCATTGAATATTCATATAATATCAGCCAGAAATTTGGTTATTGTTGGACTTTAACAATAGGAGGATTGGCAAGGGCAGGAAATTCCATCAGTCATGTCACATGTTAAATTTTTAATGAATGTTCTTTCAGAAGAATAGCATCAGTATTTTATCACTCATTATTTTCATGACTGAAAATACAGAGTTTTAATAGCAAACTTGTAAACAATAAATTAGTGTTTGATATACAGTCAAAAGAAGAAGAATTCATACTTCAAAGAAACACCATTTCAACTACAGCAATACAATGTCTGGTGCCTCTAATCTGCAGTTGTTTGGACCGGTTTTTCAATCTTTGTCCAAAAGAGGTGTTAAAGACCTATCAGGTTATTAAATTCACAAATCTGGCAGTATTTAACAGATATATTGATTACTAAATCAGTCACAAGATGATACTTAAAAGTAACAGAAATAGTGAGCTACAGAGCATTCTGTAGTTCAGTGGAGATGTGGGATCATAAAGTTTATCCCCAGTTAGATGCAAGCTACCTTTCTTATATCAGGAATTCATATTATTTAAAGACTAATTGTGAAGAGCAGATCGCATTTAGATCCAAATGAAGTCACAATCATTTTCATCTGATTTCTGTCAAACAGAATTTGGTAGAAAAAGGATGGCCAGATGTTTTTCATGCAAATTCTTTGCTGGCTAACAAGATGAGAATTTTACTCGTAGGTCCCCATAGAACTGTTTGTTACTAAATGTCATAGTTTCAACTCCTTTTCTACTAGATGGTGGAACTGTAAAAAGTAGAAAGTAACTACCAAGTAAGGCAAAAGATGGACTCTGAAAATGTGAGTGTCAGTTTGCTGCTAACTTGTCTGATTAGATCTGTATACTTTTCCTTTTCTGTGGCTTGCTCAAGCCCCAACTCCCCAGAAAACACAAACTAAATCAAAGTGTGCTATGATGAAAAGCTGTACAAAAGCTGGATCTTCCCATATATCTAGATCAGGTTTTAGCAAACAGCTACTCATTCTGGCACAGGTATTTTTCTGTAGAGTGGGACTCTGTGAGAAAAATGCACCATTAAAACAAGAGCAGGATGAGTTGATAACTTGTTCCAAACATATTAAAGACAAGAAGGTGGTTTGAAGAAGTCAGCATGAGTTTATTTTGGGAAAATACACGTTCAAGCTGATTGCATTCTGTGATGAGATTATAAACTCAGAAGACATAATAAAATAATCTATCTACCTTTCTGCCTCATGATCTTGCTTATGCCTTATAGCACATGTACAACACACACACAAATAGTGAAACCTCCCTAAGGCATTAACCAGTAAGGTACTGCTTCCTTGCATTAAGGAGAGCGTTTTTTATTACTAGAGGAGCATTAGTTCAGGAAAAGTGAGTTCTTGACTTCTCTTCAATAACTGTACTATAAGCATGGCTCTTCCCTAGTTTTGAGGGCTTAGTCATTTTTCCATGCATATCACTGGGAATTGCAACCTTTTGGAATATAATTCTCAACAGCTATGAGGTGGAGTTTTTTACTTTTTTCCCTAGTGATGCCTAAAGCCTGCTAAGTACTTAAATGGAAGTTCTTTTCTGTAAGTCTAATTAATTTTCTAGATGTTGTTCAGGTCAATATCAAACTATACAGAATTTTAATCAACAAGGAAAGGTAAATAAGAAACATGAACATTCCATCATAAACCAATAAAAACAATTCAGTATGTAACAGGCTGCCCTTAGCAGCAATTGCAGTACTTCAAAGTAAACATTGTGTAATAATGTGTAAAGATGTTTCCTTAGACCTCAGAAATATGTTCTAATATTAGTTATCAAAATCATTAACAACTGTGCTGGTGTTGGTCAATAAAAATCATGTCAAAATCCCAAGATACTGCTGACAGTGTTATCCAATATAATCTTCTCCTCTTAGTGTGGAAGAGATTTCAAAGTATTTGTTTTCCCAGCTGACAAGATACATAAATATGAAACTGGAACTGGAAGGTAGGAAACAGGTGTTGACAGGAAGTAATACATGGTATGTGAATTGTGGTGCACACTTCAGTACAATTGTTTAAAATAAAACTGGCAGAATAAGAAGAAAATAAGATTTATGGAATGTGAGAGTTGAGAAATATTGCCTACACTAAAAGGAGCAATTTATTGTCTGTGGAACAATGCAGTGAAGGTGTTACAAAGTGAGCTTAACCATAAGTGATTAGTTTACATAAAGAGTCTGATTTTGCTTATTAGGTTTCATTGAATTCCAAAGCATGTACAGCAACTTACTGTACTTAAATATATTCTGCTATTAATTAGCTCCTGAACCTGAATAGGAACACATTTTTGCTGTGAGCATAACTGGAAAGAAGATTTTATTGTTTCTCTGGTACATGTTCACAGCTCCATTAAATTTCAGTAATGTATTGCCTAAGGAAATAGTAGGCATATGCAGATTCATTGACTATGGGATATCTGTGAACTTGACATAGGGACAGGCTGCTCTCACAAAGGAGGGGACTTCATCCTCCCCCATGTGCTGCAGTTTGTTTTAGTTAGAGACAAAAAGATGTTTTTTATGGATCCACGCCTGGAGAATGACACATTGACTAGTCCAACGTCTTATCAGAAATGGAAACACAAATGTCACTGCCCCATTACAGATAAAGAGAGGACATTTTTTGGAGGTCCTGAGCATGTGTGGAGTTAATGCTTTAAGGTGTGCTAACATCTTAGGGACTGGAATGGTCTAGTGAAAGGGAGTGGAGTAGGAACTTGATCATCTTTAAGGTCCCTTCCCAGTCATTCTATGATTCTGTGACTCTGAATTTGACCAGGAGTGGTTTATATTCTATGGGGAAGTCATGGTTATGCAATAGTGTTGGTGTTCAGTTTACACCCCTACTGGGCTTATAATTTCACAGATATATCTGAATTCAAAGAACTGATTTCTGCCTTTCCTGAGGATCTTCATGTGACCAATGAAGTTAGATCTCTTCTTTTACAAGAAGAAATAAAAAGCAGCTCATATCAACCTTCATACTGATAGAGAACATGAATTCTGCATAGCAGCTGGAGATAAGAAGAGTGACAATTCTAGTTTCAGTACAGAATAAGAAATTAAACTCCAAATATGAATTTGCACAAAATACTTAGGCTTGTTATCCAGTTTTTCTTCACTTTGGTATACAAAGTATATAAATCAGCTCTCAGCTTCTCTAATGATACATAGACTAGTTTCTGGCGAATTGGTCTGGGGTGAGTTTCCTGTTGGAGTTATTAGATTGAGAAAGAAATTTAGGGATGGCTGATGTTGCCTTTGGCAAGCAGGTGTCACTCAACTGTGTCTTAAACCAAACTTTTTCTGAAGTGGAAGCTACAAAATGGTAGTAAATATGATAGCAATTCTTAACAGGGCTTTGGGTCAGACTCAGCACTGTGCTGTTGTGGCTGTTTGGCTTCCTGGCAGCTCAAAACACTGGTTAAGGAAGCCAAACTTAAAACAAATATCAAAGGTATGTTTAGATATCACTGATCATAGGCATTTATTGATTTGTTTCTGGAGTCTTGCAGGCAGAAAAGAAGGTATGAATGGAAGCACAAACTGTCCATACATGGGTTTTGGCACCTTGCAAAACTGCGTTGTGCAGACCTTGTAGATTTAATCACTTCTGGACTAGATGCTTTGACTGCCCCTTTGGAAACAAGCAGCTGTGTCAATTGACTGTAAAGAGCTCAGATCTCTCACTTATGGGCTGTGAATTTACCCAGACATGTCTTCTTTGATACAAGGTCAGACAAGGAAATTTCACAGTAATTGAAAATGAGCAAACCCAGCTCCCAGATTTATACAGTCCAAGGCTCTGTTCCAAGTGTTTTAGCTGACTTTTCCAAATGCTTTTGAGGCTACCATGACATTCAGGAAGCACAGCTATAGGGTAACATTGAGACTCCAAAGGGAAAGGAGACCGTAGTGAGGAGAGAAAACTCTTTCTCCAAAGTTTGTCACAATATTTTTCTGGGGTTGCTATATCCAATGTTAGAATACATTGAGGGTTGATTTATTGCTAGTGTACTAAAATTGTATCATATTAACACATTTTTACCTTCATGACTAAAGAGAGCATACTGGAAGGGTACCAGGATGTGCTTCTTTGGTAGACTTGGGTAACCATGCTCAAATATATTTCCCACGACAGGTTACATTATGTAGCCAGTTTTGTGGAATCTACCTGGACGTAGAAGAATGTATAAGATTTTGAGTGAGGATGTTCAGAGCTATGGGATGACTTATGTATAAAGAAGAGTGGAATTATCCAAGACTCATCTGGGAACAGAAGTAGCTGAAGAAGAGGGCGTGATAGAGAAGCACAATTCATGAATGACAAAAAGCCCCCAGCAAAAATACTATAGGTATAAATTGATTGTTCATTCTTTCTTCTAACAAAAGGGGCAATTCAATGAACTTAGTCAACCAGGTTTAACACATTTAGAAAGAGGTGGTTCTTTGTGCAAACACTACAAGTGCTCCTATTTTTCTATATGGATAAAGACTTCTCAATGACTAATCTTCCTTTCCATGCTCTCTTTTCCAGAGCCTTTGATCAATCTTTGCCAGGGATATAATGACTCATAAAATGCATGTTGATGCTAGGAAAAACTGCACAAGCTCATGAAAGAGAAATCCTTTGAGTGTTACAAAGTATGTGGAAATTAAATTTGGTTGAAGAAGTTCACAGACAGGTGAGGGGAATTCTAAAAGTACAATTGTGGTGGTCGGACCGGAAATTGGATTTCTGGGATGCTGTGGTCACTACCATCAGGCCAATGGGTGCTCAGATTTTAGGATTGGCATTTGGTACCACCACTGAGGACTAGATCCGCCTCTGAGAAAAACAGGGGTTAAAAACCAGAGCTGCGGGCCTGGGAGTTTCTTTGGACTTCAGTCGGGAAAGGCTTTGGATCTCTCCCCCTGTCCCAGCCGCTGGCTGGCCGGGGAGAGGGGAAAAGCCACGCGGCCATGAGGTAGGCCCAGCCCAAGGATGGAAGGGTGGAGGAGCACCGAGACATTGGGCAGCCCTCCCCAGGGAAGAGAGAGAGAGAGAGAACCGGCGTCTGAATTCGATAGCTGCGCCGGCCCAGGAGGAGAAGGGGGGGAGTGAGAGGGCAGCGTGGGAGTTCCGGAGCTCTGGGACAGGCAGAGACTGAAATTTTTAACCCTTTTCTTGCATGATTGAGACCTTGCAAAATGCTGATCCTCCTGGAGCTGAATAAGAAGAGAGATAAGAGATGAGATAACAAGAGATAGGTCCGAGGGAAGTGGAGAAGACTGGCTGAGTGGGGAGAGATAACGGAGTGGCCTTCTGGCTGGACTTTTCTTGTGTGGCCATAGACTGAACCATTTTTTTTCCTGAGACACAGAGACTGCATTTAGGGGGAGGCAGTGCCTCAGAACCAGGAGGGTTCAGTGTGGGTACCCTCGGCCCCAGGGGGTCAAAAATTTGGGGGGACAGATGTCCCAAAGCAGAGACTGTGCCTTTTTGGAGTGAGACAAGGCATCCTTGAAAGACAGCCCTAGAAGCAGCTCTGGTCCATGCACAGGGGTGAGAGCACTGGGCATGGGAGGAAGGTGTCACGATGGCAAAAGGACTTTCCAGGCGGTGCTGAGTGACATGGAAGCACACAAGGTTTCACCGTGTTTCCAGGGAAAGCCTATGGTGCAAGAAGGACTCCTCTTCATGAACTGAAGATTGAGTATTCTAAAGGGTGGTGCTGAACTGAGAGTTGGTGATTTGGGGGAATGTATTGCATTGGGAAGTTTGGTGGGGGGGGAGGAGGAAAGTGCTTTTGTAAGGTTTTCATTTTATCCCTTATGGTTTTTTTTTTTCTTCTTTTCTTGTAGTTTAGTTAATAAAGTTTTCTTTATTTCTAAGCAGGAGCCTGCTTTGCTTATTCCTGGTCACATCTCACAGCAGACACCAGGGAGAGGGTATTCTCATGGGGGCACTGGCTCTGTGCCAGGCCTAAACCATGACAACAATGCACACTCACTCTATTCTTAATCAACTGTAACTGTCTGCTATTGGCCAGATTTGAGAACACAACCCCTGGAAACTGATATATTATTATATTATATATTATTATATTATATTATATTATATTATATTATATTATATTATATTATATTATATTATATTATATTATATTATATTATATTATATTTTTTATTATTACTAGTGGAATAATTTGGACAGTGGACATTATAAGAGCTCTTTGTGCCCCAGAAGTATTCCCATTTCCAATTTATTCTGTGATATAATGGTGAGACTCTTTGGGAGGGTTTTTTATCTGTAAATGGTTTTCACAACTTTCTTTCTCTCCTTCACCAAAGCATGTATCATGTATCTTATGACTATTGGTTTTACAAGAAGTTTGTTACTTGGATAGGAGGATCAGTAAGACTGAACACTCTTGAAGTACTCAGAATAGTACATGTATTGCCAGTACCACTTTTTTTTGCATGTTTCCAAGTTCTCCTTGATAGCCATAGAGAGCCAAAGAAGGCTGTAGTCTGAGGGATCACTTATCTCTGAAACTTAGCAATATTCTATTTCTCATGAGAATAATTTCACCAGAGAGGAAGAAGGGTTAAAGAGCCTAAGAAAATCAATAGGATGCTTGACAGGAAAGTTATGTTCTTTAGGAGATGCATAATTTACAGACCTTAATCCTCTGTAAATATTTATTTCATTGATTTTTCTCCCATACCCTTTATAGTTTCTTTACATATGCCTATCAGAAACCACACTTACAAGCATTATTACTGCAAAAATGGAGTAATAACTGAAAAGTTTGATGCCAGAATACCACTTATTACAGCAATATGACTTTATATAATTTCATAATTACACCAAACATAAATGAACTGAACTTTTTCACAGCCACAAGTAATGTAAAAATCTTTCTCAACTTATATTATTTTGCTTTCAGAGGTACCAAGACAAATATAATGCGAAAACATAATCACATCTAGCATTCATCCTCTTTTGTTGGAAAAATAGTGTGACATAATTAGGATGAAATATATAAATCTGATTGACCTCCATCTCACTTTAGTTTGTGGCTTCAGGCACTATTGAAACAGAACTAGACATATATAAAATAAGTTGAATGTATTGTCTGCAAAAATTGTGCTGAGATTGACACATCAAGCTCTCAGAAGTTAGGATATTGAATAAGGTTGCTTGGCCAATTAATTTTGCCTTCTTTTCTCTATTCATTCTTGTACAACAATGATATTTTTCTCCTAATGATTCCTCCATTATTCAGTGCACAGGAATGGACAAGGCACGCTTGAAATATTGCAGTTCATTCAGAGAGCACCATGTACCTGTGTAAAGGCAGGGGAGAGGACTAATGGGAAGCCATTGTAAGAGAAGTGTTCCTGGGCTTAGCCATTGTGTGGAGACAAAAGTGATGCAGAATTCAGTCATTGGTTGGTAGAGTCAGATGCCTGAGCAAGTCCCAAAGAATTCTGCTACTCCACAAAATACATCTGCATGCAGAAGAAATCAAGCCATAATAAATACAAAAAAAAATTGATTTTGACGAATGTAAGGTAGTTATAACCATGAGAAACAGGTCCTTCTAAAGAGAAGTGTTAGGCTGTCTTAATAACAGAGTACTGTCAGTCTTGCTCCACATGCCATTATATTTATGTGCCTTTTATTTATTTATTTCTACAGATGCAGTTTAAAAATAATATAGCATCAGATAGTGGGGTTCCACCATTGTCCAAACTGCAAGAGTATACTATTGACCCTGAAAAAACTTGTCTGAGTACACATAAAGAAATATATATATAGCATGATTTTGGCTAATGAAGGAAGATATTGATAGTCACCATCACATGAACTCTGTTCCAAAATGCTTAATCCTGTTTATTGCAATTTTTGACTAAAAGAAGAAATAAGACCACAGTTTGTGTGAGAGCTACAAATAATGAAATGTTATGTAAGGCATGTTATGTAAGGCTCTGTCCAATCAAGTTTCCTGAGCACAAACACAATACCTAAAGTCTTTGAAATGTGGCATGTGTGGAGTGACCACAGAAGCCTGGAGGAGTTGTTTTTGGGATCCATCACAAATACGGACCTTCTTGGCATGTAATTGACAGCAATGGTGTTGTTACATATCTCCAAGTAAGATAAATGATTTTTATCTGCTTTTTTGTAAAATAAAATAATTGCTAATTGAAAGCTAATTTAAGGCAAAGGAGTAGCAGTAGAATCTACTTGTCTCCTTCTATACAAATGTACAAATAAGGATATCTATAGGTACAGAATGAGCAGATAGATTTTAAAAACTGGGCTGAGGTGTCTTGATTTGCCATTTTTGTAGCTCCTTGAAAAGAGAGCTTTCAGAAAATGCTGACCATTTTTCTTCCTCTAGTGATTCCCTTCAAGGCACCTCTTGATAGGTCCACAGGGAAAAATGTACTTCAAATCATTACTCACTCAAGAAAGTGTTGGTCATCATTCTTTTCTTGATTAAAGCCTCAAAACTGCATGTTAGACCTTAAAGATTTCTCTTTGTCCTCTTGGTTACTGAATTTATGTCAAAATTATATTATATAACATTTCCCTGACAAAACAGGGTTTTGATCAATACAATGAATGTCAGATCTGCAATGCTTAGCTTAGGCAGATTTTTTTTCATGTAGTTCTTTTTTCCCCCATAATATAAATGTATTTTTAATGAGTTTGTGTTGTGTTTTTTCTGTAAACTTTTCTGTGTTATTTACGTTCAGATTTCCCCCGAGTCAGGTTTTTTTTAGCACTGCCTATAAAGATTACTTCATTTTTGATTTATTCATGGCCACAGCAAAACTATCTCACTTATGGGAAATACGCTTCTGAGGAAATAATTTACATTATAGAAATTAATGAATTCCACTGTAGGGTTTAACTTCATAAATTGCTAAATCGGCAAATGTTCAAAAGTGCCAGGCAGTACAGTTCTGTGCTACCTGATCAGAGATGCATTTTGCACTGCTTTTTACGTATTCTCATATAACCTTATGTTTAGTTCTCCAAGACACTCTGTATCTGAGTTGTTCTGCCCATTCTTGTGTGGTTTTGGGGAAGAAAATACAGCTAGATGTAGGTATTATAATTCCTATTATCTTTGGCTGAAAAAAATTGGAGTTGTCTCCTGGACTGTTTGACCTTTATGTACAGAGTGTGGAGAGGATTAATTATGTGAGGGAGTTATTAACAATATCCAGTGTATTGAACCTGTACTTAGCAGTTTAAAAGAAAATTTATCTTGAAGCCTCCCTTCCTGAGACGCAAGGCAGCTTTCTGCATTCTTATTTAATTGTGTTTTGCATAAAACACACTAGGCAAAAATAGACACTAGGCAAGAAGATACCCTTGGAAATAGATGTCAAACCATAGGATCCTTACTCTGCTCTGGGAAGTATCTCAGTGCATATAGGAAAATTAAGAATAAGTCTACCTATCTAACAATTAGCTCTGAGTCAATATTGGTAGTTTTTTAAAAAAAATTTAGTTGTGTTATAGTAGTAAGAGCTTAATAAATGAATCAACTCTATGTCATCAATGATTATGTCATTAATCCTGGATCTTGTTTTTTTTTATCCCACCAACCAAAATGACAAAATAGGCCAACTAAAAGCATAGTCAAGAGAATACAGGTGAAAACCAGCTTCTGCTGAAAAAGAAAGGTAGTCTGGAAATCTGTAGTCCTGAGATTTAGGAAATTAGAAATAATGTACATTTCAAGTATATGCTATACTTGAAGACATGATTACAATATCAGGAAATGGGGATTGTGTTTGTTTGAGTTTTTTAAATTTTATTTTAAATTTTATTTTTTACATAGATGATAAATAACTGAATTTTGTGATCAGTTGAAGAAGTTCTGAACATCACCAAAACTGGGAAATTGTTGGATAAGGAATAACAGGTAGTACTGTTGGTATGCAAGAAGACAGCATTTAGAATCCCCTTGTATGTGATTGCTTTCCAATATTTCATAGAAGGAACTCTGCAGACACCATGGTCAATGAAGAAGCAGGAAGAGGAGGTGCTCCAGGCAAAGATTTCCCTGCAGTTTGTGGAGAAGACCATGCCATGGAGCAGATATCTGTGCTACAGCCCGTGGATGACCCCGTGCCAGAGCAGGTGGAAGTGCCCTGCAGGAAGCAACACTTGTGTGGACATCCCTGGAGTACACTCCTGTGAGGAACTGTGAGGGGCCCACATGGAAAGAGTCTTTTCCAGAAGAAATGCATTCCATGGAAGGGAACCACAGTGGAGCGCTGTGTGAAGAACTGCAGCCCCTGGGAAAGATCCATGTAGGAGAATTTTGTGAAGGACTGTGTCCTGGAGCAGAGGAGGAGCTTGAAGAAGGCGGGGCAGACATGAATCATTGTGAAGTATATAAATCCCATTCTCCATCACCTTAGACTGCTTGGAGGGAGAGGTGGAGAATTAGGGAGTGGTGTCGAGCTTGAGAAGAAAGAATGAGTGGAGTGAAGGTGTTTTTAAATTTTTCCTTGTTTCTTATTACCCTCTCTCTTATTAATTGCCAATACATTAAATTAATTCACCAACTTGAACCTGTTTTACCCTTGACGGGAACTGATGAGTGATCATTCTGCCCTTGCCTTCACTCAGGAGCTTTTTATTGTATTTTCTCCCTCTGTCCTGTTCAGGAGGGCAAGGGATAGAGTGGTTCGGTGGGCAGCTGGCAGCCAGTTAAGGTCAACCCACCACAGTAGTAAAGGACAATATTTCAGAAAAATCCTAAGTGACTACCATGAAGGACCTCTCTGCCAATGGTTTTAAGTTCAAGTCAACTTTGCTGACAAAACTAATTCCAGAATGTGGAAATTCTTTGTCTTATATTTGCAGTAGTATGTGAATGGATGCATAAGCTAAGCAATTCTTGTAAGAATAGAAAAGCTATTAAGAACTAGGTAGCTGAGATCTGTAGTATGGTCACAGAAAGATGCTGCAAGATCATTTAAATGAATTCCAAAAAGCCTAAGTATATTGCTGTTGCATATTCTATTAATTTTATAATTTTTTCCATTTCTCTTGATCAAATTGGTGCAATGTTGCCGATTTGGCATATGCTGACAATAGTTGTATGTATTATAAATGTATTGTACTGGAATAGCTTAGAAAATCAATGCTAATATTATATTAGCATACTACTAGCTGCTGACTCATGTCATGACAGGGCAATGCTGCATATTTTTGTGTATATTAGGGTATTCTGTCTGGAACTAGCTGCCACTAAGATGTCAAGCCTGAAAGTTGTGAAGGCATGTTTATTGGTGTAAAAAATTAAATGCAGCAACATGAAATATAAATAGTTACTTACCCTACAGTGGGCAATTCTTCATGGGGAAGAAGGAAGGAAGGAAGTGGCGGAAGTGGCGGAAGTGGCGGAAGGAAGTGGCGGAAGGAAGTGGCGGAAGGAAGTGGCGGAAGGAAGGAAGGAAGTGGCGGAAGGAAGGAAGTGGCGGAAGGAAGGAAGTGGCAGAAGGAAGTGGCGGAAGGAAGTGGCGGAAGTGGCGGAAGTGGCGGAAGTGGCGGAAGTGGCGGAAGGAAGGAAGGAAGGAAGTGGCGGAAGGAAGTGGCGGAAGGAAGTGGCGGAAGTGGCGGAAGTGGCGGAAGGAAGGAAGGAAGGAAGGAAGGAAGGAAGGAAGGAAGGAAGGAAGGAAGGAAGTGGCGGAAGGAAGTGGCGGAAGTGGCGGAAGGAAGTGGCGGAAGGAAGGAAGGAAGTGGCGGAAGGAAGTGGCGGAAGGAAGTGGCGGAAGGAAGTGGCGGAAGGAAGTGGCGGAAGGAAGTGGCGGAAGGAAGTGGCGGAAGGAAGTGGCGGAAGGAAGGAAGGAAGGAAGGAAGGAAGGAAGGAAGGAAGGAAGGAAGGAAGGAAGTGGCGGAAGGAAGTGGCGGAAGGAAGTGGCGGAAGGAAGTGGCGGAAGGAAGTGGCGGAAGGAAGTGGCGGAAGGAAGGAAGGAAGTGGCGGAAGGAAGGAAGGAAGTGGCGGAAGGAAGGAAGGAAGGAAGTGGCGGAAGGAAGGAAGGAAGGAAGTGGCGGAAGGAAGTGGCGGAAGGAAGTGGCGGAAGGAAGGAAGGAAGGAAGGAAGGAAGGAAGGAAGGAAGGAAGGAAGGAAGGAAGGAAGGAAGGAAGGAAGGAAGGAAGGAAGGAAGGAAGGAAGGAAGGAAGGAAGGAAGGAAGGAAGGAAGGAAGGAAGGAAGGAAGGAAGTGGCGGAAGGAAGTAAGTGGCGGAAGGAAGGAAGGAAGGAAGGAAGGAAGGAAGGAAGGAAGGAAGGAAGGAAGGAAGGAAGGAAGGAAGGAAGGAAGGAAGGAAGGAAGGAAGGAAGGAAGGAAGGAAGGAAGGAAGGAAGGAAGGAAGGAAGGAAGGAAGGAAGGAAGGAAGGAAGGAAGGAAGATGAAAGAGAAAAAGAAAAAGAAAAAAGAAAAGAAAAAGAAAAGAAAAGAAAAGAAAAGAAAAGAAAAGAAAAGAAAAGTTATTAAAATGAAATTCCAAGAAAAGGTATGGCTACAGGGTCTATTTTCCGGTTTCACAGGGATGTTTAACAGCATCTTTCAAGTCCTTGAGTCCATGTTTCTGGCAGTGAAGTCCTTCCTTTTGGCTGTCATTATGGTAAGTCTAAGGCTCCCTTCCAACCATCTGAATGCTGGTTCTAGCAAGATGTAGCAGGAAGCCTAACAAGGTACATGGAACATTGTCCTTGACCTTGCTGTTTTGCTGCCAGATCCGAATTCCAAACATCTCAAGCACTGCAGTACTGAGCACCTTGAGGCTTGTAGCTCTTTGATGTATATTGACCTGTGAACCTTGTCTAGATCTTAACAAAACCAGGGAAAAGATGATCCCTGATGTCTGTAAGAGCTGTTCTATCTGAGCCGGTGTATCACTGAAGACAGCACAAAACATTTGCAACTGCAGTAAACATTGCCTGTTTATAGAGACCTTTATAGGCCTTTTCATTTTTTCTTCTGCACTTTCCTAGGCACTCTGCACACAGAAGAGAATTTATTTCAGTGAACAGATTTCATACAGGTTTGACTGCAGTGGTTTAGTGAAATTTAGGGTGGAAATCTCTGAAGGGGTCCCCCGAGAAAACCAATTCAAGTGGCCCCCCCACTGGTTAGGGAGGAAAATCTCCTTCCAGAGAAGTGGAAAAAACTGTTTATTTAACAAGCAAAGTACTCACAGACATGAAAAAATGATAATATTAAACAATGAAACATCTTGTTCTGAAGAGATGGCAAATTCAAAAAGTCCTTCTGTGGATTGGAGAGAATCTTGTGGGTGTATCCTTGGCTTTCTCTCAGTCTCTCTGGGTTGGGTGTCTCTGCTGCAGTGCAGCTTGGGGGGCCCCCCAGACAATAGCCCTGGTGTTTCTGGGGCTGAACAGTTCCAAAAAAACCTCTGGCCTCAGCTAATGAGAGAAAAACCAGCAAAACCAGCAAGGGAATACTCCCCTTTTGTCTGCAGAGTAGAGATCTCTGAGGGCACTGCTTATCTCTATGTTTTTGAATACAACCATGAAAAAAATTCCACAGCTTTTCCTTCTTTCCCCCTGTGCTCTCAGGTGTAGTTTTAAAGGTGCAGAACTCAAAATCCAGCATAAACAGAACTGACAATTGGGGATACAAGCATCATGAAGTTTCTCTAGGATATTAACTTAAACACTTCTTTAGTTAAATTATCGAATTTGAGTTCTGACTCTCTATTAGTTGCCATCAAGGCAATCTCCCTACCTAATGCAGTCCTTTAGAAAAATCCGAACAAGTGAATTATTGTTGATGCCTGTGGTTTTCCCTTGTGACAAATTCTCTGTTCTATGCTATTTAAAATGGAGTTGGATGCAGATGTGTAATGACAAACAACACCAATGTATAGCTTTACACAGGTTTTAAGGATGCAATCAAATTTTACTCATCATGAGTAACATATAAGACATTATTGCTTATTACAGGCAGTACCATTCAGGAAAATATCAGATCAAAGTACATTCTGGCCTGTGATTTAGACAGTGTAATATATGTTTAGAACAATTCAAATAAAGTCTGTATTAGCATAAGAATTATAAGGTGGCAATAAGCTTGTGGGAGAAAAAGATGTTAATAGTGATATTGCATGTGTAGCTGTTCACTTTTATGTATAATTGATATTAGAAGATCAGGGCAAGATCAAGAAATATTCTGAAAAGACTGTATGATGGCATTCAAGTGACTTTTTTTTTTGTAATGATATAATATCTCTGAAGTGGTAATTTTAAAAGGGAATTGACTCTTTCATACATGTGTAGAATATTCTGAAGAGTCCTAAATATTTCAAAGCCACGAGTGCATGCCTTTCTGTAGATAAGTGTGGGCACATCTATTTCATAAGTGAGACACAAAGGAGAAAATAAATTTATTCCTTTTTAAGGCATATATATTTATAGAGAGAGGGAGAGAGAGAGAGCAAGAGTCATCAGTCCATATTTATGTGTAGAAATGAATGAAGCTTTACTTTCAGACTCTTGGTTCATTTTATTTTTATTAGCTGTTATAATATTCACCAAATACTTCAACTTCTCAAGGACTGAAGCATAAAATTTACACTAAAACTGAACTTCTTAGTTTTCCACTGCTGATCATTTGGGTCAGTTTTCCAAACACCCATGTCCATACATCCTGTTTTGCAGTTGATGACTTCACAAAACCATTGCAAGTTTCATCTTTTGTGCTTCAGTTCTGCCACAGAAGTCTGGATATCCATAAAAAAATGAATGAGACCTTGATACCTATTTTAGCATTTAAATATAGTTTTGAATAAAAGAATTGTTCTGGCTGATATAGGTAAGAGTGGTTCAGTTTCCATTTCCATTTCCATCATGGTCAACATTCAGTCAACATTTTAAATTTGTATTAATACAGAGCCTTCTTATATAAAGGATCTTAAATCTCTCTTTGGGAATTATCTTTAAAAATATTTTCATTTTACATTTGCCAGTAGATAGCATAATTAAAATTTAGAGGGCATTCCTAAACAATTAAACCAGTCAAGCATGTCTTTTTACATGAGGATTTTACAGGGGAATTTTGCATTTCTGAAAAATTAAACCAAAGAACTCCTAAGATGGATTCAAGTCTAAAACATTTAGAGGCAAAAGAAAGAATCTCGCAAAATAGTTTCATCAAGCTTCTGAGGCATAACCTGTTTTTTGAAAGTTTTCAAATTATATAGAATCCTTTATGGCTCATGATAAGGCTTTGTTTTGCCTTTTTTTTTTTTTTTTTTTGTTTGGTTTGTTGTTTTTTATTTAATTAGTTAATTCCACTGATTACTTAAAAATTGCATCTTCTTTGTAGTCTGAGATTTTCTGTCTTTCAGTCTCTGGGTTCATTTGGACCTTTTATCTTCTAGATTAAAGAAGTATTTGCAATCAAAGAGAGATCTCCTGTATGACAAATACAGGCCTCACAAAGACCATTTCTTACACATTTCTTGTCAGGAGAGTTTCTTTTATCTTTCACTATAGATCATGACTTCTAGGCCACAAAACTTTCCATCCTGTCTTTTGCAGAGTCTTTCCAATTAGCAACATTCAGTCCACTTGGGATTCTGACCCTCTGGTGTAATTGAAAGCTCAGCTTTTCTTTCAGTCTTGCTTTTCTCCATCTCCACTCTCCTTCAGTGGAGTTGTCTTTCCTCTTAGCTAGCTATAGTCAATTGTTCTTAGACAAGTGATATTTATTACCCCTAGTAACTTTCAGAAGGAGTTTTCCTGCACAATTTTATTGTTCCATAGATAAGCCATAGACTATGAAAATTTATTAGTAATAAAATGTAGTTTGAGTTTATAACACAAATAAAATTTCAAAGACAGTTACTCTTTTGATTCTAAAAGTTAATTTATCAGTTTAAGTATTTCATTTATTACTTCTACTTTTATATTTTAATGTAGCAATGTATTAAACATCCTGATGATACTCTATTTTAGAATTAATTGCTTAGATATTCTTATGGTGAGCACAATAAATGAAGTGACTGATTTTTAAATAACTGGGTAGTGCATTTATCAAACTAATATTTCAGATAGTTTAAAACTAGAGTACAGAGGTCAGTGAATATTTCTATCAAGGACTACAACTCAAAAAACTAGTTATGAAGAATTTTGAATAATAAGAACTGATTTGGATTCTTGCACAGGTTTCAAAAACTCAGATTCAGTCTTGCCTGTTAAAAGATATTTAAACATCTCACTTCTCAGAATATTTTTATGATAATAATCTGATTTTCTGTTTCTTGTCTTTAGGACACAACATTATGTTCTACACAAAGCAATCAAAGTCTTTCCTCTGTCTTTAAATTTCTTATTACCATCATAAAATGAAAATATGAAGTTATTACACCACTGGTGACAGCAATACCTATTTCTAGGTAGAACAAAACCTGGTACTCTCAAAAGGGAAACCTTAAAAACCATGGAATTGTGGGAGGTTCAATTCATTAGTTTATTGAACCTAATTTCACTTTTCTGGGGTTATTTGGGGCAAAAGGAAAAGGAAAATATTTACTAAGAAGAACATGCTGAAGAGTAAACAAGTCACTATGTGGGAGAAAAATTCAGAACATGAAAGTAATTTGCTTTTTCTGTTTGCCAGAACTTCATGTCCTGCAGAAAACAGAGGCTTTGGAATGTGACACATTTTAGTCAATAAAGCAATCCACCACTGAGTTAAGCACAAGATTTATTTTAAAAAGGGCTTTGAACTATGTTTCTTAGCCAGAGTATTTAGTTTGTCAACAGACCAAATTAATGGACAAAGCTAATGATGGAAATCATGGCAGTGCATTAATTTACTTCAGCTCTATCTTTGATACATAATGTACACCTTGAGATGAAAATAAGCACAATTTACTGAGACACTTTGTGTTGGCATATGAGAATGTTGAGCTCTTAAGCTCAAGGAAATGCACCAGATCTCCTTGGTTTTTGTTGTAACTACAGATCTGAAAAAGCCAACCTACACATGAAAAGTGAACAGCTAGAGAATTAGGTGTCCCCCAGTAGAGAAAGCAGGTATGAGGATGTAGCCATGGATATGGGTTGTCTGCTGAATAAGCAGCCAGATAAGAATGGATTCTTGGTCAGATATATCTCTGTCATCTGAAAACCATGTAAAGCTTGCTGCATTATTTTGGATGTGTTGGTACTGAGGGAAGAAAGTGCATATAAAATTAAACCCATATCTAGTCCTGAATGGACTCAGGCTGCGCAGAAGACTGTAAAAACAAACAAACAAAAATATTCTTATCCTGTAAGGACAGTCAGAAAATAAAAACTTAGGAATTGTCGCATTAGATGGAAATTCTGTGAAGTATGTCACTTAGTTATGTAAAATCTTGAAAGATTCCACTCGGTGTTATAAGTTTCTATCTCTTCTCTTTCTGCTCTGCTCCTAGTTATGTTATCTACAGAAAAATTTGATTTGGCCATTAAAGTGGTTTTAGTTTTTTATTCGATTTTAAAGTCATTCCTTGAATTGCTTTTCTTTCTTGCTTATTGCTTTCAGATAGAGTTAAAATAAAATTTTAAAAATAATGTTTTTCTCACTAGAAGTATAGAAAAGACAATTCATCTTCTAAAGTTCAATTGTTTAAAATTTTCTTACAGAGTATATGGAGACTCCAACTATCTTTAACCTAATTTGTGAATCTATCACTGTACATATGTGGAACTTTGCCTTTATAAAAGCACTGGTGGAAGAGAAGGTGTTTTCTTGAATTTTGCCCATTTACACTTTCATCCACTAGTGACTGTTTTCAGTGACTTGTTTGCTCTTTTTTCTTTCACACACCCATTCAATAATACCTTCAACAGATTAGGTGGTGAACATGGATAAATGCTCCAGGTGATTCATCCTGAAGAAATCTAACTTTGCCAATTGTTTTCCCCTCTACTCTATTAGTATATTCATTATACATAGTAAAAAAATTCATTTTCAGGCTTTTAAAAGTGATTGAGTACAATTTTTTGGTCAAACTGTTTCCAGTAGATATTATACTGTGGTTACCCTACCTTTTCTGTGGTGGGCTTTCAGCCTGCATTCAGTAAGTTTTCTTCCGTTTTGGTTTACAGAACTGCATCACCTGTTTGAAGTCAGATCAGCTCAATCTGCTGAAGTGTGAACAATTCCTTGTTTGAACTGAATATGGTGTTCATGGACTTTTTTTCATGTTACTAATTTAATACCTATATTAACAGCAAGGGAAGTTGAGACTTTGAAAGGATAAGAATTTGGCTTAAGCTGAGATTGAGGAAGAAAAAAAGTTTTAAATATTTCTTTAAAAACTTGTGTTTTCTTTTCCTCAAATACTGAAATCAATAAATAAATATTTTGCAAAAAATAATACAGATAAAAACATTCTGAATTGAGACTATTTAGCCCATAAGAGTCACATAAATAAAATTAAATCCACACACAGAAATGGCTCTATCTGGCTATATTCAGATGTAAAGAAATAATTGTTTCCTTATGCTCTGTTGATGTATTAGAATATAAACTAATTAGAGTTCTCAGAATGACACCTAAGAATGGATGTAATTTCAGCATTTAAGGATGCTTGGAAGAATGTCTCCGTAGTGAGGAGAGGAAGGCTGCATGGTGATTGCCCTGCCAGAAGTTGCACATTATACTACATGCAAATTTATGATCCCAGAGACATTACCATGGATTACCATCCTTCATGATGAATCTGCCCTGAAAGCTAAGTCCTAGTATTTTGCTCCCTGTTCTGAGGACAGTGACAAACTTCAGGTGATTTTGTATTTTTGATCCACCTGCTCTCTAATTTTTTTTCCTCAGGCCTTCTGCAAGGTAGAAAATTCCTATTTTTAAATTCTCTGATGTGCAGAGCTGCAACAGGCCAGGCTGCTTTAGTTCTAACTGCAAATGAAGTACTAGCCTCTGTTTTTTTTGTGTTTATTCAGGCATCTGTCACCAGTAAGTCTAGGTGAACAGATATGTCTGATTCTGTCTTTTCAGTTAGTCACAGAATTCTCTGGATGCACTCAGCTCTGCTCTAGGGTTTTGTGTATTTTGTTCAAGCTTGTACTGACTTGCATATTCTTTATCAACATTGATTTCTCTGTTTGTGTCTCCTTTAAATGACATTTTGTATAAGTAGTAGTAAAAGAAAAAAACATTCTCAATTCTGGAGATCCCTTAGAAGTACAACCACTTTAATTTGGGAATATCCTCTGAGACGTTTCCACATGAGATATCCAAAGATCTCTGCTTTCAGCTGCACTTAAAACCTTTTGATAATGATTTGTCCTGCCTCAGTTCAGTGTTGAGTTACCTGCATGTATTGGTTTCCTTCAGATCATTTGCAGCAAAAGTGATGTATGATATGGGAAAAACCAACCAGATTGGGATGACTGTGTCAAAGTCTGTGCCACTCCTATGACAGTGCATTATTTAAGTGGATGTGGATATAATGCATTCCTTTCCAGCAGAGCAGAGGAAATCTCTAGATGATACGTATCTGTATTGTCTGCAGTATCGTGTGTTTCTCTGTATCACGTGTAGTATCAGATGTTCAAAGGCTCATAGACAGACTATCCAGAGTTGGAAGGCACTCACAAGAATTATCAACATCCAGCTCCTGGCCTGCACAGAACTACAAGAGTCACATCTTGTGCCTGACACAGTTGTCCAAATTGAACAATTTGACAGAGTTCCTTCTAGAACTCTGCCAGGCTTTGTGTTGTGACCACTTTCCAGGGAAAGCTGTTCTAGTGCCCAACCAACATCTGGGTGAAGAACCTTTTCATAATATCCAACCTAAACGTCCCTGACACAATTTCAGGCCATTCCCTTGGGTCCTCTGAGTGATCACCAGAGACAATAGATTGGTGTCTGTCCCTCTGCCTAGCCTTTTGAAGAATCTGCAGACAATGAGGAGCTCTTAGTTTCCTGTCCTCAGCAGTTCCTCATATGCTGTCCCCTCTAGAGCCTTCACCATCTTGTTAGCATGACGTTTGTCTGATTCTTTGGCTTCATTAAGATTATCACTGATGATGGCACTGCAGTGTTTTGTGAAAAGTTCTACTGTTTTGACATTTTTGCCACAAGTTGGAAAATGTCAATCCTCGCATTTCAGACGCTGCTATGTTTTTATTTTAGCTGAAATTTTAAAACCACCAATTTCTAATCAGAGATGTTTTTTACTTCAGCACATTTTGCTGAAATACCTAATTCTATTAGAATGTTAGGCACTTTAGTGAATCAAATAAAAAACAGTATTAACAAATCTTATTATTGGTTCAGCTAAGCGGATTTTATTTAACAGCTCTATTGGATACCCTGTAATACAACCAGGTGTGGGGGAGACAAACATCTCCAAAGTATGTGAATCTGTTTGTTGTCCACTGCCTGGAATGAATTCATTGCAGAAATTAATCAGATGCAGATCAGCATTATTTTGCTGCAATTCACTGCTGGCTCCTGAGATCTTCAAAACCAGTATCTGATGATCAGCTATCAGCACAGGAATGGTTTCCTCTGTTTCCAGATTAATTGTCTGTTAATTTCTGCTAATTATCCGAGACTGTGTACCAGTGTGCTTCTTGCACCTTGTATTAATTCAACAAATCCTGGCCATATCCTGTGATCACATCTTCTTATCTTGGACCTGAGTCCATTCTTTTACCTTCTTTTTTTCCCTACTATCAAGATCACTGAATACATCTTCTTCAAGGCCAGTGATTTTTCACATCTTTGTATATTGTATTAAGAGTCCTGTCTTGCCCTAAGGCAGGTGGGTCTGTGAGATATCTGTCAGTAAGTCAGGGAAGAAGGCACCTATGCCTTGCTATCTGTGTTTAGATAGAGCCAGTAGTGATGATGCACAACAGATATGTTTCCTGGCTAGTTCCTTCTTCTCTCAAATTAAGTTTTGTGCCCTTTCTAAGAAAATGCAGTGGAGTTAATTCAGATATTAAATTTGTTTGTAGATTTGTTCTGAGCTGATTATTAAGACTGATTCATAATTTCAATTCTGTTTCAGCTTCCTGAATTTTGTAATTTCACAGAGTAGCTATAAGGACAATAAAAATATTCTTCTGGCTTGTCTACTTTAATAAACGAATCTAAGAAAAATTATTGAGACTATTTAATGGTAAACACGCAGTTTCACATAATCTGGACCAAAAACATCTGTGGCTGACACAGTGACTGAGACAAGCTTGGAAATCAAAAAGTAGTCTCCAAAGCATCCTGTCCTGGTCTTGGAATTGAAAAGTTAAATATTTTTGGCTACAGAGGCGCAGCCCAGGTAGTTCCTATGCTATTCCTCTATAGGGATAAAGTGAAGACGTGGGAAGTTGCCAGTTGTGGCTGGAAATGGTGCAGGAGTCTTTCACAGTTCTCAGACTAGACTGTATTGCAGTATATGAAATATAAATGTGCAATTATATCTATATTCCTAATTTACATAACATTTAGCTCCTTTTTTATTTATACTAGGCTTGCTGTGTTAACAAGTATTAGAATGGGTAAAGAGATTTAGAAATGTTCAAGAACAAATAGTAATTACAGTAGGAGTTTTTGTATTGTAAAATTAAAGCTCCATGAACATTTTGGCTAATCCTTGATCAGCTGGGCTATCATTATTACTTAATTTTGAAGAAATAAACTCTTATTAAAAATCTTTCTAATAATAAAGACATAAATAAAAGATTTCACACCCACAAAGCTCGAAAAGTTTTTTATGTACAGACACATTAAATGGCAAAAACAGGGTCTAGCATTTCTAATGACGTTTATGAAATAGAGGCAAGAACTTTTAAAGTTGTAAAAAATTAATCAATTGATAACAAAATAGATATTTTTTTCAGGTCATTCCATAGACTGGAAGGTCCTACTGCGATGAGGCAACAGAGCAATCAAAAGAGATTATACGATAAGTCTGTCAGAGCAGTCTTAAAACAGTCTGGAGCACAGGGAGTGTGCTCTCCTCTATTCTCCCAGTCAGAGAGGAGAATTTATGAAGAAGGTGGTGAGCAGTTGAATACCTGGTTGTACCAATGGTCACACAGTCAAGGTTTTGACTTCTACAGCAATCCAGGATGTACCTTTCAGAAGCCAAGTCTGTTGAGATATGATGGGAATCGCTCATAAAGTGGATTGAGGGGGTCTTTCACAAAAGGCTGATCTCACTTTTAAAAAGAAATTTAAACCAGAATTACAAGAAGGGGACAGAATTTTGAGCAACAGAGAACTAGGGGCTGTCGATGTTTTAGAAACCAACAGGAAAAGAAGTGCCTAGTGGCAGAACAGTGCTAGAAATCTTTGCTATTAATAATTTCTAAGGAATGTGTTCTTATTTTATTGTGAATGTGTAGAAGAATTAATTCTGTTTTTCTGTTTCTTCATGTTCAGCTATGCAGTGTTTATAAGACAACATTCAGCAAATTGCATAGCTCTAATTGAATGATTCACATATTAATTACCTGTACTCTGCATGGCATATTGTGGGTATTACTAAAACACAGGAAGAATCAGTAAAATGGGCTATAATGATAGTTTGCTTGGTTTGAGACAATGTGCTGGGGAGGTCTTTAGAAATTTATTATAATTTCTTAAGGGAAGCTTAGGTGCCAATGTAAAAAGTACAAGGAACACACAGTGGAAGATGTTTAAGTATTAAAATAGCATTAATATTTATCAATGAAGTTCAGGAGAATGGAATTAGAAAAAATAGCAGAGGTACTTCTGTAGACTTCATATTTTTATGGAAGTTATTATCATAGTGTCCAAAGACCTCATAATCATTATGCATTTATTCCTATGTATATTTAAGATCAGACTTAACACATCTTTAGGGATGGTAATTGAGCTCTAAGGAAATGAAGATCAAGAGATTTAAACATTCCTAGATTCCAGTGTCTGAAGGTGAGCAATGAGCTCTGTTAACTCTACAGCAAGATGACAGATGGAGTTCTCTCTCCCACATTTGGTTGGTGACCCAATTCTTTGGACAAACACTCTCTCTTTTGAGCACTACCTAGTTTTTGAGCACTATCTTAGTTTCAGTCAAAGGAGGAAGAGGAGTAGCTGTACATAATTTGTCTGCTTCTTAAAAATGTTGGTAGTGATTTAGAGTCAAGGCAGTAGAGTCAAGGCAGTATTATCTTGAATTAAAAGCCAGCAAGAGCAGCTCCCTCTCCTCCTCTAGTGCATCCTGCATGTTACACGGCTTTCTATTTACTATTAATTCCCTGCATTTAAAAAAAGTGTTTTGCATACAGTGGAATTTATATATTCATAGGATTTAGAGATGCCAGGAGCAGTGAGAGTTTTGAACTTCAAGTCCTTCAGATTTTGTTAACCATTCCATTAAATGAAATGTTGATGGTAACATAAGCCACCATTTTTAGTATTCAGATGGATGTTTTATTTACTGTAGAAAACTCAAGCAGTTCGAATTTCTTTAGCCTGAGACAAATCTAGACAAATTCCATCCAGAAAATTTCTCCAAATCTTTTGACCCAAATGCTTTCAGAAGCACATGTTTTTCTTGAGAAAATTTAAGAAATTATCAAAATGTACGCTTCTTTTTTCTCAGTGCTTCTAACTTATAACTAAATTTCAGAAGGATGGAAATACAGAGAGGAAGTCAACGAATATGAAAGCAGAGAATGCATCAAGCAGTTTCAAATAAGTCTGCTGATTTTCCTTCTAAGTATCACCAATTATGATTACAGAGTGAAAAAAAATGCATGGCAAGTTGGGGTGTGATTCAATCTAGCACAGCTGTACAAAACATTTCTATATCAATTATTTAAACTAGATTAAGTAGGGCTGATGAAATTTTGTAGTGCAACAGTTTCTGTTGTAAAGGCTGATGCAAAAAGGACTAAACATTTTCTCAGAGCATTAGTTTCCCAAAAAAATCTCATGAAATGTTATTAAAGAACATCTGAAGAAATAGGGAAGTTTAAATTCAACCCTCAAATGACTGATACAAGTAAATTGTGAGATGAAGTGAACTGGATCCTTGCCTTTGCTCAAAACAGAAGAACCTTTCCCCTGGAGCAACCCTATTTAACAATTACAGTGATGTGGGAATAAATAATGAAGAGCATGTAGGAAAAAAATAGGACACACAAGAAGTCAACCATGCAATTTGATCCAAACACCTGCCTGCATTAGAACCAGTGTCACCAGAAAAGGATGTAAATTATTAGTGGTAATTAGAGACTCCTTACTGAGAGGCAACAAAACACCAATTTGTTATACAGACAATTTCTCCAGAGAAATTTGCAACCTACTAGGAGCTTGCATTCGGTGTTACACCTAGAGGCTGGCAAGTCTGGTGAAACCTACAGATTATCACTTTTTCCTACTGCTTCACATAGGGTCCAGCGATACTGTGATGAGGCAACAGAGCAATCAAAAGAGATTATACGATAAGTCTGTCAGAGCAGTCTTAAAACAGTCTGGAGCACAGGGAGTGTGCTCTCCTCTATTCTCCCAGTCAGAGAGGAGAATTTATGAAGAAGGTGGTGAGCAGTTGAATACCTGGTTGTACCAATGGTCACACAGTCAAGGTTTTGACTTCTACAGCAATCCAGGATGTACCTTTCAGAAGCCAAGTCTGTTGAGATCTGATGGGAATTGCTCATAAAGTGGATTGAGGGGGTCTTTCACAAAAGGCTGATCTCACTTTTAAAAAGAAATTTAGACCAGAATTACAAGAAGGGGACAGAATTTTGAGCAACAGAGAACTAGGGGCTGTCGATGTTTTAGAAACCAACAGGTAAGTGCCTGTGAAAAGCCTCAAAATAATTAGGGTGTGTTCCTCTAAAAAGCTGTTACTTGCCTGGCTGAAGTGCCTCTGGGCCAATGCACAAAGGATGGGGAACAAACCAGAGAAGCTGAAAGCCACTGTCCAGCTGGAAATCTGTGATCTAATCACTATTACTGGTATGTGGTGGGGTGAATCAGGCTACTAGAGTGGTGATATTGGTGAATACAAATTATTTAGAAGGGACAAGTAAGAAAGGCAGAGGTAGGGCCAGAAGGGTTGCCCTTTATGTAAAAAAATACATTGATTGACTACACAGAATTGTCTTTGAAAACAAGGGATGAACACATTAGGAGCTATAGGTAAAAATTAGCTGCCAAACCAGCAAAAGAAAACTCAGGGTTGGTGTTTACTACAGGCCAATGAAGATTAGGTTTAAGATCACCTGAGAAACCTGAGCAATAAACAAGTCTGTGGATACATAATGAGATGCACCACAGGTTCCTGTGGGAAATGATGAATGTTGCTGCAAAGTCACTCTCCATGATGTTTCAAAAGTCATGGCAGTGAGGCAAAGTCCCCATAGAGTGGAAAAAGTGGAACATGATGCCCATTTCCTAAAAGGATAAAAAGAAGGATCCTGGGAGCTACTGAGCAGTCAGCTTCACTTCTGTGCCCAGTAAGATCATGGAACAGATTCTCCTGGAAAATATATCAAGCCATATGGAGGACAAGGAGGTGATTGGAGACAGGCAGCATGGCTTCATCAAAGGCAGATTATTCCTGATGAATTTAGTGCCCTTCTAATACATCCAGTAACAGTGTCAGGGGACATTGTCAAGGGAAGAGCTACACAAGTCATCCACCTGGATTACTGTAGGGCTTTTGGAATGGTCTCGCACAACATTTTGTCCAATAAATTGGGAACATATGTGTTTGGTGGATGGACGGTTAGGAGGCTGAGGAATTTGCTAGAAGTCTGCATCCTAAGAGTTATGGTCAGTGGCTCAATTCCCAAGTGGATACCAGTGAGGAGCAGAGTTCCTTAAGGGTGTGTACAGAAACAAATAACAGTTTAAGAGCTACATCAATAGCATAGACAATGGGATTGAGTGCACTCACAGCACCAATCCGTTCTTCATGACTGTCGAGATCTTTCTGGATGGCATCCCTTCCCTCTAGTGCTACCAACTGTACTACTCAGCTTACTGTCATCTTCAAACTCGCTGTGGGTGCCCCAGTGCCAGATGGAATCTCGAAGTATGGAAACTGCTGTGCTGCAGGAACAGGATTATTTGCTGGAAACCAGGGTGCAGCTGAGTGCAGTGGCTGCTTTTTCTCCCCCTGCCTATCTTGGTAACTTCTTGATTCTTTTTCTTAATATCTGTTTCTGACTAGAATCAAAATCAGAATTCTGTGTTATGTTTATCTAGAGTGTGTTTTACTTTGCAGTCAGGTTCTTCATGGCACTATCTAGCCCAAACCAATAGAGAACGCTGTCAAATATCTAATCAAGCTCTCCTTATTTGATTAAAAGGTGTTTTTTTTCCTTCAACCTTGTGAATTGGAAGGATAATTATTCTTAAATTATCTATTAATCCCTCAAGGACAGGATTCTGTCACCTTCTTGTTTCATTGGAATGTGTTTAATATCAACAGTACAATCTGGAATCCCTAACAGTTGCTCTGCTAAGTAAGACTAAACCCATTTAATCTATTTCATCAGTTCTGACATCTTCAAGTTTCCTTTGAGGAAGAAAGATGGAGAGAATTTGAAGAGAAAATTATCTTCAGGTTTATTTCCATATACATATCAGTTTCTGCAATGCAATGGGGTGAGGATTTTTAGTCCTCTGAAAGTGTCATTAATATGTGTGAAAACATAAACCCTGAAAAACCTCCTTGTGCAAGCATTCCCTACTCCCTACTACAAATATAGAAGACATTTTCTACACTTTTTCTACTGCTACGAATGTTTTCAAAGTTAATTTCCAGACTACCACAACAAAATATTCATGCAGGTGGACATCTAATACTCTGATTCTGCTAGTGGAAATTAGTGGGTTCACATTTATGCCAAGACTTTTCTGAAGTCCTTAATTCATTGGGTACTGAATTTTCCCTTTCATCTTCTCTCCTCTTTCTACTATTGATGAGAAAACCCCCACTTTTTATTAATGACATTGTTTTTCTTTTTCATATATTTACAATCTAAGAGGGCGGAAAGTCTCAAAAATGAAAGTTTAAAAACTATTTTAAAACTCATGGGAACAATTTCAAAAATGAAAAAAAGATTTGCTCTTATTAGTACCATGAATTCTTGACTTATCAATGCCTTTCAGGGCATAATGGAGTTATATCACAAAACTCCACTTTTAAACATGAATAAATTAGATGTAAATGGAAGTTCATAAAGATTGTGGTGTGTTTGATATGTTCACTTGATAGCTTGCTTATATGGAAACAATGCTGACTATTTGAAATAAATTTTACTGGAGTTTTTTCTATTTTTTTAATTTATTAATTTTAATCCAAAGTCAAGTAATTTGATGAAGCCACATTTATGAGTATTTGTAACTCTGCTAATATAAAGTACCTACCATAGATTACGGGATTTCTTCCTAGGACTTTTAAAATAATTTTGAAATTTCTAACTTTGAAAGAAGTCCCTGAAATAATGAAAATATTTTTGCATTGCTATGTAGTTGAATCACAATGTTATTAATACATTCTAGGTTAATGGAATGCAGAAGAATTCAGTTAATTTGCTTATGAGCAGAACTATATCTTCGTAGGTCCTCTATTCACCCTTAATTACAACATCTGAAAACTGTGTTTAAAAATTACCCTTAATTTTCTAAAGCCAGCTCAAGCGTAGAAGTTAGATTAGTCTCACCACAGGTGCATGTGTGAGAGAAGCAGTGTAAGTGTCCATGATTTATAGTAGCTTAGTTCACTAAGCTTGAGAGAATTAACATAATTCTGCAACCCTATATTATTGCTTATACCACAACGTAGTTCTTGAATGAAAGTTTTTGTCTTTAGTACTAAAAAGTCACTGGCTAAGGAAATATTGATGAAATATTGATCTCCTACATGGCAAGAAAGTAGGCGGTTAGCTGCTTGAGAAATAGGATCAAACTCCTCAGTGAAATAAAAGAATTTGGTTTTGCACTTGAAATGCACTTGTTTTAAATAATGAAATAGAGCACAAAGAGCTGTTTCAAATAAATGAATGAAATCTTTCTCTGCTTGTCCAAGAAAAAGAGCTTAGATCCTTTCCCTTTAGGGAAAGGATTCAGGATGGTTAGTACCAAATAATGCATCTCTCAAATTGTCTTTGGATTTGAGGTATATTCTTTTATAACAAAAGTTTAAGTGGTTCCTTAATCTATGACTGGTTCATTCATGTCCCTTTCTGTGATGAGCTATTCTCTCCAGGCATTTTAGGGAAAACTTCTGTTACACAATTCATGGGTTTACATTCTATTACAAGAGTCAGCACTGAAAATTTGGCATCAGAGATTATCACTTTCTTTTTCATTCTATCTATTCAGCTCTGAAAAAAAATCTTGTCTTAGACTGCCCCGGACTTCTAGAAATTAAAGTTTTCTAGAAACACTGTAACATCAGATTTACAAGAAATTTATGATATTCTTAGACATGCAAGGTAACTACTAAATTTCATAGTGATTTATTTATGCTTTATTTATATTTTAATAATGAAATTCTTTAAAAGCTCCATTGTGTCTTTTGTCATATGTATAACTGGTTGCTTTGAATGAGAAGTCACCTCAGAAAGTAGAGGCTGGCACACTTCTGTAAAGTAAAACTCTAAAATATCAAATACGTATCTACATGCTCTCCCTGTTCCTCAACCTGTTTCTGTCAGTGGAAAAGCTGGTAAGTTGCTCTTGTTTCACCTGAGGTACTGCACCATTGAATTAAACAGAACATTTCCTTGGAAGAGTGTAAAATTCTTATGCAGGCTTCCTGGCTACCTCTACAATATTAAATGCCTTTATGTACAGTGAAGTGTCGTAGAGCTATTGTGTCCATTCTGTTCAAAGCTGTTTAAGTTTAGCAGTAGAGTTGCCGAATATGCCTTGTACAACTCAAATTTGAACCTCCTCAGAAGATTTCTTCATGAGTTCCCTATGGCCCTAGATTACAATGATTATTTTTGGCTTTTTTTTTTTTTATTGCAGGGTCTGAAGCAAGAAGACAACTGAGTTTCAGATTACGGGAACATTGAGTTTTTAACATAGTACTGAGTATATGCCTGAAAGGCGAGGATGGGACTTCAAAGTACTTCAAAATGTTTGCAGACAAAGCCTGCTTTTGAAGTGGGTGTAGGAAATCAGACCTGATGCTACTTCATTCTTATTGACTGCTGCAAATTGTGCTTGAAATAAACTATCACGATGTTATGCTGTTTCTTCTCAGGGTAGAGTAAGTCTATGCTATCAAAGATTTCAGGAGTGAATGTGAATGAATGTTTTTGTAATGTTGGTGACTGGGGAACTGGGACATGGGAGCAAACCATGGAGTTAACTTAGCTGGTGTGGATGTGCAGCATGTCTGTCACTCCTGTAGCTCCCACGCAGCAAAACTGAAAGCTCTTCCAATATAATTTTAAATAATGAATGAGTTTGAGAATTATACCATCTGCTTGCTGACATAGGGAAAAAATGTGTAATTCACTGAATTCATTATTCCTTCAGGTCTGATAACAGCAACAGATTGTCTGGAGGATGTAAACATCAAAGAGGGAGAAATGTTATTCACAAGGAAATGGCTTCATATTGTGAGATTAAATTAACAGAAAAGGAATGCTAGATTAGGGGAAGAGGGAGTAAGTCAGCTGTGCTGACAAGCAAGATCCAGGGTCCATTGAGATATGTAAGAAATTAAAATATGAAAGCAAATAGTTTAATATGGAGGAGTTTTGGTAGCTTTCTGAATTTCCTATATGTGAAGGGCAGCCTGCTTTAGCAGATACTAAAGTTACAGAAGAGAAAGAAGGGTCACATGGACTGGTCTCAAAATTATCTCTGTTGCACCCATTGAAATTCCAAATGTAAGGGAAAAAATCCCTTGATTTGATAGTGAAGAAGAACAAGTATCCACAGAATGACTTTATAGACCTTTTGTAGATGATAGTATCTCTCTGGATAATACAGCTTTTCAAATATGACCGGGCTAGAACCGTGAAGTGCTTTACCTATGCAGGTAAGGCAAAGGTATTGTTCTGAACCTATGTTGGTAGAGTGTATCAGTCAGATAGGAAGTCAAAGACGCATTGATTTTTAAGTGCTAATGACATAATTCCTGCCAAAGTCAGACACAATTTTAAAAGAAATAATTAATTTTATTATTTTTTTAAGTATTAGAGGCAATTGCTTGGAACTTCTCTCAGTTAACATTTAAAAAATACCAACAGATGGCTTTTCCTGCATCCATGCAGCTGCCAATTCCAAAATAAGTAGTGCTGAGAGACTTCTGGGTGAAGCTAAGGGACAGGAAAGGCAGCTGTCACTGAATATCTTAATTACAGCATTTACAAAGTTTTAATTAATGTAATTTTGTTTCTATAGCTATATTAATGTAACATCCATTAGTAAGTCATTGGTTATACTTTGTGAATTAAATTAGGAATTTGGCACACATAAGTTTATGGAAGCAAGTGTTTGATCTAACTCTTCAGCATTACAGAGGAGGAATGCATTCAAAATATAACTTGAAAATGTTAAGTCAAGTTTTCAGAGCCACAGATGATATCTCTTTATACTGTAAAGTGATGTTAGACTACTTGTTGGAACATTGATTTCAAGATCATTCACAACTTTTTTTCTCTCCATAAATCTTTTATTCTGTTACCTGATAGAGGGTTAAAATAATGCTTGCCTTTCCCCTGAGTTTTCTGAAATCACATAACAATATCAGAATAAGGCATGGGAGACTGCTGTTAATAATACAGTCCTCCATTTTAAGAACATTCTTTTCCAATTGATTTGATCTAATAAAGCACTAGTTTTTCCTTTACTCCTTTATTTCCCAAATGCCATCTATGTTTGTTCTGACCAGATAGTTAAATATCATTGTGCCTTGTTTCTGAAGGCTGTCAGTAAAGTGAGAAAGACCATGGATGGATTCTTTTTCTTAGTAAAGCTGTATTTCATTACACAGAAGTACATTCATCCAACTTTCTTTGAATGACTATAAGAGTTTTCTTCAGTGCTGGCCAATTTGAGTTGAAGAGGAGTGAGAAGTCAATATGGATGTCATGTCTTTTGCAACCTAATAAGGTGAAAACAGTTGCTGTAAATAAAATACAAAGTGGTGATAACATGCCCTTGCTTCAGTCCGGTCTGCATTCAGTTTTATATGGCACAGGTTTTGGCTATACAAAGGAGTAACTGAGAAGCTTGTTCTGTTATTTTGTTAAGGAAACTGGTCTGACCATTGACAGGCTGTGGCAGTGGCACTGCCAGCTTCAGGGACTGTCACTGTGGGACTGAAGCCCCTTCACAGCAGCGGCTCCAGTGACCCGACAGGTCCCTGTTTGACTTCCCCCACACCCCCCAGTCACACCCACACCCACACTGGTTTCCTGACTGGCTCAACCCTGGATTTGCCATGGCAGGATCTTTGATGTCTCGTTCCATAAAGCCATTTATTCACAGAGCAGTAACACAAAAACAGCTCAATCTGGTGGCTCCAAGGAGGGACCCCCAACAAAGGTCCCCCTCACCATCTACCCAGTTTCACCCTTCCTCCTCAGTCCTTCTGCTCCTGCCCTCCCTTTCTGCTGCTCATCCACCTCTGGATGAGACTCTGCTGGAGTCACTTATCTTCATCTCCTTTGTTCAGCAAAAGGTCAGCGGTTCCCTGCTCCTGCTGTGTCTTTCAGTATTTCTTCCCTTGGCTGGCACCCATCTTCATGCCCTTTACTATCCCAAAGGTTGGCAGTTCACGGCCTCTTGTCTTGGGCTCTCACCCAGACCTCAGTTTGCATTTCTGCATCTCAATCTACAGCTTGCAGATTTCCTTTTTATTACAACATGAAGTACTACATGAAGAATACCCTGCAAAAATATCTGCAGACCAATGTGACTGAGGCAAGGCTTGAAAGTGAGAAAATCAGTACTATACAGAAGATTACTTGCCCTTTTGGGAAGGGAGTTTCATGCAGAGCAGATTGTTTGAATTGATTACTTTCTTGTGTTGCTAGTAGTTTACCTAGGAAAAAGCATTAAAAACTTTTATTCTCTTGTGTGGAAGGTAATAATAAAAAAACCACAGCCAATGAAACCCTGTAGGTTTCCCACTGCAAGACAATTGAAACATAATGGAAATTCAATTGATTTTCAGTGGGGAAGGCTGCAGGGCACCAATTATCTGTGCTCCAGAATTGTTGCTTGAAGTGCAGCTACACATTGAGGAGCCAATCAAATGTATTTCAATCCCTGCATGCAGTATGCTCCTGACAACAGCACGAGGATCACATTTTTCAGCTTCTAATTAAATGGACACATCAAGACAACCTTTGGTTGGCTTTTAAAAGGACATTTGAAATGCTCCTGGAAAAATGAATGCCACATACTCAGCAGCACTTGTGCAAAACTTTTATAAATCTCACTTTTAGTGATTATGAGTTGTGTTACTTCAGCCTGTATAAATTCCAGCTTATGACCAGTACATCTATATCATATTTATATGAAGGGCAAGTGTTAATTGCAGTAGTTAAAAATACTTGAAACTGACTTTTTATTTTATTCCTTGATCCAAATAAATCTAATAGCTCTTAAGAATATTTATTGCCTGCACATGGAAGAATTACTTTTTGGATTTTATTGAAGAGTTTTGTCATCCTCTGTGTCAGCTTCTGATGGACTGCAAGCAGATAATGACTGTCTCAGATTAAGCAGCAATGGCAAATCAAGACTTATACATAGAATGAATCTGAAGTATCCAGAGCGGTGAGGTAGAGCAACAGGGCAGAGATTTAACTACTAAGGTAAATGGGCAAAAGTGGTTGAAAATGCTGGGCTAGGATGTCATCTGGTTTCTGAGGGACTTTTTTCACTTCAGTTTTTTTTTACAATGGGGATAACATAAAAGAAAATAAATTTATTTGTTTTATACGAATTTACAAGAAGAATTGCAAATTTTAAGGTAGAAATTTTTAATGGAACAGAACAAAGAAGAGGACCACTGTTTAGACAGCAGTTTTAGAGAAAGGTATCTTCTCCTACAGTGTATCTGAATTTGAAATAATTGACATGCATTGCATTAAGTAAGAGTGTATTTATGTTTAGATACACATAATTATTTTTTGTTCTCAACTTGATAATACTAAGCTCTTGAACTTGGAGCTTGAGGCACTTCAGCCTCAAAAAAGATGTGTGTCATCTCACAGGAGTACAGAACATGATCATAAATTTGAAAAATGAAGAAATATGGAAATATGTGGAATTTAATTTAGGAAAAAGGCAACTGCAGGCAGACATAACAACCATTTTTTAAAAAAATGCAAAATAGAAATTAGTAAATTGTTCTCTGGGTTCCAAAGCATTTACAGTTCCTTCAAGCTTTGTAATGACATTTTCATGTTTAATAACTGTATTCCCCATTCTGTCATCCAAGACAAGAACAGCCTTAATATTCAGCAAGAGTGATTTCAAATGGGCATTAGGAAAACATTTCTGGTAGACCAGCTAAGGAATGTCAATAAAAGTAGCAAAATCTGCATCATTTAAACAATGATTTAGGCAAACATCTGCTTAGAATAACATTATAGTTTTTCTTGCCATAAGATTGGGTGGAAGAGAACAAGATTACCCATTTTCCTCTAGGCAGCTTTACATTAAATTAACAGACGAATGTGCTGAAGTTTTAATAGCTGTTGTTCATGCTTCTGTTGTTCATAGCCTCTCATGCTTCAAACAGAAAAGAAAATACAAAGACTAAGAAAGAAAGTGAGTGTCATGAAGTAGTAACTGAAATGACTTTCACTCCTTTTTCTGCTGTTCCATACTGGGGTGAGTTTCACCTCTCTGGAGAAAAATGTTTCCAGGGTTCTGTGCTAACAGGAATTGCACACTAATGCCATACACATTTATTACAGACAAAGTTATGTTGTGTATACCATTAACATTGCCATTTATTTCTCTTGGCTTTGCTGGACTACTTAGAAAGAAATATGCTCTTCAAGGTTACAAAAGAAGTCAAAGGAACCCAGAGAGACAAACTGAAAGTCAGTTGGGAGGCACAGGCACATCATTACGTCAGTGAAGAAATTAACAAAAAGGATAATCTGGAATCTAATTGCTTTGATTGACTGACATACCCAGAGATTATCAGTTTTATATTTTGTTTTGTCAATTTCTAAATTGCGTTAATTGAATAATCGACATATATTCTTTCTAAAATTGTGGGGGATTTTTTGTCATTCCTAACTGGATTTCTCTCTATTGCATATGGGATGTGAGTATTTTGTCCTGCATAAAGAAATAGGGCTGTGCCAGTTTCACTTTTTAGCTGGAATGATAACAGTAGCATTTACATAAATCTGACTTTTGTCCTTTGCTTTCTATTAGAACCTCTATCAATAGATGGTGACATATCAATTTCCCTCCTTTAAGCTGACTTTACACTTTCACAAATGGCTGCACAGCATGTAATTGTGATGAAATAATTCTCCTGAACTGATTATATAGCTTTACTTGTAACTCTGGAAATTTGAATTTGTTAAATGGACACCCTTGTCCTGCTGAAGGTGGAAAGAAACATAAGGAGAAGAAAATCAAGGGAGGTTTTTTCTTTAGCTTGCTCTTTGACTTTGAGAGCTGCTGATTCTACTCCAGCAAACACCTCAGATGTGTCATTCAACTCACAGACTCCTACCTGTTAATGCAATCAGCTGAGATTTAAGAGCAATCCAGCTCCCAAAAGGGAAAATCCAGAGTAGGACTCAGTTGTCTACAGATACCCTGTGACTTCTTATTTGCTAACCAGCTGCTACATCAGAAGGAATATGGGTCTTCCAGAAGTCAACACCGTATTTGCCAGGCTGTTGGAGCCTCCTAGACACTCTAAAGTATTTCACCTAAGTGTTCTACATTATCTAAAGTGCCTGTAGATAAGAAGTAGTCATATACTTGTTGCTGGATTCCAGAACAGTCTGGATTCCAAGACTTTTTGATATGTCTATTGATGATAGTGGAAATTTTTGGGTATCTTACACATCCCAGCAGCTGTATTTGCATCCCTTAAAAAGTAAGCTGAGTATTGGTCTGCATCTCTCTCTTTTTCAATGTAACTGTATTGATGAATACAAGTTCTTGTCAGATTAAGAGGTTTTGTTTTAGTTAGTGTGTGAAATATGTGAAATTCTGGATACATATTTAACTGTAGGGAACCAATTGCAAAATAGTACATGAAAACTCTATGGAAAATATAGCATAAGCCCACAATTGTTCCACTGAGTTAAGTTTAAAAGAATTTTCCACTAGATTTTAATTCTTCACTCCTAGCTCTTTTAACTATACCTTTTGAATTTAATACTTCACTCCCAACTCTTGTAAATATACCTACAGCGTTTTTGATTCTTAGCAGACAATTTTTGTGCTGTAGGGCCTTGGGATATGTCATCCAGTTAAAATGTTTTGGAAAGAATAGGAATTTTTCACATCATAAGGCAAGAAAGTATTAAATGGAAAAGAAATAGGTAACTTAAATATCTAAAGAAATCACTGTCATGCCTAGGTCATGCAAAGGGCACTGCAGAAATTAGTAAAGGGGATGAATTAGCTGGTACAGCTGCAGCCTTACAACATCTGAGAGAATGTATGGATGCAACTCTAGCAATAGGCAAAAAGGAATGACCAAATTTATCAGGCTAGAAATCCCTGTATGTGTCTGTTCAGAAAAAGAAAAGGAATACTGGAATAACTAGGAAGCAAACCAAGAAAATGATGAAATAACACCAATTGGAGGGAGAACAGTATTTCCAAATAAATATTTAATTGCTGTGTCTAGATGGTTTAATGACAAGATCATGGGGGACCAAAGGTGATAGCTTATTAGGTACAGAAAGTGTGGGAAATACCAAAAATTTACCAGCTCCAAAAAAAGCCACCAGTAGCTTTTAGTCACCTGACTTATTGAATGTTCACAAGTTTCAGGCTGAGCTCAGAGTTGGGGGAGGCAACCATGGGTCTATTTCCCCTCAATGCAGCCTTCTTGACAAGAAAACTCACATAGGGGCAGTAGTAAGGGATTTATTGAAAGAAATGACACCTGGATGTGGGGCTCTGTGTTGAGTTGAACATTTTACAGTGATTATAACCAATCAACTAGTCAGATCACTAAGAATATAGGGAAAATTACTCATAGCCTATAGATTTTATTGCAAAAGGTTTGAGGGCTCTCAACTACAGTCTGCAGTCTAATTGTGGACAGTGGACCTGTCCTTGCAGAGATCCCTTCATAGACTTATTTCTGTTAATCTAATTTGCTGTTCAATTTTGAATTGATGTATCATTTTTCCCATAATGCTATTTCTTGCCTTTAATTTATTGGTTCTTTAAAAAATAAAAGGAATGCAGTATTTATGGTTTCTATCATTCTTGGCCGAGTGGCACTACAAAGTTAATTATTTGCTTATGTTGAATTTTCTGTAAAGGAATTTATTTGATTGCACATCAACAAAATCACTGACTACTTTGCAGTCATACCAGCGGCATTTGAAGGACACTATTTACTCTACCAGTGACTGAATAATTTTCTTCAAAAATGTCATTCTGCCTGCATCCACCATGGATGTTTTTAGTGTGTTATCTCTAAGCATTCAGGAACAGGACATACATTTCAACAATACCTTTCACAAGAAAGACATAATACCTAAAATTGAAACTAAGATTCTACATTATTGCAATAAAAATAATTATGGAACCAAATATGAACTTTCATTTATCTGTGTTTTTGTTGTCTTGTCAGGTGTTTCTTCCAGTTTAGTTCCTTGGGAAATGTTAGCTGCAGCTCAGATAATTAAAAAAAGACCTTGAGGACTGCTGTGAACTTGCCAAGAACTGTGCTAAATGGAAGGAGTGTTTATCATTACACTCTTTCAAGCATGAGACAGAAGTTTCTGCTAAAATAAAGCTGGTCAGAGCTGTGATTCCATTTGATTCAGAAAAGCACACCCTAGCATTTTTGGTCTAAGGATATATCTGAGGATGTAAGATTTTGCGATATCTATCAACACACAGTAAACAGCTAATGAATTGTTTATGGGTTCATCTCACAGCAAAAGCTATGCAGATAATTTGCCCTTTTTCTTCAGAAAGGTACATTCTTTCAACCATATGGCAGGGTTGGATTTCTCCCTCAACCTCCTGCCTTGATTACTCTCCTGCTTGCAGAGAGAGGCACAATTTAAACAGGAATTTGAACTATTGCGGTGAAGTTCATCCTGCTGTAGAAGCAGAATTTTAGTGACATGTTCTTGTCAATGTATAATTTTGACACTATAAGAATGACTCTTCAATGTATATCTGGTGAAAGTATTTCTGAAATGGAAAAGAAGAAAAAAAATCATTAAAGCTTTTAGAGAAGCAATTAATTCCTTTCAGAAATTGCTTTCCACATTTTAGAGACTAACTAAATGATTTTAATGGTGCAAAGTGCTATAGCAGCTGTTCATCAAGGAAGAAATAAACACCACAACAGCTTCCAAGTGTATCATGATTACTGTTGTTTCTTCAATCTCTTTACCAAAGGTTTACACCAAAGTTGCTGTAACGACAAAGAATCCATTTATTGCTAGTGCATTTTACACCCTAATTATATTGTGTAAAAATTAAAACTCTAAGATCTTTTAAATGTTGTTTTATGATGAGAGAAATTAATTATATTTTTGACCTTTATTATCAAGTTTGAATTTTAACTTTTTCCCTCTTTTCTTTCCATTGACTTCCTCAATCCTTACCATCTGGGGAATCTAGTTGAAAATCCAGTAGGGTTAAAATAGCAGAAAGGAGTTGAACAGAAGAACATGGCTGTCAAACACATTTTCATGTTAGCTGGATATGTAATTTTCATGCTTTCAGAATAGCTAAAATGTTCCTGAACACATGGTTGAGCACTAATAAGTTTTTGTGGTAAGGCTACACATGAAAACAAAGGATTAAAAGCCTAAAGAAGTAGTCATGACTTTCAGGGAGGCTTCACTCTGCAGAAATACACATCTGAGAAGAAGGTCACCTTCCTGTGTAATCCTAAGGCTTCCTGACATGCTCATTTTCGGCTTATTACATCCCCTCTGATTCTTTTATCAGTGTTATGGAATTTTTCATTAAAGGTTAACACTCAGGATCTTTCTAGAGGCTTTTGTTGGGAATTACGCACAAACCTGAAACTGAGGCTGCAAGGCACCTGATGTTTGCTGCACCTCATGTTTGCAGCTCTTCATGATCTGTGTGTGTACCTTGTAGCTACAACCTAGGCAGCCCTGCAGTGTGGAAGAGATAACAGAAAGAGGATCAGGTGAGAAAGATCTATCCACTGACCACTCAGATGTTGCCATGCCATTTGCATGCATTGTCATAGTCATTAAATAGTCCCCAGTCTGTCTGTCTTTCCTACTTTTATTCCTCAGGGTAAGATAACTGCATCATGAAATGCTGAGACTCTAATAAAGTAAACCACCAGGCTTTGCCTTGTTAAATATGATGCCAGAGGACCTGTGGACATTTAAAAAATATATTGACTCAAATGTTTCATATTTCCTTTCAAAAATGAGTCAGTACTTATATGGAATCATTCTGTTACATGACTGAACATGGGATGGGAACAGGTCTGTAAATATCACCTGCAGCACTGATAAAGCCTATCAAATAAGCTTAGGTTTATTTTATTTAGTTTAACATAACTTAGTTTAATGGATTTAAAATCTACATACTTACTATGTTCTGAAGACACAATAAATGTGTAGAGGAAACAAAGCTGGACATAAGTTTCAGTGAAAATGTTTTATCTGGTTAATGACTAGAATAGTAGATGACTGTTTTTACAAGTTTGAAAGGTTTATAGACATTTATTGTCCTTGATGACTACTGAAGATGGAAGATTTTCCTTTCTTCTCTTCCCAACTCACTTTTACAACTGACTATTATGCTGTGTTCTATGAAGGATATGTCGCTGATTAGCCCCCTCAAATCATGGCCTGTTCAATGTTATATATTTATACTGTACTTTAATATCAAATCTATTATTTTCACAATACTATATTTTTACGTAGTCTGTGAGATCAGAAGTGCTGTCAGGAAAGTAGTTTTCAAAAGTTTGTCTTACCCTACTCTGAAGTTAATTTGGTACTCTATAACAGGAAAATAGGATTATTTGTTTTTTTCATAGAAAGATGACAATGATGGTGGTAGATCTTCTTCTTCCTGGTTATTGTGTTATGGCACAGATATGGAATAGACAAATGAAGGGCAAAAGTTTGTCTGGTCTTTGTTTTTAGTCCTTGACTTCTCCACTGAAACGGAACTGAGACCTTGCTGAAAGCCTGATTGTATTGTCAGGACAGAGTCAGGGAGGGCAAACGAAGTCAAAACAAAACTATAAGATTCTTTCCTCCCCTCTGACCTAGTCTGAACTTGAGCTGAAGTGGTTTTGAAGGTGAAATTAAGAAGATCCTTCATGTGTGTGACAGCATCTTAGATTGAAACCTTACTCAGTTTCTTAAATGAATTGTGTCCCTGAGGGCTCGTGACTTGTGGGATATCTTTGTGAAGTGCAAAAATCACCCCAACTAGAAACAGCCTGAGCTGAAAGACTGCAGGACTGTTCCAAGACTCTTCTCTCTGTCTGGACTGCTGTTACTGGAACACAACTGTCCAGGTTTAGAGCAAATTTGGGGAAGAATCCCCCAAAGGAGCTCTGGTGGGAAAAGCAGATCCAACCAGCCCTCCCCCCAACTGCTCCGGGAAGAAAAAATACCTCCCTTGAGAAAGGTGGAAAAAACCTGTTTATTAAACAATAATCCCAAAACAATATCAAACAATGAGACCCCTTGCCACTCTAAAAGAGATGACAAACTGAGAAAACCCTGTCCCTGGGTTGCAGCTCAGCTCACTCAGTCTCTGATCAGTCCCTCTGGTGCTGGAATTGTTGCAGGCCAGGCCCGGCCCGGTGGGCCACAGCTGCAGCTGCCGGTGCTCCCCTGGGTGTTCAGGCCAGAGCAGTTTCAAGAGGTCCAAAGAAAAAGGAAAAAAAAACAGTTCAGGGAACTTCTTTGCCTCAGCTAGCTAACACTAACTAAAAAGCAAAAGAAGAGCTCTGTCCCACTGTCTGCCCATCCACAGACAACACAGTCCAGGAGCAGGAATGTGGAGGAGGAGTGCAGTGTGTGAAAACAAACTGCTGCTTCTTCTCTCTCCCCCTTCACCCTCTGGAACACTCTTAAAGGTACAAAACTTATTATTCAACATAAACAGAATGAGATGATTGGGGATAAAAGCATCACATAGTCAACCCAGGACACAACCCACTAAATGTCCTGGTATACTAACTGCAGGAATGCACAGAGAAAGGTGATACAAACCTTGAAAACAGAACTAAGTAATAATTTTGCAAGAAATAGATGACTTATCAGCCCATAAATTTTGTTATGTGTTCTTGAAGCACTATTATCTAACTGTAAATGTCTGTATTCTATTACCTAATTTCATAATAAACTTATCTCCTTTCTGTGTTTTTCTTTCTGCTAACAGTTACACCTTCATTGTGCAAAAGATCTGCAGTAAATAGTTACAGATGCCAAGGGCTCTGGAAGAAAAGCTTGACACATCCAAAATAAGGACTCTGCTCTCTGAACTACTGCAGAAGCATCTCTTCCTGAATCAGCTGTACCTTCAGTGAAGCAAATAAAACTCTTAGAAATATAATAGAACTTAGAAGAATGAAAAGTAGACTGCTTTTTGTAAATGATGATTTTAGCAGAAGGAACACACCAATTCTAACTTAGTGTAAGTGAAAATCTAATGTTCCAGTCAAGGACATTTTTATTTCAAATAAGCTGTAATAGTGTTTAGCAGGAAGAAAGACTTTTAAAATTGCATATAAAATAAATAGGAAGTAGACACAATTTCTCATTAAGATTTTTCATTAAAAATTTAAGTAGATTTTGCAGTTTTAGAACCACTAGGTTCAGGTTTTTACATACCTATAGCATAATCAGATATATAACCCAAAAGACAAAGGTTTGGCCTATTTGTTTTGTCAGGGCGACTGTCACTTGAGTCCTTTTTTTGTCCAGGAATCTCACCAAACAGCTTTCAGGTTTATATTTTCATTACCTTCTACAAGAATAAACTTTTCCAACAGTAATTCACAGGCTCTGTGATTATGATATGAGTAGGGGGTGAACTTTCAAGTAAGGAGACAAGGCTGATCAGTCAGATGGTGGCCTTTAACATTTCCACTTTATAGAATATGTTTTCACAACTATCCAGTTCCTGCTTATGGAAAATAAATTTAAAAAGGAAAAAACCACGACAAATCCTCTTTTATAAAATTCTTAATATCTTCAGGATAGTAACATTTTGCAGTAAGACAGATAAAACAGATTTGACTCTGTCTGATGGGTTTGACTTCTATTCCTAATATTGGACATCTTACTCCACCACAATTAAATGCAAAGTGCACAACTAAATCAGTGCAGAGCAAAATCCAGGATTTCCCTCATTTTCTGCTTCACCTCATTGGATCTCTGACTTATTGTTGTAGTGTGTGGTTAAGTTACTTGTATTTCTCCCCCATTATATGTGCTGTTCCCCCCTGTTCAATGTAAAATGGTTCTGCCCTCCCCAGTTTTCCCGCCATAGCTCTACTGACAGTTATGTTGCTATGCTTACCCCTGCCCTTGGTTTGTGTCAATTACTTAAGTTATGTAATTTCTCCTCCCCTTACCTCCTTATAAGTAAACTTTTCCTCCTCCCTGGGCCCAGTCAATCACCCCCACTCCTCCCAACTTTCGAGATCCTTCTCCACTCTGGGGGTTGTGGTTGGCTGTGGTCCCGGGGCCCCTCCTTTACTTTGTATTTATTGGCTTCCTTGCTATGTCAGTTAAGTTCATCCCTTCACCCTTCCCCATTGGTTCAGCATAAACCCCTCCTTTATACACCCACTCCCTTTATAATCTTGTTTCACCCTCCATTCCTGGTCACTCCCCCCGTTGGTTTCAGCTCTGTTGGATCTTCTGGAACACCAATAAACCGACATTGACCCCCGGTGAAGTGTCCTGCTCCTTCCTCGTCTTTTCACCAGCGAGAGCCTGTCTGCAGCCAGCACTGCCCAAGGCCATATGACGCTGAGGGGTGCTGGCAGAGAATTGCAGCTGGGTGTTGGCCCCTGCCCATAGCTAGCCGGACCTTGACCCTCTGGGCCGCGCACGCCTCGCTGCAACTTATGAGTTTTGCGTTCCTTGCTCAACAACTTCCCACTTCCACTGAAAGCATCTAGAGCTCCCTTTCACCTCACTCTTCCACTGCAAGCTTGTTAGTCAAGTGACCAGGGCATTCACCTGAAGAAATGCAGCTTTAATCTCACTCTGTCTCATGAGGAAATTCAGCCCAGGTCTCTCATCTCTTTGGTAGGAAATGCAGCCCTGAGCTAGCAGCAGTGATGATCTGGGCAGCAGACTACCAGATTTGCTGACAAATGGCTGCTGAACTCAGAACAGGGGCAATCTGCTGCTTCTGGACCTGGCCATATTGACAGGTCTGCTCGAACAAGTATGTATTATGCAAATCAAGGTCAGTGGTACCACTTTTCCTCGCTGTGCACTTTTGAATTAAAATAACCATGAGTGATGTGTTTCGTGTTGAACTCAATGCTTCTCCAGGGGATTAGACATGATCTGAGCACACACTTGGTGAATTGGTACTCCTTGGGGACATCCTCTTTATGTCTCAGGGTTACTTTGGCATTTGTGACAGTGGCACTACCAGCACTTCTGAGTGTGCCTGGATTCCCATCCTTTCGACTCTGAATCACTATGGAATGGTGAGGTCCTCTGTGGAGCCACTGCTTGCTGTGGGTGCTGGTCCTATTTTGCTGATTTTCAGTTTTCTTCTTAAATTTTTTGCCCTTTCCTAATGTGCCAGCCCAACACACATCAAAATGACTTAGTGGCAGCTGCAGCGGTGTCAGACCATATCGCTACATCCACAGGTCAGACCCTCAACTGTGAAGCCATTCTTTAGGTGTGTTATCCCAAATAAATAAAAGGCTATGGGACCCTTTGAATGCATTCACCTGTGACTGAACTTTTGATAAAACAAATCATTTGAACCTAATCAGTCATTAGGTTCAATCTTGTTCTGCATTATCTAGCAGTTTCTTTCTAGTAAAATTGTACTGCAAATTTGTTACCATAAATTTGAATATTTATATTCAGGAAAAAGTGATATGAATATATAGTGAAAAAAGTGAGGAAAATCTTCTGTTTAGAGTGGATGAGTAGATAAGTAGAAGAACATTAATTTGCCTGAGTTCCAGTGAGAAGGCTTTATTTACCTTTGTTTACCTTTGGCTATATCTCTGGGGCAGATCTGCACCTATTATAAATTAGCTCAGTCAATCTGAAATCTGTTAAGTTAAATAGATGCATTTGAGGCAAGGTTTCTATCTTTTATATCCTTCATTCCAATCACTAACTCCCCATGATTGTGTGACAGTTACTTTGCACTGGTATTTTGAAGCAGAAGGGTGGAGATAGACAAAGTAACCTTTAGATGCTGAATTCAATATTGTATTTACTCTGTTCTTCCCTGCTCCTAAATTTTAGGAAAAAAATTCATTTACCAGACTGATCAACACAACCCTCTTTAAATGTCCATATCTCAAAATCAGAAAAGAGAATATTTAAAGCTTTGTGAATACTTACACAATGTAAAGTTTTTGTTGGACTACCTTCTAAAATACAGCCAAATAATTTTGATAATTGTTCTGTTTCATTCGAAATGAAATATGGAGACATATTTTAGGTAGTTTCATTGTTAATTAGATAACTGATATTACAAATAGACATATTTCTTACAATGTCCAGATGAAATGGTACAACCTCTCAATAAAACACTGGTTTTCAGGAGGAGATTACAGATGCTCTTTAAAGCTTTTCCATGCTATTGAGTTGAGTAAGACAAAGTTTATGATGTTTCTCCATTGCACAAAAGGTCAGACACATTTTATGCCATCAAAATCTCCTGGAACGGTGTAAGCCTTGTGCCATTTTTGTTTCAAAATTTTTTTTTAATCTGCTTATGAGTCTTGGCGGTCATCCTGCTCATCCCAGAAAAGTGCTTGCAGCCTTCACTGCAACAGACGAGCCAGAAAGCAAAGAAATGCAAGGGAAGTGTAAATAATGCAGTGTCATTTCTTTGTTTAGTAACAGCAAAGAGAAAAGGTTTGAAACATTTTTTTTAATGCATTTTGGAAGGCTTCAAAAAATTCATTAACTCCTTAAAAAACCCCAAACAACAGGCATATGGTATTTTTTAAATAACTCATTGATATACTGAAGCTATTGTATCAAATATGATTTATTTACAAGTGGGCTTTCAGCTGAAACTATTCACTACCAAAGATAACAGGCACTGCCATCACAATCAATGGTTTAGTTTGCCAATAAGTACAGGATTGTAGGTCTGCAAAAAGAATTTTAAAAATATGGTTATAATGAACAGAAAGCAGTAGGATATCATGATGCACCTGGACTTGGCAAGAGTCTGAGAATCAGTGGGAATCACAAGATCTTCTTTCCAAAATAAGTTTTAATTTATAAAAAATAAACACATGAAGACAGAACACAATGAGCTCCTTCCAAACTGGGATTTGTTTTGCATCACTTTATGTCAGTATTTTATCTATCCATATAAACAGAGAATTAATTCTCCATGCAGAAATTGTGCTCATACTAATCTGTTAGCTTCTCCCTTCATTAAAGGTTCACAATTCAACTTCCTTATATTGAAACCAATTAAGGTTTTGCTTAAGTTTAAACATATGCCTAAGTCCTGTTAAAACCAAGGAAGATTTAGATGTGAGAATAACTCATTTTTACACTGATGCAGACTTAATGGACCACTAGACATTTCTAAAGTGGCTTAAGTTGATAGAAAGACTGCTGTTGATTGAAATGCTGTGTAGGTCAGGATCTATCTTCCCTCACACTGTAGAGACACTGCAGTACTTGCTAATTTAGCCAAATACTTTTACATGCTTCCTTGTTGAATGGGCGTTTTAATTCAAAGTAACTAGCTGGGTGCTTTTTTCTCCATGCAAGTGCCACAAGTCTGCAAGTGCCATAGCACAGGACTGAAAAGGCTAAATTCTCATAAAAAAGGAATCAGTAAAAAATTAGCAGTTTGGACTGAATTTCATTTCAAGCAGTCTCCAGCAATTACTGCTTCAGGAAGTGACAGAAGTGTTTTCAACCCAAATATTTTGTTCCTTCTCTCTATTTAAACCAATATGACTAACATTATTAAAAAGGTATAGAAGTAATTACTTAAAAAGAAAGGCACTTCCTGAACACTTACCTAGATACTTACCTCTGTGCTAAGCTATAATATGTCTTTGTGGTAAGAGGTGTTTTTATAAAGGCAGCAAACATTAAAAAGTAGTTTATATTCTATTAATAAGATGAAGAAAAACTGTTCACTGATTACACTGTATTACCATTTAGTAATATTTTACTCCTCATTTCCATGTGAGAAATTGAAGATAACACTAGTTCCATAATAAAGATAAACTAAAGGTCTGACCTAAAAGGTATTTTTGCTGGACCATTTTCCCTGCAGAAGGGGTTTTGGGTGATGTTCTCAGTGTCGAATGTGCAATCAAATTCCGCACTGTAGAGGAGAGATTTGCATCCACAGGCAGACTGAAAGAGAGTGTTTTGGCATGAGTTTCTAATTAGTTCTCCTTGGGCCAAATTTGTTCTCACTTGCACTAGTCATCAATTTTGCCATTAGCAATTTATACTGAGGAAAGTGAAAGAGAAGGTCTGTTTTCTTAATTCTGTCCTAATTTTCATACTTTATTGACAAATAACCTGCAACAATCTAGATGTTATTGAGCTTCCCCTGTCTGTAATTTCTTGAGCTTTATTAGTAGCCTTTTTCTGAGGAGTAGATTTGATTTCTTTCAGCATAATTTTATCATTCTCAAATTCTAGGAGGGAAGGAAATCCACAGTGAAGCACTCTTCAGCTGGTCCCCTATGATGCTGAATTCTCAGGATAAATTGACAATATATTTTTATTTTACCCTTGCAGCTCTTCATGTTCTTGGGGTTCAGAAAACTTCCACTAGACCTCTGCAACACTGAACCTTGCAGGATGATTTAAGAATGATTTTCATTTTAGGCTTGCAGACTTAAGACTCCCAAAAATGGAAAAAATTAGCTGTATAACTGCAGCTTTAATTCCCAATGGTTTGTTTTTCTGTTGGCTTAGGAGAGATTTCTCTTTTCTAACCTTCTTTCTGCTAAAATTAAAAAAAAAATAAAACATTCAAACTTTGGGTAAATGCTTGCATATTCATAATTCCCATAGTGATGGAATCAGAGTTTTTCTTCTAATTCCTGTGTCTGGAGATTTGCAGGGCAGCAGAAGAGAAAAGCAAAACATTTTTTTTTTTTTTAAAAATAATGTACTAAGTGGATCATGATGTCCACAAGCAAACAAAGGAGAATATGTTGCTGAGAATATGGTGCAAATGACAGAATTTGTGTGGCTGCAAGTGGAAAAACAAATGGAAGTTGGAGTTAAACACTTGTATGTGATAAAGAATTGGTGGAGTTAAGGGTCTATTCAGATAGGATGTAAGGAAACTCTTACTCAGTTTTTGCAGAGAGCAAAATGTTTGGGGCTTGAGTTCAGTTCAAAGCGAAACCCAGGAATGTGTCTGGGCCTATCTACAAATCACAGAATCACAGAAGGGTTAAGGTTGGAAAGGATCACAGTAGCGTCATCTGGCCGAACCTTCCTGATCCAGCAGGGTTTTCCTGGAACACATTGCATAGGATTGTGTCCAGACGGCTCTGGATGACTGCATCAATAAAACACAGAAGGTAAATTCTTGCATCCAACTGAGGAGGAGTGTTCAGGCTAGAAAACCCCTTCAGCCTTCTCCTCTCCGGTCACAATGAATCTAATTCCTTTAGTCTGCCCTCACACATCATGTGCTCTTGTCCCCAGCCATCTTTGTTGATGCTTCTCTGGATTCCCTCCAGCATGCCACTGTCTCACATTGCTGAGTCCAAACCCAGACATAACACTTCCCATGTATCCATAAAAGGGCCAAAGAGGGGAAATAACCATTTCCCTCAATGTACTAGCTGTGATTTTAAAGCAGTGTGTGGGTAAGCCCTCACTGCTGCAGAGACACACTGCCAGCTTGGTTCCACTTGTTCAGCATGAGCACCCCCATCTAATGTTCTGCAAAGCGGCTTTCCAGTAAGCCAGCCCCGAGGCTTTCCTTTAGATGGGCTTATTTTCCATCACATAGTTTATGTTTGGATAGAATTAGTGCTCTTTGTGGTGGTCTATTTCTCCGGCACATTGAGATCCCTCAAAAAACTGCCCTGCTCTCTGCCCGGCAAGCTGTTCATTCCTCCTTGGTTTGAATTTGGTTTGTGCACACTCGTGTCAATCTCCAATTCATTACTTGCAGGAAAAATCTTTAAAGCAGTACTGATCACAGGGAAATGTCATTCATAACTGGCTACCAGCGGGATTTCTCTGAACCTGCCAGTCCAGTCATTTGGCTACACACTTTGTATTCAACACATTTAGTATCTTGACTGTATTTAGACTTCTAAATGAAGTATTAGTATGGAAAATCTGAGGAAAACCTTGCTACAGTCAAGGTAGCTGATGTCTACTGGTCTCACATCACCTGCAAAACCTTGCCTCACTGCAGAAGGTGCAACTTGCCTTTGGTAAGTCCATCATGACTGCAGTCATTTTACTGTTCTTCAAAACCCTGGATGCAGATTTCAGGTTTTGCTCTACAGCCTTCCCAGAGACTAAAGAAAGACTTTGAGTTTCCAACATCCTCCTTTTTGTCCTTGTTGAGATGATACCGGTCAGCTCCATCAGCACTCTCAGATGTACTTCACCTGGTCCAATTATCTGGTTAATTTGAAATCTTTAACTGGGATGCAGAAACCAATATCAGATTGACATTTTCCTAATAGACCAACATTTATAAATTTATCATATGACCTCAAAATTCACTACATGGCTCTTTCTAAACTTGTTAACAAGTTTCAATTTCTGTTCTTTTAGCTGTCTGCATTTCTACAAAACTTCTGTTGTCTGTCCTCTTTTGAAGAGGTAAGAGTAATTTCCAGGCTTCATATATACAACTCATATGAAAATTTGACTGGAAAATTCAGTGTTCCCACTCCTGTTTTAAAGAGAAATTATGAACTACAAATCAGGTAAACCACAGCTAAACCTCTTTCTCTTGCCAAGCCATATGGCTATGTCCTTTCTTGTCCTCTGAGGCCCACAAACATCATCTCATCTAAAGTACTTTAAGTCATTAAACTCCACAATTAGTGGGCCTCAAATCCTTTTCTTCCTTTCCTTTTTTTTCCTACTGTTAATGCCACACCACAAGTACACTCACATTAGAGCCGTTTATTTGCTGAAGTGAAAAATCGATGTGTTCGCTTCTAATTGACAAGCTTAATTTGAGCAATTGCATCTATCTAGTAAGACCACTTTTCATACAGGACTTTCCGCATGTGAATCTCAGATTACTCCTAGAAGAAATTGGTATCATTATCTTTAGCTTCCAGAAAGGTAACTTTAACCATAGATGCTTACTGAAGTATTTCTGCTGGCTGGAAGCAGAGTAAGGATGGCAGCGCAGTTTGACCAGGTACTCAACCAACATTGTTTCCCTTGACTATCTTAAAGAAACCTTCCTTAAGGCTCTACAAAGCACACCAAATATTTCAGTTTTGAACATTCAAACTGGACAACATAAAACATGTGGACTTCTGTCCCTCTATGTCAAAGAATCAAAGCCAGGCAGCTGCATGGCAGAACACACTTGGTAACAAGGACTTTCTTGCTTACTAAAGAAGAAAAACCCTACACTTTTCATACATTAATGCATTTCATACAATATAATAATACTGTGGAATTTAACCTGCGCGAGGGCATACTTGGCCCTAATGTCCGGCTAGCAATGCGGGAGGGAGGTGGCCGACACCCCCGGCGTCTTGGCCTTGGGCTGGGCTGGATGCACGGTGTGGATGGAAAGCGCAGAGGGACGAAGAAAAGAGGCGTCCACTAGCTGGGGGCTAACTCCAATTTATTGAAGGGTCGGATGACACAGACCAGGAGGGAGAGTGCCAACCAGCAAATGGCGTCAAACAAGGGGGAAAGCAAGTTTTTAAAGGGAAGGGGGTGGAGAGAGGAGGGAAGCCCAACTAGCCAACCAGGGAGAGGTACAAGCATAACTGACATAAAGGACTAGCCAATGAATACAACATAAAGGAGGGGCCCCGGGACCACAGCCAACCACAACCCCCAGAGAGGCGAAGCTTCCAGAAAACTGGGAGGAGTGGGGGGTGATTGACTGGGCCCCGGGAGGAGGAAAAACTTACATATAATGTGTGCAGAGGAGGGGAAGTTATATAACAAAGGGAGATTGGCAGTTGAGGGGGAAGGGGGTAACCAGGGAAACCAACTGTTAGGAGAAGCAGTGGCGGGAAAATCGGGGACGGGAGGAACCATTTGTACATAAGCAGGGGGGAAATACATAATATGGGGGAATAACTGGGGAAATTAAATAACACAACACAACATAACCTAATAATTCTCTGAGTGTTTTCAGCTTGGTACAGTTACCACTTCCTAGATAGAAGACTCTTTTGTATATTAGAAAGATTTTTCTCAAGTTCATATTTTTATTCATTTCTGAATAAAAATAATTTAAAACAAACAAAGAAGCTCAGGTAATATTTCAGGACTTGAGATATGGATGTAATTGGAGCCTTCTGATGTACCTAAACTAAAATAAATGCATATGTGTCTTAAAGAATTTATTTCTAAAAGGCCTATTTGTGAAATTATTCATAAATTAGGTAGCTAGTTTAAGATATTTGTGACCAGATTTGTTTTCTTCTGATGGAACATATGTGAAGTATTGTGGCATTTTATCTTTCTTGAAGAGGTTTTATTGGGTGTAATTTTTTATCATAGTTATATAGTGAAAAGTCATTATCTAGCTAACATCTCTTCTTCACTCAGGGACACTGGTTTATATAAAGCCATTAAAGAAACTTTTAACAGGAACTTTTTTAAATTCCCCAGTCAATGTTGCCAAGACTTCTAAAATGACTTTTTAAACTTCTTCCTTTGCTGAATTGCTTTATCCTATTGGTCATTTCTGTGTTGGATTCTACATTAAAAAATAAAGGATCTATTTATTCTCTTGACACCTTTTATATCTTTTATCTCTTTTGTATCTTCTTTAAGAAAACATCTGGCCATTAGCATACTAATGGCATCTCTGCTGGTTCTTAATGGAGTTTCTTTTATCTTTATGATACCATCTGGTTTCGAGTTACTTTTAAAGGAAAAATGGGTAAAAAAGTTAAACATCCCAAAGGCTGTCCTCTTCGTTGTTGAAAAAGACTGTAGGTAGGTATTTAGTACCATCCTTTGTTGAATCTCTTGTCCCTGGTGCAGAAATAGAATCCTAGCATGGTCTGGGTTTGAAGGGACCTAAAGACTATCCAGTTGCCATCCCTTCATACCACAGACAGAGACACCTTCCACTAGACCAGGCTGGTCAGAGCCTCATAGCCTGGCCTTGTCCATCTTACCCCACTCTCAAATTTTCACGTGTCTAAATGCTGAGAAAATTATTAGGCATATAGTGATACTTTGCCTCCCAAGTTTTGCAGGTATCTGGGGAGAAATGCCACCTTGGCAAAGGTACAAAAGTGAAATTCACTTCTTCCCATCCAAATAACAACCACAATGATGATAACAACAGAAGTAATAATAGTGCTCACTACATAGAAGACAAAATTTAGGGTAACTCCAATATTTGCCTCCCTTTCCTGCTCATTTCTTCGAATAAGGAGAACCTGTGTTCCACAGCAGAACAAGGCTGGGTGGGGTGAACAGTGGGATACCTCCTTGCTCTTCACGACTCCTCAGGCTAGCTGAGGGAATCGTGAACATATAACACTAAGTACTCAGAAGAATTTTGCTTGCTATGTTTGCTTTGTTGTATCAGCTCTGGCCTACACAGGTTACTTCTTCTGTTGGCATCATGCCTGTTGGATCTTTTGAAATGTGGAATACAATACCTTTGTTTTTTTATGAGAAAATATGTTTAAATATTTCATATATTATTATTGTACCTTGTATTCTTTTAATGTAATATCACTGTTAGGTAAAAATAAATTAAAGTAGCTCCAGATAAAAAAACAACTGCTGTAGTAACAAAAAAATTAGTTAGATCAAAGTCCAAAACTTTATTGTTCAAGGTCTTCATAAACTTGAGACATCTTTCAATGTCATCATCAGGCTTTTACTAATTAGTTACTTGTGAATAAATGTTTCAACAGCTGACTTCTAGGCAAAATCCTCTGAGGTTCACAGCCAACACCTTTAAAATGTTGAGATAGTATACAGTGCTACAGCACTTCACGTTGTACTGATCAATCACATATCTTTTAGTAAATTCAAATATTTTTGCCGGTATGCTGAAGAAAGATCTTAATCGAAAACATGCAAGCCTGTATTGTATAAAAATTAGATTAAGACACAAAATTCAAAGTCATCTCAAAGATCATTGAGTGATGTTCATGGGCATGCTGGTACAGGTGCTGCATACAGCTGGGGAGGTTTCTTCTGAGTTCTGAATATTGAGGAACCAATGATTTGGCAGACATCACTAGGTGGTGCTGGTACACATATTTTTCATGCTGTTTTTCTTTATTGTGCAAATAGTGCCCAAGTTTGGCAAAAAATGATATTGCTGTTAAGTTTGGTTGTGCAAATATCCCTGGAAGTGGCTACCCATGGAAGTGTTCAAGGCCAGGCTGGATGAGGCTCTGAGCAGCCTAGTCAAGTGGAAAGTGTCCTTGTCTGGGGCAGGGGGATAGGAACAATGTGATCTTTAAGGTCACTTCCATCTCAAGGTGTTCTGTGAAATGCAGTTACAGCTGGACTTCAAGGGAAATGAATCCCTCCATCCCCCTGCCTTTTCCACCACTCAGCTCAGTGATGTGTGGGGTTCTGTGTGCTGTCAGTGCCTTGTGTAGTCCAGCAGCCCCTGCAAGAACTGCCAATTGCTTCTGACCCTTTGTTGGTCTGAAGTGCATTTTCTTGGCTAGAGGCAGAAGTACAAGAGCGCTTTGCTCTGCAACTTAAATTGCAGAGCAAATTAAATTCACAAAGTACTTTCCAACAGCATCAGGTCCAGTATCCTAACCAAATATCTACTTTTGTTTTATGGTATATTTCTCCACCTCTCCATAGTTAGAGATCATAGCTGATGGAAAAAGAATTCTGCAGATGCATTTCTGAGGAGAAAAGTCCATTTTCTCCTCAGAAACAGAGATGAAACTCAACAGATCCTTTCCAAATATCATTACATTTCTGTGCCATTTATATCAATATACTACAGGCATCTGGGGAAATATGTTGCAGGCATTTAATATTTTTTTGAAATCACATTAACAAAAACTGGAATATGCATCTTTAAAAAGATGAAAATTATTATACTGACACATTTATCCTTCAGTTTTACTATCCAATTTTTTTTTAAATACCATCTGGAATAACTCTTACTTTTAAAATAAGACACTTATTTATCCCTCCCTCTTCTTAGTGCATTCTTGTGTGCAATAGTGAGCTGTAATAATGATGGTGTTTGTGTCACTACTACTGACACAAACACCTGATAGCAGAGCTGTTGTTTCAGGCTTTCTGAAAATTTAAAGCAAATTTCACTGTGCATGTGTGGATACTTTTAGGGCATGTTGTTTCTAAATATGATTTGTAGAGTATTTTGAAAAGATAGTTAAGACTGGAGGAAAACTGTGGGAAAGAAAGAAAACAATGTCTTTGATCTTCAGCAAATCCTCTATCAAATTAAAAAATATACAATATATTAATGTGCAAAGTACTTTTTAGCTTTCTTCAATGTTCTCAGGCACAGAAATAATAATATGGCAGGTTAACTCTCTGGTGCAGAGCCAAACTAACAGGTCACAAATTTGGCACGTTTCTGCATTTGTTAAATTCAGTGAAAAAGATTCCCTCTGGTATTAGACAGAAGAAGATCTGACCTGCCGAGTACTTCTGTGACACCAAATACACAAAACTTCCCAAACAATCAATGTGGAGCTGTGAGATCAGCTCTGTAGATGGCAGTAACTGATTAGCTGTTTGTAATCATAATGCCAGCATCTCACACTTTCAAATCATCCACTCTCAAAACCTGGCACAGGTTTTTTTTTGTGAAAAGAGCAGCTTTTCCCCATTCTTCATGACTTACTTTAATTAAGCTCCCAGGGTTTGCTCAGTATCATCCTTCTGTTTTCTGGTTTATTGGCTGTGGTCTGGAAAGCCATTGGAATGGTTTTCCAGGTGTAACTGGTTAGTCACCTGCTACTCTAAATATATGTTTCCTTTCCACAGCTACCAGGAGTTTAGTGCATTTTTTGTAATTGCTAGTTCAAAGATCTCCTACAGATTTGTTAGGTTTTTCCTACACTTCATGTCCTTTACTGGATCACAGCAAATGATTTTATTTTTCATTTGCTGCAGAAGAAGAACAAACATAATTTTTGTTTAATGTCAGCAAGCTTTAAAAGAGTTGATATTTAACTTGTGTTAATTAAGAATAGTTTCTAAACACATCTTCTGTCTCATTATTTGTAGAAGAAAGGCAATTAGAATAGATAATTCCTAATGTCATCTCAGTTCTATGACCACTGTCTTGATTTTAGCATAGGTCACATTTATGAAATGTCAATGTATTCAGATGAATTTGTTATTCTAGTCAGCCATTTTATTTAAATGTTCTCATGAAGATGTAACAGATAAGACTGGATAAAACTGCCACAGGAGTCTTGAGAGGAATTTCAATGGGTTCTTCTTTCAAATCTTTAAAGAGCATTTTAAATATTCCTGCAAATATAATGCTAAATATTCCTTCCTAATATAAAGAGCATTTAGCATATTCCTGCTAAAATAACATTTACACTAATTATGGGAAAGCAGTATTCTTATGCAATTATTGCTTAGTGTTACAATGAGTCAGATTCTGATGGGTCTTATGCTTATTCTACAAATAACTCTACAAATTAACATTAGTGACATGGCTGGGGTCCCGTGTTTCCATTGTCATTGGTAAATTTGACCCAAAGGGACACGCCAAACATAGTACAGTGTGTTTGATCTGCACATTGAAAGGGCACTTTAAAATGATGATCAGTATCACTATCCCTTCTCTACAGATAAAGGTGGGAGAACAGAGAACAGTCTTACTAAAAAAAGTCAGATGTAAGTTCAAATCCTGTCTTACATTTCATGTCACTGTCTCTTCCAATTCATTAACTCATAATAATCTTTTGTATTTGAACTGGATGATATCTTTTCATATTATTGGTGACAAGAAACTTATTATCAGAGTCTAGATCAATTTTATGTAGGGATTTTTTATGTTAAATTTTTTGGGGTGTTGTAATTTAATGTAATTTTGAAAGAAACAAAAATACTATCAAAATATTACCTCAGTAACTGTTAACATTTTGTTCATTGGTGGAGTTTATTTTAGCTTTTGAAAGCAGTAAATATTAATAGTATGTTGTTAGTTACATTTATGATCTTTTGGTAACATAACATTTATCTGTACTTGAAGTTAAACAAAATATGAGATTTATGTTTGTCTTAAAATTACTCTCCTTGGGAACTAATTCAATGTATTTATTTTCCCAGTACTTCCAATTAGTAATCAATTTCCCTTCAATAAACTGATGAACAAAAAGGACCCACTTGTATCAGAAATGATCTGGACATGGAATAGTGAAAACATGAAAACGTGGCACAAAAATTCTTGTTTTTGTACAACAAACTGCTTTGGATACAGCCTATCTTTCATTCTCCTTTTGGTAAATATCTAACAAAAAAATCTAAGTGACTGAGTCTTCTACTCAGCACAAACCTTTAATAACACAGCAGAAACTAATATAACACTGCTAAGTTACTTAATTTGCTATGAGGCAAGAAATTTGCTTTAACAAAATAAGACTAAAGATCAGTGTCATCATCTGTCTATGAATCTTTACATGAATGTCTTATTTTGAAGAATTAAATAATTCATATAGTTTCCATTTGTTTTTGTCCTGTTTTAAAAAGGAAGACAAGCTATTGCTTCATGTACTTGAATTTTTATTAAGAAAGTACCCTGTCTTGATTGTCATCAACTTTTCCTAATCCAGTGGAAGTTGTGAGGAGATTTGAATTTTAAAATATGCTAAACTGTGGAGTAGGGGGACATTCTTGACTAACGTAATTTAGAAAAATAATAATTAGATTGAGGTTTGACACACATTTAATTCTGAGGCTGTCCTTTACCAGGTACCACTGCTCTGAATGGTCTTCCTGGCTAGATCAATCATATGGAATCTATACATATGTAGCTAAGCACTATTCAGAGAAAAATGTGTATATGTAGAGTATATTCTGTTTAGCCTCTAGGGAGTAGTAATTTCATTTAAGAAAAAAAAAATGCTTTTAATCACCCAGACTTCCACTTTTCAGTAGTTAATTATGATGAAAAGGGAGCTCTCCTCCAGCCTATGAAAAAAAAAAAAAAAGGATAATCTACTTCTACAGATATATATGTTATGTAAGATGTTCCCTTTTTAAGTCTAAAAAGAATCAAAGGAAATATATGCTTGCATGTGTTATATAATATATTTTTTATACAGACAGTACATTGCAAGATATTCAAAAGAGCAAATTTTCCCAGCATTTTTAGCTTTTCAAAAGAGGAACATGAGGCCCTAATACATTTTGGGAGTTTTCTCTGATTTTTAAAAATCAGATCCTATGAAAGCTCATTTTCCTAAATTTTATCTTAAAAAAAGCCGAAATCAATCATCCCAAAAACCCCCAACCATCAAATCAACCAATCAATACTCCAAACCTAGCAGACCAACAGAAAAGTGAAGCTGCATGTCACAGTTTGAAGTCTCTTTGATGTCCTCTGTTGAGAGAAGTGCTGTTGTAGTATCCATCTGTGGTATTCATGTTGTTGTATCCATCTTCAGCTCAAAAAGGCACAGTCTGATGGTAGATGAACCCAGATTCTGAAATATATCCTTGTCTCTTTAGTAGGATTGTTGAAATTGAGAGACTGATCAACTCATGCCAAACTCTAGCAACCTTTCTCCAGCACTGAGCAAAACTACAAGCAGAGCTAGATCTTTGAGAGGGATGAAGGAAATACTTAGGAGTACAAAGATCCAGAATAGTGTTCCTAGTAAGAAAAATTCTTCCAAACTGATGAAAAACAGTGAGATACTCTTCTTCCCAGCAAGTCTTAGGATTTCCAGGTGACCCTTGGATAATGAAGTCCCTCTCAACCCTCAAGCAAGCTGTACAAAAATGAGTATGTGAGTATGTACAACAAGTGACTTTTGATGACTATATATGTGGGCTGAAGGAAATTGAGAAATAGTTAGAAACTGCTTTCAAGTAACTGGATACATTTCTTTGGCATGAATTTTCTTTCTGCTGAGCTGAACCCTTCTGCAAAGCCCGAAGATTTGTTTAAAACAGCAGGTGTCTAATGTGCAAGAAGACAATTCTCAGACATGTCCTGAGTCACCCTGAGACCTCTGGACATTTTTTTCATGTAGACCACAGTCTGATGAAAGTCAACATTTTGCCTTTTAGCCCTACTTCACCCCTTCCCACTCTTTAATCCAGAGTGCACACGGCCTTTCAGGGATACTTAAAACAAATTGAGTTGCTGTCAAACAGTACAGAAAATGAGTGCCTTCCTCTTCAAATTCTTGGCAGACAGTCAGGGTTTTTCTGCAAAAAAATTGCTTGTATCTGCTCTTAAAATAACTGGAATAAGATTGTGTGCAGTATTGAATCAAAGAATATATGAAATGCATTGTTTGGTAAAAGCAGTGCATAAATCATAAGTTATGAACAGTTGGGGATGTAAGTTTTTTATTAGGTCCTTCATCTGGCAGAGTTTCACTTGACTTTCATGGGAATTTCCTTTGATGAAGATATTAAATAGGGAACTGCTGTACTGGATGAATCAGATGATTATTCATTTTACACGGGGGATGGCATCTTTGTATTTCAGTGCATATTAACAAAGCATGAGCAGAAATGTAGGTTAAGCCCTGGTTACCTGAATCTTTGAAACATACCCTGCAACTGAGGTTAGATTAGGAGGAGTGAATGTATAGGAAAAACTACTACTGCCTAAACTTTACTTGATGCATTGCTTGTCCCCTGTGGTGTTTGCAGCATGCCTCAGGTTATATCCTCATTTAACTCTTGAGCTTAGGGAGGCAATTAGGTAACCCTGTATTAAGTAAATTTAACTTCACAAAGGTGAGTTTGAAGTATCTCTTTGCTTGGAAAGCTAAACACAATGTTTTTGATAGGGCTAAATTTCTGCCTTTGGAAAAAACCTAGGTTTGTGTTTGGTTTAATGAAGAACACATATTGGACTTCCTGCCTCTTGGATAAATAACACTTACTGCAATAGACGTATAATTGAGCCACCTCAGGCAGGATAGGGTGATATAGGAATAAGGAAACGAGGATTTTTACACTCCTAGACACCTTTTTAAAGGATATATCAGATGGGAGGATGAAATGCCATATTTCTGGACTAATCATCAAAGATTATTGTAGCGTCCTCCAGAGCAGTACACTATATGGTCTCCACTCAGGTGAGGGCACTTGCTCCTTTAGAACCAACCAGCTTTCCTTGTCCTTCAGCAACATCACTGGAAGATTCTTCAACCCTGAAAACATTGTTGTTGGGATCTCAGCAGAGACCTGAAGCCTCACTGATACAAAGTTGTGAAGAGCAGCAGAGTGAATCCCTCTGGAGATACTGGTTTCCCTTATCTCTAGAAGGAGCTTAGGACACGCATACTTAGGATACTGATTTCAGCACCTAATCTTTGGTCAGAGTACTAGGGGACAGATGGAGATCTTTTCTCTTTTTCTTTTCTTTTCTTGTCTTTTCTTTTCTTTTCTAGAAGGTATAAAACTGCATATATCTCACTTCTTTCAGAGTTTTCTGCATCACTCTCTGGATAAGTTCCTGATCTGACACGTTGCAAGTGTGTCACATTACTCCACATGAAATATATGCCTCTTCATTCATTCCAGAACTCTCTGTGTCATATGGCATCATCCCTAGCTGGCATGTCCATTTATATCACAACATATCCTGCAAATTTACAAGATTGCTTTAATTCACAAATAAGGAAACTAGGCTGGTGTAAATATTGTATAAAGCCAGCACACTGTATCATAACAAAGAAGCTTTCCTGAAAGCTTCAGGTCTCAGGAAATTGCATACCTGTGTTTCTGAATTTGTGAACCAGGCAGTTAGTTGCTTCAGATTCCTGCTAATTAAAACTCTGTGAAAATTTAGTTAGTTAGGATCTACAGACGTTTTGTCATGAAAAAGTATATTTTATGGAAATCAAGGCCACAAATTTTGTTTACCACAAAGTGGTAAACCTCAACATTTTAACTCTCACCTTACATCAGTTGAGAACCTGACTTAATTCACTTCTCCAAAGAAAAGCCATGCTCTCCATGAGTTTTGCATGATACTAGATGACTGCAAAAAACCAAATAGGCATTTAATTCTCCCTAGCAAAACCTTTTTTTGAGCAGCTAACTTTACAATGGAAAGTGGCATTATAAGCCAAACTGACCTTGAAAGGCTCCTTCTCTTCTTGGAGGAAATGAATGAGATTTACTGAGGTAAGATGAGGTCTAAGGTTAATGTGCCTGGTTGTAAATTCAGGCATGGGGATAATTTGTTCAGAGGGAATATGATAAGCTGTGGTAAGAATTAGTTGGTTTAAACAGTACATTAGGTGACAACAGAAGTAGTACCTCCATCTTGTAAAGTACTGCTCTGATTTTAGTTCATTGTTTTTAATGGATAATAACATGGGTAGAGAAATTTTGTTTGCAGTATCCAAAGGGGATAATTTATTTTCTTCTATGATTTGAGCTATTGCATTTGGGGGGGGAAATGGCAAAAATGTAAAGAATATTTTCTTTAAGAAGAAAATCCTTTTTCTTAAATTAAAAGTAGAATGACATAAGACTTGTCAATATTCTATACTATTCCTACATGAACTTGCTTTATGCAAATAAGTGTTTCAAACCTCACATACATGCAAGCCTAGAAGTTTTTGTATGAGGCTGAATAACCTAATAAGTAATTAATTTCTCTTCTTGCAGAAATTAAAGGAACATTTTCCCCATTTTCCCATTGTAGGAAATGAATTTGACGTAGCTTGTAGCACCATAGAAGCTTGATAGTTAGAGAATTCTTTGTTGGAGATGGCAGGGCAGAACCTGCTTGGGAAGCCAGATGTATTGTTACAGAGTTGTCAAAATTACTGCTATTTTCATTTATGGGTCAGAAATTATATATTTACTAGGTAAAATAAGGTAAATAAAATCATTGCCAATAATTTGCAGATGGTCAGAGAAGAGTAGGAAAGAGTAGGAAATGCTGAGTTAACCTGGTGGGATGATACTCCTTGTGAAGTAATAGGGATAGGGGAAAAAAAGGCCCATTTATATACCTTCTTCTGAAAGAAAGTGACCAGAGATTGCTTTTGAGTCCCTGGGTCACAGGTAGCTATGATTGCTGCTTTCCTGATCAATTCTCCTAGTTTTATTTGTTATGTTTTCTTGGTGTCTGCTGTATCTGGGCAAGCAGGAGCTATCTATGGCACTAGTGCCTGTTTTGTTGCTTTATCTGCATTATTCATAGTGCCAGATAGTCAGTGAATATAAGTGATGCTCTTGCCTGCTACCACATTACAGATAGTTACAATATTCTTATCAACACTACTCTTACTAGTCAGATGGAAGGCCATTTCTGCACTCCACAGCCTTCTATGGTCTGACAAAAATATTTCACATAGGGAAAAGTGTTACTATACAGGAGTTCAGACTTCAGTCAGCATTTCTCTTCACTTGCTTCTCCTTGTCCTGCTTTCTCTTCATTTTTTTTCAAGTTAAAGACTCCTGTTGATCTTCTTGTGCCCCATTTCTGATTCTGTCACATGCTCCTTAATCCTTGCTCTCCATATTGTTGTTTTGTATTCTTGCTCCTATCTCCTGACTCTTTTCATTGCCTAAACAGCCCTGTCTCAAATATCCCCATAATTCCTGTACATAGAATCATTTAGGTAGGAAAAGATCTTTAAGATTGTTGAGTCCAAACTTTAACCCGGGAGAGCCAAGTCCACCGCTAAACCACGTCCCCAAGCGCTGTGTCTGCACACTTCCCTGAGCATGCTGTTCATACTTGAAAACCCTTCCTGTTAAGCATTTTTCCCTCATATCCAATATAAGCCTTCCCTGGTGCAACTTGAGACCTTTTTGTGTCATCCCATCACCTTTTACTGTGGAGAAGAAATCCACCTGGCTACAGCCTCCTTTCAGACAGTTGTGTAGAGCAATAAGGTCCCCCCTGAGACTCCCTTTCTCCTGGCTAAGCTATCCCAGCTCCCTCTGCCACTCCTCATCAGACTTGTGCTTGGGACCCCTTCTCCTATGCCCTTTTCTAGTCATGCTTCACCACCTCAGTGTCTTTTTTGTAGCAAAGGGCACAAAACTGAATGCAGGATTTGATATGTGTCTCTATTTGTCTCCTGCTGTCTCTATCTCATCATAGAACATAATTTGTTATTGTTGCATTTATTTTGACCTGTATTTAATTTGCTGTTATCTTGATCTAAATTAACCCCATATCAGAATACAGAACATTGTGGGCTGCAATTACCACTCAAGTGTTATGTATCAGTGAATTATGGAAGCTCCCCAGAGGTGTAACCCTGGATCCTGGTTTCCTCCAGGGATAATAACGATAACAAGCAATGATTCAGAGCTCATCAGGTTTCTGCCGTAAAACTACTCATTCAGAAGCAGCTTTTTGGTCCCAAATCCATCTCCTGCATAGGTCCACCATAGCAACTCTACTCCTTGTTCATACAGTGGGCTTGGTTGGGCAGGGAAGGCTCAAACTGACTTTTTGCCTATCTTCTTGCTCTCAATATTTATATTAGCATGTGTTTTAGAGTGTGATCGTAGACAAATGTGAGAAGAAGCTGTTACTTATGTGGTTATAAACTTTGAAAATCTGACTCGTTGAGATGTTTGGTTTGTTCAGTTATTCTTTGTGTGCAGTATGTAAGCATCATAACAACTGAAGAATTTGGGCAATTTACACAGCATATACATGAACATATTTTATCAACTGTAGCTGATCCTAAGAAACCATGAACACTCTGGGGTTTGGGGATCCCTTCTCCATGGAGAGTCCACAGGTCAGTGTGTGCCTACAAACATCCCATTAACTGCATTTCCTGCAGCGTCTGTATCACCAAGGGTGGGTTGGATCTTATGTGCAAAGGCTGGCACTTTCTAGGGGCTGAAAAAAGCTGACAGCATGATAAAAGAAATGATCTGGCTGCTGGAAGCATAATAGTGTGCAGAATATGCATCTACATATGTTGAATCTTTCTTGGTAATGACAACAGAAACATTTCAACTTGGAAGAGTATGAAAGGCTGACACAGGGTGAACTCGTGCAGCCAATCCTTGTCAGCATTTCTAGAGGGCAATGTAATAACAGAGGGGAAAAAAACCCAGCATCTACAAATCACTGAATGGAGAACAGTCTTCAGGAAGCATTTAAATTGAAGGACAGTTAAAATTTATGACTGAGGCATTTAGGCTCAGGCTTTTCTGATCTTATGTGTCAGAACAAAGTCAGTTGTAAAGCGATACCACAAAATCACTGCTAATGAACGAGATGCAAGTGTCAGACAACAAAATTTCAAGTGGAGTTCAAGATAAAGAGAGAAATAAATTTATGGGCTGGGTACTTGGAGTTTTCTGGTTTTGTTTGCTAGGGGAAAAAAGGAATGTCATCTTCAGAACTGATGGATTGAAGTGGTTTTAAATGGAAGGGAAAAAAGGAAAGAAAAGCTGCCAAAAATAGTAAAGTGTAAAGCTTCCCATACATATTTTATTGTCTTTTCATAATGAACATGTCTTTTTCCCTTTTTAATTTTTTTTTCCTTGTGACCTCATAGGAATCTAAAACAAAAGAGTATTCTTCATTGTGATATATTGGAAGAAAATAGTTAAAAGCTTGTGAGAATTTTATGGAGGCCATGTATCAACATAACATACCTACCCTGATACTCATGTAACTGTTCTGTCCTAAAGTATTCCAGAAAAATTTTAACAAGCGAGTTGAAGAGAAACAACTTTCATGTAGTTACATATATTGACAATATTGCCATGTAGCCATGTCCAGTGCCTGCAAAATGGAAGATGAAATGAAAGTTCCTCAGTGTGGTAAAGCTGGTGAAAAGGCACATTTAAGGGGATGATGCACTGAAATCATTAAAGGCCAGGTGAGAGCTGCTTTGGTTTGTATTAGGTTGTGATTCAGTCCTTACATTTCAGTGATCTTTCTGTAAAGTCTGGAAAATTTGGATGATAAATCTTGTGCTTCTAGGGCTCATTCTTGAAAATATGTATTGTTATATTACAAGATGAAAGACTGGATCAGAGGAGTCACTGCTTAGGGGGGTGAGACACATTGTGTGGTGGTGGGGAGAGCATTTCAGGATTACTAACTAGGGAATGCTTGTGAAATGAACGAGAAGTGGAAAATGAGGGACCAAGGTGTTTGGGAGAGGAACAAACATGGGAAAACAGATATGGGAATAAAGGGTGAGAGTTGTGTAGACAACTGGGCTGGTCATTGTGTGCATGTGGCTATGTCTTGTGCCTGTAAGTATAGTCTGTTCTGTATTCTCATTAAAATTCCTTTCTAACTCCTTTTCTGTGTAAAAAACTGCCTGTGTCATGGGCATAGGAGCAGATGGAGATCCAAGTGCCAGCACTTGGAGAGGGGGCCACAAAGGTGACTTCTCTCAGCTAAGTTCAGAGCAATTCATTTTGTAGTCAATACAGATGAAAAAATTGCCTTCTTTAGAATGTGAAAGTAATGATTTATTTCACACATGGAATATAAAGACTTTTAAGATAAATGTGCCAATTTCTCTACAATGACTGCCAAAGCAGCCCAGGATGATTTTCTCACTGATAGACATTTACAATTGATAATCTGATCCTACCCTCGAAGACAAATATTGTGTCCTATATTAAGGACAGATGATAGAGAAAGTCACAGATCATAATTTACTCTGCTTACAAGCAGGTAATAAAGCACTCATGTAAGATTATGCCAGTTAGAAAAATTACTTTTGAACTTAATATTTAGATCTTTTCCTTCTTATTCTTGGTATTGGTGCCCAGCTACTCTTCAACATCTTGAAGGTTAGTAAAATCTGGGGATTAACATGACTTTTAGGTCTGAACTTGTATTACATACTGAATTGTGCAAGCTTATCTGAAGGCAATAACAAAGGCAATAATGTAAAGAATCTCTGCCTCCAGGGTAAGATATTCCATACCTTTTTCTCCTTGGTTTTAGATCAGCCTTTGCAATAGGGCATTAGAGAAGATGAGCTGGCTAAACTCCTGTTAATGAAATAGTTTGATGACAATATTACAGCTGAGCAGCCAGTGAAAATATTTTCACTAAGTTAATGTCATCGTCCTCTTTTGTATGCTCTTTCTCTCTAACCATTAGATTTTATTTTTAATCAATCACAATGATTGAAAAAAAAGAATTTGTCTTGAGTTTTACTCCTAACCATGTAAAGGATATTCAGAAAAGGTTTTTTTTCTTGTGTATGGCTTTGGATAGTGTAAACCCTAGAAGGAAGCAAGTGAGCCTCTGGCAAAATGCATGGAAAACATAGTAAGCTACGCTGTCTTGCCTCTGTGTTTCATTAGGGAATAACACAGGGGCAAATCATACTTCTCAACTCTAAACACCACATCTGTTCACTCCAGAAGCCCGGTTAATTTGCTTTTTTCTCAGGTGCTTTCAGCTTTTTGTGCTTGTTTCCTTTATCAGAGATGCTTCTTAGCTGAACTTTCACATTTAAGATGCTTTCCAATAGCCTGTGCTTATTTGTACAATTGTTTCAAAGCCAATTATTGCTAACTTGTGGAAGAATAAGAAATTTGGTGTTCCAGAAAGAAGCCAAAAAAGGTTTCAGCATTCAGAAATCAACTTCAGCAACAATTAATTAAATAGTACGGTTTGATGGGGAAGACTCAGGGTTAAATGAAAAAACTGCTTAATTTAGGGAAAACATATCTTTCTTGATGACCAGCTGGTCTCTGTGAAAAATCTCAGACCTCCACCTAATATTAACGTCCTAATTCCATGTCGTCATGAAAAATTTTCTTTATTTTTGACAGAGAACAACAATTAAGGCTTAGATCAATACCTGGTTCCTGCTTTACTTCTGTTATACTTACTTAATTATTATCCCTATTTACATAGAAAATGACTTAAATATCCATGTTAATTAGTTAACTACATTAAGGTAGACAAGGAATTTTAATTTGGCTTTTTGCTTTTCCTTTCCTCTTTCCTGTGACATTACTTGAAATGTAGATACTGTGCTATATGTGTCTGGTGTAGCAATATTAGAAATATATTGCATGTAGCAGCAATATATGTAGTAATTGTAGCAACAATTTTTAAAATTTGAACAGTGGTGTCCATCAAGCCTTTGCCTGGATTTGTCTTTTGAGAATTTCTTAAGACTTTTCTGCAAATTACAAGTCTGCAAGTGAGAATGTGAGATATGAATTTATGCAAATGGCATTGCAAAACCTGCCCTGCTACCAAACAAACACTGTATAATAAAGCAAAAAACGTTGATGATCCTCCTGTAAATCCTTTGGGAAAATATAGGCGTCTGTTGTTAGATGTTAATTCAGCCTGCAAGAACCGGAGTCAGTAGAACTATTTTACAGTCAGTAAAGAAAAAAGGGAGCACTTTGCAGGATATGTTTTCACCTACCCAAACAGAAATGTGCAAAATTGTCCTCATGAACCATGTTTTTAAAACATTTTGATTTTCCTCCTCTGCTGAAGGAGTCCAGAGTGACTATCTCAAAAGTTACTGGGAAAATGTCCCTGAAAGAATGTGGCTTTGAGGGTCAGGTTGCTAGTGTGATAACGTGCTGGTGTGATAATGCACAAGCGTTCACCTTGAGTTTGGAAACATGGTTTAACTCCCTGCTGCCTGGGAGGGACCTTCGCTTATGAATCAGAACAAACAATTTTGAGTGTAGGAGTACAATGTATTTTCACACGCTGACCAGGAGGTCTCCTAAATGATCATACATTTTATGTTAAGTAGGATAAACTTGAAAATTACTTGGTAATAATTCAGAAATAGATTTCCTTCCTGAGCATGAAAAGCAATTTTGTAGAAACCCTATTAGAAGCTGAGTTGCTTCTTCAGTGTGAAACTTTGCTGTCAAAATATCAATTCTGCTGAAATTTCATGTAAATATTCTTAAAGGGAACTGTACCATTTGTAAACTTTCTGGGAGCAGAGACTCTTTGTGTTTGTGGGTTTTATATTAACATATCTCCATTGAGACAAAACTGAAAAAACCCCTAATATTTACCTATTGAAAGAATATGTCAGTTGTAAAAAAAAAATCATGTCTTTATCCAAGGGAAGTTTTGATCCTTCAACAGAGTCAGATCACATGCAATTTTTATCATATAATCTGCAAGACTATGCCTTCTCTGATAAAGGACACTCTAACCCTTTCTTAATGGAGGACATTCTTCACGTCAAAAGTTTGGAGAAGCTATTTAATAAACTTAATGATACTCCTAATAGAAGAAAGGATGCCCTCAAAGAGATAGAGAGTATTTGATTTCCCTGATGGCTAATAATTTTTTTGGAAAATATCATAGCCTAGTTAGTGATGCCATGCTGATTGATGTATCTTTTTTAGATATGTTTCATAGAAAGCAATAGACCCTCAGGGATTTATAAAAAAAATGGAATTGTGCTACAGGTAAATTAAACACCATAGAACAATTTCTCAGATGTCACAGCTAAAATAATCCAACTATGAAAGGCAGGAAGAATTACTTGCTTTTTCAAATTAAAAAAAAAAATTAAGTTCCCTGAAAGAAAAATATGAAAATAAGAAATCAAAGAGATCTTGATGCTTTGCCGTAGTTTAGTTGTCATACTTTTGGTGTTTTTTAGTAAAATCAAAGGTCTACAAAAGAAGTTAAGCAAAAATATAAATGAGGACCTGATGCCAGGTAGATAACTTTGTATTTTTGTACCTCACTGCTGCCTGCTGACAAACTTACATATTGCCTTCCTTAAAAAGGGAAAACTCTTGCTTTAATGCTATTTTAGATTTCAAGTTCAGTCATAGGTACCAAAGACTTGGCTGAATGTAGACCAAAAAAATGCTGAGATTCCTAGCTAGCATGGTTTTCTCTAATCTGTTGCTTAGAGGGGGAGGGGAAAAGGACTGGTTTTCACTTCTACTTTTCATGTTAAATTTTGACCTTGCCTGGAGGTTTCAACAAAGCAATAATGCTTATCCATTACTCTTAATGACTCCAAGAGTTTTCATTTGGGTTGCAATAATGCCTTTGCATATTCTGTGAAATACTAGACAAATAGAGGGATATTAGATAGCTTACTTGTTATTTAAGTCTGTCCCTTTAAATCTCTTGTACAAACATTGTCTAAGATTCTTGTTTTCAGGCTAAATGCTTTTTTTCTTGTACTGTAAGCATGATTTAAATTTACTAAACCAATCCAGACAAAAAGCCACCCTGGTAACACTAGGAAAGCTCTTAATCTTCTCTGCTGTATTAAACAATGAATGCCATAGAAGTAAAATAGTGAAAGGATGATCTTTAGTACTGGGGTAGAGGTATTTAGAACCATTGAATAGGAGAAATTGAAATAAGAAGGAAATCACTGTCTTTAACATTGTATTATACATTTAAAATCTAAGTTCCTTGTGCCATGGTCACTCTCTTGGTGGAAATTGTGCAATGTCCTACAGAACGAGGCTTTTCTTAGAAAATTACCTGGCATTTGAACCTTCACATTTACCTACAGATACATTTCCTAAAATAAGACTCCTCTCCCTGAGAAGGAAGCAGTGGCAGAAGCAACATGAACTTACTGTAACCTGCTTCCCTCTCTCCCTCCACTGCTGGGAGAGAGAAGGTAGAGAATAGGAAATAACGTTAAGCCTGAGAAAGAGAGAGGAGTGCAGAGAAGGCATCTTAAAGATCTTGTTTTCTTCTCTGATTTTGACTGGTAAAAAATTCCATTAACTTCTCCCAAATAGAGTCTTTTTTATCCAGTATGGTAATCGGTGAGCGATCTCTCCCTTTTCTTATCCCAACCCATAAGCCTTTTGTTATATGCTCTGTTCCCTGTCCAGCTTAGGAGGGGCATACTAAAATGGCTTTTTTAGACACTGACTTCCAGCCAAGACCAAACTGCCATGGTGTGCAATGCTTTTTCCTCAAATATACTTAAAGAAGAATGTGACAATGGTGGGAGGATGGTGGTATAGGGAGATAAACAGAAAACTTAGATATACTAAGAAAGAATTTATCTACCAGATGTCTATTTGGACTTGCAGCAAGTGATTTGCATTCTGACTGTGACAAGTAGATTTAACAATCTGTGAAGTAAAAAGCTGTAATAAATTTCCCCCTTTTTTCTATGAAACGGTGCTTATTTCCTGATTGACTGAGTTCACTAAATCATACTGAGTCACATACCCGAAAGAGGGTGCAGCCCTGAATTTGCAGTTCATATGAAGCTATTCTGAGAAGATAATTGATTTTAACAAAGGAATAATGTTTTCTCTTAATTTCAATTTGCTTCTAGTAGAGCAAGTTCATGTAAGACGTCCAACCATGGCCATTCTCTATGGAGCCAGAATTGAGCTCTTGTCAATAAAGTTTTGAATTTCTTGCTTTCCTTGTGCTAATGACGGAATGAGGTTATAATGTGATAAATTCATCAAAATTATGAACTGCCAAATCATGAATGCATGGGCAGGCTTAATCTGTATCACATTCATTATTGCAGAGAATTGTCCCAGATTCCCATTCGACACTTAGGCCCCACCTGAAGTCTGTGAGTTACTGAGATTCGTTGGATGTTAAATTAGGTGCCTTTTATAGAACCTGTCTGGGAACAAGGCTCCAGTGACTGGAACTGGACTATAAAATATTTTTCTGATGATTTGCAAGATATATGAATAATGTCTGAAGGAATACAAGTTTTTATCTTTGTGTTCATTAAGTTTACTTATTTTACACTTCTAAACTGGTTTTTTAACTTAGAATTATTTTTATTTCAACAGTTTGTTTCATTTTAAACACAACTTTGAGTGCTCATAGAGAGAATTCAGTTTTTTTCCCCCCAAATTTAGAGTTTTCTTATGTAAAATAACACTTTGGTTTAGCAAGAAGCTAATGAAGAGCATATTTTTTAATGAGTTCTTGAAGTTCACAAATTATGTGTATTGGCTAAGGAGCCTTCATCCAGTTTCCTCTTTATTCAGCTCAGTTTTAAAAAAGACAGTTCTAATTAGTGGCTCCACACTTTCTTGTAAATAATTTTTTTCTAATTTTCAAGATACTTTTTTATTCAGTCATTCATTATTAACACTGAAGTATTACATTACCTTTCCACTTTATCTAGAAAATAATTTTTTACCAATTTCTGAAATTAAATTCATTAAATAAATAAAATGAGTTTGCATACTTGAATTTTGAGTCTCAGAGAAATCATAGAAAATACCATATTATTCTCTTGGAAAGAGAGAATGTCCATAATGGGAAAATACATGACATTCTCTTTGGCTTGCTAATAAAGACATAACTTCCCAAGATCTCATGAACCTCATAAAATGCATGCTGGTCTGTAACTGTAGAATTAGTACGATTCAGTTGACCAAAAGCGCTTTTATAAATTGATCTTTCACATTAGATCTTTGAAATCCAGGAAAAGATTTTATTGTGAATAGATGTTATTGTTTGGACATGAACCCTTCAGTGTTTACTCCTGTCCAGAGGAACATTTTAGCTCTCTCTCCTTTCTCAAATATGTCACAAGATCTTGTAAAAAGCCATCACTCAGGGTTGCATCAGGTTCCTGAAGTAAGACTTGAAAATCTCAGGGTAGAAATAACATTCTCCTGCAGATAAATCCATCCTGCTGTCTAAGGACAGACAACATGTGAGACAGATGTGGAACACTTATGATATTTGTTATGAAATATAAGAAGATTTTTTTTGGTCCCAAGGCAATGAAGGAGCTCTCTTGGCTGCCTAAGTGATAAGTTTTTGTCCAATATCACTAGACAATAAAACACGGGCAACTGCACAATAAATATCCTCTCCAGGTATCAGTTCTACTGAATTTAACCCTTGCAACTTTTCAACAACCCTATTGCTGCTGAGGAATGACACACAAATTGCATACAACCCAAGTCCCATCAGCAACCAATTGAAGTGAACGAAAAGCAGTCTGCTATGGAGGGGATATATGTGTACAAGTTGTGTGTCTGCACCATGTTCTTGTAGAGTATCTGTAGTTGTGACTGTTTTTCAGAACTGAAAGAGGGTCACTTTTCAAAATTTCTATGATTCTATGCTATGGTTTAATGAGATTTTTTCTGTTTTATAATTTACCCTTCAGTGTTTCAAAAACCATGTGTTTTTCCTTGCTAAAATGCAGAAAATGCAGTATAAACTCCTCTTGACCAACTCTCATAAATGATGCAGACATTCTTGGCCATAATTTATCAAGATTTCAATGCAAATTTTTCTCCATTCTGATATGTCATTTAGAGTTTTATTATAGCTACCATATTTCTTGGTATACATATGTTTCAGATTGTCATATTTTAATAATACAAAAGCTTATGATCAGATTAAGCATTTTGCTTTCATTAGAGAGGACTGTTGAATGCTCCTGAATGAACTGGATGGTCTTGTGCGTCAGCTCTGCTTCTTATTGCCACCTCAATGAGTGAGAAAACCTTACAGATGCATGTCTAAGAGAAACCAGAGGTGCTCATGTACACACACAATGCCAATTCTTTGTCTTTAATCTGAAAACTCTTCAGTCTTACCCTTGGAATCTATAAATTATCAATAATATATTGATAGTTGTGCTTGTATTATATATCCATGGAGAGCCCTAGGGAATAACCAGGTCCTGTCCTGGACAGGTGACTGAAAAGCTCCTTTGCAATCCTGACAGAGAGTCATCAGACACTTGCATACTTGGGAATAGGAAACAAAGATAATCCTTTCACTAGTAGAAATAGTTTAAAATAATCTTTTGAAATTGCTAAAAGTTGTGTTCATAAATATGGCCCAAACATTTGCAACATATGTTAATTAAAATGGAGGTTCCTTTCAAAATATAGCTATCTAATATTTTCACACCTTTATAAAAATCTAATTTCAGTTTCTCACAACCCTTTTTGGGGTGTGTTACATCAGAATCCTGTTACATCTTATTATTTCTTACTTATACTATGATAGCATGTTGTCAAAAGTAGATCAGATCATATCGTGTGGTTTGGAAACACAATAACTCAGATAATGTCTTGCCAGACAGATGGTTCAGTTATCCACTGAATCCACTGTTCAACTCTATCTTGTTCATAGTTTTGCTTCCATTTCAAAATATATATGAAACAACTGGGAAAAAGTTAGAAAAGGACAAAGCAGAGATTTAATGAAGGTGCAGTGTCTTCCACTGGTAGGAGAGCGAAACATGTTGGATGGACGTGCAGAGTTTCTTTCACTGAATAGAAAAGCTAAAAGTATCAGAAAAATATAGATGGAACAGAGATGCCTTTTTGAATATTTGGCCTCTGTGATATTGAGATTTTGATTCCTCACAAGAAGAACTCTATCCCAAGTTACACTTAGGATGCTAAGAGATGATGTAGGATCAAGAACTTGCTAGACAGATTCCTGGACGAAAACCCTGTGCAGGGTATAAAAACAAAGATAAAAGTCACTGAGCTAGAATGGATTGGAAGGGGTGAGAATATATTTGGGAAATGTTGTTACAAGTAATTTCTATTATGTTGCTCTGTAGTAAGCACTTGTAAAGCTAAGATGCTAAGACAGATGGACTTTTGGTATGACCTGTTATGGTATCTTGTGTGTCTACTGATGATACTCGCAGACTTGTTTAAACAGAATAGCTAACTTAGATAAATAAAATTATTTTTAATGAATCTTTTAGCATTTCCTCACTCAGCAAGACCTTAAACACAGCTTGGTGTTAAAACTGTGATCAGTCAGTTATAAGAAATCCTAGCTTTATTGCAGTGAAAGATGTTGTCTGAAATAAAATCAGTAGAAAAAAGTTAAAAAAAATTAAATTTTTCTTATTGTTTTGAATTATATGGCAATAACCAAGATGCCATGGAGAAAGCCAGGGGATTTACTCCAGGACAGTGATTCTGAACAGGCTCTTTATCTTCAGGACAAGTGATGATCCAGCTTATTGAAGGATAAAACTGTGCTTGCAGGAAACTGCTACTCACAGAGCAACTGGTGTACCTAATAAATCCACACCCTACTTCATCTCATGATAGCACATGTATACAGTTCTAGCTGAGAGAGATCTTCCCCAGAACTAGTGAGGAAAACAATGGATTTTTGTTACCCTGAAACCTTTTGAGGGAGCTTTATGAATTTGCTACCTGTTCTACAGTCTGACATATTTCATTCTCTACTAAAATCTATTACATGTATTTCCTAATTTGAAATGGTGAGGAAGCAATCTGAATTTATGTCCTGATCAAATTCACAGGTTGTGGGAAGTACCCTAAATAAACAGTGAGAGTTTTCCATATTACATTTTATGCTTACCCAGCTACTGTAATGTTTGATTGCTGTAATCACATTTCAGTTAGTATTCCTTAGAAGCTAAAGAAAGAAGAGGCATAAAAGTCTTTGGACCAGTATAATCTTTTTCCTATTCTGAAATAAAACTGTTAAAGCAATAACTAAACCAGTTAATATACCAGCATTTTTTAATAGGGCAATCAGTGAAACTAAACTACAACGTGTAATTTTTTGTATGCAAGTAAAACACACTACATCCACTGCATGTCCCATAAAGTATTTTAGTTGACAAATCTCAATTTGACTGTGGGCAAAATAATTGTCTATTATTTTTGCTTGGGGCCCTTTTACTTTAAAAATCAAATACAGATTCTGAAGAAATAGAGCAAGTCATTTTCTCTGAGAACGCAGAGTTCCCACTGACAGTGGCTATTAAAAAGATTTAATGAAATCATCAGGAGTTGTTGGAAGCTGGTCTAGGTATATTTTTGTACTCAATCTGCACATCAATATTAATTTTTTAACGCAGATGGAGGTTTTATTGGTACCCAAAGAAGGAAGTAGAAAAAATAGTTTACTGGAACTTCAAATTACAAGCAGGTCACAAAGCTGATGGAAGCAAGTGTGAAATTAGACCTGTGAAACACTATGACAAATAGGACGCAGTAAATACAAATGCAAATAAAAGGGGGTGCTGGAAAACAATTGTGGCCAATTCCATCTTTTGAAAATGTATTTCAGTGACACCTGTCTTCATCATGTTTAAGGTCTGCCAGTTAAATCATTACAGACCTCTTTTTGAACGTGTAATTATGTCTTGATTAAATCTGATCTCAAAATAAACTGCATAATTTCTGAGATTTGTGGAAAAATTAGTGAAACATAAAATCTCAGAAAGAGGCTTCAGGTCTGATCCATCTCCAGCTCAAGTCTTGTCTCTTTATCTTTTTTTTTTTTTTTTTTTTTTTCTCTCACTAGTGAGATTTCACTGTTTATCTTTCTGTTACAGAAAATTCCCCTGAAATCGCAGAGTAAAAAATACCTTTTGAAAATGTATAGTGCCTGTTTTGGTTCCAGGGAAGAGCCTCTTTTTTGTATAAAGAAAGTACTCTGAAAAGTACAAATGAGGCGCCAGATAACATACATAACTTGATTAGCAAACTGTAGGTTAGTGGCAATAAACAAGTCTAGGGCTTTGGTGGTAGGGGTACATACTCAAAGTCCATTCATAGGAGATGAAAGCTATTCCCAGGTTCACTTAAATTATCTGAAGCCTATTTAAATACTCCATGTGAGTTTCACTGCTCTTTATTTATTGAATGCTGTACCTGGGCATCTCAAAAACATTTTCTAGCTTAGCATATTATGATGCTGCAATACTATGCCCATTTTATAGATGGGTAAGTTAGAAACAGAGTTTAAACTCCAAGTTTTCAGAGGACTCTTAGCTACTTGTATCCCATTTAGACATCTCCATTCCTCTGGAAGAAGCATTGAAGGTTTTAAGAGTTGGTTAAACTAAAACTTCAAATTATTCTCAGTAGGCAAAATTAGGAATAAACATCTTGGAAGATCTACATCTAAAGATCTAGCTATGTGTTTTCAGGAGAAGTGGGAGTATAAAATTTTCATCACATTAAGCTGTCTTCCCATGCTAATTCAAAAATTATTTAAATTAATGCTTTTCCAGAGATGGAAAGGAGGATCAAGAGTGATTGAATTGTTAACATGTGTTGAATCATTGATGTGGGAAGAATGACCTTCTAAATATAAATAAATTGAAGTATGCCTAGGCACCAGAAGACTGTGTCTGAATTGAATCTGGGTGATCTCATTTCCATCAAATTTCATTGGAGGCACCAAACTAAGGGTGGATGGTGTTTTCTCCTATGGACTAAAATTTAGTTGTACAGGTTTCAAAAATAAAAGTAAATTTATCCCCTCAAGGACAAGAAATACACAACTTATCACCAAAAGGACATTCTTGAGAATGACAAGAAAGATTGCTGATGGCAGGTATCAGTAGTACCATAGGACACCATTTCCTCTGTCCTGAAAAAAGGAAAAAACTAAGGAGAAAGAATTCTAAAATAAATTAGAAAAAAAAAATACTATGAAAGAAAAAAGCACAGGTGAGTATGAATTTTTATGTTATGTGCAGTGGAATTTTCAAGACAAATAAGATTTCATGATCCAAAAGCAATTTCCAAAATATTTTGTAGGAAAGGTATGCTTCCAGTAGTAGACAAACCAAAATAACAAAAGAGGTTTGTAAACTACTCATGAAGGACAGCCACAATACAAAATCTCATCTTCACCACCTACCCACCTCAAGATATCAGAAATATATCTATATCCCTGGAAGTGATCAAGGCCACTTGATTGCATGGGAATCTGAGAAACTTAATCTAAGGGAAGGTATCCCTGCCCATCTCAGGGAAAGTGTCTTGATGATTTTTAAGGTCCGTTCCAAACCAAACCTTTCTATGATTCTATGACCATACATAAACAAGTACATAAAGCTCACACTTTTAAGATTTTGTCTACTTATGTAAGAAATCAAAGCTACCATTGCTGGGAGCAAAAAAATGTCTGTTTGGGAAAAACTGTGAAGCAGCAGGTACCATTGTCCTTTTTTGGAAATGATCTTATATTTACAAAAGCTGAAGATTACAACTGATTACAGATCACAGAAGAATAGGTAATATAGGAAAAGGCAAAAAGGAAAGCAGGAGAAGGAGCTGTAACTAGAGGTCATGTAGAGAGCAGGAGCCGACAGAAGCAGGAGCTTGCAGCAGATGGAAAGCCAGGCTGAGGGGCTAGGTGAAGTTATGTGGCATTTTTTTTTCTCTACATTTCTTGTCTTCCCACTCCTCCAATATTGTATATGTAATTTGAGAAATTGCATTTCTTATTTTAATAAGACCTGGGGAGTAAGTTTTGTCTACAGAATGTTTTTTCTTGGGTTCATTGTGTCAGTGAGATCTGAGAATCTACTGTAGAGTAAAAAACTCTGTCACTTGACATGCAACTTTCAGTGTCTTCTCTCATGAGGGTTCTCGAATTAATATTATCTTTAAAAACAAATCACTTTAAAGTATTTAATTAACACAGAGTACTGACATTTTTAGTTTAAGCTGAACCAGTTTCATCAATAAATGCTTTCATCATTCTTTGTTCTTTCTCCCTTTTTGCACTTATTCCTTGACAGTAAAATGGTTTACTTTTCCAGTTTAACAAATAGGAAATGTAGCAAGTGATGCTTTGGATGTTCCTCTAAATATTTTTCTATTTAAGGGAAGCACATCACATTCTGGGATCAGGTGTTTTATTTACTTTTAATTTTTCTTTAAGCATCTTTGCAAAACAGAAATAACTCTTCATAGGTTTTCCTGCTTTTTCAAACTTGCTCTTCCACTTATTCTCTAGTTTTACAGAAAAAAGCTTTTGGTCTAGCCTTTTAAATTCAGATACTACGACCCTTACTGATCATTAAGATTACAAAGTAGAAAGATCAGCTTCTTTGCGTGAAAAGAAGATGAATAGGAATATTTCAATTGTTGTTCTTCAGATAACAATTGCAAATAAGCTTCTTCATCATCTTTTAAAAGAAAAGAGACTTTTTCTGTCTTCTTAGAAAACTTTTCATCAGGTTGTTAACATTGAGTCAGATTTCTCTTAACAAATTTTTCTGCATGTCCACCTGTGATGCTGCTCTTGGTTCTAATATCTTCTGTGAGTCAGTCTCAGCATCCATCTCATCCCACAAAAGGAAGTTCTCCATACTGACCTTCCTTCTCTTTCCACAGAAACTTTTTATTTTGAACTGCAACATATTCTGCTTGTTTTGTTCATTCCATTCCATGGCTGCCCTTTTGTGAATACCTTCTTTCTGCCTTTGTATTTCATCCCTCTATACATAAACTGGGCATTGGTCCTCTTGGTCTTGGTCAGTCTGCTTTTGCTCATTACTTTGTCTTTGACCTTTTGTTTAATTGTATTTGTTCTGAACCATTGATTGTCATTGCTGGGAGCTTTTTCCCAGACAGTTTTGCTGTTCTTACTATTAAGATGCATTTCTGCAGGGTGAAAGCTTCCTCTCAGCAGTCTCTCCAGTCATGTAGGGTCAGACATCCCACATCCCATCCTGTCAATTAATAGAGAATTTCTAATGTTTCTGAATTTGCATGTAGATGCTGGAGTTTGAATTTCCTTCATTTGCATTGAGTTCTGGATCAGAAGAGACTCACAACTATCTCTTTGAAGTCTCATACTGCTATCCACAAGAGCCACCAGACACCCCTCATCAGTCTTCTAGGAATTTTACCATTTTTGCAGATGCAACCAACCTATTCACTCCATTTACCTCATGTTCATTGCTATTGAGGATCCATATTTTAAAATAAGACTTGGTTGCAATGCTTGGGTTCTCTCTATGTGAACTGTTTTTGCACTTGTTCATTTTTCTCATTTACACCCTATTAATTTCTTAATACTGACTGGTGCCACTGCACTTTGTGAATTCTATGGCTGGATAATAAGAAGGCACTGTATTTTTGAACACATGCTGGTTATTTATTAAACAATGTATTATGACATTCAGTCTCTGTCCTGTGCATATCAGCAAACTCTCCTTTTACAATCTCTGGTCCAACCTCAGCTTTCATTCAGATGATTGCATTGAGATAAATGAGTGAAAAAATAAAGCATTTCACATAGAGGGTTAGTCCTGCATCCCAATAGTCTTGTTGTTACTAGGAAATCATTCAATTTAGAATTTCATTTTGGTCAGTGTCATCTCATTATAGTTAATCGCATCCCACATTGCTAGTAAATTATTCTGTCACTCTTAATTTCAAGGACATCTCAGTGCTGTTATATTGGATTCATGTGCAGCAGTGTCACTGCTGTGGAGTTTTCTCAAGCTCGGACCAAGGTGTAGTCCAAATGCCTTAATACAACACTCTGACCCAAGTATCATCCACAATATATTCAGGACACTCCCATGCAGGCAAAGCATTACAGAAATGCAACAACCAATATTTAGACTGTAAACCCAGCTGTTTTCATAGACTTTCAATTCTGTGATTTGTCTTATTTCTACATAATTTTATCACGGGTGTGGGCTGAGACATTAGGAATAATGTGTAGTGGGAGGCTGATTTGGGGGGTTTGAGACCTTGGTTTCAATTTGAATTTGGAATGAGAAGAAGCTGGAAAGCTGCTGTGATATGTTAAGTCCAACAGTTCTAAAGGTGACAGGGAGAAGAAGTTTGTAGGCTCTGTCATCCCATGGTCTTTCTCAAGGAGTTCTGAATCTGATTCTATTTCTAGCTCAAACACTAACCTTTTACATCACTTGAACAACACCTTTCACCTATCATAGGATAATTATTCTCCTTTCCTTGGTCTGCCATATCCACTTAAAATGCTAGCTATCCAGGTTATTATGAATATATATATAACCAATGACATTCTTTAAGCTAATAATACATCATCAAATCCAACCTACAAACAAACCAAACAATCAACCAACCAACCAAAACAAAATCCACCAAAACCCTCCCAAAAAACCCCAAACAAACAAAAAACCCTATACAAATCCAAAAAGCTGTCAAAAAACCTGGTCTTGGATTACATCAGAAGAAAAGAGCAGGATGTGAAAACAGCTCTGCTGTTTTTAATCCTTGCAAAAGAAAATTTTGCTAAGAAATGACTCAAGTCTCTATCAAGTTTGTCTTGATAATATAACTTTTCTGCTTTTGTTATTCTAAAATTTGAGTCCTGAGAAAAACAAAGAACCAAAAATGGTTTGTGACTAAAGGAAGACAAGATTGATACCTTTCAAATTATTTTTAAAATTACACCAAATAATAAAATCCATCACAGGGAAGATCACTATATAATGAAAAGAAGCACATAATTATTAACCAAACCATCTTCCAGCTTCGACACCAACTTAATAATATCACCACGTGTTGCAGTATAACTAAAAGAGGAGATGAGCATCTGAATTAATAGTTTCTGCATCTGGAAATGTTACTTTCCCTGTTAGAGCTACCTTGTCCTTATGACTCTGCCCTCTTGATTTCCCATATTTCCATAAGTGATTCATAAATGATTCACATGCAAACTTCTAGTGAGTGCTCATAGCGACTGTAAGTAATCTTTCCTCTGTTGTTTACTCTTTTTCAGCATCAGACTGTGGTATTGGACTGCACTACTCAGTAGTCTTGCCTCCTTCTGGAGCCAACCTGAGGACTCAAAACTTACTTTTTCCTCCATGCATTAGATTCAGTTTTGGGAAATGAGGTGATTGGGAGAAGACAGCAGCAGTCCCTCAGCTCTGCAGATGGTTCTGTCATTGTCCCCCCGTTCTTTCCCCCTGTTCTGTGGTTGAGTTTATTGTCCCACAAATGTCTTGGTTTCTGTTGCTGGGTGCTGAATCTCCACAGACATTTTGCTTCAGTACCACTGCACTGTGAATAAAAGTGAAATGCCTGCAGCTGTCTTGGCATCCATTCCATGAATACTGATTCCAATACACATTGTCATTCTAGCAAAATGCCCAAGAAGTTACTCCATGATCCCTCTTAAGCCAGAAGTACTGTCCTTCATAGCATGATTCAAAGCACTTCATAGGGACTGTAACCTTCCTTGACAACTCTAGGAACCTGACATGACACAGTGAGAATACTCCCTGTTGTGCCTGCTTTCTGCTTGGCATTAAGGTTTTGAGTGAACTCTGTAGGCTCAGGGGCATTTGTCTGAGCTATAAGTGTGTTTTGGCATAAATATGGCTTTTCTTACTGCCATAAAAATTCTTACTGCATCCTGCCAAAGGGATGCTCTGAGGCTGTGTCCTCTGGAACTGATAACTTTTGCGAGGAAAGAATCTATTCCAGCATTGATCCATAAGTTTTCTTTTGCTGGCCTGTCTAGTTTTCCGTCTTGTGGTTAGTTTCAATCTAGTATATTACAAATCTGGTTAGATGCTGATACTTCAGGGTATTGCAAATCAGTCGGAGCATGCAGCATGAAAAATATATGTGTATGTCCTGGCATAGTATAACCATAAATGTGTGATGAACACTACTCAGCTGTGTTGGAGAAAAATGTTTTTTGCTTAAAACACAAATAGTGCTGAGTGCTCCACTTCTCTATCCAGGTAAAATTTGCAATTTCTCTGATGCTAAATCTTTTGCTCTTCCTCTGTCATTGACACTGGTTGACCTAATTTGATCATGACACGTTTTTGTCTTCTAGTCAATTCAATCCACCCAATGGCAGGTCTTTCCAAGCTCACATTTCTTGCATAACTAAGTATCTTTGTTTAACTGCAGTTGGCAAGTAATCCCCATCCAGCTGCTCCCTCACTTCCCTCTCGTGGGACAGGGGAAAGAATTGGAAGAGTAAAAGTGAGAAAACTTGTGGGTTGAGATAAAGATGGTTTAATAGGGAAAGAAAAGCTGTGTATGTAAAAAACTGTATAAAAACAAAGAATAATTCACCACTTCCCATGGGCAGAAAACTCTTCAGCCATTCCCAGGAAATCAGGGCTCCATCACATTATAACGGTGACTTGGGAGGACAAACACCATTACTCTGAATGTCTTCCCTCTCTCCCTTACTTCTTCTCTCCCCAGTTTTGTATGCTGAGCATGATGCTGTATAGTCTGGAATAACTTTTGGGTCAGTCAGGGTCAGCTGTCCTGGCTGTGTCCCCTCCCAAGTCCTTGTGCAACCCCAGCCCCATCGCTGGCTGGGTGGGGTGAGGAGCAGAAAAGGCCTTGGCTCTGTTTTCAGTGTGAGCACTGCTCAGCAATAACAAACCATCCTTGAGTGTATCAACACTGTTTCCAACAAAAATCCAAACTGCATGCCAGCTATTCTGGGGAAAATCAACTCTCTCCTAGGCAAAAATGTCATAAAAAGACACTATAAAAATTCACTACGGAGTTATCTTGTCTGGGAGGAAAAGCCTGGACTTGATTTCCATTAGAAAGAGTCTCTGCTAGTGAACAAAGAAATTAAACACTGCAAAATCATGAGATGCAGCTGTTGAAGGAAGATATCTCCCTGTGCTGCTGGGAGAAATAGCTTCATTCTGATCATGAAAACAGAAAACAGTGACAGAAGCAGTGAAGGCAAAGGGAGCCAAAAGGGAAAATGGCTCTGCTAACAGTAATTGTCAGGTTTCTTCCACTTTTTATATAATCGTTGCTATCTGCTATGAAGTCTTCTGTGAATAAAATAATTTAATGTTATCTTTACAGACGAAAACAGAGGTGAAATTGAGGAGAAACTGAGGGGGGCTGAAATTACTGAAGGTCACCAAAGAAACTGGAAGCACAGAAGGAAATCTTATGGTTCTTTCAATTGCTGGAATTAAAAAAACAAAAATATTAGCAATGTGTTGCACTCATACGTGGAAAGAAGCAGAACAGTCTTTTTCATCTCTCTTTTCACTGCCCTCACATGAGGTTTAGGATATATAATCCAATCTTTTGCATTTCATGGAATAAGAGATAAGCCTCACGGAATTCCATATGTGACAGCAATACAGATATCTGCGTGCATCTTGTATCATACCAATTTAAAGTTTAATTAAGCCTATTGTGTTAAGTCAAATGACCTTGTATTTGGTGTGGTCAAAGTGCTTATACAGAACATATGTAATACTGTGTAGCTCACAGTTTCGTTTATTTTTCTCAGGGCTACAAACCTGTGCAAAAAGTGATAGAGATAGACTAGGAGTGAACGGAGTTGTTTCCGCCCTATGTACTGTAGCTCTGGGTAGAATTGACCTACAAACAGACATAGGAAGATAAGCTGGTTCACATTCAGCTGAGAGACAAGTATATAGGTTAAGTGGTATTAATCACTGAACAATTGATTTCGGTTTGGATCCTTCCAGAAATGGCAGTCTCCTTGATGGCTCACTGGGGCTATCATGTCTTATGATGGAGACAGTTTTCACACTTGACGGGATGATAATACATTTTCCCACTGTGAATGGTTCTTTACATAGATGGATTTTGCATTTTATGTACACTCCATGTGACAAACACAAATGACAGACACTGTAACCTAAAACTATAAACTAGACTTCACACATCCCAGTCCAGTAAGGACTTGAACTTTTTTTTTATTATTATTTTTTGGATATTTTTATCCTATCCTGTAGAATATTTAGAGAAATAAATAAATAAACTGTAAAATTTTTGGAAGTAAAATTCATTATATGGCTTGTTCTCAAATAACCATAAATATACTTATTCTGAAGTCTCATTAGTGTATGAAACTTTGGTGGTTAATAGCTTAAGAGTCTTATGAAGAAAATATGGTTATTTTTATGATCATCCACTAAATTGCTAAATCTGTCAAATTTGATTATCTTTTATATGTATGTGCATTAGTTAGAAGACAGCTTTATTAGCATGTTCCTGATAGAGTCCCCATTTCAGTTCAACTGGACAAGAAAATGAGCACTAAAAACATAAACATATTGCATTAAACAAAACTGGAGCAGGGGAGTATGGCAAAACTAGTAAAGCTCATACTTAATTTCATTGTTTCCTCTAGCACTGTGGATGATTTCTTATTCCAACTAATCTATGTGTCATGTCTCTAATCCCCTTACTGCCAAGAAATCATCCTACAGCTGGTCCTCGAGCAGTTGGCATTTCTTTTGTGAAATTTTCAACTTTAAGGAAAGAAGTTTTGCTTGTATTTTATACCCACTGACAAATAATTATGTTTTTTCTTGCCTACAAAGTCGGTACAACTGAAGAGTTATTTCTAGTCTATGTGATTGTGTTTGTCTTTTGAAGGAGGAGGGCTAAAATAGGCATGAATGAAATCCAGTTTTTCCTAATATTTTTTTCCTTAAGGGCATTTTCCAGGGTTTGCATGGGAGCTATATAACACATAGAGGTGATGAATGTCTCTCAGGGTTTCAGCTCAGCCTATAGCAAATTGCTGATTTGATATAAGAATTAAAAATTACATAGGGGATCAATCATTGTCCTCTCCTGGAAAGCATGCAAAACAATATAGAACTGCCTCAGAGGGGTTGTTATGGTACAGACATGTGCGACCAGGAATTCAGTCAGTCCTTACAAAAAAAGTGCTGCTCCAGCTCCTGATTTTGTCAGTGGTGGATTCCTATTGACATTTTGGTAAAAAATCTTGACTTAATCAAGGTTTTCTGCATTGTTATCTGAAATTATCACCATGTTTTCAGTTCTTCATCGGTTTTCAATTATTTGGTACATGCTTTGGCAGTGTAGGGTAGACACCCTGATGTCAGAAAAGGACTTCAAATTCATGTTTAAAGGCTTGTCCTAGAATGCAGACATAAACTTCCATCTGGACCTTATGAATTGTTTTATGCAAATTGTGCACAAAAATTCCCGTAGATTACTGGAAAGTGCCATTTTGAACCTTGATGGTCTGGACACCAGATCTGTGTCTCAAGACCTGAAAATCCCGTTGAAGCCCACTGAGAGACTGAGAGATTTTTTTTTCTTGAATAACAGATGCAATTTTATCAAGAAGGTTTTAAAGGAGTAAGAGGTATTCGTCTGCCGAGAAACATAAACCTAAGTAATGTCGATCTCCTTTCTGACTTGCTGAATTTAAGTTGCAGTGTTTCCCTTGTTCATGGGTATTAACTGCAGCCAGAAATGGGGAATGTGACAAATATTATTGCACAAAGCTTCCAAGTAGAGTGCATGTGGAGGATAATATGGTCATACAAACTGAATTCATTCCAACCAATGTTATTACTCTGAGTGTCAAAGCAACAAATAGTGGCCGGTATCTTCTATAGCAGTGCCAATATCTTTGACACAAGCTGAATGGAAAGCTGTACTGGTTTTCTAGTTCCTTGATGAATGACAAAGACAAAAATGATGCCTTGCCAAGATGACTTGGACAAGTTATTTACTATATATTTCTAGGGCAAAGTAATAATAAATAAGAAATACATGTCATGGACAAGAAAGATTTGCAGGCTGTTTCCTTGCCAACAAATGAAATCTTTTGCAAAGCAATGTGACTGTGAAAAAATGCTCTTATTATTTCTAAAATATTCCCAAAGCAAGAAAAGAGGATGACTTGGCTAAAGCAAACGTCTCATTGATACGATATCCAGAGATACTAACTGCGGTGGAAATAGAATTTTTTCCTTTACTGTTAAAAATAAAACTGAGCTCTCTAATTGCTACAAATGTTACAGCTGTTACTAAAATGCATTGCAATTAGTTTGTTGGTGTATCAAGGCCTTCATCACTGATCAGGACTTCAGTATGTTAAGTTGATAAAAAAAAGAGATCAAACTTTACAAGTGGCTCAGAGTATCAGGCAGGAGAAAAGAGATGAGTGTACAGAGACGGGTGTGCATATGAAAAGCATTGCAACTGTTCATTGTCATGGAATCACAGAATGGGTCGGGTTGGAAAGGACCTTAAAGGTCATCTAGTTCTACCCCCTTTCCATGGACTGGGGCACCTTCCACCAGACCAGTGGATCAGGGCCATACCCAACCTGGTCTTGAACTGTTTACAGAGTTGAAAATCATCATCTGGAAGGAGTCTGAAGGCATCAGGATTAAATTGTTGGAAGGATATGGAAGACAGTAAGAGAGGAAAATGGTAAAGACATGAAAAGCAAGTGGAAGAGGTGGGTGTCACCAGGCAGCATGTGATGAGAGACAGCACTGCTCTTAAAGAAATTTTGCCTGTAGGCTCCTATCTCCATTAGATAGGTTTATTGACATAGATCAATTGTGATGTTGGTAGCTTGAGCTAAGTGCCTCAAAACGGGGATCCCAAGCAATGAATTCCCTGGGCAATTATACTTTTACAATTTTGCTGACTGATATTGCTGGTATTGCTGACTGATGGGGGAGGAGGCAAATTATGCTTTGTGTACTCTTTAGCACTTATGCTGTGCAGAAATAATCTGCAAAAGTCACATATCACTGTCATATATCTACAAACGTGGATGTAAAGAACAAAACATAAAAGATAGAATAAAATGTCCCAGTTTGTAAGCTAGAGACTTATAAAAGGGTAGTAAATTCATTGTAGCATTATTTGTTGCTCATGATTGTGGTAATAGATTTTTACCTGGAATAATGTTTTTTCAAATTTATTTAAAGACTAACGCAAATTAATAATTTTACTGATAATTTGTTGAGTTTTCTTCTTTAAAGCCTTTGAGACCTGACTGAACAATAGAAATGCTATAGTTTTCCGGTATAACTATGTGCAATATAAATATATTAATATAGGTGCTGCAAACTTTAAGTGAAACATTGATGGAGAAGGAATGAGAATTATTTCTCAACACAATTTACACCTTACTGAAGACTGATTAATATATACAGAGGATAATACATTTTCTCAAATTTTTTATTTACTTAATTCCTCTTATTACAGAGAAATTAATCTCTGATCTTGCATTTATACATTGTGCAATATTATTCACAAGAGTAACCCCACTTATTCCTATGAAAATGCTCTTTAACATAATAATGTGTATCCATAAAATGATTGAAGGGCATATACATGCTAGATAGGGCTCTGATAGCATTGTAATAGAAAGTTTTTTTCTCTGAAGTGGGTATTCTTCATATCAGGATTATTTATTGGAGTACTTTTTATGATAAAAGTCAGAGAATTTATCTAGCACCCATGGTGGAGCTTATGGGTAGGTCTACTAAGAATCCAGCCTGAATCTTCCTGCTTGTAGGTCAGGTTTTATGCTTGTTGATGCTTCTAATTGACAAGTTGCCGTCTGACTAGTTGATCATGCTTTTATTCATTGACAATTAAAAATTATTGTAATTGTAATTCAGGTCTTTTCCCTGTGATGAAACTCAAAAGGTTAAAACATATCTTTGATGTGAGGGCTAAACCAGGTCTTTGATCTGTAAACAGGGGCAGTAAAACTGAAAAGGGCCTCACCTGTTTGTAAGTAATTACTGTATATTAATCTGAAGTCAAGTCTGAAATTATATTGCTCTATTAGCATATCAAAAGCTTTCAGAGCAGAATATTATTTGACTAGGAGTTAGATGTTTAAGATAAGCTTGCAGGATGCCAGCAAAGTCATATTGCAAACACAAAAAAGAAAAGCTAAAAGGAATTCTAATCAACAGAATAAATATCCAAACTCAAAAATATTTGTATACAAGATATGTGAATATAGAGAATTTTATTAGGCTCCATTTCTCAGAGTGTAAGTCAAAAGAAAGTAAGGAATGTTGGAACTACATCTCAGTATTTGATTTATTACTGGAAGTTAGGATGATCTGCTTTTTGTAACATATTTCTAATTTTGGTCAGTCTTTTCAAATTCTGCTCCAGGTGATTACTATAGCTTTAGAAAGTCAAGAAGGATAGAAATTCCATTATCCCAGTAAGCTCTAACTGAGTGTGAATAAAAAACTTGTAACAAGAGAGGGTGTATAGTTCAAACCTCCTCTGGCTGCAGAGGGAACTGAATTTATGTTGCCAGCTCCAGGGTGGACTGAGCTGATGAGGATGACCTGAGTCAGTCATCTGTGCAAAAAGAAATGCCATAGGTTTTTGTGGGGCAATGGAATGATGTGGGTCTTTGTCTGAGCCACCAATTTGGGAGTGTTGTTGAGTGCCATGAAAAGCTTTCCTTTCAGTGCCTCCTGTTGGGCTTTGTGAGTTCAGTGTGTAGGAGGCTGTGAAACTAAGCACTGAACTCTATCTGACTGCTGTGTAATTGGAACTTAGGCCCCTACTTGAGATTATGAATTCCATTTCCAGAGCTGAGGGTGGCAATATGGAGTGTTATGGTACCTGAGTGAGCCTCTTGAAAAATCTGGATCTAAACTATGGCACTGTGAGCTATGAACATTAATCTTACAGTTTCATGAAAATAAATGTTCTGATGACTGAAAGCACAACGTCTACATGAATGCCTTGGATAGAAGAGGACAAACCTAAAGAAATTTTTAATAAAATCAGCTGAAGAAGAGTCTATTTCTTTCTGCCATGTATCTTGTCTTCTTTTGAGAATAAATGACTCCCTGTTATTGAATGTTACAAAGGAGCAGTAATGGACATATATAGTTCCCCAGGGGATGATGACTGTATGGTAGACTAAAACACAATTTCCAAAAAAAGAAGAAAATTAAATAAAAAGAAAACAATTTGTACAATGTTTCATAATTCGGTATACCAGCCAAACTTAAATAAAAGTTAAATAATAAAAGCAAGAGAAGAGCCTGATTCATTGCTTAAAATGTAGACCATTGTCTTTGCCCTCTGTGAGTAACTACTTCTTGTGCAGGTTATTTGCACTTCTTTATAAGTCTATAGATTAGACACTTCAAGCTCATTTTATCAGCTGTCTTCAGAGATTTTACTATGAAGACTCAGAGTTGAAAAACCTCCAGAACCCTGACACCTTTTTCTGGAAGAATAATCAATTTTTCACTAAGACAAAGTATGACTCCTATATACATTTTCCAGATGCCTGTTAAATAAAATTATTTGCCTTGGTTAGATAAAGCTTTGAGTAGTAATATATAGAAAATATGCATGAAAATCCTATCCAAGCATAATAATCAGATCCTGCTTATTTATTATGTATAATAAAGGGAAACTGGCTAATTTTGCATGTTTGGCTCACACAAGTTTCAGTCTAGCAAAACATGTATTATCGGCCACTGCCTGATCTTCAGTTTCTAATTCTCTAGTATGCTACCCCAATTTTGTGTTCATATTTCTTTACAAAAATCAACACATGAGGGAAGCTTTAAGAGGAAAGGAGGAATTAACTAATAAAAGTTAAAATTAAAGAAACTGACTTTATAAAAGCTACACATAAATTATATATAGAGCCAAGAAAATTTCAAGAACGGTCAACTGCACATAAAAGTGAATGATCCGCCGCTTTAGAAGCTCATTAGTTGAGATGCTAGGAGTTATTACGCAAGGCATCAAATTGTAATTTTTTCCCTAGAACTTGACAAAAATGGAGCTATGATGAATAGAGTAGCAGGTCTTTCACCTATTTATTTTTGCTTTTATTGCAGGAGTGATCATTAAATAATACAGAAGTCTAAATGAACATTATCACGGTGGTGTGGGAGACTTTCTCCCTTTGTATGGTTATCACAATTATCTTTATGTGTAATGAAACTCGCTTGCAAGGTAAAATATATGAAATTTCTTTACCTCAGCAGCACAGCCCGTGGGAACATGTGCAGTAACAGAAGTTCATATGTCAAATCTAGAGTTAATAAAGGATAATTTTTCAATTATTTTCTCCATAGTTTTATGTCTTACTTTAAAATATGCAAGAGATTTTTCCTTCTTTCCTTGGACAACATTCCCTATCTCACACCTGAAAAATCATCTAACCTTGTTAAGTACAAAGAGGCCAATGTTTCAACATTGGTTCATGGGACAATCTCATAAAATATATCCAAAATCCTATAATTTTAATGATTTTCTTGAATTTTATATGTTATAGTTACAGCCAATATTAATATTTAAAGCAGATAATGTAACTGGATCATGTATGAAAGATGTGAAGGAATACCTTGAATTTTTTAGGGCATTTCCCATAAATTCACTTCTATAAAGTTTACCAGGATGGATAATGGATCTGGAGAGTGTGAGCAATTTGCATCCTTCTTGTCTAGACCAGTCTATGCGAATGCATATTTTTGGGCCAGTATCTTGACTGGCTGAACTCTGATACTCTGGCTCATAGTTGCAAGGATGCTATTAGCTCGCGCACAGCTTAGCTTTGATCATGTGTGAAAGCATTCTGGTTTTGAGACTGTACTTTCATACCTTGAAGTGTATTTCAGAGACATGTCTCTAAAATGTTGTGTCAGCATTCTTCATAGAGTCACTGGGTTTTGAAAATGGAAAGTTCTACGTCGGCTTTTCACCTTTTTCATATAAACTTTTCTCGTCTGATTGCTATTGCAGAGAGATCTACTTTTATATGAACGTTCTCCCTCAATTTGTCTCATGCAATATTTGTTCCCACATTTTTTCAGTGCTGTGTATGTTTTTGTCATCATCACCACTCTACTGCACCTTTGCTCTTTGGCTTTAAAGACTGGTAGTTATCTACATCATCCCTACCTACTGCCTTTTTTATATTAGGCTCAAATTTTATATCTATAGCCTTTCTTCTATAATCTAGTACACTTTTTGTCCTCATTCCTCTGTTCTTCCTGCTATTTAGAGAGCTGTAGAGAAGAATTTCTAGTAAAAATCACTGAAAATATCTCTTTGTCTTTCAGCTAAACCTTCTTTCTATTTAATTCTCTGCAGCCTCTGTCAAATACTATGGCTCCAAAAGTTACTGTAAATTTCCAAAGTTTCTTACCAGAATCACAGGATTGTTAAGGTTGGAAGTGACCTCTGAAAATCATCGAGTCCAACTGTCCTGCTAGGAGAGCAGGTGACACAGGAACATGTCCAGGTGGGTTTTGAATGTCTCCAGAGAGGAAGACTCCATGATCCCTCTGGGCAGCCTGTTCCAGGGCTCTGCCACCCTCAGTATAAAGAACTTCTTCCTCATGTTGGTATGGATCGTGTTATTTTACTTTGTGGTCATTGCTCCTTGTCCTGTTGCTGGGCACCATTATAAACATCCTGACACCCACCTTAGAGACATTTACATGTACTGATGAGATCACCTCTCAGCTTTTTCTTCTCTAGACTAAACGTCTCTCCTCATAAGAGAGGTGCTGCAGACCCCTCATCAACCTGCTCCAGTAGCTCCTTGTCTTTCTTGAACTGTGGAGAACCAGAATTGAACACAATACCCCACATGTGGCCTCCTAGGGCAGAGTAGAGGTCACCTCTCTTGACCTGCTGGCCACATTCTTCCCAACCCCAGGATATGATAGGCCCTCCTGGCAGGAGGCCTGGCACATGCTGGCACATGGTCCACTTGCCATCCACAAAAACTCCCCATTCCTTCTCTGCAGAGCTGCTTTCTTTTCTAGGTCAGGCCCAGACCTGCACAGATATTTAGGGTTATTTCTCCTCGGGTGCAGTACCCAACATCTGCCTTTGTTGTACTTCATAAGGTTTCTCTCCCCTCAACTCTGCAGCCTATCAAGGTCCTCTTGAATGGCAGCACAGCCTTAGGTGTATCAGCCACTCCCCTCAGGTTTTATCATCAGCTGAACATTTTGCTACAGTTCTTTTCTTCTCTTTTTTTCTCTTTTACAGTTTGCCAAAAGATTATATATACTTGGTTTTGGTTCAGTGTCAATCTGAATTAGAATATATTTCAAATTTCTGATGAATTAAAAACTTCCTAGATCCTGCAACTCTTCAGAAAAACTGATTTTTTCATCACAAATTGCACAGCTTGAGCAACTGACAAGGATATCAACATGAAAGAATTTCAAAGTCAGAAAATGCTGAAACAGAGGTACCAGGAAGGCAGAAAGAATTCTGTCCATGCCCTTTTTTGAGCTCAGAGTAAGGCTAAACCTAGACATGTCAACTGAAATTAAATGTTCCATGTTTCTCAAATAGGCATTTTCTTTTTTTAGGCTATTAAATTGAAAAAGTCAGAAAGCTGCACTCCTTAGTCAAAATGAAATTTACTAGTATTTTTATTTCTTGTATTTTTGGTCATCATTTGACATTCTGATTTCATATGATATTCTGATATTCTGGAATTAAAATTTGATAATGATTAACTATTGCGAATAGTGGAGAAATAAAGGATTAAAATTCACTGTTAGTATTATGAGATATCAATAAAGATATAGCCAATATAAACTTATTAAAATGCAGCTCATACATGATTAACTAAATACTTTGAAACATTCATCTACAAGTTTGATGATAAGTTAGGGGGAAAGAAAAACCTCACAACAACTTTCTTCATGATTAAGATACTTCCAGTGACAGGAAAAGAACCTGCATGGAATTGGCACTGTATAACACAGATAAGAGATCTCACTAAGGCTTGGCACTAATGCTTGAAAAATGAATTATCTGTAAAATGCAGTGCTAGTGGAAGCATCTTATTTGTCTAATTACACTTGCAGCAAAATGCTATGTGTAGGAGAACAGCATGAAGTTAGGTTATTTAATCTCATTTAAGTAAACATTATTGCATATTTTTCCTTTTATAAGAGTTCTGATTTATGTGTATACCTATTAATTAGCACATTAACTCCAAACTGGTTATGAAAAAGAAAATGGCGTTGTTATATTTAGCGTCATGTACCATTCAGCTTTATATACAAAGAAGTTTTAAAATGTATATGCAATGAGCAAAATGATATAAACTCTTTCAGTTATTTTCATCACTCATGACCTATAGATTTTTTAACTCTACCAACACAATTAATATTGAATTTCTAGCATCAGTTTTAGTGCTTGTACAGACTTTATGCTAAAATTCTACTTAGTTACTTGCAATTATGCTGATTTTTTTACTAACCTGTGGCAGGGATTTCAGGAGGTGATTTGGGGTTAAGACTTGCAATTGTGTTAAGGCTGGTAATAAACTCCATTAAATTTATAAACATGTTTATAATCTTATAGTTTTAGTAATAGTTAAAAATATCAACAACAGAGTTTTTTAAAATAAAAACTTAAAAGACCAGTTTTATAAAAAGACTGAACATCAGCCATGTCTTATAGCTGTGCATTTAAAAAGCCATCTATTTAAAAGGAAAATTAATTTAGTTAACACACAATACAACCAGACTGATACATTCACTGATTCACTCAAATATGGGTATTTTCATTGATTTAGCTTTTGAACAGTATTTTTTCTGCTATCTACATTATTTTAACGCGGTCTCAATCCATGCTAATTTGATGTTAAAAATTGTGGATGGGCCAGGAGAGAGAGAATTTCAGTCTCAGAGCACATCCTCCATGACCAGATAGAACACTTCCAGAAGGTATCCATTTTATCTTATGTTTGAGAAGATTTGTTATCAGATGTTGTAAGTTAATGTCCTAACCCTATAAATAAGGAAATCTGACTAAATCTGCTCACAGCTATTATGCTCTTCACCTTTCCATTCACTATGTTCTTAATCACCCTAATTGTGGAGAGGTACTCTATCAAGATTTTCCTGGTTTTTCCACTCTTTCTAATCCAACTTTTCTATTTCTTGTCCAGTACCATCAACGAAGTCAGCTGTACCTCAGCCCTTCATTCTTAGGGCAGAAAAAGTGTCTTTACCTGCCTCTCTTAGAAACTTTGAGCTAGTGGTGGTCCTCAGAAACATTTCTGCAAATGGAAGATGTTCACATCAAAGCACTTGTATTCATGGTAGCAGTTATTTTCTGCTTGTAAAATGAGTTTAACCACTAGGAAGTGCCTTACTTCGTGCAGAATGCTGAAGCAGTCAACTTATGATTCAGAGCTCAGCATCATTTGAGCTGATTTCCTCATAACATGAATTCTTTTATTTGAAGTTCTTTTAATAAGGCTACAGTGATACACACAAAATATTATTTTTGAATAAGAGAGGCAATATTTGAAGAAACTAACTAAAAAAGCAAGTTAATACTGTGTTGTGAAGGCAAAGATATGATGATCAAAGTACCTGCAGGACCCAATCCCTCTATCTTTGGGCTTTTATATGCACAAATATACCTGCGACTTCTTTAATTTCAGTCTGTAATCTATTTACTGGGAAAAATTACTGCAAAAGCACAGGCTGCTTTGAAAATATTCCACTGTGAAAACAGCAATGAGAAAGTCCACTGTCAATAATTTACATACCAAACACATTCTGTTCCCAAGTAAACAAATACTTGTTAGATTTCCATACACAGACATTGCCAGAAATCCTAAAAAATATGGTTTTATACCACTAATCATCCCTATAGGATTTTTAGTTAGTTTCAAGGTTAGGACTGCTACACCTGACTTCAGCTCTATGTTTGCTACCTATATGTGTCCACAGACTAGTCTTTAGCCAATGGAAGTACTTGCACATCTGAATATCTATGTTAGCAAGGAGTGAAATATCCTTTAGAAGTGCCTCAGCCTTGCTACTGGGTTTTGGAAGCACTTAGCTCATTGTCTTAGTCTCAATACTGAACTTTAAATAGTTGAAATAAAGTGAAATTTCAGTCTTGGATAATTTATGTGCTCTGAGCCCTTCATGTGAATTTATAGAACATATTCCTGATGAATCAAAAGGTACCAGTTTTGAACAGAGAGCTGCAGAGAAGAATTCCCTAAAGGGAAAAATGTTAATCATTATCGAGGCTTATTCAAACTGAGGCCTCACTGCACAGATAGCCTCTTGCTGTTCTCTCTCAGGCAGTGTTTCATCCATGAGAGTAAATTTAAATTTACTAAAAATACCACACAAACTTTCTCTAGATTGCCAAATGTTGCTATTTAAATTATTGCACCATATTGGACAAAATACTGGTAAAAATACTTCAGATTTGTGAGTGCTAAAAAGGAAATTCTATAAAACACAGAGCCATTATTGATTTAATTGCTGTGCATGTATAACTGGCTAAGTCTAATGATATCAGTGCAAAAAAAATGAATGTAATCAAAAACATCTAACAAAGCACACCAACTAATTTCGTATGTCCAAAGGCTGTATTTATACCTCACAGATTTTATGGGACAATAGTTACTTTTTTTCCCTTAAATGATGTTTTTCCTCTCTCTCCTATTTTCAATAGTCAGACATATCTCTGTTTCAGAATGAATTCTCCATTTATGACTGATGCTGTGTTCCTCAGGTGATATTTTTTAATTCATTAATTTAATTTCAATATTTAATTAAACCCGTGTGCATGTCTTTGGTGAGAAGTGCTGAGTAAGCAAGTCAAATGCATGTTTACCATGAGTTAGGTCAGGACAGACTTAAGCACAAGCATTAATTTCTGTGCAATAACAAGGTCCATATGAAGGATTTTTGAGTAGTTGCTGTCTCTGTGACAACAGAGAGTAGTTATTAATATGTAGAACAATGTATAGCTGCAGAAACAGGTTACTTTTAATTCCCCTTTCCTGCTTTGCTGGAGAGGTTGTTGGTGTTCAGGAGAAGCAGCATGCTAAATTTGTTACCTCTGGCCATGTGAGCTTGGTCCCAGCTGTTCCTGGTGGTCCTCTGTGGTCAGGCCTTGCCCATGGGGACATGGTGGATGGGGTTTATGAATTGAAAACATCTTCCACTCAATTTTATTTTTAATACTTGGCAAATGACTCTGAAAAGCAGCCCATTGATTGTTGCAATGTGTCAATTGGCAAGTGTTCCTGTATAATTTTAGTTCTCATACCTCTGCTATTTATGTGGTTGGGTTTGGGGTGCTTTCAGATTTTTTTTTTTTTAGGTTCAATAGGGTTTTTGTTTTCTTTTTGTTTGTTTGGGGTTTTTGTTTGTTTATTAGGCTTTAAAAATGCTAACTGTCCTTTATTTAACAATATTTACACCCCTAAAATTACAATATTCTGAAAGTCACACTGCAACAAACCTACTTATTGGTGTGGTGCTGGATCAGTTGGCCATGATGCCTCTCAAAACCTATTTTCACATAGACTAACCAATGGTACATAGGCTTAAGCAGTGACAGGAGAAATAGAGATGCACATAATTTTTAGGTTGGAAAGGATCTCCAAGACCATTAGCATAACGCATTTCTCAGGCTCAGGATCTAGATACAGATCTAAGGTCTGGGATTCATCTCCCAGTTCTACCCTACATTCCCTGGATAAAATTAGCCCAATCATTTAGCCTCCTCATAGTTTTGTCTGAGACTTCTAAATATGTTGCTTAAGAAACATTTTGTCTCCAAAGTTTTCTATTATCTACGTGCCTTCAGGTGAATCTATCACACTCTCTGGAATAATCACTTTTTGGGAGAACAATGATCACACTGTAATTAACACATAATTTCACATAGCAAGACCTGTCTTTCATGGATCCCTGCTGGCTGTGTCTGATCCCCTGGCTGTTCTGCACATTTTGTATGGTGGCACTCAAGATAATCTGCTCCATGACCCTCTCTAGTATTGAGGTCAGGCTGACAGGGCTGCAGTTCTCTACATGCTCCTTCCAACTCTTCTTGTAGATAGACTTGCTAACTTGCAGTCACCTGGGACCTCCATGGGTACCAGGGCTGCTGGTAAGTGATGGGAAGTGCCTCAGTGAGCATTCTGTTGGCCCCCTCACCCATTGAGCAGATCCCATCCAGTCCCAGAGACTTGTGCAGGTTTAAGTGGCATAGCAGACCACTGTCCATTTCCCCTTGGATTATGTTGGCTTTGCTCTTTTCCCTGTCCCTGTCTTTGAGCTTAATGGACTGGGTACCTGGAGACCAAATACTAAAGACTAAAGCAAACAAGGCATTTAGTATCTCAGCCTTTTTCTCATCCTTTTGTCCTTATGTTTCCATCTGCATGCAATGAAGGATTGAGATTCTCCTTTGCTCTTCTTTTGTTGTTAATGTATTTTTAGAAATGATTTTTACAGTCTTGTATGGCAGTAGACAGATAAAATTCTAGTTAAGCTCTGGCCCTTCTGATTTTTCACTTGCATGACCACACAACAAACATCCTTGCAGTCTTCCTGAGTTGCCTGCCCCTTCTTCCTTCAAAATTGGGCACAAATGATTCTTCGCACAAATGAAATAAGGCATCAGCTGCAGAGGAAGAAGCAGGTTTGCTAGAGGATGTTACCTCAGAATGGGTGTCTATCCATATCATTTCAGATATGGAGCCTTTGTTCAGGATAAGCAAATATAGCAAGCTGGATTTGTACTCTTCTGCAAGAAATTCTATAAAAAATCATATAGTAAAGCTTGCTATAAATAATATACTCCTGTTATCAATCACCTTTCAGCATGACAAGTATGCTGCCAGTCTGCTCCACTGGCTCAATCAATGGCACGTTGAGAATACACTTCTCATTTGTGGCATCCAAGCCTGCATTCCATCATTTCAGCAGTTCATATTGTCCTTGTTATGATATTCTGATGCTTTCATGATGTAGTACTCTAAGGGGAAAAGATGACTTTTAGTTGATAAAAACCTACAGAGACTTATTTGTATCTGGGAGATAGGAAATTATTTGCAAATTTGCTTTCCTATTTTGTAAGTAAAGTATTTATTGTTTTTCTTATTATAAACTTGTTAAAAAGAACTGGAGATGCTGTTTGTGAATGATAATATTCATTGCTGTCAATCACAGTTAAGGCCCAAATTTCTGAATAACATTTGCCTGCAGGAACTTGCTCTCTGCCTTATCCTTCACTTCCTCTCTCCCTGCCATCTCATATTTTTTCAGGTGCATACTTTTTTCCAGAAGTCCCTATTTCACTCATTTGGCATACAAACTTTACAACTTCAAGGAAGACCTTAATATTTTTTTGAAGCTTGCTGGGGTCAGTTGAAAAGCTGGTGACACTGTAGATTTCTTCTTGCTTCCATTATAACTGTGAATGTTTCCTGCATATTCTCTCTTATGTCTGTGCTACTTTCTTATTTGCTTATTTCTAAGAGTGTCCCTGAATTGCTAGAGTGAATGGTATAATGCATTAGGAGGAAGTCCTTCACTGTGAAGGTCATGAGGCACAGGCACAAAATGCCCAAAGAAGCTGAGGGTGCCCTATTCCTGGCAGCGTTCAAAGCCAGTTTGGATGGAGCTTTGAGCAAACCAGTCTACTGGAAGATGTTCCTTCCCATGGCAGGAGGGCATCAGAACCAGATGATCTTTAAAGCCTCTTACGACCCAAACCACTCCATCATTATATAATTACATATATATAATATTATATATATATATTTATATATTTTCTTTTTTTGTGAGAATGCAGAATTTTTGTTTGCATCATGTCTTTATCCATTGCTGATGGGTCTTCTATGTTCCATGATTAATGAGAAATTGCACATATGCTATGTCGATGTGAAAAACAACCAGAAAGCGGTTACTTATCTCTGCTACTTCAGAATTTATTGCATTATTTCCTGTAATACATCCTCCAGCAGCAGAAAGAAAGAATCAAAAAAGCTTGATTTATTTAGAGATCCTGAAATCCACTCTCTGCATATAGATTCGTGCAGTATTGCGCCTGCTAGAATTATTCCAGACAGACAGCTGTTTCCAACATATATCAGAAAGGAGCTCTGCATATGAGGTCCATCTAGATGGGTTCTATAATGATAAAAAGATTTTATCTGGGTTATAACCTCTTCAACAGAAGCTATAACATGATCTTGGCAATAGCCTTGTGACCTCCATTGATTCTTTCCTGTAAAATAAGAGATATGGCTATGTACCACCAATGTTTCACAATCACACCCTAATACTTAAGCCAAAACTCACCTTTTGTGACCATTCACACAAAAAATAGCAAACAAACTCCAGGGCAAAAGATGATTGAATCCCCTCTCAATGTGTTTTTGAGACAAAGATTTATTAGTGTTAACATAGTATTTAAGCCCAGTATCATCCCCAATACATAGAAGTGAAGAGGCTGTCTTTTTAAATTGTGAAAAAAATTATTTTCTTTCTGAAGTCCATGGGGAAATTTTAAATTTTCTATTCAGTTCAATATATCTCGATCACTACTTTTTTGACTTTCTTCACAGACTGACTGAGACCTTCCAGAGCTAATAGCTGATCTGCACTATGCATGATATGTGTCCAGGTGTGAAAACTTCCGTGTCCAAACCAGAAAAATACCCAATGTAAGATACCACTGGAGGTGACAGTGCAAATGTCCTGTATGACCAGACAAGACCTCTCCAACTGCAACCATCTGGTCAAATGCAGCCCCAGAACATGACTGTTTCTTTCCTTTCCTTTCCTCCCACCTGTCACAGGTTAGTCTGCAGGTATTGTTGGTAGAACACAGAAAAAAACTTTGGTTCATTAAATCAATTGGTAACAGATAAACATGGGGGAAAACCCTTTATTTTTCCTTTTAAATTATTTTCAATATCATTATTCAAAACCTTAAGCTAACTTCACATTTGTTGTCATTATCCACATGAATTTGCAGTGGTTTATGATGACAGATTTGCATGTTAATATCCAGGTCAATTTATTATAAGAATGAGGCATCTTTCTTGAGCCTGTTTCTGTGATGAGTGATTGTCCTTGTTGACTAATGGGTTAGTAGGTGGAGGGAGTGGAAGGCAGCCCTTGAAACCCATGATCACACTTACAGAGCAGCTATTAAGGAAACCTTTGCTGCCAGCTTCTGGTTTTGTGTGCCTTTACCTTATAAATTGTTGCAGCCAACAAAGCTGTGATTATACTCAACAGAAATATTAAACTTAAAACTTGAGAGACATTAAGGGAAAAAACATGTAATAGGAAATAATTTTGTGAAGGATATGAGGGTTAGGATTTTCTGTCTCTTTTCATTCTTGCAATGTTTCTTTTTCCTCTTCCCTCCCCACCCCCCTTGCACTCACTGTTGGTGATATGGTACTGAGTTACCTTTGTTTAATCAACAGTCTGATGTGGGAACTCTCTCCAGGCTGATTCTTCACATCTCAGACTGTCTGGAGCCTACTTCCATCAAGCAGTGTCTTTGTACTTAACACCTTAATGGCCCTGAGGCGAGAGAGAAATAGCAGTTCTTTGAAAGGAGAATAATTACACCCAGACACACAAATGCATTTGGTGCCAGATTTTGTTACCTCAAATAAGCAAAATTAAAACAAATGTCTTCTCTTCTACACTTACAGCACTTGTCTCCCTTCAGGAAGTTTAAGACAAATGGATTAGGAGACACCAATGACCTAATCCTGTGCCCTTTAAATCCTAGATAATTTTGCCATTGACTTCAGTGGGCAAAAAAAAATCAGGCAAAATGGAAAAACCTCTTGAAGGAAATTATTCTTTTTGTTTGACATTGCTGGTGTTTTACTAGTCAGCAGTTGCAGAGTGAGATTTTTAGAAGGTGATGAGTCACCAAATTATGTGCCAATATTTAACATTAGTAAGCTCTATTTATTTTCTGACATTTTTGAAAGCAATTGGTGATTTTAGTGACCCAGCTCAGTCACATCCATGGGCATGAGCTTTTCAGGAATGTGCTTAAATGTTCCTATACTTCTGGTACACACCGAGAAACTAACCCAAATCACTTGTCATAAAATTCTGCCATTTCATATGAGCTGAAACAGTATTTTGTAGGCCATGACAGAGGCTGTAGGTTCATCCGTCCTAAATGCAGTTATGTGTCTTTCAAAGCATGAAGATTTTCTTTGAAAACATAGACCATATGTATATTTCACCTCTCAAAAAGAATTTGTGCTAACTAAACAGGTCTGTTCAAGACTATGTAATTATGGTCACCTGAAGACCTGGGGTTTAAACTTCCTCAGTAAAGAGCTTATGCACTCCTGCCTTTTCTCACTTCCCCAAACAAAGGAGAATCTGCATCTCCTGTGCTGGGGAGCCACCTGCATTCACATTCAGCTTTGTGCTCTCTTTGGGTCAGGAGTTGCTTGTTCATGTGACTGAAGCTTGTCACTCAGGTTCCTATCCCAAACCCTCTGACTAATTTCTCTATTAATTAATAACACACTGGCTGGGTGTGAGCTCTGGCCTGTGATTGTCCCATACTGTCCTATATTTTCCTGTACTCCCTGGCATGGTTTTAGCTGACCATGGCTAATGGTCTTTCACCACATTCAAGCACAATGCAGGGGCAATAACTTTTCCCGTGAGAGAGAAAAGAGGCCTTCCTGGTTTTAGAAAAATATACCCAAGGAATGCCACACCACATTAGATCCAAGGACTGTCTGGAGGTTGCTTTATTTACTAGTCTATGTGTTGGCCCTGTGCAGGCACGGACCATTCCAGGGGGCATTTTCATATTAAGGACCATAAATTAAAGAGGGAGCTGAAAATAAAGAATTCAGCAATGGTTTCAGCCTTTACAACCTGTAAACAAACTTAGCTTCATGCTTGCTGGGTCTATGTCAACGAACACCAACAAACCTCTTCAGCTTCTTTTGTTAATTATCCTCTTGCAAGATTCTGATGTAGAAGAAATAAGGCATAGAATTTTACAGGAGGTAGAATCTTTACCCAATTTGAATGAGAGTTTCGGCACAATATGTTTTTTTGAAACCTCCAGTAGATTTAAGCAGCAATAAACAACTTTATGTGCAATTTATCCAAACATATTTTTATTTGCAATAAAAGAGAGAGTAACCAGCAGAAGAAAAATAGAACCATTACACATGAAAACAAGTATATAAAAATAATCTCTAAAGGATAAAAAAATGATGATGCTTATGAAATATTTTTACATACTGGTCTTTTAAAAGGAATAAATATCTCCGAGCACCTCATATCTTGGTGTGAGATAAAAGACATTTTTCTTAAGAAAGTCTCATTAGTTACTCTGTGTCTCAGACACATTGATTAATTATGAAGCTATGTAAAAAATATCTAAGAAGGGAGGTTATGCCCTGGCCATTTTTTGTTAATTTATTTTCAAATTAAAAAAAATATGATAGTGGTACCGCGACAGAAGATGTGCGACACAACCAAAATGTCATGGTAACACAAAAGCAATGTATATATTTTGTGTCTTAGACTGCTGGTGAACCAAAAATAATTTAGGCATCATATCATGATCATTTTAAAAATATAAACTAAAGAACAGGTGTTCACGAAGTAGTAAATGGTGTCTTTCAGAAAACTACCATTTTTTTAAATCTACTGTATGACCAAGGGATAACATAGTCGCTTTTTACAGCTGGATAATGGCCTAATTATTTGCATTTACTTAACTTTATATAAAGGAATAATATTTCGAGCAGTACATTTCCTGGATTTACAGCATTAACAAAAGAAAGTTTCTTACAGCAATAGCTTTATAGCTTTCTCATTAAAGGATATATGAAGTCAGAAGGCAGGTTAGTAACAACTTCACATTTTTGCTCTTTTTTCCTTGCTTTTCTATTTAAGAATAAGGTTTTTAATAAGGACTTTCTTAATATAAAATTACTGTTCCTCCCTTAGAGAGTGATACCAATAATATTTCTCCTAGTTGACTTGCAATTGTACATAAATCCAAAGTAATGAAATGCCTTCCTTTCATTTAAAGGAAGTCGGTTTGAGTGTATAAAGAAGATTGGAGTATCGTACATGTGTATTTTAACTGGAATGTGGAACCTGAATACAGTTTTTGCATACTAAAGTAGCTCCAAGAAGAGTTCTCAGTTCCTTACTTCTCTTAAGTTCTGACTTCTGAAAAAAACCTTTGAGTTTCCTTTATAAAGGAGTAATTGTACCGAGCTTTCAGCACCTGTTATGAACAGTAGCTGGCAAACTCATAAAATAATATTTATACAGCATGTAAATAGGCTGTGCAATTCACATCTATGAGTATTAAGCTTATATGAATTGAAAAAATTACTGGAAAAACTCATGGAAGAAAATCTCAGGACTTCATTGAGAAACAGTCTGTTGGGGTTGGAAAACCATTTTAGGGAAGGATTCTCTTTTTTTTTATTGCATCTTCTCCATTTTTATTGCATCTTCTCCATAACAACAGTTTCTTGTTTTGGCTGTTTTCGGAAGGATGCATTTTTGCAAACTATGCCTTGTTTGCACAAACTAGAATTATTAACAGCCTGGTGGTCTAGATTGTCAGCTGGTACAGAGGAACTTTAGACTATATAGATACTTCTGTAGTTTCAATGCAATAGAATTAAACTCAAACTCATCTATTTTGCAAAAGTTACAACTCTGCTTAACGTTAGAATTGACACATTAATGCTGCTGACGCATTAGTATCTGCTCTTCCTGACCTGTCCTTGAAAATATTTGCTTACCAGTGGAATGAAGTGTGGAGAAGTGTATCCAAGCTGAGAATGTTCCATCTTTTCTATTAAACTTTCAACTATGACTTGAGGTATTGTGTTGTATGTTTTATTCATTCCTAGCTCTACACTTCAAAATATTGGATGAAATACTTGGTCAGTAAAACTTATGCAGGACCAAGACTTTGAGACTTCCCTTCTATAAATTCTCACAACTAATAGCATCAACTAATTACAGCAGACTCCTACATGACCAAAAGTCATGTCCCATAACAGGGGAATCACAGAATGATAGAATTGTTGGGTTGGAAAGGACGTCATCCAGTCCAGCCCCCCTGCAATGAGCAGAGAAATATTCTATTAGACAAGGTTGCTCAGGATCCTTTCCTACCTGATCTTGAATGTTTCCAGGGATGTGATTTCTGTCTAGGTAGCCTGTTCTTTACAGTGTTTCACCATTGTTGTAAAAACTCTCCTGTATCTAGTCTAAATCTACATTCTCTTTTTTTAAAATCTATTACCCCATGTCGTATCACTGCAGATCCTGCTAAAAGGTTTGTCCCTATCTTTCTTAGAGCCCACTGTTACATACTGGAACATGCTATAAGGTTCTGCCAGAGCCTTCTCTTCTCCAGGGTGAACGACTCCAACTCTCTCAGCCTGCCTTCACAGCAGAGGAAACAGCCCTCTGAGCATTTTAGTGGCCTTCTCTGGACCCTTTCCAACATGCCCATGTCCTTCTGGGGTTTGGGGCCCCAGAGGTGGATGCAATACTCCAGATAGGGTGTCACCAGTACAAAGGAAAGAGAGAAAGGATCATTTCCCTTGACCTGCTGGTTGTGTTTCTTGTGATGGACATGGTTGACTTTTTGGGCTGTGGGTGAATGTGAACTCACATTCATTCCATGTGACTTAAGTGAAGCATTTCATTCACTAGCACCCTTAGGTCTTTCTCCTCAGGGTTACTTGCAATCCTTTTTTCCCCAGCTATTGATACTGGGGATTGCCCTGACCCATGTGCATGCCCTTCCAAGTGGCCTTATTGAACTGCATGAGGTTCTCACTTCTTGAGCTTGCCCAAGTCCATCTGAATGGCATCCAGGCGTGTTGACCACACTTAGCGTCATCTAGCATCCGTATTTAGGAAAAGTCTGTATTTAGAAAAACAAGCCAACACATTTCTCTGTTGTCTCCAGAAGATCTTGAAAACACTTAGTCAACCTCAGATGATTTTAAAAAGTAATAGGAGTGATCATTTTATTACTTTCCAGAAAGTGCTGCTGTACATCATTGTTTTGAATATTTTTTGAATTGAAATAGCCAACAAATTTCATTTGGTCTATTAAACTGCTTTCTTAAGGAGACAATAGATTAAAAAGTAATAAAACTTCTAATTAATTAGTCATGCCATGTTTATAATTTCAAATTGGCAATATGGTAGCAAGGACAATCAATACCAGTGGAAGATTGAGCCATTCTCTCTTCAGACTAAAATGGGATTACTGTTTAACAGGATTGCAGATATAACTCTGCTCCTCTTCTGATCTCAAGCTTTATTGAACCCATATTCAGAGATACAACAAATGAATGTAATGGAAGTGGGTTAAATAAATACTCAGAAAGTGACTCATCATTTAGTCCTTCATGGATAAACAGAGATTTTGCTTGTCTTAAATAACCTTGGAGCAAGATTATGCTGCATGTCAGGGTGATTGTATTTGAATCTATATAATTATTAAAAAGATTGGTTTGGCCAGTATTTGGACAGATGGTGTTCACATCCCCAGTCCATGGTGTATTTGCAGGAGAGCTAAAGTTAAACTGCTTCTTTGCATTTGCAATCACTTTCTGCATTTTACTGACAGCAGCTTTAATTGGAAATACTTCAGCTTTTATTCTAGCTGATATTACTTTCCCTCTAAGATGGATACATTTTGCAATTAATTTTTCTCTGTGGACTGTATTATGGTGTAAGTAATAATTAAACAAACCTTAACAGCTCCTTCCCATATGCAAAGGCAGAAATCACCAGTGGTTGACTCTGAACTGAGCATTTGTATAGTTCTGTACAGAATATTTTCATTTCTGCTGTGAGTTCTTTAGTGAACAAAAATATCCCTGTGTATTTTGGCACTATAAGTGGAACAACTATGAACATAATTTTTTTTTTTCAGCAGTTCTGTATAAGGTTTTTTCTGCACAGGTTTTAGGTATCCAAAGGCAAGAATTGTAGCATACATGGAAAAACAATTTTTGGTTTCTGTGTTCTAAATACATCCAAAAATTAATTCTGTTGAAGGCAATGGACAAATGTCATCCCTTCATTTTTATGCACCAGAGGGGAAAGAATATTTCTCAATTTGTACCATGTTTGAATTTTAAACATATGCGCAAAGAGACCTTCAATTTATCTAAGGATAGTAGTGACATGGAGCAAATAGAATGAAACAATTGCCTATGGTAGTCCAATTATACCTATCCCATATTAAGAAATGAATCCCTGCACACTAAGGATATCTTTAGCTTTTCTTATTCTAAAACTGTCCCAATGAAGTAATTTTTCTACAGTACCACACTTGTGGGGCAACATATGTTTAAAATACTTTCATCAATATACCATGGTAAAATAAAAATTAGTTTGGATAGCTGCGCCTTATGATGTTCTGTCTTTGAATGTGTGCTATTTCCCTGGTGGAGAACTCAGAATTGTGGCGCACATTCAGCAAAATATTTGTGCTTATATCCAACTTTGAGTCAGCAAATATTTGCATTGCTCTTGCATTTGAATTAAATTTGTGCTAAAAAAGTCTTGCTGGCAGGAATCCTACCAAGCAGCAATTCAGAAGAAGTCATTACATATAAAGACCTTTATTTTCAGAATCTCAAACTGGGCATATAAAAACAGAAGCTTAGGATATCACTATTTTCCCTCAAAATAATTTGTATTACACATGTAACAAATATATATATAACATATATTGCATAAGAAGTAATAATATATATTTTAAAAATATTAGATATTCTGTCATATGCTTGTGGGCACCATTTAACAGTTACTTCCCAATTGTAGCCAACTAGACTCAAAATTCTGTAAATTTACATTTATGGGATTATAAATCACTTTTCTTAAAGACCCTCATCATGCAACTAATAAAGGCTAATTGAAAAGATTTTGAATAATTCCTCAGCACTGTGAAATATTAATACACAGTGCCATGACAATGAACTGGGTGCCACAGATGCAACCAATGTTTAATTAGAAGGAAAACAAGGACTTGTTCTGGCTCCACTGTTTCTGTAGACCCGCAAATTCATCATTACAGTGAGACTGAATTTTATGGCTGACTTGAGAGTGAAACTGGTGAATGAGTAGGCTGTCTCACATTTCACTTATCTTTTCAATCTAGGCCAAAAGAAGGAATCCCATTTCCTTTAATGAGCTTTCAGTCTTTGCTTTGCTATAGACATCTGCGCAATACCAAAGCACATAACTTTGAGGTGGATGCTAGACCCTAAAATATCATAATTTTTCATTTTCTGTTCTCTGGTTTATCTTCATTTTGTCACAGAGAGGCAGCCATTATAAACGCTCTGCTTTTATGATGCATCCAGACAATTTTCTGAATTTATTGATTTTGATTACTCTTAACTGTACTACAACCCCCATCTTACAATTATTGTGTTGACACTTACAATTTCATACTCCATAAAACATTTGACAGTGTAGCATTTTTACACACTCTTAGGATATATCCTTCCTGTTATTAAAATACACAGAAACGTCAGCACACAGGGTGGGAATACCTTTGGCATGGCTTTCCATTCCCAAATACTGATTTCAAAAATTTATTTTTAGAGATTATTTTAAGCAAACTAGAGCTATCAGTTATGTATGAAAAGATGCATCAAATTTTTCAGCTTGTGCTGGCTTTAACATTGAAAATTCAAGTTACCAATGTGGAACAAATAGGGTGAGTGACTGAAAAATTACTTAAGATCATAAAAGAGTTCCTTGATGACTGGGAGAGAAAAATCATTCTCAAGGTGAAACATCATTCACTTTCTGGCACCCCTAACCACCTGACTCCTTGTTGATATTTTTCTGGACATATGCTGGGAAAAGGTTCAGACCAAACACTTTCTCAGTAACCTTAATATTTTCTCTTTCACTTTAATCCTAATCTTATTTTTTTTAAACCAATTTTCAAAGGCACCTCCCTGCAAACACAACACAGACAGCTAGAAAATATATATTTCCTAGGCAGATCATCATCTGAAATCATTAAACTGCATTGCTTGATGGGGATCCTTTTTTTCTCCACTCCCATAATTCTGGACTCATACCTTCCCAGTTCTCCCCTGAAAAACCTTTTCCAACAACACATCTCCACCAATTTCTAGCAAACCAAATAATATGGTTTAAACAAATGCTTCCAAAAACAACTTTTTATTTTTTAGTGGAGCATTCAGAGCAGTAATTGTCTGTTTCACTCTTCATGAGACTCAACAGCCATTAGATTTATATTTTATTAACACCCCATTAGCTTCAATTGTAAATTATTTTCTCTTCTTTTTTTTTTTTAGAAATTATGTGCTTTGAGTACTAAGTGAATTCAAATAACTACCATAGAACAAAATGTAATTATAGAGTGGGATTTGCAGTAGTCAACAAAGTGCACTGCTCATTCCCTCTCCCTTGCAACTTGTCTTGCTTTCACCCTTGATTAAAGTAGAGACAACCCAATTCCATTTTCAGTAACTCTGTAGGAATAGCATAAAGGGCTGCCAGAGTCAGCACATCATGTAGCTAAGCTTGCTCATATGTCGGCAGAGGATGCTTGATGTCAAGTCTAAAGTGAGCTGTGAGGTCAAATACCAAATTCAAAATTTCGGATTGGGGTTCAGGTCCATCCTGTGACCTAATTGAAAATCAAATTTCAGGAAAGCATTTCTGGCTTTTGGGTCATATGTTTAACTGGAGTTGACATGTGAACTTAATTAAATTGCATGCTGACATGCAAAATAGAATAAAAAAAAGATGACAATGCTGCTGCTGCTGCTGCTACTATTACTATTATTGCTTTTGTTATTATTATTACTTTTGCTATCAATATTTAATGACTGACCTTTGCTTGTAAACTTTATGATGAGCTGAGGTTTACCCACATAGGATTGATACTTTCATAGTCAGAGATTTTTATGCTTGACAGCTCCAAAATCCACTGAATATTTTTATTCTTGATTGGGTAGTTTTGGGAAATGTACAAAGTGATTTGATTAAAAAAAACAAAAAATAGGTTATTTACTGACTTTTTCTCAGCACAAAATTGATTACTAGCCAAAGAATATTCAAACTGAATTAAAGTTATTTTGTTTATACAGTCATTACTTAAAAGTTACAGATTATGTGGGGCAATACAGCAGTAGGATCTTTTGAATCTCACTAGTCTACTTAGAGCATCTCTTCTCTATATGAAGAATGAGATTGCACAGAGATTAGACACCTGAAAGTCTGAAAAAGGGTAAGAGGAGAAAAGTAAATAACAGATCAGTCTAAAGGCCAAATCTTCCTCTTTCTCAGGTACCCAGTATTCCATTTCTATCTAACACCTTGGCATTCTTCAGCCAAATTTTAAAGAACATATATTTCTACCAAAGTCCATGATCCTCCGTGGGGAAAAAAAAAAAAAGGAACAAAAAGAACAAAAGATGTTCCCACAAAATTTTTTATTTCTTTTTGGCAGGCACCCTCCTGTTGTGACCTTGGGATATCCATTTGGCAAATCGATGAAAATCCAGCAAGAGATGACCACTGAAACATGGTTTTGCATTTGGACTAAAGAAACCTCAGGTTATTGTAGTTTGTTCCTTTTCCCAGCAGATTATGAAGACTATGCACATTATTGATGACTGGTATACTCATGGGTGTAATTAATTTGTATTTTATGTTTTGAACTAATATTTTCTGATTTTGTCTATCACCTACAAGTTTCCACTCTCTTTTTAGCTCCATTTCTCTTATACAAAATGGCCATCAGAGTGATGCATAATATATGCAGCATATGGGTATTTGCAGCACATATTATGCTGTTCTGGAGGAACTTGTAAATGTTTCAGTTAGGAGAGCTATCAGTAGTTGCCTTCAGCAAGTAGCAGGAATGTGAAAATATGGATTGTTTTAATGACAAAAAAGAAAAAATTAGACTTCCTAGAGAGTTTAGTGTATCCTGGAATTAAGTAATTTCCACCCGACTTGCTGTCTTCTCCTAATAAGCTCTTTCGCAATCCTTTCCTGAGTCTGGTCTTTGGAAGGCCACTATAGCGTGAGGAATTTTTTCATTCTGATTGTTCAGAATAGCATCCTTGAGAAGTATGTAGCCACCTGAGCAGGGAAGAGAAATATGTTGTCAAAAGTTTTATACTTAGGGCTCAGCTCATAAATAGGATTTTTATTTTGTGTGCATGTGGTGGCTGAAGTAACTTGAAGTTTGTTTTCCCGGTATGGTATCTATTAATCTGAATGCAGGTGTATCTAGATGCAGTCTGGAGGTGAAAAAGCTTTGCTTTCTTAGCATAGGTTTGCTTATTGACCAGAAACCAGAAAAAGTAAATGTCTCTGCCAGCCCATCAATTTTATTCCAAAGAGGTTTCCTTTACTTTTAGCTTGGTAATATAGGGGAAGAGCATGAGCATGCCCATTTTATAGAAAGATCAAGCTTTCCCTTACCAGTAACCCCACATACTTTGCAGGAAATATTTCCTTTATCTAGGGAAAGTCTATTTTTAAATAATATTTCCATCTCCAGATATTTCATCTATTATTCTAAAGCTTCATAACACACATAATATACCAAATAGCTATACTGGTACACTCTCAGTACGCACTTAAGAATAATACACAATGCACACTTGAGCACCTCCATTGAATTTTTATGTATTATTTTTATATGGATTTCCAGTATAGCAAATTCAAGCCTGAAGCACGTTTCTATTGTTGATTGCAAGCATATTCTGTAAGTGGAAAAAATAATTCAAAATAAAATGTCATAACTTTCTCATTACTGATAACCAAAACATCCTTGGGTCAAAGACAAATCTTGGATGTGTTTTCACCACTAACAATTGCTCTTTAGCACCAGAAGCAGTTGAACATATTGAATTTATAGTGCAACATTCACACTGTCTGCCTTCTTATCCCAGGCTCTTGTAATTTAAGGGGAAGTCATTATTCTCCAGTGAGTCCTCTGTCAGAGCATTGTGAAAGCTTTCAAAGGCGTCACTTAAACAGAGCATCCATCACACCCCGTCAGGCTCCTTAGCCTGGTGAGAATTTTTACACTGTTGTGCCTAGGATACAAACAAAGATAATGCATTTGATTTTTTTCTATTGATCCTCTTTGCTGTGAGAGCAGCCTTCCAAAGAGGGCCTTACAAATCTGAGCAGCCTGCCAGATTACTTCTGCATCTGTCAGGCAAGGGAGTCTCTTTCCTTCCAGACTTTTCTATCTGATTGCTAATATTTTTTTTGTATATGTCTGGCTCTGTGATGATTAATGATAGGTCAGGGTTAGGCAGTAACTTGGTATTACTCAGCTCAAACACAGGAGAAAAGTTCTCTGGCTGGTGTGACTGTCAGGGAGTCACAGGAGTCTCCCTAAAAGGTCATTTATAACATTTATCCAAGCGGGGATGGAGTGATCTGAAAATTGTTAGCTTCATGAATCCTATGCTTTTAATGAATAATTCTATGCACAAAGATGGCTTTCTCTTAGTTAAAATCTTCCCACCATATCAGACAGTTCATATGAGCACAGTTTAGTGAGCAGTAAAGATATTTGGTTTTTTTGGAAATGAGTTCTCTTGAGTTTTCTTTCATTGCTCTTGCAATGGCAATAGGAGTAGAAAACCTGAGCTGAATCCTCAGCAACTTGTAACTCAAACATATTGCATATCGTTTCAAACTCATGCTACTTAACAAATAAAGCTTGCTGGATTATTCTAAGCTTGTATGACTGTGAAATCAAATGAGAGCTGCATATTTATACGCTGAAGTACAAGCACTGTTGTAGTATGGGGTGATGTTTTGACCACATATATATTTAGCGCTATTTTTTGGACATATCATGTTGGTCCAGTTCCTCAGCTGATATAAGGCAGTCCAGTTGCACTTGTGTCAGTGAAGCTAGGCTGACTTACCATTCTTGAAAATATTTTCTATCAGCACATTAAAACAAGTTTTCTAATTGAATGTATTTTAATGTATTTTCATTCATTTAATATGTATTCTTATGATGAAAAGATGCTGATGTTCACTACCTTTCAACTTTGGAGAAAAAATTGAGCAAATATTTTAGATAAACATATCACAATTATAGCGCTGCTTCTCTTTCCCCTTCAAGTAGTGTTATTATAATAATTAGATGGGAGTAAAACTGGGCAAGGTTTTGGGCCGAATTTAGTGGGGAAAATGCAAAGCTTCTCCTAGTGACTCAGATGCCATGCAGAACAGTGTTTCCAGACACAGGGAGAGGTTTACACAGGGAGAGGTTTTGTTTTCCAGCATATCAGTGTATCTGAAAGGCTAAAATTTATTTTTGAGGATGTATAGAGCATAGTAGCTCTAGAAATCTATAGCAAACTGAGTGTGGGATATCATATGAAATGACTAGGAGAACCAGTCTGGTGTTTCCTCAAAGTTCCTTGGTTTTGTAATTCTGCATGTAGAGCAGAGAAAAAGAGATGTAGATTTTGTTATCTTTACTTCCCATTAGTGAACATTCACTAATGTTAATTTTGATGTTTAATCTTAAATGTTTCACTGACAGCAAATTTCACAGCCAAACCTTACAAACTAGCATCAAACATGTTCTTACCCTGTTATATTTGAACTTGAATTTCTTACAGTTTATCTACATACAAAATCAAAACATTACAAATACACAAAATGTGGTATGATCAAGGAAAAAAACTTTGCACAGAATTCAGAAAACACATAGTTTATGTCCCTCCACCTTTATTGTCCTCAAATGTTCAGTCTTACAATATGTAGCTTATCATGATTTTCTTAGATTTTAACAACATTTCAATGGGATTTTAGTGTAAAAAATGGACATAGAAGAGGGTTTACATCTCCTTTGCACATCACATTACTCTGCTCCCAGTCGAGATAAAAACATAACACCCTCAGTGTAGGACATAGTTTGTTGTTGAGAATTGATGACAAATGCTGAGGATATATTATGGTATCAATACTAAAACAGTTTGTAGCTGTTAGCAAGCTAGAAGCACTGTACTGTATATGCATTTTTATAGGAAGAATATCACGGCACATAGATAGGAACCCATTATCCTGCTCTTATTTATGTTCTGAGTGGGAGTAAGAAACAACAGAAATGTTTCTTTTGCTACAGAAATCCATTTGATGAACTCTACAGCAAGGATTCTCTCAGTATAGACATGCAACTCACAGCAAGAATGAAAACAAAGTAAAAAAGTGGCAGAATACTTCACAAGTTAGAGAAACAGAGAAATAAAAGATATAAAAAATTGAAAAAAGAAAATGAATTTTTAATTATCTTACTGAGCTTCCTGTGAGTTGCAGCCAGGGTGTCTCACCCTACTCTCTGCAGGCCTTATTCTCAGATGGTATGTAGGCAATGACATTCTGCCTTCCCTTCCACTATTGACAGCTGAGCATTCTTTCTGTGTGGGAGTCTCTGGCCCTGGAGCTTCCTGAGAGGTTGTTTTAGGATAGAAGATATGAAAGAGAGCACCTGAAGCATAACACAAACGTATTCCAGCCTCTCCAGCCAGTGAGTTGGTTTCATCTGGGGCCCAACTTACATGCCTCTATGGAGATGCATTGCAGGGGGAATCAACAAGAAACTGTTTGGAATTGTGTGCACATCTGCAGGGCTGTGATCTTATTGGCATCACAGAGATGTCTTGGAATTGTGCCTATGACTGGAGTTTTGGAATGGAAGGATACAGGCTCTTTAGGAAGAGCAGGAAGGGAAGATAAGGGAGAAGAGGGGGCGTCACCCTGTGTCAGTGACCAGCTGTGATGCATGGAGCTCTTCCATGGATCTCTTGGATCATGAGCCAATTGAGAGTTTATAGGTCAGGATTGTAGGGAGAGCAGGTATAGGCCGTATTACAGTGGGAGTCTGCTACTGGCTGCCTGAGCAGGAAGAATGAGCAGATGACTCTTCCTATAGAGAGAGGAGCAGCCTCACGTTCACAAGTCCTGGTTCTCATGGGGGACTTCAGCAAACTAAAATCTGCTGGAGGGACAACACAGGGCACAAGCGAACCGGAAAAGTCCTGGAATGTGTTGTTGATGACTCCCTTCTCCAAATGATAGAGAACCCAATGATGAGAGGTGCTAGGCTGTATGTTCTTGTTCTCACCAACAAGGAGGGTCTGGTGGGGAATGTGGAACTCAAGGGCAGACTGGGCTGTAGTGGTCAGGAAATGGCCGAGTTTAAAACCCTGATGGCACTGAGGAGGGTGCAGAGCATGAACTTCAGGAGAGCAGAACTGGACCTCTTCAGGGATCTGCTTGGTAGAGTACGTGGAATAAAGCCCTCGATGGAAAGCACCAGAGCGATCTGGTTAATGTTCAAGGACAGCCTCCTCCTAGCTCAGGAGCAATGCCTACCAACAAAGAGGAAGCTGCACAAAAATTCTCTCAAAGACCTCTTCCAAATTTAATGATTCTATTCTATGATTCTAATGCTTGTTGATGCTAAGTCTAAAAATACGTGCAGGATTGTTCAACAAAAATTTGGGTGTCAGCTTGAGTTGCTTACATGTCAAACTTTCACCACTCAACTCACTTTGTATAGTTACTGTGTATGGATAGGTATCTTTAGCAGGCAGTCATTATCCTAACAGATTTCATTGCCCTCTAGAGAAACTTGTTTTTATCAACTGCTAATGAATGGAACGCATAGCAATTAACCTCCTTAAATATGTAACTTAAAGCTAAGTAGATTGCATCTGTGCAAGCAAAAACTTTTGGAACTTTCAGGTACTGACTTTGCATAAATTAGATCAAGATACGTGTCCTCTTAGACTTGAGACCTATGTGGCAGCCCTCAAAGTCTGCTCCTACTTTTCCAGCTGAAAGAGGTCAGCCAAAATAATTTAGATGTGTTTCTAAATAGAAAGAAAACAGTTTGCATTGATACAGGTGAAATATATTTTTGTCTATATCTGCGTTTTCACAGAGTTAAATTCTGAATTCAAGGGAACTTGGGATAGGAAAAAGCAGTGAAATAGATCTTTGAATAGGTGCTATCAAAGCCAAGGGAGGCTGAATTGGAACTTCAGAGAGCTTTGAATCAAGGTCTTTTGGTTACAGTGGCATCTTGTGATTGACTTGAGAGGGAATCTTCTTTGCTTCACCACCTGATGGCCTGGCCAGACAATTAAGACGGCTCCTCAGGAAGGTGCAAATAGAGAAGAGCTCCTTTTTCCATGCTGTAAACCATCTCCAGTGCATAAGCTATATCTTAGTATATTTCTGGGTCTGCATTAATAAGCTCTACTTCCACAGAGGAGGCTAAGCAGCTTGAACTCCAAACAATTTCAAAATACAAGAGGTAATACCGGGTGTGATGTCCATGCAACTGACAGTTATTTGGGATCTTCACCCTGGAGAAAGAGGGTGAAACCAATCTGTGGAAAGAGTTTGGTTTTTTTTAACCAGGCTAAGAGAATAACTTGATTTATTTTAAATTTTATAGCAAGTACTCATGTAAAATATTCTGTTTACAGTTCCGCCCCATAAGGAGCAAGGTGACGAGATGTATGTTATCTCCAAACATTCATAAAGAAGTTATTATTACCCAGCAGTAAAAGGCTCAAACATGACCAGCATCGAAATGCAGCTATTAACAGTCATATAATGTACTTACTGCTTTGTTCCTCCCTTGCCATAGGCATCAGTAAATAAATCTTAGAAATTATAGGTGGAAAAGATCTGCTGCAGGTTCAGAGATGGCTCAAGTTGATGTGGTGTGAAAGAGGGTGAAGAAATAGATTCTGTTATTAAAAAATGGTTTGATAGGAAAGAAGATGTAAGGTCCACTCCCTCCTTACCATAAAAGTTAATCACATGTACAACACAAGCAGACACTTGCATGTCTTTGTTGCATCTAAACTTGTGGGCAATATCACTGGTTCAGTCTTAAAGATCAACGAAGAAGACTTCTGCTGTAAAAGTTAATATGAATATGGGTAAAAAGCCAGGGGGATTGGGGATTTAGCTGCTTTTGCTGAAAGGAAACAAGCAAATTGCGCGAGGGCGTTCGCGCCCTATGTCCGGCTAGCAGAAGGGGTGAGAATGGCCGACGCCCCTACGCATCGGAGGCCAGCCCCCCTTGGCGTCTTGGCCTTGGGCTGGGCTGGATCTTGGAATCGGACTACTTGCGCTTGAGAGGACGAATGAAGAGGCGACCACTTGCTAGGGGTATCACGTCGGTTTATTGGAGAATCCCACAGCAGAGGGCAACCAACAGATGGTAGAACCCCCAGCAAATGACCACGAACAGGGGAAGCAACAAGGTTTTAAAGGGAAGGGGTGGAGAAGGGAGGGAAACACGGCAAACCAAGCCGTGAATAGGTAGGGAGGTACACAACATAAGTGACATAAGGATATAGCCAATCAATGTAAAGCAGAGGAGGGGCCTCGGGACACCAGCCAACCACAACCCCCAGAGAGAAGAAGTTTCTCGAAGCCTGGGAGGAGTGGGGGGTGATTGACTGGGCCCAGGGAGGAGGGAAGACTTACTTACAAGGCAAAGCCTGGGAGGGGAAATTACATAACATAAGAGATTGGCAGTGGAGGGGAAGGGGTATCCATGGTAACTTAACTGTCAGGTCCACAGTGGCGGGAAAACTGTATAGGGAGGAACCATTTAACACAAAACAAAGGGGGAACATACATAAAATAGGGGAGAAACTGGAGAACTTAAAAACACATCACAACATCTCCCCGTTTCTTAACAAATAAAAATAAAAAGAAACTGGAACGTCCATAAAATTTCAAAGTTCGGGAATCCACGGCCGGCCCAGCTATTTCTCGCCTCCTTCGAGCTGGAGTTTGTCAGTCTCTAGGTGTTCCTGAGGCTGCCCAGTTGACCTCTCTTCGTCAGCTTCCTCTTCAGCCTCTGGGGTGAGGTCTTCCAGCTCGAAGGGCACTTCTGATGGAATAGTAGCATGGTTCACAGCTGGCGAGATGGCCTTGGCTATCAGTTTTCGGACCAGTCCACGGATCAACACAATCACAACTGAAATGACAATTAAGCTCAACACAACTTTAGCAACTGATTCTAGAATAGAACTGGCCCACCCGCTGAGGCCCCAACCCTTAAAGATGTCCCCCAGCCAGTCGGATGTTTCTTGTTTAACCTGGTGTAAAAGGTCTTGGAGTCTTCTGATGGAATGTCTGGCGTCCTCAGCTCGAGAGGACAGGTTCAGACAGCAGAGGCCCTCAAACTCCTCACAATGATGGTGGTGGAGCAGCAATAGAAAATCTATTGCTGCTCTATTCTGGAGTGTCTCCTTCCTTGTTATTTCCTCGTCTGTGAGGAGGTCATAAAGTGCAGCTGATGTAAGATTCGCTTGTTTAGCTACCCAACACTCTAGGCGGCCCAATTCACCTAGAGCCTTCGCCACCGATACCCAAGGCAACAGAATGGTAAAGGCAACGGATTTTGAGTGCGACCAATGCGTAATTTCGTCATCACAGTCTTCTGTGAGATTCTTCAGATCTTTTTTGGCTCTGCTCAATTCAGCTGTGATGTTTGTTCTCTTCCAATTAATAATTTGGGTGATGTTGGGAGTAAACAGCGTCAGCCGGCCAAAAGTGCACGGCCCTCCGACCAGGCCAGAGGGGATGCCTGCCCACGCTCGGTCGCCACAAATTAGAAACACGCCTCTTGGAAGGGAGTAAGGGGTCCGTCCAGTAGTGGTGGGGCCGAGGATTTTAAGAACGGCCTGGCACCACTGCCTGGCTTGGTACTCTTTCTTGGACTGGTGACCACCTCACTACCCTTCTCAACGGGGGTAATGCTGTAATCGAACTGAAAACAAATGGAGGCGTTGGCTGACCCGAGGAGATGTAATTTGGTGGGCTCGGAGGGTACAGGATCCAGCCTGACCACTCCGTCCCTCCAGGCATTGGATGAATCAAAATTGGGGAGAATGGTGAGACTCTGGGATAGGATTGGGGAAAAGGCACGTTGGAACGTAACAGGGAACTCGCCTGGAGAGAAGGGGATCCCCACAAGGCAAGACGACATCGGGTCCTCTGCTGCGCCGGTGTCTAGGCATATACTGTCCTGTCCTAGCGATTGAGCCAAGGCACGCCAGATGTTGACCTTTGGCTGGGGGATGACCCACGGCTCCGAAGGTGACAACAGGAGTCCGCAGGTCGCCATGAACATCATAGTAGACAAGGGTTGGGAGCCAGCGATGTTGACACCAAGGCCATTGAGGAGATGTAACTAAAACGAAAGAGACAAGTAAAAGTATCACAAAATCACAAAAATGGTTCCTCTCCAAATAGCCAACTTAGATAGAACGTGCGAGGGGTAATAACTAGAGCAGGGGGTGAATGGGAGGCAACATAACATAAGAGATCCAGGGGTGGAGGTGAAGAAGGAGGGGAGGGCTCCTCAGTCACAGGGAGGAGATCAGGAGAGAAAGACAAACGATGATTGCGTGACTTCCTCCGCCGACACCAACAAGCCTGCCGGACCTGTGGTACCGCCTCCTGCTTTGTCCTCTGCTTCGGGACGAATGGCCTGACCCATTTGGATGGTACCCACTTGGGGCCTGAGGGAGTGGACACACAAGCGTATCCCCTCCCCCAGGTCACCAGGTCAAAAGGGCCCTCCGTCCGCCAGGTCTCCGGATCTTTTACAAGAACCGGGGGCCTGGCTTTTGGCTGCAGCTGCTGGTGACTGCCGAAGTGCCGGACCACCGGAGGATTCTGGCTGTCAAAAGAGCAGTTCAAAAAATTAAGTGTATATAAAGCTCTTGCCAGTCGGACGTGGGGGGTTTCCATCTTCATCGCCGATTGTTGTCGGGATAGGATCTTCTTAAGGCTCTGGTGGGCCTTTTCCACCATGGCTTGGCCTGTCAGGGAATAGGGGATGCCAGTCTTGTGCACTATTCCCCATTGCTGCAGGAAGCTCCGCAGCTCCTTGGAAGTATACACAGGGCCATTATCTGTTTTTAGGGCCCCAGGGATGCCCAAGACAGCGAATGCCTGAAGCAGATGCTTCTGGATATCCACTGCCTTCTCTCCTGTGTGGGCAGAGGCATAGATAGCCCCAGAGAAAGTGTCCACTGAGACATGGACGTAACACAGTCGACCAAAAGATGGGACATGTGTTACGTCCATCTGCCACACCTCGCAGCTTGCCAAACCTCGGGGGTTAGCCCCCGAGGTCACAGTGGGCATTTGGTCCTTTTGGCACTGGGGACATGTGGCCACTATTTCCTTAGCCTGGTCCTGCGTAAGATTGAACTGCCGAACCAGGCCAGGCGCATACTGATGGAAGAGCTGGTGGCTGATTTTAGTCTGGCCGAACACGTCTGGGAGAGGGCCCTGCGTCACGGCAGCTGCGGCCAGGGAATCGGCTTGACGGTTGCCCTCCGCTATGAACCCAGGCAGATCAGTATGTGACCTAACATGCATAACATAAAAGGGATGCTTGCGGTGGGAGACCAATTCCACGAGCTTATTAAGTAATTCAAACAATCTCTTGTTGGACACCTCTTGAAGAACTGCTTGTTCAGCCCGAGACACTACACCCGTGACATACGCAGAATCTGTGACCAGATTAAAAGGTTCAGGGAATCTCTGAAATGCCCTGACGACTGCGTCTAACTCAGCAATCTGTGGAGAACCCTCCACAATAGCAACATCAGCCTCCCACTGCTGAGTCTGAGGATCCTTCCAAGTCATTACTGATTTGTGGGATGCTCCAGATGCGTCCGTGAAAACTGTCATGGCATCTAGTGGCTCCCAGCTTTGGACCTTTCTCAGAGATAATTTAAACTCCGAATTAAACAATTTGTGGGCTGGCCGATCTACTGCGATGCGCCCACTGTAGCTATCGAGTGCAAACTGTAGATATTCATTAGTTTGCAGCAGTTCTTCAAAAGTCCTTAATTTAAGTTGGCCCGATTCCAATTTAATTGGGATATGTATGCATGAAAAATCGCATCCTGCCAACTCCCTGATCCTCGATCTTGCCTTGAGGATCAGTTCGGCTACCAACTCTTGTGGCCTTGTCATTCTTTTGGACCGATGATGACTGAGGAACACCCACTCTATTATTAAGAGGGGGTCACCCAGCCCTTGGTCCCTTACCTCGATGTCCCATTGGTGAATGATGCCATGGAGGTGTGGCAACTTTTCCAGTATTATGAACTTAAAGGGCAGGCCCGGGTGATACCGGTGGGCCTGCCTGGCTGAAATGGCCTTTTGGATTTTCTCCAAGGCTACCCGTGCCTCTGGGGTGAGAGCCCTAGGGGAACTAAGCCCCTCTCCCCCTTTCAACAAATTGAAAAGGGGGGCTAGATCTTCGGTCGAAATGTCCAGCCAGGGTGTCACCCAATTTAAAGACCCACACAGTTGAACATCCGCTAGGGTCTGGACTTTTGTCCTAATAGCCAATTTTTGCGGAACAATGGTCCGCTTGGTGATTTCAAGGCCCAGATATTTCCAAGATGGCATCCACTGAATCTTATCCTGCTGGAGCTCGAACCCTGCAGCAACCAACGCATCGGTTGTCAGGTCAAGTGCATGGGCAAGCAGACTGTGGTCGGGTGCACACACGAGGATGTCATCCATGTAATGATGAATGATGACAACATCCCCGAGGGCTGTACGTATTGGAGAAGCAGCGAAGCGACATACCATTGGCAGATCACAGGGCTGTTCTTCATGCCCTGTGGTAGTACCCGCCAATGATAGCGCTTGGCTGGGGACTCACGGTTGATGGACGGAACCGTGAATGCGAAACGCTGGGCATCGTCAGGGTGAAGAGGAATTTGAAAAAAGCAATCCTTTATATCTATCACTGCCAGATCCCAATTTCGGGGGAGCATTACTGGGGAGGGCATCCCTGGCTGGAGAGACCCCATATCTACAATTTTATCATTAATTTGGCGAAGGTCGGTCAGGAGCCGCCACTTATCTTTATTGGGCTTCTTGATAACAAAAACTGGAGAATTCCAGGGAGACATTGTCTCCACAATGTTGCCCTTAAGTAGCTGCTCCTGAACGAGCTCATTGACCGCCTTCAACTTTTGTTTATTAAGTGGCCACTGCAAGACCTGTACTGGTTCATCAGTCAGCCAATCCAGCTTCCAGGTCTGGCACTCTTCAGTGGCCACGGCCTGAAAAACCTGAGGAGCCTTTGGAAGGTCAATTCTGGCTCCCCACTGGGCTAGTAGGTCTCTCCCCCAGAGAGGCTCAGTGTAATCTAATACGAACGGGCGTACAGAAGCCAATTGCCCATCTGGCCCCGTAATTTGGACAACGCTCCTTGATTGTTTGGCCAATTGAAGCCCTCCAACACCCTGAATTGTGCCGGCAGTGTTTTGCAAGCCCCAATGTGACGGCCACTCCTGAGAGGGAATGATCGTCACATCTGCCCCCGTGTCCAATAGACCCCTCACGATCTTCCGGTCCCCGCCCAACGAAAGCTGACAAGTCAGGCAGGGCTTCTCCCTCCCCACTACCTGCGCCCAGGCCACCGTTGGAGGCTATGATTGCTCCGGAGTCTTCTTCCAATGATCTTTCCCTGGAACCGGAATGGCCTGGGCGATAACCTGTCCTTTGGGGAGGAAGAGCGGGGGTCGGACACAGTACAGCCCTACCGCGAAACGGTCCCGGTCGGTAGTTACCAAACCCGGGATGATGTAAATGTCTCGCGGCGTGTGCTTCGTGTCTCCGACGACGGTCCACCTGCAACGTCCTAATTTCCTCCAGTGACCCGGATGTTGGAGGTCGACAGACACCAGCTGTAAATCACTATTAGGAAGATGTATGCCTCTAGTGAGCTGCAGCCTGTAAGGGGAAGCAGAGGACATGATGTTAAGAGCAGGTGTGGGCTGAATACCACAGGTGTGTGTCACGTCTGGTGAAAGGTAAGACAAATCTGGCAAAGCGTACAGCGGCTCTCCTTTATCTCCCTCCTCCCCGCTGGATGTTACTTGTCCCGCCGCACTTATTTCCTCGCGCAGGGAGGGGCTGCGCTCTTGGTCTAGATTTTTTGGTTCTTATTTTCCTCCCTTTCCCGCTTCTTGCGGTATTCTAGGTAGTCCAGTCGCATCGGGCACTGGGGCATTCAGTGCCCGGTCTTACCGCAAAGATGGCAGGGGTGGGTGGCCGTTGATCTCCTGCCGGACCCTGGTGTTGAGGGTCCAGCAACGGGGGCAGCTTCCAGCTCAAGGAAGTCCGGCTCGGGGCATTCTACAAAGGCCACTGATGACCTCTTAGGTCGCGATGTTAAGGCGACCTGGCCAACCACGGCCTCTATCATGGCCTCTACCGTGGGCCGGGGACTTCGAGGGAGTGTTTTGATTGCCCTTTGACACTCCGAGTTGGCGTTACTATATGCCATTCTTTGGAGCATCTTCTCCCTGTCCTAGTCCCCGGTCGCCTGCGCCTCCACATATCGGTAAAGGCGCTCGATAAAGGCCATGTAAGGCTCTTGTGCCCCTTGCCGAACCTCCTCGTCCTCCCACTGGGAGGTTACCACCTGCAGCTTGTAAAAAGCCCGCTCGGCTGCCCTGGCGGTCTCCACAAGCTGCGGCGGGAATAGAGCCTTTGCTTGTACTGCCCCCTCTGCCCATTGTCCCTCGCCCAACAGATGTTCCAGAGAAACCACCAGCCCATCCGCATCGTGAGATGTTGAAGGACTCCCCCAGAGAATTGGGAGAGCCTCCAAGATCTCCCTCCTCCATTCCGCCACCCAGACCTGGAACTCCATGGGCCTAGTAAGGCTGGAGAAGAGGGCCCTCAGGTCCGCAGGCACCAGATCTCCCCGCGCAAGAGCATTGCGGAGCATCCCCCAGAAGTACTCAGACTCCCGGGAGTAGTCCTTCTGCGCCTTGCACAGTTCTTTGATCTGGGCCCGTGCCAGTGGCACCCATTGGGCCTGAGAGCTCCCCTCCCCGCTGAGGTGGTAGGTGACCGGAGCGGCTTCCAATAAAGGCGCCTGCTCCGGCTTCCGGTCATCCACCCCCCCCTCCCGGAACACAAAGCGTGGGAAGCGGAAGGGGGAACGTGGGAACCGGAACTGGAGGAGGTTGAGGTGGGGTCTGGCAGTGAGGCGGGGCGAGGGAATGGGCGCGGCACACCACCCCTCTCCGCCTCCTTGGTGGGGTTTGGAGGCGGAGCAGAATACAAAGGCAGAGTGGAGGAGGAGTCAACAAGGGGCGGAACTGGGGGAGGAACCTGGGGAGGAGCCGAAGGAGGAGCAGAGGGTGGAGAAATGGGTGGGACGGAGGGCGGATACAAAGGAGGGACAACCGAAAAAGGGGTTGGATCAAGGGGAAGGAAGGGGTTGGCGTCAGGGAGGATAGGGTTAGGAGGGGAAGAAGGAGCCCTGGCGGGAACGGCCACATGGCCGCCACCATCTTGGGCTCCAAGGGAGCCATTTTGAGAATCTTCAACAAACCGTACAACCTTCGGATTTAAAACTGGGGAGTTGGGTACTGGGGCAGAGGGTGAGGGAAGAGAAGGAGCCTGGCCAGGGCTCCTCGAAGGGGGAGGCCGAGCAGGTCGAGGGGGAGCAGGGGCAGGATGGACCCCCTGCCTCTGGTCGGCCCTTAAGATCCCCCTCGAGGGCTCCTGCCTACGGGATACGGGTAAGGTTTGAGGGGCAAGGGCAACAGAACGAGGGGAACGAGGGGATAAACTAGAACCAGCGGAATCTTTCTTAAGCTCCCCAAACGCACGGAGTGCCGCATGCACTCTGCGCGCCCAATAAGCCACGGTGGCCAACTTCGCCTCCCCAGAATTTAAGGCCTCGTCTAATTTTGCTATAACAGCTGCCCAATATCGTGGCTGTTTTACAAGTTCCGGGGAGGTTTCAGGGAACTTAGAAAAGACCCACCTAACTAAACCTTTCAACACCTGCTTGGGGGGCTTTAGCCCATTCCCAAGCAACAAACCTTTCACAACATAGTAAACCTCCTTTTGGGATTTCCCCAAGCCTGCACCCATGGCACCTTTCTAGCGCAGGAATTACTGCTACTAGAAAAGGGGGAAATCCTCTGATGGTTCAACCACTCGCCTAGTGAATAACGAAAACTAAAACAACGGATCACCAGACACCGGCCCCTGCACTCCCCCCACGCCCAAAGTCTGAGCCGGCCGGAGGAGAAAAAGGAGATTAGGGGATGGGTCCAGGCCCCACATCTGGGGAAGCCAGCACCCACAGGGAAAAGAAAACAAAAAAGGCGCGGGGATGAGGAAGTACCTCAAGGAAAGAGGGCAGGGGGCGGGTCCCCAAGGCAGGGCATGTACCCCTAGGGCAGGGGGGAAGCCCGGAGAGTCCCCAAGGCAGGGCCCGGACTTACCAACCTGGTGGCGACGAAAAACAAAACTGGGTGGTGGTCTCCGTCCCTGGAGTCCTCCTCTTGCGGTGCTGAGGGCTGGGACTCAAATCCCCGGGGAGCGCTACCCATAAAACGGGGTCTGCTACTACCCGAGGTAGCATAGCATCCAATGGAAAACTGTAATTCCAATTCCGAGGGGTCCGGTCAGTGGTCAGCTGTCCAAGTGTCCACTTTCAGGCCCCACATTGGGCGCCACACTGCACGAGGGCATTCGCAGCCCCATGTCCGGCTAGCAGAAGGGGTGAGAATGGCCGACGCCCCTACGCATCGGAGGCCAGCCCCCCTTGGCGTCTTGGCCTTGGGCTGGATCTCGCAATCGGACTACTTGCGCTTGAGAGGACGAATGAGGAGGCGACCACTTGCTAGGGGTATCACGTCGGTTTATTGGAGAATCCCACAGCAGAGGGCAACCAACAGATGGTAGAACCCCCAGCAAATGACCACAAACAGGGGAAGCAACAAGGTTTTAAAGGGAAGGGGTGGAGAAGGGAGGGAAACGCGGCAAACCAAGCCGTGAATAGGTAGGGAGGTACACAACATAACTGACATAAGGATGTAGCCAATCAACGTAAAGCAGAGGAGGGGCCCCGGGACACCAGCCAACCACAACCCCCAGAGAGAAGAAGTTTCTCGAAGCCTGGGAGGAGTGGGGGGTGATTGACTGGGCCCAGGGAGGAGGGAAGACTTACTTACAAGGCAAAGCCTGGGAGGGGAAATTACATAACATAAGAGATTGGCAGTGGAGGGGAAGGGGTATCCATGGTAACTTAACTGTCAGGTCCACAGTGGCGGGAAAACTGTATAGGGAGGAACCATTTAACACAGAACAAAGGGGGAGCATACATAAAATAGGGGAGAAACTGGAGAACTTAAAAACACATCACAACAGCAAATATTAATGCTAGAGAGGTGATCTATTACATTTCATGCTACAGTATAGGATACTTTGCATGCTGCAGTCATCCCGAGCTAGGAAGGAGCTACATGTTCCCATTTAGTGGCATGATACACAACTAATCTTTAATAAGGTATTCTTCATATGTGTTAATACTTTTTTCATTTGGGAATAATGCTTGACCTTTAATAAAGACTTGGGAAAGTGAAAGCAAGTGCAACAAAGGGAGGCAGGTGTAGCTGAGAAGTTGAGTAACACAGCATCTTTCCTGCAGCAGAAAATTGGAGCTGATGAGTATGCTGGAAAGGGGAGCAAGGGGAAAATGCACTCACCCTGTGAGGTTACCCACTTCACAGCTGGTAGAAAATTTGGGGTGCAGCTCAGCAGCAGAATTCCAGGATGGAAATAGAGCAAAGAGGAACAAGCCAAATGTAATTGAATACTGAAGAAAAGCAACATAATTATAGGACCATAGTAGGTTTAGAGGAAAGCCTAAAATCTACCCATAGCTACATCCATGTGACACAACTGCAGAAACTGTGGAATGTCCTTTGCATAAAGAAATAACACTTCCACTGAATCTCTCTGCTGCCACTTCAAAGCATGAAGTACATAAGTACTGTCTCTCTAATATTCAATGAGACAAAGTTTCTCTGCAGCTAAATATATTCTTGTCTGGAACAGCTGAATGTCTGAGCACAGGCAAGAATAAAAGAGAAATAAAAAGGTGGAGAACTACCCTGAGTAGGATTTATACATGCAGAATATGGATGTCTAAACTTAAGCTGCTGTCTAGAAAATCTTCATAGTCATTAGAGAGAATTAGGCACCTTGGAGATATGACTCAGCTCTTTCTAAGATAAATGTAAAAAATAGCTCGAATGAACAATGATCCAAAAAATCCTGCTTTTCCGCTGCCAATATAAAGAATCTAGGGAAATAAATTTATGAAGACAAACACAGACATCTGCAGACATCTCAGTCTGTAACATAGTGATTCTTGCTCAAGCCTCAATGAATCAGAGTCACAGACAAGATCAGAGTCCAACTTTCCATCCAAGGATCTTTCCAGCTGGCATCATTCTCATTTATGCTTCCGTTAAATATTATTATTCTAGGTTATGTAAAGTAAAAATGTAGAGAGGCAAAAAATGTTTAAATAATGATTTTAGACTGATGGACATGCAAAGGAAATTCAATTGAGATTTTTTTCATTTATATTTTTACCAATCTATGTTATTACTGGAACATCTTGCTCTATCAGACTTGGAAAATGGATTTTCTTTCTGACAAAGATGGAATATTTTCTAGGCTTTGGTACAAAATGCATTGACCTCTGAATAACACTTTTTGTATTCATGTAACTCTGATCAATCTGGAAAAAGAAACCGAGAATAAAATTCATTTTTCTATCCTTTCCACCACTTCAGTACATTTCAGTACCAATTTAATTTATACTAATAAGGAGCCTACTTACTGCTTACAGAAATCAGCAAAGGCTTCCTGGGCCTTTCATTGTAATTTGGATCCACTCTGTGGGTCCAATCCGTCTTCTGTTAAACCAATTGGAATGATTCCTTTTGAGTGAGAATTGGATCAGACATAGAAGAGGAAGAATTAACACCTGTGTCATTATGTGCATTATTCTTCTGACACATCTTCTGGTGGTTCAATGAAACTCATGTTAATCATATGAAATATGATGAACTATGTTTCCTAGTCAAGATGTGAAACCTCCCAGAAAGATTCTGGTACATTTAATCCTTGAAATCTGGGACCCAGCACTGCAGTGCTTCAACTCCCAAAAATAAGAAGTATATGATCCCGAGCGGATGAAGTAATATTTTGATAAGAATGGAGAGGAGAATGAGGTAAATTCCAAAACCATTTTGTATGCTCATTTTTCCTTTATCTTACATTTGTTACTCAGTAACAAACCCATAGCCAGGGATGCAGTACAAGTTTCTGGAGAAACTTCAAGTTCCTGATTAGAAGCAGCACCTCTACTCATGCCAGCAGTTATTAATTATTTGCTGCCAATTCAACCTTGAAATATCCACAAGGGAGGTAGCCAAAATGTGTTCTCTGTGTTTTGTGGCTTCTGTTACAACAAGGGAAAGGCTGTAATTAAGGTTTTGTTGTTTCGTCTTCATTTTCTTTTTTTTTTTTTTCCTTATTTATGTTGATATTGGCCAAATCAAAAAAGGTATGGAAAAACACCTAGTAAGTCAGACTTTAAAGGTTCTTGTGGGTAGAAAGTACTTCTTGCCACTCTGAAGTGGAGATCTGGGACATAAACTTTGATAATATTTAGAAAAAGAAATTAATTATTTGACAGCAGTTCTGCATTGTCTCAAAGGGGAATACCTCAAAAATCCCACTGCAGACATATCTGGCTGTGCCATGTGTGGTTCTCTGCTCTTGCTCTGCCTCTACCCTTATTTGCTCTTCATTCTGTCACACAATGACAGGTCCAAGCTCCTCTTGGTGTCTGGAGAACCACGTTTTATCTCCAGGTTAGTACCAGCTATGGAGGTCTTATAGGTCTGAGGATTCTAGACATACTTTTAAAGCAAATATGAGCCCTTTCTGCTTTTAGAGAAAAGCCTGTGACATATTTAACTCTCAGAAAACACTTTAAATATCAGTTCTTTAGTGGCAAATAAATTATCTGCCTGGAACAAGCCTTAAACAGAGTGTCATAACTTCTCTGGTTTGAAGTGCACTTGAACTTCACTCAGCACTCGAAAAACACCTTTAAAGTGTTCTGTGGTTTCTCTGCTTATTTCTTGCCAGGGTATGCTGAAATTATCCAAATACCTAGTGGGCCATTTGCCTCTCACATTCTGCCAATGCTCCTAGACTCTTTTCTAGGAAGATGAAGGTGTGGGCCCTTCACAGTGAGGAGGATTTGGATGCAGAGCTCCAAAGAGAGTTTCCTAATCATAAGGTTTTATTTTAGAGAACTTTTATAACATTCTGCATTGCAGAAAAACAGTTAGGAGTGAGATACATTGGGATACAGAAAGACAGGAGATAACTCCAGTCTTAGAGTCTGAATGATTCTTTATGCAGGAACCAAACTGTTCTGCTTCTGGCTTAGTTTTCTTCAGATCCAATCTTATGAATAATAAAAAGGCATAGAGATTTGTTAATGAAAAGTGTGGAAAATGCTTTGAAAGTCTGTATTGCCCCATGTGTTCCCTCCTTAGGCCTTTCCAGGGGATGTTGGAAGGTTCAGGGCCAGACTCCCCTCCTTTCCGGGCTGGAGTGGCTAGCCTGCCACAAAAGCTTCAAATTGATGCACTTAGGTGACCTGTGGTACCACTGAAGAGAGCAGTTCCTGAATTAAACCTTTAGAGGTGCTATGAAATCTGCCAGCAGAGGAACGAAGCTTAAAATATGGCTCAGAAACAATCTGAGGGCAAAAGTAGAGAATTATCAAGTACTAAGACAGACTGCCAGATCCCATTCTGCAACTGAGGTTTCAAACTAATCCTTCTAATTCTTTAGATCCTCTGCAGAGAGAATGGAGGACTGTACCTTGCTTAAGTCAGTTCTGCAAGTGCAATTCAATATCACAGCAGGAAAGATGCTCTGCTGCTCTTGCATGAGGGGTCAGCTAAGGTCCAGGAAGAGTTGTTGTTCTAACAATACCAACAAACTGCAGTGGTTGGAAGGTAATGTTTAGGTTTGTGATTCAGACCCCAGCTGGAACTTCATAACCAAAATTTATTAGAACTCAGAGCATACTGCAAAGACAATTTTTTCTCCCCTCATCTTTTCTTGAGGAAGGAGGGAAGCAGAGACTAGTGTATTTATGGCAAGCCCTTTGCTTATGTTGTGATTTATGGGATGAGTATTTGGACCCCAATAGTTGTCAATAGCATTATTTTGGAGTTTCCAAATATTCAAGGACATTCAGAATGTTCCAGAATATTCTAAATATTCTGAGGATACTCAGAATACTCATCTAAGATGAGTTAAAATTTGGGTGACAGGTCTTATTCAAATGCATAGTGAGAGCTAACCTGTTCTTGCAGGAGCATATTCTTAATTGAAAAAAGGGAAATTGAGGGAGGAAGGAATAATGGGGTTTTTTCTGCCTTGGATAGAGCCAGGAGTAGATCTTGGTGTGCCTACAACCAGCCTAAAAACTTTATTTAATATAATGCAATGTCTCCATGCCTTGATAAAAATAATTCTGGTATAAAATGTGGGCAGGTGTGAATGTAGTATGTCAATAGAGTGCAAAGGGCATCCAATTTCTCAATTGGTTGCTTAAATTAGTTTAAAGTGTCGCTTCAACACAAACACGGAGAGTCCCAAAGCAAAATGTTTCATTTAGAAGCTGGAAAAATAGCTTTTTTTTCTAGCAGCTACCCATTTCCACCAATAGTCCTATCCACCAATAGATAGGAGTACAAATAGACAACAATTGACAAAGAAATGTCAGCACACAGCAGATCAGAGCCATAATGCTCATTTATTTACATGTATATATACAACTATATGTGTCTACCTAAAGTGTTTTGCACGGGCCTAGGTTTGAGTCTGTTGGCATTTGTCCTGCTCAGTTTCTTTTGCTTTGATGCTGAAAGACCATGAGGAGATTGACTGGCTTTCTTGTTCCTTGCGTTTTCCCATAAGCTTCTGATACTCCAGCAAGGCAGGTGAAAATGGAGTGAAAAAGCCTTAACACAAATGCTAAGTGAGTTCCTTTGAGGGTAAGCAGTTAATTAGATTAAGCACTTCAACTCTGAAATTTATATGAGAATATATACATAAAAAGGCACATAATTTTATCATCTCTAAAATGCAAAGGTCCAGAAGCTGAGCTTTACAGTATTATTACCACTGTCATCCTCACTAACTTTCATGTTTTCTTTTAATGGGAAGACCTGTCTCTTTCTGTCAGTCAGGATCTGTCAGCACTATCTTACTATTCAGAAACTTCTTTTACAGTGTGAACTGCTTTTTACCAACCTCAGTTACTTAATGTAATTGTACTATAGCAGTGATGCAGTGCTTGAAGAGGGATGGTGTGGATGACTTATTTTTTCCTGCTATCTAGTCTTGTTTGCTCTGAGAGTTTAATAAAGTTGGACAGTGGCATTGCTTAATTTCTCTTCACACATTAAAAACCCCAGAAAGAATGTGTGTGAGGAGACAGAAAAAGTAGGGAAAGGCATAAATCTGGAAGACATGTAGGAAAATAAGGAAAATAAAAAAGGGGGAGAGAACCTGGTGCTACACTTATATCAATACAAAATAAAATTTATTTTATTTTTCATTGATAAACACTGTCTCTTGTGTTTATTAGAAACAGAGATGGAAAACATATCAAAAATACTCAAACTGATTTTTAGTTGATCCCAAATGATTTTTTTTCCAGTTTGACTCGTCAAAACACAAAGAATCTGTATTATTTTTTTTACACTCTTTGCATCATTTAGAGTGAATATATTCAGTCTAAAAATAACATTTTCCCTTAAAAAAAGAAAAAATTCAAGAGTTCCATTTGCAAAATTTCACATTGCATCAGTAAAATTTGTGATTTGTGACAAGTCTATTCAATCTTAAACTGCATTTTTTGAGCATGACAATACAGAGGATATTTTTTTTTTGCTTTTACAGCATGACTTATTCTAGTCCATATTCAGGGATTTATAAAATGCTCCCTACTGCAAATCAGAGATCAAGGGGGGTATGGTTTTCAAAAGACCACTATTTCCTCAGCAGTGAAGTCTGCATCTTGAGATGCCTGAAGCTTTGATGATATTCTCCAATGCAGTGACTGCCAAAGCTGAGTTGGAGCTTAGGCAGGTGGATGAAATAATTTGTCACTACAATAAGTCATTAAAAGAGCCCTTATCCCTTTGTATATATGCATTATGATACAGCCTTAAACCTCTTTTCCATGCATTGACAGAGTTTGAGTTTTCTGGCTGAGAAAGAGGTTGCTGAGGTCTCTTTCAAAGAACAGACCAGTAACTTCTTTCCTTATTGCCTTGTGCTTCCCTTTTGAAGACATTCGCTAAATGCTACTGGCTGTGCTTGCATTTCTCAGCTTCTCAGACTTCTTAGACTGCCAGTTCTTTCATTTAACAACACTTAAAAATGGGATTTTTCTTGTTCAACATGGTGCTTGAGAAGAAATGAATCAATTGAAACCAGAACCACATGAATACGCAAGAAAGTCTGTAAGTAGATTTTACTTCAGAACTTGCCTGAATGCTCTTGTGGAAATTATCTTAAAGCACTGAAAATTCATATCATAAATAAAAATGCATTTTGCAGACAAGTAGCCAACTTTTGGTAAAGTCATTGTAACAGAAAGAATAAATAGTTAAATAAAAAAAAACAAAAGCAAGTACTTAAAAAGAAAACCCCATGAGTATGGCTGTGTTTTCAGAAAAGCCAGCTGCATAACAGTGTACATGCACTTAGTATGGTACGCCCATTGCTGTGTTCCTGCATCCTAGAGAAATTCAGAGAGCTCTTCTCTGGTGCCCCAGCAGACAATGTGAAACAAAAATACATCAGGCACTGCACTTCAGGGTGTCTCCATTCAAAGTCTGCACTGGATTTGTTTTGCTGCAGCTTCTCCCCAGTGCTGTGGTACCAGTTATATGAGCAAGAACAGCAGCAGGAGCTGTAGAAAAGCCAGTGATGGCCACGAGCTTTTGAAGACCTGCTGGGAGATACCACGTGGGAACATGGAAACCAAAAGGCTCAAGGACCATCAGGACCCTTTGTTAGACTTGCAGCATTGAAGAATAACAGGAAATGAGAGCATAACAGAATAAGTGCTGTTCTATTTGGTGACTGAAATAGTTATTTTCTAGACAAGGAAAATAATTTAAAAAATATATTTACAAATAAATATGTAAAGCTTTTTCACTATAATCCCTCTCAGTTACACTTTTAGTTTATTTTAAAAGTTTTAAGTTTTTACCAAGCCAACACTTAGAAGCAAAATCAGGTCTAACATGACATTAAATATAAGTTGAACCTGAAAACACATTTTATTTTTAAAACAGCAAGAGCTTGAAGAGCAAATTGTGTGCTCTGCCTTTGAACAATTCATTGAATTCTCTGTTCAGTCTAACAGCATGATACTCTGAATATTTATTTTTTTCCTTAGGAAAAAATAGAAATATGATGGTTAGGTTAACTGCTGTGATAGAGATTGATGATAGCAGAGCCCTGCCTGTGAGGCTGAGATTGCCACTTTCTTCAGCTTTGGCAAAATACATCCTTTATAGACTTTAGTCAGGGCAGCTCTGGGACTGGTCCACAGTAGGCTGCCACATGAAAGAGCAATCACAGCATCTAGGTGCTGGGCAAGGCAGCATCTACTGTGCATTGTGGAAAAAATGCCATGTTTGCTGTGATGAGTAGACAGTGTGAGGCTGGGATTTAAGGGATAAAATATGTGCTGTACCAGAAGCTTCGTGTGTAATGCTAGGGGAGTGGTTTGCTTTTCAGGAGCTGTGTTTTCAGTAAACCAAAGACAATTCTGCTCTTCAGGAGCATGTAAAGAAAAATTAAAAGATAACTTAGATATGGTACCATGGCTCTTAGTGTTATTTTCCTGTAATTACAGTGAATGATGTTGATGACAATTTTCTGCACAAAGAACAATGGATGCAAAATCAAGTGAAATCAGAATATTTTACTCTTCTTATGTATAGAAATGAGTCTTCTTTGTAAAACCAGGGCTCAGAAAACATTAATCTCTGAAGTTTTCTAGAAGATAGAGTAGAAGGATTGAGAGTTTGGAACAATTACAGTAGTGTTTTCAAAAACTTGAAAACAAGGCTCTGATTCTTCCAAAGACAGGTAGAAACATCTAGATACAATTCATAGGGTAAAAGAGAGAGTTACATAAGATTTACATAAAACTTATAAAATCAGGATAAAATAATTTATGTTCTAGAGGGAGATGAAATTGTTTCAAATCCTCTGGAATGTGATGGCATTTTTAATGGAAGTCATGTGACGTTCTCAGTAAAGAAGAAATCAACAGAGTATTGGAAAGTTTTGCCAAAATTTCGATATTCCAGGCCTGCTTGTGACTGGAGAAATTAACTCTGTCAAGGAAACCAGAGGGAACAAGAGGTTTTTGTAAGATCCTCTAGATATCCTTGTGTCCTTGTTTGACAGGCATGCCCAGCATCCTTACTTGCTTACTGCTTCCCTGAAATGAGGATAAAACAAAATATGACCAAAGTCCTGACTCTAGCTGCTTTGACAAAAGTGGTAAGAACTATAATAAAACTAGACCATCATTTTCTGAAAATTCAAGAAAAGTCAAGTAAATTCAAGAATAAATTATTATTGCCTTGTGGAACTAGGAAATAAAATTGAGGTGTAATAATTATAGGTTGTTCGTGATTCAAACCTCTGAAGATCTAGGCTGAGGTCTTTGCAGCACTGAACCAGCACCTAACCTCACTAAAATCTGTGTAAATGGAAGTGTGAAGAGGAGATTTTGGGTCTTGCAACTGGTAAGCACTTATAATTCCTGCTGGAACCACAGAAAGTACAATCTGTCCATGACTGGCACCTGTGGTTGCCTCAATATTTTCAGTTTGTGGCCTAGACTCTGGAGGTAAAACTTTGCTTCAAATTTTCTCTGTAAGGTTTTTCATTTAGTACATCAATGAACTGAGAAAAAAATTTACATGCTCTCTATAGAGCAGATGCAATGCTCATTTCATTCAGTGATCAAACTCAGAGAAACAAAACAATACAAAATTTAAGGCTGAAACAAGAAACTCCCACTATGTTTAGGAAGCTGGAACTTCTAACAAGATAAAGGGTCAATAAACTACATGACTTGAAGCTGGAAAAATGGGCAGTGTCAGCTGGGAGACAGTGATTCACAGAAGATATTCCCAGTTTATTATTTGAGTTTAAGTAGAGGTGAAGGTAGTCAAAATAGTAGAATTCCCTACAAAATCTAGTTATTAGTGGGGGAAAAAATTCCCAATAGATATTATTCCATGCAAGTTCACATTCTCCTCCTCAGTTTCTGCCTCTCATCAAGTAACAGTTTTAAGGTTATAAACAATTTAGCTAAAAAAAAAGAACTACAGGTTTGAAAAAAAATCATCATAGATTCATAGAATTATGGAATAGTTTGATTTGAAAGGGACCTTAAAGACCATCTAGCTCCAGCACTCTTGCCATGGGCAGGGACATCTTCCACTGAACCAGACTGCTCAAAGCCCCATCCAACCAAACCTTGGACACTTCCAGGGATGGAACATCAATGGCCTTTATGGACAACCTGTGCCAGTGGAGAAACATCCTCACATTAAAAAAATTCTTCCTAATATCCAATCTAAACCTGCTTTATTTCAGTTTACAGCCATCTTTTTTTAAAAATATTTACTATATATACTTGAGATAAAGGGGCAAACCTGCTATTTCCCCTTGACTCCTCAAGTCTTTTTTACCATCAGGGCCTCATGTCCAACAATGTAAATACTGCTGTCAATGAGTGTTCACTTATCCTCTCTGGAAAAAGTGTTTGAAGGAGAGAAAAAACTAAATAGTGCCATGGTGAGTCAGAAACTGAATGTGTCCTTCAGAAAGAGTTCCCTGTTCTATACTATATTTTGATTGCATAAAAAGAAAGCAAAAGTTCAAAGAAAATATTTTCTTTTTAGTTGTTTTGTCATAACACATTGCTGAATTTTCATGAAAGCATATTATTGTAAAGCCTTATCACCTCTTTTATTTTAAGAAAAGAATATTTTTTCAGAAGTTATTCTTTTGGTCTTTTCAAAAGTATTTTCTTTTTTACTAAGCTATAACAGGACAGAGCTGGTGTCAGAAGTCTAATGTATTAAAATTGCATTCAGGATTCAATTTTTTACGGTTCCTGCTTTCATACTCTAACAACATCTATACCCAGCTCTCTACTGGTAAATATATTTTCTTTGATCATTGTAACATTACTGATTTGGGTGATAAATATTACATCAACAGATACTTTTGCTTTTGTTTGCTCAGTATGAGGTTTTCAAAGAGAAGACATTTCCTTTAAGGCCAAACAATTTTTTTTTTGTAGTCTGTATTTTGCTTTTTTTAATTTTTGGCTATGTTTTCACCACTAAAATGAGGTTTACAAATCGAGCATCAGGAAGAGATGGAATTGGAGCCTGTTATACTTTTCTGAAAGGGAATGCATCTGGAGCATAAATTATTTTGGCATACCACAAGGGGAAATAATAATATTTAATGACATGTTTTAATAACATTTGTTTCTCTTTTGTTCAAGTGAATTCTATTACCCAGAAGTTTTGGGGGAGATACAGATTTTATGAAGTCAAGATTTTCCTATAGTAAAAATTGACTTATGTTATGTATGAGCCTTTTTTTGAAGAAAGATTGAAAGTAAAAATGTATATTCCAAGGAAGGTAGCTCTCCCAAAAAACATTTGAGGCCTCTACCTCAGGAGATCCACATCTCTGGCTCCCTCTAGGAGTATTTTTTCTATTACTCTAGTGCCTGCTGACATCAGTCATGAGCTGGATCCTCATAATAAAAGTACACATTTTAAAATATTTTTTAAAAATTTAAAATACCAATCTCTGATTAAAGGATTGATAAGCTATAGATAAGACAGAAAACTGATATATATTGTTCAAAAGTGAGGACTCAGCATGCAGAAAAATAGGTTGTTTCTCTGTGGCTAAGATAATACTGAATGAAGAAAGGGTGATTTCTGTGGGGCAGCAGATGTCTCAGGGGCAGAGCAGGACTCTTTCATCTCTTTTTTACAAACAATAATCACATAATAATTTTGCTTCCAGGACTGATATTTGAGGGGTAGAAGTCCTGTTCCAGGGCCATTCTCTGGTCAGCAGAGTTTTGCACAAATCCATCTGCTCTTGCCTTTGTCTTCTGTGTGTACTTTTGTATTTTTTAGCCCTCCTCCATTTTTCCCCTTCTCTGGTTAGGTTGCTGGGGTCTGTCCTTGTCAATGCAGAGGTCCCCTTGATGTGGGTGCAATTAGCACTGACTCCATGATGCAGAAGGCTGAACCATTGCTTTATTCTTCCATACTATATTCATACTTTATTCTTAAGAAGCCCGTAATCCCTTCCAGCCTGTCTGATACAGCTTTGGCCTCACTGGTCAACCAACCAAAACACCACCACCCTTTGGTAAACAAATCTCCATAACACATTCCACATTTGCCTAGCAACAGGTGCAGCAAGTTGAGATAAGAAATGTTTTAATTCTTTCTCTGATCATTCTCATAGCCTTCCCCAGGGAAAATGCCTGGGAAGGCCTGTGCCTGCTCTCCGGGGCCAGAGAGCTGCTGCCACATATCCTTACCACTACTATCCAGTTATCAGAGAATGTCCAAAGCAGGGCAACAAAGATGGTGGAGGGTTTTGAGGGGAAGCTGTATGAAGAGCAGCTGGGGTCACTTGGTCTTTTCAGGCTGGAGAAGAGGAGACTGAAGGGAGACCTCATTGCAGGCTACAGCATCCTCATGAGGGAAGCAGGAGGGGAAGACACCGATCTCCTCTCTGTGGTGACCAGTGACAGGACTTGAGGGAATGGCCTGGTGCTGTGTCAGGGGAGGCTGATGTTGGATATTGGAAAAGGGTTATTAGCCCAGAGGGCTGCCCACAAGATTAGGCTCCCCAGGGAAGTGGTCACAGCACCTGACAAGGTTCTAGCGGGGTTTGGGCAATGCTCTCCGGCACACGGTGGGACTCCTTGGGTATGCCCTGTGCAGGGCCAGGAGCTGGGCTTGATGATCCTTATGGATCCTTTCCAACTTGGAATATTCTGTTTACTGTGATCTGAAACCTTTCAGACAGATCATTGAAACTCCTCTTTTGCTTTCAGTTACAATACAAATATTTTGGAACAAATGCTGAAAATATATATCACAGCATTTAGAACTCCCCAAATACACAACACAGGTCAAAATAAACAAGAAAAGTTACTACAGTTGTGCTAGATTTAAATAAAAAGATCTATAAAAAATGAGAATTTTTTTTAAAAAGAAGCTGAGAAAAAGGTCAGTAAGACAATTTAAACTTCTCAGGTAACACAGAGACTTTTGAGAGACTGCATGGGAAGTGCAGTCCCCATGCACATAACCAGTTGTGATGAACTTGAGAAAAAATAGGAATGACAGCATCAAAGTTAAAGGAGATATTTTTAGAATTCATCAGGTATTAATAAAAACCCCTGAAAGTTGCATCCAAAGGAAGAAAATAGAAAGTATCCTAAGCTCTGGAAGACTAGATAAGGGCAAGTAAGGATCTGACTTTTCCATGGAGGAAGGTCAGCAGCGCAGGCACACAGGGTGCTGTTCTCAGACTTGCTGTTTAACAGAAACATAAACAAGCAGGAATAGGAGATGTGTTGTGACAGTTTGCTGATGACACAGACTTCTTCAAGGTGGAAAGGATGAAATCCATTGCAGCAAATTGCAGAAGGTCCTTACCAGTGTTTGGGTAAAAAAATGGCAGATGGAAGTAGATACACATAAAAAACACATCTGTGAAACAATTGTAGCTTCACATACAAAAAGATGTATGTGAGGCTCCATACACACTCACTCCAGCCTCTGGAGAATGAAATCTTGGGGCTGAGATGAATAGTTCCTTGAATACGCCCAATCAACATCAGTAAAAATAAAGAAAAAAAAATACTTAGAGAGTATATAATAGAGAACAAAACAGAAACTATTTGCATAAACCCATTGTTTGCCCAACACTGAACACTGCCTAGATGTTATGGTTCCTTCATGTCCAAAAATTATGTATTAGAACTGAAAAAGGTTCAGAGTACATAAGCAAGGATGACCAAAGGGTTTGTGATCTTTCAAGACATGCCTGAGCTACCTGACACACTTTATCTTGAAATGGACATGATTTGGGGAGCTCCACTAAGCTTCGCAATGTCATGAATGGCACAGAGATCAAATGTTAGGAGCATGTCTTTGCTCTGTCCTCCTGCACAATCACTAGGGCCCATGAGAATCCAGTAAGATACAGTTATTCAGACAATTCACAAAATTCAGAAAGGAAATTCTCAAAAGTGATTCCCAGGTGAAAATAGTCTTTCTCATCTTAGATTTTTATGGAGTTTGGGGGAAAATCCATGTTTATGTAGTATCAATCAGCTCAGAAATATTTTTTTCTAATGATGATTGAAAAACTAAAACCAAAAACTAAACTTTGAAGCCAAACAGTCAAAGCACAGATTTTTCAAGGTGGCAAGTCTCCTCTGGGTTTGATTTGCTACTCAGTCCTGCAGTAGGAGATGTCTTCAGCTGCAGGCAAAGTAGCTGAAATGAAATGCAGTGCTTTCAACTTTTGTACCAACTTGATTTTTGCTTTGCAGTGACATTTAAGATGTATCAGCATTGGGATCCTTCTATGTTGAGGGACAGAGAAATAAGATCTCTGCATTACCTCCAGAAGTAAGTTGCTTCTATCAGCCAAACCCACTACTTAAGGCTGCTTTGACACTCTTCTTAATTTGTCTGATTTGACTTTATATTTTTTTAATATGATATTAGTTTCGTTTTTTAATGGAGAGCTAGATTTTTAAAACATGCAGTAGCTGAGGTACTAGCACTCGAATCTGACAGAGATTTCATGATTAAAGTAATGGCTCGGGCTGTTTAAAACCTCAAATTCCACTTCTGTATGCAGGAATCTATATCCCCAGCATCCCAAAAGGTGGATCTGGAGGAACAGGCTAGTATTTGAATAAAGAGGAATGTGACAGATTTTAGCCTCTGGTTAATACAGCTCTTTGCACAAATTACCATCAAGCAGGCATGAGAATCCAGGCATTTCTCTCACTGGCTGAGAGACTTGATGTCTGAGCTGGCGAATCATCTTAATTGTTGTCTCTGGTAATTTAACATCTCCCACATAAACTGTAAATGATCCAAAAGAAGAGATTAAGGGAAACCATTATGGAAAGATTTACAGTGAAGAGAACTGCGGGCAGGTGGAGAGGTGTGTGAAAAAAACACAGATGTGGTAATAGTGGTTAGCCTTTCACACTCTGAATAATGTTTAGCACTGGGTTTTTACACAGAAAGGGTTATCTCCAGTTCCCTTTTACTCCTTTACATCCAAGTACTAAAAATATTTATTGAATTTCTTAAAATTCAGTTTTATTTGATCCTGTTTTGTTGTTAAAATTTTAATTTGACTGCTAAACTGGAAACAAAGGATTCAGACAGCCCACTGCTTAACTAGCACTTAAATACAAAGAAATTTTGCAGGTCTCAGCACCTACAAACTATCTTGAGTGATAATTTTGCATGTCTATTTGCCTAAATGGTCTAAAAAATTGGACCCTTTTGCTTGTGCAATATATTTCACAGATTTCAAAGCACTGTAGCTAATTGCTCAAATTATTTGCAATAGTAGGGCATGTGCATCTTTGGCAAAGTATCCCCTTTTCATTAATTAATTGACAAATTAAATAAGAAAGGCATAAAACGAAAAATGGAAAGTAGTTTATAAAGGCTGATATAAGAAATCTCTTTCTGTCTTAGCTGTTCATGATTTCTCCTTCTGTTTTTAAGATCACAACTTCAAGTTTTAGCAATTCAAAAAAAAAGGGGCAAACTTTTTTCAGGTCATTTGCAACCATGATTATACAAAAGGGAAATTGCTTAACAGCCACATGCCAGGCTCTACAGCAGTGACTCAAGATTGAGCTTGTGGGCGACTAATGTGACATGACATACCATAAGCTGCCTATGAATGCAGATTTTGAGTGCCAGTGGATGATCTGAGCTGATGGCTAAATTCTCCTTGAGAAACTGGGAATAACTAAAATGGAAAGAAAAAATGGTTATCCAGGGAAGTTATAGGAAATACAGGAACTAAGAGGACAAGAAGAAAGAAAGTGCTACACTGTTTTGGCTCTGCATTGCACAGGTCAGCAACTGATGAACACCAACCAGTGAGTAGGTTTGTGTTACAGTAAATCTGTTGAAGTTCTAAGTCAGGCTTCTTCTAACCTTTCCAATGCCAAAGTCAGGCTCTTCCAATGCCTTGCTCCTATGTGCATGTATTAGCTCCTTTTCTGGAACAGTATTTAGCAATCATGGAATGGATTGGGTTGGAAGGTCATCTAGTCCTACTCCCCTTCAGTGAATAAGGATCTTCAACCAGACCAGATTGTTCGGAGCCCCATCCAACCTCACCTTGAATGCTTCCAAGGATGGGACATCCACTACTTCTTTGGAAACCTGTGCCAGTGTTTCACCACTCTCACTGTAAAAATTCTTCTTCCTTATATCTAGTCTAAATGCACTCTCTTCTAGTTTAAAAGATGACATTGTTTAAAAGAAGATAAGATAAAACATTGTCTTTTGTCCTATAATAACAGGCCCTGCTAAAAGGTTTGTTCCCTTCTTTCTTATAGGCCCTCTTTATGCTTTGAAAGGACAATCATGCAATGAATTTCTTCAGCTCATTGAAGTGATGAAAAAACCCCAACCAAAAATAGGTTTTGTGTTTGAGCATGAAGCTCAACTAATGCACCTGGAGGCTGTACAGCTATTAAATCCCACACACCTGGAGCTGGGGACAGAACAGAGCAAGGCTGTGCTTTGTGATGGAGCTGAAACTTACACTGAATTATGTGGGACATAAGCAGCACTACTTGGTTTTGTTTTGCTCTTGTTTGGGTTGTGAGCCCTCACTGTTTGGCTCTGGGGACACACTGAGGCAATATTAGCTGTATCTGCCAAACACAACAGCTACAAGACTAACTTTTTGTGCAAGTGTGGTTTTGCATGTCCCAAGTTTTCACAAGGTAATACACAGCATTAGACCTCATAGTTGCTGTATGCAGACCCCTAATGATTAGGTGTTACTCAGCTACAAAAGCAGAATACATATTTTTTATTAATTAGAAAAAAACCCCTTGGGTATAGTACTGGAAATAATAATTCTAAATATAAATGCAGAACTCAGTTACATAAATAAGATGCTTAGTAATTTGATTGTTGTTCCTGTTAGACAGAACCCTGACCATTGTTCCTGTGGGTTGTAAAATGGTAATGGCTTATCTTGAATGGAAATATTGAGGTAATTATAGAAAAGCAGGAGGGAGAGGGAGGACATTGCTGCAACCCAAGTCTATGGCCGCATGGTGAAGAAAAAGAATGGTGATTCAAACAGTACAATGGGAAATGAAATGGACAAGATTGGGATATTTGGATAGTTGTATGAGTCCTCTAGTTAATGCAGATTATTGGCAACTTTGAGACATGACCTTGAATCTCCAATAAGACTTTTGTACAACAAGTGCGTTAACAAGAATTAAAGGACTGAGGAGAACGAAGGAAATAGAGAGGTGAATAGTCTGGTTTTCATATGTATCAGAAGAAGCTCTACTTATGTTAATGCTCACAGATAATACAGAATGAATGTATTCCTGGCAGGTAATAACTGGATGAATCTCTGATGAGATGATATACACATCTGAGGATTTGTATTATTGAACACTGGTGTGAGAGAATTTCTGTTCTATTCATTTTGGGTCGTGGAGTATGAGAGAATTAATTGCTACTATATAATATGTATCTTTTCAATATCCTTATGCATGGATTGTACCTTACTGAACTGGGAATAACTATTGTTTTTTATAAGCCATCATGATGCCATTGGAGTAAGGAAAAAAATGTGTTTTCTCAGTCCAGTCTGACAGACCTTAATCAGGAAATATGCTAGAATTAATAAGTGGTGGTCTGCTAAGCGCAGCCTTCCTATATTTTGTAGTAGATGCTATTGTATCAATAAAAATCTTGATAATAAGTAATTTTTATTTCAATTTCAAAGTTAAGAGGAACAACAATGATTTTGATCTGAATAAAGGCAGAGAAACTAAAGAAAGCCTGAACTACTTACATGAGCTCTTTTGGGAAGATGGGAGTAGTTGAGACAGCATGAATTGCTACTACTTTCAGAAATTTTCTTTCCCAGATTACTGTATTTCTACCAATCCCCATTTGTTCTGACAAAAGCTGTCTGTGATACCCTGTGCAAAAAAATACAGATACATCTCCTTATTATATTTCATCATATATCTATTCCTATATTAAATGCTTTGTCACTTAAATGACATAGTTTTAATTAGTGAGCACCGTTGCAACAGTGGTTATCAATTTTGCTGTGATAATTCTGTATCTTTAATGTTTTTCATGTTTAATTTTTTTCTTCTCCAACTTCTTAATATTCAAATTTACGTTTGGAAGATTTATTAAAAAGGTTTATTTGCTTAACTGTCCTTTGACGTGTTGGCTGTCCCTAATTTGTACAAAAATGTTCTGAGCTGAAGACTTCAATGACAGTTACAAGAAAGTCTTCACTAATAAATGTGCACAGTGCTACTAGTTTTTTTAAACTGAGATACAGCAATTTGTGTTCTGGTAGCTCTCAGTTCACATAAAGCAAATAAACTGCTCAGAGAACAAAAAGTGTTGGGACAAATTCAGCAAAATTATCCTGGATTTACATATACATGTCATATGATTTTATTTCAAATGTGGATTTTTTATCAATCCTATCATTCATTGACAACTTTCTATCAAAACTTATTTTCAATGTTCTTTTGTCAGTAGCAGAAAATATTTCAGTATATTATATTTGCAACTTGGCAAATGAAGGTGAAACTAGACTATATAGAAATACCCTAAATAGAAATTATTGGTTCATTAACACTAACAGATCAATTTTATTAAAATTTTATTTTAAATAGATTACTAGTGTCAAATAAGTAAAAAGGCTTCATTCTGATTATTTTAAAATGTTATTTTCTTGTGGTATGTGTTTAATTATGCTCAGCATAAGGAACCACTTCATTCTTAAACCAGTGAAAGATGGCCAGATCACTAATTCATCCACTAGAATGTGAATTTCTAAATGAATTACCAATTAAAGTAGCAAAATAGATATGATACATCATATTCAATTATGAGGAACATACAGTGATAGAGTAGTAAAAACATTACATTTTTATGTCTTTCATAGATTAAAAAGAAGGTAAAATTTGTAGTAAGAATCAAATCAAGTTATTTTGTTTCTTGGTATTTTCTCTTTAAGGTTTTCTGAATTAGTTATCACTCAAAAGATGTATTCTTGAGGAATACTCTCTTATTTCTTGTGTATTCTTGTAGTGTCTATTGGAAAATACAGCCTCTTTTGGGATGTGTTAAGGTCTTGACCTCAGCAATGTCACGCAGAAAAAAATTCTGCAGTTTAAGACCATGTTGAGTAGATATTTCTTTCAGATATTATAATCATATATCCTCTTATTCTTGTTTTGATCTCAGAAAACAGAAACCTTTTTAAGTAATTAATTTCTTATACTTTTATTTTCTTTCCTCCTTTTATCTCAAGAAAGCTGAAATAGAAGCAATATCCATAAATATATTTTGTAAATTTTATATGCATATATATATATATATATATGTATATGTTCTGATGCAGTTTTAATTTCCTGATCACATATTGTCCTCTTCAACAGGTCCTTTTTATTTTTTTCATGAAAAAGTGGGAAAGATTGAGGATTCCTGGGCGTAACTCCAAGTTTTTTGGGTAATATGCACCAAGAGGATTGTAGACCTTCTGTTCATCTCATAATGTCTTCTCCTTCTAAAATTCCACCCAGTTACCATTTACCCTCTAAATGTTCTTCTACTTTTACTTCTAAATGTTCGTTCCTCTTTGGATTCTATCCTTTTCTTGTGAGGTTGCGATCAAATCCCTGTTTAATATATATCTTCTAATAAGAAGGCTCTTCATTTATTGTTTAACATGGTGGAAAAAATCCACATAACTCTAAAGATTCTAGAGGGTTTAGGGCTAATCCATATGCATGAGCTGTCAAAAAGTCAATCAAGTCCTACCAAACTGCAGTAGATCTTCTTTATAAATCTGTATCAGTCAGGAGTGATTTCATAATCCAGTTACAGTGTGCTGAAACCAGACGTGATTGACAAAGTTGCACCTCTAAAGAGATCCGAAGAGATTTTTTTCACCATTTTTAATCAAAGCGTGAGAATAACATATGTTATCTTGCCTCTAAGTTATTTTAATTTCTAATTCACTTCTCTGAGGTTGAAATTCTTATCCAAACGTATCTGCACCCCAGTTTGAACCATGGGCAATTTCTCTTTACAATGAAACAGAAAAAAGAACCCAAAGAATATATTTTGCTCCTGCATTATTAGATGGACAGTAACATGAAAACACTCAAAACCTAAAAAGATACATATATATTAGTTACCCTGTTTATTGGAATAGTGGGAGAATGTTAAAGTAGATGAGTTGTTTTTATTTTCTTCACAACAGAGAGTGTTCTCTTTTCTTGTTAAGATCTTTCTTCTGTGAGAGAACACAGTAGATCTGGGTAAGATAGAGGGACTACAGTCAAAATTTCACAGTGATGGTTGATACAGAATTAGATAAAATTGGAAAAGGAGAGAGTTGAGGACTTTCTGGCTGTAGTATTCTGAATCTAGCTCCAGAAAATGCTGCACCTTTTTCTGTCACTGTAAAACCAATACACCTTCAAGGGTACTCGTATTTATTTTATGTTTATTGCAGTTAAATTTACTGATTGCTGTCTTGTACATTCTGCATTTGCAAAACCAATGAAATTTGTAAATATTAGATCTGAAATAAAATTTGTTGATCAATACAATCACAGGTGTCTGTCACAGGAGTACAAACTGCAGAACCCTGATTTTCCCGTAGTACTGAAACATATTTATTTAATTTTTTAGCATTCCAGAGGCGAGTCAGAGCTACACTGTGGTTTATCTTGCCCTTGTAATGTAATCTCAGTCTTGTAAGAAAACGAAGGAACTCACAGCCAGGTAGATGTCCTGGTGGGTGCCATGAGGCTGGTGCCATCTTCCTTCCTGGCCGCCAGTGATGAGGAGCCAGATAACCCAAAGATCATATGGGCAGACCAGGGTGGCATGATGAGGACCTATCCTAGCAGATGTGTCAGCCTCTTACTCAAAAGTCTTTACTGTGGTACCTGAAGATGAAAATCTCAGCAGCATTACATTGAAAATATTGAGGTTTTCCCTTTCTATTCCTGCTTTCAGTTCCTAGGAGCAGGAACCTCATATTTTACGCTTGCAAGCACAGTGCTCTGCCAATCCTACTGGGCAAAATCAGAGCAGGGGCTGATTTCACTTAAGGTAAGCTTTAGTCAAGCTCTTAAGCACATGAATTCTACATAATTGCTGTAATTTATGAATGCTCTAGAAAGCAAAGAAAGACTTTTTTGTGAGTATCTGTTCAGGCTCAGGACCTTTGTTAGGAATTATTTCATAGAAATAGCTATTCTGTCTTCCTGAACATAAACAAAATTGCAAGGCACTAGTAAACACTGTGTTCTCGCTGCACAGTGTGCTATGATTGCTTAATCCATGTGTGCAGTAGCAGTGAGCTCAGTATCCAGTAGAATACTAATTTTTTGTAGTTCTACACATCTTCTAAACCCTGCTGATGGGCTTAATATACAATAGTAGCCCTCTGATGCTTAGATGGGTTTCCAGAAGTCCTGTCAACAGCATCCCTTACCAAAAGTATTCAGTGACACTAAGCAGAGAGAAGACTTTTAAATTACTAAAGAAAGTCTCAAAATTATAGAAAAGATAGATTGCGTGTTTGTATGACCAAAAGAAGCTGTGCAGAGACTGCACTGTTCAACAGATTAGTGAGGATTTGGGAAAATGTAAAGAGTGCAGAGACAAGGTTGCTGACAGTCCTAAATTATTCAGGGCCAAGTATTAAGTGTTGCAAGAGTAGTGGAATTGCAGTGTAGTGTGCTGATCCTGGCCGGACCTCGTGTGCCCACCAAAGCTTCTCTATTCTTCCTCTTCTCAACTGGATGGGGAAGAGAAATTATGATGTAAGGTTTATGAGTCAAGGTAAAGACAGGCAGGGATGGAAATCTATGATGCATTTGTGTGTTTTAGCACCAAAAGGTTATTCTCACTTTCCTCCACCTAATTTTCAAAAAAGCAATCTATTTTTTCTTTTTCCAAGGATTTCTTAAAGCTGGAAAATTATTTTAAGAAAGGGTTTCCTTCTCAGGTTACCAAAGTGAAGCAACTTCTATATATGAGAGATGATGACCAAATATGCTTGGCCTCTCCAGCCTGAGACAGGGATGTTTGACAAGAAGGTGTGACAGATATCTACAAAATCAAGTTGAGCTATCAGGAAAATGACTGCTCATTGTCTGATACTCTTAAGGAGCTTGAGTCACTAAATAAAGTATCAAGTGACAGGTTTACAATTAATAAAAGCAGCTCTTCGCATAGTTTGGAATCAAGCTATGGAAATCCTTGTTACAGCATGTTGGTTAAGCTTGCAGGGTTGTAAAACTATCACATAAAATTTTGAACACAGAATCCACAGAGATACAAAGAGAGGGATACATTTAGAGAAAGCACCTATGGTAAGGAGTTTAAGAAGAAACTGGAGCCTGTGATTGCCCTCAGATTCTGGAGAGCTTTGCTGTTGCAGAGCACCGTGTCTGTAAGCGACATAAGCTGTTAAGCATTGGCACACTCTGATATCCAGTAACTATTAACCATTAACTCCAAGCTCCACCTGGAGTCATGAGTCAGGCCAAATGAAATATTAGATAGGGTGCAGGTTCCCCACATTGCTTGGTTCTTTATTAAACCATCCCATTAAGCCACAAAGGATGGATTGAAATCCAGCAGTTGAAATTCTTTTCTATTAATCCACTTGCTTTGTTCATGTATAGCCAAGTAAAATCTCCTTGCTTTCTCCTCAATTCTTGTTAGTGAGGCTCTGCATGGACCTGCCATACAAAGTATGCACTCTTAACAGAAATCTTTAGACATAGCTGCCTGATAAACTACTACAGCAACAAATTACTGCTTAGCTAACAGACTGTGTTCTTGGGGGGAATAAAATTCTAATAAATGTGTAGCATGAAGGGGCTAATAAGATTATTGAATTAAATATCTTGGAGAGAAAAGACTTTATCAAATAAACATCTGACCCAATTTTCATCTACTGGGCCATGGTTGCAATGAAATTCACAGAAGCACGCACTGAAGGGATGAGATGTACATAACACTGAGCACAATTTCTTTTATATATAACAAAGGCAGCAGAAGCAATGTGAAACAGGTACCGAATTTACCTGAGTAAAATGAGGTGCAGACAAATGGCTGAAGGCCCAGTAGTGAGATTGTGGTTGGGGAATTCTGATCTGACATGTAAAAAAGTGTTAACAATGTTGATCAGCGTTATCAGAGGATGTTAACAATTTGGTGCAGTCTTCATTTGAGAAAAAAATACAGTCATATTTTGTACACCAAGCCCATTGGAGGTGTTAAATCAGACAGTGTCTGCCTCAGTATCTTGTCTCACACAACTGCCAGCACCATATGGTTTTGAGGAAATTGGAAGCTATTTCCTCATGAATTACTGTCCTGCAAGTGAAATCTCTTTCACTCTCCATCACCAAAATCACAAGATGATTATTAACCTTAATTTTTCACTTGATCTAATGCTATTGTTGTCGGTTGGCATTTTCAATAGACATGTATGCATTCTGAAAATGTTTGTTGGGCCTTTGCTGCAACCCAAACACTCCTGTCATGAGTGCATACTGTCAACACAATGCCATACTGAAGTGCAACCTTGAGACCAGTTTGGCAGTAATTTAGCAGAAAGTGTCTGGATCTGTGCAAAAGCAGAGTGAGGACTCACATCACAGCAGCAAGGACAGGTCGGACATGGCATGACCAGCCCTGCAGTGGTGGTATAACCCATCTGTCCCTGTACTATCCCATCAGGTCACCAGCAGCAGGCAGAGATACCCGCTGGGGAGCACTTCTGAGTTGTGCTGGCCTTGACCCAACTTCCTACAGGGGGAAATGAAATCAGTGGGTAGCAGGAAAGCCCTTCAGTTGTGTGGAGTCTTACACTGAGATGTCCTGGGTCAATGAGTACATTCACAACAGCCTTGCCCAGATGGGATTTTGAACCATGGAGAAAACCATTTGCTCACTCCTATTCTGTTTCCTGTTCCTTATCCAATTAAGGACTTTTGTCATTAAGACCTGGATCTACAGCAGCAATAGAATCATTGCACATTTTGGCTGTTTAGTCCTAGGTTTGATTTTTCTTGCCTTAAGAGTGCAGACTATTACAAACTGCCTAGTATAAACCAGTTTAAAATTGAAAAATAAGACCAGTGAATTCCAACTTGTACAAAAAAAAGAATTATTTGTTTAAAAATTTAAAAATTATTTCTTTTGGAAGTGTAAGTACAGATAAAATTCTTATCTTTCTAGAACAGAAAATATTTACTACTATGCAATATTTTAGTGGAACCCTAGCAGTTCCAAAGAATTTCCCCCTGTATTTAGTTTTATCTGAAATGACTAATTTGAACATTGTAAGACTTTTGAAGAAATTATAATATCATGGGCGATAGAGGAGGATACTGGCTGTGCTATCTTCCTTCCTATACTGTAAAAACCCCTATGGGTTAAAGTCAGATATAAATAACAAGACTGCAGACTTGTTTTCTACTTTGACTGTAGAGGCTTTAGAAAAAATTTCTTTAGCTTCATTGCAGATACACTTGGGTTGGAGGCCATATTTGTACAAATGCATAAGCTGCTGTAGATTCCCAATGTAGCTCATGGAAGATCTCTAAGTTGCTTTTTCTCTGTCCTAAAACCGGCACCCAGTGACATTTCATTTTGCCTGTTTTGTTTCTCTGGATGCCAAGGGTGATAAGACTCACTCACATCTGGTTGTCAACACTGCACAAATCTCATATTTAGGTGTTATAGACCCCCCCGTCAGTTCTCCCCTCTTCAAATGCTCAAATGAATATATCTACTAAGAAAAAAAAAATCATATTTTGTAACAGTTACTTTATTTTTATGTCATCATCTAGAGCAAGAATTTTTAAATTTCTTTTGAGGCAATAGACAGCTACTCCTAAGTTTAACCTGAGCCAAAGCACACACTTTGAGGTCTTCTACAGTCCAGCAGAGAATCTAGCTGGTATGAAGAAGGTCATTGTATTACAACATTGTTGGCATATGAATGACCTAGGAAACCAAGATGGTCCTAAACAAAACTGTATAAACTACTGAGATTTTGAAAAATTTCAACAATCTGGAAATCATTACTTCAAAATATCAAAGAAATTTTCATTAAAATAAAAAATATTTTTTTCTTCAAAGGTTTTGTTTTCTTTTGTACTCTGTATGTTACTACTCTCTTGTTTAGTTATTAATACAATCTTCAGTGTGTGTGTTAATAATTCCTTGGACTGTAGCATGTCTTAAAAGCCACATTAATCCTGAAGCAACTGTAAATTCATCTTACCTCCTCAGAGGCAGTTTCAATACACTATAGTTTAACCTTTTTTTCTGGATAAAGGATGTTTAAGGGGTTCCCGGAATAGAAGTAATTTGTTACTATAAGATTCTAGTAAAATCAAGTACATGTTCTGGCAAAGAATATTTACTCATTCTCCACATAATGTCAACATATAGCCCCAAACATTCCTTTATAAACATGCTTTTCCTTCCCCCTTTCTATACAAGATCTAGTACTAGTTTAGATGTAAAATAAGCATGATGAATAAAAGGTGGCATTTAAACAGTATACACAGCCATGAAGCTTCACTTTCATTTTAAATTTCATGGTTCAGATGACGCTTAAGTCTCAATGTGACTTAGAGGAGTCATTGCTTATAAAAATAGGCAAGTGTCTGCAGAGACCTCCTTCAAAAATTTCACTTGCAAACAATTTGTATTCCTGGATGTTTCATTTGATATTTGGCTAAATGTCATCCCTGTCACAGCACAATTAAAAAAAAAGACAGTAGTAACAAAGAACTTCTTTTTTTATTGTCCCTCTCTCTCAAACTAAGCATCCTGAGCTTCACACAGAAGGGCTGATGTTCAGAGGAGCTGATCAGAGATGTAAATGTGTAAGACAGGAGCTGTGATATAGGACAGACAGATTTAGTGGATCAACAGATTTGATTTTTATATCTGAAAATAAAAAAGACTTTATGGAGATTTTCTCCAGGAGAAAAAAAATAGTTTATGAAGTATATACTCTTCCAGAAAGATGTGGGCAAGCTTTTTTAGTGAAGATATTAATAGGCCAGTGAAGGACCTTGATTTGATATTCTATTCTATTCTATTCTATTCTATTCTATTCTATTCTATTCTATTCTATTCTATTCTATTCTATTCTATTCTTTTTGGGAAGTACAGGCCATGAGCAGCCTCCCTAGAGTGCAGATCCCTTCTCCCTGCAGGCTCCAGCCAAGGTGCTGTGCAGTGCACAAGTGTGGGATGGTGGCTGCTCCCTGTGTCCTCTGTTCACAGGTCTGGTCATGGAATTTGCCAACGTGCCAGCCAAGGTCAGGTCAAGCAAACCCGCAGCTCTGCTGACCTACACACTCAGGGCTACAGAGACAAGTTATTTTTTTCTTGATAATTACACACTCTAGATAGGGACTGGCACACTTGGTCATAAAATTTATCCAACATTAAATTCACATGTGGAGATCTGGAATCCTGCCTTCTGCAGTTTAGAGAAGTTCACAGAAGCTGACAGACATGGTGGGTCACTTGGACAATACTTACAGGGATAATTATAATGGGAAGAAATAGTTTGCTTCTTCGCTTCTGTACAGAGACACACTATGACTTGCCTGAACATCCTAAAGTTTATTTTCAGTCACTCAGTGCCAGGCAGGATCAGTCCCATGGAAGTATTGCTTTTTGCAACAGACACATGCACTTAGTGTTCTCATTTACCCCACACTAGTGTATTTGCCTTTGAAAGTCTCCTTGAAGTGCTTCCTGAAATGTTAAAAATACTGTATTCAGCCAGGCTGGGAGCAGGAATGCCGCCTGCTACCTGAAGTGATCTGGAGGGCTAAAGATGGTGTTTAACAAAACCCATGATGATATAGTAACCAGAACCCTTCAAAGCAAAATAACCCAAGGTGAGACATCTTGCAGAGTGTGTGCAGAGAATAAAGGTTGAGACAATAAGGCCTGTACAATGGCAAATTTAATATGATAGCTCAGTTTGATTCATAATTTTCAATCAAATTCTATAGTCTATTAAAAGCGCCAGAATCTGCAAACTTTCATTCATTATCTGCTTACTGGAGAGCTATAAGAACAATAGGTTCCTTTCCTTGATTTAATTGATATTAGGCTCAAATTGTACTGTAATTAATGTTCGGATAAGGTCAATGGGACACCACAGAACGACACAATGCCAATATCAATTCTGCAAAGGCTGCATGGCAAAAATAAGGGTTGCAGAACGTCCCCCTATATTTATATTTAGATGTCATACAAAAGAGCTGGTTGAATACCAGAGAAAACTAACCCACAAATTTTGCTATTATATATATCTCAAGTAATATGTCCTTTCAGGCAGAAAACTAGTAAGACCGGTTTTCTGTTGGATGCTTTATCTAGGAATAGAATTAACGTTCATAAAGTTGTCATCTTACACAAGAAAACCTCCTACTGTATTTCAAATTCTCACAATGAAAACAAATTCTGAAAGAAAATTCTGTGTGTAACTCTAAATATATTTCCCATTGGTGGGAAGGCATTAGATATTTGCACAATGCCCTGATGTGTATTGATTGCAGTTAATCTTAAGAATAAGTCTTGGAGATTCTTGGCTGGAAAAAGATACCTATAAAGCAGCTCTGTTGCACACATAGGTATAGGATTTAGAAATCTTGAAACATAATGCCAGGACACAGTGATTTTGAGGAGAGGGAAAGATCAGTAAATATCAACCTGTGTAGCCTGAATAACTTTTCACGGTTTTATTGTATTTCCTATTACACATAAAAAAAGCTGCTTCAGCCCTGAAGCTACAGATCTGCACCAAAATATCTGGGTTCATATTCTTAGAGAATTCTCTAAAAAAGAGTTTAGTTCTGAAGAAAGAACATTATTTGTATCACTAAGCAGTAGATTTTTGGGATATATAAGTCAAAAGTGCAGAAATACGAGAGTCAAGTCTATTTTTCACTATTTTAATCTGCTTTGTTCAGTTCCTTAGCTCTCAACAGCCTTGTTCCTGCTTCTGAAGGGGCTCAAAAGAAATGACTAATTTTAGTTTGATGACCACAAACTACAAGGGAAATTACTGAATTCTTCAATCTTCATTATCTTTGAATAAGTCTTCGTAATCTTCTGAAAAATGTGCTTTAAACAACACAAGTTACTGGGGTCTTTCCAGGAAATGCTGTCATAGAATCATAGAATATTTTCAGCTGAATGGGGTCCATTATGATCGCTAAGCTTAATTCCTTGATCTTCTCAGGAGTTTTTTGCCCAGGTTTACCTAGAACTAAATCATATAATGTTGTTCAGCCTCTTTTTGAACTCTGCCAGTTCCAGTGAGTGAGCAACCTCTCAGTGAAGAACTTTATACTGATGTTAAATCTCAATCTCCCCTGATGCAGCTTTATTCCACTTCTTTGTGTCCTATTGCTTGTGTCCTATTGTTTGTGTCTTATTGCTTGTGTCCTATTGCCCACCAGAGAGAAAACGCATAATATCTTTTGTGTTTAATGCATACAAGATCCTAAAAAAGAATATGATTTAATGACCCTTATGGTCTTTAAATTGGGAAAAATTGCAAATGCTCAAAAATGTTGAAAATGTCTATTGTTTTCTCTTCAGCTTTCATGGCAATCCCATAAGAATTTGATTATATAACTGTTGCCTTTGTACACAAGACAGGACAAGAGCTCCCTGAACCATATTTTTGGATCTAGTAGAGAGAAAGGATTGAGGATCCCCATCCAGATGGACAGATGGACAAATGCATAAGACTCAAATGATTGCTGTTGATGACCATCTTTTTTGAGCCAAAACTAAAATGGGATGATTTCTTTTGGAATACTCTGTATCAGGAAATGGATACTGCCATATTCAAATCATGGTGAAGGTCATCTTTTTATGCTTTGGGAAGTTTAAAAACAATGAGTTGAACTCCATTGCATATCCACTGGTTTTTTTTTCCTAGTTATGGAATTCTTATACCCTCAATCATGTGAGTGCACAATCCAATCAAACTTGCTGGGTGTTTCAGAAGTACCTCTTGCTTCATAAATATTTATGTATTTGTGGGTGTTTCAGTTGTTACATTGGATGTTTTATGGTTTTGTTTACATCCATATTTTGATGTATTTATTGCTTCATAGGTTCCAGTGACTCTAGCAGAGTCCAAAAATATCTGATAAAAGAGGATACTTTACAGTGTAGTATGATCCTGAAATGGTGCTGCAAGAACCCGTTATTTATCACTTCTGCTTATTTAGCTAATGATGAAGCATTTAATTTTCAACATTTTCATTGGTTTGTTTGTACAATATGATGAAGTGCTTAGAAGAAAGGAGGCCATGTACCTGCTTTGCCTTTTCATCTTCATTCACCCTGGGGCAATTTAAACAAGTTTTTATTTCTTTATAGTTCACTAAAATGAAAACAATTCAAATTATTTATTAGGAGGAAATGGATTTAGTGATTAGGGTACAGGACAAGAAATCAATAATACTGCTTTTTATTTCCATTTTGACATAAGTTAAGTGATGCTCTGAGTGGTACAGTTAGTTCTGTACCTCAGTTTCCCATTTATAAAGACATATTGTAATTTCTAATGAATTAATTAATTGTTGTTTATAAACACCTTGCAAGTTTTTTTAATGAACGGTTTTGTACAAGCCCTGCAAGGCAGTGGTTGTCTTCCATGTTGAAAACAATTCTGGATCTTTTAACAGGAATAATGAATATGACAATCAGTGAATGCAAAGTAGTATTTATCAGCTTTCATCTCATATGACTAAATAAAACACTGGTTGTGTGACCATGCATACACATTTTCAAGATATTCTTCTTTAACACAGTAGGATAAATCTCTTGAGTAATTATTATTTTTACCATCAAAGACTTGCAGAAGAGAAAACAAATATCCCAATTGACCAGACTTATGAGTCAGGGTCAATTTTCTATTCTGCTGCAGAACTTAGACAAGTCCCTTAGACTGAAATTGTCAGAGTGTTCATGTGATTAATGCCCTCCAAGCTCACAGAGATTTAGAGCTTCAAACGTCTTTGAAAATCTGTGTCTTCATCCCTCTCTGCCCCAGCTGTTTTCATCAGAGTGGGGGTAGCAGCACCTCCGTACGTAGTGGAAACAAACCACAAGGGCTAATTGCGTACGCCGGGGCAAGGACAGCAGTTTCTGCTGCTAACCTCCCACAGGGGAGTGATGTGGCTAATATCCATCCAGATGCCTTTGATTTCCTCAGCCCCAGTGCTGTAGTACTCATTTATAGCCGAGCTGACTGGGAGTGATGCTTGGAACGAGTCCAGAGAGAGGCATGAACTCACACCTCTGGATCCATACCAAGATGCCTTCACCACTCTATCATCACTCTCCTCTGAGGGATGTAATGAGGATACATTAATTAATGTTTATGAACTGCTTCACTGCTGCCATATTTAGACTGTTAGAGTTGCATCTGTAGGAAGAAAACAGCAATCAGGAATTCCACCTGAAACAGAAAGCAGAAATGGGAAGAAGAAACAGGGGACCCTAGAGTGGTTTCCCCCTAGGAGATGTTTTTGCACACTACAAAATGCTCTCTGCAGTTGACAGCCCTTCAAAGGCAATCTCAGTTCCAGAGGAATCCAGGCTAATGAAACTTTGAAGTACGTGATGGAAGGTCTGCAAATAATTTAGCCAACTTTAACCAAAGTTTTGAGTAATGATTTTTCATGTGAAAAGAAATAAGTTTAAGATGGGAGAGAGATTTATCAAATATTCCAAAATATTTCAAGGTTACTCTGGTTGGTCGTGGGAGTTCTTTAAGTGATTGGATGCTTTCTGGAGCGTGTATTTGTGAAGCTTCATCTATCACTCTGTGGATTTTCTCCAGAGAAAAATACCTTGCCTCCTTACTTTGCTCATAAGGTAATGCAGAAACTCAGAACTTGATGGATGGATATCAAAGCGTGGCCTTGCATTCACCCTGAGACGAGAATGGGGAGCAGGGAATGGCTCTGGGACATTGGCTTTATGAGATAGTTTCTGAGCAAGTGCAGCTGTGAGCTCCAGGGCAGGATCCATCCTGGCATGAATCATGGGATGAAATTTCTCTATAGGTAGCCATGCATTACCTGCTACAGTCACTTGTTTCAGGGCCACTGTAACTATCCCCGGGCCATTATTTCAAGTGCATCCCTTGAACCTTTTGAGTACTGCAACTTACACAGAGTCAAAGAGCAGTGATTGCAGCAATACTGTTGTGACTAATTTTTTGCCTTTTGGACAAATCCCCACACTGAAACTGGGTTTAGGCAGGTTTCAGTGAAAAAATATTATTAAGCAAAAAAACGTTTTCTTCCTACTTTAGGCTCTAAAAACAGGGAATTCAGCAACAACTACTGTGCATGTTCCACTCTCTGCTCTCCTTCCCATGCTCTAAGGGGAGATGGCAAAACAAGTATTTCATCAAAATGAATGTTAATTTTCTTGGAGACTTGAGCATGCCAAGTGAAGCTGATCCAGTCTGACTGTAACTTAAAAAGAAATTCACCTTTTATTTTTTCAAAATTTCCATGAAAACTCTACATATTTTTAATTGCCTGTATTTTTAAAAAGTGAATAGATGAATAGAACATTCTTCCTTCCAAACATGAGGGTAATTTGGTTTGCTCTGTAATTTAGTGAAGATTTTTAGGCTTTTTGATTTTTCATAAATTTCAATATGACTTATGCTACTGTATTTGTCGCAAGACAAGAGAACTGGAGAGAGACTTATCACAAGGGTGTGTAACAGGACAAGGATATGAAAGGCATTTAAACTGAAAGAAGGCAGGTTTAGATTGGGTTTTAGGAAGAAATTCTTCCCTGTGAGGGTGGTGAGGCACTGGCACACGTTGCCCAGAGAAACTGGGTGGATGCCCCATCTCTGGAACTGTTCAAAACCAGGCTGGATGTGGCTCTGAGCACTTGATCTACAGGAAGATGCCCCTGCATATGGCAGGGGGCTTGGAACTAGAAGATCTTTCAAGTCCCTTTCAGCTCAAACCATTCTGTGGTTCTGTGATTTGTTCTCTAACTGATCTTACCAGATTATATAGACAATATGTTTCCTCAACCTGAGTACTTTCATCTGAAAAATTAACAGATCCTTTCAATATTTGTAAAATGCTTTTGTAAAGATTGCGGTCATTGGTTATAAAAAACAATGACAACTTACAACAATTAAGAGAATAAGAAAATTATATAAATATTCTGTTTTCCAAATATAAAGAGGGTAGAACATAAATTCAGAAAGGAAAATAATTAAAATTATATGCCACTTAAGGGATTTGCAAAACTGTAAAAAAGTACAACGTAGGATATATATATATATAGTTACATAACTTAATGTTTTTCCAAAGACTTCTGAATATCCTAAGAGCTCTAAATAGAACTTAAAATGTTTCAGGTTTTGTTTTATTCATCTCTAAGTATGGGATTTTTGTCACCGTTGAATACAGGAAATGGAAGGTAAAAATGTTTGGTCATTTATTGAGAACTAGGTATCTAAATCATGGTTTGCGTTAAATATGATAACACCATATCACTAAATATTTCCCTTTCTCAGTGGACATGAGAAGGAAAGACAGATTTGAAAATTATGTTACACAAGGAAAGAACTAGAGCCTTAGTGAGAGATTTAATCTGATTCATGTAGTAAGCAGGACCCATAAAACTTTCTTTGACACTCTCAGATTTTCAGAAAAGGAATGTAATCTGAAGGTTGAAATTATGATAATATTCTTGGTGGTATAATGGCATGGATGATGTCACTACACCCTTCAGTTCATCCTGGCCCTCTATGATCCAATGAGCATGTGCCAGTGTTTCTTTTTCAGTGGAATTTAAAGAGATATTATCCAGGCTGTAGCAGAAATAGAGAAAAAAAAATAATACTATTACAAAGTAATGTATTTCTTGGCAAGAAATGCAAAGATTTTTGGCACCTTGCAATGTTTTAGTGCCATCTGGTGACTCCCCAAAATGTTACAAGAACATTTGCCAAAATGCCTGGACAAAATAAATGTATTGTCAATAAGAAAGTTTGGCATTGACAGTTATGCACAACAAATCTAACTATCAGAAATTCATTGCTCCAGTGACAGGATACAGTCTTGTACCTCACCATCAGAAGGTGAGTTTTAAGCCTATTCTGCATTATAAAGATGGTAAACAGACAAAATATCTTCCCAAGAACTTCCCATGAAAACTGAGAAAGTAGTTTTGTGTATAACTGCAAAGGGAAGAAGATATTGTGGTTCTATAAATGACCCACAATGAATCTTTCTTTACCTTCTTTCAGGACAGTAGTGTCTACCCAAAGAACAGATAAGAATTACAGAAAAAGGAAACCTACTGCAGAAAAAGAGGAGTCAAAACCCCCCAAAAACAACTCCATACAGAACATATTCTTTTTGAAGTAAGAGGTGTTGAATTATGCATTTGTTCTTAGAATGGGGGTTACATTTCTCCAGTAACAAATACATCAAATAAGACCAGTTAGCTTTTGCTTTGATTTTTTTAATGGGAAGATGCCAAGCAGAAAATATTGCTTATGTACTTCAAACCTTTGTTCAAGAGCTGTAACTTATGGTTCTAGAGTGAGAAAAAAGACTGTAAAAATAGTTTCTTCTTACTCAGCAGTCCCTTTTCTGGGTTCAGAATCAAATTAACTGACTTTGGAAACACTTTCCTTACTTTTCAACTGTGCAACATGGATATACCTAAGAGAGATTTTTCTCTCTCCTGTCTTTTACATCCTGAGTTTTGCAATTATTTACTAAATTTCAATCAATAAATGCAGTGTAAACGTCTTCCTTTTCCAGGTTTCTCACCTGTCACTTGGGTCATAAAAGGAACATAATTAGACTCATAGAAGTGGTCATACGCATCTCATTTTCCATTTCATATAGGTTAAATATTTTACTTTAGGTTTTAAAGGAACCAATTCTATTAGCTCTCATGCCTTTTTCTCTTCATCGAAGAGATTCTGGGCTCTTGCATCTTTGTTCTGACATTTACAGGCAGAGATTGATCCAGTAAGGAAAGACAGCATGGGATGAGATATCAGAAATAATGTGTGACTGGACTTGATGACCTAAGAGATCCTTTTTAGCCTTGTCTTCATTACAGAGATCATAAATCTTCAAATATGTCCAGCAGAAACCATACATTGAGGACTTTGACCTCAGAGCTTTCAAGTCACTACAGACATTTGCATTGACTTCAAACCAGTTTGGATGTGGCAGGTAGTTTCTTAATTTTGTGGGATTCTCTTGGACTGCTGTGTTCTTTGAACACATTTTACACTGTGCTGTGTTTATGCAGTCCTGGCTAAATGCTGCTTTATTGCCCCTGGTGTTTCTCCTGTCTTTAGGAAGCAGCTGTGGAAGGTTTGCTGTCTCCTGTGAGTAGGGCATCTGCTTTGGTATCATAACAGCATATTGTGAGGAACAAATCTGTGAGTGGTCTGTTTTCCTGTATGGCACTTGTTATCCAGCAGACTGGAGTATCTGCCATTTTTCCAACAGCAAAATTCAACTCCAGTAGTTTTTTTGTTGTTGTTGTTGTTTTTATGTAATATTTTATGTCATTATTTTATGTCATTTTATGTCATATTATGTCATTTTTGTCATTATGTCATATTCCTTACCACTCTTTCTGTGTGAATAGTGTTGCTTCGATTTTTTTTTCTTTAATTTGAAGATCTGACTGGAAGGCAAATACTTTGGAACGATTGTCAAGATTCAGAATTTTTCTTTATTACACCCTTGGCGTTTCTGTGTGTTTTTCCTTGGGGAGGAAGAAAAGAAAAACCAAAAAGGCGTTTGAGGAGAAAGGAGATGAGGGATAAGAAGGAAAGAGAAACAAGACATCCCAGTTTATTTTTTGTCACAACATAACCATGTCTCCTGGTGAAATACTCACCAGTAAGTAGCTTTGCCTTAGTGTGGCACATTTGCACCACTCCAGCCTGTCTGTCACTTGACACAGAATCTGTTTCACTCTCACGTGACATCCAAATTCAGAGTATTGTTTTCCCCTTCTGGCAGTTCTCAATATCATCTATTAAAACTCCCAGTTTTTCCTGACTTCCTCTGCTCCTAAAAACTGTGTGGAAGTGCTCTGGGTTTCTGGTATAGGAATTTTTTATCTTGCTAACCATATTTGTAGATCTATATGACATCCACCTAGCAGAACAGTGTCAGCCAAAGCAATTTATCCCAATGTAAAGGAGAGAACAGTCCTGGATGTCTGAAGCCACTGATGATCCTGTGGAAAATACAGCTTCAATTTTTAGCACCAAAAGAGTTCCTGTGCAGCTACTTCTGGATCTCAAGGCACAATGGCAAATATTTATTGAGCACTGTTAGTTCTGTGGGTTGAAAATATACTGACTGATGCCAATGAAGTGCACTCTTGGAGATAACATGGAGGGTTGCTTCTTCCCTTTTAGGGCACTTTAAGTCTTTTGTAACATATGAAAGATTATGTTCTGATTTTCTTTCTCTGGCAGCAATACCCTTTCAGTATTTTCGTAGTTCTTAGAAGGGCTGTCAGAAAAGAGAGGTCATTTTTTTTTGCCTGAAACAAGGCGCATGCTTGAAAAAGGTGTTATCAATGATAGCCTAAGTCAGAAAAACAGTGATCTTAATGACAGGAAAAAACATATTTAAAAATTTCTGTGTGGGAAGACAATTTTAGTAAAAAATCAAGTAGTTGCATGACAAAACAAAAACTCATGGAGATCTCTGTGCATTAAGATATACTAATAAAGAGAGCAGGAGACACTTGAAGGCACAAACCCCATCTTTGGTACACAGCATTTGGTGAATCAACAACATCAGATAAGATGTCTGATGGAACATGACAGGCACAAATAATACATGAACACTTAGAGAAGATTGCACAAGTTCCCTGGCTGGCAGCTGCAGCTGTTGCAGTGCGGTCTTCAAGTCAAAAATTAAAAAGCATTGCTCTGTCAACACGTTTTCCATACCCATGTTGTGCAAATCTGCCAGACCCCTTGTTATTCATGGTACCTAAATGTTGTCTGTCAAAAGCACCTGGGTAACTCCTTTCAGTCTGTGATAAAATTGAAAGAAGGTGTATTTTTCTGGCTTTTTTGAGACACAAATTCATTAGATGTAAGATTTAAGTGACCCTTCTAAGAAAATTCACTCTTTGGGAAAATATTCTATGATTTCAGCTCAAAATTTCACAGAATCACAGAATCACAGAAGTTCAAGACTGGAAGAGACCTATAAGATCATCAAGTCCAGCCGATGTTCTAACTGTTCACTAGATCATGGCAGCAAGTGCCACATCCAGTCTTTTTTTGAATTCTTCAGGGGATGATGACTCCACCACCTCACTGGGTAAATGATTCCAGTATCTGACCACTCTTACTGTGAAATATTTGCTTCTTAATTCTAACTTACATCTCGCTTGACGCAACTTGAGACTGTGTCCTCTTGTTCTATCTGTTATCGCCCGGAGAAAGAGACCGACCCCTAGCTCACCACAGCCACCCTTCAGGAAGTTGTAGAGAGCGATGAGGTTGCCCCTTAGTCTCCTTTTCTCTAGGCTAAACAACCCCAGCTCCCTCAGTCGCTCTTCGTATGGCTTGTGTTCCAAGCCCCTTATTAGTCTCGTTGCCCTCCTCTGGACACGCTCAAGTAACTCGATGTCCCTCCTAAAGTGAGGGGCCCAGAACTGGATACAATACTCCAAGCGAGGCCTCACCAGTGCCGAGTACAGGGGAAGAATGACCTCTCTGCTCCTGCTGGCCACTCCATTTCTGATACTGGCCAGGATGGCATTGGCCCTCTTGGCTACCTGGGCACACTGCTGGCTCATATTTAATCGACTGTCAACCAGCACCCCCAGGTCCCTTTCCACCTGGGCACTATCCAGCCATTCCGTCCCCAGCTTATATCGGTACAGGGGGTTATTATGGCCGAAGTGCAGTACTCGGCACTTATATTATTTGTTGTTATAAAAGCATGAATCAAGTTCTATTTTACAATAAGAATAATTTGGACTTAACAAAAGAGCAAGGAAATACTGATAATTACACCCATTTCAGCCAGATCTTACATCTTAATGAGGAAAATGTAGAGAGAATCTGTGTTATAGTTGCCAAACACATTAGACCAGTATAAAAACCCCTAGTTTCCGAACTAATTTAATATTCTGACAAGAACATAAAGTAAAAATTGTTCAGAAACACCATACATTCCCCTGCAAATGACTATTTAACAAAGAATTACATGAATAGCACCTATTAATTACAGATTATGATAATAGCTTGTAAAAGGGAAGGTAAAAGCAAAGGTTTTTAGGCGTAAGCTTCTGGGTTTACACCAGTACTCTTTAGACAAAGTGAAGTTAATGCTGTTTTGACAAGCAGATTTGGGTTAATATCAGCTGGGAAGATAATGGCTAGGAGAAGAATATACTATTTAGAAGCTAATGTTTTATTTAAACTGAGATTTAAATGTCAGAGGGCAGGTTTAGATTATATATTAAGAAATTCTTTATGTGAGGGTGGTGAGGCACTGGTACAAGTTGTCCAGAGAAGCTGTGGCTGCCCCATCCCTGGCAGTGTTTGAGGCCGGGCTGGATGAGGCTTTGTGCAACCTGGTCTAGTGGAAGCTGTCCCTGTCCATGACAGGGGCATTGGAACTGGATGGTGCTGAAGGTCCATTCCAGCCAGTACTGGAGTGGGATCTATGGTAGTGTTTGTCTCAGTTGTAGCTACTAACTCTAACCTAGCTTCTTCATCCTCACATAAAATCTGTTCTTCAAGTACTAGGAGAGCTGGTGTTTACATACTACATTTTTTAGTGGAAAAAACTATTTTTGCCTGTTGTTATGAGAACTGGATGAATTATGAATACATTTATTCAAGAACATATTCACTGCATTCATTTCCCAAGTCTTGTTTGCATTTTTTTTTCCTTTTCTTTTGTTTTATTTTGTTTGCCTCTTCTGCCTTAGCAAATCATTTTAGCCTGACATAATTTAGGGCATAAGTTGTATTTTAAATCACAAGAGTCAGAAACATTATTCTAATCTTCAACACCATATAAGAGACTTTGGAAGTCCAAAGTGTGTGAAATAATTTTTGATTAGAGCAGGCCTATTTGATCCTTAGAAACCTGTGGGTCACTGCCAATATGTTTGGGTAATGGTACATGCTCCTGGCAGAAGTTGCAGGTCAATGGTTTGTCATGTCCTGACAAGGTAAAATCACTACAGTAAGAGAATTGGAAGATCTTGAAAAAGAAATTGAAGTCCAATGGCTGGGATGGTAAAGTGGCAAGATTAAAGTGAACAGCTTCAGTTAGGCAGATCATTCCCATGCGATGATAATTCAATTTTCAATTGTCAAGTGTTGAAAATATGGAAGTAGAAGTTAGTAGAAGTAGGGTAGGTTGTCAGCAGTGGAATGGAAGGTATTTTTTAATTTTTGATTTTTTCATATAATCCCCTTGAAATGTTGTATTATTGAGTTTGGTCCTTTTTCATGTGTGTTACACAAAACAGTCTGCAAAAATTTGTAATGATTTATGTATATATATATGTGTATATATATATATGCATATATATGTGTATATATATCCATATAGATATGTATACACATACACACAAATCTATGTCCCTGTGTGTATATGTATTCTTGCCCCAAACCTGTCTGTATCCGAGTTCTCCATTCTAAACCTTCTTTGAAAGGTTTTCTTTCTCTGACATCTGTGGACCTTTTCATGCCTATTTTTCCTCCAGTGCTCAGGCACAGTGAATTTGTCAGATTAGTTTTGACCCTTCCTCAGGGGGCAAGAAAATGTCTGTCCTATCTGGATGCTCATTAGCACTCAGAACCATCCCTGTTACACATGCAGTGTTTGAAGCCTTTTCCTGATAATGATCTTGATGGTTTCAGTTCGCAGTTCTTGTTTTGCTATCAATTTTTTGTAGTCCCATACTCCCTGGCGTTCCCTGAAAAGACCTGTTTTAATGAGATATTCCTGGGTTTAGACATTGGGGAAATAGGAGGAGGAGAACAATGACATCAATAAAGCCTCTAGTATTCTTTGGGTATCCTGCCAATGATACCTTTAAGATGTGCAGTTCAGTGTTAATTCTGCCACTGACATATGCTATAAGCTGTGTTACACACATTTCCCACGTCCTCCTCTCTAAGAACAGCGTGAGTGCAGAATTTTTCTGACATCTGTATAATACCCACTGTTTTTGAACTTGGTTTCTTTTTTTTTTCCCAGCTGAGCCCTGCTCAATGCACTCATACAAGGCTGTATCAATGCACATATTTTACCCCACCACCTACAATGTGATAATGAAATGAGTAACCCTTAAGAACCTTCCTCTCCCCTGGTTTTTCAGAGCACCACACAAGGCAGCTCTTCAAGCTCATGCCTCACATAATAAGGATTCTGACCTCCAACTGCTAATCCATAGTCAATAACCCTGATAACCCTGAGGGGCACACCAGAATAGAAGGAGAATAAAGTGGAGGTATCTCTGATATAGTTGAAGGACAAGGCTGCTGCATGGAACAAGTGTCTTGCCAGACACAGCAGCTAGGACCAGTGTCCAAATGAGTCCTTCATCTCACACTGTCTAGAGTAGTTTTCAAGTACTTTGTAATTAGGAATCCATTTAGTCCCAGACTATGAGGAAAAAGTGAAGGAGATATGTCCTTTCTCTCTGGAGAAGAGTGGGTTCAGGGGGACCTCATGATAGCATTCCAGTACTAAAAGTGCAGCTACAGAGAGGATGGAATCACTCCACAAAGAACAACACAGAGAAGATGAGAGGCAAAAAGTTCCACCAGGGAAAGTTTCACATGGACATAAGAAAGGCTTTTTATACAGCAGAAACAATCATTCACTTGCATAATCTCCACAGGGATGTGATGAAGTTCCCATAACTAAAGGGTTTACAAGATGTGGTTGGAAAGTGTGGTAATCTCATCTTAAACCTCATTTTTTCACCCTTCACCATGAAAGTTGGGGCCAAATGAGCATTCAAGGTCTCTTCCATTCTGGGCTATTTTATGATTTTATCATCAATGATTATTTATTTAACCAGTAAACAGTTTGCTCTGGCTCCTTCTCTGAGTCTGACAGTCTCACAAATGAAGTTCTGGTCATGGCACAAGACTGAATCCAAGTCAGAAATCCTAAGAACATTATCTCCTCTGTATTCTTGGGTCTCACTTGTTCAGATTTATAACTTGAAGAATTTATATTATCACTACCAGAGTTTCAAATGTAGGACCTTTGGAACTGGAAGATGGAAGCTGAGTCACAGTAATCAGATTGCTGACATTTACTCTGTCTTCTATATAATGCTGTATATAACATAAAGTAAGAGAATTTCAGTATTTTTCCTCTGGTAACTGGAAAAAAGAATTAACTGGAATATAAGACTCAGTATACTCATGAAGTAAAGTTCAGGAAAGGGGAATGCATGTCTCTCATCCACTGATAACAGACAAGGTTCAATTAAAAAGAAGAGGTGGGAAAATTAAATAAAGCCTTTTCAGCACAGAATCTCCAAAACTCTCAAGAGGATTGTAAGACACCATCCAGGAAAATAGATACTACTGAAATAAACCAGGATAAGATTTGTGCATGCATTGATCATGCAATGTTTTGGTTGTGGGTCTGGCTGAGAGGGAGTTCATTTCCCCATTGCACCCTCACAAGTCTGTGCTTTGCACAGAAATGTGCTGATAACGCCCTGGTGCTTTGGCTACTGCTGAGCAGCACTGGCACAGCATCACCGCTGTCTCTCAACATTCCCCCCCACCATCAAGGGGCTGGGCAGAATCTTGGGAGGGGATACAACTCACAGCTGACCCAAATCGACCCAAGAGATATTCCATACCATATGATGTCAGCTCAGATGTAAATGCTAAGGGAAGGGGGAGGAAGGAGGCATTCGTTATTTACATTGTTTACCTTCCAGAGCAACCACTACGTGTGCTGAGCTCTGCTTCCAGGGAAGTGTCTGAACATTGTTTGCTGATTGGAAGTAGAAAATAATTTTTTTCCTCTTTGCTTGTGCATGCACAAACCTTTGCTTTTGCTTTAATAAACTGCATTGTCTCAACCAAGTCATTTTCCATCTTATTTTCTGTCTACTGCCCAGCTGGAAAGGGAGCAATAGAGTGACTTCATGGGCACCTGGCATCCAGCTAGGGTCAACCCACCACAGCTGGAAGAAGATGTCAAGCAACTTCATATATCAAGAGTTCTCACATGGACAAATGAGCCACAAGTATATAGATGGACAATATAATCAATTACAGAGCAGTTTAGATATATTTTCTTAGCATTTTTTGTTCTTTACAGCCCTTTAAAATATAGTTTTAGAAAGAAATGGAAACAGAAAATAATAAAGATTTACCATACAGCAGTTATTAAAAACTTGAATAATGAATTGTGCCTCATTATGAAAAATTCAAAGTTTACACTCAAAGTATAAAGATAAAAAAAACTCAAAAAGGGTAGATTTAAATCATATATAAGGAAGAAATTCTTTACTGTGAGGGTGGTGAGGCACAGGCTGCCCAGAGAAGCTGTGGATGCCCCATCCCTGGAAATGTTCCAGGCCAGGCTGGATGGGGCTTTGAGCAGTCTGGTCTGGTGGAAGGTGTCCCTGCCCCCTGCAGGGAGTTTGGAACTGGATGATCTTTAAGATCACTCCAATCCAAACCATTCCATGGTTCTATGATGTTTCTATGAAACTGCTTATGTGGAGGACCTTACAGTCCAAAACACAGGATGAAGACAGAGCAGAAGAGGGAAAAAGGGTGAGAGAAGAACAGTAATTATTTATGCACCAGCACAGAGCTGAGAAGAGAACCCAAGCTGGCAGTTTCCTCTCAACCTTTACTATTCATTTTACAATATTCCTTTGTCTGTAAGATAAGAAGTGCTTCTCTAATATTCCACTCTGACCAAATCTTTTGTCAAGGAGCCTTCTTAGGCTTCTTACAATATTAAGTTGCCCTCACTTCAGTGGATTAAACTCTAAATCTTGTAAGTAAATGGAGATACTTGTGAGAAATATATTTTCAGGTGACAATGTGATAAAAAAGTTTTAATGACAACATTTTCCAGTGCCACTTTTCAACTTGTTTTAAATTTTTCAGTCTCATATAGACCAAGAGAAGTTTTCAGAGGGTTTCTACTCAAATCCAGAATATTTTTGTTAAAAATTTTCATGCTGACACAAAAACTGGAACAAAATAGGGTTTTTTCCATCACAATCTCTTTTAAAGATGGCTTTGGGGTTTGTTCTGCATTTCTGTTTTGTTTTGTTTTTTCTTTCATCCTGCATTTCTGGTTGAAGGTGCACCTGTGAAAGACCCAGCCTGAATTCTAGATTCCAGATTAAAATCTGCCCCAAAAGCACCTAGAAAAATAATGACTGTTCTTGTAAATGGTGTAAATCTGACCAGGAATAGTTGTGAAGGAATAAATATGGAACCATGCAATCTCATTTGTACAGTCAGTTTTCATTTGTATATCCATCCTTTAGGAAGTCACTGGGGAAATGAGTGCAGACACAACCACCTTCTAGTCAGAAAATTAAGAGTGATTATGAAATTCTGATTAAAACCTAGTTTAATTAGTGGACTGTGTGAAGTCATAGTCAGGCCAGTTCCAAGGTATTTCCTTGTGTGCATATAGTGAATGCCAAATAAGATCAAAAGAAATTTTAATTACAAAAATGATGAGAAAAGTCAACTGGCAAGGTAAGAAGTAGCTCTATAAAGAAGACTACGTAATAATACAGGCAACACTGCATGCTAAGAATAATCAGAGAATCAGACATAATCATAATAAATGATTATGGGCTGCACAATGTGTACAGTTACATTTTCAGTTCAAAGAATTAAAGAACTGCATGCACTACATAAACCTGTGGTTGATTTTCATGTAGCAGCAAGCACGGTAATTGAATCAAGGGTGCAGTCACTGAACCTGCAAATCTGAAAAAAAGTGACTCTGGTTCCTCAAAAATGCTCATGTTCTTCCTCCTGTATTGTAGAATCACAGAATCCTAGAACACTTTGAATTGGAAGGGATGCACAATGATCATTAAATCTGACTCCTATCCTTGTACAGTACCTTACCGAGAGTCCCGCCATGTGCCTGAGAGAGTTGTCCAAATGTTTCTTGAACTCTGTCAGACTTGAGGCTGTGACCATGTCCCTGGGAACTATGTCTCATTATCCTCATGAAATCAATTTTATTATGGTCCTTTAATACTTATTTCAGAGTGATATCTATATCTATAACCTAAGATCTTTTAAAGAAGAAATTAAGAGAGCCCACAGACTCATGTATTGCTTAAATTTGTTTGACCATTTCCTTGTGACTGCCATACTTAGACATATAAAAACATTTCTATCTGAGCTCTTTATTTTTTTGTCTTTCTATTTTTCATAGTTCATATATTTCCTAAAACACTGGAATTCTGAGTTCCTCCTGCATACAAATGCATAAATAGTATAAATTTTTGTTCTGAAGCTCAGCTTATCTCCTACACACATGCATACAGTTCATTACCAAAGCAGAAATAAAGTTTAAGGGCATGAATCAGCAGCATACTACCTTTAACCTGCCACTCTGCAGGTGCACTGAATATTTTTGAGCTCTGGAAAGAGGAAGATGCCTTCACAGCTGGTTGTGTGGTATCCTAAGCCTGCAGGATTAATACAGTGCTACAATAGCTGTAGCCACCACAGTCTTTTCAATTATTCACTGCAAGTATTCTACAAAGTGTTTTGCAGTAACTAGATCAACATGTCCAAAGAAATCTCCTAGTAAAGATTAATGAAAGAAAGCAGATAAAAGAGTCCAAGACTCGACTAGACTTGCTTTATGTGTGACTGTGAACAAATGATGGAAGGAAAATAACAAACCTCATCGAAAGAAAGCAAACTCCATGGAGAGGTTCTTTCAAGTCCTTGTGGTGATAAAAATTATTGCACAGATGGAAGACATAGATATTTGATAACAGCTATATCGACTGATTTCAGGTTGGGAAAATCATTTTAATATAGCAGAAGAATAAGAACAAAGGAAAGCAAAATTATTTAAGACCAAGGTCCCAATATTGGTCTGAAACATTAACAGATAGAGATAGCCTGACATGAAACAGAGCCGTTAGAACCTGAAACGCTTCCTAAAGTGGTCAAAACCTAAATAGTTTTATGTAGCTCACTGAAAGTTTGTACAGACTCTTTCCTACAATATCAGGATGCTGAATTTAATGGCTGGGATGTTGCTTCCAGTTCCATGCCCTTCCCTCCTAGATAGTATGTCAGAGAGATTATGGGCAATACCAGCCTCATTACGGGTAATTATAGGAACTTAATGCTCTCTCTGAGATACAGAAGGATAGAGTTTATCTAGTGATTTACATGCAAGAGGCCATCCAGAGCTGAAGGATCATTTTAATTGAGGTTGCAATTAAAATATCTGCTTTATAATGGCTTTTCCTGTTCTTAATGAATGTGTTCCTCTATGCTCATTGATTTATATATTAATAAGGAAAAGTCTAGCATCAGGTTTGTTTACTGATTCTTTCAGGATTTGTTTGGTGCTTTAAAGCAAAATCAATGTTTGGAAAAAAAACAACTGCAGAGGCAGAGAGGTTAGGTGCCATGGGATGTTTGCCTGAGGACTGAAAATCAGACCAGTTTAAATGTGACTATATGAATTTATAATTATTTTAAAAAGGAAACTACATCTGATACCAAAGGTTGAGGGGATTCACAGCTTGTCACGCCAGTTCCTGAGATCATTTTGCCTTCTACTAATTTTCACCACATGTTGGAACGCTAAAATTCTTTAGGGAACTCTAAAAGTCTTAGGGGAAGATGCAATAATAGAGTGTATTTGCCCCAATGCAGAAGAGATTCATTTTCCCTGAAAATGGCCGGGGTTTCTGAAATTAGATAAATTTAGATGTAAGATATTGTAAAAATAGGATAGAGGCCTCTTCTCTTAAAATGCAATGAACATCTCTATGGAACTTGTTTCATTTAAATTTGAATAACCTGAAGGTTTAAGAGAATGTTTAATATGGAGAATTTCAAATTTGATTATTTCTGAGAAAAAATGGCACTAAATCGGCAGAAATTTTGCTTTGGGTCAGTATTACGATATAGGAAACATTTTCTTACAAAAACCAGAGTCTTCCCTCAAATATCAAATACATCTAAAATCTATAGAATAAATATTGCTAGATTTATCTTCAAATTTGCCTTCAAACAGCTAGTTCTCTTCAGACACACCACAGTGAAAATGAATGGTGGATTTAAGTTCTCTTTATGACTTGTCAAGTATCTGCCCACCCAGAAATTAGGGAAATATAGAGAACAACCATGTAGAGGTGGTTACCTATATGATGCAAAAGAATATTTCTAATTTTCTTTTCCATAGTTTAGGGATAAACAGGTGTAAAGTGAACTGCCAAACCACCAGCACAGATCATATAGTTCAGTCCTATTGCAAGAATATTTGACACATTATGCAATATTAATAGAGTTTATCTGTAAAATTAAAAAATAAATAGACTTTCATTTATCTCTTGATTGTAATGTACAGTCTGGAAAGAAAACTGCATGACTCATATCCAAAAATGTGCATGCATGCTTGGTAGTTAGAGAGGGAGAAAAAAACACCTCATGTCTTGTACTTATCTAAAACTAGGGAATAGGGCTCACTGTAAATTTTGCTAAAACTTTCTGATGGAAAAGCTGATCTTTGATGAGATATCTTCTTAGTGAAAAAATGTTATTTTCAGAGAAAGTTTTTGTCTTTCCTTTAAAAAATTACTCCCAAATAAAAAATTCTGAAAAAGAAACAAAAGTATTTCTCTGTGAATTTTGTCCCAGTGAATGAAAATCTCTTAATCTAATTATATTCCTGCCTTTAGGGATGTAGCCATTTAGTGCAGGAATTTAGTCCACCCTTGCCTTTCCCTAGAATCAATAAAAATCAGAGGAATCACCCGACCAGTTGTTGATATCTACAGTGAAACGGAGCTCATTTCTGTCCCTTTAGTTACAAATAAAGGCAAGGTGCCAAGTTCCAATGTGTCCATCTACACTGCAGATCTCTCAAAATGGGTTAAATGAACTCAGCCCTAGCTGTTATAGCAGCATTAGTTCCTGTGACTTTTATTGTCTTTCTATTAACCAGTGAGCTGGGGTAGAGCTAACTTTCTTCACAGGGGCTGGTATGAGGCTGTTTTGGATTTGTGCAGAGCATAGGGTGGATAATAAAGAGATGTTTTTGTTATTGCTGAGTGGGGCTTACACAGGGCCAAGGCCTTCTCTCTTTTTCATATTTCCACACTGGTGAGGAAGTTGGGGGTTCACGGGTGGCTGGGAGGAAATATACACAGGACAGGGGACCCAGACTGACCAAAGGGATATTCCAAACCATCTGATATCATGCTCAGTATATAAAGCAAGGAAAAGAAGGAGGAAGAAGAAGGATATTTGGAGTGATGGTGTATGTCTTCCCAAATAACTTTTACTTGTGATGGGGCCCTGCTTTCCTGGAGATGCCTGGTCACGAGAAGCCGTGAATTAAACCTTTGTTTCCCTTTTGTGTTCAGCTTTATCTCAACCCACTTTTTCTATCTTTTACCCTTCCAATTCTGTCCTTGATCCTTCTGGCAGGAGAGTGAGTGAGTGGCCTGGTGCTTGGTTGATGGCTGCAGTGAAATCATGACAAACAGCAAGGAAGACCTCCAGGACTTCATCTCCCCTAATGTATGACAGATGTTCAGCTCATACTTGATGCATTACCTCCTCCTATCAAGACTGAGAACTATGATGCATTATGTCAGGGAATTAATCCCAAAAATGAAATTAGGACTGTGAATTGCCAGAACCATAGATTCTGCAAGATTTTTCAAATATTTATTTTGGAACTGAATAGGTCTGTTTGGAGTGAAAACACTTAGGGGGTTGAGAAGAAATCATAAGATTTGCCATTGAAATTCCATGCTTGTGAAAAGTGTTTTTTGGGGGCAGGTTTTTGTTAATTATTTTGTTCCTTTTTTTAATGTATTTTTGGGAGGTTTTTTTCATCCAACCATCTCAGTCAGGCAGTGGCATCTTGAGTCCTTCCCCGCATCTTCTGACAGGACTGCAAATTTTCCAGAAGTTGCTTTTCTCTCAGGGAAGAATTCAGAGCATTCCACCTAAGGTCCTGATGAACGTGTGGGTTATTCACTCTGAATGGTTGGTCAGCCAGTGATGGCAGCATCCCCATTTGAAGTAAGTCCTGGGAGAGTTTTAGCTCAGGCTGTGCAGGGGTTCCCATAGCCAGCAGCATCAGTCAGGGTGGTGTGAGCGTGCAGGTTTGCATGGCAGCTCACACAGGCAGGGTGAACACAAAGGTGCAGTCTCCCTCCCATCAGCTTAAGAGGAAAGCTCAGGAATGGTTTCCACTCAGCAGGGTGCCAAGTCCCCAGTGTGTGTGTCAGAAAGGATGTGGCAACACAAAGAGAATTGCCATGGAAACGTACAGGGGTCCAGGTAAGAGGCTGTAGGCAGTGCCAGATCCTGGCACTGGCCTCAGAGTGTAACAAATCCTGTGAAGGAAAGAAATAGTGCTACAATGCATGATATATATGAACAATTCTCATGACTTCTAAGATGCTTTCCATAAACCTATTTTCAAGGTCTTCTCTAGTAAATAGTCCACCTGCATAGGCAGGCAAACCTGAGCTTGAGGGACTCAGAGTCATAGAATCATGAAGATTCAAGTCTAACCTTCAGTTGAATGCTATCATGCCCACTAAACTGTATCAAGAAGTGCAATATCAGCTCCTTTTTTGAGCACTTCCATGGATGGTGACTTCACTGCTTCCCTGGGCAGCCTGTTCCAATGATTATTCAGAATCCTCAGCCTGGCCCATAGCTGCAGACAGGCAGGACACTGTGGTATGTAGCATTTGCTGTGCATTCTTCTGAGAATAAAGCAGTCAAAAATGTAACTTCAAACAATCTGAATGTAAAATATCTCCTTCTTGCCTGATGCTGTTTTTATTACATAATCTCCAGGCCCAAGGAGGGCTTCTGCCTTCCCCAGTGTGGAAATGCTTACGTTACTCCACATTCCTTCCCATGCTTGCAGTCCACCAAGGCAAACACTGCTTTTTGGATTTATACTTCTGCCTAGGAGATTGCCTGTTTCCCCCTTTTCTCCAATGCTTTTGGCTCAGAGAGAACCAGCAATTAGCAATTCAGTCCTTGGAGTGCATGGCTGTATAGTTTTCTCTGCTCTGACTGGTATCCTGCGTGATAAGTTTCCACTGACTCAAGTATATGTGGGATTTTTACTAATTAGAGGCTGTTTTATAGGAGAAAAATTAAAATAAACTTTGAAATTATCAAACACATACTTTGTTATAAGGCAAAGTGCTGTGTCTACATCTCCTGAAGGTAGATATTATGAAATTTCTGTGTCTGTTTGAAATATTTACCTTTTTTTTAGATTATGGACTCCTATACCTCATATCTAAGACAGGGTCATGTTGTCTTGTTTGATGGAAAATTGTGCTTTTATAGCATAGCATTACAGAATATGAATCTTAGAAGCACAGAATCAGATAAACATAGAATCATATAAGGACAAAATCATAGAAGCATATGATCATATAATCATTTCCACCACTGTTTCTGAAATTAGTAGGTTCTGTTGTGCATAGTCTGATGAATCTTCAGCCTCTCATATGATCAGTCTCAGATCTAATCTTCAGTTTCATGGGTAAATGGGGACATGCAGTCCTTGTCACTTCCTCCTCCTTCTCTAATGTTCCTTTAAGATTTAGTTTTTCTGTACCTGGTGTATTTGTGCAATGTACAGATATCTGTGATTTTTAAATTCTTTGACTAATTTTTAGCCAGATTTGATAATAATTTAGAATAGATAAAAGATTCAAACATTACAAGTTTAGTAAAAATGGGTATGTGAATAGGGAAGAGAAATTTTACAAATGCTTCCAATACACACCTATGTGAGGGAAAGACTTCAATATCAGTTCATATGTTAAACAGCAGATATAAAAATGAGCAAGAACCTCTGTAAATGACCAGCTCTGGAAAATACCATCCAACCTCTAGATCTAGGTCTAGAAATTAACCACTTGTTTCTACAAGTTGTGGAAAACCAGAAGTCATTAGTTCCCATTCTTACAGAAAAAGCAATCCAAACCAAAACTTTTTCTCTTTCTTGATGACAGTTTTTAGGGATGCAATGCTGCTATTTGTGATCACTGACCTAAGAGTTTTCTGGCATCTTCCAACCATGCTGGCAATGTTAGGAAATTTAGGGGGTTATTTTATTTCTTCTGAAACTCCCCTTGTTTTCATACTGCTGTGTTTTTTTTTCATTTCTTGGATAAATACAGTGAGCTGTTGTTGGTGCTTTTTATTGTTAGCAGAAGACCTTTAAAAACCTTTCTGAAGGCAGTTTTATGAAATGCCATGCAGGGAATGAATCCTGATGACATAGAGGTGAATTTGAAGTGAGTCACAAATACTTACTTGCTGGGGCATGCTTGGGCTTCTTTACAATATTTCTTAGGAAAAGACAAGAACAAAACAGAAGCAGAAGGCTGCATCTTTTGGCCATGCCTCTGGAAAATACGACAAAGCACTGTATATTTTCCATGTAGTTTTTGAGTAAAAGTCTTGAAACTTTACTTTGGAGAAGTAGTTTTGGTCTGAGGCGGGATGTTAAGGACCTGAGACATGAGAGCCTGGTGATGGATTCTGTTGGGGAGAGCTGGCATTTATTTTCTCCTTGATGTGGAAATGGGATAGGACCCTGGCTGCTCCTTCTACCTCCTTTCCAGAAAGAATTTTTCTACATTACACTGCCTATGCTCCTAGTACACAGTGTATCTCACAGCAGACCTCTTCCAATGCAGAAGCTTTTAACAGCTTTTAACAGCATCTTACAGTTTACAGGGGAAAAAAAATAATCTGAGGGACAGACGCTGTGACATTCTTAAGAATAAGAACCCTCCTCGGTCAACGTCTCTAATTTGCTTTTCCTTCCTTTCTCCGGAGCTCTGTTTGCCAAGTAGAAACAAATAGGAACAAGTGTCTGATTTCATGAATGTGCTTGTAACTTTGAGTATTGTAAAGCTATACCTAGGGCAGCCCAGAAAGCTAATTGATCTCTGGAGTTCCTGGATGGCAAACAAGACATCCCTCTGGTCCTTTCTAAGACCAGAGCAAATCAGGAATGCACAGATTTGCTGCTTAGCAACAGGACATAAATCTCTGTGAACAGAGATATTTTCTATTAAAATTAGAGAAAATAGAGATTAGCAGTACCTACTTATTCATCCTGTCCTTGTTCTGGGGCTAAGGGAACACTCCTGGTGATGCCTTACCAGCTCTGTTTGAAGTGTCTCAGACCACTAAAGGCTCCATGTTTGGTCTCTTGACACAATCCTGTTTTAAAATCACAGAATCATAAATATTGGAAAAGATCACTAAGATAATTGTGTCCCAAAGTTCTTACTCAACTCCCAGTAAATAAGAGAAAGCAAGCATTTACAAAATACTATTTTTTTTTTAAAGTCTTTTGAATGTGATTTGGATTTCTGCGTTAGGTTAAAAGAAAGAAATAACTATCTGCATGTCAGGGAGTTTGAGCCACACCATGAGCTACTTCTGAAAATTTTACCAAGCCTGCCTCCCACCTGCTGTGCTGTTGCAAGGAATGGCTTTATGCTGTGCATGGTAGCACTCTGACTGCCCAGTGTCCTGATCGAGGGGAACCTGAAGCCCAGCCAGCTAAGGATCTTGTATAAATAGCAGGGACTGAAATGGCTCTGCCACCTTTATAGCACCAATCATTGCTATCAGTGACCTCATAAAAGGGCATTAGTTAGGAAGATGTGTCAAAAAGTTCATTAGAAGTCACGTGCATTTAGGCAACAAAAAACTTACCATTGGCTTTCTTGGCTTGCTTTCTGAAAGAACAACATAGTTGGTTTTCTCTCTGTTTTAGCAAAGGAGTTTCATCCGCCAGGTCCAGCCTGGGAGTTTCAGTACTAGCTCCAGCAGCACTCAGTCTTTTGTGTTTCCTTTGATTCTCACAGTGTAATGATTTACTACATCAAACTAAGTTTGAGTCCATTTTTTCCCCTTCTTATATCTGTTCCTAGTGTTCCAGAACTCAAATTTGTTCCAGTTATCTAAGCCTCTTACCCTTCCTCTGTACTTAGCTCTGTTTCTTACCACATTATCCAATTAGCACCTCACTAACGATCCTGTGGCTTCCTCTTTCCTCTGACCCAGCACTATTTACACCAGCTCAGTTATGCTCTCTATTGATACTCCTCTCACCCGTTGAAGACAACGGGAATGCTGTCTTGTTTAAACCAACGAAAATCCATAAAAATACTTTGCTGTATAAAGATCTAAAATGCCCCGCAATAAAATAGCACACTGTGGGTACCCTTTGGTGCTGGGCATATTTGATGCTCTTTGAGTGCATAAAGTATGTCGAATATGAAATGACCTTTTGTTTTCATTGCAGTGATTCAGCCCAGTTTACAACAGTATGCCATGCTAACACTTCAGCAATTCTCAATATATTAAATATTCTACTGCTGGTTTTTGGACTGCAGTAATAGGTTTGATTGTTTCCATATTATGACTTTCAAAGCCAGGACTTCGATATTTCTACTCCAAGAACAAGCTTTTGTAAATGTGGTTACTGCTTTTTTAAAAGGAGTCTCTAGTTAAATGCTTTTGGGGTTTTTTTGGAGATGAAAATGTCTATTAGATTAAGAAGTATGGAACAAAACTGAGAAACAAAGTTAGAAAATAAGTATGGTCAACCTTTTATTTATAGTTCAAGGCAGACACAGATCAAGCAATTTTAACTCTGTAGCATATTGAATTACTTAAAGCCTGGGGTTGTGATCTCATCCAACTTTTAGAAATTATGTTGGGTCAGGAGAATCTATCCCATCTAAACACATACATACACCTCCAGTGAAAAGTTAGAATTGTCAGTAAAGGCCATTGTTCACAAAAATCTGCTTCCTTTTATGTGAATTAGTGTGGCTGGAGACAGCTGTGCTTTCTGGTTTATGGATTAGGAGGTAAGCGTTTACTTATGCTTTCTTATTCTCACAGGTATTTGAGAGAAAGACTTTAAAATTTGATATTTGAATGATTTGCATGGAAGAAAGTTTTTTTGAAGGATGAAGTACTTTGGTCAACATTCAGATTTAATCTCCATTTAGTAATTAGTTGAAGCATGGGTAATTAGACGTGCATATTACAGAGCACACATGACTTAGAAGCACATCTCCTTACGCATCAGTGGGATCTCTGCTCCCAATGATGGTATTTTTGAAAGGCTTTTCTGAAAGTTTGCACACACACTAAAATTCTTCATACCATTTCTATGCATACATTTTTCATTAAATGTATAGACATATGGAATTTCATAGCCCAGTACAGGAGTGCTTCAATAGCAAAGCAGTCCAGTTTCCCTCTCAAAAGCACAGAACTAGGTTCACAGAGAGATTTAAGGGACAGATGGGTGCACACGTTGCTGTTAAAGAGAATGCATGACCTAACACCTTCCTCATGTCTGACATTTATGCCTCCAATGGCTGCCCTACTAAGGAAAACATATGCTGATGCACATGTTATCTAGGGCAAATGGGAAAAACTAGTTCTCTTGCACCTGGTATGACAGAAACATGACTTGAAATTAGAAAGAGAATAAATTTGTACAGGGACAACTACTTAAGACTATGGCTGACCTTCATTAGGGATCAATGGGACCTCAACTTTTGCCAGTTCTCCTTGGAGAAGACACAGTGTTGTATGGAAAAGCTGGAGAATTATCCCTCCGTGAAGCTGGTCACGCACGAGATCAGAATCAGGTCTCTGAATTATTGCCTTTTTATCTTCATGACTTCAGTCTGAATTGACTTTCATCTTGACTTTAAAATGGAGACTGCAGAATAGATCATAAACGCAGAGAAAAAAAAATTAAAGGCAATCAAGCAGTCACATCACATTGCCTCAACATCTCTTATTTTTTTAATGTTTGACTTTTGGTGTGAATTCCCATTCACAGGTCTTTGTCAGGCATTAATTTTCATAAATAAAAATGTTACTGGAAACTCAAATATAGTACTAAAATCACTTATTAATAATAACTTAAGAAAGTACAGTTTGCTATGTATAGAACACATTCAAAGAACTTTGCTCACAAAAAGAACCTGGAAGACTAGATGTCACATACAAATCTTGTAAAAATGTAAGTAGAATTTGATGCTATTCCAATATCTTAGAGGGTAAATTATTAATGTTCAGCATTAAAGAAAAAAATGTGTCTTCTGGGTAAATACACAGCCCTGCTTGAATGACATTCATATACCCTCGCTCTGAAACTATGAGGAGGAAGAAGTCAATATCTTTAGAATGGGAAATGTGGAAGGCTAAAAGAAATACAGTACCAAGATATGAACTTTAAGTTTCTAAATACTATCTATCCTATCTATACTATCTATCTATTTTCAGGCAAGAATTTTTCCATGTTGCTTTCAGACAAGTTAACAGGGATCAAAAAGTCAGTACAGCATTTAATTTAAATATGTACACTCACAGTCTATTTACATGCAATACAAACATAAGCACACACGTACCTATGTGAATTATTTATATATAGATTAAATTAATGTAATAGATACACACACACATATATATGTACATACATTTGTAGATACTCTGATCTCCCAGACCATTTGTAATGGATAATTAATATTATGCATATATATGTATCTTAACACAAAGATACTACTTTATAGAACAATGTACTATATAGAAAAATTTTTCTCTTGCTATTAAAGGAAATGTGATTTCCAGGTGTTTTCCCACCTGAAGTAACTGGGCTCTGGGCTCTGTAAATAGAGTTTTTGGAAATCATTGCATCTTTGCAGAACAACTGTCTATGACCTAGGGAAGGAATCAGAGCTTCTCTGATTTGAGTTTATATTTGATAAATATTATAAAATTTGTTTGTGTAGACATTTGCTAATTTGTTCTTGAAGGACAGGGAGAAATTCCTGTCTTGGGGGCTTCAATCTTTTTTGAGGTATTTTTGGTTGAATATGCGTTGTTCCACTGATAGGTACAAGCAAAGCATTATGTCTGTCATTTCCAATGGAACTGGAAAACAGTTCCTAATTTCTCAATTTTCTTTTTAATTTCTTCCCTAAATGTTATTTTCTAGAATCTGTTCCCTGGGAATACACTGACACCTTGGTAGCTGCTGGGACATGGATATGGGCAGTGTCCTGGTGATTTCTGTCTGTCCATATGCAGCCTCTGGGCTCTGAGCATGTGAAAGGCTCATTATGTGCAGACATAATGAAGTCCTTAGGAATAGAAATGGTCACTGCTGCCTGTCATACAGAATTTTTTTATTAGTTTCTAAATTTGGGGAAATAGATTGCAGATTTTAGGAGTCTTACAATATTTTATATGAACCCTTCCTCCACTTATCTACTGTTTCAAGGTGTTGTCTTATTCCTTTTTTGCCTTTAGAAATTGTTTTGTTGATATACAATCTTCCAAGTCTATCTCAGCCTTCAATCTTCCAAAATAAGCCCTGAATTACTATTAAGCAACCATTTCTAGTCTTTTCTTGTGTTGCCTGTAGACCAGCCTATATATAGGTTGACATTCAGGAGTACTAGCCACTTTTAATCCATTCTTTTTAGAGTTAATAATTTATTTAGGCACAAGTACATTTCCTAACATTGATTTAAGGATTGGTTTAGCCTGAAGTTAGAGAAAAATCAGGAGTGGATATACCTTGTTATATTCTGTCCTATGTAAATTCTAAACCTTATTTATTATGAAGGTTTGATAAAAGATTTAAGAAGAAAAATATCATTCTATTGTAAATCAATGGGTTAAGAATAGGATAAAAAGGTGTTCGTCTTCTTAAATAGTTTGAAATAAGTATAAAATTAAGATTTTCAGCATTGGTGTTGGTTTTGGGCATCCTATTTGCAGTTTTGAAAGAGTCTGATTTCCAGGGCACACGCTGATTGTGTAAAATCATGTTTCAAAAATTTGCTTAAAATCAAGTATCTAAAGGAAATAAGTTTTGAAAAGGAAGCCCAGACAAATTATTTGGCCTTTTGACGTGTCTACTTTTTTTCATCTAAAAATTATGAGGAAAAAATTTGTTTTTTTTTTTTTTTTTCATCTCACTCAGATAATAATGTATTTGAATGAAAAATGCAACATCCTGTGAAGAAAGATTGTAGGAAGTTACTACTGTCACTGCTTTGAGCATTCCTTAACGCAGCTCACTACGCATATTTCTTGATTTTGTTCTAGACTAGGACGATATTTGCTTATTTTCATATAAAGTGGCTATCTTGCAGAAAAAAAAATTAATGGGTTTGCTCATTCTATAGAGATATTGATTCAAGGCATGTTCAGATATTTTTGGAGGTTTTTTTTACCCAAATCACTTTATTTACTGTTTAATATAACTTTTGAGTACTGTCAAATTCTTAGAGATTTGACAACAATCCCAGAACTCCCAGAATCCTTTCTGAACCCAAGTTAACATGCAATAAAACCAGTGATCTGATTTTCCATTTTTTATTTTTTAATTGTTTTTAAGCTGCAACAGTAAAGGTATAGCAGTAACCAGATGGGCAAAGACCCACGATGTGGTAAGCCTGGCACTGAGCCTGGGTGACTCCACACCACTGAGGAAGCATTAGCTGCCCTGAGCGTGGGGCCATGCTGCCAATACCCACACCAATTCCTGTCCTGCTCAGACAGGACTGGCAGCACTAATTAGGAATGGATTTTCCTGGAGACGTCAGTCAGCTCAGAGGAAGAGCAGGACTTCCACTCTTCATGTGAATTATGGACAGTTTGGAGGATGGAGGCATCCAAGAGCAGGTTTCATGGAGACATCACAGCAACCTTCCAACATCTGAAGGCAGCCTGCAGGGGAGCCAGAGAGGGATCCTCCACCAGGAACTGCAGGGATGGGATCAAAAGTAAGATGTACAAATTGAAAGAGGAGATATTTTGATTAGCCATACAGACGAAATTTGTGTTTGGGTGGTGAGATACCGAAACAGGTTCCCCAGGGAGGCTGTAGATATCCAAAACCTATTCTTTCCAAAGCTGTTTTCAGGGATAAAATTCTTCTGCACAAGCAAAAACTTCCATTGTCACTGTAAAGCTGAACTGAGCTAATACTGCATGATTTTATTGAGATAATAAAGGTTCATATTTAGAAAAATACATTTATAAACAGAGATGTAGGATTTTTAATGTGTTTTATGTGTGACTGTTTTTTTCTCCACTTGTGCTACAGTGTGTCTGTCTTGCATTGTTTGTTCATTAAGGTTGCTACACATTGGATTTAAGGCTGTTTGTTCTCCCCACTCATCTGCAAATAACAATGCACAAAAAAGAAACTTTCTTCTAACTCAGAAAAATATTCTCTGTAGATGTTCTGCTACTCTGGAGGCTGCACATCTCCATAAAGATTTTTCATGTCCTACTGTTTGTGTCCTGCAGCCACACCTCCTTTGAACTGTGATCTTATCACACCTCCCAAATAAAGCAGTATACAGTCAGTCCCAGGGAGAATGATCTCCAGAGCCATATCAAGGCTCCCAGACCCTTGTGCTGATTACTCATTATAGGTTTTGAGATTTTTCCCCTCCATCAACCCATGAAGACAAATACCACAGTGGGGCCAAGAAGTGGATCTTTCAATATTGAGGGAGTAGAGCTTGGCCAGCCAAAGGAATTTTAATCCTACAGTTTTGTGGAAAAGGTGTGCAAGCTAATGTGACAGCTCAGTTTCCCAGGTGAAGGTTGGAGAACATTCCAGAAGAGTTAGCTGCTAAGCTTGTATGATCAAATTCATGTGAAAACAGTGCATTTAAAAAGAAGACATGAAGATGCCATTTTGGCTCATAATGAATTTTTTGGTTAGCAGCAGCCTGAGCTGCTTTGTATTTTGATAATTTTTATCTACAGAAGCAGTTTAGTTTTATTTGCAAGAAACTGGAATTGGGTGCAGGAGATTTGGGTTCAAATTCCACGTGTGACCTTGGACATACCTCTTCCCCATTGAAGCTCATTTTCTCCCTTGAAAAGTAAAGATGTTGATATTTCTTTCATTTGTCCTCTCCTACCTGACTGTGAGCTCTAGATTGCAGAGTGAGTTGGTACCACCTTGCTCTGTGGGGCCATCTTCACAGCTGGCTACTGCACTCTCATAACCCCTGGAACAATGGTAGTTCTCATTAGGAACTCCTCTTTAAAATGTGCTTTATCATGGCTGGAGAAATCCTCTTTCAGATTATTAATTAAAATGAAATTCATTTCCTTTCAACTAAGGACCATGACATTTGCAGTGGGAACATTAAGGGCAGAGAAATTTAAACAAGCTATCTTGAAAGTTTTGTGTTTGAAGGCTGGAGATGCATTTGCCCTCTCCTCTCCCCTCCCTGTGTGCGCAGTTTCAGATCCATTGCTTATTGACTGATAGATTTATTGGTGAATGCTACAGCAGTGATCCAGCCCAGGGAGGTCAGCAGGGTGCAATTACCAGCAGAACAGGCTTGGGTGTGCTTCTGAACTACTCCTCCCTGCACAGCTCTTTCAGTATGCATATCACATCTCCCTGCTTGTAGCAGGCTGATGAGTGTGTGCAGTTAGTGCAGGCACACACATACTTCTGCGCTTTCCCTGAAAGTGGAGCATTAGCAACTGCAGTCAAAACGCACCGTTGCTTCCTCAGCTCTGATCCGAGCAGCAACTGTCTGATTCTGTCTGGGGGAGCTAGGAGACGGCACTGGAGGCAAGTTTAAAAAGGACCTAGTGACACTCTGCTGTCACATCTGGTTTCAGGGACCTACTTATTAGTAGTCCATTTAAAATCACTTTCCTAGTCCCATCTGTAGTACACGTTCTTGAGAAGTGGCTGGCTGGCGAGGAAGGAGCACGCTGCTGAAGGTATGTTGCAATCCTCTTTACCTTACATCTTGTGCTGAATGTTTTTGTCTGTGCATCTCACTTGCAGACATTCCTGGTATATGCAGTTTTGCACTGAGAGCTGATGGAGAAGGGCTTTAACAAATCATAGCATGAGGAATAAACAGGCAGGTAATCTGTTTTGGTTTTTCTCTCCCCTTCAATTAGCCATTGCTGAATGTCTGTTAAGGGGTAAATTTAAATTTCTGGAATAAACTTTCTGAAAAGATGACAACTCTGACAGCATGTAGCATCACAAGCAAATAGACTGCTGTTATTTCTATCAGGGGAAAATGTCCATTCATTGGTTGTTTAACTGTGGGCATGGAACATTGCTTTCAAAAGGATGTGTTTATTAAATATGGGCTGTGTATGCACTTACAGCTGAAATTTGCATTCATGGTTTGAGATTTGAAAAAAAGACTCCAACTTTCAAAATGCTCTGGACTGCAGCACACTTCTTTAAAAAACAGAACTGAGCCAGGCTTTTCATTTCACTTAAATTCTTTTACTGGCATATATTCATCTGGTAAAAAGTCTTTGCCAAATAGAAGAAGTTTGCTGTTATTTCCATAAATGTAACAGCTGTGAAGAGCATGAATATTCATAGTGTTTAGATTTTTGCTCCAAAGATTTTTATGATAATTCTGACTTTTCAAAGGGGGTGGGATTTTAGAACAAAGAATTATGCAGGTTGAGATATTGTGATAAGCCATGTATAAGGATTTCCTCAAAAAATCCCCATTATAGATAAGCATATACTGCAGTACCTAGCTGACTGTACCAGTTACTTAGTTGCAGCCAACTTGATCTGTTGCTTTTACTTGTGGATTCTTTTGCTAACAGGTCTTCAGCAGTCAAAATCAAATACAGTTCAGATGCTGGTCTCTGATGGGATGGTACTCCCCTAATGCTATACGGCTTTAAAACATTTCCAAGGCATTGTTAATTTTATGATGCTTAAGTTTTAACTTGGTGCATCCTGCATTTTCCCTTACTGAAAACTTATTTTGGGATGTTTCTAGGGTCAGAGGAGCCCACTACTATCTCACTGTATTTTAAGGATGTAAAGTGATTTGAGTAATCTTTCCTTAGCAAAATTCTCCTGTCAGTAGTTTATCAAAATTGTATGAGCAGCAGAGATGGTCCTCCCCTGCAGGTAGAAGTAGAATGGTCTTGAAACTACAGAGGAAACATATGTTCATGTGTGTCTAGAGATAATTCATCTAAAAAAGTTAAGTAATCCTAGCTGCCTGTAGATCTCAGTGACTTCTCTATTACTAAAAATATTCTATTAATGGGTCATACCACAGATTTCTGTAACTTCATAGTGAAGAAAACAACCAGACAGGAATTGTGTTATATAAAACCATCTCAGAAATCCTCTTAAGGCATGTTGTAATTATTTCTTTAAAAATCCTCTCAGTACTTGGGAAGTGCTGGGAGCTGTGGGGTACCTGCCTCTCCAAAATGTGACAAGTGGAGCTATCCATGCGTGCTCAAAGTGAATTTAGCATTCCTAATGTCCAGGGGCACCTCTTTGGCAGCCTGTCCTCACTCAGGCTGGACTGTGCCGCTCACCACTGGCAAGGTCAGCCTGGCTGGAGACCTGTGCCTCCCAGCTGCTCCAGTCCTCAGCCCAAGCAGAGCTGTCACTTATTGTCTCCTCCTCAGGGGACGGGGAAAACTCTTTGTCCCTTTCATCTGTCATTTTTAATGACAGCTGAATCAGTCTGGGGCTTAGGTGGAAAGTTTCTGGTCATCCCCTCCTAGCCACCCACCTCCACACAGCAGATATGCAGGGACTGCAGACATGAAATACATTTAAATATGTATGACAAAAAGAACAATTTAATGGGTCAGAACCTGTTTCCAGGGAGAGAAAATCAGACTACTCTCCCAAAATCAGTAGGAAATTGTTTACATGAACATAAGTTGTTTACAGAGGTGCAAACTGGTGCAAAATCTCACTTTCCTTTGGTGCTGTTTGAATTTCTGTGACCTGAGGACCTGGCTCTGTTCCTTTAAAGTTTGGCTTTATTCCAGGAAAAGTAGCCAAAATGGGGAATTTGTCTTTTCACTCACTAGGAAAAAACCTGTCTGTTTATGGTGACAACAACAGATATCTGAGAACAAACACCTTTTTCCTTTCCCCTCACCAAAGCCTAGGAGAAAAAAAAAAACAACATACAAAAAAAATCCAATGAAAAACATCCTCCCAAACATCTCTGTTTAATTCCCTTTAAGACATATAAGGTCTCCTCTTCTGCTTTAATGTGCATCAGGCTCCTTCCTGACCTGCACCGCTGCGCTGGAGGATGCGAGAGTTTATTCACTTTGACCCCTTGGCTGCCTCATCCGTGCTCTTCTTCGGAGCAGATTTGTTGATCGTATCAAATGCAGCCGCTGATGCGTTTCTCCTCTGCCCTGCGAGTCAGAGGCTCGGGTGCCTTTGGTTAGGTTACAGTCTCAGCCCCAGCACTGCGATTCCCGAGCCCACCAGCCCCCTAGTGTCTCCAGGTATTCGATGCAAAGAGGTCCCTGCAGCTGTTGCCTGCCTTTAGCAGACGGAAAGAGGGGGATTTGAAACAGCTCACAAAAGCTTAATGGATTTATTGGACTCGAGAGTGATTGGTAAAGCCGTGCAGCATCCAAACCTTCTGTCTGGAAAAAGCAAGAGCTGGGTTTTTGTCTACTTTTAGAGTGTCAAAACCTCTAAGACTGCCTCTGCTGCATGGCCGTGAGCCTATCAGAGGCTGCTGACACACAAACTGCTGCAGAGTTGTTGTAGAAGACAGTTAGGTGTTTGCACACTGTAACTGGGATTTCTGAGAGCATCCTGTATCACACAAACACACTGCAGCACTGGAGTACTGCTCAGGTTCCTCAGCTCTCCTCCCATGGATGATAGCTGAAAATGAAGATAAAGGGGAGGAAATGCCACGAAGACTCAATATTGTAGCAAACAGGGATCCAGATGGCAATCCTTTTTACAGCAATATGGTGGATTAACTTTAAAAACTCCCATGGCTACTACTGTCCTGCTTAATTTGTCTTTCCTTAATGCCATTTTGGTGTGATGATTTTGCAGGGTAATTCCACAAAGATGCATGGTTTCAGGTATAGTCCTCAATCGGGAGAACTTTCTTACTTCTCTCTTAACCCCTTCAGAGCTAATTAACTAATTGCATCATCAGTAGCAACAATTTGAACTATATATGGAAAAAATGCATTCACAGTACAGGCAAAGCAGGAAACCAAGGCGATTTGAACATAAAGGAAGAAAAATAGCCTTTTGGAGGGGGGAAAGGTTTTCACTCTTCTGGGCTTTATCTCTATTCAGAAATAATTTTTGGTGGTGCAGCTGCAATAATGGCTGAATTTCTTCACAAGGGAGATGTAAACATCATGTTGGTACTGCACACATGCCAACATTTTTGAAGCTAGATGTCAGGTAGGTTTGTTTGCCCCTGTAACTTACAGATCCAGCTTACTGTCTTCTTGTAAGCTGCTACTGGTATTTGAATATGTTCTTCCTTCGTGCAGTCACAGCAGGGATCATCAGTGCCCACATCTTCTTCAAAAAGCTGGTTGGTGAGACACCCAGTGGTGACAGCGAGCACCCGAGAGCTGGACAGTGGGACCTCCTGGGTGCCTTCCTGCAAGGGATCCTTTAGCAGAAATCTTGTCAGAACGTCACCCTCAGACAAGATGATGCTCAGCATTCCTTCCCTTTACTCTCTAAGTCTGTCACTACCTGATGCAGATTGAGCATAAATTATTAAAAAGAAATATTATTTAAATAAAGTGTCTCCGGAACACCTCTTGATAATTTTGGTCTACATTATGCCACTAGGGAAGTGGGTTTATATGTGCACATGTGGGAATGAACAGCAAATTCTACTCCAATTCTGTATCTCACATGATAGGCATATTCAAAACCTGATTAAATGGGAATTAAAAATCCACATCCAGGTCTCACACTGTGACAGAGTTCCTCTGCAATCACTGCCATCCCTGCCCCAACTGATGACTAAAGTCATTATAAGTCTCCCTACATAGCCTGAAAATTCCTCTGAGCTACTTTTATGAGAGCACAACTAGTAATCAGAAGCCAAAAATTAGATTAAATTCCAAATTAATCCCAGAAATAAACTTCTGTCTATTAAGTCATACATTTTTTTAGGCTCTACAGATGATATTGACCAGTTTACTCTAAACTAAAATGGGAGCTTAGCCTTCTATCACCTGATAATCTGTCACTGGTTTACTGAGTAATTTCTTCTTTGTTTCCTGTGCTCTGGACTATCAACCCTTGCAAACCAATAATTAACTGTTGTGGAACTTCCTGAGGTAAGGAGGAACAATTCACTACAATGAAACAGTGGGTTTTTGCCATAAAGTTACTAAACAGAGCTACAGCAGAGTGAATAATGCAGGAGGTGATTTGCTTTCAGGAAGGTTACTAATAAATATTACCACTAGCTGGACATTTGGACTTGGCCAGAGAGTGGTGTTTACATTATTTTGGTGATATAGAAAGCAGTTAGGGGAAAAAATTATGAGATTGTCTCATATTACAAGACTCTGGAGAAATTAATTATCCAATTTTAAAAAATGAATTAAATAAATAACAAGTAAATGTAAAACTAATCCAGTCTCAGATGTGTAAGTTAGCACATAAATTTAAAAGACCTACTATAAAATGTCGGTAAGTTTTATTTTGCAAGAGATATTCTGCTGTGCTTTCTGTAAATCCCAGGGATAAAAAATAATTTATAAATGCTTTTAATTAAATATTGTAACTAACTATTTATAAATAAAACTATAGTGCTTACTAGTTTTCTTTTTAATAAATCCCAAATTCTGATATCTCTAAAAGGTGATGGAAGATATAGCTGGGCTTATTAAAGATGAATAAAGCTCTATTTTTTTTTCCATTGCACTAGATTTTTTTCCAAACAAAATCTCTTATCTCAGAAAGCCATCAAGTTCTCACAAGGAACATAAATCACAGCAGAATAGGCAGCCTCCTGCTTCATTCACTGAGCTCAATATGCTTATCTACCTCGTGTTTCTGCATCCCAGGCTCCTAAAATGCTTCAGTCAACATTCCTTCTGAATTGTGATACGTCATGTTAATCAGCTTCTACAGTGTCCCAAAAATGTATGTAAATTAGACTTTTGATGAAGCAGAATATTTTGACAGGAATTTTTGCATAAATCACGCACACAAGCATGCTCACACACAGAACCTTTTTAGAGAGGGAGACATTTTTGGACCTCATTTTTCTGGAGTACTTTGTGACCAGCGTGCTGGTGCTGCTTGTGAGCAGGAACACGTATGTGGCAGTATGCCAGCTCCCATAGCAGGAAGCAAATCAAGTTTAAGTCCACTCTTGGCATGAAAAACTGCACCAAGGAGAAAGAAACAGAACAGTTTCCTCTTCCTTTGTCCTCCTTTCCCCTCACTCCCTTTTTGGCACTTGGTTTGCTCTCTGGATTGTTTGTTGTCAGTGGTAATATCAGCATTTTTAGTGTTATCATAACATAACATTGTCCTGTTATAGTAGATTAATGTTTTAACTTGATCTGTACTTCCAGAATAATCAGAACACAAAAATCAAAATAATTTATCTGAATTTAAATAAAATTTAATTAAATTTGCTGATTTTAATAGTGTTTATAAATTACCTAGGTTCACTGAATATATAGAAAACCATACTGAGGCTTGTTCAGATGAGTCTTGTAAGTATTAGCATTGCCTGGCTGCAAATCTCTCAATTTTTATTCTCTTCTGACCTCCTTTGCTATAGTTTTATGTTCCGCCTTGTCCTTCAGGCCTGTATTCAAACTGCTTACAGGTCTGAATATGTCTGTCTCATCTGTTCCTCTCACTGAAGTGTTGAGGCTGAGTGAGCAAAACGAGAAGGATGCAGGCAGTGCTTTCTGTCTCCTTTGGGCAACCCTCAGTTTTTAGCAGTGTATGCAAGGACCTTCAGCTGCCTGTACAGCTGGGGCCCCAGCTGACATGTTCTGAGCTGTCCCCGTGAATCCACTCCATCTTCTACATCTCAGTCCAAATGGGAGGCAAAGCTATTGATGTGACTATTTTTGCATACTTCGAGTATACTTTTTGACATAGAAGGCATAGAATACAGAATCATAGAATGGTGCGGATTGGAAAGGACCACAGAAATTACCTGCCCATGGGCAAGGTTGACATCCCTTAGGTCAGGTTGCTCAGGGCCCCATTCAACCTGGCCTTGAACATTTCCAGGGATGGGGTGTGTATCTCACCATGAAGTGCCATACACCTGAAAAACTGCCAGAAATCACCAAGAAAGTATGGAATCATGTCTACTTATCTTTCCCAGTCTAATAACCCTGTTGCCCTAGTTTCTTTACAGAGCTTTCCCATTTCAAAAAGTTGTTGTGCTTTCATGAGGCTTATATGGGCTACCTCTTTGGCAACTTTTGTACAGTTGAGGCTTAAAAAACTCCTCTGATAATTATGCAGTGTAGGCTTATGCATCCTGTATCTTAAATAGCAATGCACTGTTTATCATACACATTGTGTACCAACTAAAAGAATCACAGAATATGCTGAGATAGAAGGGACCTACAAGGATCCAACCCAAGCTGAGTCCATCTCTTAGCCCTGCACAGGACATCCCCAAAAGTCACACCCTGTACCTGAGAGCACAATACTTTAACTCTGTTTTCCATATATAGATACCACAAAACAGTGTATGCCCAATACGTACGCTGTGCATGAGGTAATACAGACAAAATACAGACACATTTGCAACCATATATACAATTAATGTTTCTCAAAACACACAATATCCACAGAGAAATGTCAGTGATTTGTCATCTAGAACAAATCCAACAGAGTTTTGAGTATCAGGTTAAATCATCCCATAGCTCCAAAAACATACAGGTTGCTGCTACCTTTTTAAAGAGGCAGAAGAGCATATAAGTATGTGCAATTTAATGGCTAAATATAAGCAGAAGAATGCTTCAATAAATACAGCTGTAGAGCCAAATTCTCTTAATGATGCAATAGTCATATATATAGATACAGATATATATTCTATTTCACACTTTGAAGTTCTTAATTCTCAACACCCAAGTCTTAGTTTCCTGCCAATTTTATAATTTTTCCTGTTGTCAATTGCTTTCTAAAATAAGTTTGAATGAGGTGGAATAAAGTTTAAAGTTTAAAAAATGATAAACAGGTGCTGTGCCTATACCTGCTGCCATATCCCTTTCTTTATGCCTTGTATCTGTGCTGCTTTCTGGAACAAGCTGTTTGATCCTGTCTCTTGCTGCTAATTTTACACTGTCTGGGTTGGAAGCTGGGGGAGGGGACAAAGTCGATGAATATTAGAACAGTGAGAGAGTTGAGGATGTTCAAAAACAGGGAAGCTTTGCAAACTGGGTAGAAATAGGGTAGTATTACTCTTTGCAAGCTGAGTAGAAATGAAGCAGTGTTACTTGTGAGAGCTTTAACAGCAGCCACACAGTCACTGGCTTAAATGTGTTTTGGTTTTGGGTGCTTTTAATGGCAATAATTAGGTAATCAATATTGTTTCAGAATGGAAAAATATCCTGCTTAACAACAGAATAACATTGATTAACTAAGCTAACACCATTTTAAGGAACATTAAGTAATCAAGACTGTTTCTATGATGACATCCCAAAGTGAGAGAAAATCAGGCAACTCTAGTATTGGATGTAGCAGGGAGTGCATTTGCACTGCTGCTGAGGAGACAACGGCTGCTGCATTTGCCTGTGCAGTATTGTAGTACAAATGTGTGAGGGAGGCACTGGGCTCATTTCAGTGAAGTTGGATCTTATCCAAGATATAAACTGGATGTTTTTTGAAGATACATATTTCACTCCACTCTTTTCATAACTCTTTATACACCTGTTAATTCAAACTGATGTGTTTAATTTGAATATCTCAAAGAATTAATGATTATATGTAACTTGCACTTTGAAATTTACTGAGAGTCCTTAGGAACTTTTCAGGAAATGCCAGTCTCAATAACCAGAGCAAAATTATGATGGGGTGGGAGATTTTACAAAGAAACCCTGTCCACTGGTGGCACAAGTAGGAGTAGGGTCCACAAGTCCAGGGCGCTAATTTGCTGCTATATCTTACTCTAGCATATTGAATTTTTAAAATTAAGTATCCAGATTATTCCAGAATTAACCAAGCTTTCATATATATATATATATATATATATATATATATATATATATATATATATTCAAGCATCTACAGTTACAGTTGCAGGTTTTCAGACACTGCAAAGAAAGTTGTATGTAGATGCCCAGATTTAGTCATTCTGATCAGGATTCACTGAGAACAATGTTTCTCAGAGATATAATGCTCATTTCTTTTTTGTGTGATATTGCAGGAAATGACACTGCACTGCTTTTGCTAAATCTGTGGGTGGCACAAAGAGCAAGGCCAGACTGAACAGGGCTCTGAGCAACCTGATTTGACTGAAGATGTCCCTGCTCATTGCAGGGGCATTGGACTACATGACCTTTAAAGGTCCTTTTCAATCCAAACTGTTCTATGATTCCATATTTCTATTATTTGACCTATAAATGACTTTGCATGAGTGGAAGGCAGTGAGCATTTGATAAAGCATATAAAATCTTCAAGGACTGATCCAGAGTGCCAAAAAATAACAATGGTTCTCAGAACTAAAAAGTGTAAGTGGTGAGCTGCTGGTGGTCGAGTATCCTTGAATCTACTTGAAACCAAGTGGGGATACCATTAGCTCTTTTCTAGGCGTAAAAACAGTCAACATCCTGTCTCCCAAGGGTTAACTAAGCAGACAGTCAGTGTTTCATGATACATGAGCATGTCCTTAAAGCATTCACTCCTGGATGCACGTCATTACGTATGAGTCACAAATTTCAACAGGGAAAAATACTTGCAACATTGAAAGCATTGAGAACAAGCTTGAAAATATGATCCTTTATATTATGAAAACTCAAAAAAATAAAAATCAGATTTAAAATCTTCTTCAGGACTGACCGCCAATAAAAAATTGAGTGTTGCAGCAATCAGGTAAAATAGTGTACACAGTTTTTAATGTTCAGGTTTAACTTCAGCATAATTAAAGCAGAAATGTTGGATGGGTGGGAATTTTTATTATTCTTGAGGGTGTCAGGAAAGCTGTTGCCCCAAAGCTGAGTTTGAAAACCACTTTCCATACAGAGGATTGGGCTGTACTTTCATGGTAGTCAGATATAGTCAAGAGGTGTGACACAGATTTTATCCATTAGGGCTTTGGATTAGTCTATGAAATGAAATATACCATTGTTGCATTACAGCTTGGAGAGGACTGAAAGGAAGAAGTTCTGCTTGTCATGTATAAAAAAATGGAGCAGACACAATCTCTGTCTCAGCTTTCAAACTCTGATGCAGATGATTCTCCCAATGGTTTTGTTCTCTATCATATGCCATGCTTGTTGTATATATAATCATGTGGGAGGCCATCTTTCTACCTGATATCTTCTCAGTCAACGTGTTTTGTGCGGGCTGGTGGTATGTAGAGTTTCACATTCACAAAGGGGGTAATCTCTGCAGATGATTACAGGAACTAGTTCAAGTGGATAGGTCTGACTGTTAGGACAGTGTGTAAGGTGCTTTGGCCTGTACATGCTCTCACATTTTGTCTTGATAGTATTTTGTCCGAAGTGAACTTACTATATTCAGTACGCAAAAAGATTGAGCTCTGATCTTGCCTATCAGAGCTCTTCTGGTAGGTGCTATACTCATCTTCCTTCTTTTGTAGATCAGGAAACAAGAATTTATTGAAAATGACTTTCTAATCTGTAGTTCTGCAGATTATTTGCCAGAAGACTAAAAGTAAATAGGGGCTGGAATAAACTTTACTTTTTACTGACATGCAAATTTAGTTTATTTTTGAGTAAACACTAGAAAACGGGCTTTATTATCCAAGTAGAAATGTTCAATACAGTCCTTCTCACACTGTCCGGTCACCTTGAGAGTGTTAAATATTCTGGTAAATTAGATAAAGCATGAATTCAAATAGAATATTTCTAATTTTTTAATATACATAATTTATTATGTTTCTTGGTATGCCAAATGGTCTTATTTAGGACTATCATTGCATCTTGTAATGCTATCAGAGTCAGGGATTTGTGAACGCTGTGTTTGTCCTCAGAATTACTTTACTTTGATCATAACCTTAAGTTCTGACACAATCATAAGGGCAACAGACAGGAAACTATATCCAGGACAGGTAAACACAGCCAGATAACTTTGTGCATTCATGACAAGACAGACTGTGTGCATACTCAGGAGTACAAAAAGGATAAAATAGGGATCTGTGTTTAAAATTTCTCTGGTAAATAATGGAAGGTATGGTTCCAAGAGACTTTGTGGAACCAGAAGCCTGCGAATTGCTTCCACTCAGTGCAGAAATTCATACCCCTGGTGGAGACTTTGACTCTCAAAGTACAGGGTGCTTTTAATGGTAACAGACTCCATATTTTTAGATGCAATGTCAGCAATGATTTGTGTTAAATTAGAACTGAATAAGCAATTGTAATTGGTTTTAATAAAAATGAATATACATAATCTACAGCAATTTTGGCCTTGTTCATTTTTTTAACTTAGTTTCTATTCTATCTCTTTTACAAGTGACATTTTAAATTTGTTTACCTTCTAGAGTGAAGATTTTTCTATTGTCTGAGTTTTGTTTCTCTAATAGGTGCATATGACACGTGATCGACTCTCTCCCTTGTGGTTTGTATGATAAGTTAATTGGATTGATCTCATTGCTTTTTACACAACTTTGTGTATTTTCTAGTCCATCAGTGATTAAGTAGTTCTTTTTTGAATCTTTTCCAAGGGTAGAAGCCTGCAGTCAGTGGTGTTCTCCAGGGCTTAATAATAGGTCCATTATTATTAAACTATTTCAGTGGTGCCCAGCAAAAGATCAAGGAGTAATGGTCAAAAATTAAAACACAAGAACATGAGGAGGAACTTCATTACATTAAGGGGAGCAGAGCACTGAAAAAGGTTACCTGGGAAGGTCATGGATTCTCCCTCTCCAGAGACATTCAAAACTCACCTGGACATGTTCCTGTTTAATCTGCTCTAGGTGACCCTGCCTTGGCAGTGAAGTTGGACATCCAGTTGGCATTTGGATGATTTCCAGAGGTCCCTCCCAATCCTAACAAACCTGTGATTCTATGACAATTCTGTGATTCTGTACTAGTATTCTTAACATATGGAAAGCAGAACTGTGGCCAGACTTACAGTAGGAATTATAATTTCGACAAACATATGTTCTGTTGGGGTTTTTCATCATGAAGAATATTTCCATGTTTATAATCCTAGTATAATATTAACCCTTTTGATTGCAAAGTTGTACTGAGAAGCTGCTCTCAGTTTATCACACATTGTCATCTGAAGACCATTGCAGAATCACAGCTTTCAAGGCAGAATCTGCCGTTGAACTACCATGGCGTATACCGCTGGTTTGTGGCTTAAGATTTGAAACACATATGGTCTGTTTAAAGCCTAAAAGGACGGCCTTCCCTCCTTCTTCATTTACTGCTCCCTAGGGATTTGGTCATCAGCAAAATCTATGTCATCTTTAGATGTGGTTTTGTTTAGTATTTATCTATTCCTAATCCACTGATAAAAAGATTAAGACATGCAGAGTCAAAAAGAACTCAAAACCATAAGTAAGTTTCAACTTGAAACACAGCTGATTTGTGCTGATTCAGATGTGGCATTGTGTTCTGAATCTTATTATTTAACTACTTCTTAATTAATGCATTGTGTGAATGTTAAATTGTTCAAGCTTTGTCACTCAAGATTTTATGTGGTCTCAATTCAAGTGCGTTACAGAAATCTGTTGCAGCAACATCATTATTTTCATCACACAAAGTTGTAAACAGCAAAATGTTGCAAATTCACTTAAATTTTCTACAAATGTAGAGTAACATCGACATTGATGCATTCTTTTATTTCTTATTAGTTCCATTTTATATTAGCCATTCTATGATTTGGTCTGGGATGCTGTTGTATCTACAGATCTATAGCTTTCCATACAAAAGAAAAAAACCCCAGCTTCTTACATATTTTTTAAGGCATGTCTATATTCTAGAACATCTCCAGATCTCCAGAATATATTGGAAAATGAGCATTTGTGATCCACAGAATTTTTTGGTTTTTATGATCTGAGTATTACCCAGATCTGCTTATCTTAGAATTCTCATTTTTAGTAACTGCTGCTAAATATTGGTATTAGTTACAGTTGTATGAATAGTATGATTTTTTTCACCTTACATTTTATAACTGCATTTTTAACTCCCTTTTCCAATATATCAATATTTACTGAGAAAAATGTCTGTCCTCCTTTATTGTTAGCAATTTTTCTATTTCATCCTCCTAGAAATTTATCAATGCGGTTTGTTACACGAGTGATCTGGAAGGAACTTGTGTTTCAAACTTTGAATGAAGTATATTTCTTGACAGCCAACATTGTACCTTTTGGGGTGATACCAACTACAACGGAAGCAAATATTTTCTCTTTGATAGCATCAGTTATAACTTCTAAGGAAGATGATTTTTATTAAGTAGTGAAATATTGTCTGATCCTTCCATAGTCGAGCCAGAAATTGCAGTAAAACTTTGAACTGACACTAGTCTGTCAATAACTGGATTGGAAAGACAGTAAGGATTTTTTTAAAAATAAACAAATGTTACTAGTTATGAAGTTACTATTATTATTATTATTTTTTTAAAAAATTGGGAAGTGTTTTCTGAATAGAGGCAGAACTGAAATGCTACATCTTCTTACTTACTCTGCCAGTTATTTGATGTTGATGTCAAACTCTTTTTTATTCAGGATCAAACTGAATTCTTATAATGTTTAATTGTCAGAAAAAGCTCTTTAAAATTCAGCATGAATATTTGAAGGTAAGGAATTATTAAAGAAATCAATGCTTGCTCACATTTTAATCTGCATGAGAAAGCAGAAAACAGAAAATAAGAAGCAGGAATACATGGGCCCTCTTGTAAATCAGCTGAATCTCAGAGTATAGACTAGACTGCTGTAGACTCTAGCTATTTATGTTATTCTTCTCATGCCTGGATTAAATTCAAATGAATTTTAGAAGGAATTCCATCTTAATGAATGCTGTTATAAAACTTTGCTTGCTTTTTTATTTTTCATGCCTTAGTCCCTTGTTTGTATATGTAGAAATTATTGCTATCACAGGAATAGAGTGTCAGTGAAATGTAGGTGTTTGTTTCTATTTTTTTAATATTTTAATAAGATTTAATACCATTGTAAGACTGATTATTTTCCATTTTTTTAATGCTAAACAAAGATATTTTTTCAGACTAAATATTTTTATTCCTGAAACTTCCTGAAATCACTTTCTCTCATCTTGTCTTCAGAACATTTGCTTGGAGTCATCATTAACATCCTGTTCCATTTTTCATGGGGTGGGGAGGAAAGAAATGTAGTAATTTATGGTGCAGAACAGCTCATTCGACAATTAAAGATTGAAACTAAATCTTTAAATCCACTCCGGATATTTAAAAGTCCACTTTGGATGTGGACAATAAAGATTCACTGATTTTAATTTTAAACCTTGTGTAAACTCAAGAAAATACCTTAAAACTAGAACAATAAATGCTTAAACACTTAAACATGGATCAAGTGAACAACTAAAAGTTTTTGTAGCAAAAAATATCCAGCGTTTTACTGAGATTGACATCTGATATATCTTCTTGTAATTTATATAATTTCCATAGTAAAAGAATTCTTAATGTATTCTAGGTGAGGAGCAATAATTAATGAGGTTTTACTCCTGAATTTTATTGCAGTTATGATAACTCGATCTAGCAAAGAGTTGAAGCTTAGTACCAAAGAGCAGAGGGAGTTTTCTGGTAAAGATCACAAACCAGGCAAAGCAGAGACACACAGCAGAGGAAACAAAGGCATTCTCTTGATGAAGGAATCCTTCTACTGTGCTGTAACTCTCTATTCATGATGGGAAGAGCTGGGCATGCAGAAAGGCTTTGTGAATGGGACCCCACTGACCTAAACTTTGATACCTCCATTTGCCAGGCAAGATCTCCCAGTACAGATTTTCAGTTCCTGTACAGTCAGTGCTTGTTTGAATAATGTAAGCACTTAGACCTCTTTGTTAGATATCTCAAATTTAGGAGAAAGATGTGCATCTAAAATTGTTATGAACCCTATATAAAGATTTCTGTGACTTCTGTGAGCGTTATACCAATGCTAGAACAATGCTGAAGTTATGTTAAGTAATAGAGAAATGTGATTATATATAGAGAGGTCTAACAGTGTATCTGGAAGCATCTAGGGCCTTCATCTTTCCCTCCTTTATACTTACATATCTTACGCACAATCTTGGCTTCTTTGGTGGTATTTTTTTCTTCCTAGAGAAAGAGTATACTATGCCTCAGACTAGTGAAAAAAGAACACTTATCAATAAAAGCTTTTACTAAGAGTTACTTATTTTTACTTTATACTTTGTCCAAAGAGGGTGATTTTGTAAAGAATGGATATACTATGCCGTCACCTGCCAAAATCAAGCAGACCCTGGGGCAAATGTTATGAAACTAAATTTTTTCATGCTTTTCCTTTTTAATCTGCTATTTTAAAAACTTCAGTGACATCTGCCTCTAGATTAGATAGATGTGTCTTGTTTTTATCTGAATGAGCTGTTCTCCACCAACTTTCCAAGAGAAATTCAGTCAGCCAGGGACCGAAGGGAAGCAATCCTTGTGTATGAATCCAGGTCAGCTTGGGATGGGAAGTTCCTTGGAGGAGAGCACTCAGAGACTCCCATAGGCACACTGGGGTTTTAGATTAAGACATGGGATTATTCCAGGACATCACTCCTTTTCTTGATCCTCAATTCATAGATCATCCATACAGATCTACAAATAGCCAAATAAGATAAAATTTATTTTAAGGCTCGGCATCAGCTTTTGTGTGCAAGTCCTTCTGCTCTTATCATAAGTTCTTCTGGTTTTACCAAATTACTCAAACAAATCAACCACTGCCTTGACTTTCTATAGACACATTGTTCTTTAACGTTTCTATTTTTGAAACTGCTGATATTGCCTACCTCACAGTCTACTGTGGAAACATTCCAGAAGTTCACTAAGTCCTGTGGAAAAAAGGGATACTTTTATCTATTTTAAGCCAGTTTCCCAAAGTGCCCCCTGAGCGTTTGCAGTAATGTGTGGGTGAGGATTCATGGTTCTGAATTCATTTTGTACAACACTTTCACAATGTAGAGCTCAAACACATTTCCCTCAGCTTTCTTCTTCTTAAATTAAGAAGAAAAAAGAAGAAAGTAAAGATGAAGACTGAGAACAAAACTCTTTAGTCCCTTCTCACAGAGCCATGGATTATTCCTCTTTGTCATTTAAGTAGCTCTGCTCCATACCTTTAATATGTCGCTCTTGCTCTGCAGATATGAACTATGCATGGTAACCAAGGTTTTATGCTTTTATTACCTTCTTTTCTGTTTTCAATGCCCTTCAAATGAGTTGCTTTTTTTAGCTGTTGCTTCACAGGGAGCCATGGTACTTTGAAAGCAGCTACATTTTCCTTAGGAACAATACTTTCACACCTTGTGGAAGGTTATGGTATGAAAGCAGCAGAGGCTGCCAGTTTTCACTCTTTTAGCAATAGGCAGTAAAAAGAGGACTTCTGAACTTGATGAAAAATCACCACTTTAGCACCTGAAGGTGGCCTACAAGAAGGCTGGAGAACGATTTTTTACAAGGGCATGCAGTGATGAGTTAAGAGGGAATGGCTTTAAACTGAAGAAGGGTAGAATTAGATTAGATATTAGGAAGAAATTCTTTGCTGTGAGGGCGGTGAGATATCAGCATAGGTTGCCAGAGAAGCTGTGACTATTCCAGCCCTGGAAGTGTTCAAGGCTAGGTTGGATGGATTTTGAGCAACCTAGTATAATGGAAGGTGTTCCTGCCCATGTCAATGGAGTATAAACTAGATGGTCTTTAGGTCCCTTCAAACCTAAATCATTCTACTATTCTATGGCTCTATAATTAAGAAGTAAAGCTCTTCTATGTTTCATATACTTTATTGGACATAAAAGAAAAAAAAAAATCTTGTTCTAAATATGAAGCATACAAAATTATTTTGCCTCTGTTTTTCCAAGAGTTTTGATGCACTCCAAATTTTTTGTTGTTGCAAGTTCTAAAAGGCCATTTAAAAACCCTTTTTACTTCATAAACTTAATTTTTTTTGAGAGGGAGATAATTTTCCCTTGTAACTCAGATACTCTGTAACCTAAACCCTCTGCTGTACTCTAAAATTTCTTTCAACTACAGTAACTCAGAACCCACTGCCAGGGGCTAAAACCATATATTATATAGTGCTGAAGTTGATCTTTTTCTCACTGAAAAGGCTTTATTTTATTTTATTTGACAAAGTAATATTTATTAACTTTAAAGTCACTCACAGCATATATAATACTTGAAAAATTGCACCTAAAGCATGGGCAAAGGGGCTTTGTTTTGAGGGAGGTTGAGCCAAATCCTATAGTAATCATTAGAAATCCAGATTGTATGCTTTGATATCTGTAGCAAAACTATCTGCTGTCTATATATCAATCATGACACAAGAAAAAAATGGCTGTTAAGTCATGCAGAGAGATAAAACTGACTGCAAAAAATATTTCCAGGATATATTACTCCTAGTTGCCACATATATGCTGCAATTTGTTTTCATATGGCTAAATGGTTTAATGATCTTTAGAAACATTTCTAGACTTCTGAAACAAACATTTCTCTTAGTTACAGCCTGGATTTCAGTTCAGTTTTGCAATCTAACTGATTGCAAAGGGCTCTGTGGATGGCAGTTATGAGAAAGAGTATATTGATAGTCCTTTGTGGGCAGGTGCCTAGCAATAGATAAAAGAAAAAGCTATTGTGATGGAAGCATCTGGATCTAAGCTGGATCTTGACTTTAAGTGGAAATAATGAGGATACTTCCCCAAATGGAAGAGAAAGTGCGCTTACTGCTGGGTGTTCTTGCTCCTCTTACCCTTCTAACGCATTAAGGTCTTGCACTAGTAATTCCTGCAGTAATTATTCCTGGGGGAAGAATGTTTGGGGGTGTCATTTTACTGTGAATGATTACTGAATAAAAAAACTAACAATCCAGGGACATTCTGAAAGTTCCAAATGTGACCACTGAGTGGCAATCAGGCAATACTCTTGAAAAGTCTGGGATTCTTTCTCTTGGGCTGAGCACCATGCAGACAGCCAGGCTTCCTGTGTGCTTCTCAAGCATTCCCTGTGGCTCCTGAATTACATGTGGTTTGTAAGAGGTCCATGAGCATCTGTACAGGTAGAGGAACTGTGCTGGGATGAAGGTGGTGGTTAGCCCAAAACTGCTGCCAAAAATGAAACAGGACAGCAAGGTATAAGGAAGCTGGAGGATCCAGCACATTTTGAGACTGTCCTGTATATGGAGCCTTATCCAGCAATGGAGAACTCCAACAATGAGGAGATGCTCTGTTTTCTACCCTGGATCCCCTATAAGGCTGCCTCCTGTTTTGCATGTTCATGGTGTCTGTCTTGGGGCTGATTATCAGCACATAAGGTCAAGAAAATTTGTGCTTAGTTTTCAAAAATTATATGGTCCATCTATATTGCACCTAGCTCTGAGGAAAACCTAAAGCTGACCAAGTCAATCATGTCTATTCAGAAACCACCTATCACAGGCTTTGTTTTGATGTACCTCCTTGCTCATTTCAAAATTGCAGGTGTGCCCAGGCGCCTAAATTCTATCAACTTCATGAGGTCTGGGGCTCCTTATACCAAGGAACTTATGTTTGCATAGGCAGTTATGGAACACTGTAGTTTCAAATAGAGGCAATTGATTAATTTTAGGCTTCTCTAGAGATTAGGTGATACATGAAAACATGTTTATTCACAGTCAGTTCCTGAAATTTTTGCCCCTGAACTGTTTAACTGATTGGATATCCAGCTAATGACAGGCTGAACATGATTTGGTAATTAGTTTTGTGTGATATTCAGTTCTTCATAAAGAGTAGGACATGATTATTATTATGCTTATGATATTATATTAATATTTTTAAAACAGTATTATTTTTAAATTTATTTGCTTCATAAATTGTTTATAGCCACTGCTCTGCTGAAATGAAGAAAACGGAATGATTGAGAAACTGAAGGTATGGCTTTCACATTTTAAGGTTTTGGATTAAATACCTTAGTGGCAAGAGACTTGTCACATGACTTTCACTTCACTGATCTACCTGGATTTCCATCCTCTTTGTGTAAAATAGACATGACTGCTTTCCCCTTCTTTATGGAATCACTATAAATTTTGTGGTGAATGGAGTAAAGTACTTTCAATAAGGAAGATATAGAAAATTTTGGGCTGGATAGGAAAGGGGTTTTAGCTGTCCTAGAAGCTGTGTAAATGTAATTTTGTCAAATGTTTCTTCAACTTTAATGTTTTCCCAGCAACGAGTTCATGATCAATATTTCAGAGGTGGAACGGACTTTCTCTTACAAATCACAGTACTCTGAATTATCAAGCACTTTGTTTACTCAGAATTTATTGGAGCCAATTCCATGACATAGTCTCATTCAAAATGCAGCATTACAATCTAAAAGAAGCATCTAGAACAGCTTCACCATGTTCTGTACTTTTTCACACACACACACACACATACACATTAAAAAATACAAAACCTCCTTTAAACTCACAAATATTTACAGGGTTTTTTCTCCATAAATTTGTTTGTAAAATATTTTCTACATCTTTTTCTTTCCTGTAATTAGTATTTATTAAAGTGACTGGGTTAAAAAGGCATTTAATAAGATTTCAACTAATTAAATTGCTTTATGACTTCCAGCTAAGCAACTATATTCCCGAGAGAGAAAAGGAAAACAAAACTTCTCAATCAAATCCATACTGATTTTTTCAAAACTTTACAAATATCTGCTGCCATGTTTGGAAGCTTCTTGTGTGTTGCTATTCTAACATGGGGTTGAGCATTTCTGCTTGGAAAAGATACCTTTAAAATTTCATCACTTTCCTCAAGAAAAATTAAAGCAAACCATTGTATAAGGAATGTAAAGAATTTAGGAAAGTATTTCAGTTATGAGTTAACATCCTTACATAGCTAAAGGGGAGAAATTAGGTTGCTTGAAATGAAATGTGTTTTTATAGGTAATATTTTACAATAGATACTATTTTAAGCAAAGGATATGCTGAACTGAAAGGTAGGTCTTCAAAATCCCAGACTCTAGCTTGGTGATTCCTAGCAGATATAACTCTCTCTAAGGTGAGTGATAATGTTTAAATTTGACCTGTTCCCAAAACTGAGCTGGGCTAAAAAGACTTTCAAGCTCTCAAAAAGTCTTTCCAGAGGCTGAGTTTGAGCAACGTTTTTGAGCTTAGAGATCACTCCAGAGCCCACATGAGCTAAAAGACAGTGACATTAGTTCTGTGGTCAAAGTCAATTTCATGGGGAGCAGGATTAACTGGTGCAGTCCACTGTTTCTAATAGGATTATCACAATTTGTTTGCTCATTAAGAACAAAAAACTCAGAAGGACATGCAATTCTCCAGGGAAATCACTGTGATTATCTGTAATAATGGGTCTTGAACACTTGTGGTGATGGGGCAGCCACAGAGCAGCCTGCTTCTCTGGGCAACCTGTACAAGTACCTCACCACCCTCATAGTGAAGAATTTCTTCCTTATATCAAATCTAACCCTGTCGTCTCTCAGTTTGAAATCATTACCTCTTTTCCTATTACCCCATGCCCTTGTCAAAAGTTCCTCTCCATCTTTCTTGGAGCCCTTTTAGGTACCTCATAGGGCTAGAAGGTCACTGGGATTTTCTCTCCTCCAGACTAAACAAACTTGACTCTGTCAGCCTGTGTTCATAGCAGAGGTGCTCCAGCCCTCTGACCTTCTCTGTGGCCTCATCTGTATGTGTTCCAACATATCCATATCCTTCTTATGTAGGGATTGCAGAGCAGATTGCACTACTCCAGGTGAGGTCTCATGATTGTAGAGATGAAGGGAGAATCACCTCCCTAGATTAAGTTATGTGCTGCACAGGTGGGAGTTTGGAGAGCCTGGAAAACCTGTGAGAATTAATTGGGGAACTTTACATTATATGCTCAGTATAAACATTGCTTATAAATATCTCTCATTTTTACTTAATAAATATATATATATACACAAAAAATGTATGAATGTACACCTTATATAGAAACCAATCTGCTTCGTGAAACCACAATGCACAAAGCAAGATAGAATAATGACATTTCTCTCTCTTTAACTAAAGATGTGTGTCTCTCATATATTTTAGCAACACAATTAGCATGAGTCCAAATGCCAGTTAGTTCTCAGAACTCTGCATGTTGTGGGCCATTGACACCTCTCAGGACTTGTCCCAAGAACAAAGCCAAATTCATATTTTAAGTGTATTACAGTGAATGATGAGTACTTTCCATAGAGAAATGTGGCCTTTAGGAATGAGTTTTGATTTATAGAAAGTGCTAGATAATGCCCTAAAAATTTTGTAGTCACTGAGAGAATACTTCGTACAATTACTGCACTGTATAAGAGCCTATTTTAAAATTAAGTTTAAGCTTTGGTCTTTTCTGCAGAAGAGTTAATTTAATGCAATCCTTGGTGGTACTAAATCAGAAATATTTATGTGGAGTTATTCTGCTTTTTATTTAATCACAGGCATATTTTTATGTGTCAGGACAAGACAGGATAAAGTTAAGCCAAACTCAAGGCAGTAGAAGGCACTCTCAGGACTCATACCTTGCTACCACTCTAAGTACCATTTTGGTACTACTGGATTTCGCTTTCTGGTGAAATTCAAAGTGGATTCAGAGGAGAACATCAGTAGTGTATATTTGTCTCACTAGTAGGACACATTAAACTTCTGTTTTGTATTCAAGTAATACCAAAGTAGAAAGACAGCAAAACCTGTCTTTGATTTATTCCTACAACTAGAAGGTGGTAATACAAACAACAGTGAGGGTGGAAGGAATCTTGTAGTGAAGTTCCTTCCCAGGTACTCAGGGTGATACTACACACCCATCTTCAGAAGGTGTTTCTTGAATGCACAATGCCTTTCAGAAGTACTTGTATTCTTACTCCCACACTAGCCCTCAGCCCAAAAAACACCACACTGTGACATAGACATCTACAGCACCTTCAGTCCCACTTAACCCATTCTTAAATGCCAGACCATCCTGTAAATATAGTAACATAGCAAACACAGCAAATACTCCTACTATTCATGCCACCTGTCTATTCTCTAAGTAGTGCTTTTAATAGTTTAACTTGTCAAAACATGCACTTTCTGTTCAATCTTACTTCTGTTACCTGCATTTTACTTCTCCCTGCTATTTGTTCCTGCCTGCACACTATCTTGATCTCAACTGCAAACTCCTTAGGGCGGGACATAGCCTGCATATGATACATGGATCCTCAGTCCTATTTCAGGCTATACAGGAATAGCAGAATCCGTGTTCTTTGGTTAATTATGACAATTCTGTAGAACTGAATAAAAGATACTGGCAGATGCAGGAAATGTTTTTCATTTTGATTAGTTGTATTTCAAATCTCTGGAGAAAACAGAAAAATTAACTGGAAATTGCTTACAAAAATTTGCCTGGATATAACAGCACCTACATCCCATGTGGCTTCCTAGGAGAATGAAAAAGCTGTCTGTTCCAAGGGAGAAGTAAACCACAGTGGTTGGTCCAGAATGATCATGAAACAGAAACAGCAGCACATGACAGGTCTCTAGTGACACTGAATGACACCTCACTTTACATCCTTACTGCCAAATGATAGAGACATTTTTTTAATACTGCTCAGGCTTTGTCAAATGTATGGTCTGTGACTGTGGCATCAGTTGCAAGTGGAAATAAAGAGTTGCAAACATATGGAATGGTTAAATTTTTCACTCCAGAAACATGTATTTTCCAGAACACAGCAGCTACCATAAAGGATGGAATATTAAGTTTCTCTCAGACAAAAAACTTGTGTAAACCTTCCATAGTGATTTGATAATAATTTGATGGGAAATGCCTTGCAGAAATGCAGGTTGAGTCTGCACCTGACTTATTTTCAGGCCATGAGTTCCTCTTTGAAATGTGAAAGTAAATTTTGATTTCTTTCATGACTACGTTGTGTTCAGTTTCTGCAAAATAGTATTGTGTGCAGGAGCCTTAATAATAGTGGAAATTTTAAGAAAATGCACAAGCTCCCAGTCAGAGTCACAACAGAGAAATGAAATTTCTTTTTGTTGATTATACAGCACTGGATGTTTTCTGGGATGCATGGGGGAAAAATACTACAAGGTATGATTTATTGTCAGGTATGTTTTTCCCTTTTTTCTCGATTACACAAGTGTGTGGACATAAATTCTTGATTCTTTTATTCTAGTGTGTTTCCCACGAGGACTTTTTATGCTTTGCATAAAAAACCAACCAAACAAAAGATCCATAAGTTTCAGAAATTCCAATGAAAAACTTTTTTATTGGAAATTTCGAAGCAAAAATGTTTACAATTATTTTGGGATGTGCAATGAGAAATATAACATGGATTGAGAAGACATATTAACAAACTATAGATCAATAGTACTGGCTCATAACAACGGTTCCCTTTGCCTGTGCTCCCTTGTTTTCCCTGTCTTAAATCACTTTTTTTTGAGGAAAAATGCTTACTAAGAATGAAAATATCTGCAGGTTTCTGCATCCAGGGCTTTCAAGAATATAATATGGAAGATGCTCAGATAACCACAAGCTTGATCTCATGCTGTCAATGTTAAGCTGTTATTTAGTGAAATATACATGAAAAGCTTATATATTAACTTCATAAAAACATGCAGCCATGGGGAAATACGGCATATTTTTCTTACCAGTACCTCCTCCCCCTCAAAAAATATAAAATCCAATTTGCCTCAAAGCATCATTGTCTCATTTCTGGTATGAATTTCAGTTTACAATGTTAACACTGAAGGAAAATGTTTAACATGTGCCTTGTGATAGCAACAGAAACCATTATCTTTGTTTCTGGGTATGAACATACACTATGAGATTAGTTCCTTCCTCACAGACTTTTCAGTGTAGGTTTAAAATAATGGTAACAGGTGGATTCAAACAGATGGGAAGACCATGAGTTATTAGTATTGGAACAGTACACTAGAGAAAATGTGTTTTTGTTTAAGCACTGACTAATTAACAACTCATTTAAATAGTCTTGGTGCATATGTTTCAAACTTAATAATATCCTGCTAAAGCCAGAGTACCTGTGGCTAAATTTAGCAGGTAGAGAAAAGATTATGTCCAATGTAGAATTTGGAGCAGGTTTTTGGAAAGATATTTACCTTGAGAAAGCAGGACTAAACACATTGTTAAGAAAATGAAATGCTACTTAGTATATATAAACTGCTCTTCCACATGAGGCTTGTAATAACAGTTCTTCCCTGTATGTCTGAAAATTCCCAAGAGTTTGTATATTAGATTATATTAATTTTCAATTCCTTTCTAGTAGTACTTAAGTGAACTCAGATTCACCTCATTCACTTAGGCATGTAGACATCTTAGTTTAGGAGCCTGGTCACCAAAGACAATGCACATATTCATAGCTCTCCCTTTTTCTTAAATTTGTGGTAACGCTTATGAAGATTTTAAGGCAGCTTCTTACTCAGGAAGAAATTTAAACAACATTGTGAACTGAAAGACCCTTTCATAATAGAAGCATTAGTCATGAGGATTAAGCAAGCACAATGGGAGCAAGTTACAAGAAAATATTTCCAGGTGTGATGACAAACTCTCTCCTATTATACAAATTAGCCATCACTGCTAAGTATCATCCATGAATGAAATCAATTGCTATCCCCTCAACAATAATGTCAGATAGTCTAGGAGTAATGTAAGAGTTAATACAGTAAAAAAGATGACTTTTTAATAATATCTTCGGAAGCTGCTGCTCTTTGCTCAGAGAAAATAAGTGCAGCTTGACATGAATGCGTGCTACAAGATCACATGTTCCTAACTTCCAACAGTCTCACGTATCATAGACTCCTGGAAGGGTTTAGGATGGAAAGGACCTTAAAGATCACCAATTTAGTATCCTCCTGTCTGCTTTGACTCACCCCAGAATATGACGGTAGCTGAGGTTCTTTCAAATATATCCCTTGGGGTGGATTAGAGTAAAATTACACTGAATGACTAATGCATATATAGATGTATATTTTAGAAAAAATTGGTTGTAATGGAAAGGAGGTATGTAACAATTTTAGTTATTGTCTATAGTAGTATAGCAATATAAAAATCTGAGGAAAATATGGAAAACAAAGCAAGAGAAAGAAAGAAAGAAAGAAAGAAAGAAAGAAAGAAAGAAAGAAAGAAAGAAAGAAAGAAAGAAAGAAAGAAAGAAAGAAAGAAAGAAAGAAAGAAAGAAAGAAAGAAAGAAAGAAAGAAAGAAAGAGAAAGAAAGAAAGAAAGAAAGAAAGAAAGAAAGAAAGAAAGAAAGAAAGAAAGAAAGAAAGAAAGAAAGAAAGAAAGAAAGAAAGAAAGAAAGAAAGAAAGAAAGAAAGAAAGAAAGAAAGAAAGAAAGAAAGAAAGAAAGAAAGAGAAAGAAAAGATAAGAGTAGATAGCAGAGAGGAAATATGTAACCACCCATAGATCCAGCAACAAGACTTGGTTGTTGGTGGTTGCAGTCTTGATCCATTGAGGAAACAAAGAGTTCAGTAAGTTAATATGGTTTCAGGTTCACGGGGGAATGCTCTGGTACCTCCCGTGTAGGGGGGAGTTTGAACATGGTGAATCATACACAGTTTTCTGGTGGAAGACACCAGAAATTAATCTGGAGCTTTGATGGTTGTTGGTGGTTGCAGATACTCTCTGTCCCAAAACTCAGGGTGATATTTGTATAAGCAGTTGCTTATTTTCCCACAGTTTGCTACAGTTTTTCAGAATTTTTGTTCAGATGTGCTAACCAGACCTCACCTGGCATTGTTAGGTGAGTGTCTTCCTGCTGCAAATTTCTTCTTATGCTTATCTCAAGTTCCTGCTTTTTTATGGCAAGTTCCTTCTGGCCTTCTGTGTGTAAGACAAACAAGAGTGATCTTCAAATCCTTACACTAAAGTTGACCAGGTTCCTTGAAGCCAGTCCAGCCTGGGCTTGAACCCTTCCAGGAGTGGGACATCCACAGCTTCTCTGGGCAATCCGTGCCAGTGCCTCACCAACCTCATAGTGAAGAATTTCTTCCTAATACCTAAAGTAAATCTTCCTATTTCAGTTTAAAATCATTCACTCTTGTCCCATCATGTCATGCTTTTATACAATGTACCTCTCCAGCTTTCTTGCAGCCCTTTTAAGTACTTGAAGGTGCTCTAAAGTTTCCCCACAGTCTTCTCTCCTCCAGGCTGAATAACTTCAATGTTCTCAGCCTGTTAGCTGATCATATTCCTGATGTTTTCCACAAGGTGAACCTCAATGAGATGTAACTTGTTCTTCAATCCTATTCTGGCCATGCTGAAAAATATCTGATTCATTCCAGGTTGTGTTTAACTCCATAAAACTTAAGAGAAGTTTTAAGGACAAAATAGAAATTGTAGTGTCCGTCTGTAGACATCCCAAATTTTGTCTTGGAAGATTCAGACCTTAACATAAGAAGGGTATACACACTTACATAGTAAAATTATACATAAGCTGGGACATAAAGCAAAGCAAACTATAATTATAGGAATGTTGGATTGTCCCTATGTAATTTTGTATTAATTTATTTATACATAGGCGTGTTCTCCCTTTACTAATTGCTTTTGGCAAATAGGAGTTCTGGCTCTTATCTTGGAAATAGCTTTTGTCAGCAGGCAGAAGGGCAGAGGTTTTACTGAGAGGCAGAACATGATCTGATGCTCCCCCAAAGAGCAATGATGAGGTTATGTTGCAATGCTTCTTGCATTGATGGCATCATTACCTTACTATGATGGTAGTATTTGTACAAGAAATTGATAACAAATGATGCTGAGTTATTGGACAATGCTATCAGACAAATAGAATGCTAGAGTAGCATCACTCCTGTGAAATATAATCATTCTAGTAATGCTAACACAACCCTCACTTGCTTAGTTTTTCAAAGACAAGATTAATTGCTGCTGGAGAAAATCTTGATTGAATTGCTTATAGTTAAGTTTATCTATCACATTTTAATTTGCATGCATGTTTTTATTGTTTATATGCAGCCTTTTAGTTGCAGCTGAAATTGTAAGAGAGAAATCAGTTCAGATTACTTTTTGTGTCTTCTCAAAAATTGCAGAACCATTTCTCTAAGCAAAATTATGAAGCAATACCAGTATTTGTAAGATATCTGATGAGACAGGAATAGTAGTTGCTAATCTGTAAGAGTAATTTCTAAAAATTTAGTCTTATGGCTCCTTTTTACCGCACACAGTTGTTCACATCTGCCTCTCTTCCCTTGCTGACAATCTATAAAATGAAAGAATTGTATTTACTCCTAGGCTTCTGAAGATCTAAAGATAAAGAGTTCTATGGAAGACTTGGTTTCTAGCATTATCTAAGTTAATGGATAATGAAAGGAGCTGTGACATAGGACAGCCCAGAGCAATGGGTTTAGCTTACTCAAACACAAAGTGTTTCTTTCTGAGATGTGTGATAAAAGCTTCATTTCTCCTTTCATAGATGAGGAAAGATCACATTGTCAGCATATCTTGCACATCAACACAAAGAAAAAAATCAAATCAGCACAAAAATAAACAGTATATTTCCCTGTCTGGTTCACTTGCAGCCTTGTCAAGTTCTCTCTCATCACTAAAGACAGTTGAAAATCACAGATAGGTTTGTATCAATCTCTTAAATGAATGCCTTTAGGCTGAAAATTGGTCTTTACAGAACTGTGTCTTTCCCTCTGACACTTCAGTAGTTATTGAATAAGTTTGGCTCTATCCCTCTGGTCTAATTACTAATACGGTTCCCTACCATAAAGCAAAAAATAGTAAGTCTTAATGAACTCATTTCATGGGAGAAGTCATACCTATTTTCTTACAACCCCAGAAGAAGGAATTATGTCCATTCTTTGCAATTATATTTGTTGTCCTGTTGGCTGACTTCTCCAGCAATGAACTCTGGAGAGTAAATAGATGCCCAACCCATCTTTGGAGATAGTATGGATGTCCTGCCCATTTCTAATACTGAGAAATTCCTCATGTTTCAGCAAAGCATAAAGCAAGGCTAAATAGAAAATTAGAATAGGTATTCTCTGTCTTTACCACTTTCTGTCTACAGACATGCACTATGTAAGCCATCTAATTCTATAAATGAAGTGGGGTCAGTACTCACCATGATCTGGGCAAAGTTTTGGCTCTTAAAGCTGGATATATTTAGGCTGCCATATTATGTTCATCACAAAAGATTTGCTTTCACACTTACTTGTGGGGTTAGTAATACTATAGGCACTTAAGGATGTCAAAGGTCTGAGACCCTGAGTCCTTACAGTAATTACTTTGAAGTCTGAAATTAAGAGAGGACGACGTGAATGAGGAATTGCATTAGTGGCTGAAAGGGAATTCTCCATCCAAAGAAAGCCTTGGAAAATTACCTTTGAAGTACAGCCTGTGAAGGATATCATACTAAAATCTATGTATTGAAAAAACTCCACTCTGAAATTTTTATTGATGGTTTCTGTCTGGTGGCTTGAGAATATCAGCCATTGCCTGGCCTGAGCAGTGTCTTTCTCTGCAGGAGATGGCTGTACAAGTAAATGCATGCTCAGAGAAGTATAGTTAGCTGAACAGAAGAGAAAGCCAAAAACAGGCAGCAATTTAATTAAAAAGGAGCTCCTGATTGATGATGTGCTGGAGAGTGCATGGAATTGAGTCTCAATGACTTCATACCAGTGAATTCAAGGTGAGGGAAGTGGGTTTAGCAAATTGTACTAAAGTGAGAATGAGGTTAGCTCTAGGAAATAGACACAGCAGATAAGAAGCTGTTAAAGAAGGCAGAAGGAACAAGGAGATGGCTATTATTTTTGTGGACAAATGAGCTAAACCAGGCTGGTCCTGGCTCTGGAGTCCCAGTATTAATTCCATTCAGTTACCCTAGTGCTCCCTTGGATTGTAGTGGCCAATGCCAAATGGACTTTTCCCATAAAATCATCAGGACAAGTATTTGGGAGTTAGCAAAGGCCAGGAAAATTTTCCAAACAGGCATTTTTTCTACAGTCCTTCTGTTTGAGTGAGAGGATTAAATATCATGGCTGTTCCCTCTAAGAGGAACTTCTTCCCAGCAACTGGCCCTGAGCGCACTGGATGAGCTTTAGCTCAGCTGATATTTCCTCCACACAGAGGAATGCAGAAGAGCCTGACAGTTGGTATCAAATCACACAGATTATTCTTTACAAGCTCTAGCCCTTCTCTCAACTCAATGTTTCACACAACTGCTAAGGACAGAATGGCTACTTGTATTTTTCTCTATGCATTTGCTGACAGAGTTCCAGCTAAAGGCATACAGGCAGTCCTGTATATGTGGTTCCTAAAGGAAATCTGACTTTCATTTTTTATACTTCGTCTGAAATGATGATGCCACATCCTTGGAATTGTTCCAGGCCAGGATAGATGGGGGTCTTAGCAACCTGCTCTAATGGAAAGTGTCTCTGCCCACAGCAGGGGAGTGATGATCTTTGAGGCCCCTTCTAGCCCAAACTATTCTATGATTCTATAAAATTTTTAAGTACTCTTTGGCCATATTGGTCCTAGGCATAAATGCATATTTACTGTGCTTCAGCAGACCTTTCTAAATTTCTTCTCTCTCCCTTTCACCTTTTTCTCCCCTTTCTTCATGACCTTGCCTATAAAGATTTTGTGAAGCTCTTGGAGCTAACTCTGAAAGGAGCAGAGAATAAAATATCATGGTACATCTTCACTAATGCAGAGGATGGCCTCCTCTGTGCTGCAGAATTTTCTTTTTGCTGTTCAGATGCCTAAAGTACATAAAAAAGATGCTATAGAAAATCTACCAAGGCTAGAAAAAACCTCACAGAGCTACTCAATTTTTATAAAAGAGAAACAGAAACATTATTCTCTCTCAACATTTTTAGTATCATATAGTTTATCTCTCTCTCTTCATGAAAGCTTTCATAGAGTCCCTTGGAAAAAATGAGTCCCTCTCTCACACATATCAACTTTCAGATACTTTTAGATTTTTTTTATTTTTTTCTTAACTGAGAACTTCTTCAAATAAATAGTTCCCCCTTGAAGGATTTTAAATGCTTGATAGTCCCAAGATGTTTCTAAATACTAGAAACATCTAATTAAAAAAAAACAAAAAACACCTCTTTTCCTTTTTACAAGGATTATGAAACACATCCATTAATGATGCACTGGGTTGAAAAAGTGCATCACAGGTAGAAAGAGGGATTTCAATAGTAAAGAGGAAGTCCATGTTTTTTTCTACTTTAAAAATTTCTTATAGACAGTCTGGTCATCCTCTGAAGCTGCTGTTTATCAAGGAATTAAAACTCACTTGACACAAGGAACTCTATATGAAAGAATAGTGAAAACCTTAAGTACTGACATAGTTACAATAAGAACAAAATTTCTGGAATCTGAAGTTCAAATATCTTCACCCTGAATCTTGTTTAGCTTAAAGATGTCACAGAACATTGCAGCACATTGGATCCTCCTGGATGGCTGTATTTTTACCTGTGCCATTAATTCAGTGTCATGATATCATTAGTGCCATGTGTTTTTGGCAAAATATGGAGGGGTTAATTCTGTGATTGTTTATGCCCTGCTATTTAACTCCAAAAATGCCAGTTCTTGCTTCTTCCTGCTTTAGTTTAGCTTTAATTTCCAGTGTATGCTTTGGTTACTTTGGGGTACTGTGGGTACTGCCCAGGACAGATCAGAAAACTACAAACTGCATATTGTGTCTGTGAAGCAGAGCTGATGAAACAGTCAGGAAAGTGATGTAAAACAGGAGATCATAGCTTGAAAGGCCCACGAAGTAATTTAATGTACTGTGGAGACATCTCCAGAGATTGCTGGTGTCAAATATGGAAATCCCTGCATTCTTTTTCTTCCCCTTTCAAGCTAAATCATCCTTCAAGATGTTTGACTTCAACATGCTTCTAGCTTGAAACTGTCTATAATTTTTGCATGTGATGAAAGGTTCAAGAGTTGCCTAAAAATGTTAAAACTTCTACTTAGTCTGTTCTTAAACTTGCATAATATTCAGAAATCATCTAACCCTTTTTTTCCCATGGAGAGTTTGAAATGTTTTGAGAAAAAGGAAGAAACAGAGGGAGGGAGGGAGGGAGGGAGGGAGGGAGGGAGGGAGGGAGGGAGGGAGGGAGGAAGGAAGGAAGTGGCGGAAGTGGCGGAAGTGGCGGAAGGAAGGAAGTGGCGGAAGGAAGTGGCGGAAGGAAGTGGCGGAAGGAAGGAAGTGGCGGAAGGAAGTGGCGGAAGGAAGTGGCGGAAGGAAGGAAGTGGCGGAAGGAAGTGGCGGAAGGAAGTGGCGGAAGGAAGTGGCGGAAGGAAGTGGCGGAAGGAAGTGGCGGAAGGAAGGAAGGAAGGAAGGAAGGAAGGAAGGAAGGAAGGAAGGAAGGAAGGAAGGAAGGAAGGAAGGAAGGAAGGAAGGAAGGAAGTGGCGGGAGGAAGGAAGTGGCGGAAAGAAGTGGCGGAAGGAAGTGGCGGAAGGAAGTGGCGGAAGGAAGGAAGTGGCGGAAGGAAGTGGCGGAAGGAAGTGGCGGAAGGAAGTGGCGGAAGGAAGGAAGTGGCGGAAGGAAGGAAGTGGCGGAAGGAAGGAAGTGGCGGAAGGAAGTGGCGGAAGGAAGTGGCGGAAGAAAGGAAGTGGCGGAAGGAAGGAAGGAAGGAAGGAAGGAAGGAAGGAAGGAAGTGGCGGAAGGAAGGAAGGAAGTGGCAGAAGGAAGTGGCGGAAGGAAGTGGCGGAAGGAAGTGGCGGAAGGAAGGAAGGAAGGAAGGAAGGAAGGAAGGAAGGAAGGAAGGAAGGAAGGAAGGAAGGAAGGAAGGAAGGAAGGAAGGAAGGAAGTGGCGGAAGGAAGTGGCGGAAGGAAGTGGCGGAAGGAAGTGGCGGAAGGAAGGAAGGAAGTGGCGGAAGGAAGTGGCGGAAGGAAGTGGCGGAAGGAAGTGTCGGAAGGAAGGAAGGAAGGAAGGAAGGAAGGAAGGAAGGAAGGAAGGAAGGAAGGAAGGAAGGAAGGAAGGAAGGAAGGAAGGAAGGAAGGAAGGAAGGAAGGAAGGAAGGAAGGAAGTGGCGGGCGGAAGGAAGGAAGGAAGGAAGGAAGGAAGGAAGGAAGGAAGGAAGGAAGGAAGGAAGGAAGGAAGTGGCGGGCGGAAGGAAGGAAGGAAGGAAGGAAGGAAGGAAGGAAGGAAGGAAGGAAGGAAGGAAGGAAGTGGCGGAAGGAAGTGGCGGAAGGAAGTGGCGGAAGGAAGTGGCGGAAGGAAGTGGCGGAAGGAAGTGGCGGAAGGAAGGAAGGAAGGAAGGAAGGAAGGAAGGAAGGAAGGAAGGAAGGAAGGAAGGAAGGAAGGAAGTGGCGGAAGGAAGTGGCGGAAGTGGCGGAAGTGGCGGAAGTGGCGGAAGGAAGGAAGGAAGGAAGGAAGGAAGGAAGGAAGTGGCGGAAGGAAGTGGCGGAAGGAAGGAAGTGGCGGAAGGAAGTGGCGGAAGGAAGTGGCGGAAGGAAGTGGCGGAAGGAAGGAAGGAAGGAAGGAAGGAAGGAAGGAAGGAAGTGTCGGAAGGAAGGAAGTGTCGGAAGGAAGGAAGGAAGGAAGGAAGTGTCGGAAGGAAGTGTCGGAAGGAAGTGTCGGAAGGAAGTGTCGGAAGGAAGGAAGGAAGGAAGGAAGGAAGGAAGGAAGGAAGGAAGGAAGGAAGGAAGGAAGGAAGGAAGGAAGGAAGGAAGGAAGGAAGGAAGTGGCGGAAGGAAGTGGCGGAAGGAAGTGGCGGAAGGAAGGAAGTGGCGGAAGGAAGTGGCGGAAGGAAGGAAGGAAGGAAGGAAGTGGCGGAAGGAAGGAAGGAAGGAAGGAAGGAAGGAAGGAAGTGTCGGAAGGAAGGAAGGAAGTGTCGGAAGGAAGGAAGGAAGTGTCGGAAGGAAGGAAGGAAGGAAGGAAGGAAGGAAGGAAGGAAGGAAGGAAGGAAGGAAGGAGGGAAGGAAGTGTCGGAAGGAAGGAAGTGTCGGAAGGAAGGAAGGAAGGAAGTGTCGGAAGGAAGGAAGGAAGGAAGGAAGGAAGGAAGGAAGTGTCGGAAGGAAGGAAGGAAGGAAGGAAGGAAGTGTCGGAAGGAAGGAAGGAAGTGTCGGAAGGAAGGAAGGAAGGAAGGAAGGAAGGAAGGAAGGAAGGAAGGAAGGAAGGAAGGAAGGAAGGAAGGAAGGAAGGAAGGAAGGAAGGAAGGAAGTGTCGGAAGGAAGTGTCGGAAGGAAGGAAGGAAGGAAGGAAGGAAGGAAGGAAGGAAGGAAGGAAGGAAGGAAGGAAGGAAGGAAGGAAGGAAGGAAGGAAGGAAGGAAGGAAGGAAGGAAGGAAGGAAGGAAGGAAGTGGCGGAAGGAAGGGAAAGAGAAAGAGAGAAAGATAGCTCTGAAGCCTTTGCTCATACAAGCTAAATTTAGCCTCCAAGGCACTTTTTGTAGCAAAAAAGCCTGAGATCTTTCTCATGCTCTTAACAGGATCAGTCCTTTGTTAATAATGATCTGCCAACAAGCTTTGTTTATCCCAGCTGCATTCTACTGGATCCAGCCCACAGGCGACAGTGCTGGGAAAAATAAATGTATTTTGTCAGAATGGCCAATATGTTTTCATATGCTTCCTAGGGAACAAATTCTGCAATTTATAACCCAGTTTTACATAGCAAAGATAAATAGGTAACTATGCAGCAATATGTCTAGACTCAACACATCAGCCCAGAAAACACTCCCAGAATTGCAGAATTATTTTGACTATTGAATTATGTGGGTCAGAGTTACTCAAGCTTTTGAAAATATAAAATTATTCTGAATATTATAAAAGCACAGGCTAGTACAGGTTTCATACTCTACTTCAACTGGTTCATCTTTACAGAAGGGCAATAGTATGATAACAGTCTTCCTTTTAAGACACTGAATTGCTTATCCAGTACATAAGAGAATATAGATGCAAATGTATACCAGACTGACATGTTTATGTTTATATTGGATTTTGCAGTGTGTCTCATGTAAAATTTGGAAAAGGTTTGAACTATGTTCTAATTCTTGATAATGTTTGGAGTTAATCCTGAGTTTTTATGGATTAGGTCACTTACTGAAGTAAATAAAATTACTAAATATATGAGAATAATTTGCAATTAAGTTACCATCATGACAATTTTCATTAAATCAATGCATTGGAATGAATAACAACTTGAGAAGTACAGTAGAGAAATGGCAAATATACTTCACATCTGTAGGTCATTGAACATTCAACTTTAGCCTTCAGTGCATTGATGAAGGTCTTTAAAGTTTTGTAGAGGAAAAGTTTGGTTTAGCATAGGAGATAGGGGAAAAAACATGCCGATAAATCTGTATTACACAAACCATCATGGCAACCTCAGGGAAGAGGAGAGAAATGTTGGAAATGACAGATGTGTCTGTAAGCACTGTCAGAGGAAAGAAAGGGGGCAAAAATACTATGTTCTCTGCAATGAAGTGATGAGTAAGGTAGTTCCCTATTTTCTCTCTAAGGACTAAAAATCAGATAGGGACAAAAGAAAAGAAGTTGCTACAAGGGTGATTGATCAATATTTAGGGGCTGTAAATTAAGGAATCAACTGTGACTTTTGTCTAGGTAATTCTGAGGATACTATCCAAAGGGATGGAATGGATTTATTTTCCCTATAGGAAACTAGCTAAAATAGAAGTAACAACAGAATCAGTCAGTGGGAACTTAATGTTTTGCAACAACACTGAAAAGTAATATTCCCTGATTTTGCATACAAAGAAATTGAGATTCACAATATCTACTTATTCAACCACTGCCCTTCCACTTCCCTCTGCCCTCCTCAATAGCTGGACTAGTCCTAAATGTCAAAAGTGTCCAGTTCTCAAAATTTGTCCTGATGGCTTAAAATAGCAGTTAACTTCGTCATTCACACTGCATGCTAATGAGTAGAATTATTATTTTCTACCTTTACAATTATTTAATCATTATTAGACTGTCCAATCCTTTTTGTATTTAGTGCTGTAATGACAAGTATATATCTTATATTCTTTAATGAATAATAGGGTATTTCTAAATAGTCTAAATGGTGGTGGCAGAAATGCAAATTTATAAATTCTGTTGAAAATTGTTCAATGACACTGAACTCCTTGCATGTGATAGATCTACTATTTAGGGCAACTGAACTTGTTGATGGAAAAGTGTGTATTTCTAGATATGTGTGTTCAAGAATTTTGGAGGTACCTTTATTCAATAGCATATTTAGGAGTCACCTTCACTTGCCAACCCATTTTCTTGAGTCAGAACTTTCATACTCAGTTTTGCTTCTAATGAGTTGACAAAGATCAGCTATAAATTGCAAGCTGCATTCAAGTTAGCTTTTCAAATATTTTTGGGGGCGTAAAATTGGCATTTTTATGTGCTTCACTTAACATAAATAATGCATCAGTTTATCTTATGCTGAATAATTCAAATCAAATGTTGGTAAACTATGAAAGTCTTTTTATATGGAGATTCAGAAAGAATCATATCTCCTCTGAGATTTATGCTGAATGTGCTCACTATGGACCTTTTAACATTTTTTTAAAAGATCCTTGTTGATATTATGCATGTCTTTTTCATTCTTTTGGGGGAAAAAATCACTTTTGTTGGTGCATGACAGATGGCAACCACAAAAAAAACCACATTAGATGTGTTTGAAACGCATCATATGAATTCAAATTTTGTACACAGATGTTTCACAACAAGTAGTGTTTTGCAGAGAAATTAAGGAAGCAGAGAGAAGAAAGTATTTGTTAGCACATACACATGCATAAGTGTATATATATATATATATATATATATATATATATATATGTATATATGTTATAATGCGTTACACTTTCCACAAGAGTAGCAATAGCAGATTATAAAATATTGTAGCTGGGAAACAAAAACTCTTTATTTCATGTTTTGAAGTGTTTTCTGTACACACAGAAGACCAAGAGGACAGGAAGAATGCATTTAATAGGAAGCTATTGATTTAGAACTTGAATTTGACTTAGTTTTCATCAGTATGCATGTGAATCATACCAGTGTGTCTGCAAGTAAAATGAATATTGAAATGCAGCTTGTTAAAGGTTTTTCTTTCTTCATTGGAGACCTTTCTAATGAAAAGAAACAAAAAATCAATATCTAATAAATAGGGAGTACATAGGACAATTACTTCAAAATTTTTGACTGGGTAATATTACCCCAGAATCAAGTTCTCGTTAACTTTCTTCATATTCCAAGGTCCTATAATATAAGATGATCTATTCTTTTGTAATGGGTATTTTACAGATATAATTCAATGGTCAAAATCAACTGTAGACCAAGCTAAGCCACTAAAACCACTTAAACTACTTTAAAAAGCCCCAAACCAAACAAAACCAACATTTCTTTTTCTTTTTTTTTTACTCTTCTTTTTTTTCTTTTTGGTTACTTTTTACAATAATCAGTTCCTCTGGTGTTTCCTGTGGCAAGCTTCAGCTTTTCAGCACAAATAGAGAAGAAAGCAGCACATGGAAGAGAAGGAGCAACGAGGGATTGGGACAAGTAGGAATTGTCTTCAGCAGATATGATCACAGCACATTCATTGATATAAATTAAAGGAGCTCCAATATTAAGGTGAATTAAGAATCTAAACACAAAAACCCAAAGAAATATGAAGGAACAGTGGCAGCATGCAGAATGCACTGTAACTTTTTCATTTTTCATATTGGACTATGACAGTATTCAAGAATTGCATTTTTTTAAACGTAGAATTTCTAAGGTAGAGGCAGAAAACATGAGTCCTAGCCAATAACTGTAGTGGAGCTTTTGATACAATAAAATATGAAATTATATAGCATGCTAAGAAAATCTACTCTAAATTGTCTATGGCCCAAAAGTTCAGAACAAAACTTTTCACACTTATCATTTTTTCCCCCAAAAGAATGAAAAAGACATGCATAATATTAATTCATTTTGTCTGTCTGAGATATTTTTTGAACAATATTAGTTTTTCTGGCAAGATCATGGAGCTGGTTCTCCTGGAAACTCTGCTAAAGCACATGGGAAATAATAAGGTGATTTGCGAGGGTCAGCATGGCTGCACTACAGGCCAGTTTTACCTCACAAATTTGGTGTGACCTGCAATGGGGTTATAGCTTTGTGGGGACGGCATCTACCCAGAATTATGCAAAATATTTAGCAATGTCCCTGGGCAGGGCTTTGAGCCACTAGATCTAGTGTGTGACATCCCTACTCATGGCAAAGGGGGCTGGAATCAAATGATTTTTAAGGTCATTCCAACCCAAACCATTGTCTGAGTCTATGATGTTTCCATTAAAAAAAGCTTCTTTAAATTTAATTCTGTTTTATTGGCTTTAAATGCTGTCAGCATAATAATTGTGTGTGATGAGTCTTGAACCATGGAAAAGTCATATTGATCACAAGATAGAGAAAATGAAGAGAAAAAACATTAGAATAAACTCCTTTTTCTCCTAAATAACACCCTTCTGAAAGATAAAAATGAATAATGCTCTCTGCCACAGGTGTAATGATATTCCCAAAATTGTTTCACATATCAACAGATAAAAAAGAACATTTAATTAACAACTTTCCTTTCTCTTTTGAATGAAACAAGAGGCATACTTACACATTTAGGGAAGACAGAACCAAATGATCTGTTTAGATTTGTTAGGGTTCAGCAAGACCTATTTTGAAGCTGAGTTTCTAATTAATGTGAGAGTTGAATATCACACTTGAAGACTCTTTCTCACTGCGTTTCAATGCTCTGAGGATCATGGGTAAAGAAAAAATGATTGATATTTTGATGTTGAAAAGTGTTATAAATTCTTTCAACTGACTTATGTCTGCTCAGATCTCCTGAGGTTTTAATAAAATTTAAAACAGAGCTCATTAAATTATCAAGGATATAGACAAGGAAGGTTATACAACCTTACAACATAATTAGAGATATAGAGAGACACTTTTTGAGAAAACAAAGAATATATGTGACCTGTCTATAGAGAAAGATGGAGATGGTTTCTTATCCCAAGTGGCAAGTGATAGGGCAGCAGGATATAGCCTCAAGTTACACCAGGAAGGTTTTAGGTTCACTGTTAGGAAAACTTTCTTCACTAAAAGGGTTGTCAGGCATGGGTTCAGGGTGGTCAGGGAAATGCTTGGGTGACCATGCCTAGGAGTATTCAAAAGAAGAGCAGACATGGTTTAGTCATGAAAAGTGCAGTGCTGGGTTAATGGTCAGACTTGATGGCCTTCAAGGACTTTCTTAATCTTAGTGATTCTATGTTTCTAAGTTTTTCTTTTGGAGAGGGTGTGTTTGTGATGAGTCATGTATGCAAGAACTTTAATTTGCAAAGCAAAGTAGAATTGGATGCTAAACATCACCAAAGACATAATACACTGGCATGGATCAAGAACATCCACACTTGTAGGGCAATAAAATCGTATCTATCCACAAAGTAGAAACACCTGTTGTCTTTGAAAGTTGACAAACAATAACTCTGCTCTCAAACTTCCTCTCCCTGAGGACATCTTAGTTAATTCATACCTTTTACAATTAATTCTTCTTGACAGAGGACAACCAGATATATAGAATTTGCAAAAATTCACCATAATGTCTGGCAAATAAAACCAGTAAACGCAGCAATATTAAACTAAACCAGCTTAACAATATTAAATAATTTCCACTTCCTATAGACTACCATTTATCAACATTCCTAGATCTCAAAATAGCTGAAAAGGGAGACAAATATAATAATAAATATAAAACTGGAGAAAAGAGATGTGGTAGATTAGAAGCTACATCATAACTGGGAATTAGAGCTGTCATCTTCTGAATTCTATATGCAAAAAACCACTATGTGGTAAAACCTAACTAACCAACCAACCAAAACAAACGTGTGATAGGCTTCTTAAAGATGTTAAAGAAATTGTGTACACCAAACCTTAACTCATTTGACTTAAAAATCTCTTGTGTTTCATGAAACCTCCAAAAGTTAATTAATATGTGAGATCATTAACTCAAAATAATAATAAAAAATAACATCATCATCATCTCAAAATAATAATGAAAAATAACATCACAGTTTTTATAACACAGCTGATTGATAAATCAGTAGGGTTTCTTTTTTCTGTCAGATAAAGAAAATGGGTGCTATTTTTAAAATAACTGCAAGAAGATGTTACCTGTCATATCAGAGTTTAGCTATGTCGTTTGGAAAAATGTCTTTTATTCAATGAATTAGATCAGAGCTTCTACCTCCTACTTCTCAGAAATAGTTCCTTTACAACAAGGTTGCTCCATTGTATTGCCACCTACATAAATTGTATTTGGAGATTTTAATACACCTTTATGATGGTAGCACTAAAAGGATTTAATAGGCTGTCCAGGGAAGAGGTAAAATCACCATCCCTAGAAGTGTTCAAAAAACATAGATATGGTGCTTAGGGACATAATTTATTGGTGGGCCTGGCAGTGCTGGGTTAATTGTTGGGCTTGATGATCCTTGAGGTCCTTTCCAACCTTTATAATTCTGTGATTCCATAATTTTTATACGGATTTATGTGCAGTTGCATTTCTATAGCCAAAACTGTGTTGATTAATGTTTGAAGCTAACTACAACCCACTTCTATTCCTTAACTCTATGGGATTACCTGAAATTCACAGATTTGATGAGCATAGCAAAACCAGCAGTCATAGCATGGCAAAACCCTTGGTGAACTTAGTAAATAAACGAAAAATTTTCATTATTTCCTAGTTTGAATGCTAAACTGGTTAGAAAAAAAGCATGGCTTTATGCTTAAATATATAAAGAGCATGATTTTTCACCTTAAAACCAGCTAAATACCTAATAAGAACTATGTGTTAACCTGTAAACAGTCAAATATAAGTAAATAATCTGAGTTCTATAAGGAGAAAGGAAAGGTGTCTGCTGGACTTTGAATAATTTAATAGTCATACATCTTTCAGAAATCATGGTATTAAGGATACCAGAAGTTAGAAAAATCTGTACCTTTTTCTAAAATACATGGCAAAAAATAGCACAAAATCCCTTATGACATTTCCATGGAAAGTTGTGGACTTGTGGACTATAATCTTTCAAACTTAAATCTGCTAAAGAAATTGTGTGCACCAAACCTTAACTAGCTTGTTGCTAGTGCTTTTCAAAATACAAAGTCCTATTACTTTTCATGAATCACAAAACAATAATATATAACACATACCCTCCTCAATAATGACTTGTGTCTTAAAACATTAGTTTATCAAATGTGAAGTTTGAAGATATCGAAAAAAGTAGCTCTAACTCAAAGTTATTGCTGAGTTCTTGCATATGTTACTTTACAACCTCTTAACCTTGGAATTTGTAGTCACCTAAACAAAGAGGCACATATAAAAGTCCTTGTAAAATATGCTATTCATCCATAAATGGATCTCTCTGAAATTATAGACACTATCATCTTTTTATATTACTGCATTTTCCTTTAATCTTGAAGAATGAGTGGGGCACTGGTTGGGTTCACCTGCCTAACAGAACAAATGGGAAGTGGTCCTTGTTTCATGTCTCTTTTGATACTGAGTGCTGTTCTTACTGCTGAGAAAAGAAGTCTTTGATATGCCATCCACACTTCAGGAACCTGCTGCCTGTTAATGCATCACTCCTAGAAACACTGTCAAGCCCTCCAGGCAGGATTGTTCATTCTCCTTGCTGTTTTCACTCTCTAAATTATTTGCAATGTAAATAAACCAGTACAGATTAATAGATTGTGAGGGACAGAGAGAATTAGGAGGAAAAAAAGAGAGATATCTGGACTTCGTATGTGATTTTGCTTCTGCAGTGAAGATTTTGCAGTCTAGATTACAGAATAACTGGAAAGAAATCCAAAAAACAAAGACAGAGCTCCCTACCTGTATTTAAGGATTTGTGAAGCATTTCCTTCACAAATCAGAATTGTGCAGCATATGATAATTTGCATTGGTTACTCATTTTAGTCATTTTTTAAATGCATAATATTTAAAAAAGATATGTGTAATGTTCAAGGCAGTATATATTAGAAGGAGTTGTTTTGTTCTTCTGGACACTCTTCTACTCTGCAGATAGCACCAAAATGAGAAATTGTCAAATTTTTGAGAAAATCTTATGAACATTTCATGTTCATGACATCAAAAATAGTGTTACTTCACATAATATGAAATGGAAATGCTCAAAAGTGTTTCAGAAATGATGGTTTGGTTTTTCATTTCTATATTTTCTTTGGCCAGGTCAGAGTTTTGTCTCAACAATGAGAGAGTGGGAGTTTAGGGCCATGTGGGTGTCTAGGTTGTTATTCTATAACATCTTACCCCATGGATGAGGGCAGAACTAAGGATTCTCACTTCTGAGAAAGAGTGGATGCATAGCTTATGGCTGGGAAGATAAAGGTGGTGAAAGAGAATGGCTTGTGGTTTTCATTTTAGTGGGAGCACTAAATTAGGGAATACCATTCCTAAACTACAACAAGTTCTCATTAAGCTCTTCTAAAACAAAACTCACTATGGAGTAAGGTCTGATTCTAGAGAAATTTGCCATTTATATGTTGGTCTCTTCAACCCCCCTAATTTCTTTTCAATTCCTGTACATATTGGTTTTTTCCCCCTTAGTTATCCTGTATCTAGTATGGAACAGATGTGTGTTTAAAGGGTATGAGGTTATGAGTAAGGTCAAGGGACAAAAGAAATGTGAAGTTAAAACTGAGTGATGATTGTTATGCATCTACAGAAGACAAACTTTTGCATTTTTCCATGTGAATAGTGTAGGATCATAGTAGCACTCTGATACTGAAGGCATCTTAGGAAGTCTGTAGTCAAGTCCCCCGCTCAAAGAAGGGTGAGGATTGAGGAACACGGACTCTGCTATGCCAGCAAAGCAAAGCCCTTTATTACACCAGTTTGCCAGTATTTAAAGTCTCTACATTCCAAACAAAATTTTTCACTGGGATCCCTTTGCCCCTGTTCCATAGCATTGCAATCTTTTCAGTTATCGAGTCCCTCTTACATTCTTGCATTAGCAATATCCTTGTTACATTTTCTCTCTTCAGAGCAGTCAGCATAACCAGTCTTTGCTTCTGTTCTTGCCTTGAGTTTATCTCTCCCACGGTTTTCACTCTACCAGGGCCAAAGGTCTATGGTGGTACCCAGCTCAACTTCTGTACCTGAATGGTCTTCCACAAGAAGGGTCATGTAGACTAAGATGGTCAAAGCTTTTTCTGATTGGGACTTGAAAATATCCAAGGGTAGAGATCACACAAGTGCTCTAGGCAACTGTTCCGGTGATTAACTGTCCTAATAGTAAAAATTCTTTTCTTTATATCACACTAGTCCTTTAATTCAGGACTACTTTTTCTCTTCTCCTTGAACTTAGTGCAGAGGCTGACCTTGCCTTTTCAGTAACCTTCTCTTTGGTACTGGAGGATTGCTGTTATGTTCCCTTTAACCCTGTCTTCTCCTGATGATTCTGGTAAAGGTTTTCTTTTCACTACGAAGTCTGTATAGTTTCAGACAATTTGTTATCTGAAGATTTCCATCCCCTTATCTGAAGATTTCCATACCTCAGAAGAAGTAGTAAGGAAGCAGACATAATGAATACAGAAGCAAATAATTCAGCACTCAGTCTATATCTACCATGGGGTACTAAAAGCCCTGGCTGCCCCTAATCAGATCCATTTCCAAATGCTCCCATAAGCCCCATATAATCTCTGCCAGTACCTGACAGAAGTATGTTGTAGGTATGTCAGTGTCCAGATCCTCACTACCATACCCATGCCTGGCCATGGACTCAGTTGATCTGGACTCCAACCTGTCAATTGACATCATGGCCTGACTTTGGATTTGCCTCTTTGGCATGAATCTGGCTGGGTATTTGTTTGGACCTGGCAGTACCTCATCTGCCCTAGTAACATGCTAGGGAATGGGATGAACCCTGGCTGTGTGATCTGTGCCCTGTTAGCCCTTGGGTGCACCTTGACATGGACAAATGATCTTATCTCACATGACATCTTTCATCTAGATGGAAGTAAGATCTAGTGCAAAAGGAATAACAAATGAAAGCAGAATAAAGGAAATAATTACAAATCAGTGAAGCTGAATCTCTTGTTTGATCCATTAGTAGAAACAGATTTCCCTTTTCTTGCAAGTAAGCAGAAATCTACCAGTTTTATCCAATCAAAGAATTTCTGGTAGAGGAGTCTGTGGCAGGACACATCCATACTTCAAGATGTCCCACAGGACATGTCTTACAGTGACTCAGCATGTGTACAAGTCAAACAGCTGACAACACCAAATTCAGAATTGGTCTTCCATGTAACAGCTAAAAACTGCAATAAGAAGTTAGGCATGTGACACTTGGCAGGATGTTGCCTATAGAAACTGGCTGGACTAACAGTGTGAGATTTATGGCAAATGAAATTTGTGCAGACTCTTGATTTTAACCATGAAGCTCTAACAAAATTAATCAAAGCTGTTTGGGGGACTATCTCAGCAGCACAAAACATGAGGAAATTTTGTATATCAGGGACACTGACCATACATCAAACAGATTTCCTGTTTTCTTGGCATTAATGAGATACAACATTAATTATCTTACAATTCTTATAAAGATTCAGAAATAGAACTAAATTGTGGAAAGACATCCACAAGCATGAGGGAGACACCTGAGTAGAGAAAAAATATGGGGAGTCCAGGGACTTAAATTATGTGCTGTTTTGGTGTAAACACTGGGAAAGTGTAAACACTGTGGGAAAGGAATGCATTAGTTATATTTTTTCAAGGATTCAACTTTCTACTACTTCAGGGACATGAACAATATATTTGGAGAGTAGTAAAAAGCTCAGACAAGACTTTCTTTAAATTGGATGTTATTATTTATACATACAGCAAGCAAGCATAAGTGGCTTTTGAGGCTTTGGTCTGGTAGGAACAGCAGCTATTATCCATTATGCTGACTGGAAACAGGAACAGAAGTAGTTTCTACAACAGCTACCTTTTACTTTCAAATGCAACCAACAGGAAGAAAATCAACTTGCTTTAAAGAACATGGAGACTGCTGATTTTAAGCAGCAGAGGAAAATGTCAAAGCAACTTAAATCCAGAAAGCAGCCTTCTTTATTGCCAATGGCTTCAGTTCCCTGAGAATAATGGGAGAGGACGTACATTTAGAGAGAAAGCCACCTCCTTTACTTTTGTTGATAAGGATAAAAGGTTCTCCTCTATTAAAGGAGAAATTCAGTAGCAAAGAATGAAAGTGGAAAAAAACCCAACTTCTTTTAACTAGCTTATTTTTAAAATATATAATCCTGAGACATGTTGTTTATGATTCTTTGTTCCGCCAAGCTAGTCTAAGGCATTCAAGGACAAAATTGTCTGACACGGGAAAATCTCTCTTTAAAGACCTGGTTACCTGGTTAAAAATAGTTTCAGTTTTCAAGCTAATTAAGATTTGTAGGTTTAAATTCTCAGAAGATCCATTCAATGTTCAAAGAACACATATCATGATTTTAATGTGGATAGTCTTTATATTGGTGCATAGTGAAGGTGGTGAAGCTTTGTGTGAAGAAGTAAATTCCTTTACGTTCCCATGATCACAGCCTTGATTATGTTCTGTGAGATCATCTACAGAAACACATCTAATCTATTGTCCTTCTTGTTAACCACTAATGGCCTTTTAAGTAGAATTTTATCTGTTTTTATCTGTTTAATGTCATTGTGATCATACAAAAAGAGGTGTTACTTAAATCCATCAGAGAAATCTAAATATAATATATTATTGAAACTTCCTTTATCAGACAATTTTGAAAAGCCCTGTGAAGTCTGCTTGATGACTTACTTCTAGCATATTGTGCAGACTGACATTTCCTAGACATGATTTCTGTTCCAGTGACTTTTTTTAGAAAACATTTTAAGTTAGTCAGCCTCTAATTGCTCTTATCATCCCACCTTATCTTTTATAAGTAGAATCTTATTTTTCTTTCAATTCACCTCAATAAATTAGCACTACAGCTCCAAACTGTTTTTAAAAATTATTGCGTTTTAGCTATGTGTAAAGCCAGTTCTATAATGTATAACATGAATCTTTATCATTTAGCATTTTCTTTAGCTAACTGTGGAGGATTTTTAAATTATTTATCTTGCATGAAATCCTTGTTTACCCTCCTGCCAAGTACATTAAGTGCCACACACACAATGAGAAGAATGTGTCTGGCTTGTCATTTTTTATCCTTCTCAGCTAACAATGAATTTAGTCCATTACCAGAAAACATTTTGCTCCTGTTATGGTTAGAAGATGGACATTTAATTCTTAATTATAGGATTGATCAAGATCTTTTTTTGAGATATGATTCATATTCTGCATAACTCTTCAGCATTGCTTAAATTTACCTCTACAATAGTTTTGATCTACTTCTACCTTTTACCTCTGATTCAATGTGATTTCAGTGATTCCCTCTGAAGGATAGGTAATACTTCAGACAGCATAAAATTTTCTGCAACTTTTTCATTTAAAGCATTTATTAAAGAAGTTTTAGTACCTACATTGGTATAAATCAGTCTATTAAAAGAGAGTAGGATCCTCTTAGATTGGGACAGTCCCGCAAAAATATAACTTGACTTCAATTCTGACCAAAAGATGGTGTAACAAGGACATATTATGTTTATTTTAATATGCTTCTTGGGTGGCATTTACATTTAGATCAAGCAGAAAAATAACATTTCCACTTCTGTTTGCTTAAATTTGAAAGTTTATGAATGGCATTCATTTTGCCAAACACTTGAAGCAGCAGACCTAGAGAGACCAGGCAGCTCTCTCTACTAGTTCATGATTCATAGAATAAAATCAGAATGTTTAAATTGGAAAAGGTGTTTGAGATCATGAAGTCTAACCATTAACCCAGCACTGGCAAGCTCACCATTAAATCACGTCCCTAAGTGCCACATCTATACATCTTTTAAAAACTGCCAGGAATGGTGACACAACCAGTTCCCCAGGCAGCTTGCTCCAGTGCTGATCTCATCCTGGTGTTTGCATCTAAATTAGTCCAGTCTTAATTTGTTTAATTTATTCTGTATTTGTTGTTAAGGAAGACCAAGATGGCTGAAAACATGGATTTCATGTGAATTTGCCCTTTTTGTGTTTGCATCTAGTGCAAGCAAACAGAGGAAGAAAAATAGCCAATTTTAAAATCTTAATATTTAGTGTAGATACTGTAATCTATAGGATGCTTTGATCATGGCAACGTCCACTTTAAACCTAAATAGAATGAGCATGCATATACATAATTACTTTCATTGTACTCTTCAAAGTCATTATTTAAAAAAAAAAAAAAAAATTGGTAGGCTGATTGTGCAAAGTTGATGATAAGAAAGAAAAATAATTACTTATTTATGCTGAGAGGAGCGAATTTACTGCTGGTGCAAGTAGGCAGAGCTTTATTTGAATCAGTGAACAGGATTGTTCTGAAATAGAAAACCTCTAGAAAGCTCTAATAATTTTTGTCCTGTAGTTCTCAGGGATGGATTAAGCTATAAATTCAATTTAATTTTAATTGCTTTAGGTCTCTAAGGAACCAGTCCATAACAAATGGAGTCCCAGAGGTGAAAGTACTGAATTGGTCCTAGTATTATGTTTAAATGAAACACACAAAAAACTTGCTAATTAGCAGAGACAGAAACTGAAATTATTTAGGATTTTATTTAATCTGAGGCAAATAGCATTAAATGTAACAATTATCTAATTATACTGTTTTAATGCTGTTGAGATTTTTGCGCTTATATATGAAGAGAAGCTGAATGCTGCAAATAAGGAGTAAATTCTTTATTTCCACTACAGTAAATATGTTATCATATGCTTGACCTATGACACAGCAATTAAAGATGCAGAGCTCAATTGCCTCAAGAGATTATACAGAATTCCTTCACTGGGGTGGAAATGTTTAATTAAGACATGAATCATAATAAGCACATACATTGTTATGGTTCTGTGGAGTCCTGTAGAACCTTAAGAGAATATAACAATTCAAACCAACCAAATAACAACCCACACCTGAAGTGGTTGCCTTGGGAAATCCATCTCCTATTTGGGCCATCTACAATGCTCTCGTATATATGGGATTGGATGAAGTTTAACAATGAGCAGAAATTTAGGAATTCTTCATGGAGTTTGAGATTTTAATGGAAGTTAGATATCACCATCAGCATCTGATCTCACAATTAGTACCATGATACAAGGATGTGAGGAGACTGAAGAATGTAGAAAGAAGTGGAACTATATTTGATCAATTAATGGAGCACTTCAAGTATCTCCTGCTAAGGGAAAGTGACTGAATGGCTAATTATCAATATTTATAATGCATGGTGCTCCTTTTCCTTCCCATCATTTGGTCCTTCCCACTGACTCCAGACCTGGTAGAGGATTGTTACACATTTACAGTGCGCTTGACAAAAAATGACAGGCCATAATATTTTTAGTAGTAAACATTGAAAAGGTCACGGCTGCTGATACAGGAATTTCAGGCAGAAAGAAAGACATACTGACCCAGATCAAGTTTTTGTCACAAAATATAGGAACATGATATTGTCAAATTTCATACTTCTATCACAGATTTCATGGCTGAAAATGCTTAAGAATTTACAGCTGGAATATACATATTTTGGAAGAAATATAAAAGTGGAGGAGAGGGAGAAATACACAGAGGTGTATTTCAAATGACACTGAAAATGTATGCCTGCTGAAATGTTGGTGAGATTATAAAATTTGTTGAAGTGGGTGGGGGGAGGAGGAAGGGGAAAGGAACTCACAGAACTCGTTTTGAGAGACTGTCAAGAAAAGAAGAAGGAGAAGTGAAAGAGATTTAGCCAAAATACTACTTGCAACTGTGCTACCAGAAGAGAGAGATAGTGCACTGGTAGAGTGTGTTTCAGAAATCAAGGTCTTTGAACAAGGGGTGAGTCCTGAGAATACTGATAAACATAAAGGTGATAGAAACAGAAGAAAGGGCAAATGAGTCTGGCATACAAGTGAATAAATGGTTTTGAGTTAATCTGGTCTGTAGATGAGGAACATCTTAACAGAATTGCTTTCCCTCAACTGAGATTATTTATGCTTCTAAGAAAGTACATAGCTATGTAAAGCTCTTTTCAGAGTGTGCTGGGTTTTGCTGGGGCAGAGTTAGTTTACTTTACAGTAGCTGGTAGGGAGCTGCATTTCGAATTTGTGCTGGAAACAGTGTTGGTAACACAGGGATGGTTTTGCTACTGCTGAGCAGTGCCCACACAGAGCCAGGACCTCTTCTGCTTCTCACTGCACCCCAGCTGTGAGGGGGCTGGGGGTGCACAAGGAGTTGAGAAAGGACACAGCCAGAGAGCGGAACCCAAATGACCCAAGGGATACATCGGACTATATGGTGTCATGCTCAGAATATGGAACTGGGGGAAAAATAAAGGAAGCGAGGGACATTTTTAGTGATGTATTTTTCTTCTCAAGTCACCCTAACATGTGATGTAGCCCCACTTTCCTGGGGATGGCTGAACACCTGCTTGCCCATGGGAAGTAGTGAATTAAATATCTTTGCTTGTATACACAACTTTTGCTTTCCCTATTAAAATCTCTTTGCCTCAACCCATGAGCTTTCTCACTTTTACTGTTTTGATGCTCTCTCCTATCCCACTGGGGTGGGGGAAGCAAGGATCTGTGTGGGGAGGAGTTGCCAGCTGGAAATTAACCAAGACACAAAAATTTATAAACTAGAATTTTTTTTGACTGATCATCTTATTTTCACAATCTTAAACAATATAAAAGTAACAGTAGAGTCACAAAGAAGTATGTTCTTCAAGGAGGTGACCAGAAAAACCATAGGAGATCCCACCAGTTTAAATTAGAAGAAAATGTGATCCAGAACATTAAATATTAAATATTAATATTAAAGGTTTTAAAACATCTGTGAAAAGACAGAAAAAGTCAAGCATATGTTTTGATACAGATGTTTGCAATGTAAGAAAACCACAGGTGATGGAGGCCATCATTTTCTTGACCCATTTTTATTTCAGTAGTCATTAGACTTTGAACTATTGAAGAAAAGACTTTTAAGTCTATTGTCATGAATGTGAATTTATTGCTTAGGTATCTCAGGGGGGTGAAAAAGCATAGAAATTTGGAGAGATTGCCAATAGAATACAGGATGTTAGATAACAAGGACACGGTGGAAAGCGGACTCCAGAAAAAAAGGTTCACATTTAGACCCTTTAGAAGAGAAAAATAACTTGGGAAAAGTTACCATGACTAAGCAGTACTGCAGTCTGAGGCAGGAGGTACAAGTTGGAGGCATTAAAATTTTACTGTTGGCTGCCCTCCAGAGGAGCTTCATGACTGTTACAAAGGGTAGAGCTGGCTTACTGTCTGCACAATGTGGACTTTTCCTAATTACGCTACATATGCTCTTTGCTGCTTTTTCTTTTATCTTTTCTGGGCTTCATAGTTAATTTGTCACTGTGTAAAGGATGTTTTTTTCCCCTTCCTGCTAAACAACAGAAGCAAAAAGGGCATGTCTGCTACACCTACTTAGTCTCACGAGTGACTGACTTGTTTCAGTAAATGAATTTGTTTTCATCTCTCTTAAGTAATTACTTGACAGTAAAACTCTTCCTTCATTACTTTAGAAACCTTTCTGGAGTCTTCTGAGCATTGCCTGCATTTCAGGCATATGGCCTTTTCTCTGTAAATGCCCCCAGCTTCATCCATTATTGTTACTTTAGGAGACATCCCTTCTTAATCAAAAGAATGCTGTGTGAGGCCATGTAGGTTCATACATTTTCAGACAATCCCAACAGCTCCACACACAAATATTAATTGAACTATTAAGAATCTAAGGAGATTATAATGACTGCAATTAGCTCCCAATATATTTAATAAAATGAGTGTTTCCAAAGAAAGGTCATATAAAAGGAACAGATTGCATGCAGTTAAACAAACAAACAAACAAAAAAACCCCAACAATAACAAAAAAAGTACTTTGGTGCTCATATCCAAAGGGTGGTAAAAGAAAAGCTTTCTTTGATGTGATTCCATGGAGATGTCCTGACAAAGAGAGAGCAACTTGGTTTCATCTTCTCCTGAGTTTCCACTTTGCATGGAAAATGTTAAATTATCTGGTGGTATTGCTACAAAAACTCCCTTAGAGGTCTTTTTACTACATGGATGTAATCTTAACCAGGTGACATTACTGACATATTCTAGGTTATTTTAAAGCTTCTTGAAATGCATAATCTCATAGCTTTTCTTTCTCTTTTTTATCACAAGAGTCTCCATCTTTAAACTTACCAAAAAGAATTCTACATTTTTACAAGGTTTTCAATCATTCATTATGCATAGAAGTGATCCTGCATTTATAGACCACCATCCAGCATGAATGAAAATCCACACCTTTTTTGAGCAATTGACTAGCAGAATCTGTTTAAACACTGGATTATCTGATCTCACACAACTGAGTTAATAACATTAGTAGAGATGCTAAGCATAAAATAGGTACTTAGCACAGTCCAGAAGTCAGATAATTAAAACTTTGAGAAATCAGAAATTTTAAGAGGGCAAGGAGTAGTGTGGCAATGCCAAAATCCTACGTGAAATGGACTGGAAACAATGGAAGTCTGGTGAGTAATGGATGAATGAAAGCCAAATGTATTCTTTGATGACAGGATTTGATGGAATTCTAATAAACCCTGTTAAATTCATGTATGGGAGAAGGCTACCTGGCACAAACTAGCAAAGTTTGTAAGAAAAGGAAATTCAAGAGTGTTTTATAAATGACATTGCAGCAGAAAAAGAACTAATGCTATTTATGGCCACAGATTCCTGTGATTAGTTAGAAGGACTACAGACGTCATTAATACTTAATGCTCAAATGGTGTTTGGACAGAGCCAGTTCAGGACAGAGGTTCTTTAGCTAGTGGGGATAGCATCAAACAGAGTAGGAAAGGTTATTCTTTGCAAATATACTAATCTTATTTGTGGGTTGAAAAAAACAGACATATAAAAAAAATCACAACCTTATAAAAGAATTTGCAACATTCATTTTTAATGTTCAGCCAAGCTGTCACATGAAATCCCAGAGGAGCTGAATGTCAGGACTTCTGTGTGCTGCTCTTTGTGTTCAACTTGAATTGCTTCACAACTCTTTGCAGCCTTGGGGATAACCAGGGAAATACCCACTGAGAATTAGTCTGTAAATGAAGCATAAGTTCTGCTCTAGTGTATTCTTCCTGCACTGGTAAGGTGTGATACTGGGATCAGTAGCAGTAGTTGGGCTGCTTCTGCTTAAGGGTAGGAGGGAAAAAGGATTCCTAAGGTTTTTGCTGAAGGCTGTAAAGCTCTGGTGGGAATGAACATGACACAAGGAAGTTAAAGCCAAGGATTTTATTGTTATTCACTAAACTTTGATGCTTGAGTTTTCTTAAGCTCAGTGTCTTGTAAACCAGTTTTCAAACTTTGACCCCAGCTCATCAGAAAATAATTAGCTCACAACAGCAAGTATAAAAGCCAAGCTACAATTTCAAAATTTGCCATATTTTGTTTCCTGGTAACTGAGACATGATTTAACTCTTTGTTGGCCTTTCCTGTGCTTCAACTTTTTACAAAATTTTTATTTTATTGGCTAGGTTATAGTGATTCTGTTGTTCTGCATCCTTGCCTTGTAAAACAAAAGGAGTACCAATGTTTCTGTGTCATGAGTCCCAGTACTATCCACAAACACATGGTTTTTCAATACCACCTCATAGTTATTCCCGCATGTCATATATATAGTATATTCCAATTTTCTCATTTCATTTTTCCAATTACTACCATTTCAACAGCATTCTCCTGGACTAAGTCCTTCTCCCCATGATCTCAGTGCAGCACTAAATCTTACATGTTTTACTAAAAATCCCTTGATATTTATCTGAGGAATGTTCCTCACAGAAACCAATGAATGGAATAACTCTAACTTTGATTACTCACTGGGTAGCTGTGCAAAAGCATATTTTGAATCTGCTGTGCAAGGAAAAATAAAAGGAATTATTGTACCAAATTGGAATACTTCTCGTGAAGAGCTTGGTCAGCAAAGTTTCCCTTGGAATTACTGATTCCTATGATAAAAGTGTTTTTGCATCAAATCCTGTTCTTATTTCCAAAAAAATGTATAAGACCCACTTGTTATGGCAGTACGGAAGGAAATCATATTAGTTTCTTAGATACCAGCAAAATAAATCCAGTCATTCACTTAGATAGCAAAACTACTTTTTTGGCAAAGATAGCTTGTTTATTTTCTTCTCAGTGCTGGGACTTTCTTCCACACAGATAGATGGATTAAAATAGGGTTATTTTATTTATCAAACCATCTCAATTCATCCACAGAAGTGGTTGTTTATTTCTGGGTTTAATATTTGAAAATTCCAATTGAAATGATGCTTCTAATTATTTTGCAGATCACTGCTAAAATTAATAATTATTACTCTGAATTTGCTGTATGTCAAATGTGTCCTTAAATAAAAATAGACCTATGCATGTGCAATAATGTATTAATGCTTAGATCTTCCCAGATCTTGTTTAATATATCAGTACAGGTAGCCTGTGAGTGCCCTAGCTGAAAGATTTCTCTTTAGCTATTCATATTTTAAGTTGTGGTTATCTCTGGTTCCTTGAGCTGCCTGTTCCCATTCGGATTTATACATTTCCTGTACTGCGCCAGCACATTATTCTCTGCTGTAATATCTCAGTCACAAATACTGTCTGCTAGTGTCTGAAAGGTTGCCTTTTGCTTTAGACAGCTTCTCTTGGTCCTTGTCTTTTCCCTTTTCTGCTCCAGTGTATTTCTTTCCATCAATACTCCTTAAAATTACAGCTTAAAATTACTCAAGCTACTAGAGAGGCAGTTTTCAGTTTTATCCCTTAGAAGTTTTGTCCTGATTCTGCTCAATTTCCTCAAAAGATTTTCTTCAGCCCCATTCTAATGACTGCAAGAAGGCTGTGAGTAGCCAGGCTGCCATGGCACTAACATATCTGCACACTATCCCACCCTTGATTTCCTTCCTCCTACCTACTGCTATAGTCAAGCAGCAAAATGAAAAAGACTGAACCTGATGACGTTTAGGAAAAAAAAATTTTTTTCCCCTCAGCTTCCAATTCCCTAAATTATAATAATATCTCCAGGCTTCGAGTTCAAAACACAAGCATCTTTGATGAAAAACCTGGGAGAGGTTCACAAAGATAATTAACTGTTATGCTAGCTTTCTGCAGTGATTCACACAAGTATGACAGTAATCGGTCTGAAGACTCTCTAAAGAACAAATAAAAACAATACTTATCTGTTTTTTGAGGTTTTTGATATTTTAAAGAGAAAATATAATTGAAATATATGTTGTGGTTTTGGCTGTCATTTGAAGTACCATACTACCAGAGGTCTCACAGAAGTATAATTCAAACATGCACAGTACAAAAGCTATTAAGGACTAGAAGGTTTTTAGTGTCCCTTTTCACCCTAAACATTCCTGAATTCTATAACTACCTCCTGCCTGAAGGGATTTCTAGTGTAAATGAAGTGCAAGCAAAAATTATGAGAATTGAGAAGTTGGATGGGCTCAGAGCAACATGATCTAGTGAAAGGTGTTCCTATCCATAGCAGAGGAGTTGAAACTATGTGATTTTTAAGGCCTCTTTCTACAAGAATATTCTACAATTCAACGATTTGTATCTGGAAAAGAAAAAAAAAATAAGAAAAAAAGAAAAAAAAGGCTCTATTTTTAAGATCTGAGAATGGGAATGTCTTCCTCCACATGGGTCATTACTCATATGTAGCTCAGAAGGTCAGACCAAGCAGTTGGACTTCTGGACATAAAAGAACCATCCTTGGGTCAAACTTCTCTCAGTGGTGACAGAATGATATCTGACTAAAGCTTTTCCTTCTTTGAGTTTGTATAAGGGAAAAGAGACAGAGCATGAAAGAGAATGAGAGAATTCTTCAAACTGTATCATCAGCAATATTCATCCATCACATACTTTATTACGCATGGTTTCCTAAAGAACTCGAAGTGCACACAACTGAATGACTCCACATATTTATGTAAGTTGCTAATGTACTCCTGTAATCTAGCTCTTTTTAAAGGTCATCAGGGCAATCATGAGCAAATGAAGGAATGGAAAAGCATTTGAAAAATGTGAAGAATAATTGTCATGTCATGGAAAGACTTGAAAAACTTTAAAGGTTAAAATTCAGCAAAAATACAATTATTTAGAACCCTGAACTTGTTCAATCATACTTCCAGTGTTCTTAAAAATGTTTATTTTATTTAATGGCCTAAAAAACAGGCAAGAGAGCTACATCTTTTTCAGTTTCCTTCTCTTCCCTGCAACAGAAGCATTGATACAAATTTTAGGATTTTTTTTCTGATTAGTATTTACACCTCTGTCTTTTTCTGGTAAATAACTTGTATAGAATGGTATGTTCTACAACCTCTATATTGCACCAGCACAACACAGTCTTTTTCTGATCAGTGGATTCTGATAAAACTCTTGTCCCCAAGTGCTTCCCCCAGCAGAACAGACAGATGGCATAATGAAACAAAACAATGTGTAAACACAATGTACCCAGAATTAATGAGGTCTTTAGTCACAAGGTAAATACTAGAGAAAAATAAAGCAGGATAGGCAAGGGGAGAAAAGCATATGGGTTCTGGGTGACATTTTAATAGACATGAGAAAAAGTGACATAAGAAACTAGTCTATTCTTATTCTGGTATTTGTCTTAGAATAAGGCCTAGGGAGCTAAACATGCCTGAAGCTGAACCCTGTTACTGCTACAGGAAGAAGATATACAAAGAAGATATCCCAACATATTCAACTTCTTGAAAGTGAATCTGACTACAGAAGAGAGTTGTGATCTGGGAGAATGCACAAAACTTACTCACCACCAGAACATATTTTCCTGTAAGAGCAAAACAGAGTGAATTAACAGAGGACCCTTGCTGAAGCAAATGAAACACATAGTAATTAAACCCCAAAATGTATATTGTTCCACAAGGCATGGAGAGATTAAAGATGCTGAAGCTATTTATGATGGTGCTATTTGTTGAAAAGTCAGAGGAACAGAGACCATATGTTGTACAAATATGGTGCTACAAATTATGGGAAATAGGGGGGTAAAGAAACTAGTTAAGGTCAAAACTGAAAAATTATAATAGATTTGGGATTTATATTTACAAAGCTGTGGCTATGTCTGAATTAGACTCTGCTGTCTATTCTTGTAAATCTCCACAGTCAGTGAAGGCATTTTGAAATCTCTGTTTTAGCAAGATAAGGTTAATTTTATCATGGAATGGCCAATTTTTCTCTCTGGGGACCATAAAGAGGCAATAACTCAGAAGTATAAATCTGTACCTGATTAACTAAATTCTATAAGATAGTTTTTGAATCTTGGGTTGACATCATACCAGATGGGAAAAAAAAAAAAAAAACAAACCAACAAAACTTTTAAAAGTGTCTGGAGGCAAATAAACATTATTCTCACAACAGAATTTTTCTGCAAACCCACAAGGAAGAGTCTTAAATCCTTTGCAGCCAGCTTGATGCATGTCTATGTACTTTTCTTTTGATGAGGTAAATGTGGAGGGTGTTGGATAAGAGGATCCTTGACTTGTAGATGTAAGAACAACAACTTGACTCTTTTGTTCAGAAAAAAAAAAATCCACTGATCAGGGTCATGTGAAAGAAATAGAGAGAAAAAAGAAATTATACATAATTCTTTAAGCTTTAAGCAGTTTCCGCTGATGAAAGCTACTAAGAAATCTGAGGGGCAAGTAGGGGACAGATCACACTACTGCTCTTAGAGCTGCAGAAGTTACCTGTGATGCTTCAGCAGCATCAAGAGCTTTGGTTATACAACACATGCCCTTAGGAAAGGCATGTTCTGTTTACCCGTATCTGTTTTCTCAGCTAAGTGCAAAAGAAATACAATATTCAGAACAATGTTCATAATCAGAACATAGGAAGACTGTTGAATGGACAGCTGCCTTTTAGGCCATCGCTGGTTCTTACTATACAGCAAAAGTATTTATTTCTCAGCAGGTCCTAAGTGTTGGGAAAAAAACTGATCTTAGCCTGCTATAAGATGACCTCAGAGCAACACAGATCTTCAAACCCTGAAGTTCACTTTTAGATATGTCTGTTTCTAGAGTTGATTTAAATGAGGGAACAGATTTGTAGAAGAGTGGAATAGATGAGTGGGAACGATATATTAAACTTTTGATTGATGTGTGGCAGGGTGCCTCTTAATTTGCTATGTGTGCACATGTTGGCCAAACTCACTATGATTGCTTTGAGATAAATGAACAAATCTTGCCAATGAGTATCAGTATCTATTTGCAACACTTACATCCTTCGCAGAGCATTCCGCAAGGCTGACAGGCTGAAATTCATTCATAAGTGTGTATATTGACAGGAATAGAATAGGAGCATAACACAGACAAGAAATAATACCATCTGGTATATCCATCTTGGGAGGTAACAAACTGAAGCAAAACTGGGTGCCTAACAATTCAGTGACAACACAGGTGATAAATACAGAGACTATGGTTGCAGACTACTCCTCTTGAGCTAAAGCCCTACGTATCTTTTTTTCTCAGTAGAAAAATATAATTTACTCGTATGCCTTACATACCCTCATTAGCTAACTGAAGAAAAATAGCAGGCAAGAACTGAGAGTTAATGAGATGGGTGTCATCCCTGTATTCATATTTTGTTAGGAGCAAGAGCAAGGTTGCTTTCAAAACTCCTTAGTGGACAAGGACAGAGCAACCAACCAATTTTAGTCGTTGCTAATGTTATTTTCAAAGAACAAAACTACCCTTCCTCTTAAAAAGAAACTTGTCCTAGACTGCCAGACTGTGACTATAAGCCTAATTATTCCAGTTTCACAGATGTGCACTGATGCTGCTCCACTTCCTTTAGCACAAATAAATGAAGGGTGCAGATACTCAGCTTACAGCAATGCTACTGCTACAGAGCACAACACGCAGCAAGCTGTCAGACTCAGCCAGTTTGGAAATGTGGGCCCATTTTAGAAACAAAAAATATCAGCTCCGGAGTGTGTGAGCACAACGCTGAACTGAGTGTTCAGTGCACAATATTCAGCAATTACTTTTCTCATTATGACTGCAATTTTTGAGAGTGTAGAGAAGCCATGGGGTTAGGTCTGTGGAGTTGTGGGTTTGTGATCTGAACAAATTGTGTTAACCACTGCGCCTGTCAAAGCATCCTGGTATACTCCTGATTGATGGAGTCAGTGACACCCTGCACAGTGACACCCTGCATGTTGTGCTATCATTGTGATTTGAGGGAAAATGTCAAGAGACAGAGAAAATAACAATAAATTGCAATTCAGTAAGTGTTTTGAATTCATGGATTTAGTGAGAGCTTGCAAATGAAATGAAAAGAAACCAAACATGGTAAATTCAACAATGTAGCAACTTCAGTAACAACTATCACATGAAATATTTGAAATAACAATTTCTCCTGTTGCATCATTAAAAAAAAAAAAAAAAGAAAAAGAAAAAGGCACCTGAAAGCTTTGAAATAGTACCTCCCTCCCTAAGTACTCATGAGTATTCCAGAAATAGATTTATGTTGATATATCTCTTGCTGATTTTAATCAAACTCCTACAGGTTCTTATATCTGCACTACATATATGTATTACTTTCTCCATTAAATCACTTTCCTTGCAACATACAGAAGGAGGTTATCATTATCAGTAGCTCAGGAGAAAAAAAAAAAAAAACACCAAAAACCCAACAAAATACTTTTATAAGAAATCACAAATTTCAAAGCCAAAACTTGCTGTAAAGGTGCAGTCTTTGCAGTATTGGATTTTTAGCTCTAGGTGGTATTCTCTGAAGGTATAAATTACAGTACCACATGACTCAGGTGGTCATTTCAAAGTAATCAAGATGTATTTTTTTAAGTCCATTATTAAATTATTGTCTAAGGTTCAGTTTGTTTTCTTAGAACAAGAGAGCATTTGGAAGAAAGAAGGCAGACCTCATTTTTTAAGGTTTTGACAGTTTAAGGCTAGTTAATGTCTTATTAAGAAGCATACTTGACTAATGGTTTTCAGCATTTGAGCACTAAGAGATCATAAAGGCAACTTACTTACTGTGTTTTTTAACCGCTGAGTTTAGTCACCTGTGCTTGACTGTGAAGTGCTGGATGTTAGCTGCTGGGTATTCAACATTAGTGTGTTTCATCAGAATCTCCAGTGAAGCAAATGGGAATTTAATTCTGAAGGTATAAGATCAAAATTACGCTCAGACTTCCATTATATTTCTCTTGTAGTTACTTTACCACTTTACCATTATATTACTCTAGTAGTGTGGCTTTGCTGAGTCTATATAATTTGAGACTCAGCAGTAAACACTGTGCTTAAATTTTGAAATTCTTCAAACACAAAAGGAAAGCTTGTGTTTCCCAACAGTGATAGTATAATTACAAAGAAATGTTTACAAGTAGTAACATTCATGGTTCTATGGGATTGCTACTTCAATTGCAATTAAGGACTGCTCATGAGTAAATGACTGAAAATTTTTAAATGAAACAAGATAAATTACTTTTTGTGTTGTGTTAGGAAAGGAAAGTGGGTGAAAGTTAAAGTAGGCAAAGTTGAAAACATCTGAGAGGATTTATTTAACAAGGAGATCACTGACAGAATATTAAGTACCCATTGAAACTTTGATGAATTGTATATATAGTTTGAATTTTCTGAATTGAAAATAAAATATGACAGTCATTATGGCAAAATGAAATAACAAACAAAAAGTGGAATAGGAATTAAAAAATTCACTGCAAGGTACTTTATGGACTTTCCTTCTATTTAACGATTTTGATGGTCAGGTAAAACAGATTGAAATAGAACAATTAATCTTTGAAGCCAAAACACAGGGGAAAATTTATTATACCAAATCAACAACATCGGGAATGCCACAAAACTTTTTCCATGACTTAAATGTTTTGTTTCATACTTTGAACCACAATATGCTGCTGAAGAACATACAGCACTTGTCAGCTTTGTTGTTGACAGTTGTAGAGCATCCATTAAGCAATTTTCTCACTTAATACCCCTTCACTCCAGGTCTTTCTTTACGTCATAGTATTAAGCTCTGCACTTTCCCCTCTCCCTCCCAAGTTCATGTTTTTCCATCTATTTACCTATAGCTGTCTATGAATTTTCGGCCGGAAATTTATAAATCTACTTACTTGGAGTGTATTTCTGAGATATAAGGATATTAGAAATGCATCAGGGCCAAGGTACAGGCCAGTGTACCCACTGCCTTTCAAAAAATCCATCACTGAACCTCCCAATAGTACAATAATTGCATGATGCTGTAGAAAATAAAGTGAGCTGAACAGAACAGTAAGCATTTTTCATGTCTTTGGTTGGTTAAAGTTGAACTCCTTGGCATGTGTGAAAACCCTGTCATTACCTGTAAAGGGCTGTTTTGTTTTTTATATTAGTAATCATACTATTATGAACAACAGGTAACATCTGGCTCTCCTAGCTGCATCTGTGAGTTGACATATCTAAAATGCAGAAATGTAGGAGAAGGAAGGGGACTTGTAGAAGAAATTCCAAAGTGACTTCACAGTGTAAAATATTACCTCATCAAAATGCTAATAAGTGACTGAAAGGAAAGCTTTGAATTTCTGCCCCCTTTCCTCCTGATAGTACATGTTAAGGATTTGGTTTATATTGCTATCTGTTACCTAAAGGAAGCACTTCAGAGCTGTGAGCGCATGTGAGCGTGTACATTTTCGTAGTTTAGTAATTAAGCTGGCATTACAATGCACGTCAACAATCACAGCAGGCTTCAATGAAGAGCCCTAGTAGAACAGATATTGAAAGAACACCAGGGTGGCTGTCACAGATTAGCAGTACTGGCATTAGCAAATGGACATTGTGAACTCAGGTAAGAAAACATAATTTATTAGTTAGAGTAATGATAATGCTGTTAGCTCCCCATGGTAGCTAATTAGAAGTGCCAGATAATGTTGATTCATTTAAGGATCTGTTGCTGTTTTCAATTACAATTCTAGAATATACAGCTGTACTGTACAAAAATGATTAAATGAGAAAGCAGGTATTTAAAATAAATCTGTATAGCTCTGAAGCAGAATTTAACAAAAATAGTTTAAACAACAGTAATGTATTAATAAATTAACATAAGTGTTCCCAAGAGGGCTGTGAATCTCTAAAATTCTCTCTAAATGGAACAAAAACTAGCTGCAAATCCTTGACACAGAAAAAATAGGCCCATGCACAAATGATGAAAAATGGGCTCTTCCCTTTAGGCTTGTTCTCAAAATAATGGCTTTAAGTGGCTCAAACTCTTTCAATTGTACAATGACAGAATGGATAATTTTGGAAGGGGCTACTGGAGGTCATCTTGTCCAGCTCAAGCAGAGGCCCCAAAATCACCTTCCTCAGGATTGTGTCCAGACTACTTTAGAGTATCTCTGAAGGTGGAGACTCCACAACCTCTTTGGGCGACCTGTTAAATGAAGTATTAATAATTCCCTCTACAACCTTAAGTAGAATATTTTACTTTTTAGGCCATCTGAAGCTTAGTTATGTCAGGAACTCCTCATGTCCCTTCATATTATCAACTTATGCTCTACTGTATTTACCAAAGATTTACCTCCCAGAAGCCTCCCCTATCTGGGCATCTTCTGTAACTTCTGTGAGGAGAAAGATTCTTCTCTTTCATCTTTCCTGCTGGGACTGAGGGCAGCAGCTGAGTAAGACCAGACAGCTCTTTGCTGTGCAGTCCCACTCTGATTGCAAAATCCTATTCTTAGCCCTGCTTTTTACAGAGTTTGTGGCAAGGAGCAAAAGAACAGAAACATTTTAACATGCCATATGAAAGAAAAAGCAGTAATTCCATTGACATTTCTGACTCTGCATGAATGCTTTGACTGTATACTTCATAATTTGTGATGTTGAATATTTTTGTATCATAACATCTTTGGGCTCTTGGATTACATACTTTAGTAGTTCTGCTTGATTTTGGTGTAAAAAGGGAGAGCTTTCAGTGTTTCTGAGAGTGTATTTGTTTAAATTAAGTTGTATCAAGTCATTCTTTGCTTATGGTTTACAAAAACATATCACAGTGGATGGAGCTATTAGGCTATGGAAAATAGGAACAAATTTCTAAGAAAAGATAACTTATGAATTAACAAGCAAATGAAATAGATATCCTATACAAGTATGAGTACCAGGGTCCCTTGGCACAAGGGAACACTGTTGTGGTCCCAAAGAAGCTCTGACTGTCTGCTTAGACAATCATGTGCATGTTGAAGTGTTCCAAAGTACTCATTGACTGGATAGCTGCTTCAGAAGAGTCTATTTGGTCAACAATTCATGTTCCTGTAGATTTGCATAAGAAGACAGAAAAGCTTCCCAGGAAACACTAGAATATCTTAGGTCAAGCAGAATTATATTATGCCACAAAGTATTTATTTTATTTTTATCTTTCCTGAATTCCTTTCTGAAAGTGTGTGGATGGGTTTATTCAGTGATTTACTCTGATTTTTTCCTACCAGTTTATGAAAGAAAGGAGATAAGATGCTAAAGCACCACATAACATGAAATTCCTTCCCTTTCCCATTATAACTGAAATTGTACCTTTGTCAGGACATGTGTTGAGCTGAGGATACAACTTCATACACAAGCCCTGGTTGCATCCCAATACCACAGATACTTCTCCATGAAGAAGACTCAGTCTCTAATGGTCTTGAGTTCACACTGTATTGTTAAAATAGTCCTGCTGGAAGTTAATAATTAGTTATGTATAAAGATAATCTCATTAAACAATAAGCTAAGAAAGGGAAAATTAGAAATTTGTAAGGCTTGACCAAATGCCTAAATCCTGAAAAAATTTATTGGATTCCAATTTGAACAAGAATTAAAATGCCACTTACACTCTCCAGAGGCTACTAAATTTCTCCTAGCGTATTCAACTTTATTTTTTCCTCTGAAAATCTTAAATAGAGAAGACTCACCTGAAGCATCTCCCACATATGCTATGCCAGAGCTGAATTTCTGAAGTGCACAGGAAAATTGGGTAAGAAACAGTTGGGGCCTGGAAGTGCTCCTTGCCAGCAAAACTTAAGTTCCGAACATAGGATCTTCTGAACCAAAAGGATCTAGCAGATATCATTGAGGAACATGCAAATATAACTTTTAAAAGCAAAAGTCTTACCAAAGTATTTGAGAAATTACACCAGTTTCCAAACAATATTGGCCTTTGAAAATTATCACTCAGCTGCAGCATCTTCATAATTTGGACATGTGTATTTGTAAATCCAGGAAGCAAGACTTTGTTGTAACAGTGGCTCAGTTTCTCTTCATTTGGCCACATGGTTAACAAGACAAATACGTTTAGATGTATGCTTTATATGCTTTCTGGTGACATATCCAGTGGTAGATGTCTATTTGGGCATATATTATGTTGTTAATGGAGTCAGCAAAAGCAGACGCTGTGATTATGGAATCAGCTATGATCATCTATATGGATTAAATAAAAGGTATTTAAAATCAAGAAATTAGGTGGGGACCTCATTTGGAAATGACCTGGCATGTCTACAGGACATCTAGGAATTAAGGATGTTGAAGTGAGAAAGAGTTGCAATCAAGGTTAAGTGACAGACAAAGGAGTTGCACACTGGTGCCAGGTGGAATGGAAAAAAGAAAAGTTCACTTTTTTCATTAATGATATGTAATAGCATGCAGGACAACACTGTTAACTAGTTCACACTAAAAAATGAAAGCCTTGAGATCATGGACTAGAGAGAACAATTGAATGTTGTCTGGGACTACAGTACATGTAATTTTTTTTTTTTTATCTTTCATCTCTGTGATCCTAGATCATTCAGAGTTCTGAGAGTTAAGCCTTTTTTATAAACTGTTGACTCTACTGGAAATCCAAGGATCATCCCAAATTGCTTTAGGCAATTTCAACGCGAGTTCTGAAAAAGGTGTGGAACAAATAAAACCTCTGTTCTATAAGGGCATTACCCCAGAGACCAAGCCTCAATGCTGCTCGGACTTCAGCTCTTCTGAATGTGTGTGTTAGGGTTGGGAATGAGTATTAGATTTACATGCTAAAATGACCCCAAATTCATCTCTTTGTAAAATGATGCAAAATAACCCATGTGAGTTGCAAATGAATGAGACATCAATTCTTTGTACTGCTGAGATAAAAAACAACCCTGATCAAGTCCAGAGGTAGCAAAGATATCTTGAATTTTGTCAAATCACCTTAAGACTGATACCCAGTTATAAGGGTAAACGAAACCCTCTTTCATTTTTCCAGTTAGGAGAATAAGGAAGAGAGGTTTTGAAAAAGTAGAGCTATGTAGATGGTGAAGGGTCTAGAGGAGAAACCTTGTGAGGAGTGGCTCAAGTCACTTGGTTTGTTTGGCCTGGAGAAGAGGAGACTGAGGGGAAACCTCATTGTTGTGTACACTTAACCTCACAAGGGTAGGCAACAGGGCAGGCATTGATCTCTCTCTGTGGTGACCAGTGACAGGACCTGAGGGAACGGCCTGAAGCTGTGTCAGGAGGGGTTTAGGGTGGACATTAGATATTATTCACTCAGAGGGTGGTTGGGAACTGGGTCAGGCACCCCAGGGGAGTGCTCACAGCACCAGCCTGACAGAGTTTAAGAAGCATTTGGACAATGCTGTGGGGCACATGGTGGGACTCCTGGGGTGTCCTTTGAAGGGCCAGGAGTTGGACTCAATGAACCTTACGGCTCCCTTCCAACTCAGAATATTCTGTTATTCTATGACTCCATGTTTGTTGCACTTTCATATCTCTACTTTTGCTCCTCTATAAGGCTAACAATAGAAAAGTGGCAGAGAACACAAATATTCAGGAGACACGAGATTTGAAAAGAAAATACTGCAATGGAAGGAAAGCAGAGCTGACTTTTATTTGATGCAGCTGCTAAGTTATTCAAGGACATGGCCCTCTGATGGCCCTGTCATCAGATTCCTTTGAAAGATCCTCAGTGTGAATGACAGAGTGGGTGAAGAATGACCCAGCTCAATTCCCATTTTATTGTTTTTCATTGTAATCTGATTATCTGGTGCTACCATGTGTCAAAGGGACATTGTTTGACAACTGCATCAAATTCACAGGAGCACACAGGAGTGTGTTAGGAAAAATATGTGCTTCATTCAGCCCTTTCAACCCACATTGAGGATTGCATGCACTTTTTTGGTTTCTAATATTTTTCCCTTACAGTACAAATAGCTAATCTCTTGAATAACTCTAATTAAATGTCACACTGTGGAAGGTATGACTTGTCAAGTAACAAGGTGACTGGTACAGCCATGGCCTGAAAGCAGGAGTACAAGGGCTGTGATGACTGAAAAACTTCTAGCCTTAATTTTTTATGTTTAACAGCTTGACTGCCAATGAATGTGGAATCTACCAGAAGAGGGGGACTATGGATTGTCTATTGATTAAAGACAGTTTACAATCAAGTGATTATGTCCTAGCAAGACCATTCAATTCTGGCCATATTTTTATGACTGCACAATAGTTTATGAAATGTTTTTACACATCAGGAGTTCATTTAAGGTTTTTTGTAATTATCAGATCCTTATTTTCCTTCAATGTACTACAGAGAACTGACAGAACAGAGAGTTTAAGCTAAGGTGCCTTTTTAACAGAACAGTTGGAAGCTGCTGCAGGCACAGGCCCAGAAATCCAATACAGAACATAAATTATTTACCTACAACTGCATAATCAGGGTCATGCTGGAAGATGCACCCAACAAACAGCAAGGTGCTGTGAGAGGTGCTGTCAACATTTCTGTTAATAGCCTGACTCTCAATTTTTGCCCCAGCATGTGTGTTGGCTATTGTGCTGCTGGAGATTATGCCTTTCAGATGAGACAGAAAATTAGCTTCTGACTACATGTGGCCACTAATGATCCCATGCCAGCCCCTGTAAGAGCATGAGATAACCCAGGTGTCCTTCGGTTCAGATAATTGCATTTTGCTGATCTAAATTTCACCTGTGGTTTTAATCAGATATGAAATTCTTAACTCGATGCTCTAACCTGTTATGTAAGTTCACTGCTTATAGGATAAGGTACTGCCATTTCAGGGAGACATGAGTCTTTATATTTGGGATAAAAGTTCTTAACAGGAGAAGTGTTCTATTGTTATTGCTGTAAGGACACATTCACTGACATTTTGAAGAACGGCATAGGAAGGTGATTGTGCCACTTGCCCAAAATGAAGAGGGGAAACTTCCAGTAAATTATAGTTTGCTTATTTTCCAACAAGCTATTAAAATAAATATATCATGAATTAAAAACACTTGAAAAGAGGATGTGTGCAATTGAGGAGAAAAGAACTTAACCATGCTCCTAAGCCTCCAGATTTCATTCTAACTTATATTTCTAATTTAAATCCTGGGAACCCTGGACAGGCAATGTGGTAACACCATGGGGAAAAAAAAAAAAGTGAATAAAATAATAAATCAGATAGTTGCCTAGGTTCCAATCACATGAAAGAATTCTAAATCCTTAGTCCAGCCCTATAAGTGACCAGAAAGGCTGAATCATGAAGATTTTATGAAATTTTGTAGGATTGGTACAGTGGCATTTGCTTAAAATTCATGCTGAGAGATGAGTTTTCTCTCCCCCATACCTGGAAATGTTCCAGGCCAGGTTGGATGTGGCTTGGTCTAGAGGAAGATGTCCCAGCCCATGGCATGGGGACTGGAAATAAATGATCTTTAAGGTCCCCTCCAACCTGAAGCATCCTGTGGTTCTTCAATTCTATGACCTATGCTCATGTGTGCAGCTCCTTTACTGTCTCTTATACCGTGTTTTGAATTTGGAAAATCAGATTAGTCTTCCAAAAAAACTCCACAAAACCTGTAAACTAGGTGAGACACACAAAGAAATCTAGATGCCAAAGTACTGCCATGGGAGACCGAAAGACACCAGGAGTAAATTAGATTGAACAATATTTTGTAATGTGACAGTTCAGAAAAATGACTGAAAGCTGTGTACACAGAAGTGTCATGTCCTTGATCAGGTTCCTCTGGGTAGTACTTTGCATCTGAAATACTGTGTATAGACTGTTCCTGTCAATAACCAGTGAGGGAATCAAACAACAAAAAAAACCCTCAGTCAAGCTGGCAGCTGTTCATGGAAGGCGTGGAAAGGATTCATGATTAAGTGGCTGAAATGACTGAATAATAAGGAGTAATTAGAAGGCTAATTTACTACTAAACATTTAATTTTGATGATGGAGGTCAAAGGGAGTTTAATCATTAACTGTGGTGGAAGATTTATCAGTCCACAGTAGAAAGTTATTTACCATTATTTTTGTCATCATCTTACCAGAAATTATTCTGACATTTATGAAGTATATGCAAAAAAAAAAAAAAAATCACTTTCATATGAGGGCTGTAGTTGGAAGAAAAGAGACAAGAACTTTGTTCAAAAATGAATCTTCACAATGGTATTTCCTAAAAAAAGTGATGCAAATCCAGGTGGTCAACATGTGGATAAAAACCATAGAGTCAGGAAGAAGAAACCAAGACTCCAGTGACTAGATGACCAAACAGGATTGAACTTCCTCCATTATTATTTTATATGACTTTATGGGATCAATATCAAAGTGGATTATTCCTTGAAGAAAAGACAGTATTATTGTCAACTCTATGTTCTTTAAGGCAGGTGGAGAAATTTGAGAATAACCATCACTCTCTTTTATAAGTGTGAAAATATCTCTTTCAGGTTTCATAATTGATGATAATTTCACCAAGGTAATTTTTCTCAAAACAATACTTTTGCCTTCATTCCTACAAAAAAAAAAAAAAAGTTTTTGCTTACTTCTCCTAGCATAAGGCACATTCTGCCTGACTTTAGATTTTTATCATACAGCTGCTCCATTAGAATCAGTAAGCTTGGGCATCTTTATGATCAGTAAAGAGGAGAAAAATACAGAGCATGATTCACATAATGCTGTATGCTTTTTCCCCTAAAATGAGATTAATAAAATGCTAGACTTTTTCAGTCTTCTATACTGATTCTCAATAACCATATCACACATATATGAGATTAAGTGAATCCCACCCTTATTCAAACATGAAAATATTAGCTGATATGACTAAAGCCGTGGCTTTTTCTTCCTTGAAGAAAAGAGAGAAAGGAATTTCCTGTCTAAAGGAATTAGACAGGAAAATTTCCTGAGCAACCTTAAATGGACTTGCTCTGGGCATGAATTTGAAGTAGATGACCTCTAGGAATTAGGCCACCTCATGTGATTCCATGAAATAAATCACACTAACTGTAAGCAAAAGTCCTGAGAACAGACTAAGCATGGTGATACATCAGTACTTTCATAATTTGTCAAGAAAAATGCAGAGGACATTTGAATGTTTGTTTTATCATTACTTCCTCTAGTTTCATCAAAGTAAAATATGAGAGGGAACTGTTAATCTGTTTTAGGCACATGTTGTCTATTTCCTCTGAGAGATAAAGTTCAGTCTTCTTTGTTTTCTTGCAAGATTTCATGCTCTCTTTATCACCTATTGAATTTATTTTCTCATTTAAAAATGCTTAAAATTCTTATTCTTCACATATTCCAAGCTGAGAATCATTTAGGAGACATTTTTAAACCACATCCTTGGTTTGGTAAACAGATAGGCCTATTATTAAGTTGATTTGCTGACAAAATTAGAAAAGGACAATTAGTCAGGCAGAGAAGAGTAGGCTTCAAATTTCACCAAGAGCTAGAGGTGCATTTCAAAGAAATAAATCCAAGCCCTATTTGAAACATGGTTTAACAAATGTACCATAACAGACCCTGAACTGTCTCTAGTGGTTCTTAGAGTTTGTCTATTTAAATGGACAATAAATCATACATTAATGAAAAGCAGGCATTTAGTTCTGGGAAAGAAAGTAAACAAATTAAATGAGTGTCCTCTGTTTTATAAAGAAGGGAAATCACCTGGGCAACATTTTGATGTTACTAATTTTGTCTTTACAATTACTTATTTCACCTTATTTCTAGCACATATTTTACCACTTAAATTTGGGTTTACACAATAGAAACTGTCTTCAAACTCTCTTAAAGCAGTACATATGGCTTTCAGACAGAGATCAGTGCATCATTGCACTAAGTATTGTCCACAACAAAAAGACCATCATAATCTCCAAGATTAAAAGCTAGGAAATTTCCTTCCTAGTATCCATAAGAACTTTCTGAGTTAGTGTTTTTGCATGACAAAAGACTACAAGACTATTGCAGACAAGGTAGCTACAGTCTTGTGAGTTTTATAACCTATGCATTTAGCAAATAAACCTCACATCTGTGGCTGTTGATTATTACTGTCATTATTATGGAGAAAAGTAGGTCTTTCCTTTGGCTAAGCACTTATGCTTATTTTATTTTTCAAGATGTGTGCAAGCTAATGGTATGCTAATCAGGGTAATGATTTCAAAATGACACTTTAGTAATCCTTTTAATTAAAAAAAAAGGCTCAAATTAATTAAGAGGAAGAACATTATTATTTATCATCAGAGTTAGAAGGTATACTTACTGCAGTCCCTCCTCTAATTCAAATTATTATGAAATCTGTGATATAATAAACCCAACATCAAAGTTGTGATGATGAATGCTAGTCTTTTTTTAAAGTGAACCAAACCATTTTTCTTTTCAACTGAATGGAATATAACAGTCATGAGGAAATGTAAATGTGTCTTGAAGTCTGATTTAAATCAATAATAATACCAAAAAGATAATACAGCTCTAAGAATGTATGTCATGGGGGCTTTGGTTTTTTCTTGAGAAAAAAATTATGATTATTATTAAGAATCTTTTGAAGCCACTCTTTTGAATATATCAGAGACAGAACTGCTCAAAAGACCTTGAAGTCACAAGTGAATTGATGAAATTAATGGAAACCTTCCTGTTACCTTGGATAATGGTGATTTACATTTCAAAGTGAACTGCTGTTTACTTCTACCCATGGATGACAAAGCTAAAATTTTAGTCTTCTCTCATACTCAAACTGGAAGCAGGTAGTGTCTCCAGGGAGATATATATTTGCCAATCTGTCTTCTTGGCTATTTAAAAGTCTGTTTTGAGCATATCCTGTCTAATGCTCACAACAGAGATGTTTGGTTTGTGTTTTCTGGGCATGAACAAAGCAGCTGTTTATTCAGCTTTTGTACTTAGAGGTTGCAAACCACCTGGCATCCTGTTGCAACTTCCAGATTGAGCCCTGGTAAACCAAAAGCAGAGACTTTCTCATATCCACCATCCAGTGACCTAGTGACTGGCAATTCACCTGACATGCTGTAGAAACAGCTCTCAGTTCCACCTGAGGTATTTGTGTTTGTACCTGCTATCAGCCAGGTAAATGCTTTAATCAATATCCTGATATTTGAATTGCTCATTCCTCCCAAATTAAAACATTGCCTGAGATTAGCAATAAATATTTACATCCATAAAGAGAGAAAATGTGGCAGTGTACCTAATTCCATATCCTTTTACTTAGAGCATATAGGGAAGGAGAGGTAGAGGTAAGTTCAGGTTCAATAAATACTTAATATAACACTAAAAATATCCAGTTATTTCCTGTATCACTCTGTTTTTTCAGTCTTTCATGGAATATTTACTTCCAACACAAAACAAAAACATAGGTAGAAGGCGGCTAGGCCAGGAAGTATTTTAAAATTATTCAGCTAATAGACATGTATTATACATACAGTCTAGGTGACCTAGTGACTACCAGTTTAAAAGATATGGCTACCTTCCTATCTTCCAGATTTGATCCATAAGGAAGGACTGGTTTATGTTCCCATTTCCAAGGGAAACTTGATTCTTCTGAATCCAGAGACGACAAAAACATAGAAGACACTGTTATCCCCCATTCTGAATTGGTTTTCAATTGGCTCATCCTCTCTCCATTTGATTCGTACTTACTTAGCTTGCCAGTGGCCTCCAGAAGGCAGAAGATATTAATTTTTGGAGGCTTGGCTTTGGTTTAGTTCTTTGCTGAGTTGGGACATTCATTACGCCAGTCAAATTGAAGACACTCCTGCATTCTGCCTTGGAGACCTTAGTCCAATATATAATCATGATAAAGGTGCTCTTTGCATGTCTTTGAGCAAAAATATGTAGAATGAAAGCTTTCTGTAGTTTTGGGAATGAGAACTACAAGAGGGCATGTCAATATTTTGAGTGTAACATAAATTAGTAATTCTATCTATATCCTAAAATATTGGCATGAACTAAGATATGAAGGACAAAAATAATTCTAAGAATAATTACTGCAGATAGGAGGAAATGACAGAACAGTGTCTGTTATATTCAGAACTTTTTCTGCACGAAGGGGAATCTACATGCTTTCTCTACATAATTGATGAGACATGAAAATCTTCTTTATGTTCTGGCTTCCCTAAAAGTATTTTCCTGTTTCCTTCCCATAAAAATCAAATAAATCCTAACCTAGAGCTTAGAGTTCATATGATTACTGAATCCATTATAATGCATTTCACTGAAATTCATTGCATTGAATTGTTATGATGCTGTACAGATGGCTGTTAAGGAACATGGCAATGAAATTGCATGGCTACATGCTACATGTCATCCCAGACGGGTCCACAGACTTCTCTGCAAAGACTGTGATTTGCTCTTTTGATATACTTATGCACTGTCTTTTCTTCTTCCCCTTAAATTTAGAGGCTACAAAAAGGGTGGCAAAGTAAAATGAAATGAAATTAAATAAAATAAAAACCAAAAAAACCCCACCAAAACCAAACCAAAACAACAAAAAAGCAGTTGTGCAAACAGGAAAGAAGCTCAGAGGAAAAAGACTTGTAACGAGGGGCACACTTACGTTTTTGGCCATGAATGACCACCGCTAAATCTACACTATTAGATACATCTATGGAGGGGACCTGCTGATACTGAGGATTTAGAATATTTAGTTTCAATAGCAAAACAAAGAACAGTTCTCAAACCACTACAAAAAAATTAATGTACATGGCATTAAGACCCTTTAAGAGCATCCTCAATAAAAGGATAAAGGATGAAATGAAGGTTTAGCGTTCAGTGCTGTGAGTGTTTGGCTTATTTAAGTGAACTCCTATGGATAGAACTATTTATGTGATCATAAGGGGAAAAAAAAGAGTGATTGGTAACATCAGAGCTTATAAATGAGCTGAATGGGCCACTTGGCAGGATTGACTGCAGCACAGTACTTCCTTGCTGAGTTCCTCTCAGGTTTCTACTTGCTTGCTTTCACTGTAAGAAATGACCAGCGCCTATGGAGATAAACTGTCAGATTCCTAAATAACCTTATCTCTGAATTAAGAGTCTTGATATATTTATATTAGTTATACTTGTAGTTATAGTTAGTTATAGCTATAGTTACTTTTCAGACTTTTATTAATTAATTCTTCAAACAAAATCCATACCTTGTTTTGCCTTTGACAAAGAACCAGTTGTTTGATTGTTGGTATTGTTGGTTGTTGGAGGTTTGATATTCTTTTTTTTTTTTTTTTTTTCTGGAAGGGAATTTATTATTTATGAACTTGGTCAATTCTGTTTTCTTCTCTATGATAAAAGAAACATGACAGCATCTTCTGAACAAAAACATGCAGTTTTGTTGATGCTGCTGCTGCAGTGTGGAACTATTGGTAGTCTTTGTACAGTCAGAAGTTGCTCTGCAGGGGAATGGTAAGATTAAAATACAATGGGAACATGTGAAAAATACTGCTACTTTTGCAATTTTATTGCTAAAATAATTTAAAAGCCTTTGGTTTTAAACATGTAACAGAAATCCTCAGTTTTAATAGTTTCATATTATCCATCAAAATTCATTGTGTTCATATTTAAGAGATATAAATATCCTATATTATAAGATGCTTGCTTCTTCCAGACTACTTTCAGTAGTGTAAGAGTCATAATGAAGTGTAATTTAATGAACTTCAAAATACTGAAGAGATGGGAATTAAAAGATTCATTTTAGGCTTATAAATTTTTCTGTCAGCTCAAAATCTTGTCCATACAGAACAAATTAATTGAAATCCATTGGGGACTATATAATCTACTTATGTCTTCTGGAGTAGATGTAAATTCTTCAGGTACTTTCACACATTTCAAAAGACTTGTGTCAAATTTCCAACAAGGAACTAGTGTTTCAGTAGTTAAATTTTAAATGTCTGTGTACTGGAAATCTCTGAAATCTGTTACTTCTCAGTAGGTTGTTGTCTGAAGAGAAATAGCACTAACCCTAACAGCACTATGAATTTTCTCCCAAATCTCATTGCATCTGGTGAAACATAATATGCCTAAAGTCATGGGTGGTCATTTGTCCTTCTTTATGCAATTATTTTTCAATATGCAGTATGCTGGTGACCAATGAAATGGAACTTGAATTCAGTCTTTTAATTAAGCTCAAACATAAAATCTATGCTATATTGAAATAGTAGTAGTCAGACAAGCTAATTCAGCATGAAAAAGTAAAATTTTGTGTTACTAAGTCTCTATAAATCCCTTTGCTTCAACCACATTCAAGGACAGAAACAGTGAAGACCATATAGGCTCCATAGTTTGAGATCAGGGTCCTGTGGCTCTCTTGGAAACATATTCCATTCAAAGTGTCTGTTTTTTCACATTCTTACACTGTTTTGAAAGTCTTACATTTACACAATATAATCCAACAATTAAACTTTGCTATATTAAGAAAAAACATTTAACAACCTTTCGACTATGGCAAGATGTTTGGAAAATGTGAAGACTTTTCACATGATGACCTGGTTCTTCTGCAGTGAGTCAGGAGGAAAGCCACCCAACCTCTTCCTGACTGAGATGATGGTAACACCACAAGCTCTGAAAAAAAAATATAAAATATTGGTCAGAATAATCTGTGGCATACACAGTTAATTGATATGCCTTGTATTTATACTTTGCACTAGAACCTCCTCTGGGTTGGGTCCACTTTTTTCTCTGCTTTTCAGTGTCTACTGTTGCTACTGAGCATCAGTAATTCTACTTAACAGATAAAAAATCTGTATTAATAAATACAATCATAGTTAATATTACAGACAAAGGGACATAGTGGGTGGATAGTTTACAATTCATTTACTTTCACAGATTGACTAAAGTCTTTTGACCAAACAATTAATATTAAAATATCAAGAGGGAAAGAAGAAGAAGAGGGGGAAAAATAACACATTAAAGTCTCATAAAAAACAAATATAACAATTACAATGCTAATTATCCATTTGATCACTGCAATTCTCAACTGACTCATTTGCTTTGAGTGAAGTAGAAATAGATGAATTCTCAAATTGCATTTTACTTGCTTTGCTTCTCATAACTGTTGTCATTTGATCATAAGTAATGAAATGTGTGTGTATATGTACAATATATACTTCTATCAATTCAGAAAAAACACCAGGTTCCCCAAATTGAAGGTGCGCAACTCTTAATATTTCTTGTGCAACCAACTTATACTCAAGTAAGTGTGTCCATCACCTTAGTTTGTCACCAAATATCTGCTTACCTGTTATTAAATCTAATCATACCACATTAGCCACTGTCTAAGTGTAAAGTAGTTAAGTTTGTTCCAGTCTGTGGTGGAAAAAGTTTATGGACAGTAATGGTGCATCTCATCTGGAAAGATTTCACTGGCACAGTGAAAGGATATGTGAGGATTTGATAACTCTTTTTAACTTGGATATCTGAGTGCTCTTCTGATGTCCCACTAGGTATCCACATTATGAGATCATAATTTCTTCCCTGTCTTTTGCCCCATGGCTTGGTTTATAGGTACATCTGCTCATCTGATTTGGGGTGATCAGACAAGCCTGTTTGCAAAATCCCTGCTTCATTCATCCAGAGCTTTAAAGACATGTAGTGAATAAAGGCAAGAAAAATAGAAGGAGACATTGCTATCTAAATAGCCATTTCTGTTCCTACATGAAGCAAGTTTGCCATAGATTACTGACAAAATTTTTAAATCAAGTAAAGTTTTTTATTTCAAGAAGAGCTCTACTTTTCCAGGCAGCCATTCTGATATTCTATGTCTATGCTGATGGTGTACCCACAGCTGCATCTTCTTGTGCTTGGAATAGTTCTCTGAAAAAAAGTCATACTGCAAACAGGCTACACTTGATGAAAAAAAGAAATATATCTATTGGTAAACCAAGAAGATTGATATGTTTGGTCATTTTTTATTAAATTCTCCAGAATCTGATCTTTATCTGTAAAAAGCACTTCATTGACCATGCAGTAAAAATAGCAGTTTGCAGTACAAAACTTTCTAGGGCCTTGAAAAGAGAAAACACAGAGGCAGCCAACTTTATCAAAACAATACACATTACTGAGTGGAGCATAGTAGAGGAAGTATGAAGAAAATTTTCTCTCATATTGATACAAAAATGAAGTCTTGCATAGGCCCTTTGTTCTTATGTTTCACATGGAAACTAGCCAAATTCCTAAGGGCTAAGGAAGCCAGAGCAAAGAGTGTGTAAGCTTTTTTTTTCTTTCAGAAGAGGGTGACGCTATGACAGACACTATAAAAGTTATCTTTACATTATCTGATGACTAATTGTTAAAGATTAGGATAATATCCTGCAGTGTTTGTGATGGGAGAGCTGATTTCAGGATTACGAGTAGCAGAAGTTGACTTTCGGATTTCACTCCATGCTAGCTGTCCTGATCTCAGCTAGAAGAAAGTGAAAATAAATGATTGGCATTATGCACCCAGGCAAAAGATTTCATGGCTTTCCATGCAAGGATGCCTCACTGCTAAGTACCCTCAGCACTCTGCTCTGGAGTGTTGGGCATAGCCAAATATGAATGCTGCAGTTCTGTTTGGATAACCACAGCTCCAATAATGAATCTCATACACATGCGAGAGGCAAATAAACCAACATCCTGTGTCTCCAGTGTGAAAACAAACATCCTCAAATCTTCCTACCTCTATTCAGCTGGAAAAGCCCTAATTTGACTTGCAATACACAAATCACAGAGATACCATCTAATATGGCATGAACCTAAGATACTGAATTGCAAACGAGCAGGGTTTGCCAATGATTAAATTATCATGCAAGTGAACTTTGCAAAGTAAAGAGGCATGAACAGATTGTCTTTGGAAAATTCCATTTGGATGGGCAACTTAAATTAGCCTTTTTGAGTTTGTACAGGCTTTGGTTTTTGTGAGTTGTGCTGTTATGTTTTCATTTTTATCTGTATGGTTCCATTTTATTTGATTTATTTTTTCAGTAGTCCATGAAAAAATTGAAATAATTCCAGCAAATGTTTCCAAACAATAAGGAACTGTCCCACAAAATAAGAACAGATTATTGTTCTGAAATCTAAATTGCAGGGTCCAGCTAGTATAAGAAAAGACTGATTATTTCTATAAAATACACTATTAGTTTCTAAGATTGAAAATATTTTAAATCATACTATTGACTTGACTTGACTTTTTTTACCTTAGTAAAAAAAGTGCTGAAAATATATAATTTGCAATGATACGAAAAGAGGTTATTTATGTGTATAAATGGAAAGCAATATACCTAATTGGTCATTTCTCCAGATCAATACACAGCGTCAACACACAGTTTTAAATATTTTTCAGGAAATTAGGATGACATCAAGAGTAAAATCAGTATGTTAGTGCTTAATACAGTTCTGGGGAAAACTTCATTGTTCAAGAGAGTCACTCTTTTCTAAACTCTCCCAAACTATTTTTACATGGGGTTCACCCTGGACAGCAGGTCCCCACCAAACCACTCTATCACTCTGTCATCTCAGCCAGGGGAGGGAAAATTAGACAGAAAGAACTTGCAGGTTAAGATGAGACAGTTTACTAATGCAAAAGTGAAAGGTTACGCGCACACATAAGCAAAGAGAAGAAAAAACGTGTCTGGCTACTTTCCAGGAAGCAGGGCTTTAGCATGTCTAGTGGTTGATCTTGAAGACAAATATTGTGAATAAAGAATGCCTCTCCTTCCTCCTCTTTTTCATAGCTTTTATACCTGAGCTGATGCCCTATGGTGTGTAATATCCCTTGGGTCAGTTTTGGTCAGCTGGCCTGGTTGTGTTCCCTCCCAGGATCCTGCCCATCTCCAGCCTACTGATGTTGGAGGGGAATGTTGAGAGACAGCCCTGATGCTGTTCCAGCTCTGCTCAGCAGTAGCCAAAACCCTGATATGTTACCAGCACCTTTCCAGCCACCAGTGCAGAGCACAGCACTGTGAGGGCTGCTATGGGGAAAATTAACTCCACTTCAGCTATTCCTGATACGTTATGATAGTCTTCGGCTTCAAGAATGATCACGGTTTCCATCTTTAAATCACCAAAAATCTAAACATGAAGGGATAAAATGATCAATTAAAAAGATTTAATCTCAAAAATTGGTTAATATATTTTAACAGCTGCATAGAATAGAATAGAACAGCACATATTTCAGGTAAAGATAATTGAAGTAACTTTTTTTTAGATTTGACAACTTTTAATTCAAAAGCAGCTCTTGGAACAAGCTTGAAAGGTGAGATTTAAACAAAATGGTGGTCTCTTTAATGGGTGGAGGAATGAAAAGAAACTGAAAATTACTTAAAGTGAGAATTCCATTTGCCAGTGAAGTCTAATTATATATTCTTTTAAAAGTTACTTCTTTCTTGGAGTCACTTCTTGTTATACTTGAACAGAGCTGCATTCACACCTCCCCTGTATGTTCAGAAACTCAAAATGTGTTTAAATATTTATGTTTTCTAAAGTAGGAAAAGTAGAGAGTCTGTATTTGCCAATGAATTCTAAGATCTACAAATATATTCTGAAAACATTTCTTCAGCAGAAACTAGTGTGGAAAGGGGGATAAATGGGGCACATGTTTAACAGCTTTTCGGAGGCTTATCTACTCTGTAATGTGTAAACAAAACCAAGGTGCACATGTTTTTAAAATATCCAAATTAACTGCATGTTGCTTGGTCATTCAGTACTGCATGTAGGTAGACTTGAATCATATCATGACATATTATTGCAACTGGAATATCAGCTTTTGGAGGTGACAGCTGGCTCTTATTTATCTGTGAAGACTAATTGAGGAACATGAAGCAGAAGAAAGAAATATTCATCAAAGAATTCATGAAAGATGGCACTCTTCCTGAATCCTTTCAGACCTTGTTCATACCTCCACACTTAACTGCATTTTCAATCCACGTGCAAAATATTTTTCTGACCAGTCTAAATGACAAAGTCCCCAAGGTTATGAAATTCTCAATATATCAATAAATATTTTCTCTTCTTTACTGTAAATTTAAAAGTACCATGAATAATCATAACAAATTTTCTTGTATACTAGACTGTAAAAAGTGGATAAGTAGATAAAATGATCCCTTTTAATTCTTCTCTATGTCACTTTCAACACTTCAATTGAAAAGAATTGCAAATTCTTTTCAAATTTAGTCAACTGAGGAAAGTTTAAATTTCTTCACTGAAATGCTTTTGTTCCTTGCAATCAAAGACACCTATTTCCTATAAGGAGAGACAGGAGAAAACAAGTCTTTAGAAAATTAAGTTGTGCATGCACAATTATTGTTCTCCTGAATCCATTGATTTCATTTCATAAGTTCTAGTTAAGTTAAATAAAACAAAACAGAGCATGAAAAACATGCTACTGTCTTGGAAACCTACAACATTTAGCCAGCGTAAGATATTTTTTCTCTCATACTTTTCAAATGTAAGACTTTTCTTTTACCATAAATGGTCTTTTATTGTTTTGAATTAGGCTTTTGTTCTGGTAGGCATTGATGTGTATACAGCATGTCTTTGTTAAAAAACAATTTTTGAGTAAACTGTTTCCAAGGCTTCCAAAACTCAAACTGAATTTTTTGGGAGATAAAATAGGGATTTTTTTCTGAGTAGGAACGAGCCTAAACCTCCATAGTAAATCAAAATTTCTAACACTGGTAGGTTAAGAATTGCTCAAATGTCCAAAATATTACTCAATAACCCTTTGACCTGGTTTAGGGCAAATTTGTTAAAGAATCTGCAAAGGAGGGCCCCTCCAGAAAGCAAAACCCACACGGCCCCTCCCCTCAACCGGTTCAGGAAAAAATTCCTTGGAGAGAGGTGGAAAGAACCTGTTTATTTGACTGGCACAGCACCCCCCAGCACACAAAGTGAACAATACCCAATGACACCGCTCTGAGAAAGATGACAAAATCAGAAAGTCTCCTTCGGGGGTGGCTGCTCTGTTCTCAGTCCCTCTGGCGCTGGGGCAGCTGCTGCAGCCGAACCTTCGGTGTTCCCGGGTCCCAGGCCGCAGCAGGTTCGAGATGGTCACAGGAACAGGAGAGGAGAAACAGTCCAGGAAGGAATGTGGACTGTTTAGCTAGAACTAGCTAATAAGCAGACGCCAAAGCAGAGCAGAAGCAAGAGCAGAAAAAGGGAGCAAGCAAAGCAGCAAGCTGAAGCAAGAAGTGAAAAACAGCCCTATGTACTGCTCGTCTCTGTGTCCCTGATAAGAGAAGGCCAAACTTCCACTCTTCGGAGCCGGTCTTAAAGGCACAGAACAGATGAATGGGGATATAAGCATCATAACGTCACCCCAGGACATTCCACCCCTTATCCCTATATCATTCTTACCCCACAATCAGATCTCACTGAGGTACACATCATGTTGTTCCATCTCTTTGCATTATCCACCACGTGCAACCTGGTCCCTGAGCAAAGACAACCCCACGAATGGGTTTGTCTGTACTCGAGGCAGAATTGATCCACACAGTCTTCCCTAACAAACCTCTGATATGTACCACTGGGACTTTGTCTCCTTCTATTACATTCAGGGACTCAGACTGAGCAGGACCTGCTCGGTTGGTGCAACCTCGGGTGTTAACTAACCAGGTGGCTTTTGCCAGATGCTGCTCCCAATTCTTGAAAGATCCCCCACCCAAAGCTTTCAACTGGGTTTTTAGTAGTCCATTGTACCTCTCCACTTTTTCTGCAGCTGGTGCATGGTAGGGGATATGGTACACCCACTCAATGCCATGTTCCCTAGCCCAGGTGTTGATAAGGCTGTTCTTGAAATGAGTCCTATTGTCTGACTCGATCCTCTCAGGGGTGCCATGTCTCCACAGAATTTGCTTTTCAAGGTCCAGGATGGTGTTCTGGGCTGTAGCATGGGACACAGGGTAGGTTTCCAGCCATCCAGTGGTGGCCTCCACCATGGTCAGCACATAGTGCTTGCCCTGGCGTGTCTGGGGCAGTGTGATGTAGTCAATCTGCCAGGCCTCCCCATACTTGTACTTGGACCACCGCCCACCATACCACAGGGGCTTCACTTTCTTGACCTTCTTGATGGCAGCACACGTCTCACAGTCATGGATAACCTGAGAAATACTGTCCATGGTTAGATCCACCCCTCGGTCTCGTGCCCATTTATAGGTGGCATCTCTGCCCTGGTGGCCTGAGGCATCATGGGCCCATCGAGCTAGGAATAACTCTCCCTTCTGTTCCCAATCTAGGTTTATTTTGGACACCCCTATCTTTGCAGCTTGGTCTACCTGCTCATTGTTTTGGTGCTCCTCATTGGCCCTATCTTGGGTACATGGGCATCTACATGGCGGACTTTCACAGGTAGCCTCCCTACCCTGGTAGCAATGTCTTTCCACTCATCAGCAGCCCAAATTGGTTTCCCTCTACGTTGCCAGTTAGCCTTTTTCCACCTCTCCAGCCATCCCCACAGAGCATTGGCTACCATCCATGAATCAGTGTAGAGGTAGAGCTTTGGCCACTTCTCTCTCTCAGCAATGTCCAGGGCCAGTTGAACAGCTTTGAGTTCAGCAAGTTGGCTTGATCCACCTTCTCCTTCGGTAGCTTCTGCAACCTGTCGTGTGGGGCTCCATACGGCTGCTTTCCACTTCCGGTTCATCCCTACAATGTGACAGGAACCGTCGGTGAAAAGAGTGTAGCGTGTTTCCTCTGGTGGCAGTTGGTTATAGGGAGGAGCCTCTTCAGCAAGTGTCACTGGTTCTTGTTCCTCTTCATCTGTGACACCAAAATTCTCACCTTCGGGCCAATTTGTAATGACCTCCAAAATCCCAGGGTGATTCAGTTTACTTATACGGGCGCGCTGAGTGATGAGAGCAATCCACTTACTGCATGTAGCACTGGTGGCATGGTGAGTGGAAGGAAACTTGCCTTTGAACATCCACTCCAGCACCGGTAGTCAGGGTTCCAGGAGGAGCTGTGCTTCAGTGCCTATTACCTCCAAAGCAGCCTGGACTCCTTCATAGGCAGCCAAGATTTCTTTCTCTGTTGGAGTATAGTTGGCTTCAGACCCTCTGTAGCTTTGACTCCAAAATCCCAGTGGTCGACCCCGAGTCTCCTCAGGCACCTTCTGCCAAAGGCTCCAGGACAAGCCATGGTTCCCGGCTGCAGAGTAGAGCATGTTCTTTACCTCTGGTCCTGTCCTGACTGGGCCAAGGGCTACTGCATGAGCAATCTCCTGCTTGATCTGGACAAAGGCCTGTTGCTGCTCAGGGCCCCACTGGAAATTGTTCTTCTTGCGGGTGACTAGGTAAAGAGGGCTCATGATCTGACTGTACTCAGGAATATGCATCCTCCAAAAACCTATTGCACCCAAGAAAGCTTGTGTCTCTTTCTTATTGGTGGGTGGAGACATTGCTGTGATCTTGTTGATGACATCTGTAGGAATCTGACACCGTCCATCGTGCCACTTCATTCCCAGGAATTGAATCTCACGAGCTGGTCCCTTTACTTTGCTCTTTTTAGTGGCGAAACCAGCTCCCAGGAGGATCTGGATGATTTCCTTCCCTTTCTCGAACACTTCCGCAGCTGTGTTCCCCCATACAATGATGTCATCAATATACTGCAGATGTTCTGGAGCCTCTCCCTTTTACAGCGCAGCCTGGATCAGTGAATGGCAGATGGTGGGGCTGTGCTTCCACCCCTGGGGCAGTCAGTTCCAGGCGTACTGCACTCCCCTCCATGTGAAGGCAAACTGAGGCCTGCATTCTGCTGCCAGAGGAATGGAGAAAAATGCATTGGCAATGTCTATAGTGGCATACCACTTTGCTGCCTTGGACTCCAGCTCGTACTGGAGCTCTAATATGTCTGGAACGGCAGCACTCAGTGGTGGAGTCACTTCATTCAATGCACGATTCTCCTTCAGATTTTCACACAGGCCAAATGGGGCTGTTGAAGGGTGAGTGGGGCTTGCTGACCACCCCTTGGCTCTCCAGCTCTTGGATCATCTTATGGATGGGGATCACAGCATCTTGAGTGGTCCTATACTGTCGTCGATGCACTATGGGAGTGGCAATTGGCACTTGTTGCTCTTCTCCTGTCAGGCATCCTACTGCAGATGGATTCTCAGACAACCCAGGCAAGGTGTTCAATTGCTGGATGCCCTCTGTCTCTACAACAGCTATTCCAAATGCCCATCTGAGTCCTTTTGGGTCTTTGAAGTACCCACTTCGAAGGTAGTCTATGCCCAAAATACATGGGGCCTCTGGGCCAGTCACAATAGGATGCTTCTTCCACTCATTTCCCATTAGTCTCACATCAGCTTCCACCAAAGTGAAATCCTGGGATCCCCCTGTCACACCAGCAATAGAAACAGACTCTGTCCCCACATGTCTTGATGGGATTAATGTGCATTGCGCACCAGTATCGACCAAAGCTTTGTACTCTTGTGGTTCCGATGTGCCAGGCCAACGAATCCACACAGACAAAAACCCACGATTTTACCTGGCCTCTACCTGGCTAGAGGCAGGGCCCCTCTAAGCCTGGTTATCCTTCTTTCCCTGGGCGTATGTTTTGGATGTTCCTTCGAGGGGATCAGACATGTCATCATCATCATGGACAGAAAGACACATATCCTGAGGTGTGTGCTTGAGAAAGAGAGAAAGAGTACCAGATGATGACTCAAACCTTGTTTCTGTACTCATTCAATAAAGCTTAGGATGTTCACTTTGTTTCTTTTTCCTCAAGGTTTTCTCTTGGGCAAACAATTAAATCATATGCCTTTACATTTAGATTGGTTTTCTCACAGGATAATCTTGCCCTGAGTGAAAATTTATTGAGCACCAATATCACTGTCTGCCCAGTTACTCATAAATTCAATAGTCCATGCCTGTCAATGTCTTCCTAAGCTGCTTTTCACACTGGAAAAATGCACACTCTTGCTGAGGAATCTCCCCAGCCAGTATCTCTCTGTGGTGTATTTTGTTGTCAGTGCTGGGTTAAAGATTTGACTCAATAGATTTAGAGGTCTTTAACAACCTTAATGATTCTGCGATTTCGCTCTAACCCTCCTTTTTTCCCAGGTGCAACTTCACTGCTGGTTTTTCTACCTCCTGCCCTCAGGTGTTACAGGGGCTGGGCAATGGGGGCTGTGGTCAGTTCATCACAAGTCATCTCCAATGGTCCTTCCTCCTCATGACTCTTCACAATCTTTCCCTGCAGCATGGGGTCCTTCCCATGGCAGACAGTCCTCAAAGAACCTCTACACTTTTATAAGTTTGTATAAATATCATCTCATTTGCTTCATCTGTCAAATCTCCCAGCTAATTCTTTCCATAAAGCTAGGTAACTTCTTTTAAAGATAACTACTCTTATTAAAATCTCATTATCAGGATATATCAAGCTAGGCATACACACTTTAAACATTGCCCTTGATTGAAAACTACATTAATTACATTCACAAGAGAAAGTGGATGCTTATATGATTCTTCTGACCTTTTGTGGAATGTTAATGTGAGATCCTTTTAGCTTAAATCATTAATCTTATTTTCAATTACTGACACCTCTATGCACTCCTATGCAAATTCAGAGTCATTCTGACAGACAAGTGTTTCCCTAGCAATCCAAATAGATAACTATGTACTATAGCTGTGGCATAGAGGTTAATTGGAGAATGCTTGTATGACACATTCATTTTTAATGCATCATCATCACCCAGAAATATTATCTTTCTTGTCCTGGTATTCTACTATTTAATCAAGCTTTTAATCAAAAAGAGGAAATATTCACGTGTACAGTATGTATAAGGATGCTGACTATAGATTAGTTTCTGTGTAATATATTTCATTCTTTGTGGGCATCCAGTATATATACTGAATATACTAATCCTATCAAGAACTTTGAAGGAAACATTAGTCTGAAATTTTTAACAAATTAAAATGAAGGGGCAAGATTTTAAGTTGACCAAAAATTGGCATTCTTTGCCAGCTTTATCTTTGTGAATATCACATCCTGATCTGTAAATTTCAGCTTCAGGGCTGGATATACCAGGGGCAGTCCTAGTCATAAAAGGCCTTGACAATTAAATATTTCTGTGATTTGAGGTGAAGGCATTCAATGGATGAGTATAAATCTCCAACTTAACCCACAGGATCGATTCCCATATATATAAGACAAATATGGCTATTGGGACAATTCTTATTGTTTCATTGCAAGAGAAAATGTGAGTAGTGAAAACAGTGCCTTTAAATTTGCCTAGAAAGTAGAAAAGCTGACAAAATCTCTTCCCCTCATTTCCATAAGATGTGTTGTTTTCTTTCCCCATTTGCTGATGAGATGGGGCATGTGCCAAAGTATTTATTGTCTGTAAAATGCTGTCATTAATTATGATTTTTAACATTATCATGGCTCACTGATTGAAGAATCTAGTACTTTCAACATTTTCTGCTTAAAGTCCTTTTTTTTTTTTTTTTGAGTGCATCTAGTTGGAATCTGGAAAAGAGAAAAAAGAGGTGAATAATTTATTAAGGCAATCATGCTTCATTAGATTTTAATCATTATTATTGAAGAAGAGATCAATAAATCTGTTCTTTTACCCAGGATTTTGTTTTTTCCCTTAGAGTACCTGTCCTTCATTCAAAAACAGTTGTGTCATGTGCTCTATGAGTTAAAATGGAGACATAATAAGAAATCACTTTATTGCAATCTACCTATGAAATAATGCTGAAAGGGATCAATAGAACAATGAATAAAAAGTAAAGATCCATAAGTATGATTGATGTCAGCTCACTCCTGTATTTCCTTCTGCTATATGACCTAGGTGAGAAGTGGTAAAGTGTGAAGGTGAATATTATACCCAATCTTTCTACTTCTTTTTTTCACTCTCCTGTCCCCACTAAACTTTTATAGATTTAAAATTAAAGTCAAACTTCAAACCACTTTCAAGCTTTACTGATTATGGAAAGGAGATTTTAGGGCGAAAATCCTGACTAATTACACTTAGGGATTCTTTTCCAGTATCCTGTTTCATCTCCATCTTGCAAGACTAATGCAAAAAGAACCCCACTTAGTTGTTACTTATAAATAAAAAATTGAGTGCTGATGGCAGGATATGTTTATTCCTGTAACCATTAATACACAGATCAATGGCCATTTCTCTTCCTGTACCCCAGGTTTTCCTTTTGAAATAGGTGGTGATAGTGGCTGTGCTTTTTTACTAGCTGCTGTGTTTGGTTCATCCAGTTCTTCCAAACTTTCTCTGTTTATTATCTGTCTTTCTAGGAAACGCTTATCAGTGAGTTGTTTTCTTTCTCTGTGGAAAAGCTTTAAGTTGCTATCATAATGCAAGATATTAATACTTTTTATCTTTGGGGAGTTTTAATGCTTCTGGAGCAATACATTTATGATAGTATGGAACTTGTTGAAGAGCACAGTCATCTTCCTTTGACCTATTTTGCACAAGTCTTCGTTCTTTCTTTTCCTGCACTTTTTTTGTTATAGAATTATAAGCCATGCTTTTTACCTACTATTGCAGAAATTAGAAAATTCTCACCAGCCAATCATAAGGTTGAAAGGTTGCAGGTGTAAATATAAAACATTTTAGGGTGCTTATCTGGAGTCTCAACTTTCCTTCCAAGTGATGATTCTTTAAATTTTTTCCTCCCATTAAGGGTAGAATCCTATCATTGCTCTTGTGTGCTGAGGTTTCAACCAAATTACTGAATGTCCTGTTAGGAGCTACTGAGAGGCAGCTGGGGTGCAGAACAGCAGTGAGATGGATAAGCTTGTTGATGCATTGCTGTCATAGCTCTTCAATAATTACCCATATGTTGGGAAAGGTTCAGAATGTGCCTGTCATTCCCATGCTAATTACAGGCTGTTGCAAAGCTCATTTTTCATTACCGGGATCATGCCATATTTATGGGGTTTGATGAGTTGTTTGTTCTGGGTTGATGCACTGCAGTTTTGTTGGAAGTTTCACATTTGAATTGCAAATAGATTAGTGGGTTATATTCTTTTAAACTTAGAATTCATTTCAGGTAACTCAACAGACAAAATCTTGAGTCAAATAAAGTGAACTCAATAGGCAGAAGTATAACACTTTATTTGAAAATATTGGTCTTTGATTGAAAGAAACATTTTTTCAGACTTTTACTACATTACAATTTTATTTGAATTAAATAAAAATTTCTCTTTTTTCCCATCTTCACCAGTCCTCTTTCACAAAGTTGTGAGATCCTCAGAGATGTCAGAATCAGAGTTCAGGTTTTATACTGGCAGTTAATTTCCTAATTGGCATGCTTTGAAGGCACAAATGAGTGTAAGGTGATGCAGCTTTTTTGAGAGTACTGCAAGCTTTAGAGATCCAAATATACAATATTTTGCTTGTTACATGCCTGTCAGTGTCTGTGCTGGTGCATGTTGCAGTAGGCTTTGCATGGGGGAGTCCATTGGTGATAACAGCAGAGCTCCAGATTGAACCTGGCGTCCCACAGTGACACCCACACACAAAGAGGAAAGTTCTTTCTCCTGAGGGCCTAACCCAGCCACCTTCCTGTGAGGAGAGAGCTGTATGCCCCAGTGCCTCCTCACCTGAGCTGCCATGTGCAATCTCCTGCACTGGATTGGAGAAATACGAAGTCCAGACTTGTGTAAGATTTCCCTGGATTTTAAGTCACTGGAATGTCTCAAGCTTTATGATGTCAAGAGTTTGTTTCCCTTGGCTTGTTTAAATAAATAAAACTTAAATGAAAGGGAAATAAAATAAAATACATTGTCCAGGTTTAGAATTGTCTTTAAAATAAAGGTTTTAAGAGCTGAAACTTAGGATCTTCTTACTCAGTGTCTGGGCAGAAAAATATCTGAAAATAACTTGGTAGAAGGTACTGTTCTTAGGGAACTTCCAGCAGTGACTAAAGAACAATGCAAGAAGTTTTATCAGTGATTAGATTCTTACAATATTGCCAGCCTGAAGATGACAGATTTTGAAGATGAGAATTTCTATAAATATCTTTTTACTGTTAATTCAAAACCTGAACCTGAGATGTAAGCCTTGTTGTTACCTACAGTGGTGTGGAATCACCTACTACAGGGATGTGAGAAGATGTGCTTGTTTACTCCTTTATCTGGTAGAGATTATATTCAAGTGTTTGGTATTTTTATGTATCCCTTACACAGCTGAGCAACAGAAGGGGTGTAAGGATAATGAGAAACCAGGTATTCTAAGATAAAAAAATAGAGGAAATGGCTGTGAAGATTACCCTTTTACTTTTCATGTTATTTCATTGAGAGTGATAAGGAGAAAAACAAGAGGAGCAGCACAAGAAATGTGAAGTCAGAGCACAGTGCAGTGTAGTAACTGAAGAGCTGACAAATATTAACTCTCTTCCAAGGACCGTTCCTGGAAGAATCCATAGGGTGCTGAATATACAGATTTTAATTCTCTTCCCCCCACCCTGTAAATTGCCTACAACTAGAAATAAACTGGTTTTGTTTCTATGTTTAATCTCACCAAGACACATTGCCTACCTCATTGTTTCAACACTGGTTAGTAAGCATGTTTAGTAGGATAACAGATCTTTAGGTTGCCTGACATGATTCTCTTCACTGTTAATGATCATTAGTGACTTAATATTATTAGGAAAAAATTAGTCTGACTCTTTACAGGAACGTAAGCAGAGAAGAATGAATAATAAATTTTCTCTTGGTATGCATCATACCCTGCAGTGCAAGGTCAAGACAAACTGCGTGTCCTTTTGCTTCTAAAAAGAACCCCAGGCTACTTACTAGGCTACACAGCATTTGACTCCATCAGCCTAAAATTTCAAAACAATCTGGTGGGAGTATAAACCAGACCAGATCCATAGCTCTTTCCTTCACTGACATAGCTGTGACAACCAATTTAGTCTCTCATCAAACATCACATTGAAAGACACATTGGGTGTCAGGGAACAGCAGGTTGTGAGACTGCAGGAGAGCCTCAACCAAGTCCAGCTATGCCTCACTACAGAGCAACTCCAGACCCTAATGAAAAAAAGCCAGCAGCCATGAAAGAAGAGAATGGATGCCTCTCCTGGGAATATGACTCCACAGTGCTGTCAGCTTCATGACCTGCGATGTATAATGTATTTATTTTTAATTATTTGTAGCTGAAGCTGCTCCAAGGAGTGTGGTACAAGGTTAACACAGAAAGTCTCATTTTTCAAAATAGCCTGTGCATTGTATTAAGGCCATCATGATAGTCTCAATCTTAACATTTCTATAATGTGTCAAGAATTAATGTTAAATACAGAAACAGTTCATGCTTCAAGAGTATCCATTATTCTTTTTTCCTGAAGTTATTATTTTCCTTAGGCAGGCCACAGATAAATTTGAACCTTTTGAACCTTTTTTCTTTTTTAAAGTTCCTTGGATAATTACAGTAATGAGGCAATAAAAAATAATGAAAAAAGAGAAATATTAACAAATACAGTATTTATATAATAAATATAAAATATTTTGAAATTTTGGGCAACAAAAAGCTTTCAGCCTTCTTTCTATAGTGCCATATGTTTCAGTTTTACAAAGTAGAGTGGAAGGTACTTAAGTGTATCCATTAATGTAGCCTGGATGGATATATGATATGTTAACTGCTATCAGATCAAGTATAAAGCTAACAAAGCAATTGTGAGACTGACATACAACTGCTGTCTTCACATTTCCTGACACAAGGCCACTTCACAGACAGTTCAGTTGAGGTCACAAAGTTTTTGCTGCTTCAGTGGTCCAAGTTTTTAAGTCAGGGAGGAAAACACAGAATGGCACAGGGAAAGCACCAATCTCAGAGATTCATAAAGGCAAGGTGTTCACTTCGTATTTTCGTTCAGCCTGGCACCTGAGCTAAACTATTATTAACTCAGAGATTTGATATTAGAGCAACTGAACAAAAAAAGAACTAGAAGCAAAATTACAATCAGAGCATTAGAGTCATTGAAGAATAATAAGGTTTTATTAATTCAGAGCCTTTACCAAATAATGTCAGTTCTCTGAGCATCAAGCCTTTGACCATCTGCTCTTTTCCATGAGAAGTACTGAGTGCAGTAGGTCTGGTACAGAGAATGAAAGCTGTTGTCATAAAGCTGCCATCTCTTTGTGTACATATTTACATCCATCTATTTTGCTTACAGAAAAATGGTGTGATGTCAGAATAACAGACTATCAGTTGGGCCCAAGCCAGCAGAATTAAACAAACACATGGATTCCGGTAGCAATAATTTTTAAAAACGCTGTCCCTTCGATCTGTAGCAGATAGAAAATTATAGACAACATTGTTAATGAGTTTGATTAGCTTAAGTAAATATCCTGAAACAAAGTCCTCCCGTGACAGCAAGTCCCCACAGATCTTTTGAAAGACCAGCAGGTGTCCAGTTAAGTGTGTTTATCCTTGACTCGAGCTAACATAGCTAGAACCTCATTCAGACTCTGAAAGAAAGGATGATGTTAACTCTGTGAAGAGTAATTTCCAGAAGAGAAACATGTTACATTGCCTGCTGAAGTGGCTTAGCTCTTCTTCTAAGGTTAATATAAACTGCACACTTCTTGTTCAGGAGTCAGAATTTCCCAACATGCCTTATTCTGTGTTGCAATGTTGCATCATTGGAAGGGAACAAAAAGACAAACCAAAATCTGATTTAGCCTGTTATGACTTTCAAAAAGGGAAATTTGTGAAATTTCTGTGTCTGAACTGAGGGTGTTTGCCAAAAGGCTCAAGACAGGCAAGAAAACCAACAGCCTTTTTACAAACAACAAAGGTAAATATATTTAGCATCCTGGAAGACATCAAAACTGCAGCTGTGGGAAAACCAGATTTTTAAGACTGTCACAGCACTGACTGCCCTGTGCACACCAAATATTGGTGATAGAGTTAAAAGTGAGCAACCTCTGTGGTTTTAATAAATCAATATAAAAGTGATGTATTGATATATTAACAACACGCAATTAAGTGACAATCAGCGGACTATACATCCAGAATCAGTATCAGCAATACAACAGATGAATCATTTTATCAAACACTTAAAAAGTGTTAATAAGCATGTACAAATTCAAAAACATCATTCTGTAACTAATCCCCATAGTTTTAAATCACACAATCACATTTATTTGCAAGCTACCCCAACAAATGCTCAAGTTGCAAGCTCCTGCCTTCTCATCCCTTCTGTAGGTGCCATGGGCTCTCCATCTTCACATGCATCTGTGCTGCTCCAGCAATCTGCTGAGACACCTTCTAATAAGTCCCCTCAGGTCCCACTTACTGACCACACTTTGCCAATCCATCAGCAAGGATACAGGTTCTTGCATCTGCCAGGGAGATACTCCAACAGTCTTTGTGTGGAGGTTGTAATACCAGTTAAACTTCTGGAAGTGTCAGTCTTGATTACCACTCTGTTCATACTCCAGTGTATCTCTCCACAGTCACTCATTTTCAGACTCCTCTTAGATGTCAAGGGGACTCATTTCTTGTTCAGAAAGACTTTTGGTAATCTGGTTTGATATGATTAGTGGTTGATTTATGAGAATGGTTTTTTTCTTTTTAATTTCCTCTCAGTGTTATCCGTTTTGGAGAAAAGACCTTGTCTGTAACTTTCAGATATTACATTCATATATGCTGTGTACACTCATAGGGTTAACCTATCATCTGTTGTTCAAGCATTTTGTCAAGAGAAGAGTTTTCAGACTACTCTGCAAACAGGAAATAAAGAGACATGTTTCCACTGGACACTTTTTGAGTGTGTTCTGCTAACTTTTCCCAACCTGAAGTCTAGGGTAGATTATATCTAATGTGGAAGAACCAATACCCCACCAAAATATATCCCAAATTATAGGATAATGGGATTTTGCATGACTCCAAGATCAAGTTCTGCTTTGATCAGGCAGTGTAGAAACTGTATCTTGGGGCCCTGACTCTCAGTATCATCCATTCTGGGCCTTCCCTGTCTTCCACTTTCTTCTTGTAGAAAAGATGTTTTTCCTTTCAAATGCAAATAAAGCCTTCTTGAATTTCAAACCTGAATGCATTTAGAGAATCAGAAGTCTTGGGTTTGGGTGGGTCCAACAAAGTGGCCACCATTGCTCTTAGTGACCTGCTCTCAGTAAATCAGCATTTCAGATCTTTATGCTTACCTGTGACACTACAGTGTGGAACAACTTTTGATTTTTCAGACCCATTTGACAATCATGAAACAGTATCCTCTCCACAGATGTACTAGTTTTTAGACTAAAGCTTTTCAGACTAATGATTACAAGAGTTTTACAGCTCTTCAGTAACAAACATCTTCAATTTCTTACTTAATGTTTCATGTCTTCATATCAGTTTCTTTTAAAATAATTTATAAATTATTAAATACTGTCTTTTTCTCCCCACTGTTTTTTTTTTTTTTTTTTCCAGCTTGCTATAACTTCAAAATGAAAGTAAATCTGTTTTCTAGCCGTGATACTCAGAAAGTTCAGTTTTACACTTTAAAGGCTAAACCCTGTTTTAGATTGCCTGTCTCAAACATAAACATTTTCTTTTAGTTTTCTAACTGGCCATCACCTCAGTAAAAATACATTCATATTTCATTTCTCTCACAAAAGCTCCTGAGTGCATAGAAAAGACTTCAGTATTTTATCAGGTGATGTGAACTAAAACATTTTTTCCTCATATAACAGATTTATGGCCTATAAAAGCCAGAAGTACCATTACGGTGATCTAGTTTTGAATTCCTCAGTGAAAGAGAGTGTAGTACTTCATCCAGTGCTCCTTTCATGAAGTTTAACAATTTGATCTGATCATAGCTCCAAAAAAACTACATTCAGGACCTGCTCTTTTTGGTTCTTCTGGGTTTTTTTTTAACTTTTCTCTATCAAACAGCTGTAGATTTTAGCTGTCCCATGAGTAAGGGGGTTTTAGGATATTATTTAGAGTACCTTGAATATTCTGGGGAATTTCAGTTCTCTTATGGGGAATTTCACATCCCTAGTTAAGAGAGTTTGAATGTTCTCTTCAGAACAGAGAGTATCTGTTCCAGGAACAGGCACTTGAATAAAAAATTGCATTTTCTGACTGTATTTCTAGATTTAGCATTTTGCCTTCTGGAACATCAAATTGATATCTGAAAATCAGCAGTTACAGTTTTGTTCTTCTTATTGGAGGAGTAACCCCATTAGAAATTATGCAGCAGGGAAATGGATGTCCTAAAACCACCCACCCTTGCAACCTGGTACTGTGTGCAGAAAATTGATATCCTGTTTAAAGAAATGTTGGCAACACTTATAAAAAATAGGTCAATGTACTTCCAAGAAGTAGGACTTGTTTTGAAATTTGAAGTGCACCTATTCACCCCTATTAAACATTTGCACAAAATACAATTTGATGTGAGTTTTCTGCTTTTTTATTTAGTCATCTCAACCCTTTGAGTTTTGGTGGTTTTTACTCTAAATATTGCCATTTGACAGAGGACGGTGTCTCTCTCTGCCACATATACTGTTATTTATAGCTCTGGTTTGGTTAGCAGAATTTTTGGGTATGAACTGACCACACATTGCCCTTCAACAATTTTTACTCTGCTCTAAATATAATTGATACATGTATTGTATTTTTAATAAAATTATACCTCTGTACCTTTTCTATTACAAGGTATTTCACTGATTGATTGCTGTAATTTTTTTTGTATACATAAGAGATGAAATGAAGATGAAAATTTTTTTTTTATTATTCCTTTCGTATGTTGTCAATTTTGTGTACAAATATTGCTCTATGAAGGACAAGAGCCTCTAAAGGATTCTGAGATTATATGACTTGTATAAGATGCCGTAAAAGTCCTTCCTTCTGATAAACAAATGTTAAGAAATAAGCTGCTAGAACCTTCTCTAGCAAAGCTCCAAGAACAGAGCACAGAGAAAAAGGAAGGTGTTACATTCCCAAAGTCATGGGTGGAAATCAGCCAGCATACAGATTTTATTGACCAGCAGGTCAGCTATTTCATGGAGGTATGTGTAGCCAGATATGCTTCCCTTAGGACATAAGTCTGGTAATATAATTGGAACTCATTAATGACTTTTCATAGCTGGGCTTTCTGATATGTATTGAAGTAATTAATGGATCTAATCTTTGGCTTCCATTTCAGACACCATCAAAACAACATGGAAATTCTCTTTACGTAAATATTTCATTTGAATTAGAAGTTATCTAAGAGTTTTACATTTTGCTTTTTCTACTTCCTTCTCTTTTTGAAGTTAGGGATCATACTTATCCTTTTCCAGTTTTCCAGTAGTTATCCCATATTTTCTAAATTCTCAGAAGTGCTGAGATATTATCAGCTAAGATTGTTAAATATAGCAGGAGTAATTGTTCTGACATCATATTTAAGCATACAAAAACCTGTCCCTTTCATATTCTCCTTCTTTTCCAAATGTCCACCCATTGTATACACTTGAAGGTGGGATAAACTGTTCTACATCAAGCCACAAGCTGTGTTCCTTTTCTTCTCTCATGTACTGGATATGCAGCCTTTATTTAAGTCCAGATGTTCTGACTAAAATTGGTTATGTACATTTCTGGCAATGTTTAAAGAAGTTGCACCCTGTATGTCTCCAGAAATAGAGTCAAATTCTGTTTGAATGTGTAAATCAAGTAATCATATAGCAGATGGCTAAAAAAAGGTAGTGAACAACAGGTAGTAGCTGATGAATGACAATCATTTCCATGCACATTCTGTGTGACTATAGCTCTGTTTTGGGCTTGAGTTTTCTTTTTAGCACACCTCAGAAGTAACATAAAATGCATTGAAAACTAAATAAAACTTTTTAGTAACACAATGGGAGATGAATTATTTTAATACTTTACATATTTTCCTTCTGGAAATTAGTGTTATTTGGCAGTTGTAACTTCTCTTGGCTCAAAGCTCATCATGGTAATGAAGCTGAGACCTGGATAAACTGTTTTAATACTACCTCTTTTTGCCCTGATGCTAGGTTTAAAATGTGGTTTCCTCAGCTAATCTCTACGTATGGTATTGCCATCAATATGGGGTAATTGGAAAGCATCTGGCTGGAGAAATTCCCAGGAAGCCAAGAAGATGATGAACACGGCAGTAAAGGAGTGCATAACCGGATTAAAAATATCTCTAATAATAGCTGTATATTTGTAATATAATAGTAACCAGAACTTCCCTTTCCTGCATCCCATTAAAGACGTGGTTTTGAGAAACAAGTAATGGAAGGAGATAGTGGCTAGAGTAAAAATAATGAGACCAAGCCCAGGAGATGGTTTTAAACTGAAAGAGAGTAGGATTAGATACAATATTAGGGATAAATTCTTTACTGTGAGGGTGGTGAAGCACTAAAACTTGTTATCCAGAGATATCATGGTTGCTCCATCCCTGGACTTGTTCAAGGCTGGTCTGGATGGTCAAGGTTGGGCTTTGAACAACCTGCCTAATGGAAGGTGTCCCCACCCACAGCAGAGGCATTGGAACTAAATAACCTTTAAGGTACCTTCCAACCCAAACCATTATTTGTTTATATGAAGATAAGAGGATAAACACTTATAATTCCACAAGATGACTTCAGGATCCATCCCATCTGGATTTTTTTCTGGCAGTGGCAATTCGTCAGAGATGTGGATCACAATGTACAGAAGCTGAGCAGGAACATATACAGCAAATATACAATTAGTCTTCTCAGAGCAGCTATTAACTCCTCACATGTTCACCTTATTGGCTGGCCAACATATTTTTTTTTTGCCTGGAGTCACAGTCTGGAGTTTGGGCTGAACCCTTTCCCCTTGCCTTGCTCAGGAAATCCTAGGTATGATCAAACCCTGGAGTGACAGGAGCTTATACGGACTGATTCATTTCCAGAGAGGGAGCAAGTCCAGACCATCAGCACAAGACCATGTTGAATACAAGGCACAACTGCTTGGTAATCAGAAGCAAACAGGATGTGGTCACCCCAAGAGCTGAATGAGCAGGGAGAGCTTCTGGCTGCATTGCATGGCTGAAATATGTGGGTGACAGGCAGGATGATCCCATGTAGTAGAGATCACACAAATTAAAAGAAAGAAAAGCAAAACTGTGGGGTAACTGTGCAGAGGCTTTTAGTCCATAATGCTGGTGGTGGTGATTTGAACCAGGAGTTTAGTAACAGGTGGACTTTATTAACACATTAACATAATAGTGATTGACAGCAGAAAAAATCTGTGGGTATGACCCATTTGAATGTGAAAGCTTATAGCCCATTATACAACTTGGGCAGCTGGAACAACCACAAAACCATGGCTGAAATGCAAAACAGTAAGTTTATTTCATTACGTCACTAACCAGAGGATCCCAAAGCAGCACCTGGGCAGACACAGGAGTGGGAGCACAGGAACCATCAGGCTGAGCCCGCCCTGAGGGCTGGCAGGGCTGTTCTTTGCACCCACTTATTGAGGGCCCACGCACATGGAGCTTGCCACCATGCTGTGCGCTCTGTGCCTTTTGTGATCTCTGAGCTCTGATCTTCTCTCTCCCAAAGCAGGGAGCTCAGGCATGTCCCTGAGAGTGCCTCCAAGTCCCTCAGACACCTACGTTATCTCTAAACAGAAATCCTGTTTCTCAAAACAGAGAGGACAGACAGCAGCAGGCATAATACGTGGGATTTCCCACATTGGTATTTTCCAGATATCCATCCGCAAGGTCACTTGAGTGAATGTACCATCCTCCTTGCCATGTTTCTGCTTTTAACCCTTTCCTCCCAACACCCGCATTGTATTTTAACAAGGCACTCCTCAAGGGCTATAGCTGTTCAGAAGACCAAATCTTCTCTCTTGGAGCCAGTAGCCACTCAGCTACTGCAAACCATCCAAATTCCTCTAACTTTAAAGAAAATTGTATTAATTTGAACTAGCTGAACAGTTTTTCCAGATGTTACAAAGCAACTCCTACTGCTTCTTATTTTTCTTCAAATAACTATACTTTAAAGTGTCTCTGTAACCAGTAGGTGACAGCATAGTGTCACCAGAAAAACAGAAATTATTAAAGCTAACACGGTGAAAACACAGGAGCTATTTCGATAGTGTTTTGGGGAAGGTTTTTTCAGTGTGTCTTTTATTTGTTATGTTTTGGTTTGGTTTGAAGTTTAATTATGTAGTCAAACCTCACTACCATTGCTTTTTCATGGTTTTTATCTTTGTTAAGCAATTATTTTAATTTATCAATAATTAATTTATTTTTATTTATTATTAATTCTTAGGAATAGCTAACCCATGGGCTTTTGTTGGCAAAATATCTCAGGCAATATTTTTCTGACAAGAAAGAAAGAGCTTTTTTCCATAAAGAGAAACCACATGATACTGGAATATATGTCAATATATCTGTAATATCTATTACAAAGGATTCTATATTGTATAAAATTCTTGCTTAATGTGTTAGGACATAACCGCAAATATTCTCACTAATAAGAACAAAAAGTCATCTTTTGGAGAGTTTCTTGGCAACTTATTTGTTTCCCAAAGCAGATGTTTGCCTTTGTTTTGTTTGGGGCATTTCTGAAATAGAATAAAAGGCTATTTAATAAAGACCATTAAGAAAGGTTTACACTACATAAGATGAAAAAAGAAAAAAAGGGCAAAATTATAAATTCTGAACAGTAACAGGCATTCTGCAAAAAAAGACAAATTTCATTCCCTGGTGCAATTTCCTCCTTTGCCTCCTTTTGTTGGATTTTTTTCCCCTTTATGTTATCTGGTGTAATAATCCCTCTGAATACCTATTTAACATCTGCTATGGTATGTGATTTGCTCTGACAAGTGAGTTGTTTCAGTCCTGGTGAAGACAATGCCTAGGGACTTGGAAATTCTGAGGCTGCCTGACTATGTTATGAACCAAGCAAACTTAAGTAGTAGCATGGTTAATTAAATTGCATTTAAAAGCATTTCACACTTGAATTATGTATGCAATGGCATAGCAATACAGTGCTAATAGAATTTCTCCATTTAAGGACTAAATTGTATGGCTTTAGGTTTGGTTGTTTCTGGTGAGTGTTTTTTAGGGGATTTTTTTGATATTTTGGTGATTTTTTGATGTGTTTGTTATAGTGTGTATGAGGGAGAAGGGGAGTTGTTAGGCACTTTGTATAGACATATTTTCACTATATTTGTCTGGGACATCCTCTGCTCAGTGCCAAGTAGCTCTGATGACTGCAATGAAGAATTGTCCAGCCAGAGACCATCACCCTGCTCCTTTGAGTAGCTGTGGAACAAATCTTGATTTCCTGACAAAATGCTTTTGTGTGTATGTTGCATTACACCCCTTGCTGGCTTCACTGTATATTCAGTCACACTAGGGTTCCTCTGTAGAGCAAATTCTGATGGAAGGGAATCTCTATGAAAAAACAAAACAAAAGAAAAAAAATCACAACCCCCCACCCCTCTCTGCTGTGGTGGGATTATTTTAGAGAAATTGCTCCCATGCAAAAGCAATGTGTGTTTTAATGTGTGGGTGAAAACTGGACTGTTCTGTTGTAATGAGGATGAAGACCTTGAAAGTCACCCTCCTTACCTCTTGGCAGCTTTCTCTGCATACTGAATAACTGCAATCTGGAAAATCTAGAATGTATATAATGTTTCTATTGCACCTGTGTGCATAAAATCTGTTTTAAATTGAAAAGAGTGTTCCAGATCAGCAGAGGGATCTTTTTCTGGAATCTCCCCTTTCATACTGGGCTGTGTTTTCTGTGTAGATCAGAAAGGAATGAGTGAGTGACCTCCATGCAACTGGATGCAGGCAGAGTCTCAGAGGTAGGAGACAGTGATATTTGCTTCCTTCCAGTCTTCAGAAACCTTCTCCATTTCTCATGAGCTTTGAGAGATAGTCAAAAGTAGATTTGCAATGGTACTGGCCAGTGCCATCAGCACTGGTGTATGCATCTTGCCAAGTTCCCCAGGCTTATGCAAGTCCTATAGATCTAAATCTTCCTTAACCTCATCCTTCTCCAAGAAACCTAAGTCTTACTTATTCCAAACTTTCCCTCCAGAAGACTGGTTTTGACACCACAGACAAGGGCAAAGAAGGCATGGTCTTGTAGAGCACCTCATCAACTCCTTGATCATCAGTGTTAAGAAGTTTTCATCAATGTACACGAGAAACCTTTCAGATATTTTTTTTGTATTTTGTTTTGTTTTGGTTTTTTACCTTGTGTTGTCCCTTTCAAGAGATACTAGGCTGGTTATACTTTACAGGTGAGTTTGAACTGCAGCCTGCTTTCTCATCTACACGCATACCTGAGAACCAAGGCAGCCATGCCCTCTTCCAGAACATGTAATTTATAGTCATAAGAAATTGTCTCAATATTGCTTCCTGAAGGGGTAAGCAAAGCAATTTACTATATTCCACAGCCTCTTTCCAAACTTCACTCAATGTATTCAAAAAAGTAAAAGGAACATTTTTCATATATGAAGAAGGTAAACATTTCCCCATTTACTGAAGGTACAAATTAAAAAATAGACAGTATAATAGAACCAATACATTTCAGTAAGCCATTTCAAACTCATTACCTTCTGATGGTAGATGTACTTCCAAAAATGGAATATCTGACACATTGGTGATTAAAAGTTCCATAATTTCATCCTACAGGTAAGACAAGTCTAGGTGAATTCACAGCTATGAAAATACTTGCTTATGATATCGTACACATGTAAAAAACTTCTGTTAAGATATGTCTGAATCTAAAGCTCTGTGGGAGGAGAGGCCTGAAAACATACTTGAAGTTGAAAGAATACCTTATTTCATTCCATGTGAATAATTTTGTGGAGATATATAAATATATAACTAAGTGAAAATAAATTGTGTGGAAACCTGTAAATAAGGTTGCGTAAAAGAAACTGACTGTATTAGCACTGTGGATTTCTTTCCCTGTTTAAAAAAACCCACAAATAAACAAAAATCCCATGCAATTTTTAATCCATGTCTGCCTTTTAATCTCCCTTTCCCTCTTTCCCTAGCAATTTCTGAGCTCTTTGATAATTTTCAAATAAATTTAACAGAAAGTTAGTGTTCAGTAGGATTTTTATTTTCACCAGTTTCAAGAAAGCCATCAATCAAATAGCAGGTAGTCACATGGTCCCATTGAGTAAAATGTTGTGTGAAATCTACCATATACACATATACACACATTTGGCAAAGTCCACTTAGAAAATCAACATTAATGAAGTTGTTTATTGGAGTGGGACTCCCATGAGAACAGAAGCCAAAATATGTGCTGGACTCCAAGATAAACTTGGAGATATTGAAGTTCATAGGTTCTTAAGAAAATTTTGGAAGTTTGAGCTATCTTAGAAGAAATATAGGAACATAGGAGACAAGTCATGGGGAAGACAAACTTCATTAGTTTTAGCAGTCATTGGAGCATCTCTGTGCTAACAGAATATTGAATGTTGATTTTGCTTGCAAGTGGTGTCATTTAGGCATCTTGTTAACAGAACAAAGGCAAGTTCCTGTTGCCACACTAGACCACAACATGAAGATGTCAGATCTCATTAGCAACGTAGGCAAGATTACCAGAATATTCAAATGTATTCAATATGTATACTGCTTCTTTTAAAAGGCTGCAAAGCTTTCTTTCAGAAGTCTGTGTTGTGGAAAAAAATAAAGAAGGGCAAAATGCTTCTTACTATTTCACAGCACTATTGTTAAGGAAATGCAAATCTGAGAACTTCTAAGACCCGAGGACTTTCTCCACTTTAGTGTTTGTGGTACTGTGCTGCTCTATCTGTTTGCAAGTTTGGACACAACAAAGCTGGCAGTATACATTAGAGATGACAAAATATGCAATACACACATGCCCAGCCTCATAGACTAACACAGACAGAGAGCAGTGCCTTCATTTTCTCCCAGATTAACACATATAACACCTGCACAGACATGGACAAAACAGACAGCTAACCCTTTTTCTTCTCCCTGGCTGACCAGATTTCTTATATGAGCACATCCTCAGTCTCCTGATCCACAGACATAAGCATCCACAAGTCCCTTGAAAGCAGACCACACCATAAGTCATTTCTGAATCCATGCCCAGATTCTGTCCTTTTTCTAGCCCTCAGCTCTGGTCTTGTGAGTTTCCTAAGACTGCTCTCCATGTCTCCCACTTGACTTCACTGGCAAGTCATCCCTCATACACAGGGAACAAAGAGAAAGGTCACACAGGAAATATGATAATTCAGGTCATAGTAGGGGTGGGTTTGGACCGATCTTCAGCTTGTTTACATAGAGCTTACACATTTTAATCCCCTTTTCCTTCATTTTTTCTGGTCTGCTCCTTCTCAACTCTCTTTAATCCAATCCTTTACCTGCATTTGGCTCTTCCGCTAAACATTTCAGAAGGTTTGCACATTCACTAAGTCCCAAAACATCCTATAACAAATTTTACACAATGCCTTCTCAAACATCCAACAACAGTTTGAGTTTATATCCTAGTAAAGCTTGCTTTTCTCCCTAGAAGATCCATGGCAGACAAGCAATACTTGAGTGGTTCCTTTACTGGCCCATCCATCTGTGACCTCAGAGCTCTTGTCCTTCATACCATCTCTGATGACCCAATGTCATTATAGTTCAAATATTTCAGTGTTTAATTTTTTTTAATTTCTTTTGTCTCTTGACTTTGGCCTTGTTTTAAGTAGTATTGCTGTCAGCCTCATGGACTGGATGTTCCTGCATTCGGGATATTCATGTATCTTTCCATTCCACACGACCTTACATCTCAAGAGTGACTACGATCTTTCTTCCTCTGCTGTGTGCTCCTTTCCGTTATTTTCCATCTTTAAATGTCCGTGTGTTTCTTGTTTCTTTATAGAAAAAAATCTTCATGGATTTCTTCTGCCTTTAGAGAATATTAGAATCATGATTGCCAATTACAGTTATTTTAAATACAGTGTCTTGCTTGTGAAGCGTTAAGAGGCATTGAACCTGGTGACCAGAGGGACAATTACACAATTAGAATAATCATAGAGTAATTCAGGATGTAAGGAACTTCTGGAAAAACATTCTGCTAAAACTCCTTTTCAAAGCAGCAATGTTTTAAGAGTTAAATAAAGTTTCTCAGGAATTAATCTAGTCAAATACTGAAAAAAACCAATGATGTAGCTTCCATAACCTCCATGGGAACTGTGCTATACTTCATCCAGTCTCCTTATAAAACCAAATCAGATTTTGATAGAGAAATTTTGGTTTTGTTGCTTTTGGTTTTTCCCCCTTTTTTAGAAATATTTACAGAAGAAGGAGAAAACAGACTTTTCACCAAAAAAATCAACTTCACTCTTTGAAATAAAGCTTTGTATCATGTCCTATAATGAGGAAGAAACTTTGCAACACAATTCCAGAAACAATTTTTAATCTGTTGTCATTTAAGCAAATTCTTTAATCTCTAATCTACACACAGATCCACAGAGTAAACATTTTATTTTTAAAGTCAGACTTTTCCATGAGGGAAGCCAAGTCTTTCGTATTTCTTCTAAAAAACATGATGATATTTACTTGGGATTTCGGACTCAGTTTTGTGCTCTCAAAATTGCTGTGTGACTTTCCATATTTCTATAAATTAATCTTTAAATATATTTATAATTCAAATGAGAGTCTGCTGTGCTTTTCAGAAACCTCTAAATACATGTTCAAACCTTTTGAATTGCATCTTTGCCTATCAACAGAATTCAGATATGTTATTACTCCTCTCTCCCTTTCCCTTTAAACTTTCTTTGTACTCAGATGGGACAAATAAGTCCTTTTAAGGATCAATCCCTCTGAACAATTTTAGAATGTCACATAAAGTACTCCATAAAATCCATAAGAAGTGTATCTTGAGCAGAGTAGTTACAGAGATCTGCATTTCCTCTGCTAAATTTCTAGGACTTTTTTGGTTCCATCTTTCTAAGCAACTTAGTAGTCTCCAGTGAAAATTAAATAACTAAACATTTCAAAAACAATAGCTATTTTTCTATCTCCCTAGGATTTTGAGAGTCTAGACAGTTACAGAGTATTATCCTACAGAGGGTAGGATAAGTGCATGAAATCTCTTTAACTGCATCTTCAGTCAATTTGGTTCTCCTGTATCTTTACAGAAATGTTGATAAAATCTCTCATATTTTCAAGGTTATATGCAATGCACACAATTACTAATCAAAAGTTTCATTTTTATATGTAGTAGATAAAGTTATATCTAGTAGATATTCTTGCCCTTAAGTGAAATATTCTTCTGTTAATGTAGCAATCTACAAAAAAAAAAAGTAATTTTAGGATAAAATAAAAGATATGTAGGGTTGCTTTCGTTATAATTTTGTTAAGCATCATGGCCCACTGAGTGGACAACTGAACCAGGCCTTACACATTGAGCTGTTTCCATGGTTCTGCCTACTGAACTAGAAATAACCTTGGCCAAATGACCTTTTTTGTGTGGCTTCTCACATCTTTAGCAGTTGTAACTGTACTTTGCTCTTTTGCAAAGTGACTAGAGAGTGCCAATTAAAAATTTACTGTCCAAGGTATGCAATCTATTATTACCCACTTCAGGACAGGCTTCACTTAATATTTAAATTTGATTATCTTGCCTCTTGCAATATAGTCACTGGAACTGTTCTTCCTTAGTTATATTTCTGCTGAAGTACTTTACTAAACTGAGACTTAAATTCTACTTAATGGGAAAAGCTGACATTTAATAACACATAGGGGTGTACTTTCTTATTGATTCTGCAGATATTAATAATAAAGATGCTGTAATTAGAATGAAGGATGGATACTCTTGTACTTTAGAAAATTATTTCAATTTAATTCTTGCATACCATTGGATAGTGTCTAAATATCCATCAAACTGTGACTTACATAAAGGCCACAGAGAAATTCAGTAATAGATCAGTCATTCTTGGTTTTCATTTTTGTGTCTAATCTTGAATATTTTTCACTGTATTCAGATTTTTTTGCATATTTTCATTGCAAAAACCATGAAAAATATCACCTTTTTTTTTTTTTTTGTGAAACCTTCATAATAATTGTCAAGTATCCTTAAGAAAGCAGTAATATCATATTTTAATATTTTGGTTTTACACTGATTTATCTTAAGTCTCATTTAAAAGCTCAGATTATTTTTTCATGCTACCTGTCATAAGCTGTAATGGTCCCAAAATTTCAGCCTCTTACAGCAATAATTAGAAAGTATGTGGCTCGCCATTAATTAATTTTGGGCTCTAAGGAGATGGAGGTAATGCCATACTTTATGCCATGTTTGTAATAAAGTTTCAGATTAAACAAGTGATAACTTGGTAATTTGAGCATGAGTTTTACACCTTTCCATAGGTACCATGGCTAGAAAATATCTTCCCCTTATTAAACTTTATATTACAACTGTGCTTAGTGAAAAACTTTTTTTTATTCACATTATGGTCCTCCTAGCATATGCAAATGTATTCTCACATTCCCAAGGCAAATATAAAACAGAGACAGAAGCAAAGCATTTCCATCATCATTATGTCCCCATCCTGAACAGATGTGGATTAGTGACGCCTTATTGGCAAGATCACAATCTGTAGTAGAATAAATTGATGTTGCTCTGAAACTCATCATGTCTTCTAATTTGTTATTTTCCTCAGTTTTTCCACAAGCTGAGGAAGAAAAAAGCCAGATACTGAAGTCTGCAGCTGATATTGAATACTTTGGGAAGCTGTTTCAAAATCTTTAAACTTCCTAACATCCAACAGTTGTGACTTGGGTCAGCAAACTTTTTAATACAAAACTACATGATATAAAGTTTGTAATGAGACCTAATATTATAAAGGTTTTTAATAACCAACTTTCAAAACACTTTTACCAGGAGACAATAAGTCCCATAATCATCAGATTAGCAAAGTAAATTTTGGAACCTTTTAATCCTGTAGGATAAAAAAACAGGTAAGGAAAACATCCCTTGGAGAATTTCTAAAAATTATTAAGATTTTCTCAAAATGGAAAGATGAACAAGATGATCTCTTGAGATAATTTTTGTACTTACTTGGCTATATTCTCATTTTGTGGATAGCAGTTGTTAGGTTGGAGGTAAAATTGTTGGTTTGAGGTCATCAACAGGCAAAGCAGAGCTGGTAATGCCACATAAATCTACTGCTACTCCATCTTCTTTTCTTCACGGATGTCTATTCAAATGGACTGATTCTGAACATGGATTAAAAGACAGAAGAAGAATTAATTCTGTAGAATGTAAATAAATTATATGAAAGGAACTTCAAATCCACATCCATCAGTTTCCTTTACTCTCTCAGTTCTTAGGACACAATGACAGTGAAATCTTGCCAAAAAATGGACTAATTTGAGAAGAACGAGAGCAATAGCACTATTAAGTAATTAATATTTTAATTATTTAATTTATTAATTTATTTGTAATTATATATTAATACTTAATAAAATTAAGTCAGAGGTTGTGTCTGAGATTCACCATGTTCTTTTACTCTGCTTTCATGATTTGTCTGACTCAAATATCAGTAAACAAAATCTTTGCCCTAGATGAGGGAAATTCCCAGAAGAAAGTCTCTGTTAGCTGTAGATGGTTTTCTGTTGACATGTGGGGTATCTTTCTACCCTCATTAGCTCTCCCAGTCAATTTCATGTTTGCATAATGAAAGTTTGTGCTAGCTTTGATTCTGATTTTAGTTTTTAATGAGTGGTTCTTAGACCTATAGCAAAATTAGGGCAATCACCAGACTGCCAAAACTTAACAAAGTTGCACTAATGTACCTTGAGTTTTAGTTTGCTAAGTATTGTGTAGCATTACAAATAATATAAATAATACAATCTCTAAGCCCCATTGCAATATATCACTGAATATTGAAAGTTTATTGAAATATGCATATATATAAATTGGCATAATCTCAATACAGAAGCTTAAACAGTGAATCTGGAAGGAAAATGGGGAAATTGTTGAGACCTTGTCTTTCAAATATATAGTTTAAGACAAAATATTAGGACAGTGGTGTTTTTTTTCTACTCCAGAGATACTAACATGATTGTACCAACACTAGCTACTTTAATCCATATACTGAGGATGATGTTAGGCCTGTTTCCTGCCTTAAGATGTGAAAAATGTAGTCTTGCAAATTAAAAGAAAGACTAGGAAATTTAACCATTGGAAATTGCTACAAAGACAACAAAAAAATTAAGCCTAATAAATCTAGATATCAATTTGGATACAATAGACCTGTTCTGTTTGTACTTTTACCAGAATGTATGTTGAAATTCTAATTTCTCTACTGCTATTCTTGATCTTCTTCAAAATGACAAAGGATGAGTTACATGTTTTACTTGATTGATGGTTTCTGTTCTTGCAAGATATAAAGACCTTCAGTGTTCTTCTAGAATTTGAATGTACTAAATTGAATTAACTTGTAAATGGAAGCAGAATTTCTTGAAATATAGGTAACTAAAAATCATGCAGATGTTTAATTTAAAATTACAGAACACTCATTTCACAGACTGTGTCACAAATATGGTCCCAGGATACATGGCTTTTCAGGGACATCTGTGAGTAATGCAAATGAGGATATCAACTGACAGCCCTGAAAATTATTCACAGAGCAGCAGGGTGGTAGCAGGAGTTTCTGCAAAGATATTTGCAGCAAATCTGCTGTACAGCTCTGTTGAACATCCACCTCCAACTCTGGCCAGTGCTCTTGTTTTTTTAAATAAATTGGATGAAAATCTGGATAGAAATCTGAGCACACTACCCAGTCATCAGGCAACCACAAAACTTTATATATTCCTGCTTGCCTGCAGTTCAAATAAGGAGACATTTCAAACACAGAGGCTGCAATTCAGATAATCTCTTGTGTTTCTAGGTGGTAAGACCTGCCTGTAGTTGACATCTCTAGTAATACAGTCTGAAAAGACACCTGTCAAAATGCATTTATTAGAAAATCTAGTTGGACGATTGCTTCCTTTGTACTCAAAAAGTCAAAACTATAAAGATTTTCTTTTGAATTGCTACAAAACCTCAATTCAGAAATTTTTAAAAATGCAGTTATTCTTAACAGTTATTCTTAACTACTAAAGGAAAAATAATAAGCATCTTTCAATGTTCTCTTATAATTTATCTTATTGTGCACCTTTACATATCAGAACTTTGTGCTTATTCCATGTCACACATTTGAAGCAGCAGGCAAAAAGCTTAAAAGTTCAATGACAAGGTCTTTTGAAGTCATGACATATAAACCCACAGACTGTCACTTCTCAAGCATCCTACATGCATGTCTTCATCTGAAGTTTGATTTTTGCCAGTGTTACAGGCTTGTTTCCTTTCTAGAATGAGCTCAGTTTGGGTGCAAACTCTTTTCTTTTGCATTGATAGATAATCTTGTTCCATAAATGAATGAAAATCACTGATTTTTTCATAGCCCAAACCCACACCTTTATAGTTTTTGTGTCCAAAAAGCCTTCAAACATTTACATGACAGAGTATAAGGTTGTGTCCTACAACAGAGAAGATAAGGCATACATGATTGTCTAAGTTTTGTTAGTGGGCTCTCAGTGCAGTGTTCATGAAATAAGGCTGTCACAGAGACTGAAGAATCCAGAATGAAGTGAGTACAATGGTTATTTGGTGCTCGGGAAGAGAGACTTTCAAAACCAGAAGGCTGCATGAGGGAGATGTGCTCTTATGGTGTGTTTGGTGCTGGCCTCAGCTGCTCAGCTCAGGACCTGCATCCTCCTGGACCTATCATACCAGCTGGAGTTGTTCAAATACAAATTCAGGCCTGGGAGCTGGGGAGCACTTCTGGAATTCACAGAGCACACCAAGACCTTTTGTACCCCTACTTTTCTTCTCTGCATCCCAATGAAGTTTCTGCTTTAGCAGAATAAAATTTTGCTAAGTTTCCTTTTGTTATAAGTCAGCCCTACTATAAAACAAAATATTCTGTGATGTTTTATTACCCACATTGATATAAATCAGTGCTGTTTGGCAAGAATATAATGTACCTGGATACACTGAGATGTTCTACTAATACTATGTTTGTTTGTTTGTTGAGATCTTCAAACATCCCCCAACCAACTGATTTTGGTCACTTGGTATATTTCTACCTGTAACTTCAGCATTTAATTTCATAACTACATTTCAAAATGAAGGAAAGGAAGGGGGAAAGCTGGATATTGGTATTCCTGAAACTAATCTGTGCAATTCTACTGCCATTATTTTCAGATACGGAAATTGAATAGATGATGCAGTATATCACTTCTATGTTTTGCTTTCATTTTATTTCTAATATTCATTATCTTTTTTTATTTCAGTTTCTTGCAGAAACAATGCTGCAATTGCTGGATTTTATTAGATAGAAATCAACAGTCTGATTTCACACTTATGGAATAAAGTTAATGGGAATCACCAATATCCATTCTTTCCCATTTACATAAGAGCATTTCCAAAGAAAACCTAAACTGAGAAATATGATAGATGAAATGAGGGAGTGATGAAGAACATGAAATTTCTTCAGAAATTATTGCATTAAACAATTTTAAGAATTTCTTTTTTTTCCAGGCCAAACAATCTTCAGGGATTTTTTGTTAAATAAGCTAAGTAAAAAATATTTATCTCTTTCTGGTGCTGTTGCTGGAGATATGGCCAACTGAGGCATGTATTGAACTGCTTTTATATTAGCAAGTTGTCAGTGCACATAAAAGTTTCTCCTTTGCTGTCCTGCAACTTTGAAACACCATCTTTTCCCACTTCAGTCTATAAACCACCAATATTTTAACCCCTAGCAAATGCTAAAAAAGTAATTTTCTTTTCCTTATTCCACTGTCATGAGCGTATGTGTGAGGGGTGAATATAAGATAGGGATTGTTATATTGATGTGACCTTTTACACCTTTTGTGTAAGTCTCTTACAGGATGTGTTATTTTGGAGATGCCATTAAAATCTGTCCTCTTATAGTGCCAGAGGGCTGAGCTCTGTTTTCAGCATGATACATTTTTATGAAGCTGTAATACAGTCTGGATAGCATTTCCAGCTACACAGGGATCTACACCCCAATGATGAAAGATTTATTCCCCTTTTAAGGTGAAATATGGTCTGGTTCTACCCACATCAGTATATTAAGCAGAGCTGAGAACAGTGCCTGGCATGGGAATGTGACTGCACAGACTGCAGAATTTCTCAGGCAGTTTCTTGCAGGCTTTTTGCTTTTGCCAGTTCTACCTTAAACAGCTCCTGAGTTCAGTTTGGAAGTAGGATTCTTCCAGTGGCTTCTGCCAGGAGGCCCTCTCCAATCAGACTATGCAGGCTGAGAATTTACCAGTGCTGTAAAACCTCAGCTCTTCTATGTCAGCTGGCCTCAGAGATAGACAGACGTTCCCAGGCATGTGTGCATATCTGAAGAAGCAGCCATAAAAATTGTCTGAGAGTTTCTTTGTAGGTAGAATAAAATAGTCTTCAGCATCCTTGACATGCCAGGCCACCCTGTTCTTGTGATCTGTTTGGCTAAAATAGGAAACAGCTGTGGTGAATATTTGGCAGAAACCTAAGCACGTGTTGCAGCTAGATTCCTCAGTGATGCGCTGTTGTAGTTGAGATGGCCATGGTTGAGATGGAGACAATACAAAACAACACACTCCATTTTCAGAAGGCTTCAAAACTATTTTTTTTTCTAGCACGCATGTTCTCTATACACTCAAAAAACTTCTAAGTTTCCACTTTACTCATTGGTCAGAACAGACAAATAAAGTGCGGATTGGAACAGAGAGTTGCAGGTTTCTCTTATTTATCCTTCTCTCTTTCTTGGTTTCTATGTCAACGACCTTGGTAGGAAATTATTTCAGGAGTAAACATGGATCCTCTTAAAAAAACTTCTCTCTAGCTCAGAGAAGTTGCTGTAAAACCTCTTCCACAATGCACAGCTAAATAATATGTTTAAAGATGAACTGGATTTGTTTTTCACCCTGTCAATGTGTGATAGGTTTTTTTAGTGTGAAAATTTTAGTTTCTTCACCTAATGTCATGGTTGGACTGCTTAGCCATGTGTGAAGTTGGCTTCCATAAGGCATGTTCTTGAAGCAATATTTGTGGGAGCAGGTATTGCCTTCTAGCTTTTGTCCAGGGGGGGTTTAAGATGGCCAGTGTGTACAACCAAGGCCTCATGACCAGGGGCTATGAAAGATTAAACACACCTTCTCTCTCTCTCTACCCTGTCATTAGTCTTTCCAAAACATCTCAGTTGACAATTGAAACACATGAAGAAGCTGGAGATAATTGCCATGTCTTCAACAAATATCCTGGGGCTGTTCTTTTGTCACATGATTATAAAAAAAACAAACAAACAAACAAAAAAAAACAAAACAAAAAACCAGGAAACTCTCTAGAGGAGTAACCTCATGGAGTTATCCCTGCCCCAGAGGACTCTCTCACCTCTCTGGCAATAGAGCAGTGCTTTCTGCAGAGAACCAGGACACCAGGCAGCTCCCCTGAGAACTAAGACAAATCAGTAGCTCCAGAAACTAAAGGAAGTCCATTCCAAGCTGGCTGTAAATTTGCTGATTTTTCTTTTACTGAATTACCAAACACAGTCATTTATGAGCACAAGATTCATACCTGTTATCAACGCTACAGCCAGAGCCATTAAGGGAAGGTCTAAAGATTAATGCAGCTTTCTGTGGATACAAACACCCCTTTTAAATATGGGTTGTTCTGTCAATTATTCCAAAATTCTTCTGTGCACTCTAACAGATAATTTGTTTGTAAGTCACGCTTACAAACATAATATTACAAATAATCTGTTAGTGGACGAAAGTAAACTAGAAAAATTTCTCAAATGCCATTATTTGGGAAACTCAAGTTTGCTTGGTTTTTTTTTTTTGTTTGGTTGCTGTTTAATTACTTTTTTTGGGTTTATTTTGTATTGTTTTGTTTCATTAAGAGACAAGAAATTTTAACAATTCCAAAGCATTCTAGCCGTGCTGGATGTAATTCACCTTACCTAAAGATAATGCAGATGTCTAGATACCAGGCAGGCTCCCAGGAATCTCTTCTTTTGTGGAGAGAAATAGACTTCTTAGGACATGCTTCCACTCATTGTCATGTGTCTGTCTTCAGAAGATGAGAGAAACTTGCTCTGAAAGTGCCTGAATCACTGCCCTGGTAATGAAGGAAGGCTTCAAGATGTATATCATTCATTCAAAAGCTCAGAGGGATCCCACTTGGAAGTGTTTATAGATTGTTTGGCCAGATTAAACACTGGCTCCAGGTCTGCAGAGATTTGTTTACAAGGCAGTTTATCCCATATCTTGCTCCCCTCTTTAATTATATTCTCTTGAGCAAATATCAAAATGATGAAACATCTCTGTTTTAATACAAATGGCATTACAATTATGTACATCAATGAGTGCACTCTAGAATGACAGTGGGAAAAATCCACAAAAATGTTATGCCTGAGGTTAGCCAAATTAAAAAAGCAAGCAAACAAACACCTATCAAACATGTCAATTAAGGTCCAAAATATCCAAAACATATTAATTAAGATCCCTAAATATTTATAAACCATTAGGAAAGGGATTACATGTAATTAAGTAATAAAATATTAAAATTTGTCTAGAAAATGTTTTACTTGAGATGATAATTTATAGGTATAATCTTACATTTTACTTTATTTAAATATGCTCATCTATGATTAATACAACCATTTTGTTTGGTATTAATTTGCCTTAAATATTTGCTAATAGTGCTGTTTAAGTGAGTATCTGACTTCTGTTCCAGAAGCTACACAAAGTCTTGGTGTCAGTTTGTCATCTGAGCTGAGAAACCTCTGTGTGTTTAAAAATCATAAGTCAGATATGCAAAAACCATAAATTCTGAAATTTAAATAAACAGCCTAAAATAAAGGGTTAGGGTTCCTTTTGCAACTCTGCCTGAGGATCCATTCATGCGTATGTGCGACCAAAACTTAAAGGAGAATATTTTTCATGGGCAGTATGAACTTACCAAAGCCCAAGGCTATCTTCAAATACAAAGAAAATAATACATCACTCTTCTGGCCCTTTTTAGGAGCTGTTTTTCCTACTTCAGACAGGATCTGCTGAGAGCTGAACTCATTGCTCCTACAGCTACTGAGGAGTGGAAATGAAGTGTGAGGTGCTGAGTTCTCTCCTTGGTGTCCAGTGATAGGATGTGGAGGAATGTTTTAAAGCTGCACCACAGGAGGTTTGGACTGGACATGAAGAAGCAATTCTTTACTGAGATGGTGGTCAAACACTGGCACAGACATTCTTAGAAAGGTGTTCAATGATCCAGGCCTGTCAGCATTTAAGAGGCATTGACACAATGACCTTAATAATATGCTTTTACTTGGCCAGCTGTGAACTGGTCAGGCAGCTTGATTTGATGATCTTTTTAGGTCCCTTTAAACTGAAATGTTCTATTCTATTCTATTCTATTCTATTCTATTCTATTCTATTCTATTCTATTCTATTCTATTCCATTCCATTCCATTCCATTCCATTTACACAAAGCCCCTCATACATCCTTCAATGCTCTTCTGCTCCACAACTTTGGCACTGCTAACATCACCCTTGCCTATAGCATTCCTTTCTCTTGCGGTCTGTCACCCATCTCTGCATCCATTAAGAAACTAATAATGCTGAATTGTTGCAAGATTTCAATTGTTTGTGTTAAATAATGTCTGGCACATACACAAAATGAGATAAACAGCAACTGGGAATAAATTGGCTGTTTCTTTAAATGAGGCAAAGTCATATGGGGATAAATCTCTGACTGTGTAACTTGAGATCATCCTAACATTATGGCAGATGAGCGAAAGCTTGTGTTATATATATTTTCCATGGCGCAAGTTTTCAGTTTAAAGATTTTAATACATTTTTAATGTACAAGGAAGAAAAATGGAGTGTGGAGAAAGTAATTTTTTTTGCATAATACAGACTATATTTTTGATGAAGAAGAAATACCAAAGGACGCTTCAAACAAAGTGTGCCCCACTTGATTCTTTGGACATGTGCACACAGAAATGCAATTATTTAAGTGATATATGTATGAAAAAGTGTTTTTCAGACACTAGTTTATTTCTTTATATGGCAAAGTGGTACAGAAAAGGAAAGGAATAAAAACACCTCTCAAAAGAAAATGAAGAATATTTAATGCTGTAGATAAATAGGTGTATGTAGAAGAGTATATAATTAACATAATACTTACAAAATACTATTTCATGTCAGGTTAATTGTAGGCCCTTGAAGCACATTTAGGAGACAATGACAGCAGTGAAAGGGTACACTTTCACCATGGTTTCCATCAGAGTTAGGGGCTGATTGCACTACAGCTTTCAGCAGAGCTGTGACACATCAAAAGCATTTTAAATTCCAGTGATGACAGAGCATAAGCTGTTGCTCCAGGCTGGTTGCAACCTGCGAGAAGCATGGCACGTCTTTATGTGTTTTAGTGCTGCATACTGAACAGCGAGGGATGTAAGTCATAGTTCAATACAGCTAGAAGCAAACACCCATTCCATTTAAGAGCTTAAATTGCCTACCCAAAGCATAGCTTTGGGTTGGGCTTGATGATCTAAGAAGTCTTTTCCAACCTTAAGGATTCTATGGACCTATAATTACAAGATTAGGTACAAATCATCTCTTGACCTTTGCATGCTTGTATTGGCTTAAATCATGGCTTTTCCTCCATATTGCCAAACATCAGAGTAAGGAAACATAGTCATTATTTTCGTGTTTCTAGCTTTTCCATCAGTGTATGAAGTTGATATAGTATTATAAGAAAAATTGAGAAGAGGTATACTATGTTTGAAAAAACCCTGCTCTTTCTATTCTTTCTCCTGTAAGAAATAGAAGCATTTATGTGAAAATGGCCCAATAATTTTTAGTGAGTAGAGTTTTTTGCTCTCTCAGGATTCTTTAAAGCCAAAGAGCCTTCATGTTTCTCTCTTTCTTTTCTCTGGTGGCAATTCTTAAATTTTCCCCATGTTCCTCTGCTGCAACTGCTGCACTATTTCACGCTGACTTGTATTAATTCAGGACTAAAAGTTCTGGCACACATAATGAGTTCTTCATATGTCTTTCTTTTTCCTTTTTTTTTTAATATTAAATTTTCCCATTTTTCACTAAAGTTCTGCACACTCAGTCTGGACATATGACAGCCAAGCCTGAGTTATCTCTCAATGTATGACATACTGCTGTTTTTTAAATATATCTTTTTTTTAATTCTTAGAAAAGAACAGACACCTTTGTGCCAACAAACACAGAAGTGCTGTGCTCTTCATATGTGAAGTAAGGAATATCTTACTTCTTCCCCCCAGTTAATTGCCATCACTGAAATTTTATGGGAAAAATGTGGTTCAGTTTTTCTGGATAATACCAATATATGTGTTCGTGTCCGTATGACATGATAAGATGCTAAAGGACTTTTTTTTTTTTTTCCTAAAGATGCCTATTTGGATGCTATATTTGCATTTGGCTTTGGAGGTATTTGTTTGTGTGCTGTGTTCCTCCTTGCGCTATCTTTTTATGATTTACTTGCAAAGTCAAATCAATCAACTTGCTTCAGTAATTTCATAATTTGATGTTTAAAATATATTATTATATGACTGACTTTGTATTACAAGGCATATGGTATCCAGTGAAGCTGGAGCGGCCTGGTCCCTGAAAGTGTTCAAGGCCAGGTTGGATGGGGCTTTGAGCAGCCTGGTCTGGTGGAAGATGTCCCATGACTAGGGGAGAAAGAACTAGATTATTTTTAGGGTCCTTTCCAACCAAGCATTCTATTACTCTGTGATTCTATGACTGAAATTTTTATGATCCATAGAACTGTTTATTCATAACAATAGAAGTGAAAATGATAACCACTAAAAGTTCATGGCTGAATTAGAGTTTTTGATTTATGTACAAAGGTTAGGCTTAAATGTGAGCATTTAATGCAATTTTACTTTTCTTCCTGTCTTTACGTGACACAATGTATAGCAAGTGAAGACAAACAACTTTTCTCAGTGATACTTTGCCTCTAGTCTCATCACACTCTGATGCACTTCCACACCCAGGCAATCCCTCCTCCTGGTTCTCTACAAGCCTTGGTTGCTCCTTGTGTAGCAGCCCCCCAAGCCCATCTGTACGGTGTGTCCAGGTCCAGCCAGCAGCAGCGCTGGGAATGTCCTGGAGCGCACACAAAGACACGCGCGCACGTACTCGGTCCTTACACAGCCCCAAGAGCCCAACCTCACAAGCCAAAATCAGCACTTCACTGGCACCACATCTGGTCCAGCAGAACAATGTATTCATTAGTGGACACACACTAATGGACAGGTCCATTGGATATCACTGGATAGCTCCAATGGATAGCTGATGGCCCCCAGACATGCAGAGACCACCTCTGTGGCACCAGTTGCAAGGCCACCGGTTGCAAGGTTCACCTGCAGACAAGCAGATGAACCTGCAGCCCTCTTATTCATGTCTGCTTCCCCTTCTCTCTTTTATATCATGCCCATAATGAGATCTAAAGTGAATACACGTTCCCAAAGGACTTCTGAAAGCATGTGTCTTTCAAATATTGGTTCTTTTACCTTACAAAGTCAGGTGTGACTGGTACAATAATCCTATTTAAAATAACTGGATTTGCATTAGCTTTTCTCTGGTTTAGAACAAGGCAAATACTTTCATTTTATAGTAGTTCAAACACCCAAGGAGATGTGGAAAATTGTTTGAACTTCTTGCAGATAGAAATCGGAAAAGAAGAAGTGGAATTAAAAAATATATTTTGGCCATTCATTTTCCAAGTACCATTGTAAGGCTGTTGTCCACAATTACACAGAGTGTAGTAAGCATGGTTTTACCAAAGCTGTTTGTTAATTTTGATGTAATTTCTTTTCAAGACCACATAGTAAGTAATTAAGTTATTTTATAGTCTGAAATCATTAGTGTTATGTGGAAAAACCTGAATTTTTTTCTTATTTTAAAGTAACTAAATCAAGAACATACTTCAACAAAATGACGATCATCTTAACTATAAAAAGTTTAAATCATACATCCCATTTATTAAATTTAATACTTTCAGAATGATTTATATTTCTGCCATTAAAAGGCTGTGCAAGACAACACAGAGTTAAAATGAATTCCTTTATGTCCAGTCACTAAATCTGTGATATACACATCATTAAAATAAAGTATGGGAGGAAATACGTGACTCCATCAGAAACTGAAGTCAATTAGTTACTCATTATGAAAAAGCAGTGAAATTGATTTGTAACTGTATCTCTTCAGGCTGCTGCCATTCTGTAGAGTTAATGATAAAGTCTGAATTCGGACAAGGAGAGTCATTAAAGCACTTCATAGGCAAGAGTTATTCATTACTTTAAAACTTATTATCTTGAATTTATTCCCTTCTGCTAAAAAGATTTGTCATGTCCAAGAGATTAATGATTCTGAATACAAAAGGGATGGCTGACATAAGTTGTAGTTCTCTGTGTTTTCAAGTGATTTACATGCAATCTGGGTGCTTTTTACAGTTTTTAAAAGATTACTGCTCTCAAATTTTACACCTTTATTTATTAATTTCCCTTCAAGAGTGTGGCACCAGAGGGCCTGAAAATCTCCTGCTTATATTTAATAAGGATCTTAGAATGTACTCTATTTCAATTAGTTTTATTTCACTTGAATTTATATTTTAAAATATTCAATTTGTTTAATTTATTATCGACCTAAATATATCAGGAAAACTCAATTTTCATCTCTCTGTCTATGTCTGCCTAGGAAAGCATTCTCTAGATAACACTAGTAAGATTATAGTGATGTTTTTATCCTTGAATTGCAAAAGTTTTAAGCATGTTGGATGCGTGTTTATGATTCCTGTGTAAACATCTGTCCAGAATGAAACTTTTAATAAAGAAAAAACTAAATTCCCATTTAAGCAGAAATTAGCCAAAGCACTGTAAACTTTGGGAAAAATATGAATAACATACTTGTATGGAATTAGAAAATTACTGGTCAAAAATGCACAGAGAATTTCCTGTTTAGCACTATGGCACTGCATAATGCTTCAATGCTTGATTTTTCCTACTAAAATATTATTTCATACTGGAATTTTGGCTTCTCATTTTTACTAGGTGGTTCATCCATATAGGATATTGACAGCATCTTAATACTCCTAACTAATGAACTGAACTTGTTCAGAAAAGGCGAGTGGCTTTAGGACTCACAGTTTGCATTTAATTTCTGGTCTGAACTCAAACAGATCGATTACAATGACACAACACTTCTAATAAAACTATGTATGTAATAGAGTAGGGAGATTAAAAGAAAAGTTTCCTCCCTCAAAATTCCCCCAAATAAACTTTGTGTGCATAATGAGGTTGAGTTCCCCACAGCACTGCATGGTTCTGGTCTCTGACTGGAGCTTTGGGGTTGCACTCGAGAATTGCTTTGCTGTACAAATGTGTAATGAACCTGAAAAAACATGATCTGCAATTTCCAAACTGCTGTAGGGTTGGGAAGAGAAGGGAGAATCCCTGTTTTTCAGATAAAAACATCAGCTGTGTCATCATAGGAAGGACATAGACCTGCTGGAGTGAGGACACAATGAAGATGTTTAGAGGGCTGGAACAATTCTTTCTATCAGGACAGATTGAAAGAACTGGGATTGTTTGACATGGACAAAATAAGGCTCCAGGGAGACCTTAGAGTGCCTTCCAGTATCTAAAGGGGCTGCAAGAGAAGTGGAGAGGGACTTCCAGGAAGGGCTTGTAATTGTAAGACAAGTAGCAATGGTTTTAAACTGAAAGAGAGGAGGTTTAGATTGGATATTAGAAAGAATTTCTTTACACTGCGGATGGAGAGGCACTGGCACAGGCTGGCCAGAGAAGCTGTGGCTGCTGCATCCCTGGAAGTGTGCAAGGCCAGGCTAGACAACCTGATGTAGTGGAAGGTGTCCCTGCTCATGACAGGGGGATTGGAACTAGAGGGTCTTTAATGTCAATTCCACGAATCGATGACTTTCACAAATCTCATGCTTGAGCGCAACAATTGAAGTATAAACCATACCAAAAATTAGAATCAAAGGCCAAAACAAACAGTCAGGTGAAGGCAAGAGTTCAGTAGACTCAAGGCCTGAGTGACACCTCTCTCTGCAGGAAGGAAATAGGTTTGATTTCTAGAAGCAAGGCTTGGTGAGTGCCAAGGTAGGAGATTTTAGGACATGTTAAATCACACATTTCATCATAGATAATAATCTCTGAAAATGCCACCTACTATAGTAATGGACTCTATTTCTTCATAATTGTCTGTGAGTGCATGTGCAGAAAGGTGTGCATTTCTACATGCACATCTGAGGGCTGACTTGTCCAAACGTGATTTTTAGAGTCTTTTTTTGTTTAGAGTCCTTTGTGTGGTCTGCAAAGGATGTGGGCAGATCTCTTTACAGGCACTACCTTGGGGCCAGGAAATTTTTTATGCTTGACCACTTGCATTAGAGAGCTGTAAATATTACATATCCTTTTGTGAAAGCTGTCACAGAAAATAAACAAGGTTTTGGAAGAAATGGTTCCCTTGTGCTGGATATACATATTGAATACAGACAAAAAATTAAAGCTTGTTCCAGTTTAGAGCTGAATCCTGGTTATAACTCTCTATTCTCTAAGAAGAGCTCTTGGCATCAAGAATCAGCTTTTTTCTCTCTTTTCATAGGTGGTTAGTTCTGTTTGAACAAAAACTTACATTATATGATCTAGAGCACAGTAATACGATTTTCTTTCGTCTTTCAGAGCATGATGGATTTAGAAAGTGTGAGAGTTTTCTCTTTTGTGAATGTGATTTCGGATTAATTTCTGCATTTTGGTCTTAATGTGAAGCAATCTCTGAGAAAGTATAGTAAATCTGTCCATGTCACACAAGATTGCTGTTCCATTAATCTTCTGCAGCAACTTTTCCCCTTACCCTGATCACCCAAACAAAACAACCCTTCCTGACTCTGAAAATGCACTATTCAGGGTTGTATATATGAGAGGCAAGTGGCATACTTGAATAGCCCACTGGATTTTAGTTTCAGTAACTGAGAGTAGTTTTTCTGCACTCCTACATGGACGGTCCTAGCATGGAAGATTTTTCAATTTTTAATATCCAGAGTGCCTTTTTTCTTTGAACAAGAAAAACCTTATTCTTAAAATATTAGTCCCTGTACTAGCCTGAGTCTTACTTATTAAAAAATAAGATGATAGAAATCTGTCGGGACCAGATTTCCAAACTCTCAGAACAGCTCAGATACAACGTGAGAAAGAAAGTTAAAGCAGAATAAGAGGAATATATAAAAAGTACACTGTCTCTTCCATACAAACAGCTTGTGAGGGTATTGCCACCTGACTCATAGGAAGACTTTGGGGGAATTTTTTTATAGATATAAATAAACTATTTTAAATTGCATATAGATGCAAAAATACAATAATTTAGTGGTAGCACTCTAAGCATCCCCCACATCCTTTTTTTATGCAGCCTTACTTCTGTCATTTTCTTGTGCTAATTATTCTAGTGGAAAAGTTACTGTTATATTTGCAATAAACTGAAATTTTTGACAAGAACTGGGCCAGAAGTCTGCAAACCTTTGCTTGCAGTGGTTGTCTATGGGAAAAAGATGTGCACAAGAGAAAGAAATTATTTAAAAAAAATTATATGAGCTTTATTTACTTAGGGTTTGAAAACAGAACATTTTTGAGATAAGATCTGTGCAGGGAGAGAACAGGAGGCCTATTCAACATGTACTGACCTGTAACTATTATGTGGATACATTTAAAGTGGAAAAAAAATCCAACAGAAGCCAATTATTTGCTTCTTGATTTAATTCTGTCGTAAATATGGTGTTTAACATGGAAGTTTCTCTGTTCATTTGTACCATTTTATTAACAGCTATCAAATCTAACTGCTTACCTTCTGGTATTGTTTCAGTTGACTAATTCCCTTTTAATTAGTAGGACTTTTATGATCATCTTCCTTAACATTTTAGTTAATCAGTTTCCAAATGCCTGGGAAAATAGCAAGAAGGAGAAAGAAAAGTAGAAATGTACCAACACAATTAATTTTGTTTAGCTTCAGTATCCTCTAAAAGTATCAAATGGAGAAAGTGTCCTTCAGTAGCCCATTCACCTTCTGTAAAGCACTATCATATCTATATTCTGATATGGTGCTGATTCTAATCAGTGGATTCTATTATAGGCCTTTAAGCAAAAAAAGAAAGTGCTGATGAAGGCCATAAAAATAAATGAGGCTTATTGCTTCTTGACATCTTTAGCACTTTCTGAGGTTTCCTGAGTGAGCAGGGGTACCAGACAATAGCTGGAAGATTGTGTGTAAGATAATGAGAAAAATAAATGCATCCTTGGAAGCAGTCAGCAGTAACTATGGCTAACATTCATTGCACAGCGTCTGGGCTGCTCCCAGTACGATGTTATTAATTTATGGAATGAGCTAAGAGGTGTGAAAGAAAGCTGATGTTTGCTCCTAACCTTCCTGGCCAGCATTTTGAATATTAACAGAGAGGTCAAATGCATTATCTCCTTGAAATTGTCTCTCTCCCTTTTGTTTTCCTTTGGTAAGAAGTGAAGCAAAACATAGCACTTCGAAGAGAGGGATGTGGGAAACAGCTCCTGCCCTCACTTTGGTCAAAGAAAAAAAAATAGGACTGAAGGGATTATAGGTGATGGACATCAGGATGTGTTTTAGAGATCATATGGGGAGAGAATAATCTTCAAATTCAAAAGGCAATCTCGGTTCTCTTTCCAGGACTGTTCTGGCAGTGAGAGTTTAATAGCAGAATATTTGAGAAAGTGAGTGTAGTATTTAAATGTGCAGACAGCAAATTCCAATTCTTGTATTCACAGACTCTCAGGAATAATCTGCACCATATCTACCTCAGCCTGTGGGTAGGTCGGTATTTAGTTGTTCTTGGGATGTAGATCAGATTTACTATTTAGTGGGATTTACACTTGTACTTTCATATGTGCTGCATGTATTCATGGCAGCTTCTGCCTGCTGTGGAGTTCATGGAGTTTAATTATTTGTATGAGTTCACCAAGCAGAAATAGACTCAGACTGTGATTACTGACATAGCAAAAGAGCATAATCTTAATCACAATTTGGAGTATTTTGGAAGAAATCAGGTGATTGGTAACTAAATTTACACTGACTATGCATGTAGGTCATTTGGTGTAAAAACAGCATGATCAGTGCTGTTGATTTAATAGGCAATTTAGTGAACAGGAATTCTACATCAAAAATATTTTAACTCCTTGCTGCACAGATATCACAGAGATACACCCACACACTGAGTCTAAACTATACTAAGTGACTCTGCTGGCTACACTCGGAATAAGTTTAAAGTTAAGCATACATAATTCCAAATCCAAATATTTTGTTTTAAATAGCTTTACATTCCAATCAGAGAAATTTTACAAACAGAACAAAAGGAAAAAATAATTATATGGTTTATTTTCTGTTTCTTACTCACTTTGCTGTACTTGAACATAAGAAACTAAGGCATAGATGTGGCAAGATGAAGTGCTTCCTTTCCTTTTACATTTGTACCTCTTGATCTTGAAGACCTAACAGGGAATGATAACAGTATGTACAATAAACTGGGACAAAATGTTAACATGTCAACCCTACAAAGGAATGGCTGGGAAAGTGTAAGAGAAATACAGTTCCTTTGCTCACTCATCTAACCGTGATTCTGTTCAACTGACATTAATCTATTTTCTAAAGCAGAGAAAGTGCCAAAGGAAGGTATTTTGTCTTTGTTCAAATACTTTGTGACTGTACTTTGGCAGGTTTGTTTTGCTGAGCTGTGGAAGAAGTGTGGATATGCTCTGAATCTGGAATACAGAATGATTAGGAAGCAGTTAATGCTAAGACCAATCAGAATATTTGAGAAAGAAGCCCAATCTTTCCTTGAAGTTTTCTTTCAGTAGTTTTATATGTTGGTTTTTTGTTGTTGTTGTTGTTGCTGTTTTTTTGGGGGGGGGGTTTGTTGTTGTTTGTTTGGGGTAGTTTTTTTGGTTTTATTTTTGTTGGTTTTTTGGGTGTTTTTTGTTAAAATGCACTCAGGTACCAATTCATACTAATTTGCAAATAAAGTTTACAGAAGTCACAAAAAGCCTTCTTCTCAATGTTTTTGCATAAGAAACCTTAAGTATATTTTTAGAATCTTTCCAAGTTCTTTCTTTACTTTTCTTTTATACTTTTACAAGGTTTAGACTGGAAGCCTAAACCAGCAGTTTCTGCATCTGATATATTGAATATCTGCATATTGAGTCCCAACAATTGATGCTTCTATTCTATTCAAGGACTCTTCACTACAAAGATCTCAAAGTATTGAGCTTTTTCTTCAATTGCAGATTTTCCATAGTATAATTAGCTGAGATAATACAAAGCCTGTGAGCCACCAATTTAATCATTTTGAAGGAGAAGTGACTGACATTACATAGAAAAAAAAAAGAGATGATGTAATTTGAGCAATTTGAAGAGGTAGATTATATCAGGCTAGATATCACACTAGATGGCTTTTACTGAAAATTAATTAATAAGCAGAATAAATGTGCTGCTAAATACAGAAAATAATTTGGCTTGGAAGCACATTTAACACATTTAAGATCAAGGCAATATTGCTCAGTGGAGAAACTATAAATGTGGGGAGTTGATAGGAAGCTCAACTGAAAGGGAAACATTAGCCTAGGAGGAAGATACTAATGAAATTTCTCAAAAATCAATTTTGGGAACAGTCATGTTTAATAGTTTTATTTATGATCTTGGCACAGCAGCAAAATTGGGAAGCATCATTTGGAGGACAGAAGAGTATTGCCTCATCATAGTGAAGGAACTAAATGACCTTGACATCAGAGGTAATAGGAAGGGGATGAAATTCATAAAGTGCAAGGGGATAGTATAAAATAAACTTGGAAGACTAGTTTCAAACCTGTCCACTATCATCCAGGAATACATTAGTTAGAAAAGCCTGGAAGAGAAAGGCCTTGGTGGCAGGAGCTCATCAATGAAAGACTATTAATTTTTACTGTTCCAGCTGTGAAAAAGTCAAACATCTTCTTAAGATGTACAAGTAATTTTTAACACAGATTTCACAAGATTCATTGTGCATAAATCCAAGGAATTTTAATCTCAAGAAGGGCGTAAAATTCTGATGACATGTATTCAAGAAAGGTGTATTAACCTATACAAAGATTTCTTTTTCATTATTACAGTGCTCAAATATTTGAACAGTGTCTGTCAAAGCCAGAATCTTAATCCTTGAGATTTTCAAAGCCTGACTAGACTGAGTTCTAAGCAACCTAATCTCATTGACCTTGATCAGGATTTGGGTTGACATCTGGATTTTCTGTTATTTTTTGATTCTAACCATTGTCTTGTAAAAAATCATACTTATAAAAAATATTTTTATAACCTAGTGCACTAAAAGTGTCGCAAGATCCAACACCCTTGCAGATAAAGCCTGATGAGTTTATGAAAGATATTGTATGATTTCTGGCTCTATAGGCTGGGACTTGCTTGGTTGTATTTCCATCAGTTCCTGCTCTAAAATTTCCCTAAAGGGTGAGGAATTTATAATGTCAAAGATATAAACAGCTCTTACCAAGAAACCTTCTCTGTAACAAAAATCTTTAGTATTTTGGACATTTTTTGATAGGATTTGATAGGATCCTTCCTGATCCCAGATGAAGCCGTTATTCTGACCCAAAGCATTTATACTAGATGTCCTCATCAGTGAAAAAAGTCACTGTTGTGGGATTTTTGTTTTGTTTTGTTTTCATTAAAAGAAACAGAAATAATCAAACCCTAATTCAATTCCATCCTCAACAATCAATACTGGATGCCTCTATTCCTCTCAACCTCTGTTTAACACAAAGTCTTAAAAGTGTAAAAATAAATATTTTGGGGGCTGGAACAGGATGATTTTTCAGGTCCCTTTCAACCCAGACCATTCTGTGGTTCTATGAAATCCAACCAACTGCAGTGTGATCTGGTAGAAGTGCATCACTGGGAGATGACACTATCAAGACAATTTGTATTTTCATAAAGGCAGTGCGAAAAGTAAGAGGTGAGAAATGGGTAGCTGCCATTTTTACAAATCCATATAAAATTTCACAGATTTTTGAAAGAATTGCCATGGCGAAGCCAAGTTACAGCATGTGTTGCCAAAGATAAATTCTTCAAATATAAGTTTGCTGATTGGAAATAAGATAAGTATCTATCCAAAGTAAATGTTTTCCCATGTTGATAAGAAATTATGCTAAATTGCAAAAGTTAAGATTTTTAACTTTAATGTCCTACCACTGTGCACTGCATTTTTTACGTGGAACCTCTATGAATACATTTATTCTCAAACTCCAACACTTTTTTTCCCCTAGTTCCTATTCTTTTATGTAAATTAAGCTAATGCTTCTGATCCTGGAGTACATTAGTTAACTCTGGAACAGTCATCTGCACTTCTTTCAGGTGTTTTACAGAGATTTAAAACTCCTGCATATGTCATCAGTAAAGGCTTCCTGTTGATGGGCTGTTGACACAAAATGTTCCATGTTGGAATAAATCCCAGCTAATTAGAAGATCTTCTAAAATTGTCGTGGTACACCTTTAAGAAAATCTATTCTATCAAAGCTACACTTGCCAAGTGGAAGTGAGAATTATTACAAAGTTTGAATACACAATGTGATCTATTTTGTGGTAATTTTCTAAAACATACTAGAGTTTGGGTTCTTTTAAAATTTTTAAATATAGATGTCATATGATATTAATTGAAAGCTGCAGAGAAACTGAGGTAAAGAATAACAAAATAACTTCCAGCTATCTAACAGATTGTTGTCACAAAATCTTTCCTGCATGAGAGATGTTTTTCATAAAGATCACAAGAATTAAGGTTTTTTTTAAATCTTTGGTTCTTTATTGGTAAAATCATGAATCAAGCATGACTTTATTCACAGTATTTATACAAGTTAAGTAAAATTGTATTTTCATGATTTATGTCTCTTCAGACAAAGTAATTATACTGACTATTATCAATCCCTAGAGGTATTTTCAGTTTACTTGATTGCCAATTCACTGTTACCAATATACCATTACAAAATAAGAATTTAGTTTCAGAAATCTCCTTTAACTAATTCTCTTGGGACTCCTGCTTGTAAGTCAGCTGACTGCCTCGAAAATCTTCATGCACTTTTCTCAGAATTGAGAAACTTTCCTTTATACTTTAAATAGAGAACTCTTTTTTCCTGTTTTGTTACAGACAATAGCAAAAATATCTGTAGAACATGTCTGTCTTCTGTATTGCTCATGGCAGATTTTTCAACAGCATCCTCTCTTCTACCACATCTTCCTTTTAGACAAAGGTGCCATCTTTTGACACACACCAGTAGAAAGAAGAATACAACTTAGGAAAGAATAAATGCAAATAAGACAGGATGAAAAAGATGATAACAATAACATCTTTTTCTTTGAAGTACCAAAAATCTGTGGTCATCAAAGACCTGGAAGTGTGTTCAGTGTCATGAGAACAAAGCAATACACTAAAATGATTTTAGTAACTTTGTACAGTCTATGTATTAAATTTTCCATTTATATATTCATATTATTACAGTCCAGGAAGAGCCATTAGATTATCTTGCCTCTTTTGATGTTTTAAAGTATACATTTCACTGAGGAGAATATTATTTTTACTGATGGTCCTTTTTTTTTAAATCTAAATAAGAAAGCAGCTTCTGTGCATGAATTTATTGTGCTAAGTAAAGAGTAAAAATAGTAGCTCAGACTAATTTTCCCTAGAACCCATTATTAGTGCTCTCTGGCACAGAAATGCCTAACAGCCAGTCCAAGACAATGCTAAGACATTATTCATGGGTACACCAGCAATGATATCCAAAAGTAAGCTGGAAAAAAATGCCAAAACCCATAAAAACACCCACCTTCTCTAAATTTGTTTTCATTCATCCTCCAATGCCCTCCTTTGTGCTTTTAAACATCCCAAGGTCATTCTGGCATACCTCATAGCATCGTGAGATCCTATGACAATTCAGATTGGAATTATCTTTGGGTCAGCTAATTCAGCCTCCTCAGAACATGCAATGCATTGCCACAGATGCATATTTCAGCAATCTCAGCCATATTGGCTCCAGAGCAACCCTCAGATTATTTCAAACAGTTTCTGCAATCCTACAAAAAGAGCTCAGAGGAGATCCAGGCCAAATGTCATGTGCTGTGGATGAGGCTAGTCTATCAAGCAGTTCTTATGGCTAAAAGGGTCCGTGCCCTAAATGGTTTAACATTGTAAAATACCCTATACTTTTATATATATGAATTGATAGGATAAGGTAGCTCTCTTGGGATTTTTTGTCATTGATTTTGAGAAAAAATATTAGGTTTCTAAATCAGAAGCTCAAACTTCCATATTAGCATTTTATAACTTTTAGATGCAGCTGTTCTTTTCACACTTCTAAGTGTTTCTTTCTCCATCATTATCAGATTTCCTGTCTCTTCCTAGATATAATGTACCTCTCACTTGCAATATCTATCTTGGCATTTTGGACACATAGTGCAAATTAATCCAGAAGAAATACCCAGAGAGACCCTGTCAATATATAGGCAGGTCCTAACTATATTTCTATTTTTCTAAAATACAACTGTAATTTATTTTGAAAGCCGATTCTTTTACAGAAATTCCTCACTGGCTGAAAAATTCAGCTGGGTCTTAATCCTATCCTCAGAGAACAATCTGAGCAGCCAGCCTGTGAGATGGAGAACACTTCATGAAATCATACCCAGGGGCTGTATATGGAAAACAAATACGGCTGTGTCCATAACTTCAGTCTCATGAGGGAATAGGGACTGGATCAAACAGATGTGGATGCAGAAAATCTCCACATGCACAGCTGACATGTCTCACCACTTACAATGGTTTGATCTGTAGGAAACTCTCTGCACCCACTTCCATGTGCAGGCTGTAACACAAATCACTATTTATGTTTCTGCATGTTCTCAGTAAGCTTCTTTTTCTGCTTTAAATACATAAGTCAGTAAATGTATATGTATGGGATATAATAGGCAGTTCCACCTAAAATTATATAATGGGTTATATATTTGAAACCAGTAAATTTTTAGATTGACTGAATATTCTTTGGGACTTTCTTTAGCAAACTCTCCCTAAGTAAATAATATAAATGCAATAAAATTCTAAAAAAAGAACATATGTCTGTATACTGCCTATATATGTCCTATCATATTATATTTATGCATAATATTATGTTTCTGCCTATAGTAGTGAATGCACATAGTAAGTGTTCTGAAGGTTTTTTTTTTTTCAAATAGTTGGAATTCAACGGAAATATAGCATTGGTGGCATAATAAAAATGCCTATCTTCCTAGAGGTATTTTATGCTATGCTTCTATGTAGTGTAGGTTAAGCATATGTCTAGACATCAGATTGAAGCCCACAGCTCTGAACTCTGAATGGATTGCTTTAGCAGGGACAGGGAGCAGCCCAAAGCCATAAAAATTATCAAGAGCTAGCCCTAAGGAGCAAACAATGAGCAACCACCCCAGTGGGGTGTGTATGTGCCATGGACTCTGGCCTTTGCATCATATTTAATACCCAAGACTTAGCATCACACTGGTATAGCTGTGCTGACACTGGTTCTGAAGCTGGGCTACTCTTTGCAATGTGTACTTTGAAACTCCTAAATCACAAACATTTAGGGAGGACTACTTTATGCCTTGAGTTACAATCTAGAGAAGAGAGTGGGGTCATGTGGTTTTATCCCAAGGGTAACATCAAATGATACTGCAACTCAAAGGTAGAGATCATCTTGACATCAGCATTCTGTTGTCAGAAACTGGAGAAGAATTATTGCTTGGAACTGCAACCCCATCTTCCATACAGCCATCCATATTAGGCAGCCCAGGGGAGATGGTGACTGACAACACTTCTTGCCCATTTCCATGAAAAAATGAGGGTTCAATGGTTTGCCTTTTGCTGCAGTTGGAGCCATAATCCAAGAACCACTGCCATGCAAAAGGGTTGAGGAAATGGTCATTAAGCCAGTATGACTGGCATGTTTTTTATTTCTGACATACATGAAATGAAATTTATTTTGTGTGATTTTCTTCCAAGAGACCAGAAAAGCAGTATTATTTTTCAGGGAGCTGGTGTTCTGTGTATGAGAAAGCAGCAAGGTTGTAACTGTTTTCAGAAGTTCTAATTAGTTCAAATATAACCTCATTTTCGGTAGTTATAGAAAAAAATAATTCCTTGCCCCTTATCTAATTGTCCCTTTGTACACCTCTGCATTGATTTCACCCAGTCATAATCACAAGAAGGTGTGTGCCGAGACATTTTCTAAATGGGTCTTTTATTCATTGAATTCATTGCCAGTCTCTTATCAGCATCTGATAGAAGGCTGAGAAAAAAAAATTAAAGAAAGCCATTCTCTTCCCTTGTTAATTATTTAACATTTATGGCTTTTAATTTGTATACCTTCCGTGAATAATATCCTGTGGATGTCTATTGTATTTATTAGTGGTGTACATTTCCCTTACAAGAAAACTTTGATGTGTTTTATATGATTCTATAAAACACACAATGCTGGCAAGTAAATAGACTCCCCAGGGAAAGATTCGTTAATGAGTCCCAATTAGATAAAAATTGGAAAAACCTAACAAATAATATTGAACATGGAAAAATGACATGGATCAATCTTGCATGGGTTAGAGGTTCTTATTCACTGTAGATCTTGCATATGGCCACTTATGATTTGCAATACTTTTATTAAGTCTGCACTTTGGAGTAATTATGGATGTAATAAAATTTCTGTTAAAACTCATTAAAATGTTGCTCATGAACCAAATGACTAAGAAAATTGGTTAATGCAGAATATGACAGATTCATATAAAATTAGACAATTCAGTTCAATATAAAATTAACCAAAAGAAATCGATAAAAATAAAGCTCCAAGTTTTCTTCTGATGTTTCTAAAAGACCATCTTCTCATTCAGTTTTATGTTGAAAGCGAAGGGAGACGACCCATCTTTGTTGATCAGCATCGACTCCGATTTATTGATCAAATCAGTCACCTTTTATAATAGTGTTAATTAACTTCATGCATATTGCAAAATCCGAGCTCACGATAGGCTACAGAGAAAACTCTAACCCCTCCTTTTGTTTACAATACCCGTGGTTGTTTATTGAAACCAAAATTAGTGTTCTCACTGTAATATGAAAAGTTCTCAAAACCTTCATATCTGTTCTCAAAACCTTCATATCTGTTCCCAGAGCAGCCAAGGACTGTTATGAGAAGACTGTCTGAGAATCCTGTTGTTTATAGAAAAGGTGCCTGATAACCTAGTTATTTACAAAATCAAGCCTGGGAACTGCTGCTTTACAGCTACCTTTTACTTTCCCATCAGCTGTATACCTTCATGGCCTCTTTCTTTAAGCCATGCTTGAACCAGGCTCTCCACAGCTTTAACCAACTATGAACTGTCCACTTAAACAATTCAGTACTGGGTTACAGTAGTAATAGTAGTAACCCACTATTCTACTCTTTTGCAAGTCTGGAGGCTTGTAATGTCATCTGAAAAGGTGAAATCTGAAAAAGTCATCAGTGAATAAAGAATGCAAATTCCCCATGTATTTGGAAACAGAGAGAATGAAAGTCTTCAAGCTCTTCTGTGACTCTGCTTTTGATTTCACAGTGAGGCTGGCTGAGAGAGATTGCTGCACTTCACCTCAGCTTTTTTTTTTTTTAATTTCTGTAAAAGAAAGACTATCAAGCAAGCAAAACATAAATGCCGACATGACTGAAGACAGATTGATGCATCTGTACATGAAGCATATTGAAGACATGCACATGTGACTTTAGGTGTTGTACAGATGCTCATGGAGGGAAAGTTGCTAAAAATATCCCTAATCTATTTGGATCTTTGCAAAGGATAATGCCTCTATGACAAATAAAATCTCTTGGTTTGGATGGTCAGCCACTATCTGGATCATTCTTTCAATGGTATCTCCAGCAACATTGGACAGGACTCACCAAAATATTGTTCTGCTGGGTTCCTACATCCAACTGGCCTGAAGTCCTGGGTGTTCATTTCATCACAAACTGCTGCCACTGCTGTTAATGATTTTAAACTATCTGCCACCAGCTCCTAATGATCTTAACTATGTCCAAAAGCCTATTCTGCATGATAGAATAGAATAAACATCAACATGATGATGTTTAGAAGTTCCTATTGAATATTTGGAAGAATCCTGCCAATGTACAGGATGGTTAGCTCTGGAGTAGGAGCACCCCTTGGGATGGCAGTTTCTTCACCTGGTATATTGTCGGGACCCAGGACATCCCTCTGACTGTCCTGGATGACTTGAGCCCCTGGCAGGGGGCTCCGAGACTCTGGCACGAAGCCAAAGGCACCTGTGACTTTGATTTTGACCCATGGAGCAAATTAACAGCTTTGCATGAAGAATTACAAGTCAGGAGAGTTTAAGTAGAATAATAGTTAGCTGTCACAGGGTGAAAAGGTAGAATTTTAAGGTTTTTAGAATGGAGGTTTGGGGTCCCAAGATGGGAGGAATTTGGGCATGTCCAGTCCTTCTTCTTTCTCCCTCCTAGCCTCCAGGTTCTGTGTGATGCTGGCACTTTTGGATTGGCTTAAAGTAGAGGCAGACTGTCTAACATAGGTGATAGGTACTGGAAAATAATTGTAAATAAAGTACACATAGTTTTTAGCATAAAATGTTGACACCAGCCCAAGGGTGGGCAGTGTGCCTCAGACAGACCTGCTGAACGGACCTCACCAGGCCAGAGAAAGAATGTAATAGATAACAAAAAATAAACATCCTTGAAAACCACAGCTGAAGAATCCTGACTCCTTCTTTGACTGCCAGGCTGGGAAAAGAGATTTTCTAATGTATCTTGGGGTCATCCTGACTGGCAGAGATTCTGAGTGTATATGAGTCAATGAAATGGAGAGAAACTGGTTGGCACACAGACATGAGCTGCCAAGGGGATTTGTTATTACTGCCTGTAATAACTGAGGGCTCCCATAACACTTATTCAGTTCCTTAGTGAAGACAGTGGCTCAAGGTTCAGTCCACCACCCTTTCTCAAGCTGGTCCAGTGTTTAAATTGTGACATCAGTGAGATAATTAACTGTTTTTATGTGCAGGCACGGCCCACATAGACAGGACAAACTTGTATTTCATTCTTACATCCCATTTATAACTTAGGTTCTACATCTTTTTTATCACCAAGAGAGATGGCCAGGAGTACTTTAAATGAAAAAGTTTCAATAAAAAAGGACAACTTTCCCAAAGTGTTTGCAAACACTAGCAATGCAAGAATTTTTTTCTTCTGCTTTGTTCTTATTGTATTTGTCTTAAATGCTGATCTAGGACTAGTGAAATTCTATCAGAAAGAGAGACAGTGGCTTCAGGAGAACCTGGAATGGATCCATAATGAATTATTGTAAGGCTTGTAGTCACACTTAATTTTGTCCACAATAATAAGATAAGCAAATTCTGGAACTGATCCAGGCTAAGTACACAGTCAGTAATAGGCCATTAAGATTTGGAATATTTGTGCTTTAGATAAAGGGACAGGACCTTCAAACTAAATCAGAAGGCTTTATCTTCAGGAAAACTCCAGTTATGTGCACACAAGCAGATGCTTAAATATAGAGTCAATATTTAAGGAGCTGGCATCTGTTCCTAACTCATTGCACATTTGTTGTTCTACTCACAGGGATATTACCCAGAACTCACTTTTACACCTTTAAAGTAAAGCTGGTTCCATTTCTTTGCTGTCTGGTACACTAGAGGTAAATGCACTGTAAGCTGGCAGGACTTGGAGTCTGCAGGTACAAATGGACATGCTGAACATTGCACAGAACTTCAGCAGACTCTGTGATGAGACAGCTTCTCAGTGAAGGGGCATTTGGCTGCCAGGCTTTTCTGAACACCTCAGTTTATTCAGCACTTGGCAAAAGCCATGTCCACGGATTTTCTATATAAATTAGAAATTTTAGTGAGAATATAAAAATTAGAGTTGCAAAATTAGGCCATGACACAAACTGCAATGTAGAGCCTTCATTTTTTGGTGTCTTCACTGTTTTTGTTTTCATTGTGTTGTCCACAGAGATTTCTAAAATAGTCCATGTTCTTCAGTTCTGTAGAAGTAGAAATAACACATGAAGATTTGAAAAGGTCATTAAAGAAATTGGATATCAATCTGTGTTTGGGTAGGTTTTTGTTTAATTTTACTCTGACATGCATGACCTGAAGACACTTTACTTTCAAAGTAAACTCTGCAACAATAAAAGAGTTTATGTTCAGTATGGGGATTTACTGATTTTGTTTGAATCCTGGCATCCAGATAATTTTCCTATTCTTTTTCTTGATACTCTAGGTCCCTATTTTAAATATGGAGTTTGTGTCATTCACCCTTTAGAATTATTTTCTGCTACATTAAAAGCAAAACTTGTTTTCATACTTCATTTTTTCAAACAATTTCTCCCATAGCATTAACTCTGGTAGAACAATACTAAGGCAGTGAAAATACTTTGGATAATTCATGCATGGACTGAGACAGACCTAGCACATCATGCTGCATGCACAATCCTCATATTATGAAGCAAAATGAAGGCCTGTGTGAGGCTACTAAACATAGGTTTCTTTCATGGAGCCTTTCATGGAGACATTATTCTTTGCATTGCATGATTCAAGTTGAACGAGAAAGGCAGGGTTTAGGTAATGTTAGTCAATGCAAGTGACATAAGAAGCTTGGATGTGTGGTTCCTCTGGAACATTTAGGGTCTCTGCATGTGCATGGACAGATTGCCCCTTCTCTGAATCCAAGCAAGTCTCTGGCAGGCATCCTGGGGCCCTGGAACATGGTACAGTAGTCATCCCTGGAAATCACACCACTCACTCTGACACCCTTCTCTCCTGGTTACATGCACAGACAGGTTCTTGCACTCTGAGGAGATCAAGGGTGACTGGATGTGGCAGCTCTGTCTATTCTTTCTACACTGGTAGATCTAACCTCCTCCTTTAGCTGGCAGGGAGAGATTGGCATTTATAGTGTACAATTCCTTCAATGCATCTTGGAGGCCAAACACAGAAAACAGCCAGCTCTCTTGACCTCGATGACAAGAAGACATGAGATAGCTTCATCTAAGAAGCCTTTAGGTGTTTAAATGGACTTCACATGTAATGAAAGTCGCTCTTACTTGCAGTGGCTGAAGTCAATGTAAAACTATAACCTATCAAAATAAAAAACTAATACTTACATCATAGAAAGACAGAATTCTGATTTCTACCTAAGCATTGAAGCCAGACAGGTCCCTCAAAGTTTAAAAAACCCTTAAACGATATTTGCAAGCATTCTTTTTTCCCACTCTTTTGAAGCGCCTCTGCACATAGTACAAAATGACAGCTCAAGCAGTGGAGCACTCTGTTATAAACAGCCCTGGCCTACATACAGCAACTCAGCTCCATTTGGGAAGGAACAAAACTTTATATTCGCTACATTAAAGCCCATGTTGATTTACAGTCCTCTTTGATCAGATGATCAAAACTCACTTTAACTCTGCTCACAGAACAACCTCACTCCTCTCACATGTATCATTCATAGCTGGCACAGATACTCAGCATCCCAGCGCTTCCTAGACTGTGATGCAGCCTTTGGCATCAAGGATCATAGTTTGCTGTCTGAAGAAAATAATAATAAGAAAAACAAAGCAGGTTTTCTCAGGACTAATTGTGACAACTTGGCCTAAGCACAAAGATCATGGTTTTTTCTCATGGTGCCTGAATTAAGGCTTAAGTTCAGATTTCAGGTGCTAGTCCCAGGCTAGCATGGACTACTAACTATATACATATTTTACGATATTTCTATAGTACTGGAAGCTAATAATACAGATACTAGAGTAAAATTATAAAGAATAATTGTATGGAATTATAATGAGAAAATAAACAGGAATAAAAGGGCATTCAATGAGTACAATGAAGCACTAACAAATGTAATATTTATTGTAAAAGGGTTACCAGAGATACTTCAAAATTTTAGATATCTATTTTAAATTGTTGCCTTTTACCTCATCATTCTAGGGTGCTTTATTTAAATGCTGTGTTAAAATCACAAAACATGCTAAAATGTAGGTATTATAAACAATGAAAATTAAAAAAAAAACCAACAAAATAACAACAAACCAAAACCAACAAACCTCCCCCTACCCCCCCAAAAAACCCCAAACAACTGAACAAACAAACCCTTCTGAAAGCAAAACCAATATTTCCACTGAGACTTGAACAATTTTGTACTAAATTGTACAAAATACACTGTGAATGAATAAATAAGTAAATAAATGGTTAGGGGATGAAGGTGTGACAAAGGAAGTCCGTTCCCATCTGGCCATATTGGTTGTTTCATTGAAGTCACTAGCACAGGTGCAGAATGTCAAGGAATGTCTGTAAGGACCTATTTGTACATATTTTCTTTGCTATGTCACAATCTCTGCTTTTGTGGTGTCACAAAGGATGCTCTCTGTCACTGATCATATATGTAGGTAATCCCCATGATCATGGCCAAAACTTCTTGAGGTATTTTAGCAGACTCATCACATAACTGGCCTGGAGGCACACAAATGGCTCCTTGCATCCAGTGATGATATCCCCTGCTCCCAGCTGTGACTGCTCTTCGTGTGCCACGTCTTGTTACTGAAAATGTGGATCTTAATGTAAATGTCTGGATTGCAAACGTCCTGCTGGAGTGCGCACACAGAGGGCAGTCTGGGTAGAAATGGTTTGCAAAGTACAGATGGAAAATAAGCATTTTAATTAATGCTAACTTTTGTGTACTTGGAGGACCCTCATGATGTAGACGTGATTCTATCCCATTTGGTCATGTAGAAGCTAATTCTGATGAATTCAGTAATTTTGCCAATGTGAATTCATAGCTGCCTCTTTTCACCCTGGTACTTTCTTGTAATTACTGCTGTTTGACAGCTGTTGTTCTCATGCAAATTTGACGATGTGGTGCATGTGTCTGTGAGGTGATAATAGCTGTGCAGATCACGCTTAGACAATACAAATAAGAGCAGACAATACCATCATATTTCTGAGCTGCAATGTGATTTAAAGTGTTTGCCTACTGAATTTTGATTTCTGCATTGTAAACTACTTTCTTAGAGTATATCACTGCTTCTAAACTATAGGTAGAACAAAATTAAGGCTGCTGTTTTTCAAATCAAGTTATTATTTCAAAAGATAATAGAATATTATCACTAGAAATGATTTGCAGTAAATAAGAGCATTAATTTTTCAACAGCTCAGTTCTGTGTTCCACAGAATCACCCTGTTTCAATATTTGAAAACTCTTTCCAAATGTACAGTCTAAACCTCCCCTGGTACAACTGCAGGCCATTTCTTCTCATTCCCTTGCTTGTCACCTGAAAGAAATGGCTGACTCCCACCTGGCTACAGCCTCCTTTCACATAGCTTAGAGAGTGATAAGGTCCTGCTTGAGCCTATTATTTCTCCAGGCTAAACACCCCGAGCTCTCTCAGCTACTCCTCTCATGACTCATACTCCAGACCCTTCTCCAGTCTGAGCAGGTGTGTATGGACACAGACACACAGACACACAGACACACAGACACACAGACAGAGTTTGCTTTCTTTTGTGTAGCACTTCTCTAAAGTGTAGACTAGAGAGTGTCTTGGATCTGCATTTCATAAGCAGCCAGGCACCCCTTCCCAGTCAGCTGCTGAATAACCTGTCCCTGTTGGCAAAGTCCTGGCTTCCCTTGTCACCCTGTGAGTTTTGCTTCTCTTGCTGAGACGAACTGGTGTTTTCAGCTAGCCAAACCAGCATAGCTGGCACAGAATTAACAATTCTTACTATTTCTGAGTGTTCGACTGCAGTTTGTGGGGTAATTACATTTAGAAATGCCAGTTCAGCACAGCCAGCAACAAGCAGAAAAAGAGATGCAGATTTTCCCAGCAGGGACAGCTGGGGCTGCTGATTAAGGATGGATGAATCTGTTTGGGAAAACAAATCTGCCTAAGCCACAATTCTGCAAAACTTCTGTATTAATTCCTGTGTTTGTAAAAATGTTTGTCTCCCTTCCAGGCAGAGGCCTGGGATTTTTTTGCTTGTTTGTTTTGCATTGTTCCTTTGTTGTTGCCACCATACAGTTTTCTTCCAAGAACTATAGTCTGCTGACTGAAAAATGTTAAATTAGTTGTCTGGTCACATTCATGCAGATTCTCCAATAGTGCTGTTCTCTGATAGCATCTTTGGCAGCCCCAAACAGCACCTCTCATGAGCAGCAGTAAATGTCATGGCACAGAGAATAATGGTATGCAGTGAACCAGCAGGGAGATTTAGAAACTGCCAACAGCCTACATTGTTTTCTCTTGCATGTCTTTATCAAGGATCCCATTAGTGTCTTTTATCTTAGAAAAAATACAGTTGCATATTGGGATTCTGAAAACAGAAGACTACCCAGATGATTGTGAGGAAAACAGATGCCATAACCAACCAGCCCCCCAAATGCAGTAGGTGTTAGTGAAAACTATCTTGGTACAGCTCATAGAGGTGGTTTCTTCTTGGGTCACACAAAAAGATCCAGTGTCTCTTCCTGAAGATCTGGGGATACCTTGCTCACCATTATGTTCAATATTTGGAAACTGATGTGCTGTCCATCACGCAGAATCCTCACTAGTGTGGGGCAGATGTGCTAATGCATGTGTTGATTTGTGGTAATACTCCCCACCAGCCTCACAACTTATCAATCACTTTTATATCACAGCAGATCTAAAAGGTGATTACAGAACAGAATGAAAACAGTGAGTCCAAGCCAAGCAAGACAAAATACTATTTCATTACCTGAATGGAACAGTTTGGAAAAAATATCTCTCACTACTATATTTGTAGTATTAACATTAAACAAGGACAGCAAAATATTTTTAATAATATTGCCTCTGATTTAAGGGTGCTTCATAACAAGTTATCATGATAAAATATTTTTAGGCAATAAGCTTCTCTGTCATCTATATTTTCTCATCAGCTTTGACATATAAGGATTGCTCAGAGCCCATATGACCTTTACAGGGGAGGTGGGTTTTGTGTTTTTTTTTTTTTTTTTTTGAGAGATAATATAGCATAGGCAGATTGCATGCATTAGTGAAAAGGATTCTAGAGGTCTCACTGGAAGCTAGTGCCTTCAGAAATTATATTTAGCAGATGCAAAGAAATGACACCTCCTTAATGTGCAGGATTATGCTGAATCAGAGCCCTGAGTGAAGGAAGCACTTCAAATGTCCACCTTAATGTAAAGTCAGAATTCTTTGTGTGAAAAGAATGGTGACCAGCTCCTGACACAGCATTTCCCACAAACACAGGAGATGTCTCTGCTTGTTTTATAACCATCTGTTAAATGGAAATTAAAAGGAAAGGACCAGGATTAACTCAGTCAAAACCAGAGTCAGAGCCTAGCCCATCGCACCAAGTTTGTCAGGATGTACAAGTGACATCTGTACAATCCTTCCCTGTGCCTCCAGGTTATCAGTGCCTCACTTTAGCACTTTTCTTCCCACCCCTTTTTATGCCTCCCATTTCCCAATGAATTTCCTACATGGCAAATATCATTGCCCATCTGCCTCCATGCTGATAGAGGCAAAGGAACTTCTGATTTCTATAATAACTGAACTCTGTGGCAGAACTCCTGCCTGTATGAATTCATATATATAGTTGTGGTTGAAAGCAGCACAGAAACTTGGGCTCTTCTTGCAGACTGGAGGAACCTGACTCAACTAGATATCACAAAGAGACAGAATTAGTAAAATTTTATTTCCAATACACACACACACACACACAAAAAAAAAAAAAAAGGGTATGTTCTAAACCCATAGTGAATCAAAACAAAACCTGAACAAATGCTGCAGAAAATGAAGTCAGGCCTGCAGGACCTAGATGGAGAGAAGAATGAGAACATGTCACCAGGGGGCAAGGTGGTATCAGATAAGAGGATGGATGTTCCCCTGGGAGACAGTGAAATATGGGGACAAGAACATGCCACCATAGGAAGAGGGACTTTAAAATAACAAGGCACCCTGGTGAAGCACAGCAGAATGACAAATTGGGTTTCACTGTCCTTAGTCATCAAATTGACCTTCTGGCTCATCTAAAAAAGGGTGTGGAATTGAAGAGGAGCATGTAGCTGCTGTGACTTGATAAGCAATCCCAACTGTAAAAGTCAGACTCAAGCTTTTCCTGAATGAAGGAGATGTGATTGACCCGTATCCATAATAAAGGTGCAGAAAGGGAGTGGGGATGGGAGGGAAATAAATATAATGTACTGGCTGTCTGGGTTTCAAACAAATCTCTGGAATTGTTGTATCAATAGCTTAAAACAAAATGCTTCCAGTGTCTCACAAAACAACTCTGTAAGCTCTCAGTCCACAAATTTTTTACTTGATTCAAATCTCTGTCTCTCAAGTACACATTGAAAAGTTACCCCTTAAATCACTGTCTGTCTAAGAGTGACAAAAGAAGGGGAGAAACTGAGTGACAAAAGAAGGGGAGAAATTTCTGTAACTTCTAATATAAGTTTGGTTAATTGAAGCCAATATTAAGCTTCTGAATTGGTGAAATAACACTGTTTTAAAAAATTAATAAATAAGCTTATATTTAGCCAGCTTTGAATAGAGAATGAAGATAAGTAGAGTGGATGAAAGATGAGTTTGGGATAACAGACAGCTGAGGGTTAGGTTTTAAACAGCATTTAAAAGCTTCCATACAGTGACTGTTATTTTTAATCCATCCAGAATGTGAACACATTGGCGTAAACTGCTTAGTACACACAGATGGATTCTTGGCCCTACAGCAAAATAACGAAAATGACCTGGTGTCTCCACACAGAGCAGATTGGCTGGATCTACAGCACAGAACATCTTTCTTGTCTGAGGCCCTGGGGATCTTAAGACAAAATAGTTAATTGGTGCCTGAAGTTGTTTATGAAACACTGTGAGGATTATGTTGCAGCCTGCCAGAAGCTGCTGTTGCATATTTGCGTGGTGCAGTTGTGTCCATCTGTGTGCCCGTGTGCTGTGGATGTAAAGAGCAGCTCCCTTTTGCCCTCTCTTCTCCCAGACCCTCTCCAGCCCTGCTCTCAGCTGCGTCACATAGGAACTTGCCTCTGGGGCTCATCTCAGTGCTTTCACTGAGCTGATTGAATTTGCTGGGTTTGCAGAGTACACATACTTATTTCGGAGTGTAAATTTTCAGTTCAGTGAAAAAAATCCCCACAATGGGGAACTAGCTGGGCACTAGCTCTGGCATAAGCAAACCAGCATCATCTGATAGATGCAGGATAAATCATTCTCTGACATGGGGAGACATTGCACAGTCTCATATGTATCTGAGCACTAAATTGTGCTTTAATTCTACTTTTTTATTAATAAATTATCAATGTGTAATCTATGTGCACTGAGACAATCTCAACAATCAGACCTGTCCAGCCATGAAAGCTAATTACAGGTTTTGATATTCAGAATTTGAAAAAAATCTGTCAATGTTTTTGTGGTATTCCTACTATTTTCTCATCCATAATAATAATAATAATAATAATAATAATAATAATAATAATAATAATAATAATAATAATAATAATAATAATAATAATCTTTAAAAGTTGAAGTCCGGGTAAAGAAAATCTGCAGCAAAGATCCTGGAGATCATTTTAAGCTTCTTCTTTCCCAGTGAAAGTTATGGATTTAGACAGATGTGCATAGTAAAGCTAAATGCAAAATAGTTGAACACTGTGGGAAATAGGATCTAAAATAAGAATGAGATGTTCTGCAACAAAATCAATAATTGAGTCTGAATTGAATAACTAATTGCCATTTCTGAAATGAACTTTATTCTCTTGTTTACTACACTGTAAACCAAGAATAATTCCACTGTATTTTACTGCGCTAGTCATACAACTGAATCAGAATTTCAGCTTCTGTTTTATTGTTGGATATGAAGAGCAATGAGTTGAAACAGCAGTGTGAATCTTTCTGAATGAACAGAATTGTTTCATTTGGAAGGCCATTCTGAAGCCAATAAAATTGTAGTTGGAACTAATTTTGTCCGTATGCTACATGGGACAAAACTGCTCTTACTGGTGTGCATGTATTTACAGCCTTTGGCACAATGGGATTAAACTGTTTTCTGGGATTGAGGTCATGTTCATTTCCTAATCTAAATAGAATCCATCACAGAATCATAGAATGCCAGGTTGGAAGGGGACGTGAAGGATTATCTGGTCCAACCTTCCTTGACAAAAGCAAAACCACAAGTCTAGACAAGATGGCCCAGCACTCTGTTCAACTAAATCTGCAAAGTGTCCAACATTCAGGAATACACCTCTTACGCAGGCAGATTACTCCAATGGCTGATTTTTCTCGCTGTGAAAAATGTTCCTCTAGTGTAAGCCATAATCTCCCCAGGAGTAACTTGTACCCCTCATCTTTTTGATGGCACTCCTTGTAAGAGGAAGTCTTCTTTGTAGCCAGCCTTTAAATACTGGATTATGGTGACATGTCTAAGTCTTGTTTTCTCAAGGCTGAACAAAGCAGTTCTCAGACTTTCCTCACATGGCAAACTTTTCCTTGGATAATCATTTTGGCTCTTCTCTGGACCCTTTCCAGCCTGTTCACACTTTTATTTTTGTATCAAGGGGAAAAAAATAAATTTCCAGGTGTTGTGTGGAAAGCACCGAGCAGAGTGGTGCAGTGATTTCTTTATCTCTGATGCTGAAGCACTCTTTGATGCAGGGTCCTGTTGACTTTATTTGCTGTAGCAGCACCCTATTCACTTAAATGGAGCTCGTGTTCATCAGAAGCTCCTGGTCCCTTTCTACAGAGCTTCTCCCCAGCCAGGTATATATCCCAGCCTTGCTGCATTCCTGGACCATGTTTTGTCAGGTGCAAGATTTCATACTTGTTGGACTTCATAAGCTTCTCATTAGTCCACTCTTCCAGCCTATCTTGCAGGGTCACTATCCCTTCTGAAGTTCTCCCTTCCACACAGATATAATGATACCTGTAATTATAGATGTGGCACCAGGGCTGTATTTTTTACTTGGACATAACTGAAACCATGATTTATCATAATTTGAAAACTGTTAAAAGATATCATGAGTCAGGATAAGACAGTAGCATTATTTCAATCACATTGTTTGGGATGAAAGTTCTGCCTTTGCAATTACCTCTCCTTGATAGCCAGCAGAGAGCTAAGGGAAGGTTGCACAAACTGGGGAAATATAAATTCTACTTGCTTCTATTACTCTCCCAGACATTAAACTTTTACAGGAATTATGTGAACCAGAAATGGTTTTTATGTATTTAAGTAACACCCAATTGATTTCATTCCTGTGTGCTAGTCTGTTCATCCTTTGAATCCATGCAGCCTTTTCTTGCAGATATATCTTATGACAAGGAGTTCCACATCTTCCCTCTGTTTTACGTGGAAAATCACCTTATTTTGTTTGCTTTTAACTTCTCTTTCATCTGATGTCACCTATTTCATGTACTGGAAGAGAAAATAAATCATCAATCCTATTGGTCTTCATATGAGAGTTTTTTATGCACCTACAAATTTTAACCTCCACAACTGACTATTCCCCCTTGCTGAAGAGTTTAGTTAGTACTTCACTTTATGGAAGCATGACTATAACTGTCCCAGGAAAAGTCCATATGCAGAAATTAATTTGTGATTGGATAAATTGATCTTATGTTTTTTGCATTTTAACCTAAAAAATAGGGAAAAAAATGCACAAGATTTTTGTGATTTTGAATATATTCCAAGTAAGTCCTAGGAAGAGACCATCATTTGTCTCCATTCTTCTCACCTGGGAAGAATTTCATTTTTTGCTCTTTAAATGGAGTAAGCAGATGTGTCATTGTGCTGAGCACTTTCTCAAGGGTTTGTCAGCTCTCTAATTCATGCATCATTCACTCCTAGCTGTAGTAATCACACAAAGTAACATTTCATGACTGTGAAATTAAAAAATTGATAGGACACTGAGAAATAATATCTGGGCACATTTGTGTTTGGTTTCATTGCACTGAGCTACCCCAAGCAAATGCTCCCAGCAATGTGATATTTGCTTACTGCAAAATAAGTGACTGAGCTGGAGTTTATTTTTTATTTTCTTTATGTTTGGGAATCCAAACTAAAAACGTGAGTGAAACCAGCCTCAGCATTGTACAAAGACTGTAACTGAGATGGTGTGCATTAAAAAAAAATAGTATCAGGATACCCACTTTTTCTTTCTTCATACTGCTTATGAAGAGGAACTCCAATGCGAATTTTTCCAAACAGATAACACTCTCTCTCTGCTGGATTCAGTGTTAGTAAGCCACAAAAATCAGGATTAAGTTAAATTTGCATCACAGGTGGTGCAGAGTATTGAAAAAGGGATTTGAATTGCAGTTGGCTGTCAAAATGGCACAGTGGCTATACAAATATAAGTGAACCCAGCATCAGTCAGTGTGGGGCTGTTTGCCAATGGTGCTGAAGTGGTGATGGCCTTCAAAAAGTCTTATGCTCTTAGTACTTCCACATACTAAAAGGCACATTTACATTAAAGTTATAGCTTTGGCAAAAGTAAGCACTTAAAATTTTTTAATGAAAAATTATTTATTTGCAGTTGTCTATGCAGCATCCTGATGGTAAATGCTTTAATGATATCATCACATAACACTTTTCACTGAGTGCTTCTATTTGATAGATTCATTGCAACAGGAAGCACAGATTTGTATTTTCTCAATTTCAAATATAATTTACAAAGACTACAACAGCATTCCTAAAACAATGTCAAAGACCATTTCTTTTAAGCGTAAAATGATATATGAAGCAGTTTACATGAAACTAATTTACCTGAACATTAAAAAGTATTTTCATGAGGCAGGTTTTTTTACATTTTAGAAAGGGATTTAATTTATCCATATGTCTCCTTTCTTCAGTCCACCACTACACTGTAAGAAGACTTAAGTAATTTTTAGCATTTTATACTTAATTTCTTTTAAATTATGTTATTTTTATTGCTTCCTAGTGCTTTTTTCATTATTCAGGAATAAATAGTGAAGAAAGCCAGCTGAAGTGGTAGTGGAAATGAAAAGATAGGTTCTCTTTCATGTGCTTTATCTACACAAACTGTGATTTAGTAAAGTAACCTAACTTGTGACAAAAATGCACTATGAGGATTGTACTTATCTTTAGGCGCTGGCAGTTTATTAGCAATCTTAAGGCAAGGTGTATGCTACAAAGACTGTAATGAATAGAGGTAGCTTTTAAGAATGCTATTTCCAAACTGGGGTCATGAAATGGATTCCGGCTGGTGATGGCGGGGTTTCTGAAAAAAACCACAAGATACAGGAACTTGGCTCAAAAAATATGCTCCAATATACAAGTCTGTCACCTGTGTAAGAAATGTGTATTTACTCATTGGATGAAGCTAAGCACAAATTGTAAGTGCTGAGTCTAGTGCAAGGATCACTGCGTGAAGTTTCACTGTAGTCCCTGAAAACTTTGTGAACAGGAAAATCCAGTGGTGCGGAAAGCATGCACTAACCATAAAATGTAATGGATATGGAAAATAAGAGGCCTTTACTTGCAGCTATGGTTTGGGAAAAGAGAAACCAGAAGCAGCTGTCTAACCTTTCAGTCTAGTTAAGGACATATGAAAAACAATTCATATTTCAACAACAAGAGTTGTTTAAGCCAAAGAGGTAAAGCTTCCCTTGAGGAGGGGAAAGAAGAAAGGAAAATTTCCTGAATCCATAGAGAAGCTGGACCAGTTGAGAATACTGTCAAACAGAAACTCGTTAATTGTTCAATAATTTTTCAACTTCTAGTGTGCAATTTTAACATTTTCCTTAATAGGGTAAATCAAATTCACAGTCTTTCTTTAATCTTGTTTGATTTGTAGAGAAATCTAGCTCAGAAAAGCACACCATTCCTTTGGACATATTGACTCCCTTGATAGCAAGAAACAACATGATCAGAAGAGGTCTACAAACCTTTCACACTTTGTGTGGTATAAACCATAAACTCATCTTTAAAAATACTGTCTTGAATTAATGAAAATCCATATTAATCTCCTTTTGATCATGTCAAGGAGCAACTGATAACCCTCACTAGCTTGTACCTATTGCCTGCTCCTTGCTTTTGGGGTGCGTGCGCATTCTCACCTCTCTAAAATTAAAGTTGCATCTTCCTTTTCATGTGTTTTATATGATTTGATCTTCTTGACCCCTTGCATGAATTACAGAGGATTCTTTCCATCACTTGAGCCTGTTGGGGTTTCTATTTTGACAGTCATTCCTAAAAGAAACAATAAATAATTTTGTGGTACTGAAATTAACAGTACATTATCTCCAGTACAATAATGACAGCGGCATGACAACTTGCAAATTAATGGTAAAATAGATTATCACCCTTTCACACTCATTTTTGAGATATTTGCAACATTACTTCTTTGTACAATATAAAGTCTGCGATGTGTTAAACAGCAGCATAATTTATTACTGATTTCCACAGACAGGATATTTTATTGAGGTTCACAAGTCTTCTATACCTCATCAAACATCTGAGGAACACTTGCTAAACTATTTTTAAAAGTGTTGAAGATGCAATCAGCCATTAGTAGAACCAAAAATGCTCATTCTGTCCATGTTTGTTAAACACAGATGTTAATGGCTTTCCTAAAACATTTTTGCAAGTTTTCTCTTGTAGGCTAGTTTGTGCATCTTTTACAAGACATATTCTCCCATGTTTTGTTTTACTCAATTATTTTGGTGTAAGGATCTTAATAGTAGCTGTACTTCACTGTCTTATGCTGGTGTTCAGAGGTTTCCATTAGAGATGGACTTTATGATACAATAAATGCTGTGTGCAATTTACTACAGGTTGTAAAAAGCTTATTTGCTAAGGAGCTCATGATGTAGAGGTGAACAAATGTCATGATGCTCTTATAGCCTCTTACACCATCAGAATTTAATTAAATATGATTGTCTGGAAAGCAGTGTCCTTCCTCCAACACAAAATAAACAATAACAAATTATTCTCATGCCCTTGTCTCTTTTCATCAGGAAATGGAATCTTTGTGAGCAAAGTAATGTTCATTCTTGGTTTCTTGAATTGCTTTGTGAATCCTGCAATTCAGTTTTTGTAGAATTACACAGTAGTCATCAGCTAATGGTCAATACTTGCTGAATGAAGTCATAATATCATTACGATCTAAGTAAAAATTTGAAATTCTTCTATGATTTTTCTCTCTGGATATAATCTCAAAATGAAATTCCAGGATTACATCTGGGTATTCTTTTGCCTTCAGATAGGAGACAGGAGGAAGGCTATAGGATCCCATCCCTGATGGAATGGAATCATGGAATTATAGAATTATTTGAGTTGAGAGACACTGTGAAGACCACCTAACTCCAACCCCCACTTCCATGGGCAGGGACACCTTCCAGCAGATCAGGTTGCTCAAAGCTCTATCCAGCCTGACACTGAGTAGTGGCAACAAATTTAAGAGATGAAAAATCCAGTTGTATTAGACATGCTGTAATTTCTTCTATCTTCAAAGAAGCTGCTTTTCACTAAAAATTGTGAAGCTGTGATCATAGTTGGATGATTCATTAGCTGTGATGGTGTTCACAGGGGTCTTTGGATGAGGGAAGAGATGAGGATTTGACTCCATAATTCAGAAGGCTTTATTTATTATTTTATGCTATATATTACATTACAACTATACTAAAAGAATAGAATAAAAGGTTTCATCTCAGAAGGCTAGGTAAGCTAAGAATAGAAAGGAATGAATGGTAACAAAGGTTTGTGGCTCGGACACTGTGTCCAAGCCAGCTGACTGTGATTGGCCATTAATTCCAAACATCCACATGAGACCAATCACAGATCCACCTGTTGCATTCCACAGTAGCAGATAACCATTGTTTACATTTTTTCCCTGAGACCTCTCAGCTTCTCAGGAGGAAAAAATCCCAAGGAAAGGATTTTCGTAAAAAGATGTCTGTGACAATTAGCAACATTTCCAAGGCATGCATTTTTCTGAACAATATCAGAAATAAATTACAGTATTGTATTCATGCAATTCTTGCTCACACTAAAATACCAAAATATTTACCAGATACCACTAACTGGTGCATTGTGGATCTTGTATGAGCTGAACAGACTCACAAGATTTGAGCTTCACAAGATTTGAAAACTGCTTGTTCTGCTGCAAAAGTTTCTCTACTACTTCAACAATTAAAACGCTTATATGGATTGTGTGAAGCATATTTATTACTGTTGTTAATTGAAATGCATGAATCAAAGGAGGAAAGGTGCTATCTGTGAGCTGAACCTGACTTCTCTGGGTCTTCTCTGTTCTCATAAAGTGAGATTTATGTTTCAAGGGAAATTGTTGTATAAATTCAGACACTTTTCTCTAGTATTTATAATTTGCTCATGCTAACATTGTACTGTGATTATTTTCAAGAAATTACGGTCTGCTTTACTTTGTGACTCAATTGCTTTTATTAGTTCACTCAAGTGCTCTTTCAGACGATAAGTTCAAGGCAGTCTGACATATTTTAGGATCCCTTGTGTGTCCTCTGCCAGATAAATCTGGCCTGACCATGATGATTAACTCTGTGGCCCAAAAGGAGGTCTGCTAATGAGCATAAATGTGGCAACCCTATCTGTGAGGTCAGGAAAGAGCAGTAAGGGGAATGAGCACTTTCAAGGATCTGTATACCAGGGGCTGAGATGATAATAATTTCCAGTCTGGACCAGCTTCATGTGTGGTCGAGTTGCAGTGATACACAAACCAGCTTCTTGTATTTTGGTGCCTGCCTGTGTGTGTCACCAGCATCCATGAGTGAACTCATACTCTGGAGAACCCTTGGAGAACACAGCAGTTCGCTGTGGAGCTCCTGAGTTACTGAGGCACAAAGCAAGACAAAATTTAGAGGCCATTCCTGAGAGCAGAGCACATCAGACTGAGGTCCCTGACCGAGCACTGAGGAACAGGCTTTTTCCTCTACCTGAGCTGAGGATTAAATATCACTGGGGTGCATAGGTTGAGTGGCAGCTATTTTCTGAAGGAGCTGGTGCGAGTTCACCATGGTGGAATGTTCTTTTGTAGGAACGTTACTTTGTTCTCAGTAAATTGTTCCCATTTTGGGGCTCAAAGAAGTGGGTAAAGCTCAGATATGGTTGTCTTTCAAATTTTAGTTTTTGATACAAAGATAGAACAGAATTTTGGAACTGTTGGAATATCTGACAATTTGCTTCAATCATGCACTTTTCTAGAATGTATTTTCTGGTTTAGATTCTCCCACTTCGTAATTGCAGTGCTGTTTTTTCACAAGTACGTAAAAATACAGTGTTACTTTCCCTTGAGAAACTTAAAAACCACATTTTTGAAGTAACTGACTACTATAGTTATGTAAAGCACATTCTGTATACAGGAAGCTGTAGGCATATACCTTTAAAATACATAGTAGTCATTGAGTTAGGCTTTGTGATTTTTTTCTTTAGTAAAATGTGTCTTTTCCACTCTTGAATACTTCTGGGAAAGCATGTTAAAAAATGTAAACATATGAATTATTTTTCATTTAAATTTGTTTGTTTGTTCTATTCTTTTAGGCTTTTTAAATCTGAAACTTATACATAATGTTTTGTAAATATGTCTCAATTATTTTTTACAATTTGCAGTGTTGTGATAACAAAAGTATGTTCAGTTTTTAGAGGAAAGAGCTCCTAGTTTTTGATATTGCAAGGACCTAAAATGAAATCTAAGCTTAATGAAACTTTGATTGACAGAAACAAAAACTATGAAGATTTTAAATCTAGCTTTTAATTTTAATAAGTTAATGAATAACTATTAACTTATTGTCTTCTTAGAAATTCAACAAAAACTTGAAGCATGAAAGTATTGATAGGTAGTAAATCCAATTGACAGTTCTTACCATGTCCAGATTAGAAGTTCAGTCTTTGACTTTGAAAGATTTTACTCTGTCGAGAAATGGACTCCAGAAATATATATCAACTTTCCCACAAAATCAGTAAATATTTTACTGCCAAATGAACTTTAAGACTTTTTCCAGTGGCTGAATGATGTCACCTGCTTTTCAACCTGTTGTTACACTCATCATTGTATTTAATATTTCTGTATTTCATGAAATAATATACCAGCAATATAAATTTTCAAATACTGTATTCATAACTTGGATTCATGAGTCTGGGATTGAGAAGGTGAGGACACACTGTTCTCTAAACCAGACATATTTGTTTATAAATATGGAATAATGACAGGATGCAGATCAGTAAGGCCCACCACTGTTCTGGACTGTGCTCCTTACAGCATCAGATAAAGACATGGATGAAGATGGATGACACATTTTCAATCTATAAAGAAGAACAGGTCTAAATTCAGTATCAAACTGTGTCATGCTGGTGAGATAGAAACTGAGACAGTGAAACAGCTGCAGAGAGTGGGATTTTTAACTGGGTTCTGCTAGGTGGACTGCTCTACTTGACTAACCTGTCCTCTGCACATCGGCTACTGTCATCTTTCGATCCCATATATGCGACTATGTATAAGAAGTGGTCAGCTAAATTCAGCAATAATCCTTGGATAAAGACAGCCTTGTTGTCTGGAGTGCTCCTCTACAATAGGGATGCAGGCTGTGTAATTTTCTCCTTGCTAAAGTGGTTGCAACTAATTGGTCTGGTTATAATTTATAAACCTTCAATGCAGCCTGAAAGATACTAGTTACAATACAAGACATCTTTGCTGAGATATACTGGTGCCTCTGTTGGGTTTCATGCTGCAACCCCCTCCACACAGTCAGGTACTGCGGTAACCAGAGAGCCACAGGGCTTTCTGTCACTCTAGACAAGAATATAAACAGCTGGACACCAAGATGGCTTGTTTAATACAGCTGGCTATCTCACACCCCTAAGGGAAAGCATAGGCAAATCTTATGCATGTAAAAGGTTAGAATTAATTATGAAATCTTTCTCTGCTTTGTACATTCAGGAAGAACATTGATAATTTCTCACTATCATTTCCATATCTGCTGTCATTTCCAGATGTCATTTTGTTCCTAGATATAAGGTAAGCAGGCAGGAGCTGGGACTAGCCAGATACCATCAGAACTGCTCAACTTCCTGCACAGCTACACAGGCTAATCAGGCAGAAGCGACCAAAGCAGCAAGATGCTGCCACCACTTCTTATTGTTTCAATAAGCATTGTAGCTGTTGAAGTTGTTGTTGGATTTATTGGAAATGGATTTATTACAACTGTTAATATAATTAATTGGATCAAAAGCAAAAAGACATCTTCTGCTGATATGATCCTGATCTTTCTGAGCACATCAAGATTTATCTTGCAAGTGACAGTTCTGATGCACATCCACAGTCTCTACTTTGCTGATGTGTTCAAGTTGGCTTCAGTGTACAAGGACTTTGCTGCTGTGTGGATGTTTGTAAACCATAGCAGCTTGTGGTTCAGTACCTGGCTCTATGTACTGTACTGTGTAAAAATAATCAATACCACCCACTGGCTGCTGCTGCAAATCAAGTGCAGAATAGCTGGGATGGTCCCATGGCTTCTTCTTGGATCGCTGGTGATCTCCTCTATGACGTCTCTTCCTTTACTATGGATTACACCCAACACTTACCTATGCAGCTCAACAGGGAACTGCAGAGAAAATAGCACAGCTGATATCATGGACTGGGATAGTTCATCTCTCTATTTGCTGCTTCTTTACTTTGTAGGTTGCTTTTTCCCTCTAGTACTCTCCGTGGTGACCTCAGCTCTGTTAATTACTTCTCTGTGGAAACACAGAAAGACAATGCAATGTTATGCAGATACTTTCACGGATGCTATGATAGATGTTCACCTAAATGCTATTAAATCCATTATTTCTTTCTTAAACTTGTATCTTTCCAGTTTTTTAGCTCAAATTCTGTTGATACTCTCGACATCTCAAAGTAAAGACGTGGTGAAAGTTGCAGTATCCTTAGTTGTAGTTGAGGCATATCCTTCCATGCACTCAATTACCCTGATCATAGTCAATTCAAAACTGAAATTGTTGTTTAGGAAAATTTGCCTGCATTTTAAGTGTCATTTGGAAGATAAGCCTCCAAGCTCCAGGCTTGAGAGAAACACTCTCCAGTAAGATACATGAAATCAATTGTTTTACTGTTTTTTTTCTTAAATGGTAACTTTCATCTTCCAGAGACTTTTGTGACTAGTCCTCCTTAACATTTCAGTGCATCTGAAATAAAGTGCATTTTTGCTTTACTTGTGCACCACTCCAGATTCTTCCTTCCTGCTTAATATCGAGTGAGAATAAAAATGTACTGAATGGAAACAATGTACTTAAGTAAGAAACCAGTTTTAGCTTGCTTTATGATTTCAGATTATCAGTTTAAGACTGAAAGTTTTATGACCTGTTTGAATTGAAAAAAATGGGGACTAAGACAAAAATGTACAGAGCTCACAAGTATCAGCTCTCAGGTAAAGGATTTTTTTTTACCTGAGAAGGTTGAAATTTGACTAAAAACATGTTGTACAAGTCATAGCTGGTGCTACATGGAAAAAGATTGTGCTTTTAGGCTGGAAAAGCTAACTGGATTATAACCTGAGGGAAAATTAAGATTTGGAAGGACACAGACATTTAATATAATCAAATTGCATTCTGAATGAGGTTTATTTGTGTTAGAATTCCAGTATGTCTGTAGCAATGTTAAATACCTATTTATAAATTGATACTTTTGTTTGAAATATATGTTATGCTTATTTGTTTGGTTTTCTTTTAAGTGGATTACCAAGATAGTGATTACAACGTAAAGTGATGTAGGTACATAGAACTAACTGTAGGAAATCTCGCTCTTGTTGACTTGACCATTCTGATCATAGATTTGCCTTTATTGTCATGATTTGCTATTGCTTTGAGAAATATTGCTATGAGATGTTTCTAAGGCTGTTTTCGTTTAAAATTTTGTGTTACTATGAAGTTTCACATGAGGTTGGTGAGATATATTTAGCAAGTTCAGTCGTGTTTTATCAAATAATGTGTTTGATAAATCTGTTCTAAATTCTCAGCTTATAAATTACTGTGGTGAGAGTTTCAGTCCCACCCATAAAATTAATGAGCAGAATGATACACTTATTCTTGGAGTGTTCTTAGTTTTTGAAACATCAGAGTTTATATAATTATATAATAAGTTTATAAAATTCTTTGAAAAACAAATTACTTTTTAACATTATTAGATAAAGAGTGAATATAATGGTTTTAATTGGTACCTTAAAAGTTTTTGAAAATTATCTATGTGTTAATAGGATACATAAGGGGATGTCTGTGTGATATGAAATGATATGATTATTAGCATGTGAAAACCACGGGTTCAGACTGCAGAGCATAAGGGAGAGTCATTAACCTCACAAACACAGCATTTGGAGGCACAGTACGTTGTACTGTAAAACTAAACCTTCTATAATGTCCACAGTGGTGGACTGCTGTGGTGCTGAATCAAGAGAGACACAGAAGTCCCTCGAGGGAAGCAGGTGGGAACCATAATGCTCATGTCCCAGCAGCGCTGCTCTGCTCTGCTCTGCTCTACAGCTGCAAGCCCTGCCATGCCAGCATGCACCAAGGTTAGAGCAGTCACACAGCAATAGCTATTCCAGCTGGCAACATCGTGGAAAGAAAGTGTTCTGTAAGAAATGAGTTTGTCTGAGGCTGTTTTATTGTGGGGTGATTGGTAGGGGTATTTGGCTTTCCGAAGCTGATAATTTCCCCAGTGAGCTCATTTCTCTTCAGGTATTTCCAAACCCGTTTCTAAAGACAGTCTGAAGTAAAGGGATCAGAGCCAAAGATGATAATAACAGCTCTTGCTCAGCTTCTTCACCTTCAGGAGAGGGAGATCTGAGGCAGGCACAATCATTAATAATATCCTCCAGTACTTCCAGGGGAAGAGGAGGACAAAGCTCAAGGACTTGACATCTTTATGTTGTATTGATGAAAGTTTTGTTACACACAGCATAGAGTGAGATAGATGGGTACATAAATTAGAATTTTAAATTACTGGATTGGTAAATAAATTATTAGTTTTGTCCTTTTCCATTCCACCCTTCCCTCAAGCTTCAATTTATTTTCATGAATTCTTCCACAGTATATACAGATTTCTATTTGTTTTTTGATCTTACCCTGCTCTTTGGATTTCATCTTACCCCATCCTAAAATCTTCTGCATTCTCTTCGGATCTAGCCTGCTCTTTCAGGTACATTTTAAAAAAGCTTTCTCATTATTATTTTACAAAAAAAAATCACTCGCTAAATTAAAATAGACTTGTTTCTATATCTAGTTTATTTCAGAAAGCAGCTCAATAAACCTGATGAATATTTTGTCAATTATTATTTGTGCCCCCAAAAATCATAAGAATAACATCATTGAGATTTCATTATCTAAGAAGTGTTTATACGATGATGGAAAATAAGACTGTTTACCAGTACATTTCTCGTGGAACTTTTCAAGTTACATGAAATAGGAATAACATGAATAGGAGAATACTGTCTGCAGTTTCTATAAGGCTAGAAATTGTGGCAGCTCCAAGATCATTGTGAGTATGAAAAAAAAAAATAGTGATTAGTGCAGTTTTTCACACCCACTGCATGAAAAATCAAACCTAGTCTTCATCACCTTCTCCAATTTTTATTTTTTTTAGTGCCTTTGTTCTTGCTTTTTCTGGGTCAGAATTCATCACAATTTTGTGTCCAGAAAAACCAGTATTTTGCTGGGCAGAAATTAAGTGACTTTTGATTGCAATCTCAGTAGCATGTTCATGAAGCTGGCAAGTTTCTCACTATCAGTCCAGCATGAGAATCGGAAAGAACTACCAGAGACATTCTGAGTTTCAGTTGATGAAACTTGCTTTGTCATATCTTTCCTTTTGCCTGCATTATTCAGAGGCTCTACCTGACCAAATCAGTAGCGGGGTGGTGGATATGAACTCTGCTATCCCTAACCTACTGCCTCTCCTCTGCTAGCCATGCAGTCATCCTTTCCTCTCCGCTAGGAACACAAGCCAGCACTGCCAGCTCCGTGGAGCCCAGAAGAGGTGTTCTTATAAATGCCACTAAAATGCCAATCTTCACTTTTGCTGGTTTTCTAGTGGTAATCAGGAAGCTTTTCACCTTCTTTGCATCTGACAGCACAATGGTGCTAATTTTTTCTGAATAATTTTGGGTAATTTGAAAAGTAAAATAAGTGGCAATGGAAATGCCACAGTGTACCTATCTTTTCTTGAAATATGACTTCTTACCTTTGTGCAAGGTCTGGAGAAAAGTTTTTCTTCCTGTAAGAGTTTATAATAGGATTATAACCTGGGATTACTTTTATTCCTATTTATTTATTGTCTTCCCTATCATAATACTCAGCCTTCATTTCATTAGTATCACAAGGACAGTTTCTCCAATGTTACAAAACACTTCTGAAGGCTAATTCCCCTTCCCCTCAATATTTCTTATCCTGTTGGCTCCTCATTTGAGGACATCTGGGTGGGAGGTCATTGGAGCTTAATTAGGTGTATAAATAATGTTTTATATAAATCTTCATAGACACATGGGTTTTAAGGCTTATTTAAAAAAAAACCCTTTAAAAATTAATGTGAAAATGGCTTTTAATACTTATAAATATTAAAAATATAAACTAGGCTCATGTTAATATCACTTCTAAGATTTATTAATTTCAAAGGGCCATTTCTCCCTCCCAATATCTAGGTTTTTGCAAGGATCCTAACTTTACATTGGCCAAAGTAGTCATAAAGGATATCAATTGCATCAGAGAAGAGCATAGGCTCTCTTGAAAACAGAGTTCCTGATGCTCATAAGCTTTTCAGTGGTCAGATGGTTTTTCATTCCTAAGTTTTTCTTGTCTCTGCATTGAGATATATCTTTCTTGAGTATTCAGCCTATCCGTGTGTGAAAGGAAGGGATATTTTATCATCAGAAATCAGAGTAGTAGTATGGGTGGTGGCTACAGTGGGATTTAATTGGGCTTTTGAGAGGTGAGGAAAGCGAGGAGAAGTCTCACAGATCCATGAGATTGACTTTGGCTGGTCTCTTTTGCCAGTACAGGTAAACAAACTGGGGCAGCAATGCAGCCTTCAGAAGCTGCTGTTGCTGAACTGGGGTCCCTGCACTGAATGCTCCACTACAAAACAGCTCTTTTGCTGCCACAGGAAAAGCAGAGGCAAAGTGCTAAACAGGAATAATGACTTGACGTCATCGTCTCTTAATTGTCTCTTGGGGGAAAGGGGTGAAATTAAACCCTCTCTGGCCTTCAGGCACTCAGATGTGATATTGTGATGAGATTAAGATGCATGAGATAATTCCTAAATTTTAAAAATGGTTGGTAGGTAATTTCATTCTATATTTTATCTTCTTCCACCCCCTTATCCAGTGTAATATTTGAATTTCATTTTTTCTCATTTTGTATCTTTTCTTTTTCCCCTCTCCTTTGAATACTTCTTTTTCTTTTCCTTTTTAGGAGAAAATTAATTATACATGTATCACTCATATGTCTTGCCACTTCCCCTAAAAATCTCCACTATTTTTGCTGCTATTGCTGCTGTTATTGAAAATATATACCAACGAAATCAAGATGGGTTCATTCACATATTTAGTTTATTATAATGAACACACATTCCAATGCACCTTATTGGATTTGGCAGACTTATACTTCTTCTGTGATAACATTGCAAATAAAATTTCTCCCTTTCCTTGTGAAGGCATTCAAAAAAACATAAAAAAACCCTCAACAAACAAAACCAAAACTGCTGAGACCCTGAGATATGTGAAGCTTCCCTTTCAAATCCCACTTTAGTCAGTTCTGCTTTGTTGTCCTTTCTCTACCATTTGCTTTCTCTCACTCCAGTGTGGATCCTTTTTTCTTTTACAGACTGTTATTTTCTTTCTCATTTTAACCTGTATCCTTTAAGGTCATTCTTAAAGTCTTTACTTTTCTCTTCCTCTGTTTAGTTTTAATCGCCACCCTTCAATCCCTCAAACACTTGTTCCTTGCTATGCTTACACTGTTTGTTTTCCTTCCAGAGTAGAGATGACCATCCAAATATTTTCATTGCCTAGGATTGAGATAAGAAGGAAAAAGAAATAGAATGTAGCTGCACGTATGCAAACATCAAAGTGGAAAACACTGAGTTCAAATACTGCATGTGTAAATTCTACGTTCATGACTAAAATTATTTTAAATGCATCCTGAGAAACTTGCTCACTCTCTTAAAGACGAAAACAGAAGTCTGCCTATTAGAATTAATTCTCACCAACAGAACAGAAAGAAATCAGCCTTTTTTTCCTGAGGAACTTCTCAATCTCCTCCAATAAAGATGTATAGCAGGAACTATGAATAGGTATTTATCGAGCTCATTTGGTAAATCATAAGAAACACAACATGAGCTTTATATAGCCAACAGAGGTTCAAACCCCTAACATATCATGTGGGTATAATTTGACTTTCCATGGTCACAGATATAATGTTTCTCTTGCTTGAGGTACCCATAGCTTTCTTTAGGAATCTGAAGCAGAGTTATTGCACATGTAGAGAAATATATCTGTCCCTGTTACATAAGTATCTATCTGTCCGCTAAATTCAGCACAAAATGAGAAAAGACATAATATAAAAACTTTGTCATTCTTAAGTCATGTTTAGACTACAGCAGCAGCCAGTTTCCTTTTTCATTGCTTTTTTACAACTGGGTGAACTTGTGCATTTTTCTCGTGCCATGGCTATACTCAGGCAGGAAAAGGGAGAAAATTTCCCAAAAATATCCCCAGGAAAAGGTTATTCTGAGATATAAAATCTCTTGCCTTCAATTCCCTGATGCTGTGAAAAGCTAAAATCTCAGGTCCCCTGTCTTTTGGTTCTTACAAAGCCAGTCTGCTATTATTTAAAAAGTCTGCTCCGAAGCACATTCTGTCAAAAGAGAGTTTGGCTTTTGGAAAGTGAATGACAATTCAAACTTTGTATTAAGATTGAAACTGGCTGAACACATATATAAAAGATCTTGACATACGTAGGCATTGGACCAAGGGACTGGGAAGAAGGAGAAGGTTCATTAACTATCTGCAATGAGTCAAACCAAACTTCTCCTTCCCAGTCCCTTGGCCTGCTGCATATCATCAACATGGACATGACTTGATTTGCCTTACAAGGTTAGTGGGAAAGGTTAAAATCTCAGGCTGGCCTTGTGGAAGCTTCCAGAAATCCCTTGCTTTTCTTGCTGACTGTAGAAACAACCTGTATACATTACCAAGTTAAGGAATGAGATGCTTAACAGCCTTTGAGTAACCTTCTCTTGGAACCTCTTCACCTATATGAACATCTCGAGTTCCAAACTGCTGTTATGACCAAAACTGAGAATTTTTGGGTGATTGTCAGATCACCCCTCAGAGCACTGATGGTCTCTTATGTTATTTCTTCTCTCAATACTTTGGCTTATTTTAGCTTTTCCTTTTCTATTTCAGTAATGAATCCTCTGACAGAAATCAGGGTGATAAATGCTCTCCATATCATTCCACTGGACACCATTGGGATGTACTTACCTGTCATCATTCCTTTTGAATGTAATCAGTTAATTATCTCTGTCCTTAAACTTATCAGAAGGAGGAGATAGAAATCTCACAGCTCTGGCCACTCCAGGACATCTAGGCATGTAAATATCATCCAGTTTCTGTCTTTTTCCCTTTTCCTTCTATGTTTCTAGTGTTTTTTATTTATTATTCAACTGGTGCAGCTAAATCACCAAGATTGCCTGCACTGTTTTTGGGGATCACTGCTTCTTGTTTAAATACACTATACTCAGTTTATAACACATTTAAAACACAACATTGATTCGATGTTGCATATCCTCCTCTAAGTCATTATAACACATAAAATTCCATCCTTATTTTAAGGGGTAAGTTCTAAGAAAAACTTGCTAAAAGTAATGCAAACAGAAAAGTAGGAAAATCCCTGGAACTGATCAAGTTCTTATATATCCAAACTTTGAGGTGAAGGGCAGCGATGCAAAGTACAAAAAATTTAAAATTTGTGAATATGCAGTATATTTTCCTCACTTATTTTGGAGGCAGAGATAAATACCATTCTATATTTTAGTTTCATGGTGAACTCCTTTGTATCCTTTCATCTTTCAGTTGAGCAGGCTGTTGAGTTTTCATGAGTCAAATTGTTAAATCTCATATTGAAATACTAAGAATCAAACATTTCACTCAAGACACTTTTTCCTATAGGAGCTTTGTGTAGGGTTTTTTTTTGTATTATAACCTATTATTTAAAAGTTGACAGCAAAAGCAGTACAGTTATCTATAAGCCAGCTGTCATGATTTCTTCAGAAAATCACTTTTTGCATTGAACTGATGTTGTGATCATACACTTTGCTGTCATGTGGCTTGATAAGTGATTGCTTGCTGTGAAGAGCCCACAAACTTCTAGTACTTGAGCTTCTTACAATATATATTTACATGCAGTTGCAAGCATTGTACTTTCATAGCACTGATAGAACAATCTTCATCCAAATACATTATTCAACAAAAGTTTCTATGGAATAACGTCTTTCCAGACTGAATTTAAAAGAAATTATTCTGGCTCTGATCCTTACAAAGTTTAGTAGGTTCTATGAAAAAGCACTGTAAGTAGGGCAAGTGGGACTCATACCTAAGGTGCATCTCAGTTTAGTTCTATTATCTGTGGGGCTTCCAATGATACATCAATCATCTCTATGCTTCATTGTCCTGCAGGAATAAAAAGGTTTTTATTTGCCACTCTAAATTTGTTTGAAATAATACATAGGATTTGCTGTATAAATGCAGAATATTTTATTTCCTATTTTTATTTTGTTTGCCTGCATTTCATTCAACCTTATTTATTCCAGGTTGTGTGCTTCAGGCCATGCCTGAAGTGATGTTGCTATATAAACAATTGATATTCTTGCCTTTCAACAGAGTCCCCAAAGAGCCTTCAGTGAGAATCCTATTTTGAGTATTTTCTACATAAATCAAAAAGCTTAAGAAAAAAAAAAAAAGCCTGAATAAACCTTATGTTATCTATATAAATCCTATACTGTATAGCAGCTATATATCTCAGGCTGAATGTGCTGTATATTTTCATTTGTCAAATTTTTGATAGAAACTTACACAAGAAAATTGAAATTTTAAAACAAAAATGTGAAAAGCCTGTGATGTTTCCCTTCTATCATCTCTTTTCCATATGAGAAATTTTGGATGCACAAAGACAGGACAACTGAGAAAAGAAAGCAGTAAACAGACAGAATGATGGTACCTAATGCTGGTAGTGGTACTTTCCTGCTCCCCCCAGTTCTCTGATGACTTCTGTTGGGCTCTGATGATGTCCAACTTTTTGTGGAATTATATTGGGGTGAAAGCACCATGAGAGGAAAGGTTCAAAAGTGCAGTTGACTGTCTAAACTTCATGAAAATTTCACTAGAATATTTCTGTAGGAGACGGAAAGAGTGAAGTAACTCAGGCTAAGAATGCTATCAAAAAGAAAGTCAATAAGTCCTGCACAGGGAAAAGTTCTCTGGTAGGAAAAGGCTCTTTAAATTGAGCTTATTGAGAATCTCAATAAGGTGCAGTGCCTGAGAGGTGAAGAAAAACAAAATTAGACTGGGAACAAGGTCCTCATTTCATCTGGAAGTGTAGCTTACCCCTTGGAGCAAAGTGCATTAAATTGTGATAGATTAACTACTATCAGAGCTCTTTTAAGCTAAGGTATAATTCAACATGAGGTTTTACTTTTGATAAAAATTGTTCTTTAGTGAAATTCTGCTCCAAGTGCTGTGCAGAGGAACTGAGTAATTTGTCTTTATAGCCTCATACACTGATGGAAACTCCACTCACCATTCCAGCTCCTAGTCTCTGAGAAACAAGTTCTTGTTCTCCAGAGTGGAGTTAACATACAGCGTCACAAGACTAGTTAGCAATGCACACAGGAAATTTCTTTCCTGGTGAGAAACATCCATTCCTTTTATACTCTGCTATAACTTTTTTGCTGTTTTTCAGTCAGCAGAGGTATGGCCAGTTTTGCCCTAATGGGGTTTCACTGGGTAAGAAAATGACTGTGATGTCAATAGACTTGTGGAGATTAAAGTACACAATAATCTTATTTCTTTCCATCTGAATTCCTTTTTTACTTTTTGGGGTCAAAATTCTTTAGTAATTCTGGAAAAAATCTAGCAGGATTATATCAGTTACTGTTCAAAAATTGTTATTATTACTGAAAGAGAAGTTGAGACCTTAATCAAGATATAGACTTTTTGTCAGCAAACAGAGGGAAAAATTTTCCATAAGCTAGCAAAAAAATGTTGGTATTTAGCAGAGTCCAGAAGAGAAGCACTGCACTAGGAATACATAATATCTGATGAGGTTTATTCCTGTAAGGTAAATGAGAATCGTCCATTTGTTGATATTGTGGAATTACTCTTAATTATGACTTATGAAGTCATCTGCAAGCAAAGTTAACAAACTTAAGTGTGAACAAAAAAGCAAGAGAGAATTTTGGAGAACAGAAGGTTCATGAAAACATGAGCAGCCTAAAGCCACAGTGGAAAAATAGGGATGCTAATTGAAAGATACTGTTGTGAAAAAAACAAAATGAAATTAAATGAACCAGACAGAAAGGGACTTGAGTAGCAGCTCCCCATGGAACTCCTGAACTCCTCTCATCTATCAGCTTAAAAAAAAAAAAAAGATAAAATTTCCAAGAATCTTTCAAACAAAGATCTAATGTCTATAATCTCTACAAGAATATTAGTGAGTTTGGTTTTGGTTTTTTCCCCCTCATTAAATTCAATTATCATACATTCAAATACAGCAGGAAAAAGAAAGATATGATATGAAAAATCTCTGACCAAGCCCAGCTTTATTAATAATTTAGATTTCCTACACCTGTTTTGATTTTAGATAACAGCTTTGTTTTCCTTGTTGCACAGATAAGCCAGGTCACTGAGGTTCAGAGTCTTTAGCCACCACCAAAAAAAGGGGCTGATCCACTTAACAGACTAGAACTTGCAACCTATTTAATCCATTAAATTACGGCTGCTTTTCCTGTACATCAGATTCACAAGGCAAAATTACTGCTTAGCTTCAGAAACTACTGAAATCAGTGTACTACGTCCTAATACTTTATTTTCCAGGTCCTCCAAGGGCAAAAAACAAAGAAGTATTTTTGTTGTTAAGGGTTTATTATAAAACCCATTCCTGATCTCTATTTTTCCTGCTTTCAGTTCAGTGTAAACAGAGCAAGACACATATATAACAGGTTATGTCTTCAAAAATTCGGGTCTCTCAGCAGCATCACAAGTCATAGATCATTATGAGATTTAGGGACCAAGGCATCACATGTATTTGTGTATTATCCCCCAAGTTAATTCCTTCATTCCCAAACATTGAGAGACAAATTTAAATAATCTCTGTGTAGAGAAACCCTGCCCTCCAAGGTTTAAACATGTGCTTTTAGTATCATTCACATGATTTAAGGTTTGCAGCTCTGCCCACAATGGAGATTGGTGCCAGGGGTTTAGCGGTTGTGGCTATCATTTGAAAAGGTAGCCAATACATCTCCAAGAGGAAAAATGGGTCAGGATGGAATCTTGGTGTGCCTTCTCATGTTTCCATGGCTGTGTACAATTCTCTTTGATGGTTATCTCTATTTTTTCTGGTAACCTCTGGTTAATGGTAAATTAATTTTTTTCTGGTAAACTCTGGTTAATGGTAAATTACAGTCCAGGTCTATACTGGCAGGAGAAAAACTTAAAAATCTTTCTCCTGGTTTATTTTTCTGTCTGTAAAAAAAGGGAACCATAGTATTACTCTAATTTGAATGGAGTCCTCAGTATAGAGCTAGATTCTGCCAAGATAGAAAACATCTACTCTCAAGTTAATATTTTCTAGATATGCTCAGGCCTATCAAACGCATGCAGTGTTGCTGCTCCTGCTTGATTTGTTTGGAAAATGAAGCTGAAGCACAGTGTGATGGGATTACACCATCAGCACCCACAGCTGTCCAGGAGCACTGGGCACTAACCTTTAAAAGTGAAGGAACAGAAAAGCAGGTAGTGGTGGGTAAAGTACAGAAATACACAGTTCTCTATAAATCAAAACCCACTTACAAAAGTATCAGATTCTTTATTTCCATGGTACATACCTGATAGCTTTTTTAATATTATTATTAATTTATTGCTGTATTTGTTATGGGGCTTTCACCTAGATTTGACCATTGCTGTTTCTTTTCCATTTTTTGTACAAGGTGAATAAACTTCATAATAAGGGTATTTATTACCTATCATATTCAAGACAGGAAAACAATTTGACACAAGTCCTGACATAAGTGTTATTTTTGCCATGAATTTTAGAGATTAAGATGTTCCTCTTCATTGTATGACTGTTACCAACACAGCCATAGTTTCATTTTTAAAACCATCATTTTTTCTCTTGGGAGCATATCATACATATTCAGTTTGTGTCACTAATATTCTTTGCAAACAGCTCTATGCAAACTGCTGAGGCTGTGACAAATCACAGCAGCCAACAGTCTATCAACAACCTTTAGCCAAACTCTATGCCATAATGGCTGATAGCACTCTGAATCAGAAATTAAACATAAAGACAAATCCTTGAAGGATGACTAGTGATAAAATTATTCAGTAAATACTGTAATATATTAATATTTTGGTAACTAATTAATAAAACAAGCAATGAAGTAATATTGTCAGCACCTAAAGAGGCGTACCTCCTTGAGAAAGTTTCTCATATGTAAGTGAAAAACTTTCATAACTACAAAGAGTTTCGTTCAGAGTTATGGAGGATGAAGAAATATGCTGGTACAGTTATGAGTTACTAATTAAATAAATAAAAGAGCATAGCATCTGTAAAACAAAAGTGTATCCCGTCAGAGGCAAGTAAGAAAGCTGAATGCATTTTTGAGGTTGCTTGTGCATCATGCAAATGAAGGAGATTTTGTTGTTCCCGGAATGGGTAAATGTTCAAGTCAGCTCTATCTCTAGGATTCACTACTTTCATGTTCAGAGTACACTGGATTTTGTTTCTCTGGATAAGGAGGAAAATACTTGGGGTACCTGAGTACCATGGTCAATTATTTTCCCATCCTTGTCATAGATTTTTGTCAGCTCATACAGAAAATAGGAACACAAAAATATATTTTCCTAAGTAATTTCATACCGCTACCTTCTTTCTTTGGCTTTCAAGTTAGACGAGCATGTTCTGCTGAACAACATTTAATAGGTGGGGTTATCTATTTTTAACTGTAGAGCAGAGCTTTTCATACTGACTGATTGTACTGAAAAGGGAAGAGAAAGGTCACAGATGTCATTTTGTGGTGAAAAGATGCAGAAGTTTATTGTAAGAGATGTCTAGCATGCATTACTTTTCTTACCCTGTTTTATTTTTCTAATTCAATATGAAAGCTACTTACATGATAATTCTCTGAAATTGCATTATCCAACTGAGCCACTGTTATGGCAATAATAACAAAATAGAAAAGACTTTGAAGTCTATTATAAGTCTGCCTTGACCCAATTAAAAGCCATGCAGCTCAGACCTGAGGATAGTCCAAAAAAATCACACACCTCATTGTTCATCATAGGTCATGTCAAGGTCTTGAACTAATATTTTGCTGCAGAGCATTACTAGACAACAATGAAAAAAAATTGCTTTGGAGGTTCAGTACCTAATGCTGTAATTAAAAATGATATTTCTTTTTTTCACCCACTCTATGGGTCAAAAGAAGCACTCTGCTCTTTTTTACTCCTTAGGAAACAACATCAACTAAAAGCCTTTCAGTAACGTTATATATTCACCTGATCTATACAACATTATTAGATTTAATTTCTATTTTCTGTTTGTTTTAAAAGTGATATATTTCACACTTGTACATGTTAGATGTAATCACCATGTTTTAAACTCTAAAAGATGAATCGATTGAATCCAATTTGATCATAACAAGGCAAACCTTTAAAGTTGGAGAGTAACCAAATTCCACTGGCTGCAATTTCCTTCTTGTTAATTGTTGTAGCTGTTGGGGGAGGGCTTTTAGCTTACTTGTTTTTTTATAGTGAGTAAAAGTTACTGTGCCTCATTTGTCCAGGAGCAGCAATTCCTCCTGTCAGTGAAGAGTCAGGATGTTTCATAGCCATGTGTTGTAGCCATAATCTTTTTAATCTTATCATTGTGACCAAAAAGAAAGCTTATCTCAAAGCAGCTGATAACAGCCTTTCCTAGTTATTTGCATATATCCTTCAGAACAAGGTATTCAACAATAACACCCAAGCCCTGCTGAAGTGTGGCATAACCAGGAAAGGAATTGAGACAGTGACAGTGAAAGCAAAAGGAAGCTATTGGCACAGTTTTAAATCCAATAGTAGAAAAGTTTAGCAATCTTAGAGGACCTGTATGTGGAGATTCCACATAGTCTGTCCTACAGTAGAGGAGCACTGCAGATTTACAGACTTCATGCTGTTGCTAAGTATGTCTAATGTTACAACATGTAACATCCTTTTATCCTCTTATCTTGTTCCCCTTCCTCCTTCCTACTCCTCCCCTTCCTGGGAGTATGAAAAAAAAATATAGAGAAGGTAAATTTGGTGGTTTGTGCTTTAATCCTGTTGGTTCTCTTATAAATGGAAAGGAAACTGACTTCAGAGCACAGAGATTGGTGGGGCCATCATTTTGGGATCTCTCAGGAGACAATCGCAGGCAGTCTTTTTTCCTCTCATCTCAATGTGTAGGAGACACCTACAATTTATTCACAGGATGGACAGGGAGGAAGTGCTTCTCTCTACCCTTTTAGTTTTAAGAGGTTATAATTTAGAAAAAAAGGTCTTATGAGAAATTAATTAGTCAGGCTCTTATTCCTCACCAGTTCAGTCTGGACCATGCACCATATAAGCTAAATGAGTTCCATTTTATACCTTGCTAGATTTATTTTTACTTCTAATACTGTTATTGGAAGTCTGATCTAAAATCACAGTTTTCCAATGTTTAGACTATCAGATTTTCAACCTATACTTTTTTATATTTGTTCTTACATCAGTTTCTCATCTCACATAACTCATCTAAGTCTCAGTCGTTTATCCCATTGGTATAACTACAAAGAAGAAATATAGCTCCATTTTGCCTCTTGTTTGCCAAACAAAAGCAATCTCTTCTAGCAATATTCCAGAGGCTTCCCAATCCTGGCCTAACCTATTTCTCTCTTTTTAGACTTTTCAGTGAAAAGCATTTTTGGATAAAATAAAATACTAATAGAAAAAAATGCAAGTTTGGAATCTGCTTAAATCCATAAAAGAAGACAATGAAAAATTTCCATTTTTGTCCATGGCCTTGGGGTTATCCCTTTGTTTTATATGTGGTAGTCACAGGCTTTCAGTTCAAAGTGAGAGAATGGCAATCTCCAATTGCTCTCCTAATGCCTCCTCTCGACCTCCAATACATCCCATATGGATCTATCCCATGTCTATACTTATCTATGCTTTTCTGGGTTGGATGGCAGACCTCATAAACCCAGAGCCTAGCCAGACTGGGTTATTCAGTAGACTCCACCAGAAGGCTCAGATACAATAATTCTTCATATTTGATGCATGGATTTATGGTGAATTCTCAGAGCAGTTGTGATGACATCTATTCCTTTTGAGATGAACTAACTCCTTATAAAGCTGTCTGTAAATGCTCTTTCTGTGTTTGAAATGCAAACCTGACAGGTTCTGACACTCTGTCAGCTCTTGCGCACAGCTCCACTGGAGCCTGCTTTACTTCCATATATTGTCACCAGTTCATTCATTATTTCTGAAATGTTAATACTGACTTCTAGCTGACTGACTTGAGGAGGCAATAATCAATCTAAACAAACTGAGGGTGATGGCATAGCTGCCTGTTACTATACAACATTTATATAACAAAGTTTGAAAGTTTTATTGTGTAGTTTTTCCATTAGATCATCAAGACTGTCACAAGTCTCTCAGTGTATCAGTAGTAGAAAATATTGAATATTGGTGTTAGACAATAATACCAGCACAAATGAGATAATTTACATGGAGGTTTTAACACATTGCCATTATTTTATTCACCATAACATAACAGTGAGACCTGTTTTACTTTTAAATTATTTGAACAAAATCAAAACACTGTTATTTTTTAGATTAATTGAGTCATAACTATAATGTCTCAAAAAAACCCCAAACAAACCAAAGTAACAAAACCAAACTCAAGAAAACAAACCTTCCAGTTTCAGCTATGTATACTTTTATGCCACTTTTATTTTACACTTTTATTCCTCTTCTGACTTTGATAATACAACACTTTGCAATGCCTCTTTTTTTACTTAAAAATCTAATCCATCACATTTTTTATAATCAATTACAAAACTTATGCAAAACGAGTGTCAGATTAAGCCTGGTACAAATAATGATGTTTTTCATATATTGAAAAACCAGGTGATTATGGATCTGTGAAACATTGAGGTCTCTGGGGTTGGACAAAACCTGTTCAAAGGGCTTGGGATTGTAGATTTAAACATAAGTGGATACAACCCACTGGAGTTCCAAACATGCCTAAGACTGTTCTTGTGTCTGCAGTTGTGGATTGATGTGTGAAGATCTTTAGTAGGACTGCTTACTTGCTACAGCCCACTTCCAGAAATTGCTTAAAATATGACTCAAGAAAGGCTAAAGTGTGGAATTCATTCAGACAATGTTGTAAAGCTGTAACAATACATAATATAGGTAATAAGTCAAGTTCCCTTATTCCTGTTGAGAGATAATTAGGTCTTGTGTACTCTTTTACTTGTGTACAAATGCCTTTTATCTTTCCCTCTTGTCCTCTGTCATTTGCTGCACTGATTTAGCAATGCAAAAGTGATTCAAAGCACCTGGGCATTTATTAATGCTGGGTAAATAAAAATTTAAGCCCTTTTTTAAATGTACTTTTCAACCTTGTTCACTGTCATTATGCTTGCTTTCAGATGAAAATGTTTTTATTGGCAAGAAGATCTGCAGAAAACTCAAGCTCAGTAAATAACAGTGGGAACAAGTCTTCCCAAGAGAATTAACTCCGCCAGTTCTGCCCTGACCGTACTAGAAATTTAATGTACATATCTGCATAATACATTTTGCTGAGGGACTGTGAACTTTTTTTTCAAGAGGAACATGAGGTTGTGACAGTCAGAGTTCTCTGAGGAATGCTTTGAGTGTCCAAGTTCTGGTGTGTCTCTTCCATATGCATCTATTAGCCTGCCAAAGGTATTACTTCTCACTGCAAACCTCACCCTGCAGGCATAATGTGGTTTGAGTTCTGACCTTGAGAAAGACTTGCTGCTTCTCTGTTGCCACAGGAGTAATTATCAAAATACACATTAAGAATAGCAATAGTGGCCATAAGATACTATGGTAATGTTGAAGTATTCGCATTCATACAGAAGAGTAAATTGTACAAACAAGAAAGTCTGAAGAAGTCCTAAGAGACAATAAATAAATAAACTAACAAAAAAAATAATTGAGTGCATTGATCACCTGAAAAAGTTTAGAAGGATTTTGTCTCTATGACATGGGCAGCATGACATAATTCTACCTTGAACAGAAAGTCCAACAGTTTACCAAAGACTAGGCCATAAAAATGCCTGAATTACCCACAGACTTATAAAAATTCGTTGCCACAAGTAATGTAGGATTGTCAAAATTCCTTTTATGTGATTGATGGTATCCATTATGGCAAATACAATAAACCAGCTTCATAATAAACTGCTATGGTTTAAATTAACAGAACTTTGTTATTCCCATACTTCAGCACCTCTGAATATCACCAGGGATAGGTCACTGAAGAGCAGTTTGGTAAGAAAAGGTGACCTGAAGATATTTCCCAGGAAAATTTGCCCTGTAAAAGATCTATATAAATTAGAGTCAGTATAAATTATCATAATCTGTTATTAATATATATTGAAAAACAACTTAGGAGGTGAAATTTATCTGGCATCATTATCTTATCCATTGAATTATATCTAGTAGAGAAGAAGGACATGAACTGAAACCATTTGAGTGAAACATTTTCAGATACTTAACGTAATTAAGCACAATTCTGAATTCTTCTGAACAGTTAACTATTACTTGAAGTGTTGGGAGAGAATGACATGGTAGAGAAGTGGAGTCAAATCACCTAAAAGATATATTTATGTTTTAGTAAAGTGGACAAAGGCAGTGTTTTCAGGGTACAATTCAACTTTCATTCTATCCAATTAAGTGATATTTAAAATATATCTGCATCTATAAGAGTAGAGGAAATTAATCTTGCAAGAATTCTAAATATCTTCCTTTCCTTGTCCATGAATTCTGCCAGGTTACCTGAGTTAAAGGTCAGATCAGATGTGGAAAATCTTGCTGACAAGCACAAGTCTAAGTGATACAATGCTCTGCAAGGTACCAAACATATTAAATCCTCAGGATTTGAGGCAGGCTTTGGTTTACTTTTTTAATGAAGATGAAGTGAATTTTGAAGATAAAGAGGGGTAGCATGATATATAATCTGTCATTTATTTTAAGATTTTTTTTAAACTCTCTGTAAGAGATTTACTTTCTTCCACTCCCCCCCCCCAGCTTTTTTCTTCCTTCTGTAAATTCTGCAGACCAGTAGGAGAATTTTATTTTGACAGCTTATCTATTCTCAGCAAATGCAGTTTAATTTACTAATTAATTTGCATAGTTTTACCTTTGCCTAGCAAATTTAAAGTCTGTAAATTTATAAGTAAAAACAACTGGGAGAAAAAAAAAATTCAGAGGACAAAAGGAAGAAGTTGATGCAATAAAATTTGGAGGCTCGTCTAAACTTTAACAAATCTGTAGATTACTGAAAATTATGAGGAATTTAAGATATGATTTTGATTTCAGTTTCATATTTTCCAAGGGAATACATTTTGTAGCATGCAATAATAAAAATGTCAGCTATCAGAAAAAAATGAGCAGAAAAGAAAACCTCAGATAGCTACATCCACAGTGAGTCGGAATTAACCTTTTAGGAAAGCATGTCATTAACTTCTTTGGTCAAAGACTATTAATCCCGCTGAATTATTTTTGGAAAAGCCTGTGTCTGCATACATGTAATCCTCAAGCTGCTCTTTAAGAATAGTAATTTATTCAAGAGGCAACCCAACATAATGTAAATATTTGGCTTCCATGTTGTCTTTGCATTCAAATATTATTATTAAATACAAATTTAATTGCTATCCTTTGAGAGGATATTCTAACAATATTGTTACTCCTTTCTCATAAAGCAGCTATTTTCCTACTTATATAATTTTCTAAGGAAATAACATAGAAGTCATACTATATATTTGTATAGAAATAATAATATTAATCTATTAGATTTTCAGAACGGAATTTTTTTTAATTTGGTAACATTCATTAATGCTGCATTTCCAAGTTCTTAAGAGCCAATGGTTCTCATTCAAGACAATGGAAACCACTGTGCCTGTTTTGTGTAATTAGACACGTACCCAACAGGACTGGCTATTCCAAGAGCTCCATAATCTGATTTTTTTATCAATATTATTGCTCAAGCAACTGTGCTATTATAATTTCATTTAAAATACCACCACAGATCTAAGTTTTCATACGAAAAATGCAGGAGGATATAAAGAGTTGGTTATCTTTAGGATAACTAAATCCTTACTTGTAATTTCAACACTGAGGATTAATCTTGAGAATTTAGAAAAACAAGGAAATGTTGCTTTATGTGCCCAAGAATGTTTTGTTTTCGATTCAAAATTTCAGGAGAACATTCATGAATATTTGCTTTATGTCTTTGTGTGTATTTTTCAGAGGTATTTAGTACTTCCTTTAATGGGAAGAAACAAGACCAAGAAAGGTTGCTTTCCTCCTGTACTCTCAATGCTCTTTGTCCAGTACTAATGCCCAAACCAAAAATTACAAATTTCATCACAGATTTTTTTTTCCTTCAGTAATGTTATGATGCATAAAGTTCAAAGGATTATCAATCCTTTGGAATAGCACTGGGACTAGGAATAGTGAGGATTAAGAATATCATCTTCGGAATTTGCATCACCACAATACTTATGAACACAAAATGTTAATTTGCAATCCCTACATGTCTCTGCTTGCAAACCCTGTACTTAGGATATGTGTTCAAACAAGAAGGGAAGAATGTATGGTGTAATGAATTTTTTCCTATTAGACAAATTTTAGGTTTGTTTTGTGCTTAGGTTTGTTTAAGATTTTTAACATTAATCAGAGGATTGGAGAAGTAGCTTTGGCTTTTACTAGTTCTGAAGGAAACTTTAAAATGTAAAATCTCTCTACATAGAAATCATTTAGGGGGGTTTAACCTTTCAGGCGTGGTATCAGATATCATTATATCTACATAGTACTACAAACAGTTATATAGGTTTGGTTTTTAAGAGTTAGCAAAAAGTGACAAAGTCAGTTTTCCATGTCATGCTTCTCAGTTAATTAATACTGCACTGCTCAATTGTCTTCTGAGCACTTGGGTTTATAATGATGCTGAATCAGATTTCTTCTTTGTTATGAACTCCCTAACATGCTTTCCAGTGGCAACTCAAACTAGAGATCTAAAGGGAAAAAGAGAGGGTCACTGAGTCCTCCACAGTCTCAGAGAGATCCCCTATGTGCCAAGAGCTTAGTGTCGAAGTAGGGGGCTCTGTGAAGCCCTGCTTCACCTTTTTTACCTCTGAGGAGTTAGGTTTTCAAGTACTTATCTATGTTCACTGATAGCTAGCAGGAGATAATAAATCTGCTTAATTCTCTGCACATAGGTCATTAAATAGTGGGTGAAGATGAACAATTTTACCTATGAATCCTACAATTCATGAGCAGAACTGGGCTGTCTGGCCCAGCCTTCAGGCTTTTAATGTGTGCTCAAGAAAGGCATTGCTTTTCCATTATCAGGTTCCCTCAGCAACTGACGTTTAGTGAATACTTTGATGGATTCTCTGAAAGGAATTATTACAATCCAAAGTACAGAAGGATAAATGCCTTGACACATCTCTATTTCTATGAGATTTTTAGACTCAGGTCCCTGGTGAAGCAAAGGGAACGTGTTCTCCTTTCTAACATTGTCAACCTTCACTATCACAAGCACCCAAAATTAATAATTGTTTAGCTACTGAACAATTATGACGGATGATTAATTGATCACAAGGAGCTAGTTCTCATGGTGCTATTAATCAGTATGTCATCAAGCAGAAAGGGAAGGTAAGCAATCTGTATCTGTTACAAATCATGTAAGGGACACATTATTCAGTCAGCATGAAAAGGTCATTGTGGAGCAGAAAGCAGGATGAGGAGACTTAGACAGATTGATGAGGCAGTGCTATTTTGTGTATTTATTATCAAGAAAAAAACCCAAAACAACTGATCTGTCTATACAAACACGGTAAATAACTGGTTTACTGAAACAAAATGCTAAGACAAGGGCAGGTTGCTGAGCTGTCAACAAGGCTTTATTTTGCTCAAAGATTACCCAATGTGGGATAAGGAAAGAGGCATTTCCCTCCCACATCTCTGTGTGCACTTGATAGAAAAATGTTTTGCAGCTGTGGCCTCTGGACATGACAAGCCTCTCTCGCCTCCTCTCCTGATGATTACCATGTAACTCATTGGACACTACTTGTTACCATCTGCTGCAGGGAGAAGTCTGTTTGGTAAAGGAGTGCAGGATGAACACTAGGCTGAGAAAGAAAGAGTAAAAGGGGATTTATAAATAAAGAGTGACTTTTTTTCAAAGGCGAATAGTGGAAGGTAAAGGGAAAGTTTTAAAGTGAAAGAGGGTAGGTTTAGATTGCATGTTAGAAAGAAATTCTTCATTGTAAGGCTGGTGGGGCTCTGGAAGAGGTGCCCACAGAAGCTGTGGATGCCCCATCTCTGGAAGTGTTCAAGAACAGGTTGGATGGAGTTGATAAGCAACCTGATCTACTAGATTACATCCCTGCCCATGGCAGGAGGGTTGGAATGAGATGATCTTTAATGTCTCTTCCCAGCCAAAGTGCTCCAGGATTCAATATTTTTGGAAAGCAGCTACATGCCTTCCATGACGTGCTGGAGTTGCATGCCAATGGGAGAAAATATGAATGGTGTTGACTGTAAGACAGCTTCCTTTCCTCCCAGGTATGACTGTGCACAGCAGCTTCAGGCAGATGTGATCTTTTTCTGCCAGCATTTCAAGCTAACCAGAAGATACTGTGCTAATTGCATGACAATTAACAATAACCCTGAACCAGGATGTGATAAAGAATCTTTAAGAATCATTAGAGCAGGGGTGAAGAAGGCTTTGTAAATCTGGCAGGCATTTAACAGCTGTGATATTTTGTACCTGGTGTGGTCTCCAAGCACAAGCAGAGCATATATCATGCTCTGGTGTGTGTTTCCTACAGTGCTCTGGATAGCCTGCCTTGGTGGTGGGTGTGGGCACAGCTGATGTTTGTGCTGGATGGAAATAACCATCAGAAAGGTTCTCCCAGGGGTCTACATAAATAAAATTGGGTGGCCATGAATGCCATTGTATCCATGGCAAAATGTATTTGTTTTCAGGCTTCTCTCACCAGGAATTAGTGGCTTAAGGCAGAGGAATACATACTTAGTTTAACCAATACTTACACAATAGCCAGTTTCCCCCTGCAGATAAATTCAGTTCAGCCACTAAAATACAGTATAGATGTCTTATTTGAAAACTGTGTTTGGACTAATTTATTTTGCCAAGATAATGAATTTGCTTGAGCATCATGCTGTTGCAGACATTGTTTCTAGATGTGGCTGCCACCCAGCTGACTTGGGACAGCAGCAGAAAGAGTCTGTCCTTGATGGACTTTCAAAGCTCCCTTAACTATCCCATAAACTATTTTCTACTTTGTTTTATGCTTCAAAGTGACAGTTTAAGAAAGTATGGGCAATACACGGTAGTTATAGATGAAGAAAAACCTGGGTAAAAGTTTCCAGGTGTGATGTTCTCCAGAGGTTACAAGGCTTTTTTCTGTATTCCTGGGGCTTGTGTGAAAGAGGACAAAAAAGCATGAAAGTACAGAACTTGTTGTTGTGCCTTCTTCAGACAGTTCAGCCAAGCAAATCAGACAAAGATATGAGACACTTTTTCCTCTCCACTCTTCACCCATTTTAAACTCTAGAAAAAAATACTATCTTTACTCTACTAATTACCTCATCTTGAGTTTCAGATAAGTAGACCATGCTTCTGGTAATTATCTACTCAGCCCATTTATTTACCCATTCAAAATATTAAAAATATTTCAATTGTCTTAATAAACAGAACTTTCGATTTTTTTTCTTGTTGAAAATGCCAATTTTACAGGCATTTTTTAAATGGAAAATCATTGGCATATAGAAATTGCATTTTTCATTGATGTAAAATTTCCAAGCAACCGAGTTATTTGCTTATTCATTTCTATCAGACAATTTGTTCACTGAGCATTTTACAAATATTTAGACAGACATCTATAAAAATGATTCTATAACAATTTTAATGATTCTTTCACTATGAAAAGATTTTACTTATCTGCCACTCTCCAGTCAAATGACCTCACATAAAGAGTTCTACTCTTGTTCTTAGACATCATTGTTTATCTTGACCTTCCCTTATCCTTCTAGTCACAGAGGTGTCATAGTGTTTGAATAAATTTCAGGTGAAGAAAATGCAGCCACTTGCCTCATGGAGTTCATACATCTTCCTCCAGACTGGAATATTCAGAAAGTAAATTAGAAAGACCTTGGAATAAAAATACTAATGAGAATTGTGAAAACACGAAAATATGATAAAATTTGCAAAACACAGATAGGAGAAAAAAGCCTTGAATTCTAAGGACAATCCAGTGATTAAAATTGTAAAGTCAGGAGATGAAGTTTGTAAGCTTTTGGCACAGTGATGGAATGATAGGAGATACATTGAAATCCAAAGGACAAAAAAGCAGCAAGAACAAAAGAGGGATGGGGGGCACTGAGGAGATGACCTGAGATTTGACAAGCAGGAATTCTACAGTTTCTGTCCTACAAGTTTAGGTATGATTCCTGTCAAAGCTGGAGGAGAATTCATTTGCACATATGGACAAATATGAAGGGGCAACTGAATTTGCACATACACAAAAGTCCAACATTGAGCTGACCTGAAAGCTGAGTAAATTATTCCAGTTGGAACATGTTTTCATGCTGTGTCCTAACCAAAAGCAGCACAACATCACCTGAAAGTAAGATGATATAAATCACAGTAAGCAATGATGGCAAATTTTAATTTTTATTTCTCAAATATCAGTCGTCTGTAGGTATTACTGATGGGAAATAAATATGGCACTACTTTCTCCAGTTAGGCATTTTTAAATTACTAGAATGTGTAATTTCTTTCTTATCAGAAACCCATATGTACGTGGCATCTGCTTTATGTTTCTGTAATGAAATGAACAGGACCTAATTCACCACTTGGCTACTCCAATCTAATATCACTGTAATTCCTCTGATATCTCTGTAATGAAATCAGAAGAGCAGAGGATAACAGACTAGCTGGATTTGCTTAGGAAGAAAAAGATTGTGTATTTTTGTGCTCTTTTACTCAAACTTTTGTTGATATTCCAATCCTTTACATTTCATAGACACAACCTTTCCAGGTAAATAAAATAGATCCATAATGAAACATGACAACCACTTATTTAATTGTTTATCATAAATATAAAATGCTTTAAAGGTTCTTCATTAATAAATAAGACCGTGTTATGAGCAGGTAAAGTAACTGAGATCTGCTAAGTACGCTGGTAGGATTTGGCTGCTAAGGTCTCTTCCAAGTCCATATGCTTTTCAGAAACAGGTGTAGAGAAAGCCATGCAGATGACATAAAATTTGTATGTTACTCAATGATAGGCATTTTTTTGTGCTGTTACAATTTGCAGTTTGGAATAAAATGTTAATGTCTACAGAAAAAAAAACAACCCAACCCCAACATCTGACTTTGATTCTTTTCAAAACAAATCCTTAACAGGAAAAAACCTGAGTGCTATGTAAATGTTTGGAAAACAGGATCCTATTTGCTGCTCATTTTCTAAAGAGCAAAAGGACTCGTGTCCTTCCTTTCTTGCTAGGGGCAAACTCATATGAAAGCAGAAAAATTGCAATTTATAATCCATCCAATATCGCAATCTTTTAAAACGTCACCAACTGAGGTGTCAGAAACCCAGGCTGATGTGGCTTTTGGTAAGGTATTAACAGCAGGAGCAAATGAACTTTTAAAAAGCCAAGATGCTGTTTTCCTTCAGCTTAATTTGCTTCTTTCTAATCCAGAGCATTACTTCTCCAAAATTGTGATGTTTTTCCCTTTTTTAAATTTTTTTTTCCTAAGCACCTGAGGGAGGCATTTAAATTTAATCACATTATGGTTCAGCACTCATCATGGTGACACTAAAACAGGTGTGGACTGGGAGAAAGGCAGGATTTGCTGATTTGTGAGATCCTATCACTCACCATCTGCTAGCCAAATTGCCAGCTAATCACCTGTGGGAAAAAAAGTCTTGTTTTGACAAGGAGAGCATTTCATCACCTGTGGAAATTGCCTTTTCAAATCCATAGCCTGAAGCCCTCAAGGCACTGAAAAGAGAAATCCTCATCTGTATTTCTAGGCTCTTCTGTTCAAAATTCAGATGATCAAGAGGATACCCTAGCTGAAAAATTCCCTGTATTTTATTAGTTAGCCGTGCTTTCTGCCCTGAGGGTGGCATTTCTCAGCACACATGAAAGAAAATATCTGCTCCGTAGGGGAAAGCAAAAGAACTTTACCTGTTGTTTTGTACAAATTGAGGCACTCTGCTCGTCCATCATCCAGCCTGGCCAGGCACAAAGCCATTCTGGTCCAGCAGCCAGGCAGTAGCAATGCTAATGAGCCCTGCTGAGACAGCAAGGTCATTATGCATGTTTGAAAGGTCTCAGGCTTGGATCTGGTTCATACATCTCCGGCAAGCAGAGTAGATGGACTTGGGAAGCAGCTGCCTGTACCCAGCTATAGGAAAATGTCCAGAGACCTGCAGAGTTGAACAGGTCACTTTAAAGACTGGGACAATTTTTTATTGTAAAGTGAAACAGGAACTTTAAACCAAGGAAAATGACAAGAACAACAAAGCCACACAGTGGTCTGAAACATAACACAGGCATTTCCTAATGGGAAAACTTTAGTAATTTCCACTCTGGCATCTTCCCCTAAAACATCTGTTATTAGCCACTACACAAAAGAAAACTCTTCACTAGGTGGTGTAGATATTACTGTGTCCCCTTCTCTCTTGGTTTTAAACCCTTTCATCTTCACAGGTACTAGTGTGTGTGAAGAGCAAGATAAATAAGACAGAGAAATTCACATTTTATTAGGAGACAGCAATAGCAAGTCCTCCCTCATCAGTTTGCTGTGCTGTGTGCTTTTCTCCCCTCCTGCATCTGTGTGAGCTCTGAGGAAGTGGTCCAGGTCACTGGTGGCTCTAGTGCTTACACTGAATGAGATGCACAAGAATGCATTTGGCAGATCCTCAGAATCACAAAGAAGAACATGAGCAGATTCAAGAGAGTTGCTGCAATGAAGTGCACCAGCTTTGCACTTCAGGCAAGTAAAAGACTGAAACCACAAAATACAGGGAGAAGGAACTATCTCTGGAAGGGGTTCTTCCCTCAGAGTTGGGTATATAGCAGCCAAACTGCCTATGTGAATTAGGACAATATGTTTAATTCCTTAGCTAGTCTTCCACAAGCCAGCTGCTCCAGCCCCAGCTTGGCAGATTGGTACAGAGATCAGCTCACTATAAACATATTCTTTCTGAAAATGGGTATTTCTTTCAAGAATTAAGAGTCTGGCAAGGTGGCATTGCAGACTTTGAGGAATCAATAAAATCTTGTCTATTGTTGAAAAAACGAATAGTACAACCAGAGAAAAGAAGACCTTGCTCAAAATGACAGCTTTGTGCAGCTTCCAGAGAATGACTTCCAACTTTCACATGGATCACTGTGCGAGCCTCTTCACCGCCTAGCTCAATAGGTTACTCAGCATAAACAAATTTCTCTTACATCTTACACCTCCAACCCCTACCTAAAATGGGGAGGTCTGTAGAAAACAGTTGTGTGGAATATGCACATTCATGAATTTCCAGACAATCTGTTGTAACTCCAAACAGTGGCAGGTAGGAATCACACATGGAGAAGATCTCTGCTCAGAGCAAGCCACTTGAGCTGTTTTTCAATGCTGTACACCCTAGATCAGCTTTGGAAGATTTGCTCAGTTATACAAGATACTCTCAAAAGTTTGCTTAAATACAATTTTTTAATGTTCCTGTTTATCTGTTTATGACAAAACACATTTTAAAATACTAAAAAAAGAAAATGGGCTTAATGCATTAATATAGAGGAGTTTTGCAGTTGAAGGTGATGTAAGTAATGAGACTGATCTAATTTACTCGCCATGACCAGCAGATTGCTATGTGTTTAGCAAAGAATTTTTCCGACAAACATGAATGCAGTGTATGTAAATACATTTTTTTGGTTGCTTCAAATATTTCTACTTTCAGGTTAATTATTTAATTTACATTGTAAGCAGTCTTCTGCATGAAAGCCTGTAATGTGAAAAAATTAAACTCATTTACTTCCCTGGGAAAATTTCAACAAGAAAAGGTTAACAATGAAAAGACAATGTTATCTGTAATTGATCTCAGTTTCTTTACAAACTCATTCTCCACTTCTCTCTTAAATAAATACGGAATTACAAAAGGCAAGATTTTTTGTTATATTTTTTATCTGTGGTTATTTTTTATTTTAATACATATTTATTACTCATAAAATTCTCATAAATTTGTTACTATATATTTCAGATTACTAGATTGGTACAGCATGCAATACATTTAATTCCTGAATTTCCAATTTACTCAGATGTAAATTTTTATTTAACATGGTTTGTGGTTAACCTGAAGGATTTTGTGCCAGAAGAAGCTGTGTTTCAGTAGTGGGCAAATTCTGTAAAGGGCACAGTATCCTGTGGCTAACATACTCATCTGTGACTCATGAAATCTCTTGATTGATCATAGTCCTTCTATTTCTCTATCTCAAATATCTCATTTTTAGTGTAAAAATAAAAATGTTTTCCAGACTCACAAGGAACTTTTTCAGGAAGTTGCTGGAGGAAAGTGTACACAAATATTGTAGCTATAGGCAATCATAGAGATACAACGTTGTATTTCAAAACATGTAACCTGCAGTAAAACTGTATTGCAACAAGTATGTTTTAGCACCATCTAGCTATCTTGTCAGGTAAAATCATAGCTGTAAAACACTTGTGAAATCCAGTCCAGTCCTAGCAAGAAAATCCACCACGGGATTCTTTTATTTTTTAATATTTAATACTTTTTCCCCAAATTAGTGCAGAGTTGAGACTGAAATACCTGTAAATATTCATGCTCTTACAAATGACCAATATTAAACTGTGTTAGTCCTCAAATTGATGTCTGTGTCTTGGCTTAAGATGAAGGATGCTAGAGTGTTAACAGCTTGCCTCACAGCTGTAAGGATTTAGCAGATATGAGTGAAATACAACAGTTTTTTTCCATAAAGCACTGCTGCAGCTCAAGCTATGACATTGTTTCAGCAAGAAAAATCAGTGTATGCTCTTTGAATTTGTTTACTGCTGCCCTTTGGTATGACTTTACTCTGATCGAGCTCCCCTGAGAGGCGGGGTGGGGAGGAATAGGATAAGTGGGGACTGGTATTCCTACTAAGTTTAACCTCTGTAAACTATGAATAAAATTTAAATAAAATTGTTAATAAGCCAGTGCAGCATCTAAGATCAGTGCTTGTGACCTTTGCCTCTCTGTTAAGGTCAAAGAGTACTCTTCGAGAAATCACCAGACGAACAGCAACTGTCTACACTGAAAACTGTGGTGATAGGCAACTGGATAGGAGATATGCCCTGGTCCAGAGCATAAAAGTATCCAGGTCTCCTTACTGCTGCCAGTGAGGAGATGACTAGTAAGTCATATGTGATGGTCTTTGTGTGCAGTGTAGGCGTTGTGAACAAAAAGGGAATTTAAGGTGAAAATATATCTGGTTGACAGGTTTCCTTTTATGCGACTTAATGAAAATTATATACAAAAACAGTAAAGCTACAAAGAGTCAGCAGGCGCAAAAAGATGCTGGCACAAATATTGCCAGCTGTATATTTCCTTCTGAGAAGTTTCTGTGTTGATTTGGGAGTTGTGATGTTAATTGTTCTGGGGCCCGATCAAATATTCTCTATGTGCACCAAGAATTTCCAGAGACTCAAGTGGTCTGGGTTATTTTTCTGTGATTTATTCATTTGTATCCTAAGCATTTATTCTAATTTAATAATTGAAATTGCATGGTTAGTTTTGGGACCTAAAAACTAGCTTGGTGGAATCTCTTCAGGCATTGGAAATATAATTGATTTTGTGAACAGCTGAAAAATAAGTGACTCAGTTCAAATACATCCCATTCAAAACTTTTTAACGCTGGTTAAATGTCCAATATATTTTAGAATTGCATTTTTTCCAAATAATTATCCCTATAAATATAGAATGCTTTGGATTAGAAAATTATTTTGTTTCAAGCCCCTTGCCATGGGCAGGGACATCTTCAAATAGACCAGGTTGCTCAGAGCCCCATCCAACCTGGCTTTGAACACTTCCAGGGGTGGGGCAGAAACAGCTTCCTTGGGCTACCTGTGCCAGTGTCTCATCACCTTCACAATAAAGAATTTCTACCTTTTATTTAGTCTAAACCTATTGCATAAGTTTACAGCCATTCTCACTTTTCCTGTCACTACACATCCTTGTAAAAGTCCCTCTCCAGCCCTATTTTAACCCCCTTACGTACTAGAAGGTACTTTAAGGTCTCTCTGGAGACTTCTCCAGGCTAAACAATCCCAACTCTCTCAGTTTTTCTCCATTGCAGAGGTGTCCCAGCCCTCTGAGCACCTTCATGCCCTGCTCTGAACTTGTTCCAACAGATCCATGTCCTTCTTGTGTTGGGACACCACCACTGGATGCAGCAGTTCCTGGTAAGGTGTCACAAGTGGTGGGTGGAGGAGGATAATCACCTCCACTGATTTGATTCATAATGGTTCTATGCAATAGCAGTTATGAGCCAGTGCTTATTTATTACACTGTTAGCAGTATGTGGGGGAAAAGCAGCTGCTGACGAGATACAATTGAGCCTCCAGTACTCAAAGAGGACTCTAGAAAAAATCTAAAGGCTCTGAGGCTTCCTGGTCTATTGCTCAGCACAGAAGTAGTTTATACACTTCTGAGGTCCATCTGTGCAGGTAAATCATCAGGCAAAACCCATCAAGAATATATAAATGAAAGAGTAGCCATCACTTTTCTTCATGAATAAAAACAGGAGGCTCAGCTATAACAATAAAATTGTCTTGGATCAAAGCCCAGTGCTCTTACTTTCTACTGGCATTTCTCTATGTATGTACATTCAAGGGAAATGTTTCTGTTGCTATGTCTTTGATAGTATTCCTTTTATTATTTGCTTATCTGGATGTTATTTTAGTAGCCTTTTCTTCTCTTTCCTCATGTAATCCGTCCAATATCAGCCACCATGCAAAGTTTCGATTCTCAGAGCAGGTGAGCAGGGACAATTCCTATTATGTTCCTTTCTGCCTGGAGTTGGTAGATCTATTACTGTTATTATTATTATTATTATTATTATTATTATTATTATTATTATTATTATTATTATTATTTCTTCTGGTATTTTATCCTGTGTGAAAATAATGCTGCAATTTTTGTGTTGTGGATTAATTACACTGTATCTGACATTTCACAATTTTTTCCATATGTGATGCCTTCAAACTATGAGTGATTAAGTACAATGAAACAGGAAGTAAATCCCCATTACACCATCGGAGATGTTCCACAGTGTAGAGTGCCCTCATTTTTAGTGTTGGTATAGCGCACTCAGAAAAGCTTTGTTTAGGAAAAAGCAGAAACAAAATACAGAGGACTAATTTTATTTGGGGAAATAAATAATTATTTTTAGGTCTCCCTATTAACATACTGTTAGACAAAATAGGAGTGGTTTTAGCATACTGGAGAGAGCTAAAATAAATGTAAATAGATTTATGCTTGCCACATGCTTTGTTTGCTTTAGGTCTTTAAAAGCCATGTGATAAAGAATATTTTTATTAAGAATGGAAAAAAGGCAGATTATGCAACTTGAAGGGAGTTGCTCTTTCTTCCCCCTTACCTATCCACCTAAATGTAACCTAAGGGAACCTTCTCACCAGATCTTGATCTTATCATTGTTAGACAATCTCAGCTTTGGACCTTTGATGATCATATCTGCACAACTTCAATACCAAGAGCTTTTTCTGAAGATGAAAACAGCAGTAGCTGCAAAAACTGAGATATCTCCTATTGGCATGCAGTTCCTCTAGATTCCCTCTGAAATCAGCAGAAAGAATAGATGGGCTGAATCCTCCTTTGAATGTGGATGGTCTTCTACTCTGACTGTAGCTTGGTACAGCTACAGCATTGCCTTAGGTACTTCAGACACTTCCTTGACTTTAGCTGGGATTTGGGTATTATACTCCAAATCCAAACACCACCTATGGGTATAAAAGTGTTTCTGTTACTCCACACTTGTGCTGAAGACAAAAATGTTAATAATTTTAACTGTGCTTCGGGCATTTTTAAGGTGGTACAATTCTGTTTTGTCCTTAAAAACAAATTTAACATCAATTGAATGGTATTGCCTAGAGAAACTGTGGGCTAAATTAATTTCATGGGGGAACAGAAAAGAGCTGAGCTTTGTGTAAGTTTCAGAACTGAGGGAAACAACACAGTTATTCTTTAGACAAAATAATTTCTGTTCTTTGTAGAATTTATTTGCCTTATGGGGCTTTCATTTATGCCAGCTCTAACACCAATGTATACCTGTTCCTCTCGGGAATTAGCGTGTCTGAAAGAAAACTCAATCTTATCCTTCTCTTTTCTCAGTGGACTGAGATATTTAAACATGAAAGCTGTTGAGGATCTTAGTGGAAAAAATATAGAATAATTGGGTCACCTAAAAGCTGATTTCATGTTACAGGTATGTAATACAGAGCTCCAGTTGTGAAGCTAAATTTCCTTCCTGTGTATGTACAGTGTATTTTAATAATTTCCTCGGTGCAGTTACTGTTATTGAGCAGAGATTTCTCTGCTGTCAGGATAACTACAGGATTATAGAAACTCAAAATGCATGTAGTGTCAAATACTTCAGCCACTAAAATGTTAAGCCTGAAGCATTACAAGGCTCATTCATTTCAAATTTGGCGATTCACGTTGTTGCACTGCAGTTAACAAAATTTTGCCCCATCACATTGAAACTTTCTGTTACAGCAGCAGATTTCTGAGAGCAGAACTTGCATTCTAAATTATTTTGATTTATTGAAGGTTAGTGAATGATGAAAGAGGGAGGTGTGCTTAAAGAAGCACCTGTTAAGCATATCAGGGAGCTATAGGAGTTATCTTTTTTGGGAAATGAACCAATGAATGACCACTATTTGTACAGAAAATGCTATTTATATATCGGAACTATTCTCTCGATACTTTAGGAAAGCCAGATAAACCCCATATCTTAATATGCGACAGTGCTCTTCTTCTGCAAATGGGGAAAAGTGCAAGCCTGTATTTGACAGATTAACAAGCTTGTATTAACTTTGAAGTTCTTGGCTCTTATATGGGGAAGAGATAAATCTTTTAAGATAACATTTGTATTTATCATTCTCTTGTCGTTAATCTGGTGCACACAAAAGCACTAAAGTAAATACTGGTTAATAGCAGGGAAAATAATATTTCATACGAGAGATCTCAAATGACCCAAACAGCACTATTTGAGCTTGTGTTTCTGACTGAGTTAATTCATGTGGCAGCAATACTTTATTTGAGTATTATGTACTTTATTAGATTTCATTTGTTCTGCATTCTGATAGTGTATAGAGGCCGAGGCTGTGTATATGGAACTGTGGGACTTTTACATTGCTCAGAAATACTCTTTGACAAGACTGCACATTAGCAAAATTGGTTCTTTGCAGGTCAATGCACTCACCTCTAATTTTGGGGTGAATTCTCCCACTTAATGAGTACAAACAAGTCCCTACACACCCAGTCATGCACTGTCTCCTGTGGGAGAGATCCCATTTTAGAGCAGGGGAGGGATTTCTCTCTCTGACTAAAGTGAGAAAGAACATGATGAACTCACCATAACATCTATGACATATCTACCTGCTGCATCAGGAGGTTGAGCTGGAAATAAGGGAGGGGCGAGTGGAAATTGGTTTTAAGATTTGTTTTATTTCCCATCATCCTCATCTGATTTTGTTAGTAATAAATTCAATAAATATCTCTAATTCTAGCCTGTTTTTCCCATGTTGACGTTTGTGAGTGATCTCTCCTGGTCCTTATCTCAACCCATGAATCTCTCAGTATATTTTCTCTCCCCTATCAAACTGCAGAGTGATAGAGAGGCTTTGGTGTGTGCCTGGCATTCAGCTAGGGTGAAGCCACTACAGATGAGAGTCTAATTAGTGCAAATAATGTGTCAAGGGAGAGTTGTTGCACTCGTGTGTGGCAAAGAAAGCTTTAACAAATTGCTGCCCTTTCTTAAATAAGTGTTTCCTCTCTCATGCTCACCTATGCCTCTTTTAACAACATTATATTGCAAGAACACAGAAGAGAGGGAAAGGTCATTGTACTGAACTATAAGTAGGTGTAATTAGGTATATGTTTAGTAAATATTTATATTGCAAAATTTAATGCATTTTTATATCTAGTAAGTACATATAAGATACAGGTTTAATTTTGATGGGATAATCTTGCTCAAAAAAGGGCCTTCCAACCAAGACGGAGGATAGAAAAGATGCAACAGTCTGCAAAAGATATTAAAAAAAATGGCCCATAAGAATGTTAACTAATTGATTCATTTTGGGAGTTAGTTTTACTAATTTTGTCTGCATCAAAAACTGTTTCTGTGCTGTGACAGGCAAACTCTAAGGGATGTTATGGACTGAACAAGTCCTGAGTCTAGCAGGTGAGTTGTCCAAACCAGAAAATTAATCAGCTCCTCAGACTAGAATCTTCTTAAAAATCTTCATGCCATGAACAGAAATGGAAGACTTTGTTAGGGTCAAGATGGTTTTTAAACAGCTGAAAAGACCTTAAATTGGGATCAAGGAGGATATAAATACATTAATATGTATAATTTTACTTCTCATTGTAAATTCTTTCCCAAGAAAAATAGCCCTCCAAGCAACATTTCCAAACTATGTGTGTCTCCTACATAAAATTACTTTTAGTGCAAAGTGTACTTTATGCAAATAGCATTTCAACCACTTGTGGCCATTAATCAAACTGAGCTGTCCATACAAAGGAGTGGCATGCCAAGTAAATACAGGACAGCTACCCCAGCAGTTGCCAGTTGCTGATGTCTGCTGATGCACAGCACAAACTGCACTGGCTCACAGCTATCCAGGCTTTCATGGCTTTTCACAGTGACCCCATGCTCAGATGTCCCTGGCTGCCCACTTCCTTTCAGGGTTGTAAAGTCAGATTCACCTCCAAGCTGCTCCATGGGTAGGAGATGTCCTGAGTCTTTCAGGAAAAGAGCAGGCATCATCATAACAGCATTAAAGGAAACAAAAATTGCTTCCTTTGAGCAACAAATTATACCAGCATTAAGCAACATTTACCGCGATGAAAATTATTGAAGCAGCAAGGTATCAGACAAGCTGTGTACATCTGGTCTGTTCATCTGCTTCTTTGGAGAGTGCTTCATCGACAGAGCACAGTGGTTTTTGTCCTATTTTGCTAGAAGGAAAGGAGAGGATGCTGTTTTCTCTCATTAGGATCAATTTTAGCCTCTTGAAGGAAAAAACTCATGAAGTGTAAACACATCCTTGTTTTTCTCTAAGCACAGGCTAAGCATCTTCATGTTGTAATTGCAGCAGATGTAAGTAAGCTTAGATTGAGAAAATCTAGGTACTGCAAGAATTAATCTTTAATCATTTAATAGTTGAGAGCATGTTGGGAGGCTTCATGCTGCTAAAAGATGCCATCTTGTAAATGAGACGTAAATTGGAGGTCCTGACTGTTTGTGATCATTAAAGATTTGTATGAAGAATAGTGGTGATTAACTCTAATGTCCTGCCAAATTCTGGTGTGAATATTTTTTTTTCCAAGTGGAGAAATTCCCCTTAGAACTGCAGTGAGACTATTCATCACCCTCGTGCTAACATTTAGCAGTGTTAATTGCCAGCTTTCACTCCTTAAATCAATGCAAGCTATTTTCTGTGAAGTCACACAAAGCTTTCTTTCTACATTCAACTGGTTAAACACTTCTTTGGCTGAAGTGGCTTGGTACCTTACAGTTTTCCCAGTGCTGGAGCTGCAGTGCTGGAGAACTCAAATACTCCATAGTTTCTATGACTGTTGACGGCAGTTGGCAAGATCTGGATTTGGACTAGGGCAGATGGGGTAGTACCCAAATGAACCCCCGCTTGCAGTCTTGCTGCAGAAGCAGGAATCCACGTCTGACTGCTGATGAAGCATGTCACCAAGCACTGAGGCTTGGTGACACTCAGTGTGATGCGCAAAATGACTATGTGGTTATGCCTTAGGGAAACCTTCAGGGATAATAATTGACTGAGAAACACAAGAGGGAGAAATAAAATTAAAAAAAACCATCATCAACATCTTCTAGTATATTTCACAGAATCATAGAATCATTAAGATTGGAAAAGACCTTTAACATCATCAAGCCCAAATGTCAACATAGAACCACCACTTTTGGTTGATCAAGTTATCATATTGCAGAAAGCTTTTTTTTTTTTTTTTCACATCTTAGATTAGGGAAAAAAAGAATTACCAGTGTAGCAATACCTGACTGGCCATTTTTTTCCCCTTTTTTTTTAATATTTCTGAAGGAAATGAAAGAGTTCTATGTATTTCCCATTGAGGTTTCTTTTGCTTTTCGTGTCTTAATAATTTTCTTTTGTCCAAGACTGGTTAATGGCTCAAAATGAAATGTCAACCTGTCACTGTCAATTTCACTTTTTCAGACAAGAGCTTGACTGTCTCTGACTATCTCTGAGTTTTCTGTTACCCCTAGACTAATTCCAGACCCTTACATGGGTTCAAAGATGGACCCTTGCTTAAATACTTACATAAAGATCTGATATTTTTGAGTTTTAATGTTCAGATGTAATCCACATTCAACTTAATCTAATTAAACCACATAGAGTGAAATAACTAGTGGTAGACAAAACCACAAATGTCATCCATGCGCTGAGGTTTTGCTGATATCCTGTACAAAATTTAAAAAAAAAAAAAAAAGAGAGATGATGTACAACAATGCACAAGACTCTAAAGATTTGTATATTCAAGATCAGGTATGATCTTTGGCCAAGACATGATCCAGCTTTCATTTACACAGGCTGTTTATTTTAATCCACTTTCTACAATTTCTATATTCTTTTTTACAAACATAATTGACCTGACTTTAATAATTCCAGGGAAAACCAATACCAACCTTCTCCTTATAACCTAATATTTTTGCTGCTAGAAAAGTTACATCTTTTAGCTATTGAGACATTTCAGAGTTTTGTCAGCAAGACTGAAATACTTGCCTCCACTGTCAGAGATATTTACACCAACACTATGAAATGCCTGATTCACTTCCTACCTTAATAAGACAAACTCCTGAAATTTCACTCCTGGAGTGTCTGTTTTCCAATCCCCAAGCTACTTTTTGTGGGTCTCATTTGACTTCTTGATAAACTGATGTATTCATGATGCTGGTCCTCAATTCAGTATTCTTGTAATGGTACCAAAATAACTGTAGAGTAGCAAAATTTAAGTTCTTAAATTTTCCATGATGATCTTCTTTTCATGCATCTAAGGACCAAACTTCTTGCACTCTTGTTTTTTACTGAAGTTTAGTTATTGAAGAGATAAGTAGTGAGCTCTACTGCTCATAACAGGCTTTCAAACTGAAGTACCCTGTTTCTTCATCTTGTTCAGTGAAATGTATGGAGACTTTCTCCTCCAACTTCCCTAGAATCACGTTTGTTTTCTTCACTGTTCAGCCCAGAAGTGCAGAGGAAAGTACTACAAACACCAGTGAACAACTCCTGAACAGCTACTTCAGCCTCAGCTTTGTAGGAGGTGGCATTTGAAGAAGTAAACCTTGCAGACTTACCTGGAGCAGAGTCCAACATTGACCAATTAGATCAAGGGGGGAACAGGTAGAAGGCAGCCACAGGTGCACTCACAGCACTGACTTTGCTGTTGGGTCATTTATTGAACAAACATAAATTTGTAGAAAAGTTTTTGCTGTCTATTGAAAAAAAAGAACTCAGATCAGAAGTGTGTTGTCAAGGACTGACTAAGATTGTCTGACATGATCAGCTCACAAAACACTGTTCTCCTTTAGCATCATGTAGTGTATCTCCATTCCATGCAGCATTCAGTAGTTCATTGTTCTGCTTCTGTCAAGAGTTTGTGAGCTGTAACTTGGGCAATCAACAAGTACTGAAGGTTTCTGTTTGGCATTTTGTTTTGTTTTGTTTTGCTTTCTCTGAGCAAAATATTACCATTTTTACTTGTGTCATGTTATCTTAGGATGCTACACAAAAGTGGAAAGGAATTGTTTATTAAGCAGTGGTATGGTTCCTCCCTTGTGTGAGGGAGAGCTGTCTTTAGCTTGGAAATATGTTGTTGAATACAAGGGCTTTGTCACTAACTGCAGTGAAATTTGTGATTTAATAGCCTGGTTTTAGGTTGAAAATACTCTCTTTTGATTTAACATGTAAATCAGGCTTTCCATCTGCTGATTTACATATATGAAGTACTGACCAGGGCAGGTTGATATAGCTGATATTTATAGAGAAAAGGTGGGGGACTGCAAATAATATGCAGACCACAAAAAGCAGCCTTTGTCAGGTTTTATTTTGTGTGGTTTGTTTTCAATCAGCAGCTTTACAAGTCCATTTGTGGAGACTGTGGTTTTGCACGGGCATCTATAAGAGCATTCAAAGAAATTTCTTACCTTGTGTAATATCCATTCCTGCAAAATGAAGCTTTCAGTGTATGGGCTGTTAGCTTTGACTGATAATTTAATGTCCTTCACGCTACAATTCAATAAATGGACCTTGAATATGTTTAGATGAAGGACAAAAGGCAAAAGAAAAACCTTTGTCTTTTTGAACAAGTTATTTCTGTAATGCAGTACCTTTTGAATTAAATTTTTAATATCTAGCTGTTTGTGTAAAGCTTTCTGAAAATGTTTGATGTCTAGCATGACCTTGTTTATTGAGTCTCATCTTTTTTGTTTGAGCATTTGCACCATTCCTCCCTCTGTGTCAGACCTGCCTTTCCCTTGCCTTTGGGGGCAGATGTGCTGCAATGAAGCATTGCTGTATCACGTACTTAACTGAAGGGTTGATTATTACAAGACTGGATCAAGTAGAAAGTGTATTGTACTACAGTTGTCTTTAACTAAAAGCAAGCAGTGTGTGCTCTGTTCTGGATAAGACAACCTGATGGAAAAAAAAAATCAGCAGGTACTCATTATGAAACAGGTAAACAAGGCATTGCTAGAGCTGCCCAGAAAATAGTGGAAATTCTTAGGGAATTGGCAATAGGAAGTGGAAAAGAGGAAATATAAAGTAGTATTTCTTTACTATTTTATCTTCAGGACCCAATTTGCTAAATGGAACTGAGAGGAACCAATCTGATTTTTATTTACACCTCAATATGTGTTATTGATGTGTTGAAAAATTACTCTAGGGTCTGTGCAAATGCTGGGAGCTCTGTTCCCGGGGAGGTTTTGCCGGGAACAGAGGGATTTTATTTTATTTTATTCCTGGGCATCCAGGGATCTGATCATCGGTGGAACAGACCCCTGGATGCCCGGCAATAAAAGGCCCGGAAAACTGGGCCATGGGAAGAGTCTTAGCACCTAAAAGCATTGAACTGCACCACAACGGCAGTAATTTTTCTTTGGTTTTCTTGGAGCGAGCAGGGCTCGCTGGGAGGGTAAGCCTGGCCTCGCTCGCCTTTTTCTCCTGCGGTCCTGGTTCTTCCCCGGTTGCCTTCCCTGGCAGCGCCTGTCCTGCCGTACTTTGCCACCTCCCCGAAGCACCCTGACCCCACGGCGCTCCCCTCACGGAGAGGCCGCCTCCCCCTGCCTGCCCCGACACCGAGAGCCGCAGCTGCCCGGGAGCAGCCTCTTCTTCGGGCTCGCAGCCTGTTCTTCGGGCTCGCAGCCAGGCAGCCTGTTCTTCGCCCACGGAAGGGACACGCTGCCGGCTGCTGCTCGCCCGGCCCGCCCCGTACCGCGGCTTCCAGAGCTCCGGCTGCCGAGATGAGGCCGTCGCGAAGCCCAGGGTACTGTGGTGACGCTGTCCTGGTGCTCGGGTTCTCTCTGCGTCTCTCTTTTCCCCTCTCTGCTCCCTTTTCTATTCCCCTTCACTAGGAACTCTTATCTTTATCAACAAACACTTCTCCGACATAATATTGCCTCGTTTGCCCTTTATGCTTGTCTGAGAAATCTACCAAAAAGAATCCTCTCCAACTCCCCTTTTACAGTGAAAATGGACAGGAACTTTATAATTTTTCTGCCTTTCATATAGATACAAATGTTTAAATTTTTTGTCAGGAATTTAAAACTCAAGGCAGGAATTATGACCTAGTTAAATAGCAAATCGTATATAGAGCAGGGAAGATCAATATATTGGCAAGCAAAAAAAAGCAATTGTAGCAATCCAGAGCCTTTCCCTGATGAGCCAATGATAAACAGGTTGGGTAGAGGGTAGCAATTAGGGATTCGAAGCCTCACTGTTTGCCATTACAAGAGACAATCCTCAGAGGTTTTTCACTGACAATTTGTGACCATGAGACAAACCAGTCTCAGAGACCTCGTGGATAACGCCAGATTGGGGCCATAATTGATTGATACATGGGAGAGCAGGGTAAATCTTCAGAGGGATCTTAGCAAGTTTCAGGAATGGGCTGACAGAAACTTTGTGAAGTTCAGCAAAAGTGGATGTGAAATTCCGAAAATGGGATGAAGTTAACCCACTACAACAGTACAAATTGGGGAACAACTTGAAAAAAAGCAGATCCATTGAAATTTCCTGGGAATTCTGGTGGGCAACAAATTGAATACAAATCACGTTGGACCCTTGCTGTTGAAAGATAACTCCATACAAAAGTATAGCTGCCTGGTGGCAGGAAATTCTCTTTTTTTACTGTGTTTGATACTTGTGAGGCTGCATCTGGAGTGCTGTCCTTGTGCCTGGGGGAACCAGCTTTTTCAGTCTGAAAAACAAATAGTAAAGGAAAAGTTTTATCCCTGTCTTCAAATACCTAGTAAAAGGTCAGAGAGAAAACAGACAGACTGAGTGAGACACAGTGAAAGGATAAGAAACAATGCACACAAATCCTAGCGAGGGGAAAAGGAAGGAAGGATTGCCCACAGAGGTTGTTCATGTCCAGCTGTGGAAATAATGAAATAATTGAGTAGTAAGGCAGAAAAGGCCAGGAGCAACTCCACCTAAAGCTTAAATTAGCTCAACTTGGAGCCAAGGTTGGAATAATTGGCATCACAGTCTCCAAGTCAAAATGAATCTCTTATTCTACCTAATTGAGATACTTTGTTCATGGAACATTCTTAAAGTCGTAAATTAAGGACTTCGTGGTTGCTTTTGCGACCAGTATTAAACTCATGCATAGAAATACTGCTATAAGCTAAAAAATAAGCACTTATGTGTTATCAATAATAAAAAAGCCAGCCCTGTTCTGACATCTTAGAAACTTTGGAGTTTGTATTTGAGCAAGTGAATATGAGAAGAGATAATTCTCTAATAGGGATAACTGAAAGAGAAAAGCTATGAAATATGTTTTGAGTGCAAAAAGTATTCTCTAAATTCCCTTTTTCTGATATTTCTTCTATAATTCTGTTTTCTGAAAACCTCAAAAGGAGATAGGGCAGGTTTAAATCAGCAGTCTCTGGACATATAAATCTACTAAGATGTAAGGACAGGGATCTTAGACCAAAAAATAGAATCATAGAATGGTTTGGGTTGGAAGGGACCTTAAAGATCATCTGGTTCCTATCTCCTTGCAATGGGAAGGGACACTTTCCACTAGGCCAGGTTGTTCAAAATCCCATCCAGCCTGGCCTCCAAAGATATGGGTGCCACAAATTCACAATATCTCTGGACAAAATATAATTGTCAATAGTTATTTTTTTTAGAATAGTCCAAAAGGTGAACAGAATCACAAGAATTATCATAATCAAATCATGTATGGGCAGCAAAGTATGGGAGAGGAAGGTAAAGAGCAACACAGAGAGAGAAAGATAGAAGGGAAGCAAGAAGGAAGAACAGTATTTATCAAGATAAAAAAGGAGACTCTCTAATCTAAGGGGGTGTTACATAAAAAAATTGCTGCATGCTACAGCATTTATTGAGATTTTAGCTGGGAAAAAATTGTAGGAGCTGCACTTTTGATGTGGGTGGTATAACCTTTTTCCTAGGGTCTGGAATGGAGGTCACAGAAGTAAAGTTGCTGCTTTCCTGTTGTCTTTTTGGTTTGTTTGTTTGTTTTAAAACAGAAACAACCTACCTGACAAAAAAACACCCAAAAATCCAAACCCACAAAGCCCCACAACTACCATTTTTTCCCCAGTAATTCAGATGTGCAGTTGGTCTCAGTGCATGAAGCTTGTCTGCATTTGTCTTTATTATGACTCTGTAATGCAGCACAGATGGCTCAAAACATTTGGGGTTGGGACTTGCCTGCAGTTATCTTTGGTGGTTATCTTCTCATGAATTTGTTAAGATCTCCTTTTTTTTCTTTTCTTTTTTTTTTTTAAAGTAACCCCTCATGCTGATAAATAGAGAAGTACTGTCCTTTGATATTGACTTGATGCTGACCAGCTCAGTAAAATGACTGCCACCATACTGTGGTGCCTCCTGTTTCTTCCATGTGCTTGTCCCCAAATTCAAAATTTATATATTTAGCATATCTCAAACCCGCTTGGTTGCCTTCAAAGTTGTAAATTATATGTATTCTCCCTACATATCCATCACAACCATCTCTTCATGCTTCTTTTTGTTTTTTCTTTGCCAGTTATACCAAGCTTTCCTCTTTCGGTGATGTCCTTCTAAGAGGATGTCCTCAGCTCCTCTAAAGCCTATTCTCTTATTAAGATGGACTTCATAAATTCATTTACATCAGCCTCTATGGATAATTAGTCGCCATGGCATCTGTTAAAGCTCCTAATCTTTCCTCATTCCAGTTAAAAGACCAGGCCATGCCACACTAAGGTTTTTCCTGAAGAGTTTTATTTCACACAGTTACATGAGAGATCTTTGAAAAGTGTCACTGACTTTGTTTCTCTTCATGCCCATTAGCGGCACGACAGTAGGTTTTCTCCACACCAGCTGTTTAGGGACTTACAGAAGTGGGCAAGCAGACTGCTCACATATGTTTTGCAGTTGATTCTTTCCTATTTAACCTCCCAGCTAGAAAATTAGTAAGCACAGCTTCATCCTTTAAGTTGCCAAGCACTTTTTCATTTTGGATCTACAGTTGCAAAGTCTTTCAGGATTGTAGCATAGCTTTTTCCTTGGTATCTCTGTTATGTATGTGCAGCCATTTGTAGCACTTAAATTATCAATAAGTTCTCAAAAGTAAGTGTGTCTGATTTATTCCAATGATGAAAATAAAGTTTGAAGAAAATTATTTTAGAAATTTTTAGCAGAATTTGTTCATATTGGCGAGTTCGATTGCAATTGAAAGAAAATACATGGATTTTTCTTTCAAGGATATTTTTAAAAGATGAAGCTTTTAAAATTAGTTCCTAAATTGATAATTGTTATTGATGATTCACACTGCATTAGTGCTGTATTATTTCAGTCAAGCTACAGTGTTATTACAATTGAACTATAAGTGGATATGATTTTATTACCTTGTTTATGAAATTTTGGGGTTTTTTCTGATTTTCTAGAGTGAAATTTTTAAGACCTACTTGATTACTAAAGAGAATAAATATGATTAAAATGAAAAACTATAAATTATTGCTTCCTGCCCTAATTAATAATCTCAAAAACTTTATCTGGCAAGGAAAAAATAGTTTATGTAAAAATAATTAAAGGAGACCATTATGTTTTGAATTGAAACTGGTTATTAGTAGCAACGGGGAAAAAAAAACCCAAAACATTTTTTTGACCATGATATATGAACTCCATAATGAGCTAAAGGGGTAGATATGAAATTATATTAATATTTTAGACATTAATAAAAAGCAGACATAGCTTAGATAACATGACATTGCAAATTCATCTTGAGCTGGGCTGTCTGTAATCTGGGAAAAACTTGCAAAAATATGATAAATTGAATGCTTTTTGGGTTATGTTTGTGGGTTGCTGATTCTTCACTTAAGGAAAATAAACATAGATCACTGGCTGATCTCTATCAACATGCAACATAGCATATTTTAAGCAGTTCTTTAGCAATCAACTTTTTTAATCTCTTAAATTTCACAGAGCAGCAAGGGAAAGCTAACAGACCATTTACATATCTCAGTAATTTATATGAGAATAATAAATAAACCTACAAGAAAATAGGTTATATCTATAAGGAAAAAAAAAATTCTAGAAGAGGGCATGATGGAAACCATACATCAAAGTGTGCTTAATGTGATAAAGGATTATGAACTAAATCTCTAACTGAAAACTGAGTATTCCTTATATCTTTTTAAAAATTTCATTTTAATTAATATCTACTGATGACTGTAAGAGAGAAAATAATTAACTAGGTGATTTTTTGAATTTGCTTATCTAGCCCAAGCATAAGAACTCACATTCTTCTCATTCTTTGGATTTCAAATAAATATGTTACACAAAAATTTAGCAGAGTAGCGCTGTGAAATTTTTTATAGGATAATCAGAGAGATTGCTGTCTAAATGCCCTGTTTGTTAAAATGAAAGTGACCTGTGGAAGATGACAGATTATGCAACGGACTTCATCAGAGAAACAAAAAAAAAGTATCTGTTTTTAAAAGCATTATGACCTCATGGTATTCCTAAATTTATTATGTGATTTAATAAACCTACTAATTAAAGGTGCAACTTGAAAAATGATGCAAACATTTAGTTGTCATATTTGAACTGTTTGTTTACATTTCATCTATTAATTAACTGTAATATTGCAATTTAAAACTGGTTTTCATTTCATAGAATAAGAGTTCTAGAATGGTTTGAGTTGGAATGAACAGTAAAGATCATTTGGTTCCAAACCCTCAGCCATGGGCGGGAACAACTTCCACTAGTCTGGGTTGCTCAAAGACCCATCCAACCTGGTTTTGAATGCTTCCAGGGATGGAACATCCAATCTGCAAATTGTAAAACAATTATCTGACATATTCTATAATTTTGTTGATATTTTCAGTGCCTCTATCTCAAATCAGTAGTAGAGGTGCCGATTGGGAAAAGGAAATAATTACTACTTTTTTTTTTTCCTGTGGGTGAGCAATTAGGAGAAGATCCTGAAAAGTTTGTGGGTGTCCAGATGGTTCACAGGGCCACAGACACACAAGTATTTGGAAAAATATAGGGCTAAATAAAATTCCCACAAACTGGGTGAATGCAAGACTGCTCAATAAACCCTAATAGCAAGAGGAACTTATTTAGTTCAATATTTTGATGTGTCCTGACCTTTATGTTGGCTCATGTTCCTTTGATGCCTACATCTGCAGGAGAAATGACTGATTGCTGATGTTGAGCTGGTGGAAATTTATTATTGCTTCTCCTTCTGCATACAGACCTCCCTAGACTGATTAGAAATTAAAGTTAAACTAGTTTTCTTCTTGACATCAGTCTGGCAGCACAAGACGTAGAGAATTTCAACTGGGTTTTTAAAGTGTTTATTCCTATTTTATTTGCAAAGAGAATCAGATTAATGTATATTCTTAACGGAAATCATGGATTTGAATGATCATGTGCAATCTTCCCTGATAAAAATTTCTACTTGATAGCTGGAGCTGTGTTTTATTTATTGTTTATCTGGCTGGCCTCGAGGTATCTGGTGAAGAAAACTATCATCCATCAAACATCTAAGACAGTTTATTAAATTTACAGTCTTGACCTAGTACCACTTTGGAAAATTAAGCAGTATCTTAGTGGAACTGCTACTAACTAGTAATCAGAGACCCCTTTTTAATTAGCTGTGAAAGTATGCCTTTTCATAGCATATTAATCTTGAAACCAAGGTCATTTAAATTGTAATTTCTTGAACAGTATAATTCAAGAGCATACATTTTAAAAGGAAAAACAAGCTAGATATATAATCAAAAGTAACATCCAGTAGTTACTGTTGGTTTCTTATCCATTAATTAAGGGAGGGTTTCCATCGAATTATAACATGAATCAGTTTTTCTAGATGGTTCATTAAAGGCTGGATTTTATTACATATTACATGCTTTATGCTTTTCACACAAACTTATTACATTGCTCAGAGAAGGTGATCTTTTAAAGCACATTAGACTAATGTTCCTGAAACTCCACCTAATGTAAGTTTTATTGAATTGCTGTAACTAAAAAGGTCACCTAATAATTTGTTCAGATAATGGATTTAGTGAAAGGAAAACAAAATGAATGGGTTACTGTAGTAACTCTGACCTTGAGATACATTTATAGTTACTGAGATTTATGAATTTAGCTACAAATGAAGAAACTAAAGAGCATTTGTTATAGTAGTGCCATTTTTTAACAGTGGGTGTAATGCAAAGCAAATTAAAATTATATTTGTTCCACTCATGTGAGGTATATTACATACAGTAATAGCTAATACCCTGGAGCAGCTCAGCAACATGGTTTTCTTAAGGTCACTATAGAAACATGCCAAAAATTCACATCTCATAAAGTAGCTTCTTGTTCAAACAATTGGTCCTGACTTCCCCTCACTTACTTTTCCTCTCTCCCTCTTTCTATCTCTGTAAAAAGGAGGGCAATAGTACATCTTCACCAAGCAACAGTACATCTTCAGCAATCATAGCTAAAGTTGTAGTATACTCAGAATGCTACAGCAATGACACAGGAGAATACTAAAACAAACAAACAAACAAAAAAAGTGATTTGCTCTGCTTCAGTGGGAAGTGGACAAGTTGCTTTATTTTCTCACTGTCCATCCTTCCCAATATAAATACCATAAATCAGTGTTGTCTTGTGTATCTGGATAATAGCTCTCTAGCAGGTACCACCTGTGGCAGAAAATGAAACAGGGCATGGCTGTTCTCAAAAGTATCCATTGGCCTCTATTAATGAATACTGTGAATAAACAATCAATCAATCAATCAATCAATTATTAAAATATAGGCTTCCTGCTTCACATAAGTAGATGACCTTATTTGAAAAAGATCTTTTTTTTTCCTAAACCTGAATGGCATGATAGAGAGTACAGAGGAATAAGGGAGATGTTCCACTGTTTCTGTAGTAATGCTTCAGGAGTCCCACAAGAATTTTCCTCTCTGTGCCTTTTCTATACGATCTTCTAATATCATCAGCTTCTGTTTCCCCCAGAATGCAGTTATAAAGGAATACTTTTGAAAAACCCTGTATGTAAAAAATAATTTCCAAAAACTAGTCATAACTTTCAGTCTTAAAAAGGAAAATATCAGCATTTCCAAAGTACCTTAGTAACCAAGAGTTACAGTTTTCACACTAAAGTTTTGTTTGATTGGTAATGCAATGTACTCAAGAGGTGTGAAAGGAAGCAACCGATGGAAGAAAATGCTGCAGGTAGAATGGAAATTTAGTTATAAATATTTACAAGTGGCTGCCATAGGGTTCTAAAAAATACCATTGAAATAATTGCTTAATTCTGTGTGTCTGAGTGAGTTTGAGTCAAAAATAGGTGCCCTCCTGGTAGAATTATTTAGTTCAATACAATTAATGGGTCTACTGTATGCTTACTGGGTGAAATTGTGACATTTAGATGTCATGGTTTAATGATCTCTTTCCATCTTAAATTTTATGAATTCTTTAGAACAGTCATTTATTGTTTGAATATCGAAAAACAAAATGTGAAAGAGGTACATTACGCTTGTGTAAGGTAGGGGTTGTTTTCTGGGAGAGAACAGCTAATCAGAGATGTTGAATGTATTTCACAGCTTACTTTTTAAAAACACAAAACTGGATTTAATGTTAAAATAGGAAATATTTATTTTTTTCTCTTTTTTCTTTCCCATAAGAATTAATCGCTAAAGATTTAGAGGTAATGGGAAAGCTTATCAATTACAGCAGCTAGAAAGAAATGAACAGTTGAGTGTAGTTATGGAGCTACGAAAAGACTCTTTTAGCTAATTTTTTCAAAATGCAACACTAAAGATTGACAAAAGCTGCCTGGCTTTCCTCCTGGGTTTTATAACTTCGAACAGCTGTTTGACAGATGGGTTCTTGTAGTATAAATTCATGGTACACCTGTGCTTTTCCTGATGAAAGCACTTGCTGTCTTGGCTTTTTGGATCTTGTAAAGTGGGAACCACGGCATGAACCTCATTGCAGGGTCAGGATTGAGAGAATCTTAAGGGTAAAGCAATCCTTTAGCACCTTACTTTTGTTTCTACTTCAGACCTGTGCCGCCTTATGGTTCTTTTTGAGCATCCACACTAGGAAATGTAATGCAGAACAAGGTTTTCTCCTGTCTGTGCTGGGACAGATGTGATTTTCCTTTGGCAGAAAGCTTGGTCAGTGTTGTAATGTTGCACATCAATGCCTGTCCCCAGCTCACATCCTTGAAACAGCTGAGCCAAGGAAGCAGAGAGAAACACATGGGCTAATTTAAGAAAAATTATCCCATGGTCGTTTCTGGGTGCCTGTGGTATCTGAGATAGCTTTGAAAGCAAACTCATGTCTTACTATGCTTCACTGGATCTGCAGTCCAAATGTGCCTCAGGTCTCTAGTTGCTCTCCTGCACTTAGAAAAATGCCAAGTATTCAAGGTGGGATTTTTTTCTCTTATCTTCTGACTTTAAACTGACAGACAGACTGGCACAGACGTTTCAGCAAAAGCCCCCAGTTACCATAATGACGATGAAGATGAGGATGATTAGATCATCAACAATAAAAAAAAATCTTCTTACAGAACAGGAAAGGATGGGTATGTGTATTGCATGGTCAGGGGAAAATATCAAAAGGGACCAATTATTTTCTTTTTCTTACATAAAATAAGCAGGCTCCAAGATACATAAGGCCTTACAAGGTCAGGCAAACTTGGGATCTTCAAGGTTGTGAAGTGAGTTACCCACCCCTGGAAACAAGGACATTGTACACCCAGCACTGACAAGCTTGTGTGAAGAGCATAAAATATCAATTAGACATGTATCCCAAAGCGTCAGGAAAAGAAAACAAAAAAACAAGCAAAAACCCCAAAAATACTGAAATCATAAAGCACCAAATACATCTGCGAAAGTTTTATACAGTCATAAGAAGCAAGCTCTGGAAATAGCTAGGTTAGGGAATTAATCAGAAAAATACCTCACTACATGCACCAGGCCTTACTGCTGAGCAAACGTTTTCATTTTTAGCTATTTATATCCTTTACTTGCATGCTTGCAAAAGAGGGAGAAAAGAGGTGTAAAAAACATTTTCATTGGCAAGCTAACATCTGCTTCAAGGCACAAAACCAGAATTAGTGCATGAAAGAACTAAAATTTGAATGAAACAACCAGTAAAAGATAAAAAAAATCTATGTCAAGCTGTATTTTAAGTATATTTAAATGTTTTTGATGACAGTTAACTACTGCTGAAGAGGTTATCACAAAAACTGTAAAAGTGTCTTATGTTGGATAATGGTTGGTTACTGTATTAAGGGCTTCAAAATAACCGACTGTGTTTCTGAGGAAAACAAAACCAGCACTTTTCTTTTTTCCTCTTTATTTCTTTTTCTTTTCTTTCCTTTTTTTTTTTTTTCTTTCCAGATAAAAAATAAGTAAATGTAAGACAGTAGCAAGTTTTCAGCAGTCCACATGTATTTGCATCTGCTGCCTTGGAGGAGGTGCAGCTGCTCTTCCAGGTTGGAAAATGTGGTAGAGACATTCCAAATAAAAGTGGGAACAGATTTGTGTAAGCACAAGGTGAGAACAATCTAAATAAGGATTAGGTAGCTAAGGTCTGAAAGTGCCTGTTTCTTGCCAGTGCCAGTGATGGAGGCTCAAGTGATTATCCCAATTGCAGGTGTCTTCTCTAAGGGCATCAAAAGCAAAGTGAGATAAATTCCACTGTATGCGTCATAGCACTGGGTGGAAGTGGCTTTAGCAATCTGTTCCATGTCAGTTGGGGTTGCTGCCTTCATCAGCTGCCCTGGTTATGGGGACAATGACATCCCATCCACCAGCTCAATGGAGAAGGGGAAGGGAATGTCTGCTTGGAGATCCATATCTACAAATATTTGCATGTCAATACATAAGCAAAGCTAAGGGAGGTTTGGTCATGGAGATATGATGTCATGATTTAAGATTATCTGAGTTTCTGCTTTCAGACTCTTGTTTTGTACCTTGATGAGGTGCTGTTCCTTGAGAAGGTCTCATCACGTTACTTTGACTTTTTCTTCCACGCTGTTGTTTATGTAAGCTATTCCTTATGAGCTCATAGGAGCTAAACAGAAGTAATTTCTTGCATCAAATCAGATATTTTATCATACATCTTGTGGGCAGCTGATTCTCATTCTGTATTTCCTTCTTCTTGCTCTAGTCCTAAAAAATCCTAAGTTTAAAATTCTTGTGTTAGTAAATGCAAATAATATATTTTATGTCATTTCCTTCTACTAAAAATTTCTGTCTAAGAAATTTCTAAGCTGATGTTTTGATTTGAAAAACATGGCAAGCTGTTGACTGAAGGAATCACAGCAAAACTTGCAATATGCTGCTAAAGACTGAAAAAAAACACTGTCTATACCAGCATAATGTCTCAATTTGGTCAGATAGATCCCCACCCTACATAACTTTTACTTATAAATGGAGATTTAATGGAAACATTCAAAGCCAGGCTGGATGGGTCTTTGAGCAAAGTGTCCCTGCCTATGGCAGGGGGATTGGAATTAGATGATTTTTAAGGTCCCTTCCAACCCAAAACCGTTTCATGATTGCATTAATCTGTGAATGCCAAAGTTCCTCAAATGCCACTTTGGTTATTGCCGGCATATGGATTGCAGGCACCTAAAAGCTTGGGGTTTTTTAATACTCAGGTGTAGTTTTGTCAAAACAAGAATATGTTATCTGCATGGGTGAGACAGAACACTGGAAGCCTGTTCCTATAGTTACACTGGCCTCTCCTGAGGGCTGCTGGGTGGTGGCAGCCAATGCCAGTGCCCTGTGAAGCAGCTTGGGACCAAGGTCATGCATGAGAAGTCCGATTTAATCTGCAGGGTTTTTTCCTGTATCTTTGCAAAGCAATTACAAATTTTAGCAAAATTCAGGGCTAGACACCATTTCCCCTCTCTGAAATTTGAGGTTTTTGTTAAATAATTTATCATTATTTCAAATTATCTAGTAATGGGCTGACAATTACTTATGTGTGTTCAAAGTAATATGCACAATTCCTCCTTTTATTCATTACGAATTGTACTTTTGCATTTTAGTTTTACATATGTGTGCTTCTATGGCATTGAAAGCCTACCATAGGCTTACATCAGAATCGTTAATTGTCTGATTAGTACTAATTACTTATTCTGTTCAGCAGAGATGGTTATTCAGTCTTAATCCAAATAACTATTGTAGTGGAATATCCATGTCCCTTGCTGACAAATGGACCAAGGCTTCCTCACTTTTCCTGCATGGTTTTATGACCACATCTATTGCCCTATCCTTACGAAAATGCCTACAATTTATTTTCATCTAGACACTTAATGCTCCCTTGCAAACACATGGTAGAACATGGAAGAAAAGTGAGATCCGTGTATTTTGAGGTAGAATCAATCATGTCACATTAGCCATATAAATGTTAGGGGTCTTGTCTAAGCCAGTCATGAGGCCAGCTAAGTGAGACAGGATTGCTCCGACAGTCCTTCATTTATCTTAATTGTCTATTTTAGGATTGAATGAATCTGGAATTGATTGTCTCTCTCCATCACTTATAGAAAGAAATTAGAAGCCTAATTTAGACTAAGAGCCTAAGTTTCCAGTGACTAAATGTAGATAAAATGAATCCCAGCCCTGTGGTCCTCTATTGCAAATGGATACTCTCTAAATTACATAGTTCAAAAAGTGAATGATTACTTAGAGCTCTCCCGCCATCATCAAAATTACTTAGAATTTCAGAATAATCAAATGAACAGATCTTTTATTCTTACACCCACATACAAGACTGGAGGAGTGATGTGAGATCATCAATAATTGGTTTATGCAGAAAGAAAAAAAAAAAGCATGTGCAAAAACAACTGCAATTCTTTACCCTTGTTTGTCTGTGAGCTGGCTGAGGCTCAGGGAGCTTAATTCAGGATTTTCATGGTATTTATGCACAAGGAGACTGATCCAAGGCTGTATCAGCAAACTGAAATTCAGTATATCCTAACTGTAACCCCCCTGATATCTTAATAAAAATGCTTCTTATGTATGGGTAATTAAGTTATGTATGGGTAATTAAGTAATGTATGGGTAATTAACCTATGCTGTGGTGCTGGTGTTACAACAATACACGTTTTTGAAGCAGAACTAGTACCAGGGCATGACTGACACATCATTTGAAGTTGTTGCTGTATTTTCACCTTTTCAACAGACCCTTGCATGTGGTAGATGCCTCTAAAATATCCTTTATAATTTGTTATACTAAGTGTGGTCACTCCTGCCAGCTGGTTTTTTCCTCATCATTGCAATGATTGAAGTGCAACTTTCTCTATTTTCACCTTCTTCATAGCACATTTTTAATGTGGCTACAGTTTCATTTAGGCAATTTGTGTGTCATCATTATGTAAATTAAATCTTCTTTAGCTTTAACATAGACTGTTTTAGTATTTGCTAATTTAAGGGGAGAACATGTTTTCCATCATTCCTGGTGAAACATCAGTATTTATTCTTGCAGAAGGGCATAAAGGAGGTGACAATTTTTTTTTTGATATCTCAAATATCTCAAACATCTATGTATGAATAGACAGGATGCAAATCACAACTATCACTATATGTGAGAATAAAGAATGCAATACAGAATTGAAAAAAAAGATGAGGTGAAGATTCACAACTTCTTTTCTCTGAGTTACATTTAATTATAAAAAAAACCAAGAGGTACTTCAGAAAACATTCTTTCCATGGGATTACTGGACACTCACCTAAATAGGTTCATTACAATCTGACAGTGGAAGCTGATTTGCCGCTCAAAAGAATTTCTACTTTTTTTTGGCCTCAGTTTTGTTCATAGTAGTTCAAAAGAGTCAGAGACAGAAAACACTGTTTGGACATTTAACCACTTCTTGTGTAAGAGCACTGTTCCATTAAACCTTATATGGCTTTTTTTTTCCCCTACTTTTGAATACTCCATGATTTTTGGGAAATATTTCACAACATAAACCAGCTGGCATGGAATCATTGGGGTTCAATAAGACCTCCAAGATCCAGTGCATGTTTCAGCTGAATACCACCATGTTCTCTAAAACATATCACAAAGTACCACATCCACTCCTTTTTTGAACACTTCAGGGATAGTGACTCCACCACTTCCTTGAGCAGCCTATTCTAAAACTTTTCTTTTGGAATAGGCTCTTTTCAGTGAAGAAATTTTCCCTTTTTTCCAGCCTGAACCTATCCTGGTGCAACTTGGGACCATTTCCCCTTGTCCTAGTTGCTTGAGAGAAGAGGCTGACCCCTACCTTGACACAAACACCTTTCAGGAAGTTGTAGAGGCAATACATTCATCAAAGCAATTTATTTATCTTAATTTCTGTGTAGGCTGGATCTTTTCTCCCTTTCATGTCTCCACTCACACCTTTTCTGTTGTATTTGATGGTTCTTCCCTCTGTTTAATGCTATTCCTATCCCATTATTTTCAATCTGTGGCTAGCCATGCTGAAAATAAGTAGCAGTTTTCATTGTAAATAGCTGAGTAGTGAAGGTAAATACTGAGAGAATTGCTTGGTGTGAGTTGCAGGAAAAAACAGACTAATAATAACACACATCCGTAACCATCTCTTGATCAGATGTACTTTCAGAGCAGGTTTTGAAATCAAAACATAATGGATAGCAGGAATAAACAAAACAGAAACATATCAAACTCCTCAGACTGATGTCCTTAAATTTGTTGTCTCTGATCCTGATAAGAATAAACCATCACTAGTAATAATTAAATAAAATTTAGCTCTAACATTGATACAGAGCTGGGAAAACTCAAAATTATTTACATAGATTTATTTTGTTTATTTGGCTGTTTTTATGATGTAATCAGCTTGTTTGAAGCAAAGGATTTGTAAAAAGCTTGAAAACAGACAGTTTAAGTAGAAATTTATTTGACATTCTTATCCCACAGAGGCTCCTACTAGAAATGCAATCTAATTCATTAAAGTTCTGAACCACAGAAGCATAAAATGATGTTGGAATAAAATCCCATAATACTTACTAGTGTTTGTAAATGAGTAATGCTGTTAGGGATGCTTCCTGTCATTATCTGCTTGTGAAGGAGGCTGAGTGGGATTTCTTCAGATAAAGTATTAAGCCTCTCTACACAGACTACAGGTCTGATGCAGTGAGTGGTATTAAAGGAAAACAGAGCTGAGATTACTTTCTGTGGAGTGCCATTTTTTACTGCTGTCTCTATTTAAAGTATCATAATGGCTTTAGTGACCATTTCTTAAACCCCTGTATGTAGAACTTTTCATCTTCTTGTATAAAATCCTTTATATTCCAAAATACTGGGTTTTAAGAATCTTTTTGTCCATTGTGTTTACAAGTAATTGGCATTTTAGTCCGATAACCTTTAGCATCTTCACTGCTCTCATTAAATTTATTTCAGTTAATTTAAATATTTCAGTACAGCTTAAAGCCATGTTGAATTCAGCTGTAATTTCTCATCTGACACATCAATTTTGGTGAAGCTGATCAGTTTTTTGAAAGACCATCTGAAAAAACAGGGAAATAGTTCAATTCTATCTTCAGTTTGAGCACTACTAATGCACTAATGCACACCAAATTAATGAAATCTTATTTTAATAATTACATGAAAAGAGAATACATTTTAATAATTACATAAAAAGAGACCCAGTACCTTCGCATATACCCTATAGGTTAGGAATATCATACTTGGTTACTATAAATATTTGTTTTTATTGGTTAGAATTGAATTGTAACCAAATATGCCATATTTCAGAAAATAGGTAAACATCTTGATTTCATGTTTTCTTATCACTGAATATATTATAATATTTTTAGTGTATCTTGGTTCTTCATTTATGGCAGAATTCTATCTAGAATAAAATATTTCTTTTCCATAGAACCTACAGTTTACGTGTTGTTTGCTGTTCTCAAAACCAGACTTGTGTCTTCAACTGTTACAGCCACAAGTTTTATAAACTTTTGTATCAGTTCACTGGCTTTCACAAGAACAAGACCAAAAATGTTTTAACCATATTTAATATCTTCTTGTTCAATTTGCCTGATAAATAAAAGCTAAGGAGTAGAAATTTGTTCAAGATATCTGATTCTCTGTGTTGTGTTATTTTAGGAAATTTTCCAATTGTCGTGACAACATCTTATAGGAATATAAAAAGTAAATTGTGTAGTTTTCCAATAGTTTAAAAAATTCCAGCCTGTATATCATAAAGGCATCTACAGAAAATGTAAGACTGCAGAACTATGAGTTTCTGCACTCATACTTGCTCTGAGATGCTCTTCTGGTGTAAATCTGTGCCATCACAGAGAAATTGAGAAGCTGCACTGATGTGCTGGAGGTGACTCCAGTGACCTGAGGCGTCTGATTCACTGACACCCTCGTCTGACTCCTACGTTGCTGTATAAAGCCACTGAGACAAATCTTTTTGCTTTCTCTTTTCCCCAGGCCCCAGCTACTGTTAAGACTGGCAAGAAAATATTACTGACATATTGGTAAGTCCTTTTGTTTTAAGTTATGATAGTTTATATTTTCAACTTGTTTTGTTTGAATGCTTTTCTTGGATTGTTAAAACCATCATGACACACAATTTAATTCAAACAATTATTTGATTCATTATAATACAGGCAGAACTTGCAATTAGGGTTTCAAAAACAAATCTTTGCCATTGCAAATGGGTGTTCATATTGAAGGAAAGTGATTTAGCTTTTACCATTTTCTTTTGCAACATAACTTGGTTTTAAGTCAACTGAGCAAGTCTCTGAACATGTTGGAAATTAGGCAACAACTTTTCTCAGTGGTGCAGTTCATCTGTCATTCCTAAAACTCCTAGTCTCTGGTGGCAGAAGTATATGTGATTCCAGTGGTATGGTTCATACACAGAATATCAAATCTGATGTATTTTAGAGAAGATATCAAGATATCAGGGTGTTTTTCAGGACCATGTTCTCTTCCATCCCAGTCAAAGGAGAGCTTCTATCAATTTCTGTCATGGCTGGGTCATTCTGCTTTAAAGTTGACACAAAAAAGTTCCTGACTGTTAATGCAGTTATTTATTATACTCAAACTATTTGTATTATCTCCAATAAAATTTTTTCTAGTGGAGTTAGCCCTGAAGGAGTTAGCCATTTATCTCCATGCAGTTTTACTCCTATATTATATGTTGACGTAATGAAAACTAGACCATCAAACTGATATTTTATTATGTAACAGAAGCAATCTTTAAAACACTTATCTAATAACATATCTAATAATACATGAGAGTCCACAAATATATGAACCCAATTATTTCTGCAGGTCAATGTAATATACAGTATGTTACCATTCCCTAGTACAAACTTGTTATATTAAGCTGCTCTTGTACCTATAACTTGAAGTATCCATCATTTCAAGGCATTAACTAAAAAATAAAATTAAACATGCTTTGGACAATCCACCAAATCAGCTTGCCTATGAATTCTTGATAAAATATTTGCATTAAAAAGCATTGTGTGATTTTACTCTGAAAGATGTACTCTCTAGTAAATAGATTTTATAGAAGCAAAACAGATGCAACATGTTTTACAAAAAACTTGGATCTAGTTCTATGAAACTGCCACAACTGTGGAGTATTTTTATTTGAAATTGTATTGTTTTATTGACCATTTTAGAGCTCTTTTAGTAGTGAAATGATTGGTGAAGCAAGTCAACCAAATCAATTGAATTAAATTATATACATGTTAAAAAGTACACTAAGGTGAAAGGAAAGTAAAACAAATGTCTCTACTAATGCATACCGAAATGCCATCAGAAATGCCATTTTGTCATTTTTTCCATTAAGTTTTGCATCTCTATAGAAGAAGATTGCAATCTTAAACTCGTCTTGAGGAAAGATTAATTTTATATGAAAATATTAAATGTTAACAAGAATGAGTCCTCCCCATGTACTTTTATGTGTTGCTGTTCTGGTTTTCTAAAGCAATCATTATGATTGAGCTGTATCACAGAGTTGAATAGAATTTTTGTCCTACACTGTGTACAGACCTAGAGCTGGCAAGCATTTTCTCTTGTGGCAGTCCCAGGTGAGCAGAATCCTATTTTCTATGCTGAGGAGGCAGCTGCTGGAAATGTCACAGTTCATTTTGGGGAAATCACACCACTGACCAGAAATCAAATCAAGCAGCGAATAAATATAGCGTTATTGGTTTGTTCTCTGCCTCTCCAGACTGCACTGTGTTCACCTTCACTTTATAGGCAGGTGCTGGCTCCCAGTGCAGCTGTGGTACCTATGCACGAGGAAGCTGGAAAACAAATTTTGAAAGACTTTAGGAAGGAACAGAAAATATTGCCAGAATAAGAAGGTTCCTTTGAAAAAAGTGATGTTTATGTAAGAACATTACACCTTACTTTGTTGAACAACTTTTAGGACCTGGTTAAGAAGGTGTCGAAACTAGATGCCACAGATCATCTTCCCTAACACTATTTTCATCCAGCATAATTTAGAGAAATCTGTGGCAGAGCATTATCCGGGTTCTACAACCTCTTCTTGTCAAATTAGATTTTATGATCCATCTGTGTAACTAAACTAGATTGTGTCATATACTTTGTCATGCATTGTGTGCTTCCACCAAACATCCACCATGTTCCGAAGACTATCATAGACCACAGGCTACTCTAACCTGAAAGCATGATTGAAATTATGGTGTTTTACCACAGAAAATAATTCATCTGCATGGAAAAACGTGCTGTGCAGGCTGGTCTCAGTAGGTACAAGTAGCCATTGATCATTGTTTAAGTGATGGAGATATACCCATAGGTATGGATTTAGAGAAAGGGACAGAACCTGATTCTAGCCCTTGCAGTTTCAAACATTTCTACTATAGCTCTGCTCAAATAGTTTTAATGGTATAATTTGGGTAAAAATTGTTGTAGAGCTCTGCAATAATTTTGGCGTAACTAGGTAACCATTTCAGATTTTATCTCATTAATTTTTGTAGAGTTGCTGTATGCTACAACTCATGTCAGTTCTTGAAGGAGAAAAATGCTATTTCATATAATAAGTTAAGCCTGAGTTCATTTTAACTAACATAGAAATTCTAAGTGAAGAGTAAGCTCTTTTCTGAGCTAGTTTTACCTACTTAGCTTAGCCTTGCAAAAAAACATCTCCAGAGGACAATTCATTCTACCTCTGACATGAATGGCACTGGAATTGTCTCTCACTCCTCACTGGCATTCAGATAAATAGAATGAATACTTCAACTAGAACTGCTCCAAAACCTGACATGGTGTTTTGCTGTATTTAGGCACATCAGTATATTCATAAATAATTTCTGTTTCTCATTTTCTATTTGAACATTATTAGCTTTGTTCACCTTTTTAAGACATTTGTAAGTTCAGGTTGGGACAGAAACTTGTGTATTGTCTCAAAATAGATTGATTTCCAAGAATTATATTTATTTCCTCATTTTGTGTAAAGAGTCAGTGACTGTGTTTTCTTCAGATGACTTAACAACTGATAAGCACTTTTTGGTATCATACTGTAGTAATTCACCATATGCAATGTTAAAAAAAGAAAAATAAAAGTTTTTGAAACATCGCTGATAGAATTTCAACATACAGTATTAGAAAATATTTGCACATCAAGGAAACACTAACATTTGCAACTGTTTCTACTGCGAGGCTTAGAATTTTATAGCCTTCTCTGATATTTTTCAGAAACAGAGGGAACTACTGTTGTGATCATGATGAGTCGTAATTTTCCTATATTAACCTTGGACCATCCAGGTCCAGTGTTCTGTCTGTTTTTAAATTATTTTGTCCACTAAAGTATATTCTACATCTCTATCTCTCATTAACATTTGCCAATCTTTTGTTCAGTTTTTGTCCCTTTGGTGAAAGCCTTGAGCAGTTTCATTGCTAACAATTCAAAACACTAACATTTTAGTGTAGACAATTCCCAAATGAGTAAACAGGAACTCAGGCACCCAAATAAAGAAATTCAGATGGGCAGAAACTTCTGGAGATAATCTATTCCAAACCTGTACTTAGCTCAGACTATCTTCAAGGACAAGTTTGATTCCTCAGTATTTTGTTCAGGTGAGTTTTGCTTATCTTCAGGGATGGAGATAAGGCAACCTGGGCAACCTTTTCCAGTATTTCATCACTCTAATTATGCACTGTTTTTTTCCTCATAGTTAATTGAAATTTCTGTGCTTCACCTTGCTGATATTGCCTCTTCCTCTTCCACTGTACATCTTTGGGTAGAATCTGATTCCACTTTTGTTATAAACACAGTGAATACCACTCCCATTCTCTATAACCTAGATATCAAAATAGTTACAACAAGCAGATTTTAAATGCTTTTTCCAGGAAAAGTGCTATCTCTAAAATAAGATATATGTGCAGAGATTTTATTTATAAGTGGAATGAGGTGATTTTCTGATATATCTGCAAGAACCTGTGAACAGGAGTTATAGGTGATGAAACTGATGAGGGTGATAATCATTATTTAAATTATTATTATTATTATTATATAAAATAATACATTATTTTAACCTGCTTAAAAAAGCAACATTGAAAAATTATCAAGTCAATATTACAAATACAGTTTTCTGATTCTCAAGATGCCTTTATAAAGTTGTCAGCCCTACAGAGTGCATTCAGGAAGAAAAATATAATAATCAGTAAGCAACTCAGTAGAGACAGGTTCAGTGCTGTGTGAATTTGTAAATCTATGTTAGTGGCGGAAATAGATTTTATATCCTGCTGCTTCTTTGTTACATCTACAAACACTAGTGGAAAAAGACTAGTTGTCAGGAGTGTCTGTTTTAAAAAGTGTGGCTGGTTAATGCTGAGTCTTGTCTATGAAAAGCAGCAGCAAGCAAGTCTATTGATCAATATACATGAAATATTGTTTACAGTGCAAAGTGGAATAATATATTTTGTAAAAGAGAAAATACCAGCTTTATCTGGTGCACTTATTGCACTAATTTCAAAGAAGCAAGGGTAATTCATGTGCAGATGCAAGCTGCATTTGGATAATATGATGGTCTACTAAAACTTCATAGTCATTTTTGGGGCAGAGCTCTTTGCGGTAGTGTCTCTGTCCCAGCTTTCTAGGGCTGAAGTCATCATAAGGCCCCAAGATAGGTCCTTTGCGCCTTATTTTGACAAGGTAGCTGAGTATGATATTTGAGGTAAATACTCCTCAAATCTAAATCATGATTTCCCTGCTTCTCTCTAGATTACTTGAAAGATCGGGGACTTTGAAAGACAGCTCTGGTCTTTTTAAATATTGTGACATCAGAAAAGTTCTCTGGGTGAATGTCAGTCTGGGTGATTGATATTTATCCAGAATCCATTGTCATTTTAAAAAAGTGAAGTTCACAGCATGTTTTAAAAATGCCTTCCTTTTCTGTAAAAAAACTAAAATATAAATATAAATAATATTTATGAGTTTAGGATCTAGTCCAGAGACATTCTATGAAACAGCTAAGTCAACTCTCCTGTTTACTATATTCATGTTTAATTTGAAATGGGAATTTAGCATGCTGAGAAGACAATTCAGAGAACATTAAAATTCAAGCTGCTGTTCTGTATTCAATACTCTACATGCATACTGAGGTCCAGAAAAACAACACAGTATTTGTGTAATCTCTTCTGAAGTTGATCAATATATGCAAATTGCCAAGATAAGACAACCTGTTGTGAGAAAGTGCAAAATGATTTCCCTCATGCTTGGAAATCCTGGTTGGCCCTTGGGGTGTTTTTTTGTGGTGAGTTGATTTTGTATGGAAATTTATCTTTTTCTTTCCCCCCCCCTCTCAGCAGATTCCTTAGGAAACCTAAATTAGGAGTAGAGAATATTGTATTACAGAAATCCTATTTGAATGTAGGGTCTTAGTATCTCATTAAGTAATAAGTTCTCCAGAGGAGACAACCAGTGGGAACTCAAAGACAAAATTACTTGCCTGAGATTAATAGGATAGAGACCAGAAGATGCTCAAAACTCCCGAGTCCAGTCCCAGCTGCTGCTGCCTTTCATGCTGTTTCACTTTCAGTTGCACAACCAGGAATCTTCATGACTTATCCCTCTAACACATTGGGGAAAGTTTTGTAAAACAGGAAACAGAATTAGGAACAACCACAAACTGAAAAGTAAATAATTTTATTATGGATGGCTTTTGGATATCCAACAGGGGGTAGGCTTCCACACAATAAGGTTTTAAAACAAATTTGAAATCATCTGTAAGTCACCATTATTCATACACTCTTAATGAGTATAATTTATGATAAGGCACAATGACACAGCACGAGGGATGTTGCCTAAGGCAGCAACAAGCCTTGAGATGCTCAAGTAACAAGGTAATTGTGGTGCAGCTCATACAGTGTTTGTGATGACAAATCCTAATCTGCTTTGATTGTCCTGTGCTATGAAAGAACAAAGCTGCATTGAAATGATAGACCCACAAGCCATTTTGATTATAAGGCTTGTGCGGTTTTTCACAACATTTTGTCCATAACTTTTTTCATGTCTGTTTGAAAGAGCCACGAGGATATATTTGCAATAATAGTTACATTTTATCTGTGTTTAAAGTTGTTTGGTGCCTAGTATTATACCTCTAATATGGAAATAAATCAAGGAAAGAGTTTTTTTCCTTGTTGTCTTATTTTTAAGTCTTCCCCTGTGGCCTTTATCCACCCTGTGATTTTTGATTTAGAACAGATCTCTGAATAATGCCCATACTATAAAAGTAACCCAGAAATCCTGGTCCATTGGTAGCCATGCACAAGAGGAGCTAAAATTACAACCAGAATGAGCACTGCTCACTGTCAAGAGACATAAAAATCCCTCTTAAACTATAGAAAATATACTAGTACCTGGAGGAAAACATACCATACTCTAATCCATTTTTAGGAGCTCCAGATAGAGGTAACCACACTACTTCATGGTCAAACCTGAATTCAAAAAAAGTTGCTTAGAAAGTCCCTGAGGTGGGACACAGGTCCAAAAACTTTGCTGAAGACAAGGTAGATGACAGCCAGTGCTCTCTCCTTAGCCAGAGATCCAGACATTTTTCATAGAAGGCAATTGTTGGATCAGCTCTGAGTTATCTTTCACAAATCTATGCTGCCTGCTCCTGATCACCTCCTCCTTCGTGTACACTGAAATGTGTTGCATGACTGACCTTCATGTCTTTTCCAAGGACTGGGGTAAAGCTGACCAGTTAGTGGTTCCTTCTACTGTATTTTCAACCTCTCTTGGGGCTGGGTGCAGCTTTTGCCTTTGACTTTTTTTTTTTAAAGTAGAGTCATAGAATCATTAAGGTTAGAAAAGACTTTTAAGATCATCAAGTCCAACTATAAGACCACTACCACCACCATGTTCACCATTAAACTATGTCCTCCTTATCAACACTTTTTTTGAACAATTCCAGGAATGGAATTGCTACCACTTCACATGGCAATTTGTTCCAATGCTTTACAACCCTACCTCTGATCTCTTTAGTGAGTTGAATAAGGTACTAAGCTTGAAAGAAAAGACAAGAAGTTTAACTTGATTTTTAAATGGCTGTTTTGATGTTTTTTAGCATATTTCCAAAAACTTTCAATATGTGTAATTTGTACAATTATTTAAATTGATTCTTTAGTTACGATGACTTTGCTAGGATGGTATGAAAAGCATCCAAGATTACAATTTGTATTAATTAGTTTTAATCAAGAATTTGTACAGACACCAGACAGGTAAGAATAAAACTATATCAATTTCACTCTCACATGCTGCATTTGAAGTGGTGAAGCATTTTGTGTATGATTTTGTATTCTTAATACCATATGTATATATCTAGACAATCAGTAAGTGTCCCAGTAGAGATAAGAGATAACAAAATACAATAATGACCTCTTAGTGACAAAGACCTCTTTGTCTAAATAAGAAAATCAGAAAAAATTTGGGAAGGGAGGGGTGGAATGCTGTCCTCATTTTCATCTGAGGACAAAATACCCCCCCACCTCCTAGAGTGACAATAATTAATTTGACTAAGATCATGGAGGTAGTATCTCAAGGTCCCCTTGCTAATGTCTTTGTGCAAAACCAATCTGTCCCATTCACTGAAATAACAAAGTTAAAAATTACAAAAATTTAATCTGTGTGCATTCAGAGGTACTTTAATGCAGAAGGAAAAAACCTCCAACTTAGTCAGTTCTCATCCTATGTATTTGTAACACTTTAAACAGACCCATATTGAAAATAGAAAAGCTGCCTACTTACAGATAAAGGATTCATTACTGGGATTAAAACAGAAAAATCTCTTCGTTGGTCATTTGCATCATTCCTTAGCCAAATTAACGATTTAAAGGATCTTACTGAAAGAAAATTTAATGCAAGATTTTTATCAGAGGTAAAAGGCAGCACTTAAGCACTTTGTTAGCAAGTAACAGTTCCAGACTGGTAACAGAGGGCTGATTTACCTCATATTATTGTTACATGATGAAGAGATTAATAATCACAGTAGTGCTATAATGCAACAAGACAAGCACAAGCTATGAATAAAAAACATATTGCATTCCAATGAGTTTGGAAGGTAGAAGGAGCTATTCAATGACAATAGTGAAATACTGTATCTCAGTATAGAATATTTGAGGGCAGAACCTCGCAGGCAAAAATGTTTGATTGTTAGGAAACAAAGGCCAAGAGGGTCATGATACTTTCTTTTTGATAAAACAGTATAAACTCTTCATTTTTTAAAGAAACTGGAAGAACAATTTACTTTGCTAAGAGATGTTAGTGGGAAAATTTTAAAAATCTCTATGATAACTGGCTCTGATAATTGAGTGTATGTTATCTATTTCAGTCAGGCATCTTTAATACTATTCTATGGCCCTTGCAAGAGGAAATCAGCATGTGATTTCTCTTAGAAGCTCATGGAAACTTTTTAAGAGACTCCTCTCAACAGAAGATTAAACCCATTTGCTATAAAACTTAAATTATCATGGAATATTGCTGCCTATGAGTATTACTTATTGTTCATTGTGCTCACACTAGATTAGAAACAAAATCAATACTCTTCCTTCTTAACCACTTCCTCTCTATAAAAAAACAAGTTATACAATATTGCCAGAAAGAGGAGGTGGAAATCCAGTGTCCAGTGAAGCTGATAGAACATGTTGACTTTCACAGTGCTCAGATCTCATTCTGAATAGTTCCAGTGGCTACATGTAATACAGGGCCTTGTTGCAGATAGATATTACATGTCTCACTAGTTATTTAAAATGGAATGCAAAAGTAGATTTGTATTTCATGTCATACTTCCATTGCACAATATGAGGGGTGATGGACTAATGCAAAAGGCTACTGGGAAAGACTAATGCTCTTTGCAGCATCTGCTGAAATTGGAGTTGACTTTGATCTCTACATTTCTGAAAGAAGACAGAAACAAAGAAACTTTGGTGGGGAGATCTTTGAGACCAAGACTGTGTTAGAGCATCCCATTTCAAGAAAACAGTAGTGTTAATATTTCTCCTAAATGCAAAGCAGGCTGTGACAATATGTCATAGCATATCTTGTGTGTCAAATTTTTTCTCCTTTGGGAATTAGAGCGAAAAGGGAAGTGTTTTGTGTGCCATCTGTTCAACATGATCCTATGATTGTTCATATATCAACCATATGACCAGTCCATGTGTGTCTCAGAAGAGATCACTCTTTCCCAATGCTTGTTTGACTGTGGTTTAAAAAGTCTCCCCACCCTTCCTTTAGCAAAGAAGTTTCTTGAAATAAATGGCATACCTCTAGATTTTATGCCCATTTATTAGGCCCCTGAATTTGTGCCTCTAAGTACGTATCAGTAAGGCAATCTTCTTCCACTGGAATGTGTTTCATATTGCTAAACTAACAACTGAAATATGATTAATCACTTTTCCCTTGGGGTCATTTATTATGAATGGTTCATGTAGTTACTTCATATAGCATCTTTCTAGGGTGGTGTGATAAAGTGAATGCTTTTACAAATTGGATTCTTGCTTGGCTGGTGCCTATTCCTGTTACCTGTGTGAAACTGCATGGCTGACTCTTGCAAACTAATATTTTGAGAAACTCTTCTAATATCTCAAAAAGTCTCCTACTGATAACCAAAACCCCACCAAAAAACCAAACCAAACAAAAAGAAAAAAAACCCAAAACCAAACCAAATCACAAAAAAACCCCCACGAAAACCTCCAAAACAAAAACAAACAAAAAAAGCCACTCTAAAATGCTCACCAGCCAAAAGTTTCTGCACTATCTGCCAGCCTCAAAACAACCTCCCTATCTACTGCAGTTTATATTTGCAAAATATAAGATGATATAAACAAAAATTTGATGCAATGTAGTCTCTGTAAAATTTTTTTGGTTTTGGAGTGCTGTGTAAAAATATTTTTTAATATAGAACACTTTATAGAACACTTTAACATGAAGCATGACTGTCAAAGGAAAATGTTTTCTTTTATGGGCAAACAAAAAGATGAAATTACACTCCTAAGAGATCACAATAGACAAGAAATATGCATGCTTGCAAAAGCAGTCTATTTAAACTAAATTTCATCCAACTTCTAAGAAGTTGTCTTTGCATTTGATGGATGTGATGTGTTCATTGTGATAAGACAAATCTTGAGAATCACTACCTTAAACGTCTATATTTTTTGTATATTTTTTTCTTGCAACCCCTTTTTACTTTTGAATCACTATCTTGTCAACTTTTATTTTTGTTGTTGGAATGAATTGTCTCTGTCATAAAACCCCTGAAAGTTTTATTCAAGTGTGCTGAAGGAGCCTCCCATAGAACCAACTGGGAGTAGTGCACCAAACTGGACTTCAAGAAAGTTGTAAATTGAAAACTTTTGGGAAAGTTTTTTTCTAAATAGTGTCTCCATGGTCACATTGCTGTAACTGTTTAAAATGTTTCCTCAGAATATCACAATCTTTGTTTTTGAGGCAGTCATTAAAAACAAATTCCAGTGCCTGTGGCCTTCATTCTGAAGTAAATCAGGTTTTGACTGAGGGGAATGAATATAGAATCAAAGCTGGAGGGGAAAAGTGTGGAAAATATTAACAACTATGCCTCTAAAAACTACTTATATATGTACTCCCCAAAAAAAGTTTTCATATAAACAAATTAATATCTCCTCCTAGTTTAACTGTAAGCCTGGAATGTTGTATTGTATTAAGTGCAGTAAATTTAGAGCATAATATATATCCATTTAGCTCATACCTTCTACCTTGCATAGATTTTATTTACATTTCTTAAAAAATATCCTTATAACAGCACTTAAAGCTATTTAGTAATAGCAAACAAAAACATTCATGTCCCTAATATTGTTAAAATAGAGCAAAGCTGCATGTCGAATATCACATCACCTCATATTTTGTATTTAAAAACCTGATTTCATCTCTTCCTTTGAAATGAGGCATCCTGTTACAGTGAATTCTCAGGCATGCTGAACTGAAGGCACTTTAAATTGCTCTGAGGAGCTAACTTGCTGTGAATGGCAGTGGTGCAAATACAGATTTATGTTGAATTAGCACAAAAGCCAAGTCAGTCTGTGCAGAGAAATTGTACCTCTAATAATTACCCGATGTGATGGGAAATAAGTACACTCAAAAAGTATTTGTAGTAAAACTCAAAAATATGTTAAAAGTTTACTTAGTGTGAAAAAAGAGGGATTAAAAATATATCGCTGATTTCAGATCCCAGTAGAAGTCTAAAATAGATGAGGCTTCCCCTCAACTCAGATTTTAATTTTTTCCCAAGATCCCACATCAAACACATAGAAGAATGTAGGCTTCCAAGACCCAATATGAACTTAAGTAAGTTGGTTAGGGCTGCTTTGCAATGCAAAATCAAGCTTCCTCCTGGGTATTTGGCATGTTTTCTTGCAAAAAAGTATCTTTTCAGTTAGAAATCTCTAAATAAATCACTGTCCCTTGAAAATTCTTCTGCGTGTATATCTGTGTAGTTAGTTTACCACCCCTACTTTTGTAGTCCAGTTATATCAGTATTTCTGCAAAAAATTGATGGTCCAAAATAAATGAATTTTCTCTGATTTTTATAGTTCCTTGGGATATATATTGGAATATGCTATATATGAAAATATGTCATTGGTGAAAAAATGAACCTGTGCCAAAAAGTGGATGCAGTGTCACAAGGACAAATTATAGAGGAATAATTCCTTCCCTGGATCTTCTGAATCTACTCCTGCTCTTGAAACCCAGTATGCTGCTGCTCTTCTTTGCTGGCTCCTGCCCCAATACTTTTCTGTAGAATTGTTACAGTCAATCCTCAAATGCTAATATTTGGGAATGAGGGGTTTTCAACTCTCCCACAGGCAGGACTTTGCGTTTGTCAAGGTCATATGGGAGTGGTCAAAGCTCTTCTGTATGTGGCAAAGGCTTTTCTTTATTGACCTTAATTTGAATTTTTCTGTAGTTTAATCTGTTAAAGCAAAATTCAGATTTATCTCTTTGTTCCTAATGATTAGGTTTTTAAGTAGACATGGGAAGCAAGAATACCTAGAGCAAAATAGACAACATCTAGTAGCAAAAGGGAATGAAAATATTAGAAGAGAAATAAAAAAGTAATATAATGAACTCTTGTGAGAAGATTCTTGGAGTGTCAGATTACTGGAAATCAACACACAAATATATGAAGATTATTCATTGGTTATTTAACTGCTGCAATGTTGCCCAGGATCTTTATATAATTATGCTTATTTAGGTCTTGAGAAAGGAAACCTCAGTAGCCCAGAGGATTTTTATTTAAAACAAGGTCTTATTTTATAAGACATATTCCAATTATACCATATTCTGTGCAATAATAGATACATTTTATCAGGTGCTTGGGTGAGCTGTATTTTATTAATCCTGCATGTAGTACTACAGGTTCCATCAAGGTGTCCCTCAGGCGTGTCTTTACTGCTAGCTCTGCCTGCAGTATGGAAGCAAAAACAACAATTAAACCTAAAAACTGGCCATAAGAAAATCAAGAAACTTACTGGACTACTCTAGACTTACTTTCAATGGCATTATAGGTATATTTTACATAAAGAGTAGGAAAAGATCCCATGCACAAATAATCAATATTTGACTCCATGGATATGACTGAGAAAATTTCAGTTGTCTGGTTTTTTTTAAATCCATTAGTCATTTTCATTGTCTTTTTGCAAGTACACATGGAAGTAAAGGAGGTTTTCTGAAACACATATAGAAACCTCACACAAAAGTTCAAGTAGAGTTGATGCAAGCAGAACTGTAAGTAAAAGTCAGAAATTGTGTTTAAGAAAAGATCTTTTCCCAAAGCCAAATGCTTTCAGAAATTAGAATATTTTGTTTTACTTTGATCTGTCTGTACTCCTTTTTTTTTTTTTTTTTTTCCTCTTTATTGTCCCAGCAGGAATTCCTTTGGATTCCTTTTTTCAGCATCCAGGCAAACACCACAGAACATGGTGCTCGAACACTTCCTCGTTCCTGGAAAGTGCTTAAGGCCAGGTTGGACAGGTCTTTGAGCAATCCAGACTTGTGGAAGGAATCCTTGCCCGTGTCAGGGGTTTAAGATTCCATCCAACCCAAACCTTTATGTGGTTCTGTGATTCTCTGATCACAGATATTAGACACTTCACATGAAGAAACAATGAGATGAAACAAATGAACTGGACAACAATGTGCCAACTAATTCAGACACTGGCTGCTTCACTTCCATTTGTTGCTTTCACGTAAATTCCTCTCCAGTTGGACAACCAACTTAATCTCCCTCTGATTCAATTTTCCATTTGTAAAAGAAGTATAATAATAGTTCTCTATCTCTACTTGGTATTGTGCACCTAATGCAATGTTACAAAGCATTTTCAGATACTGCAGCAGCAATGAATAATACAAACAGGAGTGTGATGGAGACTGCTTCATCTTAAGGGTTTAAGTGTACACCTATTTTCTTGTGTTTTCCTAGGGACATGTGGCTTCCTTTGATGTGATCATAAAGCCACAGATAATACTCACAGGTCTTAGAAGTATTCAGTGGGGGAATTATACTAAAACGGACAAAAAAGGGCTGCGGCTACCTCCCCATGAAACCTTCTTTATACACAGCAGTAGTTTGCTTTTTACTTTGCCTCCAATGGAGCATCACAAATTATTTCCTCACCTTCTGATAAGATGGAAAAACTATTCCTTTGGAAATAACTGGAGCTTAATTCACTTTGTAATTCTCTATACTGGACATGGACTTCCACTAGGAGATTTTCATTTAGCTGATGATTGCCTGTATCTTGTCTTCATTCTCAGGGATAAAAAGATCTGAAGTTTTTCTGAACATTTTGCTGTTGCCAAGGTGATAAAACACCAGCTCAGAGATTAATGCTTTTTCTCTTGCTGCATGTGTCTGAGAAAGGGTCTGAGTGTATATGCTCACAGACATGGGATTTTTAGTCAACAAACTTCAAACACATTCAGTTTTACAGGAAAGTATGTTGTTCTAGATGGTCTTTAAGGCCACTTCCAAACAAAAACATTCTATAATTCTATCATGACATCTCAAAATTTTAGGTTGATTGTGGCAGATTGACCCCAATTCTAATTGCAAGCAAGTAAACGCTAACCAGTTTAGGAGTTCAATACAGCAGAACTTGAAGGTAAACACTGTAATTCATATTTTATAAAGATTTCAAATTTAATTTTTTGGATTCTTCTGTTTCAGTGCCACAAGATGTCAGTGCAGTTTAAGCAACAGCAGAGCACTTTTAGAATGTAAGCTGCAGTGAAAATGGACAACAGAAAAGAAAGAGAATATCTGCAGTTAATTATAAGGTCTGTTCTCAGAGAAATACATCTACAGTGTCTTCATGGCCTTTTTTTTCCCAACTTATTTCTGGAGCGTGCTCTGCATAATTACAATTAGAATGAACATAAATATAAAAATTCTAAATAGGAGCTGCTTTATATCCCTGTCTGCATTTTACTTTTCTTTTAATTCAGCAGTTAATGCAAAAGCTGCACCTAAATACATTTTACTGCTCAATAGAGCAGCATTTGTTTCTCAGCATGTTGAATTTTGATGATACTTTTCCAAGTTTTTCTCAGACTTTGTGAAAGGAAAAGGAGGACGAGGAAGAAGAATAAAATCAAGCCCTGCTCTCTTATAGTAATGACACATCCACCTCACTTGTAACAGGAGCTAATATATTTCTATTACAATGATCTCACAGAATGGGTAGTTAATCATCAAGAAAATTCATTAGCTGAATGTCACCAGGAACCTGTGTACTGTGGCAAAGGAACAATGGGCAACTATTTGAGCTTTAGTTCAGCTGTGAGCTCCCCTCAAAAGGCTGCTTTGCTCTTTGTGAAATTGGGTACAAAGTTAATGGCATGATAAATGGGTGTTTGAAGTTAGTAAGCTTCTTTGACTACAAGGACTGAGTTCTCCCTGCCTACGTGCCAGCTAATATTTCATACTGGGTGTTGTTTCATGATGTTTTTGAATTTTCACAAAAGTGGAGCCATCACATGCAAGGCCAAGGCAGGAGAAATCTCCCATCCAAAAATCAATGTTTGCATGATTTTATCTTTTGAGATATACATTTTACTGATGTAAAATGGTCCTTTTGCACAATGCACAAAGCAATGAATTTGTTGATATGTCTTGGCCCATGTCCATGTGGGCATGAGTAGTGCTTAAAATGCTTGTACTGCCCTCATAGACAGTTTGGGAACTTGGTAAAGAATGTTTTTCTTTTTTGACGATTCGGTGCACACATATATGTTTCAAAGCCACCTTATGGACAGCACACAAGGGCTGATACAGCTCTGAAATACGAGTATAAATCTCAGCCTGAAAAAATCAACAATTTAAGAGCAGAGGTGTGTGAAACAACAGCATTTGGATGTGCATGTTGGAAACTAATAGGGCCCTGAACAAAAAGGGTTGATTGAAGGTGTTTCTGCCTACCCATGGCCTGTTTCTGTACAGACAATCTAGTCAGGCTTGTGGGGGGTATTTTTGTGTGTTAAGGCTGATGTAGTGCTAACTCTCCACTTATGCTCAGTTTGATGAATTTTAAATGCCCTCAACTAACTTCTGATCTACCACTGACGTCCCTGGCAAGGAGAGCACCATGAAACACCTTCCAACCAGAGCACTGAGCAACAGTCATTATGTCTCATCATTCCCTTAACTGGGACCATTCCCAAGGACAAGGTGTCACTAACCTCTTGGCAAGTCAGGATTCGTTGAATACAATACAGGGTATTGTATTCAATACCTGTTTCCCTCCTGCCTCAGCATGGTATTTATAGAAAACTAAAACCAGCAGGGGTGCAGTAACTGTAGGGGAAATGAGCTCTTGCTCCGTGTCTCATTCAGCATCAGCCAAGACTTGCAGGAGAGTCACAGGCAGCCCCAGAACACTACCCAATATTTCTCCTGCCCATCCATTACCTCTTCTTTTTCTTCAAATAATAAGTGAAGAAGTAATTTGTTTACAAGCCACATTCTCTTTTTCTCTGCTGGGTGCTTCAGATGTCAGCATGATAGAAGAGCAGGGGGATTTGTACACTGGCCAAGGATCTGCTGCACAGCCCGTTATGGCTGGGGATATTTGCATGGAAACAGAGCATCCAGCAGCTGCTTTCATAGTTCATATCTGTCCATGCAGAGAAATAGCCACAACACCAGCAGCAATTACCTCTTGAGCTGTAACCTGTACCTTTCTCCATCTTCAAACTACATGGGTGTTTTTTGGGGGAAAGTTGGTTTTGGCTTGAAACACACATCACGCTGCAGAATGTTTTTGGAGACAGAGGCAATTTTTGGCTCACTAAAATAAAGTCTACATGGAAAATAAAAAACTGACCTGGACCAGCAACATCAAAGCAGAGACTGCCTTGTCTTTGTAGCTTATCAAATTCTAAGGTGAGATAGCAAAAGGCAGCTACTCAACTAATTTGATGCAAACAGAAAGAATTGCACTGTGCTATGTTGAACTTCTCTGTTTTATGAGCTTCCAACCCTGACAACAATTGTTATTTATTCTATAAATAAGATTGAATTCTTGTCTCTGATTTGGGATTATTCATTTTTCTATGCCTGAAGAAGTAATTATGCAGATGCATAGGAATGGACCTTCTTTTAAAGGTCTCTGATATATTTACAATCCTAATATAAAATCAGCCTCTTCCTAGTAGAGAAACCAAGAACAAAATAAAAGAGGCCTTAATAAAATAATTATTTTTCCCTCCACACTCATCAAAATAATAGCTTGGGTAGGATATGGCTTAGGTATTTTTGGGTATGGCTCTCAAATTCACTTGATTTCAGCAGTCAGCAATAAATATCTGGTTTTTTGAATTCCATTCCTGCAATCCAGGATTCTGAAGCCCTTCCTTTGTGCTCAATTCTGCTGTCAAAATTTTTACTTCTGAAAACTTATCAGGAAAATGCAATGAAAGCCAGACAAATTAGTATAGTAGTGAATAACTTGGAAAACACTCCCACTCCAACATTATATAAATATGTGTTAAATTATGGCAGTTATGGGAATAAGCTTCTGTGGATAGCCTCAAAAGCTATAAAACAGACTATTTACTTTTAAACCCAGGAGAACCTTCTGAGTTTTCTGACTTTGTCATATTGCTTAAATGCAGGTGAATGAACACTGTTCATTTCCAAATGGAAATCAATTTCTTTTTTTAAAATGTAGAGTTTGACAGAGGTCATAGCTCTGCAAACTGTGACTAAGAATGTAAGTCTTTATTTGTCTTCATAATGCAAATTTTCTATCTTATTTGTAAGAAAACATGCAGGAGGCATTTTTCAAAATGACTTTCTTTATAAATATTTTTTCTAGTTGCAATATATCACACCGTTCCTCTTTATATCCAAGTGATTTCTTCTTGTTTCATGGAACATTACTGTAGAAGGTCACTCAACAAGTGACCTTAACTTCAAGACACCCTTCTTTGGAAATGTCTTGGACAGTTCACAATATATTATTGGCTTACTGGTTTATTTTCTTTACGTCAAGTGTAATTGTCATTTATCTGTTTCAAATTATAATTTATCTGTTTCAATTATTTGCTTCACTCCCAAAATGAGAAATGACAACTTTTTGCCATTATCTGGGAGATTGAGACAAATCCTAGCTTTACTGTACTGATTCTCATAAAAATGTAGGAATAATTAGTTCCTATTTCTGTGCTACAGTACAAGCTAGAATTGGTCCCAGGTTAAATCAGGTCTTATTTTATACACCAGGTTAAATTGTATCACACTGCAGAGGACTTGAAACTGCTTAAAGAAGTCAATTGAGTATTTTCCCATACTATCACCACCATCTCTGTCTGTATATATGGATTCTTATTGGGAAGTAGAACAGCTACTGATTGTAAGAAAGGGACTTAAACTTCAGAAGGAATTATGCAGTGCTCAGGCAGCCCTGAGGATCAGGAAAGAAGAGATATTATACAGACATCTGTTTGGTCTTGAAGCAATGTATTACACACAGTTTAGTCAAACCCTCTGTGTGTGTTTGTGCATGAACTTACATGAGTGAAGTATTTTACAGAGATTTATGTTAAATTAGTCAGCTTTCCTGTCTTACACTTTTTTGAGATGAGGGTTTCTTTTTCTGACACTATGGATAATAGATCTGAAAGGAAAATCTACACCTGGAGGAGTAAATGGGATTTTTAGGCTTGTGCCTAACAACACAGCATATACAGAAGATGAGCTTTGGGATGATAATAGGTTCTGCTATTTGTACAGGAGTATTCAGGAGTATTTTATCTGCATGCTTTGTCTGCCTCCCCCAGTGACTAGAACACCAGTGTATAGTTTAGTGCTGGAGACACAGTAAACTACTTGAATTCACAGAGGCTAGGAAGGCGAATTTTTTTTCTGTAAGACATTTTTGTCTTTGGAAATATATTCCCGTCCATTTCTCATCAGGTAGACCAAAAAGTTGAAAATTGTCATACAAGTTTGATGTTTCACTTTATTTTGGTATTAGCCACAAGAAATTGTGGCTTTTCTGAAAGGGCAGACAATCCCCATAATCTTTGCTCATACTCTAATACACTGTGTCATTACTGTGGACCTCAAAAGCCCAGCAACTTCTGACCAAATTGTCCCAAATCTCACTCATTTCACTTCAAACCCACCAGAGAATATGAGATATAAAACTGATCACGCTCTTGTGGAGTGGCCAAAAGGCCCTTTACACAGATACTCTACTGCTATCCAAATTAGAATGCAGACTATTGATTCTCCTAGTGTGTTAACATATTGAAGAAGCATAACATCAGGTATATAAATCAATAAAAGTTTTCAAAAACAGGTAAACATATTAAGTAATCTATACACATATATATCTATGCATGTCTATGCAAAACTGTATAGAGATTTGCAGAGATATGAAAGCACATTCTTCAGAAACATCTTCAGAGATGTATATTAATTGGCATGCTTTGGTGTCTACAAGTTATTTGCACAGTATTTATAGTGAGATCAAATTTATTATTCTTCACTGACTCCAGAGTCATCTTGTTAATTTATTAATCAAAAAGCAGCTTTTAACACTAGAATGTCACAAGGTTTGGTTTTTTCCTTAGGGAATGGTTGATTTTCTTTTGTTTTTCCCAAATGGCAACCCTGCAAGCTTGGATCAGGATCTGATGACGAGATGTTAATGAAGCAGTTATTTTGATTCTGTTTTGTTTATATGCCAATAAAATGAAACAAAATTTAGTTCCTTGGTAGCCTAGCAAAACAAAACACAGCAAAAAAGAGGTACCTTTCTTATTCATTTTAGTACATTTTATACTAAAGGAACATAGTCATCAAGGTTAGTATTATGTTCATATCACTAATCTTATTGCTCTTGTAGTCAAAACCAAAACTAATTATTTTTCTTAATTTAGATAGATTGTCAAAAATCAATTTTTCTAAAGATTGATGGTCTAATAAACTCTCCTATGTGATGTAACTTGGTAAAACTAATGTTGAATAACTTTTAGGTTTAACCTTGTGCATGGTAAAATTTTTTTAACAAAAGATTAATAGATTGATAAGAAGTTTGAATTTATAGTTTCATCTACCCTTCTGTTAATACATCAGTAGGGTGTATAAACTTGTAAGTGTAGATGCTAGGAATGGATTATTAAAGATACTCTGTGTGGGTCAGTAGTCCATCAATAATTCAAGATATAATTTAGAGGTATGATTATGTTCAGTACATTACTACTGTTTGCTGCTTTGTTTCAATAATATCTTAAGAGTCACAGAAAGATAATTTAATTTATTTATTTATTTGGGCAATCATAAACCTATCCTGTGGAATATAGGAATATCCTCTGGATAATAGGAACATGAAATTTTGTAATCTTCAGTGCAAAAATTTGGTAGAATCAGTGAAGCACAGAACATTTCTTGTATTTGAAGAATAGGAAAGAAAAAATGCATGCTTGTCTGAGATTTTTTTTTCCTGGCTATGAATGATGGTGTTCAGATAACCTTAGTTCCTTTAAGATCTCCTTCATTACCACCTAACTCAACCACCAAAACAAAATGAGGAACTGCACAGACTCTGCCAGAAAGGAGCCATGTTGTGCTTTTATTCAATTCAGCCATTCTTTCCAGTTGCTTTTCCTCTTACTCTCCATTATGTCCCTTCCCTCGTCGCACAGCTAGTATTGATTATTGTGGCATAATTTGTTTGAGTGGAGGAGGAGGAGTGTTCTGCTCCAAAGATTGCCAGGCTGAGGCTGACTCTGTTTTGCTGTGATAAGGAGTTGCACACTCTGAATTCCACCACTAAGCCATTTCTGATTAAGAGTTGTGCCCTGTCTTCCATCTGTCTAGATGGCTCACAATAGAAGGAGTGAATTCTTGGTACCTCAGCCTTGGAGATTAAAACAGCCACACTGAATTGGGTTTGAATCTTTTTAATTGAGAGCCAGTGGAGCATGTGTGAAATATTCCATGCTTTGCTTCTGTGTGATGTGCTGCACACTCTGCAGTTTGTGTGCTATATTCAAAGTCAATACCCAGTCAGTACCAAAGCTCATTTTTGCAAGTGTAATTACAAATGTAGTTGCAAAATGGCAGGGACGACTGTACTTTCAGCCATTTTGGGGCACAGTTTCCTGGGAAACCACAAGCCAGAGATGACATCACTCTACACGTTTGATTATAGCAGGATTAAATCCAGTGTTTACGGCTGAGAGATTTTAAGAAAACTGAGAGTTCCACTCACTGTTTCTAAATGCCATGTTTCTTTGGCTGAACAATTAAATTCTGCATCTTCATTTCCCCTCCTCGTCTGTTCGAAACATCTGTCAGCATTAAGAATAGGCCAAACCAAAACTGTTTTCCAATTTAACCCCTCTGCTCAATTCCAGCAATTCTAAAAGGTATGATGTTTCTGAGTTCAGAAGTATTTTTTTCCCCATAATGTTAAATTTTGAAAGATTTTCTTGGGGTTCTTTTATCTCATTAGACTAAACATCCTTAAAATGATTTTAACTTTCTTCAAAATGCAAAAAAAAAAAAAATTCCTTATAAATTTCTTCAGAACTGCTAAATCAAATTGTATGGAGAAAGAGAAGGAAGTGGCGGAAGGAAGTGGCGGAAGGAAGTGGCGGAAGTGGCGGAAGTGGCGGAAGGAAGGAAGGAAGGAAGGAAGTGGCGGAAGGAAGGAAGGAAGTGGCGGAAGGAAGGAAGTGGCGGAAGGAAGTGGCGGAAGGAAGTGGCGGAAGGAAGGAATGAAGTGGCGGAAGGAAGGAAGGAAGTGGCAGAAGGAAGGAAGGAAGGAAGTGGCGGAAGGAAGTGGCAGAAGGAAGTGGCGGAAGGAAGTGGCGGAAGGAAGGAAGTGGCGGAAGGAAGGAAGGAAGGAAGTGGCGGAAGGAAGTGGCAGAAGGAAGTGGCGGAAGGAAGTGGCGGAAGGAAGGAAGTGGCGGAAGGAAGGAAGGAAGTGGCGGAAGGAAGGAAGGAAGTGGCGGAAGGAAGGAAGTGGCGGAAGGAAGGAAGTGGCGGAAGGAAGGAAGTGGCGGAAGGAAGTGGCGGAAGGAAGTGGCGGAAGGAAGTGGCGGAAGGAAGTGGCGGAAGGAAGTGGCGGAAGGAAGTGGCGGAAGGAAGTGGCGGAAGGAAGTGGCGGAAGGAAGTGGCGGAAGGAAGTGGCGGAAGGAAGGAAGGAAGGAAGGAAGGAAGGAAGGAAGGAAGGAAGGAAGGAAGGAAGGAAGGAAGTGGCAGAAGGAAGGAAGGAAGGAAGGAAGTGGCGGAAGGAAGTGGCGGAAGGAAGTGGCGGAAGGAAGTGGCGGAAGGAAGTGGCGGAAGGAAGGAAGGAAGGAAGGAAGGAAGGAAGGAAGGAAGGAAGGAAGGAAGGAAGGAAGGAAGGAAGGAAGGAAGGAAGGAAGGAAGGAAGGAAGGAAGGAAGGAAGGAAGGAAGGAAGGAAGGAAGGAAGTGGCAGAAGGAAGGAAGGAAGGAAGTGGCGGAAGGAAGTGGCGGAAGGAAGTGGCGGAAGGAAGTGGCGGAAGGAAGGAAGTGGCGGAAGGAAGGAAGTGGCGGAAGGAAGGAAGTGGCGGAAGGAAGTGGCGGAAGGAAGGAAGGAAGTGGCGGAAGGAAGGAAGGAAGGAAGGAAGGAAGGAAGGAAGAAAGAAAGAAAGAAAGAAAGAAAGAAAGAAAGAAAGAAAGAAAGAAAGAAAGAAAGAAAGAAAGAAAGAAAGAAAGAAAGAAAGAAAGAAAGAAAGAAAGAAAGAAAGAAAGAAAGAAAGAAAGAAAGAAAGAAAGAAAGAAAGAAAGAAAGAAAGAAAGAAAGAAAGAAAGAAAGAAAAGAGGAAAAGAAATTGAAAGAACCTTCAAAACTCAGACATTTCTCTTTTTCTCTGGTCCTTTATGACAGTGACTGTTCACAGATGAAAAAGATTATGTGAATGATATGAAAAGTTTCTGCACAAAGGGAATGTACAGATAATATGAAAGGGATTTGTCCCTGTAGGAAATTAAGTCCTATCCTGAAATAACGTTTATTAAATACTTTGCTTCCTTTCATCTAGTCTTGCTTTCTTTGTACCGATTCTCAAGAGAATGAACATCTATTCTGCTGAGGTGTTTAATCAACCTCAAAAGCAATTTTTTTGCTCTGTGTATTTTTAATGCTATAAACTCAATCCTTTACATAATAATAAGCCAGTAACACAGTCACTAGATACTGTGTATCTTGAAATTATTATGGCTGATAGTGGTGACTCTAGGAAATCCAGTATTTCCTGCTTCATGAAAAGATCTTTCTGAGCTTCTATTCCAAGTATAGTAACAAGCTGGTCAGGAATTATGGCTGAAGTAACAGAGCATGATGTGGTCTCCATCTATATTGCCACTTTGCCTGAAACTAGACAATTCCTCACGGTAAGATCCCAGTCCTGAGAAAGAAGTGTGGAGTTTCTTACACTGGTACAAGTTCACCACTCTCAGGTGGAGAACTTGGCATTCTTTAACAGCTAATCTGCTGAAAAGAGTCATTTAAATCTCTACTGAATGTGCTTGTGATCCTTTACCTAGTTGTCTTTGACAATCAATTTCTCCAAGACTGACAAGCTGGCTTGATTTCTAAAGGCAAACCAACAAATATCTGAACTTATTAAGAGAATCTTTATTCTTTCCTCTTTCTCAGGGCATTTGTGATTTCAGACTCCATGTTTGGTTTTTAAAAATAATAAAATAATTCCAATCAGTTCTGGATTAAAAAAAAAAAGAAAGAAAAAACCCTCAAAAACCCAGCCTAAAATATTTGGAAATATTTGGAAAGCCCAAATTTGAAAAAAATTTTGGAAATCCCTTGGAGAAACATGTGTTTTTCTTTTTCTTCCACCATGCTGTAGATGAACTGTGTATCATGATATTATATACAGTTCATATACACATCAGATGTATGAACTGTATATATGTATATGTGCATATATATAAAAATATATATAACTATAAATAAATAATTAAATAAATAAATAAATAAATATAAAATGGTTCATGCTGGGAGAACTCTGTGTTTGTTAGTTGATTTATTCGATATTAGCGTAAATAACTTGACTCTGAAGAACTTTATTCTAAGTTATATAAAAGCAGGGGTTTTAACATTATAACATTATTATTAATATTATTTTAATGCTAAAAACCAGTTGAAATAACCTTGTTTCTCTTTGTTTTTCTCTTCAATGTAAGATCTTCTCTTAATGTTTCACATATTGAGATGTAGAATCTAGATCTTGATCTAGAGATCAAGGAAACTAATTAAAAACTGTTAGCCAGATGCCTGAACTGTGAATTCTCATGTGAAATAATTCAAAGAAATATTTCTTAAGTTTTTACAAAGCTGTGTGGTGGGAATAGACTACAAGAAGTCTTTCTGAGAAAACGATTACATTCATGTAGTGCTGTAGATCTATTGTGTATTAGAGAAAAAGGTGTGATATATTTCTTAGAAGAACCACATGACGTGAACTACATGAACTGTTGTTCATTGCTTTGAGTACTTGTAGTTTTATTGCTATTATTATTCTCTGGCTTTCAAAATATTGTTCATATTCAAATAATTTTATTACAGAGAAGTGTCATGCTATCGATTCTCTTGGCTTTTCAAAAAGTTTGTGCATCATTATTTTCTTGTTCTTTCCGTCACTAACTAGTAAGCAGTTTTCAGATGTTTCAGATAGTGTCAACAGAACAAAATCACAGTTTGAAGCAGTGCATGTGAGTGCTATAGAGATTGTTAAGAAAATCCTAATACACATTACAAGATAACTTTTCTAGACTTCCCAATTGTTCCACCATCGTTCAAGTAACCAAGTAACTTAATAAATACCTTTTATTTGGAATAGAACAGTTTACAGGCAATTTCATTTTGAATAAGAAAGTGTGTCTGTACAGTTATGAAATCTATTAGAAGGGTCTACATTGAGTTTTAGAAACCATATCACAGTAATCCCACTTAAATTGACAATTAAAGTGTGTTTTGCTTATGTCTGGCTTCAGACACCCGGTGCAATTTACTAAGTAATAGGAAAAATGTCATTTGCTATATGCAAACTTCTATTAGTATTCTTTGCCAATTTAAGTTTGCAACTATAGGACCATTAGCGAGATTTTCTTAGTGCACTACAACCTTAGACTTTATTTCCGAAACTATTCTGTGGAGTGTCAGAATTACAACACAAATACCTTTGCACAGTTTTCCAATGTGCTATAAAAATAAACTTGGGTTGATTTGATGTAGCATTGAGTTGATTAGGGAAGCTTTGAGAGTAACAGTCACATCAGTTTATAAGTTTACAGAAACAATGAGACTCATGCCTTTGCAGTGTAGAAAATCATAGATGAGAACAAAGTATATTTCCTCTCTTAAAAACATTTCCACTGTGAGAGGTTAGTTCTCTGTGAAAGCAGTCTTATTCACCTGAAAGTCATATAATAATTTCTTTTTAAATTCAACATTTATGGATTCCAAAGTTTCAGATCAGCCATTTATGTGTTGCTTAGTGTGAGCCCAAAGATCTTACATCCCATATTAATTATGACGACAGTATATAAGCAAACTACTTACACTTCCTAGGCTAATTCTGTTTTCCAGAGTAACATGAAGAACAATTCTCTCTGAATTTAAGGAAAATTAGTCACCTATTTCAGAAATTAGTAAAATAGCAATGTTAAAATTTCGACGAAAGAAATAAAAAAAAGGTCATTGTTAGGAAATTGGAACCAAGAAAACACAAACAAAAGCAAAAAAACCACAAACAAATAAAAAAACAAACAAAAACCCCAAATTTTTCTTGCTTTTTTTCCCATGAAACAAACAAAATTTGTATTCTCCCAGAAGACTTTTGTTCAGTGGATTATTTGGTCCTTTACCAATATTTTGTAAAGATTGAAATTCCTTTAACACATTTTTTAAATTCTTTTATCAATGTGTCAATAAATCATTTTCATGAGTTTGAAAGAAATATGTGGACTGTTTTATTAAGAAAAATGTCAAACCAGTCAATACAGCCCAACTGCTACAGTATAGGTTATTGTGATAGTTATGCACAGTGGCATAATTTATTTGAACTATATTAAAATCTATGCCAAGATTTCATTATTTTTCTGAAGCAGCTAATTTAGGATGATAAATTGAATTCTATCTCCAGCCAGTGAAAAAATATGAGCACTACCCAAAAAAAGATGCCACAATGACATTCTCCTGTAGAGTTTCTTATTTTCGATGTAGCTGTAACCATGAAACTCCTTAACTTCTTACAAATATGTTTTGCTGTTAGAAATGTGGTTCCTATGTCTACAGAGTTTGTATTACCATGAGCAGACATTAAATTGTTTTTCAGAAGGTATATTCTACATCATCATTGCATGGCACGTGTTAATTAGTCTTGCCTGCTTTAACATGGTATGGTTCATAAGTCAGGTACACCTCACACGACTCCATTTCAAACCCATTCAGAACTAGGTGAAGAACCTGTCCTATGTCCCTCAATCTTGTGGGGAAGAAGCACTTTGGAAATTCTTGTAGACACCAGAAAGTCCCTGCCCAAGACAGGAGCATTAAGCAATTCATTAGATTTGTGCTGTGCTAAGTGCTGCTCTCTAAATAGCAGGATGCTGGGATACACCACAGGGTTTATTGTCACCTATGCAGCTGTTGAACAGGTTTGTTACTTCCTTGCAGATAGAAGAGTGACAGTGCAGGTGCTAATCAGGCCTGTGGGGCTGAGCAGGATAATGGTTGGCTCACCTGCTGCAATCTGACAGCTGAAATTGCTCAAAGAGTTTCGGGCCCTAACAGAGACACAGATTGCCAAGAGAGTGCTCTGGTGCCATTTGTCTGCCAATCTGCTTGGGGACCAGGTAGTTGTTTTCCAGACTGCATGGAGAGCATGGAAAATACCATATTTGTATTCTAGTCAGGTTCTGCTCGTTATAAAACAGCACAGAGGGTACTTGGCACTGCAGAAGAGGTGACCCAAAGCAGCTTACCTGTAACTCATTGTGTGTTCCTGGCGGATGAGAAAAATAGCAGGCTCCTAAACACCATGAGAGGGTGAACTCTTGCAAATAAGACAAATTGATTTTGTACTGGAGCATTACTACTGGGAGGTACTGGCTCTGACTTCTCCGTGATTTGCTGTGAAGTTTTAATTTTTCAGACATCACAGGTTCTCTATTTTGAGTTTTCTGCTTTAAATTAAAAAAAAAAAAATAAATTCTGATTTCCTGTTCTGCTGCTTAGCTCTGTATTGCTTCATAAGTATGTCTGCTGACTTCTTTGACTCTTGGAATAATGACACATTTCCCATGATGATTGAGAGCACCAAGATCTGGGTTTTCTGTCTTTGCAAAGAGCAGGATATATTTAGTTCATTCATTTAGTTTGTAAATTTTCTGATGTCTCAGATAATAACAATAACAATAATTCAGAGATGTTTACTATTTAGGGAACAGGACTATATTCAGAAAGAAATCAATGTTTGCTACTATAATTCTGAAAGATTTTCAGATATTTTTGACAAAGGAAGCTGGGTTAAATTCAGAAATGCTGTGTCAGAATAACTCATGTCTAAGCATTTGTCTTAGTGGAGGTAAGTGTTTCGAATAAGATTTATCTCAGTCAACTTTCACCATCCAAAATGTGGATGTCAAATCTAAGGGATTAGGATATTCATAGAGAAATTAGTATCTGATTTCATAGAAATCCACCATGTGGGCCATAATTTACACTGGCCAGGCTTGATTTGTTTTTGATTTATGTACTGAGAATCTTCCTAATGCAGATGATGATCTTGTAGCTTCAGAAACCAGAACTACATAAAGCCAGCTTCCTCCTCCTCCAGCCTCTAAAAATATGTCAGTGAAACCCAACTTCAAGAAACAAAATAATAGCATCAGTCTCAGATGGAAAGCTGGCTGCAAAAACAACAGGTGCAAGAACAAATCTAAAATTCCTGGCTTCTTCATGTTTTCTCTACATGATTTAGGTGATCAACACATTTGCCAGCAATATGTCTTAATAAAATGTATAAAAAAAAAAAGAGGGAAGATAAAGAAGAAAATAAAACAGGTGCAAAATAAGAGATGGAACTTTATCAGGATCATGGCATTAAAGGGCCTTTTTATTTTTACTTTGTTGTTTTTTTACACCATGAAAAAAATGAAGGTTCCCTGTGTCGATTATGTGATTATGAAATATTATAATTTGCACTCAGCCTTTTGCTCTACAACTTGATATCTGTACTGCTATTTTATTCCAAATTCAGCCTAAAACCAAATTGTTAAACTTTAGCACAAAAAATTGGTGTGAGACCTCACACCAATTTTGGAAATATTAAGTAGGAAACTGAAACTTTCTATAGAGCTAGGAAGCTGGGGAAACATGAAGAATTAACACTTCCTCTACTAGATCTTTGGAATTTTTAGTATATCATAATCTATTTTGAGATTTGAAATATGTATTTCAGTCATTTTCTGTGGGACACAAATAAAGGCAGTCTCCTTTCTGTTCCTTTCCTCCCTTCTTCTCTTTTTCTCTCTCTTGCCTCTATCTGCCTCTCTCTTTTGCCCTATTTCTCTCTCTGTACTTCTCACAGTTGGTTCTGTGTTGGTAGACCTTCTCTGTGGCATGGAGTATGTTGCCCAAGAAGCCCAGGAAACTGATGGAATCACTATCCCTGGAAGTATCAAAAGGCATGTGGATGTGACACTTGAGGATGTGTTTTAGTGGTGAATATCACAGTGCTGGGTTAATGGTTGGACTGAGCCTTAGAGCTTTTTTCAAGCCTGCACAATTCTGTGGTGAGATGACCATAACACCTGACTGTCAAATATGACTTCAGGGAAGACAAATTCTTAGGGTGGTGTAAATTATCATGGCTGTTTTATTCAGTTGATAAAAAAGCATTTGGAAATCTAAACACATATTTTTACAGAAATTTATTTTTTCTCTTCTTGAGCAGCCAAAGGATTAATAATAATGAGTTATATTGAAAAAAAAAAAAGTTGAAAGATGCTTTCAGTACTGGTCAAACTATGAAAGAAGGCTCACGACATTATCATATATTAATTTTTCATATATAAGGAATACTAACGTTTGGTTTGCAGTTTTTTACTAAGATATGTTTCTATGATGTATTCCATGTACTAAGGGTGGTACTACAGAACTTGAGGGAAGGTTCCACAAATTTCTTCTACTTGCTATTAGCCTGGACTGCACCCATTGCCTAAAGATTTTTAGTCAGTGACATATGACCTTTTCTCCGAGGTAACTTGTAAGAGGAAAGGGGAATGGCCTTAAGTTGCACCAGGGGAGGTTCATGTTGTATATTAGGAAAAACATCTTCACTGAAGTAGTACTCAAAGCATTCAAACAGGCTAGAAGAGATGGAATCACCATCCCTGGAAGTGCTCAAAAATAGGAGCGAACATGGAACTTTGCACCATGGTTTAGTGGTCAATATGGTATTCAGCTGAAGATCAGACTTGATGATCTTGGAAGTCTTTTCCAACCTTAATAATTCTATGATTTTGTATTTCCTGATAACAAAAAGATGGATTTAATCAGATTGCTCATCAAACCAAAAGATAAAAAGCAGCTGTGTAGCTGTGCACAATACTCTTTACTCATTTTGCTGAGTTATAGGGTAGAGGGCTTCCTTCTCAGATGTTTATTCTGGCAAGGTCATCAAAATACATCTTCACCAAAACTTAATCAAAATAAAACAAAGCAAGCAAGAGCTTTAATTTAGACTTAATAACTTGAGTCATTAGAGCAAAAGATATGAATGTTACAGACAGGATTTGAGTGGGCCTTAAATGCTACGGTACCTGAAATTTTTGGAAATTTGGATGTCATATGTCAGGCATGGTCTGTGCGGAGCAGCTGGTATCTCTCCAGGTAGCAAGGAAAGCAACCCCCTTTCCACTTTCTGCCAACAAACTTCCCCAGAGTTGACAGTAGACATTTTCTGGATTTAGTAAGTGAGCTTACTAAAGTTCAGATAGAAGGACAGAATGAAAGTAGCTAAACACTGGTAAAAGTCAATTTTAAGTGCCACAAAAGAGTGTGTGGATGTGCTGCCTCTAGCACAAGCCAATTTCCAAAGCTGTCAGAGAGATCTCCCTCTACCTATGCATATATTAAATATTTAAGGGTAAAAAAAAAGAAAAAAGAAAAAAAAAAAAAAAGAAAAAAAGAAAAAAAGGGAAGGGAAGGGAAGGGAAGGGAAGGGAAGGGAAGGGAAGGGAAGGGAAGGGAAGGGAAGGGAAGGGAAGGGAAGGGAAGGGAAGGGAAGGGAAGGGAAGGGAAGGGAAGGGAAGGGAAGGGAAGGGAAGGGAAGGGAAGGGAAGGGAAGGGAAGGGAAGGGAAGGGAAGGGAAGGGAAAAGAAAAGAAAAAAGAAAAGAAAAGAAAAGAAAAGAAAAGAAAAGAAAAGAAAAGAAAAGAAAAGAAAAGAAAAGAAAAGAAAAGAAAAGAAGAAAAGAGAAAAAGAAAAGGTTAAGTTCCAGGTTGATTAAGGCAGTATAGAGGATTCTAGAAAGAAAAAAAGTAACAGGAAAACTGATAGATAAAAAATTTCTTAGCCAAAATGATTATCACATACATCTGTTTAGTCCTCTTTTTCTCCATGCATACAGACACTATGTTAAAGGAATTTTTAAGTATAATTTCATTTATAAGATACTAAATGGTGGGAGATGAGTGCATCCACCACTTTTATATTAGGCTGCCACAGTACTTTTTTATAACTACTCCCTAATATGGTGTCTTTTTTTCAAATCCATTTTGTCACACTTAGAAAGAGAAAAATGAACCCAAAAACCAGACACTGGAACATCTTATGTACAATCAGCAGAGATGAAAATCTAATAGTACAAATCCTGGCTAAATAGACAAATATAGAAAAGAAATTATTATCAGTGTTTTTGGAACTAACAAAGGGATTATATTTTGCTACTTTTTATATATTCAAACATCACACTTTCTTGAGTGATTCTGCAAAAGTACAATGATCCAAAATGCATCTCTAAGTCACTTTTTTTGAAAACAGTGTTCTATAATGTAGACAATTCCTTCACTGTTCCCATATATATTTTCTTGATTTATAAAATATTTTGTTGGACAGCAAATCACACTATGACAGTAGCTTTTCTGTTATTTTTCTATCTCAGCAATATCAAAAAACTCCTCCATAAAGACAGAATGTTTTCATGGCTTCTGGTAAATAGATGATAGGATTTTCTGTTAGTCATCAGAAAGGGAATCCCATTAGGAAAAAAAAACCCCAAAAAACTCTCTCCATCTAGGGAGAAAAAGAAAAAGAACAGAAAAAAGAAGAAATTAACAAGAAACAAAAATTGGACGAACAATCAGTATGGAATTGTCAAGAACAAATACTCTAAAAACTGTCTGATCGCTTTCTTAATAGAGCAGCAGGTCTCATATATAGAACTGGAACAGTAGATGCGTTTCTTGATTTTAAGGAGCCATTTCGCACATATTCCCATGGCGTTTTGATGTGAAAAATTAACAGTTAGACCTGTGATTCTACGAGAATATTAGGTGAAAATCGTTTGGTAAAGAAAAAAACAGCTCACAGGTCTGAAAAGTTATTTTTCTGCAGCAAAAAATCACTTCCAGTGTGGGAATGACTGCTGTTTATAGAAGAGACTTTCACATCAAATAAGAGAGTTCTAAAGAAGAAAGGATTTGTGCATAACATCTCTGAAGTGTGGTCCCTTCCATTTCATCTTTTATACCCAGTATATGGTTACAAACTGCAAGGAAGCTTCAGAGAAATCTAATGTCTATAAAGGTAGCTCATAATAATAAAAACGTATCGTAAGTCTAAGATTCCTCTTATTTACCCATAACTATCTACCAGTGAGTTCTGACTTGATAATTTCCCTGACTTCACTTAGCATCGGATTTGTGAACTGAACATGACCCTTGAGCTCAGACCAGGCCACATTTCCTGTTTCTGGCGATGGACAAATTGTTCATTTTTACTTTGAACTTGGAAACTCCAGCAATTCTGATGCCTAAATTGGCTAGTGTAGGCAATCTGAAGGCAGGCTGGAAACCCAGGCTTTGGTGTAAGGAAATCTGACAAAGATGTCCTGGGCCTTTTGAAAGCCAGTCACAAAAGACTACAGTAGTCAAAGTATTGCCATTGGTGATTCTCAGAAAGGAAATGATTTCTAAAGACATATATGATAAAGGTTCCCAGTTTCCTAGGAATGCCAAAGGACTTTAGACATAGGAAATACCATAGAATGAAGATCAAAAAATAAGTCAGATAATGTTTCAAGAGTGTACTATAGTAATATAAGGCTGATGAAAAATATAAATACAGTAAAACAAAAGAGACAAAAGTATTTAATATCTGATTGAAATTTGAATGGGCTGGGAAGGTTAATGCCTTTACTTTTTTGGAAGTGACATGATTTTCCTAACATCCTCAAGTAGTCAGGGCTGCAATTTTATAACTGTTCAGAAAGCAGAACTTGTAGGACTAGAATGACCTCTGTGACCATGCCCGCAGGAGTGATGAAATGCTGAAGACAGAAGAAAAGTTCTTACTACTGAATTTGTGACCCCATGAGTTGCAGAACCCAGATTTACTTTGTAGGCATCCTGTTTGTGTATTGACCAAGCCTGACCTTGCTTTTCCTAGGAGACTCTAAGATCATAACTCAAAGTAGTACAGCCGCAGGACATCAGTATCAACACCCAGAGGATTTGACTGCCTTTCTGGTTTTTGCTTGGATGCGTTTTCTTTTAGAAGTTGCACCTTTTTTTATTTACCAAGATACATTATTTCAACTGTTCTTTAGAAAGACCAACTATAGACAGATTAAGATTCCCTTCCTGTGAAATATTCTACTGTAGAAGAGCTTTTACAATAAAAAGAAACATGATTTCTTAAGTAATAGGGAATGAAACTGAGATCAGAAAATATTTTACCTCATAGCTATCTTCAACTTTTCTGTAAATTCGGATCTGCTCTGCATTTAGTAAACTCAAGGACTCAAGCTCATAACTTCATCCAAGCTGTGAGCTGTTCTGTTTTCCTTAGAGTATTTTGGTGGTTTTAGTTCTGTTATTCACAGCTGCACTCTAAAGAAACTAATGTAGGATGCATTGTTAAAAATTCTTGGTGGAAAGAAAATAAGATATTATTAAAAAAAAAAAAAGAGGAAGCTTTAATTCTAATTAACCTCTGAGGGCTCTGTGCACGCACACACACACACACACACACACACACACAAAAATCAAAAAACCTTGATTTCCCCTTTTAATAGGCTAAGCATTATTTTTACTCTTATTGACTTGGAAACTTAATAAATGAACCAGACAAACTTAGTAGAATATAGAGGTCATTTTCATACCTATTAAGTTCATTCTGTTGCATAAAAATTAACTTTCCTAGATATTATTTGACAATCTTTTATGTTTGCATTTACAGAAAGACCAGGTTAAATTATGTATTTTACTGTTTTCCCCAAATGCCTAAACAAGACAGTCCTCTCCTAGAAGCAGATGCATAATAGAAATATGCAATATCAATGTGTTATCTTTCTTGGAATACTTCCTTAGAACCACTTCTCATGGATCATGCAAAATTTTGGACATTAATGGACTCTGACCACCAGTTAATCATAACTCAAAATTACTTTGTGTACCTGTCTTTTTTTTGAAATAGTAATCGTGCTCCAGCTGTTCACGTGTTTAGGCTGATTCAAGCTAGGATTTTTTTGCATGTGTAGGATTCAGCTGCATAACAGGCAGCTTATTATTAGCAAAGGGCATAGAACCACAGAACTGGAGGAGACCAACTCCTGGACAATATTATCCATTGCCTACTAAGGGCAGGTTTCAAGAACTGGATGTGAGCTGTATACAAGCACCACCAAAAGCAAATGGATGTGGTCTCCTCCAGGTTTGGTGGTGGTTTTGCCTAATGGGAAGGGAGAATAGTAATTACTGTTTGTGCTCAAATACTAGGAGGCCTAGATTATCTTTCTATCAGGGGTCTGTTAAATGTTAGGAACAGGAAACTTTTCCTCTCCCTGGATTCTTAGGCATAGTGTCTTTTTTTTTTTTAATTATTTGATTTTTCTAGAATATTAATCAAATTATTGTTCCATTTTCCCTTCAACCATCCTTTATGTTTTTCTCAGTCTCCTTTTCCTCTACCCATCCTTCAATAAAATGCATGTAAGGATTTTCCTGACTAGACCAAGGAATTAAATTGCTGTGCAAATCACTGAAGCATCACACAAAGAGCTACAGTTACGCGCTTCCTCTGGGGAGTGGGAGAGGAGGAGGCAGAAAGGCTTTGTGTATTTACAACAAAGCGTATTTCTGAAATCATAACAAATTCACTTTGTTACGAGGCCAACAGGTCTAAGGATAGTCTTTCCACTTAAAGAGTCTTGGAAATACAGAATTCAATAGCTGGGGTTTTTTTCAATGTTATGCCTTTTTGCTTTTTTCCCTTTTTCTTTTTTTTTCCCCTCACAATTCATTCTGTTTTTATTTCTGGAGGAAGGTTGAGCATAAATAAATCAGCTTTTCAACTTAGACCTTTATAAAATTGACATGTATCTCTCTCTTTCTCTGACATATTCTCAGAGGTACTTGAAACTCATGCTAAATTTCTTCTAAAAACAGTAAAGATTTTGGCCAGTTGGTTTTTGGTTTGCTTTAGTTTGTTTTTTTGGGGGGGTCAGGTTAGGGAAGGCTGGTTTTAGTTTTTCTAGAAGTATTTTAATTTTTTATTACTAATAATTAAAAAGTAAAAGTATAAAGATCCCTTTGGATGTTGGTTAGAAATAGAGGGGAGAGGGAGGGGACGTGGGTAATGAAGAAAATGTAGTTATTCAGTCTTAAAGTGCCCTGGAAATTTTCTGAAAATAGGAAAAAATCTGGAAAGAGGATAGTATCCAATAGACTTTATAGATAGGTAGCTCCCTTTCTGTGTTCCTGTAGGAGACAAGACTTTATTGTTTCTAGATTCCCTGAGGGGAATTAGAGCCAGATGACTGCTCATTTGCAGATGACTGGCATCTTGTTCAGCAAAAAATGAAGCAAAAATGGAAGAGTTTTGAAAATTAATTAATGGCAAATATGAAACTTTATTTACTACTCTTGGTGCTTATTTTACTTTGCAAATTGTGGATGGAAGGGCTAATTCCTTTTGACTCATTACTGGTGTCAATCAAGAACAACTGTTGCATCAGCAGATTAAACACAGCATAAAAGTGAAATGAGTGAAAAATCTGGGCAGCATGAAGCTGGACAAAAGCCAGGAGCATAGGACTGCTCATGAATTTCCATCTGAAACCCACAGGTTGATTGTTCTGCAAAATTTAAATTTCATTTAGTTCTGTGATTTACTTGCATGCGATTGTTTATATTTGCCAGTCATAGATAATACATAGCTGATAGCTCATCTTAATATATTAACCAGAATAATTATCATCAGCTATTCATAGCTGAATCACGGATAATATCACTGATCAGATTCAGTTTAGATTTTTACTGTTACATTCAAATAGTAATTAATGGTAGTTACTACCATAATGCAGTTGTCTTCCTTTGGAAATCTGCATCCCTTTTCATACATGGCTGCCACTGGTAAATTTCATTACTGCCAGTTTGGATGCTTGTTTCATTACAGAGGTGCCTGTATAAATTGTCATCTGCTGGCATGTAAAAGTGATTTCTGAAATCCCTTCTGACCTTAAATACTGTACATCTAGTGAGTATTCTGAGATTATACTGTGTGTTGTCTTCATCTAGTCTAATCTAGTCTAGACTATATCAGATGTCTTTCAAAACAGGATCAGTCAATTTTACGTGAAAGTTGCACCTGATTTCAAAAAACAAAGATTAAACTAATTCTGGCAGTGGAAATGTATACTCCTGATCCACCCTCTCTTTTTCTACCTGTGTGTGGTGAGGAACTTTTTTAAATAACAGTCCTATAGTATTCCTTATATATTCCTTATGTATTCCTTGAGTATTTCTTGTCTAATCCACAAAACTTTATTAGTTTACATATTTATATAGAATTATAATTTGTGTTTCTAATTTTGTAATTATTTTAAAACTCTTTGATGTGTGTAATTAGCACAGCGTATATCATAGAATCATAGATCATCAATACCAATGATATCAATCATTGAACAAAATAAAGGCCCACAATCTTCATGTAAATAGGGCTCTAAGGCTTTTATATTTGACCTTTCCTAGTATCACATTGTTCCCTAAAGTTTCTACCAACCTTTTGAACACTCACCTCTTTGTTCATTTGCAAGCTGTGAAGCTTATTCCTACATTATTAATCCCATGCACAAGTGTCTTGGCTACAAATACATAACTAGTGGCAGTAATAGTACAAGGTGCAGAATTAACATCTGTTGATTCTTTGGGTTAATGGTGAAGAACATTAGGCACATTTTGAGGGAATTAGAAATATTCAGAGTGGAAGGTATATTTGCACTGATGGAGGATCCTCCATATACAGGGAGCCCTCCGAGCCAAAAATAGTTAAAGCTTTTCTTGTGAAGTCAGGGTGAGTATACAGGTATATTCTTGATAAAAATGTAGCTAAATAGGTAAAGTAACAAGTCAAAAGGTAAATTAGCAAGTAAATTTCATCTGGTTACTAGACTAACAAACTGTCAGATTTGTGCAAATGAGAGAATAGATTTGGATGCCATGATGAAAGATGATTCTGAATTAAGAGCAGGCTTTTAAGTCACACAAGGTGCTATGTAAAATATCAACATATTGTAGAACAGGTAACAGTTATTAATTTCTCTTTTGCTGTTTTTAGCATAGTATCAGTACTTCTCATATTGCCTGGTTGAAAAAAGAGTCAGAAAAACATTTGTGTCTCTCTTATGAAACATTTATCAACATTTCTGGGGGGAAGTAATATTTTACTTTGGATTAATTGTTTTACAAAACAATATTCTGCATGTACTTGTATACTCTGGTGAATCTTATTTACTGTCTAAGTAAATTATTTGATGGTAAAATTAGGCTTTTAGTGCAGAGTTAGACCTGACCTAGACCTTGCTAAATCAGTGGAAAACTCTAAAATACTTTCTTGTTACTTGGTTTAAACTCTTCTGTAATTAGTAAAGCTCAGGATCAAGCATCTCACAGTCACTGTTGTTTACATTTCTACAACAAATTTATTCAGCTGCTGGATCTTAATAGACAAATGGCTGCTTTTCTTTGCAGCCTTGTTGCAGATCCCTTGTCCTATGATTAACCTGTGTCTGTTTGGCTGCCAGGCTTGCCTCTGGAGTAAACCAGCATGTTCGTTCCACAAAGACAGACAGACATTTGTCCAAAGAACCTCTCCATTTAAAGAGTCTGCATGAGGAGTGCACTGTGTTTGGCTCCCTTCACACAGCAGTACTCCAGCTCTATCCCAGAAGGATACCGAAATATTCCATATGTTTTCGTAGCATGAGAAGGTTATGAACCACACCTTCAACACATGTCCATGAAGCCAATGCAAGAGTGCCAACTCATTGCTCTGAGGACTTTGAACAGAATCATATATTATATCAAAATTCAGTAATTTCACTTAGGATACTACACTTTAGTATGAAGTCAAAAACTCAGATCCAGGTGTTAAAGTACATGGGGTAACTTGCTCCCTGGAAACCTGATCTTGGCATTCATGCAGCACTTTTCAACAGGACAGTGCTTTCCCATTGGTGGAGCCCATGAGACATTAAAGATTGAGCCTGCCTGCCATTATATGCCTTCATAGAGCCTTGAAAAATGAAATTCTAGTGGGAGCTGACTTTTCACAATAGGAGTCTGGTAATAGTTGGAAGGAAGATTTTTCTGAAAAACAATAACAACAAGAAGAATAAAAATACCCCCTCACATACCTCATTATATAAATGTAGATAACACTGTCATACAAATACATGAAGATGTTGATTCTGAGCTTGTTTTTCAAGTTTTTATAAAAATAACTAATAAAAAGATGCAAAGAATTCTTTCAGGAGGGTGATGGAAACAGACTTGGAAGCTGAATTTCTTGGCATGTTCTCTCACTTAACACTTTTCAATGTTTGCCACTTGACTCCTATCAATATAAATATGATTACTCACTCTAATGATTCTTTTATCTTGCTGAAATGTATCTTAAATCAGAGTTTAAGGTTTGCTTTGGCTGGGCTTGGGGAATATAGTGATTTAGAGTTGCAGCTGCCAGAAAATAAGTGAAAGAAGGAAAATGGAACTTCTTGGCATACTGAATTGGAAGCTCTGACCGCTGCTTAAGATCTCTAAAGGTATGCTGTTATCTTCCAAAAGGAGAATCCTGAGTCTATTCAGCTGTTTCAGCTTTTAAAACCAGAAATGGTTATATAGCAATTTTAAAAAGTGTACTGAAGCCAGCATGGTTGAAATGGTAGATACAATACTACACTGAGACTTAAATAAATTTCCTTCATTCTCCTTCACATTTCCTGTTTCATCTTGGAGATGCTTCTATTTTGATTCTCCCGTTTCATAAAATGGAGTAAGGGTGGTGTTATCATATAAAGTTTATTTATTCTACATGGAGTTTTTATTATTTTATAATAAAATACGGGTTTATATAATCAGCAATATGAATGGAGAAAAACTACTTCAAAAAATGATGGAAAAATATAAATTGGAAGAAATCTTATGGTATCATGTAGTCTAATTACCTGCTGAAAGCAAGACCAGTTTGAAAGTTATCTTTGTTACTTAGGTCCTTGTGTTAGCTGAGCACTGTCTAATCTGCGCATGAATAATGGCAGGACTTCTGGAGAACTGGAGTTGAAATTACATAAGCTAAGCCTCTTGTCACACATGCAAAGAAATGAAATTTATAGCAGTGCAACAAATATTTGATGGATGCAGTAGTATTCTTTCAATATCCTTTTAGCAGAATTACAATTGTTCTTCAGTTGTGTTGCCACAGATGTATTGTAACAGTGGAGTGATGCTGTATGAAAAATAAATATAATTAACAAGTAACAAATAACATAGTAAACAAATTCTCATAATCAGGAGGATTGAGTTTACATCCTTCAATATACTGTGTGTTTTTTCCAAACTAAGTTTTCTGTCTTCACAATCTGAATCTGTAAGACATTATCATAAAGGTACAATGGTATATCCCTTGCACTTTGCAATCGTGTAGTTACAGGTGGCTGCCTGTGTTGCAGAGAAGGAGATCTGCTGGGAATCTGTTGAGATTCATACACCTTTAGAGCTCACTGCATACCAAACACCTCCTAGGTACAGTAGCTCATACCAATACCCTTTTCCTTTGCTGACTTATTCATCGCCAGCTCCTAAACTTCTGTGAAGACTTAATGAGCACTCCTGACCTTTTATTGCCTTAGAGTGCTATACTGAGTGCTACACAGTGTGATATTAATTCAGCATGATTTTTGCAAAATAATAAATTATGTTCTTGCTTGCCTATTGTTCTGAAATATGCACAAATAGGGGCAAGTAAGAGGCTTATTATGTTATTTTCAGCCTAACTACTTGGAAAATTACAATGTCAAAGCAACTAGAGGTACATGCAGAATATACCTTTGACCTCAATAATGTGAAAAACAGCCAAATATTTTTGAATACAAAAACCTTCCTTGTCATATATATATATGGACACAGCCAGTTAATCTGTAATTGAATATAGCATGTAATGTTCTCACTAAGAATTACACTTTCAAATTTTTAGGGCTATTCTTAAAATTATATCTTTTAAGGGTCTTTCCTTTTTGCTCCTCCTAAGAAATTCTACTCCAAATTTTTCCACTAAAATCACAGAAAGAACCGAAAACGTGATGTCATCTACTTACCAAGCACAAGGCTTACCCTCTAAAAATAGTAAAGCTACTGAAAATATAACAGTTTAGGAGCCAAAGGTAATCTTTTGTTCTTCCAATTTGTGGCAATATGTGAATTAGAAGGGCTTAAAACCTGATGATAGATCAGTCTATCCTAGTGAAGCAAGTAAACAAAAAACAGAAAACCACAAAAAGATAAGCAAACAAGAACTTTGAGTTACTGGCATCTTCCCCTCAGCACGAGCTAATCTGGGTTGCAAAGAGGTTGCTGTAATTCATAGTTTTAACTATGCTAACTGTGCTGTAGGATTTGGGTGTCTGAGAACCTATGCGCACTTAACAGCTAAATTTCAGTGACACCTATGGAATGAATACGCTTCAGTCAAAGAGGAGAGGTTCAGCTTTGTCCAATGGGAGCAGACCAGTTTTGCAGGCAAAGGCATTCTTCATTGTGCATAGCAAAAATGGAGTTTACTAAAGTGAATGGTGACAACATTATATAAAGACCTTTTTTGCTGTTTTGCTCTAGAAAATGGCTTAATAATAATTTTTTTTTAAAAAAATCAAACAATAAACCAATTATAAATGAACAAGAAATACTTTCCAAAAGACTTAAGTGTCTAATAGCCAAAGATTATGCATTGTATTCTCAGAAAAAAACCAAACCAAATCGAAATGATACAAGAATTTCCATAATGAAGACAGTATCTTTTATATATAAAATTATATTCTTGATTTTTAAAATCTCAACAATTCTTGTTAAGTATCTTTTTCATTGTTCTCTACAGTAAGTATAACAATGTTCTTACAGGTTCTGGGAAAACAGACACTACTTAAACTTTAATTTTCTTATTGTAGTTTTAGTCAATATTGCAGCTAAAATATGTATCCTCTATATTTTTCCTCAGTAGATTTTATTTTATTCTATATCTCTCATGTTGAAGAATAATTTTGCTTTTAAAGATGGTTTCATAACTTGCTTTTCGAATATATGTATTTTTTTTTTCTGTTGCATACATGCAAATTCTCATCTTGGTCCACCAGTGGAATGACTTAGAAATTATGAGGCATGTCTGTCAGGAGTTCTGCCTCTTTTTATTCTAGTCTCGGCGTTATGTCTTCTGAGTGATTCTTGTGGGACCTGGGTTTCCACAGGTCATTTTTAGGCTCAGAGATACTTTTTCTTTCAAATGTAAAGGGAAGAACTGTGGAATTAATGTAGCTGTGAAGATATGCCCACTCCAGTATAAGGTCTTTGAAGCCATAGATGAGAAATCTTCTGTAGAAAAGAGAATTTTTTTCCGAAATGTGCTTCAAGAAACACAGAGTCTTTGGATAACTCTGCCTTCTCTTCTTGCAGACTGATTAACTCTGAGATGTAGAAAGAAACTGTGTTCAATCTTCCTTCAGGTCTGTTCCATTTGTTTTCCTAAAGCATGTCCTAAATCTTTGCCTCTATGATGCGTCTGTGGGCTCCTTCAGAAACAAAAGTGATTCCTTTGAGAATCTTGGAATGATACTGTAGACTACAAGACAGAAATATTAATTTCAAGGGGCAGAAGGTGAGTAATGAGCATAACAAATTTAATTTCAGAAATCTCAAAAGTTTGCTTTGTATTAACTTATTTGATTTTTCTTTTTTCCCCCCATTCTTATTTGCAGATGGCTCCATTTCCAAATTTCCTTTATTAAGTTTAGAAGATGAACAAACTGAAGAGAAACATAATTGAAAATGTTATACTTCCTCTAGCTTCATGCACCAATCTTTGAGCCTGTAGCAAAATCCTGCATCATGCATCTTCCCTGTGGTTCATGGAAACATTTTTAGAACCATAAAGCAAAACACTTCAAAGTTAGTGGTCATCTGTCACTTTATTTCCATGCACCAATAATCATTGCCTTGGGGAGGCCCTACCAGCCTGACTGATGTTCGACAGCCTTGGCTTTGGTTTTGTGTAGTTCATTGCTCCTTCTTAAAAGTGCATAGGAGATTCATGGTATAAAAAAGTCCAATCTCACTGCTTTGAGCTAGAACAATGTTTCAGTTTCTTTATGAAATAAATACCAATTGATAAAAGCAATAAATAAACTGGACATTATTGTTATCTGTTTCTATCTTATTTGAACCATAAAATCCAATTTACCATTCATGTTTTCAAATTAAACTTAGGAAGTGAGAGCATCTTCAATCACAACTGCTCACGTTCTGTGGCCAGCATGAAGCCTGAAACTCTATTTTCTTATCTAAAATATGACTGGTGTCTAAGAAAGACCCTTTGACAGCTGTCAGTGAAAATTAAAAGTCCTTGACAACCATGCCCTTGTTTATTTCAGCAGCAGTGACATGGTTCAAAGAAGATTAGGTCCAGTAAATATGGTTTGAAAATATGACAACTTTGTTAGGATTGCTTCACTTGTCTTAACGGAGGCAAACCAGTGACCTTTAGCCATGAAGACACAATATATTGCTTTCTGTGTACTTGGTATGGTTTATTTCAAGTTTGAATGAGTGAAAGATAAATCTGCCTGAACACCTGTATGTGAAACTCCTCTGTGAACTGTAATGAATGTTGTTCACTGTCATAACCTAGGTGAACGGGCTTGAAAACCATGAGCTAATGCATGTTTAGTGACTGAATGAAGCTTTACACTCTGAAAAAAATTATAAAAGGATCTTGCCATAAAAATCAAGGGTCTTTGTATGAACTATGGCCTTTATAAACCTGCTCCCCAGGAACACAGCAAACAGAATTCTTTTAAGTACTGCAAAATCTATGAATTAGATATTTTGAGCACCAGGTTGTAGTTCTGGCTTTGCAGACTCCCCTAAGCAGAAATAAAACACAGTGTTCTATTACTCAGAATGAATGCATAATTTACAGTCTTGCATTGACTTCACACCTCTCGGTTCCCTCAGTCAAAAGCCTGAACCAGTCTGTGTCTTCTCACAAAACTTAATGCAGACATATCCATGGAGAGGTGGCCAGAAGCAGAAACAAGTCATGACAAAGCAGGGCAAGTTTCTTGTAGCTCAGTGAACAGTGAGAGGAAGTGAGCATTGATGGTTCTATTCTAGCAACATAAAAGAACCTGCATTAATTCAATATTTAATTTGATATCTTTTTTTTCCCCATTTTATTACAGTGACTTCAAAACTAGCATATTAGGTGAATCCTTTAATTCCAAAAATCTGCTTTATTCAGAAAGGAATTTTTTTAACCTCATCTCACCCTGTTCTTTATGGCCTTTCCAGGTCTCCACTGTTGGGGAGTGTTTATAGATGCTTCATTGGTCAGAGTCATCCAAAATACAATTAGAATATCCAGTGGTTTTAAAAGTAATAATGTCTTTCTGAAAATCTCCAAATACAGAATGTCTCAGAATCTCAATAAATCAAGGTAAATCAGAAAAAAATACTCCTGTCTTTCCTATTGTATATATTTTTGTTTTAGCTATATGTTTTGTCAGCCAGTATCTCTGAATATTGTAAAACTAAGCACATGTAAAAATATCCAAACCATTTGCCCAAATTCACAATAATAAGTAAAGTCACTTTTTAAGGCAAGCCATACTGTTATCTCTACTTTTAACATCATAAAGAGTGGGGTTATATTTTGCAGACATTGCATTGAAAGCCTTTACACTTTCTCTAAGTATTTCAGAAAAAGCAGTTTAACAAATGCCTCTAACTTTCTCATAATGAGGCTTTAAGAAAGTGAGACGTTATTTGAAATACAGAAAGGACAGGAGTGATTTCAGCTATTACATTTGAGCTCACATTAAAAAAATACATTGTTCAAGTATAGTGGTGAATCAGCTGAAAACAAGGTTTCTGCTTAGAGGTATTCATCACATGCTTAGGGATCCTTATAACCAAAATGATGAAGAAATTAGGTTCTCAATAAAATGTATGGACGCATTATCCCCAAAATACTGAATTGTTTTTCCCACACTCTATTTTCCTATAACATCTTCAGCATGTATACATTAACTGGAGGTAATAATTTACCATTGACTTGAGATTTATTGTAAGAATATGTGATTTTGCCAAATTAGGGTGCTGACCTTAACATATACGTCTATTAGAATAGTCTGTCTTTAGAAGTTTAGTTAATTTCATGAGTGTTCACAGACTGAAAAGAATCCCTCAGATTTTTCTCTCTTCCTCACAGGCATCTTCCTTAGATGGTCACTTGTTCATTGTTGTTTCAATAAAGTCTCATCTTCATTTTAAACCTTCACACAAAAATCATTTTAAGCATTTCTTTACTGATGTCACTGCCTTTGATTTTTTGCTTTAAATCTGCTTCTGCACTGCAAAGAATATAGTACAATTGTTTCAAAACAATATCTGACATCTTTTTAAATACTCTATAGACAGTTTGTTCATCCCCCCAGTAGGTGTATCTTTTCTGCAGGATACAGGGCAGCTGTGGTATCACCATTGCTGGACACCTTCAAGACCTGGCTTTTTTTGGGAGGCTTGAACAGCTGACCATTTTTATCCAGCACTGCAATGGCTGTTGCCTGCCACTGATGGCTAAAGGCATGTTCATCTACCTCTGTGTGACCAACTTAGCCAGGTAATTCAGTTGGTTTGTCTCCCTGAGCTACATATTACTGGTGAAGAGGGGTGGGATTTACCCGAGCAATTCACTGAGTTAAATTTTGGAGGCTAATCTGGAAGACTCTGAATCCTCTATTGACCGTAAATTGTAGGAATATCAGGCAGGCAAGATATCCAACTTTGATCCTTGAAACTTCGGTGTTGTGGATATTTCCTATATTTTCAACTACATCTGTGTAACTATTCAAGATCCCTTGCCTCTGTATTCCTGTATTCCTAGGACAAGGAAACAGCCCCAGGCTACAGGGTTTCATGGAAGGTGTCATAAAGCACTGGAACAGGCTGCCCAGGGAACTAATGGACTCATCATCCCTGGAAGTATTTAAAAGACATGAGATGTGGCATTTGGTGACATGGTTTTGAGGAGGGTTTGGTAGTGTTGGATTAGCAGCTGGACTTGATGATCTTAGAAGTCTTTCCCAACATAAACAATCCTATTATTCTATCATTCTGTATAATAAGAGCCAGAAATTTACTGCAGAAGTGCCAAGGTTGTCACACCATAAGACTGTCACAGAGCTGACAATCAGTAGCAGAAGGAGAATGACTCTCAACATTTGGAAGGAGCAATACTTCCTCTTGCTTGTGTCTCCTTTGGTCAGGTCTCAAAAAATAAACTTTTGCGTATTTTTAATTTATTTTTATTAAAAATCAGAAATTTCTGCAGCATCTTGTAAACATACCCAAAAAATTTAGGAATTTAGGTTTTGTGGTAAAGTCCTACTGGTCAGATAGTTAAAGAGTTTATAAATAATGCTTATCTGACCACCTTTTTTTTCTTTCTTTTTTTTTTTTTTTTTTTTTTTTTTTTTTTTTTTTTTTTTTTTTTTTTTTTTTTCCAGTAGGCACAGTGATCAGTTATCAGGCCTTAATCTTTCTGGCAATCAGAGTCACAACATGTGGCATAAAATTTCAGTGACATCAAATGGGTTGAGAGAAAAGCAGACTGACTGGAAGTTATCTGCAACTGCCACAAGAATTTAGCACCTCAGGGAAAGTTATGAAAATTATAAAATTTGGTGCCACTCCCAAATACATTTATCCAGGGTTTTACTGCCATGTCAGTGTCTGGGGACAAACTGAGAATCTTTCCAGTTTTAAAGCTTTGTGTGTTCCTGGCTGCTAGGCATGCTGACTGTGGCATAAAACCTATCTGTAGATGCTTCTGCCCAAGTTCTCATAAACCCTGAAGACAGCACTTTTCCAGATGATGGTGCTTATGCCCTACAGATGGCATCCATCATACCATAATAATTCTTGTCTGATTTATTTCTTATTCATCTGGCAATTCATTCAATGTAAACTTTGGAATTCCAGTAAACAAGTTATTACCTTTTAGCCTGTCATGGCAAATTTGTTTCAGTTCCCTGGACAATCCATTAATTTGGACAGTATTCATGCTCGTAACCTTATACATTCAAGATAATATGTCTCACAAATACATTTTCTGATTCCCCATGAGCTACCTCAGAAGCCTAGCAGCTTTCTTCACATAGACTAACAATTTCTCTCATATATTTCCTAAATTTCATATACAAATCATTAGGACAGCAACATTGTTTTGAAGCTTAAATGTTTCTGTGCTGCAGCAAACTCTGTAGGTCACCTCCCATCCCTGTGTGTATCCAGCAGAGCAGATTCATGCAGCCACAGGATAAATCATGTTTCCTGCAGAGCAGTCTCCACAACATGAAACTTCTTTAAAAATATCAACAGATGAATAACTTGCACCTTTGCTGTGCAAAAGCCCTCTGTAAATGTCATAACATGCAACTGGTGCTGCAAAAATTAAATATAACAGCATTTGCCTGTATTATCAGCAATTTCCTAAATAACCCAGTGGAAAATTATGTGGGATACCAATACAGTGGTGTTTCCTTATCAAAGTTGTTCTGTGCCTTCAAAAGATGCTACATAATTTCCCCAAAGCAGACAGAGATAGAATCTAAATAAGATTTTGAGTCCCTTGATTTGCCCTCTTTCATCCTAATTGCAGGGTTTTGCTTCTTTGTTTCTTTGGATTTTTCCTAAAAATTTTTAATGTAAGGATTGATGTGAAAATCTCATGCCAACACTAGTGAGAATTTCAAAAAGTACACAAGTATCAAAACTAACAAAAGATGATTTCAGGTAGAATTATGTCACAGCTTACTTGATTTTCCTGTCATGACTACAGTATCTCCGGCAATTCCAGTACCTTTTTTCTCTTTTATGCTACCACTCACTGAATACCTCTGATCCTCAACAATGCCCCTTCTGCAGTGACACAGCAAATGTTACAAAAGGCTGTGAGAAATGTGTATGTTGATAGGTCAGCCTATATAACTGGTTTAATAGGAGAGAAAAAAAATCTAAGCATTGAGCTCCTTTTTCAACTTTTTCATCATTGCAGGCATTTGGAGAGGAATAAAACTAGAGATAGATGATATTGTATCTTTCTTCTCAGCTGCCTTTCCCCCCAGACTAAAAATGTATTAACTCTGCTCTTTCAGAAATTCATTGAATAGTTTGGGTTGGAAGGAACTTTAAAGATCATCTAGTTCCAAACCCCTGCCCTGGGCAGGGACGCCTCACACTAGAGGAGTTTCTTCAGACTGAGTACACTGAGTGATACTAGAGAGGAGAGAGACCCTGAACAGAGTGCAATTGCACAGGTCACAGGCACACCGTTTGTGGTAGTTGGGAGTTGGCTGAGCCTCATCCCCAGTGGGTACAGCTGTGAAAAGCAGGTGAGCAGCATTGGAGGTAATGAGACCTGGAGTGCCCAGGGCACTGAGCCTCATCCCCAGTGGGTGCAGCTGTGAAAAGCTGGTGAGCAGCATTGGAGGTAATGAGACCTGGAGTGGCCAGGTGCACTGACCAGTCACAAAGGGAGCAGAGGGCACACAGGTGCAATGCATGAACAATCATAAAACGTTGGGCTAAAGAATAAGAAGGGCAGATGTATGAAGGCCTCTGATGTGATGTCACTCTGTATGGGCTGATGCTTTCTGGAACTGTATAGTGATGTCTTTGTGTCATGGTTGTCTTGTCTGTGACATAAGCTGTGGCAACAAGTCACATTTCCTTATGAGATACATTGTACAGTAGCAAATACTTGATTAGGTTTGTAGCTATTCTTATATTGTTGTTCATGCTGAAATCAGAGAGCTGATCATTATGAGCTATGCTGTGCTAAAAGTTAGACAAGAATTGATGGAGAAAAGCCATTGTATGTGATTCAACAAGGTGAAGTGCCAGGTCCTGCTGTTGGGTCAAAACAACCCCAGGTGGTGCTAAAGGCAGGGGACAGAGTGGCTGGAACGCTGTCTAGCAGAAAAGGACCTGGGGATGCTGTTCAACAGTAGAAGAACTTAAGCCAGCATCTGCCCAGGTATCCAAAAAGGCCAGTGGCATTCTGGCCTGTATCAGCAATACTGTGGCCGGTAGGACCAGGGCAATGACTACCTCCATGTCATTGGCACCTTGAGTTCTGTTTATTTCTGGCCCACTCACTACAACAAAGTCACTGAGATGCTGGAGTGTGTGCAGAGAAGGGAAACAGAGCTGGGGAAGGGTCTGGAGCACAAGTCTGATGAGGAGTGGCTGAGGGAACTGGGGGTGTTTAGCCTGAAGAAATGGATGTTCAGGGGGCAGCTTAAATTCTACAGCTGGCTGAAAGGAGGTTGTAGTGAGGTGGGATTGGTCTGTTCTCCCAAGTAACAAGTGATAGAACAAGAAAAAATGGCCTCAAACTGTGCTAGGGGAGGTTGAGATTGGATATGATTAGGAAAAGCTTTTTGTTATAAAGCATTAGAACAGACTATCCAGGGCAGTGATGGAGTCATCATCCTTTGAAATGTAAAAAAAAAAAAAAAGAAGTGAAGATATGGCACCTAGGGAAACTGTGAGCATGATGGTAGTTATATGTTGGTGATTGGAATAGTGATCCTAAATGTCTTTTTCAACCTTAGCAATTCTATGAGTGCATGATTCTAGGAGGAACACTTTTTTTGCCACTCATTTCCAAGACATTTGTTTTAGAAGAAATTCCAGATACTATCCTAGTAGGGAAGGAAGAAATCTGAAGTAGTGTAGTTGTTTCCATTTCTGCTCTTTAAGAATATGCCTTAGTTTAGGATGGCTTGGGGTTTTATTTTCTTTCAGTTTTGCGTTCTCTTTTTTTTGGCAAATATCTGGGAACTTCACAGCTCAGTGCTGATCCTGAAATAGTTCAAAACCACTATTTTACCTGAATCCCAGTTCCTAATACAGGCTCTGCCACTTCTCCCTGAAGTTCTCACTTATTACATCAGTTTGGTGTTTGGCAGGTTTTAGTCAAAGAATCACTGGGAGCTACTCTCAAGTGTGGAGCTGATGTCTAATTGAGAGTGTTCAGGAAAGCAGTCAATGCAGAGTGTTGTATTTTTGTTATGACCGTGTTCATTTTACATTGAAAGACTGTAACTGAAAGAAAATAAAAATGGCAGAAAGTCAGAAAACCTGAGGTTCTTGCCTGCAAACAGCTATGTGTGTGAGGAGATAGAAGTACATATTAGGTTATGTCCTTGCCTATTAGTATAAAGCAAAAACACCTGGACTTCAAAGAGAAATCCAACCAGGATACTTGACGTCAGTACTAGGTCTATTACTAGAATATATACTAAAAAATACTAAATAATAATGCAAATAAAAAAGGGAGGGAAAAGAATTAATCTTGGATCTGTCATTTAGTGTAGGAACTTCTTAGTTAAAGAAACAATTAGTGTGTTCAATAAGTTTAATAGGGAGTGTTAGAAACTTTCAAGGGAGAAAAAGGTAAGTTGGAAAGCACATGCAGTTATCAGATACAGAAGCTATCTAAAGCTAACACCTATATTTTCCAATGTAGGAGAGCTTATCTGTTTTGCAAATAGATGTCCTGAAGGCATGGTACAGACAATGATATAGAAATGATATTTCATTATTGTGAAGAGATTTATGCAAACACACATGTCCTAAGGGAATTTCAACCTTGGTGCCAAAAGGGAGTGGCTTTTATGCAGGAGAAGGACCAGATTGATGTCCCTTTTCCCTTTTGAGGAGGAATATCTTGCATCATCATACTGCAGTACCCAGAAGAAGCATCATCATTGTCCATGGGACTGCAGCAGAATCCCCAAATCCTAGGTCTGTATTAGCCATGGTGCAGCAGGGCAGCTCTTCCCTTCACCAGGATGGCCTGTCCTCACAGGTATGTATTAGGCATATTGAGTCATGGCTGTGCAAGCCTTTCCTAGGCAAATATGGTCTCTTTCCTCAAATATTTTCTCTTTCCTCAAGCTATCCCAAAATTGAGCAGGTGTGTTATGGTGATGGAGAAAAAAACAAATTCATTCTCTTTCACCAAGTTCATTATTTCAGATTTAAGCCTAACATGAATTCCATTTGACAGCAAGTGACAGTGGTTCTAGTTTTTCTGGGTGTTGTTGAGATTTGGACATTGTTCCTTACAGCATCCTCTGGACAAGCTGTCCAGCTGCAGGGTGAGGGAGCTCACTGTGTGCTGCATGAGGAACTGGCTCAAAGGCACAGTTCACGGGGTTGTAGTGAGTGGGGAAAATATTGATGAGCTTGAGGAATAATCAGAACAAAACTGAAAAAGTGAAAATTTATTTTACTCTTCTTGAACCTGTATTGCAGTAGGTAGAGCTTTTCAATCTATTGGTCATGTGGCTTCTGAAGTAAAATTCCTTTTGTCTACACAAGTTACTACTAATCTTCTGCCTTTTGTTCCAAATATCTTCCTGTATTTTCTATGATACATTCTTTCAATATGATTTTCACTTCCAAAGCACTGAAGTTCTCAGAAACCTGCATGGTGTAGTTTATTTCTCAGGACTTCAAGAGATATTGAGAGAAATATCTCTAAATAGTAATACAATCACTGTTCATCAGGTTATTGACTCAGACATAAACACAGATGAGAGCAAATCTTTGGTGAGCTTTGTTACTGAAGTCCACTGCATTTCATGTTCCCTTGATTGCTAGTAATCATATGTAGTGTCAGTTTCTGAATCTTTTGTTTGAACAGTGATCAACCCTAGGGGAAGAAACATATCTAAAGGTGAAATTAATGAAAATATATCCCTTTTTGGGTGTGGTATAGGCCCTTTAAATTTTATTATAACGCTATTGTCTTCTGATTTTATGCTTAGTGTTCTGTCCTCAGCAAAAACATCTTTTCCATATCATCTGCAGTTCTGATTATAAGAATGATGAAGTAGCAGTGAAAAGCGTGCATCGTGCACTTCCTTGAACAAAGATTCCTGCAGTCATACCCTGTCATCTTGCTCTGTGTATGCTGCTTTTATCCCTCTCTCATAAAGGGCATATGCTCCCTCTGTGTATTATGGATATAATCTAAAGCCCACTGAAATGGAAAAACTTTCACTTGGCTTCACAGAGGTCCTATATCTATAAAGAGAAAACCAACTACAAAGGAAAATGGCTTTATGTGTTCATTTTTGTGCAGATTTAAAAAGTCCACAATTCCAGATTGTATCTTCATTTTCAACTCTAGGTGTGGGTTTCAAAGTAAAATGATATATGCTGCCCTTTTTTATTTGCATGGTGAACCTATTTGCTATTTCTGGTCTAAGTTAAGAGACAGAATGGAAAGGACAGAAAAAAAAGCTGTTTACAGAAACTGTTCCTTTGCTAGTACAGCCTGGGAGCCTTTGCCCATCACTGTATGTTTATTGGTAGAAACTGCTTGGCTGTGTGCTGCTGGAAGTTAGCATCACTGGCAGAAATGAGAGGCTGTCATGCAAGATATACAACAACAGAAGTCAGTCTCCTCTGCACATTTTGGTCAATAGGGTAGAAAATGCACTAAATTATGAAGAATTTTGCCCTAGAAGGTCTGCCATAGACTAGGCCCTCCAGGACAGAGGCTGACCACACTGCTGTGTTTGGACTTCAGTCCACTGTGTAGCTTTCATGTTCTCCAGATCTCAGCAGGCTCCTGAACCCTCTCTAGCTGACCTGCAGCCTGTTTTGGGTGGGCACTTGGGATGCTATCTCTGCATAAACTGGGATGCTGTCCCCAGCCCACAAATTTCTCGTGTCTGGAAATGACCGCAGAGTCTATACAGTTTTATTGAATCTCCAACTCTCTGGAAGCTTTGGTTTTACATTTCAGCTTTGAATGACTGAAATGGAAAGGACAAAAAGATTTTGCAAAATCTTCTGAAAAAAAACCCTTCTTTCCTTCAAAGCTATCAGAAAAGATGTACACATCTGGAGAAAAATAATAAACTCCTTGCCTGCAGTTCCCTGCCTTAATTTCCTTACTGCTGTGATGTGTTCAGTGGCTGTGACTGCAGTCCAACAAGCAATCTCTAATGTTGTCTTATGCAAGGGTCTATTTCTCTAAATCATGGATACTATCTGCTTTTCATAGAGTTTAGTTTTTCTCAGCTAATCTAATAATGAAATAAAAGCCTAATCTGTAAAATCATCCTTATGTCACTCTGTCTTACATATTTTTTCATTGGTTCCTGAGAAATTCTGAGCTGTCTTTTTTTTCACTGCTTAACCTCAGAAGTTTTTAAGCTCTAATACAAATGTAAAATATGTGCTTTATTGGGGTGTTTTTTCAGCTCTTCTAGATGTGTTGAGCTTTCATATTTTTACATGGAATTCACCCAGTTCGTAGTCTCAGTGTTTCTAAGGAGTCAGTATGGTTTAACACCCTCACATTACTCTTGGACTTCGGACATCACATAGCCATGATGGAAAACAGTGGGTTGCTACAAGGCTTGTTCAGGCATTTAAATAATGAATTTCCCCAAAATATTGGAATCAGAAATATATTTTATAAAGCTTGCCACAGGTATGAAAACCTAGAATAATACTTTTGGAAGATTTTTGGTTAAAATCGGTCTTTAGATGTAGGCAAAAGAAGATGAACGATTTACAATAATTTCAGATCTAAGTAACAAACAAAAGGAATGGAAAGAACACTTAAGTGCAATGTCCTGCTGCTGATTTTCTAGTTCCCAGCCAGGGGTATAGCTGATGTTTTGCTTTGACCTCATTGTACCATTTAGAGCAGGTAAAAACCAAACATATAGGTTATTGAAAGCAAAATTTCATCATGACAGTATAGCATAATTACCTTTCTTCTATGAAGTTGTATCTCCTCAGGTGCTTGCAAATGCTTTCCATACTATGCACCCTAATTTACTGATTTTTTTTTATATAAGTAAAGAAGTAGTTTGTGTGAATTAGCTTTAGAGGCTAAAATATAGCATATTGTTTTTCCAGAATAGAACTGTATTGACCTTGGATGGGTTTCAGATTGAAAACATTGATGGCACAGTGCCACAGACAATCATCCTTCTCTAAAGCAAGGAAACACTGGGAAACAGAAAAATGCCTTCACAGAAGGAATGCATAGACTTGAGTAGTATCCATTGAAGTTTTACCTCTTTTTTACAACTGTGTTTTCAAAAATATGAAACCTATAAAAAGAAAATGAAACTTACTCTTTCTCAGAAATCTACAAGAGAATTAAAAAAAAAAATAACTCCACCAGAAAAGCAACTTAGAGCAAGGTGGACTGGCAAATGGGAAAAATGTAAAATTTTTTTATAAAAATACTGGAAAAACTGGATTTTGATGGGTTCCTTTCAACATTTTTGCTTCCTGATTCTCTTGGCCCACTTCTACAGTGTGCTTGAAGACTGTACCTGCAGTTTCAGTTATAGCAGAGATCCCTGCTCATGGAGGGTAGAATCCCAGTTTTTGGGGTATTTTTGGGATATTCATGGCTAACAGTGCTGGGACCCCTGTATTGGAGAAACCAATTCACAGTACCAGATGTTTCTGTATATCCCATCCACCACCACCGCAGTTGCTTTCAATTCCTAGGTGTCTAGCACAGCTCTCAGTGCATGGGCAAACTTTGAGCTCAACCACATCACTATGTCCTGAAGAATGAGCACCCTGAACAAATAGCTTCTGGTCCCCTACAAAACCTCTGTTATTCAGGTTTTGGTGGAGTGATTGTAGGCTACACCTTTAGGATACAAGCTTACTGGTACTTGAATGAAAAAGTACCTCAAACAAATCATAGTCAGCAGACTAGCAACAAAAGGTCAGACAAGCTTGCCTTTCATACTAAAGGATAACAACTGTTCTCCTGGGAGCTGATGGCTGTTCAGTTTTTTAGGAGCGAGCTGCTTCACTGAAGAAGCCTTCCTTCCTTCCTTCCTTGTTATATCTTTAACAGAACCTCATCTTAATGTTCCTAGATCTAGCAGTGCATCCTGCCTGTGTCCACACTTCATGTGAGGGCAATACCAGATTATCCACCCTTCTCCTTTTCCCCATATCTCAGCTTCCATGCCAAAGAAGCCCAGACCCAAAAGACTTGCAAGAGAATTATCATCCTCCATCAAGACTTCAAACTCAACAGCATACCACTCTCTCTGAGATGTCCTTGATATAGATCTACTTTCAGGGAACTTCAGGACAAATGAGATGAAATAGGCGATGCTGTGCCTCACCTAACTCTCTGACTCTGAGCTGGAACACAGATAGTTAAATTCCTGTGTTGGTTATCATGCCCTTTGGCCATTTCATTAAAGAGCTAAGCCAGCTGCTTTTCTGCTTAGTCTATATACTATATATAATTTATATACAATTAACTGAATATGTCCTAACAAGAAATAATGCATTTGCCCTTTGGCTGTAAAAGATCACAGGTCATAAATTTGATTTAAGATAACTAGGCTACTCTATCATTAAATCTCATTGAAGATTGATTTATATTTAATATAAGGAAGTTGTTAATCAAACTTCTGTGGTTTGGGGGGTTGGGGATTTTTTGCTTGTTTATTTTCTTGTTGGCTTTTGTGTTGGTTGTTTTTGTTGTTGGTTGTTGTTGTTGTGCTGTGGTTTTTATTTCATCAGAGAACCTGCTGCCAAGAATGATTCATTTATCATGAGATCTTTAGAGTGGCAGTGTCTCATTTCTACTCCTTGCCAATATGCATAAGTCATCTTGCAGCTCACTTGGAGCATGAATCAGTGGGCAATAGGCACTGTAGTGCTGCTGTGTGGAAACGAAAAATGTGTTGGGCATGCTCAGTGAATGCTTTTCATGCAACTGTGAGCAGACAAATCAGGCAAGACACTTGATTAAACAGCACAAGTGTGCACTGCAAAGCAAATTATGATAAATTGCTAGTATTGATTACTTTTAACCAGACAGATGAGATTGTCTGGTGTTTAAACTTAGGAATGCAGCCAAAAGATACCTTGACCTCACCTTTGCACTGGGAAGCAATACAAAATTAATTGGAGCTGTCGTTAAGGTAGAAGTCACAATTATGTTACAGTTGATTTATTAATTTAAGAGCCAGCTACAAACTAGATGCATTCTTCACTCATACATGCTTTTTGATGTTTAGTTTTTAATGCAGAAAAACATCCAGGGTGTTCATAGTCTCTTTTTAATGCCTGCAATATAATACATTTTGATTTGCATTAATGCACATCTGATCAGCAATAAACTGTTTTAGCTTGGGTTTGTGATCACAATTCAGTTTTTATTTTGCTAAGTTGCTTGTGCTGCTGAATTCACAAGCTGAATTCACCTAACCATCTAGGACTTGGAGTCTGTCCATTTTGTGGCATTTGCAGCATTCATGTGAATTTGCAAATACGATGTTAATATCACAGATAAGTTGCACTCTAAACAAAGCATATACTCCCCTGAATGCTCCGCACTATTGAGCAACTGTTTCTCTTCTGGTTTTGTCAAAAGAACTGATCACTTGTGACTGCTGGATAGCTGCCTGGTCAGTGTGGACACAGAAACTTCAGTGTAGGTGGCAGAGTTTGCTCTTAAAAATCCCTTCCATATGCATATATGCAAATGCACACACCTAATGTTGTGTTGAAAGGAAAAATTTGTTTTGTTCCAAAGTAATTTCAATAATTCATAATCGGAATGCAGCAACTCTGCCTCCAGACCAAGAGAATTTCTGGATCTCCGCAAACCACATTTTTTCCTGCCATGATCATAGAAAAAGAAACTAAAATCCCAAAAACCGAAACAAATCCAGCATTAAAATAAATGATTGTAGAGGAGATCCTACCCTAAAAGTCAGTTCAATAGAAATCTACAATTGAAATTCTAAAAATTCTAGCTCGAAAAAGAATGTCAAAAGAGCATTAAAAAAATTGTAAATATTTTCCACCTTCTTTTTCTCAGCTCAGTCTTGTACTATAATGTATAAACATTGAATAATAGAATTGTATTGGAAAAGACCTGCAGATCATCACCAACCCTTAACCCAGCTCTGCCAAGCCCACCACTAAACCATGTCTCCAAGCGCCACATCAACACCTCTTTAATACTCCAGGGATGGTGACTTAAGCTCTTCCTTGGGCTTCCATGGTTTGACCCTTTCCATGAAGACATTTTTCCTGCTATGCACTCTAAACCACTCCTGGTGCAATTTAAGGCTGTTCCCTCTTGTCATGTCTCTTGCCACCCGGGAGAAGAGACCAATCCCTGCCTGGCTACAAACTCCTTTCAGATTGTTATAGAGGGAGATAAGGTCTCCCCTCAGCCTCCTTTTCTTCAGGCTAAACAAACCCAGCTCCTTCAGCTGCTCTTCATAAGACTTGTTCTCTCTCCATAATGTATTGCTTTACATAATTTAATGCCTGAACGGCAAAAAAAAAACCCCAATGAAAATAATGCTACTCCTAGAGACCCACACAATTTCTGCCTCTTTTTCTGAGTGTACCTCCCCTATTAAAATACATCACAGCTGTAGGTGTGAAGAAATAATTCAGATTTTCAAAACAAATCTCCTGACTTTTTAATATGGGGGTGGTGTTGGTTGTAGGTTTTTTTCTTAGTCTTTTTTTATCCACTTCTTTCCCCTGCTCCCTTTTTCTCCTCTCACTTGAGGCTCTACTGAAAGTAGAGCTCGGCAATTATATTGCTAAAAGTTGTCGTAATGCAGTATTCAGCCCTGGTGTACTGACAATTTTAAGGTTCAATCTCTTGAGAATTGTCAGGGTTAGAAATACACTTTCTGAGCTGGGAATTTCAGCTTTTCAGCCACATCAAGTGCTATGCAGCATTTATGTAGAAACCTGGCAGATGATGAAATATTGAACCTTAAAACAGTAGTGACATTTTGATTTATATTAGAAAGGACTGATCCTTTTCTGTTTCCAATTCCTCACCAGCGTCTTTTTGTTGACTTCTGTATTTACATCAGAAAGATAGACTAAAATCTGGTGTAAATAGTTTTAAGTGTTTTCCACAGGATTTAATAAAAAACAATTCTTTTTTTTTTTCTCATGCAGAGTTAAGTTAGATGCAGGATATCAATGTAGACTGGATTTTATAGGCATAAAACCACAAATTATTTTTCCAATACCTTTTTTAAAGACTCAATAAAATATTATAAACCAGATTTTTTATAAAATGTGAAGCTTAAGCAAATTGCAGGATGGCATTGTAAAACCTTTACTGGAAGAATTTTGGTCTGGCCAGCATAATTCACTGGGCCATTTCAAATTTGCTGTAATGAAACTTTTATGTCATCACATAACATTGTCTACTGTATAAAAGAACAGATCTGTTAAAACAGTTTAAACTACTCTAGCTTACAAGCTACCCTTGTAAAGGATTATAGGCCCTATATATCTGTAGTGAGTGTTATATAATTTTATTATTTTGTATCTAATAATTTTGTGAGGGTTTCAATATTAGATCAAGGCAAAAATCCAGTTTAGAAGTTTTTTTTCCTGAATTCATATATCCCAAGATTCTTTTGAGCTGCTTTGAAAACTGAATACACTTCTCCCCTTATTTCTCTGTTTGCAAGTGGGATGGAAAAAATATCTAATCTGTCAAAAAAAGGTAGGAAAAAATACTAAAAGACAGCCCTCCAGTTCACTTCTGCATCTTTTGATATAGAGTAATTGTATGTTTTCATCTCTTGGGCATATGACTTCACCTTCATAGATTGTTTTTCTTCCCATCTAAGTCTCTTCCATCTGTCCAAGTGTTCATAGGGTTCATTCTCTGTTGGGGTCTTTTCTACAAAAATTAATAAAAAATTGTTCCCATTGTCTCTATGAATGTGAAATAACGACCAAGATTGCAGCCTGTGTAGCAAGATAAAATTTAATGTAGTAGGACCGAACTCATCTAGGGTGAATGTCTCATATCTTGGCTTGATTAAATGCTTTTCAAAAAGAACAATGATTTCCTATTGATTCACTGTTTGCAAACATAATTATAGTAGTAAATAGGAAGGATCTGATGCCAAAAAAATTATTCTGATAACTGTGAGGGAATAATATATAAGATGAACTATTTGCATTGTTAAAAGTAGATATATGTATCAGAGTTCCCATTTCAGTAGTTAACATTAGTAGACTACAGCAAATACACTCTTATTTGCCCAAATGGACAAGTGAATACAATTCTGGCCTTTCATACTGAGTTTCAGTCTGTCATAGATATCTTTTATGAATCCAGATCATCTTTGATAGCATCTTATCTGACATCTAAATCTTTGCTGTTGCTGTTATCCTCAAGGCTAAATAATGCCTTCCACCTGCCCTGTCTCTTTTGATACTTGTTCATCTTCAATTTGGTTTGCTTTTTAAATCTTCTTGTTGTGCAGAAAATTGTGTAGCTGATGAGGTCTAGTATGTGTCATCATCTGTGAGCACGTGGCAGAACCAGTCAATGATGGCAGACTCCAGAGCCGGTAGATAATATAGTTTTAGCACATAACTTTAAATTACTTTGTCAAAAATCTATTTGAGAAAGTCAACCACAGTATGACTTCCAGAAAGTTTTGAAATATTAAATCATTTTGACGCTCTGTTATATAAAGCTACAGACAGGGTGCTCTCTCAGTGGCCTTCAACAAACATTAAGAGGCATTTCATTCTCTGGAATGATGGCAAGGAAGGGTCATTTGGACCAAAATATCAAAACAGGTCTCATTCATTCAGCATTATAATTGCATGCTTCTATTCCTTTCTTATAATCTCTTGAACACAGAGGAGTCTCACAAAAAATAATTGAAATCTGTAGAAGCACAGTACTGAACTGAATAACACTGGTATAAAACCATCTAATAAAGGGGAGGGTCAGACCCATTCAAGGAGGCTTTGAACATTTTTAGCAGTGAAAACTCAGTACTCTCTACAGACAGAGATAATCATCAGAAATGGCAGAGGTCTTGAGAAATGTTTACTTGTTGTACACATTTCATGTGAGTTTGTGCAATTATATGTTATATTCTAAGGCAAGGTCTCTGCCCTGAGGTCTTTGCCATCTGCTTTTTCTGTGTTTGCTCACGGGAACATCTGAACTGTCTCCTCCAGCAGCCAATGCCAGGGAAGAGTGAATATGGGCTGACCTTCAGCTGTGCTCTACTCATTATTTCCTCTCCCATTTTTATCCCTGCCATTTGCTGAAGTACCAGATATCATTTGGATGCTCCAGGCAGATTGCAGCTAAAGAGGGTGGGTGAAAATACTGGCAATGTCATTGATCAGAATTGCCATGTTCCATATTTTGGATGAAATGCTGAAAGATGAATGACTTTGATTTGAAAATATTCCAGTGTTGTTTACAAAACAGGGTCTCAGTGTAGGTGCTTTAGTACATGGCATCTTTTGTGGGTTCCACAGTATTGGATCCCTTTCCCTTCTGAGAGTCTAAAAATGGCTGTCTTTAGATAAGTGATGAAATTCAGAAACAATTAGGGTGTGCAGTTACCATATAGTTTTTATTTGATTTAAACTATTTGGATTTATTGCAATACTCCTGCAGTGAAGGGCTGGCACTTCAGATTTGCCAGAGTCCAATAGATTTTGTCCTGGATCTTTTAGAAATTGTACCCTTAGGTTGTATAATGTTTAATATCAAATTTATTAATTTAAAGGTAGTCGTTGTTACAACAGATTTCTGATTTAGCAAGAATGATAAAAATTTTGTTTGATAACATAATGCACAATCCTATTAAAACTTCCCACTGGTCAATAAAACTTTGACAGTTGGTACACATAGATTTAATAAAAAAAGTTTTTATCTTTTTAATGGGAAGTATCATCAAGGTAAAACTTTGATGTATTAATTTTTTAAATTATTTTTTATAAATAAATTTATATTCGGTTGCAACTTCCTGATTTGACAAAACTAAACCCTAGAGCCTTCACAATGATTTTGCTGTAGAGTTTTAAGAATTGATAAGAACAATTTATAAGAGCTTGAAATCCATTGTTGCAACTCTGCTAAGTATAAGTAAAAGAGAAAATATCTTTAGATACTATCTTTATTTTTCAGTTAGTAAAAAGAATAAAAATATTTAAAGATTTGAACTTTATCTGTTTACTTTCAGAAATGGAGATTGTGTGTAAAATTCCACCATTAACAACTTGGCCTGTGATCTTATAGTGTCTTTGAATGCAAGATTTCTAATACAGTAGGGAAATAAAAAGAAAAGAGTGAAAAGACATGAAAACCTATGCTGCATGTCTTTATCCTTAATAAATGTACTACTTCAGAGAGTATCTTCTGGGGACCTGCTGACAGTTTTCATGTGAGATAATTGCAGATCAGAATGTATTATGCTGTTAACTTCAGCAGAGGGATTTTCTGTTTATTGATGCAGCTAGTAACACAGTCATAATAAAAGGTTATATGAAATTTCTCACTTTACCCTTATATTTTATAGGATCGTAGAATCATAAAAGGCTTGTGTTGGAAGCAGGCTTAAAAATCATCTGATTCCAACCTTCCTGTAAAGGGTGGTGATGGCATCCACTATTTCAGTTTTTGTTTGGTTTTTTTTAATGCTGTTTGCTTGAATTTCAGGTTCATTAAAAATCTGATACAGTTAATGATGTATGTGATATATGTCCCAATTATATCTCAATTTGATATGCTCCTTTCCATATGTAGAGAACATTCAAGACATACATGGAGAGAACATTCTAGGGAAGACCTATTTTCAGCTGCAGGATGGGATTTGGCAATCCTTTGTTTATAGCCTATGTCCTGGCTTTAGTATGGCAACACGGAAAAACAATCAAGTCTGGTATGAGTATAGAATCTAGAATTGAAGCCAAACATGTGTCCAACAGGTGTGGCAGGGTTGGGACAGGATGACTGACAGAAAGTTATAATCGTAACTTATGGAAGTAGGAATCATTCACAACTGCTGCTGGAGTTAATGGCATTGCTGCCATGAATGCATAATGCTCTAAACAGAATGGAATATCCTAAACCAAACAAAAATAGAGATAAGGAACATGAATTGCTAAATTGTCTATTTTGATTTTGTGTGTTGTTGTTGTTCTTTGGTTGGCTTTTTTTGTTGTTGTTGTTAGGGATTTTTTATATGCCACCACTCAAGATGAGCTGGGAAAATATTTTCATCATGTCTCACATTGCTTTCTGCAGCTGCAACAATGAACATGGCTGGGAAAGAAATTGCTGTCCTCTAAGCCACTTTGAATAATGTGAAATAAACAAGCTGAATGACATTTTGAGCTTTTGCTTTGCTGTTTCTGAAGTACAGCTATTTTTCTGACATGCCTGGAATGATTAGGAATGTGGTTGTGAAACAAAAAGGTAATTCTTTAGTTTCTGAGAAAACAGTTTTACTGATTCTTTACATTACAGTTTACAACACATTCAATGGAACTACAGAATATCAAAGTGACAATCCTAAAACATGATCGAAATTTCTTTGATAAGTCCTTTGTCAGCAAAATGTTAATGCTACATATGAAATCAAATTCTTCTTAAAGTATTACACTCCCAACTGAGATGTTGCATCCAACTGAATACAGTCCAGATACGTGAAGATTTCCAGGAAATTCTAGATGATATTCACAACCAGATGTTCACCTGGCTTTGCTTTATTTCTCATTTGCTCCCAGAACATGACCAAAAGTTTGCTGATATCAGGAAAATCTTAACCTAGTTATGGTAGAAACATGTGGGAAAATATGCTAAGTATTTGCAATAGTTTGTTCATATTCAGTTATGCATTTACAACTGCCATGAGAATAAGCAACCAAAAATATGCTTGCACTTGTAATCCATGGGCTTCATTCTATGATTTTACTTTTGAGGCTCAATGGAAGGGAATGAAGACCGCATCCTGCATCTACAAGGTGATCTAATCAATGCTAGTTGAAGAAAACTGTAAATATACAAGATAAAACTGGCCATGCAAGGTTATTTGATGGCCAGTACTTGAAGGAAAGTTGTGTGTGCACTGAGTACTTCCTGTCAGTGTATGCAACGTTTGTTGTCGATGCTGTATCAATGCCTCCTGTTGAATCCATCGCATTTCTTTTCTGAATTAGCATAGGCCCCTGATAAAGTCCTGAAGCTATTATTTTGAGATTGTGTTTTGAAGAGAAATGGAGGAGTTTCCCTTTTCCTGAACCTCTAGAGATTTAAGTTCACCAAATGCTAGCATCTCCATATGTCTTTTAATCGGTTGAGAAAGATAACGTTCCTGTGATGTTGTCCTAGAGTCATTTTATAGTGTGTCTGAAAAAACTGGTCAGATCACACACTGAAAGAAACTACTTTTCCCTATTGATGATAAAGAGAACACCTGGTGACCCTATTAGGCAGAGGCACATACTTTTTGGATGTCTCTGGTTAAGCAGGATTAATCTCTCCATCAGGGATTCATCCCTGAAAGTGTTTAAAGGGCATGTGGATGTGGCACTTGGGGACATGATTTAGTGATGAACACAGTATTGCTGGGTTAATAGCGGGGCTTAATGATGTTTGATGGCTTTTCCATAAATGATTCTATGATCTGCATCACACATATCTGATTGCTTAATAACTTTTAAGCAAATTTCATACTAATAGGGATTTTTCTGCACAGGACTATTTTTTTTTTTAATTTTTTTATTTGGTGCTCTCTGGAAACTGTTGCTTATAATTACTTTTGTGGAATCAAGGACCATTGGTCTGTTATTTAAATTTGTACTGTGTTTTGTGGACAAAGCTGAAGTTGCAGCAGCTTTTTTCCCCTCTGTGACTGAAGAAGTTAAATAACTACTCAGAAAAAGTAGAGGCACTGAAACATTCTATGACCACAAAGCCCATATCCTTGTGGTATAACAAGGAGCTGACCCTGAATATTTGACACAAGTCTGTTGCAACCACTCTGCCTGATGCCACAGAAAAAATAGACAATTATGTATTTTTTATAAAATACTATTTCAGGGTTATATTGGTTTAAACTAGAGGTGGTAATGAGGATGGGAAATGAGGCAAACTAGTGACTCAGCATTTTAAGTCTCAGAATTTTAAATAAAGGTGAGAAAGGGAGGAAGGGTAAAGAAAGAAGTTTTGAACTACAAGGAAGAAAAAAATAGACAAGGATTTTCCAAAATCTTACCTTAAGAGTAGATGGGTTTGCTGGGAAATGCCATCCAGATCTGTCCATTTATATTTTAACTTGATATAGTCCTTTTTAGAGGATTGGATGAAATTTTGCATTGAGACTTCTCAAGTTAATTTGATGACTTACAACTGATGACTGCAACTGATTGACTGAGTTGTAAAATCTGACTTGGTTAGGGAGAAACTGCTATTATTTATTTGTATAAAACTGTATAACTTGGGGTGAGAGAATTTTGTTTCTCTAATGCAATTGCTGCTAAAATCATATAAATAAATTTTAGTCTTACATGGTAGTTTCACTGATATTTACAAGAGTCTGACTGAAACCTCCTTGAAAAAGTAAAAGATTCCTTTTAAATTTTTCTGCCATTTTACTACCTAATGTAGATGTTGATGAAAACACAATTATAGTGTAATTATGATTGTTATTTCTTAAATTATCATTCTTTAGACTGCTGTGAAAAGAAAAACAGGAAAACAAAACCAAAATAGGAAAATCAATGAGAAAAAAAAATTAAATCTCTCATTGTCTGTGCATCTATTAATTTATCAGAATACTAATAGCAGGATAGCAAGATATGTTCAGCACTTTGTGTATCAAACTGGGAAAAAATTCCTAGATCTAGGGTTTTGGAAGAACTCTGATATTTGCTCTTTTGTATTGTCAGTATATTTGAGGCTACCTGCTAGCCAACAATTTTTGAAGGCTTATGCAAAGAAGAGAAAGATGAGTTAGGTAGGAGGCAGGTTTTTCTTTTCTGTAGAACTGTAGGAACAAAGAGGCGAGTGTTCCCCACAGACCTGATATTCTCAAAGTTCTGGTTTGTACCAGAGATATTTCCTCATGCTGAAGAACTGTTGATACAATATTTTCTGATCCTGCCTTTCTCCTTTTCCTTTAACTGACTTTTCTTAAGGGACATATCATCTTTGTTTGGGCACATGGACTAAATGTCAAGGCTGGGCTAGCCTTTGCAAAAGGAAATTTCTAGTCAGTGACAGAGAGGAATAATGTTTATTTGCTTTTACTTCCAATGAAAATTAAGAGTGGAAATAAGAAAAATATAAATGATATATTTGAAAACTGAATCTTTCATCTACATGTCTATCATAAATAATAGAATCATAGAAAATCAAAGCCCGATTCAACCTGGTGTTGAACACTTCCAGGATGTGGCACCCCCAGCTTCTCTGGGTAACCTGGGAACATATAAGGAACTTTTTATTCTTCTCCCTACTGATCTCATGGCAATTTTCACTGAGATTCTCTACAAATGCACATAGCCTTTCTCACTTGCTTTCTCCACTTGGGCTTTATCCAGTGTCTCATGAGCAAGTGGCTTATGTTGCTACAATTGAGCTTCCTGGGGGATGGTGGGCCTCAGATGCTAAGAATGGTCTCGATGAGATGGAAATGAATTTGCACTGAGCCCACTGGGTCAGAATATCCTTTGCAACTTCAGCAGAAGACCAGTAATCAGCATAGTTAAATTTAAATTGTCTGTCCTAGGTAAAAGCCAATATTAGAAAAATCTCTTCTTGGTTCACCTTGATAACCAGAGTGTCCCAAAGTGTTTGATGATCTAACTTTTATTTCATAAGCATTCACATAGGTTTAAAATTCACAATTTTACAAGATTTAGGTTGTTTTGTACTTGTGCTTGGGACACACTATCATTTGAGGCTTTAAGGATATCTCAGAGTAGTGATCTTAGGATCACTAAGAAAAAGTAAGGGAAATGCAAATATCTGAGACCTTCATGGCTGGTTTATTCTTCTAAGAAATTTTGACAGTCACTTCACATATTTTATTACATGTTATGTATCAAACATTTGGAACAATTTCCAAATGCTTAGAAGTGACTCTAGTATGGTATTTTGGGAGAATATAAGTTAGAATATCTCTACAATGTTAGAGTTCTAAGAATCTCAAATATTAGTTATAAGATATTATATAAGTGATTTTAATGAACAACAGTTTTGAGCAATATTTTAATTGCACAAAAAATTGGCAAAGGCATTATTTAGAGCTAGTTTAGAGCAAGCAGCTCTAAAAGACTTCCTGCTATAGAGAAGTAGAAGGATCCTTACAGCTCCAGTTAAAAAAAGGACTTTACCACAGTTCCTATTACGTCTTTCAATATCTAAGGTGACTTGTAAAAGAGCTGGGGAGAGACTTTTTACCCAGACTTGTAGGGACAGGAAAAAAGGCACAAGCTTTTAGATGAAAAAAAGGTAGATATGAGGAAGAAATTATTTTTTTATGGTAAGGATGGTGTGACACTGGCACAGGTTGCTCAGAGAAGTTGTGGATGCCCCATCCCTGGAAGAGTTCAAGGTAAGGTTGGATGGGGATTGGAACAACCTTGTCTGGTGAAAGGTGTCCTGGACCACATCAGAGGGGTTGAACTACGTCATCTTTAAGGGTCCTTTGCAGCACAAACCATTCTATGACTCTGTGACTCACTGATTTATCTTTTAAGTCTTTGTGCCTTCAGCCATATGTTGCTATGGTTGGCTGCTTGGACAATAAATAAGAAAAAAAATAAAACCCTCAGCAATATTCTTAGATCCATGATCATTATCCCTCTTAGAAAATGCTCACATGTAAGGTATTAGTTACTATGATCTTGGGAAGCTAATAGAGAGGTTCATCTAAAGAAAATCAGTTTGGTGGGATTGACGGAGATAACTTGACTCCAATCACTGAAAATATTGACCAGAATCATTATTCAGAGATACATCATAGAAGTCCAGCTATTCTTTGCTGGGGAATACAGCTTTACCCAAGACAGTGCCACTGTATCACTTTATACCCACTGAAGTTTTGGCCAGAATAAACATCAAATTTTTTGAAACTCAATGCCATTCTGTCTGGCATTGAACAGCCTCTGGTAGTTTTTGGTTAGTGTTTAAAAATGGAGTATCTGTGACAAACAGATCTGAAAGCCCAAACAACTGAAGACCTCCAGATGAACTTCAGGTTTCTTTGTCACACACTGCATGTGGCACATGAATAAACCAAGGTGACACATTTAGCAACACAAAAGATTGGAAATCAGCTTCAAGGGAAGGATTTACACATAGTACAGAGTGATTTTCCTCCATTTTGACACAGATATGCATTGAACTAGAACATAGCATTAGTTTTTATTGAATGTGAAAAGTGAGTAACATTTAGCTTCTTTATAGAAGGCGTGAAAAGGTCAGCTGGAAGTTTTATTGATGGTGTTTAAAGGAATAGTTTTCTTGCTGTAAAGCAAAATTAGAACTTATTTGGACAGAGGAAATTGTATTAAAAAGCAAGTCCTGTTCCATAAGGTGGTTGCATTCTAATCTCTCTGAGTAATTATGCTACTGTCCAGTGCTCTATGTTTATGTTTCAGGAGACAAATCTCTGACAACGCCCCTTAGAATTAATCTAATTCCCAAGCCTCATTTGCTACATAGTACTGATTTCGTTTGAAAGGACAATACATTCCTGTAGGTGTCCAGAAACGAAAAAAAAGCCCCACATTTATATGCTTATCAATTATTAGGAACTTATTTTTATTGTCTTAAACTTCTCTTAGAAATACAAATTTTAAGTGTAGCATTTTAAGATTTAGCAATTAAGCATCTTGGGGAACTGCACTTTATGTTCCATTATAACCTCAGTATAAATGTACATCATTATACCCACCTGACAATTAACTTCCAGCAGTTGTTCTCTAAAAGACAGATTCTTTTTAGTGAAAAGAATCATGAGCACTACAAATCTCTGGACTAATAGCCATTACTAATTATTATTAATACAGCTAATAATATAATGTTTGAAGTGATTTTCAATAAAAGTATTTAATGACTTATGAAATGTTTTTCTCTGTCAGCCTTTGTGAGGCAAGTATTTTAAATGATATATTGTTAAATGATGATACACATAAGTCAAAGAATGGTTATGGTAATAAAGTGTGACATATGGAGAAATGGAAATGAGGGAAGAAAAGTGATTGGGGCATTGGTCTTGTCATCAAGAGACAGGCAGTCTGTATATGATTATTGGTGTGAATTTGGGTGCTTAACTTCATTGCTTCTGCTCTCTTGTTGCAAAATGGAAATTATAATTTACTATATTAGTAGCATAATAATATATGGAGCTGTATTGAAGTAAGTAAATATGAATATATTTTACTTCACAATCTGCAGAAACCTGTGTGAGGAACCCGAGCCCCTTTGTTCAGGGCTCCATTGACAACAGCATGAATTATTTTGTTCTGTTACTTAGGATTGCCACTAAATTTTTTTAAACACTCTCTCATTCTGTAACTTCACCCTGCTTCCTTTTCATTGCCTCTTAGTTTCTTACCCAGGCTCAGAAAACAGAAAAGTCTAACTCATAAACATGTTAATATGTTCTTCATGAGTGGAGCACCTAGTTTTTGACATTTTGAGATTTGTTAAAACTCAGTTTTGGACCAGCCTCAGAGGTTGCTGATCTTACTGGCCCCACCAACAACCAAAAATTGTTGTCAATGAGTTTTGTGTTTTCTAGTCCCACTACACTGTCCTCCATACTCCTTGGTCCTTGCTGGGTTTGCCAGTTTTGGTTCAGCAGTAGCTTTCCCCAGCGAAACTCCTCAATGGGAGGCTCAGCTCCAGGCTGCTACAGGAAAACAAGAAAAATATATACTTTAAAACCCCAGATTTACATTATATAATTTTTAAAAAAAATTTACCTATAGAGAGAGTGAAGATTTTTAACAATACGGATTTCTGATCTTTAATCAAAAAATTAGAAAAATTAATTCTTAATTTTAGAGCATTTTTATTAGCTTCTTATGAACTAAGCACATTGATGATAAAAGGTAATACCTTGCTATTAGATTTTTCCACTTAGATTGTAGAAATAGGCTTTCACATTGCCTTATGTGTCATGTCAGACTAAAAACCACAGACACATCCAAACCTGTTTTTCTACTGAGGCTATGCTGAGAAAGAATATTTGGGTTTTTGAGTATGTAAGTGGGTTTTTTCACTGAAATTTTATATTTTTCTTTCTTTTTTTACAAGTTTTATCTTATTAGAAAAATACTTGGGAAAAAATGTAAATTTTCTTTCTATTTGGAACTGTCTGTACATAATATGCTGAAGGAACTAGATACAGGCAGTACACTTGTACCAGAAAAAGGGTTGACACAGCTTAAAGTACTTAATGTACAGTTTGATAGAGAAGTTGCACTTGGGACTCTCAAGACTGAGATAATTGAAGCACTGAAAACTATTGCTAGTCCAAATATAATTTTTTCTCTTTTTTCTAGCTGGGATGTCAGAGGCAGTTTTAGCTAAGCTAAATGATCCCATATCCCAAAACACTTTTAAAGGCTCTAATTTCACAGGGAGAGGCAGTACACATATATCCTATTGCTTCTTCTGGCTGAGCTAGTTCAGAATCCATTCAGGTATCTCTGCCTGGGACTGTGCTGTGACCAGGGGGAGGTTGCTGCTTTCCTCCCCTCTCCTCTATATGCATATACTTCAGAGTTAGTGCTGATTAAAACTATTCAGGATTTCTTCTGAAGCATTCAGAGGCTTTAAAGATCAGGTCACAAAATTGTAGTTAATCTTACCATTATGCACAATTTACACTGATACGGTCCTAGCAGGATGAAATTCATGATGAGTCCATATTCCTCTACACAGCTGAGATGCAATTTATGCATTTTCAGTAAATTTTGCATCTTTTCATGATTATTAAATGTGACATTTGAAAAAGCCTGGTGATGCAAAAACTTCCTTTCTCTTCCAAGAAGCTGAGTGGAAGGACATGTTGGCCTGGGTTATTACTAAAGCTTTCAGCATTAATTTACATCATTTTCAAGTGCTTTTGGGGCACTTTTCTCACCATATAATTCCTGCTTTCCCTACTTGACTCCAGGCTCTCTCTCCTGGTCATGGTGATTGATTTGAAACCACTTACCTTGTGCTTGATGCAAGGGACATCATGTACCCAAGCCAGCTTTCCTGCCATTTAAAGCATTTGTCACCCTTTTTCTATCTTTGTTCCTTTCTTTTAAGGTAAGCAATTTCCCCACCACCTTCCAAAGCAAAATTTGCTAAAAATCATTCAAACAACCCCAACACTCTGAGCTTTTTGCATAGATTGAAGTAATGAATTTACAAGTCACGCATGAAGTTTTCTTGAAACATATTGGGTCACAATGGATAGCTTTTAAAAACATCTTTCTTAAGTTAGACTGTCATATCCAATACGGACTCGTACGTACTGCTGGTTAAAGGAGATGTGTGATGAGGCTAAAATAAAATAATTATTTCTTCTAATATGATAGCAAACATATTCTCTCAGTCTCAAAGACTTTGTAAGATACATACACTGTCTGCTTCAGCTGATGTTGCTGTTGTCAAAACTACACTCTTAGAGGGAGTGATTTTCAAATTCCTAGTTGGCATGTATGAAACCAGGTTCATTGATTTCAGGAAAAATAAGGTTGCCAGTGTCACCTGGGAATCCAGCCCATCCAGATGTTCTATGACATTTAGGAAGAAGCAAATACACTCACAAGGCTCTTTAGGCTGTATTGACAGAGCAATCAAAAGTTTTGCTTTAATTACTTCGACAGATAATCAAAATAGCAACCACTTTCCTATTTTGGAATGAAATAGAGATTAGGCTAAGATTTCATGAATAACTACTTCCTAGATATAGAGTCTAGAGGAGACCATTAAGTTGATCACAGGGACAGAACACTTCTCTTATTAAGACAGGCTGAGACAGTTGTGGTTTAGTGTGGAGGAGAGAAGGCTCCTGGAAGACCTCAGAGAACCTTCTATTACCTGAAGAGGGCTACAAGAGAGCTGGAGAGGGACTGCTCACAAGGATATGTAGTGATAGGACAAGGGGGAATGGCATTAAACTAAAAGGGGTATAATTAGATTAGATATTTGGAAGAAATTCTTTGCTGTTAGGGTGGTGAGTCACTGGCATAGGCTGCCCAGAGAAGCTGTGGACTCCTTGTCTCAGGAGGTGTTCAGGACCAGGCTGGATGGTCTTTGGGTAACCTGTTCTAGTGGATAGTTTGTCACCCATGGCAAGAGGAGTTAGAGCTAGATGGTCTTTAAGGTCCCTTCCAACCTAAGCCATTCTACGATTCTAGGAAAATAGAATAAAATCATTTTAGTCTAACAATGCAGTTTTGGCTGATGTAATGGATATGAGGTTTATCTCACCTTTATGCAGGACTGGTGGAACTGTGTTCATTTCCCAACCATGTGACATATATTATTTTACATTTCTTTCACATCCTTAAATTCTGAGATTTTTTTGTTGCTTATTGCAATGGCTTGTAAACTTAGGTTTTATTTTGCATAAGTAGATGGGTATAAACCTGATTCTTGATTTGTCCTGGATACTTTGAAGTATTGTTAAAGTAGGTAGGATAGTAACAGCACCACAATAATAATAATAATAATAATACAAAAAAGGACACAATACCTAATCTCATGTCTGTTTAACCCTTCTCTCACACTTCAGCAGGAACAGGAACTCTTTCAGAAATGTCAGTGTTACAGTCCATGTCCTGGTTCAGTCTTTTATGTTTGCAGTATAGGGCTATAAAAATAAGTTATGTTCACCTGACCATCTGCATACAAGCTAGAAATTGTTGATACTGACAGCACCCAGTACAGTAACACCTACCTGGTAAAGAGCATTCAAAAATCTCATGGCACACAGATTTTTCTGGCTGGTAGGTGGCCATATCTGATGTGAGTTTTCTGTTTTGGTGTTGTTGTATGAAATCCTGTGGCAGAAGACACTTTTTGAACAAGGGCAAGTTCAATAGCAAAATTTTATTAACAGGTCTCTGAAAGCAAAGGGGCAGCTAAGAACCTTGGAGAATTTATTTAGACTCACTACTGGAAATAAAGAAAGAAGGGAAAAGAACTGTTGCTTGTTTGAAAGATTTGCAAGAACAAAAGATAGAAAGGAATTATGACTCAGTGCAATGTACTGACATTCAGAAACAAAAACTGAAGTAGCTCAAAAAGGGAAACATCCTGAAAATAATTTTTTTAGACTTCCAATGTATGTTCTTGGTGTATTGACATAATTTTGGTGTTTTTACTGGTATGTCTTAAAGCACAGTTTTAGCCAGGAGCTGAATTAAGATTCAGCTTCCAAAATAATAACTTCCCAAAAGCTTTGCTCTGACAGTATCAGTTTTCATTCATTCTCACTTAGACCATGTGGGAATGATTCAGGTGCCTAAGCAAAGGTATGTAATGCCATTTTTAGGTGTTCTATAAGGTATCCCATTCTATCTGAGGCATTCACAAGGGGAAGACCTTTTACACCTGGCTTAAGAGACAGTGGAAGCGGGAACATTTTGACTAGCACAAGTGCCTGTGTTTGTACAGACAAATCAGCCAAATCCCTAAATTTCTTCCTTCTTCAGACCATGTCATCATATGCACATACAGATCTTTGACTGAAACTGGCTAGGTGAGATGTTTTGAGATCAGCAAACCAGTTGCTGCGACTTACATGGAGATTTGCTAAGTGGTAAAATTATTAAGGACCTGATCAGATGGTGACAAACAATCAAACAGGGACATTCAATGGAGCGAGTTCCTGTTTTCAGAAAACTTTACCAACCTTCATTTGAGCATGAGTAGTTCCTTTTGGCAGGCCCTTAATGAACTGAAATATGAATTGAATTATATTAGTCTAAAGAATTATCATTGTCTTCTTTGTTTCATTTTAGACATTTTTACTTTGTGTTACAATAAATGAAGAGTGTGTGCAAGATTAGAACCTACATTTCAAACAAGCAATGGTGACTTAAATCTCCTACTACCAACAGTTATTTTGGGGGGTGTGGCTAAAACACTTGCCAGAAAACCAAGTCAAAAAAGTCACTGAGTACATCAGCCTTCTGCAAATTCCAGGTAATTGTGGGAGACCTCCTTCTGGGGAGACCCCAAATTTTCTCTGGTCTTAGCCTTGCATACACGCACATCTCTATTTCCTCCTGTTTATTTCCCATTATGCCTGAGTTAACAAAAAGGCATTTATCAGCTGGGACACTGATGAAGCCAGGCTACCGGCTGGAGTGGCTGGAATGTCTTTGTGCTGCCCTTCAGGTGCTCTCCTGCTGAACTGTGATCCCTCCCCAGGCTCTGGGCATATATTGTTGACCCTGGCATTAAACTTTCAAGAGTGGGATGGATTCAGGTTCCCCTCCCTCTGCAATTTATTTATTATTTAAATCAGTGATGTTCCACATGAGAATTATTGCTCTTAAAGTGCTTCTGTAGTTACTATTTTTTGTCTTGTGGGGTTTTTAAAAGATTAATTTTCTTTTATTCTTTGGTTCAGTTTTTTTTGGAAATTATGCATTATTGTTTTGGGCAAAATACAGGTTTTATTCCAGCCAATATAATTCAGTAATGTCAATAAATTTCACATGAAAACGTTCCACTCAAAATCCTGTTTATAGGAAAAGAAAAAGCTCATTCTGTAAACATATATACACATACGTACATATATACAAACCTATGATTTTTTTCCTTGTATAAGTGAAATTCTAACAGTCAAATCCAGGAATTGATAGTTATTGAAATCTAAAAATGTAGAGGGAAAAAAAAAAGGATTATGCAGTTAAAATTGTTATACATGCATTTCTCTATCCCTTGTCCTGGTGTTGTGCTTGCTCTTTTCCAGGTTGAGCAGTTTAACTTTACTGGTTGTTGTTTGGGAAGGTGTTCCAGAAAATTAGCATCTGGAGTCCACCAGTGTTCATGCTGATGGTTTTCCCTTCCCTACCCTAGGAACCATCTGGTGCCCAAGTTCAGGTTTAGCTAATATGCTTTTACTCCTACACTTTCATCTGCAGCTGCACATTACCTCCAGATTTTCTGTGTTATGGTACCTATGTCAGATATAACTTCATTGTCTCTGTTACCCCTGAACCCAGTTTGTACAGCTCCAGACCTTTTTTTCTTATACTGTCCATGGGTGAGCTGAATCCAATGCCAGCCTTGCCCCACTGGTCGTCCCCTGCCTGTGCTCTTCTGTGCTGTGTTCTGTTTCTCTCCCTCTCAAGGACTCTGCTGTTCTATCAGGCTTTTATCTGTTTACACTACATCATTGTCTGAGAGCTGTAAGTCAGAATCATAGGGCCATAGAATGGTTTCAATTGGAAGGGACCTTAAAGATCATCTAGCTGCAATCCCCCAGCCATGGGCAGAGATACCTTTCACTAGACCTGGTTGCTCAAAATTCCATCTAACATGTTGTTGAAATATTTCATTTTACATGGAATAATAACAGATCACTATTTCTGTTTATATAACTATGGTCATACCATACAAGGATAAAGAAAAGTGTTACAAATTGCATATAAACAGACACCTGCTGTGAAATTGAGGTCACAGATAAACCAAGTAGAGAAAACCTCAAGAAGTTTGGCAAAGGTTCAGTCTTGAAGAACCTAAGAAATTTCAGTCCTGAGGCTTGCAAACTAAGCACAAATCTTATGGACAATGAAACTTCTGTAATACGAGGCTGCAGGATTCCAAGAATTATCAACATCTGTTTTCTATAATTAATTTTTATAGGACTATCTCTGCTTCTAATTAACTAATAATTTACTGAACCACCCAGATAATAAAATTCCATGTTATATGAAGAAGAAAAAAACCTCTAGGGAATAGATAATGGAATACAGTTTAGATATTACACTGTATGCTTTTTCTTTAAAGTCTATTTTGTAGCTCTGGATGAGTCAGATCCTTAATTTTAACAGTTATGAAATCTGGAAGCACAACAGATGTGAGGCAGTGACAACTCCCTGCTCCCTGCTCCAAGAATCAAGCTTAGTGTGCATTCCCTATAGGCACACATGCAGACACATGTATACAATACACATGTAAGTATACACATGACCAGGCACACAGGCAAATCTCAGCACTCACACAAACATAAAAAACACCAACAGCCTCATTCTGTTCCTTCATGTGTCTAATCAGGGTGAAGGTCTATTAGAGAGAAACACATATATATACATATACAGATACAGATACACATATATATACATATATATGTGTTTATGTATACATATATATACAGAGAGAGAGAGAGAGAGAGGTTTACCTGTGAAGTGGTGACATCCAGGAGCTGGGCTCAGACCACCTGTCAGCCCCATAGCTGCCCCTGGCACCTAAATGGCCAAATATTTGAGGATGAAGTCCCGCTCCAGGGGCTGGTAGAGATCCTTCCATTCACACCCTAAAATTCTTCATAGGAAAAAAATACGTTGTTATCACGCTTTTTGCTCTCACATAAGATCCCAATTGTGTCAATAGTTCTATAATTTTATGTAGGAGTAGTTGCCTTCAGATTTATTATTTGTAATTTGTCTTGCAATATAGAAATAGATGCATGGGTGAGTCTTTGATCTTGTCATTAGTGTTTCAGTCTCAGACTTCAGCAGAGGTGAACAGAGATGCCAGTTAATAGGATGCAGGTAACTCAGACATTGAGCAGTGGATCAGGTTCGGTTAGGGTACGTGAATGTCAGGAGATGAAGACCTGGATAATAACAAAAATGAGTAAAGAAAATAATTAGCTTTGTTATCAGGTGTAGGTGCTGGTGGATGGCAGCTACTAGGGTAAAAGTCATGCTATCCACTATGTCAGGCTGCATCATTCTTTTGAATGCATCCAATAAATAAAATGCTAGAAGGATCCATTTTGTTTAGCATTAAATACATTGTGTTTGAGTCATTGAAGACTGATAACAAGATATAAAATTGCTCTTAAAATCTTACATTTCTACTATGTACTTGTATAAGAAGTGTATACTATGATATCTCTAGAGACTCAGAAGCTAAAAATAGATCATAATTTCTTAATTGGGTTTATTTACAGTTGGCGTATTACATGCGTGTAAGCCTCTGTGTAATAAAGTAGTTGCCTTGTTAATTACTTCTGATTATAAGGTCAAGTATGCATTTTATCAAAATTCATTTCTACCACCCATGGTCTGCAAATTCCTCATATTATAGAACGTTAATTGCAGCAAAAGTGGTTGACCTGAAGCTGAAGATATAGAAAACACACTTGTCAAAGAATTAATCTCACACTGTCCAAACCTTCCTTTCCCCACTATTTTTTGCTGTTGCTCACTTTAGACCTTTGTCATCCACCTAAATCCCAGTGTACTACAATGTCTGACCCTTGACCTACAGGGTATAAAATGTAGCATAAAATGTTTGACCTATCCAAACCCAATCTTTGTGTTGGGTTTTTTAAATGTTCTTGTTTTGATTGTCCTATTAATCACCTGTCAAAGAGCATTTCTTAGCTTTGAATGGAACCGTGTCCATTTCCTTCAGTTCAATAATCTGAAACTGCCAACAGTGAATGGTTCATCTCACTGTGAATAAACTCAATTTTATTTGTCATTTCTGAGCTTGCTGATGGTTTCTCTCCCTAGCAAAGTGCAATCTTTTGTGACAGAGGAAATATTGTCTATTTAACTGTATACTGGGCTTTGCAGTTTTCTTTTCATGAGTGGCTCGATTATTGATGTACATCTCATGAATGAGGAGGAAAGTCTGCGTTCATTAATGATTCTAAAAAGAAAGAACAATACCTTATGCAACACCTTTCACATGAATGCTGTTTATTAGTTCTGCCAAATCTATTTCTATATCTTTAATTATTGATCAGAACTCTATTTTGCTAGGTGCCTAGAGGTGCAGGGAAAAATGTGCCTTTTCCTAAGGATTTTCAGAAATTTTTCTTCTGCTTAACTCTTCTCAGCTTCTCCTACAGTAAAGTCCAATTAAATAAGATAGCAACCCAGTAGAAGAGTTTTATTTTAAATTTTAAACTTAGAATTTCTAAAAGTTTAAGAAGGATATATGAATTTATCCGTTGGCATACACAATTGTTTTTCCCAGTCAGAGCTGGATGCTTCAACTCCCAACCAATGAAAAATGTCAGATGTCCATCAAGTTTTGAAGGACATGTTCTGATTCTAAAATAGAGCCTTTGCCAAGATTTTGCTGACAAGTGAATGCCTTAAGTTAGTGTCATTGGTTTAACACAGTTATTTACCATCTGCTTGGTTCTCAGTGACCAAATAACAACAGCTTCAATCATGTTTGTCTCAGTAATAGAGCTTGGAAAAAAAAATAGTAGTAATTTTAAAAAAATTTAAAATTCCCCCAGAAACAGAGAGTTAGAAGAGAGAGAAATGATCACTGGAAGCCTAGCTTGTTTTATTGTGCAAATATGTCTGATGTAGCAGCTAAATGACAAATGTATTTCAGGCTAGATCCTAGATATATTAGAATAATGCTTATTTTTTATGCCAAACTTACTTCAGAATCATGACATAGATTGAAACATCATGACATACACTATTTTTTTAGGTTCCACTTGCCATCTGTCATCCATATTTTAAAGAAAACAGCCACAGGTAAAACCTTAAAAAATATTAGAAGGGCCCTGAAAGAACAATATCACTTAGGTTGAAGACTACATGACAGGTTATGATACAGGTGACAGAAGGGATGCAACATCCCTTATTGCAGCTGGAGAATTCAATCTTTCAGAGAGTCATAGACATAATGATGTTGTCAGTAGTACAACAACATGTCTTTTATAGTCTCAAGGATATGTGTTTTTAGAAATAGAAGTAACTACAGCATTCTCCAAACTCAGAATTTGTAGGCTAGAACTATTGGTACATATGTAATCAAAATGCAAAGATACAAAATGCAAAGCCTTGGTGAATTTGGGGTAAAATGTTTCTTGCATATCAGTATCTCAGACAAAAGTGAAGACCTTTGAAAGTCTTATACAATCACAAATTGCCCAGAGAAGCTGTGGCTGCTCCATCCCTACGAGTGTTCAAGGCCAGGTTGGACGGGGCTCTGAGCAACCTGGTCTAGTGGAAGATGTCTCTCTGCCCATGGCAGAAGGGTTGGAACCAGATGATATTTAAGGTCCCCTCCAACTCTAACTCTCCTGTGATCCTATGATCTTTTTCATTTCATTTAATTATATAATTAAATTATATAAGCTACTATTTCTTAGACTCATTTGTGGTTTGCCCAAAAAAGAATAGCTCTTGGGAAAACAATATTACTTAAAAATCCCTAAGGCTGTAGTCAGCAGCTGTAAAATATGCACAAGAAGATATATGACTCATGAATCAGGACTAGGAGTAAGAAAACTGGGTATATCAGTATTCTCTCCAGCACTCAGACAAAGCAAACAAAGCTAAATAATTCAGTGAACTTCTTTCACCAGCTACTGTAGTTACATGCAGATTGTTATCTCAAAGGGAACAGCACAGGGTGGAGGGAAAGCAGGGTGAAATGTTAAATATATACTTTAGTGTATTGATATGAATAAAAAAAGATGTGACAGGCCTAGTATGCAAGGTCAGAAATGATGTAAAAAAGAACACCCCCAAGGAGACTGCTGAGCCTGACTCTAGCCAGTCACCTGCTCAGAAACACTGCTGGGTGTTTTGTTTTTAAAATAGCTGAGCTAATAAACAGCATCATGTCCCAAAGATGAATTCTGACACACTGATGCTGAGAACAAAGAGAATTTCAAATTCTGAGGCCACAGTTTTATTTCTGATGAGATTAACAATAGCTAAAAATTTATAGTAAAAAAACCCCTAGGAATCTGACTGATAAAAGTTTTGTCTGTTCCTATTATATGTTTAGTTTAGTTAGCACTGTTGGCAATCAGCTCTTTTGACCCTGCTGAGATATTTGCAGGCAGAGCTCAAAATAAGAAACATCTGCTGATTTCATCAGAGGAGCATATAGTTAGAAAATTAAGATATGGAACTGTAAAGTAGTAATAGGAAAGAAAAAAGATTGTGGTTTTAGTCAGAATTGAAAAGTTTACAAGGTTCTCTAGGAAAAGGCAAAAAAAAATACAATTTTTTTTTTGGCAGAATCACAAAGCAGATTCTCTACTAAAAATGTTTCACATATGTAATAGTTTTAGCAACTTTCTCTTCTGTTTCTGCAAGTGAAGCTTGTCTGTTTATGAAAAACTCCTCAGTGTTCCTCTTACAAGAAATAGAGTATCTGTAGGATAAAGGCTTCTGTGTATGCAATTCTTTACAAAAGGCTATTGAATAACCAGATTATATTGTGGTGTTTAAGTGAAGGCAAAAATAACGGGACACAGTAAATGGAATTTCAATCTAAAATCAGTCCATCTATAAACTATTTTTAAAAACCATATTTATCTATTTTCATAATAACACACATAACTATTTTCAGAAAACATATGCCTCTCTCTGTGCTTACACACAGAGGCTTCTGAGTGAATGATAAAAGACTTACTAAAGTCTGCTCTTTTAATCTGGGAAAGAAAAAGACAGTTTTTAAAATAGAAGAGGCTATCATATAATACATTCTGTTTCAGAAACTCAGAAAAAAATAGCTGATTCTTCTGTCTATGTATGTTAAGCATATTTCTTTGGATTTTCTCTCAATTCACTTTCATGTAACATTATTCAGAAGCAGATTCATAGTGCAGCTTTAGTATTGACATTTTTGGATAAAAATCTTGAATTGGTGGTTTGTGAAATTATTTTTTTACCCTGCCTATGGCAGATATTTTCTTTGAAATATCTTTCCCTTCAATATGTCATGATTTAAAATGCTGTTATTCCAAGTTCCTAGAAAATTTTGGAGAACGTAAAATAAAAGTGAGCTTATATTAATAAAATAATATTTTCAGTTATTATTTTCAAGGTTTTTAAGTTTCCTATTCTTCTGAAAACCTTGAAAACTTTACAAACAAACTAGTTTTGCCCGTGAAAATGTGTTGTACTCAGAGAGATGAACTGATCAGAGGAAGGGGACAACAAAACTATTCAAGAATATTCTTTCTTTTTGCGATAAGTAATGGTTCTTATTTCTCCTAACACTGAATTTACTGGGGAGGAGATTATTTCCAAAATACTATTAAATTAGGTACATTTATGTCATAAATCCGATGTTTTGAGGAATCTTTAACGTCAACATAATCTCATATTTTTTACATGGTATCTTTTCCTCAGTGTCTATCAAATTATTTATTTCATTCAGAAAGGGTTCCTGCCTGAATCTCTGATCTTCCCTAAACCACTGAACTTTTAATATTGTGTGAAGAAAGGATAAATATGAACCAATAATTATGGTCCTCTTGGTATGTGAACTGAGCATGACATAGAGTTTGGTGATTTTTTTTATTCTTCAAACTATTTCCTAATGAATTAGATGAACCACTGCTTAGGAAGCTGACAAATTTGTTCTGTGCAAGATCCCACCCAGGTTTGTCACATCATGTTAACACAAGAAGTCCAAAGCCAGAGAATTAACTGACTGGAGATTTTGGCCCTTTTACACCAGTTATTGGTTGGTTGGCTATTTTAAGAGCTGTTTATGTCACATTTTAAAAATGTAAAGATCTGCTTTCTCACCTGGCTAATGCTAAATATCAGGAAAATGTGAAACTCAAGGTTCATGATCAAACATGGTTTCTGTAAATGAGGAATTTCCTCATTAATTCCCCAGTATATCTTTAACTTTAATGTTGCCTGTAAAGTTAAAATTTACTTCCACATATAACATATTTTTGACGCAGGTTTCACAGGATTATGGCTCTCTTCTTGAGATCATAAAAGCTGGATAATCTTGGCAAAACTCTGTGGAAAGTATTAACAAATAATAACAAAAATATTTGTTATTCTCCATTTCACACTAGACTAGATGCCAGTTTTAGATTCCTCTGCCCATTGAGTTGTACCATATGAAACTTCTAAGGAGTAATAAAGCAAAGCAATATGAAGTCAGGTGGTCAATAACATCCTTATCATGCTTGCATGGGTAGGAGTAGGACAAGGTCTATCAAACTGCTTAAATCAAATTGAAAATCTTAAAGGGAATGAAATTACAGATGTGTTATGTTTGCTCCAGATGTCTTGTTCTGAGCATTTGTATAGTTTATTTAGAGACATCACACTCTTGTGATATGTCAGTGTGTGTATGTTATCAACATGTAGAGGCTACAGCAGGTGTCTCTACAGTGAAACAGTGCTGACAATTGGGTGTTTTCAGACTGAACAGGTATTCAATGCTTTGGTTTGTTTTTTTTCCTTTCCTTTCCTTTCCTTTCCTTTCCTTTCCTTTCCTTTCCTTTCCTTTCCTTTCCTTTCCTTTCCTTTCCTTTCCTTTCCTTTCCTTTCCTTTCCTTTCCTTTCCTTTCCTTTCCTTTCCTTTCCTTTCCTTTCCTTTCCTTTCCTTTCCTTTCCTTTCCTTTCCTTTCCTTTCCCTTTCCCTTTCCCTTTCCCTTTCCCTTTCCCTTTCCCTTTCCCTTTCCCTTTCCCTTTCCCTTTCCCTTTCCCTTTCCCTTTCCCTTTCCCTTTCCCTTTCCCTTTCCCTTTCCCTTTCCCTTTCCCTTTCCCTTTCCCTTTCCCTTTCCCTTTCCCTTTCCCTTTCCCTTTCCCTTTCCCTTTCCCTTTCCCTTTCCCTTTCCCTTTCCCTTTCCCTTTTTCCCTTTTCCTTTTCCTTTTCCTTTTCTTTCTCTTTTTTTTTTTTTTTTATTATTTTTAAGCTTTCATCCTTACTTGTGTAAAAGATATACAGTCAATAATACAATTTCAGTAGCAGACATATGGGATTCCTGGTCAGCTATTCAGACCTATTTAATGAAAAATGCAACTCAGAAATTTTTGTATAATAAAATTGATGTTGTTTGTTTCTCTTTTGGTAATTTTATGGCTAAAGATGAGTTTTATTGGGAAAAAAAGGCAAATTAAATATGACAGGATTATTTATAGATTGCATTGGCATACGGTTTTATCCTCTTTTACTACAGTTGTTTTCTTTGAACAATTTGAGATCAAAAGGGACCAGCCTGTTTATTGAACTTGCTTCCATGACAGGACAGGAACAGATGTCCATCCAATCATTCTCTTTCAAGCTCACCATTTCACAAAGGACACTTCCATGTGTTGAAGTAGTTATTTAGTTTTGATCTCAAGTGCTTAAAAATATATGATGTGCTTTCATTAGTAATAACTTGCAAATTCTTCTCATTATTTCTTGCCTGAAATTAGTTTACATACTTTCAATTTCTACCTTTGAGATCTTGTTATGTCTTATATTTCTCAGATTAAAAACCCCTTTACTATAAAAAGCATTCTTTCCATGTAGATTTTAAAAAGCCATGCTTAAGCCATCACTTTTCTCAACAGCTATCAGGTATTTATGTGATACCACACAAGTAAAGGGAACTTTGGCATGCTTGTTGAAAAACAATGTCAATATAAAAGACTTATTAAAAGAGCAGAGTTCTGCTGTGTTTTGGCTCTACTGACTGGTCTTCATAAAAGACAACAGAAGTCCTCCAAGAGACTGAAGGATTACCTGATCCTGCGTTTGGTAGTTGAAAGCTGTATAAAACCAAACTAGAAATAAAATGCAAATTACTAAAGCTGACAATAAGGGGTCACTTGTAGTGAAAGTCACTCTGAAGTGGCTCTTGAAATGTTGGCACAGAAATTTAGAGATTCTGATAGGACCAGTTCTACTTACAGGTATATGGCAGTGTCCTCTTTAATCCCTGTGGTTCAGTAATGAAATGGAATTAGTGAGAAGCAGTTATGAGTACAGGAAATGGTGAGAGGAAAATAGTGGAGAGATAACCATATTGATGTCACCAGTTTTTGAAAAATCAGGGCCAACCACTGTGATCAAAACATCTCAAAAGCAATGAGTTTGTTAAGACATTAACCACACAGTTAACATGTGGTTATTTTTGTGTGGGTTTTATTTTGAAGTGGTTTGAAAAAAACCCTGAAACAAAATTTCATTGCACTGTAATAACCCTTTATCAGAAACCATGAACCTCCCTACCCTTCAACCAGTGAAATCTTCCAGACAAGTTCAGAAATGGGACAGAGTATCTTGACACTCTAATGTTGCTGCATAAAAAGGGAAAGAAAAAAACCAAGAGAACATCAGATAAAAATCCTGGCTTGTTTTGAATATTACTAGGGGATTTTCAGTTCCATTTCATTCCAGAAAATGTAGCATAATGACTTTGTTTTCATTTTAGTGTCTAAGGGAACTCTTTGCTTTTAAAATACCTGTGGCAAAAACCACAGTTCCCACATGACCCCCAGATCTTTTTCTCTTGATGAGTGTGTACAGATGAAAGAGAGTAGGTTAGAAATACAACTGCATACAGAGTTTGAATAATAAAACAGGGAAGTTTGAACATGGCATGTAAGCTAGTGACATTCTTGTCTTGCATAAGATACAAAGATAAAAATCAGTATGCAAAACTGTGCTTCAGATTCTTCCCATAATGAAAATTTACCTTACTGTTTTTATTAGTGCACGTTAGAGTAAATATCATTTGCAACTATTATACAAAGAGTAAATTTTGACTTCCCTACTCTACAAATACTGAGGTATTGCTGATTTTGAAGAAGTGTAGTGATACATTGCATAAGGGAGATGTGGATCCTAAAAGTCCACTTGGATTTGAGTTGGCAGTTCAGTAAAGCAGCACTGTTTAAGCCAACACTTCAGTACGATGTAAACTGAAGTCCCAGGGATGTTAGAGAAAGCTTTCAGTTCTTTAAAGCTTAAATGCTGCTCTGGGTAAAGCCATTGAAACAAGTCATCCAGTACGGCTTTGTATTTAAAGTTCAGCCAAATAATTTGATCCCCTCAGTAAACAAAATGCAGGTACTCATCAAATGCAGTGTGGCATCTGAAATGCAAATATCTCCAAACTTTATATAGACTTACTCTTTTAATGGTGATTGCTGACATCATTTATAAGTAAATATATATATAGATAGATGCCTTGGAAATGTCACAAAATACAGCCTTCAAATACCTAAGTTGAGGCTGAGTCTAAAAAATATTGTTCTGCCTAAAGTTTAGGAAAAAATTTAATAATATTTTTTGCCTGGTCTCATCTAAACATCTGATTCAGGCTATGAAAGGGTGTCTTTCTTCTGCCTGCATGGGAGACCAAGATTCCTAATTTCATTATGGATGTCGACATACAAGCAAACAGACCTTGCGCCTGCAGTCAGCAAGCTCTGAGTGTTTGTGCTTATCCATCTTTCTGTGGGTATCCACTGGTACCTAGAGTAGTGAAATGAGTGATTACAACTAAGTTTAGCCTACATAGAAATACCAGCTGATACTTTCTCTTTTACCAAGTGCAGCAGTGAAGTAGAAAGTGAGAAAGCTTGTGGGTTGTAGATAAACTTTTAGGATGCAGTTTCACAAGATGCTTGCATGGCACACAAAGGAAGCTGAGGTTATTTCTGCAGTCGTGTCTTCCTCCCATGCAGTTTGTCTCAGTCTCTCCTCTGCTAGTACAGCTGTTTGTGGGTTTGTGGTTTTCTGCCTCACTGAGATCAGCAAATTTGAGCAGTGAATAGTGAGGGTTGGACTGGGGTTGTGAACTGCCTATGGTAGCTTTGCTGCCAATGCTGTCATCATCTAAAACTGCAGACTGTGTCTCTTCACACAGGCTCGATAAAATTGATTGTGAGTTTTGAGTGAGCTGCTATTATTATAATTAGTATTTGAATTTTATTTATATTTATCAATATGGTTTTCCTTGTGGTTGATTTTCCCCAAGAATAAAACATTTAATTAATTTAGATATCCTTTAGGTGATTATCTTTCTTTTTAAAAGCAACAAACATCCACATGTAAGTGTGATATCCCAAGTTCTTCAAGACCCTGCCACTGTTCTGTTGTCATTTCATGCTTCCTTCTTGACAGCAGATATATGCTCCACAAATGTTAGTTAATAGCAGCTAGAGAATATTAAAAGGTAGGGTGTTTTATATATGAAAAGAATGTTTCAAGTATTTTTCCCCCAAACAACCTATATTAAATTACTGTATTTCTTAGGTGGGAACATCTACCCAGAGGATAGGCTCCAGAATAAAACTGATGTAAAAAGACCCTTCAGAAGTTCTCTTATTTTGGATGATCTATAGGAACTGTTGATAAGGATCAGTAGGAACACACTGTTGGTTAGAATAACTAATTCAAAGTTATTCTTGAAGTGTCAGATGCTGACATCACCAGAGAGCAAATTGCTGAACTTGTTTGTATTTGGCTCAAGGTAGAGAAATATGACTAAATAAAAAAAACGTTCTTATCATTAATTGTTGAATAATGTGACGTTTTTAGATTATTACTTTTTGTAGTGTTTGTTTCTGAAAGCTAAATTGCTCTCAGAAATTAATGTTCCTCCAAGTAATAAGGCTTTTTAATCAAAGATTTGCTCACAAAATCTATTTTATAACCAGAAATCATTCTTGAATCCTTTATAAGTGGTTTAATTCCTACTAAGACAACTCAAAAAATGCCTTTCTCAAAATCATATTCTTCTGTAAACCTCAGAGTGTTTCAGGAGCTTGTAAATGTTTACAGAGGAACAAGTGAAGGTTAGTTCTAGTCTGATGAAAAAGTAGCTGGATGTTCAGCTGATGCAACGTGAGCTCAAGATGTTCTGTTTGTTGTTAGCCATTTTGAGTATTTTCATAATTTTTCATTGTTTCTTCCAAAAATACTTGGGTTATTTTAATAATACAATGAGAAGAACTCAAGGGTGTCCATGGAACTAACATGACTGTGGAACATTCATGCTCACACAATGAACCATTCCGAGATTGTACCAAGATCAGAATCTGCAGCAGTACCTTGTGTTATTTACAAATAATATCAGTGAGAGGAGTGAGACAAAAGGTATAACAAAAGGTTTGAAAAATAGATGAGAATGAAGAGGAAGAAAGAGAAGAAAGGAAAGGAAGAAAGGAAGGAACCAACCCTTAGGAAGGGGTGCCAGCTGAAGCAAAGAGATTTCGTCTAAAGAGATCTAGTAAGAGTGACAATTATTGTTAATGAAACTCTTCCAAGGTGCCTCTTGCACTCACAGGCAGACCTATACAGACAATAACATCATCAGCTTACAGGTTGATTCTTAATTGTAAAATTTTTATTGAAACTACACTTCAGTGAACAAAAACCCTGTTATGTCATGTCTTGTTGAATGGTTTCTGAGAGGTTTTAGATTGAAGATTGCAGCATTTCATGACTTTCCAGAAGGAAAGTTGCCTTTGTAACTAGACAATGAACAATTCACACTCTACTTAAGAGAGTTGGAAGTAGGAGTGGCCACATAAGGGCATTAGAACCAAGATTGTTTTGTAGTCCGTGGCTTCTAATATTGCTGTAGCTGTGGTTTTATGTTACTGGGTGCTATTCTTAAGAAGAAATAATTATTTTGTCTGAAGAACAAGATCGAGAAAAGGCATTACTGTTGAACTTGAAGGAAAAAAAAGCCAATAAATTCCTTCTATTCTTTTGTATGTAGCTGTTGATGTTTTAAGATATACAGCAGTGTACAATTGTGCAGATGAAATTAGAGCTAATTCTGCAACTGGTTTGAAATCATAACCAACATTGTTTTTTGCACTGCAAGTTAAATAGAAGCTGTATTGAGTATAAAGAAAATTTTTAAAAAATAAAAACCATTATGAGTTGATGGGATTTTTTTAGTTTAAGACCAGGTCTTTTTACGGTATTGTCAAATTTTGTCTGTATATTTTTAGTGAAAGTTGATCTTAGTGTAATACTATATACTGGCCATCATGTCATTGTCTTTCAGACAGAATTTCAAGTGTAGTTAAAATATAGAGCTCTAGTCAAGGGTGGACACTTTAGACATGTTTTGAATGCTTGTTGTGATGTTCTGATTGATACATATCCATTGTTTTAAATCGTATTTGTTATTTATTATTTTAAAATCTTATTTATTTAATGGCTAATTGCAGAGAAAGAGCCAGGTGTTCAGGGAGAGTATATATTATTTCTCTCACATTTCAGTCTGGATCTCTGTTGAGTTATATAATTTGACTAAACTTACCAATCTGAAAGGAAAGTGGTCATAATAAAACAACTTAATTTGCAGTGCATTTTCACATGTCGAGATGAAAATTGCTCTGTTGGAGACAATGTTTGGCACAATTTATCTCTTTTTTGTTTATCCTCTGGGATATTCATCTCAAGTTTGGTTTTTAAGTTAATTTACAGCAGATTTCTTTGTCATTTGTTGTTCATATTCAAATCAGGAATCGGTGACATTCTAAAAATATCTGGAAGGTCCTCATTAGATTAATAATGACAATAAGGCACAATATTCTACAGCAGTTTCACAATATATTACAGTGGTTATCCTTCAGAAGCTCAGAAATAAAAAAGTTCCTTTGTTTCTGTTGATCCAATATGATCCTAAAGTAAAATAGTTCTGAAAATAAAGTTTCTTTAAGGGTAAAGAATTGGAGGAATTTATGGGATAATTATGCCAAGAGTTCAAATCTTGAATTCGGTAGATGGGAATATAAAAGGGCCAGACTGCTGTCCCTGTTGGGACCTTCCTTGACTGCATCTATGTTATATCTGACCTGGCTCTGACTCCGCTTTAGAGTCAGACCTTAAGATATGTACCAATACTACGCCTTTTATATAAATCATATGATTATAGGTATTTTCTGTTTATACACTTTTCTTAACTGCTGGAATGCTACATAATATTAATCTGTCTCTTCTGAGAGTACAGTAGATAGAAATTCTTGAAGGAATTTTTGTTTCCTGTGCACTTAAAAATATATTTAAATCTGTCATTATTGCAAGCACTTTTTCCTGCTTCAAACAAATTAAAATGCAACACAACTAATCCCTAAATTCCAGAAATTCAGAATCCTCTTTCTGCTTCGATTTAGAAACTTTCTGTGCGTGGCATCTACAGATGCATAATTTATCTTTGCTCCCAGAACACTGCTTTCATTTTTTGTGTGACTTCCCCTCCTAGACACTGTTATTTCCTTGTGATAGTTAGTTAGCAGATTGCCCTTCTCCAGACTGAACAAGCCCAGCTCTCTCAGCCTGTCTCCATATCAAAGATCCTCCAGCCTCTGAGCATCTTCATGGGCTCCTCTGGAACTGCTCCAGAGAAATTAACCCAGAACAGAGTGCACTGGTTCATGTGGGTATCCCAAGAGTGGAGCAGAAGGGCAGAATCCTTTCCCTTGCCCTGCTGGCCATACTCCTTTGGAGGCAGCCCAGGAAATGGTTGGTTTTCTGTGTTGCAAGTGCACATTATTGGGTCAAGTTGAGCTTCTTGTCCACAAACATCCTCAAGTCCTTCTCCCCAGGGCGACTCTCAGTCCATCCTCCACCCAGCCTGTGCTGGTGCCTGACTGGGATTGCTCTGACCCAGGCGCAGGAATTGCACTTGGCCTTGTTGAACTTCAGGTTTCAAAGGTCCACTTCTCAAGCCACTCAAGGACCCTCTGGGTTCTCATAAGCAATGTATTAGCTATAATTTGCAACATTCTTTCCCTAATACCTTGTAATTTTCTGCTGGGACACGATTCATTTGATTGAGACATATGTGAGCACTGGCATTGTAAAGCCTTCCAGAAACACTTCTCCAGCACTGTTTATAATAAAAGGCATTTCCCCTGAAACAGGAAAGGAGAGATTTTGAAGCAATTGGCCTTTTTGTATGTTGTGGCACCATGGGCTAGGCAATGCTTGAAGCACAATTTCCATGCAATTTGTTTTCCTTTCTAGCTGTTTCAGAAATGTGCTTTCTTTTTCTGTCTTTTTTTTTTTTTTCTAGAAGGTCATTTTAATCTTCAATGTCAAGAAGCCTCAACAGATTATTGTCTACCCTTTACTTTTTGCCCTATAGCCTGTTGCCTCCTAGATGACTTTAAATATTTCCTTATAACAACTCACTGCTCCTGAGTGATAGATATACTTTCAATTGCTGTCCTGGTGCATATGAAAAACTGGTCTTGGCTCTGGTCTGACAAGCTCAGCACCACTTTTTATTTTTTTCATTGAGATATGAATAAAAATTGCTAGTATATATCATAAAATGTATGAGGTGAACCAACTGATAAGACAGGAGTATAGCTTTCATAAATTCCAGTGCTCATCTAGTTGTGTATGGATTTCAGAATTATTTTAAATGTATCAGTCAATGGCCTTGGGGGAAAAAAAAGTTAATTTGCCCTGGAAATGTGATCTTTCTTTATTGTCTTAATTATAATCAATTATCTATTATATACAATGCATGTCAACGTAGGCACACAAGAGCCTGAGTATTAAGAGTCTATTAATTTGGTATGACACTGAGACACAATAGTAGCAGCAGCAATTTAGAAGTGAATATTTCTGGGTCTAATTCAATCAAGAAATATATTTCATGTCTGTGATATACAAGAGGAAGCACTTTTTACAGTGTCTGCTATACTGCAACTTCTTGGTGAATCCAGAGATCTCGAGGAAATACATGTGAAGAATCATTTGTACCCTAAGAATGCAACAGTCAGTGAAAGAACTTTAACTGCATATAGAAAAAAAAATAAAGTGAGAAATGGGAAATCTCTTCTCCAACTTTCAAGTGTCACTGAGATATGGAGAAACAACACTCAACCCTTTAAAGGACTTTTGCAGCACTGAAAAAAATGCTATCTAGGCAAGCCTGTTTCTAGTGTAATCACTCTGATTCAGAAGTGTGCCTATCAACCACTGGTCCTGCAAAAAGGTATTGATGACCATCTAGAGGTCTTACACAGAGCTGCTCTGGTTGCTAAAGTGAAACTGTATAGAACTAGATTTGTGCAAGGCATGCAACCATGAGTACAATACATTTCCATCTGCTTCAATGGATTTTTGGATCAGAAACATAAAATAACTGCCAACACAGCTTATTGCTTTGCATTTCAGAGCTATTACTTGTTGACTGGGGTAGCTCAAAAAGTGAAATTGGACTGCATTGTGCACTGCTGTACAAATTTTCTTTTTTTTTCCTTTTTTTTAAAGGAAAATGGATACAGAAAGTGTATCATTAACATCTGAAAGCCAAGCATTGCACTATAAAAAATGCTTGCAAAGGATGTATTGGCATTTAACCTCCCAGTTTCATCAAGTCTTAACTCTGTACACAGGAAAAGTTAATTACATGGTGCTTTAAGTCTTCATGAAAGGTCAATTTACTAGTACTATACTGTGTAGCAGCAGAAGTTAGAAATGTAGCATTTTGAATAGGAACATGCTTTTAATAGTTGATTGGGGCAAATCATAAGAGGTTCATAGTGCATGCTTGGTAATGAGATTCAATTATTTCCAATGAGAATTTTAAGCCCTATTAGAGACACATCTTTTGCTTACTGTAAGCAAAACTAATCTTTGAAAGTACAAAAATGACACTCACCTTTTTATTGTGTTGATTTAGAAAAAGGTCAGATCTAATAAAGATCACTCTTCTTGACAAATAATACTTAGTGTTTCTTTACCTTGAGCTCATATTGTGTTGTAAAATCAGATTACTGATATGATAGCCTAATGGTACTTGACCAATAACAGATGGGTCCAGTACAACTACAGAATGCGTACAGAAGAGTCCTAATTAAAATATTATTTTAAGTAACACTTGAGGATGCTGGATTTTTCTTTCCTGATGCACCAAGTCCAGCAAACTAGCTAATACATGAAAAATGGGGCAGGAGGGGGTTCCTCAGGACTGTGATATCATGCAACAAAGTTAACAGGAAAATTGTATTTCCATAAGAGTACATTCCCTGTAATAGTAGACAGTCATAAGAAATATACTTACGTGAATTTAACTCACAGCATTAGGAGAGAAAAAAACCCAAGAAAATAAATACTACGAAAACCACATAAAAATTCCTTTGTTAATGTGAGAGGGGGAAGGATGAATTAGTTTGATTTGGGATACTTGTGTTCAATTCTCCATTCTGCCATCATCCTTTTTTGTAAAGCTAAGTCACTTTCACTTGGATCCCCAGAAGAGCTTCGATGTAGGTTTAGTTCAGGCCGTAAAGGATGCTGATACAAATGTACATATATGCCCAAAAAAAAGGGGTGAAAGTCCAAAAATACTGAAGTTTATGTTAATAACTAGTACCCAGAATAAATTATTTTGATTGAGAGAAAAATGCTGTGCATGTAAAGTCAACATAAAAGGTGTTTCCAGGAGTGAGTGAATCAAGATTATGGCTATATTGTTTCTTTTTGTGATCTTAAAACCAGGGAGTAGCTAAAGTACTTGTGCTCACATGTGCTCCTGGGCAAATCTTCCATGTGGTTTTTCATCTTAAAATAGATCAGTCTCTGCTCTCTGGTGATAAAAAAAAAAAAAAGTATAGTAAACAGAAATGCCTGAAAATCCACTTCAAAGTTCCTAATCCAAGCTAAAATATTAATATATATTATTCTAATGTCTTATCATTGGAAAATGGTGAATTGTAGTTATGCATGTATAAATAGGAATGTCAAGAATTCAGAGTTAATTATTCTGCATTTATTTAATGGGATATCTTTATAAACAAACTGAAATATATTTAAGAATAAAATTAAGGACTGTCAAAAAAGTTGAAAATAATTATTCTGCTTGAGTTGATGCTTGGATATTTTGTCAAATTTTGGAGATACATACCTTATCACACATGTAGATGAGTAATAGAGAATGCGAAGGAAACCACCAATGATCAACAAATCAGAAAACATGAGCTAAAGGTAAACACTGGTGTGAATTTCATTTCTTTTTTTCCTGGAAAATGGAGTAATATTTCTGTTATAGAGAGCAATTTATTGTTTCCCATGTTCCAAAGGAAAAAAAGAGGAAAAAAAGCTATTGGCTTTTTTTGCAAGAATTTGAATGATGAACATATTAACTATAGAAAATAGCCAGTTTCATAACATTGAGGAACTTTTTTCATTGGAGATTTTTAAGAGCAAGGATGACATAAAATTTTCAAGGAGGTTTTTATATGCTTGTTCCTAGTCAGGACTGGATTGGCTGTCGTGCACATTATCTTGTTCTGTGATGCTAGGTAACTAAATGCAATTTAGCTGGCAAATAATGGTCTCTTAAGCAATCCTTCAGAAGGTGTAAGAGGTTGTGAGGAATACTGAGATTTGAATCAATAATAAAGCTGAGTCATGAAATCAATGACAACAGCAGAGTCCACAAGCCTGAAAATCAAACTTTACATGTCTAAAGCTTCCAAAGCAGAAGTACTTACTCAGGAGTAACCGAATTTCCCAAGTAAAAGCACAGAGAAATTTGAGACTGAAAAGAGGAACTGAATCTGCATTTCACCTTCTCTTCTCACCTATAGCTTTGATTTTTCCTTCATTCCTATGACACAGTCAATCCATATCTAAACAATATGCCCAGCAAACTCAAGTACCAGCTCTTTTCAAAATGGCTCTCAACCTCAGAGTTGCTGTTAAAGTCACTGCCACTTCCATCCCCACTCACATATCAGCCATTTTCTGATCCCAAATCTCCCTCTGGATTATATTTGTATCATTATTACTGGTACAATGTATTATTTTTAGTCAACACAAGCAGTGAAATCTATCTAGATTTTTCCATAGGCTTAGAAAATTTAGTAAAACTCTGTTTTAAGTCAGTGTAGGAGTCTTAGTTCCATCTGATTGTGTCCCAGTAGTGCTTTTTTCCCCTCTGTCTTTCACTACAGTATTTGCTTCCATAAATGCAGTTTGATGAAAGTGCTTTTAACATATACAGTTCAATTATGAGTTGTCCATGCTGTTCCTATTGACTAACCAGAGGCTAAATATTTGATGGCTTTCTAAAATGAGAAAAATTAACTTTCTCAAGGTTTCTTCATTTCAGCTTAAACCTAAATTTGCTGAAATTACAGGTCAGAATTCCTGCTTCCAGGCCACTTAACAAAAGTGTCTTCAAGGTAAACCAATGTTTTCCAAAGCCTATAGAGAGCAGAAGTGTGAAAAGCTGCTCAGAGTGCTAAGAGATGCATGCCCTGTGGGCGCTCTTAAAAATTAGTTGGTTTAAACACCTGAAGCGTGAAACACCATCTGCATGGGTCATGATCAAACTCAAATGGAAAAATTAAAAGACATTTGCTGCTACTCTGTCCTGTACTTTTACCTGCTCTCTTCTTCTTCTGGATGTTCAACATTTGTTGAATGTTTTTTGCCTACTGAGATGATAATTCAGCCTGTTAATATTGTTTCCTCCATGGCAAGAGTGTTGTGATGTCTGACTGCTGCCCTAAATGTGAAAAGGGTCAGTTTTAAGTACATATTATGTCTAGGGGCTCCATACAGATTTCTGTGGATAAAACAATCTCTGTCAGCAGGAGAGACAAAGATATATCCCCGTCCAATCCCTTTGGCTGCATACACCATCCCTATCATTGACAGAATGAACCCTTATATTTTAAGAGCATATAATTCCCTTATTGCACCTCAGTTTATGGAAAAGTAATTATAACGAGCAAGTATCTGTTCATAGGTTTAAGGGACTGATATCTCTTTTTATTAATATAATAGGAATAGATTAGAAGTTTTACATTAGAATGTAGAACAGGATTACTGCATCAGACCATAGTTCATTTATTTACAGAGTACTGTCCATAGCAGAGGCCTAAAAGAAGAGACCAAACATAATAATAACAACAGGGCAATTGCACAGCTACACTTTCTCCACTAAATCCTGCCAGTCACTTAGATTCTGTATCATACAGAATTCTGGAGCAAAAAGAAGAAAGGAATTTTTTGCTTTTCACAGCCCTCGTGTCTTTCTCTTTTTTTCCCACTAATGTTTCAAATTGCTCTTTGAATTGATAGAAATGTTTAAAGTCCAGAATGTTCTGCAGCAACAGACTCCCAACCTTAACTCCAGCTGTGTGAAAAAGCTTTTCAGTATGTTTCTGCCACATTTTCCATTCTAGTAATTTAATTTTATGTACCACAAAGGTAAAAAAAAAAAAAAAAAGAGTGAATGGTCACTGCTTTTTCACTTATTTTTGTGTTACTTTTGTTTCATATACTTCTATTACATTTAGTTCCACTCTTCCTTTTTTCAGAGGCTTAATGTAACACACATGTTCTTTAATAATAAAATTTTAAATAAGCTCTTCTATCGTGGATCAAGTCAAGTGCTGCTTTTTCCCCTTTGTTATAATTGACTACCTGAAGCAAGAGGAATGCACATATAATACCCAAGAATTTCACCATAAGACTGTGATGTGAGATTTACATAGGTACTGAGGACAATTGAAGTCTTACTTTTGTGGTGTTTCCTATCCCCACCACAGAGGGACCAGATAACTCCTGTCCACACTAACATTTCTTAGTCTATTACTATTTTACCAGAACTTTTTCATCCTATTAATAAAGTAATAGGATAATTTCCTAGGATTTTGGTCCCTGTATACAGTATCTCGATCTCTTGTATATAGGACTAGAGACCATAAGGGAAACGAAAAGAAGGAATTGTTTGTATGTTTTATTTCAGGGTGGAAAATATTTTAGAAGTTCAGGCAGTCTGTGCATATTTTGTAGGTGGTTATTCCAAGGTCACCTGATGAAACTCCCCAGAGAACTGGTGGAAAGGATGAACGGCGATTGAGAGACGGACTGAGCAGTGTGGTGCTGCCAGGACGTTTATTGACAAGAGGCACAGACATTTATACTGCTTTAGTTCTGTATAACAATTTCCAATTGTTCTGTCTGTGTGAGATTTAGTACATAGCAGGCCATAATGTATGATTTTTCTTTTGTGCAATTACTTATCGCAGCAGGCAGCTCTGTTCTTTGGGAGAGGGACACAGTTTCTGCAGTTCCCTCTTTATGGATCTTTCTCAGTTTCTGCAGTTCTTTCTTACAACTTTTTCTCACAACTCTTGCTGTACAATCTTCAGCAATTCAAGCATACTGCTCCTGTCGGTTAACTCATTCTGCTCTGCAACAGAGAATGAGCATGAGTTTTTTTTTAAATTTTGTGTAGTTTAGTTTATTAATTTTAAACCAGTTAATTGTTGCAAATAAAAACGAATTATACAATTGCACTATCAATTACCAGAGACAGAGGTGTCAGATGTCCATTTAAGTGATAACTGGTGACTGACTGGAAAGTGGCCACAGTCATTTCTTGCACAGGGAGCACATTAGGCACATACCATGGCACCATGTCTCTAGTGTTCTTTTGGAAAAAAGTCTTTTTCTTTCTTCAATCACAAATTCCTCACCTCTTTTAAACACTAAAAATAGGCACATGTGGGAAAATATAATTAATTGTGCTATCACACAGCAGGAGATGTAAATTATCCTTTAAATTGTGGACAAAACACCAAATATACTATGGCTCTGGATTACTTACCACTGTTATTTGGGCAAATCAACAGGGTTCATATTATTATTGAACTGTCAGATACAATCGTCCTACTTCTGCTAATTGTCCCTCTGTGAATTTTCAGCACCTGAGCAGGGTTTTGCCTTAACCACCACATGCTTTAGGAAAATGATGTATTGCAAAAGGCAAAGCATTGTAGCACCTGAATTTGTCATCCAAAGCTGAGTAGACAACAACTTATTTATAATGGCACTCTGTCATCCTTCAAGCCTCAGTGGAACCCGTAGCAAGTGAATAGCTATTTTAGGAGATATGTCTCATGCTTCCAGTCTGTGTTAATCTGAATCTTACTTTGAGCTGCATGCAAAGCATTTTTATAATGCCCTACTTTGGTCAAACAAAACCTATGTATGAGACTAAGCTCTTTACTCTACATTGACATTGAGGGTCAAAGGTGGATAAACAAATCTAGTTCATGTAATTAAAAAATCAGATGTTTAAAAAAACTATTGTTTTTTCAGTTTAGTTCAGGTAGGAATACTTCCCTGCCTACAGCTACTGACTGGAGCACACTGGGCACATACAGTGACTGTCTGGTGTCCTCCTACCCTGTAATTTGGCAGATGGACAGCTCTCAGGATGTCCTTTGTGGCTACTGGCTGGTGAATAACATTGAATTTTTTTTTTTTTTTTTTTTTTTTTTTTGCTGTTTGTATATGAGCTGTGTTACTTGTAGAAGCTGAGCTGAATTAATGTAGCATCCCTTCCAAGTAGAGACATGATGGCAGCAAAGCAAAAAAGTGCCATCAGCATTATCCTTGTACTTCTCCCTGTGCTGAAATTAACTTTCAGGATTGTTTCTTTGGAGTAGTCCTTTGCTCCTTTCATCAGGGACACAGCATCAATCCTCTAAAATCAATGCATCATCCATTGACACCAAATGCATTTTGGATCAACTCATTGAGCTCAGACTGATTTTCCTCTTCCCCTCACATTCTAGAAAGGAAACAAAGGTTCCCCTCCATGCTCTCAAAATGATGCCAGGCAAACATCTGTTCTGTTAACTACAATTAACAATCAACGTTTCAGAGTGGACTAAAGACCAAATGTGATAAGGAGGCCTTCCTGGACCACTTTGTAATACATTCAATTTTTGATGCTTTAGGAACTCAAACACCAAGCATTTGAGTCATTTTCAGGTGGTGCAGTTGACTACTTTTCACCAAATTCTCTACAAAGTCAGAGAAACTTTAGGAATACACTTTAAATTAAAAGCTTTACCACCCACCTGTCACTCACACAGAATATATAATTTTGACAAATTAGGGGGAAAAAAGCTAATTACATTGTAATTTGCTAATCCTTGCTTACTTAAACCTATGAAATATGCAAATTACCTGTTGAGACCTAAATTGCTTCCTTCAAAGGATAAATAAATGCCTTTTAGTATTTTCAAATATTATTAAAAGAACATCTTCACTGAAGGATAATTTTCCTCCTGTGCAATATCAGTTTTATAAAAGTGGATGCATGTGCCTAGACATAAATGTCCAAAGTTCTGCGAAATCTTTAGGAATTTGGATCATTTCCTGAAAAAAAAATTGATGCAACTCAAGTTGGGAGTCTTATGGATTGAAAATTTTATGGCAGCTGACTGCCCTATAAGATTTGCTTACATTTTTTTTTGTGTTCCACCAAGCAATGCTATAGAAACATGATTATAAATCTGCACCCAGGCCTGCCCTTTAAAAGAACTGCTCTGAAGTGAATAAGAATCATGGGTATGACCTTTCAAAGATAGAATATGACCAATTAGGGACAGATTTTCTAATGTTCCTATGAGTAGGAACAACTGTGCAGAGCTAGAGTCTGGAGATGAAAAAATTGTAGCTATAATCTTCCATAGAGCCTGGATGCTGTTAGAGTATAAAGTAAGAGATGTCAGGATTAATTAAATCTAGAGGCAGAGCAGATAAGATTATTTTTCCTTATTGTTTAGAAAACAATAACATTTAATTTAGAAGATTGAACATACCGAGGCAAGATGCAGTTAGTGTAGCTGGTATTTATGGCATCACGAACGGGAAAACAGAATAATTTCTGGAGGTTTCTGGTCATAGCAAGCCCTGGCTGGAGTCATTTGGTGTGGATCTTGATTTAGATTTGTAAGTATGATCTGCAAGTTAAGTACAGTGGTATTGTTCCATATAAAAAATAAAATAAAATTAAAATAAACAAAGCAGAATGATACACTATTTAGATCTCATTGAGTGCCGACTATCTCACTCGTGATGTGTCCACTGTAAGTTTACTAGACTGAATCAAAATCATTGCATATTTTATGTTACATATCCTTTTGTTTCCAAAAAACATTTCCACATGTCCTAACATATAAAACCAGTATCTAACCATTGGCAAGCTGGTTTTGGCTATTGTATTTAAATAACAAGATGAAATATCAAACAAAAAGGTAAATTTGTGGTTTTTTGGCTGTATGAAACAATTCAAACAAGGCAAAAGCCAATTAGTGGAATACTACCCCCAAGAAATATTGAAACGAAATTTTAAAGTGTCCTATGAACAGTGTAACAGTATATAATATTAAAATCCATAGACAAGGCTAATTTAACATATACCTGTCTATAAGAAAGTCTATAAAAGATTATCAGGACATATAAATATGTTTTATGAGATGAACAGGTTAAAAATGTTAGATAATGTGATTATTCTGGTTTCAAAATCTATTTTCAAAACTGCTGAGTACTGCCTCCTCTGACTTGTGTGGAAACTCCTGGGTGTTTGGCATTATATAAAGCAGATCACTGTAAAGATTTAAATGGTTAAACCTGTGGGAGTTATGTTTTATTGGCAGTGGTGAAAATATGAGCACTTATCTCCTCTAATCATATTTTCAGCAGCATGCTTGCAGTAACAAATGACTCTGATTCTCTTCTAAGGAGAGCTAGTCACTGTGGCAAGCTGTGCATCGAAATTAGGCGCCCATAACGTAATTTTCTGTTCCCTAAGGGGCTTACAGTAGACCTCATTGTGGGACTCAATCTCAAGCAAAAAGCCAGAAAGTAAGAAAGGAAATGTAATACTTCATATACCAAATCAAATAGCAATAAACAATTACTACTTTAAAAATTACATCTGATGTGATTTTATTTTTTCATTCTATTGAGTTTCTGCTGCCATTGACATGTATTCTCAACACCTACAAAACAGCAGCTTGGCTGCTGCCTCATGTATAGACTAAGCCCATGATTAGCACCACAATGCAATGCACTGTACTGCACTGTATTTTGGCTTTGCCTGGACAGAAAATATTCTTCCACTCAATTGGATTAATGAAAACTTACTGTTACAGGCAGTTTCAAGGGGGTTGCCTTAATTTATACCTGTGGTCTCACACTAAAGACGTCAGTCATCATCAAGTCAGTGGTGATGGGATTCTTGTATACCAACAGCTGCTTCAGTGCTTTTGGGGCATAGAGGCAGGCAAAAACTCATTCTGCATTCACTAAGGATCTGACTTAACCTAAGACATGCTCTGGTGGAGCTTCTAGGTATTGCAAAGTATCTCGCAGGGCAGTAGGGAAGAAAGGATCTCAAGAGAGAAGGTCGCTCTGTTGGAAGATCACCTCTGGATATAGGCATGGACTTGGGTGCAATGTTAGCAGAAAATTATTGAGCTTAATTTGGGCAATCCAAAATTAAATTTGTATGCTAGCTCTGTGGGTAAAAGGTTACAGTGTATGGAGATACATACATGCAGTTTTCCAAAAATTCAAACTTCTTATTTACCTTTGAAGTAAAATGAAATTGATTCATCTCACCAACTTGTTTTAAAAAAGAGATTATTCTCGTCAAGTGACAAAGAAAGAGCCAGATGTCTTCAGAGGAAACTTCGGGCTCTCTAAGATCCTACCTGGAGCTAGATTTGCCTGTCTTTGCCTTTTGCTGCATTAAGGACAGCACTATTTCTTGTGCCAACACTTCAGGCCAAGTGAGATGAATCTGGGCAAGTATGTTCAAATCCTTTGCTGAGTGAAAGGAGAGGATGCTTTCTCACCAGCTCTCTTTAAATAAATAGTAGTGATAAAAACTAAGTTTTTTCCTAGAAATTTCTGAAGATAGTCAGAAAAACATTCTACATGACACTATCACTAATCATTGATTGGGCATTTTTAAAGTTCCCTGTTTTGCCACAACTTGCTTACAGGGTTTTGCTTATAGAATCATGTTGACATTTTAGAAGGAAATTCTATAATCTCTTACTTCTGTATAGACTCAAATGTTTACATGCATATTCCCTTAGTCATACGTTACTCATATTTGTCGACACAGGGTGTTATTTAAAAACAAAAATAAAATCATCGATCTACCCAGAGCACTCTTCATATTAGTATTTTAAAATATGAAACGATTGTATCTTCAGTGCTAAGAAGCAAAACATAACTTTTTTGACTACATAGATGACAGATTCTTAGAAGGCATAAAGATTGATACGCCTCTGTAGATCTAGGCTGACTTGCATCAGCTAATGTGTGACCTGGCATTGATGTTTCTTTCAGTCCATTAACCATCTTACTATTTGCATTAGTAACATTGACAGTGGCAACATTATAAAAAAAAAAAAAAGCTTTTCCACACCTTACATGACCTTTCATTTTGATTCCAGATGCACTGGCCCAGATCCTAAATGAGACAGTTTTTACTTTTTTTATAATTCATTCTTGAAGTGAACATGTTGTTTGGTGTCTTCACATGCAGTGATAGGACAAGGGGTAGTGGTTTTAAACTGACAAAGGGCAGGTTTAGATTAGATAATAAAGAACAATTTTCTACTGTGTGGCTGGGGAGGCACTGGAATATGTTGTCCAGAAAAGCTGTGGATGTCCCATTTCTGGAAGTGGTCAAGACCAGACTGGATGGGGCTTTATACAAACTGGTCTAGTGGAAGATGTCCCTACCTATGGCAGGTGGGTGGAACTGGATGGGCTTTAAGATGATCCCTTCCTACACAAATCATTCTGTGATTCTATGATCTGCAAACTCCCACCAAGTACTATGGGCTGGCTGCCCCTGACAGACTTAAGCTAATTTCCTGATTTCTTTTTCTTGTAAATAGTCGCTATGGAGCAGGACCATGAAATTAACCTAATATATTTTGCAAAATCAATCTGTGTAGCTCCATTTTTGGCAATGATCATATGTACAGATCTTCTGAAGAAATGTTTTTAACTCTTCATACAGAAGATGCATGTTTTCATTGGTTTACAGCGTTTACAACTGCAGTTTCTTACTGACCATCACATTTAACTGTCCAAATAACTTCCCAAATAATCCTTCCAGCTTATTGACATGAATAATGAATGTGCCAGCAGCATTGATTTTAAAATGCGTGTCAACACTTTAACAGCTGAACATCTATGTAAATGCAAGCTTTTAGCAGAATTTGAATTTAACAAATTACAGTTTGTGACTCTAATTTATGAGACCTATGTAAATACCTAAGATTTTTATAGCTGCTCCTGCTTAAATTAATCACAAATTTCTAATTATGCCTTTTTCAGCTGCAGGATATGCAAATTTAGTTGCGTAAAGAAAGGAAGCATTCAAGAATAGATTGATTCTACAAACATTGTGCAGTATCATTTTTAAACAGGAGAGTGCAGCCTTTTAACCTGCTACAGATCTAACTGGTCCACATCTGTTCTGTTTGTATTAAAATACAAAATTTAACAGAAAAAAAAGAATTAACTATCTGCTTACTCAGAGAATAATTTGTATCCTCATCACTGGCTGTACACAGTGCATGTCTGTACACAACTGTAAAGCAAACACAAAGCAGAAATTTGAAAATATCCTAAGGGATGGGCTAGTTTATCATACTGCAGCTCCAACACATCGGGTGAGGAGGGAGTCTGACCTGCACCTTATTCACAACAGAAATATTTGTTAAAATGGGGTATTTGCAGCCAAGTGGACTCTGCCCTGCAGGTAAGCAGATCCAGAAAGATTTGTTTTGCCAACAGTAACAGTGATAGTTAGGAATTGAAACTCTGATGTATTTACAATGGTTCCTCTTGAGTATTCATTCTCTTTTTTTAGATTTGATGACACTGTTGGATTTAATGCCTAATTGTAATTTTTCTTTTAAATTAATCAATCTTATAATTTATTAATTTTTATTTTTATGTTGCTGGTCAGAAATATACTGTTTTGCATCCTTTTGGAAGAAATTTGATCTTTTCTAGAACTGTAAAAGACCTAAAACTTCAAGCTTCCTTCTTTTTTGAAGGGCATTTTTTTTTGCTAGTTTTGTGATTCTTCCATGGATATTTATACTTATGGTTCCTTCCACTCAGCCCTTTTCAGGCTTCATCTCCAGTACTTCCCTTGCTTTTGGGCTCTATAGATTGAGGTAGACATATTTTAGCACCTTTGCAAAGGCCAGCAAAAGGCCCGAGGGAAGCCAGAATGCGGGAGGAGAGGCTGAGATCAGCTTTGTTCAGACTGGAGAAGAGAAGGAGAAATGGAACCATCTTGCTCTTTACAGCTTCCTACAGGGAGTATGTACAGATTAAGAGACAGACTCTTCTCAGAGGTGAACAAGGAAAAAATTGGAGAGAATCTGCAGAATTTAATCATTTGCAGTAATAGAGAATCTAATTAGCTATAAGGAAAAGAGAAAAGTTTCCATTTCAAGGCAACCAAAACCCATGCTCTAACTTCAGTTAAATCCAAGGGTTTATTTATTTTAATTTTTTTTTAAATTATTATTTTTTAGTTAAGCTCTGCAGACAAGATCCACAACATATTGAAAAAAAGTCCTTACCAGACCCAAATTTTAGCGGGTGGTACTGCCTGGAGTCTTTTGGCCTGATCTTGGATAAAAAATTTTGTAGCTAATTGCAACAGAGCTGGTAATTGAGATTCAGATGGATGATGGGTTCCTAATTTGCTACAGAGCTACAGAGATTAGTGAAATACTTGGCTGAAGCACATTAAGAAAAACTGAACTTGGGACTGCATTAAACAATGTCAGACACAGAGAGGTTTTATTTATTCATTTACTGAAACAAAAGGACCCATCAGACATATCAGAAGGGAAAATCATATCCAAAATCATGTTTCAGTGTGATTCTTAAGCAGGCTAAGATAAAAAACTCATTTATGAATTGCAGCTTGACCAAATTTGGTATATTGATCACTGCTTTTAGTCCAGTCTCATCCACTGTAATGACTGGGTTTAAAGACAGCCACACAAAGCTTTGTGCTTATGGCACAGATTTGTTGTCCAAAGGCCCCTGTTGAGCAGCAGTCCATAGCAACCCTGTTATACCTGACCCCAGGACCCAGGGGAATTGCAATCAAATAGCACAAAACCTGTCCTAAACCAGTAAATTTCCTTTGTTTTGCACTGTTTTTTGATGTGAGATTCTTCTGCCACCTTTCAAGCTCTTAATATCACCCTCCAGGTCTGCTCCTCTATGGACTGAGTTAGAATTTGCATTCTTTACAAAATTAGGTGTCAGTACTGGGGCTTTTCTGTAGAAACACGGTGTTCCCTTTTTCCTCCCTCTCTTTCCCCTTTCAAAGATTTGCTGTGCTTTAGTTTGTAATTGCTGGAATCGTAAGCAAGTGTTAAGTGCTGCACAGTTCATTGCTCATTTTATGCTTCATAAAATATTTAGATCCTTCTGATGCGATGTAGCCATGAGTCATCAGGCTGTTACTTTAACACATCTCACCACGTTGAGAGCTTGCATCCTCCAGTAGCTTAGTGGCAAAGAGGGTTGCTGGAATTTATTCCTTAAATGCAGAAGACTTTGAGAAACAAGATTCATTACTGCTCCTGTATGCAACTGTTTTCTCCTCCTCAATCCTCTCACTATACATGCACTATCCTCTGTGGATGGAAATTTCCCAGATCTACTGCATTAATTTCATTTGGAGTTCCAGCTTGAGAAAACTGGAATTGAATATGTGGGATTTTGGGTCTGCAGTGAAGTATAGAAGAAGGTTAGTGCATGGTGCCTCCTAAACTTTCTCCTTCCTTTGGCTACATCACAAGCACATAGATAAACATCACTCTTCTTGGCAAATGTTTTGAGGTGCATATCTTGAAGATGTTGTGGAATACCATGAATATCCACATTCAAATATTGATTTTTTGAATTATTTCTTCTCCACTGAATTTTTCAAAACATCTTAAAAATGCTAAACCTTCTAGGTCATTTGTTGCTATCTTTACAAAAACATTTACATCTATGTTGATATGTGTTTCAGCAGGCAGCGACACCTGAGTATTAAGTGTACTTATATAACCTCTGCTTTGTCTCAGAGATGATGGGGAAATACTGCAGGGCTACAGGCTTCCAAGAATTCATCTTTTGTAAAGATGTCCTTGGTCCTGAAATCAGAAAGGTCTTGAAACATCAAGTAGACATGAACTTGCAGATGTCTTGATCTCTGAATCTAAATTACTTCCTCACAGTCACAATTTTTAACAGAAGTCACTGAGCCTGGATTTGTTACTTCATATTCCAAACACTATAGCAGTTCTTTTTCTCTGAAGTAGAGAAGGGTTTTGTTAGAATTCCTGGTTTTGGGATATTTTGGTTTCTTGGGTTTTGGGGATTTTTGGTTGGGTTTTGTCTGGTTGGTTTTTTTTCCTGTGCTAGACTTTTAAACATTTTTTATTTTACTGTTCATAGCTATTTAATTTGATTTTCAGGTTAGCAGTCACTCAATATTTCATAAATGCTAGCAGTTAGTTAACAAATTCCATCATGCCATAGCAATGAACTGATTTTCTTCTTGATACAGTCTGCTTTGTTCTTCTTTTACTTTAAAAATATATTCTCAAGGAAACAAAGATCTTATTTATAATTTATTGAAAGTGCTATGAGTATATATATAAGTGCTATTTCACTTTCCTCACACAAATAATCTTATACAAAATATTCTTAATAAACATTGTTTTAAACTATAACTCTTAAAGTCAAGTCTATCTCCAAATGTATTTTTTCATTTATAGCCTGAAAGAAAGAAAGTGAACCGTAGCTCCAAAGTCAGAACATAAGTCATTTTCATAGAAATATGACTGGTTTATTTTGTGTGCCTGGTCTGGAAGTAGCGTATAAATACAACCAGATTCCCTAAATATATTCTACTAGGTACCAGTGAGGGTAAACTTATCTAAATAAATTTAAGCAGCAGATAAATAAAAAGAGTAACAGTTAAAAGAGTAGAGCTGGGAGTAAACCATATATCCAAGAGTATCCATGAAAGTCGCCGAATGTTGAGATCTCTGGTGGAGCTTGACAGACCCTTAAAAAAATACAGAACATTAGTCCCAAATTGAACACTGTCAAAATGTTCCTTCCTAATTTGTTTTTAATTGAGAGTGTTAACAACACTGTAGGCAATAACACTGTCCAAAGCCAATCCTTCTACAGATAGATTAAAGGAATAAAGGAATTTCAGGATCTTTGTGTATTTTAGGACAAACTGGTGGGGAGAGAAGAAAGATTTGGGAATAATAAGTAGCTTTGGGAGTACGTATTAGTGTGAAATGAATACATTTTTTTCTACCCACTGCCATGATGAAATAATTTCTATGTGTTATAACAGGTTTAAAAAAAGGGAAAGTATCAGGTTAATCACTTGCAGACAGGTTTTCCCCGTGTCCTGAGAGCATTACAGAAAAAAACCCAACAGTGTTTGTGGGAATGATGGAGAAGCAGCTGATCAAGGCTGAAACCAACATGTGTAGATTATTCCATACTTGTTGCAATCACATTCTTATTAATATTAATAGAAAGATGTATTGGGTTTTAAAATGCATATTTAAATAGAAAGTTGGTGACAAGGCTGTACCAGGAAAATCTAGCAACACTAGAAAAGAGCTAAATTAAAGCCTGTGGTTTATTCCATTCAAAATGGGAATATTGCCTTGACAGGTGCTGTTAAACTCAGTCCAATAGGCCTGTATGGTCAGACCAAGGAGAGCAAGCTCTGCTCACTACACACTGAAGGTTCCCTTTTGGATACATTATAGCTCAGCAGTGGTTAAAAAACCTTTTGCATCCAGTGATTTGCAATCCAAGCATCAACAGCTAACAGAAAAATAAGCTATATAAGATGTTCCTTCTTTCTTTCCCTGAATCCATCAGCAAACTGTATGCAAAAAGTTTTTGATAATTATAAATTTTAACCAGCAACTATTTATTTTAGGGTCTTAAGGAAAGCTGATTTGAGTGGGATTTTCTTTTCCCAGTAGTTGGCTTTTGCATATATGATGGAGCTTATCTGGTTGTCAAGATGTCTTCATTTTTCTTTGCCCATTTTTGATCTTGCAAGCCTGTCATCAAAAGAAATCAGCTTCACTAAAAACAAGCGCTGTTTGTGATCCTCTGAGTGTTTGCAGTCAGATAGCTTGTGTTGCTGAGCTTTATTTCTTTTTGCAAAAGGTTGCATTTTTCTCACCTTTTTGTATCATTTAAATTACGAAGAAACATTTTGGTAACTTGCAGGCTCCTCTAGGTATTTCTAAGAATTTTTTCAATCTGTTGGTTTTCTCTTTTGAAAGTTTTTTAGGAATCCCTTGCAATATTTACTATTTGCAGTTTTAGGGTTTGTTGTTTTTTTTTTTTTTTTCTTTTCCCTATGGACTTTAGACTTGGAAAATTTAAAATAAAACAAAAAAAAAAGGGAAAAGTTGTAAATATTTATTAATTCAGAGACAGAAAATCACTATAAGTACTCTTTTATTACTATTTCATCATCTAAAATATTAATTTAATATAAAACTTATCACAAAGTCCTTTGCATAATAAAGGCCCAAAACCTGATTTCTTGCCTATCAACTTAAGTTCAGACTCCAATGTCTTGTACTCTTTTACTTCATAAAGTTAGTTGCAAATCGATTGCCACGAGCAGTTATGCAGCGTTTCCAGATCTCAAACACAAGATGGCACCATAAGGAATGCTTTTCCCATATTTCTCCCTACTTGATACAGTAAGGGACAACCTTTGTCACTGCAAAACTGCATTAGCAATGTAGCTTCTGAGTGCACATTGCACATATAATTAACACATAGAAACCTCTTGTATGCCTAAAGGACTCTGCAGTTTCTCTTCATTTTATTAAGGGGATGCAATATGCTATGCTCAGGGTCATTCACTGCAAGAACAATCCTGCTTTTCTCAGTATTTTTCAGATAGATGTGTACAACCCCATGCAAAATTTTTTACAGCCTTTCTGCTGATATGCTTACATACATATTGTGCTTAGTCTCCTTTGAGGAAAATACTAGGTTTGTTAGGAATGCATAATGTTGGGCAAATTTAACTAACTTTTTTAAATGTCAAAACACAAATCTCAAACAAAACTCATTTTTCCTTTCTCTAGTGTCTTCTTTATGCCTTGAAGATCTCATATATGTTTTTCCGACACATATTAGAGAAATGTTTGTGTTACTTTTATTGTTTTGCATATTTGTTGGAAGTAAAGCAAATAGCCGTGGACCATGAGTTTCCTAACGCAGGAGCCTGACAGAGGTGAGGCTGCTGTAGCTCTATTCATAGAAAATCATGGACAGGCTTGTTTTGGAAAGGATCTTAGAGGTCCCCTAGCTCCAACCCCCACTGTGGTCAGGGATGACATCCACTAGACCAGCTTGCTCAGAGCTCCCCTCAACCTGGCCTTGAACACTTCCTGCAGCCTGGACTTCTCTGGGAACTCATTCCAGGATCTATCTCACTGCTCTCTGAGTAGTGCCCAGAGCATGCACTGTTTACAGACTGACATGTCTCCTTACCACTATTTTCCCACATTGGTTTATTCTTATACTTGCCTTGGCTTGCTCTATTAGTTCATCTTTAACCACCCACCCCTGAGGACCTTAATAGATCCCTTGGGGCCGATTAGAGTGAAAGGACACTGAATACCTCCTCCAGGAGTCAGGGAGATTTACATCTGAGTCTTATCCAGAGGGAAGGCATCGTCATGATAAAAAGCATTATCCCACCTTGCAGGATCTGCTTCCTGTCAGCCTTTTCCTTTACCTGGCTCAAACTGCAGCTTTTTGATAAAAAAAGGTGGGTTTGTCCTGGTCAACTTCTAGTGGTGGGTGCACACCCCCTCTGCACTTGGGCTGCTCTTATGCAGTTCAGAAATTCTGCTATCAAACATCCAAAAACTCTCTTCCTGCCCTTCAGCTGGAGACTGCAAACCTGGCCTCAGCAAAACACCTGCTAGTTTTGCAAATGGATTATTTGAGTCATTACCCTTTCACACTTTGCTCTCTCACAACATCCCATTTTATATCCCAGTAAGTTTGGTGCAATCCCCAAGTGTTGTTCCACTTCATCCTGCAGCCCACGCTTATGGCAGTCCATGAGGTGGTTTTCCATTGCCCGGTGGGGACAGTGTCACTCCCAGCCCATGGGGCTAAGGTTCCCCTCAAGGAGGCACCAGGTCAGGGGCTCCTGTCTCTCTTGGGGTGATTTGAAATCAGCATGTGCCCATCACCATTCTTCTGTGCCTCTTTGTGTTCATGGATAAAATCCTGTAGTCACATAACACTGACTAGAAAATTTAGCCCAAATGCATAACATTAGAAAAATGTCCAAAAAATAAAATATCACTCTTGTAATTTCACCATTTCTCCTATCTATGTGGGTGTTAACAACAACTTGCATGGTGTATTAAACAAATATTTGAGAAGGCATAAGTGTCAGATAGATATTTTGCCCTAAAAATCCAGATATTTTATCAATATGAAGCCTTATGTACTTAAATTCTAACTTAGACAAGTCTTTTACACAGACCTCAAACTTCAATGCAGATTTGAATACTTTGTTAATTTGAAACCTTTGGATTTGAATGTGCTTAGCCCTGCATTGCAGAGGATAAATGCGTGAAGTTGAAGACATCAAGAAAGGTGTAGGTTAACCTAAAGCAGAACAACAGGATAAGAACAAATGGATAAAAATGGTTCATGGGAAAAAATGAAAAAAAGGAAAGGAAAAAAAAGAAATTGGAAGGTAACTTCATTAGGAGGAGATGAATTCTGGAACAGGCGTCTGATAGCAATAATTTGGAAAACTAATCTTACAATACTCAGCTTCATCCAAAAAAACAGAGAGATAGGATAGGAACTAATAAAAATTCCACTGGGCCAGGAAAATACTTATCTTCTTCCATCTGTTTAGAATAGTCAGATTGTGGAAGTTGGTGTGCTAATCACGGTCCTTTTTTAGCAGAAGATACAAAGCTGGAAACCATAAATTTGAAATGTATCTCAAACACAAACTTAAATCCTGTGTCTTCTATGAAATGTGCCTAGAAGTGGAGGCTTGTGGGTTTGTCTTAATGTTATTGGACACTAAATAGTGCTTCCCTTGTGTGGCAGAATTAGAGAGGTAGTGACCAAAGCTAAGCAAATAATGAATATTCCATTCAGTGAATTACTCTACTACTTGCAGGTTTTCCCAGAGCACATTGCAGTTCCCAGTAAGCCTTATTATTCTGCAAATAACTCCTTTGGAAAAGTCCTGGTCTTTAGATTGCATTTCATTTCGTTGCAAATGCTGGCTGCTTAAAATTCTAACTGTTGTATTTAGGTGCATGGCATGTGAAGTGTTTTTGTTCCTTAGAGAATCAATGGAAGTCTTAAAAAAACTCACATTTTTTAGTGCTGAAAGTCATTATTAACCATATGAAATTTAGGTGTTTAGGGTAAAAAAAAAAACTGTACAAAGTGCTAGAACAAGGCCAATTATACTAGCTCTATCACAATAAGTATTTTTCAGAAAACCTTTCACTTCTGTACTAGTAACAATTTATTTTTATATGCATTGGTATATATCCCTTGAATCATGATAAGGGCAAAGAACACAAGCTAAAATGTTACTAGATTCCATTGTCACACCTGCTATCCACAACTCTTTATTTTTGTCCCGTACAATTTATATACACCAATGTTTATGTGACTTTAACAAACAGACACCGTTCTTTTTTTTCTCTTTTCTCATGCCAAAATGGGAAATTTAGAAGGCCTGTGACTAATTTTCTCTTTTGATTTTTAAAAGATCCATTTGTATAGTATTAGTTCCACCGAAAAAACCAGCTGACCCAGAACAGAAAGAACTGCTGAAATCATCTGCTGACAGGGCTCAGAAAGGGCATCCTTTATACATCCTCTGTCCTCCTCTAAATTCCATAATGATTCATAAAATATTGGTGTCCAGCTGAATATCTCACTTTATCAAAATATGCCTCCTGAATTACAGCTATCTACCTCAGAGAAGTGTCTACTGGATGGTTTTGCTACCCAGTAGGTGTTTTAAAACACAACTGAAAGCATACAGATCTCCTCATTCCAGAGTGACAATGACGTCTTGCAAAGTTTAACACTTCAACCACCTTGACCACAAAAGGAGTGACCTCTAAAAAACCCAGACAATTCTGCAAAAGCAAAGATTAAGAGAAGAATATTCATCAATCCATGTGACAAAAGTTAATGTATTTTTAGAAGGGATCTATTATCTCCACCTGGGAGATCTTTGAACATCTACAGGAGACAGATGCAAAACTTTTTTATCCAATGGTTACTGGTATTAGCCAACTGCCGGAAGTCTCACTGTGTAGCAACTACACAAGGATAACTACTTCTTTGTCTTTTAAAAACCTGATGAGCCTCCATGAAAAGTTCTGGGTTTTACCTGTGTGAGTGAGCCTGCAAAAAATGTTGCATTTTCCTTTTCTCCCATCACCTCTAAGTCATCTTTAACCAGTGTCCCTGATGTGCTTATATTTCCCAGCTTCCCTCGCATGAGACACCAATGTGAAGGCTGCCAAACAGAAGGTGGTAGGAAGCAAGATCATTTCTAGAGGGGTGCTAGAGTTCCTGAATAACCCTTCAAAGCCACTGTTACCCATTTTTGTGGTAACATCCAGGTTGTTCTTATCTCTTGGTCTTTGGTCAATATTTCTCACCCACTGCTTTGAATAAGAAGAGCTCTTATTCAAAGAGCCAAACAGAACTAAGGAGCCTCCTGGGCAGGTTATTCAGATTAACTGTCATGATGATCAGAGCCTTGGAGAATCGTATTTGAAGGAACAAAATTATCAAGATCCAGTATCCTTCTCATTTTGAGAAGATTCATATCTGCCTGTAGAGTGCCTTTAGGAAAGTTGTTGGTGGTGATAGCATTCTCAACAGCCCTTATGGTTCTGGTCACAGTCAGAATAGAAAGCAAGACTCGTGAGATTAGGAGAAGTATGGGAACCTGGAGGTTGGTTGGAAGTCACTACCTCGCAAAGAAAAAGTCTTGGTCCCAGATACTTCTTCCAATGTTATTTTACCAATGACTCTCAGGTAAATACATAAAAAGCCATTAGATCAGGGAAGAAAACCACAAAGATTTTCTTGGATCATTTCCAGATTTTTTAGGTTGTTCATCAGGCCAGTGATGTGACTTGAATGTTGATACCACTCCTTAGAGCTCAATTTCATTCTCTATGGATGGGTAGAATAAGCCACATTTCCTACAAATACAATCCACTGTATAAGAATGTTGAATTGGCAAAATATTTGTTGCAATGTTTCTGTTCAATATTTTTGCATTTTCCTCAGTGAAACTGAATGTAATATTTTGTGGCTTGCTGACTCCCCAAAAAGGCATAGCTTCTCTTGAAGTCTCCAGGAAATCCTAGGGACATTCCTATTCTTCCACAAGACTTTCATTAGTCTTTCTACAGAAGAGAAAGCTGCTGAGCCCAATGCCATAAATTAGTTAATCATTAAAGATATGATGCAGTATTGGGAACAGATATTAAGTTATTTAACTGGTAATGAATTCGGCTTTACTTTTCATTAATTTTCTAATATATCCTAATCACAGTTACATCATGGGCAAATCCATACAGTCAAGTTTTGATTACTTTTTTTTTCTCATTTCAATAAAAAGAAACAACAGTGTTGTAACTACTTTTACATATTTTGCCCAATGATGGCTCAATGGTAAAACCACTGTCACTGAAAACAAATACTACAAAATTAATAATATCAGTTATCAGCTAAAACAATATCAGAAGAAAAGTCAATACTAATTATATTTAATTTTCTTAACTGCTTCTTTCTTATCTAGTTTTCATAAAAATTTTAATGATAGTTGGTGGATATAAGAATATCCTGACTTCTGTCTGTACAGGAAATGAGACACTTAACATTTTTAAGAGTGTCACAAAATAACTCCTACTGTATTGTGTTTGATTTTAAAAATATTTAGGGAATGTGACAGCATTCTCCTAGTATTCTGCATAGACCACCCATACTGCATATGGGTGCAGCATTAATGCAGTGTGTGGGTAGTATTTCTATTATCACTCTTCTATCAAAATGGTAATTTCTAGGCATTCATGCTTCTGGTTACCTCGAAGATTTAGTTTATATAAATATATGTGTGAGTATTTATAGAGCTTTATCACACACACCTTTAGCACATAGCAAGTCAGGCAGTTATGGTACAGGATCTGCAGGATACTGCACCATTCTCGAACAGAAACTGAAAGCCAAATAGGATATTTTAAAGCATAACAAATTGCTCTAGACATTTGTGTTGGAAATGGAACCCAGAACTGAAATACAAACAACTATAGGATCTGACAACAAACAACTAGAGGGATCTGACTTTTTCAGTGTAATCTTGGGAGTTATCTGTGCTGAAAGCAGTCATGATGCCTTCATGTCTGGTCTTTGCTAGAACTTAAAGCTCAATAAATGGTTGAAGGAATCTGTGCTTCCAGAGTTTCTTTTTAGTGAAAGACAAATGAAGAAGAGAGGCTGCTGCTGAGATGCGGATTATGTACTTAATTGTAGTGACAACCAAATCAATGCCATTTTAAAGCAATGGTCCCTGTATTAACTGAACTGAAAAAATAGTGCAAGTCACAGCTGGATAATGAAAATTCACAGAGGAGAGGGATTACAAGTTTTGTGGGGCAGTAAAAAAATGCTGGAATTTAGAACACTTAAGTAAACATGAATCCATGGGCTATAAACCAGAAAAGGAAAATCCACTTAGGGCAAATTAATATGTACTTAATTGTACTTATTGATGTGGAGAGTGATGTTTTGAGATAAACTTAATCTAAGGATTATGAAGCAAAACTAATAGAATCTGGCATCCAACATGAAAATGAGAATTTCATGTTAAGATGTACCATAACCATATGTGTTAATTTATTATAAACTGTTGGGGGCTTTGTGTGCTCAAAACTGGGTACATCTGGCATATTAATTTAGTTTAATTTGAAAATAACTATTAACCTTTATTAGGCAATGCAACAAAACCCCCTACAAATAAAAAAAATCAACAACAAGGAAAGAGATGAGCCTGAAAAATTTACAAACATTTAAAAAACATGCATGTTTTTAAAGTCTGAATATGAGAAAATAAAATTGGTTAGGTTGCTTAATTATTGAAAAGCAAGTTGTAACCACATATAAAACATCTTTCTTTTAGGAATAATTTTGCTTTGACAACTCTCTGTATTCATCTACAATTGTAAAGAACAATCTCACTCAAACTGCAGCATGCTAGATTAGGTGTAATTGAAAGGGTGCTGCAGTTTCCCACTATGGTAGCAGACAGGGATTTCTGTCATATGTACAGATAAAAGGAAAACCCATGGGACTTCCACTAAGTATGCAGATGATATTAATCCTACACATTTTGACTGCCTGTGGAATACAAAGCAGTGCAGCAAAATTGATCAAGTACAGTAGCAGGGCTTTTTTTACTTCCTGCTCAGATCGTTATTCTGGCAGGAAGGTTTGTAACCTTTTCTGTTTTACAAAGTAGCATCAGCATGTAACTGTAAGTGACCTGTGCTGTGGACTCTAGATGAAAATCACTGGTGAAACTCAGAGCCTCGAGTTAAAACAATACTGTGAAAAGATCTTTGGAAAAGTGATAACAGATTTTAGAACAAGGGCATTTCATCTTTACCCTTGCTTCAGGTCAGAGGTGTTTATATTTTTAGTGTGGCTGTTCTCATTCAGGTGGTACATCTTATCCTTATGCAACTGACAACAGTACATCAGCAGGTGCTTTGGAAAATTCTTCATGTTCAGAATCTTTTGTAGTAGACCTTTCAGAAATGCATCTCACTTGTCTTGTGAAGAGAACAATGTGGCACCTGTTTTTTGTTAGACTACAAGTGGCGAGGCACACCCCTATTTTACTCTGATTTAAATCCATGGGTAAATATTTAATATAATATAGTAGTAAATAAGTATATAAAATAACAGTAGGTTATATTAGAAATTCAGTTGGGGTTGTTTGGCTTTCTTTTTCTTTCTCCATGTCAGGAGAATTAACTCCAGTGTCTTTTACCCAAAAGATTATGTCAGAGTCTATCACTACCAAAATGCTGCTCATGGCTTTCCAAAACTGCATGAAGTGCAACAAAAAAAAAACCGTCAATTCCTGTCTCTGGGGAAGGAATAATCCCAGGATTACCCAGGTGCCAACCATCTGGAAAGCATCTGGGCAGAGAATGACCTGGTGGTCCAGGAGGACACCAAGTTCACCTTGAGGGAGGAGTCTGCTGGGCTGCATTGGGCAGAATTTTACCCGCATGTTAAGGGAGGAGATCCTTCTCTGGTCGAGTCTCATGAGACACATCTGGGATGCTGCATCCAGTGCTGGACTCCCCAGGACAAGAGGGACATGGACATATCAGAGAATGCCCAGGAAAGGGCACCGGAGCACCTGACGCAAGAGGAAAGGCTGAGGGCTCTGATTGATCAGCCTGGACTGGAGAAAATTCAGGGGGGTTTTATCAAGATGTATAAACATACAGAATCAGGGAGTAAAGAAGGCAGAGTAAGGGAAAACCTCCCCATTCGTGGGACATCTAAAGATGGTGAAGGTCTAAAAGGCAGCTTGTTAAAATGCAGGGAGTCACCATCTCATGGGGCAGAGAAATGATTTTAGTACCTTCTCCTTTTAGTGGGCAATGAAGAGTTGTGGTTAACAGTACCCACAATTTTTATATTTATTTTTTCCTTTTTTCACTGGTAACTTTCTACTTTTTTACCTATAAAAACCTATGATCTATTACAAAAGACTTTTTAAGGGTAATTTTGCAGGTAATCTGATACAAATAAATTGCACGGTTGTTTTATATCTACACTTTAATAACAATGTAGAAAAATAGTTGACCAGCAAAGATTTTTTTGCTCACTGAAAATGAAAGAAAAGGCCTAATACGTTATACAGATGGAAATCAGTGTGAACAATAACTCATTTAAAATTTTAATTTTGTTAACAATAACTAAAAGTGCTATTTTGTTAGAATTCAAACAAATGAAAGATTATGCATAATGGTGTTTGACCCAGAAAAAAATTGAGAAAGGGGAACAGAGGAGGAGGGCAATTGCAGAAATAGTCAGCAATGGGTGTCAAAGAAGCCAAAATAATGAGGGGGAATCAAGTCACAGAAGGACTTGGAATGTTTTAAAAATCTGATAGATGAGAAAGGCAGTTCTGTGCAGTTAAATGTAGTGTAATGGTGACTTTGATGAGTCTTTGTTTCACAGCTCTTTGTGCAACATGAAATAGGGGGAGTGGAGGAGAAAAAATAAAAACAGCCATGTCTGTGAATGTCATTAATGAGTGACGAGGACTATAAAGACAAAAGACAAATCTCTGAACATTTGAGGGGGTTTTATTCCATACATCTGTGTGAATTTCAAAACTTGAGACGTGACTAATAGTGGTTGTCCAAAAGGGTAAGAGAACAGTGGATGTCCCGAGGTAAAACAGAACTCCTAGACTTTGTTTGGCTATTGTAATTCTAGCAGCAACCCTAATTACCACATAGGAACAATCTGGTTAGAACACCAACAAAAATAACATTTTCAAGCTGTAGTTTTCATCTATGCGCAATGAATTTTCATCCTTACTGGGGACTGAATGCAGATCAGCTACTTCTGCAGTTCTGTGGAGGGGAAAACATGGAAAACAGATCCATTTTTTACTTCAGTGAACCTTTATTGACTTAATTGTCATGCAAGCAGAGTCACAAGCAAATCCTAGGATAAATTTCAATGCAAACCCATAAAATGTCCTTAATCACAAATAAAACCTTGCATTTATTATTAAGTCTTATTGTATCTGTTTTGAGACAGCTGGTGGTCAGCCTGCACAGCTAATAACTTTCTCTCATGACAGGGCTTTCAGCACCTGTGTAGCATAACTATTGCTTGTGTCTGTATGCTGCATATAAATCCATTATTATTTTGTTCAACATAAAACTGAGGCAGGTTTGGGCAGCCATTTAATAGCACTTTATAACAATTTAGGACAGAAATTAAAGAAAATGACATCTCATTAATACTTAAAGTAGAAGTCTAGGCAGGCTGAAGGTAATCAGAATTTGGACAAGCCTCAAAGGAAAAATAAATATTTAACCAGTCATATATGTATATGTATATGTATATGTATATGTATATGTATATGTATATGTATATGTATATGTATGTATCTATATATGTATATCTATAATGCATATAAAACAACAGGATCTAGCAATCCAGTTAGGTTTGTGGAAATAGTCTGTGAGAGATTCTGAGGAATGACTGATCTTAACTTTTTAAAGCCCTTGCATTCTTGGCTACTTAAACTTTGCAACAGTTTTTTTTCCAATCTTTAACTCTTAGGATACCTGAGAAAGAATAATGTGGAAATAATTAAGGTATAAACAGAAATCTTTCTGATTGCTCTGGGTAGGGCCTGAAATCACTAATCCTGACATCAGAATTGTCATTATATTGCCACAGCTTCTGGGTCTGAACTCATTTGAAAATTTATCTGCAGTGATGTTCTGTATTTACTGTGAAGCTGAGATTTCTGACCAAGTGCTTTTTCAAAGTAGATAAGGAAATCACATCTGTGTAAATACATCACTGATTTATCAGTTGCTAGAAGCTGTTGGAATACATCAGAATGTTTCCTTTCAGGATTTGAACATTAAGTATATTTCACCATTTTAAAACATCCTTATTTGTGGGAAGTTTGTTAAAATGTCAGTAGCTGGAAGGTTTCAGAGGTACAGAAACATTATGTGTCTTAGGGGACAATGTTTTCTCCAAGGAAGAAAAAGTTCCACACAGATACAAATTTCTCAGACACTCTTGTAGGCTGGTCCTAAAGATATGCTTTTAGAAAAAGATTTTCACTGTCAAAAACAAAGCCTTTGCATGAAAGAGAACTTTTATCTCTCCCCTCTCTAGAAAATGTGTGAGTAGAAAAATGCAATTAATTTTTCTAGGGACTTTAGAAAGTATCACCTATTGGACCTACAAACTAGCCAAATTGCTTTCATTTGAATATAATTTGGAATTGGCTCAAACTAATCACCGTTTTCTAATTGCATTTTGGAGGAAAAAGGGGACCTGAATGGAGAGACTGCTTCTCATTAAAATAGCAGAGTGCTTGATGTCTGCTATTGTACCTGATAATTGTGGCAACAAGTGGCATATATTTTTGCAAGTAGCAGTAATTAAATCTTTGCAGGATTTATAAATAACATACTCACCTGTTATTACATCTAAGTGTATTGTAGTAGAGACTGTAAACAAAAATCAACCCCAACCTCTGTTCTCTTAAAAGAAGTCCATAAACATTGTCAAGGGACAAAACTTCTGTGCTTTTGATGTGGCATATATTCTGGCAGGGTAGTGTAAAAGGAATTTGGAAACAGAGGAGCACAAGAAAAATTTTCTTATTTAACATCGTACTAATATTGCCCAAGGACAGTACCCAACAGGGATCTAAAGGGGGCCTACAGGAACACTGGAGGGGAATTTTTGCAGGGGCATGGGCACACAATGGCAGGACAAGGGGGAAAAGCCTTAAGCTACAGGGTAGATTTAGATTAGATACTAGGAAGAAGCCTTTTACTATCACAGGTTGCCTAGAAAAGTGACAGCTTCTTCTTTCTTGGGAGTGTTCACAGCCAAGATGTATGGGGCTTGTAGAACCTGATCTAGTCAAAGGTGTCCCTTCCCATGGCAGGGGTTTAGAACTAGACAAAATTTGAGGTCCTTTCCAAGCCAAACAATTCCATAATTCTCTAATTCAATGATAGGGGTGAGTGACATACAAGTTCAACATCTTGCCTGGAGAGAAAAGCTGCTGATCTGCAATAATCTCAGCAGTCAAATTTTCCAATCAGGGCAAAAAGTGACAAGGATGAAGGTGCAGCATAAGTGGGCACAAGTATTTTGACTGAATGCTTTCTACTGGAAAAATGGCAATTTCTCTAAGTGAAATGTCCCTTGGAAGTGTGTTGATTCCAAGAGAAGCAGGGCTAACAACAAAACCTGCTTGTGTTCCTGCCAGCTCACCCACCTTCTGCCTTCCAAGAAACTTTCTTGTCTTAGTCAAAATGCCTCCTGACAGCAGTGCAGAAGATCAGCAATCAGATTTCAGGGGAGCAGAGGGCGGGACCCTCCAGGATCCCAGAGTGGAAATGCATTCACTTCAGCAGAGCTGCTATGAATGTATTTCAGGATACAAAATCTTGTTCTTGGGATCATCAAGACATACTATTGACTTTCCTTTCTATGTACACTTTTCAAGCAATTTTCTTCCTTTTTTAAAAAATTAGTTTTGCCTCAACTGTGACATTTTTTCACAAAAAGTGACATTCTCTTTCTTAGCTAGCTTTTCCAGGAGGACTGGGGGTGCTCTTGAGAGATCCAGAAACTGTTCAGTGTGTAACTTTAAAAACTTAGCAAATCTTCTGCTAAAGCATCTTTCTCTCAGAGGGCAAAAATGTTTAGCTCAGAGCAGTGGAGACCTTTGTAGGATCACTAGACCAGGAAGGTAAGGATGTGATATGTTTAAAGCAGGGTCTTGGCATTCAGGGCTCCATAATTCAGCACAGCATTGTTAAATATGCATTTTGCAGAGCCTCACACAAACACCTGGTCTCTTCCTATCTTTTTCTCAGCCATGAAACAAAGGTTGCAAAATAATACTATGTTTAAGTTTTTTATGACAGTGGTCTTTTACGGTGCAGCAAAATGATCTTTAGGACTTGGCGTATTACTATATACCACAAAAATATGGAAACACTTTTATAAAAACACTTCAAAAGCTTTAATAGGCAAAATAAAATCTTCTGTCTTTTCCTGCACAGAAATTACAGATGCAGGTTATCACATCATGGTTTTCAAATCCTGGAAACAGCATGAACATTTTCTTTGCAAGTGACTTTTTACCCTCAGTTTTCTGTAGAAAGAAAAAATTCTCTCTTTTTTTCTGCTTCTCACTTCCTCTAGTTTTCAGTTTGATGTGAATTGGTACAGCCAGAATATAGCTCTCAATATCCAGCACAGTGCTGCTGATTAGTTTTCTGAAAGAGGACGGAGTGAAGAAGAACGGCAGGTTATATTGATTTACTTCTAATGATCTGTTTCTGAACTGGAGCTGGGCAAAGTGTTCTCCCGAAGGCACATACAGCTGTGCTCGTGGCTCTGCTCTGCATCACTGTCAGGATTAAAAGCCACTAATGGATTCTGTCATGTTGCTGTATCTTTCTGCATTTTTTTTTTCTTCAAGCCCCATATGGGGTTAGCTGCTGAGGACATATATATGACTTTTCCTTGCCATCTGTTGAACAGTCTGGAGAAGGGCACCCATACTCTTCTTACAGAAGCAGTACATCAAAATAGCATTGCACAACCATGGGGTTTTTAGAGAGAAGTTGTCACATGTAGTATATGCCTGTATTTTGTTGGAGAGTGTGTCTCTCCACGATTTTGGGTAAGCCTGGAATTTGTGAAGCCATGAATACAACATGTGTAAATGGGTGATATGGAAAAACACACATTAGCACTTTTTTGGGGACCCAGCCTGCCTCTGAAGGTCTGGAATGATTTTTTTCTTGAAATAGTTGGTGTCATAACAGGACTGTAACTTGCACTAAATTTGATAAATTATTCTTAACAATATCAGACAGAAATAACTGATTCTTATGGCTTATTTCTCTTTCTCTATAGATTTGCTTTCAATACATCTCTATAGATCTGCTTTCAGTTCTCCCCATCATGGTAGTTGGGAAAGGGATGGGCATTGCACAACACTGTTTGAAAAACCAAACAATTATCCAATTATGTCTACATGGCCCAAAGGCAGAGACGTCCTCACTTCGCCCACTCTTCCAAAAATTTGGTATCAACCAGCTCTTAGTCTAAACACTGTAAGCATGATCATGGTGTCATGGTCTTGGGAGTAATAAAATGCATGGTTTTATAGTTATTTTTTCAGACCAGACCTATGACCACACAAACATGGATGCCACCTAACTCAAAGGTGTCTTCTAAATAGTTTATATATTTTTGCATCATTTTGAGAAGGAAGAAATATTTGTGTCTGACTTGACCCTATGATTAATAATGCTCCCTGGCTTCACTCAACTATGGGCATATATTTTAGGATTTTCTTAAACATGAAATTATTTAAGGGAAAATCATGTATCGCATATCTTCTGGCAGTTGTCATTAATGCTAACTAGGTTTCCTTTGTATTATTTTTCATGTGATGCCTGAAGAAAATATTGCATGACGGTGTACAAAAGATGGATATTTTCAGTCAACAAGGTGTTGTCCTCCAGGAACATTTATACACATTCTTATTTTCATCATTGTTTATTGATAAGTTGGCACTGCTGAGTGCTCTTCTAGGCGTAAGTGACAACACACACACACACACAAAGATTTTTTGTTGTCTTTTTGCTGATGTAGAGTTACAAATGCAGAAAAACATCACCTGCTTTTGGGTTATCAACTTGCAAAGCCTGTCTAGTCCCCCTATTCTCTTCTTTTCTCTGGATTCTTTTATTGATAAAAGTACTATCAATCTTAGTCACATATTCTATGCTTCAGTCTTCTTGTTTTGATTAGAACTCAAAGTAGACATACTGTGAAAATTCATCTATTGTTTTATAAGAAATCATCCCACATAATATTACATTTATAGCTAGTTATATTCTGTTAGCAATATAAGGTATGAAGGCTAATCATGATATTACACATCTTGAACTTAGGTATACTTTAACTAAACAACAGAGTGACTTCTGCCTTTGGGCTCCTGGGGTTATGAGATTTCTTCTGCAATATCTTGGCATAATTCTGTAATTCTTTTTCTTGTAGTATCCATAATGTTAAGGTCTCATTTCCAAGGCAATTCACAAGGCATCCAGAACAACATTCTTTATTGGTATATAGACCCTGAGACTGGCTTCTGCCCACAGCTTCCCCAAAGCAATTTTTTAAAGAAAGTGATTTTCGCTTGTGTGACTGCATGCTATTGCATGTGTGCACTGTCCCCATGTTCTCATGGTATTCAGTGCTTGGTTTTACAATCTGTTTACTCAGTAGAAGAAAATACAGGTTATCCATGAGAAAGATCCTATAAGAGATCCTTGGGTTGGGCTGCATTTGATTGTAAAAGTCATTTTTCAAAATTACCTGCAACAGCTCATCATTAAAAATATGATAAAACTGCCCAATCATTTCCACTAATATTAACATGTACTCTTGTATTTCTATTTGCTGAATTTCTAAGGTAGTTGTAGGAGTATTGACAGGCAGTAAGTTACAAAATTGAAGCTTTTCTCCTGTTCTGATTTTTGGCACTCCACCAATTCTTGTCACTTCTTTCCTTGAGCAACAGTATTAAGGAATGCGACAGATGTTAGTCACGTGAAGACTCTTTCTTTTTAGTTGCTCACTTTATGTCACTTCCAATCCTCAGGTGGTGTAAATTAGAGCAGCGCCAAAGATTGATGATGGCTTATGCCAGGGGGAGAAAACCTTTTTCTTAAACCTTAGTGATAAAAACTCTTCTGAACTAAATTTGAAATATCTCCTCCCTTGGCTTTTTATTTTATTTTAGAACAAAAGGCTTGAAGTAACTGTTTGCAGCACTCCTTCAAATGCTAAGTAGCTCTTTTACATTTTTTCCTAAGCTTGTACGCACACACAAATTTTAGAACTAAAATGAAAAGAGAAAAAGAAAGGGTGAGTAGTCTTGAGCAATTCAATAAATTGTGAAAGGCTATGAATAATGGAAAAGTAGAATGAAATTATTAGAGACCTAAAAGCTAGGAAGATGACACTCACCTTTTTAATGTCAGAACTAAATGGACCCATTTATATTACGCAATTACCTTTGATTTTTCTCATGCTTGGTATTTTCACGAATTGCAAATTTAAAACTACATACAGTTATGTTGAGCCATTATCTTTTCCCCCTGATTTTCACACACATTTAATGTGGGTCTAACCCCATTGTTCTTGATAGTCTGTTGACTTCATTGACTTCCAGCTGATGATTTGAGCTGATGTTAGTAAAGTGGGAATCAGGTCCTGCCATGCAGCAGCATCTCTCTTGATGAAATTTTGGATGCAAACCCCTTGCTATTGTAGCAATGCTATTCAGTCATCTCAAATGGCGTTCTGCTGAGCAGTTCTCCCTCCTTACAGCAGCTGAAAAATCAGAGCTCTGTAAAATCAGAGAGGATGAAATTGGGACTGGAGACAATCTAATTTTCCTTCCTTAAAGCCAAGCTGGTTTCAACAGCAGCATCCGCTGGTGGACATTCTCATAATCTGAGACATCAGCACATGGTTGTCCCAGAAACAAACTAATTAACCTTTTGAGAGTCACTTCAGATAACTTATACATGTGTTATTCCTCTCCTCACTCTCTTCTTGGGGATTTTTCCTCTGTTTTTTCTGATCCATGAAGGCTGTTATACGTCCACATTCACAGTGAGAAACCTGGTCTTGGGCAATTCTTATTTCACACTGTTGTGCTAAAAGGCCAAGTTCTTAATTATTAACATGCAGTGAAAAAGTAGTCATTCCCAAAAATATAAAAATGACATTCCTGACTCATGTGGCATGCATTTAGGCAGATGCATCAGTACCTTTAAAGCACTTTACCTTTACCTTGCATGTCTCCGCAGTGAGGATGGCCATGGTCTGTGTCATCTGTCACACAAACAATCAGAGAGTCATAGAATGGTTTGGGTTTGAAGGGATCTCAAAGATCATCTAGCTCCAACCCCTTTGCCATGGGTAGGGACACTTTGCACTAGACCAGCTTGCTCAAAATCCCATCCAACCTGGCCTTGAACACTTCCAGAGGTCATCATTCATAGAATGTCATCTCATTCCATCCCATGCTGGGAGGGAACTGAAAGCTTTGATGCATTTGTGGCATTAACAGTGGTTTGGTGCATTCTGTGGAACACACACAGAGAAGCCCTGGCATGAATGGAGTTAAAGAACCACAGCTGGTCAAAGCACAGATGATACAAATGATAGATTCCCTTTCCCTGGTGACATATAAAGGTTTATACGAGGGACTCGGGACTGCAGTGAGGGAATGGAAGTATCATGTAAAAAATGCATAAACTCTAGGGTCTTGCACTAGTTCTGATAAATAATTTCTTTGCAGCTTGCAGGTCTATTAACATAATTTAAACTGTGGGTTTTATGCAGTAACTCTACTCAGATTGTCTCAGAGGGACTGCTAATGTGCTGTTCCCCCTTTCAGAGCCATTTAGTCTGGATATGCCCAGAGGGCTGGAAGGAGACTTGAATTGGGGCCTGACAGTAAGTAGCGTTGCTTGCCTATGGCTTCGATACTGGGAATGCATCAATGCAGCATTATGGCTTTGTTGAGACTTAGGCTTTGTATTCCACCACCGTAGCACAGAAAAACAATAAAAGATTTCACATTGGGAGGTGAAAATGAATTCCAGTCTAGTTTGTCTCTTCCTGTCTAGTTTATATCTTCCCTTTAGCAAGACAAACACTTAGTTATATGACTAAAAAGGGCAATTATACTTTTTTCCTAATCTATACAGTTTATACTGTTTGTTTATTATTTTAATTGGCTGCAAATGTTAGGCATTTATGTGTACACTGGGGAAAAAAAAAAGTAAAAAGCTCTTTCAACAAACTGCTCACTGTAGCTCTATTTCCATAAGGGAAAACTGCTTGTAGTGTCAAAAGTACCAAAGTACCATGGATTACATACAGATGCATCGGAAAATCTATTGGTTTGATGGGGCTAAGTATTCCACATTCTACAGCAGGCTCTTTCCAGTAGGATGTTGTTATTCACAGAACTTTGTAGACTTCAGTGCACAAAACTTGAATATACATACTGGGGACAGAACAGACAGTTCTGGCTAAGGGAAATGTCTTTTTTTTTCCCTTTAAACTCTATAACAGATGATATTTCAGACCAAAAGAAAGAAAAAATTTGGAATGCTTTTATTTTTTCCACTTAAAAACTTTGACTTTTCCACTGAGACTAAATGGAAGCCTATACATTCTCCTTTCTTACTAGCTTTACTACTCAGAATGCTCAAAAGTTCAAATTGGAAAGGTTTGTTAAAGATATAGAAGATTTTGCATTTGCAACATTAATGAATACATACAAAATGTTGGTCAAAGTAGGCAAGTAGTGATTTTAATCATCATCTGCATATAATTGAGGGAGATAATTTTAAATCAAGGCTAGGCGAACTTCCATAAGCTCGTCCAAATAAACAAAAGCTCACTTACCAAACATAATAAAAATGCCAATGTTGTGCACTTCAGGCTGCCCTTAGAGCCAAGGGCATATTTGGAAGCTGATTGCTAGTTGAGAGGTTAGATGATCACATCTGTAGTTGTGGAAGTCCTCAGATACAGAGCTGGATCAGTGCCATACAGGAGCAGTCTTTCAGTAAAACTACTCTAGGCCCTGGGTAGCTTCCAGCTGGATTCAAATCGGGATTGAATAAATAAAACTGTAAAACTTTGCATTGTTTCATCAATAGTGTGATTTAGCTGCCCTTTTCATAAAGACTTATAAAGGAAATCAGTTTGTGCAATGGCAGCAAGGGGGTGGAAAGGGTACTGTGACTTTTCTGAAGGGTGTCCTGGGAAGGACAGCTCAGGGGCACAGGCATGCCCTTCTCCCAGCCCAGTGTGCAATGTTTGGCTATGGCTTTCTTCCTCAGGACAACTGGGAGAAAAGGACAAGAGCGCTGGATAGTATTCCACAGGGTAATGGCCGTTATTAAGAGCAGGACCTGCAACAGAAGGGGTAGGGACAGAGGCTCCAGGGAACCAGGGAAAAACAGGTTATATAGGGAAAATGAGGGGCAGGACAAAATTTGGAAACCAATGGGGTAAGGGTGCAGGGGCGGAGAAAAGGGGAAGATGCAATGGATTATAAAAAATCAACATAGGGTCACAAAGGCCTCTGAGAGCTCACCCTAAATAAAGGTCGCGGTTCAGAGGGGAGTACAGTGAGCCTTTCTTTGACTGGGCCTCTGGTCTGCACTGGTTGGGCCAATCCCATTGAGTAGAATCATAGAACCACTAAATAATGGAATCACAGGACTAGGGACTGGTTTGGGTGGGAACAGCCCTTAAAGATCATCTAGTTCCAACCTCCCTGTTATGGGCAGGCACCTCCCAATAGACCAGATCACTCAAAGCCCCATCCAACCAGCCTTAAACACTTCCATGTATGGGACAGTAACTTCTCTGGGCAATATGTGCCAGTGCCTCACCCCTGTCATAGTAAAGAATGTCTTCTTAATATCTAATTTAAGCCTACTCGCTTTCACTTAAAGTCATTAGTTCTTGTCCCATCACTCCATGCCCTTGCCGTAGTTCCTCTCCAGATACCCTGTAGCCACTTTAGGTACTGGACGGTGCTATAAGGTCTCTGAAGCTTTCTCTTCTCCAGGTGGAACAGCCTTGATTGTCTCGGCCCGTCTCCATAGCAGAAGTGGTGCAGCCCTCTGAGCATCCTCATGGCCTCCACATATTTGTGTCCACATATTTGTTGCATTGGGGGCCCCAGACCTGAACACAATACTACAGGCAGAGTCTTGTGAGACAAGAGTACAGGGGCCATGTCCTCCACAGGCCATGCTGCTTTTGATGCAGCCCAGGGCTTGGGGTTGCTAATGCACATTGATAGATTAGGTTTGGATTCTCATCAACCAAGATCCCTAAGTCCTTCTCCTCAGGTCTGCATTCAGTCTGTCTCCACCCAGCCTGTGTTTGTGCTTGGAGAAGGAATAATTATTTTGTCAAATAAAATGGTCTGAACTGTTGGGTCCTGGACCCTTGCTCTGTACATGCACCAGTGAACCCCAGGCTTTGTACCTTCTTCACTCAAATAAAAGAAGAGAAACTAAAGGTAGCATTTTTTCTAATGTAGAAACCCAGATTGTATTAAATTTGTAAGAGAAACTTGCAGTATAAATGTATGTGTTAAATATATATGTGTAAATAGATGCAGAATATATGCATGTGTACATGTATAAATATGTGTATGTTTTTGTGGCTAGAGCTGGAGACACACTGTACTGCAAAATTTCATTGACATATTAGGCTTGGTGATTGTAAAATATTTTAAATTTTCTGTTAATTTTATAATAGTACAAGTTGTACTTGTACTTCCTTTTAAGAAGATATCTCTGTTCGTGACAAGACAGATTTGACTAGGCGTTCTTTAAAAGTCCCTTAAAACCCAAAATATTCAGTTATTCTGTATTTTTATTAGTGCAAAGTCAAGGGAAATGGAAAAAACTGGATACAAGGCATCTCTATTTCTGTACTTGAAATGAAAGCTTTAGTTTAAAAATGTCAATTTTTGTCAGAGGTTTTTTGATATTTTTGGGGTTTTTTTTTCCCTAAATTGAAGACATTTCTCAGTTCAAAAAGCAACTATGCTCACACAAAAATATATTGGTTTTTGTAAAATTCTTTATTTCTAAATTTGGTGTGTGGTAAAATATATATATCAGTTTACTAAATGTTTACACCAACTGAAATAATTTTATTCTCACTTGCTCCAAATTGTCAGGAAGCCCAAAAATCACGTGCTCACATAGTAATCTTTACAAGAGCAGCCTCGCTATTTGTCTTGAGCTACCAACTGGAGAAGAAGAACTAATAGCGTCTATATAGCAGTTAATGTGCACTTGTGTTTAATTGGTATCAGCAGCACTGTTAGAAAATTAAGTAAGTAGCCATTTAAGTAACAGAAATCTTCATTGCTGTTAGGCTGATATTGTTGTTGCTGTTATGCAGGACTCATAAGCTGGGAGTAACTCTAGTACCACAACCCAACATAAATCAGCTCTCGAAAGCAATATTACTCAACACCATCTTGCTTTTTTGGCTTTCATTTTCAGTCTACTGGAGCTTGGATTCAAATAGATCATTTATATTCACACATTTATTTTTAAATGGTATCCTAATGAAGACTCTGTTCCCTTCCATTGGGGTGTGTGTGTGTTTCATTATTGTAAACCAGAATGTGTGGAAGATTAGTTGATCCTACTTGAAATGTAAATTGCGTAGTATACCAAAAACATTGCTTATCCTCAGTAAATATTTTATTTGAATTTAATGCTCTTGTACATCTGTATTACCAGACTTACCCTCATTGTAATTGTTTGTTTTATTTTTTTTTCTTTGTTCCCCTTTTAAAGCCTGGGGGCAAAATATGTTAATTCACAGTGGAATTTGTATAAATATTAAAAATGGATCTATATTTGGCATTAGGGGGACCATTACATCAGAAAATCTGGACACACTAATAAAATATTACATAGGCAGGTCATTTCTAGGTTAGGCATGTAAGACAGATGCAGAAAAATTATAAAATATATTGTTCATCAGTGCAATGATAAGAAAAGAAGAAATAATTTTAATCTACTATTTTGAGTATCAAAATTCAAACTAGTTTTGTAGTGAAAACTGAGCTCTAAAACTGTCAAGCTTCAGGCCTTACCAAAGCAGTTACCAATTTTAAAAATCATATTAAAAAACCAAAACCAAACAAACCACTCCTTTGTTATCTGTCTATGCTCTGGTACAGTCTTTGTATTGTAAATAATAAGCGAAATACAGCTGGACAAGCTCTACACGATATTATTATGACTGAACTGGAAAAACCATTTCTATTTCCTCTATTCTTATTGTCTATGGCTTTCCTAAAAAAAAAAATATATAGATTTTTAGACTGACTTGATATGATGTATGACACAGGGTACATATCCAGAAAGGGTTTAAATCAGAATGACTTTTTTTGCTTGTTTGCAAAAATCACCACTGAGAAGTGAGACAACTTTCAGTAAATTGTCATTTATGGGAAAATAAAAAATGAAGCTAATGAAAAATAATGGCCACTTATTCAATTTCTCAAATGTTTACAACTTTTGAATTTTGATCAGAGTTTCTGAATAGAGAGAAATCGTTTTGCATTGTTCCTACCCAAAAACAACTTGAGAAAATAAACATACCAGAAACACAGGTGATGAGTTCATACTGAGCGCTTACAGAATATTTAACAACTGCAAATGGCAACGTTATCTCAAAAAATTAAAATATATTAGTTCTGTTTTGAGCAGCAGAGTCAAAATGAAGACGTAAATGATGGATATTGGTCAAAGAATCAGAGGGAGTAGTGGTCAGAAATGGATTTCTTTTGTTGGAGAACGAGTATGTAGAAATTTAAAAGAAGTGAGGTCTTCACATAAATAAGAATTATCAATATTGCAAGAAACCTAGTGTTTCACAGCTTCTATTTTCGCACCATTTGGAAAGAGCAATTACTGGAAAGACTTTTTCTGAGGAGATGCCTTTTGTCTCATGCTACGTGCCATACTATGTGTCTACTTTCATCATTTTGAAAGTGATGTTTCCCTTTCTCCTCTACTTTTTAAACACCTATACAAATTTATTTCAGTTCATAAGGATGACAAAAGGGATCCTTTTTCCAACATAGGTTTTGCCAATGAATATGCTTGCTGCATCAGCGTTGCCTTTGACTGATGTTGTCTGTGATCCTACCTCAATTCGTTGAGGTTTCTGATGAGATTTCACTGGTCTTATGAGTAAGGTGGTCAATGTTAACAGATGTGTCTGGGAATGTATAATACTCTTCACTGCCTTACTGCTAGATATGGTGCATGTGCAGACATAAGGCGGGGTGCTGGTTTAGGCTGGAGTAGAGTTAGCTTTCTTCATGGTGGCTGGTAATGAGGCTGTGTTTTGGATTTGTGCTGAGCACAGGGTTGATAATATAGAGATCTTTTTGTTATTCCAGGGCAGAGCTTATACAGAGCCAAGGCCATTTCTGCTTTCCTTACTGCCACACTGGCAAGGCAGCTGGGGGGAGGCACAGCCAGGACACACGACCCAAACAGAACAAAGGGATATTCCAGATCATCTGGCATCATGCTCAGTATATAAAGTGAAGGAAAGGAGCAAGTGGGTTTGGAGTGATGGCATCTGTTTTCCCGAGTAATAGTTACATGGGATGGGGCTCTGCTGTCCTGGAGATGGCTGAGCACCTGCCTGGCCATGAGAAGCAGTGAATTAATTCCTTGTTTTGCTTTGCTTGTGTGTGCAGCTTTTGTTTTCCCTATTAAACTGTCATTATTTCAACCCACGAATTTTCTAGCATTTGCCCTTTGATTGCTTCCACTCTTCCACGGGTGGGCGAGTGAGTGAGTAGCTGCATGGGTCTTGGTTGCTGGCTGAGGTTAAACCACAACAGTCCTTTTAGAAATTATACAAATCTTTAGGAGAGTCAAAGCTGTTTAAGCTGCAGGGCACTGCAGTATTGTAAACACAAAACCTCTCCCGCTAAGTGTTGTTTTTAGAATAGCAGCTCAGATTCGTCATTATTGAATAATATTAACTGTACCAATGAGAATGAAGCTGCAATTCTTTCATTTATTAACTGCTTTGGTAGTTGGCTTTCTGCCATCAGATGTTTCCTAGCACAAAGGTTTTGCTTTTCGGTGGTGTATGCTGGTTCACTTCAGCACTGATTTTAGGAGAAAGCTTGTACCTGGGAATACCATTTTAACCAAGGAAGAGAAAACTTCATAAATGTTGATGGATTTGGGTCGTCAGTACAGACTCTACCTTGGCAAACTGTCAATGCACAATAATGTTTGTAGGTTAATTAGTTAGGGATCACTTGTGTCTCAGAGGCTTAAATTCAGCTCTGAATTGTTCATCAGGCTATCCAATTGATTTTGGTGGAATTACAGAAGGTCTAAGAGTCAATTTTGCCCTAAGAACAGATAAAATGTGCAAAAGAGATTCAGTGCAACACAAACCATAGCTCACTGGCATATTACCAAAACTCCACTCAGCTTTATTACCCTCAAGAGAGAGCAGGAAGGGCCCTTTTAGAAGTTCCTCATGCAACCAAGCAATTAGATAGCACCAGTGCACTTTAAGTTATACAGTATCACAGCTGTCTGGTAATATTGCAAAGCTTGGTTTGGATTGCATTGGGGCATGGTTTATTTCTGTGGGTTTAAAAGCTTTGAAGGTTCCCTCCTTCTGCTTTGGTGTTATAGTGGTGAGCGTAGCTACCTTCCAAGCAGTTGATCCAGGCTGGATTCCTGGCCAAAGTAACAAAAACACTGTAGTGGTTTAACCCTGGCTGGATGCTAGGCACCCACTAAAGGCTCTCTCCCCCTCCCATGTGCAGCTGGACAGAGGAGAGAAAATATAGGAAAGGGTCCATGAGTTGAAATAAGGTTTGGGAGCGTCATCACCAAACCCCATCATGGGCAAAACAGGCTTGAATTAGAGATATTAATTGAATTTATTGTTAATAAAATTAGAGCAGGATGATGAGAAGTAAAGTAAAACTTTGGAAATGCTTTCATCCCATCCCTCCCTCCTTCTCAGCTCTACCTCCTGCCCAGCAGTGCAGGGAGGCAGGGAATGGGGGTGAGTTCAACACCTGTTGTTTCTCCCACTGCTCAGATAGAGGAGTCCCTCCCCTGGTTCCCTGTGGGGTCCCTTCCACAGGAGGCAATTCTCCATAAACTTCTCCAGCATGAGTCCATCACAAGGCAACAGTCCCCCACAAACTGCTGCAGCATGGGTCACTCTTCCATAGGGTGCAGTCCTTGAAGAACAGGCTGCTCCAGTGAGGGCTCCTCTCTTCACGGGTCTCCCACAGGATCACAGCCTTCTCTGGGCATCCCCCTGCTCTGGTGTGGGTCTCCTCCACAGGCTGCAGGTGAATATCTGCATTTCTGTGGTCCTCCATGGGTGGCAGGGACACATCTGCCTCACCATAGTCATCACCATAGGCTGCAGAGGAATCCCCAGCTCCAACACCTGGAGTGCCTCCTCACCCTCCTTCTCCACTGATCTTGGTGTCTGAAGAGTTGTTCCTCTCGCATGTTCTCATCCTGCTTTTCTCTGGCCACAATTGCAACTGTGCAATAACATTTTTTTTCTTCTTCATCTTACATATGTTGCCACTACTTCTGATTGGCCCAGACTTGACCAGAAATACATGTGTCTTTGGAGTTGCCAGGCAATGGCGCTGCTAGACATGGTGGAAGCTTCTGGCAGCTTTTCACAGAAGCCACCCCTGTAGCCACCTCACTAACAAAGCTTGGCCATGCAAATCCAGTACAGCTAAAAAGCCATGTTTTGGGGCAAATATACTGTACACTCTTTATAACTTAACCTTACAAATAAACTGTGATTGGATAAAGTAATGGAAGATGTATTTGCACAATAAACTTTGCAAGGAGGAACATGGCCACACCTGAAATAGCTTCACAAGGGAAGGAAGTTTCTGAAAAGTTTAAATTTTAGTCCTGGTCAGAAATGAGTCAGATATAATATTGCAGATTTCTTATCTCCAGAAGTCAGTATTAGGATACTGATAAGCTGCTTGAAAAAGGGGAGGTGATATTCTAAATGCATTTGACGCTCTGGAGTAAATGGAGTCTTTAACACTAAGCTGAGGCCTTTTATTTTAGGGGGAGCAAATGATTTATCAAATCACTCTGAGGCTAGGGCATTCTGCAAAAAAAAAAACAACCATTAACAGCTTTGTGATTCATACTAGCCATGTTAAGTGGTGGGTCCCCCATGTCTGCAAAAGGCAACTCATCTCTGAAATATGTATTGTGCTTGTTTTGCATGGACTCCTAGCTGTTTGTGGAAGCGTACACACTTCTTGTGTGTCCACACTTCTGCAACTTCTGTTCTAGAAAATGTAGAATATGTCTGTTTTCTAGAAAAACAAATCTATTCATTTATCAGCATGGACACCTTTGGAGGTCTTTAGTACGGAAAAGGAAACAAGCAAAAAAAAAAAAAGCTACTTCTGTTTGTGACACAAAGGTGATTGAAGTTGTTAAAGATTTGCTGTTACACTGACTCTTTTTCCTTTGGTCTTTAGGGGGAAAAAAATCCTTCCTTCCTTCCTTCCTTCCTTCCTTCCTTCCTTCCTTCCTTCCTTCCTTCCGCCACTTCCTTCCTTCCTTCCGCCACTTCCTTCCGCCACTTCCTTCCTTCCTTCCGACACTTCCTTCCGACACTTCCTTCCGACACTTCCTTCCGACACTTCCTTCCGACACTTCCTTCCTTCCGACATTTCCTTCCGACACTTCCTTCCTTCCTTCCTTCCTTCCTTCCTTCCTTCCTTCCTTCCTTCCTTCCTTCCTTCCTTCCTTCCTTCCTTCCTTCCGACACTTCCTTCCGACACTTCCTTCCGACACTTCCTTCCTTCCTTCCTTCCTTCCTTCCTTCCTTCCTTCCTTCCTTCCTTCCTTCCTTCCTTCCTTCCTTCCTTCCTTCCTTCCGACACTTCCTTCCGACACTTCCTTCCGACACTTCCTTCCTTCCTTCCGACACTTCCTTCCTTCCTTCCTTCCTTCCTTCCTTCCGACACTTCCTTCCGACACTTCCTTCCGACACTTCCTTCCTTCCTTCCTTCCTTCCTTCCTTCCTTCCTTCCTTCCTTCCTTCCGACACTTCCTTCCGACACTTCCTTCCGACACTTCCTTCCTTCCGACACTTCCTTCCTTCCTTCCGACACTTCCTTCCGACACTTCCTTCCTTCCTTCCTTCCTTCCTTCCTTCCTTCCTTCCTTCCGACACTTCCTTCCTTCCGACACTTCCTTCCTTCCTTCCGACACTTCCTTCCTTCCTTCCTTCCTTCCTTCCTTCCTTCCTTCCTTCCGACACTTCCTTCCTTCCGACACTTCCTTCCGACACTTCCTTCCGACACTTCCTTCCGACACTTCCTTCCTTCCTTCCTTCCTTCCGACACTTCCTTCCGACACTTCGTTCCGACACTTCCTTCCTTCCTTCCTTCCTTCCTTCCTTCCTTCCTTCCTTCCTTCCTTCCGACACTTCGTTCCTTCCGACACTTCCTTCCTTCCTTCCTTCCTTCCGACACTTCCTTCCGACACTTCCTTCCGACACTTCCTTCCTTCCTTCCTTCCTTCCTTCCTTCCTTCCGACACTTCCTTCCGACACTTCCTTCCGACACTTCCTTCCGACACTTCCTTCCTTCCTTCCGACACTTCCTTCCGACACTTCCTTCCGACACTTCCTTCCTTCCTTCCTTCCTTCCGACACTTCGTTCCTTCCGACACTTCGTTCCTTCCGACACTTCCTTCCGACACTTCCTTCCGACACTTCCTTCCGACACTTCCTTCCGACACTTCCTTCCTTCCTTCCTTCCTTCCTTCCTTCCTTCCTTCCTTCCTTCCGACACTTCCTTCCTTCCGACACTTCCTTCCTTCCTTCTGACACTTCCTTCCTTCCTTCCTTCCTTCCGACACTTCCTTCCTTCCGACACTTCCTTCCTTCCTTCCTTCCTTCCTTCTTTCCTTCCTTCCTTCCTTCCTTCCTTCCTTCCTTCCTTCCTTCCTTCCTTCACTTCCTTCCTTCCTTCCTTCCTTCCTTCCTTCCTTCCTTCCTTCCGACACTTCCTTCCGACACTTCCTTCCGACACTTCCTTCCTTCCGACACTTCCTTCCTTCCTTCCGACACTTCCTTCCTTCCTTCCTTCCTTCCTTCCTTCCTTCCTTCCTTCCTTCCTTCCTTCCTTCCTTCCTTCCTTCCTTCCTTCCGACACTTCCTTCCTTCCTTCCTTCCGACACTTCCTTCCTTCCTTCCGACACTTCCTTCCTTCCTTCCTTCCTTCCTTCCTTCCTTCCTTCCTTCCTTCCTTCCTTCCTTCCGACACTTCCTTCCGACACTTCCTTCCGACACTTCCTTCCGACACTTCCTTCCTTCCTTCCGACACTTCCTTCCTTCCTTCCGACACTTCCTTCCTTCCTTCCTTCCTTCCGACACTTCCTTCCGACACTTCCTTCCGACACTTCCTTCCTTCCGACACTTCCTTCCTTCCTTCCGACACTTCCTTCCTTCCTTCCTTCCTTCCTTCCTTCCTTCCTTCCTTCCTTCCTTCCGACACTTCCTTCCGACACTTCCTTCCGACACTTCCTTCCTTCCTTCCTTCCTTCCTTCCTTCCTTCCTTCCTTCCTTCCTTCCTTCCTTCCTTCCTTCCTTCCTTCCTTCCGACACTTCCTTCCTTCCTTCCTTCCGACACTTCCTTCCGCCACTTCCTTCCTTCCTTCCTTCCTTCCTTCCTTCCTTCCTTCCTTCCTTCCTTCCTTCCTTCCTTCCTTCCTTCCTTCCGACACTTCCTTCCGACACTTCCTTCCGACACTTCCTTCCTTCCTTCCGACACTTCCTTCCTTCCTTCCTTCCTTCCTTCCTTCCTTCCTTCCGACACTTCCTTCCTTCCTTCCTTCCTTCCTTCCTTCCTTCCTTCCTTCCTTCCTTCCTTCCTTCCTTCCTTCCTTCCTTCCTTCCTTCCTTCCTTCCTTCCTTCCTTCCTTCCTTCCGACACTTCCTTCCTTCCTTCCTTCCTTCCTTCCTTCCTTCCTTCCTTCCTTCCTTCCTTCCTTCCGACACTTCCTTCCTTCCTTCCTTCCTTCCTTCCTTCCTTCCTTCCTTCCTTCCTTCCTTCCTTCCTTCCTTCCTTCCTTCCTTCCGACACTTCCTTCCGACACTTCCTTCCGACACTTCCTTCCGACACTTCCTTCCGACACTTCCTTCCGACACTTCCTTCCGACACTTCCTTCCGACACTTCCTTCCTTCCGACACTTCCTTCCGACACTTCCTTCCTTCCTTCCTTCCTTCCTTCCTTCCTTCCTTCCTTCCTTCCTTCCGACACTTCCTTCCTTCCTTCCTTCCTTCCTTCCTTCCTTCCTTCCTTCCTTCCTTCCTTCCTTCCGACACTTCCTTCCGACACTTCCTTCCGACACTTCCTTCCGACACTTCCTTCCGACACTTCCTTCCTTCCTTCCGACACTTCCTTCCGACACTTCCTTCCGACACTTCCTTCCTTCCTTCCTTCCTTCCGACACTTCGTTCCTTCCGACACTTCGTTCCTTCCGACACTTCCTTCCGACACTTCCTTCCGACACTTCCTTCCGACACTTCCTTCCGACACTTCCTTCCTTCCTTCCTTCCTTCCTTCCTTCCTTCCTTCCGACACTTCCTTCCTTCCGACACTTCCTTCCTTCCTTCTGACACTTCCTTCCTTCCTTCCTTCCTTCCGACACTTCCTTCCTTCCGACACTTCCTTCCTTCCTTCCTTCCTTCCTTCTTTCCTTCCTTCCTTCCTTCCTTCCTTCCTTCCTTCCTTCACTTCCTTCCTTCCTTCCTTCCTTCCTTCCTTCCTTCCTTCCTTCCGACACTTCCTTCCGACACTTCCTTCCGACACTTCCTTCCTTCCGACACTTCCTTCCTTCCTTCCGACACTTCCTTCCTTCCTTCCTTCCTTCCTTCCTTCCTTCCTTCCTTCCTTCCTTCCTTCCGACACTTCCTTCCTTCCTTCCTTCCTTCCGACACTTCCTTCCTTCCTTCCGACACTTCCTTCCTTCCTTCCTTCCTTCCTTCCTTCCTTCCTTCCTTCCTTCCTTCCGACACTTCCTTCCGACACTTCCTTCCGACACTTCCTTCCTTCCTTCCTTCCTTCCTTCCTTCCTTCCTTCCTTCCTTCCTTCCGACACTTCCTTCCTTCCTTCCTTCCGACACTTCCTTCCGCCACTTCCTTCCTTCCTTCCTTCCTTCCTTCCTTCCTTCCTTCCTTCCTTCCTTCCTTCCTTCCTTCCTTCCTTCCGACACTTCCTTCCGACACTTCCTTCCGACACTTCCTTCCGACACTTCCTTCCGACACTTCCTTCCTTCCTTCCTTCCTTCCTTCCTTCCTTCCTTCCTTCCTTCCTTCCTTCCGACACTTCCTTCCTTCCTTCCTTCTGACACTTCCTTCCGACACTTCCTTCCTTCCGACACTTCCTTCCTTCCGACACTTCCTTCCTTCCTTCCTTCCTTCCTTCCTTCCTTCCTTCCTTCCTTCCTTCCTTCCTTCCTTCCGACACTTCCTTCCGACACTTCCTTCCGACACTTCCTTCCTTCCGACACTTCCTTCCTTCCTTCCGACACTTCCTTCCGACACTTCCTTCCTTCCTTCCTTCCTTCCTTCCTTCCTTCCTTCCTTCCTTCCTTCCGACACTTCCTTCCTTCCGACACTTCCTTCCTTCCTTCCGACACTTCCTTCCTTCCTTCCTTCCTTCCTTCCTTCCTTCCTTCCTTCCTTCCTTCCGACACTTCCTTCCTTCCGACACTTCCTTCCGACACTTCCTTCCGACACTTCCTTCCGACACTTCCTTCCTTCCTTCCTTCCTTCCTTCCGACACTTCCTTCCGACACTTCGTTCCGACACTTCCTTCCTTCCTTCCTTCCTTCCTTCCTTCCTTCCTTCCTTCCGACACTTCGTTCCTTCCGACACTTCCTTCCTTCCTTCCTTCCTTCCGACACTTCCTTCCGACACTTCCTTCCGACACTTCCTTCCTTCCTTCCTTCACTTCCTTCCTTCCTTCCTTCCTTCCTTCCTTCCTTCCTTCCGACACTTCCTTCCGACACTTCCTTCCGACACTTCCTTCCGACACTTCCTTCCTTCCTTCCGACACTTCCTTCCTTCCTTCCTTCACTTCCTTCCTTCCTTCCTTCCTTCCTTCCTTCCTTCCTTCCTTCCGACACTTCCTTCCGACACTTCCTTCCGACACTTCCTTCCGACACTTCTTTCCTTCCTTCCGACACTTCCTTCCGACACTTCCTTCCGACACTTCCTTCCTTCCTTCCTTCCTTCCTTCCTTCCTTCCTTCCTTCCGACACTTCCTTCCTTCCGACACTTCCTTCCGACACTTACTTCCTTCCTTCCTTCCTTCCTTCCTTCCTTCCTTCCTTCCTTCCTTCCGACACTTCCTTCCGACACTTCCTTCCGACACTTCCTTCCTTCCTTCCTTCCCTCCTTCCTTCCTTCCTTCCTTCCTTCCTTCCTTCCTTCCTTCCTTCCTTCCTTCCTTCCTTCCTTCCGACACTTCCTTCCTTCCGACACTTCCTTCCTTCCTTCCTTCCTTCCTTCTTTCCTTCCTTCCTTCCTTCCTTCCTTCCTTCCTTCCTTCCTTCCTTCCTTCCTTCACTTCCTTCCTTCCTTCCTTCCTTCCTTCCTTCCTTCCTTCCTTCCTTCCTTCCTTCCTTCCTTCCGACACTTCCTTCCGACACTTCCTTCCGACACTTCCTTCCTTCCGACACTTCCTTCCTTCCTTCCGACACTTCCTTCCTTCCTTCCTTCCTTCCTTCCTTCCTTCCTTCCTTCCTTCCTTCCTTCCTTCCTTCCTTCCTTCCTTCCTTCCTTCCTTCCGACACTTCCTTCCTTCCTTCCGACACTTCCTTCCTTCCTTCCTTCCTTCCTTCCTTCCTTCCGACACTTCCTTCCGACACTTCCTTCCGACACTTCCTTCCTTCCTTCCGACACTTCCTTCCTTCCTTCCGACACTTCCTTCCTTCCTTCCTTCCGACACTTCCTTCCGACACTTCCTTCCGACACTTCCTTCCTTCCGACACTTCCTTCCTTCCTTCCGACACTTCCTTCCTTCCTTCCTTCCTTCCTTCCTTCCTTCCTTCCTTCCTTCCTTCCTTCCTTCCTTCCGACACTTCCTTCCGACACTTCCTTCCTTCCTTCCTTCCTTCCTTCCTTCCTTCCTTCCTTCCTTCCTTCCTTCCTTCCTTCCTTCCTTCCTTCCTTCCTTCCTTCCGACACTTCCTTCCTTCCTTCCTTCCGACACTTCCTTCCGCCACTTCCTTCCTTCCTTCCTTCCTTCCTTCCTTCCTTCCTTCCTTCCTTCCTTCCTTCCTTCCTTCCTTCCTTCCGACACTTCCTTCCGACACTTCCTTCCGACACTTCCTTCCGACACTTCCTTCCTTCCTTCCTTCCTTCCTTCCTTCCTTCCTTCCTTCCTTCCTTCCTTCCTTCCGACACTTCCTTCCTTCCTTCCTTCTGACACTTCCTTCCGACACTTCCTTCCTTCCGACACTTCCTTCCTTCCGACACTTCCTTCCTTCCTTCCTTCCTTCCTTCCTTCCTTCCTTCCTTCCTTCCTTCCTTCCTTCCTTCCTTCCGACACTTCCTTCCGACACTTCCTTCCGACACTTCCTTCCTTCCGACACTTCCTTCCTTCCTTCCGACACTTCCTTCCGACACTTCCTTCCTTCCTTCCTTCCTTCCTTCCTTCCTTCCTTCCTTCCTTCCTTCCGACACTTCCTTCCTTCCGACACTTCCTTCCTTCCTTCCGACACTTCCTTCCTTCCTTCCTTCCTTCCTTCCTTCCTTCCTTCCTTCCTTCCTTCCGACACTTCCTTCCTTCCGACACTTCCTTCCAACACTTCCTTCCGACACTTCCTTCCGACACTTCCTTCCTTCCTTCCTTCCTTCCTTCCGACACTTCCTTCCGACACTTCGTTCCGACACTTCCTTCCTTCCTTCCTTCCTTCCTTCCTTCCTTCCTTCCTTCCTTCCTTCCTTCCTTCCTTCCTTCCTTCCGACACTTCGTTCCTTCCGACACTTCCTTCCTTCCTTCCTTCCTTCCTTCCGACACTTCCTTCCGACACTTCCTTCCGACACTTCCTTCCTTCCTTCCTTCACTTCCTTCCTTCCTTCCTTCCTTCCTTCCTTCCTTCCTTCCTTCCTTCCTTCCTTCCGACACTTCCTTCCGACACTTCCTTCCGACACTTCCTTCCGACACTTCCTTCCTTCCTTCCGACACTTCCTTCCTTCCTTCCTTCCTTCCTTCCTTCCTTCCTTCCGACACTTCCTTCCGACACTTCCTTCCGACACTTCCTTCCGACACTTCTTTCCTTCCTTCCGACACTTCCTTCCGACACTTCCTTCCGACACTTCCTTCCTTCCTTCCTTCCTTCCTTCCTTCCTTCCTTCCTTCCGACACTTCCTTCCTTCCGACACTTCCTTCCGACACTTCCTTCCTTCCTTCCTTCCTTCCTTCCTTCCTTCCTTCCTTCCTTCCTTCCTTCCTTCCTTCCTTCCTTCCGACACTTCCTTCCTTCCTTCCTTCCTTCCTTCCTTCCTTCCTTCCTTCCTTCCTTCCTTCCTTCCTTCCTTCCGACACTTCCTTCCGACACTTCCTTCCGACACTTCCTTCCGACACTTCCTTCCGACACTTCCTTCCTTCCTTCCGACACTTCCTTCCTTCCTTCCGACACTTCCTTCCGACACTTCCTTCCGACACTTCCTTCCTTCCGACACTTCCTTCCTTCCTTCCTTCCTTCCTTCCTTCCTTCCTTCCTTCCTTCCTTCCTTCCTTCCGACACTTCCTTCCTTCCTTCCGACACTTCTTTCCTTCCTTCCGACACTTCCTTCCGACACTTCCTTCCTTCCTTCCTTCCTTCCTTCCTTCCTTCCTTCCTTCCTTCCTTCCTTCCTTCCTTCCTTCCGACACTTCCTTCCTTCCTTCCTTCCTTCCTTCCTTCCTTCCTTCCTTCCTTCCTTCCTTCCTTCCTTCCTTCCTTCCTTCCTTCCTTCCTTCCTTCCTTCCGACACTTCCTTCCGACACTTCCTTCCGACACTTCCTTCCGACACTGACACTTCCTTCCGACACTTCCTTCCGACACTTCCTTCCGACACTTCCTTCCGACACTTCCTTCCTTCCTTCCGACACTTCCTTCCGACACTTCCTTCCGACACTTCGTTCCGACACTTCCTTCCTTTTTTCAGACAACATTACACCAAAACTTTCCAGGCCCACACATCTTCATCCTGATAGATGGAATGAATGAAACACTTTTTTTTTAGCATTCTGTACTGAGCTTTTCTTTAGGACAAAGGAATTTTAATGTTACTTTCAAATAAGCAACACAGTTATGTGAAAATAATTTACTGAAGATTAATTCACTCCAGTCTGCAAGTCCAATTAATTCATGTAATCAAAAAATTAAAAAGAGGTCTCCTAATCAGTGCAGTGTTTCACCTCATGATAGAAATGGAATAGAGGGAGGGAAGAGTCCTCAAGACTCCTTGACTAAATTTGTCTAATCCTTTGGTTTATAAAATGAAGGAAACAGCCTGGTGCATGACAGTGAACAATTCATTTCCACTTAAATGAGTACAGCAAGAGAAAGTGCCCTTTCTAATCAGTCAGATTAAATAGGAGCTGTTTCATGGCAAATCAGTGACTTCAGCAATTATAAAAGAAACTGGACATGAACACAGAACCTGTTCCAATTAGTTTTCATTAATGAGTTCCTTGAAGTAGTTTGTGAAAGCAGTAAACAAATGAAACTAAGAACATTTGCAATATGTTTTTCATTATCTTAAAGACTTTAGTTTCTTGAGGAATCTTAATAGCAGCTCTCTGAGTTTGAAACTAATTTAGATGCTCATATTAATATTATCTACCTTTCCCCCTTACGTTCCCCCTTAGCTGATGTTTATGACTTAAAATATTTTTCCACTTTTTAGTATATGTACAAAACATATCCTTTTCACCTTTACTTACCAAACTGTGCTGTGTATATCTCTCTAGGGGTAGTGTGTGTCTCTCTCTAGAAATGAGGCATCCAGGGAGAGTGAGGATCCAGGAGTACTTATTGGATGGACTGTGTCCAGGGCCATCACCTGCGGTGTCATTACTGGGTGACAGTGGGATTCTGTAGCTTTTACTGGAGATTTCCAAATGATCCTGCCTCAGAACATCCCTAGAAATTCTTTGGAAGACTGGTATTCATCTCAGACTAAAGCTTCAGAAACTATATGAACAACTTGATGAATTTTGTTGGATGAGTACAAAGTCTCTCCCACCACTCCCTTTTTCTTTCCTCTCTCTTTTTTTTTTTTTTTTCTCCCCTTTGGTTGGGGTTTTTTTAAGGCTGGTTGTTGGGGATTGTGGATAGTCTCAGTTTGGTCGAAGAAAGAACAGAGACAATTTCTCCCAGGCCAAGCCTGGGAAACTTAGAGAAAAGAATTCAAACAATTATTATCTCTCTTTCTGCACACGTTACTTATTTTAATTTTTACCTTTTTTATCTATAACCTTTAACTGGGGAAAAGAGGAATGATTTTTGTTGTTGATGTTGCTGTTTGCTTATTTTTTTCCCAAATTCATATCTCAAATTACACCCCTTTAAATGGTTTTATAAAAAAGCTTTTAAGTTACAATAATTCCTTCTTCTGTAGATTCCTAAACTTCACTTGTGGAATAGCTTATTTTGGAACCTCCCACAGGGAACATAGGTGGAATTTTCCTTGTGGGAAATTCTGTTTGGGCACAGATAGCACATGACAAGACTAATCTGCCCCAGACCCTGTACAGTTAGGTATGTCATGTTCTGTGAGCACAGGCTTAGTTCTCACCCTTCACTCCCAACAGTTTTCTCTTGATGCAAATCAACTCTTTGTATTCCCTGCTTTCACCTGCGCATTCCTAGAGTTAAACAAACGTCAGAGCACAAGTACGTTTTGTTTATCTTTTTCAGACAGTGAGGTAAATACTATAAATGTATAAAAACATGATTTCAGACTACACATAAGAGCCATCCTAGAATCCATAGGATGGCTCTTATGTCCAGCACCAGCCCAAGCAAATGACACCCATTCCCAATGCAAATTAAATTCCATATTTTTCAACAAGAAAGATACTAAAGTAAAAATGAGATGCTCATTGAGGTGCTTTTGTGTTCATTATGTATGAGATATACTGGAGAATCTCACTTAAATATTAATTTCTTTAAGTTGCAAAACCAGATGTTTTGTCCCAGCATCTCAAATGCATAAAATTTTAGGCATAAAAATTTTCAACCCTTGACCCTGTGTTCCTGTGCTGTCCAGTTCTTTATCCTATTTTTTCAGGCTCCTGCTCTGTCTCTAATGCAAGTATAATAATACTTCGACAAACTAGTGTTACTACAATTGCATTTTAAGACATCCCATTTTGGTGAATAAGAACTCTGCCATTCCAGTCTGACCTGAGCTAGAGTTTTGCAAGCAACAGATCAGTATTGGGTAATCCTGTTTATATTTGGAGGAATATGTTATTATGAGGTAGAGTTAAAAAATATGGAAATTACTGGAAACTAAAGACCCCTCCAGAGGAGCTGCAGAACTTGTAATTCTATTCAAGACCTATTTTTCGTGGTTGATCTGCACAGCATAAAATGTAGTAAGCCAAGCATCTGCTAACAGAAATGAAAATGCAGAGAGCCTTTCCTCTGACTGGGGAGATCTAGCAGCTCTGTAATCCAGCTCTCACAGTTTGGCAGGAAGGGTACAACACTGGCAGGAAAAGAAATAGGCTGTACCCTTTCTGTGCCTCAGAACCCTCTACCCTGCAATAAACACAGCAATGCAATCAAGGCTTTACTTCTCTACCGCTGAATTCAGTCAGCTGAGAAAAATCATCAGCACGGTTTTAAAGCATAGCATCCTAACTGGGGACTTTTGAGTCTGAGTAATAAAAAATATATAATAAGGTTTAGAAACAAAACCACTGGCAGAGATTTAAAGCTAAGAGTTCTCTTTGTCAGAGTGCGTGGGGTTAATATTAAAAAAATATAATGATGTTTCTGTATGCATGGACAAGATTTTTATTTATTCTTATACTTCTCAAGATTCCATTGAACATGTTGTGCCTGCTTTTGGCAGCTGAACAAGTGTTCATTCTTTGCACAGAGCATCTGTATCTAGCAAAGATATGGGAATGCAGATAGAAATAAACCTCTATGCACTGTGTTTGATTTGGTGTCACTAGAGAAACCTCAACATCTGCTATGCAAACTGCTATGGAAGAATTCAGCTTTTGCCCCTACAACTCTCATAAGCATTCTCCTGTCTGTATTCTTACTCTAAGGAAAGAATGCCTCCTCTGGAAATTTGCTGATGGCAAAAAGGAGTGGGCAATATACCCCAGAGAGCTGTGCAGCCCTTCAGAACTTTCTGTCAATGGATTGGAGAGATGGGCAGAGAGGAACCTTCTGAAATTCAACAAAGGCAAATGCAGGGTCCTGCACCTGGGTAAAAATAAACCCCCACAGCAATACAGGCTGGGAATGACCTGCTGGAAAGCAGGTCTGTAGAGAAGGATCTGGGGGCCCTGGTGCACAACAAGCTGCCCATGAACCAGCAGCGTGTCCTTGTGGCCAAGAAGGCCAATGGTATCCTGGGTTGCATTTTCAGCATGTCAAGGGTGGTGATCCTACTCAGCTCTGGTGAGGCCACATCTGAAATGCTGCATCCAATTCTGGGCTCCTCAGTACAAGAGATCTGTGGAGCTCCTGGAGCAGGTCCAACAGAAGGTGACAAAGATGATTAGGGAACTGGAGCAACTCTCTTATGAGGAAAGGTTGACAGAGTTGGGTTTGTTCAGCCTTGAGAAGAGACTGAAGGCAGGGGGTCAGGAGGATGAAGCCAGCCTTTTCTTGGTGGTGCCAAGCACTAGAACAAGAGTAAATAGGCAGAAACTGATGCATGGGACTGTCCACCAGAACATGAGGAAGAATTCTACTATTCAGGTGATGGAACACTGGAACAGATCACTCAGAGAGGTTGTGTAGTCTCCCTCACTGCCTATAACTCAGGAACCATCAAGATGCAATCCTGTGCAATGTTCTAGAGCGTGACCCTGCTTGCACAGGGAGGTTGGACCATTGTAGTCCTTTCCAACCTTACCCATTCTGTGATTCTCTGATTCTGTGAAAGAGTAGAGGAAGATGGGAGGTGTTCTTCTTAGTATCAATGTGGTCTGAAAGGAAATAGAAGTGCCATGAGTTTATCACTGAGTATCAGTCCATTTATACTTGCATGCACTGTGAGTACACCAAAAATGCCTATTTAAAAGAATGTTTGACATTTGTGTACTCAAGCACAAGGATCTTAGGCCATGGTATGGGACACAGCATCCCAAGATGACATTGAAATAGTGATGATCTCAGAAAAAGGCATCAGTGCTTTGCCTGCTCAGGCCTATGGGCCTTGCTTTCCCTTGAAAGAAAGTTAATAAAGTCACTACACAATACCTATTCCAAAATATCCCTTGGTTACACATCACTGAGGTATTGCATAGCAAGTAATATCCAGTAATATCACTGGTGATGCCAAAAGATTGTGAAAAATGATGTGAAATAAAATTACTCTTCTTTTATGAATAAGATACAGAATTTAATAATACAAACAGAAACAATTCATATGCTTCAAGTTTTAAAGTATATTCAAACATATTATCTCAAAAAAAGGAATTAGGATTTTTAAAGCCTTGTACAGACATCTAATTTGTAATAGAAAAGGGACAATGACCTAATGTCACAAGGCCATTTAAAATTTCAGGCCAATTGATCTTTCCAGTCAGATATCAGCCCTCCATTGGACGCATAACTATGTGATGTCTGCTTCGATTGCTTGCTGCAAGGATTTTTTTCCACATTTGCCTACAAATGCTGATGGCTCTGGGGCTAAGTGAATGAAGAATCTGCAGCAGAAATGCTAGGGAATGAATTGCTGACAATCAGCTCTCTAACTAGTTTTGAAAATGTATGCATGTACTTCTACCTCAGCAGAGTACCGAATAAAGTGCATAGACGTTAGAGTGTTATTGCCTTTTCTACATCTTGTCAGCAGTTTGTAATATGGAGTGGTGTATGTGTTTCTGAATTGTGCAGATAATGCTTGCCATGAATAAATATTTTGGCAGGGTAAGATTGCATTCTTATGAGCCTTAATTTGCATTTTTTGTCTGCAAAAGCCATCAGTGTGCATACCTTGTACACAGCTATTTTTCAGCAGTACTTTTGTTATTACAGGGTACTTAACAATGCCTATCCAGTCGTATTGCTCAAACTGGCAGGTGGTTTGTTCTACAGATGGATGAACTCTAGAGCATGGTAAAATGCAAGTATCTAGTAGGAGTGTTTTGTTCCATCTTTGTTGGCCATCCAGCCATCTGCCTGATTTTCTTTAAAGTATAGCCCATGGTGATTCAACAGAAAGTGAAAGTGCTGTGTTATATTTATTAAGGTGTTTAATCATCCCTGTATCATCCAGGCAAACCCTTACGTGCAGAAATCTAAATTAGTTGGTCAGATGTATAGACTAGGATGTATTCCAGATATTCTTTAAATAAATATAACCTTTAAAAGGTTCAATACCAGCTGTAGTACAAATGTGATCTTTGACTGAATAATCACATCAAATACTACCAAGGAGGTGCTTTGCATAGCATAGTGATGCGGAATTCAGACACTTGAAGGAAAGGAAAAAATCATAAGATCCCAGCAGTCAGCCCTGTTCCACACTCTGTGAGGTATTTAAATCCCAGGATGATGTCGCACTCGCATCTACAGCAGTGTTGGCTAGCTCATCCAGATGTCAAGGAACCTGCACTTCTAAAGGTTACATAGTCTTTAAAATAATTAATTTGAACTAATTTATTGAATGAAAGAATTAATCCAGGAATATTAAGCACAAAGACAGCACCTGCGTCTCAGGAAACCAGTGGGACACCGAAGGCTGGATGAGAAATATTGATGGATAGCTGCACTAGCTGAGGCTGTTTTCTAGTGCATGTCCTTTGCTGAAAGTCTTAGCAGGGTATAGGTCCGATGATCTGATCCAGAAGTTTTTTTTTTTCACATTCTACAGCTGAGTTACTATATAGCAATAATCATACTATTATGTATTATTGCTCTTATTTTTCCTTCAGTATGGAGTATATGATTTCTGGGTCAGGAAGTCTCTCCAACTGGGTGTTTGCTCAGGGCCTGGCAGAAAGGAGCTGTGATTTCAAAGGGTGCTTATGATAATATTAAAGTATAAATACTACTTTATATCCCTTATTTAAGGTTTGTAACAGTGGCCTGGGAACTCCTAAGTCTGTTAAGAGAAGGAAATACAATAACTAAGCACTGTTGAGGAAATGAATATATTTTTTATCTGTATTTCTGGTGCTTAGAGGGATTATTTTTTTCATGATATATCCTCTTTTACTACATGAAAAGTTGGAAATAGGAAGATAAGTTGTCAGGAGAGAATATCATGACATTGCATTTAGTTTTCTTTTTTCATATGTCATTCTTCCTGTCATCATTTTGATTAAAGACTTATTTCTGGGAGAAAAAAGAACAGGTTCAGTAAATAATATTCTGATGAATATACAAGTGTTACAAAGGTGTCTGGTGCCAAAATTTTTATATTCCTAATGAACATAGTTACACCAGGACTTGGGAAGCTGATGAAGGAATCACATCCTCTTAGCTCTAGGTTCTCCTTTTTCCTCTTTTCTCAGCAAATCTATGACTAAAACAGTCAGTCATTCATATCAGTAAGTGCCAAAACAGTGAAGATTGTTTTCTGAAGAGATTTCCTTGTTTTACCAGGTACTTTTTTACTAGCAAAATCTTATAACACAAATGAAAATATTGGCATCCAAAGAGTTGGCTGTATGATTTTGTTTCTATGGCTTACTCGGCTTCAATAAAAGATGCATAAAAGCAGAGTGACAGATTCGCTTTGCAAAACCAGTAGAGTTTTAAATTGTGCCTATATCCATTTCACAATTATTCTGTTTGAAAACTTGTTTTACATGTAATGACTTTCATATCCACATCTCTGAAGTGTGCTGTAGTGAAAATAAGGCAAAGAACCATTTACTTTCTCAGAAGTTAGGTTGCTTTGCTTAACACTTTTGTTTTGGATTGTTACACAAAAACATATTCAGCTTTTTCTCTTGCTGCTGCAAAGGATCTGCTTCATGCACTGGTTAAAAACTGCAGTTCCTTGAATCAAGATTCATCTCATCCTTGCTATTTGAGCTCCTTGGCTCAGGCAATCTCACTTGGAAAGCCTGTACTTGGAAACAGGTAGTCAGCTCTGCACTTCATAACTTCTGTTTATTGCCATTGCAAGGCAGCTGCATCTTCTAGATTCCTCATCAACTGGGCCAGAAAGATTCCAAGTTGTAAGGAAAATGCATTAATTTAATGATTAATGAAGTAAAAAGGCTTCAACTAAATTACTAAGAAACATTGCAGAGCAGGCTAAAGTAGAAAACTGTGTTTAAATTGCTGTCTTAGGTAATTGGGTATATTTTTCTGTGTTAAAAAAAATCAGAAGTTATTAAGCATGTTTGTGGAAGCAAGAAATTAGGCCATTAATTTTTTTTCCTTTTCTGCAAAATAAAAAAGTAGTTTCAAGGCTTAGAGAGGTTTTGATATGACATTTGGGCAGCTTAGAGCTCAAACAAAAGCAGGGTCTTTGACATTACTTTAATACTTGGATAACTTATAAATGCAGTCTCTCCTTTTTTGAACTTGAGAGTGCTACTATGGGTAGGAGTGATGGGAATATGAATGGATTTGCTGAACAAAATCTTTACTACACTCTCCATTCTTTATGTTCTATCTCATCTCCTTCTTTCCATTCCCCTTTTTCCAGTCCAAAACGCACAGATTCCAGTTAGTGCAGTAGAAAGTATTTGATTTATGAAATAAAATTAGCTTTTGCTCACATCCTTAGCTGTTATTCTCTTTTACTGAGCAAGACTGGCTGTCCAGACCTGTATGTCAAGACAACTGAAACTGCCTCCCACTGAAATCATTGGAAGTGAGCAGAAGAATCAGCTCAAGGTTCAGTTCTAATCTTAATATAGAAATGTGTCATTGCTGCTGAAGTTTATAATTGCTTACAAAAGCTATGGAATTAATCCAAGATTTGTACATGCAAGAAACATCAACTTCTTGCATACGAGACTCACTCTAATACTGTGAACAGGCAGTAAATCACACTTTCATAACTGTCTCTAAATGTTTGGAAGAGTACTAATTACTTTATCTTTTCACTGTTTCATTTATTATCTTTATCAGAGTGGAGAAAATGGCACCTGAGAACATAAATTTCTAAACTTGTTCGTACTAAAGGTTTTTGGAAAGCAGAGGAGAATTTTAAATAGAAATCTGTTCTATGTCTTTGGAAATCCAGAAGGATGGAGCTCATAGGAAACCTCTGTAAAATGACTGATTTTGCCTTAGATGACTTATCAGGTGCTCAGAGGTTATGATTATTAGGAGAATCAGTCACAAATGTAAACTTTGCATGAAATTTTAGTGGACTGATTCTATCGTATCAGTGATTATTTAAAACACCATAAAATTACTTTTCTACTTTACATAGATCTCTAATGTCTGCCTAGATGTTTACACTGCTTCATTGGATGCATATATGGATTAAAATGTCTTGTAGATATTTTTATGTGGGAAGCAGAACATCTTGAGATAATCAGCTCTATATGTGCTGAGACATTGAAAAATGACACAACAATGACAAGTCCACCTTCCAGTCATGTCCAGAACAACATCAGAGGTTAGCCTGATGTATTTTGAAAGTTAGAATTCTGACAATGATTTCAATATATGAAAACTGTGTTTGATTACAGAAGGAAGGGAAAGCCTCAAAAAAAAAAGTTACAATCTGATAAAATTTTGACATATTTTTGTGATACTTTATACATATTTTGTGATGTATTTGTGTTATTTTATACTAGAATGTAAAGTTTTGAAGAATGTGGGAGTGCATCTATTTGTTCCCATTAAGGAACTTATACAAGGCTCTCATATTTACAGAATACTTCTGAGAAACATCAAAGGGAAATTGGGGTCTCTTTAATCATTAAAATCAATTTTCTTAAAAAACACCTCCTGTTGTACTTCTCAAGGAAGGCTTCATGCAATCAATAGAGAGAGCCCTTCTAATGGAAGTGGCCTTTGCAGAATGCCTGGTTATATATTTTTCTTTGTATAAGGATCATCATAATCATCATCTATGGCACTTGTACATTTGTCAAGGTCAATAAAGAAAACCAATCTATTTTAATTTATTTTCAGTCAATTTCACTACATGTATCTTGGTGTTAACAGGTTCTAAAAGTAAATGTATTCAATTATGATATTTCACTGGTTGTATAAAAAAGGACAATGTTGTTTTAAAAGTGTATCTATGGGTACTGTATTGACTTTTGTATCTATCAATCAGAGACACTTGGATCAACTGCAGACCAAATTTCTCAGCTCCAACTGACAGCAGAATGTAATTCTTGTCTAGGAATATCTGTACTATCTGCATATACTGTAGGGTAGCTTACAGAAATTCATTCCATCTGCCTGCTCTCTGTACAACATTTGCGAAGAACTGGTGTAAATATTTAATACTTCTAAGAATGCAGTAAAATATTCAAGAACTTGACTATGTCCAGTCACATTAATGGATTCAAATCCCACATGTCCATGGTTGACTGTGTATTCATAGAAGAGAAAAAGACGCTGAGATGTTGTGCTCCTGCAAAGACGTTAGCCTGGCTCCATGCACTGACAAGATTAATTGCAGACCTCTGAACCTGATATGTTTTCTTAATATCCAACATGGCTCTTACTTTTCTCATTCAGGCTGAAATATGTGGCTTGCTCTTGCATAATTCAACACCAGTCTTCTCTGTGTGTGGCACTGTTTTTACTCCTTGTAAATGCCTGCAAATTACTAAAGTCAGTGATACGATGCACAGCAGTTTGCTTAGAGTTATTTCAATGATTATAGAAAGAAAGAAAATAAGCTTTTTTTCCAAACTGTCAGAACACTGCAGAAGAGACTGCTGTCATAATTTCTAGAATAGTACAAAACAAATTTTCAAGGTTTTTTTTTAGTGCATGTCCTCTTTACTCAGTGGGACGTAATACAACATGTAGATTATTAGGTGTGGCCCAAGTACACTTTACATCTGCTAATTGAATTGTTCCATTATTTCTTCTGGAAGCTGACACTTTACATTTTTAATTTATTTTTTCAGATAGTATGCTGACTGAATATGTTAGGTGACAAAAAACACACATATTTAGAAACTGCCTGTTTCATAATCTATGAAAGCACACTGCAAAACTAATTTTCCTCAGTTGGGACTATTCCAATACTCTGTAATGGTAAGACACCACAGAGGAAAGAAAAACCAAACTTGCATAAAATATATCCAGCTTTATTAGCCTATAAAATAAGGAATACAACTGTTCATGAAGACATAAGGACCAAGTTTATCCTCTCTAACCAAAGGTTTATATCTAAGGTCCTGGAGACATACGGGGGCATAGTACCCACAGGATCTCTATACAGTAAAACCAAGAGGCAGGTATGGACAAGAAGCCAGCAAGCCAACAAATGACATGAAGCATGTGGTGGAAATATGGGGAAAATATACTTTATTTTGAAAAAGAGGTCTCATTTGGGAAATTTTAATTGAACTTGGGTAGTGTTTCATCAGTCCCAAGATAGTGATGATTCAGTTCATAAAACTTGAAACAATTCTGCATTTGGTCTCTAATATTCTGGTATGTGCTTCAGTACCTGCTCTCATATTTCTCTGAATCCTGTGATGCCTTCAAATTAGTAAAATTGTGTGTGTGTTCTGTGATGAAATAGTGTGCGCAACACAAATGAACAATTCATTAAAACTGTGGAGTGGTGTGCTGAAAAAGAAACTGAGCTGGAAAGAATTTCAAGGTGGCACCTGCTCTGAAATTGGACTTGAGGGCCTCCAGAGGGCCCCTTCAACTTAAAGTGTTCTGTGACTCTACAATTCTGGGTTTGCAGAATTATTCCAAGAACATTAAAGAGTCCTAGGTAGACAATGATGTGTTGGAAGCAGTGGAAATTCGATAATGTCAATGATCATTCACCAAAATATAAGGCATATCCCTATCCCCATGACTGTTCTAAAAATTCCAAAAAGGAATGCATTGTTTATATTTGTCATGAATGCTAAGTTCTTAGCAAATCTTAATTACAGTGATTTGAGTTTTAATTAGAATGTTTACTGGTTTGGTATTAGTAGATCCATTTTTAATGCTGATTGTTTATTCAATGACCATTTTCCTCTTTTAGAAAATCTAAAATAAAGTCCTCTGATGAAATATGTCAATTCTCATGGACAATTTCTTTAGTCCAGACTGAATTTGCACATACATGTATAGTACACAGATGAATAAACTGCTGAATTTCAGATGAGAATAATGAACACACTGATGGAAAACTTAACATGTCCATGACCAATGTTGAAGTCTCAGATGTGAATCAAAGAGAGGAGAACACAAATCACCTGTATCAGTTTAACCATTTCAGAGGTCTATTCCATTCTGTTTATACTTTCCAGACTCATCCTATTTTCTTTTAAAACAATAAAATTGGATTATTAGGGTTTTTTTAATCCAGTCCCCTCCTATCTATGGTAAGGTATATTACTTGATATAAGAGTGAGAAATCATCTTCATAGATTACAGTGCAGGAGAAGAAAATTTCTTTATATCAAAATGACAGTAAGAATTCAGAATAGTCCACCTCAAAATTATGACATGACATGGAAAAATATATTTTAGATAATTAAGGATATTCTAACGTGTTATTTGAATTATTCCTTTTCCTTTCAATCCTGTAAGCAGCAGCAATAATAATAATAATAATAATAATAATAATAATAATAATAAATGTCAAGCTTAAAACTTGATATTAATATTTTACCCATATTAAAATGTAAGTTTTCTCTCCACTTATTAGTTATGTAGCTGCAACATACCAAAGCAATATATGCCTTGTAGACATCTGTTTAGAGATGGCAGATGTACGCAGTGCTCTGGATTCCAGTTTGGGCTGTTTTATGCTATTACTGTCTGAACATGATAGATTCCTTTTTCATATGATTTATAACTTGTCATTACAGGACACTGTAGTCCTCCAGACAACATTAATCTATTGGTGATTCTGAAGTGAAGATGTGATTGATGCTGTACCAGAAACTGGTGACATAGGTAAGCTCTTCTTTTCTTTTCAAACCTTTCTTGCTGAAATGCATAGCTGTACCTAGACGGGGGTCACAAAACTGTTCTAACTTCTGTAGCACAGAATACAAAATTCATCGAGGCTCTCATTTGTTTAAATTTTTATTTTTCAGATAATGTTTTTTTTTACTTTTTAGAATTTTAAAAAAACATTTTTAATTAAGCAAAAATATCTGGTTTTATTACTTTTACCAAATGATTTTTAGCAATTTTTGGGTTGTCATCTCTAATCTACCTTGGGTGAATTCCTCTTTTATATTTCTTATTGAAATGGATAGCAACATATCTCCTTTCACTTCTCTCTAGGATTTTATACAGAATTCTCTTCTGCTATTGCACAGAGCTTTTGGAAAGGTACCAATGAATTGATTGTCCTCTCTTGTTCTAAAATCAGCAGTAGGAGTGACACTTAGAGATTTAATGACATGAATAAGATTCTACTTTTATATTCTTGAGCATTATGTTTCTACCTCTCAAATGCTGTTCGGGTCACTAATAAACTTCTGCACTATTTCTCCTAGAAAATATCCTTCATATCCTCCACATTCAGATAAATACTTCTTAATTGATTTCTGCAGAGGGCAGAAGAAAAACACTAAATGTAAATCCAAATAGTTACATTTAATCTACAACTGTCATGCTCTGATCTGGTTCTGCATTTCAAGACCCTTCAGAGATACTATACAAAAAGTTCAAAGGAACACTTCATGTGATTTGACTACACTGGGATTTTAACTTCTACAGTGTAATAGACAAAAATCATTTACCTGTTAAAAATGTGGCCCAATTCACTGACGGTATTGCTGCACATCTCTAAGCTCCTTAGATGGTGTCATCTTAAAATTATGGACATAGCACTAAAAGACAAAACAGGGCAAGTTTGCTGGCACCTAAATCTGCTGTTAGAAGGGTTAGGGGCCTGTAGAGGGAGGAAAAGCTGAAATCAACCCCATTTAGGAAAACAGTATGAAAGACATCCCATAAGCTAAACTACCATGTGTAACTTCATACTGTGCTTATTCTCCTTTCCATTGCCTTGTTGGGACCCTAATCACTCACAGTCCCACAGTACAGCTACGTGTTACTGCATCTAGCAGAGGAGTTTAACCTGTATCAAACTTACTGATGCCTTCAGTCTCTGTCTGGGGCATGCAGAAATATTCTCAGCCTAAGTAGTGTTTTTGTGTGTGAGTTGGACTTGCCTTGGCTGGACACCAGGTGCTCACCAAAGCCCCTCTATCACTCTAGTTCCTCAGTTTAATTTATTTACAATCAAATCAGAGTTAGATAATGGCCAGTGTCAGTTTCTCCTCTGCCAGCTGTCTGTCTGACAACCTGTAAACTCCTGGTGCCAAAACCTTGTCATGTAACCATAATACAGAATATCAGTAACTCATTAATGAATGCCTTCACAGTTATTGCAATTGTATATTTACTGACTTCTGAATTCTGAATAACCTCTTGCATTGATATTCCCCAAACATAATAAAGCCATATTCCCATGGGTCCTGGTCAAGTGAATGGGTGGAGGGAGACTCCTGTTTGAAATGGGGCACATTTCAGAGCAGTAGCCTAATTTTGAACATTGGCTTTTGGAGATGTTAATCTTTCTCCATTGACTGCAGTTAAACTCAGGGCTCTTAAGCCTCACTGAGCTAAAGCAAACCTGTGTGATTGTATCCTCCTCTCATGCCTTTTTTTCTTGGTGTTTTATCTTTATGCTAATTTCCCTGCAAGTAAATATCAGACACAGAGCATTTGATTTGTAATGATGACTTTGGCATTGCAAATAGTGACTATAGAATGTGGCAAAATCTAGAAGCTTGTAAGTGGAATTTCTGACCTGACATATCAGTACCTTTGGGAAGGAGGCTGCTGTACATGAAACACATTCCAGTATAATACAAAGTGCTGCAGTTTTATCCTATACATTTCTCCTAGCAAATGAAGCATTGCCAGTAGCAGACCTTGAGGGATAAAGGATCTGTTTCTTTCAGAAGAATTTTGTAGCAGATATTTGGCAATCTTTACCCTGTTTGGCTGAAGACTTTATACTGTGGTCTTCAGAGAGGAAACCTTATCAGAAATGACTGGCATCTTACAAAACATACAATATAATGTGTTTGCTCAAAAGTGCAACATTAGCAACTGGTAAATTGAATATTTGAGCCTTGGATATGTTGCTGAGATTTTGGCTTTTGTTGATGATTTTTTTCTCATTCTTTTAAACAGAGTTTTATTTGCTTGCTCTTCAGAGCTCAGGTTAAGTGTTCTCTGTTCATTCTCAACCCTTTCTCTGCTATGTGAAGTAGAGTTCTTGGTAGCACCATCTGTCCCTGAGAAGAAACAGCAACAAAATTGTGGGTTGGACACACAGCATTCCAGTGTTTTCCAGTGTGATTAATTTGAGAATGAGGACACATTCAGTTTCCAGCTAGCTTTCTTTAAGATTTTGGCAAATTTTCTCTGTCTCTTTTAGTTAGAGCAAAGAATTTGGAATTCACCTGGGTTTTTTTCTGAAAATGCAACAGTATGCTGAAATAGAAAAGTACAATAATCTTCTATGATTTAGACCAATATGATAAACATGATGCAGAGAGATCTAAACAGCATTGCAATTTTCTATTTAAATTATTATTTTTGACCATTCCTCTAAAAGTATCAAAATTATTCTTCATACTTTGAATCAGACAAATATAGGTACCAGCATTTTAATGACTTTCAGACCATTATCTCAGGCTCATGAATATACATCTTCTAGTATCACCTTGTGTGCTGTTAGTTTATTTTTTAATTAATTCCAATATTTTGTATATGGTATCAGTTAGTTAAAGTTGTGCTTATTCATAAATTACATAGGTTGATACATTTGGTGGAAAAATTCAGCCTTAGTACATGTATATCATACAGTTGTTGAGTAGATTTGATTGGAAGGTGCTCATGGATGCTATTTGGTCTTAAGCACTCCAAATAAGGTCAATTTTAAATTAAAAATGTCTTCAAAAGGAAGGAAGAAGCAAATTATTACCTATTTTTTCTGGTTTTCTGTTTGTTGGTTGTGGGGGGTTTTCTCAATAAATATTAAAATATATTCTTTTTTTGCAGGGTTTTTTCCTGAAAGATATAAATTAAATTCAGCAGAATTACTTTAAAATGTAAAATTAATTGTATTTTAGGACCCAGTTAGTTCTGAAATCAGAGTTTAGAAATTATAATGCTCTTCTACATATTTAGAAATTCTCTCTCTTGACTTTTCACATGCAAAAGAAAAAACACCTTAAAACTAGGCATGAGTGAGGAACTTGACTCCATTGCATCTTGAATATGAAAAATGGGCAACAGCATAAGTACCTGAAATGAACTTGAAAGACTAACAAGTAAAATGTGCAAAGGAAGTTTTTATTTTTCCAAATTTTTTCTCTCTCTGCTAAAGATATGGCAAGCAGAAATATATTAATTTCTTTAATGCAAGTAACTTGATATTTTGACAGCCAGAGAAGCCAGTCATTCCTAATGAACCCATTGATCAGTACCTCTTTGGCATTTAGTACTTCAAAACTTTTATCTGCAGCCAAAGACCATATTTCTAATTAGAAAACTTAATGAAGAAGTGTTTTTCCCAATGTGATCTAAGACAGTACCGTGAAATTTGCCTTGAGAAAATGTAGAAAATTACTCTGTGAGTGAATTTATGAATTAAAATATTTCAGAAAAGGCATTTTTGTCACATCATATGTCCATCTTGTCACATAACCCAGCACTCCTCTTTAGGTTCAGGTGTGACAGTATAGTAATAACTCTGTCTTGGCATCATGTTGTTCCTAATATGGAGTGAACTGTTGGGTAATAACAGATGTGCCATCCTTCCATGCTCCTTCTCTTTGTGTAGTAATGTGCTCATGGTTGTCCCTGCACTCCCATGTACTGGTAAAATTAATTGTCACTATGATCATGGTACAAAAATCTGGAAAAGAAAGTGGATCTTGAAGGAGTAATGCAAGAAAAATGACAATTTGGGTCATTAAAATCTTTACAACTTACTGTTTCTGTAGGAGCCAACAGTTCCTAGATAATTTGTGTTTTCACAGTGAGCAGTATCTTCATAGGAGGTATTTTGGTGCTTTTCAGGGTTGTGACCAACAGATTTTTCATGGGAGTAGGACCTATGATGGAAGTAATGTCCCAAGTACTGTGAATTCTCAAAAGATCTGTATTGATAATCTTTGGTTTATAGTCATTCACACTGGACTTGTCAACTTATTCCTGAGAGCTATAGTCATCCCCTATGCACTACTTAAAAAAATAGGTGCAATTACAACCAGAAGCTTCGATTTAAGATTAAAAAGATGTGTTTTTTGTTGTAGAATAGAAAGGAGGGTTTGCCTGTACTAACAATTCCCATTACAAAATGCAATGTCTGGACTTTCAGCTAGTGCCCTATATTTAGGAAGGGAAAGATTTTATTAGTTGTAAATGAAAGAAAACTAATTAATGTAATTTGTGGACTATATGCTGATGCAGTCAAACTCTTTTAAAACCAATTAAACATGTTAAAACAAAATTATTTGTCAAAATAAAGATTAATCTATTAAGAAAGAAATAGACAAATTTAGCACAGTTCTTGATTATATTTCTGGGTTTATCCTAATATAGTCTTACTTTTAACTTTGTGATTTTCAAATATCATCTGTAACAATCAAATTTGTAACACAAGTATCTTTAAACTAAAGGCACAGGTTTCTTTGTCATCATCACTACAGATTAACAAAATGATAGTAAATAAGATGCCTTGCAGTCAGAGCATTTATATTATCGAGAAGAGTAAGCAGCCCTAGTGTTAAGAGATGTTCCCTCGGGACAAGAGTCTTTGATTCAGTGATTATGTTCAATATAGAAAGACTGAATTACTTTAATCACTAAGTAAATTACCGGAGTTACAGTTATAATGAAAATTCAGGGTTGAGAATAAGGAGCTAGAATAGCAAAAAAAGAAGCCAGGTGAAGTCAAAGCAAAAAGGGAGCAATATTAGAAGTGTGTTTGAGAAGGACTAGCTGCCCTGGCTAGGACTTAAAGTCACGACATGGGATTTGGCAATGTGTTTCATTTCTAGAAAGATTCTATCAGTTTCATCAATGCGTGTTTGACGCGTCTAAGACAACAGATGAAGCTGAACACTTTAAATCAGATGCAAGTTGCTAGAGAAATCCATGCTATTAGACACAATACTTGTGAAGGAGATTAATGTTCAGTTCCCTGCAGCTTAATTGTTTAAATAATTTTTCTGTTGATGTTATGCTTTCCCACATACTCTCTTATGCGACTATCACTCTTTATGCAATAATTTATAAATGAATATTGAAATGAACAAAAGGGTAATAAGTAAAAAACTTCGTAAAGGTTAGCATTTATTTAAATGACAATGGTGTTAATTGGGAGGTCTGGAATTAATCCAGTGCTGAAGAGTGGCAACATTATTTTTTTTCCCTTATTTTTTGTCTTTTGAGATCTGACAATACATAATAGTGACTCATTTATCAGGAAGACTTCTCCTCTTTTCAAGTAGGGGAAAAAAAAAAGAATAAGGAAACTGTATTGTGAATCAAACTAATGTGAATAAAATTATTGTGAACATTGATGAAGCAAGATGGGTGAATGCAAACATATGCAGCTGACTTAAAATTACACTTGAGCACTCCAGCCTTTGACTCTACCATTCTACAAAAATTCTCATACAAATTCACTGCACTGAGACTGGTGATAGGGATGTTCTAAAGGGAGAAAAATGTAAGGCACTAGACTAGCAGCAATATTTTTTACCCCTTCACTATTCTGATGCAAGGCATGAACAATATTCATTTTGATGTCATTGCTATTTTTTATGCTCTATCATTTCCCCCTTACAGTGTCACCACTCAGTTTATGTTTCTTGAATTTGTCAAAGACAAGGCTTCAGCTACTGAAGCAAAGCTGAAAATGCATCTTTTTCCAGCAGATATAATCTCCTCTGCTGCTATGGGAAGAAAACCCAAAGCTGTTACACTGGAGATTTTTGCTTGTTTTTTATTTTTTTCTTTTTAACTTTGCTCTGTGGATTTTTCCATGTCTCAGTTAAAGTTAAGGTTGTGTTGTTTCTTTAATCCTTTCTTCCTACATGGAAATGAATTGTATGTTGGTTTTTTTTTCAATTAATAAGGATTGGAATCTATTTTATATCAAGTGAGATGTGTTGCACTGCAGAGCAACACTGAACATGTGGCATTACCATAATTTCCAATTTTTACTTTGCATTCTTAGGTCTAAGATGTTACAAAGGGAATCTGATACTTATCATCTTCATTATTAAAAGTCCAGAGGAGATATGGGGAGAGGAATAGAGGGATCAAAGGAAATATAGAAGTGGATTCACATTTGCCTTCTACCTCACAGACTTTGCATTGGGCCAGGGCAATAATATGAAAGAAAAATATTGATACTTTACGATGATTCTGAAATCAAATCTCCGCGGACATGGATTTCCAGTGCAGAATGTCTGAATTTTAGGTGGTGAGCAATGAGGGTGGATAAAGAACACTGTGGAGGCACCATGTCAGAGTGGGAAATGGAAATGTGTGCTAACAGATGTGTTCAGAGCCAGGCTGGATGGGACCCTGAGCAGCCTGGTCAAGTGAAAGGTGTCCTTGGCCAGGGCAGAGAGATCAGAACTAGATGATTTGTAAGGTCCCTTCCAAGTCAGAGGATTCTATGATTCTGTGTTTTTACAGGATTGAAGAGCTATATTACTCCTCTTTGCTCTGACAATTCAGAAAAATCCATTCAGTTTCTTAGGTGATTCTTAGGTGATTGGGCCAAAATGCAGGGGCGTATTTTGAAATCTCTTATTGTTGAAACCATAATTAATTTTTTTCCATCAGATCTACATTCCTTGCAGTCAGCCACCAAGACATAAGGAAATCTAAGAAGAAACCTCAAAAGGCCCTCTTCTTGTTACTTCTAGCCACTGTTTTATCTTCCTTTTCAATATACAACACTCATATTAAATTGTTTAAATTGCCAGCTAACCTCAGAAGGGGGACACAGTTTTAGGCAGTATCATTTTGAGCTTGGAGAATCTCTCCAAATGCCTAAGAAAGTAAGGAGGTGAAGTGGTGACCATGCTGTGATCCTGGGTACAGTGAGAGCCATTATCATGCAGCAGGGGAGGAGCAAATATACACACTCATTTTTAAATCTTCAGAATGATGACAGCCTAAATTCAGGGCTGAATGGTCAAAGCATCACAGTATTCAAGCTAGAAAAAGAATGGACCTGACCTTTGCAGACAATCTTGCACTTTGTAAGATGATCAGGGAAACGTGAACATCTGTGCTGGGGAAAAAAGCATCAATATTGCAATCTGTGCTGGTAGATTACTCGTAGTTAGAATGACTAATAGCAGGATGCTGAGTGACTATACAGCATAGCCTTGTTGAGGTGTGTCTGCTTTATGTTCTTGTTTTTATTGCTTTACTCAAAATATAGTAGGCAAAATAATTGAATTTGTTTAATATCACAGAGCCATATGATGGAGAAACACTTTAGCTGTTTTTTACTTCATTTTTTAAACATAGTCATGTGAAACAGAATGAAAGGATTTTAGGAAGAAGTGCATCTATCTATCTATCTATCTCATTTTGTTTTGCACACTCAAGCCATTTGATGCTGAAGCAGATTATCCAACCCATCCTCCCCTATGTCTTTGCAAAAGAGGATGCAAATCTGAGATGGGCTTGTAAAATAATAATATCATTCATGTTTGTGTGTGGGTTGATCAAAAGAAATACTTTTCTTTTTCTTCTTGGATGATTTTTTGCTGAAAAATATCAGACCGAATATGATATTCTGATCTATGTGACTCTCACATAAACTTGAGGTTATTCCAAAGAAGCCATTAAGCTTGACATAGAGTCCTCTGAGATCATAATTTGGCTCGTCTTCAGCTGTTGGATTTTCTCCTGCTCCAAAACTCATATGAGTGTCATTGACTTACACAAGATATCTTGTAATTTCTCCTTTAACATAAAGTAGAATCTCACAGATATTTTTAGTGGAATATTGATATGTGAAAGCAAGCTATTAATCAGTTAATTATGGCCACCATATCAAAGGAAGCTTACTAGCAAAAAGATGAGTGGAAAGATGGCTGCCAAAATTCCTAATGTGATCTGACTATGCTGTTTTATACAGTCAAATCCCATTCTTGCTATGCTTTCCCTGTGTAAATTCTTCTGCCCCAATTTTTCTACAGTAAGTAGTTACAATCACAGAAAGTTAATTTATGTCTATGTGAGAGGCTGAGTGATGTCAGCCCAAAAGAGGCTTTATCAAACTTGGGGATACATAAGAAATATACACTGGATCTGATGCCAGGTGTGTGCTGGGTAATGTTCAGGCATAAAACAGCACTAGTTGGCCTGGGTTACATCTGAGACATTGAACCTGCATATTCATACACACTTATATGTGCACTGCACGCATGATTGCCCTCCCTGGGATGGCATTTTAATATTTAAATCTGGCAACCATGCTGAGCAGCTTCATTTATTGATTGTCCCACTTGTTTCCATCTGGAAGAGACCCAGGAGGGTAAACTGCATGTAAAAAGCTTTCTCAAATAGAAAGCTAAAAAAATTATTGATAATGTTCCATCAAGAAAAGTTTGCATTGAAAATCTATTTTCACTTTTGTTTTGCTAGTAAACCAAATCTCTAATTGGCTTTGATCTTCTCTGTCTCTCTTTCTTTTTTGTCATAGGAATAATTATGCTGAAAAGAATGAGAACTTGAAATCTTGCATTGTTTCTAGTATGTCTAATTACTTTTTCAAAGAGAAAAGGAAGGAAAGTTACCATGAAAAAAATCCTTTTCTTGGAAAATATTTTTCTACAGAAATAATATGGAGATTAAACAGAAAGTTTCTGAATTATTAATTTAAACACAAAACACTACTTCTAATTTCAAAAGAGATGAAACTAGTTTGTCTTCACCCCTCTTGGTTTTGTCCTCTCTTTTTTCCTTTCTCTTCCTCTCTCCCTCTCCTTGGTTATTTGGTGTCCAGGGATTAGGAAAAAACATCCCACCAACAAATAAGCAAAACCACAATCATCAAAAGATTTTGTAAAGGAGTATCAAGAAATTTAAATATGGAAAACAAACTGCAAATATTTTTACTCTTTCTGGTGGTATTTCATCCAGCATGCTGGAAAAGCAGAATTTTATTGGTTTGTTTGTAGATTCAGCCTGTTTATTTCCCATTTGGCCCATAGGCCAAATTTATTATTTATACCTTGGGATTGATGATGGAGTAGCCCAACTCAACTGAAATAAAATTCTGTTTAACTTACAAAACTTTAAACAGTAAATAGCAAAATATAATAATCTCTTCAATATTACATGGTGTGCTAGCTTGCTATTAATATATTTTTAGTATTATTTTTGTTAATCTTTGTTTATGCAGTGCTTTTGGGGAAACAAGTATGACACCAACTGACCAATCTGAGTTCTTTTTCCTTGGACTCTTTTTTTCATATTTAACTGTCTATTTGTCTACTGGTTTTAGCTCCAAATAAGCATTGAAATATTTAATTTATTTAGCACTATTTACATAATTTTTCCTAGGAGCTTAAGTAAAGAAGACAGATGGCAGTCTCTCCAAAATTTACACTTGTTTTCAGCCATTTCTGCTGCTCCATAAAAACATTTGCATATAATCCATATTGGAGTCAGACATTTGCAATTTAGGAAGAGAATAGAAGAAAAGAGACTGCCATAAACCTTGAAAGTCAATAGCAATATATTGGCTTTTGGAGTACGTCCACCACCACAGCTATGAATGCTGTGAAGTCTCCATTGCATCAAAGTTTTGGACAGAATTATTACTAAAACTATGTAATAGTCTATATAGGAAAATATGAAGATAATTATGTTTTCTGGTTTCTTGATGAACATAAATTTAATATTTCAGCACTCAACTCTGCTTGAAATAGGTAGATGGGGTTTTCTTTGCTATTATCATTTTTTTATGGTTGTTATAACTTTTGAGAGTATACTATCATCCAAATTATTCACGATAATGTGAGCAGTATCATGATAGATGAAATCTATTTTTTGCCATTCAGTAATGCAGATCAGCTCTGGAATGGACATTTCAGATGTTTATAAATCAGCTGAAAGCTGTTAAAGGAATTGCCAGATAAATCTTTTAAAAGTCTGTTTTCATTTATTTACAATATGAGCAAACTTTAACTAGTGGGACTGTTTTTGCCTTTTGGGGAAAGAAAAAAAGACATCAATAATTGACAAAGAATGAATACTCCCACAGATATTTTCAATCGAAGTGGTTCAGCAACTTTCTGGAAAAGGGTTTCTGTCCTCTTTGACCTTAGAAGAAAGTCTCCTATTTCATAAATGGCAGTGACCTTATCCTGAGAAATAAAGGCAGCATATGAAACCCCGACTGACCATTGCTAAATGTACATCTGCTGAAATTTGATGAAATAGGAAATCTCTGAAAAAAAACTTGTATGAGGCAGAGGTTTAGGTTCAGACAAACACTGTGGATGCAATACAACCTTTTAAAAGCCATTCTGTATCTCATCAATCAGTTTATTTCCATATTCCCTTTCTACCACAATAGATCTGGGCTAGACATCAGTCATGGGATGGAGGCAAGGGAAAATGTTCCCAGTGTCAAACACTTGTCTAGCTTTCACTTGAAGAGGAAGTTCAGAGTTGCTGCCCACTCTCACATTTTCAAAATATAAATCTTGGAAGCCTGATTGTGAAGATTTTGGAACTGATGCTCTGTATAGGAAACAGAGGATGAAATCTTATAAAAGCATTTCGATAGCAGAGTTTGTTTCCCCATCTTCCTGTCTTGTTTTGGAGCTGGACTGCATAACTTTTCCAACTTTTCCTCATTAACAATTTTACTTTGATTTTTTTTTAAGCTAACTTTCTAGAATGAAAGCAACCATATCATATTTCAAAGCCTTTACTGTGACATTAAACCTTTGAACTACTGTTAAGGAAATTATTTCCCTAAGGCTAAATATCTGAAAGGTTATTAAAAATTTAATTTCAAAAATGGTATCTAGGCTAAAAAATAATAATACCTAAACACTATTTAAAACCTTGAATTCCTAATCTTGTAAATCCCATTGCTCCTTACTTTTAAATAAAGCATAAATTGCTATTAAAAATACAGAAATTGAATTTTCATAACAGAAGAAGCACGGAGATGCTAGGTGCTATATCTTTTATGTTGGTCAAAACTGCACACGTATCTGTGACTGCTACATGGAGTCAGTTTGATAATTCATTTCTCTTAAAACAGTTATAAATAAGTGTATTTCACCTTTAGGGCATGAACCCACATAGGAGGCCATTAGTGGGAATACTTGAATAATTCTGAAAAGGGATATAGGTGTTTCATAAAATGACAGAATGGTTTGGAGTGGAAGGGACCTTAAGTTCCTCTAGTTCCAACTACCCTGCAATGAGCAGGGCAACCTTCTAGTGGGTGATATGATCCCAGGACTAATTTGAAAAAGACATTCATGTTAGGAGTGTTGTGTCCCTTGACTTGTCCCATAGAGGGTAACTTTCCAGTCATTATCTGTAGACTTTTCCTGCCCTCTCTAACATTAGGAAAAGTCTAAAAAAAGCTCTGAGATTCTAGACTGCTGACTTCTTCAATCCAGTAGAGTACTTTCAGCATGGGTCACAAAGTTCTGTCCTCTAAATCCATACTGCCATGCTACCAGGGCTTTTCAATACTGCTCTTAATCATATACTGAAAGCCTTCTCTGTTTTCAGCCATTTAGTTTTATGGATGTTGCCTTGGGTTTATGGCATCATGTTTAGTGTGGCTTTCAGGATTTTTTCCTTCTTCAAGATTTTTTCCTTGTGATTTTCTGTGGTTTTTGACATAATTCTCACTGAAGAGTCATCTGTACTCCATTTCTTAATGTATCACTTGTGAGTTGGAATTTTTTGAAAACAACAAACCAAGAAGTATTGACCTTCCCCGGAAGCAATGTACTCAGACATCCCGAATGTGAGGCTTTCTCTTTCTACCTAAAATTTATTTCCTATAATGACTACACTTCACAGTGTGCTGTCCTGTGTGCTAAGAGACTTCATACCCTCTTAATGCTATAGAGTATGAGCATGCCTCAAGTGCTCTGGATATGGACTGTAGCTCTCTTCTGTAGATGTGCTCTTGTGGCCAAAAAGGTTCTGCATGTCAGTATATTCCTGTCTTTTTTAACAACCTGAACCATGCAAAAGCCTGCACCAAGCAGTGTTCTGGAGGTCTGTCATCCAATGGAGCCTCTACAGGTAGGCAGATACTTCTGGAAATTCAGCAAAGGCAAATGCAGAGTCCCACATCTGCCATATATTCGTACAAGCCAGGAGTTGACTGGGGAAAAGGCACCTTTGCAGAGGAGAATCAGGCTGGGGAGTCCACCAGCCTGTCACAGCAGGGAAGGCTGACAGAACCATGGGCTACATTAATAAGAGCAAATACAGCAGAGGAAATGTCTGTATCCCACCATTCCCACTTGTGAGAGGACATCGCAAAGCATATGCAGTTTGGGAATTTTCAGTACAGTGGTGATATTGGACAAAGTAACTTCCAAAGTCTCTTTCAACCTAGATTACACCTTGATTCTATGACTCCCTTTCATTTCCATCCTTCCAGACTGTACCAGGAGATACAGTGCAGAAGGTGACCTCAAAGACTGAAAATTATTGCTTATTCTTAACTGTTCTTATATTGTTGTACTTATACACTTTAGGTACAAATAAACAAGTTGTTTGCTGGTTTGTTTTTGTTTTTGTTTTTCTAGTGGACATCTGATTAGTTCGCGGTAAACTTCTAAACTTAATGAAAACTTCACCTATTTTAATTACTAATACACTGTATTTCCTGTCATATCTTCATAGTAAAATAAAATTATTGGTAGAAGCTTGTAGATGAAATTATTCTTTTCAATGTAATTTTGACATTTCAGAGATGAAACACTGCAGGAATAAATTAAGGAGTAATTTGATCAGAATAAAAATAATAAATTAATGAAGAAAGATATGATAACAACAAGGCCCACACAGAAAGATATACATTAACACAAACAGAAACACTTAAAATTACAACACACGTGCATTTCTGCTCCACTGTTCTTATTCTTACTTTAAATCTGAATTCAAAATCTGATTACGAACTAAAACCCCACCTATATGTAATATTATATTTTATAATCTGTTATATATATTTCTCGAAAACTGGTGATTCTTCTCTTTTAAAATAATTTTTCTATGACTAAGTGGAAATATCTATGGTTTGATGCATAGTGTGGCTCTCTATGTATGTTTAATCATTGTGTCTGTCTGCAAGAGGGTTTGCATTGTTCAGCAAATTATCAGCCTTCATGAAGAAAGAATAAATTTGTCTAGATTTATATTTCATATCTTCTGATTTATTTATTTTTTAATACATAAATGTAAGGCAGGAAGATTTTAATGGGAAATTATCAATGTTAGAAACATCTTTTTCATTCTCCAGGGTTTCATGTCTATTCTAAATATTGATAGAAGGACAAGGATAGGGTTTATCACTGTCCATAAAATAAATGTAGTATGGTGTTGGTGTCTGAATATTTTGAGTAGTCTTAACAAAGGCCTGCATTTTTAACATGTTTTTTTACCATGGTTGTTTAATTAGTTAAACCATTAATTTATTTTTCTGGAGTCTTACATAGGGATTTGGGTTTGTTATTTTTTTTTGTCATTGAATGAATGGTAATTTTTAGCCTGATCCACATGGACCATATAGACTCTGTAGGAAAGCCTTAGAAGGATACTATATATTGCATGTGTATAACTTTATATAACATTTCTAGTTCACAAAGATAAAGACAGAGTTGTACAACGTGTGTGCCACATAAAAATTAAATTATAATAACTTCAGCTTGATATGTTACTTGAAAAAAAATCTTTCATTATCTTTAAGGATGGCAACTTGTCAGAACAGAAAGGCCAAAAATGAGACCACGTGAGAATATTAACTGACATAATTTTACTTCTGTGGCTTTGCCAATTAGTGTGTGTAAATATCACTTTCTTGAGAGACTAGAAGAATGAGAGACAAACCCACGGATCTATCATTCATGAAACAAAAAACTCACACAAATAAACACCTCCTGGAGAGATATGACTGGTCCCTGAGAGCAATGATTCCTTGTTCATTTTGAAATGCTGTAATTTCAAGCTTTAAACTCCATTTATGAACTATTGTAATGATCAAGGCTATGAAGATTCTACTTCATATTGAAAAATTATGCTCCCAAAACGGCTAGAAACTGCTTTAAAACAGTTTTCAGTACCCAAATGACCTGACTTTGAAAATAATGAGTAAGCAAAACTTTGAGGTCATCATCTTGATCTTGCAAATAATCATTAAGCAACACATTTGGAAGACACTAAGATATTTTCTGGGATAGTCTCTCCATGTGGAAAAGTTAGAGAACAGACATCACAAATGCTAAAAGCTGTTATATTTTTATGCTGCTGATATTTTCTTTCTGAAAGCTTGGTCCTGATTTTTGTCTTCACCTCATTTTTCTTGCTGTTATAGAGTGTTATCTCTCTGAAGGAGAGACCTGCTTGATTTAACAAATTTGCATGTATTTACAGTTCAGACCCATGCAGCTGGCCTAGATATTTCAGCCTTCTCCATCATCCACAGAAACACAGGCATGAAGCATGTCTTTGTGTCTCTGTTACTTTTATTAGGTCTCAGAAAATGCAGGATTAGTAGTTCAGAGGTTGAGATCTGCCCTAGAACAGGTAACTTTGTCAAAAAACTTATGATTTTTTTTCCTCCTATCATGTTGAATTTGGGTACACTCAAGATGTCAGTCAAACTATACTTTTCATATGGACTAATAAAGCTCAGGCTGGGAAGAATTCTGACAAATATCTGATCTGTTTCATTCATTGATAGCCTAAATGTCCTACTTGAGCTCCTCCGAAGTAAGCCTGTACCTTTATTTGAGGTAGATTGTATCTTTTTGAAAGATTTATGGGCATCAACATTATTAAGCAGGGAGTCCCAGGTGCTATTTTCTTGACAAAAAATGAGAACCTACTCTCTTATATACATCTGTTTAACTTTACTTTCCAATTGTTAGACATGACCAATACTTTTTTCCATCATGAGGTAAACTGAAACAGAATTGATTGGATATTAGAAAGAAATTCTTTACACTGAGGCTGGTGAGGCACTTGAACAAGTTGTCCAGAGAATCTGTGGCAGGTCCATCCCTGGAAGTGCTCAAGGCTGGGCTTGATTAGGATTTAAGAAACCTGGTCTCGTGGAAGATGCCCCTGCCCCTTGGGCAGAGTTTGGAATTACATTATCTTGAAGATCCTTTCCAACTGAAACCATTCTAGGGTTCCATAAAAGAATAATCAGCTGTCAGAAACCTCTTTATTGTAGAGGTTTTTTTGCAGATGACACAGTACTAGGTAGATAGACTTTAACTATTAAGCTCTTTAGTTTCTCATTGTGTGTTCACCAGTCCATAGGGCTCTGTGTGTTCTGGTTTGTGTTTTTCTTTTTCTTTTTTTTCCTCAAACCTTTTAAAATGTTTATCTCAGTCATTTATATGGCAGAATATAACGAATTAGACAAAGTCTACTTTTTTTTTTAAGTCTACTGACTGTTTGCACTCCCTACATATGAGGATGCTGGGATCTTGATTAGTTTGAGAATGTGACTAATATTAATTGCTCATAAACAATCAATTTTCCCTACTCCTTACAAGTGCACTACATTGAAATAAGACCAACTTTGCATGCTTTAATTACTTTTTCATCCACAAATTTTGCCAACTATTATTTTCTCTTTTATTGCACACAATTTCTAAATTTAATGAATACACAAAGCTGAGACCAACCTCTGGGATACCTACTTAAAGCATTCTCACTGCCTTATGGTTCCCCTTTTTAACTGACATTCTGAAATCTAATTATTTGTTCCACTTGATATTATATTTTGCCATTTAATTTTTTTTTATATTAAGCTTTATTCAAATATTCTGTAAGAGTCTATGCATCATTTTTGTACAGACCAAACTTTCACTTTTATAAAAGGTAAAAATGTTGTGTGACAGTATGTAATATCCTTCAAATGGATGCACTTATGCAACTTTTATTTCATTATCAATGTGATTTTTTGACATACCACATTGATTTATATGATTGTACTTGAGACCGTATTGAAACTAAATTACATAATTAATCCTTATTTATCTTTTCCTTAGATACTGCCATGACATCAGTGTTCTCTCAGATCTTTGAGTATTGTTACACTACCCGTTAAAATTCAGCAGCGCAGATTCAGAGATTTTTGTTTGTCAGAAAATTTATGATTGCATAATGGAGATATTTAAATTGATTAAACTGAAAACATTGAGTAGTTTCTCTTTAATATATATCTTGATTACTAATGGAGAAGAATTTTTTTTTTTAATTAGGAAACATATAACCTGGTCCTTTCTAAGACTGCATTTAGAAATTTAGGTAACAGGCATGTTTTTCTTTTCCTTAGAATTTTTTATTACTGACTCTTAAATGTGTGTGAAAGTTTGAACACTTGCGAAAGGAAGAATAATTTAAGCTCTGATTCGTTCTCTATTGTACCTGTTTTAATTAATGTAAAACATATTAAAATTTGGAAATCAGATTAGAATTTGATCATGAAAACTGATTTGGAGTTTATAGAACACAATGGAAACACTCTTCTGGGAATAGATGGACTTCAGAAAGAAAAAACATATATGGCAAAGAGAGGTTATGAGATCTGTGGAATAATCAGCACCTGTTTGAGGCGCAGCAAAAGGTGAAGAGATAGAAAGAACAAGCAAGACTGGTAACACTGTAATCTCTTTGAAACTAGTCTAATTATGTGTCATTTTAATATCCTGTGAGGTGAAATTGGATGAGCAAGAAATTGCCTCCAATGCATCAGCATCTGCTGAATACTCTGCCTTGTTCTCTATTTAGCATCTAGGAGAAGTGAAGGAGAAAAGATGGGTGACATCTAAATTTTATCTTTAGAAGAAAAATAGTTCCCTAATCTTATTTTCTAATCCATGATTAGTGTTTTAAATAGAATTGAAATTATTTCAGAGAAAGCAGAAATTAATACAGAGAAAGATATTAACTGCAACTTATTACCAAGATTTTAATTTTTTAAAAAACTTTTTTAATAAGTGTTAATGCTAAGATTTTTAGCTCCTGAAGCCTAAACAGGTAATCTGAGGGATTAAACAACTCAGTAAAGAGTTGATCTCTTGCTTGACAGGCTTGGGAGCAATCACCTGCTCTAAAAGAAGATCTTTTGCAAAGGAGCAGTGCCAGAAACTAAAACCCATACCAGGGTGACCTCCAAGCTTCAGTTTCTTTTTTTTCAGGAAGAAAAATATTCTATCCCAATTTAAGAAAAACGTTTGGAAAATTTCACCGCAGAATAATGTCATCTTGCTGAGTCTGCAGAGAGCTTGGACTATCATCTCAGAGAGCTTGGACTATTGTCTGCCGGAGTTATGAATGCTGGAAAGACCATTCCAGAAGGAATGAGAGGAAAAGAGAATGTTAGTCTTCCAACATATCTCTGTTGACTGCTGTCATGTTCAAGCTGTTGACATCACCATGCCCAAATACAGAAAAAAAAATCTTTCCTTCTTCAAACCTTCTACCGTTCCTCTGGAGATGAATATTCTTACTTAGAAACAAGTTTGATGTCTCAGACTCCATAACACACTCATAGTCTTCCTGTGTTTGGAGAGGCACCAAACCTCAAGATCACTGGGACTGTTTCAAGCTCAAATTTTATATCAATTACATTAAATATATTTCCTTTTCCCCAAGGAAACACACTTACACGATATTCTTAAAATTTCAAACATCCACTCTTTGCAAACTCTGGGTATTTTTATCAAAATACCCTAGAGGAAAAATTTGTTTTAAAAATTGATGTTTGTTTGCTGTGTACAGTAAATTATTTTGTGAGTCTCCATTAAAACCCTCTTATCCATTCATCTCACTTGTTCATTGTATTTAAATTGAGCTTCTCTGAGGTCTTGCAAACTAGTTAATGTTTTTTTCAGTTCTTTGAGATCCCATGATGGGAAGTATTGCACGTCAGAGCAGCACTGCTTATTAGACTGACTAAGGCACATGAGACAGATAAGAGAATGCAGTTGGAGTACCTGGTGAATTGTACAGACCGAGAAAATTATTAGCTGGTGAAGATTTCATTCTGATGAATTCTCATTGATTCAAAATATTCCAAACTGGACTGAGCTTTGTTTGAAACAAACTCTCACTGGAAACAGGATGATTATGTGAGGGGATATGTTGTTAGGGAAGTGAGAACTGGTACCTCCTTACAGACGGATTTGTGCTGATGACAAGAGTTAAACCGTATCAGGGTTAAACTAGCAGAAGATACGGGTGAAGCTGCACAGCTGCCTCTTCATTCCTCCAATAAAAAACCCCAAAAAACACCAAAAAAAAAAAAAAAAACAGGAAAAGACCACAGGCTTGTCCACAGCCTCTCTCTTTTAAAAAACTTGAAGCTCTCCTGTTGTTGTCAGAGTAGAGACAGAAAAGAATATTTACATCTGTAATTTTTTCAGCGTTCTAGTGACACCATAGTGTCATTCAGATTTGCAGTATTAATCCCTAAAGAAATGCACTTTTACAGGTTGTTAATTTTCTCATACATAGATCTGAAAGCATCATTAGGATGGTGATGATTGCCTACAGGGAGAGAAAATTTAGCTATGAAACCCAGCAATCTTGGTATGTCCTCATTAAGATTGACAATCATCAACTTATATACTTATCAATCATGAGAGTATTCTTGGAAGCTTGTGACATTTGATCCTTCTGCTGTTTTTTAGGAATAAAAAAAAAAGAAGAAAAGTTTGATATAGATTGTGAACTGAGGCTTCTTTCTTTCTTTCTTTCTTTCTTTCTTTCTTTCTTTCTTTCTTTCTTTCTTTCTTTCTTTCTTTCTTTCTTTCTTTCTTTCTTTCTTTCTTTCTTTCTTTCTTTCTTTCTTTCTTTCTTTCTTTCTTTCTTTCTTTCTTTCTTTCTTTCTTTCTTTCTTTCTTTCTTTCTTTCTTTCTTTCTTCCTTTTTCTCTCTTCTCTTCTCTTCTCTTCTCTTCTCTTCTCTTCTCTTCTCTTCTTCTCTTCTCTTCTCTTCTCTTCTCTTCTCTTCTCTTCTCTTCTCTTCTCTTCTCTTCTCTCTCTCTCTTTCTCTTCTCTTCTCTTCTCTTCTCTTCTCTTCTCTTCTCTTCTCTTCTCTTCTCTTCTCTTCTCTTCTCTTCTCTTCTCTTCTCTTCTCTTCTCTTCTCTTCTCTTCTCTTCTCTTCTCTTCTCTTCTCTTCCTGTCCTCTTCCGAGGGTAAATGAAATTACTTGAACAAAACTGTGTTTTCACAGTGTATCAGCAAAAAATCTTGGAACTCAGAAATGGAAAAAAACCAAACAGTCTAAAGATAAATACATGTGAAATACTGAAAAAATAAAAAGCTCTAAAAGGACATGGCACCAGTACAGGCATCTAAAACTGCTTTCAAAAACTCGTACTTTAATTATTAAACTAATACAGGTTGATCATCACACTACAGAGACTGAGTGAATTATAATTGCCTCTGGATAGAGGAAAGAAATAATAAGTGTATTTGAACAAATCAATCATACATGCTATTTAAATGTTAAATTGTAAATTTTCTCTGCAGAAAGACTGCCAGGTAGGAATATCATATGCAGCATCACGTGCAGGTTTGTCTAAACAGTAACTCTGTTCTCTCCATGTACACAAGTGTCTGAACAACTCAACAGTGATAAATCTGGACTCCAGGATCATTCTCAGCCCTCCCAGATCCAAATCAGATACGCCATGCCCAGGTTTTCTGCAGTTTTCAAAAGGATCCTGCAAACAGTTCGAAGAGTTTGGAGATGCTGTATGCAAGACATTATCTGGTTGTTAGAGTGGAAAAACTCTGATATGACTCTTTAAAAAACTCATTTTTTTCTGATTTTCCTGAGGAGAATTATGACTTCTTCAAGATTGTAAAGGCAATGTTAAAAAAAACATCCAAATTATTGGTTGGTGACTAGGCAGGGTTACCATGCTGTGTGGTTCAGGTACAGGGAAAAATGAACTTCCACTATGTAAGGAGACTGAAAAGGAAGGCATGAGGCTTATCTTTGGGCCCTATAGTTTTGCATCTCCACAGTTTCACATTACTCTTGCAGCCAACCTGTTAATTTAGAACATTTGAATTATAGACCAACTTTTGTCTTTCACTTAATGTTAGATGAGAAATCAAATTTGCAAATTTCAGATGAATTCTTGGAACAAATCTAGCTATCTTTATATGCCTATTGAGTATTCATCAGAGAAAAAGAGTGATAAAACCTTTGGGAACTGTGCACTAAAATATGTGGAAAACTTTTTTGCCTTAGAATGTATATTTAGACACACTGTTTTGTTGCCTGTATTAAAGCTCCTCGTTAAGTAGGCAGAAGCAATCAGGCTCTTGAGCGACCTAGCTGATGAAGAGTTTTATCATTTATATACTGTAATTATATGTAAGAGATCATGTCAGGGTTTACCTTGAACACAGGAGAAGGATCATTTAGTAAATGGATAACAAGGCAATAAGCCTTGTAATGTGTTGATTTGTTAGTTTAGACTTGTGCATAGAGGGCATGCAAAGGGTGTGTTAGCATCAACTGTTCTGATGCAATGGCTATGGAATCAAGCTGTGCTGACACCAAACAATTTTAGATGCTTCCAAGGCCAAGCTCTAATAATGATACTTTGGTGAACCTCAAACCCTCATTAAGGTTTTTGTGATATAAATGAAATGCTTAGCCAGTATGTTATACTCTAATATATTCCATATATATCCATAAATGAATATGTATAGTTTGAAATTGTTTTCCTAACATCTTGTTTATGCCAGCCCAAGGGATTTTGAGCATGAGAAATTGTTCAAGGTTTTTTGTTGTTCAAGAAATGCTTGCCTGACTTCAGCAAACAGGAGGGTGAAGCCATACATCTTGTTTAAGTTTACTATGCAAGCATGCAATATCTTGTATAGTATTTACAAAAAATTCCATGCTTTTTTTAGAGGGGCAAACCCGAAAAAAGGATGCACCAGAAACACACCTTTATTAACTGATGATTTAGGGCATTTTACTTCACATTAAAATATTCATTTCAGCTCTTGTTTTCAAGTATTCTCTCTAATTTTGAGTATTCTTTTCCACATTTCATTGTTGTATCAGTTCTGGTTCAACAGCTGGCAACCGCTTTTTTCTCTTGCTTCTTCTAAATGTAAATATCCTATTCCTAAGTTTCCTTCTGGATGTTAATCCTTTCAGATTAATATGTCCAGGTTTTTCTTACACAACAAAACCAAATTCTTCCTCTTGTTTTAATTTGTTTTTTGGTTTTGTTTTATTTTTACTTTTTTTGCCTTTCCTCCCCCCCGGTGTCTATTTATTTATTTATTTATTTTTAATTCAATCAGAATGTTCTCTTGCTAACATTCCCTCCCGGAAACTGCATATATTATGTGCTTCAGATCGCATAAACCTCAATACAATAGTGAGAACTAATGACAACTAGGTTTTTTAGGTCATGATTTTACCCTTCCCCAAAACCTTTTTTTACCCCCAAAGATGTCTGACTAGAGTTTTGAATCCTGTGTTCTACCCGTACACTGTTTTTTTGAGGGCAGATAGCTTGTTTGAGACCCAATCAAGAGGACATTTCTGTGTCCTTCTGTTGCTTTACTGACTTAAGGTGAATGTGTCTCCATGACAGTAAATCAATCACGTCTGCAAAGTTAGATGGGATTCCAGCCCCCAAAGCTCACTCTAGATAAGGAGCTAGGAATAGGAACCGTACTGAAATGCAATAACTCTGAATGTTTTTCTGGTCAGACCACTGAAACCCACAGTAATAATAAACCACATTACAAGACACATGACATGTTTACAAAATTTACAAACCCCTCAAAGTTGTTGTCCACTTGTTTTATTCACTGGAGAAAGTAATATCTGTGCTTCCTGCCCAGTTCCAATGAGCAGATGAACAGGGGAGTAGTCTATTTCATTTTACAATGTTACTGTCATTTAATATTTTCAATGTTTCAATTTTTTATAGCTTAAATATGATTTATTTTTCAAATCTGGACAAAAATTATATTTTTAATGCAAACATTAAGACACCAAAAGTAAGGCAGACTGGTTTGTGTTGGGCAAAACTTTTGATTTGACTGAAAATGAAAAAATACTTTGATTTTTTTTTTTTTTTAAATTTACATTGATTCAGTTCACAGATCAGATTTAAAGAATAATCAGTTTAGAAGACCATTACTTTTTATTTGCAGTAAGAAATCCTGGACTATACATGCTGTAATTGTATTTGTCTGAGAAAATTGTAACTCCTCAGAAACCTATCCATAGCTTGTCATAGCATGACAAATTAGTTCAGAGAAATTTGGCAGCAACAAAATTATTGAAGAAGGAGCTTGATCTTTCATCTTATCTGGAACTGAAAGCTTTTAAGTGATCTGCAGTTTTCCTTGATTATTAATTATAAATCTTTGAAGCTGACCAATGGTACACTCAGCAGTCCTGTAAAATGAGGGGCGTTTTTGGCTATGACACTTTATCATATATTCTCCCTTGTTTGTAAAATTTTCCTACTGGACTGTCATTGGACTTCTATAGTAAACTGTGACAGGGCTCTGCAAGAGGACACTCAGAATTTAAGGCCACCAGAAGAATCCAAGATCAAAAAGAAAATTATTTTGTTTTACTTTGGACAAAAAAGTCCCTACTGGTCTCCTTCAGATGAAATTAAATGCTCTAACCACTAAATGGTTTTCCATCTTACTTCAATATTAGGTAGTTTTATACCATGGAATTATTCACAGAAAAATAGTTTTTAATGATTTCTGTGACTGATAGCCAGTCATAGACTCAACTTTCATGTTTTGTTACAACTTTTGTTGCTTATACAGAGGTAATTATCACCTTCTGCAGTGCCTAAGAATAATGAGGCTAGATTATAACCATGTGCCCCACAAATAATCTGTCATTTGCCAAGAAGGTTAGTTTTCCAGAAAGACATAGGTAGTTTCAGATTTGGCAGATGGTGGATGTTCATTTCATCTTCTTCTGGAGAGGTTGCTCTCATAACAGCACCATCAGTTTTTGTACCCTTCGAAAATTCATTTTCCAAAATTAACTTATATACTGTGCTCGTTAAAGTTTGTAATAGCTCCCTCAAAAGGTCCTATAGCCAAATCAATATCCTTCTCCTGCTGCCCTTGACTTCAGTAGCAGATCTCCCTTTGACTGTGCTGTCATATAGAAATACACTAAACTAGTACACTAAGTTCAATTGGTAATCAAAGGCATTAGTTCCCAGATAAATTCATAGTAAGACATATTAGCAATTGTCTCTAGTAATCACATTCCATTACCAAGGGAGTTTCAGATAATAGAAAGTTTAGTCTCCTTCAATATGTATCTAGTTTTATGACACATTAGTACAACTGATGTTTTAACAGCTTGTCACTAGAATAAAGAATTCACAAACTAAACTTGTTTCATTTAATGAAAAATTTTAAACCTATTTTTTTAACATATTGTCTCTTTCTTGTCTTATTTCTTTGCCATTTGTCAGTGGACACCTGTCAGGTTAGGTATCCTGAGGATGAGATGTCTGTGGCAATTTGCTCTTTTGTGTCTCCACAATATACTCAGACCCTGATCAATGTCTAATGAAATTTAGGGGAAGATTGCTGTTGAATCAATCTGTCAGTGTTCTGACCACACCTGTATATTCTGCTCTTCAAAGAAGCTCATATATGTCTATCATTGCACACAGAAGAAAGCTGTGGCTTGCACACTCAATCCATCCCCTCCATCATCATCTTCTTTCTCTGCACTAGTGGGAGAGAAAAAGCAGAGTGAAACACAGGCCACAGGATGCTGCCATTGAGCAGGACATGGACAGTGCCCTGGGTCTGCTCCATAAGGGAAGGGATTGAGAAGGCAGTGAGGAGGGAGCTGGCTCTCAGCACTCCTTGGTGAGCTTTGGCACAATCCAACTCCATGGCTTCATTGTTGCATTTCCTTCTGGTCTCACAGTGAATGAGGGCTCCCTCTGTCCTGAGAAGTGGAGAGAAACTAGGCCCCTCCTTGGGGGCCTAGTCTAATACTGAGATGGCAGCATTCAGCTGAGATAGCAGATGACCTGGTATCTGTGTCTGATTCTAGATCTATCTAGCTACCTGCATGCATATTGATAAACATAAAATGCCCTTGGAAACTTAAACAGTTTGCATTAATTGCTGTCTTTTTAGAAGGAATCCAACATGCTGCATACTATGTTTTCTGAAGTTGTGTTTCTCGCTTGGCTTTTAGCTTTTTTAGTTGAACAGAGTTCCTCTGAAATGACACATTAAGTAGTTTTTGAGTGAGAACAGTCCTGTATGGGCTTTGTCTAAACTGCCCAATGTGTGCCTTCCTGCTAGTTTTTTTAATTGATTGGGACTTTCGTTTTAAACTGTGGTTCTTCCTGTTGTTTTTTAAAACCATAATGTCCCTTAATCTCTTAGCAGTCCAAATATGAGGGTCTTTCACCTATCATCTCCTCTCAGCCACTGTTCGTTCATTTTGGATCAGGCATGAAGGTTTTTAAAACAAACAAACAAACAAACAAACAACCCAGTTTGATGCTCAAGGTAAATTCCAACTGTGGGGAGACAAAGCATGTTGAGCGCTTGCAATACAAGCAGGAAAAAGTACTGAGTTTTTTCAGTAGGACTTCTGCCTCTACTTTGGGGCCCTGCCATCATTTATGTACAGTAAAGACAAGTTGGAGTTGCTTCTTTGCCTATAACTTTTGTGTCTCACTGGGAATGCTAGCTGATTTCCTACCTTAGCAGGCAGCTTTGCTATTTATTTTTGGAATAATGGAACAGGAGCAGCAGCTCTCACAGCTGTCATAATTGATTTTTCTTCCCTCTCCAAACAGTCATTCATTAGCACTAAATAATAAGCACTCCAAATGATCCATTACTATTTCTGTCATTCTGAAAAACAGCTGACATACAGTCAGTCCAGTCGAACTTGCCCACCAAACAATTGCAGAGTTTGTTGATAAAACATTTGACTTCATTGATCGAGTTCAGTAGAACTTTAATGACATCCTGGCTGGTCACTCCCAGTAGATAGCATCATAACATAACATAACATAACATTAAAAAATAATTTTTATTTATTTATTAATTGTTGTGCATATCGACACCATATATTAACCTCAAATGCTGCAAGGTTTTAAGACTCAGAACTGGAAGCACTCAGTTCAAACAACTGGCAGTTCATTCCCAAAAATTCTGATTTTCAGCCAATTTTCAAGAAAGGTTTTATGCTAAATAAAGTTATTTGGTTAGACACAATGTAAAGAAACCTACATTAATTTGAATTTTTTTCATAAATTAACTGCTCCTGGAAGAAATTGGACTCTGGAACTGCAAATATAACATAGCTCAGTAGGTCCAGAAGCAATTTCATTTGCCAGAAGTTGGCAAACAGTTGAAAATTAGGTTTTATAGTATTCTTTTGAAAACTGATCCCAGTTAAACACACACACACACACACACACACAAACACACTCAGAAATGGGAAATTTTAGTCCAAATTCATTCAACAATTTATTTTACTACATGCTGACATGCTGATGTAGTGCCTGTGTCCTCATGGAGGAGAAAGGAAGTACAGGGGAAAAAAGAGAGGAAAGCCAAACTCACCCTGTTTCCAGCCTCAGAGCTAGCTGACCCCATCTTATAGGTGTCATGAAAGTTTAGTGTAAGCATATCTCTTTTAAAAATAATGTTAAATTATTTTTGCTTGGAACTGCATCTTGCTTCCTGAGTAATAATTGGCCAATTATGACTCCTTGGTTTCTGGGGGTCGTGTTGCTCTACTACCCAATGGAGACCCTGCCTGACCAGCACCTCTTGCTCAATGCTTTGTTTACACAGTTGACAGTCCTCTTTCTTGACAAACAAGTTATTTTGTTACCTGGGCTCTCTGACTATAAAAGCCAACTTGAGACATGTAACAGCAGTAGTATTGTGGTATTTAACTTTGTTGACCTTCAGTAATTTATTCTAGATCCTTTACTCAGTGTCTGTTGTGGTCAACTGTTGCCTTTGAGACTTGTCAGGCTGCATCTTTCTTATAATGGAGCTTTATTCCTTACTAGCCTTATTGGAAAATCAAACATGTTGCTGTTACTTCACATATCTGAGCATTTTCTTTTCAGGTCAGTCTTATAAACTCAATAAGCAGAAAAAGAGCAAACATAGTGAACAAAAAGTTTCCACTGGTTCCAGGAAGAAGTATGAAAGCTATATTTCAGTCCTTGAAACAGATATTGTGGGTGTTTGGTTTTTGTTTTTTTTTTTTTTTTTAAATTGAGTAATTTTGGAGAGAGCCATAAGGAAACCACTGTAAGAGTTAGTTCAATGTCAATCCCTTAAACCCATAGGAGTAATACAAATTTGTTTCCATACACTTTTTGAAGATGTACACCTGCATATGTAGTTTTTCAGTATTAATGAACTATTAATTTTCTAGTTTAAAAAACAGTGATAATATGTGACAGTTTTAACACAGACGGCTTATATGTATATATAATAATTTCTGTAAGAAACTATTATCAAATCATTATTTTATCCCTTCTTTATAGGTAAGTGCAGTTCTTGTAGAATAGCTATGAAATGAAAATAAATTTGATTATTCTACAAGCCCAAGAACTCAAATAATCACCAACTTAGGCAATGAGAGTCCTTTCCTTTGTTGAGTCAAATGATCACATCATGCAGACATAAACCAATTTTCCACATCATGAAATTTTCTGCAAAGTTGATTATATTTGCATCTCTCCTCATGTACTATTGAAGTGATCTACCAAAAATTTTTGTCTTGATGTTTTGAGGTCTTCTAATTTCCATCATAAATTTATTCAGACTATTTACATCAATTTTATTCTGTGCCAAATCTTGTTCTTGGCCTTTAAGGGAAATAGGGAATTTTTTTTTGCATCTCTATTGTTTATTCCTCTGACACATTTGTTTATGTGACAAAGCACCGCTTACTCTCAGAACCCTCTATTTTTTGGCACTTTTTTCCATTTTCTACATTTTAATCTTTCTGCTCTCTATCCCGTAGTCTTTTTCTGTACTTATTGTAGATAACTTTAACTTATTCTAAATGTGAGTGGTCACAATATTAAATTATATTCAGGATCTCAGGTTTTTCCTCAGCATTGTGTTCTCTGCATCATTTTCTATTAAAATGACCTTATAATTTATATTGCAAATTTTCACCCCATTTCTTATTCCAGGCTTTACAATGCATTTTGCACAATGGTCTCGGTATTGGTGATGCCCTCTCACTTTCCATCATTTGTGAATTAAACTACTTTAGGTCATGCCATGATTAGAAAAATTAAATTAGGTTATTTCCAAACTGGTCATTGAGGTATTCCAATAAGTTGTTTCCAGTCCAGTAAATTATACTTTCTCTTTTATTTAATTTTTCCTCCACCTTATAATAACAGAAGTTAATTCTAGGTTTTCCATTTTTATTTCAGCTGTTGTCATAAATTATATGCAGATGAGATATTACTTTTGTCCTTTAGCCTAAAAAAATAGTGAAGCACTCTATAGAAAAAAGATGTAAGGTCATCCTGGCTTAATAGACCTTTAGTAAATCCAAATCTGAGTAATATATTAGAGCATTTGCAGAGGAAACAAATGTCTCGAAACACATCTGCTTATGAAGATTCATTTTTAGATGCCATCAGAAAAAGTGGTACCCTTTTGCACATCTGTTAAATTATGTAATCTCTCCTGGAAGGATTGATGAAAGTACAGTAAAAGCAATCTTCTTAGAACATTTTGCATTAGAGATATTGAGTTTCTGTGTCAACCTTCATTTGCTTTCTCTTTCATATCTTTACTATATATATACTAAGCATTCATTAACTCACCCAGTAACTATTATATCATTGTTTTTTAAGAAAATTAAATTAACTAGGTCTTACTCAATTAACTTAGATGAAGGTCTACCACTTCTTTGCATGTACCAACTCATGCTTCCAGAAGTAAAATGAACATGAGCAAAACCCATAGGCAAATTCAGCTACCCAACCATGTTCAGCAGAGATTTTATACCTGGGAGAAGCTCAAAACAAGAGGATTTTATTGAAAGTCTGCTATGGAAAAACCAGTGTCTTCCCACTTGTTATATCTGTGGCTAAAACATTATTCAGTGACTAACAAGAAAAAAAAACAGTGACAACAATTTATGTTAATTTCTTCTCCTTAGTTGTGGTTTGAGATAATAAATAAAGTCACAATCCTAAAAATAGAAAACAAGTTATTCAGTTCCTGCCACAATTCTCATAAAGAAATGTCTCTTCTCTTCACCTCTGTATAGAAAGTAATGTCTGATAAAAGTCTGTAAACACATTCAGGTGTATGGTTTTGGATGTAAAAAATAAGAGGAGAGAAAGAGAGAAAGAGAGAAAGAGAGGGAGAAAGAGAAAGAGAAAGAGAGAAAAGAGAGAAAAGAGAGAAAAGAGAAAAAGAAAGAAAGAAAAAGAAAGAAAAGAAAGAGAAAGAAAGAAAGAAAGAAAGAAAGAAAGAAAGAAAGAAAGAAAGAAAGAAAGAAAGAAAGAAAGAAAGAAAGAAAGAAAGAAAGAAAGAAAGAAAGAAAGAAAGAAAGAAAGAAAGAAAGAAAGAAAGAAAGAAAGAAAGAAAGAAAGAAAGAAAGAAAGAAAGAAAGAAAGAAAGAAAGAAAGAAAGAAAGAAAGAAAGAAAGAAAGAGAAAGAATAGGGGAGAAAAGAAAAAGAAAAAGAAGAGAAATGAAAAGGGCAAAATGGAAAAATGGCAAAAATGGGAAAATGGGGGAAAAGTAAATGAAGAAAATAAAATTAGGAGGAATAAGAAAAGAAATGAGGTTTAGAGATACATCTCTTTCCTCTCATGTCTGACAGTAATGGTGATCCCAACAATTTTAAAGAAAGACTTTAAAATTTCTTGCCTTATATAGTAAGATTCAGTCCATTTCTTAAATTAGATTTTTTTAGAAGTTCCTCTTTTATTTAATACCTATTGGAACACCATTTTAGAGAGTCAGACACAGAGAGCCAGAGTATTCCAATTCAAATTTTGAAAATTACAGGAAAATGTTTCTTTTTGTGGGCACATACACACACATTCCCATAAAGACCCACACACATGTAAACCCAGAAAGGCTTTAAGATTCTCTAGCTGTATACAACATTTCCCAATGTTCAGTATATTCAGATATGTCATTATTATGTGAATACATTTTATATTAGCAGTAATTTGTGTCATTTAGCATTAATTTCTCTAACAGTACTAGGAAAAGTTTATTTTTAACTATGTGAATCAATCAACTACATTTTTAAACAACAAATAAAAACCAGCATATTAGGATGCAAAACTATAATTGCCATTTCATGCAGTTAGTAATAGATTTTCAAGATATATTAGCATTTTGTGTTTTTCCTGACCTTTTTTCTCATTCTCTCTTTCTTGTTATTACTTTTTTTTTGTGCTGACTTAAAAGTAAATGCAGACTGCTATCCCTGGGTGCCTTTGTAGGAAGAGGGAGGAAAGACAACAAAAATCTGAAAAAATCTGGAAAGGAGACATGCAAATCTCCCTCTTGATTTGTGGTCTTTTTATTAGGGTGCTTATTAGTCCTCCCAACCTGGATCACAGACTTGTAATCCTGCATATAGGATTACATGTATAATTTGTCACACAGGTGTGCTTCCACTCCAAAACAATGGAGTCCCTGTCATAAAAACATTTCATGTTTTTGCAACATCTAGAAGTAGGATTTCAACTGGCATGAGATTTTTTTTTATTTAAACTCTCTTAACATTTTGTAAAACAGCACAGTGTAAACCTAGGATGCAGATTAAAATAAAGCCTTTGGAATTAGGAATTAGTATTTTATTCTGAAAGTGAATTTAGGATGCCTTCTTTAAAGAAACTTCCAACAATAATATTAAAAATCTCATCATTTCAGGCACGGCCTGAAATTCCTGCTCAAATTACCAACGTCTCCAGTGGCTGCTTTGATTCACACCCCACGCATCAAGATGTTAGCCACAATGCCATAATGCTGAATCAAATTTTTGCATGAAGCATTTGGATCTTTATTTCAATATCAGTGGTGGAGTAATAGGTACTACAAAGAATTACTGAATAGAAATGTTCTTCAGAATTTCGGTAGTCTCCTCTTTAATGACAGTGATTCTAAATATGTCCTGAAAAAGGTAGGTTCTTTCTTCTGTCACCACCACTCTTTATTTCTGCGGTGAGACAGCCTCTGGCAAAAATAGCATCCCTGACACAGAGCAAAACATTTTTCCTGATGTTAGAATGGTTGGCTTTACTCTTCCTCAAAAAACCTGCAAGAAAATGAAAAATTAGTGCAAAACTACAATGCTTTGTATCATCAGTTTTATGACATAAAAGACCTTAATGTCCAGGAATGGGGTTCATAGATTAAAAATAATACCAGTGAAAAGCATGACATCTTGTTTTGAATTTTGGGTTTTCAAATGCTTAAAAACAATATTTATGTACGATTTTTAATGGAACCCTAAATTGCTATTCAAAATTCTATGTCATAATAAAATATTACATTGGTGATATAGGATGTCCATTTAATGGTTAGTAATAATGATATTTTAAACCTTCCTTTCAAAAATTCTGCAATTTAAGCCCTTTTAATCACCCAGCCATCTCCTCTTTTTCTCCTTTAAAAAATATCTAAACAAATAAATAAATAATTAGTACAGATTCTTCATGTGATAATGCTGCATTTCACCAAGAACACAGATGAATAGATATTTAATGAAGGACTATTTTTTCCCTCAGAAAATGAAGAAAATCTAGTGAATGGAAAATTGGGGTCACTCTGTGTTGCATTGCAAAGTAATAGTTATTGCAGCATTGAATCTGCTAACAGGAAAATTTGAAAATGATGAAGATTATTCAGACAAGAAACTAGAAAGCTGGGAGAGGTGGAAAGGGGAAGCTGGAAGCCTTGTGCTGTGCTGATAGCAATTTTAATAGCAAAAATGATTGCTTTGTTTCCCAGCATGGGGAGGAAGGGTTGGAGACATTGCTGCTCTTTGTCTCACATGTGGAAAAAAAATCCTCATTTTTCCTTAGCAGGGGCAGTTTGTGCTGCTCTGAGAGTGATTTTCCCTGAGAAGGATAAACAGTTCAGAAAAGCTTCACCTGAAAATGTTGTAAGTCAAGCAAATCTGAAATCTGGATGGAATCAAATGAGAAATTTAATGTCTGATACATCCTCCTTGCTTGGGCAGGGAGCTGCTCTGGGTGTGGTGACTCAGTCACTGAGCTTTTTTGCCCATCTCCAATGGCAAAATCCTGGCTCTGAATTTAACTGGTGCCTATTTACATGTGGCTGTCAAAGAACTCAGATGGAGTACAAGTAGCTCTAAATATTTTGCATTGTGATTATGGCCAATAGTTACTGCACATGTTCAAGATCTAAAATAAGCAAGTGGATTATGCTGTTCAATAAATGTTTATGCATTTTTCATTAAATGATCAATGCATTAAATCCTTAAGCAATTTTAAATGAAGATCTACTCTTATTCTCTTTCTCTGAAATGACCCACCACACTAAAAAAAATATTTTTTTTCCCTCTTTCTCTGTTGAGTCATACATTACTTTTTCATTCCATTTCATTTTTTTCCTAAGGGGGAAAAAAAGCCCCAAAAATAAAAGGACTGAATATTTTAAATAAAGAAGCATTTTGTTAAACCTGGAGAGGATATAGAAGAATTTGTCCTGCAACACGGGTCAGATTCTTGTCCTCTAGGGAGAAAAACAAAAGAAATTAGGTAAAATTATCAAGATAGAATACTGTCAGATAGATGTGTTTCATGGGGGTGGGTTAAATTTATTTTTTTATTTATTTTGAAGGCATAGAAGCAATTTGAAAGAAATATCTAGAGTAACTGCCTATTTAAATTAGCCACCTTTCTTTTCTCCTTTGAGAAATGAGCAACATAAATAGAATGTACCCCTAGGTATATTATTAAATCACTAAATGTACATTATTTTCCTTGGTACAATAACAAGTATATCTATTATTAAGCACAGCATGCTACCATGTACTAGAAATTCACACTTGAATCACTAGAGACAAATTAACCCCTGCCATGGGTGCATCACTCCTGTTGTGTAGAATACACATCTCATGATGGGATAAATCACTCTCTGAAGAGGCATATGATGTCTACTTAAGATAAAAGGTTTTTATATGAACAGCTTTGATTTGGTGATCAACTCTTTGAGAGGTAAAATCAGTCAATATTACTATATTATTATATATTAAATATAATAAATTATATTTAACATGGTAAATATATTAAATATTCAAGAATTTTGTACTAATCAGTATTTAGAAATCTAGTTGGAGCTTTTATGGGAACATGAGCATAATTTTCCTGCACTGTATTTTCAACAACACTTTGTAAAGTCATGTGGTATTTTGCCTAAAATCTCTCCAGGGACACAAGTCCCTCCATATCTTCCCTGGGTACAACAAAGCCATTATCTTCCTCAAATATAGGTTTGCAAATGTGCCCTCCCTGCTAAACACAAAAGAGTTCAATGCAGTCAGTTAAATTCTAGTGATATTTATGCCCCTGTTCATTACCAAGCCATGAAGTTACACAAAATCTGAACACAGAACCCATGTAGGTCATGTAGGGCAGTTCCTGGTGCTGAATGATTTTTTCTTTGAATCAATCAAGAGGTACCTTAATACAATCTGATAGTATGCACAAGCTTCTCAGAAATAATACTGCCATTTAAGCATTCTTTGAATTTTTCCTTTTTCTAGTCTTCCATCTATGTAATGCACTGTTCATGTCAAAGAAAATTAAATTTTTTTTTTTCATTTTTAATCATTTTAATTGCCTGGGATGCTTTTATTAATCTTAAATATTTTAAGGTGAATTACACTGCAGCTTTAATGAAATGTATGGCAATTCGCTAGAGCTCCAAGAAGCACAACACTACAAGGAATAATTAATACAATAACATGGCAGGAAAATTGCCTTTTAAAATTTTTTAAAAGAGCTTATTGGCTCAAAACACCTGAATATGAGTTCTGGGATTTTTTGCTATTGGTGAAATTGAACATCTGTCCTCTTTGCAAATAATAAAACCACTGTTTTTGAATCAGTATCTTGGTGGTGGTTTAAATAACGTAGACTTTTTAGACCCTCTGCAGTCTTTCATTTTCAAATTTTCTGGTTTCATTCTTAATACATAAGCTGTATGAAGAAATATACAGAATACTGAATTATTCCAGAACATCTGTTGATCTGTCTCAGAATTGTCCTTGAATAATTTTAGCCCTCCTAGAAAGAAAGAAAGTGGTTTGAATGAAACAAATGGGTGATAGGTAATCTCATCTAGTCTGAGTTATCCACAAAATTTGGAGCAAATAAGCTTTCAAGGTCACTCCCATCCTTGTCTGTTCTATGATTCTGTAATTAAAAATGTAGTTTCTAACAGTAGAAGTAATCCAAAACGTACTTACTTACCAATACTGTTTACTTTTATTTTCACAGATTATCTCCTGCCATCTGAGTTATAACATTTTAATTTATACAGATATCACTAGAGGGCTGATATTATCTGTCTTCCTGTTTTTAAAGGAACAAATAAAATGATTTATATAAGGAAAATTGTAAAGGCCTTACTGAACCTGTGTATGTAAAAAATGTGTGTGCAGGTGTCAAAAACCTGAAAGAACACTTCAATTTTTGCAGTTTTTATATAGTTTTACATACATACAGAGTTTCACTTTGGAGAGAAGTGTTGAGACATAGACTATTCCCACAAAGATTTTGCTCAAATCTATAATTTCAAGAAATTTAACTACTTTAAATAACATCCCATAAATTAAGGTGCTTTGTTACTTGGGTACTGCTTGGAATGAAGTGTCAAAATCCAACATATTTAAGACTTGTCTGCACTCCTCACAAAAAGGCAAAAATCTAGAATCTTCAGGTTTATTTCAATATTCATGAGAAGAGTTTATTTATTTTATTTATTATTTATTTTTCAATATTCATAAGAAGATTTTTTTATTTCAGTATTTAAAGAAGATTTTTAATAAGAAATAAAGAGCTCCTATCAAATAATGTATTTTTGAAATGACCTCATATTCACTAGGAAGTTTTTTTCAATTGAATTTTTCAGTGAATTCCAATTTTTATGTCTATAGATAAATTTTTTAAAACTGGGTTTCATTAGTATTCTTTTTTTTTTTTCCAAAAAATGCATGCACATATATAATTCAATAAAAATGATTTAATAGCTAAGGACCAGGATAAGGCCCTTGATTAAAAAAAAAAATAAAAAAAAAAAACCAAAACAAATAATGTCATTTTAGGAATTCACTCCCTAAACTCTGTTTTCCAGAAGGATGTTTTGTCTCCTTTGCATAAAAGGAGGCTTTTGGCAGACCCTAAGGAAATTAAAGAAATAGAATACAAGAATGGCTTTCAAGGACCATGAGTAAGTTCAGGGAATCCACCATCATTTGGAATAACCTTTGGATCATTCCCAGGTTCCTGAGGACACTGAAAAGTGGAGGGTTTCAAAAACAGATTAAACAAATTCAGAGGGTTCCTCTGAAACTAAAATATTTAGGGGCAAATATTTCCTGGCAAATCAGATGAAAAGGCTACAGATCTTAAAGCTGCTGCTGGGAAGGAAATGCTTAGGAAAGGTTGTGCTGCAGAAACTTTGGAACCAGACCCTTACTGAGCTGCCCTGTTGTCTGACTCTGCTGAAGGTTGATTTTCCCCAAGCCGCACTTGGGCACTTAGCCCCCAGCAAGCCAGGGTGCAGGAGGCTCTGAAAAACCCTGCTGGGGAAAGTAATTGAAAAAACCAAGCGGATCACCAAAAGTAAGGCAGATTGTGGGGAGCTACTGAATCCACCATCCCAACAGAGGGGAGGCTGCCACAGCTCCTGTCCCCAGGGTCAGCCAGCAGCAAGGCTGAGTTTGATCATCTCTGTCTAAAAACTCTTTTTCACGTAAACTTAACAAAGTAGTGACAGCTCAAGGAAGTAAAAAAAAAAAAAGATGAAACAAAGAACAATTATCAGCTTTGTTTGTTTAAAAAAAATAGTCCTTTCATACATCCGTTCTTGAGAGTTTTTACTTTATTATTATCATTATTGCCTCACACGAGGCAAGTTTGTGGCACTTTAATTATTATCCATTATCCTGCTCATTAAAAGACAAATAAAAACTTATTTCATATTTCAGCATAATTTGCAGTCCTTGCCCATGGTAAAATGTAATGATGTTACAATAAATTTTAATGTGTAACCTGTGTCTTTGACTGGAAATAAAGCACAAACATATATGGGGGCAAGTGCTGCATGCTGCTGCTCCTGGGACATAGATTTTATAAAGAAGAATAAAAAAGTTAATTGCTAAATGTTTCTTTTTAAATTATGAAATATATGTGTAGGTATTAGACATACACCCACACCCACACCCACATCCACAATACAAATTCAAAATAAAATCAGAGAAAAATGACTCTGCCTTGGAACAGTCTGACAGTTTAGAGCTTTGGCAGGTGCATTCAGATGATATACTTTGTGTATTAAGAGAAAGAAGCAGCTCCAAGTAGTGGAAGTTGCCTTTTCTGTCCTCTCACATAGGCTCACACTCATTGGCTGTGATAGAAAGAAATTTAGAAATTGTGCCAGTGTGTAGCATTGCATTCAGCTCTTCTGGTAACAAAAAGACAGGCAAGATTTTTTTGTAACTCCGCAAGAAATGCCTGCCTTACAAAGAGCTTACTTACTTCAAAATTGACATGGTAACAAGAAAATTAATTTCATTGGTAATTTCCCTTTTGCTTTCTAATTGTAAGGTGACTAAACCAAGACATCAAAGAAATTTAGCCAAAATATTTGTTTTCCTGCAGTGAAAGCAAAATAACTGCACCATTAAAGCAGCGAGGGCAGTAAGCAGCAAGACCCTGGCAAGGTAAGCATTACTTATCAGTGAAACAAGCTGGCTTCAGCAGAGCAAGTCTCCTACTTCCCTCTGGGGAAATGGGGAAGAAAAGTAAAGCTGTTCAGAGGGTTGATAGATGAGGATGTGTTTCATCTCCCTCAGAAGGACATTCTGCCTCTACTAAACTTTTCCTATCTCCTTGTTCTCTTTGTTCCCAATCTTTGGCTTTTTTTTTTTTTTTTTTTTAATTTCTTCACTCTGAAAGATTTCTGAGAACAGTTCTATGTGAAACATCAAGAACTGTTTTGTGCTGTGTTTTGCATTGTGATTTTCCTTCAGCCTCTACAAATGTAAACCTGTTTAATCTAAAAAATACCTCCTGATTTCTTAAAGAAAAAGAAGATAATTTCAGAAAGCTTAAGTAATTAAGAAAAGGGAAAAATGGCCTGCAGAAATTGTCTATCACCATTCCAGATCACAGCTGACAACAGTGGAGAAAACTATCACCTGCCATCCCCCAGCACGCTTAAAAATACATTGTTCCCTTGGGGCCTCTGAACCGTTATGAATACAAAAATTAATTAGCTTTTTGAACTCAGAAGTCCAGTTTTTTAAATTGGATTTAAGTTTTGGATGAAATGTTTTGATAAGTGATAGGTACCTATACATTTTTGTTCATAAGATAATTTCCCTCACTGGTCTTATGAACATTTCTTGCATCAGGTTGCTGCAATGCACCTCCTTTTACAAATACAGACTGGATTTAATTTATTGATCAGTTTAATTTGTTACAAGTCAAGAGAGTCTAGAGTTGCAGAGAGCTGGGAAGAGATGCTCTTTTTTTTTTTTCGGCTAGTGTCAATAACTAAGCCTTTTATAAAAATAAAATTTTTTGCTTTAGTGGAGCAAGAGTTATTTCATTTTACATCAAATTAGAATCAAAATTACTATAATGATGTGATAAAAACTTGTAATGAACATAAGTGAAATTCCTTTCTTTCCACAGTTTTTCTTGTAAAATAGCCTTCTAAGAAAATATCCAAGACTTGACTTAACAGCAAGATAGGCAATAGCAGACTTTGTTCACTACTCCAATTAATTAAAAAGATTCATCTGAAGTTGGTCTTTTTGATTCCAAAAGCTTTCCAGCACCAGATAAGTACTGGAAAATGGAATTACTGTCAACTCTTCATATAAAGACAATACTGCCTGGAAATCAATATTAGTTGTACAAGATACCTGTGTATGCTATATTGCAGCAAAATATAATAGAAGTTTTTCTATGGATTTCCTGATGTTTAAAGTATCCTTTGTGTTTTTCAAACATACAAAACTCCCAAAGAAACATAGTCCTTGACCACAAAATTATTATTTGAAGTCTTGAACCTGATAGTATTAATAACATTGGATTCAAAAGACAGAAATAAACAAAATGGGGGGTGTTTTCTTTTTTACCATTCTCCTTAGAAAGATTTTTCCTTAGAAAATGAAATACCTGTATTTTTAGTTGTTTAAAGATCTGTGGAACAGAAAATTATTGCAGTGAAATAGTGTTTTATCTCAAATGGGAATGCTATGTGATTTTTAGGAAAAATTTATACTCCACAGGAAAAAAAAATGGAGCTACTGAAATCTAGTATCACCACTTCCATATTTGTATATTTGTTGTCAGATTATTAAATCTATCTCAAGTCATACTGAATTTTGATACTTTCAAGGAAAGAAGTACAAGATGCCTGATCCAGATTGTCACATCAAGTAGTGCCAAATATAGATTCAAGACATTTAGGTTTAGAATAAATACATTTGTAGGCACAAGCATCTGGTTCAATAGGCTACTAGATAAAAAAATAAGCCATGGTAATTTCATAAATTAGACTGGATGGGTATTTTGGATACCTGTCCACCCCCACCAAAAACTGCTTTTCTGACTTCTAGGAAGAAGATAATGTTGTACTGGAGAAGCAGGATACTGTAATTCCAGGTAGTGCACATTCACAAATCACAAATAAGACATTCTGCCACTAAATAGCATTCCAGATTTCTTATCAAAGATCATTTATCACATGGGAAAAGGAAAAAAAAAAAAGTGGGGAAACATTTTTTCTTGGATTTGAGTGTAAAGAAAATGTGCAATTGTAGCGCCAATCCAAATACCTTCCACATATTACTTTTCCATGTAGATTATAATGAAGCTGTATATTTTTATATTCAGGAGATTAAAATGATCAACAGCATAAAACAGAACACAAGAAATTCCAAAACAAAATCAGCAGACAACTGGCTGACTAGTTTCAAAACCTAGTGCTCTACTTCCAGGAAGTTTCTTATAAAGTCTATGAACATTTGTGAGATCAATCACAGCAGATTCTTTTCAGAGTTCAATGTCTCTGGGAGGTTTATATCATGATGTTTCTACAAAGGATCAAGTTTTTAAATCTCTGGTACCTGAACATTCCTCTTACATGTATTAGCTGAAATTTGGGGTTTAACTACTCTGAGCAACAGCACAATAGGCATCTGGATACAAACTCAGGATTTGTATTCATTAAACCAGATTTTGAATTCCAAGAGCAGCAAGAAAAATGACAGTGAATTTTAAGCACTGGAACCATCACTACACCTGCCCTTTTTGTGCACTGATCAGTGTGCGTTGCTAACCAGATACAAACTTGATGATTTCAAAAACAACACATGATCTTAAGTCATGAGGATCTACTGAAACACGAGTGTGTTTTTTTGGCTGGCTGTCAAACCTCGTGCTTGGTTTTGCTAGGGAAAAGCTGCATGCAATTCATCAGCATTCCTTTCTGCTTTCCAAATTTATCTCATTCCTGTTTCACTCCCTGGCTTATTTAGTTTTTAATTTGTTTTCCACAAAAGCTATTTTGAGATGCATATGTATTTCGCTGGAGTGCCACTGAGTTCCAATTGTTCTAACACACAGAAAAAAAATAAATGAACCCATTATTCCAGCATTATTTTTTGGTACCAGTGGGATTTGTATTTTTACAAACTGAGTGCCTGAAAGAACTGAAATATGTATCCAATGGATGATTTGGAACTGAGGATGGAATTTCTAGATGGCATAGTTAAAATGTCTGAATTATTCACCTACTTTTGTGAATTCTGCATGCCATGATTGCACTCCTTCCCTTGATTCCCAGAGTTACAGCCTCAGGAGGAAGATGATGTTTTCAGGATCTGGCTGTATTAACAGGGTTGAAGCTCAGGAAGGGCTGAGCACACCCAGTTCTTTGTGACCTGGTTGGAGCTGACTAACTTTGATCAGGGGAATTCAGGTCTTTTCTCAGGGATTTAGTTTTCCCTTAATCTAAGCCACAAAGACACTTTAAGGGAATATTGATCATTTGATGTTCTAAAGCTATAGATAGAAAGTGAAACTAAGTATCATCCAAATGCTACTTTTGCATCCTTTTTTATTTTAAGAACATAGTGAAAAATACAGATCTTATAAAATGTAGTGACTGCAGGGATGAAGTGAGCTGCTTGACCAAGCAAAAAGGTGGTGTTTTACACTTTATGCTGAGTGTGGTGTGAAAGGAATGTGGTACCTGATATTTCAGTTTAATGCTACTGTGAAATGTGGATGAGTAGTGTGTCCCTACAAACCAAGTCATTGCAGCCTCTTCATTTTCTCTTCCTTTTGTATGTATATAGCCTGCTGAAATTGAGACTATAAGGCTAGAATTTGCCCTTTAGGTTTGTCTCAGTTTAAGTAAGGAATATTTAAAGAGATTTTTCAGCTGTGTGTTGGTATATACTGCTCACCATTTGTTTTCACAAAGATTACATCTATTCAGCTCTGTTTGCTGATAATGCAGAATAGGTTAGCTTTAAAAACCAGGCAAGGCCCTAAAAGAGCTCTGGTAACAATATAAAAATACTGAAATGAAATAACAGTGCAGGGAGGCCTTTGTATTATTAATAATTCAGCATATACATCTTGGAGGTAGAAAGAAAAGATGATATTTAACGTGATACTTCTAAATCCTTGAAGACACAGTGAACACACAAGTTACACATGTATTTCTTAGCTCTTTGTGCTTTAAACTTGGTTACAATAACTGTGCATGACTGACAGTTTTCATACAGTGTGAGTCAGGAACAGCTTCTGAAATTCCAGATTATTTCAATTTTACATAGTATTTGCAGTACATAAGCATTTGAACTGCTTTAGTAGTTGAAAGGTTTAGAAATGAGCATCAGTTAAAACTCAAAATGGTTTTGCTGTGAAAGTATCAAAGATCTGGCTAAGAAAAGAGCACCTTGACCTGCAGGCAAACGTGCTGAGCAAGTTCAGTCTGTGTCTAAGTCGTAAATGGTATGGGATGACACCTATAGCACTGAAAAACTCCCATCTATCTGTTTTCTACCTTTAATAATATAAAGGTATCTGGGGAGAATATATCAAAGGAGATGGCTGAAACCTGACAAAAAATGTGATGCAGTTGAACTGCTAAAGCATTAGCTTGTGAGGACAAAATAGCATTTAAGGGTTGTGGTTGATGATTTTATCATACACCCACACAATGTGGAATCTGAAGATGCTGAGGCCTTTCACATATCCATTGCTAGTGCCTCCCCATTATCCATTGCTAGTGCCTCCCCACTAATTTGGGGCCCTCCAGCCCTGGTGTTTCTTTACCTGGAGCCACACTGATATCTTTGTTTGCAGTGCTGTTTAGGCTGTACTTACATGGTCACAGACCACTCAGTTCCCCTGTGTGCAGCCTTGCAGCACCACAGACCTGGATCATGGTCAGAGCAATGAGTTGACCTCTGGAGTGGCCTGTAGTAATTGATTTGACTGGGTTGCAAAAAGCTACTCATCTTCTGACCTTGCCATGTAAGACCATGCTGACATCGTTTCAGAGTTGTATGTCACTGCTAATCCATTCATCGGCAGGAACATTTCACTGGTCTATCGCAGCAACCATGCCAGATGGGGTTTCTTTCAGAGGAGTTTAAAAGGCATCCCTTTTCCACAAAATTTGTTCACATCACAGATGACCTTTCATTGTAGCTTTGAGCTTTGGAAGGGGAGGTGACCCTGACAGTTTCAGTTTACTTTGCCCTCTCTCTCTTTCAACATGTCTCATAATTGAAATGTTTTTCTGTATTAGCAGTGGGGGTGAGTGTGTCTCCTCAGCTTTGATCTTCTTTTTTCTAGGCGCGGAAGTTTTGTAAGGCAGAACAGATTGGCCAGGGAAATACTATATATAACATTGAAAGTAAAGTCAGAACAAAAAAGATATTCAAATTAAAAAGATAAAATAGACCATAGACTATGTTACTGGGCAGGAAATACTTCAAATAATGGCAGCCAACATCTAAAATTTCACTGAATAAAAATGTCAAAATGAAATGGTTTGATTCAGATAAAGCTACAATGTCTTTTTAACTGAAAATTTTTATGAAAAGATTGTAGCAACTTGTAGCTCAAAGTTTTATATAGTTCTCCAAAAAAAAGTGATGATCAAAATGTCCAAAAACCCTAAAAACCCAACCCTCTGTAAGATGTAAACTATCATTTTATAGGGCAAACTCTGTCATACTTCCTCTTATAAAGTGATAGTTTGCTGAAATTTTTAATAATTTTTTAAAAAGCGATGTTTGCAGGAAAAGTAACTACTTTGCCTGAAAAGGATGACAGGGTGGATGGTTCTGTGAGAGCAGTAAATGCAGTGAAGAATGCAAAATTTAAAGCTTTGTATTTATTTCACAAAAACACAGGCTAACATGCTGTTAAGATGGCAAATACAAATACAAATTTAGCAGATTTAAAGATATGATATTCTAAGAAGTAAATAAGAAAAAACCGATAGACAAGAACAATGCACCCATTACTTGTAGCTAGGTTGTAAATGAACCACTCTCACGTGTTTCAATTTCCATGAATTTATAGTTTAATTATTTCATTCTAAAATGCCTTGCTTTGAGAAAAGACCATGGTGACTGAAGAAATTTTATTGAATGCATGTAAAGCATTAAAATGCTGAGTCCATTGGGTCTGGTCACACAATAATAATAGAACTGATGAATTTTCAGTATTCTGCTTAACAAACAGAAGTCAAATCTATGAGCAAGTGAAACAGAAGCAAGATGCAGAAAAATAAGGACTGATTTCCACAAAATGCTTTTATCTAGGAGAGAAATATTATGTGGAGATGCCTCTACTACGAGCTTTAAGCCAGTTCAGCATCTTCGCAATAACAGGGCAGAGGCACCTGACAGCATATTAGAGCATTCCTAGCACATGTGATGCTTTTCAATGTATGCAATGGGATAGATAAACTGGTTAGGATGCAATCAGCAAAGGTTTTTCTTGTATTTCAATTCCTATTTTGAAAAAAATATGATGCTTCACAGTATCTGCAGCTCTAGAGTTATCACACATCAGACATCACGAGGCCTGTTTTAGGTGGTTAGATCTGAGAAGCATCTCATATATCTGATATAATCTTTGCCTGTAGGAATTTTGCAAAGACTCCTTCAAACCCTTCTTCATCTGCAAACCCACTTTTCATTACCCTCCTCCTCTGTCACTCTGCTTAGTTTTCTTTCATTGACTCTATGTATGTCTCATTTCCATTCTGCAGCTCCAGAGAAGGTGGCTGAGCTCTGAAACAGCACTCACAGTTTGCAGTTCATGAAATAGATTCCCCCTGAGTTTTCTGGAAGACAAATAGCACATATAATTCAATGGATGCTAAATATATTGTCAATATCTCGAAAGCCTTCTCAAACCTTGCAGAACAAGGCTTCAAATATCACTCTGATTAACACAGATTAAAAAACCTGGTTTTGCAAATCCTTTGCAGTGTTTTTGTGGAAAGGACCTTATCTTTTTGTATATTCTCAAATGTTAGCAAGTTTAGTTGTACCCAGTATGACTTCTTAGCTTGATTTAATTTTTTTTAATCTCCATTACCTATTTTTCCATAAAAAAATTGAGAATATATCCTGAATGCATAAATACATCATCTAATATGAGCTAGATGGGGTGTTTCATAAGAAATATTCTTATTACATCCTAACATCTTCAAATGAGAAATTAGTGGTAAAATACTTACAAAATGAATGCTAACACAAACAATCTGAAAGGTGAAAAGTTAATTGGGATGTGTTAATACCAAATGTACTAGAGAAGACAAGATGTGGTGAAGTAAATACTAGAAGTATTAAACAACTTGATGATACTGTTGTCTCATGGTGAAATGCGACTAAAATTCCTTTAATATTTAAGTCCACAGATAATTAAATATCAAATTCAATTTATTAAGCTGGGGAAAATACAGTGTTATAAAAACCTTTCTAGGTAAGCATATGAGCTTAATTTCTTAATTATCAAAGAAGATCTTCTTAAATTGGTGTCACGTAGTTTTTATTTTTAGAGCTAACATGTGAGAACTAATGAAAATCAACAAACTGCAGCAGCTTCTAGGCTAACATCCTGTAATCATCACAAGCTCTTTTCTTGACAGTCTCATCCAAGGAATCAGGATAAATGCTAATTCTCTGATTTTCCTGTTTTTGCGACTTGGCTCTCTTCTCAGTTACCATTATTCAGATTTTCTCATGAAAATGGATAAAAATGACAAATTAGGGAAAGAACTTTATTGTCTTGCCTTCTAAGAGGCACAAGTATTTGTCTTCTGCTATTCAAGAATTGCTTGTCTGGACAGCCAATGATCAAAATAGTGTTGAGTCTGCAAGGACACCTGAAAATTGTCCTTCTGTCTTACCAATCCCATTTCCTTTGCTCTGACATTGGAAGCTGCTTAGTACCATGGTGTCTTTTGTCATTCCCATTAAAGCATTGATTGACTTGTTATCTCACTTCTCTAAAATTCCTTTTTTTCTCAACATTTCATCCTAAAGTACAGCAACGCTTGAGGCCCCTGTTAATGATCCTTAAGCATTAAACAGCATTCAGAGACAGACCCCTCATCTATTCATAGTTATGTTTCTTGAAAGCCCCTTTTTATCGTCAACTCTGTCAAGTTGGTTGGTCAAAAATTATATTTTATAATTTTTTCTAGATTCCACCTACTTTTTAATTTCCTTATTCTAGTTTTTCTCTTCCTGTCCTTTAGAACATGAATCTCAAGAGGAGCCTTGTCAAAGAATAAGTGCTTTGCATTGGAACAGATCTTAAAGATCATCCAATTCCAACACAATTGGTAGGGACACCATCCACTAGACCAGGTTGCTCAAAGCCTTTCCAAGTTGTCCTTCATTCCTCATGGCCATGAAGAATGAATGTTCTAGCTTCAGCTTTTAGAGAAGCACTGGATAAATTCAAATATCCTTTCTTTTTATTAAAATGTAGTAAATAGTTTACTAAAGAAGAGTAATTTAATGGAGAAGAGTGTGCTTTCATCAGCCACATGTATCTAGAAATACAAACCCGTCTGAAAATTTGAAAAGACATAGAGGAGCAGAGTGGTGCTGCAGCACGGTTATGATAAGGTGTTTTAGTCTACAAAGCTCTCTAAAAGATAGAGCAAAAGCTAAAAGAGGGATTGAGCTCTCTTTTGTTTCAGGTTCGTTGTATCTGCTTGATCTCCCTTCATGCTCTCTGTCTGGCTACTCTTGTTTCTTCTCTTCTTCATTTTGGGCTTCCACCAGGCCAACACATTATGCAAATTTTCAACATAAAAAAGGGGAATTCTCACACCCGTCTGAGTCCTTCTGATGTATAAAAAAGTATTTCATCTGCATTGTATTCTAATGTCTTAATTTCCATCACTATAATTGGCGCATTTCCCTATGAGAAATCACTATATCAAGAAACTAATGGCACATTACTGGTTTCTAAGGCTATTTAATCTGAGAATTTTGGCCAAAAAAAAGAGATTCAGAACAAAACCAACAATTATTTGGAGATAGTTTTGTAATAACTATTAGCAGATGGCATTAGTTTTAAGAATAATGTGGAATGTCCACTTTCAGAGTGTAGGGAACAAGCCTGAATCATACAGTAGTAAGAGAAAAAACAGGTTTCTCCTTGTTACTTATTTTTATTTTAGCCATCATCAAAGCTGACAGTATCTCTGTGAGTATCATAAGCAGACCTCTGCAAGCTGTTCAGAATTGCAAATATATACAGTGAGCTTTCCAAAGCAATAACATCCTAATCCTGTGATTAGTTCTGCTGTTATTGCAGTGCAGGTTGTAAAAAAGGGGAAGTTTTAAAAAAATAAATAAAAAAATGCTCAGAGCCCCTCCCAACTTCCTCATTTTTCTCAACTTTTTAGTTATCATGCAGAGCCTAATATCACCAGGTAATTTCTGTAAAGAATTAGTATTTCTGCTAGAAGGTATAAATTTCTTCCTTGCTTGCCCTATGTCAGAATTGCCTTAATACACAGTGCAAGGTAGTAGCCAAATCTCAGCCTCCTGAGTCCAAGGAATTATGCTGATCACCACTGACCAACCTGTTAGACCTCTGGATGCCTGAGAAGAGTGTGATGACTGGATAATACATACTACAGCTGTATAGCTTGTGGCCAGATTTTAAGCCAGATGAGCTGGAAACTACATATTCACATTAGCACTCCTGTGCATCTTTTTCTGTTAAAGTCATCAGAGGCACAGAATCAAGGCTCTGCATCATGATGTGTGACTTCCAGACCAGGCTGGCACACACCTGTGACCCTCAGAGACGGGTGTCAAGCCTGCAGCTGTCTGGTGCTGTTCTGGAAGAAAAGCCAAAACACACCGAGCTATGATTATCAAACTGAGCTGGACTGAAATTTAAAGAATCGTTTCTTATTGTAAAAAAATGTAGTAAGCTCCTTCTCACCCTGCATCTGTTTGTACCCACTGTTAATGAACTGTCAAGAATGACTGTACAGTATTTTCAGAAATGCAGACCCACAGTATAACATACTAATGGGAAAGCCTTGATTGTGTGTTCTAAGGGCTGAGAATAAAGATAGCACCCTCCAATCACAGCTTTCCTGGGTATTAACAAACCAGTAAATATATCTGTAATAAAAGAGCAGAAGAATGAGGTAATTTACATGAAAAGAGTATACAGTTTTTCTCTTCTTAAAAATAGTTCACTATCTAAAAGAAGGAATAGCCATAATAAATAAAAAAAAAATTATGCAAATGGAATGCCAGTATTTTCAGTAGGGTGATAAATAACCAAATACATTTTCTGTTTATTAAATGTTCTGCAAGTTGCCCTCTTTTTGCATTTTAAAATAAGTGTCTGAGGTTTTGTGCAATTAGGTAAGGAAAATAAAATGAAATAACATCGTACTTGTTTATTGGATTCATTATGTCAAAATGTTACATTATATATGGTTATATGCTGATGTTGAGAGCAAATTTTGTGTTAATTATTTCTGCAAATTAGTGTGAGGATATTTGGAATCTGGGAAGCCAATATGCAAGGGTTTGTGGAATGATAATAAATAACAATGGAAAATACTTCTTCACAGTAAATCAGATCAAGATAAACTTCCAGTTAGGGCTATCCATCTGGTATGCCTGTCCTGACTTGAGCCTCTTGCAGCTGAGCTAAGTGTTTTCAAGGGTTCTGAGTGTATTCATGGACCTACATTAGCATGATCCCCACACAGGCTCCCAGTGTTCAGGAGTCCCATTTCAGCTCAGCCCTGGGACCTGAGCTCTGTCATAGATGTGCCTTCAGCCCTGGCCTTTGCCAGCCCTGGCTGGTTGCCTTGACTTGAGGCATTTGCCGCTTCCCATGAGCGTGCTGAGGGTTGGGCTGTTGGTGGAACCTGCCCCTAAGCAGCTGTGCACATCATCTTGCACAGATAGGCTGGGAAGGTGTCCCTGGTGGTCCAGTTGTCACCTTCTCCTGGCTTGTGGACAGGTCACGCCTTTTCCTTCCTGGTTGAGGTGCTCCAGTCTTGAAGCTTTGGACTACAATAAGGACTTTCCTGTTGAAATTAGTATTACTGCATACTCAGAAGGAACAGATGAAGGAAAAGTTTGCTTTCAGAATCATTCTGAACTCCAACAGACTTGGCAACTTGTATTTTTATCCTCTTGCTTCTGCATGAGCAATGATATTATGATGCACAATCATTTATCAGGAAATAATCATGGAATCAGTATGTAGGACTTGCATCTGAGAGCCCTAAACTGCTAAGATATGTAGCAATGAACACAAAGAAACAAAGATAGTTGTTACTAAACACTTAAATGTGCCTGAAAAAAGACCTAAAAGCATTTCTCATTTGAATTCAGAAAGGTTTAATAAAGTATAAAGCTGTATTTATTTACTTGAATTACACAGCTCATTTGTGGTTTTGAGAATGCTTTTGTACATCATTAACCAAGCTGGTATTCCTTCATAGTAAGGCATTTAATGATTTTTAAATACTTGCCTTTTTTTGTTTGTTTGTTTCTATGTGGTGAGTTTCATCTCCTTCCAGATATTTGTGACTGCTGGTGGTACTTCAGGGTATCTTCTTGAAAAGGGGGAAGTTATCTTCTTTCTATGAGGAAAAGTCTTACGAGAGTGCCCTGTAATTTTTTTTCCTCTTCTATCCAGCAGCTTTAGAAACTGTCAGTCATTTCCATCTAAACTTCATTGTTTCTTTAGGGAAGAAAAGATGTTGCAAGAAATAGTAGATGCAAGAGCGGCATCAGAATTTGATTGCTAGCTGGAGACCTGCACTGTTAGCTTTGGCTAGTAATTGAAGGTGTTGAACCTGTTGTCATACTGTGGGTGATGTGGATATATAAATACAAAGAGCCTGTGACCAACAAGTCCTATCATTTTAGGGTGAGAGCTTCACCATATTACACATGTAAAGCACCAATAGTCTGCATGAAGGGGCGTGTAGGTCGCTACTCTGCCACAGATGGTGTGAGACATTACACAGGGAGAATTTGCCAGCCTGGACACTGTCTTCCTCAACAGCCACCATCAGAGTTGTGTGATTATGGATGAGAATCCCTAATCCCTATTGTACATGAAGTAGTCTAATTATTTTCTTCAATCTAATTATATTGTTTGTCTCCAGGGAGTTTGTTTGCCTCTTTGTTTGGTTTCTATGATAAATGACAACATCATTTCATATCAACTCATATACAACACAGAGCACAGAATCCTGGAATGCTTTAGTTGGAAGAGACAATATTAGGTCATCTGGCCCAATCTAATTTTTCACTACTTTCATTAGAACAGGTTGCTCAAAGCACATTTGAGCACTTCCAGGGATGAGGCAGCCACATCTCTGGACAACCTGTGCCAGTGTCTTGGCTACCTTAACATTAAAAAAAAAATCTTCATTATGTCCAGTCTAAACTTATCTGCCTAAAGGTTAAAACTCTTGCCCCTTGTCTGGTCACTGTGGGTTCTGCTAAAAAGTTTGTTGTCGTCTGTGTGTAGCCCTGCTCACATATAAGGAGATCTAAGGTCTCCCCAGAGCCTTTTCATTTCTGGGTTGAACAACCCCAACTCTCTCAGCCTGTCTTAATAGGAGAGATTCCATCCCTTATCTGTGACAAGGGCAAGAGAAGAGACAAATGACACAAAACTGGAGTTTGCGGCAAGGCCAGTTAACTTGCTTGTCCAGTATTAAACTTCAGTAAGTGAGAATCCAAGTGCTTCCATTTCCTTCTTTGTGAAGAAAATGACACTGTCACTTTGTCTGGTTTTGTTTTACATAACACTACTCTGAATTTCTTGTCTTGAGTCATTCTGGGAGATTGATTTACCTTTATATTAACCATGTTAATGAAGACTCAACTGTTTTGTTGAGTCTTCTTTTTGTTTTGCTTATAATTTCTCTTAAAACCTCTGATTCTCCTGTCCAGGAGGTTTTTAATAGCATATAGAAATCATTTTTGTGGCACTTGTATGGAGGGAAGATTCTCTTTAACTGTAGGTCATAAAACAGTTTCTGTATGAAGGGAGGAATGCAGTATTTATTGTAGCATTGCTTGAAAGTGGAGACTGCTCTAATGCTTTGACTGGAGTATTCAAAAAGTCTCCTACTCTCCCCACATATTAAGGGTTCTGTTATTTTGTTTAAAGGAAATTATTTTAAAAATGAAAGAAAGTTTCTAAATTAGTGGGGTTTTTTATATATACTTAAAGTATAGAACCTCATTAGGAGTAAGTAAACTGCTATCTAAACAACAAAAAACACTCCACCCCTCCTCAATGCCTAAGCAAATCCTAATTTTCAATATTATAATTAATCCTTTCCTGTACTACGTAAGAAGCTGTAGCTGTTTAATCAAAAAATGACATTTCTTGATATTAATTTGCTTTTAACTTCCAACATTCCAACCAAGAAATTTTCATTTGGACATACTGTTCAATGAGGTACATTCTGATAAATCTAGAGATCCCGAAGGGAAAATTTCCACAAGTTTTACCACTGTTTGGAGCTGGATTTCCTCTCTTCTAAAGTAAGAGTACTTGGTTTTAATCAAGAGTCAAAGCTTGAGTAAAAAACTGGTTTACACAGTCTTACAGAGGAATTAATGTTGAAATTCATGACAAGGAGGGAATATCAGATATTTGAAATGGGATATTTTTTGATTCATAAGTCTGAATTCTGAGTTGTTCCAACAGCTCCTCCAGTGGACTCACTGAGTGTAAGACATCAGGGCAGACCAGCTCTCTAAATATAGCCAAGGCATCCTCATCTTCCTTGTATACACAGGTGCTTTACAAGCAGTAACTCGTACAGTGGTTTTCCACAGCATATATGTAACAATGCCATCATCTCCAGTTAAATTGTCTTTTTCCCATTAAAAGAAACCTCTATAATTTTTGAAAAAAAAAAAATCATAATTTATGAAGCAAATTTGTCTTTTTAGCTAGTATGTATTCCTTTATTTTACTGCAGAGCGGCATTGGTTTGATTCATTCTGTGTACTACTGGGGTATTAAATGTCATTTCTAAGTGAAACTCCAAAGTCCCAGGGAGTTTCTGGGCTGGCTCTGAGCCATCTGCCTTCAGAGACACGCAGTTCTCAAAGCCAGGGCTTCTCTCCTCAGCGCTTCTCACTAAGTGGTGCCAGGTAACAGAAGCTGAAGCGTGCTCTGGCCCCAAGGCAACCTTGTGGCAGAGAGGGAAACTGGTACAAAACTGAGATGCGTGCCATTTTTTACACAGTTTTCACTTTTTTTACAATTTCTGTGCCTGCTTTGAATGTAGCATCATCCTTTGGTGGAATCCTTTGAAAAGAGGTTTTACGAAGATAGTACAATAAAATTAATGCTGACAGACTGTTATTTTGAATTAAGTCTCTTGTACCCAAGACTATGGTAGTCTATCTGGGGATCAGTAGTTCGGTATGCACATGACAGTATCAGGAGAAGGCTGATTACATTTCTTCTGCCTAATACTGCTGCTTGCCAGAGAGAAAACAAAATTCCAGTCTCCTTTATTCCCAAATGTTGCTATTTTATCCCAAACTGACTGGCAAAGTGCAAAAGCAAGCATCTCCTTTGCTCACTAGGGAGTAAACAGCATTTCTCCCTAGATGGTTCAATTTTTTTTTTTGTCTTTGGCACCTGGCTCTACATTTGTGAATTATGATACAATTTTTCACAATATGTGACTAACTGAAAATCATTTGAAGCAAACAAATTATCAATTTTCATTTTGCTGGCAATTTGTTTTGTTAGGGTTTTACATTAAGTGTTTCAAGAATTGTCAATTTGTGTGGGTTTCTCCATTCTTACTTTAATTGTCTTGGTATTGAATAATTTACTTTCTTACTCTTTTCTATGAACTACTTCAATGTGTTTAAAAGCTGCAGCTTTTACTCTTGTTCTCATTAAGACAATTTAATTACCTGACCTTTCTACTTTCCTTTAAGACAACAGAATTAAGTGTTGCAATTATTTAGGTTTTTCAAACATTTTCACAACCATGTATTGATTCAAATTAATGTTTCTTTCTGACTAGTTTTAGTTCATAGCAAATTGACCTCTACATTTATGTTTTTTTTGTTCATTTATCTGAAAAGGCCACTCTACTCTTTTATGATTCTATGACTTTTTTTGTTTATTATTATTTTTTTCCCTTTGTGAATCGCCATCTTCTGAAAAAATTCTCAGAAGAAAACTGCCTTGCTGATTTCAATGTATTGGAACTCTCTGGGGGAAAAAACCTGACAAATTTTTCTTGAAGTGTCTGGGACATATCAGATCCATTAATTGAATATTGGCCTCATGCATCTTTCCAAGATTGTTTTTCCCCAGTTTTACTAGTCTCTTAATCTCCATTCTTCTGTTTATTATTTTCCTTTACAGTAGCAACTGGAGCTTCATCAAATTGAAGGCCTCATTGTGTTAAGAATTTGAAATGCAGTGCAAAATATGTTCTTGGGCCAATATCTGTGATGTTAAAGGACACATCTACTGTGTAATGAACGTACCCAATGCTGATTGTCATTAAGGTGGATTTTTCATCTCTAAGATACTCACATGGCTGTCACTACTTCATAATATTATCTGCAACTTAGCAAAATAATCTTTAATAATGTGAATATTGAGGAATTTCAACTACAGACTTAAATATTTCAAAGCTTAGATGACTTTATTCTCATCAAACTGGCATAAAATCATTCAGGAAATCTGCATCAAAAGGGACTTGAACCTCAGCCAGAACTTCAAACTATTTAAATTATCTGTAGAATTTCCTGTGTGCCAATCAAATAATTTTTTTAAATTTTGTTGGATAAAATTCAGTAGATAGATGGAGCTATTTTTTTTCTCCCAAATTAAAATTTTTAATCTCACAATAAGTACAAAATACCTTTCCAGGAAGTATTAACATTTTACTGAGTACCAGTGGAAGAGTAATTTGAGATCCTTTTCTCCAATGATTAAGCTGCAATGGATTTTGCTTACAAAGAACAGCTAAACAACAGTTGGTTGAATTCTGAACAAATAAATATCTAAAAAGAGTGGCTATTCAAGGTGTGTGTGGGGGGGAATATAGTATTTTCTGGAACTTAAAAAGATGGATGTCTCGTCCTTATTTTTATTTCTGCAATCTAAGTAAATTCTCAGCCTTCTTAGAAAAGATGACCAGATAATTTAATCCTAATGATAAAAACCTTATCTATTGCTCAATAAATGATAAAAGCTGTGTCATGAATGTTATGAAATATGCTAAATCAGGGGGTTTGCATATAATCTGGTGGAGAAGAATGTGTGTTTGGATGAGAAACATTGAAAAAGTATTTTTTATAACAAGACTACTGCATCAGCTTCTAAATTGCAATCAAGATCACCAATTGAAGGTGAGCCACTGCTCACCAGTTAGAATGAAAACTTTTAACAGGTGAATTCTTTTCTTAGTCTTGCTGAATCTGACTGGGACATATTCCCAGGATACCAGGCACCCCATCAGGGCATGCCAGAGTCCAGGGTAAATGGCAGTGGCATGACAGTAACATTGTAAGGACAGAGAAGAATGCTGCTGCTGCTAACAAGGATGCTCAGCTTCCTGCAATGATTGCTCTTGGTCATGCTTGAGAGAATAAAGTGAAAGCTGAATGCCTTCTGATTTAGATTTCAATTGCAAGGATCTGAAGGTTGGATAACTCAGTATAAAATGATGCTTTGGCATTGGGGTGATCCTGGAGGAACTTTCAAGGAGAGCTTAGCAGGTGCCTCAGGGAGACAGGGAATTAAATAATTGATTGAAGGAAAATAAATTGCATAAATAAGGTGGTAACAGTTTTTTAATATAGATTGTGAGAGATGTAGAATTATTACTGCTTTCTATGTAGTTGCTTGCCTATGTGACATTAATTGCAATAGAAATCAATAATTGGCTCATTTTCATCTAGGAAACAATGTGGGTGGTTTATCAGAAATTTTTCCACTTCAAAAGCTATGGAGTAAATGAACTAAGCTGTAAGGTCAGAAAAAAAAGTCTTCCATGTGAAAACACCAAAAACAGGAATTTGCAGGGATAGGAGACTACTTTGCAGTGATCTGTATGTGGGAAATGGATGGTTTAACAGCGTTCAGTTGAATGGAGATATTGGAAGAAATTTTGACTGTGTATTTGAAGTGTATTTTAATGTTGATTTTGGAACTATACCTACTGATACAGAAACAGAATACTCATTGTTATGGAAATTTAGCATGGGCCCACACCTTGGTTATGTCATTGCATTTAAGACACAGAAGTAAAATTAAAAACCACTTTAATTCTTTAAAATTCCCTAATATACAATTTTTACCTGGTGACAATTACCCTCCTCTGAGAGTGAGTGAGGAAAAAAGGCTGTCTGTACTAAATATAGAGATTAAACATATCTTACATGGTATTTTCTTAATACTGCAGAGCAGATCTTTGGAAGAATAGCAAAGACCCTTGACACTCAAATTTGAGAGATACTGTTTTTCACTTCCCCTTTAAATGGGGCAACAGCCGGATTCATGTGAGTAAAAAGGTGTTTTCCTCACAGGCACATGCATTCTTCCAAATTATAACTGAGGGAAGATTGGCTGAGCCTCTATTTAAATTGGCACATTTGATCCTGTTATATCTAAAGAGATTTTACTACTTGTCCATTTCTGAGGTGCCTTTGAGTATATGTGGCCTTTATATAATTACTTGTGGGAGAAGAATTTCTGTGCTACCTATATGAAGCTGAGACACAGAAATAGTCAGACTTGCCCAAGATTATACCACAACTGAATATGAAAGAAAATAATTCAACCTGCATGGTTTTCCATGTTTCTCTCTAAATACTGAGCCTCTTTTAGATACTGTGGACATTTTGAAGGGTAACACTAATACAGTCTTAACTCTTTGAAAATATCCCCTCTCAGTGTCTTTTATTTTATCCTGTAAGGTTACTGTTATAGAATTTCTTTACTGTATTAAAAAAAAATGAAAATAAAAAAGCCTGCTGCTTCCAAAAACAGTAGGGATGGGTTATTTGACAAATGAATCCTGTCCATATGGTGGTCAGAGAAATTATCTTAAATGCAGAGACAAGAATGAACTTGTCAAACCAGGCATTTATACAAAAACATCCGAATCAGTCAGCTGTAAAATGATTGTAAAGGAAAGCAGCTTAACATTCTGTTAGGCAAATGTCTTATTGACCACAGCCACAGCTGCTCTGTTATTTCTGATGTTCAGGAAGGCTGGAGTCACTGGAGCTTTCCTCCGTGTTAGAAGCATCCTGATGCTCTGATTCTTCCAACCCTTATGTATATGTATATTTAAGGAGTGTGTCCTTGCTTACATAAGGTGAAGGAGTTTTATAAGAGCTCTCTCCCTGGCAGATTTCCAGGTTGAAGCACCTGCAGCAAATAAAGCAGATGTCCCCAATACTTACCAGTGCATTGAATTGTTTTAATGTCCCTGGGTAAGTTTTTGGCTCAAGTCTGACTGATTTTAGAATAGTCTGCAAGTTAACTCCTCAGGTTCAACGTACAAAGCATTTACCAGGCAATTCTGAGAAGAGATCTGAGTATTGAGGTATGATCAAGCAAGTAATTTGAATCTTTTGCTTTATCTAACAGAGCCTTGATTGCCTTCAAAAGAAGAGACTATCTGCTAAGGTAATTTAAATCACTAGTTCTAGGAAGATTATTCCCAAACAGGGAAAATGGACAGCCATGAAAAAAAAAACCAAACCAAATCAAACAAAAACCAAAAGCAAAACCAACCAACCAAAAATACTAAAATAGTGAAAAAGGAGATAATAAACTAAAATGAAATAGGAGAGATATTTGTGTGTTAATGAAAGTCCTCTCTAAAAGGATGTAAATTCAAACAGTGAACAAGCCACAGTTTTAATGCAGCAGAAAATAGTACCAAAATATTAAACTGTGGTAACATCAAACAATTTTAATTCCTAAACCAGAGTTGCTTGCCACTTCTAATGTGAATTTTTTTCAGCTCTTTGGAGCCAGCATAAATTATTCAGGTTGCTGTTGTTTCATGGAGTGTTTGCTATTGTAAGGAATGGCAAAGTTTAATGCAACAAGTTGTGGTCAAAGTGTTGTTAAATTGTTGGTGTAGGTGCATACAAGTAGTTTTGCTAAAAGTGCTGACAATGTGACCGTGAGGCCTCTCCTCTGTGAAGTCTTAGAAAATGGAAATACTCTATCCAATGCTGCCAGAACAGGGCTTGCACCTATGGAAATCAGAAGGATACACCACTGTTACCTCAAGATGCTGCTCAGAGCAGTTTGCTATTTTTGTATTAATTGCACTGAGAGACAATGGAACTTTCTTAGGAAGATTCCATTTATCCCTCTTATCTTAAATGCAGATACTGTCATAAGTGTATGCACATATAAAAATTCAAGCTACCACTCCCTATGAACTTCCATCATGCCCACCCTTTCCACTGGCAAAGGGCGGCCAACCTCTCCAGGGCAGAAAGGGAAAAATGTGCCACTGCCTAAAAAAGGGAGAAGGGTTGAAAGCAGTTTATGCTGTTGATTGATTTGGGCCATAATTTGGTTTTCTGTCAAAGAGTCAGAGTGCCAGTCATCGGAAATGATGAGCAATCTTAAACTGATTGTAAATTGCATCTGACTGATTGGCAAAGTAGTCAGCTGAAGCTGAGGAAATCAACACTGGGCATGCAGAGCTCTTTCTCCTGCCAACAGGTCATGCAGCTGCAGCAAGTTCAACAAAATGGCAGATCTTGCAGTGCACAAAAGAGCACAAACTTGACAGTCCAACCCCATGCAAACACTTCACTGAAGTACCATTGGGTGTTTTGTTTCCCCTGTGACTTGCTCTTGGCCACTATCCATCCACTCAGAGCCTCTTCAAATGACTGCTTGTGCACTTTATACAGCAATTTGGTTTTATTGGACAATCATTACAGTGCTTAGTTTCTGTGTAAAATTGCTCTGTACTTATTAGGAGAGATGTTGGCACTCGAATTACGCTTTTTTTTCTCAAGACATTTGCCTGTTTTTTTCCCTCGCCTTTTGAGTGAGCATTAATGTGGATGAAAAGCACAGGCTCCTGGAAAATTATTAGGAGAGAGTTCCCTGTCAGACTATTGATTTCGCTGTGTTGGTTTTGATTTCCTGCTTGATGAAGGAATCATAATGATAAGTTAAGCTTAGCATGGGCAGTATACATGGATAAAAATGTATAATATCTGCATTATATAAAATACATATTGACATCACACAATTTTGTGGAGGGCCTTCCTAGACAATGTGAATCTTTTATAATAATCACTAAATTAAAATTTGTGGAAGCTTGGACTGTAGAGTTGCTGAAATGTTAGTTGTGCCAGCTAACATGAAAATCTTCCCTCTTCCCAAAACTGGAAAAGAAGGGAAATTATTGATCTCTTAGAATAAGATCACTGGAGCCATTTCCTGAATCTCAGCTATTTAGATTTTTTTTTTTTTTTTTTGTGGGTGTGCAGGCTTTATTTGATGTTGCTGCAATTATTTAAGGAGGAAGTGGCAGACAATAAGTACCAGATAGAAAACATTGGCAGTGATAAAAGCATCTGCAACTGAGCTATCCATGGTGCAAAACTGCAAACTCATACATAATTAGTATGTCTGCAGAATATGGCTTAGAGGGAACTCTTTATGACCTGTTACCAGTGTTCCCAAAATTATAGCTTGTATTCTTCCCCCTTTTTAATAGCACTGCTCTGTCTCAGTCAGAGGAAATTGATGGATGTAGGAGGAGAACTCAGATTAGTGGAGTTGTTGTGTCTTCAGAGCAGAACTGAAAGGTGCACAGAGTTGAGGTCTCCTGCTAAAAGCTGTCCCCACACTTTGCAATAGCTGAGCAAATTTTTGGGAGACCATGCTTGATCTAAAGATCATGATTTTCCTTTATTCCCAAGCTGCTCTCTCTGACTCCTACTAGTTTGAGCTGTGGGACATGTCGGCTGTGGTCAGGATGGTTGAGGTCTCCTTAGCCATCATCCAAACATTACCCCTTTGATTGCTAGCATCCCCCTCCCTCTTATACGCAGCCATCTAGCCCTTGCTTTGTGTCCATTCCTGAGTCTATGAGCAGTGCTTGGGATGGTCTTCCCTACAATCCAGTGTCGTTATGACTTCATTTCGGTGTAAGCCTTGAGTTCTGGTTTAACCCCAGGCAATAGCCAAGTCCCATACAGGCACCTCACTCATTCCCCCACCAGCAGGATCCAGGAGAGAATCAAGTGTAAAAGCTAGAAAATGTGAGGGTTGGAAAAAAATCAGTTTAATAGGGAAAGAAAAGACACACATAAAAACAAAGCTAAACAAGGAACAGATTCACTGCTTCCCATGGTTAGGCAGGTGTTCAGACATCTCCAAGAGAGCAAGGCCCTATCAGACATAATGATTACTTGGGAAGACAAGTGCCATCATCATAAAAACCCCCCCTTCTTCCTTCTACCCTCCACTTTATACACTGAATGTGTTGCCATATGCTCTGGAATATCCCTTTGGTCATTTGGGGTCATCTGTCCTGGCTGTGTCTCCTCTCAATGTCCCATGCACCCCCAGTCCCCTCACCAGCATGTCAGTATGGCAAGCAGAAAAGGTCTTGGCTCTGCATTAGCCCTGCCCATTAATAACAAAAACATCTCTGCATTATCAGCCTTGTGTTTGGCACTAACACAGCCCCATAGCATCCAATGTGAAGAAAATAAACTCTACCTCAGCAAAAACCAGCACATGTTGGTGAAACATTTAGGTGGCCTTAGAGATATCTGGGGAAATTTTGTAGGAGAAAATGCACTGTCTGATTCCTCCTAACTCCAGCCTGTAGCAAATGCTTATTTCCATGCCAGGAAAGAGCCTTTATAGCATTTGGATATCTGTTTGTATTGCCAGAAAGGTTTTTTATTGTGCTGATGAGTAATGCTATCATACCAACAAGGAGTGCATACACATTGTTTTGGATTCCATGTGGAAACCAGTCACTGATAAGCTCACTGCAGCAGGTGCTTAGTCACCTCTGTCACAAATGCCCTCTGAGTAGAGGATGCTGGCTGTGCCCTGCTAAACCTCTGTGAGATTATAGAGTGATTGTTTTCAAACTAACTGAAACAGCAAAGACCAATTTTTTTCAGCAACTTCATGAATAATGCTCATCACAGTTCACAAATGTTGCCAGCTAATACCTATGCCATCTTTGGACTCAATGCAGAGAGAAATGATCACTGGGCTTCCACTGAGAAAAAAGAGGCAGGCTTGGTGGGATGGAAGGTGACGCTGAAGGTATAAAAAGCAATAGAATGTCTGTCTATCTATCTATCTATCTATCTAGATATCTCTTTAACTTTCCCTTAACTTTTAGAGGGACTAGGTCCGTAAAGTATTTTGGGCCAGGGTGGTTATGCAGAACATGTCCTCCCCTGCTGCTTGTGCCCTTATTGACTTTGCTACATGCTGCTGGGCTGCATTTCCTGCTTCAGTGCCTCTCAGGTTATCTCCCAGCTGAACAATGGATGACAGAGAAAGGTAGCTCATGGCTTCAATGGAGAGTTTTGTGGGTTAGAATAGGACAGGAAAGTTTTGCTAGCTTTTCACTCTTTCAGATGACAGTGGGGTTAGCAGGGGCTATGGGTGAGTGGAAGATTGATGAGTCCTGTCTTAGTTGCTGACAGAGCTCACTGTGAGGCTGAATAAAGGGAGATAGTGATGTTTTATGAGGTCCCAAAGGACAAAATCCAGCCTCCTTCCCTTTGTCCAAGGAGACTTTCTCCTTTCACAGTCAAAGGACTTCCATGGTCTCTCATCACCATCATATTACTGCTTCAGATCTGATAAAAAAATCTGTCCTGACCTAATGCCTATGTTTTGACTGAAACACACAATCCAAGTTCTGCAGCTCCCCAGCCCCAAGTTCCCTACCATGAAAGGACTTTGTAGCCCAGATATTTCATATGTGTGCTTATACTTTTTGTGAATATACTTTTGTCTGTTTTGTCATGTGCTTTTGAGAAAAGAATGTACTTCTGAGAAAAAATGAGCTCTGTGAAAAAGAGCATAGAAAAAACTTCTTGTATTCAAAACTAGGGATGAATAGAGCCTGATCAGACCTGATATGTTCAGAGATAATCGTGATTTTGCAACACATTTCGCTGTGTTAGACAAGGTGAATATTTTTCGGGCATGATAAAGGCCTTTGCCTTAAGGTGTCGCTACAATGTATAGGTCTGATGAGAACTTGTTACAGATTACAAGCTCGCTGCTTTTTCCTCACTACCACTTAATTTGAATCTTCATTTACCTTAATAAGCTGGGGGAAAGAATGCCAGCTTTTCTTCAATCATCTATGTTTATAGCAGAGTACATTTTTCTTTGGGACAGGGGAAATCTTTTCACCATGTTAGGAGAATTGAGATTATTAAGCCTGGAGAAGAGAAGGCTTTGAGAACACATTAGGGCACCTTCCAGTATCTAAAGGGGCTTCAAGAGGGTTCAAGTGCATGAAGAGACACAACAAGGGGGAATGGCTTCAAACTGACAGACAGCAGGGTTAATTTAGATATTAGGGAGAAATTCTTCACCCTGAGAGTGGTGATGTGCTGGCAGAAGTTGTGCAGAGAAGCTGAGGATCCCCCTACCCCTGGAAGAGTTCAAGGAAAGCTTGGGGGTTTTGACCAACATGATCTAATGGAGGGTGTCCCTGCCCATGGTAAGGGGATTGGAGCTATATGATCTTTAAGGCCCCTTCCAGCCTAAACCCAGCCATTCTGTGGTTCTGTGATCCTTGAAGTCCCATCTTCGCTGACATCTAAACATTCCATGAAAAAACGGACCACTATTGCCTTTCTTTGTGGTATTGATCTTTCTGAGGCAGGTGTGCTTAAAGACAGCCTGGAGTAATACTCATGCATATGTGAAAAAGTATTTTCATCCCAGGATTCAGAGACATGCTTGAGCTAGAAGGAAGGAAGTTCCCAGGACTTATTGAACCATTTACTTATATGGACCTTGCTGGCAGATTTCTAGGCATACATGGGGAAGTCAAGCATCTCATTTATGATTGCAAGAGAAAGAGGGAATTGAGGCTGCCCTGTTTCCAGCCCTGAACACCAGATTACACTGTATTCTCTGTAGCTTTGCAAAACAACCCAGCAGCCCAGTGACAGTAGAATCCTGTGTCAAATTATCTTTGCATTTCATCTTTTCAAAACAAATTTGGCCCAGATGATTGCATTTAAATGAGAACTTTGTTGGGAGTATTTTTTACTACAAAAGAATGATTTTGCATAATAGACAGGATGTGTTTCTAAGAGATGTCGGATTTTTTTGTATTTATATAGGTAAATGAAAATGTGAGTTTGATTTAAGCAATTGAAAGCATTATATCTTCTGTACATACTTTCTGATTTTGAAGGATTAATTACTGGTTAAAAAGTAAAATTTGGAAGTTGCCATTATAAAAAAGCAGTGTCTCCAGTGCCAGGGGCTAGGTAATTGTGCAGGCTGGTAGCTTCTGAAGCTGGAGCAAATACCATTTTGGTGCAACATTTCTGCCTCATGTTCAGGGTAAATTTTGTTCCATTGTATGAAATTTACTTGCACTTAGGTGTGAGTTCTTCAGGGCTGCACAGTTTACTAGCCTTTCTTCTTCCCTTTTTTCTCTCTGAAAAGAAGTCAACAGTGGAAAGAACATGTTCCCAGCCACTGAGGTTTTTTCCTGTCTCATGCTAGAGAAACGGTCATCTTCATGGTATCTCATGCACAATCAGCTGATGTGGAAGGGGCTGTAGGACATGGCTCTCCCCTGCTGTTATAGTCACCAGTGTGTCAGAGGCAATGGTCTGCCTCACTAGTCTGGCCTTACTGTTGCAAGACTGAGGGGTCTTGACACTCTGACATTGCATTCTAACCCTGGGGATATCATAACAGAGATTGTAAGCAGTGATATTTTTCCACACAATTGCCAATTTTAAATAAACAATTTTAAGTAGCTGCCTTATCATTGCGGTAATAGAATACAGAATTGAAATTTGAGTTGAAATTAGAAGGGAACTCTGAAGGTTGTTTTGTCCAACCCATCCTATCCCTGTGCTCACAGGTGGAGCCACCCAAAGCTGGTTGCCCAAGACCATGGCTAGACAATTTTTGAATACTTCCATTGACCCTTATACTCCAATAGTCCACAACCTCCCTAGGCAACCTACCTAAATTATTGACATGAGCAGATGTAATTAGGTGTAATGGATGCTTGAGCCTTCTGAGACTTTCCAGTGAGCTCTCTTTGGACCAGGAAGGATTAAAAATATGAACAGTAGTAAAAACCAAATAAACTCTGCTTCAGACACTGTGCTATGTCTCTTGAGGTGATAATGGTCTCCCCACTGAATTCACCCCCACATGCTGAAGTAGAGATGGTGCTTTCCATCAGCACCATTTGCTGAAACTCCTCCATCTCACACCCCCGTGGTCTGCTTGCCAACACCAATACATCCTCAGTGAAGTCACAACTTCCACACAGAAAGTTCTCTATTCCAGGAACAAAATTCTCATTCCTCTCTAGCATCACATCTGTCATTCTGGTAGCTTATCTTTAGAAGTCTGGGGAATTACCATTTGTATGAAGTTTAATGAAGACAATTTCCAGATTCTTCACCTGGTATGGGGCAACCCTGGATGTATGGACAGCCTGGGGAATGAGATTCTGGAGAGCAGTGCCATGGAAAGGGACCTGGTGGTCCTGATGGACAGCAAGTTGAATGTGAGCCAGCAGTGCCCTGGCAGCCAGAAGGTGCAACCGTGCCCTGAGGGGCATCAGGCATTACCAACTGGGCAAGGGAGGGGATTGTCCTTCTCTGCTCTGCTCTGCTCTGCTCTGCTCTGCTCTGCTCTGGGGCAGCCTCACCTTGAGGGCTGGGGGCAGTTTTGGGCACTACAATATAAGAAAGATATAAAGCTACTAGAGAGTTTTCAAAGGAGAGCTATGAAGAGGGTGAAGGGTCTAGAGGGGAAGCCTGATAAAAAGTGGATGAGGTCATCGGTCTGTTTAGCCTGGAAAAGAGGAGACTGAGGGGAGATCTCATTGCAATATGCAAATTATTCATGAGGGGAAGAGGAGAGGCAGGCACAGATCTCTGTAGTGACCAGTGACAGGACACAAGGGAATGGCCCAAAGTTCTGTCTGGGGAAGTTTAGGCTGTATGTTTAGGCTGTATATAAAAGGTTCTTCACCCAGAGAGGCATTGGACAAGGTAATAGGCTCCCCAGGGAAGTCACAGCAGTAAGCCTAGCAGAGTCCAGGAAGCATTTGTACAATGCTGTCAGACACATGGTATGACTCTTTGGGGTGTCCTGTGCAGGGCCAGGAGCTGGACTCCATGATCCTTGTGGGTGCCTTCCACTCTGTGATTCCATGGCAAGGCTACTTTCAGGAATAGGGCCAAAGACCAGCATTTCAGGTTACTCAAGGACAAGAGCACTGTGAAAACTTGCCAGCTGATTAACTCTACTGGAGTGATGCTCAGTGGACTCCTGCAGAGTTAAAGTCAGCATGATGTAGAGGCATGCCAATTTACTAAGTGTTTCACTGTCCAAAGGTCCTACTAATCCTCAGGGATCTGGATTTCGTTGTTGCTTTTGGCCAAGCAGTTGTATCATGACAGCTGTCTAACAAATGCATAGATTGTGAATGGTAATGTTTAGCCCTAAAAGAGCAAAACTTCAGTTCTGCATCTCCTGGATGCTTTCTGACTCATAAATTTCTATTGAACAAGAAGAGTCACAGAAAAGAATTATTTGGGAAAAGCTACACTGAAATTAATTTGCATGTGAAGCACTGCTCCTGGAACTGCTGGACCATGGAAATATCAGCAACAAGAAAAATCAGGAGAGGTTATTAAGACTGTGCTCAGCTTGCCCATGTTAGCTCTCAGTGCGAGAAGTCTCAGGTGTAAGTGCAGAACAGAAGTTGTCTTTTTCTGAACCACACCATGCAGCAAATCAGAACTGCATGGCCTGGAGGTCAGATCAGGACAGATTTACTGCCAGCCAGCTGAGCGATGTACAAGTGTCAGCCCATTAAGCTGAAAGAGGAAGGCTGTGGAAATTTTTTAGGCTGGGTTTCTGTATCTCTAACACCTGCACTCCCCATTAGTTATAAAATTTATGACAGAAAGTGCTGCTTCTGAATATATTCGTATCTCTATGCTACATGAGCAGTTGAAAGTTTGAGAGTGAGTCTTAATAGGAGATCATTAGGTTCTGCATAATTCTACCAAAATGAGATCATTTTACATCTTGTTCACAGGGCAATATATTTGCAACATACAGTACCTAAAATTAGAAGTCTGTCATCTACTGTGGTGAAATATGCTGTAGCTGTTTGTGAGAGTTTAGTGCAAGTCATAAGGTATGAAACCCATGGTTCATCTCATCTACATTTCTTCAACAGTAGCTGCAGAGAAGTAGCTAAAAGATTTAGAATAATACACACCAAATAAGTGCTGGAGATGATAAAAGAGTCTGCTTAATTCCAAAAGACTTGCTATTAATAGCTGAAAGACACTGGTTCAAAATTATGGGGTTTTATGTCCCTACCCAAAACTTGAATCATTAAGTCAGTAGTGTTGCTAGTCATATAACTGTCCAGTCTTCCCTTTGTATCATGCAGCTGTGTATTGCACAGCCTAATTATCCATTGTCTAGAAATAATCAGCAATTGTCCCTTCTTGTTTGATTGAAGGCCTCTTTTATGCCAGGAGGAATATTAGTCCCTATTCCTCCTGCCACACAGCATTTGTTTTTTAACACTTTATTATGTCCCCTCTTGCTTGTTTAATTTCTCAGGGAAATCACACTATTCTTTGCAATCTCTATTCATGGAGGAGGGTTTTATTTCATCTCCTAATCATTCTCATTATCATTCTTGTAGAAACCCCCCCTTCTGTTTCTCTGTGTCCTTCAATTATACTTCCTCCTCTCTTAGTAATTCTGCATAAACAGATTACTTCTGACATCAGATGCTCAGTTGTCAATGCACAGCAGTATCCACTCCATTCACTCAAAACATTTATCAGATATTATGACCATCTGGCTCACTGGCCAGGCCATGTACAAGAGGCAAAATGGCTCTAAGAAGCAGAAAAAATTACAAAAACAGGAACATCATCACCACCCAACCACTTTAACCATGTTCTCCCATTAAGATTGAAGTGATGGACTGGGGCTGCTCAGCCATGTCTGATGCAATATTTCAAATGCACCTCCCTTGATTGTGCTAGTCAGTGCTTGCTCTGGAAAGGCTATGGTAGCACTGGGGGTTTCCAAATAACCCAAAATAATGTGTGCTGAGGAGCTGACACATCCAGGGCAATCAAGACTGACAGTTGCTGGACAGTTCCCTACACCTGGAGATACCCAATCCTCTTGCTCACTAGAACTGGGAAAATACATTGTAAATTATTTGTTTGGGTATTTTGATGGGAAGAAGTTTGGCCATTCTCACAAGAGTCATGGGAAAAGGAGCTTGGGCATATTTTTTCACTGCCCAGGTTTCCACACCTCCATGTGGCTCCATCTATAATTTTGTCTATCCAATTAATAGTCATTGTAAGAAAAGCTGAAGTAAGAATAAGTACCTTTTCTCAGTGCAGACAGTAGATGAATTGAGGGTGATTTTATAAAAGCTTATAGAACTTTGAGTAACAAATATGAAGAAAAAATATGTAGATATAAGACATGATAGAAATTAAACTATATTTTTCCCCAATTTATTGAGAAAAATGTAAATCATGAAAAGAATTCAAATAATCTTTGGTTTTTTATTCCCTGCAATTTTCTAGTAGGCAATATACAAAAAAGAATTAAAAATGCTTTTAATTGTTTTTCTGCTGTTCCAACAAAGTGTCAAAAAATCTATAAAATGCTTTATTACTGTACAAAAGACTATGGAAAAATAAGGTTTTTTTTTTACAGGATGCTATTCATTCTGTTTTAAAATTTTTATTGTATTCATTTTTTGGTTTTATTTTTCATGGTTAACAAAATCAATCAGAATCATTCCCATTAAATTGTTCGTTTCCCATACATGTTAACAAAATATTGGTGTTGATGGAATTGTTCTAGGAGTAAAATGCTGAATTCCAACTGGTTATGACTTAACATTTATTTTGTTGTTTATATCTCACTGTGTTCTTCTCTCTATGATCTCATCAAACTTTATGTTTTTAAACATGATAAGTCCTTCATGGGTTAAAGTAAAAGCTTAGTTGAAAAAGACCCAATCCAAGCAAATTCTACGTCTTATATATGTTCCATGACTACATAGTTCCGTAGAAAGTTCTGTTTTCAAAAAGCCAAGAAACATCATAACAAAAGCTTTTTGTGTTTCCCTCAGAAACCAAAAACTGTTAAAATACTCTTTATACATTTAAATACTATTTAGTAATATCCAAAGGGTTTTTGAATCTTTCAGTTTTAAAATCAAATGACATTCTCTTTGATATCACTAAATTAATCCATTTTCCCTCAATAATTATGCAGGCTTTTTCATAGTATCATATTTGAAGAGGACCTTTCTCTACCATTGCATGAAAATATGAATATCATTTCTTACTAACTTACATTCTCAGATTTTGGCTTTGTGTGAAGCTCAAAATATTTTCAAAACACTAAATATTGTAGTGGAAAGCACTTAACAGTTGGTGATTTCATTTTATGAATTGTGATAACTTCTACCGCCTTGCACCCATATTTCCTTCTCTCCTGTCTTTGCCTTACTGTGCTGTAATTAATATCTTCTAATCAGCAGAGTACTATGCAGGCAGAGGAGTCTTCATAATATAAAGACTTAAGGCTGGCTGGAGCTAAAAAATTAATCTTCTTCCAGTGAGTACAGAAAGGTTGAAATTCTGGCTTTAAATGTAAGGAATTCAGTCAGAATAGTCTGTCCACCTACTTCATAGATTTTAGTCTGGAAGTTCTTGATAGACATATCCCTGAGAAAGGGGTCAAATTGATCTAAAATCAATCTCAAGACTCAAGGGACCAAGAAGGCACCACTTCTGACTAAGTTATTTTCCTCTTTAATTATCATCAGTTTTACATTACTCAGATGTATTCATCATTTGAATATGTTTTAGCTTCAAAATCTGCATTTTTATTACTTCTAATTTTGGGGATTATTTTTCTTTGGATTTTTTTTTGTATTTTAAAGACTCTTTACTATAGGATAGAAAAGTGTATCCCCAGAAAGAAATTTATGCATGTTATAAATTTATATCTACTTTGGCATAATTTTGGTAAATATTTACCAAATATAGAGATATACATAGAGATATACATAACTTACCAGATACTAGGAAACACCTTATCTAAGGACCAGTCTTTCATATTTTCCTTAGATGAGTGTTTCAATCTTAAGGGATTCAGTTGAACATATGTTATGCTGGTGCTATTTATGATTGTTATAGTCCATGTGAGAAAATATTTTCCTGGGAAAATAAATAAATTAAACAATCCTATGAAATCCTATTATTCTGGAAGGAGCACAGAGAGCACCTAAATCAATTTTTCATTTTAGAAATAGCTTAATAGAAAATAAGCTCTATAATAATTTTCATGAACTCAGGCCTACTCCCAGAGAAAGGCAGCACCAAACATTTAGCATAAACTTTACTGTAAATTATGAACTGTAGAATGAAAGATACGTTTAGGTTGGAAAAAGTCCTTAAAAGGATCAAATCCCATCATTAACCCAACACTGCCAAGTTCACACACACCTACTGGCTGTAATTCCATTCACCACCACTCTCTGGGCCTGAACAGCTTTTACCCTGCAAAGAGTGCAGCTGCTCAGTTTCTTTGTCACTGAGCAGCCAGTTTGTGCAGCAGAAAGAGAAAATTAGAAAATGGTGTCTAAAGCTTTACTGAAGTCCAGACAACTGCACTTTCCTTCAGTTGTCTAGCCCAGCTTAAGTCTGCTCTTGATTTCTGTAAAATTTAGGTTCCAGGTTAAATCCATTTTAGTGGACTTAGATCAGAGTAAGGATGGTCAGGTGGCCATTAATACTGATTAGGATATTGTCCTAGTATGGTAAAATTACATAATTTTTTATTTCTGCAGGCCCATAATGCACATGAACCATATTTCTAAGCTCTTTGGTAAATGCCTTGAACTCCACATCGTGATTGCTCCTTTGTCACTACTGTAAAGTGAGTGGAATTGTACTTAAAAATAAATTGACTTTATACTGAAAGAGGTTTGCAATTGTGAGTGGCAGTCCCATAGGTGCTCTCAAATATAATATAAGGGAAGTAATATGAAATGCTTAAACCTTTCCAGTTATCTGATTTAGTTGAGCTCATTGCTGGAAATCCAGATTTTTGGCCTTTAAGTTCCTCCATATGCTGTTGCAGGGACTATTGTTGCCAAACAAAGGGATAAGAATTTAATTTTTGAGCCAGAGTTTAAAATCTAGTATAATGATCTTCACAGATGCCATAAAAATTTTGTGGACCAAATCCCATGCGAAAACTCAAATTACAGTTTCAAAAAGAAACTGAGAAACAGCTAACGACATCTACTATCTTGCCTTCTTTCATATTACCAGCCAGATTTGGGTCACAGATTACCTGCAAGATCTCAAAACACTTTATTTTATCCCTTATTTTTGCCTACTACCACTTGTTTTCTAACAAGTGATAACTACCCACTGGTAGTTATCACTAATGGGCCCTCTGTCCATGTTTCATTCCCTTTTAGAGTGGCACTTGAAATAATTAAGTTTTTAGAAAGGGATAGAGTTGTATTTGGTAGATGACATTTTTCTGAAAGGAAAATATAGCAGTTGCAAAGTCCTGTTTTCATACAAGATTCACTAATCATAAGAAACCAGGTTTTGTCACATGTATCCATAAATATAATCATATGGTATATAAATAGAATTGTTTTTAAATAGAATAGCTGTCAAAGTCTTCATTCAGGCTTAATCAGCAGCTCTTTAAGAGAAAAGGCTGATTGAAAAGGAAAGTCAGCAGCAATTTAGAACAAAGGCTAATAGCACTTCAGTTTCACTCATTTTAAGCTAGAGGAAGTCATTTGACACAGATGTCACTAAGAAGGGTAAAAACATAAAAATGGATGTTTTGCAGACCTCACAGGAACAGAAAAAAAAGGGTGCAGATATATTATAATACTGGTGCAAAGTATATCATCCATGTGATTACCAAGGGGGTATTTATGCTCCAAGGAAAAGAAAATGTTGTCTCTCAATCCCCCTCCACTAATAAATTGAAATGACAAAAATAAGGAAACTATATTTAAAAAAATACCTTCAGAATTAGAAAATGTAAAAGATTATTGTGATGGTGCAGGCATATAAAAATATGTGCATATTCAATATATTGATATTAAAAACTGTGTGCATGTGTTTGTGTGTGTATGTGATGCAGATCCTGGTGAAGATTCATTGACTTGTATGAGGTAATCAGCAGCCCCTAGTAGCAGTTTCAAAGGTTAATCTGCCTTCATTTATACCTCTTTAGCTGATTTATCATTTTCGGAATTAAACGAGGAGCTAGACAAAGCCGAAGTGCTGTGTTAGGCGTGAGTTTCTGGAGCCGCCCTCTTGCAGAAGAAGAGATTGAGCCCTGTTCAAGGAACAGATTACACAGGCCTGGGCAGCCCTGGTGCCACATAGGCTGCTCAGGGGCTTAGCAGCATGTATCAACAGATGTTGAGAAGCTACAGATCTTCTGGTACGGTTCAGAGATAAGAGCAGCTCTAATGTTGCATCCTAGGGTGAGGTACCAGTGGGGGTGTGCTCCTGAGTTTTTTTAGTGTAAGGACTGTGAGGGATGATTTCCATCACCAAATGCATTGGTTCTTCCATCCCAAAGCTCTGAAAACCACCAGGAGATTTTCTTCCGCCTATCAGAGAGAAAGAAATTGTCACTCAGCCTGAGGTTAACCTGTATGGTATGAATTTTTTTCTGCTTTTATGAATACTGGCTATGCACTGTAACTAATTTTTTCCAATATTTAATAATAAATTAATAATTTAATAATGATAGTTGATGTTTCTATATTTAAAAACATTGATGAATTAGAAAACTCCCAATCCTTAAGATCAGAATTTTTCTTAACAAATCAAGTTCTGTCAAAACCCATCCATTTCATTAGTTCTAAAAGTTCGCACTTAATATTTTGAGCTTGACAAAACCTTGCCTGAATTACAGTTTGAGTTCCACCTCAAGGTTGTTCACCTTTCTGTCAGAATAATGAGGTGGTTTGTTTTTAGTTTCTCAAAACTTTGATCCAGGTACCCAGGCCTTCCAGTGCCTATTCTTTCAGAGAGTCTTTTTTGATGTTTTTGCCACAATGTTGTGACATATGATGGTGTCCACAGGGGTTTTCAGATGAGGGAAGAGATGAGAATGTTGACTCCATATTTCAGAAGGCTTGATTTATTATTTTATTATATATATTACATTAAAACTATACTAAAAGAATAGAAGAAAAAGTTGTCATCAGAAGGCTAGTTAAGAATGAAAAAGAATGAATAGCGAAGGTTTGTGGCTCGGACAGAGAGAGAACCAACTCTGCCATGATTGGCCATTAATTCCAAACATCCACATGAGACCAATCACAGATGCACCTGTTGCATTCCACAGCAGCAGATAACCATTGTTTACATTTTGTTTCTGAGGCCTCTCAGCTTCTCAGTAGGAAAAAATCCTGAAGAAGGATTTTTAATGAAAAGATGTCTGCGACAGTGATGTGCCTGGCAACTCTGGGAATTTTGAGGACATACCACCTATCAGACTCCTCATTTTCATGCTTTTTGATTTCAATAATGCTTGTTGCCTTGGTATCCCCAAATGGCCAGGGACAAAATGTCTGCAAACTCTGAAACCAGCCAAATGTATCATCCTGATAACTATAAAGCCTTGAATATATGTGAGGTAATGAAAGCAAATGCCATTATTCAGAATTTCCATAGTAAGCATGCCAAGAACCTGAAATAAATTTAATTCATTTAGAAGATACTGTGCAGCTGAGAAAGCGCATCTTCAGAATTTCCATACTTTCTTAACCATTTTATTTCAATTGTTGCAGAACTTTACATGTTTTGTAGTTAGAATAAAAAGAAAAAACACCCTACTAAAATATTAAACTGAAAATAATGAATTACAATGCTTGAGAGAATTTCCTCCTGGCCTGCACTGACCTATTTTCTTACTTGATTTCTTTTTTTTACTGACAATAAGGTGGGGATTTTCAATTTTCTTGACTTTTCCTTTGACAATTTATTCGCACTTAGTTTTTGTGATATAATTTTGCAAATGTTGGATAGATAAAGAAAACACAGTTTTCTTTCTCCCTCATTAATTGCTTTATCTTTGTAATGCTGTCAATCCTTCACGAAAAACAAGAAGGGCAAACTTCTTTGTAAATGTCCTCTGCATCATTGCTGTGCTACTACTGACAGGGAAAAGATAAATTAGTCAAACTCAGAATAGGATGGTGCTTAGGAAGTCAGAACCCAAGAAAAAAAATGTTTGTAGAGAGAATAATTCTGGACTGTTATTGGCTTCTAACAAGCTTGAATCATTATACTCCTCTTTACTAAACTGGCTCTACTGATCAAACACTAGATGTTGGGTACTGAAGCGCTATCCCTGTGTGCTTTACATTTTTATGGGTTCCTATTACATGGCTCATACTGTCCTCTAAATGCTGGCTGTTCCATCAGGGTTTAATTGTCCTTTGTTTTTAGGAGTTTCTTCTGATTTTTTTCTATATGCTATGAAAACACTAAAAACAACATAAAGCACAAATAAAAACAAAATCTGACAGCTTTATTCAGTTTAATACTGTGGCACAGCTGTGGCACTGGTTAAGCCATACACAGACCTATTTTTAATATAAAAACACCTATAGCTTTTCAGTTCAGTGCTTTTGATGTTTTTCATAAATCGGGTATTATGTATGTACTGTGGTGACTCTCTTTGTCACTACTTAAGGTGAAATTCATGTGATGAAATTTAGGCAGCTACTATCCATGCTAATCGCTATAAATTCCCTTTAAAGTAAAAAAAAGGCAGTTTGTGTGAATTACTACATCAAGTCAGTCACCCTCAGCATGTGATTGTCCCACATGTAGGTGTCTGTAATGCTGATGCTTAAAATTAGACAAGATAAATCCCAGCCTGGCTTTCTGTGGTAGGGAAAAGATTTACGAAATGAAATGGAAGCAGCATCCACCAGAACACAGAAATGAGAATGCCCCAAACAGGAGATTTATCTGGGTATTTACATGTACTAATTTTGAGTTTCCTACCTCAGGTTTTTCTTTTTATGCATATTCTAAACAACCTGCAGTAATAATGATGACAGTTTATCTTCCTTTTTGTCTCCATAATAATTTTAATCTCCTTTAATAAGATTGATGTCTGCTCACTTTCTGCTCCCAAGATAGCACCATGTTGTTTATTTTTATATTTAAAGGAATTTTTACTTACTTCTAAAGTATAAAAAGAAAATGCTGACATAATCTTTAAACTATTATTATATAATAATAGAATTGTTCAGGTTTATAAAGGTCTTTAGGATCATGGAATCCAACTGTAAACCTAATGTTGCCAAGCCCACTACAAAATCATGTCCCTAAGAACTACATAAACATGTCTTTCAAGTACATCCAGGGATGTAGCTCCATCAATGCCTTGGCAGTCTATTCCAGTAGTTTGCAGCCCTTTCAATGGAGTTTTCCTGACATCCAGTCTAAACCTCCCCAGCACAGCTCAAAGCCCCTGCTGCTCCTCATGACATTAGTGCTCCAGACCCTTCCCCAGCTCCATTGCCCTTCTCTGGACAGACTCCAGCCCACTCAAGAGGGTGCCAGAACTGGATACAGGATCTGAGCTGTGGCCTCACCAGTGCTGAGTGCAGGGGGACAATCCCTGTCCTGGTCCTGCTGGCCACACTATTGCTGGTACAGGCCAGGGTGCCATTGGCCTTCTTGGCCACCTGGGCACACTTTGGTTCCTGCTGCTGAGGTCCTTTTCTGCTGGGCCACTTTCCAACCACTCTGACCCCAGCCTGTTGCCCTGCATGGGGTTGTTGTGACCCAAAAGCTGGACCCAACCCTTGCACAGTTCACCCTCATTGGTCACAATTGACCTCAGCCCATCAGTCATGCTGCCATCACAACAGTAAAAAAGTTTACCTATCTGCCTGGTTTCAGTACAATTTTCTTTCTTATGGTTCAGCTAACTCTTTTCCTTTCAATACTGAGTCACCTTTTTTCTGCACTTAATAGAAAAATTTGGGAATGACTGGAAATGTTTTGTTCATCTATCTTTTTCAGGAAGTCCCCTGGTTAACACACAAAAGCAGATAGGGTTTGAACTTTCAGAGAGACTACCTGTAAAAGTTACACAATTTCTGACTGACCATTCTGTAATGCAGTAAGGTCTACTTTGTCAGGTATCAGACCGTGTGCAGATTGACAAACTATTCAGTGAGGCAAAAGTTTCAGGGAAAACTAATATATTTCACTACATCATACCTGGTAAAAGACAAAATGAGCTTTTAGTTAGAACAAACCCCCAAATTTTAGGCTTGAAATGCACCTGGCAACTTCTAAATCTGTGTATAGGATTATTTAACTGAATTAAAAGTTACTGTATTATTGTAAACTCTGTTCTTATTTTCTTGGCTATTTTGATGCTACACATATTTATGTGTTCAGTTTCCTTTCATTTCCTTTTAGTAGGACCCATACAGGTTCTCTTTGATTTTGTTGTCTTCTTTGGCTCTTGGTATATGGTTTGCATGTCAAGTACTAGGTCATGCCGACAGCATGCTTAGCTTCCAGGGAGCCTTGTGATGCTATTGTAGTCAAGTGGAACACAGTTTATATGGCTTGAGTTTAGATCTTATGATTCTTCTTGTTTTATGGTAGAAAGCTGAGCAGATGATTCACGTCCCAAAAGTGGTTATACCATCCATTAACTCCAAAGTGATCTAAAGTTTGGTGCCTAAAATATGAATGTCTGTTGTGGGATTAAGCTCCAGATATCTCCAGACTGGAGATATCTGGATTAAAATTAAATGTTGTCTAAATTAGATGTCTCCAGATAAACTAAGTATCAGCTCCAAAAAGCAAAATTACCAATTGAATTGCCTTTAGGTGTCCTGAAAATCCAGATGGAGTTACCAAAAATGACCAAGAGACAAAGAGGATATCTGTGGTGAAAATCACATCCTGAATATATGTACCTAATACTGTTGAGATTCATAATGATTTAGTCATGTCATTCCTGTGCCAGCTCCTAGTGGATGCCTGATATCGTAGGGTGTTATAAACCCACTTATGTGTGTGTAACTAAGTCCCATGCTGGACTATCACTAGATTTAGATGTTTTGAACTGAATCAAATCCCTCAAAGTAGGTGAATTAGTCTTGCTTTCTAATCTCTTTCTCATTCCACTCTTCTGTAAAATGATACCAAGAACAGTGACAACAGGATGGTTTCTTAAATATGTTAAAGTGTTGTTATAACTTCATTAAAATAATTTCATGAAATCCGTGCGTGAAAGCAGTTTGTGCTCGTTGAGGAACCAATCCAGCAGTTGTAAAGTGCTTTGAAACCATTCAGTAATGACCACTATAAAACTGCACAGTAATATCTTCTAATAGATTTTCCTTAATTAGCCACTAAAACTGTAGTTAGATCTTCCCCCTGCCCCCCTACAAAAAAAAAATTATGCAAAGTGAAACATTTTAACTGACTTTGCCATTTAAACATAAAATATGCTCAGTTCTCTCAGTCAATAGAGAGTTTCTAGGCCTCAGAATCTGCTCTGTCCCTGCATTCCAGTGGTAATCGGTGCAACAGTTATCATGGGATGGAATCTGAAGAAATTCGTGAGAAAATAAATCATAAGAGAGCAGCATGTTCAACTTACACTTAGTGGATGGACATGATGACATTTATCTAGATGCAGGGAGAGATACATTAAGGGTAAGCCACATGAGATGCTTAAAGAGTTCAGCAGGGTTATATTACACATAAAGAGGAAAAAAAAAAATTCCAGATCTCTAAAAAGAAAGTCACAATTAAATTTGCCATTTAGCTGTCAAAGTACATTCTACTGATTGTGCTACCAGTCAACAGAATGCATATTTCGTACATATCATGCATGAAAAGCAAAATACTTTGAAATATATCACAGACCTACAGCACAAGCATATTTCCTCTGGAAGCAGATGAGTGCCATTTAACCAGAGCTCAGTTAATGACTTCTGTCATTGTGCAAATCAATGAGGCCTCTATAATGGTTTATTTTATTTATTTTCCCTTTTGAACATGAGGAAGTGTAATCGTATTCTTTAATTAAACCAATTTTAATTGTATTTTCCATGCTTAAATATGACATATTTGTAGAATGATATACAGCCCTAGACACACAAATAATAGTAGAACAAACATCATGTTCATTCCTCTGCTTCTTTTAGCTGTCTTCCAATAAAAGCCATTTTATTCGCTTGAGCTGCTGAAGGTCCTTCCAGTCAGCAGTGAACATTCATTTCAATAGAAAAGTAACTGATGGTAACAATAGCCCAAACAAAAATTATACTTGCCAAGAGAGGATTTATTTCTGTATGAGGGATAAGGCATTACAGCTACAATACTGCCTATATAATGAATCCCAGGCATTTGTCCTAAGATTGTATGTAACCCCAAACAGCTGAAACAGCAGAGCAAGTTCTCAATTCTCAAGCACCTTCTTAACACATTGGGACATAGAGAACAGCCTTGTGAGTGTCTTCACCAAATGTCATGCAGCATCAGACATAATATTTTTCTTCTTTGCTTCCACTTACAACCATGTTTTATATCTTTCAGACAACTGTGCTTTCCTTGATGGAAGTAACTTTTTTTTTTAAATGTAGTCTTTCAAAATCTTGCCCTGTTCTGATGAGGTTAATTCTTAGAACAATATAATCACAGCAAAAAAATATTCTAGTCTCTTGTTTGTGTAGCAGCACTTGGGGGTCTGTATGTTATTTTTTCTCTCTGGTTTTATTGAGTTTTTATAAATAAAGATATAGTAAATCTCTTGGAAGTCTGGATGAAATGCTACCCTGTATCTAATGAATAACTATTACATCGATTTTTCAAAGAAAATAAAATACATTATGTTTATGGGATAATGTTAAATGATTAAATTTTATATAATTAATTTTGACAGCTAGTTCTCATACTTCACACTATTGCCCTGCCTTTCAAAGTGATACACTCCTTAGCCGTGAAGAGCAATGGGCTCAAGTTTTGTTTCAAAGTGACCTACCATTATTGACTTTGTTTTTCTTTTTATAGACAACATTTTTACTTTAACCTTCATAAATTTAATGTGAATGTTGAAAGTGAGCCTGCAATGTAAAATTTAAAAAACCCCAAAATATGGAGAACGCCCTCCCCCTCCAAAAAAAAAAAAAAAAAACAAACAAATAAACCCCCCAATTTTGTTCACTGTATTATAGCTATTGTTATGTTGCCTGTGTTACTGGATTTATCATATATTAAAATATTACATATGTCTGATATACATTGATCTGGAGAGATGTTATTCCTGTTCTGTATGGGCCACTGCTACCTGCTAAACCCCAAGCAGAACCTACAAAGTGCATGATGTATTTCCAAACTTGAAAGATTTGTAAAAACACAATTTAGAAAGGCCATGAGATACAAACCATGTGCCAGAACCATCAGAGGAAACATTAAGACTTCTACATATATTAATTACTTGAGTTTACCACTTTCAAACATGCTGGCCTTTTTTTCTTTCTTTTAAAGATATGTCTTTCAGCCATATTTAGGTTTTTTTTCCTTACTTTTATTTTTTTACCCCCAATTCTTTTTGGTGTTTTTCAAATTAAGAGGTTAAGATATACTGCGTGCTAACTGCTTAATACATAGAGAACATTTTAACTGCATTGAAATAGAGAGAACTTCATTATCATTTTTACAATTATAGCAATTGTAATTTAATAATTGTAATACCTTGGTTTGAATTTTGACTTGGGTTTAAGAACTCCAGTAGCATCATTTAAATTCATCAAGCCCTTTCAATAACATATTAGTGCCAAATGTTATTTTCTGTTACAAAAGTACATTTGGAAAAAAAATGTATGATACAAATATAAGCAACTCTGATGAAAACAAGCAATAAACCCTGAATTTTACAGTGACTGAATGAATAGAGTATGATTTATATATTCATGCTGAACATGGCTTGAGTTTTTCCCTTACAATTACTATGATTCCTCTGGCTTACAGTGCATCTCCTCTGGCCTGACCTCTCCCTAGACCACAAATCACTTGAGTTTATAGAAGCATTCTGGGGAAGGATTGCTACAAAATTACGCTATTTTTCCAGTTCCTCACCACATCTTCACTTTTCATTTGAAACAGAATACTGGACTAGGCAGAATTTTGATCTCACCTAGAAAGGCCATTTATGGGAAATCAAAAGACTATCTCATATCCCTGAAGTGAAATTCATTTCCAAATTATTTTAAGGATATTATTAACTGAGAGCATTGTGGCACTATCTGTCCTGCAGTTCTCTACATCTCACATTAACGGAATATGACCTCTTCTGACAGCATTGTCAAGTGTTCATCTATTCACTCCTGGGAAAGAATATTGCTACCTAGAGTTACATCCTCAATCTGTGCAAATTGTCATGGCTCATGAAATTAGTGCAACTATAGTAATTTATACCTGCTGAGCATCTGGTCTCTGGAGATTACTGGGAAAAAAAAAAAAAAAAGTTTAAAATCTCCACTGATGTCTCACATCTAATTTAGATTCTCATTTAGACCTTCTTGGCCAACTTCTCTTCCAGTGCTAGGTCCCTGAAATTAATGATGTTATGCCAGCAGGGAGTTTGACCTGCTATTTTTGGACCAGATTTTCTTATTTTCCAAGAGAACAAAACATACTTCTCACCATTGAAGCAACACTGGGAGGGTTTTGAATTTATGGCAAATTTCAGGCAGAACAAAATTACCTGGTGATAAAAAGCATGACTGGTTATTGTTCAAACTTAATTACAGGGCAGACCAGTTGCTCAGCTTTCCTGTTTCATGCTGAAAGTGGCATGTTTCAGACAGGGAAAAATTCCAACCTTGCTCCTTCAACAAGAAAAAGATTTTATCAGGGGTTTAGTTCTAATTCTGAGAATAGAACAAATTAAAGGATGTCAAAAGCTAGCTGCCTCTAGCATTGCTTTACACATGCTAGAGACTGCTACTCTCCTGTGATATTTGTCAGGCTTTCCATTGAGATACAAGCATTTATTTAATTCACTGAACAGAAGTTCTGTACAGATAGTGTTGAGTGCGTGAAACAAGCCTGGTAAAGCAAAGCCAGACATTAACACTGGTCATCAAAGGTCAGGACATATTAGGTGCCAGTGAGACAAGTTATTTATATAACTTGAAGTTTCTTAGAAGTTCACAGCAAGATGTCAGAGAGACCTTACATGAGTAAAATGACATTTACATGGAGTTTTAAGACTTAAATCAAGGGAGAAGGCCTTTGTAGTCACAGATCTAACTGCAAGTTATTTGAGCTTCTGGCTTCAAATGAATTTTATTAATCATAATTTATGTTGATGTTCCAGGCATTTCCTTATGATTTCTTAATACAGCTCTCGCCTTCTGCTGAACACTAATATCTGGTTAAACTCTTGTGAATGCATGCTAGATCCACAATACTTCTTTTTCCCAGCTGTGTAGCTGTGATAGAGGGATTTTACTGTTTTATTTAGGCAGGCCATGACAGGGTCTGAATTGCTGTGATATGCTGATTTCTTTTACACTTCCAATGAAAAATTAATTTTAGGCAATTGTCAATGTGTGTGTGTGAAAAGTTTTTCCACCTTTCACAGAAATAAGATAAAAATAATCTTCCTTTTAAATTTTTTAAAGAAAGGGAGGAATGTCTTCTTCCTCTTCTGTTCCTCACTTTCTGCTGTGGAAAAGTTCCATTGACCTACACATCAAGACTGAAAGGCCAAACCACTGCAGTTGAGTGAAAGATGACTGCAAGGCTGAAACTTGTTTATTTTGCAAAAAATATCCCACTGCTAGCTTTCTTTCTACAAGTTTAAAAGAATAATTACTTCAGAGACACAGCTTGTTGTGACTCAGCTCACCAGTCAGCTGGTATGTTCTGGTACTTTTGAGAGTCTTTGTTCTGTTGTTGACAAATAACATTAATCACTTTTGATTTGTCAAATAGTTTCAAGACTGAGGGAATCTCTAAACATTATTTCTTTCAGACCATCTATTTCTCTCCATGGGATTTTCCAATACACCCAGGTTTCAAGAGCTTTTTACACTCTTCACACCAATTTCGGTATCATATCTCAAATGTGAGAGCTGCCAGATCCTCCTGAGGAGCCCCTGAGAGGTTCAGGACACTGATGAGGGTTCTCTGCATTTTTGTCTGTCCCCTGAATGTCTCTTTCAGTAGTACTGAAGGGAAAAAAAAGATTAATATAATGAAAGATATTGAAAGGTTGATCAGGAATTCTTCATATTCACCATTTAAGCTAGAATGCTATTTAAATTTAAGAAGAACAAATCAAATTAAGTTACTTGTTGGATGCTGCATAATTAAAATATACAGCTGGGGAAACTAAGAACGTAAATAAGTTCAAGATGAATTAGGAAATTTTTGGAGGATAGATCCATCAGAGACCATTAAATTTGATGATCTAAGTGCAAACTTTGTCACACAAACTCAGAAATTGTTGCAGGTTGGAGAAATATGCAGAAAAAATAATCCATCTGCCTATGTTTTTCTTATCTTTTTATGGGAATATTACGACTCACTGCTGTTGATCATCTGACTCGTTGAGTTATTTATTATATTTTTAGCTAAAAATATCAGAATGTAATCTGAGTCAAACATTACAAACATACATTTTAAGAACTGAGTGTTCCCCCTATTTCAAAAGAAAAACAAAAAGAAATCAATTCATACTGAATATTGTTACATTGCAAAAAATATCAATAAGGGTGGAAAAGATATCAAAAATTTGACTCTTAGTGATTCATGATTAAATCTTAATATGAATTTGGACTTCAGATGCACAAGTCTGTCTTCTGTTCATCAATATTTCCAACTTATTTCCAAACATTAACTATTTAAAAAGCTATTTAATGCTAAGCTCTTCTCCTAAATATGTTTATGTCATTGTTAAAAATTGCATTGCTTCATCATAAGAAAGTATTACTACACATCTTTGCACTACTTCTTTTATGTCAAACCCTTTATTGGTTTAATAGATTATTACTTAAAAGAAGAATAAAATGTTAATTGCATGCCTTTAGTTTAACCTGCAAAACTACAGAAGAGCATCAGAAAAACACAAATACTTGACACAGAGGAGAGCATCTATTTAAAGAAACTCAATGAATACTGGATGCCTCACAAAATCTTGTAAGGAGATTGATCATTGCAACACTGAAAAAAAGATTGCTGAACTTTAACTCAGGCTAAAAGTGTAAGGACAGTTTGGATGAAGGAAATGATAAATTATGTACATATTGTGCACAACAAACTGAGAAAAGTCCTACCTAATTTCCCAATATCCCTTGCAAACAAAGTGGTAATTTAATTGAAGTTAATTTTGGTAAGGAATATGCATATATATATGTGTGTGTGTGTGTGTTCTGAGTTAACACATAATGTTAAAAATATTTATTCATAATACTTTAGTTCTTACTGATAGCATAAAAAGAGAAGAAAAAAAAAGTAGAAATGGCAAATGAGAGGTAAAAAATTCTTTTAATATCTCAGTGAAACCTAATATTTAGCCTTTATAAACAAAAATCTAAGCTGCAGAAATGATTATCATAAATTGCTTGCTTATGTAAAGTATATACTTGTCTGCTTTTTTAAAGACTGACACAATAACAATAGATAATATTTGGTCTGGTATTTTAATAATCATATTTAACTTAGTCTAGTTTGTTTTCCCATCACAGGAGTAAGTAGGATTTTGTTCAGTGGTGTTTTTACATGGGAGTTGCATTTAATTATTGAATTGCTTTTGTAAACTGAACAAATAAAATATTGTGACATACTGTTTGAGAGGAAGGGTTACAGAATTTCTGACCCTCCATGTCACATCCATTTTGTTTGTTCATTGTGTACTAAATAAGCAAGAAATAAGCTTTGACTGGAATAGTGGACACCTAATATGTTGTCTCTTATCTATGTTCACAAGCTAGCTTTAGTTCCCTGGTAATGCCCCACTTTCAAAGGAGACTAGCAATTATCTTCGACCCTGAAAGTCTGACCTACTCTAGTGCAACACAGTGAATCCTGTCTTAAGCCATTACCCAAGAGACCAGTAAAAATTGTCACCTACCATATTTGACTTTTAGCTAAATCCATAGAAGACTGCAGTGGAAATTCTGGTAACTACATTAAAGTAATTGTTTAAGGTATGATTAACTTACAGAGGCAGGTTAGGATATGAATAAAGTTTATCTCTTTTTGTTAAAAATAAAATATTGCCAACAGTGTATTTTTAATAGATGTTTACTGTGAATGCGAAGTTCTTTTCACAGTGTACAGCCAGGCAGCTGGCAGAGACCCACAGGTTAACTTAAAAAGCAAATTACTGTTCTGATATTATTGATGATGCTATCAATGCTTTAGCTAGGCTAAAAAGAGGAATTGCAACTTGTTCCTAGGCTGGTCTCACAGCAGTCTTGTCTCCTCTGGCAAGAAGCAGATTGGTTATTAAAATCACAAAAGGCTTCATTTACACTGTGGAAAAACAAATTAAAAAAAAAAAACAAAAAAAAACAAAAAACAGAACTACGTATGATTTATACACCTTCTTATTTTGTCAGGACCAAGTTAAGGACATGATTCAAAACTGAAAACTCCTTGAGAATCCCTCTAGTGATTAAAATTAATGCAAGAACAGCATAGGTTTTAAGAAACCACATAATTGCTACATGACACTCTTACTCTCATGAATGCAGAAACTGAGCTACAAATAAATTAAATTATTTCTGGGGAAAAGACCTTTGAGTGATAGGTGTGGTATTTTCAGAAACAAACCTGAGAATTATACCGTGAACCTGTGGATGTGAGAGCCAGTTGGACTTTTATCATTCATTCCCAACACATTTTTTTGGTCACAAAGGAATGTGTTGTACTAGATTTTGGCCTGGAAGAAATAGACTTTTCATTGGAAAGTGTTAAATGTTATGGGAGGGGAAGGAAGGATAGCAACGGGAAAAAAAATCAGGGCAGCAGAGGAAACCAGAAAAAGAGACTAGGAGGATAGAAAAAACTGTAAAATGAGGAGAAAATTATGGCAGGTCTGCTCATTGAAGTTCAAAGGTGTGAGTTCAGAGATGTGTAGAGTTTGACTGTAATGAAGCCAAGAAATGGAAAGGCAGAGAAGAAAATTGACTCAATAAATTATCCAAGTACTGATACGCTTGTTGATGACAGCAACTCTGAAATAAATATTAAAAAGTCAAATGAGCAGTTAATTCCTAAGAAGGAAAGAGGCTCCCGGAGTGAAAAGGCAAAGATATTATCCAGAGCATTTGACAGAGGTGAGATGGGAAGGTCCTTTCACATGTCTGCACCAAGGTATACAAAGGTAGCAATAGAAAAGAGATTCTGCTATTGATGAATTCTTTCAACATTAGAAGGAGAGGTACTGGGGAGATGAATTGTTTCTTGGCATTGTAGTCCTGTAGGCACAAGCTTTCTGAAAACATGCTGGTTTTAGACTTAGAGGCAGTGCCTTTAACCTGCGGATTTCTCCAGAGGTGATCTCAAAATTGGAAGATGAAATAAAGTATGTTTTATCATCAGGGGTTTTTTGTCAGTCTGTTGGATTCAGTTATTTGGTTCATCATTTTTTATACAGGAAAAGAAAAAACCTGGAAAATTCCAAGAGAAATAAAAAAAAATATTGCTGAAAAATAAGTGTAGCTCCTAAATACAACCCATGCATTACTTTGCTGCCTCATATTTAAATTTCAAACTCTTCATGTCAGGGGAATTAATAGCTAAAGATATCGTAAGGCGTATGCTGAATACATTATAGATGTAAGAGGATTATTCTGATCAACCAGATGGAAATGCATATTTCATCACACTACTACAGCTTTAACTCTGGCCCAAAATAAACAATGTTTTTCCATCAGTGATTTCAGTATGTAAACAGAACATAGCACACAACCCTGCTGAAAAAGAAACAGTTTTGGCTGAGATTTTTTAAAAGCAGTTAGTGGAGCTGAACCACTCCCTGACTCCCTGAGCTTTGTAAACTCCTTCCTAAGACCCTAATCTCTGTACACAGCTAAAATGTCTAAAAGAAGAGGTAGCTCTGAAATGTATTAGTTCATAACGCTGCTTTTGTCTTAAAATCTCTAGGCACTCTTCAGCTGAGCCTGACAGTTTGTACAAACTGATATAGTATTACCCTTTTGTTTTCACCTGCTGAGGTAGACCTAACATTTGAATGTGTAAGACATACAAAAAATTCCGTGAATGAGGACTGAGGTGCTCTTTTTGGTTGCTCAAGGTAATCCTAATTAAATTTTATTAATTATGCCTGATACTCTACTGTTACTCTCTTTTCTAAGTAATTTGCTTTATCTCTAGCAAAATGATAGAACATAAAATGCAAAGGAAAAGACATTTTAAAGAAAAGTTAGAACAGCTTCAAATAACTACTTAGTATATGATTTTACAAAAATACATGTTATTAAGACTTGGAAAGTCATTTCACAACGGATAAAATAAACTTTGTTCCACCCTTTATTAAGTTTATGTAGCTATCATCAGGCTCACAAGAAAATTGATAGAAACTTGTTTGGACTTTTTTTCACAATGCCACTGTCTTCTGCATATTCCTGTCTGTTTAACCAATTCAAGACCCATGAGCCATTGGGATGAATTATTTTCATAAAGAATTTTTATTAAAAAACAAAAACAAAAACAAAAAAAAGTGAACAATCAATCTGTATTGAAGACCTTTTCACATCAATGTTTTCATCAATTGGAATTTGTTTACTATCTTTTCCTTTGTCAGTAAAGGAGCCTCACTTGCACTTGGCACCTTTGGCTACTCTGAAGTTACTTTAAATGCCAACATCTCAGAGCTGTTCTCTTTGTTCTCTTACTTCCAGACTTATTCACAAAGGCTTGCAAGAGAATTCAGAAACAGGAATGGACTGTCTTCTTCCTAGCCTAATGAAGTGGCATTATTCAGCTGTTCTGGTTGAAAGTCAGGCCATTTAAACTGATAATACCAAGCTAATCATGTAACATGGGGCTATTGAACAGATTTGGGGAAATCTCCGCTTGCATTCAGTAATAGCTTTTTTGATTATTCAGGTCCAACTGCAACAAAGTCATTGCACTGTTGCTGTTATTGCTTCCTGGTTCCTGTGGATTTTTATAACTATTCCTAGAGCAAATGAGAGAGGAAAGTGTGTGTTGAAGTCACTCTTCTGTCTCTGCTAGAAAAGAACACACTTGCAATTTACTGTAATGAAGGAATAATATTCTGTACACGGTGATCTAATTAACAACCTAGAAAAATTCTTTGCCAAGACTTCTTCATAAACATGTGGGTGAGGATAAGAATGAGAGGGGGAAGACAAAAGTTAGTTCTTGGATTAACATTCAGAAATGTAACAATTTTGTGCAGCACTAAAGTAATTATTATATGTGATGTCAAAGACAGCGGATGGTATTAATAAGCTATATTTTAATATTACAGTAATAATAACTTCTTAAGTTCTTGCAGACAGCTGAACTGATGAGTATATATAAACTCACTTTTCTTAGGAAAACTACCATCATTGTGGATGAGATAAATTTGTCTAATGCAGTAATATTCCTACTGTCATGACCACTAGCAGATAAATTCAGAGACAAGTACCAAACCACCATGGCAGACAACTTAGGATTTCCAGTTCAGGGCATATATCAAGGAGATTCACTGCTATCTTGAAGATAAGCCTGGCTGTCCTTTTGTCTTTATGCACTTTTGGGGTTTAAATTTTCTCCTTTTTCAGAGTTACATAACACCCCAGAGACACTTCATGGCCGGTAGTGTTACAGTCTGCTTCATAAACTGAACAACTCATAAAGAATTTGGTGAAATACATGTTAACTGATTGCTGATGCTGCTGGTCAGTTGTGTTCCCAGCAAGTAGTCAAGAGTTACACCATGAATTTCTAGACATTAACTTTTCAAGTGGAACTGGTGGTCATGAAAATCCACGTAATTTGTTTTGTTGTCTGTCACAGACGCTCTTGTGATATAAGACACTCCACTGTGCTGTGCCACGTGCAGCATGGACAGGGACTGTCTGTAAACACAAGCCCCTATGTTTTAGAATTTTTCCTCTGTGCTGAAACACAAAGATTAAAGGTTTCCATCAGGTAAGAGAAATAAAAATACTATCTACTTCTTAGGAAGTCTTCAATTTCAGAAAAAAACTCAGCCCCTGTACAGCCTAAATTAGTTTGGGAGTATTTAGTCCCACAGATTCCCATTGGTGTAAGCATATCCCTCCACAAAACAAAACTCTAGCTAGTTTCTTCCATCTTTTACGTTATCTTTTTTTTCAAGACTTCATTTTTTACCATTTTCTGTATTTACTCCCAACCATGCTAAAATGTTTCAGTGCTATGAGATTGAGAACAGGGAGCCAGAGGAGTATTTGGAGATTCTTTCTCTTGCTCTACAAGACCGAGAAACACTTCTACCAGAAATGGAACAATGGGGATTTTAAAGCTATTTTTCCCATTTATTTGTATCAACTTTCTGTTTCACAGACATCCTTTACAGGGAAGGGAAGAGGGGTGAAGTGTAGGGAGGCGGAGAAACTGGGAGATTTTTGATGATTAGCTGGTATGAGACAGGAAAGAGGGGTGGTTATTACGAGATGAATCATACCCCAAGGGCTTCAGAAGGCTTCATGTATGTTTCAAATACTCCTGGGCTGTAATTATCTCAGGATAGGTAAAAGAGATATTTTTAAAAATGTCAATTTTCTTGATTTATTGGAATTTAAGAGCTCAAGCAGAAGACTCAGAAAATGGGAATTTGTGGCCCTGTAAAGGTTGAGACTCCAGCCATTTTGCAGTAATAACCTGAGGGAAAGAAAGCTCTTAATTCCCCCATCCCAGGAAGACCAGCAGACCTTTTGAGACATTGATTTATGCCTAGTAAGTAGCTCTGATTTCCTTTCCTCTTTTTTTTTTTTTTTTTTGGTTTGGTTTCCTCATTTGCCTTTCTGCATCTAACTTAATCCTTAGAGCTTGTATTGTCTCCAGTGCATCACTTGGAGGGATCCCCAGTGTCTCTTCAGCTGTGGCTCTATATTCCCCTGTTATCATATCTCTTCAGACTGCTTCAAAGCAAGTTTGTACTTATAATCAAATCCCCTTATGTGTCTTTTCCCTCTGTTTGTTTGTTACTTGCATCCTTTGTGGCTTCACCGTCCCTGAAAAAACTGCTTCCTTGACCATTGTTATGTTTGGTAGGGGCATGGGGGTGAGTTTGTATAGAAATCCAACAGCCAAGGACAGGCACTGGAATCTCAGCAGAGAGACTGCAACCTGGGCAAGTCCTCAACACCTCTCTTTTGTGCACAAATTTCATTGTACTTGTGCCTTCAGCCTGTCCTGCTGCTAAAAAGCAGCCTGGGACTTGACATTTATTACATGATGTATTTGTTGAGTTTATGTTCTGAAAAAAAATCAAAACACAGGTAAAATGCTGGAATTACAAATTAAGAGAACATTTGTTCTGTCCAGCAAATTACACAGTTGCTGTGTAACCATGTGCATTAGAAAAGAGGTTTCTCTCTATTCATGGTTATTAACAGCAAGTTCCACAGCAGACAAGAGTATATAGCATCACTCATTTTTTTCAGGTGCAATTAAGTTATTGTTCTCTCTGGGTTCCCTACTGAGTATTTATTCACAGTATGATCTTGAGCAAATCATTCAGGGCCCATGTTCAGCAAACGTTTTGGTTCATTTACTTTAGTGGTTTAACACAGCCAGCAACTCAGCCCCACTCAGCTTCTCGCTCACCCTCCCCATGTGGGATGGGGGAGAGAAGCAGGAAGGGCAAAAGTGAGAAAAGTAATGGGTAGAAAAATAAATTTTAGTAGGAAAAGCAAAATCTGTGCATGCAAACAGAACAAAACAAGGAATTCATTCACCTCTCCCCATGGGCAGGCAAGTCTTCAGGCATCCCCAGGAAAGCAGGGCTACATCCTGTGTAACAGTGACCTGTGAAGACAAATCCATCACTATGAATGTCCCCCACTCCCTCCTTCTTTCCCCAGATTTACATGCTGAGCATGCCCCCATATCGTCTGAGCATGGCACCCTGTGCTCTGGGGTATTCTTTGGCTCACTTGGGGTCAGCTGTCGCAGCTCTGCCCTCCTTGTGCAGTCCCAGCCTCCTCGCTGGTGAACTGGGGTTAAGGAGCAGCAAAGACCTTGGCTCTGTGTGAGCACTGCTCTGCAGTAGTGAAACCACCTCTGTGTTACCAATGCTGTTTGCAGCACAATCCAAAACACAGCTCCACACCACTACTGCAAGGGAAATTAACTCTATCCTAGTGAAAACCAGCACACTTACCAAGGAAGGTCTAATGATGTCACACTTCTGGGTTTTGCTGAAGTCATAATCTCCATGAAGTTGAAGAATATAGCATCTTTTGAAATGTTTTTTCAGCATAAGATGCTGGAGTTGTTCTGGATTTATATCTTATTAACACAGGTCAGTTGCCTTTCAATTTACCAGGAAAAAATCACATGGTTATATTAGTTATTGCTGTCATACCAGTACTGAAGTTTGCATATAGGTGCTTAAACACTTTTTAAAATCTTTTAATCCTACCCTTCTCCAAATCCCTTTTGTTAGCAATGTAAACATTAAGCCATTCCTTTTAAAAATTAGTTATTAGTCTGATGAAAAATATGCATAAAAGTGTTATATGTCTCCCTTAGAACTTAAGAATTTACTTTTTTCCTTTATTTTAAATTTTTGTGGTCAGAGTGAAGGCTAAAATCCTAAAATAGGTGCTGTAGGTCATATAGTGGCTGCAGTATTTGGGAATTCACTGTCTCAGGTGTCAAGGTTTAGCTTCAGCAGGTGACAAAGTACCAGATAGTCACTTACTCACTCACAGAGAATTGGAAAGAAAGGAAAACTCATGGTTTAAGAGAAGAAGAGTTTAATAATTGAAGCAAAGTACTAGTAATAGTAGTAGTGTTGTTGTAGTAGTAGTAACAGTAATAATAATTCAGCAATAGGATCATAATTAATGATAAGTAGTAAAAAAAACCAACATCAATAATTAAAAGGAGGCCCAAGAGAAACAAGTGATGTGCAATACCATGCTCATCATCCACTGGCTGATTTCCCCCACCAGCAAACAGTGGCTCCTGGCCAACTTCCCCCAGTTTGTATACTGGGTGTGACATTCTATGGTATAGAATATCCTTCTAGCCAATTTGGGTCCTAGACATGTTCCTTCCTAGTTTCTTGTGTAGCTTCTCACAGGCAAAGCATGGGACACAAAAAAGTCCTCAATTTAGAGTAAGCACCACTCATCAACAACTGAAATATCAGGGGGTTACCAATATTATTCTCATACTAAATTCGAACCTCACAGCACTATCCTCTAAGAAGAGATTTAACTCTAGGCCAGCCAAAACCAGGACACCAAGGGAAAAAATATTATCTCTTCATATAGAATACTTCCATCTTTTAATAATTTTTGTTTATCGTTTGGCTTTTGTAATCCAATGCTTAATGATGAAGAAATCCCATTTCATTATACTAATATATCTCTGCATATTGTTTTGATAAAAGAGCGCGTGTGATCTGTTTTCTTCAGCCACCAACCCACTATTGCTTTAAGAAGTAGAAGATAAAAATGTTTGAGCCCTAATTACTGACGTGCTGAGCAGCAGAGCGGCTGAAGGCAATCATGTGCTGTCCCCCTCTGCTGATATTTAAATAGCTCCTGGGAAACCACTTCAATGTCGTTTGCAAGTTTGCCAAGCAGACCTTTATTGATCAGAATGTCAATTACAGTATCTCATACACTTGCATTAAGTACCCCGTCCAAGAGAGTGTGGCAGAATGAAGGCTATCAAGGCTCATATTAGCCTGTCAGCCCATGAATTTGCAGCTCCTTGAGAGCAGGAAGAGAATAATTTCAAAGATAAAAATTCACCGATGTTTTTGCACACAGCAGCTATATGTCATGTTCTGATGTCCAAGCTCATTCCACTATTTTCCTTTCAAGAATAACAGAATTTCTCAGGGCTCATTAATGTAATCTACAGCTCAGTCTCATGTGCGAATAAAAAAGTTAACTCGTGGAGCTCAGAAAGGGAAGTAGATCTGCATGAATTAAAAGCTCATGCAGACAAAATCTGACACTGAACTTTTGACAGAGAAAAACTTTCATTCTGGCATAAAATCTCAAATTCCAAACTCTTTTCCTTTAAAGATATGCTATCGTTTTTTATTTATATTTCTAAATAGAAATACTTCTAAACTGTTTAATGATACAGTACTTCTCAGAATCTTTCCCTCATAAATGAATAAAGGAAAAATAAATCTAGCAATGAGTTTAGCAGGTGCATGTCATGCATCTGATTAATTTTTTTTTAGTTAATTTTGACTTAATCTTTTCCTTGCCTAGCTCAAATTCACTAAATAATCAGAAGCAGGCCCACCAATCACACCTGCTCTGAATAGTTTACATGGGAGGAGCCCTCTTGACACAACTTCAAAACTTTCAGTGGCTTACAAAAATGATTATTTGTTTGTCAGGTGAAATATTCATTAAATCAGAAATTAGCTATATTTTAAAATATTTTGTATGAGCATATACATTTGGGTGTAATAGCACCTCTCCAAGAGTCCATATCCTTCTCACACAATATATCTAGAATAAGGTTTCAAAACCTCTTTCACAGAATTGTTATTGAAAAAAAAAAAATCTTTTATCTGAGAAGGCAGATTTTTTTTCAGGTATTTTAGTGCAGATGAGTCACCATCTTTTCTGTTGCTGGTATTCTGTACAGTGCCAAAGCAGAGAAAGCCTCCACACCCCTATCACAATGAAGATGCTGCAGAGGGAAGGAAGAGAGAACTCTAACTTATAGTTTCTGCTCTAATTGTGTGTGTTTTAGTTTCTGTGGAGAGAGTGGATATCTGACTCAAGCACATGCTTTTCTAAGGGAAAAGAACGGGTTACCTTTAGACATGTACAGTTGCTAAGAAATTCCCATTTCCATTCTAAGAAAAGCTTCATTTCAGTAAAATGCATTAGGCTTTGAGAAAAAATAACTGTGGTGTTGATTGAATAGGATGTATAAGAAATTCTCCTTGAAGTGACTTACAATGTCTGCTGAGTTAAACCACTCAAAAAACATTTTATAGTGTCAATGCTAAAAAGAAAAGCCCAACAGCCCTTTTGTAGAAGCCAGAATGAGGTGATGTAAAGACTGCAACTTGTGCAACCACAAAATTGCCTTTGTTTCCTTGCTCATTTTTTCCACTTGATTTTAAAAGCCTAGGACATGTTCAAGGAAAGGTTTCCTGTTTTGTAAGGAAGCGGTAAAGATTTACAGGAGTAAGATGTATTTATGGGGGGAGGGAAAAAAGGAACTAAGCCCCAACAGAACAAAACAAAACCAGAAACTCCCATATTAAAACTCTCATTTTTTCATAAAAAGTAGGAACAGCATGATATCACAAGTCCAGAGCTATATCCCTGGCCGCTCTGCAGTCCTGGCTTTATGTTATATATACTGTTCAAGCCAATATTTTCAGCATATTTTCTTAAAGCAGAAATAACAGTAAGATAAACATCCTTAGGGGATCCCAAGGAATCATTCACAGAGAGATTGCATATTCATAATAATAAATCAGACCATTTACACACTTGTACACTTCTCTGCATCCTTTTTGGGGGGCAATGTGTGCTCTATGGGGACATACATTAGAATATAGATAATGGACATCTAGAAGAGGCATTCTCAAGGTGACTTGTGATTCTTGTAGACATGTTCCAGATCCTGCTCTGTTTTATCACAGCACTTACAAAAGGTCAGTACCATTATTGGAAGTAATGCTTCACTTATGATTTTATGCACCATCTCCTCAAAACTGTTCCGTATTCCTTCTTTTAAGGGATCTGTTAAGCTGGCTTCAGTAATAGTGACATAGTGGTTTTTTGGGTCACCTTGAAATAGCCACTTTAAAACTTCTTAAACTGGGAGAAACCATAAAAATTCCTCCGTATTTTAGAGGGCTAATGTGGATGAATAAATCAAAGCCCTTCAGTGAATGTTTAATAGCCATGTGTCACTGTAATGTCACTGCTTTTTAGGAAATGGGTGGATGCTTGTGATTTATATCTTTTAAATTAGTAAAAACCTTTTCAAAGGATTCTCTTGAAAATGAAGGGGCTTTATTTACTTTCTTTTTTTTCTTCTGTACAGTTACTATCTTGTAAGGGCATTCGGAACATAGATCAGGGGGTTGGTGCTAGACAATCTTCAAGGTCCCTTCCAATCCAAATCATTCTATTATATGATTCATTATTGTTTTTGGACTGAGATTCCATGGTGATGAGCACCAGAGGAGCACCACTGAAATAATTAAGTTTCTTACACTGTCCAGGCTTTGAATAATGGCATTAACTACAGTAAGGAAAGTTTACTGTATTGAAACTGAATAGTTGGGGTTTTTTACAAATTGTAAACCAGTCGGTGGGTGGGAGCAGGGCAGGGGAAGTAGAAAATGTCCTGTTCTGGAAAAAAATCCTGCACTGTTGGAGAAGCCTTGGAATGTCTATATGTCTGGTTTTCTTTGTTCTCTATTTATACATATGTCAAGAAAGGATTCATTATTCCAATCTTTACTGTCATCATAAATCTCCACATAAAACCACCTAATTATATAACATTTTTATATAGATTATATCACATTTTCCTCCATGCACGTGTTCTTTGTTATACTATCCAGAGTTCTTCAATATTTGTAGAGAAGTCAATTGAATAGAGAATGAAAGGCAAAATTTTTAAATCAGAGCACATCTGGATCTGCCCCAATGAAGTGGAAACATCTGAGTTGTCACCTCCAGATACACCAGGTCATGGGTAACTTTGCATAATTCTCATCCAGATAAAGATATATGCCAGAAGAATGTTTTCCCCCTTACTAACACACACATAAGCACACAGATAAAGAATAGGACGTGTGTGCTTACTTTTGTGCATGAGAATGTAGGTCTGCACACATACATTATATAAAATGACTTCCATGTATGTGAATGTGCATTCACTCCATCAAATAAAAGCTGAATTTCTGTCATATTTCTAAAACACATTGCTGTTGAATATTTTTCAAAACGAAATATGAAAATCAATTATATCCAGTAAAAATAGTTATCCGCAGATCTTAACAAAAATGTTTACTTTATAGCCAGGCATTTTTTCAAAGAAATATTTCATAAATGAGCTTAATTCAGATTTTCTCATTTTCCCCTGGAGCGCACTCCAGATCTACAAGCACGTTGTTCAAGTCCACTCTTGCACCCATTAAAGTATTATATTTGTGTGGGCAAGTGAAGGAGACGCTTCTCTCTAAATCTGAAACCATCTTGGGGCACAAAACTATCACCAGTAAGTGACATCTAGTTAAGATATGTGGCCGGTACTGTTTTCAGCTGGTTAATTTTCTTCTTAGTAGCTGGTACAGTGCTGTGTCCCCAAAACACCTCTTGTTTCTATTTCATAATTATATCTCTTAGAGTCTGTAATCAAACCATGCACTAGGCTGGACAAGCCTGTATGGAAAGAGATTATAGGAAAGTATAAACAATAGTCATTTGTGTTTTACAAAATGACTAGTGGAAACCTGCAAACCTGGAAAAAAACCCTGAAAAAAACCCTGAAAACCTGGTTTTTAAGACCTGTGTCTTTTCCTCAAACTTTTTAGTTATTCTAAAAGAAAACTGAACTCTTTCTGCCAGCCTTGCCTCACCTACTTTAGGAACCCTGGGAGGTTTCTGCAGTGCAAAGTGCATGGAATATACGTGATCTGGAGAACAACTTTTCTCGTCATCTGTAGCTGAACTGCCAAAATCCCTAATCTGTTCTGAAAACCTGTCATACTGTCTGACCTAAAAAGTTCAGTATCTCATTAATAACCTTCAGAGCTGCCCAATCTCCTCTGCAATGTGTGTGTTAATGATGGATGAAGCACCCAAGAAGCAGCTACAGCATCAGAGAAGGAAATAAACAGGCTCGAATTGCCCTTACAGCATTTGATTGATTTAAAACATGTGCAGGAGCTGAATAAAGGGTCTGCAGAGGTTTGACTACACTTGCCAAGGCAGTTGGTACTGCAAGAAAAGGTCAGAAGAGTTAGACATAGTTGGATTGTTAACAGATGTCTGATGGTGTCAGTTTTATTTAAAATAAATAAATACTTGAGTTTCAAGGGATATATCAGCCAGATTCCACCTCCAAGAGGATTCACTACAATTTTATTTTTCTAATGGTTGTGGTTTTCTTGGAAACCCTCTACATGGATATTCATTGTACCAGGAGCAAACTGAGACTAAACCTGCATTTTTTTGTAATCTGATTAAGAACAGAATTGTAGGACTTGTAAAGACAACACTCATGCCATGGTATCTCTGCTTTTTGTCATGTCTTCATTTGAAGTTCTGGCAGAGAGCAGGATGTCTTTTTCCTCTGCTTTTTGTGACTTATACTTGGTAGGAATGGACTCATATTTTACTCACCTGTAGGTCACTATGACATTATTTCCACAAAATCTGCCTAAGTTTAGCATCTAAACACAAATGAACTTTGTCCTAACTTACCATAAACATCACAAACAGCTGCACCAAAAAACAAAAAAATCAGCTGGTCAAATATTTTCCCATTGTTTTGAAGGAAAAGCAAACTTCCATTTTCCTGGAGTTTTTATGAAATCAACCACAGTGTAGAAACCAGATGTTCAAACCTGAAATATTTTCACTGGGGGAAAATTATTTATGTTTAAAACAATTGCCTGTCTCCCTCATGAAACTAAAGCTCTGCTACCACAAATCAGTCTTTCTTTAGGCTACTGTGAAATAAATGTGTGAAAACTTCGTCACTTGGAGAGAGAATATTTCAAGCCAAGGCTGCATGGAAAATAAGTTTTGACATCTGACATCTTGGAATCAGACACATAACATTTAAAGAATCACAACTTATGTTCTATCAGAATGAACACCCCAGGAATTAAAAACCTGCCCCACAGCATAAGTTCTTCTATGTGTTTCGGGGATTTTGCAGAGTTTAGCCTTTCTTTTTCTCTGCTGAAACCAACATTGACTTTACTAAGCAAGCTGGTGATTTTCTGAGCTGACAGCCACCTTGCAGTTCCTGCCATGTAGTTGGTGTACCATCTTCATCAACTAATGTGTTTCTTAAAAGCACTTCTCTTTGTGAAATGTGCTTACAGAAAATAGTAAAGGAGTGCTTTACCACAGAAATCTTTACAAATTAATTGCAAAGCAGCCAAGGTGTTTCAGTTAAGAGAAAAGTAGGGTGTTTTCCCATAAAACACAAACACCAGCAATGAAACCTCAGAAGTCCTCATTTACCTGAAAAATTACTAGAGTTTCTTGTTTCATGCTGGAATATATTTTCTCTGGACAAAAGTGCTTTTAAGACATGCAGACCAATAACACTTTGACATCCTCTCTAGTCCTACATTTAGCTATGTTCAGGGTTGATCAAAGTATTCAGATACTTTTGCAAATAATTATTGAGCTTTGAAATTGTAAAACTATGGAGTTAGTTGTCCCAGAGTATCCTTCTATCACCTTCATATGTCTTATCCTATTGAAGAAGTCAGGTACGGAGGAAGTTCTAAACATCAGGAATTTATGTATCTATCTTCTGAAAAGAGATAAAGAATAGACAGACTAAAATAAAATGGCATTTAGTTTTCCAGAGATTCTAGAATTGCCAAGAAGCTGAGAACTCACTTAAATAGTGGCCTGCAATAACACTCATATTTTCTATTCTTTTTCTAACTTAACGACACTGGTGTCAGCCTAAAAGTATTGGCAGTAATGCAGGATGTTTTAGAGGACTTTCAGAAAGATAATAAATGAACTCCAGTTAGAGGGAACTTGACTCAAAAATTTTCATGTGGACTATGTTGCTTGCATTGAAGTAACTGGGATTTGATGTGGTATTGTGAGCTGCCAGAGGTTTACATTTCCAAATGTATGAGATAGCCCCAAGACCTCCATCCTTTCTTTATAGGGGTCATTCAAGGCTGTTATTTCAACCGCGGGAACATCTATTTGGACATCCCTTATTGTGTGTACTTGGAATTCCAAAGGGATATCATGATCTCCATGCAAACAATTTTTTGCCTGCAGAGAAAAACTGAGCAGGCTGAGGTAGTTCAGGTGTGATATTGTTTAATAACTCATCCCAGGACTGATAAACAAAACTTGCCCTAGGATAATGATTATCAGATGCTTGCTCTTGGGTGAGTTTGGAGCCCTGAGACATTCATGTCTGAATGGTGACAATTCCTGTGATATCTGTACCATGTGTAGTTACTGTGTACAGGTGTGTAGTTATCTTGTTGATGTTCAAGATACTTAGCATAAGGAAATGTTCTTGGAAGCACAAAGCAATATGGTTAAGGGGGAAACCAAAAGGAAGGCACGTAAATTACACTCCAAAAAGGGTGTCAGAAAGCTCATGATCAAGATGTTCATTTGCTGAAATTTGCTTATGATTTGCAAGATCATTCTCACACTTCCTAATGGATGTCCCAACAGACCTTTTCTGAAAACTGATACATGCCTTAAACAATTGCAAAACCAACATCCTAATTTCTACAAATCAACCTGTGCAATTGAAACACATAGTTTCAGTAAAAAACTATTTATCTGCTTTCAATGCCCAAATTTTCTTGTGTTTGTAAGCTGCAGTGCTGTTTTAAGTCTCATTCATAAAGATGAAGATGGTTTCTTTTCTCTTGCGTGTTTGATATGCTCTAAGTGCTTGCAGATATGAGTATTTCGTATTAGGTTTTTTGATGGTCTTCAGTATTTCAACCTTATGGTTGCTGTCATCTTCAAGAATGTGCAAGCATCATTACACATGAGCATAAAGCATTTCAGTACAATGAAAGATAAATTCAGTAAATAGACAACAAGAATTTTACAGTTTATGTTTTGAATTCACAAATAAAAGTCAATAAAAAGCATTACTCTATATTACTCTAAACCTCGATGATTTTCAGGGTTGTTCACACAGGATAAAAATATTTATTGTAGTGCAGCTATAAAAGCACTATTGAATAAGAGGATGTCAGTTCAGGAAAAGGTTTCAGGGAAACAAGTGCTAGTTTCAATGAAACAAATCTTTAAACTCATTGGTAAACCTCCAGGTAGATAAAAGTCTGTTATTCAACAGAAGGCATTACATGGTTATATGAAGTTTAACATCTCTTTTTTAATAGAAGTCAAAGATAAGTGATTCAGAGGAAAATCCCCTTGTCCTACTCTCTTCTCTGTTGCCTTTTTTTTTTTTCCTTTCAACAAGTACTTTTTGCAAAGGACATTTTTCACAAAATGTGAAAGATAATGTATTGAAACACTAACTTTTACATATTTCAGGGGAGGTTGTAATCAGAACTGTTTAAGACACATATTTTAGTATGGAATTTCTATGTTTAGCACTCCTTTGGGTGCACCAGCTACTGACACTTAAAGTTGTCCCTAGTCATGATTGCATCCATTTCCCTGTGGAACATTTTGAGTGCAAGTCATAATCTCCCAGTTTTCCTTCATTTCCTAATATATTTCTTTACACAAAAGCTTACCATCCTGTTTCCTTGAACTGTGACCATTTAGCGTGGCAGTTCAGGCTGACTGAACATCAACCAAGCTTCTTTCACATTTTACATACCACTGTGTGGTTTTTTTTGTACTATCCATCACTTAATCAGAAATATTTTTAAATTGTCATCTAAATCAAGACTAGGAATATTAAATAGCAGTGGAACAAGAGTGCTATTATTGGGTGACCTTGTGTAATGAGTTCTTCTTGCACAAAATTAGCAATTGCATTTTGCAATCTGTTAGTAAAGCAGATTTAATCCCTCTATCATAGGACTTAAGCCATCCATCTTGCATAAAATTTAACTTTTAATCACAGTACCATGTGACATTATGCTAATTTTTCATATGAATTCAACTATACCATACGTACCAGCACTATAATTTTTTATTTTATTTTATTCTAAAGTTTTCTTAAAGTTTCTCTTCCAGAATCTAAGTCCTTCAGATTTGCAGCTGTTTTTGAATATTATATATTCAATAAACAATTAAATACATAATATTTGAACATTATTCCATCATAAATGTAACTGCTGGATGCAAATGAGCCATGCCAAATAACTCGGAAAATGTTTTCATAGTTGCTGTTTCAGGTGATCTAATCCAATGCAAAATTATTTTGCTAATTTACTGTGAATGAAGGCTTTTCGATAATATGTCACCATTTGTAGACCCTAATCTTTTATGACTCTCTAGTTTAGGTTTCTCTAAAAAAAATAATTATATATAATGCCCTTTAAAAGGGTCATTTGCCAAATAAGCATATTTTGTTTCCTTTCCTCCAAGATTTCTTTTGCAGTTTCAGATAAATCCCTCTTTTTGTTAGCAGCATGGTAATTGGAATAAGTATAAAGTACTTTCTCCAAATTTTTTTGCTCCTCTCTCTTTTCTGTGTCTCTTCTCTCTCTTTTCCTTTGCAGGTTTTATTCATAATATCAGCATCTTCTCTATCTTTGTAACCTATCCATGGGGTCCTGCTGCTGTTCCACTCACACATTTTCAGTGATTCAATATGACTTTTTTCTCATTCTCATCATGGTTTAACATACCAGCCAATACTAAAAACCTGTTTTCCAGTGTTAAATCATTGTCCTTACACAGATGCCTTCAAAACTGCCTGCTAGTTATTTCTTCTCATTTAAGTATTGTGGCATTCACAGAAGGTCAGAGGAGGAACATATATTTTTCTTAATTCCAGAAGAAAAACCAGCTACATTATTTCCGTTTTGAGTTTGCAAAGACTGAATTTTGAAAATGATCATATACTAATTCTATACAGAACCATAGAATCACACAATGGTTTGGATTGGAAGGGATCTTAAAGGTCACCTCATTCCAAAACACCTGTCATGGGCAGGGACACTTCTCAGTAGACCAGGTTTCTCCAGCCTGGCCTTGAGCACTTTCAGGGATGAGGCCTCCACAGCTTCTCTGGGCAAACTGTTCCAGTCCCTCACCACCTTCACAGCCAAGAATTCATTCCTATTATGTAACCTAAATTTACGCTCTATCTAAAGCCATTTGCCCTTGTCTTGTCACTTGATGGCCTTGATCAAAGTCCCTCTTGGGTCTCAGCATTCTTGGGTCTCCCTTAGGTGCTAGAAGGGGCTCTAACATGCCTCTGTGGCATTCTTGTCTCCAGGCTGAGCACCTCCCTCTCCCCCTGCCTGTCTCCATGGCAGAGGTGCTCCAGCACTCTGAGCATCCCCATGGCCTCCTCTGACTCACTCCAACAGATCCATACTGGTGGACTCTCAGTTCTCAAAATATGAAGTCTTTTACTTGTGCAGGAACTATTTCCAGACTCACCAAAACTATTTGTGTAAAAAGTAGCAGATGTCACAGAGTGATGCAACTCAATTTTGAGGAACATATAGGGACTCATGTAGGTCTGGTTAGAAATACAAGTTAAGGGCCTGTAAAGGTCACAGAGTAACTGTAATTTTCAGGGCAGGAAATATTGTGCCATTTCACCCACTTCTGCACCTCTGCAAGGGTCATTCCTTGCCATCAGAAGAGTCTTCATATCCATGTGTCCTTATAAATTCACAGATGCTTCTCCACCATAACTGATGAATCAGCAGCACCCTTCAGTCTGAATCCTGCGTGAATCCAGCAAGAGAATTTTTAGAAAAGTTAACATCAGATTTATTTCAGAGGGGCAGTCTGGGAGCAGATTTCTGACATGGAGTCAAGGTAAATCCACTTCAAAACATTATTGGATTAGCCCTTCTTGAAGTTTAATTAAATTGGTTTTCCTTCTATTAACTGTTATAAGTAGGAAATGGCAGATGAGAATGAAATTTCATCTCATTACAGTTTAAAAAGTTAAGTCCCTTTTTCTGTCTCTAATGCTTAGAAATTTGCATTATTTTATATTAATCACACAATTGGATTTTAAGTTAGCAGCTTCAGAATGTGTCCTTTTGTCCGTGTCTTGGCCATGGAGATTACCCACTTTTTTAAGTGTTGAAACCATTACTGGCTTGGGTGATCAAACAGAAAGGGAAGAAGCTTGTTTTACAAAGCAGGCAATCCCAAAGTGAGCCTACCACACTAAGCTGAGTGAGAAAACAAAAAAAATAACCCACTAAAGGCATAACAAGTGTAACAAACTTTGTAACCTTCTTCACCATCAACTATTTTGAACTATATTTAAATGTAGGCTACAAGGCTTCTCCTCTTTCTCCCTTTACAAAAAAAATATTTTTGAAGTTTTTTCAGTTTTAGAGCACAAGGAGATCTAGTGAATTTGAGAGGACAATTCACAAGGAAATGGATGAGAACATTGCAGAAATAATCATGTTTAGCTACACTAATGCCCTGGCAGTGCAGAAATGCCTTTGAAAAAATATACTTCTAAGTTGGAATATGAGCTTGATCAGAGAAACAGGGAGAAGTGCAACTGTCTAGGTAGGATAGCAAAGGTGGATTGTAAGAATGGAAAATACCAGATGAATATCCTTCTAATTGCCAACTCCAGACACCTGAACACAGCTCCCCAGAGGATGCCTGTGAATGCCTGGCTCTCTGAGGCACTATTAAGCCCCTGCAAAACATGACTTTGGTAGAGCCCATGAAGCCTTCTTTGTGCTGTGCCCAAGTGAAGAGGAAAGGATGTGGTAACAATGAGAATTCTCTACTTCATGGACAAACTGAGAATTTTGTTATCAATTTGAAAGAGAAACATTTAGAACAATAGAAAAAATGATACTTCATTGTCCCAGATTTCAACTGCAAAAATGAAAATGTTCTCTTGGCTGTGTGTAGCTAACTGAGGGCTAGAGATGTCAATGAGACATTTTTGGCCCATCTCACTCTTCAGGTCTTGCAAGGGGAACAGAGGCTGGATTGTGCATAGCTCCTCAGTGTAGTGAAAGCTGTGTTAACAATTTGTGAAAGGTGTCAGAATTCAAAACGGAGACTGGGAATTGCCTCTGGTTCATACTACCTCCTGATACATGCTTCAGATTCATTTGGAAGAGTGCTGCCTGGACCTGTCCAGAAACTCACTTAAAACCATTCTGACAATTTCACATCATAAACAATTGAAATCTGGTGCCTGGGAATATTTCTTGGTGCTTTTTAATTTAATGGTATAGATTTAGCTTCTGTCACTCATATTATGAGCTCTCTGGGAAAAAAAAAAAAAAATCATCCTTGTCTTGCTACTTCTCTATCCTGAAAATTAATAGAGATGGATCTTATGTTGATCCACAGGGTGCTTCCCATAATGTACATGGGTAACGATAATGATTATTATGATGGGTTAAGAGAGAAAAACCCCCTTGTTTTGCTGTGAAAAATAACTAGTAGAGATGCTCAAATATTTTTTTCAAAAAATCCTTTGTGTTTAAGAACTTCACTGGCAGTATTGGGGCTCACATTTTAGAGACATATTTTGTTACTTTATTTTTTTTTTTCACCAGTGTGATTCTTGTTTCCATGGTGGACTAAAAGAGGTTCTGCCATACAGCTGTTCATATGAGTCATTTTAATTCTGACAAAAATTAATAACAGGAATTCAGAATAATGCTGATTCCCACAGTGCTTATAAAAGCATTTTGCAAAGCAGAAGAATGCAATATGAGGCTGTAATGTCATTGGTTTATATCTGGTTGAGAAATATTTAATTTGTTGATTAACAATCACCAGAAAGATATTTTATACTTTCAAGATTATGAAAAGGACTACCTTTCAATTTACTGCTCATCTACCATTTACTAGTAATGCTCTGTGGAACAGATAATCACATAATTTACTAAGCAGGTTGTACTTGCCCTTGAGTTTTTTTTAATGCCAGTAACATCATGCTTTGACACCAGTAAGGTCATGCCAATTCATACAGGTTCATTTGGCTGCTGCAATCATTGTAGATTGACCGTGGCATTCTTTTGTCTACTTTATCATGGTAGTTTTTTTAATATAATTTCCTCACAGAATGAAGTCATCCACTTTGAATTTTCTCACAGGTTTTGTTTTTGTTTCTGTTTATATAAAACGTGACTAATATACTAATTTTTTTTCTTTTTATATCTTCTTTGGATGAGATGTTGACCGTGAAATGGTTTACGGTTCAGAATCACATAGTCAGAAAAGGCCAGGCAAGATGTAATCACAAAATACCTGCCAATAATATGCACAGACAATAATCATCTGCTTGCACTTGGGGGATGCAGCTTTTTCCAAGTACTGCTTGACTGGGACTTCTTTGTGTCCAGGTGCATTTTAAGAACCAGTTCTTGAGACATTAATTCCTCCACTCTACCTGTCACAGTCCAAACATAGATAAAGAGGAAGATATTTGGGTTTCTGTTGATGAGCAACATTGTTTTATAGTAATGAAATATAAAATAGAATACTTGCATGGGACTGTGTAGTAATTTTATTATAATTTTTCCTAAGTCACATTAGTTTAGGCTTTATAAAAACTCTGAAATTCTGCTTTAAATGAAAGTCAATAGAAAGAAATTTTATTTCTTTTAAATTTTATTTCTTCTTTCCTAGTCTTCTTTTGTTTAAGCAAGGATTTCAGTGCATATTTAATGCCTCTGACATGGGAGTCCACAACACTGGAATCAAGATTATTTTTGTATATCTGCTGCCAGCCCTAAATGGTTTGGATTTTACTCCAAGCCCAGACTAAATAGCTACAGGGATCATTGTTTGAAACTATTTCCTACTCAGTTCTGCTTACAAACAGCTTCACAGAAGCATTTTTCTTGCTTATTAACAAAGATAGAAGTTAATATTCTGCTTAATCCTTTGTCTAAAATTAATTATTTTGCTAAACTAGGATCTCAGTAGAAAAAAAATATTTGCAACACAAAGGAAGAAATGCCAAGTACACCAGGAAAGAAAAATATTTGTTAATTTAAAATGACAGAAGTAGCTTAAAGTACTTTTGCCAGTTAATCAACCAGCTGAAATATACAGAAGCATATTGACTGTAGAGCCCCATAATTACGCTTTGAAGGTTCTGTTACACTTTTGAAGTTCAGTTTATTTGTTTTTAAATTACTTTCTTTCAGCTATCTCCTATTTTTGAGGTGTGATAATTATAATATTGGCTCACATCACAACTTGTTCAAGATAGGAATTATCTGCTGCTGCTGCAGAAAGTGAGTTAATCTGTAGCAGAATAATTCCTCAGCCGAAGATTATGACCCATTTCAAAGTTCAGTTGAATGCAAAATGCCTAATACTACTGTTGATTCTTAGTCTGAGTGTGAACATTTCTGCCCTGACAAGATGTGCAGGAAATACAGTTTCTGCCCTAAAGAATGAGATTTTTTCTTCAAACTAATTAACAAAATAAAAAATGAAAAACCATGATAGACAGAAAGTCACTTGACCAGAATGCCACACAAGATTAATTAGAATTAATGCATGGTGACATAAACTCTCCTTAGGCCACCTATTTCATCATAACTCTGCTGAGCCTTAGAATCATAGAATCATTAAGGTGCTGTAGGCAAAGTCTACAAACTCTTGTAGTGAAGGCAGCAAGAAGTGTTTCCAGAAGTGGCCAGAGATGATTTAACCTCTCTACTTTAACATTCCAAGTATTCCATTATTGTTAAGTGAAATTATGTCCGAATAAGTTGGGTCTAATGCATAATTTCAATTTTCTTGAAGGAGGAATTCATAGTTTGGGCATAGTACCAGAGGTGACTCCATACATGTTATAGAAATGTATAATCTTTAGAGGGTTTATTTTTGTGCCAAACTAAGAGATGGTTGCAGAAGCAAGCCAGATAGTTTTAAATGTAAGAACATTTACACATTAAACATCTTCAGAACATGTTTTTATTAAAAGGTTCTTTAGTTATGATTTATAAATCTTCAGAATAAATCTGCAGGACTGTGTTTTATTTTACAGACTTTTATTTTAAAGATCACATTTCATTTAAATAATTTCTAAAACATTTGACTCATTCCAAAGTGGATCTAAAAAAAAAAAGTCCGCAGACTCCTCTGCCATTTCTTTGCCTTCTCAAAGGTAGACAAATTCAACGAGAGATCTACAAATCAAGTTAAAAATCCCAAATAGAAAGATTTCAGCCAACCCATCTTATTTAGCTCTTGAAATATATCTGGTTTAGGCTATAAATGTGCCCTTAAATCCTGTCATGATAATCATGTTTAAAAATCCTCCTGTCATATTGAAATCTGTTATGATTTATAAGTCCTTTTGAAGTTTTATGTCTCTGATTTTCACCCAAAGGGAAGATGAAGTAAAGAGTTCTGAGTTCATAGTGAGTTCAACCAGATGGCACATTTCACGTAACTGCATCAGCTGTGGTAAATTCTCACAGTGAGCTTCAAGACAGCTCAAGTACCTCAAAAAGTGCCTCACCACATGACTCAAAATTGAGTGTCCATGCTTCAATGTTTTGGTTAGGAGCAGTACAGAAAAAGACAAATTGCATTAGTTTTCAATAGATTCAAAGCAATAAATATATGTCTGTTGTTCTTGAATTTTATTCCATTAACCTTCAAGAATGGCTAAGGTGTAAGAGCCAGGATTTTCGTCTAAGAGTTAGAGTGAAATTTGGTCAAAAAATTAAAAAAAAAAATTTACTTCCATTCTTCCTTATTTGAATAAGAATCATCACCGGGAAATTATTTGCTTTTCAAGCTAAGGAGTGTCTGTATTCTAATTAATGTAAACTGCTTTAAGACAGTACAAAGAAAAAGAGCAAGCTACAAAGAAAAAGAGCAAGCTATCCACAGTGCAGAGCAGATCAGAAGGTCTAGTTTGTCTTAAAAACTTAGGAACTATGCAATGCATTTGAAGTTCTATTTAATCTGCTTTCACAGTCTTTATGTCTGGGTATAGTTTTGCCTGTTTTTATACATTATCATCTATATTTATGCATCTGCCAGTGTCTGCAATTTCTCTTTTGTACTACAATAAAATTCCCTGGTAGCTTGTGTCTTACTGAACTCATTTGTGCAACAGATATTGCAGATGCTTCATGTCTCTTTGTAAATTCAGATAAAGATAAAGGGGATTGAGTCAACCCCAAGTATGAAATAGCTTCTAGTTGTAAGCAGTGAACAGTCAAAAGGGACTAAACCAACCACAATCGTCCAGACTGGATGAGCCCATAGAGTATATGAATGATAGAGCATCATGAAATCATAATGAATAGAGAATTGTGGGTCTAAAATAGCCAAATCTATGGGATTTTACTCAGTAGTCAAGTTAAAGAAAAAACAGATATGCCATTGCAAAATATATAGCATAGCTGTGAAACTCAGTACCATAGAAAACTTGTGTCAGTATTTAGTGTTGAAAAAAAGTTTTAACAGCAATTAAATTCATAAGAAAAGGAATCTCTCCAGATCTAACAAACAAAAGATAGCACCAACACAAAAACTCTGCAAGCTATAGGTTGTTCAAAGCAGTAGGGAAATACACTGTGAAAACATCATCATGTGTGTGTCTTATTCTTAGACTCTTTTGTAGTGACTTACCATTCAACACAGTGAAACAGAATTCACAAATATACAAACTTCTTCTTTTCTTTTGAAAGGCCATTTCTCACTTCGCTCACATCAATCTCCTATTGTCTTGGAGTGCTGCATGACTGTATAAGTATACATAGGTAGGCCTATTTTTCATATATATTTAATATCCTAGGTGCTCTCCTAAAGGGAATGTTTATTGTTCAGTATTCAGAGCTCAACAGACAGTAAACAAACAGTGTAGAGTAGCAATAAGTATTTCACATGGTACTTTAAGCACTTCAAGCATTTCAGAAGTTTTGAGGATTTTGAAATTTCATTCCCTCTTCTCTTATGTCAAAGACATGAGTGCTCAGGCAAATGGGCAGTACTAACACAGCATTCTTCTGAGACAGGGAATAAAGTAGCTCCAGTTATCCTTGTCAAGCATCATCATGGCTGGAAGTTTGCATTCAGAAATTCTAGTCTTACATGTTTGAGAACTACAGAAACACTGAGTTGATTATCTCAGCTGAAGGCTTTGTGAGGTTCACAATTGAATCTAGAATAAAATTTTCAAATCCAGATTTGCTTACATTTTTCTCACAGAACAAGTAATACGCATTGATCCTGAACTGATTTTTTTCCCATTTTTTGTTCCTCTGTGGGGTGCAGTTTAACAAAAGTATTGTATAATTATTCAGTCCATTGCCTTTCTGTATCTTTTTTCAATTTTACACGCAATAAAGGTGATTCTTGCATTAAAAGAGGACAGTGTGAAGACAACTGTAACGGTTTAACACAGCTGAAACAGCCTTGTTCCCTGACCTGCTCAAAGTGACACTTGTGCAGGCCCTGGTACTATCTGTAGACATCTGTGCATCACTCTATCTGGCAGTTTTCATTTTACAGCAGAGGTGTTAAGTAGTTAAAACCTAAAAGAACCCCACCATTGCAAATAAAATGGGAAGAAGTTCTGCTAGGATAAGGAAATTTTTCTACAGAAGAGTATATCAGAGAAAAAAAAGATTTCTCCTGGGCCAAAGCCATTAAAAAACTTCAAGCTAATTGACAATTCAGAGACACTTTAAACGACTTGCTCTGTCTATAGGAAATGGAATCGCAACTTCTGTAAATGTTTATTTGGCTGTGACTGCAGTTTTCAGCTCAGGAACACTAATTTTCTAATAAGAAAGCTTTTAAAATGTTTCCTTTGATTTTCTAGGCTAACTAATCCATTGCCATAATAGGAAATTTTCTCAGGGCAATCCTAATGAGGCTGCTGCTGAAGCAGAGACAATCTTCTCTTTAGGAGACCTTTTGGTTAAAAGAATCCTCTGCTCTGTTGAGTGTCTGATTACACCCAGATTAGATAAAGCCAATTAAGTACTTACTACTTAGCAAAATTAATATCTAACTAGTTATGTATATGAGAGTTATTAGAGGAAGTCAAAGGATGACTTCAGTAAGCACCTATGAGTGCTTCCATATAAAATCAAAACTGATGTTTCCAGTAATGATATAAAATAGGAGAAAATAGGGAAAAAATCATCATAACTCTGCTAAATACATTTGTATTTACTGTGTGATTTATTATATTTAGCCTTGACAAGAACTTAAAAGAATTATATTCATTTGTTTATTTCCATATGTTATCAGTATACATTCCTTCTTTTTCCAAAATTTTGCAATTAAATGTGGCTAATACCTAAGAGAATGTTTAAATTTTTTTCAAATTATTAATATTTATTAAGTTTATATCAGTTCTAATTACTGCATTTCTGTTGTTATATCAGCATGACATATTACATTATATTACATTATTATTATATATACATTACTTATATTACATTGCTAATAAAACCAAGGAATCAAAATTTTCTCTCTTATCTATAGCATTAGAGTTTTATTCCTCTATTAACTCAGTCAAAAACATTGAGGTAGTCATTGCAGAAAATATTATGCATACAATTATACATTTACAGTTTTCTCATTCATTCCAAGCAGATTTCATAGACCCAGATTTTCCTAAGCTAATTTGAAGTTCTATTTGTACAGAAGATAGGGTACTGTGTGAGCTATAAGTTTGCATCATCATAAAAATTATCATCAGAAAAATACCACTAGAAAGTAAATAATTTATTCTCCTCCTATAATTTTTTGGAACACAACATTTTCATGAGACTTCATCCTAACTTGTTAGCAATAATCATATTTCCTCAGTAGCTGTGTGCCTCCCTTCCTTCTCGAACTTATGAGGTCTAAATATAAAAGAAGATTTCAATGTTTTCTGAGGTGTCTATAAAGTTTTTACAGAAATCATGTGTCTCTTATTTTCTGTTGTTCTTCCTTTGTGCATGCATTATGATGTCTGTTTTCATATAAAGATTTCCAAAACTCATCAGGCAGTTGTAAAGGCTGTCATGATTTTGCATCTTACCTTCACACAGTCATTGAATCCTCATTTCTCTTGCTCTCTAGAGAAACAAAGGTCTCTTCTCTAGAGCTCTCTGCTGCACTGGGAACTTCCAAAGGTACTTGTGCAAATAATTTCAAAGTAATTTCTGTCTCCAGGGATAAGCACATGATGGGAAGCAGCACAAACAAACCAAAGGGAAGAAAAAACCCAGAAAAAACCCAAGGTAGTTATTAAGTAGATTTTAAGTCTTGTCACTGAAAGTATATGATTAGGTATCACCTGGATGTAAGAGACATCTCAAATACCTTGAAGACAAAAGTAAGATTAATCTATTTTTTACCATTTTTCAAAATCTTACAGCATCCAAAATCCCAGAATTATTGCAACTGTTTAGGCTGGAAAAGCAATTTAAGATCGTTCAAGTCCAACTGTTTACCCCAAAACCGCCAAGTCCACCACTTAACCATGCCCCCAGGTGTCACATCTTCATGTTTTTAAATACATCCAGGGATGGTGACTCCACCGCTTCCTTGGGCAGCCTGCTCCAGTGCTTGACACACCTTTCAGTGAAGAAATTTTCCCTAAAATCCAAACTAAACTGCAACTTGAGGCCATTTCCTCTTGTCACATTTTTTGCTGCCTGGGAGAAGAGGCAACCCCCGCCTAGGTAGATGAACTCATTTCAGATGGTTGTAGTGAGCGTTAAGGGCCCCCTGAACCTCCTTTTCTTCAGGTACACCCCCAGCTCCCTCAGCTGCTCCTCATCAGACTTGTGCTGCAGACCCTCCACCAGCTCCATGGCCCTTCTCTGGACACAATGCAGCACCTCAGGGTCTTTCTTGCAATGAGGGGCCCAAAACTGCACAAAGAACTTGCTTCACCAGCGAGCAGTACAGGGGTATTGTCACTGTCATGTCCTGCTGGACACATTATTCTGTACAGGCCGTGATGCCATTGACCTCCTTCACCAGCTGGGCACATGCTGGTCAGTATTCGCTGCCTGTCAACCAACATCCCCAGTGGGTATGTCTTTTCTTCTTGGTTTAAACAGTAATTTTCTTCTGTTGGTTGTCCATAGTAATTTCTGCACGTAAAAGATAATGGAAGATTTGAAAAGAAACCTAGAAACATGAAGAGTAAGGATATATTTTGACAAATTTCCCAGAAAAAGGCTCAATAGATCACATGTACTGAAAAGTGCATTCACCAGCACCAAAATCAGCATGCTCAATAATTTCCTTTTGAGCTGGCTGCAGATTTTTTTATCAGATGGCAGTACTTTTAAAACCAACTGAAGTACTTACACATCCTGTACACAGCTTGCTCTGTAGCTGTGTTCTTACCAGTCATCTTTTGTCACGTGCCCCAGTAGGAATTTTATTCTTCCCTAAAGTCAAAAATGGTAGGGAAACTTTGCAATTCTTTGTATGAGCTAGCAAGTGAGCTTGGAATTAGGTTCATCACCTGGAAAAGCAGAAATTCCCATGTTCAGGAAGGAATAAAAAAAAATGAAATGATATTCTGGATCCTGATAATGAATGGACAAGAACATAAAGGCTCTGGTCTATGTAAACAGACATCTGGTCTTAGGAATTTATTTTGTCCACAGTTTTTAGCCTGGATTGCTGAACCTAATCTGTACCAGAGCCCATCAATGTCTACAGTTATTAAGAAAGCATTATAAGTTATGTGTAATATTGTAAAAATATTTACTGAAGAATCCACCAGGGCTTTATTTCAATCAGTTCTTTTAGTATTTAAGTAATCTTTTCTATTAAACTGTCTGACTGCACATGGCAGAGCTTGACTTATGCTTAAATGATATCCCAATGAGAAACACAAAATAGGCTGGGATTCCATTTATAAAAGAATGCATAAATAAGCATACTTTTAAGAAATGAATCAAAGGAGTATGAAGAAAAAAACCTAACAGGTTGCTAGTGAAACGCATTTTTTGTACTTGGAAACCAAATTAAAATTCAACTATTTCACTAAGAACACTTGAACATGGTACAGTTTCCTTGCATTTAAATCAGTGGAGCTAGGACCGAGTTTTGATCTTCTGCATCTTGACTTGTCACATGCCACAGTATGAATTTGACTGCTCTTCAAATAAGTATAATCAAAAAATGTTCAGAGAAAAAGGATTGTGGCTAGTGCCATCAATATTGAGAATAATTTTTTACTTACCACAGCACTCAACCTTTCTTGTTATACATTTCCATATTTTTCATAATATAACACATTTTCAAAAGAAGGTATATCGTTGTAGCATTACAATTATGAGCATTTTCAAGTATGCATGAATGCATATGGAAATAAAAGACACAGAGTAAAGATCACAGAAGGGAACAGAGTTACAGGGTTATTCAATCTGGTTGCCTTGCCATAAGTGTAAAAAGAGATAGAGGGATACAAGTGGTGGCAGATTTTTGTTAATGTATTCATCCCTCTGTGTACATTAGTGCACATTCATAATGGTAGGTTTATAGAGATATTTATCTTACAGAATTTTTGTTCCTACAAAGCACCCATTAAGAAATCTGTCAACTCACTGAAGTGATATATTTACCCTCACACCAATATGAATTGTGATTAGAGCAGCGTATGCATTGATGAAGTGTCATGAGTCTTGCTTTCTAAACTTGGCTGATTGATCTTGAAAATTTATGATTCATGCGATCCAGATAACATGTAAAATATTTTTCTGAGCACTTATATATCCTACAACACCAAAATGCTTGAATCTTCTTAAACAGTTTTCTTGACAAGATCACAATTACTTGGCAAAAGGTAGAGAGAAGTGTTGATAAACCAGATGACTACACCCTCAGTCAGAAGGACCTGGAAGTTAGAGAAATAGCCTGACACAAACCTCAGGTTCACTGAAGGGAAAATGTTAAATCCTGGCCACAAGGATAGTGAGCCTTCTAAACTAGCACAAGCTAGAGAACCAACCAGCTCCAAAGTAGCTTGACAGAGATGGGCATGAATGTCCTGGTGAACAAGAACTTGAACAGGAGTTGTCAGTGTCCATTTGTGGCAATAACATCAGCTTGAGTGTATTAGGCAGCAAAGTGACAACAGGTTGAGTGAGGCGTTTCTTCCCCTCTGCGAGAGGTGCTGGTAAGACACACCTGAATTTTGTGTTCCTTTCTGAGCTCCTCGGTACAAGACAAATGTGGACATATGGGATGAAGTACAGCAGGGAGAAACAAAAATGACTTAAGAGACTGAAGCATTTTTAATTTGTGGAGAGACTGAGATAACTAAGGTTATAACTAAACCTGGAGGAAACAAGGCTCAGAAGGAATGTAAACACATGAAGAGATACTTATGGGAAGCAATAAAGAAGGTGAAGCCACAAGCTTCTCAGTAGTACCATGATAGTAGACAAGAGAGAATGGGTACAATGTGTAATACCAAAAATATCAGTTAAATGTGATAAAAAAGTTCATTTTAAATTTTTTTTTTTACCTTGATGAAGATGTTCAGCACTGGTATGTGTAGCCTGAAGATAATGTGGTGTCTCTAGCATTGGAATTGCCCTGAGAACTTAGCTGACCTTGCTATGTTTCCAGAGATGCCTTTCTCTCCCATTCATTCTGTTATTCTATGAAGGACAGCTTATCACCAAACTGCTGAAAAAACAGTATGACAGCAGGTCCTTTAGTGTCTACATAGAGAAAAAACCTCCAAAACAAATAAAAATCCTCAGTCTGACTGCAGTGGCCACTACTGTAAGGCCTGCTTAGTGCAAGCAGATAAGCAGTGGAGTTAGGAAAAATAATCTCATTCTGTTCCTCCTGGTTTCCCCTCTGGTAACCATAAAGTATATGAACTGGATCTTATGTTTCTTCTTTTTTTTTACTAAATTGCAAAGCTCAGTTCAAGACTTTTGAAAAATGTCATGATTTGTCATTATGGTTACCTAATTATGCAAAGTACAACCATTAGAAAGCAAAACAGACAGTAAGCCGAGTAAGATTAGTCTGGAGCATTAAACAGACTGGATGAGTCACTGAAGCTACCACACTAACTATTGCCTCATCCAAAGATCACATAAATCTTTTTGAGGCTTCAGTGGATTTTGGATCAGCTCTCAAAAATATAAGTTTCTTCATTTTCCTGAATAATTTTAAAACACACAAAACCTCTTAAATCAAGGCTTTTCTGATAAGAGCAGGACACATGAGGGGAATAGAGACGTGCTGCTATTTCTATTCTAGTTTCTTAGAAAATGATCTAATGATCCATGTTCAAGAGACCTTTAAATAGCCTCTGAATAGCCAGGCAAGCATCATCTACCAAACCAAATTCCTGTATATATTTTATGTATTTTAATATTTTTCTAAGTAGGCTGGTAAGGTAACAACAACAGTGGGTATGTCTGAATCATCCATCTGAATTTTTTATACCATCATTTTGCTTTTGAAGGTGTACTGTGTACATTTATTTTAATAGCTATATTTTCTTTGTTTATTGGATCCATAATGATATTTAGCTGTTTTGGGGGGGTTTTACTGTTTTTTTGGTTTTTTTTGGGGGGGGGAGGGTTGTGGTTTTTTGGTGGGTTTTTTTTTTTTTGGTTTTTATTTTTGGTTTTTGTGTTTGATTTTTTGTTTTGTTTTGTTTTGTTTTTTTTACTTTTACTTTTAGATAAAGCAAAACATTTATGTCAGGAACCTTTATTTCAGTCAGACCTTTTAACAAATAGTTTTCCAATTATAATATCAATGCTTTAGCTTATATTTACTGCAGTAAATGGTCTACTGCTATTTTGATTGCTCTGTAGATATTCACAGCTTTAGAGAGAGGTGAATAGGTTTTTTAGGAACTCTAGCAGCTTCTTAAAAGACTAAAGGGGAAAAAAACCAAGATGTTTATTTCAATCTGCATTCAAAATAAAATGTACTTCAGGTAACATGCCATGGGAAAAAAACTTTCACAATGATATTTAAAACTTAGACCTGTACACAACTTTAACCAGCAGATAATTACATGAAAACTATGATTTTCTCTTATGTATTCATGCATCTTAAAATATATATGTTTTAGTGAAAAGACAATCCTATCTTTTGGCAGCACAAAACAAGGTATGTTGTAAAATGTGTAATGCAAAAATCACTCCAAAACCACTAGTCCCTTTGGAACCTTCTGTTTCAAAAAATGTTGTATGTTCTGGAAACAAGAATTGTTAGAAGATGTTTGTTTTCACATAATTATAAATACCTTAGAGACAATCATGAAACACAGTCTAAGGAACAGTTAGCTTTGTACTACGAACACATTTGCAATGCTAATAAACAAAGATGAAAACAAGAGGTAACTAGCTAAATAACAGAGTCTGAATGCTAAAAAGCTAAACATAGCAAGGCCCAGGAAGGTGGCTCTGAGATTTTAAACCTTCCAGCATGACTTAAAATCTGCCCCAGATTGTCAGTGACCTCAGGGATTTATAATATAAAGACCTATACTCTAATTTGACCTATTTAAAAAAAATTAAATCTGTCTGTCCAGCCTTCCACTCTCCATTATCACAGGTCCAGAGGCTTATTTTACTAAACTGTGAGTTTACCTTTAAGACCAAGAACCTTTAAGACCTTGGCAATCCAAGGGCACACTGTTCATTTTGTCATGGACTTCAAATGCTTTATTTGCAAACCTGCAATTCACAAGTTACAAAGAAGCCATTTTTTTCCATGAGTGGTTGTCTTGCAATTCTCATTATGTTAACATGTTTTTGGTTTGGTTTGGTTTTGGTTTTTTTGTTTGCTTGATTCCCACAAAAAGTTTTCTTTTGTTTTCATCTTTCTTCTGACACCCATTTCAGGAAATTCAGACTATTTACCTGAAAGAAAGCAAATAACCTTTTATTGAAATTACAAGATGGGAACAGATTTATTTAAAATGAAAGGGATGAAAATTGAAGGAGTCACCTACAAATTTTATTAAACCCAGTATTCACTAAAGTAACTGTGAAACAGAGATAGCACAGTTTGACTACAAATTTGGGACTGGGGATCACAAGGAAGATCCCAACAAATCTTATTTCCACACTCAAACCATTACTGAACACACAGAACAAACTGGAAGTACATAATTTGGCAAGTAATGTTAATCAGTGGGATTCATAATAAGTAAGCATTTACACTACAGTGTTATTGTAGCTCTGACTGAATAATAGAATAAATTAAACAGATTCATCTTAAGATTTCCTTGCAAATAGTTAACCCTGGGAAGCTTCTGTTGTTATTTGTATAATTTATTGTGATTTTTACAACTGCAGACAAAATTAATGAAGCGGAAGAATATTTCTGAATCAGTGAAGATTGATTGAAGCCTATTTGCCTTATGTTATTCGGGTGGTGGGACCTGCAGACAATTTCAGCAGTCAGCTATACATAAAAGACTAGTGAGTGGCATCCCTGCCCGTGGGAGTTGGAACTAAATGACCTTTGAGGTGCCTTTCAGCCTAAGTCGTTCTATGATTCTATGAGTTGTGGTGTCCTTACAGACGTGGGGTTAGCATATACCCAACCAGGCTTTCCAATATCACTCAAGGAGGTGAAAGCCTACAAGAGAGGCTACAGGAGAGAAACGGAACAAAAAAGATCAAGAGACAGAGAGAAGATGAATTACATTTCTTTCCAGTTATAGAATAGGTAGACATGGCTATGATCCTAGAAGACTGGTGGCTTGAATGGTCATTTCCCTGAGATATATTAGAGACAATCAAAACCATTTCAGGTCTTGAGAAATCAAGATTTTTCACATGTTAGCCTTTTGGAGTGTTTTTTCTTTTTTTAGGACTGATAATTTTTTAGAAAAAATAAAAGAGCAAATGAGTTTTTATTTAGTGCACAATGTTGTTGAATATGGCTTGAATCAAAATGCATTTCAGCTAACTCTAGTTTACATGCTCAAAATCTTTGTTTGCCAAGTAAAAATAACATAAGATACCAACAACAGACTATTGTTAGAATATTTTACTCTTTGTAGAAGAGCAATTTTCATTGAGTACATATAAATTTTTAAATTCCTGGCAGACACAAAATTCTTGCAGAATAGAACTTCTAAGAAATTACTTTTCCTTTCAAATCAATGCTTTCTCTATTCAATATGTAGCTATAACCTGTATGTAGCTAACCAGATTGCTGAGAGACACTTTGATAAATTTAGAATGATAATTTTACAGGAATGGAAAGAAGGAAAAGGTCACAAGGTTGTAAATTGTTATTTAGAAAAGATCTGTTCAGCTCCCCAGTAAATATGCCACAGTAAGAACCTGTATTAGATTACACTTTGCAATCTCTTGTCATCTAGCTATTGATCCTTGAAATTTTACTGTGAGGGTGGTGCTGTGCTGGCACAGGTTGCCCAGAGAAGTTTTGGATGCCCCATTCCTGGAAGTGTTAAAGGCCAGGCTGGAGGGGACTTTGAGCAATGTGATCTAGTGGAAGGTGTCCCTGCCCACGTCAGGGGGGTTGGAATGAGATGGTCTTAGAAAGTCCCCTACCTAAACCATCTTATGATTCAATTAATTTTTCCAGACACCTGCCCATGCATTTTTTATCTCATGTTGTGTTTTTTGACTTCATTAAATCTAAAAAACATTGCTAATTTTTACTTCCTGGCAATAGATATTTTGATAGCATCTTGAAGATCCAGTCAAGATGGAGATCAGTTTGTCCTGGTTCAACACCATCCCTGAGAACTAGTTACCAGCTCAAAGACTCCAAATAGGCATAGCAGTTGTGTTAATTTAAAGACTACAATGCTCTTTATACTTGAAATAAGGTGGAATTATTAGTAGTAATAATGCACTTTTATATTTTAATAAGGATGAGAGATCTTCTGAACTAGGAAATATACAGTAAAGAAAACACGCTTTTTAGAAGTTAATTCATATTTTTGGGTCTGAGAAGACCCTGAAAAAGAATGAAACAGGTAGGATGATGTTGCATTTAAAAGTTTTAAAGTAAAGAGAATTTAATTTATCTTTCCAAGAATCTGTATTATGGTTTCCTGGTTGTTTATTTTTTCATTTTATGTCACTGAAAACAGGACAAACATGTAGGCGCAGAAATGCGTTGCTTACACAGTACAAAAAATGACTCTTTATTCTGAGTGAAGTGCATCTTCTCTCCATCTAATCATAACCCTCTAAATGAAACTATTCATTCCAGTTCTTATTTTAAGATGAACATGGAATATATAGTTCCTTGCCAGACCAGTTCCAAGCTAGATTTCTGATTTACTTCTTTGGTTGTGCGTCCCTCCAGACTGCCATAGGGACCAAGTCAAGGGATTACTTTGTAAATTACTTCAGCTTTTGGAGACCCTGATCTCAATCATGCTGTCTTTTAAAAATCATGCTATCTGTTTAAAAAAATTATTTTTATTTTTATCAAATATTCTAACCTGTTTTTGTTTTCTGTCAGAAATAATCTTAGTAACCTTGTATTTTCTGCCTACCCTTATGAACAGAAACAGGGAACACAAACATCTGGACAGCCAAAAGTCAGGATATTTTGGCTTCTAGCAAAATGAACGTGCCCAGAAACATTTCCTGACACTGAGGCTAAGCACCATGATTTGGCTTTAGATACAAGGAGACACTGTAGAAACTGACCATTGGGAACCACCTTTAGAATATTTTGACAGCCAAACTCTATCAGAGAACTGTATAGAAAGGCTGGCAAAATTCATGCCAAAGAAGATATTAACAGTTTAATGACCCTGTAACACACTCCAGTGCCTAGGAACCTTCCTGAGTCCATGAGTTTTCCTACCATGTCAAGTCTTTGTGCTGTTTACATCTAAAAATTGATTCAGGCACATTTCTGACATAGACTTAAATTATTAGAAGCTTTTAATTTATTTTTATATAGTTTTAAACTGTATTTACAGCAAGGACATAATATTGTAAATATGGGTTTCATGTCTGTGCACAGAGTCAGAACAAAACTTTATGAACCACTCAAACCACTGAAGCCAGGAATATGTAGCTCTATCCTAAATAATATTGGGTTATGAGAAAGACTAACAGCTAAATCAACCTGTTCACTTCAGTCTCAGTGAGCTGTTTGTATAGTTTCTGAAGGCAGTGCTTGCCTAAAAGACACAATTTTTTTTTTAATTTTTTTTTTTACCACCAGTGCCATTTTTGAAAGAATTTTCCTTTAGTACAAATTGGAGTAAAAGAGGAAAACAAGATTGCACTTCATCTTTGGAAGGGAGGAAACAAAATTCATATTTTCAGCAGGAAAAATATATTGCCAGTTTTGTCTCTCCAGGATAAAGTAATTTCAGCCTAGCACACTGTGCTTTACTTTGTCTGGGAGAAATATCAAGGCTGGGTTTTTTTGGTTTGTTTGTGGGGCAGATTTTTGCTGCTTTTTGCTGTTGTTTGTTTGTTTGTTTGGAGGGGGGAGGTTAGTTAAAATCCCTCTATTATGGTTTTTTCTTTCTCTTTTAAGATTGTATATTCTACTATAAGAGTTGAATGAAAACCTCCTAGTCACCTTGAGTTTTTCCATTTCCACAAAGTGGCTGAATTCCAGACCAAGTTAATTATTTTCTGCATTTACTATTCTGATCAGCAATTTACTAGATATTCAGAACTTAGCCACAAAATTTTATTGAAAATGACTCTTCACTTAAACTCAGTATACATGCATAAAAATGATAAATCAAAGTAGATCTCTTAAGAATTTTGTTATTTTGTAATTTTTAGGGTGCTACTTTATTTTCAGGACAAATCTTTTCATTTCTAACATGAAATCCCTGACCAGGATAGCACTAATTGCATTGCCTAGGCACATTGAGTAGGGATTTCATTTCACACATCACAAACTATCCACACAACCTTGCCATGGTAATATTTCATACATATATTTTTCCCAGCAAAGTCTAATGTCCCTATCCTAGTTTCACAGTCCACTACTCTGAAACAAAGCTCAGTTAAATCTTAATAAAAAAGAAGAAAAATTAAGAAGATCAAAAGGCTCAGTGATTTCTCTCAGGCCATTGTCCCTGAACTTGATAAAGGTTTCTGCAACTTCAGCTGAACTTGAGAGACAGGACTTTGGTAGTCATCAAAAGAGGGTGTTGCTGATAACAGCACATTCAAAGGGAAGGAAAATTAGGTGTAGAAAGACAAAGAATACTTAGGCTTAAGTGACCATTGCACAGTTTAGTAAAATTTTGGGGTTTATTCACCGTTTTTGTAGGAACTAAAGCTTTGAAATTAATTTTTTTTTAATTTATACAAATTACCTTTACATTACAGACAATTAATTTTAGCTCTTTATCTTGAATAGTCTTGGATAGTTGCTAATTTCCTCTGTTGATTTCCTGCACCTGTTTTACCTCAAAGAAAAAGGTTTCAATCAGCAAGATGATGAGAATATGGGAAATTTCCATTTGTGCATGAGGTATTTCACTAGATGTGTCATAAAGGTCTTAGATTTCCTTTTGAAACACTTTTACAGGTCATTTTCAAAGTCAAAATAGTGGTTGGTCCATTGACCTGTTATGGTGTATGCTTCTGAATATTGCTTTTCACCTCTGTCTCTCTCAGGCAGGTGCACAAAAAGGTGAAATAATGTTAACTCCTCCTATTTGAAATAGGGTCTTTTTTGTTCAGAAAATTGTTGTTCTCACAAAGGTATGTGATTGTTTGTTGTGGTTTGAAATTCACTCTTGCCTGTAAAATTTCTTAGGGAGAAAAAAAAAGAATAAAAAAATTACAATAAGCCATCCACCAGCTGCAGTAAATTCATGAGAGTATGATAATTATTGGAACAATTGGCATCAAGATTGCAACACATTGGATGCAATGTTTGCATGAAATCAAAACAATTTGCACCTTGCAATGATATGTTCCTCTTTCAATGTCTTGAAAAGCAGCTTTTGATTGAATATCTGACTACTAGAAAAAATATAGCAGGTATTTAAAAGTGTACATTGAGAGCAATACAGATTTTGTTACAAAGTAAACCCTTTTCTGCTTTGGAACCAGAAAAACAGTATACTAAGTACATCCTTTGTTGACAGGACCATTGGGAAGACCTGGACCAGAATAAATTTTCTCTCTTGATTTTTTCAAATGTCTTTTAGAAACCGTCATTTCACTCCAACTATTTTTAAGATATTCTGAATCTGTCAAGATGTGCTTTTTCTCTCTATTTATTCCTGTGAAGAGGACATGGCTGTTCAGGTAACAGACATTGAAAACCTGATAGCACAGGCATATCGTTAATGTTAGCAGGTATGCTTTCACTATGTAGAAAGCAACCTACTATTTTCCTGAAATTAAACTAACTTTCCCGTTTTGTGAAGAAATTTAGTGGATTTAATAGACTCACTTGATTTGGCAATCTTTAAGTGTTTGAACCTTGGAAGAAGTTTTTCAGGCATTTCAATAGTTTTGTAAAACATTTCTGAAAATTTTTATCCTGGGTATACATTGCTTTCTATGTTTCAATGTACTGAGATAATATCTAATGTCTTAGAAAAAATCAACTTCTGATAAACAAAAATCAAAATTGCATCTTTCTTTTCTTCAATTTATTCATGTTTTTACTACAACTTGCATTCTTCTAGATTATTTGACAGGAGATTTCAATTTCCATGTCACAAACAGCTGAGTACTGTTGGGTTCTAGCTCAGCAGTTTGGCCCGGATGTGTGTAAGAAGATGTCTACATCTTAAAATGCTTAGGCATCTATAGCTCCTTTAAACCAGTTCTGATATTTCAGACTTTTCTGACAAAAAATTAGCCCTGCTACTAACAAATTAAAGTATGCTTTCATTGTAGCATATTTGTTTATGGTATCTAACAATCTGCTCTGCCTAAGTGCCTGGTACAGATGAAACCATTGCCTTCTGCTTGGCAACTCAAACAAATGCCACTAAAGGATTGTTAAGCTCTGATAAAACCATACATTAAAATCTGTGTTTCTGGACTCCTCTCTTCAGTGCATCTGTTCCAATCCTCTGAGCGTTGAAGATGGAATTCTTCAATGGATTTCTATACAGTCAGTGGCTTTTTTCTGATGTCTGTCCATAGAGTCTGCCCTTGGCTAGAGTATTACAGAGAAACAGCAAACACCCTGAGCTGGCTAATTAATGGAAATACAAAAAGCTTACTGCCAGGGAATCAAATGTTGGCAAACAGGTCCCTTTAGGCTCTTTCTGAGAAGGCTGGCAAATGCAAGCTGTCTACGCATTTGGCTTGGGATAAAACACAATGCTAGACATGGGCTCTTTAATTTTCCTTTTTTTTTTCTTCCATGTAAAAAAAAAATCTGCAATAGCTTGCATGGCTTAGATTGACTTCAAGGAAATTATACAGGGTGCAGGCCAATATGGAATTCACTCTGCACAATCATATGTTTCATATTGGGTTGTCATTGACTTTGTAACTCCAGAGTATAACTCAGGAATGAGCCTGCCAAAGAATGCAGAGTTACATTTCTCTTTAAAGTAGATAAAAAAGTGAGAAGAGTATAGAGCCTATATTGTGAAGTTAAGGGAGAGAAAAAAAGGACCATAGTACTTGAGTAGTATGGTTTCAAAACTGCATGTTCTGCAAAAACCCCCAACCCTCCATTTCCCGATGAGATAATTCTTTGACTTGGCTCTAAGCTAACCCTTGCTTTAAGCCTGCAGATCTGTCCCTTACAGTGAGAAGCAGAGCACACCTGAGGGGTTTTTTTGACTTTTTACCCACGGAATAGGATAGACACCTATCTTCGCAATATAGTACTGACTTGGTATGCAGAAAGAAGTAAATTATACTCATTTTTCTTTTACTCACCAGCTATGATACTGAGGAGTTTTCCTTTGGAGCACCTCATCTACCTTGCTCCACTCCTCAACTTTAATTTATTTAAAATATCCTCAGAGAAATATCTACCAGCAATGAAAGTTTAGAGTAGCTCTCAACATCCAGAAATGAAATTATGAATCTGGCATAGCTGACATCTTAGATGCCAGAATCTTAAACTGGCATATGGGTTGCACCCTATTTTCATATATGTGATCCCAGTTATCATAGAATCACAGAATGGCTTGGGCTGGGAGGGACCTTAAAAATGATCTGGTTCCAACTCTGTGCCATGGGCAGGGACACATTCACTAGGTTGTTTAGAGCTTAATCCAGCCTGGCCTTGAACATTTCTAAGGATATAGCATAACCATCCTTATAGTAAAGAATTTCTTCCTAAAACTAATTTAAATTTACCCTCTTTCAGTTTAAGGCCATTCCCTGTTGTCCTGTTACTCAATGCCCTTGTGAAACGCCCCACTCCAACCTTCTTGTAAATTCTCTTTTGGAACTGGAAGCCCCCTTTATGTACAGCAGACATTTGTATCGCATCTTCTTCCATTTTTAGTGCTTATCTCCATCACATGGGGTCTGTGCTCTTTCTATTTGTACAAGAAGTTTTAGATGTCCTGCGTTTGGTCATGTGCCACATGGAGAAATTCCTGGTCTCGGTAATTTATGCTGCTATGAAATCTAATACTCAGCCAAGTGCAACTGGTTGTGCCCTGTCATCCCCGTTATCACTCTGTCTTAGCTGCTCTAAGCATGAACCACTGAATAGCTCAAGCTGGGAGGAACCTAAGGAAGGGTTGGAAAGGTTCATCAAGTCCACTTCCCTGCTCCTCACAGGGGTATGTAGAATTAAACTGTATGACAAAGAACATAATCCAGACAGTCCTTGATGTTTCAGTAGGATTGCACTTGAACCTTGACAGCTTCACACTCACTTTTGTTTGCCAATATAGAACTTTCTGTGCCCATCACTTAGAATATCAAATCAAACACAACACAGAGTTCAGATTATCTTAAAAAAAGCACCAGTCTCTCCTAAAATTCCATAGCCTTCCTAAATAGACAAACTAGTGAAATCTACTAAGACTGAAAATAGTTTTACCCTCAAAATGGCCTAATAAATGTCAAAATAATTCCTAAGTATTGGTTTTCAGTCCAGCTTATTCACAACCCATTTTGATCTTGTACAAAAATACTATCTTCATTCTTTGTTTTATACTTGCTCTCAAACTGCCTTTTTTTGGTCTCGTGGTGATTGCCACCTACTGCTGTTGACAATCTGTAATGTAAATAAATTAGGCTAGACCTTGGCAAACTACTTAGGTTTTCAGATGCATGTTCACAAAGAGTAGGCAGGCATTTGGAAGAGACATTTTCTCTAAGTGACACAATATGCATGTGAAGCTGTAAAATCAATACAACATTCTCTGAAAAGGAGCTGATTTTCTGAAAAGTTTTCTTGATTGCCTTTTCTTTAAAATGCTTTTTTATATATCCCTAATTGATTACAGTCTTCTCTTTTGTGAAAACCATTAATTAAAATGACATCACACTCAGAATAACTTGTAAATAAAATGAACAGTATGACTGTGTTCTTATAATGAAATTTTGATTTAAAAATAGAAGGAAGAAGTATGGAATTCAGCTTAAACTTATATGTGTTAGGCAGATGCACATAAAAGATGACAATTTCCACTTGTATTTGTCTTTAAGATACTAACCAAACCTCACGAGTCTTTATTTGATCAAGGACTATGTCAAAGGAGTGCTATTTACAACACCAGTTATTAAAACTTATACTCAGTTGGAACATTAAAAATATTTTTGTTTTACATAAATTAGTCACTTTCTTGCTTTGTGGCAGGATGTGGCTTGTCTGAACCTAATTTCTAATCTTCAAATTCCAATTTCTCAGCTGTAGAACTGTTGTAAGTTTCCTAGCAGTCTATTTCGGTAATTCTGGTATCTAGAGCAAGATTTTGGGAATAAAGAACAATAGGGAACACATTGCTCAGGACAGCTTTTCTCACAATGCTTGCAAAGGAGGAATTAGCTATGGACAGCACAAGCTGTTATTGCAGCTCAAGGGAGTTCCCTGCAAACTACAAGCCAATAAACCCATGCTACTCTCTAAGATGCTTTAGGTACAGTTTTCTGGGGAATGCCTCTTTGCTTCTGTGCTGTTGAGAGGGCAGGAGATGGCAAATACTCAAGGGAAGACTCTCCCCTCTGGAACTAATTTCCACCAGTAATGCAGCAAAACCTGAACGCATGGAGAAAAAAACAAACACCAAAACTGTCCAGACAGGATTTTGCCTGAGGAGATTAGTATGATTTAGTCTGCCCTTGGTTTCTGTTTGAGGATGTGCCTTTGCATTTATGCTTGCTGAGTTGTACTCAAAAAAACAAACAAAAAAAAAAAAAGACTAGAGAAACTTGCTAAATTCAGACAGCTATTGGTAAATAATTTAAAATCTATATTTTATTTGTTGGAAATATACTTGGACTATTAACAATGAAAGTGTGTTGTAATTATGCCATCAGAAATGGCTCATTGGTTTACACTGATGGAAAGACAGATAGGGCTCAAATATCTCTCAGCTACTGCTCTACCTCAGTTCCTTAAGGCTAAACTAATACTCTTGTTGTGAAGGCTGGAGATGAAGATGAATTATTTGTAATTATTAAGTATCTAGCAGTGTGATTTTATGTTTCATATTTTATAGCCACTACTGTGAGGATATAAGAATTGATTCCCATGCACACCAGATCTGCAGTTTAGTGCTTATTATTAAAGCCCTGTGAAAACAAAGTTGAAGATCACTTTTATGTTCTAAATTCTCCATACACTAAAAATCAAACAGCACAATAACTTTAAGACGATAAAAGTTCAGTAGAAAAATAAAATGCTGGTGTGTTAGAGCTAAAGGGAGTTTTTTTGGTTAATATCTGCTTGGAGTTTTTTTCATTTAAGCATTGAGAATCCCCACACAGAAACAACTTCCATTCTGTTTGTTGTTATGCAGAGATTAAGTGATTGAGAGGTACTGTTGTTTTGAGAAACCTTGATTTCAGACAAGGGATAGAAAGAGGGAAATACTGTAAACCCTAGTTTACAAAAGACAGTGATTTAGTAAAGAGAGATAAAACCCCAGTGGGTGGACTACTGCGTTTTGTAGGACCTCTCATATGTTTCAGAGTTCACTTCCTGGGAGCACCATCTCAGTTCATAGCATGTATTTAAGCACACCAAAAATCAGGCACTATTATTCTATTTATTATTTTAATGGAATTTCAGTAGTCTGCATGCTTAAGTGCTTTTCTAGGTCAGAACTCTCTCTGCTTTGTGACATCTAAGCAGTACTGCCCTCTGTATTACAACTGTTCCTGTGCCTGAGGCAATCTGGGTATTTGCAGTCCTTTCAGGAAAGATGAAGGATGGTGTATACTGGTCATCTACTCCTTGCTAATAACGCCTTTTCTCTTTTGTATGCAGCAATTAAATTGCAGTATCAAAAAAGAAAAAAAAAAAAAAGAAAAAAGAAACATATTTAAAAGAGAGGATAAATCTACCCATACTTTTAAATCCTATAGTCCTTTGGAACAGACAGATATTCGGTCTCCTTGACCACTCTCTGTCTTTCACCTACTTTTCTTTGCCCCTCAAGAGTTTTCTCAGATTTTTGTCTTCCTTTTTATTTTGTCTCACATATTTCTAAGAACTGGATCATTCCCAATAATGCCATGTCTGCTGGAGTACTACAAATTAAGTAGAATTAAAAGCAGCTTGGTCTGCCAGCTAGTTTTCATCAATTCTTCAGTGTTTGTTCAGTGATAGCTACCATGAGCTTTCCTTCTCCTTTCCATCTGCAAACTATGGAGAAAAACCCAAAGACAAGACAGCAGCAAATGTAAGGAGCAGCATGTAGCCCGCCAAACACATCCACTCCATAAGCAATGGCAGATCTTCAGAGGCCTTCAGAAATCTCCATCTCTAAAGATATTCAAAACTCATCTGGACATAGTCCCAGACAACCTGCCTTATTGTAGAATCATAGGATTTGGTTGGAAGAGACTTAGACTTAAAAGATCATCATTTCTTTGGGCAACCTCTTCTATCTGAATGCTCCTGAACAATGACGTTGGACAAAATGATCTCAAGAGATTTATTCCATTTCAAGAATTTTTGATTAATAATTAGCACATATAAATAATATTTTCCATGATCATGCATATTACAATTTGAAACAGTCAGACTTACCACGTGTGTAAAAATGGCATTATTTTTTACGTTCCATAACTGATAACAAAAACTTTCACATATCTGTTAACTATAAAATTAAAGAATAATTATCTGACTAACTAAACCAGTTCAAAAGAAGAGAAAGAAATATTTATGGCATCTTTATTGTTCGAAGACTTAATTGTTTTCACATGAGTAAGGACCTCTGGCTGTACTATTCACATCTTCAATGTACTACTGAAAGCAATTGTGCTCCAGGATTTTGAGTTGGATATAGAAATGACACAACACTATCTCTCCCTGGGAAATGCAACTCTGTTTATGATCAACAATTAAATGTAGAGATAGGGAGATAGGGATTTTACTTCAGAAACTCCTTGCTGCTTTCAGGATTAGGGTTTTAATGAGTGGTCCACCCATTCCAGAGGGAGGGAGTGAGGAGGGAATGAGCTGCTTGTACCTTACTTAGCTAGGCTAGAGCACTGAATTCCAATGTCTTGGTTTACATATAAGTAGGTTCCACTCAGCTAAAATTTCTCCATCAGGCAGTCTTTGATCTTACTATTCAGGTGCTAAAATGTGTCACTGGCTTGGATTAAAATATCTGTAGGGCTTTCAAAACTAGCCTAGGAAAGAGACCTGTCAAAATGAAAGTATCACTGTCAGTTCTCTACTGTCTTTTACACTTAATACAAATGATAAAATCACCTTAAACTATTTTCCTTCCTTGCAAATGTCTAATGACAGTGAAGTGAAGTAATGGCATTTTAAAGCCTTTTTGATGGATTCAAAGTCAATCATTAACATAAAAGAACCTGCCCTTCTATTTGCTAAAGCAATGCAGATCTTTCACAAGGGTTACAATGTTGAAATGGTTATAATTGTTGACTACAATCAAAAATGCTTTCGAAATATTAACAGGCTTTATAAAATAAAACCTTTTTTTTCTTTTGCTAAAACTTCTCTTTTTAAGATACTCCCAAAAGCTGAAAAATATATGTGACATGCTAGAGAAAGAATCAACCCTGACTCTGCTTAATTTTGGTGAATGAATTTCCTCACTTTGACAAATATGCATTTTTTCTTGGATGTTTGTGCTTTCCAAATATTAAAGATACTTACTTTAAAAGTTCTCATTCTTTCTGCATGAAGAAAATGCCACCTTGCCTCTTTAAAGCATAAATATTTCTCAAAACAACAGCAGTTTCAGGAGACAGCTCTGAGGACACCCAATATACCTAGTGACTGGAATGATTACCTCAGAGAGTAGAATCACGTTGATTTTTGAGATTAAGTACCAAGAATATAGGGCATCCATAATGAATTGTCTCTTCTAAAATGTAGACAAAGCACTCCTAACTTGTGCATAGAAAATTATTCCCCTCCAATTCACTTTTCTACATTTCAAGTGTCCTGTGTGTCCTAACCCAAATGGTCAGTCTGGGCTCCTTTGGATTTTCTGAAAGGAAAGCAGCATAGTCAGTATAAAATTCACCTGACCTATTCTAGGTGTCAAATGGAGATCCCTGGAACGGAGACATTGTCCCAGCTCTAATTTTGCAGAAGTCACCCTGGATTTACAGAAAAGGCATGCTCATTCTGGAACTCCCATTTAAACTTGTGAGACCAGTGTACCAAAATAACACACTTCTTCCTGTGATTATGGAGCTTCAAAAAATTACTTTGGACTCAACTGGCTAAAGAAAACAAGATGGATTACTAAAAATCTCTATTTTTAAAAATTTCTCATCAGATTTTTTATTAATGTAGCATTTCTCAATGTTTTTCTATTGTTTTAAGATAGTATGAAATATTTTTGATGTCAAAGTTAAAAAATGTATGTCTTATTAAGGACCATAAACACTTATGCTTTAAATAATTAATACATAATACAGTAAATTTAATAATCCTTACATCAGTGACTCATTTCTCTGTGCTTCTTAATGACATAATTTGATACCTGTAAACTAGGACTGCCTCTCTGCTTACCTGATATTTCAGTCTACAATTAAAAATTCCAATTAATTAAACACTACCTAAATATATGTCATTAAAGATTTTATACTATCTTTGAGCCAAGAAATCTGTGGAAGATTACTCAGTTGATATTAGACTGTGACTAGAAATTGAAAGTGTCTAAATCCAGCTACTCAAAAAAAATATATTATTAAGTGAAATGACATTATGAGATAGATCAAATTTTATTTACAAATATTGTTCCAAAAGCAGCTCTGACAACTAAGAGAAAATAGCAAACTAAAAATCCCTAATATATTTAAAGATTCAAAAGAATTTAAAATGTATTTTTACAAGAACCTGATTTTTTAAGCATAGATGAAAAGCTGGATGTGGGTCTGCTGCTGTATTATATGGATTGCACAGGAAAAGCAGGATTAAAACACAATGACATAGCATCTTTTTTAAGGATAACAATTTGAAATGTGCTGAAGACTTTTTGAATGAGGAGACAGAAAATATGAGAGAGACAAAGAGAAGCAAAGGATTTTCTCTACTAGCAAAACACATTTTGTTTGTGGGAAATAAGCAGGTTACTGAAATTTGTTTCACCAACACTGGTACATCTCTGAAAATTGGTGAATGTGTATGAACTTATCTGGGGGAGAATAGACGAAAAGAGTGTAGGCAAACAGAAATATGGACTTCTCTAAAAGGCTAGGACAGGAAAAGAGATATTGGAAATTCACAGAATGCTGTCTGAACACATTTAGTAATAAATGTGATAGTTACAGAATAGAATAGAATAGAATAGAATAGAATAGAATAGAATAGAATAGAAATAATATGATTATTCATTTTGAAGTGACCCACAACAGTCCAGTCTAGCTCCTTGACCACCTCAGGGCTGACCAAGTAAAACCTTCTGCTAAGGGCATTGTCCAAGTCAGGACTGGGATGCTGACCACTTCTCTAGAAAGCCTGTTGCTTGAGCAACTGTTCAGGAAAGAGATTTTTCCTAATATCATACTTAACCTCCCTTGCTGTAGCTTTGAATTTTTCCCCTGTCACTTCCCTCCTCGGGGAGGAGCCTTGGGGAGGAGCCAAAATTTTCCTCCTCAGGGAGCAGCCAAAATTTTGCCCTTCACCCATCTTTTCTCCAAATCAGACAAAACCTCAACTGGTTCTCACAGTACATTGCTTCCAACCCTTTCATCACCATTAGTGCCCCCTTCTGGATGAAAATTCAAGGATATTTTTGATAGAGGCTTATAAGCAGGGCCAATAGAAATTTTACCTTTTACTAGACTGGTAGCTAGAAGTGAAACATTAACTCAATTGTCAGGTACATGAACATTTCTTTGTATCTGAAATAGAAAAAAGACACTTCAAACTTAAAGTCAAGACAGGAACAAATGTGCCAGTTGGTCTACCATGATGAAAAAATAGTACAGTGGAGTTTGGATGTTACCAGGGAAAGATAATAAAATAATTATTCTCTAGGTAAAATGAGGAGACAAGTTGTTTATAACTTGTGTGACACAGAGCTGAACACTAACAGATCCCAGCCACTGCCACGGTAGATAATCCCACAATAGATAATCCCACAATAGAAATGTCAGCATTTATGGATCTCTCATCTCCATGTTGCAGGATGTAGCACATTTCATCCTGGGTAGCAGTGTCCTCATGGTGTCAACACAGGATAAGCCAAGCAACAATTACACTGCAGGACAAACTCATATAATCAATCAAGAGTGGAAACACCCCAATGAAAATAAGGGAACGTTTCTTACAGAACAGTCACTCCCTCTCTCCTTGTTCTCAGTGAAGACTTAAAAGTTACTCTGGAATGAAGAGTCTGGAGTATTCATAATTCTGTTCAGGACCAGAAACAATGAGCTAAACAGAGATTGATCTTTCCACATATTATATTCTACTTCCCCTGCAGTGACAACAGACAATGACTATCTGTCTTTCTGTTTTTTCATGAGAGATAATTGTCCTATTTCCCTGTTAACATACTCTCAGACCTATGCTGATTTCAAGGATGGCCTAACACAAGTACATTGAGCAATTTTTTCTTAACCTTAGCGTCAAGGTCTGATGTTTGCAAGAGGGAAATGGATGCCCAATAGCTTGTCTAATGTTTTAATAGGTATGATTACTATGATGACAGGTTCTATCTCCATTTAAATGGTTCATCTTCCTTGCTACTGTAAGTGCATACATAGGAGAGAAAACTCAAAACTGAATCATCAAAATCCATGTCATCAGTAAATTGTGAGTTTAAAGTACCCACATGCAGCAACATAGGTAAATAGATAGGTAGATTATGAAGATGTCTGATCAACAGATAGACACATCTCTGTGATTTTTTTATGCAGAAAATCTATATTCCAATAAATATGTAAGGAGTGTGGATCATTTTTGGAGATTGTACCTCTGAATCCTATCTTTTTGAAAATGTGAGGCTTCATGAATCTTCATGCTCTCTGTGGCCTTTCTACATCATGATTCCTCTTAGCTCATGCTCTCTAAATGGGAGGGATGGAAAGAGTTTGAATAGGGCTCAGGAACTTCATTCCAACGCTTAACAAGCACTGTTACATCTGCTTAATAATATATTTTAGAAGGACCCACCAGTTTAAATGGGTGCATCTTTTCCAGAACTTCATCACCATGGAAACAGGAAAAGATCATGGTCTTTGCACAGTCCTTGTCTCTTTGCCTTCTCGTATTGAACTCCACAGGGGAAACTTTCAGTTATCTTTATTTTACAACATTTTACAGGGTCATTCTACAAAAAGGAGCAATTAGCTCACCAGAAATACCTCTAAGACTTCAACAAAGCAAGTTTTAGAATTTGGCATCCATGGCTGGTATTCTATAGATATGACATTATCTCCTGACTCTTTTAGAGGAAAATAACAGAATTTAGGATTTCTATTTCTCAGATGTAAAAAAACCCCAACTGTTTCAATTTCACAGTGTTGGGAACTTTCTTCTGGGAAACTTCTGTCTTGATTATATGTGTGAGTTGATCATCAATGTGTAAAATTTGGAGCAGCTCTTTCTGGGTGGTGCTGTTTCACCAGTTTTACCTGAATTTCACATATCTTTCTTTGAAATGATTCCTCACAGGGTTAGAACTTTTTTGACAAAATTAAAACAAAATAATAGAAACTGTCTTCCTCATCAGTGTTAGAAAAATCTATATATAAGTAGGCAAATTGCTTCTTTAACATCTTCTAAGTTTTCTGAAATTTCTTACCCCTTATGTTTTTATTTCCACCTCCAAATTTTTTCTCAACTTGGTTTAAGAACTCTTTAAATTCTCCATCTTCCCAATTAACTTTATTTTTAAATGTCTCATTCTCTCTCTCTCAGCTTCTTAATATGTAAGAGCTGTTATAACCACAGTCACTTGACTGAGCAAAAAACCTATTTTTTGTGTGATTATTTTTGTTTTATTTTTAACCAAGCTTGGCCTATACTACAGCATCTACTATAATTCAAGGACAATACCAAACCGAAATTGATAGAAAATAGCATTGATCCCAGCAGGACAATGCAACTGTCTCCCCGGTTTTAAAGAAACTATAAATGACCCTAGCTAGAAAAATTAAGCAGCAAGTTGATTAAGGCTATCTTGGTTTTCTTGATTAAGCTGTCTTGGGCTTTTCTGTAGTACTGCCTTAATTTCCCTTGCCTCATCAACATTAAGATTTATTTCCTTTAGGTAGTGAATTTTTTTCTCCATTGGCAGTCTCCTAGCCTTGAACACAGCATTGTTAGCTGTGGCTTAGTAGCTGTTTCTTGCAGCTAATTTGGACCATTTCAGCTTGCACATGTCCAGTTCTATATTGCAGTTGTCATATTTTCCCTGATATGTTGTAAAAGGAAAATGAAGATCAGTCAGACTACAGGGTACAGGAGGCTCTAAAGAGCAATGGTTTCAATATCATTGCTCTTGTATAATTAATATCAAGAGCAATTCACTGTGAATAATATCAAAATAAATTTCTTCCTCCAAGTTCTGGCTTGGAGGTTGCTTTATTAGATGTTACGCTAATACAAATGAGCAGAACATATTTTTTATTGTCTAATCATTAAATTAACAAGACTGGCTGGTTTTAGCAGCCAATGCCATATACAAATGGACTTAATAAACAGGTGTATATATTTTGTTTCAGATGGTGTTTTAATGGTTGTTCAGGTTATTAAATGATAAGTAATATTTTATGCCACAGAAGATAGCTCAAGAAAAAAACAAATAAACACAAACCCCTAAAGATGGCTATTTGAACTGGAATTTCTTTGTTGAAAGTCATTAAGGGCTGAGCTGTATTTAATACTTTAATAGAAATATGTCAGAGATACAACAATGTACTACCAGTGCTTGTAGAGGATTTTGCCCTTTCTTGTCTCCTCCAAGAAACCATCCAGCTTGTAAGAGAATGTTCTCAGCAAATAAAAGCTAAGTCATTGGTTTCTCAAGGATGCTGTTGATGGTAATTAAATTGGGCCTTGTACTGTCCTCTGAAAACTTTCCCTTTTATACTCCTGTAAACAAATCTCAGATTCATTGTCTAATATATTACTGAGGTAAATCTGGACCAACTTCAATGATCTCCACCTGTCGAGCCTCATCTCAGTGAAAGTTCATGGTAAACTCACTAAAGTCATTAGCATGGTTTTGAGTTCCTACTGCTATAAATTAAACTTAATATTAAAAATTACATTGCTAGAAGAAATAATAGGAAAAAAGTCCCTTTAGCCATGATCCTAATAATCCAAATGTATAGTTTTTTTTCAATATTTAATTCACGTTAAACATGCCAAAAATGTCAAAGCAAAGCTATGATACAGTTTAAGTACAGAAGAGAGGGAAAAAAACCCTGCAGACTTCATTTTTACTAAAAGAATGAAAATATCTAAAAGGAAATATGAGGATATTGAAGCTTGAACATCAGTGTTAATAAAAGAAGAACAGTAATTGACCATTGTTGGTGAGGGTCACATATTTCCTTCCACCATATTCTAGTATTTGTGGGGGAAAACTGGATGAATACAATGAATTGTGCAATATGCTTTCCATGGAATATTATTTAAAATACAGTATGTCCCAAGAAATTATAAAAAAAAAGGAAGAAATCCAACCAAGAAATGTCCCATAGTGATGAAAAATATCCTCTTTCTTATATCTTTAGCTTTTCTGATGTTTCAGTTACAATTAACTTGAAGATACTATAAGAAAAGATGTTTAAATTTTGCTTGGGTCAAAACATTCATGATGTTTGCTACCGAGAAGCAAAGCTGAATGGCGAGGGTGTGGTATAAAAGTAATATCCTTTGAGGGGAATAATGTGAGCCATATTGTGCACACTTTATAATGAATCAATTCAGTGAGACTTGTGTCAATTTGATAACACAGCAAACACTGTTTGAGGAAAACCAAACTGAATAGAATTCTTCTACATTTTTTCTTTAATAATATTCTTTAAATTATCACTGCCAGTATTTCTTCTCTTGAGGGACAATCTTGAGGCTTTGAGACCAAAGATGAAACCTTTATTGTGATAAGGCAAAAACATCTCTTGCACAATTCACCATTTCCAGCAGATAAACTCTAAGCCTTACCCATAATACCACTCCACATGCATTGGGTCTGTGTGGCAAAATTTTGGTAGTGGGGACAATGCAGGGATGGCTTCTGCGACAACCTTCTAGAAGCTTCCCCCCTATCCAAGTGAATCATTGCCAACCAGCTCCAAGACGGAGCCCCCTGAAATGCTGCACCCCATGGAAGGGATTCATGCTGAGCTGTGTGTGATGTGTAGCCTCTGGGGAGGATTCCCCTTGGAAAAGTCCATGGAGGATGGTCTCGTGTGGGTGGGACCCCACACTGGAGCAGGGAGAGAGTGTGAAGAATCTCCACCCGAGGAGGAAGAAGGGGCAGAGACAACGTATGATGAACTGACAAGAGCCCCCATTTGCCTTCCCACCACGCAGCTGGTGTTGGGAGAAGGCAGAGAAAATGGGGGATGAAGCTGAGTCTGGGAAATAATATGTGAGGGATTTTTTTTTTCAGTTAATGTGTCATAAGCATGTCTTGGAGACAATCCAAAACTAAACAAAATTTAGATTAGGTCGTATAATCATTGATTAGTTCCAGCTCTACCAATTCTGTCTCATTTACAAGTGCAGCAGAAATCTGTGGTAAATTACTGCCTATGCATTTTATGGGATTGATCATATACATAAATAGCCATATTTTCAGAAGAGCTTATAGCTTTGCAAATGCAAACTTAAGCCAGAAATTGCTGGAAAATAATGCACTGAATATGTGTGGGAATATATGTGGAGAAGAGAAATGTTTTTCTGGAGTGTTTTTGCAACCAGATGTTGATATTTCTATTAAAAAAAATAAATTGCATAATTCCTGGAAGGGGCTTTTCATGCAAGACTTTAAAATGAAATGAAAATTTATGGTAATTTTATATGTTCCAATTCAGTTAATTATTTCAGTGGCAAATGAACTTATAGTTGGTGAAGTCCACAAAGAGCAAGGCTAGCTAACCTCAAAATTATATGAGAATGCTCAGATCTTTTTCAGCCAAGTTTTGAATATCCCTAAGTCTGGAAATATCATAATTTCTCTTTCCCCCTTTCCAAGTGCTTGACTGCTGTCATGATGAAGAGGTTTTTCTGTACATTTATCTGGAATTTCTTGTGTTCCAGCTTGTGTCTTGTCCTATACTCATCCATTTTCTAGCTGAAGATGGCAATAAACTCTCTTTTTAAATTCAGAGAATAACTTACTTTGGAAGGACTTTCAGAAGCCCTCTAATCTAACCACTTGCTCAAAGCAGGTCAAATTAGGAAAAAAAATCCTTATGTTTATTGAAACTATATTTTCTGCTGTTGAACTCCATGGAGTTTCTGCCAGTCCACCTCACCAACCTGCTGAGTTCAGCCTTAGTGTTTAGTCCATGGATTTACGTGCTAACATGCTCCAACTTTATCAGGAAGCACCTAGTTCTTCCCTTCCTGTTGAGGGTAAAAGTCATGTAAAAAGTAAAAGTCAGTAAAAAGTATCTGAATCTAGACAATGTGAGTCTCTTCTAAAAAAAAGTTGATCTTGCTTCTATAAAGCTGAATGCTTTACCGAATCCAAAATTTTCCCTTAGATCCTTATTCTGATTCTTTTAAATCATGAAAATAAAAAACCAGACAGAAGACAATGACTAGTTGGGTTTACCTTCGATTGTTGGTATTTAATTTCATTAGCTTTTATTTATGGCTAATGTAATTTGCAAAGGTTAACAATGAAAATAAACAAGCACAAGATCTCTAATCTAATTGAGCAAGCATCCTGATATGATGATACTAAAAATGTAATAAATATAAATGAGATTTAACATACATGTATAAATTTTGAGATTTTTTGCCTATCATGTGTGCGTGCAAAACTTCATAAAGTATCCAGAAAGTAAAAATGAGGCTCTGTATCATCACAGGCCTTTTAATAAAGGTAATAATGTAGTTTTCACCATGCCATGTAGCCAAATTGATAGCAGTATTCAAAATTAATGGACTTTGTAGTGCAGTGGATTAATGCACTCTGTGCATATTACATAAATCTTCCCGTCTGAAATTTCATATGAAATCCAGAACTAGGCCAAATGTGAATGACAGAGGAAGACTTTTCAGTCTCTGGGCTGTACTGAAAATTATACCTTGACATTATTCATAAATAAAATTTATTGGCAGGACAGGCTCATCTAGAATTCAGCTATTTTCCCTAAGAAAATGCAAATATATAGCTAATATAGATTTTAAATAACAGATTTTAAATAATAGATTTTTAATGTTTTTCTCATTAGTGTCTATAAATAAGTACTTTTGTGTGTTTTATGAAATGTTATTCTAAGTGATTAGATGGTTTTAGTTTCAAAAGGAATGTGCTTTAAAATGTTGATTATATTATTATTTTTTTGTGCTATAGTCAGTTATCCCTTGACCTTCATAAAATGCTTGAAGGCTGCAAATATATGAACTAAGTTCTGCCCTTAGAAGACCATGTAAATGGTCAAAACAAATATTAAAATCATTAAGCCTCTTTGGATTTGTATTGTTATATTAGAAAAATCAGAATTCAACATCACATTTCAACTGCTGCAATGAAAAACAATATAAATCTGACAGAAGAAATAATTCCAGAAAGTAATACAGTTTTTTTTCTCTCTAGGATTATTTTATAACTCAGTGTTTATTATGAGCTTTTTTGTTGCAGGGTTTCTTTAAAAAGTGAAACATTTGCATCAAAATCCTATGAAATGTGCATCTGTTTTCAATAGTCTCATTGCTCAACATATTTAGATACTTATGGAGAGGTGATATTCTTCATTACTGTCAAAACCAGTATCCATTATAATGAGCTATTTTAGCTTCCCACCCCTGCCCTGGAAATGATCTTCTCTGCAGTACCCTGGAGCAAAGCCGGCCGTGCTTGCTTTCTCTGCCAGCTGGGATTTTCCTTACACAAGGAGAACTCCCAGGAGTTTTACTAGCTCAGCATTAAGCTAACAGATCAGTGCAAAGGAGCTATATCAGGAGCAAAAGGTTTAGATCAATACAGTTTGTATCTCATCACACTACTTTCAATCTTGCAAATTGTCTTCTCTACTTTTTTTTCCCTTTTCTATTTTTAATTGCATAAGCATTATTATTTTTTCCATTTTAATAGTTGCTGAAGGTTTCAGAATGTTGTTTCAAAATGAGGTTCTACTTAAAACATCCCTCTTTAGATGTTGGAAAAAAGTTAAATCACTGTATTCAGCTTCCAAGTACTAACATTTCCATAGAACACTTAGGAAAACTGTGCTCACTGCTGCCTCCTACTATCCTCCTATGCCTCACCTCCACTATTCTCAGTATTCTGTTCGTTGCTATATAATTAAAGTCAAAGAATCATGGAGCAACATGCCATTATTAAGACTGGAAAGACTCTCTGAGATTACCTAGTCCGACTTTCTGTAGGACAACCTTCAAATTCAGACCAGAATGCTCAGGGATGCACTGAGACCCTCAACAGTGATGGAAACTCCATAGCCTCACTGAGAAATCTGCTCCAGTATGAAATTAATGCCATCACAAAAGTTATTGTACTAATATTCAAGCTGAATTTTCCTTTTTGCCATTTGTATTTTTACTGTGGACCTCACAGATGAGCCTGTCTATCCATTCTATCATAATTTCCTTTGTCATTGAAGTGAGCTTTTATTTTAACGCAGCTAAACACTTTCAGCTCTCTCATTGCATTGCTTGTAGGTCATGTGCTCCAGTCTCTGATCTTCCTGGTGGCTGCTGCTGGACTTTCCTCAGTGTGTCACTCTCCTACAAGGGGGCACTAAACTAGGCATTGTACCCTGGATACTTTCTTATGGTAGCTGAGCTGGGGAGAATCACCACTTTACTCACCTGAAGGAAGTTTTTATTGTCCAGTATCCTCAAGTCCTTTTTGGCAGGGATCTTCTCAATTCATTCAAGCAGTTGTATTAAACAAATTGGAAATTTCCAAGATTATTGTGTGACCCTTGTAGCAAGTAGGGCTAATGTCTTCCATGAAAACCAAGACTAATGAACAGAGGATTTCAAGGAGACTTCAGCCACTGTCTCTTTTTGATCAGACTGACCAGCAGAGGCTTGACACAACTTCACTTTCTCCCATGATCTCACCTCTGATCATCACTCATAAGGTCTCAACAAACGGTATGGCCTGTTCCTTTGCAGAGTTCCGTATGTATTATCTCCATGCAAACGCTGTCCATCCATACATATAATACATACACATCCATGCTTGCATTCATCTGCTGCACTCTGTTTTTGCAAGCTGTCTTGCCCGTAACTGCATAGCTCTGTAGTTGTGCAGAAATCTTCAGAAAAAACTTTCTGTGATTCCCATGCATGTGCTGACAGGATGGGTTTGTGTTTACAGTTTCCTACAGGCCATTCCAGTTGTCTGAATTACCAGATTATTGGCACTTAATATTATCATGCCAAATGAGTATTGTATTTTAACTTATTTTCCACTTGCTTTCATGCCTATAAATATACTCTCTTTCAGAATAGAGACCTCAGAATTTGGAGTTTAAGGCCTTTAGTTACATGGATCACTTTTATTCTCCTAACTTAAGATATTAATCTTGCTTTTTTCAGTCATATGGTACCTTCCTGTCTTGAAAGGTTTGTTCTAATCCTTGTGCCTAGATTACACTGCCATATGAAGGAGACATATGGCATCACAATCTGGGAATGGGATAAAGATCACCAGATCATGTCACATATCTTGCATACCAGCTTCTAGTCACTGGTAATATAAAAGTGAAAAGATCTTCTAATCTGCTCTCAATACTTCAAGCCATGCCATTTGTACTTGGTGCTGTTTACATCCCATTTCATTTTACCTGGTAAAACTAAAATTAATGTAGAAGCAACTGAAATTTTTCAGCTGCATTATATTTGCATTCCGTAGCTGGTACCTTTTCTAATGTTACTGTATCTGTGATATATAGATCTATCACAACTTCTGTTACTGTGCTCTAAATTTCAAGACTTAAAAAAATGATGAATGTAGACATTAGCATTCTCGTGGGCCTGGCCATCAATATTTCATCTTAGGTAAACAGCAGTTTTGCCTAATTTATTGGTTCTCATTATGTCTGGCATGTAGAAGCTAAATTCCCCTCTGCAAGGGAAATTGCCCATCTGCCTGGAAAATGACCTTTTGTGCTCTGCAAATCAGTAGGGACACAAATCAAAAGGGGCACAGTTGGTTAATATTGTAGAAAAATGACTTAATTTGTCACTAACTAAATTGTCATGAGTTTGACCCATTTTGAGATTAGTTAACATTTGCTTCCTTTCTCATGTTTCATGCATAATTCATTTGGATTCTCACCATACTTGCGCTGTGCTTCTGGAGTGGGGATGTTTTGTATAGTCACTCTTAGGAGCAATAGTAACACAACATTTGTCAAAGTGTCATAGTGAACAATGAAACCTCATTATATGTCACTCAAAGAGCTGGATGAAAAGTATGCAATTTTATATCCAAATCTTGGAAGGTGAAAGACAGAAAACAAGTTTTTTGTTGCTTTGATTGTCTTCCAGTTTGATATTTGTTCTCTGAGAGCTCCCACAAAAGTCAATGTTAATATTCATAGTTTTGATCCTGCTCTGCCAGAGGTGTTCACTGGTGGAATTTCACCAGTGATTTCACTGTGAACAGAAATAAACTGCAAGTGAATAAAAATTGCACATGTGTAAGAGTTTACAAGATAAGATCATCAAGGGCAGAGACTGTCAATTTTGTTTGCATTGCACAGTATGGAAGATATTCTTCATGCTACAATAAAAAATACATAAGAGTTGAATGCTGTATGCTACACAACATTGCTGTGCTGCAATCCCCACCAAATAAGAGGCCAGTGCACACACAGGAAAAACAGGCAATATGAACAGTTCAGTTTGGTTACTGAAGTGTACATGGGAAGTGATAACTTCTAATTAAAAAAATGTCCAAACTGAATATTTGCACCCTCTCTTTGGACAAATGGTTTTTCTGTGCCTGTTTCCATTTTGCCTTTTCTAATTATCTGGATATATGGCTTTTTTCTTTGCTGCTATGATGATGAAGAGCCTGTGCCCACCAATCCTAAAGACAAAGAAAAAAATTTCACCCATGTATTAATCATATCCAAAATATTTAAATTCCCTGCAGTAACACATCTATTCTCAAAGTTAAAGTTTAGACACATTGCATCAAATCCAACCCTTTCACAGAAGAATTAGAAGAATCAAATTTCATAATTAACATAAAACTTTCCACAAAGCAGGCAGTATAAACTAGGCTTTCTTAAGGTAAGAGCATCCTTACCATGGAGTAAAGGAACAGAAGCATCAGTGTTCACTAGGTTTAGTCGTCCCTTCACGCAAAATTCATCTTAGAACACAAGTCACGTCTTTGGGTGTAAGGTGAATCAAGGCTTCTCAGCAGGGTAAATTGTCTCTATCTAGGCATTTCATTAGAAAAGATATGTGATCAAATATGGTAAAAACCCAGGAGTTAATCCAAGGATGACAATGTAAAAACATAAGCATAAGCTTTGCCATCTCGGTATACAGCCATACTGTCAGTCATTGTCAAAACTACAGAGCGGAGCAGCATATCTCATCTTTTCCTGTCAAAATGTTCCTTCTGACAAAGGTCAGTGCCTTCATGACATAAATCTGTTATCCTATTATTGTCATAAGTATCACAAGAAGAAAGGAGTCAAATGTTTGGAACAGATAGAGTCAATGCAACTTAATTCAGGAAAGGGCCATATTTCCCACTTCCCTTTGTCAGGCTGCCAGCCATCAGTATGAGCTTTCCCTCCTGCAATCTGTTTGTGTTCCAGTGAGTAATAGCTTTTTACTGGCCTGGAAAATGACTATCCCATTGCTAGCAAAGTGCATTCATAGGATCAAGAGGCTTTTTGAATAGTTAAGTACATTGTGCCCTTTAAATAGACCAGACTTCAGATGAAAGCCTTAAAACTATGGCCAATCTATTGGAAATTAAAAATATAGTAAATTTAGGCCTGAGATCAGGCACATTTATGAGCTACTAAAATATACAGTCATTTAAAATAGTTTGTTACTCAATGGAATTTATGAAGGTTTTTTTTTCTTTATAAGAATCAACATCTCAAATAACTCATGCACACTTGCAATAGATGGAAAATTGAAAAAAAATATATAACATCTGACAAAATTTATCTCAAAGTGATCACAGAAGGGTTTAATTTAACATCTATTTGAAAAGATACCAAATCATCATAAGAACGGTGTGCATGACTCTCTTCCCAGTAATGCCAAAGTGAACTGTGAAAAAATGGAACTGAAATCAATAACAGGACATAAATTTAAAGCTACAGTAAATGGGAACATTAAGAATACTGGACATGAATATAAATTGGCTAAAACACAGAGACATGCATAACATATGTGAGGAATTAGAAATAATAGATATCACGTTTTCTCAATGGGACTGACCTGTTTCATGCAATGAAGAAGACCAGGCTAAAATACGGTTCCTAAGTTGTATTTACATGATCCATGTGACTTATGATTTTATTTTGAAATAGTCATAACATTATAGCCATGTTAACATAAACTTAAGGAAATGGGGGAAAACAGTCACCCAGACCTTACAATCTAGTGTAAATTGCAGAGCAAATTCTAGTCTAGAGTTTGAAGGATCTGATTATTCAGCCACAGAATACAGAATTGCAGTGTTGGAGGATTGATTGGACTATTTTTCATCTCTTACTGGTTAACTTTGTGATCCACACAAAATTACTTTTTTTTTTTTCTGTTGGAAATCAAACAAAAGCTTTGCAGTTTTGATACATAAACCACCTGCTGGTCCCTCCTTCTGAGTGAAAGGACCTCCAGGATTTACAATTCTAATAACAGGAATTTGAAAAATGAATGATAGAAAAAGTGTATTTTTTCCTTGCTTGTTTGACAGCATATCTTTTCTTACAATTTGCAAATGGAAAAAAAATACAGAAACTTGAAAACAAAATTGCCACCAGTTTAGATAAAATAGAGAAAACATGGTCAATCCTGTCTTTACTCCCTAGAGAAATTAATTTAGACCTTCTTTCCTATCCACTTTCTTTTCGAATACCTCGGTGCTGGTCTTGCCTCCTCCTGCATTTAGTAATACTGGTGAAATCTTCCTGGTGACTGTCACATCACTTTGGAGTTTTCACAAAACTAATACAATTCCTCACAACTTCCTTCCTCAAGATATGTTATGGGTTCCAGCTGTAGCTCTAACATCCTCTTTACTCATGCTCCCCGTAAGTGCTGTTTCTCCATGGTGTAGCTGGCAGATGCTAATGCCTTAACACACTTGGAAACAACCTTAAGGGAGCAGAAGGCATTACAGAATTGTGTAGGCAGGTACAGGATGTCCCCAGAGAGAGGACACGACTGAGGGAGACCTCACTGGGGTCTTCAACATCCTCACAAGGAGAAGCAGAGAGGCTGGTACCAATCTTTTCGTTTGTGATCAGTGTCAGGGCTTGAGGGAACGGCATGAATCTGAGCCAGGGGAGGCTTAGGCTGGATATCAGGAAAAAGTTTTTTTCCCCCAGCGGGTGGCTGGCCACTGGAACAGGCTCCCCAGGGAAGTGCTCAGAGCACCAAGTCTGACAGAATTCAAGAAGTGTTTGAATTATCAGGGATAATTCAGCTTCTTTCTTTGAGGTTGTTCATCCCTCCCAGAACAATTAGTGATGCATACCTGAGCTGTTGAAAACAAGTGTCCAAGGCTATCCTTATACTACTTCATTTGGTCATTTCATCATAGAAACACAAAGGCCAAAGTATTTGAGTGAGAAGTTCTCTAAGTAGAACTGAGATAAATTTTTCAGGATGTAAATCCTAAAGCCCAGTAATTTTCATTTTTCTGCTAGTTCAGAAATCAGGCTAAGTGCTTTCATAAGCCACTTCACAGGTATCTTGAAGCAATGAGTTTTAGAAGCTCAATTAGAAACTTATAAAGAAGTAAGTTTTTCTTAACAAGTTTTCCATTTTCTTTCCTTGAAATCTATTCAATTTTGCCTTGCTCTTATATTATAACTAAAACTTGAGTAATAACGCCACCAATTCAATCTTTTAATCTGTCTTGGAATTATATGCCTTTGTTTTATACTGATTGTTCTAAAATTGCATGAAGAACAGTAAAATGATATTTTTTTTAGTACTTTTAACTTATATTAAAATCTGTAATTTTTATTTTTGTCAATCCCAGGTCTCAGTTAAATATGAAAAACAAATAATGATAACCTTCAGAAATGATGAAAAAAGATGTGGAACATCTTAAAAATTTATCTTCTTTCTAGCAATCTGGAGGGAAGTTTCAGCTATTGTTTAGAAATTAGTTGCTTCATTACTCATTAGAGATAAGAATGCATTTCAATCATTATTAATTTCTTCTACAATTTCTGATATAATATATAGGCAAGTTTCATATGCTGAGCAGACTTGGGAAAAGAAAATAATAATAGCAGCAATTAATAAAATAAATATCTATATATTCAATAAAAATTTAGATGTTCATCTACAGATGGGGTTGACCAAATGCTGGGGGAAAGGATGGGTATCTTTGTTTGTTGCTGGTACCTGAAGTTCTCATCAGACTGGTTATCTTCATATGTTCCACAATCATAGTTTTGATCACAGTGTTTATATATATATATATATAGATACACATATACCTTTTTTTCCCTTTAGGAAGTTGGCTGCATTTTCAGAGAATTTTGTCAGACATCCTTCTGGCTTTAATAAGGTAGGAGTACAAGATATGGACTATATATTTTAAATCTCTCTGTCATCAACTTTGATGTGCAACTAAGTATAAGATAAATTAAGCATTCATGAAAGGGAGGTTGTGTCAGAGGAAAAAAAAAAGTTATCAAATGAAAAGAGTGGATAAAGTTATTAATTTTATGCCTAAAAATGGTGCAACCATGTGAGCTAATTTTGGACGTTTATGTCACCATTACCTGCACCAGATTTGGAGTGTTTGTGCATCCACTGAATATGAGATAAGGAAGTTCCTAATTCCACCACTCGCTTGTATTTTCATAGCTATTCTTATCACAGAATATTCTGAGCTGGAAGGGACCCACAAGCATTAGCAAATCCAGCACTTATGTGAACGGCCCTTCTGGGATTCAAACATGCAAACTTAGTGGTTTTAGTATTATGCTCTAACCAACAGAGTTAATCTCAGGGTTAATTTGTTGGTGCTCATCACAGTCAGGCCATGTATGTGTGGAAGAGAGGCTTCAATAAAAAAAAAAAAAGATAAGAAAAAAAGATGAAATGGAAAACAATAATTTAATTTCTTTTTCTTTATCTCCTTGAAAACAACTCCTTTCTCTTCTTACATATTAGATGTGATATGACTCAGGTTATAATTTCAGAATCTGTTTGGCTTGTGTGTGGATTTGTCACAGGTTCTTTTGGAAATAACCACTTTAAACTTCTGCTAGTTTTTCCCCTCAGGTATGTGGAAAGTTTTGTTAAGTTTGGGCATTTTTGTAAAGTTTAAGTAGCCTGGCCTATAATGCTTTGAACAATCCGCCTGTCTTTTCTGATAGACGTAATTTCTATAATACATCAGCAAACTTAAAAGATATGTGTGTTCTCATGCATGATATTTTCACTAGCTAGATTTTGCCTGGACCAAGATGGCATTAGACACATATTTCCAGCCAGGAAAGTAGATAAATGGCCAATATTTTCAACATTTCTCATCAAAGTGCTAAAAGTCCAAGTAAAAATCAGAATATTCTGTTTGTAATTAGCAGTATGTGGTTTATCCTCAAGGGGTTTTATAGGTCATTCCTATGAATGAAATAGCTGGGCCAAGAAAGCTGCATATTATTTATTAGAAGTCAATTAAATATTTTACAGTGGAACAAGACAGGCTTCCATTCTCTATCATGCAGTCTTGAATGAATATACTGAGAAAGTGACAACTGTAATTTCCTTACTCACCAATTATTTGTATTAATTTTTGTTATTTCATATTTTACTGAAATTGTTTTGAACTCTTGAACTATATTGGAGCAAAAGAACAAATTTCATACAGATAGAAAGATGATCTGTGGATAGGAGTCACTTTTCCTGAGAAAGGAATCACCCCAAGAAGTCAGGAAGATGGATTGAGCATCCCCTTGAAATATAAAAGAAATCAAACAGAAATTCTATTCTGGTTCAAAAACTGAGGGAATTCTTTAAAATACATATTTTAACTTCCAGCTTTCTGGTTTGGTTCGGTTTGTTACAGTTTGGTTTGGCAGTCGTGGATTTTGTGGGTTTTTTGTAGGATTGTTGTTTGTTTTGTTTTTGCCTATTTTAACCCATGTTATAAAAAAAATTTAGGTTTTCATAGGACTCCTGGAGCTTCAGATTTTAGAAAAAAATTCAAAGAGATGTGAGAAATGAAACAAATCTAAGAATATTTAATGGACAATTCTTAAAACTAACTATAAATGTACTTGTGGAATCAAGGACATCAAGGACGTTATTTATTATCTAAGCCTTACCCCTATTTGCCCAAGTCTCCCTAATGCTAACAGAATCCCTCTTCCTCCCCTCAGCCCTAAGATCAGACAAATTTGATAAAACAATATTGTATAAGAGGAGGGGGTCTTCCTGTACTCCATATTTTCTCATATAAATTGCCATGTTTTGTTTTGTTTATGTTTAATGATGCATTCCAGATTTGTTTTGCTGTGTCATAACTAATGACCTTGGACAAAATTGCTCAACTCTTTTTGTTGTTTGTTTACTTCATCATCCACCCGACAGAAGAGCCATTGAGAAAAATGTGTAACATCCCTGACATTTAGAAATCTCAGTAGAAAAAGCATGTGCTATAGCTACCCACTCAGTGAACATATGTGGAACAGTTTGCATGTAGAATATAGTGTCAAAAATGAAATCCTTGTTTTTGGCTACTGCATATGCAGAAGAGTCAAGAATGCGTGGAACAGACTTCTAAGAATGTTGTACTTAGTGAGTGTGATTGTCACTATGGCCTTTATAATGTAAATCCCCAAAACCTGGTGGGATCATGCTTGGAACTTTTGCAGTCACAGTCTATCTCACATATCCAGTATCTGCTGCCTCAGCCTGTCCTGTTTACAACAGGCTTGTGGCTACTCTTACCTATGTTGCTAACATCAAATCTTTAAGGAGCTTGCACTTGCAGAGCTGAGCTCCACCAGATTCCTCTCACACCCTACACAAAATCCCCATGGTAGAAAATGAAACAGCATTACCAGGAGTTTTGTTTAGTACAAATATGTCTAAATGCAAGCACTTTAAACTTTCTGATCAAAGAGAATTAATCGGAACCAGGATTGAGGGTGTTTAATATTACAAAATTCAAGTTGTGCGGAGAGGCTCGAAGAATTCCTGTGTGAACTGATACCATGAGGCTACAATCAAGTCTGCAATGTCAGCTACCCTTTGATGCCGTTCATATGCAAAGGGTCTTTAGCCAGAAAGAGGGGTGGCTATGCCCAGCACTGCAATATTATCTTCTCTTTATTAATCTCTGCAGGTTGATTTTGGCAAAATCTTCTCTGAGCCCTGTGATCTTCATGTCTGGGAAAGAGTCTGGTTTGCCTTGAGAGGCATCACAGAGGTCCCAGCCAAAGGTCAAGACACTAGTATAACATTGAAAGACCAAGAGGGAAGGAGACAGAGTTTTCTAATGGGATCTATCCAACTGTTTATTTATGCAATCAAGTAATGGTGAAATGGTAGAAGTCCCTCAGAACAGGAAAGAGACAGGTGTGGAGTCCTCGGGGCTGAGTCCCTTTTTTTCCCAGATGTTGCCGTGGATTTTTCATAACCTGAGTTTAATACTATATCTCTGTTAACCTGTAAGCCACACATCATTGCTGCCCAGAGGAGGAATTTGTAAGTTAGCTTTTTGTTAAACATCTCTTCCAGATCATTTGCTTTATTGAAAAGCTTCCTTCCCTCAATATGTTCATTCCCTGCAAACAGACCGTCATCACCTGTTCTCCACTTGTTTGCATGCTGATAGCTCTTCTCCTCTTATAAATTCCATTAATTAATGAATAGTCAGCAGGGAATTGTCTCTTTGGGCTCATTAAAGAAAGGGACACTAAAATGATACGAAAGCAGCTGCCTCCTTTCTGTTATTCCCTTCTGACGGCTACTGCTTTCCTCATCACTGCTAAATTATAACACTGTTTTGATTAGCAGTCCTGTTACTTGCTGCAGCTGCATTTAGAGATGGAAATTTTAACTATACAGTCATGTTTAATTGATATTCTCATCAAATTGTTGGCATTGTAAAAAAAACACAGCCCTCCGATACATCGGGCTTGTGTACATATATTAAATCCTGTTGGGATTTTTTTGACCTTGTAAGCAGATTGAAAAGACATGTTTCTTGATGCTTCCTCATAAGTCACTAATCAGCTGAGCTCGTTTGGGAACCAGATGTAAAATTTGTGAAAAATCTCAGGGCAGAGTTCATTCTAAACAGAAATATATTTGATTTTTATCCCAGTGCCTAAGTGTGAATGCTCATTTCTATGCTGAAAAATTTAGAAATTATTTATTTTAAAGCATTGGATGAGATATGATTTTTTTATAAAAGATTTCAAATCAAAAGCTATTCCCCACCAAAAGAGTGAACTTAAGCCAGACAGATAATCTATATCACAGCTGATATAAAGCACCATAGTTTGGAAGATGTTCTAATTCATGCAAGAAGGATGGTTGGGCCAGACTTGCTCAAGGTTTAGGTTCCAACTCAAGGTTTAGGTTCCAACTCCTCCCTTGTTGAAGAAACATTACTCATAGAACAGTCCAAATCAGAACAGCTTTCTCTCCTCTGAGGCTACTGAGACATGCTGATCCTCTAATAGCACAGTCTTTGCACAAGAGATGATGGAATCCTGGAGTCATTAAGGTTGCAGAAAAACCTTTAAGATCATGCAGTCTAACTGTTTTATATCACTGCCATGTCTACCACTAAACCATATCCCCAGATGCCATATCTGTGTATTTTTTTAAGATTTCCAGGGACAGTGATTCTACCACTGCCCTGGGCAGTCTCTTACAGGGCTGGACCACACTTTCTGCAAAGAAATGTTTCCTAATTAAAAAAAAGACTGGATGTGGCACTTGCTGCCATGATCTAGTTGAACAGTTAGAACATCGGCTGGACTTGATGATCTTATAGGTCTCTTCCAGTCTTGAACTTCTGTGATTCTGTGATTCTGTGATTCTGTAATACCCAGTCTAAACTTCCCCTAGTGTAACATTATACCATTTCCTCTTGTTCTAAAAGAGGATGTCTTGCAGCTTTGAGGTAACCTAACAGGAGTTATTGTTAATTGCCTTTTTGTGATTGATGCTTTCACTCAGATAAAATCAGATCCCTTTCTGGGATTGGGACTAAGTGGAAAATACAGGACAAGGCGACCAAGTCCTTTGGTTTGGTGCTGATTTGTGATGCTGCCTATGTTCAAGTTCAGCTCTAAAGACAGAGGAAGAGGTCATTTGCAATGGAATATACCAGCAAGCTTCCAAAATCAGACCCAACAGGAGCAGCTCTTAAAACCCTAGCACTAGGAACAATATATTGAGAACAATTCTGAAATTACAGAAATTGTAATGGAAAGGCTTCAAATCTGTTTTTCTCCCTGTTCATTAATTTCAAGCTGGCTTTTGACTTTGGTTAAAATATAATCATATTTTGATGACAAACCCAAAAATTTCAAATTGAAAGGTACTACTCTACAAAAATAAAATGTCCTTCTCTGACCCTGAATAGTGCTCAGCTTCACTTGGAGAGATTTCCATTAGATGTTCCAAAGTTTGTGCAGGATGGTTATAGAGTTTGTAATTCACCTACAGTACTTAAATCCCCTATTTTATTTTGTATCAGGATGAATACTTAAAGGGAGTCTCCCAGTCATCTCCAACTCCTACATTGTTGAAACATCATCAATTCCTGTTCTCACGGTCCCTCAATGTGGGCAGCACCCTCCAGTGTCTATGAGAGCTTGTTTAGATTCAAACTGGACCTTTTGGTTTAATTTCTACTTTTAGAGCTCCAATAGCTAAAAAATTGGGTGATTTCACTAAGTTTCATGTGAGATCCTAACTTCCTGCAGAGAACAATAAAGGCAGGTACAGAAAAACCTACAGAAAAGGTGAGACCATTTCCTTTTTGATCAAGACAGAGACCTAGGCTCTTGCAGTAAACATCTTAAATTGCCCTGCTGTGAAGGACCTCAGTTTTTCTACTCTAGACTTAGCAGAGAAATTTGGCCTTTGAACTGAAGAATTGGAAAAGTGGTTCCCCCATCAACTCTTTATTTGAAATGCTCTCATGTTTTGTTGATAGTTGGCGTTGTATCATGTTAAATACTGCTACTTTGAGTAAATTACTAAAAATTTTCCCTTTTTATTTCAAGTGTTTAATTTCCTTCGTTCTTTGATAGTCTGTGATTGCACTCTATTATTCTCTATTAATTGAATAATATCTCCCTTTGAACTGCTTTGTGGAAGCAGTGAAAACAACTAGGTAGTTTAGAATATCACAGATATCACAATATATATGTGGAGGATTCACATATGTTATTAGAATTATTTTAAACTGTCATGTCTCTACCATAAAAATAATTTAAAGAAATCATTCTCTGTAGTAGTTTGTAACTTGGCTTCATTGGCATGGGCATCTCAGCTGCCTTAATTTAGATTAAATTATTTTAGGCCTAAGAGGATGATTCATGGGCACTCTATAAAGTTTATGGTACAAATTCAAAACTAGAGGCTTCAGAAGATTTTGGTTTGAATTCAGAGTAGGACTCTAAAATGAAGCAAACATTATTCTTGAAATGTAGTGCACATTTATTCATTGGTGCAATACCTAAGTTTAATTTTAAATTTTTAATAGAATTTTTTATAACAGTTGTGCTCATTAAAAACATCCAGGTTTGGTGAACAGAAGCCTCCTGAAAGCCATTCTCTAACTCAAGGATTCAATAAGGCAGACAGGATTTATCAATTCACCAGACATAAAGAATTCAGTTATCCTGTGGCAGAATTGTTTTTATCTCGAGAGGTTAAATATTAATGTATTCCATGTATGTGAAAAATTTTACCTCCTATTAAACCTTTCATATGTTTCCCATGCCTACATTTCTTTTTATGTATACTTATCTCTAACCTACAAGTCATTAAATTATTTTTGCCTTTAAGGTAATTTATTAATTATGACACACATTTGTTGTTAATTAAAACATACATTTGGCTTAGTACTTGATATTGTTGCTAAATTAATTCATTAGATCTTTTACTAAAAGCCAAGATATGACCTTCTTATAGCGTTACACCTGATGCTGTTGTTCCACACCAGCTACCACAAGATCTGATAATAATTACAGAGGATTCAGGCTATCTGGCTGCTAGTAAGAATCTCAAGGCAGTAGAGGACGGAAAATTACTAGAACTGATATCTGTGTTCATACTCATAGAGAAAAGGAGCTTGTCTAAAAGGAAAAAAAGAGTCCTGATGGCACAGACAGAATACATAAGAAATTTTTATTTAACCACACTGGCAGATGAATCAGTGTTTCAGGGCAGTCAGAACGACTGCTCTGAAAAAAGCCCTTTTCTAACACTAGAGTGAAGAATATCAGGTAGTCTGAATTAACTTTATCTGGGTTGTTTTTAATTTAGAAATGTACAGTGAATAGGTCAATAACCATTGTGTTTTGATAACATAATTTGTAATTTGAGACCTACTGGAGGTTCTATGATAAAAATTACTCTTCTTGTTCTTCGCCTCACTGTCTCAAGAGCCTTTCTGCTGGGATTATTTGCATTGGACTAAATTAGGATGCAGTTTTTAATCCAGCAGACTTCAAGAAGGATCCAATATATGCAGGAAATTACGGACATCTCTCATCCCTTCCCAGGCAACAATGCCCTAGCATTCCCTGATATGCAGATATTCTGGTTTCATTTTATCTAAAACTATTCTAGTCTCATCAAGGCCTCCATGACAGAGAACCTGCTTTGTTTTTCCCTGTGCCACTCATTTATTTGTATATACGCATCTTTTTTTTAAACATTTATTATTTGGCTAATAACAGTATCAGCAACACATACAGTGTTTAGTCCATACATGGTCACTATGTCAATCACAATTAATTTCTCTATTGTTAATTGTCATGAATTATTTGGGGTTTATTTGGTTTTTAGAAGCCCAGAGACACCCATATTTTATATTCATTGCTGAACTATTAACTAATTGGTCAGAAATTTAAATCAGTGGAAAATAACTACCATGGGAGAAGATTAATGTGAAGATCATGTAGACAGGTCGTTATTTGTGCTAATTGCATTACTTGGACTAATACACTGTGTAAATGAAAGTGGCACTGGTTTCTCATCGATTCATACAGGTAATTCTAGATTTCTGAACAAGTAAATGTACTTATATTTTTATGTAAAACTTGCTCACATCTTCAGGAAAGGAAATATATTCTCATTTATGTAGACTACTTCTTTCTAGAAATCCATACAAATAGGTTAAAGGAAATGGCAATAGTGTAAGTCATTATGTAGAAAATGGTCAATAGGGAATGCATTACTTCTACATTCAAAGGCTCTGGAAACTAAATTATATTACAATAGGTTTCACTTTTTCATTTCTGATTTTCTATTCTGATGGTCTTTTTCAAAACATTACACCAATGTGACCAGAACGTGAGATCAGCATTCTTCCAGAATTATGCTGGGACACTGTGGTCACATTGGGAAATGACATGTCACCCTGGTTGCCTTTTAGGAATGTTTATCAGATAAGGGTACAGCAATAAACTGTGTAGTCATCAAGGTCAATAGGAAGGTTCTGTCTTGTGTCAAAGTAACATTGGAATTGAGTGGACCTAGGGGTTATAAAATTTCTTTTCAAAAGAAAGCTTTTCCTCACTTCCTTTCCTGCACATTTCTATTTAATCAGAAATAAATTGTACTATTTGGGGATTGAAAGTCATATTTACCCAGATATTAAAAAAGGCTTTTACTCGTCCTTTAAAGCAGAAGTCCACATCAAATCTCTGTCAATCCTGTCAAGAGCATATTTTCCAGCTCTTGAGGAAGAAGGAGATTTGAAATTTAAATGATAATAATTAGAATTATTTTGATAAATGTCACAATAGAAAGGACATGTAGTTTTTTAAGGAAAAAGAATAATCACAAATGTATTTCTTCATGTGTGGTTCAAAATTTGTCAAAAATAAAATAAACAGATCTGCATCCCATGCTAGATATGTAAACAGCTTCACTAGCAATGAAAATAAAGACATCAAAAGGATAAGGAGTTTCCAAAGCCATGAATGTGAGTAAATATGAACAGAAGGAATTTAGGGTTATTTGGGGTTATCACAGCAACCCAAATAAAATGGATTTTAATGTCAATCTGTTTTTGAGAGATGCAAATGAAATACACAGATGCTTTAGAGATTATCAAATTTAACAGCTCTGAAACTTTGTGTATTTAAAAGCATAATATAAATTTTAATCGGCATTTCCATATGGGAAGGTCTGTGGATGAAACTGCAGATCTCACAGAAATACAACCACTGATGCCAGTGTTTGTGGCACTGGGGCTAACACAAAATGTCTTGCAAGGACAAAAGAGAAAGCTGTTATAAACACTGGGATCAGCAGCACAGCAAAATGCTGACTTCCAGCCACCGTCACCTTCCACAGCCCTCAGCCCTCCTGCTCCTTTCCTGGAGCACATTTTAGGCAGGATCCTTTCAGAAGGTCTGAGCTGTGTGGGATTTGGGAGGATATATGCCTAAGACATTTGCTCTATGCTTGCTACAATCGCAGGTGACAGGACTTGATGATCAGATGATCATTCATCTTTTTTTGCCATAAGGAACAGTTGGCCACTAAAGCTGGTATAATAACTTTAAGAGAATGGCTCCTAAAATTTTGTAAACATATCAGCTGATTAATCATTATCAAGTTTCTTCTTAAAAAGGCTTGTTTTGAAAGAAATTACACTGTAGTCAAAGCTTTCTCTTAGCAAAAATGGTACCCAGGGTATCTTGAAGAGTTGCCAGAAAAATATAAAGCAAAATTGAAGAGTTATTCCATTTATATGATCACACAGCACGTGGGTTGCTGAGATTGTGATGATTTTTTCTCTTTGTACTTAGGTCTATGCAGATTTTAAAAGTGAAATCTGAAAAGTGATCAGCCATTGCCAAAATTTATGATGTTTTCAAATCAGAAAAGGAGTAAAGATCATTGCATTACAGACAAGGTGTATTTAGAAAACACCACTTCCCCTGGAGGTTTGTACTCCACATAATTACATTCCACATACAGTAATTGAAACTTGTGAATACGTCAAACTGTGTGTTTTCACAAACCTGCAGTAATCAGCTCAAATTATTTAAATTCACTATTTGACATAATTGCTATAAATATGACAGAAAAAGATATTTCTAGTGTATATTGCTTCATAACTCTATCAAATGACTGCCTAGGGAGATAACTACATTCTGTTCCTATGGAAATCTGCAGGATAGCAACATCCAATAGTGAATACTTGTCTTTTCACAAACCCTCTTTAATTTACTAAAAGATCTACTGATATTAAAGGGAAAGCTCTGCAGTCTGGGACAATCCACACACCTCTGTGATTCAGAAATTACCATAAAATCAAGCCCTTGGAAACTGCTGGCCAACAGCTCAACAGCTGTCATCAGGAATAGCTCCACTGAAGTCTGAGAAAACAATGCTGATTTTTACCAACAGAGAGTTCAAATTGCACATCCAGGGAGAGTACACATGCTGGGCTCCTGACACCATCGCAACAGACTTGTCACCTCCACAAAAACTGCTCTAAGACCAGAGATTGTCCTATTTGTTGTGCATTTAACGTGTGAGAGAAAAAGCTCTCTAGGGGTTCATGAAAGCCAAGTGCCAATTGTAGTTTCCAGCCCTTCTGAACCTTTGAGATGTCATGAGTGCCGGAGAAAAACACCTTTTTTTCTTCCCAACGCCTTTGTTTCAAGAAGTGCTGTGAAGATGGAAAGGAAAAGAGGAGGGCAGGAGGATGGAATGGGTTGGGGTGTCATAAATTATACTTGAATGTTTCCTAACATGCAATTTAAGGAATTAATTTATCCCAGCCTGTTTTCTGACTAACCAAAAGGCAAATGCGATATTAATTGATAATATGTATCACTGCTGGTAAAAAGAATAAATTGAGTCATTGTAGGAAACAAATACACAAGAAAGGATTTGCAGATTTTTATTAGGAAACATGAGAACTTTACAGAGGTCTTTTACAACATCTAACAACTCTTTGATGGCCCCTGGAGTTAAGATGAATTAATACAGAGGAAGAAAAACAGAAAACCATGCAGAATTTTTTTTCAACCTTTTAATTATATCTGTGAAAGAAAAAAAAAACAAAAAAAAAAAAAAAAAACAACAACAACAACAAAAAAAAACCACCCCAAAACAAACCACAAAAAATAATTTGCAGAAACTGCTTCAGCTAGGAAATGGAAGTAGGCTTTAAAATGGGGTATTTTCTTTTACTTCATCCCTCTGACTGTATGGTGGAAGGATAAATTTAAATCTACTAAATCATCTTTTCTTTCCCTCAAGAGTTAGAGAGCTTTGTGCACATTTCCTAGAATTGTAGATGTTCAGATGACACTCTGTGAGGGTGGTGAGGCACTGGCACAAGTTGCCCAGGAAAGCTGTGGATGCCCTATCCTTGGAAGTGTTCAGTCAGATTTGATGGGGTTTTGAGCAGTCTTGTCTAGTGGAAGGTGTACCTGCTGCTCTATGGTTATATGAAATGTATTCAAAAGGAAAGGTAATTTATTTAACATTATTTTTATTCCTTTCTGTTTTCTTTTTAATGAAGATAGTGTGTGCTTTTCTCCTTCAAACAAACTGATCTGTACATGTATACATATTTACATAACCAGAACATTTTATTAAACAAAAAAAAAATATATCTGTTAAATACCTAGTTTTAAAAAATTATATGAAGATGTGGCTAAACACCCCAGTTACAAATCATATATCACTACTTCAACCATTCTACAATTATGAGAAGTACTGGCCTGGCAAACCAGCATAACCACTGTTTCTCAAAAACTGAAGAAACTTCTAGCTACAGAAGGGCCACTGGAGCTCTTTGGTGGCAGACAAATAGCTGAAGTTTAAAATAACCCAACAATCTTTTTTAATCAATACACTGATTTAAATTAATGCTGCGTTCATCCTTTATTCAAAGCCTAGAGAGTCTGAGAAAAAGCCTCAAGTCATCTTTTATTGACACACACAAACAGCTTTGCAGAGAATTTACACAGAAATCAAACTATTCAAAAAATAACTAATTCAAAAATTATAGTTAACACATTAGGAGATAGTCAACAAGAATTACAATGAGAATATAGTAAATCCGGCACATTTTGCTAGTTTTTTATTAGCAACCTCTAGTCCAACTCTGGTTTTGGACTAATTTGCTTTTTTTAACTAAAAAATTAAAAGAAAGTTTTGAGGATCAATGTTATGAATTGTCTTATGGTATATTTAAACCTAAATGTTCAAGAAGGTCTTAACTCTTACAGAGTCCTTCTAGTTTTGTTCTATCCAAAGTGAATTCTTTATTTTACAACCCTACTAAGCAGGCATAATTTGTGAATTAAAGCATCAGGATTTTATACATTCTTATGCATTGAGGTCCTCTTAGTATTTTAAATTGCATCAGACTCTTGATGTCCTTTTCTGCAATTTTGGTGATAAGATTTTTATATTGTATAAGCCAAGGATATACTGGGAGTCTAGCTATTGTATTAGTATCTCAGTTTGGATAGACAGTAGATTTGGAGTTCCTATTTTTTTTCACACCTTCTTCAACCTGACTGGACATTTTGGAAGTCTGGGTTAACTCCTGGTACTCAGTGCTAGCCTTCTCATGGTGTGCCAGGACCGCAAGATGAACAGGAACATCCAGCCCTTTAAGACAGAACATTAATTTAGAAACTTGGGAGAGAACAAGCACATTTTGTTCTAAATGTACCATATGAGCTAGGAGAAGTATTCTTTCTTTCATTGATACATCTGAGCTTTAGAGTTCCCATTTAAGTGGAACAGTGGCTTCACATGTTGTCAGAGAGGGTCCAGCAGAAGAAAGAGTAGCCATATGGATATTCAAAAAGTAGCAGAGGATAATGGCAGTAGAGCACTGAGTCACAGGATATCCTCAGATACCTTCCAAGCCACAACATGTACAATCCTAAAAATCCTTGTGCATATCTAAATAAGATTTTAAGCAGTACATACACATTCATTTGTTCAGATTGTCTAAACTAATGGGTTTTCTGGAGTGCAATGTGCAGTTTAGAAGTCTGTATTCAAAAGTCTGACCCCATGTCTATAAAATCTAATGCTTTTTCCTTTGTACTCTACAAATGCCAAGGGTAACGATTTGATTTCATTTCATAAATGCTTTCCCAAACACAAACTTCATCACTAATCCTTCATTAGTGTGTTCTGGTAAAACTGTACTCTTGTCTTTGAACTTAGCCTGCCATGTATTTCTGTACTCAGAGTGAACAAATAACATGAGTATCTTTATCTCACCTTAGCCAAAGTGGGATTTCTGAAAAAGGAACTGTGTACTGCTTTGGGGCCACATTTGGGAATACAATTTTTCTTTTCTTTTTTTTTTTCTTCATTAAAAGGCATTTCATAAGCCTCTCCTTTAGGCAGCTGAAAAGCTGTTCTCATGTTCTCAGTCAGCACTGTTGTGGAACCTGAGCATGCAGGTACCAAAGTGCCTGCTGTATGACTCACAGGAGTTATTTTCAGCTTTGGTAGTTAATACGGGAAGGTAGGACAACTGCTTAATAATCCTAACTACCAGAAAGGAATTACAGCTGCGGAGACAGAGGTTCATCTGATCAGTGTTACTCACTGTGAAGTGACGCAGGATGCTTGGATCAGAAATAATATTTGTAATTGGCTGTCAAAATACTCTACCAGTGCCACACTAAAAATTTGCTTTCTCCTATGCATGCCTTCACAAACACTCTTCACTTCAAGAGTCTTTCCAAATGTGCAACATCCTTTTTCCAATCAATAATAAGGGGCCAAAGTCACACTTTATCCTCAAAAAGGTTTCTTATAACCTCAAATAGTAATATGTGAAAACAAGCTTCTTAATGATGGGAGAGGGATTTTCAGAAAATTCAATTAATATACTTAGTACATTTATTTCTCTTGTGTCACTAATATTAGCTGTTCTCTGTGCCAGAGACCTAGGAGACAAAAATATCTCTAACTGCCAGTTATTCTTATAACTGGATTCACCTCTCCCCCAGGAAATCATAAAACCTATTGATTCCCAGAATTTGAGAGGCACAGAAAAAGGATCACTTTATAATGGACTCATTTCTTTTACTTGTCTCTAGATATTCAATGCTGGCTCAAAATGAAGCCATAACACATGGTAAGGCAGATCTCTTGCTTAGAGTGCTACTCTCTCATGCTGTAGCTCAATCCAACTTCACAGAATAGTCAGCCATGCTCTTGAAGGAAACGTTTCTAAGGGGGGTTATCTGCATCACTGCATTGTTATGGATTAACTGGAAGCTGGGCTGGGTTTCCTTTATGTAGTGCATTTTTATCTCAAAGAAACAGCAGGAAAAATGGGTTGTATGCTGGACGTGTCATATTCACTGCTCAGTGCAGGTTATGTGCTTGCTGGTGCTCCAGATCCGACTCCCTCTGACACGAGTTCATCCTGCACCAAGAGACACAGCCAGGAAAACTCCATGTTCTTTGGTGAGAGATGCCCTAAGGATAGCTAATGCTGCTCGACCTTGGAGGTAAATACAAAGCTGGTTGCTATATCCTGTTACATCCTAATCCCACACAATAGGTCCTGTACAGGTGGCACATGTTGCTGCTGTCCCATCCCTGGCAGTGTCCATGGCCAGGCTGGATGGCCTCTGAGCAATCTGGTCTACTAGAAGTTGTCCCTTCCCAAGGTAGAAGGGTTGAAACTAAATGGTCTTTAGGGTGCCTTCCAACCTAAACGTTTCTACGATTCTGTGATTCATGGAAAACATTTTTGATCTATGTTACCTGTCACACTGCAAAGAAGTATTTGTGCTGCGTTGCCCTTTGCTCAACTAGGATGACCTTCATTTGGATCACATTATAGTCATTGGGGGAGAAGGGAGTAGAGACAGGTTAGCCTTTAGAAAATGCTTTAGGAACCTTTGTCTGGGTGCTGTATGCAGTGTCTTTTGAGTTTTGGCATGCCCCTATCACTTTTATTTATAGCCTCCTGTCTCTTGGATCCAGTCTATGTGAGACAGAGGGGGCTTTCTCTGACAGATTAAAGAACAAGCAAAGTTAAAGCGCCAAAAATCATGGAAATTGCACCAGGATGTAGAAGAAAATGTAACGGACACCCTAAATTTTTTTACATTTTTCTGAAATGGATCCTTATTCATTTGGGTGGGTTTGCTAGGCATGAATTGTATGACAAATAGATTTATTTTAGCTTAGCCTATAGAAATAACATGTTTGTGTGGATTTCTTAGAATTTTTCTTTTCTTTGGTATTGATGCCATCTGTATTTATTGTTAGGCATGAGGTGTTCAGACCTTTTAGATCTACTTCCCAAATCAGTGTTTTCTTAATGTTCTTCCTCTTTCTTTTGATTTGGTATTTAAAAAATATGTGCTTTTTTAATATTAACTGGTATTATTATTATTATTACTATTATTATTGTTGTTGTTTTTGCTTATTTCTCAGTTACATAGAAAATTGTGTTATCTAGGTAGATATGCAGTAGCTACTGGTATATTTTTGTATTTTATTTACAAGGTGTGTTACCTACTCATCCTCAGACTGCTTTATGCATTCAGAGATTAGAGGGAGGGAGCTCATCTCTGATATCACTGCTGGCCCTTGCTCTTGCTGTTCAGTCTTGTCTCATGACTTATACATGAGCTACTCATTCACCTACACGCCCACAGATCAGAACAAAAATTCCAAAGTGTCAAAATGTCATTGAAGAAAGAACAGAGAAACCTATCAGGCACTCCAAGACACTGATGACAGCTATGACTTACAGCCTCTGGTGTTCTGACACAAAGGTGTAAAATAAAAATCCTGTGGATGATGTATCTTATGTTGCCATAAATTCAGTGGACCTTTATCTTCCCAAACCTTGCATAAATATAATGAGGCAAAATGACTATTAAAATGTTGCCACTGAGAATGGAGAATATTTTTTATTTGCTTTGTATTCATTTTTACGGAGGAATAATTTTTCAGTTGGACTTACCCTGAGCAGCTTTTTCTGACACAAAATTCTGCTGTCGCAAGACAACATTAGCTATTTTCTAGGGTAGGCACAAGCATGTACATATCATCATCTCCCACTGAGGAGTTCCACTGAGCACTCTTTCCAAGTTGCACTTGCATCAGGGCACAATTATTGCTGGCAAATGCTAACACACCCTTTCCTTTACACTTCATTTGTTGCCTAATCCATCTAATCTAATGGCCAGTCATTGAAAAGGCATTACTTTCTGCAGTGCAAAAATCTTCCTTTAACTTTTTTGTGATACTGACAATGTTCTATCCTAAATTTCTCTACAGGGATTATATTTACAGTGACTTTTTTGCATGTTATTCTCCCCACAACCTCCCTATATAATTGCAAGAAAATTTAATAGCCAGGCTTTAAAGTCAGTTTGTATCTCAAGCTTGGTCCTTATATTCAGGAGGTGGACAGAAGTAGAGATGCAATCAAAGCTGATGGCTTTGTATTGCTGCTGTAAAATGTGTTTCCACAAAAAAGGAAGTACTTTGTTTTGAGGATAGGCATGAGCACAATTTTTGCTATCTTATGCCATTAATTTTTAATCTCTCCAAGACTGATTATTCAGTTCCTCACTCAATTTAAATTATATGTAGTTCATTTAACAGAATGTCAGGATCAGAATTCAGCTGTCTATATACAGGTTTGTTGTACCTTTTGAGACAGCCTGATATACTTGAGATATGCTCATTGAAATCACAGATGTCATATTGGAAATTTATACCCCATTGGAGCAGCAGCAGAAAGACGTGAGCACACAGTTCACAGAGATATTAACTCTGATGTGTGAGAACAAACCTGAACCCCACCCTGAAAGTTATATGAGGTCAATCCTATCCTTAGAAGAGCTAAAATGGTAGCTTTTACCCATTATGCCTCACAAACATCCTGTAATGCTAAGTGGGGTTCATAAAATGATGCAGATAAATTCACATTTGTGGTGTGAATTTTGACACCCTTTGACATAATTTATTTTCATGAGTATGACTTTTTCACGTTTGCTACACACTGGAAAAAGACAAAACAAAACAAACCACTCCATTAAGGACAGACTTTTAGGTAAAGAACGAGATTCTTGTTCCTGTAAGCTTCACCACAACTGGTAAAATGTATTCTCTTCAGTGGAACTGCAAGTGCCTGGTTGGCTCACAAGACCATTTCTAGCAGTGCCATCTAGGGGCTGCAGCCACAGCAGTGCTCTCATGAAGAGAGATTGCCGAAGCCATTTTTCTGTCTCACTAGCACGGCTAAATAGTTCAATAAGATTAATTTTGAATTTTAATAGTTCTTTGTTCTTTGAACTTCAGTTAATCTTTTTTTTTTTTTTAATCTGAAATATAGAGACGTGACAAAAAAGAAAGTGGTTTTGACTTGATTTTTAAATGAAATGTCTTGGTGAAATGCTAGCTCTGCTGAAAGCAATGCAAACGCTTTCATTGATGTCTATGAGCTGAAATTTCACTTGATTAGTTTTTCTATTTAAATACATCCCTCTTTTAATGAAATACATTTACATCTATAACATTTGAGACAGACAATTCTAAAGCTTAATCTTTCTGTAGAATCTTTAAACTTGAGTTGAAAAGTTGAAAGCAAATCAGAAATAATAACTAGACATTTATGCTTTCCACTCAAGAGACTGTGCAGAAATGCATTGCTCTTTTTTCTGTTTTACTTCCCTTTCCAATACACAAAACATTTCATCAATCAGTAGCTACTGCTTCAAAGCCTCAAAGGCTCCATAAATCTTAGATTATCTCTGCAGTCTCTAATAAGAAAGAAAATATTTGAGGTATGACCTTCTTCTTAAATTTCCTAGTAAAAGCACAAGCTAATCATATCAGTAGAATTAAAATGATAGAACTAATAGTATCAGAAGAATTATCAGCAGATATGGGCCAGCTTCAAACAATCACCTCCTAGTTTTGTTTTTCCCTCCTACCTTTTCTACTTTAAAGGTTTTTGGGTACAAGAATATGCATGATAATGTACTCATTGCCAATTACTAAGCCTCCCATGGATTTATAGAATAAATGATGAAATTATGTGGAAAACTTAGATACCGCAAAAAGCCAAAGCACTCTGAAGAAAATGCATGTTTGCTTCAATATTGTTGTTAGCTTCCATTATCTTACATCACAAATAGTGGTAATACTTAGTACAATGGTTTTTAAATAAACATTAACTGAAGAACAGAATAGGTGTGGAGGAACAGAAAAGGAGAGCTCTCTGGAGAGTTTTGAGACTTCTGCTCAGCTGGTGTGCTCCTAGATTTTATCCTCAGCTGCCAGCAGCTCAGTCCTACACAGCACCCGCCAAAAGCTGAGTATCACCCCTCTGTGCTTGACACAGTGACTGTTAGAATTCATTGGCATGAGACTTGGCTGAAGAATACCCAGTTTAGCAGCCGCATGATGATTACATTTCTGTCCTGATGCTTTATCTGAAAATACCTGTTCAGCTAGGAATCCTAATGCAAACATTTCCTATCCTTGCTGGCCCATCAAAGTGGGTTTTCTTGTTAAAGTGCAGGTGATAGAGGGAGAAAGGATCTCTTATTTTGAGCTTACTAAGTGATTTTTTTTTTGTTCAAACCGGACACCTCTTTTGACCAGGCGTTTTGCTGTTAAATTCAGACGTGCTTTCTTGGGAAACCAGATATGCTACTCAACTACTAGGCAGCTAAATTGCAGATAAGGCTGTGGCTTCTGCAGGCTTCTTGTCAAGAACATTTGGGGACACTAACACTTGTAAGGTGGGGTTTGGAGTACCTCCCATGGCCTGAAATGGGATGGTCTAAATAAACCCAGCTGTGCCTTTGGAAAAATGGATCTGAAAATACTTGAGTGTGCCATACTGTCCCAAAGATTTTGATTACCAAATCTGCCTTTCTACAACCTCCCACCACAGTGATGTACTTTTACTGTTGTGAAACCCAAGCTCATGGAGATGAGCACACATGCTGTGGGAACTAATCATAGAAGGCATGTTACTGCCCTGGAATTCCCCCCCACTACACTTGGTGAAGGGATGATCTTCACCATGGTACCCTGGAGGCATGGAAACAGTCACAACTGTGTCCTGTGTATAAAGGGACAAAGCAAGTCAACAAATTTTACTCTGTGAAAAATTGTAGGAGCTCAGCCTTGCTTGGTCTACATGTATTGTCAATCCACATATGAGGATTTTGATTTGGTTCCCTGCTGTTAATTTTCACTCATCATAAATACCATGGTGACTCCTGTCAATACAAATGCAATTCTGCTGTGCTTGATTTATTTCTTTTTTCCCAGAAAAACTGCATAGCTGAATTTGAATATAAAAATAAGGAGATAATCATAGAATCTCAAAATGTTTTGGATTAGAAGAGACCTTAAGGGTCATCTAATGAAGAAACCTCATTTTTCTAAACCCCACTGCATGGGCAGGGACCCGTTCCACTAGACCAGGTTGCTCGGGGTCACATCCAACTTGGCCTTGAATGTTTCCAGACATGGGTCAGCCATAATATTTCTGAGCAATCTGTCCCAGTGTCTCACCACCCTCACAGTAAAGTATTTCTTCCTAATTTCTAACCTAAGCCTTCTCCCTGACAGTTTGAAGTCAACTCCTCCTTGTCCTCTTACCCCATGCCTTCGTCAAAACTCCTCCTCCAGCTCTCTTAGAGGCAGGGACAGGGGAAGGGGTCCCTTCCAGATCAGAAAATGTCAAGTGGTGTCATGGGTTCCCATGGGAATCATTCACCTCTTTCTCGTACCCTTTGTCATTAGCTTTGTTGCTGTTACTGTTTGCTGCCTTTTGTTTCTCCAGTTCTCCCCTGCAGCCCTTTGCAGGGTGGGATGTGGGGGGGAGAAAGGTGAATGAGTGAGTGGCACATGGTTTGGAGTGTTTCAGAGGGAACATTAAATTGAGAAATACCATTCCTAAACTACAACAGCCTGTGGGAAAGCTATGTGATTTCTTTTACTTTTCCCTTCAGGGAAATTGAAGAAGCTTAAAATTCGTTTTCCTCCAGCATTAGAGTAAAACACAGTTGTCTGTGAAAGCACACCCACCAGGGCAAGAAATAATATCATGAATGCATTTCATCTGGCAGATAAGTGTTTATGGAAATATCTTCACAATATTTCTTTCTTTCTTCAGAAGTACTGCTTTTTATGGATAATAAAATTTATTAGTAGAAAATATGAAAAAAGTATAGCCACAAAGAGCACTATTATTTTGTGTGGTTGGGCTTCTTAACAGCTTGACTTTAGCTTTGTATCAGCTTCCTGATTATTATTTTTCTATCACTGGTGATAAAACTAAAGGAGATGCAATAAGTCTTTAACTGAACTCATGCTTTTGCTGAACTCATTTCTATGTAAAATCTAAAATACCACAGAAGTGAAGGTATTTTTCATATTACAATGTACTTAAATGTCTGTTGTTGTGCAGAGCCTACTTAGGCAGGATACCTCTGTCTAAATTCAGCCCAGGCCACATTCTGATTCTGAAACAGATTATAGTTTCCTGGTCACTTTAATGAAATTGGGGTTTAGATCTACATACAGATTCCATTGTTTGGATCAATTTTTATCTATCAGTTTTTCTTCTTGGATCCATCTAGTTAATTTTTTTGTAGAAAGATCTGGTTTTGAATAGAAATTTCTTGGCTTCAAAGCAGGGGGAGCATCCATGAACCCATTCAAAGGACTCCACACCACAATGTCAGTGTTTACATGATTTATGGTCATGACAATGTTGCAGGGATCCTCAGAAAGTGGGGAGCTCTAAGAGGATTTCAAGTTTTCTGAGCTGCCATGGGGCTTTATGCTTGACTCATTTGATAGAAAGAATCAAATCATAGAACCATGTCGCAGAACCATAGAATGGTTTGGGTTGGAAGGGACCTTGAAGAACATCTAGTTTCAACTCTCCTGCCATAGGCAGGGACACCTTCCACTGGTTGCTCAAAGTCCCATCTAACCTGGGCTCCAACACTTCCAGGGATAGAGAAGCTACAACTTTTTTGAGCAACCTGGTACTAGTGCCCCTTCATGAAAGAAGTCAAGGAGAGCTCTAGTGTTCTCTTCATCATCTTTAAAGTATGCTAAATGATGTCAGCATGAGCACCCAAGTGTAAAAGTGAAGAAAGGAAAGGGTTTTCCTCTTTAAATCATCCAAAATCAGAGGTTTTTACTGCAGTAAAACCGTACTTAAACTCCAGTGGAAAATTACAGAGAATTCAGAAAATTGAATTGACAAGGGTATCTGGAAACAGGGGTACAGAATCTCTCTATTACCTCAGAAGGAAAGAGAGATGCCATCAAAAGAAGCAGAAAACAAAACCTCTGTGGACAAAGGGCTCAGAAAACTGAGTGGCAAATACAGATATAAACAATGCTTCAACAATTTATATTTTCCATGTGAAAGAGACTTTCCATCTTTGGTGTACAAATTCTCCTTGATCTGCTTTGTTACGCATTTACATATCAGAGCTGAAGGTCATTAAAGAGTTATGGGGCAGAACTTTTCTATTGTGTTAATCGCTTACAACCTTAATTTCACACCACACCAGTCCTTTGTGCTCAGGCTCACAGAGCCCACTACAACCTCCCTCCAAAACTCCTACCACAAAACCAGCTTGCTCACTGAGCATTCAGACCAGGAGTATCTCAGACATTCTAGACAGAGATGGGAGGCATAAACAAATATGGAAAAAGAATTTCTGGGTAAGCTGGATGTGGATTAACTTCTGGTGCCTTTCAGCAAGCCCCAAGGCATCTCTGAGTGGTGCACAGCTGTCAGTAATTCTGACCCTAAAGGTATATGGAAATGAGGAGAATACCAATAATTTTAACTGCTAAGTGGGGGATGATCTTATCAGAGTAGTAAGGGCACAAAATCCACTAGCTAGCAGCTATAAGCATTTATTTCTGAGAGGCAACAGCATCATGTTAGGATGATTTAGATTAGGCTGACTAAATATTCAGTGTTTCAGTGTCCAAAATCCACCTTTCTGTAGCTTTACAAGGGATCTCATTGTAACCTCACAGATCTGTGCCCAATCTTCAATCAATGTTCAGTCTTCAGAGTGAATTCCAGAGTACAGCAGATTCTTTTTAATTAATATTAACATGTATAAATTAGGTAACTATAATAAGATGTATATAAGTATGTCTAACTATATATCATTGCATCTGGAAGAAATAAAAGATTTAGTATTCAATCATTACTTTTCCACATAGAATAAAATATTTTTCCAGGTCTTCAAAGATTATCAAATGTCATGTCCTTTTTTTGGCTTTTCCAAGTTTTTGTTTATTTTTTCTATATTCAGTATGTTTAACTTCTTTCATAAATTTTATTTGACAGACATCATAATATTTTCTCCATCGTATCTCCATCAAACACTGACCAATTTGTAACTTTGTAGATTTTTAAATACTCCCATAACTTTCTTTTTAGTTCAGGAAAAAAGAGAAATACAAGCTAAAATCCATCCCTAAGATGCAAGAAAATTTAAAAATTTCTTTTAAGTGCATTGCTCATTCAAAACCTTAATATCATTGGGAAGAAATATTAGAGAAAATGCTTTGGATAAAGCCATACATAAATGGGACATTTCACAAATAAATATTTTTAGCCCTCTCATATTTTCAGTTTCTTCTCTCTAAGCTTCTTATTGAGCATTAAATTCTTTCAAGCTCTATAAAACCCTGGAAATCAATGTAATATTACAGGTAATGTGAACCAGAATATTCTGGGTAGATGTTAATTATTCTTTTTATTAGAGTTTGGATTTAGAAATTAAAACCCACGGTGATTTAGGCTTCCTTGTAATTAGATGTAATAATTGGAATTTCTTTCGTAGTGAGCTGTGCCTTTGTTTTGAAGGAAGAGCAATATTTTATTCCCAGTGATATTTGATATTTATCAATTTTTCACCATTTCCTTGTGGCTTTCTCTCTACTGAAACATCCCAAAATGATCACACCGTTGTTATTATGGCAATGCCCGTCACTTTTTACAGGTCAAGGAGTTTTGCACAAATTTCTTACTTTCCTTCCATTTCTCTAACTGCAATTTCCTGATGGCTCAAAAGTGACTTTGTGCGAGGGGGTGATATTTCTGAAGAAGGTACAGCACGAACCAAACAGACCCATGGAAATTTGCCCCAGCAAATTTGACTTTTCAGAAAAGTGAAGTCTAACATCAGAAAGAGCTCTCCTGCCACATTCTTCAATACCTGTTTCTGAGTACTTTTGGTTGCTTATTTCTAAGGCTCATGTGGCAGCTCTCTGGTCATCACTTAATATGAGATTGCATAAAGAGAATGGGCTAAATAATTAACTGTTTTGTCAATATGTTAAGTATGCAGCTCAGAAGTAAAATTGGGTATTAACAGCTGTCTAACATGCACCTTTTACAAATAATCCCTTCATGATGACAGCTGGAATTTCCAGATTTTGAGGGCAATCATCCTCCCTCTCATGGGGAATAATTAATTAAAAGTGTCTCTTCAATCACTCCTCATCATCCAAGGATTCTCTAGTGATGAAGGTCATCTGCACAGGGCCAGCATTTAAGCGTATTCACATTAGGCTAAAGAAAAAGAATATTAACCAAAGTCCAATTTACTTTATAGAAGTGTGTCTGAGATGTGCTCATTGCCCTGATTTTTAATCTTCCATACTTTAGGGTATTAATATTCAGCACTTTGTTGTCATTATTTAAGACAACAAGTTTTAAGTCAAATACCAATCTGCATTCAGGTTTTGATCAGTTAGCCCTAGAAATCTGAAGTGATGGATAAAACATCCATTTTATATTCCATGTTTATTCTGCAGATCAGTTGATTTAACAAAATTATAATGGTTTCACACTTGGTTCCAATATTCTTCTGCCTTTACTTCTCTTTTTAATATATTTTTGCCGATAATGTCTCATTTTCATAATAGTAGCAAATTATTGAAACATAAAACCTCTGCAAATTATTTTTTATATTGAGTTTTTTTACCTTTGATCCAGTATTCCAAATTTTCTAGAAGAAGGAAGCACAAGTGGAGGGAATAGAGGTTTCATAGTAATAGAAATCAAAGCATTGAACAATAAAGCAAGAGCTCCACGGATGAGCAGACAGCAGAGAATGGCAAAATTAGGAGACAGCTGGCAGAGAAGCAAAACTGAGCACTGTAAGGTATATTTCTACGGCTTTTTTTATTTGCATTATTCCAAAGTTTAAATATCCAGTCTGGGGTGAAATTCAGATGAATTTAAAAGCCTAGAAGGATCGCAAATATTTTTTGCTGTCATTCAGGTGTTCCACTAGAGTTTCACAATAATAAGGAGTTGCCTTTTAACCAATGGCAAAATTTCTAATGTGAAGGATGCTTGGACTTTAGTAACAGCTGAGACAGTGATGGCTAGAGAATCCAAATCAGCCAGCAACAACTTACATCAGTAAATGCAATCCAACAGCCCAAGGCAAACAGAGGAAATACAGAGAGAGGCTGAGAGAGCTTGTTTATTCAGCTGAGAGAGGAGAATAAGAAGGAGGAGAATTTTGTTTTCCGATGCTTAACAAAGAGATGTAGAGATGCAAGAGCAAGGCTCCTCTGGGAGTTGCACAACAAAGAGGCTGCGACAACAAGCTGCAAAAAAGGTAATTTTGGTTAAATATAAGGAGAAAGGGGGGAAAATCACAATGAGAGTGTCTGAACACAGAAACAGGAACCCAGAAAAGATGAGGGATTTGATTTATACATTGGAAGTTCTTCTAGTGGGAAGGTGGACTGGACAATTTTGGAGGTCCCTTCCAATCTGTTGTTTTATGGGCATGGGAGAGGGTCTGTATTAACAGTATAACCATGTGCAGGATTGTTTCCCAAAGACAAGTTTGAGCCCTAGGTTCCTTTTACATGTATTATAGATATAGCCTATAATTCTATCAGCTTATGATAATCATCAGTAATGCATACATATAACATATATGATATAACATAAATATTTACCCTGCTTTAATATTTCTATCCAGTCCACAGCACCCATATCTAAAGGAACAGGTGATTTCAATGAAATTATACTCTTCAGCCATATTGTCAAAAAATTCAAATATAATTTAAATTTTGTAGGATAGATTATAGTGACAGCTCCATTGGCCAAATGATGAACGTACTATTTACTCAGATACACAGAACAGTGCCTGGAATTGGTCAGTTGCTTTGTTTTGTGATAATCAGATTCTATTCTGTAGGCCCACTTCTTACTAAGTTACACCTTGCTCGCAGATAAATAGAAGCTGATGTTGTTGTGCATCTGCTCAGGGTCCACAAGCATAATCAGGAAACAAAAATAATTTCAATCAGAAGATAAGAAATTTTGATTCCCTGAAAGCTCTTAAATCACCCATAACTGAGGTTTCTGCTTTCAGGATCATTGCTTTTCCCAATTACATGCTCTGAAATTATTGTTTTCTGTAAGCAAATAAAAGTAAAATTAAATATTTTCTGATACAAATTATAATTGGGCACTTGTCTGTTAAGATGGTTTTATTTAAACAAAATGTACTCTAATACTGAATTTCCGATTCTACAATCCTGTAATCTTCAGGCTGCTCCTTTTCTCCAAGTCATCATAATTAAAGGCAGGTGTTCAATTTAGCCACCAGAAGGGATGAGTTAATCTTTTAATTATTAGTTGTAAAAGATTTCTAATTAGAATTATAAAATATTTAGTTGTGAATAGATGCAGGTAGATGCTCAGAAAAGTTTTTTTAAAATAAATAAACAACTATCTCCAATAAAATGAGAAGGATTTGAGCTCCTAAGTAGGTTCAAAATGTCATTAGGAACTTATTTATGTCTCAGAGCAATAATTAAAAATCTTCCTTTGTATGAGATTCAGATTTAAATTATTATCCAAGCTTGCTGGTAACAAATATGTATTACTAATAAGAGTTTAACATTCTCCTTTGTTACTAACAGAATAGAAAGCATTATATTTAGTTGAAGGATTTTATCCTGATTTTCTATTTTCAAGTGGAAAACAAAAGCTTTTTTCAAATAATTCTCACCTAACAACCTTGTTATTAACAATGTAAAACATTTAGTAGACACAGAACATAGACTTCTTTTTTTTCTTTTTCCTCAATGGATACTGAACACTATATTCTAAACAACATTTAATTTTTGCATTTAGCTTGTACTAGCAGTTTTTATACCTCATGAACATTGCCAATTGCTTCTTTCTTCAGGTTTTGTGAATTGATCCCAAATTTGTGTGAAATATATTTGTTCTTTTGTAAATTTCAAATCTTCATGGGGTTTTTTTTGTTGTTGGTTTTGGTTTTGTTTTTTTTAATGCAAAATTATCAACATACAGTACAAAAAAGTGCCCTATAATAATACCTACATATTGAACACCTCAAAATTAGCTGTTAATAATCAGGAAAGACATCTTGGAATTGCTATAGGAGTCTCTTTAAAAGGCTACTATCAGTTTTTGGTAAGAGAAATAAAATATGGAACTATAACTAAAAAAAAATGAGGGTGAGAACAAATGGTTGTCTCTATTTCATTGGATGGTTCCTTCTACAAATTTTTAATGACACAAGAACTTGTCATATTATCATAGAAAAAATATAAGAAACAGAAGAGTACTGAGAATACTAATATGGAGGATCAGAGGAATGGAATATCTTGCATGAAGAAAAATTGTACGGACTTTTCCCTTTGAAAAAGAGATCATGAAAGGTAGGATCATAAATGAGGTCCACAAAACAGAAGACAATTTAGGTGTATCACTTCTCAGGATGAGTGGAGTCTACCCTTCATCCTTGAAACAACAAGGAGACAATTTCTACTAGTGGTATATTAAAATTTACATTTTACAAATATTTCATTGCAAGAAGAATATCTCTAGCTACCATCTGTAATCTGATAAAAGAACTACATGGGATTTTGATGCAAGCTAATATTTTTCTATTGATAAATAAAAGACTTAAATGACAGAACACTTTAAGCAACTACAGATCCTTTTTCATCTCATTATTCATCAGTTTGCCCCATAACTTCTAAAATGGCTTTCTGACAAGTACTCATTGTCTGAAGTAATTTTTTTTCTTTTAAAATCTAAAGTAGAATCATGCAATGATGGAATCATTTATGTTGGGTAAGACCTTTAAGATCATCAAGTCCAACTGTTAATCCAGCACTGTCAAGTGTACCACTAAACCACATCCCTAAGTGCCACTTTTAAATACCTTCATGGACAGTAACTCTGCCACTTCTTTGGGAAGCCTGATCCAATTCTTGACAACCCTCTGAGTGAAGACATTTTCCAGCAGCCTTCTATAAATGGAAGAGTTTGTTGCCCCGTGTATGTTCCGCTAAACTCAGGTAGCAAGAAGGACACTGGGTCCTTCCAGTTCTCTACGTTTTCCTTCCCTTTTTTCCTACTTTTTCTATAACTGGGGACAATTTTGCTGATCCTGAAGGAAAGCTTTGAGGATCCCAATTATTTCTTCTCCAGAATGATTATGGACAGATCATGATCATTTAAATGTGGATGAAGACATACATACATTGGGATCAATTAGTACCTCTTTTTTTTTGAGTAGTTCTTATTAAAGAACATAGCTCTTCACAAAGCTGGCATAAGTCAGGCTTTTTGATGCCAGCAGGGGATAACCAAGAAGCTTTAAAGAAAAAAGATCAGAACTCTGTGTTTAGAGTGTCTGAACGACTGTGTTTAGACAGAGTAAAACAGCTGTTCCTATTGATAATCTTTTCTTATGCATAACAATAAAGTGATTGTTTAGAAAGAAACACTCACTCGGGATGGGAAAAGCAAACCAAAAAGCTACTCCTTTGCCTATATAATCTTTCAGACCTGAATATTTTTTCAAAAAGTTTTCATTTTATTTGGTGGGGAGTTTTCTGCTGTGCTCTTCAGTTCTGACCCAAACTAATTAAATCAGACAGTTTATTTCATGGTCTTTTTGTTCCAAGTAAAGCAAGAAGACTAGAACAGTGTTCAACCCATCTTTTTTCTTCTATATTTTGGTTTTTACAAATTAATATCCTTACACTTTGTTCAGCGGAATAATAGTGAGAGAAGATAAAGGCTTTGGACTTCTATAAACTTTATAATATGTATTTCACTAATCTAGAAATATATGAACAGTATGAAATATTTTCTTCCTGATAGAGGCTTTACCAAAAAAATTAAAAATTGATAGAATTGATTCTGTATTAGTTGTGATATCATTATAGCAATTCATTCTGTGTTGATCAAAATATTTAAATATACTAGAAAATAAAACATAAAAACACACCTACATTTGCTTTGTATTATTTAAAAATAAAATACTATGGACCTTCTGTGAAATCCTTACTTATATTGGCCAGCTGCTGCTTCCATTAAAAGTCTCATAAACACTAATTCTGTTGTATGAGTGAGTGGTCTGCAGCATCAACAAAAGAAAGGTAAAAATGCACAGTTCATTTGTAAATATCAAGATCATATACACATCAATTTGTGCAGCCATGGGGTTTGAAAATGGCTTAATTCATTTCAATTTCCTATTAGTGAAATTGGAGGATTCATCGAATGTAATTGCTAGATGAATATTACTTACTTTGGACTTGGGAACATGTATAATAAAAACAAGTTCACAACAATTTAATAAATTAAACTAATATTTGCCTGTTCATCTAGAAAAAGATTAGGTGTAGACAGCTAAAACCTATAAAATTGTAACTTGCTTTCAGGTTTCTGAAAGATCAAATTTTGTTTCAATGATGACTGTGAAAAATAAACATGTTTGATTGGGCTGGTTTTGGCTGGAGTAGAATTAATGCTCTGCATAGTGGCCAGTGCAGGGCTATGTTTTGAGTTTTTGCTGGAAATAGTTTAGGTAACAGAGGGATGGTTTTGCTGTTGCTGAGCAGTCACACAGAGCCAAGGCCTTTCATGCTCCTTGGCAGCGCAGCGCAGGGGCTGGGAGGGGACAGAGCCAGGACAGCTGGCCCTGACTGACCCAAGGGATGGCCCAAAGTGCAGCGTGTCATGCTCAGCATGAACAGCTGGGGGAGAAGAAGTAAGGCAGGGATGTTCTCAGTGATGGTGTTTGTCTCCCCAGGTCAATGTGATGAAAACCTACAGACCTGTGATGGAAATCTGCAGCTGAACACCTCCCTGTTCAATAGAAACAGGGAATTAATTCCTTGTTTTCCTTTGCTTTACCTAATAAACTGCCTTTGTCTCAGCCTATTAGTTCTTTCTCTTTTATCCTTTCGATTCTCCTCTCCATCCCCCTGGAAGAGTGAGTGAGGAGATGGGTGAGGGTTAGTTTGCAATTGGGGTTAAACCATGATTTAAAGAAAGTAAGAAAGCTGGATTTTCTGTGCTCTCTATTTCTTCATTAAGCCTCTTAGAACAGAAAAATAAAAGCAGAAACCATTGATGAAGTAATTAAAAAACTTAATAAATATTTTCTCTGCCTTAAAACCATAATTTATGTTCTGACCAGGGCAGAGAGTTCAAGGTGTACCAAATCATGCACAGGGATACAGTACAGACTGCTTTCTTGTATTACATGTGTGACATTAACTGTACAGGGATGGCAAAGAGTGGCTGTTTCTGTGGTCTAATGCATAGATAAAAAATGTCCAGGGTTAAGAGTACAATCATGAGCTTAAGAGCACCTGCATAACACTTCTGATTCATAAAGTTCTTGAGGCATTCATGATACAGACTATTGGAAATGGAGGCTGTTGCACTGTTGTCTTCTACTAATGGATTATTTTCTCTGAGATGAATTCTGGGTTTGATGACAATTTGGTTTGACACAATATGATTTTTTTCCCACTATGTTTGTGTATTTTTCTTTTAACAAAATAAACTAAACATATTTTCCAGAGCAAGTAGTGATTTATCCAACTGAATCAGAATCTCTTTAAATTGAATTGTCATGATTCATCTCATTTCACTGCAGAAATCTCCAGTGTGAATGTCTGTGTCAGAGCTAGTAATCCACATCTTATTCTCAATGGAGACAAATAGGCACTTTCAGGCTGTGATTCAGTGTATCTTAAGATAGAAATCTAAAATGCATTATATCATAAAACTGCCAATGTTGTGGAATAAATCCACAGCAATGTTCTAACAGGATACTCATGATTTTCACTTGGCCTTTTGACCCCACATGTGAAATCATTGGGATCCAACCAGAAATATCAATATAAGAATTCCTTTCTCTTACACATTGCTTCACAGGTCCTTAAAGGAAAGGTCAGAGGTAAAACTGCTGTCAAAACTTTATTTTACTCATTTGACGGGTCATTAATAAGCATACTTTACTTTTATTTCTGATATAATTTCAATTTCAGTATTTAAAGAAACATAAGTGCCCTGATGGAAGGCACCATTTAGCCCTGTATTTGGCCCCTAGGAGGGAAAATATATAAGAGAAGATGCCTACAGAAATCACTGAATCCTGTCACTGACTGCAAACTACTCTTTTTCATTCTCCCATCATCCAGAACAAGGGTTTGTTGTTTTTTTTTTTTTTTTTTGAGATATTAGTGGTTACATTCCTGCTTTTTTGAGTTTATTTTAATGGATGTGCAGTCTATGAATTTTTTTTTTACTCTTTTCATACCAATTTCTCTTGACATCAGCTTTTGGAGGTTCACTTTTCAAGTGGAGTTTCAGATTTTTTTTAAACTTATCTCCTTCAAGCTTTAGACAGTGTCCCATCTTTCTTATAGTAGGATTTTTGGTTAAAATAACAAAGAGGCAACCAAATAACTCTATATTCCCCTTAACTTCTCCCTTTTTACTGTGCTAGCCATTATCATATTCCTCCTCAGATTTTCCTGCCAGAGCTCTTCCCTTTCCCAGGACAGCTGCTCCATTGCCTTTACCATTGTGATTAAGTTACTCTAAAGCTTTTTTAAGCTCCACAACTTCCCTCTTGAGATGAGGAGAACAGATCAGCACTTCAAGCTGTGGATACATAAGGCTTTTTACTGCACCAAAAAATGCTTTCTCTTTTGTTTGCAATGCCTTTCCTGATGATGCTCAACATTCCTTGAACATTAGGACTCATACCAAACACTGAGATCTTCAAATAAATATCCCAAACTAGTAACAAAGGAAGCCTGGTTTTCTACTGGGCATATAGAGAATCACCTATCTTTGAATAGCCTTCTACATTAAAACCTAAATGTAGATGGTGTGAAAATTTCCTAAAATTGAAGCAAAGAATATTCCATGCCTTTTTTTGAATTTCCTGGACTCTGTACCTAAAGCTGTATAGCATTTGGAAAGATCAAGCCTAGTACTGTAACTCCCATGGATCTATGTGAAATCTGAATAAGGAAAGGATAGTTTTATTTATATCTCATGTTTCAAAGGTAAAATTTTCCTTGTTGGGGTTAAATGGATCATAAGAGATAAATGGGTCTTTGGAGAGGTTTAAATCCCATGCAAAGAAAATAAACAATGAATCAGAAACCACAGGAGTTTGATGTGTAGGTGTTTTAGTAGGAAATATAAACTTCCCAAGAGTGTAAGAAACATGAAGATTCATCGAGCTCATAGAGAGCCTCGATTTCCTTCAAGGGTTTTTGACTAATTATACACTACTTGGACCTTCATTCAGAAAAAGAAATTAGAAGACAGATCATGGTACTTGAAGAAACTGATAGCAATTACAGCTCCAACAGTAATGAATCAGTAATGTAGCATGACAATTCCTCATTAGATTTTTTGGTTTTTTAGTACATAACTGTTCAAATATATCTCCATATCTTGATGACAAATACACTATGTGGCAATTCACACACACACAGACTCAAAAACCCACACAGGAACTCACCCAAATTGCAGTGTTTGACAAGGGACGGTCAGGTAGGGTGAAGTAATATTACAGAAGCAAAGAATCATAGAATGGTTTGGCTTCAAAGGGACCTTAAAGATCATCTGGTTTCAATGCCCTGCCGTGGGCAGGGACACCTTCCACTAGCTCAGGTTGCTCAAAGCTCCATCCAACCCACCCTTGAATACTTCCAGGGATAGAGCAACTGCAAGTTCTCTGAACATCTTTTCCAGTGTCCCATTGTAAATCTTGCAAGCAGAGGCAAACTGCCAGAGAAAGCCAAAACTCTAAGGTTAGCCATTGGTCCATGAAGCTTATTAATCACAGAATCAAAACTTGACGAATGCCTTTTAAGTTTTTTTTTTTTTTTCCTTCTGAAATAATAGTCTTGTGTGTGAGAAAATCCTATGTAATCACCTTCAAGAGATTTTCTAAACTCCCTCCTCTATTTGTTGTCTGAATCCCCCATTACTAGCTTGTATGGAATACTTCACAAAACCATCTATTGATTCAACATAGAAGGCAGTACCAATCCCTCCTGGAAACAGCTGGACCTTGACTGCCAGATATTTGTCTTCCTTCTGCATTTCAAACAGCAGCTGCAGGTTCTCGCTTTAGGGATTATAAAGGGTGCAACAACGTGAGGTGAGGCATCCAAAGGAAACATCTTGTAATGCATTAAATCCATCTGAAAAAACATACGTAACATTAAGAGAGGGATGGGGGAGGTAACAGCAAAAAAACCAAAAAAGCAAACCAAACCAAAACCAAAGCAAACCTTCATTGCACCCACTACATTTCTCTTAATTTAATATAAACACAGAAAATATTCAAGAGGGCAAGCAATGTCAGTTGTAAGTCTGCTAGTTCCAATTTCTCACAAAATAGCATCCCTGAGCTAAGATACTACTCTAAAAGTCAGATCTGGAAATTATTTGCTACACAATCCTTGTAAAATCAGTGAACAGAAACACACACACCTGAAACTCACTAATTTATTACATCTCAGAAGTTCTACTGTGCACTAAACCAGCCTGTATGGTGTGATTTGTGCTGTGCTACAGGAGTCACTTCTTTGCTCTTGGATCATAAGGTGCTTTACATGCATGATCCATTTTGCTCCCTGAAAGACCTCATTCAGCAACTATTTTATTTGATATATGATTTTTTTTTTTGCTAAAAATTCCTTCATTATTGAGATATTTCAGCTGAGACATGGTTAATCCATCCATGAGACACTATCACTGTCTCATTATCAATGTCTCATTAGTGAATAGTTGTAGGCAGGATTTAATGGTACATAAACACAACTAAATGCTGGAGCTAAATTATCTAATAGCTGATATTGGAAATCAAGGTAAAAAATATAATATGGGAGTGCAGAAAAAAAGAAGAAAAAGAGTAAAAAGGCAAGTAGCAGTATGGTTACTGAAACTTATGAAGGCAGCCTGATATCCCATTGCTTGATGAGTCAGTTTTAATTTTTTTTTCAGTAAGTAGTGAAGTCAGAAGCATCTGAAACTTTTGTATTTGTAAGAATTTGTGCTGCAGTGAATTTTCTGAAGACTAAGAAACTTGTTCTAATATCTTAGCCTCAGCTTGTCCATTTTTATATTTCTTTTATCTCCCCTAGATCCTGCTTCTCATCCATTCATTCAGCTTTATCTGAAAGGGGTAGACAGTGAATGTATAAAAACTAAATGAACGTTTGAATAGAAAGAATCCACTTTTTTGTTGGGAACTGTTCTTCTGTAGGCAGCTTGGCTACAAATGGTTACATCAGCTGAAATTTCTTTTATGTGCTTTTCTGTAGAAAGCTATTAACAGAAATTGAACCTCTGAGTGCAATTTTAAATTATAGGTCTTACTAATTTATTACTAAAATTATTTGAGGTTCCTACTTCAGTATTCCACAAATGGCTTAATGGCCACGTAAAATATTTTTGTCCCAGGGTTGTTAGAAATATGAATATTTTGTATATGGACACTTTGAAAAATTCCAAATCTTGTTAAAGCAAAGCCTGTACCCTACTTACTGTTAAGAATATAAGAACATTCTACTGAGTGAGAGCAAAGATATATTGATGAGAACTCTTTTTTTTTAGCCATTCTAACTTTCCTTTAAATATAAAAGCTACTGCTACTGAAAAAAATACAACATCCTTCCATTATCCCATTATTCCATTAGTAAAAAAAGCTAAACTTAATCAATTGGTAGTGTTCAATGAACTTTCTCCCATGTATGCAGTGGTGTTTCAGAGGTTTTCCTCATTTACTGGAAGGCTGCTATCTCATGCTTTCTCTCTTGCAATGCAGGATCTGTGCTCTAGCTGCTAGTAACCTGCTGGTGTGATGGTCAGGGAGGAATGTCCTTGTCTCAGAGTAGGGTGCCATATGTATGCTGGGCTGTGCTTGATCTGAACTGATGGCTACAACACTTCCAGTGTCAGAGCTGGTTTGGAGCACTTGCCTCAGGGCGTGCTGTGGTTGGCCTTGCTCTTAATGTTTCTCCAGCAAAGAAAACTAAAACAAATTTATTTTTTCACTCTTCTCGTGCTCTATTCTGTGATATTCTAATTAGTGCTCCACATTAGAGATGTACTTTTTCCTTTATTACAACACAGTTGACTTCTGACTAATCTAGCCTCGTGCTTTATGACTTGACATTTGCAGTGTGCTCTCAACTCGCAGCAAAAACATTCCATTAAGCAGTTTACATGAAACACGGCAACTAGTGTTTATAAAACATATTTCCAAATGTATTAATTATAAAATTCAAGTGAATTAGTTATTAGTGGAAAAATATGATAAAAGAACAAGCTGAAAGTTAGAATGTGCATCATTCAGTCAAGCTATCACATCTGGGAATAATACAAATCTTTCTGGAGTGGTTCCCATTAGGGCTCTGCATCTTTGACTGTCTCTTTATAAAACACAGTGCTGTGATTCCTTCAGATTTTGAAAAGGAAAATAATTGTAGTGAATAAGAAAAAAATGTGAGTTCATTTTTAAGATATGGGTAAATAATGGGAAGAGGCATACCTGACATTTATATAGTTTTTATAGTTATAGGCAACATTTTAATGTCCAAATCACCATTCTCTCTTCTCTCAACCATTGTACTTTGCCCAGTTGAAGCAAAGTACTGAGTTAATCAGTTGCAGTTCTCTTTTAGTACAGGCAGCTCTTTCTTTATTCTAAGAGAATAGGATGGGCATGCTCAAAGCACGATAACTTCATCTAATAGAATCTAGTAGTATCTAATCTAAATCAGACCTCCTTCATCTCAGGGCCATTACCCCTTGTCCCTGTAAAAGTCCCTCTGCAGACTTCTTGTAGCCCCTTTAGGTACTAGAAGGCTGCAAAGGGCTCTGCCCAAAGCCTTCTCCTCTCCAGGTTAAACAGGCAGAACTGTCTCAGCCTGCTAATCCAATGCAGAAGATAATGTCGAGGTGATAATCTTTTTCTAAACCACACTGGTTAGAAGTTATGTAAAGAGCAGCAACAGAATTATTAGTGTGATGGCAATGACTTAGGATGTAAAAATCATAGAACTAAACACCTGTGGTTTATCTTCACCGTCTACTTGTGGGCAAACATCTGAAAAGTATAAACAAGACATTGAGGGTGAGAGCAGGTGCCCTACAGCCCATGAAACATGGGTGAACCACAGGAAGGGCCATGATTTAGACAGTCCTGTATTTTTTCACTTTCTTCTTATTCTCTCCAGTTTTATATTCTATCAGATATAGGTAAAGATTTTATATTAATTTCTCAGAGTGCTGGAGGCTATTTCTGAGTCATTTTGTAGCCTGTTACATTGAGCTCCTTGGTTTGTTTCAGAAATATGTTGTATAAAAATTATATTTCATTTCAAATGATAGATTTTTTTTCCCTTTATATGTTCCTTCAGAATTACATGAAGGAGTAAACAGAAACACTCATTTGACTAGCATAACATCTCTGATTTAATAAGCCCCTGTGACATCAACTCTTACTTAGCTCTGAAATTAAACAGCCTCAATTTGTTTCATCTCTCCTCCCATGGCAGTGTTTTTGTGCCCTTAATAATTTTCATTGCCCTACTACAGACATCCTCTATTTCTGTTATCTCTTTCTTTGAGATGGTGTGACCAGAATTGAGCACGAGATTCAAGAGAGAACATGCCATCAATTTATATAATGGCATAATAATAGTTTATGAATTTGGGACATTGCTGGACTCACTGCATATACTTACTGCAGAATTCTGATCAGTTCATTAAATTCAGTGAATTATTATTATCCTATTAAGTTTTCAGAGGAGCAGAATTGAAAGGCTAAGGGTTCTCTCTTTTTTTTTTTTTTCCTTTTCTATTTTTTTTAGCTTCTACAGTGCTGTGATTTAGATCTATGCTGAAAACAGTGTTGATAATAAGGATGTATTCTTTATTGCTGAGCAGTGTTTAGACATCAATAAACCCTTTCCTGCTTCTCATCCCATCCCACCAGTGAGGAGACCAGGGGTGCACAAGCTGGGAGGGGACACAGCTCTGACCTCAGCTGATCAAATGTGTCAGACAATATTTATATTCAGCCCAAACCATATCACATTCTGCTTGGCAATAAAAAATGGTGGAAGAAGAAGGAAGGAGGTGGTAGTGATGGCCCTTGTCTTCCCAAGTCCTCATTGCACGTGATGGGGGCCTGGTGTCCTGGAGGCTGAACACCTGCTTGCCCATGGAATGTGGTGAATGAGTTCTTTTTTCTGCTCTGCTTACACATATGGCTTTAGCTGTACCTTGGAAGCTGTGTTTATGTCAGCCCCTGAGTTTTCTCAGTTTTACCCTTATGATTCTCTCCCTCATCCCACTGGTTGTGGGATGAGGGAGAGAATCATAAGGGTAAAACTGAGAAAAACTGCAAGTGGCTGTGTGGGGCCCAGCTGCCCCATGAGCTAAAAGTGGGATTGCAACAATACATGCGATGCACTTCAGGGCAGAGATAGTGCAGAGATAGTCTCTTATCTTGCCCAGAGGATGATTGGTGAACTTCATAAATTAGGACAGATCCTGGATGCTACTGTGACACAGTGATGACACAGTAGAAGACACACTGGTGCTACTGTGTCTTCTCCCCTTTTTTGGCCTTTTCTGGCAGTTTTCAAGCATTTTATACCTGTGGATGAAATTTCATACCTTGTTGCTGTGGATGACTGACTGCCTGTTGCAGTCTCTTTGGACTAGGTGTAATGTACACACGCAACACATACTGTGATATAATGATATGATAATCATATCATACCAACACCTTAAGATAATGATTCTTCAAGAATATATTCCGAGATAAATATGGTTTTATCTTCTTTCAGTACCTGCATACCTTGAGTTCTAGAAGTTATTGACCTGATGCGTCGACCTTTCAGTGGCAGAAGACAAACTCTTGAAGAGTGGAAAACCCAAGACAATATCCAGTTAGTGGTTTACAGAGCACTCAGATTAACATTTTTTGAGAACCAGAATTCAGTCACTGATTTTTTGGTTTGAATTTTAGGAAGGTTATTTTGCTGATGTAGGTTTGTATTTTTGGGTTGGTTGGTTCACTTTGGTTTGGTGGGGGTTTTTTTGTTTTCTTTTTGGGGGGAGGGGTTTGTTTGCATTGTTTGGGCGTTTTTGTTAATTTTTGTTTTGTATGGTAACATGCTGGCACTTACAAATTGAAACAAAAGAAAAAGACAAGATATTTTGCTAACCCTAGTTTTCGATAAACTTTATATTTTATTCTTTTTGAAGTCCCTAAATTTCTTCAAGAATATTTGTTCAAAATTCTTAGATGTCCTTTTTGTAACATTTGCTTACATTTTTCTGGAGAAGATAGTTATTGGCAGGTGATTATTTGCACACAGCTGCAGTGAAGACATTTTGACATTTCCAATTTAAAATAAATGCTCTCCTTTCCTCAAGTCAGATGATTAGGCATGAGTTTTGCTCACTGATTTGACTAACAAACTTCTATTAATTTTTTGGATATCATATTCATGAATTGAAATCTAAAGTGCCTTTACTTAAAAGTGCCATCATTTACTTTTTAGGCATATTGAATTTCAGGATTTAATCATTGTGATCACTTCACATAACAAATTCAACAACTAAGACACCTTTAAAAACACAACTGGAGAAGAAACTTGAAAATCTTCCAGTCAAGAAAAAAAAACAACCACAAAACAAAAAAAAGAAATAAAAAGAAAAGAAGAAAGAAAATACCAGAAATAGATTGTAACCTGTGGTGAGAGCTAATACAGTGAATCCTGTTCTGACTGGTACTACTCACAGACTCAGATTTTTGTTTAACACTTGTAAACCATAGATATAAAAATTTGCCTATTTCCCCTCTTTTAGACATCACTGAATTAATGGATACTAATGCTTTTAAGGAACACTGAGTTCCTACATTTTCCCTTGCTTCTGCTACTGGAAAATCCGAGTTTAACCAATACACTTTTTTGTCCTTTTAAAAGCTTTGAAATCCCTCTGCTTTATATCTGATACAAGGGATGGTGATCTACACTCTTCTGCATTGAAACACCTTTTTGGCTGTCATGTGATTTCACCTTGGAGATTTTTTTTATTCTTCTTTTCTTCTTTTTATGCCTTACATGCACATGCTTCCATCTTCCTCCACAGCTCCTTCCCTTAAAACCTCTGGCACTTCTTACTAATTTTCTTAAAGATTGGAGATTTTTTGTTAGGTATTAATCCAGCCATTCTATACTTTTTGACCAGAAATTAGCTTATATAATAAAAGAGCATCTTTGGACTCAATGATCAGGTTTTTCCATCCTAAAATACTTTGAAATGTCTTTACTTGCAGGAATCTCCTATTTTCTGGCCTTGTCTTTCCCCCCACTCTGAGATCACAACTTTTATGTCTACATAAACTATTACTCTATATTTCCAGCAATAATTTATAGCTCTTTCAACATCAGAAAACAAGTAGGACCATCCTGAAAAATGGTGTACAATAAAGACAACCTCAGTACGCCTGAAGTTAGAGCTCAAGAGTACAGTCAATTTACCATTGTTAATCCCATTAAGTAGGCACCTCCTGATCCCTAGTAACATTTAGGGACTGCATTACACTTTGACTTGGGTAGCTGTGGTGAGCAATAAGCACTATGACCCTATTAAGAGCTGCTTTCCAAAGGTGCACAGGCTTATTATGAAGATGAAACAAAGTACATTGAAAATATGAATGCTTTCATGTACCAGAGTGTTTTGTCTGAAAGTACCTCGCAGCTGCAGTCAGAGATCAGATATCTCATGTGCTCAGCTTCGTATAAAGCATATAATGAAGAGCTATTATCCAGTTCAGAGCCAACAGAAAAAGGCAAATAGAAGCCACAAAGGCAGAGAGAAAAAGGATGGCTAGAGAGCAAGCAATCAGTGAGGTAATATTCATTAGCACACCTTCCTTTTGTAGTCATCCTAGAAAAGGTCACATCTTCAATACCTCAGGATAAAAGTTCTAGAATCATGATCTAAAAATTATGTCTTTTCAGTTTCAATTTTTGACTGCATACAATAACTACTGTTACTCCATTAAAAGCAAAACTACCTATTTACAAGTGATCAAATACACACCAAGTTAATAATTTCTGGGGTATTTATTTAATGAGACAGCACTAAACTAGAGCTGTAAATAACACACTTATTTCATAAGAATCAGCACTGAGATAATAGGAAATTTTGGTTGCTACTGGTATGAAAAAGCTCTATATGTTTCTGTATTTCTACCATGTGTAAGCAAAAGGACATACTCACAATCTAAATAAACCAAAGGGGTGGAAAAGCATCTTCAGACCTACTGTTACAACATATCCCAGAGAATGAGGATCTGTCTAAACTTCAAGATGATGTTGTAACCATTCCTGCAGAATGTCTCCTGCCAGAACAAGATAGTCACTGATCACAATTCAATCTCAAGTATGAGAACAGAACAGCAAATCTCGATTTAACCTATAAAAATGGGATACCTTGATACCTCAACCAAATGTACAAATACAAATAAAATGATAGCATAATTGCAAGATCTTCAATTATGATAATTAGACAGCAATTCATGCTTCACTGATGCTACACTTCTGGTGCTCTAACTATTTCAGCATCATAGCTTGGATACCACATCATTCATTCTTCAGCAGGAAGTTAACTCAAAGCTGCATTCAGAATTATTGTTACATAAATATTCTACTAGAATTATGTTCTTAATATATATATATACTCTAGAAATGTTTATTTATTGCTACATTTCCAAACTTAGCAAAAGTTTTGAGAGCGAATACAGAAAATATGGAAGCTCCAGATGAAACTCAGGCTTCTCAAATTCAAATGAAAGTTTTAGCATGGTTCCAATGGGGTTCTTCACCCTAGAAATTGTGACTAGAGCAGTAAATTTTGCAGGAGTAATAGCCTTTGATTAATATAAATGCTTTGAGTCTGATTGTATTTATTAGTGCAGATTCAATGTAAATAAGGTCCTCTACACGTCGATGTGACCAAAGGATCTCTGTCGCTTATGGGGTTTGACTTAAGATGGTCAAGTCACGGAATAGATCTAAAAACATTTATGAATGTACTGTTATAGTTACACCTGAACTCATTATCTCTGCTGAAAGGTAGAGATGACTGCATTAGTTAGTGCTGTGCCACACTCCCTTGGTGTTTTGTCTTTGAGTTCTGAGTTAGAACTACAAACTCACAGAAGTATTTACCATGCTCTGAGTTATCCCAGAGGTTTTTACCAATGACCTTACCTCTGTTGCCCCTCGCAGGTACATGTTACAATGTCTCATCTTATTATGACTGGTGTGATGGACTCACCCTGATATGACTTATGCTGCAGGAGGGAGGAATTTTGATATTTGTTTAGTTGCAATCAGAATGCAGTAACAGTAATTCATAGCAATTTCTCCTTTACTCACATCATTCAGCATAGAATGATGTGAGCAACCCCAACAACCAAGTGGAGGAAACTCAATGGATGCACATGAGAAGCAGAGCTTAAAAGAAAGAAATTACTACTGTTTTTAGTTGAAAATAAAGCTATTTAGAAATTCCTAAAGGTGTTGACACAGTCATGAATTCAAATGGAATGCTGTCAAGCAAAAGAGCAAACTACAAGCTTGGTCTCTATGTAAACAGCAATTACTTCAATACAGGATTTCTGTAAAGCAATAACCCTCTGTCTTTTTCATAGTTCTTTTCCTCAGAAAGAAAATACATATACCTTCTGGAGAACTATTTTTCTTTTCAAGATTTAAGGCAAGAAATTATACCTTTAAATGTGATATTTCCTGTACAATAAGCAAAGATACTCTTCACCTGACAAGACCCTTTCAAATTGCCTTTTCATTGCTTTTACTTTTATCACTATTTCTTGTCTGCTGCTTCATTCACAAATGAGACTTCTTCATTTACCTATATCTTATTAAAAGTATTTGAAAATGAAGGTAGGTGGAAGACAATGCATCCAGTTCTGAGACCATTTAAAATGCTGAAATCCCAACCACATGTGGTATTTCTTGTAAAATCAGGCAACCTTGGAAATTCAGCTGAAATACATATATTTCAAAGAATTTGATAATTTTCTCTAATCATTTTCTCTTGTCATTTTCCACAGAATTTCCCGAAGAATAAGAGAAAACATCTGTTTCCTCTTATTCTAGACAGACAGAAAGTAGACACCAATAGTAGCTGTAGGGTAATCCAAGACCTTTTAGAGTTTTCAGAATTACCCTGAAAAAAAAAAATAAAACAAAACACTCCTCCCAAAACATATTTGTATAAAATTTTATTTAATAATAAATAAAATATATGTAGGCATATATGTGTATGTATATACATACAGGTATGCATATGTGTAGAATTTAGACTACATAAGTGTCCATATATACTTTCATTAACATGCAAAAAGTCTGTATTGTTCTTTTCAAAATCTAAAGAACTAGCTTACTTTTAAAACTGCAGATCAAAATGCAAATTGAGCTGCACTTAACTTTTTGTAGTGCTTCATTTTGTGCAGTTCTAAGCAGTTACTGATCAGACAACAAATGCAGTAGAACATTCTTGGCCACTTTCGTGCTAAATGATTCCTGACCTCCATGCTGTGTGACTGAGCTAACTACATTTTTGTGAAATTTTTTCTTGTCCTTTGTGAGCTAGTTTAGAGGGGGAAAAATTCTGAGGCTTATTATCAAGTTTTCTCTGGATACTAAGGTGAGAAGCATTGCTTTTAATGGGACTACTTTGAGGCTGAGCATCAAATCCAACTTAGTTTTCTAAACTCTTTCCAGAGAAAGACCTCTATTATCTCTGAACCTATTGCTATTACACATAGGGAGTAAGTCCTCAGGGCCAAGTGTTTCCAAACGTGGTATTTACACTGGGTAGGATTTACAGACTGGTGACTTCCCTAAGGCCTGGGTCTCCCTTGAAGCTCCCTTCCACCCCAAATCATGCATGTGGCTGAAAGACCAGTAGGGACATTTTTTAGTCTACCAGAGTGTTGTTTTTATAACCTCATGCTCAGGTTTGTGTTGTACGCCTTTGATCTGCCCTGACTTGGAAACAGCTGTGCATGGGCTATTGGACCAGTGTTGCGGAACCTCTTGAGTGCAAAAAGCAAGCTACCTCTAGGATGCAAGACTTAGAAACACATCCAGGCATCTTTTTTGGTAGAATTACTTACTTTACTCAAGATAATAATAAAAAAAATATGGTGGGAATACAGTTTCAAATACAGTGTAAAATCAAGGAGCAAACTAGGGATGCACTTTGTTTAGCATCATGGCTGTATCTGTGACTGTATTCTATTGTAGAATGGGACAAACCATGTCCCAGGTGTCCTTGTCCAGTTCTTCTGAATATAGAGAAAACCCATACAATAATTATAAAGAGAGTATGTTTGCAGTGGCTGAAGTTCAGTGAGCTTAATCCCACCCAGTGTATTGGCATGCACAGCAGCTGTTTTGAAAACCCTCTCCAGTCAAATCCACCTGCTTGTGCAGCTCAGCTGTAATCAGTTCAGCTAGCAGCTGAGGAAGAGGCTCAGTCTCCAGGTCATTAACCTCCCAGCAGTACATCCAGGAGTGGAGATGCTGCAGAATGTGCTAACTGGAAAGTTTACCCTTCTGCTGCAAGTAATCCCACCACTGCTTCTCATCCCTGTTACTCGCACGAACCAAGCATGGCTCATTTCAGTAGCCATAAATAAAGATGTATGAAGTTCTGTTCTTACTCTCTATGGTCTCCTAGTGTTCCTCATTTCTTGGAGGCTCTAACTCGTGGAGTCGGTGATTTTGGTACTAGTCCATTTTGTTATCCACAACACCACATGTCCCATTAAGGGAGCAACAGGCTGTAGCCAAGAGCCCATTGGAGCATCTCACTATTTCCCATTTGAAACGCTCCTTGCTTTGCCTATTGTTAATCAGCAGAAAAACTTGCTGCCTCAAAGTGAAACCCATGGTTGGAAAGTGAATCCTCAAACACTTAATGGCAATGGCTAAAGGAAAAAAGAACCCAAACATTTATAGTCATCTTCTGAGGCTTTATTTGTTTATTTATTTCTTAACGGGAGACTGTCTGGAGTAGTTTAAAATTTTAGACTGAGGAGGTAATCACATTTTAATTGAATTATTTAAAGTGTGCAATTTTTCACATCTAGTAAGAATTTTAATTATCTAATAAATTGCTTTGGTGTCACGTTTGAATCTCATTTTGAGTACTATATTTCTTAAAAATGTCTGAATTGATTAATATTAAAATGCAAGTGTTTGAATCAAGCAATTATTTAAGCAGTTAATGAATTAATGTGAGCTTAGAAATAAGACAAATGAATGTCAGCTAAACAGCATTGGAGTTTGACCCTGAAATTTTTCCCAATCAATATCTTAGCTGTATTCAGTGAAACCATTCCTCAAAATGAATCAGTTTATATATTCAAGGAATGAAAGTGATCCACCTCAACTGCTTACTTACTTCTGAGTTCTGTGTCTGAGAAAACATGCAAATAAGTAGAAATATTTGGACTTAATTTAAGAACTCCAGCTTTCCAGGTAGCAGTGTTTGAAAAGGCATAAGGAATCCAAATTATTTTTGCATGTATCATTGTTTAAATTGAAGGAATTATGCTTGCAAACTTTTGATAATACTTTCTGAGTTGTTTCTTGGGAAGACAGTCCAAATATACATAGCTTGTAAAGATAAAATTTGCCATCACCTAATTTGATTTTCTGTATAGCTAAAGCTAGGTAATACAAGCAACATAATCTTGTTTTGAACCCAATAAATATTTCATTTTGTAAAGAAGAAATAAATACATACAGACATGAAAGACTAATATGTTCACCCGGAGAAAGTAAATTTAGAGTAAAGAAACAAAAACCAGAACTGTAATTTCCAAATCTAACATGCCTAACATCTAACTCATGGCATTATGCTAAAGTTCTCTTCAGAGAAGTTGAGCAAATTGAATGTACAATGAAAGTGGCCATAAGCAACTACCTAGGGGAAGAAATTGATTGCCTAATTTTAACTAAAAGTCAAACGAATTAGTGGTGAAATCCTTAGGGACACTTAGTGATCACAAGAGGGCTGGGATTACTTATTGGTAGCAAAGATTTAGAGCATTTCCAAGCTTTCACTGTTTTTCCATTATATGAAGAACATTTGTTTTATCTCTATTAAGCTTCAGATCTCATAGCATTAATCAGCTTCCACTTAACTAGTAATTAAGAGACAGAACAGTACAGCACAATCTAAAAAGTCAGAGAGCTTTCTGTTTCTCACCTTGCTTCATTTTCTTATAGCTGAAAACATCCTCAATTCATGCCAAGGCAAGAGCACAGCACAGGTGTGAACGAGGCTGTGCAGCTGGCAATAGCTGAGAGCATCCTTTCATCATGGAGTTTATCAATGTTCAAAAGGAAATGCTCTTAGCACAAAAGAAAAAAAAAAAGAGGTTGAGGTAAACTGGAGGTACTCTCTGACATCTAGACCAACTCTTCTCATTAAGACAGCCCTCTTTCATGCTGTTCTTTGTCAGGGTTGTTCCTCCTGTGGCAATTCAATTGCCAGTAAGTCTGCAGGTGACACCAATCTGGGAGGGCACTGAGCAAATAGACAGACTCAAGCTGTGGAGTGACCTGGTGGCAGCTGGGGCTGAAGGCAATGTCTGGGAGATTCAGTACCAATAAACATCTGTCTAAATACTCATGAGGAACTTGATATATGAACATTTGAGCATCTGTGGTACTACGGGGTAAGTTTTACAGAATGAGGGCACTAATTGGTTTCTATTTCTGCCTTGAAACCTAGAGTTAATGACATCATTGCTTCCAACCTCCTCCTAGTTACTAAACTTCACCTCAGGTGAAAAATAACAGTAACAGAAAAACCCACCCTGACTCCTTGAAATTGCCTTTCCAGGTCTGATGATTCTATTATCTTGGAAAATGTGTTGCCAGCCTAATCTTATATTTGTCAGGTCTTTCTGTTCAAACGTGGCTCTTCCCACCCTCTGATAGTACACTGCTGTTATTTTGACTTACCTACAACCCTGTCTTTCTGTCTAAATGCATTTCTAGACAAATTCATGTCTTCCTTCATCTGAAATTCTCTGCCACAATCTGCTATTTACAGTCACCTGTCAAGCAATTAGCTCATTCTCTGTGAGGTAAACAGCAAATGTGTAGCTCCTTCATCCCAGAAAAAAAAAGAAAGCAAGATATTTTCACTTCCATATTGGGCCAGGACAGAGAAAAACCCCTCTATTTTGTTCCTCTTTCTGAAGTATTTTTATGAGTTTTGGTAAATCTTGTAAATACATCAAGTTTTGGATTTCACTGTGGAAAGACTATGCCCACATATACATATACAGATTTATGTATAGAGTGGGTATAGATAATTGGATACACATATAACCAGTTGTACATCTGGTCAAATTTTACTTCAAAGAATATATTTCATAACACATGGGTTAATAATTTTGGGGTGCCTCAGAGAGGGTTTATAACCTTTGTGAAAATCAAAATTTACCCTATTCTTGTATGAAGAAACTGTGGAATAAGGAATAAGACAGTAGAGGGGGTTCATGAGCTTAGAGAAAGGAAAACTGGGACATCTAAAACCCCAGACTCTCCTTACCTAACAGTTCGTCCAAGACAGCAAGCTTGTTACTCTGTCTGCTTAACCAAAGAGAAAAAGCAAACCACTGGGTTTCATGCATTCCAGTAGAGTTAAGTAACATATCTGCAGTTTTGCCTTTCTTAATTGCAAAAGTCTGGAGATCAGGGGGAAAATAGCATTGAGAACACATATGGGTGTTACATGGCTCCTTTGTGTGCAATTCCCTACTTTGCTGTATACTCCTCTATAACCTCAGGGAGGTGAGTCATGACATTCACATTTTTAGTGACATTTTAGAAACTTTCCTAGTACTTCAGGTCCCCTCAGCTTGGAAATGTTCATGTTTAGAAGTACATAAGTAATTCATTCAAGTTTAATTTATTGCCTTTCTCTTTCTGCATACAATTAGTTAAAGCCATATAAATATTTAAGATTACCTATATAGAGAGATAGATACTCCGTGTAGATTACTTATAAAGAGTAATTCTAGGAGTGGAAGGAGGAGGAGGCTGGAGTGGAAGCCAGACCTATGAATCAAAACACTATGTCAGTGAGCCTCCTCTGAATTTCTGCTTAAGCAGGAGACCACATTATGAAATTATTAAGTCACTCAGCGGCGAGTAGGAGCCCAGTGTACTGATACGTCTGCTTAGAATTCACAGGTTTTATCTGGAGGTCATTTCTCAGCATAAATCATTAGATCAGAGATTTTAAAGGCCTCCTGCCCTTTGCAGAGTAGGTGAATGACCTCCAGGCTAGCCAACATGGCTAGCTCAATTCAGCACATATCCTAAGAGGAGCTGTCTCTCTGGACTAAGAGCAGACACAGATAGCCCATGCTCGGTCCCCAACAGAGCAAGGTTCAGACCTCATGTGACATGTCCCACTACCTGGCTGCACAGCCCTGCATAACACCAGCGCACCCATTCTAAATACTCATGTGTAATGTGGTCATGTATAAACACCTGAGCTGTTGTGGTACTGCAGGAAAAGTCTATATAATCACAGAGTCATTTAAGTGAGAAAACACCTTTAAGGTCATTGAGTCTGGACATCAACCAAGCACTGCCAATCCACTGTGTTCCTCCATGCCCCATCTGGACACCTTTTAAATACCTCCAGGGACGGTGACTCATCCAGAGTGCATGTTTGAACAGCATGCAGCAGCAGATCAGTCAAACTGAAATGCATGCAGCAGGAGGTGACTAATGGCTTACTCGCGCTGCAACGCAGCTTCCAGCATCCTGACTGCTATATTTGATCTGCAATCAAAAACCATCAACAAAAAAAATAAGGGAAAAATATTTAAAAATTGATGCCGTGATAAACTGCCTCTCCCAGTTTGATGTACCCTTCACACATGCAAGAAGCCTAGCTACCTAGGTGGCACCCAAAACAATTACTCTGCTAGGGGCTTCTATTCCCTTTTGCTACTAAAACTCTTACACTGACTGTCAAAAGCAGGAATCCTGACTTTACCCCATTACATCTCTTTACTGTGCAATCATTATTAAGTAAAGAAGACATAACTATACTTTCTTAAAGGCCTGAGTTTTAATGTATATTTTTAAGAGTCTCTTTTCAGTTGCTTTTTGTGAGGGTTTTTTTGTTACTTCTTCTGTGTATTTTTATTGTTTTTCTTCTTCTAAGTAAAATTACTACTAATACCTCACTGGTAAAAAAATTACATGCAATCAAGCACAAGCTGGTTTAAAAAATAGATTTATGCTAAAATCACATCTTTTAAAACAAGCAATTCATTGCTCTAATCAGTTTTTCTTTCAGCTTTTCTACCCCTTAACATTAAAGTAAGCAGGATTATTAAAGTGCATAAGCTTAGTCATTAGCAGGTTGTTAAGATTCTGAGTGATTGACATCTGTCTTTTTCCATATTAGCAGCTTAATCTGCTGGTATGGCAAATCAAAAGAAAAAATAGGTTGATTATTTGGTGAGTGCTTAGCTCGAACAGGTAATTTAACCTGCCTTTATAATCAGAATATACTGATATACTTTTAGAGATCGCCCGATAGAAGCAAACAGTTCTGAAGGCTTTCAAATTATTGTGCCATTGAGTTTGAAGGAGGTATGTGAACTGAAAGTCATGGTAAAAACCTGTCACTGTTTTTTTCCTAACCAATAACTGCAATTCATTGTGTATGTATCTATGTAAAACACCTTGAAAGAGGATGTGAAGTTTAGTTTTGTTCCATAAGTTTCCCAATTTCTCTCCTTCTGAGCAAAAGAAGGAAGAAAAGGCATTTAATTGAAGTTTTATTCCAATTTTACCTTCAGAGTGATTCCTTGGAGCTACCTTATTGTGCTTGTATTTTCAATTCCAACCAAAATGACCTTACATTTTGTAAACAAGGCCTTTGAAGAAAGAAAACAGTGTTTTCATGGTAGTTCACTGCCAGCTGTTCTGCCTTTCATCTTTTTTCTATTACAGAGCTTTTACAAAGGAAAAAAACAATAGTAGACAATATATAATTAACAATACACCTTGACCTGCATCTCATGGTTAAAATATTTAAATCAGCAGCATGTCAGATACAAGTGAACAATGCTACAGTAAATTAGGAGCAGCAAACCTTTTCAAAAAGACTGCAAAACCTTTTCACAAAAGTAGCATTATAAAAACACTTGAGCCTTGAGTGCTCCTTAAACCAAAATATATGTAACACTCTGAAAATGCCTTTAAATGGAACTTAATTTAGTAGTAGTAGTGAAATCTCTTTCCATTAGTGTTCCATCTTTCATCTAACTGCAAATGCATAGAAGGCATTGGTTGATTAAGCTTTAGGAAACTGTCAGTACACTGCTGCACTGATATAAATTGAGGTGATGAGCACTGGGCTACATGCAGGCTGCATATAGTGTACATAGCTACCATTTTTTACTTAAGCCACTGAAACGATGACCTATGTGCTGATGTATAATCTAAGCCACTCTCTCTCCCCAAAATTCTTTGGCTTAACTCTCAAAATAAAAAGCCCCAAGAAATGTTAATAGTCTTCTTCATATTTGAAGAGCATGCATATGTGGTAAATTCTTTGTTTGTAGATACTTAAACTACATACGGTTTAAAATACATAAATCAGAAAAAAAAAATCCCCACAATAATATTTGATTTGATTGCTGAATAATTATTGTCAACAAGATTCCAAAAATGTCACTTTTCCATTTGCAGCTGGTATTACAAGCAGATCACTAAAAAATTCATATCAAGGTAGCATAAAAGTGATAAGTAAAATCAATGATCCTTGGCTAAGTAAATCCTTGACCTGGGAATAGCTTTAGACTGAAAGAGAGGGGGTTTGGATATTAGTAAGAAATTCTTTACTGTGAGGGTGGTGAGGCACTGGCACGGGTTGCCCAGAGAATTTGTGGATGCCCCACCCCTGGAAGTGTTCAAGGCCAGGCTGGGGGCTCTGAGCATACAGGAATGGGTCCTCACCCGTGGAGGTGATGATGATCTCTAAGGTCCCTTCCAAAACATTCCTTGATTCTATGATTCTGAGTAAGTCCATTTAGATAAAAATAAGCATCAGAGTAAGTCCATTTAGATAAAAAAGTGAAAGGAAATTAAATGAAGCCAACAGACATTATTCTGTACTTATAATGTGAGAGTGAAATTAATAAACCTCAAATTAATTAATCTTTGAAATGTACATGCTTGGACTCACAGATGCTTGGATCCAATGTTTTTTAACTAGTTCTACTGAATAAACTACCACAGTGTGAAATATAAAATTGTGTGTCTTTGCCAACTAAATTCATGGAGGTAACTAAGCATTTCATAGCTAAAGATGTAATTTGTCATATTAATGAAATATTCCTTTTAAAAAATCTATATACGGCCTATTCTGCTGTTGAATAATTTACAGGGACAGCAGTGCTGTTTGAAAAAGAATTCTCATTACCATTGTAAAGGAAAGGTAGTACATGATATATCTGACTACATATCCTATTGTGATGCTAAGAGCACTTTAATGCATGATTGAAAGACTTTTACCCCTAACTACAGTTATGTGACAGTAATAAAGTATTGCCCATTTAGGACAAAAAAATTACCTTCCTTTTCCTGCAGGTTTAGGTTTCTGGTCTATGTGTTCCGCTCTTAGTCGTGGGTTCAGTCTGCCTATCCTTGAATACCGATGCAAGTACCAATGAAAGGAAAATAGAATCAAAACTTAAACTGGAAAAGTCATCTTGAAATCACCTGATCAACCTACTTCCAAAGCCAGTCAGACCAGTTCCTCTTGAATACTTGAAGATGTTCAAGAACAGGTTGAGCTACTTGGACTAGTGTCCCTGTCCATGGCTGAGGTTGGAACTAGAAGACTTTTAAGATCCATTCCCTCAACCCAATCTGTGATTTGTGTTCTATGATTTGAGGTCTATGATTCTTTCAAAGCTGGATCTCAGTTTGAAATTAGATTGTGTAGACTTGTCCAGTGAGCGTTGAGCAAGATTTGAGGTTTTGCAAGCTGTGTAATCAATGGCAGAAGAAACTTTCAAGACCAATATATCTTCCTCAAAATCTGAAATGCTCTTTAGAGTTGTTTGTGGACATAAAAATAAGGTATCTTTTGAAAGTTGTGACTTCCAATTTTACTTTTTTATTTCCTGTTCCAATGTTGTTGGAAGGCTACTAGAAAAGACACAACTTGTTTAGCATCTGATTCTGGTGGTATCTTATATTTGAGGTTTATCTTGGAACAGGATAGTGCTGAACAGTAAAGCGTAAAGACTTCATACACCCTTCAAAGAAAAATATATTTTATTGGGGTCAACATTATGAAAGCTATTATCAAGCAGTATCTTTAGATTTTTTTTTTTTTTTTTGTCAGATCAGGGCCTTGTGAAGCTGCTGTATTGGTCTTGACAAAAGAATGTCATCTTGCTGGACTAGTGAAATCCCTTCATATGGCTGATCTGGGAAACAAAAGCAGCTTGTGTAACTAGTGGGGTTTTTTTTCAAAGGCTTTATGCTTAGTTCAACATTACTCTGTAGGGCTGTAGTGGTTTTTTGTTGTTCTTTTTTTTTTTAACCCAAATAATCTGAATCAGCTTCCAAATGTAAATAAGAAAAAGGAGAGAAAGGAAATGTGTGAACAACACAAATCTGTGTACTTTGACCAGCCACTGCAGCTGTAAGGACACCTTCATGGTCAGTCAGGTTTAAAGTGTCTTTTTCTTCCAAATCACAAGTGTCATTTACTGAAATAATACTAACTGTGTTTTGGCTTTTATGCAAACCATCTACTTATTGCTCATCACAGTTAATATAAATGCTGCTTCTGAAAAAAAAAATTGCACACTATATTGCTAACTTCCAAGACAAGGTTTCAGTTTAAACTAATAGTTTTCAGGTTTTTTATCTTCAGCTGTACTTTTGCTTTTCAGTTGCTAACATTACAAATTCATTTGATTATGTGGGTCAGAACATCACTGGATGTAAATCAATGTACTACTGATGTGCTGGTGCTACTTAATGACCTACAAAATAGGAACTCACAATATGGAGTTCATGTTATTTTACACTGAGAAATAGTTTTGGGTTGACACCACAGTGTTATATTGGAGGCACTTTAAGATTACTTTCACAAATGCCTTTAGATTTAGTACTTTGAAAGTCTTACAGATATTGTCAGGTCTTCTTGATTATGATAGCTGTTTTGTCCATTATTTCCAAATAGTAGGTTTCAAGAAATACATGATCCCATCAGATTATTTATTTTATCTAAACCTACGTTTAGATCTTGTCAGTACTTGAAAAGACTTAAATAGAAAGCCTGATGACAATGGAGATGCACACTTGGAGAAATGATGATTTCCTAATTTCCTAGGCTCATGGTAAGTTCACTGGAGATTTTCTTCATTGGAAACATAAAAAAAACGTAATTAATTTAATTAATTTAATTTTGTAAGATTTCAAGAGAAGCAGTTGTCATTTTGTTAAAGGTACATTTAATGTCAGAATAGGTGATTATATGTGGTCTCTTGATTCAGGATTCTCTCAGATTCAGAGCCCATTCTTCTAGATGGTCATGGATTTACTGCTCTCTTCTGTATTTTCTCACCCTGCGTGGATACAAGGATGCCAACTACCTTCCTTACAGAATAAAGAAAGTCTTCTTTTGAGCTCAAAGCTCAAGGTGGGATAAAATCATAAGTACCACAAGGCAAATATATTTGGCATTTCCCGTGTTCTCATGTGCTACACAGTCCTAAAATTCCAATTTTATGACTCAACAGTGTTCTCATGTCTACCACATGCCAGGCAATGTGTTTCTCTGACACTGAGCTAGAAGATGAACTAGAAATCCTCACAAAGTTGAGGGTGTGGTGGGGGAATCCGCTTTCCACATCAACCAAAGATTCACCAGCAGATCTCAGGAAACACAACTCTCAGTTGAATAATCTGGTTTACTGTTCTAAGGTCACTGTGTAATGTTTGCTAAGAAACACAATAGTTTTCCTCCCTTTTAATGTTATGAATATTAAAAACAAAAGAAAACCCAAAATATTTTCATATTTTCTGCTTGGAATGTTGAATTCAAAGAAAAGTTATAATATTAGGAAAAGTATGAACTGTTAGTGTTCAAATTGTATTAGACAAGTTTGTAACAGATTTCTTTATACAGTGCAGAATATCTCCAGTGATCATATTTCAAATAAAAATTCACCTATAAACTGAAATGAAACATATTAGACTCATAATGAATTAAAAATATAAATTTCCCTACAGTTCTGAGAATGGCTCTGGGGAAATCTCAAGGAATTTTCCTTCTCTTGCCCTTGAGATCTTTTCTCCTGATGAAATGTCATTGAGTTTTCTGTTACTATGATAAGGCCTTGACAAGGAGTTGAGAGGTTTTCCTTCAGTTCAGCAGAGGGCTCCAGAATATTCACAAGCTGGGGAGTTTCTGTCTTCATCACCTCCACAGTGCAATGGAGTGGTTAAATTCCCTGCTGCAAGCTAATTACACTTCTCTATTGCACAGAACACTTGTCCTCCCATAATTAATTATGAGTAAGGAAAAAAAAATGGCCTTTTGTTGCTTTTAATGAATTAATCCTTCATGAAAATAATTTCTGTGACATAATAACAAAAGGACATTTGTTCACTGTCCTCATCACCATGCACACCATAGTACATAAATGGCCTCATGTGGGGACTCTCTTTGTCTCCTCTGTCCAAGAACTTACTTTAGTGCAGACATGGGAGTATTAATACCCTCAATTGCTGTACAGCCAGATAAGACTGTCTAGATCATTATAACAAAAAACTACAGAGAAAAGAGTCCAGTGTTTTGATAGTAATTCTCTCTCTAAAATCAAAGGAACAGTTCCATTAAATGGATTTTTCTTCAGACATAAAAAGCCCACATTGCCCTACTTAATCTAGTCATTTGAAACACAGCTTAGATAAATCTATTTGACTAAATGAAGAAAGTCAATCTCTGTTTGATTGCTCATCCAAGGTGTAGGAAAGGAATCCATTATGTCACAAGATTGAGTAACTCAAGATGTGCTTTGTAAGATTAATGGATACTGTGTCAAATGTGTATTTAACTGGGTCGTGCTGAAGAGCCTGAATATAGCTAGAATATCTGGCATTTTGCTAAAGCTGGTATAGGGTGAAATTCTCTAATATTGTGCATAGTAGCTGCATTTCTTTAATTCTTCATGGAAGTTGACTGGATCATAGAAGCTTAGTAGATAAATGTTTACATTACCAGTGAGATTCCACAAGCTCTTATATGCCTTCTGTCAGGTAAAATCACAGAATCGTGGAATGATTTGGTTTAAAAGGGACCTTAAAGATCATCTACATCCCCATGACACGGACACCCTCCTGTAGACCAGGTTGCTCAGAGCCACATCCAGCCTGGCCTTGAACACTCCAGGGATGGGGCAGCCACAACTTCTCTGGGCAGCCTATGCCAGTGCCTCACCACCCTCACAGGAAAGAATTTCTTAATATCTTATTTTAATCTATCTTCCTTTAATTTAAAACCATTACCCCTTGTATTATCACTGTACTGATTTTAATTTAAGAGTGGGTGTTATATTACCTACAGAAGATCAAAACTACAGGTGGATTTCCTGCTGCAGATACATGCAGACACTGTTTCATCACTTGATCTGGAAGTAGACACCACAACACCAGAGACAATGGCAAAATCTGAAAGATTAATCACCCTAAATTCCTTCAGTAAAATCACATCTGTTGCTACAACAGATATAGCAGGCATTGCAAAACTTGTTTGTATTCATAATGCTGAATTTTATGACAAGATGTTGGCTCACATGGCTTTTATCTCACCCTATGACATTTTCTCCTGCATTCTTATTCATCTTCTCTTGAGTAATGTATATAATTTATTGCATTTTAATTTCCTTAGACTTAAGTTCACAAAAAAAAGTGGTATGAAGTAGCTTAAATTGTTGAAAATTTTGTAGTGTATTTTGGATGAAAATACAGAACTCATGCTACCAGTAATAATATTATATTTAAAATCATGTATAATAAGTTCACACATTTTCTCTTCATTTCTTTCACAATTTTCAATGGTTGTCCTTTACCCTTTGAGATAATTAAATATTTTTCATAGGCACTGAGACTATTATATCCCCCTTTCACTTGTAATAAATGAAATATATTGAAGATCTAATAAACTCTTCCATGAAAGGAGCCTTCCCATATATCTTTAGATATCTGTTTCGAGTCAGCTGCCCAGAATCACCCATTACTCAGTTGGAAGAAATAACACAACCTATCCCATCAGTCGAAGGCTTAGGCTAAGATGAGATGAAGCAGTTTCTCCAAGAATCATTTTTTTGTATAGAAAGTCTGCAGGAGGGCAGGATTATAACTTATTTTATGTCACTCACAAAATGTTAAGAAATTTAATATTTTTCATTCCATAAATAATAACCAAAAATCTTCCCCTCTTTCTGCAGTAATCTTACAAACAGCTGGCAGAACACACAGGCTTCTGGTGGGAAATGCAGGATTGGTGCTTGGAATTGGGTTTAGTTAGAAGCTTTTTAAATAATTCCAACAGCTAATCCAGCACGTCTCTATATGTTGGAGTTGTCCCTCTTAATTGCAGAGGGGATTGGACTAGATGGCCTTTGAAGGTGACTTCCAACCCAAACTTTTCTGTGATTCTAACATTTCAGATTCAGAAAAATGGTGCAATTATGGTTAGCTTCATTCCTATATTATGCTTTGCGTCCAGTCAATTTAATGGTTTTATTTTTCCACTCCTCTTTCAACATCATTTGCTGTTACTTATACTGTTTTATATATTCATTCTATTAATTCACCAGAAATCAGTTATTGTGTTCTGGAATACTCACTGCCTTATAGAAAAGTCCATCATCAACAGGTTATTTTATCTTACTATTTGCAATTTAAGGGTTATGTGTATTAGCACAGGATGGAAAGCACTGCTAAAGCATCTTCCTGCAGAGATGTGCTATTTCCTTCCACTTACCGTCGAAGGGCTGAACAAACAGCAAGTACAAATTGATTTACGCGTGGCTATTTGGGGTGGAGGTTAAGCCCAGGGAACAGCATTATTTATTAAGTCACTACAAAGACCAGTGACCTCAGCACTTCTGACTCCAAGAAGTCCTTCCTCTCTAGGCTGCAACCACTCAGCATCTCCCTAGCACAAGGCATACAATAGGGAATTCTGAAAAAGAAGAGAGTGACAGTCATCAATAAATTATGATGCAACACTGTGATGGACCTGAGGATATTAGATGTGTTTTATAACATGTGATTTTGTAATTCTATGGTTCCATGGAAGTCTCTGCTGTTGACCTCCAATGTAGGAGAAATGGAAGCCCACAGAAGCTGTTGTGCATATTTCCCCACCCATCCTGCTGATGCATATATCTGTTAATTATCCATCACCATAATTAACATATGTTCCTGCCTCTACTTGGATAGAAATATTAGTACTATTTGGAAGAAATCAAGGAATTATTAAGAAATCCAATATGAAAGTAAACCAAAGTAGAAATTTATGGATGGAATCAGACATAGTACTAAAGTGCAGCTGAAGTTTAGTTTAGCACAGGTGTCACTACACCTCACATCAGCTCACTGTGTCCAAGCTCCACATGGTCTTGCCACGGCACAAGTTGCCAGACATGTCAAACATTTCAACAAGTAGGATGTTTGGTCTGGCAAAAGATGGGCAGAACCTACTTCCTAGTAAGGTTTTGAAGGAGGTTAAAGCTGAAAGAGAGCTAAGGTTGGGGCAAAAGCTTGTTTCTTTGGATCTGAGGTTAAACCCCAAGACTAAATCCAGTGGAAATAAAGGAAGAATATAAGCAACAGAGGTCAAATGCTGTGCCTAGATGGAAACAAATATCGTGTAGGAAAGGGCTGATGCTGAAAAGAGTTTATATATTTTAAGCAAGATTGGAATACAAGAATGAAATGTGGATAAGTGTCAAGGAGAAGTTAGTACAAATACTCTTTCTTTACAATCAGCAAATATCTGGACAACATTGCAAATCGTGTAACAAAGACAAAGTCTTCAGAAATGCAATGGAAAAGCATTAGTCCTTCCATAAATGCAGTAATTTTCAAAATGAGATTTTATTCTCCTCTTATAACATTGTTTTAAACAATCAGACTCATTAAATACTGCCTCACAGTAATGGAAAATGCTGTTGCATTTTAAATGAATCCTGTTGTCACACTTTTTTTGTGGGAAGTAAGGACATAACATTTCCCTCTTTGAAGTCAGATTTTCTTTGACCATCTACTTGAGTGGGAGCAAGCTGAGGCACAATTATCAATGTTTTCGAGTATGGGCTCTAATTTAATCCAAACATGGGCAGCCCAGTTTGGCTGCACAGCTTGAGATGCCTTTGGCTTAATTTTCATAATCAAAGCATATTCACAGCATTCCTGTACAAAGCAAAGATGACCTCTTCCTAGCTGGGTGGTCATTTTATTAAAACACTGAGTTTATAAGTTCTTCTGAACACATTTCTGGCCGGCTGGAACTTACAAAATGCATCTATTCATTGCTTATAGCTAAAAGGAATTTACTGTTAGCTTTCAAGGGAAACCCACATTCTTAGATTCTTAGGATCAGAGGTTTTGTCTTTCCATTTCTATATTCCCAAAGAAAATAATGCATGTGCTCTCTGTTTTGTCAGTATAAGATTTATATTGCCTTTAACTATTAATTTCCTTGCCATAAAGTGCATAGGTTTTGTAAATTATGTGAGAATGACAATGCTGTAGTTACCTTGGCAACTTAACTGGTTTTCAAAACAGTGTGTTTCATGTTTGGAATAAGCATTGATTTGTACGTTCTGGCAGGAAAAAAGAAAGAAAATAAAAATGAAAAGAAAGAAGGAAAGAAAGAGAAAGAAACCTCTTGAGGGAATAACCTGGCAACTGAAACGATTGCAAATCAACCTTCCGCCACTTAGTCATCAATATGATATGAACATTTAAGTGCTAAAACTTAAAGAAAAATGCATCTGAAGCTGTCATTTTTTTTTTTTTTTGCTCTGCCTGAAGTCCAGAATAGCTAGACTTTTAGCTTAGATTCAGTGTTGAACTTACTTTGGACTTTTTCTTCCTAAATTTGTCTTACTTTGAATTTGAAAATTTACTAATGTGTAGAAACTAATGAGGTGCATGCTACGAAGCCTTTTTCCTGGTTTTGATGGCGTTTTTTCCCCCATTTTTATAATTAAGGACACTTAATACCTCTGCATTGCAAAAGGGGAAATTAGGCATGGTGAGGCCCAGGATCAGACCCTAAACTAAATAGCTTAATTGTTAAAATATTTTCTATGAGTTGACTGGAAAAAGAGATGTTGTGTTAATCAATATGGATCTTTATCCTTGAGAGAAAGAAGAATTTTTTTTTTTTATGGAGAGGGTGCCTGTGAAAAGTTTATTTCTTTTAACCAAATTTTAGAAAATCCCTGAGCAAAACTTCAACAACTGGAAAAATATTATATATTCTGTGTTTGGCATCTTCATACAACTCTGTGGTGTTTTCTGCATCCTTCTGTTTTTATTGTAATGTAACCAGGTACTGGTTATGTAAGAGAGAAGAGCATAATGGAAATAATATCATTCCAGTAGCATGAAGGGGGCAAGCATGGTGAAATCATTCCGTTCTCTCTTGCTTTCTGTTCATCATTAATCAGGACCCTATAAAAATGCCCAGTGAAAACAAGTATTTGCATTAGTCTAAAACCTGATTCTCATTTAAAGTAGATATTCAGTTATGAGGATCGAGCAACAGGAACACAGAAAGCACTAACGCTGTTGTTTGTGTTGTTTGTGTAGATGTCATCATTTACCCCCACAATCCTCAGACTGTGTAGTGATGAGCAGAAAACAAAATCAAAACTGGGTGAATGGACAATGCTCTCAGGCACATTGATGTGATCGGGCGCAGTTGTGATTTGTAGGTAGCTTGGACATATGAACTGAAGTTGTTTGGGATGACTCTTCCATAGGAGATGTGAGGTTGAAATCCCTACAAAGACAATATAAAGGCATAGCAAAAAGAAACAACCACAGAATTTGTACCCTCTTTGGTATTCTAGCCTATCTAACTCTTTAAATTGAGCATCAAGATTCTGCTAACAAAGTTCATGGAAATGTAGAATATTCTGAGGTGGAAGAGACCTAAAAGAATTGAGTCCAATACCTGGCCTTGCACTGAACAACTCTTTGTTCATACAATGTGCCTGAGAGCATTGTCCAAGGGCTTATTAAACTCTGCCAGGCTTGGTGCTGTGACCACTTCCCTGGGGAGCCTGTTCCAGTGCCCAGCCACCCTCTGGGTGAAGAATCTTTTCCCAGTATCCAACCTAAATCCCTGCTGACACAGTTTCACGCCATTCCCTCGGGTCCTGTCACTGATTAGCGCAGTGAGAGATCAATGTGTGCCCCTCCTCTTCCCCTCCTGAGAAAGCTGCAGGCTGCAATGAGGTCTCCTCTTAGTCTCCTCTTCTCCAGGCTGAACAGACTAAATGACTTCAGCTCTGCCTCAGAAATCTTCCCCTCCAGATCCTTCACTATCTTCTTAGCTCTCCGATGAATGGTCTCTAGTAGCTTAATGTCTTATATTGTGATGCCCAAAACTGCACACTGCAAGAAGATATTACTTCTTACTGATAACAAATGTAGAACTCTTCCATATTAGACTCCTGTGATCCACACATTTTAATATGAAAGGGACAGAAGAGTTTGGATTTAGAAGAGAGCTCCTGTAGCAGGGATGGTGTCTCTTTTCTAGACCCAAGATATCTTTTACTAAAGTGTAACATGTTTAAATCTTCTGCCTTGTAGTAATATCTTATGTATTATTTGTGTAAGGAGAATGTGACTCCATCTCCTTCTAAAGTTTGTTTTGGATGTAATTTACTTCTGCCAGCTTGGTTTTCTGACAGCTTGATGCATAGCTTCCTGAATATCATTGCATTGATACAACCTGAAAGAACTTTCCCCAACATTTGAATCAGGGCATTAGGAATCCATCACTGCTACCAAGCAGAGGGCAAATACTGATGATCAAAGAACACAGACTGTTTGGCAGATTGGTACTTGGGCTTGAATGGTAGGGAATGGTATCAGTAACCTGTGCATGTGCATGAATTCTTCACACTTAGAAAAACAAAAAAAAAGTTGAAAATTTGCCTCAACTTGGAGCAACACTGCTTAGATTCCTTATCAGGATTGGTTTTATGGCTGCTTTTCTTAAGTATCTGAAAGATTATGTCCGTTTATAAGTGAGTAACCACTTGTTCTTGTCCTGTGGCATTAATCTCTCCTTGCTTTTCCACATGTAACCATCTAAATGATGTATCTTAACACAAGTACTTCTCCAACAATCTACTCTGGTTGGGGGTATCCTTCCATGAGATATATAGTTATATTTCCACAGAATTTCACGACAAATGTTCATATGCTCTCTTCACATTCACCCACATCAATGTAGGTACATGTGCAGAGATCTCAGACGGACGATCATGTACACTAGGAGTCCTTTACACAATGAGAAAAATCTAAGTAGATCATAAAGTCATCTGTATTACTTCTCCACCCACCTCTATGCCTGCTCTCTGACAGCCATGTGTACAAGCCTGGCTTTTATAGTAAGAGTCTTTTAGACCTTTTGCACCTCTGCACCCTTCCCAAATTTTAAACATACCTATAGACAATCTAAAATTAAAAATAAAAATGTTCTGACAAGCCTGGTAGCTCTGGGTAGCTCATTACGTTCTATTATGTATTTGTTCCTCATTGTGTTTTCTCTGCATAAAATAAAATACAGGAATACATGCATACTTTTTACACTTATTCTCACAAGAATGGTGTTCTCCTGCTGGCTATCTACTAGAAAAGAAGTAAAAGCTTAAGAGGAAATATGCTTAAAAGAAATAAAAGCATAAAGCTAGCATTTCTTTTTTCTGTAGTAGATTCATATTTGTTTGATGGAAAAAAGGGAAACAAAAATGAAAAAGGTCTCAGACAATTAAGAAAATTGTAGCACTTACTGCCTATGTCCTCAGAAACAAGGAAGTAATACAATTGTGCTTTTCAAAGCATTCCAGCACTTTTGAATCAGCATTGCATTCCCAATTATATGTAATAAACAGGTGGTGGAATAGACCAGCATGGAGCTTGGGAGTCTGAGTCCTTGTACAGCACAAAAATGCTCGCAAAGAGAGCTTTTAGAAGCAGGAGCAAGTCAATTAGGTATGGCATCAGCAATGTTGCAGTTTTAGCATATGTTCAACACCGTTGGTTTGAAGGGAGGAGTTAAATCACCAGAGGGCTGCAATGGCTCTGATATGATCAAACACAAATTTTTCTGCTCTGTTAGTCCAATTATCTTGTAGGTAAAAGAAAAAGATTGTATAAGCTCATAACATCTGAATCTGCGTCTCTTTCCACTGTTACCCCCATATGAATGGTAAGGTCTAATTTTTTGGCTGCTCATGGCCCCTAAGCATGAGCATAAATGCCAAATCCAGGCGCCAAGGCAGCAGAATCAGACAAAGTGTTTGGCAGCTCCATTCAAGTGCCCGACTGAATGCAGGGGAGATTCCTCTGGTTATACTGGCTTTTTTTGTGAGCTAATAAACTAATATCATTGGTGTCCCTCCATAGTGCTGTCTGTGAGGAAATTATTAATGCTGACCTGCTGACCCTCAGTGTCTTCCCTTTGCAGCATATAGTGCTGGAAATCATTAGGGACTGAGTTGTTAAGACATGTTTTATGGAGCTAGCACAACACCAAGAGAATGTCTCTCAGCTGTGCTCCTGCTGTTTGACAGCAACAGTGCTGCATAATGCAGTAGGGAGTCAGGATTTTCAAAGGTATAAAACTTGGTCTGCAATTTTAAAATATTTAGTTTTGCACTAAATTGCATTTTGCTTGGGTTTCTGGTTAATTGTTGAGGCTATAGTGCATTTGACTCTCTCTTGCTTACCTTAAATTAATTGTTTTACTTGGTTTTAATGGGTAAAAGTAAGAGGTAGGCAAGACTGGTTTTGTTTATTATAGGCTTGGGAAAAAATAATAGCATAGGAGATAAGAGGAGTATAGTTTAAATACACTTTTGTGTACCCCTCCAAGGTGTGGTGGTTATGTTCCCCTGGTTAAAATAGCCTCTGGGTTCCCACAAAATTCACGTGATTGCAAAGGCTGCAGCAAGGGACTGGAGCATCAGCTTACACACATCTTATGCTGTATCTTTTTTGCTCCCCCACACAGTGAAACCCACTTGTCCTCTGCTCAATATCTGCTCTTAGAGAAAGGAGTGGAGGATCCATGCTCATACCTTTGTAGCAAAACAACTGTTTTCTGATCTGGTGGTTCACTTAAGAGATATGGAAAGCTCATTATTTCATTCTAACAGCATCTATTCTGAGAAAATATTCTTAAACAGTTTGTAGTGCTTTGCTGGTTCATGTTGATTGCTTGGAAGCAAACACAGGGCAAATGAGCCTATGGTCCTCCTGCTTTTTTTTGGAAAATATTTACTGAGCCAGAGGAAAAAAAAAAAAGTGCAGTGTCATGGATGAACTTTTAAGATACTCATGTCAAAGGAGGGCACTCAGTCTTTGTTCTTTCTTTCTCTCTTCATATTTCTTCATTTGTGTATCCTAGTGCAGGTGCAGATAGCAATTCCCAAGGGCCTGACTACTTTGTTTATGATGTACCAATTCTGGGAGCACAGATATTGAGCTGCAGTTGTTAAAACATCACTTCCATATCCCCGAATATTATTTTCATAGAACATGAGAATGTTGATAGGATGAGCAACTTGGAACATTCCAGAGCATCTATGCAGATTAGATTAATGCTCTAGAGGACTACTGACATTTGCTTTTAAGTTAAAAGCCTCTTTTTAAACTAATTGCAAAGCAATAACAACAGAAATTAAAAAAAAAAAAAAAAAGCCAAAAAACCCCACCTAAAACAAACAAAAACAATCAAAATGCCCCAACAAAATCAAGGAAAGCTTCTGAATGGTATTTGAAGCCCACTATTCAGCTAATAATATAAATCCAGGCAACATTAGGGGCTACAGTCTTCTTTCTGGCACAGAACTTGAATCTCTGTGAAGAAATAAATATCATGAAGAAGGTTTAATCACTTGATTCACAGAGTGCATGTGTCAATCTGTAGGTGTGCTGCCTATTTCACTCTTCTGAAGCCACGAGAGCAAAATAATTTATAATTCCTGTTCTTTCCTGAGGCACAGCTTGCTGAGAAAAGACCATTAGCAATTTTCAAGAAAGGAAGTAATTGCATTTCTGAATATCATCATCTTCAAATGAGATTTTTAAAAAGTATCATATTTTGTTTTTACAATCTCTCATTATGTATTCTATATCTCTTTCTTCTGTATTTGTTTGTCTTCTGAGTTCAGTGATAGTATCATAATTATACTTGGCAAAACAAGTAATACTCATTATGGTAATTTTTTAAAACTTATTTTGTGTCTCTTTGGTTCAGATTTTAAAAACTGTCAGATGTAATTCTCTACAAATACCATTTTCACCATTTCTCTTCTTTTTCTCCATTACTACGAATAATATTATAAAAAATCAATTAATTTTATTATCAATTAATCTGTTAGCTTTTTATATGTTCTTTAATTTCACATTTATATTTATTAATTTTTTAAATGTTCTGCTATCATAAATACATTTTTCCTATGACATTGCCATGGAATGATATAGAAACAAATTGAACAAGACAAAACTTTTCTAAAATGTGGAAGATTTATTGAAAGCTTTTCCTTTATGTGCACTACAAGAAGCCTGCAAGTTTCTGCACTCCTTCAAAAGAAGTTTTTCTCAGCTAAAATCAGTTGACCTGATGAAACTTGGGTTTTCAATGACATTGTATCAAATACAGTGTGATCGCTGATTGAAGCTGTTCTCCCAGGTCATTCAGAGAAGTGTTCAACAAAGGAGATTTTGTGGTCTCTAGCAATAAATGAATTTACAAAGTTTCTATCTTAATGAGATCCAAGCTTCTATGCAAATTTCTATTTCAGTAAAGTTATAGGAAATTCATAACTCTAGAACATTTATGCATATGTCAAATTTCTTTCAGAATAGCCAATCGGTTAAACCTCCTTTTTTTCTTAGGAAATGCATGAAACACACCCCCTCCACAAACACACAATCACAAGGTGATTACAGAAGCTTTCTTTTCTGTAGAAAACCAGGCTAAAAAACATAATAGGAGAAAAAGTGTAAGTAGCAATTATCTGTAATGAATAGAAAAGCAAAGAACTTGGTAGTAATAAGTACAACTCAACAGTTAGGAAATGCAGGTCATTGAAATTGTAATCAAGAGTCAAGTATTCCTTCAGAATTTGAATTAAATTCTGAATTATTGATTTTTATTCTAAAGCAAATTAAATGGACTTGATAAAATATCATGCTCACCAGCAGCACAACTTTTGTAGACCATAAGACTGGAGACTTCAAATTTTAATGAGGCTATAGGATATTTGTAATATTTTTTTGGACACATTATTACCCTTTTGAGTAGAAAAAATTGATATTGTTCATTTCATTTTTGGATTTCACTAGAATTAGATGCCACAATTTTAATCTCATGTATATTTAGCAGAAGGTAATTTACAAGTCTGCAAAGGAGACTTCCTCAATAAGTTGATTTCTGGGCCCTCCCTAGCCCTCCATCCTCTCTGACTTGAGAGAGAGATGTAAATGAAAAATAAAAAGAAAAGATTGACACACAGAGCCACACAAAACTTAAAACAGTGCAGCATGGATGCATGTTATAATTTGAATGTCAAATTTGGTTGGTGAATAAAGAATGTCATGCTATTTCCTGATCCCACTACAAAATTCCATGTTTTGACAGGAGAGAACGCCTTGGAGTGAATATGTGCTGGGATTTACTGCAAGATACAAAGCCTTGCAACTTAGTTTCATGATTCAAATCCAATTGAGGATGAAGGAGTGAAATTTGATTAAAAATCCAGTGATTCTTTAGAGAGAAAAAAAAAAAAGGAGTTTGGCAAGTGCAAATCAGGATTGAGAGGATGAGTATCCAAACTGCAGCACATTTACATAATTTTCACTGATGCCCATCTCTACTTGTGGTTTTAACAAACAGGCTTCATTAACAAGAAAAATTCTGATCCCTAATGGCAGCAGGAATGAGGCTTGAACTCAGAAAAAAACAAGATACAGCTCAAAATGATTCTGCATGGTAAATATCTCTGAGAATATTGAAATATCTTGAGTATTAAAAAATTGGCTGAGATGCTTATGAAAGATGGCTGGAATCTCAAGATGATTTGGATCTTCCATACCTGATCTTTTGCCTAAAAATGAAAAATGAGAAATTGTGCAAAATTTCCCTCTGATGGCTTCAGATGTGTAAATTGGCAGCTTGTCTCACACGATCTACCTGTATAACAATTTAAAATTTAATCTCACACTTCTTCAGAGACTGGGCCTGATTGCGTATCCAAATTCATAAATTTCAAGTAAGATCCTGAAATTATCATCTATAAAGGAAGTGCTATTCCCTGGAAAGTAGACACATTTCAGTGCTGTACTAATTGGGGCTGGCCCAACTGAGGATTGGGTCTCAGATTGTGAAAAAGCTTTGTGACCAATGGTTCTTGAGTTCTGTGATATTCCTCTCTTCTTTTTGTTGGAATGATGGGAGGTGGACTCTAGGTATTGATCCACTCAAGATTAGTTTTCAAATGCAGAATTAGCCTTTCTCATTACAGAAAAGGGATGTAATGGGGAGGCAATTGAAACCTGAATCGATACCAAAAAACCACTCTTTAATTTGTCTTCACAACTTTTAAAATTATCTCCAGGGAAACAAGGATACAATGTTTGGTGTAATTTTGCATGTTTAGGAAGTAATAAATGTTGCAAAAAGATGTAAATATACAATTTACTGAAAAAGTTAGTGTAATGATCATAATTGTCTGGAATTACACACAATACTACAAGTAAGTTACATGTAGAGTGCCATGAAGACCAGTGGCTTCCCTGGGGGCTGGAATTTTGGGAAGAATGGAGCATCACAATAAGCACCTGTCCCACCACACTGTCCCAACACAGTCAGCAGGAGGGCAGCCACAGGCAAAGGGCCATGGGGATGGGTACAGGACAAGGACAGGGCAGGGAATCCACCTGTAGGTAGTTCATTTCTGCCTTCAAGTAGTGTCTTTCCTGTTTATACCAAAGTTCATTGCTTTCCTCCCTGCATTCTTGAATGTCAACACACATCTAGACTTTTCAACTGGATTCAACAATTTTCTTTAAATGATGATTCACTCCTCCCTAATATTGGCAGCATCTTCCAGTTTTTCCAGCCAAGAGTTTGGATGACCACTTATCTACTTCTTATCTCTAGGTCATTGCCAAATTAAGTGGAAGCAGTTTCAGACTGATGACAGGAGAATACAAATAGGAGCTCTTCTCCTCTCCAATTCATCTCTTTTAAAATAGGCCATTGCAGTCTCTTCATTAGTCAACTCTTTATGAGCCTAGTATTTTTATATCAATGTTCACCATCCTTTCCTTGAGCAGTAATTTCCAATTGAAAACTGCGTCTGGTCTTTCGGGTGGTTTTATAGTGATTTTTTGGTTTAGATTGTTTTTTGGTTTTTTGGTTGGTTTTTTAATCTGCATATACTAAATCCACTGCTTCACATAATCTAAAATATCAGGTATTAGATTAGAGTAACACCTTTGATAAAACCACATGGATCATTTATTAACTTGTCTTTGTCTCTGTGTCCTCAGTTATTCTTGTTTTCAAGAATGCTTATAATAAATTGCAAAGCATTTAAGTCAAATTTAGAGTCCCGTAATTGCAGAGATCACCTTTATTTTCCCTTTTCATGTAGCCCATTATGTTTGCCATTCTTCAGGCAGGGTATTACTCCCTGAATTTACACATTCATTAAAAATCCCTCCTACTGCTCTTCTGTTAGTTATGCATAATTATTACCACGCCATCCTCTTGTGCCTCAGATTAGTTTATGCTTTAGGTTCACCCAGCTTTGTCTTTTAAGAAAATATTCTCTGAGTTTTACATCCAACACTGCACTTAGAGGGGAGGAAAACTAAGGAGGGAGCCACATTAATGAGCAGGGCAACAGCACCTTTGCCAACTCACTTGCCATGCTGGTGAGCATGGATTAAATTAGGAACAAGGGAGGGAGATGATGAACTGCTAAGAAATGATGGTCTGTGTTAGGTGGCATTGTACTGGAGTGCAGAGGGCAGCTCAAAAGGGATGATCCTTCCTCTCTACTCAGCCCCAGCGAGACACATCTGGAGAAAGGCCAGCCAAGGACCTGAAGAGTGTTAAAGGACTGGCTGTGGTACCTGACACACGTGGAGAGGTTGAGAAGGTTGGGGACTGCTCAGCCCGGAGAAAAAAATGTCTTGAGAAGATCGTATCAATGTATATAAACACCTAATGGAGGGAGTGACAAAGACAAAACCAGGCTCTTCTCAGGGGTGTCCAGTGCCAGGACAAGAATCAATGGGTACAAAATTAAACACAGGAAACTCTTACCAAATATAAGAAAAAGTCTTTTATTATGAGAGTGGCAAAACACTGAAAAAAAGCCCTTGAGAGGTTATGAATGTTTTACTCCGAGAAATATTCAAAACCCTACTGCACCCAGTCCTGAGCAACCTGCTCTAGCTGGCCCTTTGCACATTGGGTTGGATTAGAGATAATATTCAATTTATGCTGTTCTAAAACAAAATTCTGTGATCTGTTATTAAATTGACTATATATTTGGGAAATTTTTGACAAGACTTTTTCTGCCTGAAAAGGCACAAAAGCCCTCGTAAACATTCAAGGCTATAGCAAAATGTCACATAAACCACAGGACTATTTTATAAGTAAATCACCATAAAAATGGCCACAAATTTACAAATGTCAACTGTAATTGCTAATTTGCAAGACACGTCCAATTAAACAAAATTTTACTTTGCTCAGAAAAACTGTAAATAGCCAATAATACTATAAACGTTATTTGAAAATCCACAATTGTAAACAAAGCCTATTGGAATTAAAAAAATAGTGGATATTCTTCTAGCTTTTTTATTTTATTTTATTTTATTTTATTTTATTTTATTTTACTTTTTCCATGTTTAAACACAAGGCTCCAGTGGGAACGTGGCATTTCTGTAACAAAGGACAAACAGAAAAATGGCTTCTGATCTTTTCTGAGATGCACCTAAGCTTGTGTAACATGGCTGTTGTGTGCAGTGCATGACATGAGTGGTGCAAAGCTGTGAGAAAAATCTCAGTCTTGCTCCAAATGTTTCAGCCCCCTTTAAGTAAACAGCCAGGGCTCTGGCTGTTTGAATTAGCTTTGAATTAACAGCTGAGTGGTCTTTAGTTGCTGAAGCAGAAATCTCCAGACCGTAGTCAAGGCAATGCAGTTATTTGTGCTGGCTTTAAAAATATCCACTCCCTGAACTTCTGTAAGGCTGTATCAAGCACTGCCTTTACCCTGTAAGATCAGTCAAATTGGATAAGAATTTCTTTGTCTTCACATTCACAACCTCTGTCTCTGGTCCGTCTTCGAGTTGAAAATCCAGTTTTAAGCAGTTGTGGCTGGATCCACAAATAAGATTTTTGTGAGAAAGTTTTGCATATCTTACATTTCAGCAAAGTCCCTAAGCTCCTAAGAATGATGTCTGAGTTTCCCTTGAACTCAGAATCCTGTAAAGCTCACAGGTATTTCTGTTTCCTAGCCTTCCTGTTGAGAATGTCATACCTCATGGACAAATCATAGAATCACAGAATCACAGAGTGGTTTGAGCTGGAGGGGACCTTAAAGATCATTTGTTTCCAATGCCCCATGATCAGGGAAATCTCCCACTAGAGCAGGGTGCTCAAAGTTCTGACAACTTCGTAAAATCCTAGCAGGAGTAATTAAATATTGCCTGAATTTCTTGCTTGGTCTATCAATAAAGGTTATTGAATTAATGATATAGGGATTGTGTAAATCTTTAGGCATTTTTTACAGGTAAAAGTAATATGACGTTTTTAAATAAGGTCATATTAATGTTTGAAGCCTCCTTGATGTGTTTGTGTAATTTTTATTAGTGAGGTGAATAATGTACTTACATTTAGTAGAGAAAAGATTCTTGTTACCTTTATCATAGTATAAATAACCTGACATATTCAGCTCCCTTTCCGAAGAGCTCTGGCTTGCAGTAATTTCAGTAGATAAAAAACATAGTCCTACCAAGGGAATATCAAAGAAAGTGCATCTTAACACTCTGAAACACAAGGAACTCATCTATAGTTGAAAAAATAATTAATTTCTACAAATGTCTCACTATTACCACTTTCTGTAAATCTTTTTTCCTGGAAGAATTATGTCCATAGTTTTAAAGCACTACAGATTTAAAGAACCAGGTTAGAGGCCAAAGGTGCAGTGCTTTTAGGATCTGGAAAGGGGAAAGAGAAATCATTAAATTTGAAACAGAATCCAAAGCACTTTCTAGAAAAATGCTAAAGACTTTTGAAATAAGCATATATGTGTCTAGGAGGACAATTTCACAGATGCAAAAACATTGCTAAGATTTTGAATAACCACTTCCGGCTCTTAACTCCCAGTCTTGTGCTAATTCATGCTGACTGTTTAGGGAATATTTTATCCAGGTATCCATACCTTGCTCAAAGAGAAAAAACAGCACAACTATTCCATCTGCGTTGATCTACAAAAACCTTCTAGACTTGAAAGAAATTTCAATCTCTCTAGGCATATGTGACAAATGAAAGATCCTGGTGATCCAACATTGCTCTCAGCAATGGGAAAGCCAATTAAAATAACTGAATTGCAGTATGTAACTCTGCCCTCAGTATGTAACTTTAATGTGAAGCTGAGTATGTATGTTCAGAATGGGGCTGACAGTAAAATCTACAAGAGTGATATTTTTTAATCACATTTTATCTTTTTCTTTCTGGCAGCAGTGGGAAATTCCTTAAACTTTTCCTCATAGACATTCTTCTTCACTTATGCTGAACTGAACATACATAGTTTTAGAAAGGTCTGGGAATACAGAGCTAGGCTAGTTTAATATTAGTGGATCAGCAAGAAGAGAGAGGGTTTTGTGCCCTGATGTAGGATAGGTCTGCAAGAGTAGGGTTTCTGGATTCCACCCCAGAGAAAAACACTATAGAGATGGTGGTAAGGAGAGTGCTCCTTCCTATGGGACTCAAAGGAAAAGGCAAAATGACCATCATCCCTTTTCCAACGAAGGGTGCCTATATCATACTGTGAAACAAACATCCTACAAAGTAAAAATATTTCATTCTCGGCGATACAAAAAATAACCCTTTCAGAATTTCTTATTCTTCTTTTCATTTAGTGTTTGTTTAAGTGAAGATATTTAAGGATTTCAGGTCAAACATTTAGCTAGATGAGTTTGAATTAAACCTGGAAAAACAATATAAAGCAATATCCTTCTCTCTCTCAGCAAGAGAAAAAACTCTCACTAAATCTCAACATTGTTAAGAGTAATTTTGGAGGGGCTCTTTAGTGACTGCTGCTGGTCTGAGACAGGCTGTGGCGATCTCCTCAGTTATTCAGGGCTATAGGCCTGGAGGCTACGTTCTCCCCCAAGTTTGCTCACAAGGCAGTGCTACCACTCTGCAGTTTTTTCATCCAAAAAGAACTATCTCTTCTCTCTAGGAGTCTTTTTCAAGCTTTGGAATAGGTCATATGATTCCCACCAGTTGTGTTTCATATTTGATTTGCAGTGACTGAAGCACTAATTCTGGGAACAGAGCAGCAAGCATGCAAACAGCTCCAAGGGTCAGCCTTTTATCCTACAGGGATTGGCAGGAGCTTTGCATTTCCTACAGGTAACATGAGTACAACTGTATTCTGGGATAACTCCAAAATGTAATACTCGAAGGAGAGTAGGAGCCAGCTGAAATCCCAGTTGAGTATTTTGATAACTTGTTCTGTCTCCTTTATCTTAAATCCTGTTTAACTAGCAGCAGCTGCCACTGACATTTCCACTAGGATGGTGCAGATGGAGCAGTGACTCAGATCACTGGCTCTGCAGAGTTATGAACAGCTAAAACTGTTGCTGATGAAGATTATCAACAGGGCTGTAGGAGAGGTTCACGTGTGATTGAGGCTTGCAATATGCGGAATTCAGATTTTCCACTTGTATTGTTTTCATGAAAGAAACTGCATCTATCTGCCTACATGTACAACTCCAAACATGAACAAATTCTTAGTCATCACGTTTTGTAATTGTAACTTTCTCTGCTTTCTGTTTGTTAAGAAATAGTTAAAAAGCAAAAATTAGATGAAATAAAAATTATTGCTTTTAATGTCAGCATTTAATCTGGGATTAAAAAATGCTTTATTACTTGATGTTCTTGTAGCCTGAAAAAGGTTGGGGTGGGGAGAAGAAAAACAAGGTAAATCTGTTAGCTGAGGTTTCCTGTCATTTGGGTCACATCACTGCTTATCATCCCTCATTTTCCCTGGGGAAACAGAGAGTAAACAAGAAGATAGCTGCACTGAGTCTTTGTGATAAGAGTTTCAGTTGGAAAATATAATCTGTTTTGTCATTTCTTGGTCAAAAGATATTTTGAGATTTTTCATTCATTTACAATGAGAGGTGTGCTTATTTGTTTCCTGTAACATTTTAGGTGCATAGATTTCTTGGGAAAGGTACTAAACTAGTAGATTTAAGCAAATAAAGTTTCAATTCATTAGAATAAATGACAGATCCAATTCTTTACAGACTTGGATGATCTGCATAGCAAAAAAAATAAGGACTTAAAATGGATTCTGTTGTTGCCTGAGACAGAGCACAGCTTTCTAAATTTTATTTACATGTCCAGCATTATTTCCTTACCTTGATCAGACACCAAGTAAACCACCATTTCATAATCTTCATTCAGAAAATAATCCTTTCTGCATGGAACTTGCTCACATACATTCTAGAATATATCTCAGGTCAGAAACAAAGGTCGCTATGGTGTGGTTCAAATTCATGTCTTTCCTTGAATTTTGATGGGGTCTATGAAAGTCCAATAAATTGCTAGTTATGATGGATTTTGTTTCCAAATAGGAGAGATAGACCTCATTTTTTACACTTAGAACACTATATGTTAAATTAAATAGCCACTATGGGGGCAAGTTGACATTAATTAGTTAATGAGAGTTAGAGGCTTCTGTAATAGTGACAGAAGTTACTGAATGGGATGTATCTTTCATATTTGAAAGGAGGAAAGGTGGTCAGTTTTACTCTATGACTCTCAGCTGCAGGATCTCATGGGCATCAGGCTTTATGCCTTTACACATGGGATTAGGTCTTAAAATGAAGTAACTTCCTGAAAAACAATGGTGGGCATGTGAGATTTCTGAAAGCGTTGTAAAATTTGTAAGCATTTAAGGATTGGGTTTGTTCCAGCTCCAGAGTCAGTATATAAGTTAACCCTTAGCATATTCCTAGGTACAACTTTGCTTCTTTTTGCATGAGAAGAAAAAATCAATCATGAAATCCTGAGCTGGCTTTAAATCTAATTACAAGAAAGAAAGGAAGGTAGAGAATGTAATGTGTAATCTGTAGCCAAGATTTGAGATCTAGCCCTTGGAAAGCCATGAAAATATTTCAGCAACATTGTTCCACAAATGTCTTAGTAAATCCTGCTAAGCCCAGAAAAATTATGGATACCCCATCCCTGCAAATGTTAAAGGTCAGGTCAGAAAGGGGCTTTGAGCACCTGATCTAGTGGGGGGCATTCCTTCTCATGGCAGGAGGCTTGGGACTAGATGATCTTTAGGATCTCTTCTAATCCAAGCTTCTCTAGGGTTCTATGCTTCTAACCATAGCAGCAGCAGAAAAATGCAACATTGAGTCTGTTCATCAGTATCACAGCAATTTATTGCACCTGAAACATAATCATTTGTAATTTCTTGAGATGGAAAATGAACCACATAACTACCATTCTTAGCATTCAGCTCAAAAAATGTTTATTTTGACAAATGACCTCCTAAGGAAGTCAAGACAAGAGTCAAGAAGAAATGCCAGAAGGCATTTGATTAGCATCATTTTCAGCATGGACATGTTAAGTTAACCTGGGAACTGGTTAATCTTACAAGCCCAAAGAAAGCAAACTGTCTGCCATCTTCGTTCAATTTCTTCTGAATTCGTTTTTTGCCACCAGGTGTCAGCACGAGTGCACAGACAAGACACCCCAGAGATCCCTGAGAGGTCTCCAGAGAAGCAGTCGGTACAATGATAATGTTTCATGTTAGTTCTAATGCTCCTGAAAATATTCTCCATTTTTAGTTCCACTATGGGGAAAAAAGAAAAAACAAAACAAAACAAAACAAAACAAACTAATATTGCTAACTTACTTTTAACTGCATAGTATACACCAGTTTTTGGACTGTGAGTATCCTAGAATCACCCATTCTATGTGCCCTAGTATCTCCACCCATCCTCTTCTCTGCCCATGAGTCACAAGGATTATCTCCCTTCAGACTCTAACCTGAAGATGTGGAAGCTATGAGGAGCAAGGCAGGAAGGAGGGATCATTTTCACTCGATGAGGATAATACAGCTGAAAGACTTCCAATCACTGATGACTATTCTGCTTTTTAAAAGTCACTGTCCATATGCCCGTTAAAGCAGTTGATGACACCCAGCAGTTATGTCCCTAAATCTCCTTTATGACAAGTGGGTCTTTGGTCATCCATGGAAACAGCACCCTGGGATTGCCCTGCTAAAGGCAGTATCATGAGCTGGATTTCAGTTAATCTTTGTTAATATATTAAGAGAATTCCTTCTGACTTCCCCTCAAACATTTGAGCAGCAGACATTTCTATATCAGAATTTCCTTATTGCAGTTCCAGTGCCCTGATGAAAAAAAAGTGTCTTGTTTTCTGGATATTTCTTACATTACATGGTTTCCTATTCTAGGCTTTTCACAGAGGTCCCTGTAGCCTTTAGTTCACTGTTAATGGGATGAACCAGAGTATAAGATTTTTGGTTCTGTTTAATGTTAAAATGTGTTTGGAATAAGTGCTTTTAATAAGAGGAGAGATCTGAATAAATAAGAAGACAAATATAACATTCCCATGACTATGACAGAACCTTCTTGCTTTTAAGTGAAGAGCAAGTTTTCTTAAATGATAAGAGCCCTTCTTGATGCCAGGGAGATACAGAGTGCAATGACCTGGTTATAAAGTCTTGTTTCAGTACTGCACCAATAATTCTTGCACAGGAAAGGAATGTGAGGACAGGAGGGAGAGGTCTTATCAACTATTTGCTCCAAAGAGCTCTTCAAATCTCCTGGGTGTAACTGGGAAGAGAGCAACATGACATGTATTGTCATCTCAAGTTTGTCTCCAGTGATTCTCCTAGAAGTTGTGTTGTGTTTTCCCTGCTTGTCTTCCTGGTATACTGTATTTATCATTTTTTATAGTCTGCACCTTAGTGATTTGTATGTTTGGGTTTTTTCTGCAGGGTTTTTTGACTTCTTTTATAACTTCTATTTGACTCTTTTACTTTGTTTTCTCCAGCAGTGTAAGAGATACAACCCTGGAGCTGCAAAGTTGTACATGACCTGCAGGGTATCTATTTTTTACATTTTGAGTCTATGCAGAGACAATGATAGAATTTTAAGGCTTAAGGATCCAGATTTCTGGAAATGATTGGATCTTTTTCTCAGGGTTCTTTGAAACTCTCAAGTGCTGTATGTCTACTTTATCAAATCAACATCACTGAGCTGTCCATCTAAAAACTGTAGTATTTTTACCATTTCAAGTCCTAAAGTACACTTTTCATTTCATGTATACAATGTCTGCAACAAATTCTGTATAAATCTGCTGGAAAATTAAAAGAAACATATTTATAATGGTGACTCTCCAAAAATAGACAAATGACCCAGCCCAATATTTTACTGGTACTCTACTGCAATTACTAGGGAAGTCTCTTTCAGTGTGCTGATTTAATTTAACACTGAATATGTGTGCATCCATCTTCCTTTGCAACACTGTAGTGAGACTTGTCTGTAATTTAAAGGATTCTGGTTGCCGTCATGGTCCAAGCTATCAATGTGGTTTACTGACTGAAGAACGCTTTTTTTTTTTTTTCTGAAGTATTTACTGAAGCACTTGGTGGTGGATTGAGGTGATTAATGCACGGTATCATATCCAGCCCAGAAAGTAGTTGAAAAGGAAGGGATATTCCCTGCACTACTTATTGACTGCCCATGGCTGGGTAAGAGCCATGTTACTGTCATATTTACAGAGCTGGAGCTGGAAGCATTTGTTGGTTCTGGAAGTACAGCCTGGGTCAATTATCAGACAGAGACACGCTGTATCATGTCCTTCCAGACCAGTTCCTTTTGGAAATGAACGGCGCCACACAGGCAGACAGGGAATTAGAACGCACAATCAGGACTGCTGGAGTAGTTTGACTGAAAATTTCCCTTCAGTTTCCATGTAATGTATCTTTATTGCACAATGTGGAGATGTTTTGCTGGAGTCGTAATAATTATATATTGCAGTCCTTCCTTTCCTTCTATATGGACTTTTTTTGGTAAGGGTCTCATCAGCTGTACTGGAAAACATGAATGAAAACCACAAACCTTTGCTTTTAAGGATCTCCAACAAATCTAATTTTCTCCATGCTGTTCTGTTGGACATTTCTATATTCATTCAACCAAGTACATTCTGCCAGCTGCTGAATTTGGCACATGGAGATCTGACCTGCTGACCCCAGAAGATGAACCTCTTCAAGACACTGCCAAAGCTGGCTTTGTACCACAACCCAGTGATTCCAGGATTTTCTTGGCAATGGCTCAGCCACTCATCTAAAATAGGATTTGATCTAGCACCCACAGATGTCAATTTAAAGGACTCTTCCTTTTTGAAATTACCTTTCCCTGAGAGCGGCACAAGTCCCTGAACAGAGGCGTGCCAAGCAGGATACCAGAGCCACTCTAGCTTCCCCCACACAAAGGAAAAATGCGCTGTTATCAGGGAAAACCAAAGCAACCCAAGAATTCAAAAGCTTTTTTTTTCAAACCTTTCAATTTTAAGGAACTGCAGCACTGCAAGTTCCTATTATTGTGCTATATTGTGTCATCTCAATTTCCAACTGAAAAAGGAGTTTCTCTAAATGCAAGTTACTCTCCTTTGAAGAGTGACATGTAGATTATTTACATATTTTAATCCTGACTCACAAAGAAATTTGTACACAAATGATTCATGTATAATAATTCATATTTACTTAAAGAATTATTGCCATTCTTAGGCAAACTGAGTGAAAATAATATTTTGTTAAAACCCCTATTAAACTATCTTGCATCCCCTTCTCGTTGTCACTAATTAGTTGAGTATGAATGCAAACAGAAGCTTTCTCCCTTTTTCTCTAATTGAAATTTTATTATAGGCAAACAGAAACTGAGAAATTAAAAGTAATATATATGCATGTACAAAAGGAGTAGAGATGAGTGTCTTGCTTTAAAGAAGTTCTTTCTTGCGTGAAGCATTCCTAACATTGCAGCTCCAGTTTAGGAGCTCTTCATTGAAGCAGCAGTTATGAAGCACCATGTCTCTCCTAAATAAAATAAGGGATGAAGGTCATAAATGAGGAAAGAAGAATCTGATTAATTTCAGATGCACCTTTCCGCCATTCTTTTGTCCAACTACAAAGGGAGATCCTCTGATCTATTTAAGCTGCATTGTCTACTTACAAGTTTCCCTTTCACCCTAAATCCTTCTGAGGCTTGAAGCACTGATCTGGTGGAAATAGTGGGAAGATCAGGTTTCCTCACCTTCGTAGCAGTGACCCCCAGCCATGGTGATCGAGTAGTGCCCTACCCAGAAAGTTCTAATTTCCTATAGGTCTGTGTAGCACTGAACAGGAAGTTAATCTCAAAGCTTTCTGTAGTGCATTAGGTGATGAACAGAGCTGCTCACAGAGCAGTGATGATTAGGGTTCAATAGGGATTAAGGAACAACAGGGAACTATATTTCTTAACTCACCTTTTAGACTCTGCATAATACAGCACTTAGCAAGATTTATTTCTTCTTTCCCTTGCAATTACAAACAGACCTTTTTACAACTTCTATGTATAAATGAGTGAGGCTTTAATGGGACAACATCATGTTAAAGGCTGTTTCTGAAGGGTTTAATTATAACTATTTAAATAGTCTAAAGACCATCCTCTGTACAATAATCAATACATACAGAATGACCTGTATCCATATTGTGAAATATTTTCACACTCTAAACAAGACACTAGGTTGACTTTTGGAATTTGGTCCTTACCCATGTTAACTCACCAGCCATTTTAATTCCCCAATTCCCAACTGCCCGCCCACACTTGTGAGGTTATAAAAAAACTTTTTCCAAAATCATATCATTGCTCAGTTTGGCTCTGGTGAGAAACCAATCATAAGATCATGTGAACTAGACCTCCTAATTCTAACTCTTGGCCTGACAAAAGCACTGAAGTAATCTTGAGGAAGTCTGTTTCCATGAGGTCTTTCATCTTAAATTTTTGATACAAGAGATCCATGCATCCTAATGTATTCTAGGTAAACCAAGACCCTTGAGGAATATAAATTTTTTGCCATGTAAAGATAAATAGTATCAGTGGTTTCATTCTAATGTACTAGGAAATAAGTGCCTGCATAAGGATGGAGGAATTAAGTAATGTTTACAGTAGAATGTTAGCTGAAAAACTTCCACTATATCAATTAATGCTGAGTTATGGCCAATTCAGAAGTGCTAATACAGAACCTTTGTGATTGACAAATAATCCCTATGTATGACACCAAGAACTCAGAAATTGATTCTGTTGTTATAAATTCTGCATTTCTGCTGAAGAATGAGGAAAAACCACATGTAAAAATAACAGACAATTTGGACATGACTGGACTTGAATGTGCAAAATTCATGCAGCTAGTCTCCATGATAAACTAAGCATAGGACAGAGCCACAGAAAGGAGTTTTGTTTTAAGTTGGAAAAATGACTCCTAGTGCATGCAGCTTGTTTTTGCAACCATGGGAATAAGCACCACAGTGACAGAAATACTGTGTCTGCTGATATTTTATGAAGGTTAGAACAACAATCCACTACCTTCTGTATGTGTTTGCCTCCTAGCAGTGGATTCCTGTTTTAATTTTAGCTTGCTTTATTGCTTGCTGGTTAGAGCATCAGGCAATACTAAAATTGTTATTAAATGCAATCTGTCTCTTTAATAACAGTTCCAAAATTAAAATCATAAAGTTGATTCATAAACCACAGAAATATATACAGTAGTTGGAGTAGTCTTCTTTCTGGGACATTATTGAAATGTACCAATTCAATGGACTTAGCTTGCAATTAGTGTTGTTGATGAGAACAGGGAGCTTGTAATAACCCAGATGCATGTGTAACGTGTACAATATAAATTTGAAAAATGCTGCCAGCACCATCACACACTGCCTCTTGGTCAGTGGGTTAAGAGGTGATAGCGTGCTTTTATTAGCCACTAGCCATTAAGGTAATATCAGAAATGGTCAGAAAAGTCATGGAATCAGGACTGAGCATCAAAATGACCATCAGCCACTCTTCCAAATCTTATAACCAGATGGGCAGTAGCTAAGCTGGAGTGTACAAGGGAACTTGCATATTTATTAAAATAAGTATTTCAATTATTGACAATTACTGACAATCTAGAGATATCCAGAAGTATCCAAGCTTATACCTTTGTGACGTTGCATTGCATGTGTTTGGGATTCCAAGTATCCCAAGTATCTCTGGGCTGGCTCTTTTTTCTGGACTTCCCTGTGACATACGCAAGGAAAGTGTTGGGTAGATGTGAAACAGACCTTAAGGAAACACATTTTGGAGGGATTCTTTTGTCTAGATTCAGCCCAGGCTGTTTATCTGTAGCCCTGCTGGTTGAGAACTGGTCATGTGGGACAAGCTTATTTCATAAACAACCTGTCCTTTTTTATTCTCATTAGGAAAATATGATGCCCAGACCTCAAAGAAGCCAGCAGCACGCCAAGTGTGAATAGTTCTCCATCATACGTAGCTAACTTTGGAATTCCTTTGTGCCTTCCAAAATGTCCACAGACTTCCCCAGTTCTTGGTTCACAGCTCTGTTAGCAGAAGTAGCTGATACAGAGAGAAATGTTGGTGTCACTTTGTTTTTGTTGATGTTACAAGGCTGGCAAACATGAAATAGGATACAAACTTGAGAAGTGCTTAGCTCTTCCCTGCATTCAAATGTGCACTTTAAAGCAGTTAATTTGAAAACCCATATGCTTAACTGATACAAATCACCCTTATTTTCCCATTTCAACCCTCAAAGCTATGTATCAGCCAGCTGCTTAGGGATGCATCTGTATATTTTGGAGAGTTGAAAGAATCCTGTTATTCTGTTTTGCAGGAAGGAAAATGGAAGGAACAAGGGATTTGACCAGGATCAAATAAATTACATCTGTTCTAGCATATTAATTGTGTCTTTGTATTCCAAAACTGCTTGCAGACTACCTCCTGGGAATGGCCCCTGGCCTACTCTAGTTCCTGAACTGTCTAGAAATTCTTTAGGAGGAAGGTAATCATGCAGGGAAGCTTCTAATAATTGAACAGTTAAAATGTTTCATTTTTCACAGTAATTTTCGAAACAGGCTCAAATGAGTCAGAAACATAAAAATAATTTGGTTTCCTTGATTTTGGCAGTAATTAACACGTTTACATCAGACATTAAGGTTGTGTTGACCCAGACCTCTAAATCCATAGATGTTTCAGAGTAAATTTGCCAGCACAGATAAGCACCTGGAAGATACCTGGTGTTCAGACCATAGGTAGTTTTTCAGGGTCAGGTTGCATCCTAAGTCCTCCAGCAAATCCTTGCCACATTTGTAATGCTGTCTAACTAGAGCAAGCTGATGACGATTTGTGTCTCCACTGCTCGTACGGAAACTTTATGGTTTTCTGCTGACATCACTAGTAAAAAGCGCTTGGGTTCACTGCCACTCTAGTGATTTTGCACATTTTAAATATCTTTTTCATCAAATACCAAAGTTTTCATCACAGTTTTCTATTCTTTCCATTTCCAGTTATTCCCTGTTTGAGATGTTACCAAGAAAACATTTTAAATACCTAAAAAGAAGTATCTTTTGGCACACAGTGAAAGTCAAGAGAGAAGACATATAGACAAATTGGCTTTTGAATGAGTTATTCAGACAGGATCACAAAAAAGCAACACAAAAAGCACAAACCAAAAACTTATGAATAGATTCCTTAACACTTGGAAGTTCCAGACAGCATTAAATAGAATGAGAATGAAGATACCACCAGGAAACCCATCTCTTACAGAAAAATTGGGATTTTCTTACTTTATTTTTTTCCACATCAGTATTTCTAGGTTCTGGACAGCTATATATACCATTGAAAATATTTCCACAGTGCCCTCTGTTCTGAAAGCAAACAATAAAATTACTTAAGTTTAAATAGCATTCTAGTGTTAAGGACAGGACAGGCAAATATTGCAAGTGATGGTGGCTGTTTTAAGGATCATAAAGATTTGTAACCATTGTATTTCTTCTGCCATAGTATTTCCTTTTTCATAATCTTTCTTTTTTTTTTTTTTCCCTACCCCTGGAGAATGTATCTGTATTTCCTGAGACACACTTATCCAATTAAAAGGAAAAAAATCTCATTTTGCTCTTATTTGTCTTTGCTATTTCTTTCCTGTCTCAGTGGCTTTTATTGTCCTCACATGGGATCATGTCAAATACACAGGGAGCCATTTCCAGGTTGTTTGCACCAATCCTGTTATTTAGCCCTTGGTGCCTGTATCTGTTGTACATAGTGCTCTGTGTTCACACTCTCATTACAGTCATTTCTCACAATTATGTTCTTTGCTTTGGTATCAGAAGATTGCAGACTTCTCACTGCACTTGTAGCCTGCATGAGATTTCTGGGTTTGTATGTTGCCATTTGCTCTAATTTTTTCTATGACAGTCTTTGAAAGGAGAACAAGACATCTTGGATATTTACACAAAACCGAGCTTGCAAAACAAAGCCATCTTCTAAGCTGTGATTTGAATTTGAACCTCTTTAAGCATCTGATCACCCCTATCTTACTTTGACCCTTTTTGCTGGCTAAGAAAGGCAGAACTGATATAGCCAGGTGATTTTTGTCAGTAGTTTGGGAAGGTGAAAATGAGGTAAAATATAGCACTGATGGTTTGGGATTCTGTAGGTAGAAGTGTTCTTTTTTTTTTTTTTTCATTTTTGGGGTTTTGGGTATTTTTAAATAAAATTTTAGTCAAAAATTTTATTGCTTTATTTAGCTATCTATATATCAATCTATCTTCTTTCTTAGAAGAATATTACACTTCTCTTACAGACCCAGACACACAAGTATATTTCTGGTACTCTGGACAAACAAGAGGATGAGAGCAACACTCCTTTGTCATTAGTAAGAGGACTTTAAATGTAATAGGACATATAATTGCCAAAAAATGAACAGGAGAAAGAAAAACCAGTCTAGTTTGTTTTACATAAATATATTTGGTCAAAAATTTACTGTGTGTCCAGCAGAAAGTTACTTGCTGAGGAATATGTTAGTATTTGGGGAAATTGATATCACTGGAGGAAGCTATGATATCTTAGGAAAAATACATCTGATTCTTGGCAAATTTTGATATACATAGCTTAATCAATTCTGTCATAGAGAACTGGACATCAGATCCACTTGCTCTAATTCAACATTGCAAAACATAAAAGTCAGGCATTAAACATAAATGGGCATTTCCACTGGCCCAAGCAACATAGACAGCTTTCATCACATTGAATAAATAGCATTTTAAAACCAATAAATTGAAAACACTCCTATCCTGATGAATTTAGGGAAAATTAATGTAGTCCCTTCAATGCTGTCATCCTGGGTCTACCAGCAGCCAGGAGCTATGGCCCCACTATTTATGTTTTTCCTTGACCCTGTGTTCTCCTTTATGTGCTAGTTCTGTTTGGAACTTGCACTCAGATGTTATCATTTATTACTGAAATGCTGATCATTTTTGTTTACTGTAGTGTCTGTCTGAAATAAGTAGATAGATTGAGAAATCACAGGGGTAGCAGAAGGGAGGAAAGAGAAGAGAAGGCATGAAAAGAGTGATGAACGAAAGCAGATAACAACAGAAAAAGCTGTAGAATCGCTAGTCTCCATTTAGGGCATGAAATTCCATAATCTGTGGTCTTCAAGCAACCAGGCTGAAGAACCATGAAGATCTTTCCTAGCACTGAGATCAATTCTACAATTGAAAAACAGCAAAATGCCATATTTTACCTTTTCTTATTATCTTTTTATTCCCCCAAGGTTTCCATTGACATCAAAAGAGAAAAGGCAATATGAAATCTTATCCTTAACAATAGCCAGGTCCATTGTTATGAATTAAAAGTGTGATCTAGCCTTTTTCACAGAAAGACCTGCAGCTGCCCAGTTAAAAATCAGGCTGGACTTTCTATCTGATTATCTTTTAATGTCTGTGATTAAATTAAAGATACCTATGCTGATTCATAGTTTTCTTCATAACATTTTATAATGGTCTTCAGTTTTATAAAATCCTTTCTTTTTTCTTTTTTTCCTCAGACACATTTCAAAACTTTCATCCCCGACTGCTATTAATACAATGACCACTGCTGATCTAAGTGACAAAGGAATTTAGTAGGAAACAGTACTGAAATAAGAAGAAATGTTTGAAATACAAAAATTCAGGTTAAATTTAACATTACAAGAAATTAATGGAGATTGTTGTAATTTAAGCCCAGATGGCAACCCAGTCTCACAGGGTTTCTTGCTCACTGCCTGCAATGGGGAGAGAGGAGAGAATCACCAAAGTAAAAGCAAGAAAACTCATGGGTTGAGATAGAGAGATGCACAAAGCTAAACAAGGGATTCATTCTCCAATTCTCACCAGAATTCAGGTATTTAGCCTTCCCCACAAATGCAGGTTTCCATCACGTGTACTGGTGATCTGGAAAGGCAAACACCATCACTCTGAACATCTACCTCTCCTTCCTGCTTCTTAGCCTGGCTTGATATGCTTTGCATGATGCCATATGGTCTGAAATATTCCTTGGGCCAGTCAGGGTCAGCTGTCCCAGCCGTGTCCTTTCCCAGCTGCTTTTGCACCCGCAGCCCCCTTGCTGGAGGGATGGAGTGAAGAGCAGCAAGGGCCTTGACGCTGCTCACATGAACATGCCTGTGTTATCAACACTGTTTTCAACACAAATCCAAGCACAGCCCCATATCAGATAAAGAAAATTAACTCTATCCCAGCCTACACCCAAAAGACTCAGGCTCTGGTATAATATGTGAGTGTGAATGGTGAGGTCTACTGGAAAAATTGTTGTTTGGACTTTATCTAGTCTGTCCAAGTGTTCCTTATTGCTCCTAATTGCTGAATTTCCAAATTGTTTTGTCCAATAACCTGCATTATACTCTGTGGTCTTTTATTCTGGTACATAAGCTGTCAGTCATATCCATCCCCACTGCTTTTGTCAGTGTCATCACAGAGCAATCTATCAAATAACCAGCAAGAAACATTTCGACCGAGACAATACATTCTGAAACAAACATCACCTTACAGAAATTGGGAAAGAAAATGTTTTCCAAATAAGATAAATAGAACTGTGAGTTAAACAGCCTCAAAAAAAATACTTGATCTTGGAAATGAAAGTCCAGAAAAGCTGCAAGGGAAAGAAAAGATCGATCAATAGATGATTACAATGGCAGATATGCAGAATCAACATCTTGAAATTGATTTTGCTACTCTTGAGAATTTATGACATGAGCTAAAATTGCCAACTTGGTGGAAGACAGGACTTTTTAGTGTTGCAGCATGTTTTCATCCCATAACTTTATTGCTTTGAGTGCCCTGTTTTATCACCCAATCAGCTGAACAGAGAATTTATCATTCTTTCAATGCACTTTCAAAACACTATTTCATGATCCCAACACAATTATTGAGTTAAAAATGGCTTGTATTTCTAAATGTCCAGCTGAAAATATCTGGCACTCTAAGTAAATAGGAATTAAGGGCTCTTCAATCAGAGGAGCAGCCTTGACTGCCACTAACTGAAATAACCTTTTGTTATGTAAGACTGTACAGTAATCCTTGGTAACAATGAGGTTCAATTGCGTGAAAATAACAAATTTTCAGTACAGAAGATGATACAATTAGTGATACCAGAATAACCTTGTATTCAGAAAATAATGCCAAGTGACCTGCATGCCAGAAAATGGGTTCTGGCAGGTGTTTCATAAGAGAAGATCCAGACATGACTTTATGCAGAAAAAAGTAAGCTGGTGTTATTTCTTGTTAGACCATTGGAAGACACTATCTTCGATCTTTGGTCATGATGGTTTCTTATTCTGTAGTATTCTTATATAAATAAGCAGGGTTATTCCGTGAGCAACTCACTAAGCAGACACAACAGAATGTAAGCTGATGCACACTGCAACTTCTTTGTCTCATTCATTCACCTCTGTTTCCTTTTAAATCAAAGGCAGAAGGGGAGAAGAAAAATATATGTTATTGTCACTTACATTATAAATGAGCCTTGTACCAGGTAAATTTTCATTCTTTATTTTGCAATGCCTACTTCTGTTAGGAGAAAAGCAGACATGCTAAATACTAATTCATTCCATTATGTAATGATCAGGTATAGATTAGGTTGTTAGTTGTTAAAATATGTTGAACATATTTTTTGAATTGTAATTTAAATTGTTATTTAAAAGAAACATGCTGCTTTAGTGTCATGCACCATAATATGTAGGACAAACTCAAAAATAATAAGAAAAAATCACTAGAAATAGCATTTTTTCAAGTGAGTTTGAACACATATAAGAAAGAACCAGCCTTTAGCACTACTTCTGGGAATATATTTTGTGATTAACTGAAAAAAATTGGTTTCTAGAGGAAAAGAAAGGGTGGGGCAACAAACAACCTAATATAAATACAAAAATACAATTTCTTAGGGCAAATATTTATGATTTTCTTATTCCAGTCAAAAGCTGTGAAAATCCACCAATTTATTTATTTATTGGAGCAATCTTATAAAGATGACTAGTTTTCTCAAAAGTAAGCTTTTTCAGTCTCTTGCAGTCTTTTCTGAAGCGTGAAAATACCTGGTGACTACAATTATTTTTGTAATTTCTAGGCACAAAGTGTTTGTTTAGTGTGTGTCGCATGATATGTTCTCCTTTTTTTCTGTCTTTGAACCATGTTGAGAAAGCAGCTTGATGGCGATCTGTGGGAACTTCTCTGTGTTGCTTGTTCTATTTCTAAGCAAAGCTTCAGAAGTGTTTAAGAATATCTCAACAAAATATACTGAGTCACATCAAAAAATATACTCAAAATTTTTGAAATGCCTACTCAGCATTTTGCAAATTCATAGCTCCTGGTATCGTGGAATGGATTAAGATTCAACATCAGAAATTACTTCTGTTTTGAATCTGCTTCCCAGATATATTCACTTTTTTCCATCCTCAGGAAGTTTTGATTGCTACCTCTACAAAGACAGTCTGCAGTGCCCTTGTACTGACATTGGCCCTTGGCAATGGGAGGCCACCAGGCCCCATGCCACAGTCATATTTAATTCCCTTTCCCTTTGTTCCTGAAAAAGCCCTGCTTGTTGCCCAGAAAAGCCCTCACCATATTTTCCTAACCCTACCCATGCACACTTGATCAGACTATTTTTCCTGAGCGACCTGTCCCTGGTTCTTTCTATTGAATGCTTCCAATGTTTGACTTTAACATTTTATCCCTGGGACACTACTGCAGTCACTGTTGGACTCAGCCTTGGACAGCAGAGGCTCTGTCTTGGGGCACCTGGCAATGGTTACATTAAACACAGGGGTAGCTTCTGGCAGCTTCTCACACCAGCCACTCTTTTTAGTCCCCCTCCTATCAAAACCTTGCTCCACTAATCCAGTACACATGGTTTCAGCACAAATTGAAAACAAGTCCTAATGTTAATCAGTAGTACATTAACTAGTGTTTATACATTTTCCTTTGGCCCTATTTTGGAGGAAGATATCCATCTTTTCTGCTGTCTTTAACTGCCTGTGATTTTGTCCCTTGAAGCAGAAACCTGTGTTGTTTAAGGCCATTAGCCAGAAATATTGTGCAATCACTCTGTCAGCAAATAATTTTAAATCTAATTTAAACAAAAGAGCAATCATATACGTGTTGTATTAACAATGAATAATTACTTTCCACAAATATATTTACTCTAAAGAACTAATGGCATAAATTCATTTGAATTTGCATTTCAGAAAATGAAGCCCACTAGAAAGAAAATAAAGTAATGTAAGTTGTAGTGCCAGGCTTATATTATCATTTAATTTAGGAAAAAAATCTGGAGCCCTGCTTTAAAAAAGTGCTGATATGGGATATATGCAGTAATATTTTAGACCTCTGCAATGTGATCACCTTTGGCTCCATGCACAAAGTAGAAGGAACGAGGCATTCCCTCTGTGTAGTTCATTTGATCATGTTTAGGCACCCTAAAACATCTGCATCTCTTCCCCAACTGTAGAGAACACCTCTGTCACCTCTTAACCTTGTAGATTTGCCCACCAGGGATGAAGAATCAGTACTCAGGTATTGAAATACCAATAAATACGCCTGCAGTATCCTACAAGAACACCTTTCTACATGTCTCAAGCTTGCCAGGGGCAATGCTGATGCTTCCAGTAAAGACACTAACCCCTTGTACTGCCCCTGCTGACACAGGGGCCCTTGGGTAGAAAAATCTCTACTGAAACCCCACAAGATACTTATTCAGAGCTGTGACTTTGTGCTTACTGTGACTCTGACTTGTATAGAGGTGAGGGAAAGAGCTGGCAGAGAAATCCCAATTCTATGCTCAGTTTTGTAGACACCAGCTGTGAGAAGGGGTCTGAGCCTGCTGAGCCGGAGGGACGTTCTGGAAAAAATGAACAGCTGATCATAGTCTTGCTGCCTGTCTGCAAGTCAGGAGGGGTCCTGAGCCCTCTGACAGCTATCAGACAACCTTCAGCTGTCATTTCCTCACAAATACTTCACAGCAATGTTCACTTGTACCACCCCAAGAGCAGCAGAGGTGTTTCAAAGAAAATCTGCAAGCTTAGACCCTGCTGCAGCTGATGTTAACCCAGACTTCTCTGGGTCAAGGTTAATCCAGCCACTGAGCCTCTTTGACTGCTGTGTGATATAGCAATATCTATAGCAGTTGATTTCTCTGGTGTCACAGCAATGTACACATTTGCTTCCTTTTGCAGCATTAGAACTTCCTTTTTTTCTTTTGCCAAAGTGTGTTCTGCTTTGATTTATAATCACCTTCCTGCTGCTGCAGGAATATACTGGGTGAATATATTCTGGGTGAATATACTGGGTGAATATATTCTTGATAAATTCAGCAGTTGTCATTGGGATTCCTATTGTGTGAGGAGGGAAAAGGACAGGAAAATAGGAAGGGTCCATGCTATGTCCAGGATAGCCCAAAAGTATTAGGGGTTATAGTTATTATCTGATGCTACTGTTCACCTGAATATGACCTGGAGTATTATTTTTTTTTTACTAAAGAAAAAAAGAACAAGGAAAAGAAAGAGGAAAAGAAAGAGGAAAAGAAAGAGGGAAAGAAAGAAAGAAAGAAAGAAAGAAAGAAAGAAAGAAAGAAAGAAAGAAAGAAAGAAAGAAAGAAAGAAAGAAAGAAAGAAAGAAAGAAAGAAAGAAAGAAAGAAAGAAAGAAAGAAAGAAAGAAAGAAAGAAAGAAAGAAAGAAAGAAAGAAAGAAAGAAAGAAAGAAAGAAAGAAAGAAAGAAAGAAAGAAAGAAAGAAAGAAAGAAAGAAAGAAAAAGAAAGAAAGAAAGAAAGAAGGAAAAGAAAAAGAAAGACTATATGCAGTTTCTCTAAGTGACTAATTCTTTTGTATACTTTTGTATTTCTCCAGTCATGGTTGTTCTGAAATTAACTGCACACTCTTTCATATTTCCTTAATGTGTCTTTAGAGTCCTTGCAATAGTAGTTAGGAAGAATATTTTCATCTTTATTTTTCATGGTACTGGATCATGTAGTCTATGTCCTCTCATAATTTAGATAGGTATTTTCTTATTTGAAATGAATCTACTTTAGATTTGTGAAGTAATTGGTACTTATTTTTCATTCACAAACCCAAATATATTTTATTTAGATGTTTGAGGAGTTTTATTTGATGAATCTACAAATAAAATTGTTCTTAAGGAATCTAGTAAGATTTTTGGAAAGTGAAGAAAATTCCCCAAATACCTGTAAACCAAACTTGTAAATCATTTTGCAGTGCAGACACCAATGGCAGTCTTCGTTATATTTCCTGGAGATTATTACATCTGTGGTAATCCCATTAGGTTGTATTTATCATGTCTGGAGAAAACTGGGCTCTTCAGGGGAATTTTTCTGACCTATTGTAAACATGCATATCCAATTATTAGATGAATCACACTGTAACACTTTATGCATTAGTCATCAACTCCTTACATAAGATAATTCCACCTTATTTCTGTGGATTTGTAAACTCTTTTTTATCCTCCTGTCCAGGTTCAATTATAACTTAGAATATCAGCACAAGAATTATTTACCTCTCTGTGAAGATTTGTTCTTTTTCTGTGTCTTCTTCATTAATCCAGCTTGCAAGAACAGGCACCTCTTTTGCCAGGCACAGCATGAATATCTCTAGATTTCTCTGCAACTAAATTCTCAGATTGGATGCTAGAACTCAACAATATTTTCCCTTGTTCCTTTTAGATTAGTGGTACTCAGAGCTGGCTGAGACAGAATTCAGATGTCTTACATTGGAAAGCTTCGGGATTTAAAATCCTTCCTTCTTGTTTTAAATTATTTCAGTATAGGCAGTATCAAAGTTTTATATAGGAAATTTGGAATAATATACGTTTTTTCAGGCTTGCCAAAAAAGCTTAAACTTAAAACAGGTGGTCAGAGGGATAAGTTCATGTTTAATCAGGACAAGTTCATGTTGTAACGGCATATCCCTGAAAATGTTCGAGGCAAGGTTGGATGGAACCCTAAGATACCTGGTCTAGAGGGTGTCATCCCTGCCCATGGCAGGGGGGTGGAACTAGATCATCTTTAATGTCCCTTCCAACCCAAACCAGCCTATGATTCTGTTCTGTGAATATTTTAATGCCTTCTTCCCATATTTTTTTTCCTTCTGTTTTTGTCTATTGGCATTGGCAACTGGAATAGAGATTTACCTGTCTGCCTTAGATTCAGATCCTGTGTCTGATGCTGAGGTGTGTTGACAGGCTGCTTAGGAAGTGAAGGAGCCGAGCAGCTGAGTGAGACTGTTGGTGCTGGTCTTCAGGTCTCATTTCCCACACACACAGGCTAACCTGGCAGATGTATTTCTTAGGGGAATACTAATATTAACAGAGAATAATTTAGGTTTCAATTTAAGCCATCTTGAGCTTTCCATACATTTGCTGGGGGGAATTACTTTTGCAAATCCTCCGAGTGGATTTATAACCAAATGAGTGTTTGGTTTCACATTACTGCATGCTGAGAGGGAAGCCTGTCATGGGAACAAATATCTGCCCTAAATTTTCACATCCTTCAACCTAAAAAGGTGGGGAGATTAAACATTAGCTCCTGTGTTCTCAAAGAAAGAAGGAAAGGAAAAAGCATTTTGTGTACTGATGTAACTTAAAATACTGCAAAGCATACATATTATCCAGAGCAGTTGTGGGTGTCCCATCCCTGGAAGTGTTCAAGGCCAATTTGGTGGGGCTCTGAGCAACCTGGTGAAGTGGAATGTGTCCCAGCCTATGGCAAGGATTTGGAACTAAATGATCTTTAAGGTCCTCTCCAACCCAAACCATTCTTTGATTCTACAGTACTATGGTGAAGGAGAGATAAATATGTAATATTTCTTTTTCTGTATTATAGGCACAGAGAAAGCCTGAATAATTATACATGGTACTAGACATGAAAAACACTGTATAAGCTCTTGACATTAAGTACTAAAATGAACTGAAAGGCTGCAGCTGAGCTTTGTATCTTATATTGTGCTTGTCTAAGGGAGAGCTACAGCAGAGCCTCCAACATAAGAATGGCATTTGACATCCCATCGCTTTACAAATGAAGGCCTGAAAGAGTCTCTTGTTTAGACCTTTCTGTGGGCAGCAAGACAGTAGAGGACATGAGATGATGTCACCTTGGGAGTCCTCAGCCTTCAGAATTTCCTACCAGGAGTCATAACAAATATTCTGTGATATTTTCAGGTACTTTGTTGAAGTCCCGTTAGGATGTACTCAATTTTGTCACTGTCCAGCAAGCTGGTTTCACCCTTCCCACCTGAAACTGAAGAGTAAGAGACTTTTTAAAAAAGAATAAACAGGCAACTAAAACTACACATGTTATATACATATTTCCTGGAAGGGGGCTACATATATAAAGGCAAAGATTAATTAAAGCATTCTTTTTCATGGAACTTCTGAAGTTATCTTTTTCTTTGACAGAAAGTGTACAAACTGTCTTTTTAAAACTAAACAAGGGAATTTTGCTATAATACCTTTGTTTGGAATTCTTTCCCTTTTCCTATCATACTGAAGGTTTTCCTTACATTCTGGTCTCAGCAGGAAAATAATTAGCCACAGGAAAGAGCTGAATGCTTTAGTGTATTCATGTTGCAAAGGTAAATCAGGGCTGCTGTCTGGAAGGCATCTTTTTCTCCAGACCAAAATCATCATAGTGTCCACAGCATAGAATTATTTTTTTAAACGTTAACTTTGATTCATCATACCATAAATTATACTCAAATTTGAAGGGGAAATTTGTGATCAGTCCTACCTACTTAGACTGCATAAAAGTTGGGGGTTTTGCAAAAATCCCTCACACCATTAAAAGATCAGATCTTTTTATTTCAGGATTAGAGTGTGCTTGTATTCAATAATATATGGCTTTATTCACAGATTTTCTTTTGCTAGCAAACCTTGTATGCTGCACATGCTGTAGCATTATGCATCTTGTTCCACGGACCTCTTAGATCAAATGCAAAATAAAATCTGTCTGTTTCTGTCTATGTTGCTTAACTTTTCTGAACAATAGGGACACAGTGTCTGTTGCAGTGATGCTGGAATCAAGAAGGGTATGATTGATTATGAAAATAAGAACCAATTTTTTATGTAACACCTTAAGAGCTCTTGCCGTTAACACGGGAATATTTGTGTCCTTGCATAATAAACCTGAAATTTATATGGCTTAGGAAATGGTTATCACCTCATAAACAGGAAGTACCCTCAAGGTATCATCTACTATAGGCAATGTGATCACAAAAATCTGTGTTCCAGCTTTGCAGCAGTACTACATCAGTTCTTTTATGGCATCATTATGTTAAATGTTTTAAATGCAGGAATATTTCAGAGTAATAGCAAACTATTTTCTGTTTCACTGCAGTTTCATTCAGGTCCATTAACGTGTGAACATGAAATAGAAACAGAGATTAAATGACTTGTCTAAGGTCACAGTGATCTACTGGGTTAGATGTGGGAACAGTGACAGAAAACACCTGACATCAGATATTTGTTTTGATTTGCTGTAGGACCTCATATACATCACCTATACGAGGTCACTTATGGGAGTTATTAGAGCAAATGTGAACATGCATGTCTAAGCTGCTTGCTAGATCTATTGTAAATATTCAACACTGAAAGTATAGAGGAAATATAAAATGTGATAGCCCATTTTCACCCAAAGAAATAAACATCAGTATAAGTTGCCAAGATATTGCCAATCTAAGTCTAATGTTTATACATTACATAATGTTTACACCTTAAATTCATACTTAGTTTTCTTATTGTCATTGTGTGTAAAAGTACAGATCTGTGTCATGAATATGTAATATAACAGATTTTGTAACCTAGGACATCTTCAGTAGTGAACCACACTGCTGTTCTAATGCAAATGTTCTTGAAGCACGGGAAGGGGCAGAGCATCTCTGCACCTTTAACCTGTCAGCGTAACTGCATTGCTGTCCATAGTAAACAGGACCTGACAGAGGCTTGGTGTGCACAGTGCTACTGAAGGACACTAATGGCAAGACAGAGTATGATTTCACCAGCTGCACAACACAGAGCAGCTTTGTGGTCTCTGCACTGCTTAGAGCTGGAGACTTGCAGAATGGCTTGGTTTGGAAGGGACTTCGAAGATCATCCAGTTCTAATTGCCCTGCCATGGGCAGGGACTGCTTCCACTAGTCCAGGCTGCTCCAACCCTCTTCTAACAAGGCCTCAAACACTTTCAGGAATGGGGCAGCCACAGCTTCTATGGGCATCCTGTGCCAGAGTCTCCCCACTCTCACAGGAAAGAATTTCTTCCTAATGTCAAATGTAAACTTAGTCTCCTTCAGCTTATGGCCATTCCTTGTGTTATCACCACACTTCCTTGTGGAAAGCCCCTCTCAAGCTATCATTTAGGTCCCCTCTTGGTACTCTATCATTTAGGTCCCCTCTAGGTACTGGCAGTCCACCAGGAGGTCTCCCCAAAGCATTCTCTTTCCAGGCTGAGCAAACTGCAGTGCTAGTGACACCATAACTGTTAACATGCAACATGCACCTCTCGTTATTTTCCTGCAAGCAGTAAGACAGCAGGAAGGGAATTTATTTTCCCCAGGCCATCATTTTGTCCTGAATCTTTTCCCCAGGTTGTTCTTTCTGAAGGAACCAAGGCTCAGCTCGACTCTTTACAGTGTTTCTGTCTTCTAGATGACACAGATTGCAGAGTTATTCAATAGTATTTTGCTGCTGTACTTATAGCTGCTCAAGAGTAAAAACAAAAAAAAGGGCTGGTGTCAGGGCGCTGGGGTGGAAAGGTAGAGAGTTCTCACTCAAAAGTAAACGTACTTGCTGCTCAGCTTTGCCTGTCAGCATGCTCACATTCTGAAAAATATCAATTTCTCTATTCAGATATCTGCAAATGTGAGTGCCACATGCGGGTCTCTTGCTCTTCAGACTTCAAAACCTGATTTCATAGGTCTTTTCTATATATATTTGAGGTCATCCATACTGAGAATAAGAAGCCAGGCAGCTAATAACAGCAAAGAATACAGATGATAATCAGAACTGATAATCACCTTAAAAAAAAAAAAAAAAGAACAAAAACGACAGAAAAAATCTGCTGAAAAATACCAGAAGCATGAGTAATTTGAGTGACATTGTGAGTAAGGATATTGTTTTCTATTTGCTGAATTTATTCAACTTTAAAAATTATTTTCAGAGGGGTATGCAACTAATGAAGAAGGAAAAAGGAAAGGAAAAGGAAAAGTTGGACCAGGAAGGAAAGCAAAACCATTTATAGGTTTGTCTCTTTTCAGCAGTTATTTACATGCAAAAAAAAAAGTTTAGTATTAAACTACGCTACAGTTTTGTAGAGTAGATTAAATCACTCTACATGTGATTTTCCATTCATTTCACTGTTATTTCCCTTTGCACGTGTTGTGTGGTGCAAGGATAATATAAACCTTTTTGGGCCAGGTTTTGTCCTTTAACATGAGTCACCCTTTTCCTCTACTGTAGTCATGTGATTGCAGTATGTAAAGCCTTTAAAAAGTGCTTACTCCTATGTCATTAAATTTAATGGTCTAGAACTTCTTAATTCTATACTTTTTATATATAGTGACACTGGCTTAGTTTCTTAGCTATTTTGTGATTCCATTCCTGAAACATCTGGTTAAATCCATTCTTCCTTTGTCATATTACCACCATCTATACACACTCGCATCATCTGAGAGGATGTCCAACAATATGTAAATACTATTTTTGTCTTAATTGTCTTTAAATTCCTAGTTCAGGAGATTCGTGCTGGGATTTCTGTACAATTTTCTCCCAAGCTTGGCTATTAACATTCTGTTGTAGATCAGCACATGATTTTCCTTTTGAATCACTCTACTTCCATTTCATTGAGGACAGTACAAACGAATAAATTGATACTGCTGAGCTTTTTAGATTTAACCAGCTGCTGGAAAAAAGGTTAATAGGTTTGGTTGCCTGGTTATACTATTCCAGTTCAAGTCTGTCAGATGTCTAATCATGTGTCTCAGTAGATGATATTGCCCATGATATTGCTCATAGCAGCTTTTTCTATCTTCTAAATTTCTATAAAGTTTGAAAAAAGAGGCTGTCCTCTCACCATATGCATGATTTAGAGCTGTGATTTTAGGAATCAGATTAAATCATGTATACATACATATATTTGAATCTATTTTATTCAAATAGAATATTAATGTCATATACATAATACATATGTTAATATGGGTATATTTTTATATGAAATTCTTTTTAAGTACAAACTTGTATGGTGACCCTCACATTAGATGAATCATTAGACAAAGGTAGGTATATACGTTGTTTCAGGAATATACTCAGCCATTTAAAAAAAAAAGAAAATAAAGGAAAATGCTTGGATTTTCTTGGATTTAGAGAGGTGAAAGCTATATGTGGTTAAATTTGTCTTCCAAATGTGCCAGCCAGGTGTTTGCCCACTTGAAAACTACTCCACTGACTGCAGTAGAGTGGCTGATTTGCTGAAGTGCAATAGTAGTCAATTGGTCTCTTCAGTTAAGAGCTCAGTTTCCTTGAATTTTGGGGTTTGTTTGTTTGCATCACTGAAAAAAGACCTTTTACAATTGTTTTTAAGTCACCTATCCCAATGTGTGGGTGGATATAGATGTATGTGATATCTGCCTTGGCCAACACTTCATGGAATATGCGAAGGATGTGCTTATTTGTCTAATGGGTCAAAATTTACATCTGGGGAGAACTCCAGGTTAGTTTCTCTGTGGATGAGATACCATATGGTCACATGCACACACATTTATTGTAAGTCAAGTCTGTATTTTAAAAAATGACAAAAATGACAAAATGCCCATTAATTTTGCAGTTGTGGTACTCATCTGTGATGGGGAGATGAAGCACATGAACATCACTTTCAAAAGTATACTAAACCACAAATAAAAGCTAAGATAATACTAAAATGTCTGAATACTTGAAAAACATAGGAAAAAAAAACCCAACAAAACAAAACCAAGAGCTTTATGAGGTAATAATATATAGGGATTTAAAATTAAGAGGATTCCAGGTGGCACAGTCATCTTCGTTGCCTCGAGTTTGCCCCTTAGAGTGTGTATTAATTGCTCCTTCCTATCAAACTTCACAGCATTCAAATCGGATCAAAGCTGGATTTCATTGTGTTTGAAGCATTCATAGTAATTATTATTCCAAGGTAATTTGGTTTTTTAAGGTGGCTGCTTAAACTTTCCACCTTTCAAGTGAAAATCCTTGCCAATTACACTGATAGGTAGATCAGCTCTGATTTACTTAATCAGTTTTTTAATTTCTTTGTATTTATCTCCTGCAGCTTATAGTTCTAGGTTATTAACCCATGTTAAGGATGTGTTGTGAAAAAGGGAGATTTCCTCAAAGCCCTAGTCCTTGATAGTCTGTCAGCCCACAGGAAGGATGAGACCCTTGTGTGCCATCAACCCATCAGCGTCTCGTTATGGGGACCCTTCACTGAACAGTCCTCTGGGTCAGAGGTGGCTTGACAGACTTGTTCAGGGACACAGAACAACAGCATAAAGGGGGACCTCTTAGTGGCTCTCCCCACTTTCTGACCCCTCTGTGGTGTCTCCACTTTTTTCGAGTATGTTACCTGTTACCAGCAATGGCTAGCACCTGTTCAGGACACACGCCAACAGTTTATGGAATAATGCTCTTTATTAATATAAAAGAAGGCTCAAGAATTGTCAGTGATATGTCACTGCAAAAAGATATTCAAAGCAATGCACAGATGAGCTCTAATCCCCAGTGAAATTATTCAGTACTGGCAGTGTGGTTCTTACCCAATAGGTGTCCCCAGGGGAGAAGGTGGGTTCAGTCTGTTGTGTGATCGCTGAAAATTTGATGAAGTCTTTCATAAGTTCTCCCCATTCCTAGCTTACTTTAACATTTCTTTATGTTAGGTGGAGCTTGAGTGACTCAGTCATTTTGTTACTCATGTTCACAAAAGGCTGAATGTGCATTTTCGAGTTCACCATGTTTAGGCACATTTCTTCTTTGTGATTTCTTTTTCTCTGGAGTGTGACAAGAAAAGTCAGGAGCACGTTGGGCTTGGAGGATCTATAGGAATAAAAAACTATATTCCTTAAAGTAAAAGAGTATTTTTTTGTTTCTTCCTTCCCCAGCTATTTATAGGAAAGTGTAAATGAAAGATGAGGATAAATTTGTGAATTTCACCAGTCATCCCACCAAACAAAACAACCAGAAAAAAAAAAAGACCAAAAAAAAAAAAAGTAGGCAATACCTGGAAAAAGGCTCTTTTCTTTCTTTGGCAGCTTGGCAGTGTGGGCTAGTTTTTAAATCTCTGCTGGAGCCTTTTAGAAGAATTACCTTATCTCTAATGGCAGCTGTCACTTTGTCTAAATCTATGCTTAGTGCTTTGTATTTTCTGCTTTCTCATTTGCACTGCTATTCTCATTATACATCCCTTAAGGGCTACAGGCGTAGAAAATAATATAACATAGCAACGTAACGGGACATAACAGAACATAGCATGACATGACAAAACATAAGGAAGAAGAAAAATTGGATGGGAACAGAAAGAGTCGTTTAGTCTTTACGGAAGTTGTTCAGTGAAGTATATGGTTTGGAAACAGATAATTGCAGCAGCATACCCACATGACAGGGTTAGATTGTGTTATTTCTGTAAAATTCCACTCTTCCCAATAATCAGTAGGTTTTTGAAACTGTGTGAAGAATATGGTACCTGGATAGCAGCATTACCAAACAGATACAATAGGCCAGACTAGGGCTTCTTTATTTTTCTCCCTTTTTCTTTCCTTTTCCATGCATTGTAGTCTGTTCAGACTTGGGGGATTTAAATTGATTTTCCTGACAGCTTTTTATGTAGGTTTCCATTGTTCAAATCATGATAAGCCTTGCTCCTAGCACCAGTGGAAAAAGAAAATTAAATATAGGTATTTGTAGGTTGAGAAATCTCATAGGTGTCTATACCTTCAATCCCTAACGTGCTGGAGACATTGCAACAATGCGACAATAGAATGTACAATATGAGAGGAAATCCTATGAAACTCTGAGGACAGGCACTAGGTGTGTGGGTTTGGTTTTGTTTATTTTTTATGTGTTTATTTAACACTCAATATAATGTGACATGAACTCATGAGAGTTTCTTTTTTTATGTCAGTACATACCCACCCTAAATCAGGACAACTACCCTCAAAAAAGGAGGAACAGTTTTTAATTGTATTGTTTCCTAACCAAAAGGAGGGAAAGGTGTACTGAAGTGAGCTTCTAACTTGCTGTCATGGATCCAATTCCATTTAAATCAGTGCTAAAACTCCCACTGAGTTGAGTCATACAGGATCATGCCAAAAGTCCTCTGTCATCCTAGATTAGAGAGTGCACGACTTCAGTGAAACCAGCTTTGAGTCCTGGGAGAGCTGGTGCTAACTACATAACAGTGAAATTTAAGTATTTTACAGATGATTAGCTCTGTGTTTTTGTGTTCAGCAAAGTCAAAGTAAGGCTGTGCAAAGAGCAAACTGGAGAAAGGAGGAGGATTCTACACTCAACACCCCCAAGGATATTATCTTCAGTGGCACTAACATGGCCTGATTAACATCATGACAGAAGTTGTTAAATTGGATTGGGAAAGTCGTCTGTATGGCATATCTTGTTCCTTCTCATACTGCCTTCTGATTTTTACTCTTTTCCCTCTATTATATCATACAAGCAGATTAGATGAATAGAAATGGCTTTGAGCTTTGCCAGAAACTGGAAACCACTAATTAACAGCTACTTAGAGTCGAAAAGTTGCACCATTTAATTAATGATATTCATGGCATCATGGAATTAATGAAAAAAAACACTTTTTCCTCATTTTTCTGCACACATAAATTTCATGTGTTTTTCTAAGTCAAGAAAATTTTACACTGAGAAATATATTATTTTGCCCTTTTGTGTTCAAATTGGAAAATTGTGAAATAAATATGGCGTTTGGCTAATTGTTTTAATTTTAAAGTATATTTTCCCAAATTTTTACGATGGATAAACATTTCATGCAATATATAAAGTGTTTTAGCATATAGAGCAGTGGTAAAAAATTCACAATAAAACACATTGTAGCTCTCTGCCAGTGCAGTTTTCTGTTGAGAGTATGGGAATAGCACTACATGGTGCCAAAACATAGTGTTTGTCACACTGAAGACCATGGATCTGTTTCTGACCAAGAGATGAAGCATCTGTCAGGCTTCATGCTGGGATAATTCCTGCAACTTGCAGTCCAACTCAGTATTTTTTTGGTTTCCAGTAGCACTTTTGACCGCTGCAATTACAAAATCAAGACCAAATAAAGCCTAGTGCAGCTGTTCCATATCCTTATGTTGTGTTTCTTGGGTGCAGATTCAACTCGGAGCAAATGTGTCAATGACTTGAAGATAAATTTAAACCTTTCTGAGATAAACAAAATGAAACAAAACAAAACAACTTCATTTTCTGTAAAGGAGTAATTTTTGAGAAAGATTTATATGATACAAAAGAAAACCATAGGCCTGCAGTAAGGTAACGCATCTCTAAGCTTAAAGAGCTGTTGTTCCATTGTTCACAATTTTTATTTTCCCTTAACACAGAGATACAATCTGTTTTCTAATAGAATTATTTCCATAATTCTTTATGGAAATAAAACTTAAAGTGGATGAAAGGGAGTTTCATTTAATGAGTATCTTTGAGAACATATGAACTAGCAACATCTGCCACATGTTCAGAAACTCTGTCAGCATCTAATGTCCAAGAATTCACGTAGCTTCTTGCCCAGACCTTGTATCTAAGAAATAGAGTAAAAAGAGAAAAAAACTATTTCCTAAGACCTTTCCTTCCTTTTATCTGGATAGCAATTATATTGGCATTTTATCATTTACACATTATGGTTTTTATGATTGGCCTTTTTTTTTCTTGATTCAGGGAAAAGAGGTGAATAGATTGTACATTGGGATTTGTTTAACTTCTGCATGGTTGCTTCTGCTGATGTTAAAGTTTAATAAGTTTCTTTCTTGCAGTATCTAAGGTTAGTTAGACCTTCACTGGCTTTATGAAAATGAACCAAATGTCTCCTTGGATGCATGGGCAAACATATCAGAGGGACACATATAAGGCAAAGTGACTCCCAGTCTTCTGCCAGATGCAACCCTACCATCACTGACAAGATGAAGCAGTGCTACAACAAGATTGATTCATAAGCAAAGAGTATTTGCGTGTATCTAGGTGAGAGATTAATGTGACAAGCAAAGGATAATTCCAAAAAAATAATCGTTTATTTTGGCTGAAGAAACCAGTTTGCAATGAATTAATGTCTTGGAAATGTTTCGGGATACAGATGCTGCTCTCTCATATGGCAACATATATGATTAAGACATCTGTCAGGTTACAAAATTACTTCCTTCTACTGGATGCTAGCCTGACCTAAGCCATAAATACTGCAATTTCCAGGCACATGAGCTTCAGCAATACTAGATTTAAGCATGAAGTACCTGAAGAATCTAGTAAAAAATCTTGAAGAACCTACTTCTAGTACAAAATTTCCAGCCAGACAAAGCTCTAGGAAGAAGACTATGATTAAAAAGTCGACTCATCCAATACATAGAATTTTTTTTTCATTTACACATAGACACATTTTTAAATATGATAGTACTGTAGTGGGAGAGTAAAAGAGGAAGTAAAAATGTGAGTGGTATTTCTTTGGCCTGCATTCAAGCAGGCATAAGGGTATAAATAATTAAAAAAATAAAAGATTTATATCACTCCACTATACAAACAGAAGAGAAATGACAGCTGCCCCATTACAATCCCTTAGCAGGCAGATAGGACGTATTGTTGAATAAAAGACCTGATAAGAAATATAAATCTACCTACATGTAAAAGAAAGAGCAATCACGACAAATTTTGTTCCAACCCAAGAATTTCCTTGTAAAAGACATTTCCACAGAATTGTTTCAAAAATTTCTAACAGATGTCACTTGTCATCTGGAGAGCAGCAGAAATACTTTAAAAATCTTGCAAATTTTTATCATGTTATTACCCTAACACTTTTACTCCTGTCTTTAATACTTTTGCTTGGAAGGATTGTCCAACCTAGCATATTCAACCAAACCAATGATTTAAAAGAGCAATTACGCCTTTAAGCTCTACTAGTTAAACTGTAGCTCTTCACTAAACGAAATGGCTCACACATAAATAATGCAACACAGACTAGGGGAAAAAAACATCTCAAGGGACCAAATCACATTACAGTAAAGCTACCCATGTCAGGTATTCCTTTTGATAACTGCATGGCCAAAGTTTTTCTTTGGAAATAATTACAGAGCAATTGAAAATGTTAAATACACTATTGTAACAGGATTGATTTTAATGTCATTTAAATAGAGTTTTCTTTTTTTTTCTCTTCCAACAATTTTCTAAGTATAAATGAGTTGCATTTCCAGGACTCTTCCCTGTAGGAATTTTTTTCCCTTCACAGAATTTTAGGTTGTGGTAGTTTCTTCAATAAGCTTCAAAATTCTGCCTCTCTGCCTGTAATTAGTTAATATTTCTAAAGAGCTTTAAGAGATAAAAGGCTATATAAATGCAAAGTGTTGCCATTTCTTTTTGCAGAGGTAAATCTGATTCTCTCTTATAATGAGAAAGGCCATAGCTCATCATCTTGGCTGATTATAGAACTTACAAGAACAGATTGCCCATAACCATTGCATACCCCTCTTTCCCATTTTGAAAATTATATTGCTCACAGCTTGACTCCTTAAAAGGTAGAATTATAATAGTTTTAATGTGTTTGAAATAGAATATCAACTAAGACTGGTTGCTCTGAAGAATTCCAGTCATGTTTATTGTCGAACCAGTCAAAGTAGCTTCAAAACAAAAAAGAAAAATAAAACAAAACAAAACAAAACAAAACAAAAAAAAGAAAAAGAAAAAAACCCACCAACGAAAGTCTGGACAAGATGTTCTTGGAGGTTTTTGGTTTGGTATATTATGTTTCTGGGGGCTTTTGAATTATTTTGTATTAATCCCTTGAAAGGTACGTTACAAGAACTGAATTACACTTCCTATTTCCGCCTGTATGCATCTGCTATGTGGATTAATAATATATTCATTTCCATAGATGTTCTTCTGGCATCATTCTCAGCCTTTCTTCTCAAGCACAGAAGAAAATAGTTTATTTCTCACATATCAAGTATTATTTTATAGCAATAATGGTGAAAGAAATAGCAGGAAGAGAGGAAAAGAAGAGACTATCTCAACTGTTTAAGAAATAGCAAAGTGGATCTGGAAAGATTTTATTGAAAATGTCAATTTTATCTCCAGTTTATCTCCTCCCAACTTATTTAAATATCTTGACTTCTGCTTGAGCTGCTGTGAGATTGGAAGTTCATGATGCATGCCTCCTTTTAACTGTTATTTACTGGACATGATTATATTAGGATGACTTATTGAAAAGCAAATGTAAATATAAAGGGAAGGAACTGACTATGAGCAGATAAGGAAGAAAAATTTTATAATTATGAGATGAACTTCAACTTTTGAAAACCAGGAAAAAAAAAAAAACAAAATCTATTCCTCTTGCACTGTGTTTCTCTTCTCACAAGTGACGTTTCATGATATGATTCTTTTGTGCTGTATTTTAACACAGCACAAAGGTCTGTTTTTTGGTTTAGATGAATCTGGATGCCCAAGAAGCCAAGTGCAAAAAACACCCAAGTGCAAAAAACACCTAAAGCTGAAACAAAACCAAAAAGCAGTCTTCAAGCTCTCACATTAAAAGAAAAAAAAATTAAAAACAGAGTACTTCTTGACCAGTTTGTAAAACATGAATGTAAGAAGATTTCTACTAAATTTTGATTTCAGTGTTCATAATTCCTTTTTGTTATAATCATTCATTACCAGCTGTGAACTGATTCTTAAATAAGCTTCCTTGAGCTATTAGTCATTGATGCCTCATTAGTATTGTAAATACTGCTTTGTAGTATTTACAAATGCAATCCTTGCTTGGCATTCGAGGGTTTAGCCAAGCAGTTAGTTATTTTTTATTTATATTTCCAACACTGAAGAGAAAAAATGTTAAACAGGTGCAATTCTGCCTTCAAAACTTACTGAAAATAGGAGTCATCATGCTTTATAGTTTAAGAGATGCAAAATTAGCTGTATTGCTTCAGGATTCCTTGTCTCTTCCTCTGGAGTCAGAGGCACAAGCTAATAAAAATCTAGGGGGAAATTCATTTAGCAAGATGAACATTAAATTTTAATTTTTTTTTCAGTTCATCATTCACATTTTTAACAAAGTTTTTCTTTTGTATTTTTGTTTTCTCCTAATGACTCAAGGTGACGTGAGATAAAGACTTTCAAAAAATCTGAAAAAAATAATTACAATATTTTGATTGAAATTTTTTAAAAGAAAATAGATTTTATGGGGTTATTGGTTGGAACCTTTTGTTTATTGGTCACTTTTTGGTGTTTTTTTTCTTTTATTTTAAGATGTCAGAAACAAAATCACTGCCCAGTTAACTGTATCACTGAGTAGTGCCAAGCTTGGGATATGGAACTAACATAGATGAGCCAATTCAGTGACTACAGTGAATCTGTGTAGGGTGGTGAAGGAAAAAAGAATAACACTAATAATTACAGGCAGGTTTTTTTGATTACTATTGTAACAAAAATGAAAGTGAAGAAGAAACGTTGTGGAGCCAACTTAACATCAGTCATATCATTCCCTAGAAGGTGCTGCATATTTCCTCCAGCTGAAACTAGTTTTTAAAATGGCAGATTAGATTTTCATGTGACTGTGAGACCTGGGTTGTTTCATGATGCCAGCTCTGTAAATTTCCTAGTAAAATCTGCAGGAAATTACAATGCTGTCCAAGACTTCCTAATCCTTTGCATGTGGAAAATCACCACCACTGTCAGCATGAGCAAACCATAAAAAGTCTTAGGCAAATTAAGCCAATACTGTCTGTTAGTAAAGAGATCAGTGCTCTCAGTTTGGGGCAAATTGCTGTTATTTTTTATTTCTATTATTATGACACTCTGTCATTATTGATATAAAAAGAACAAGGAACATGTGCAAAAGTAAACCACATGCTGTCTCAGCTAGCCAAGAAAATATATACCAGATGGGAGATGACGAGACAAGCCATTAGGATGTATCAGCCCGTCATGGAACAAATGCCTCAGGGCTTACTTGCTAAACCCATGGTACTGACAACACACGGGATTAAGGTGTCCACCTGTGAAACTCTGTGAAAATATACCCTGTGCTTCCATGCAAAGTGTAGTCCTGGCTTCAAGGTGACTAGAAGTAAGAAGGCAAATAGATTCTTTTCTAAAACTGTGAGAGTTGGAACATCATTCACTCAAGACCTTACAAGATTTATGTGAGTATAAATATGAAAAAAAATTATAAGGAAAGCATGGTGAAACAACCTTCCCAGCCTCAGTTAGTAGCTGAGAGATTTGAGTTACTGATGTTCCCCTTTTCAAAGCTGTGCAGCATCTAACATTTTACAGATGTTGGGACTGTCAGTATCCAGGAGTTATCTTCAGCGAGAACTGTGAAGAGGAGAGACACTATTCACAGCCTGAGATCATGCAAAGTAGCTCTTTCCCCCAGTCCTTGCAGCTTAATTTTAGCTACCTGACAGGTCACACTTTTCCTTTATTTTTGGTTTATTTCTGATAAACCAAAAAACAACTGATCTCTGCCTTGGTACCTTTAATAGGGTAAAATCACCCTTAAATTGATCTAAATCTAATACATAAAAAAGTCAGACTTTTATATCCTTTCAGATTTTACCTGAAGTAGAGCAAATAGTAAACCCACAAATGTATAGATGTTCCCAGTAACTCCAGTTTAAAATATGCTGTTGTGCTAATCCGGCAGAGTGTAGACATACAGTTTACTTCTGTACTGAGATTTTCATAGGACCTATTATAAACTGTCCCCCACCCCTGTAAAAAAAAATAAAACCAACAACTGTGAAAATCAGCAAGAAAAATTCACAGAAATGCTGATACTTAAGTAGTAACTGAAGTGTTACAAAGTTCTGATATAAAAGAACAATGACTAATAAAACAGTAAATTTAGTGTATCTTTGAAAGTTATACATATTATTTGGGATACTTATAGATGTATTGCCCTTCTGGGCAATTCCCACCCTTTAGATTTGTCATCAATTCTGTGATTCTGTGATCATCTACGAATGACTTGAATATATAATTTCCTTACTTTTACTGCAGTGTTTTTACGAACAATAGCTAAACCCCATTTATTTCCCAGTGGGAATTTTTTTAGTAGGAGACTACTTCTGATTGATGAAAGAAGAATGAAAAATAATTTAAATATTTCCTTTTAACCAAGTAATTTTTTTTTAGTCCCTTTGCTTATTTGAAATAAGCTGTCAGCTAAAATGAGTCCACTGAGGGTTGTGTGGGGCTATAACTGGTAGAATAATATCTGAGTCTGAATGTTTATCTCTTCCAAGGTAGCTGACAAGGATTATCCATTTATCCATTTCCAAATTTTCTCCAAATCCCAAGAAATATACAGTAAAGATGAGAACAAACCTACTGAGAATATAGGCCAGACCTCTTACAGATTAGTGAGCATCACTATATATATGAGCCTTTAAAAAAATATCCTAACCACAAATACTATCTTTCCACAGGATTTTTATTTTTTTTTTTAATTTCAGTTTACTAGGTGAAATGATTTTTTTTCTTATTCTTACTTGAATTAGTCTAAGGTCAATTCATTAGTAATTTAATTTCAAAAAGCTTCTCAAACATAATGAAACAGAGAAAATTTTATACTGAAATGTCAGAAAGCAAAAACAATTGTATTCATCATGCTCAGCAAAAGGCTGCTAACTAAATTTTGGGAGTAACAAGTAAAACTTGAGAGTCATTTAATAATTTCAAGGAGGTTAAGGAGTCTGCTATGATGATGCAATTTAATATTAGAAGTGTGTTATGTCAGTGGAAGTTCTCCATTATGAGCTGGGGATAAAGTCCTGTCTTACTGACTGGATGTAGGATTATCATAATTTATTTCTGTGTATGGACTTTCATTTGGCATTTTCTTTGCTTTGCAGTTTACCATGTAAAAGTAGTATTCCAAGTACTATGCAGCTATTTTAAAAGTTCTGAGAGAAAACTACATACTGAGAGAGTTCAACACAAATAACTCTTCCCCCCTACCCCTTCATTATTTCCATAGAAAATGTAGAGATTCCATTTTAAAATAACCTTAATAGTTAAAAAATATAATATGATACTTAATATATGAATAGGATTTTTTAAGCTTTGAAAAAAAAGATAATACAGGAAGCAATTTTTTTTAAAATGTTCCTAAAATTAGGTATATATTTCTGAACAGTAATTATATTTCATTCTTTGAGGCTGCCACATCAGTCAGTTAAAATAAATTTGTCTAAGAAATTGCAAGTAGTGCTTTTCCTAGTACAAGGCCATAAACCAGGACATTGGTTTGCAGTAGGATACCTCATCAAAACAGGACTTCAGCAACAAAAAAGAAAAACAATATTTTTTATTTACCTTGTACATTTCCAGATAATGAATCCCAGTGCACATGTCTACAATTTTTACTCAATATTTTTTCACGATTTAGGACATCAGTTTTGTAGTTCTGTTTTTCCATTGGTGAAAAATAATTTGAAAATTAGATCAGCCTTAAGTTTGCATATAAAAGAGAAAAGGAAGGTACGACACCCTTGTAACTCCTTCCCTGTGAGTAATTTCAGTATCTCCACTGGGATTGCAAGAAAATGCTATAGTGCAGGACTGGAGTATTCATTTGAAATATAAGTAGCAGAAAAATCAGAAGTAATTGATATTACAGCTAGAACTAGTATTTGGGAGTCTGCAAAGCCCATGTAAATCAGGAAAGAACACACTGTCCAAGGGAGGAAAAGGATTTGGCATGAGGGGAGAAGAAGCTGGAAGAGGAGAAGCTTATCTGCTGCAGTCTGACTGCACTCATGATAGAAAAATATAGGAGCATATGTCTAACCAGTACTTGTCCATGACTTGATGTGGAGATGAGTTGAGCTATAGCAAAGATGGAAAATGAATTTTTAAAAAAATTGATTTATGAGTACTCTGGAATGTCTGAGTGACCCAGGGTACATTGATGGCGAGCAGTGCATGTATAACCCCAGAGCTCTTCAAGGTAGAGGCATCACTTTGATGAATCATCATTGATTCATCTCACAAGCTGACTGCACCTGAAGACCTATGATTGCAGTTACCAAAAAAATAACCAGGCTGGATCTAATCAGGAAACCACTGATTATTTAGTCTGAAAGGTTCCCAGAGTGGTGGTGGATGTCCCATCTGTGAAAATGCTCAAGGTCACGTTGGACAGGGCTCCAAGCAACTTGACCTAGTTGAACGCGTGCCTGCCTATGGTAGGGAGACTGGACTATATGATCTTTAAAGATTTCTTTTGTGGGGGAGCTCCTTTAGTGCGGGTTCTTTGGTGAGCAGCTGCAGTTTGAGCTGCAGTTCGAGCTCTGGGGTGCGGGAGCCCAAGCCCAAGACAGTGAGCAGCCAAACCTTCACGCAGCAAAGGGCACCTCTGGCCCATCCAGATGACTGCACGCTCACAGGTACAGCAGGAGCTGAGAGCTCCACACTGTCCTGAGTTAGACTGAGTAGGTAAAATCCCAGGGTTTCCTTTGTTCAGGGTGCTTACTCAGAAACACCAGCTTGAGCTGTTATTTTATTTAGTTATTGCACCAAGATTAAATTGTTGTAGGGATCTGCATATCAGCAACTATACTATGGGAAATCTGGGGTCAAAACAGTAAAGAAACCTGCTCTGAGTGAGAGTGTGGAGTGTGTAGGCTCAAAGGGGCCTCAGTTCCAGCTCAGGTGGTTCAAGTGTGTCTGTCAGAGTGGCTCCTGACAGGATGGTCAGACAGGGGAGTTTCCTGAACACCATCTAACCCAAAACATTCTATGATTCTGTGATCCAGTTTTCATATATTTTTTTTCCTCTGGCTCGTTTCTGCTTCAAAGCCCATAATTCAAATATGATTCTTAAGTTAGAAATTGACTGTGAGTCCAAGTTACAGTAAAATGCAATTTGAAACCTTGGACTCGCATTTTCTCAAGAGAAAAAGACCACAACACTAATCCTAAACTGAAAATCAAATTGTATCACTTTCTTGCAGTATAACTCACTTTCTTAAAACTGTTCAGCAATATCTTTTTTGAAAAAAGATGGCGAGCACATATATAATTCAAACAGGATTTTTACATATAACTTTCCTGGTCATGCCTTAGTAGGCTTTTTATGGTTCTCATCCTGATTGCAATTTGTAGACCTGAACAATTGTACCTCTTGAATCTCACTACAATTACATTCTTTTTTTTTTTCCTAGCTTTTCCTTTATCTTCGCATTTAAGTGTATTTCACTCTAATCCTCAATCTGCCATTCAAAATGTGTCAACTTGAGGAATACTAGACTATAGCAGTAACTGACAGTATTTTTAAAAATCAGTCTAGACTGTATGCAGTAGGTCTCAGAGAAAAGTGCTTGCCTATGATATATGGCATTTTAACATATTATTTTAAATTACTTCTATCAAGCAATGAAATGGCATTCAGTTCACGAGCATGTGAACAAGCTGTAGAATTTCCTTTGACAACATGTTCCTTGTGAGATCAAACTTGTAAAACATCACATCAGATTTAATGTCTAATACATCAACTAATTCCCTCGCTTTGTTTTTTTTAGTTCTAAAGATTTAATGTTGAGAGGATATTTTCCCCAAGTTGACATAAATATTAGAAATCAGAAGAAAATGTGATTTATTCTTCCTACAAGAATTGTCTCTAAAAGACAGTGCAGCACTTAGAAATAATCAGCCTGACGAAATGGAGGAGATAAGGAAATGACAGATTCATTAAACAGCTGTTTGCATCTGTCTTTAAAGCAGAAGCAGATTTTAGACAGCTGCATAACAGAGAAATATGCTCTAATAGAGCAGAAAGGAGTAGTTGCATGCAATATAGCAATAACAGGAATTGTTGCAAATTTTAAAATGAGACAGCATGGTGCAAAGTGACACAAAAATAACAACATTCAGGACTCTGGATTTTTTCTCCCTTGATTTTTCAGTTGTCTTCCAGTCTGGAGAAGTGTAATATATAAAATGAGGTGAGCAGCTGGTTTGATTTCCTTGTTTGCAGGAGGGGATGAGCATCAGTCTGGCTTGAGCTGGGCAGTGCTCAGATGAGGGCTGCTCTCACCTGTTGCTGCTGTGGTGTGCCTTGCTCTATGAAGCACTTCAATGCTTTTGGCGACTGGCTGTCTTTATCTCCTCTGTGAAGGAGCTTGTTAAAAAAGATAGCCTTGTCATTAATCTTTCTCAGTACATGGACCACTATATTTAATATAGTTCTATATTGCATGAAATATTTAAAATAATAGAATACATATGTGTATATAATGTAAATATGAATATTTCATATGACTGTAAGACCTGCATGTCCCACTACAGGCACGTCAGCACTACCATCTTCCCAGGAAGGCCGTGACTGTGACTGACATCTTTGTAACCAATGAAGCAGCTGAGAGTCTTGAGCCTCACCACCTACACCCCACTTCAGTGGCTAATTATGCAGTCTATAAAGTTTCTTTCCCCCACTTCTATCTTCTGTTGTCAAAGCTTGATCTAGAAATATAATCCAATAATCTTATTTTGAAGTAAAAACTAATTTCTCAAGGGAGTTTCTTATATATTTAATGATGAACATTATTTTCGTCTTAACAAGGGCACGTGGCAATAGAACAAGGAGGGACGGCTTTAAATTGACAGTAGGTTTGGATTGGATATTAGAAAGAAATTATTCACTGGGGGTGGTGAGGCACTGGCATAGGTTGTCCAGAAAAGATGTAGCTGACCCTTCCCTGGAAAGGTTCACAGCCAGGCTGGAAGGGGCTTGGAGCAGCCTGGTCTATGGAAGGTGTCCTTGCCTATGGCAGGGGGTTAGAACCAGATGATCTTTAAGATCTCTTCCAATCCAAACCATTCTTTGATTCTGTGTTGGTTCATAATGCAAGCTAGAGACCTCACCTTACTTATTCTTTCTTTTTAAACAGTCTTGAACCAGAAATTACTATGATATCACACTCTTACATTCCTATGCTGCCCCCATGAAATCATTCTGATGTAAATAACTCTGATATCACAGTCATGGTTATTATATTTTTCTGGTATTTCTCTACATCACCTCTTCTTTTACACCAAATTTCAGTTATGGTACCTTGTTTTCTTTTAAATTTGTATTCTTGGCATATTGAACTGGGAAAAAAAATAAAGCTTTATGGTGGCCATGTTCTGCATTGTATTTTCATTATGAACTTGAAGCCATCTTTCAACTGAGTGACCTCTAGGTGTTTGCTTTTTGTCTGCCATGCCCAGAATGAGTGCAGCAGGAATTTACCCATTAAATATTGTCACCAGTGTGGAAGAGGTACAGATCCTTCCTTCCTTCCTTCCTTCCTTCCTTCCTTCCTTCCTTCCTTCCTTCCTTCCTTCCTTCCTTCCTTCCTTCCTTCCTTCCTTCCTTCCGCCACTTCCTTCCGCCACTTCCTTCCGCCACTTCCTTCCGCCACTTCCTTCCTTCCTTCCGCCACTTCCTTCCGCCACTTCCTTCCGCCACTTCCTTCCGCCACTTCCTTCCGCCACTTCCTTCCTTCCTTCCGCCACTTCCTTCCTTCCTTCCTTCCGCCACTTCCTTCCTTCCTTCCGACACTTCCGACACTTCCTTCCTTCCTTCCTTCCTTCCTTCCTTCCTTCCTTCCTTCCTTCCTTCCGACACTTACTTCCTTCCTTCCTTCCGACACTTCCTTCCTTCCTTCCTTCCTTCCTTCCTTCCTTCCTTCCTTCCGACACTTCCTTCCGACACTTCCTTCCGACACTTCCTTCCGACACTTCCTTCCGACACTTCCTTCCTTCCTTCCGACACTTCCTTCCGACACTTCCTTCCTTCCTTCCTTCCTTCCTTCCTTCCTTCCTTCCTTCCGACACTTCCTTCCGACACTTCCTTCCGACACTTCCTTCCGACACTTCCTTCCGCCACTTCCTTCCTTCCGCCACTTCCTTCCGCCACTTCCTTCCGCCACTTCCTTCTTTCCTTCCTTCCGACACTTCCTTCCTTCCTTCCGACACTTCCTTCCTTCCTTCCTTCCTTCCTTCCTTCCTTCCTTCCTTCCTTCCTTCCTTCCTTCCGACACTTCCTTCCGACACTTCCTTCCGACACTTCCTTCCGACACTTCCTTCCGACACTTCCTTCCGACACTTCCTTCCTTCCTTCCGCCACTTCCTTCCGCCACTTCCTTCCGCCACTTCCTTCCTTCCTTCCGCCACTTCCTTCCTTCCGCCACTTCCTTCCGACACTTCCTTCCTTCCTTCCGCCACTTCCTTCCTTCCGCCACTTCCTTCCTTCCTTCCTTCCTTCCTTCCTTCCTTCCTTCCTTCCTTCCTTCCTTCCTTCCGACACTTCCTTCCGACACTTCCTTCCGACACTTCCTTCCGACACTTCCTTCCGACACTTCCTTCCTTCCTTCCTTCGGACACTTCCTTCGGACACTTCCTTCCGACACTTCCTTCCGACACTTCCTTCCGACACTTCCTTCCTTCCTTCCTTCCTTCCTTCCTTCCTTCCTTCCTTCCTTCCTTCCGCCACTTCCTTCCGCCACTTCCTTCCGCCACTTCCTTCCGCCACTTCCTTCCGCCACTTCCTTCCGCCACTTCCTTCCGCCACTTCCTTCCTTCCGTCACTTCCTTCCTTCCGCCACTTCCTTCCGCCACTTCCTTCCGACACTTCCTTCCGCCACTTCCTTCCTTCCTTCCGCCACTTCCTTCCTTCCGCCACTTCCTTCCACCACTTCCTTCCTTCCTTCCTTCCTTCCTTCCTTCCTTCCTTCCTTCCTTCCTTCCTTCCTTCCTTCCTTCCTTCCTTCCTTCCTTCCTTCCTTCCTTCCTTCCTTCCTTCCTTCCTTCCACCACTTCCTTCCTTCCGCCACTTCCTTCCTTCCTTCCTTCCTTCCTTCCTTCCTTCCTTCCTTCCTTCCTTCCTTCCTTCCTTCCGCCACTTCCTTCCTTCCTTCCGCCACTTCCTTCCTTCCTTCCTTCCTTCCTTCCTTCCTTCCTTCCTTCCTTCCTTCCTTCCTTCCTTCCTTCCTTCCTTCCGCCACTTCCTTCCTTCCTTCCGCCACTTCCTTCCTTCCTTCCGCCACTTCCTTCCGCCACTTCCTTCCTTCCTTCCTTCCTTCCTTCCTTCCTTCCTTCCTTCCTTCCGCCACTTCCTTCCGCCACTTCCTTCCGCCACTTCCTTCCGCCACTTCCTTCCGCCACTTCCTTCCTTCCGCCACTTCCTTCCACCACTTCCTTCCTTCCTTCCTTCCTTCCTTCCTTCCTTCCTTCCTTCCTTCCGCCACTTCCTTCCGCCACTTCCTTCCGCCACTTCCTTCCGCCACTTCCTTCCGCCACTTCCTTCCTTCCGCCACTTCCTTCCTTCCTTCCGCCACTTCCTTCCTTCCTTCCTTCCGCCACTTCCTTCCTTCCGACACTTCCTTCCTTCCTTCCGCCACTTCCGCCACTTCCGCCACTTCCTTCCGCCACTTCTTCTGACACTTCCTTCTACCACTTCCTTCCTTCCGCCACTTCCTTCCACCACTTCCTTCCTTCCGCCACTTCCTTCCTTCCTTTTCCTTAGATATGTTAACTTTGTCCACAAGCTAAGCAAAACAAAACACAATTTGCACCAAAAATGCTGCTGCTTTTCTGTGTGATCCCCTTAGCATTCTTTTTAAGTCTTCTGTTCATTATTTATCTTAACTCCTTAGAAAATAATCAGTTTTTATAGGAATACATTTACTGCAATTTAAAAGTGAAAAACCTAGAGAGTTCTTAGTGGTTTTGATCAAGATTTAAAAAGACCATTAAAAACCTTCCAGACTCTTATTTGTCTAGGGACAATTTCTAAGTTACATTCTAGGTTTTGACATTTTATTCCAGGACAGTGCTTTTTTTTTAATCTGTCACTAAAAGCCCAAAGTATTACAGAAATGTATACTAGAGAATTCCCTTCATTCCACAACTGTGTTTCTCTCTCTATTGTTCCATTCCAAACTGATTAGGATTATTTTCCTGTTTTGCACTTCAGCCACTGACAATGCAAAAGAGAAACTGAAAGCTGAAGAGCTGTATCTGTCCTGAATGAGCAAATGCATGTAGGGGCCTGAATATATGTATTGTTATAAAGGAGTCCTTGTGAATATATATATGTAGTGAGAGTCCTATGTATTAGATAGGTGGGTCCTGTTGCTCTGGATGAGCTACAGCTGTGGGATCCTTGGTTGGGTAGCAGCTGTAGCTCATGAAGGCCTCTGGGATAAAAGGGGGTTGGGTCGAGAGCCCAGAAGGAGCCCCTATGGAAGCCATGAGGAACTGTGCTGCAGAGAGGAGCTGCATAATAGGACCAGCAAGAAGGTATGGACTTTAAGATGGGACTCCAGAAATATGAAATACAATAAGATAACAACAACAATTGGTGACCCCGACGTGATAAAGAACATGCAGCCAAGGAGAAGGTATGGAATCCCCCAGACAGCCGAGAGCTGTGGCAGCCGGAGAGCTGGGACAGTGGAAGATAGGACAGCTGAGAGCTGTGGCAGCCTGAGAGCTGGGACAGATATGGATATTGTAACTATGTAATGGAGAAATTGTTAAAAGAAAAGGGGGGAAATGTAGGGGCCTGAATATATGTATTAGGTATGGAATCCCCCGGACAGCCGAGAGCTGTGGCAGCCTGAGAGCTGGGACAGATATGGATATTGTAACTGTGTAATTGAAAAATTGTTAAAAGAAAAGGGGGGAAATGTAGGGGCCTGAATATATGTATTAGGTATGGAATCCCCCGGACAGCCGAGAGCTGTGGCAGCCTGAGAGCTGGGACAGATATGGATATTGTAACTGTGTAATTGAAAAATTGTTAAAAGAAAAGGGGGGAAATGTAGGGGCCTGAATATATGTATTGTTATAAAGGAGTCCTTGTGAATATATATATATGTAGTGAGAGTCCTATGTATTAGATAGGTGGGTCCTGTTGCTCTGGATGAGCTACAGCTGTGGGATCCTTGGTTGGGTAGCAGCTGTAGCTCATGAAGGCCTCTGGGATAAAAGGGGGTTGGGTCGAGAGCCCAGAAGGAGCCCCTATGGAAGCCATGAGGAACTGTGCTGCAGAGAGGAGCTGCATAATAGGACCAGCAAGAAGGTATGGACTTTAAGATGGGACTCCAGAAATATGAAATACAATAAGATAACAACAACAAATGCACAATCCTAGGTTCATCCTTTCAAAATGTTATGGTATCATTTGCTCTAAAACAAAAATGTATAGCTCTGGAAATTTTTGTGCCTTCAGTCTCAGCCTTTAGAAATATATCACATACCTAAATAAAGATCAGAAATGCTTAATCTTCTTTTTCCATAAACACCATAAAAAGAAAATACCAGTTGATGTAGAGATTGGGATGAAGGCAAAGGAAGGCCTAATTTTTTTTTTTTTTCTAGGAGCATAGAGGGAATCCAAGGAAAGTTAAATGAAGCAATAAATACTCTAATGAATAATTAAAAATCTTCAAATAATTAATTTAAGAAGTCATATTTAAATCAAAACTATTTTTTCATTTTTCTTTTCTGTATTCCATGATAAAATATATACAACACTCTATGAGTGGATATACATAAATGTGTATATATATATATATATATATGTATATATATATATAGGCTATTTTTACTTCAAAGAGGCTGTTGATGTTGATATTTTTGAAGCAGTATTGAAGCAATTATATTAAAGCTATCAAAACCAATTATTACATAGAAACTGATGTTATTCCCATGCTTGTATTGTAATTGATGTTTAATTTGTAATTCATCTTACTACCAAGGGCCATGAGCAGATATCTTTCACTCAGCCTCAAGAAGGAACCTTGAGGGGCATCCCTACTCAAGGGAGAAATCCACACACACTCCAAGAAGTAGTTGGTTAGAAGATATTAACAATTGAAAGTGGGATGAGACTTTTATAGTATAAAGTGAATGCCTGTTGGTCATACATGTCCAGGCCAGCTGTGTCAGCTCAGTAGCTATAGATAGGTTATCAGTACTGTCTCTTGTTGGTTCCTTTATGAGGTACTGTGTCTGCAACATTCTCACCAGTGCCAGTTTGTGTCAGGAAACATTGTCCTTCCACAGGGTGTTTAGCTTTGGGGTTGATTAGTCAGGTTGGTTTCAGCACTTTTCAACACTAAAAGCAGCTTGACCCCCATTCTCCATCCATTATTGATGGCTTTACAAACGGGGTGTTGTGAGTGCTGTTTTGCCTCCACAGCAAGAACTGTTAGGGAAGCTTTTTCCTTTAAAGTTTCCCAACAATTTCTGTCTGGCATTGTGGACCATAATCTTTGTTATCCTCTCAATATATCAATTGCACCGATGATCAGATTTGCTTAAGACTTAATTAAGCACTTGTTACTTCTACTAGGTTAAATGCAGACCAGTCCTATTACAGTTATTATAGAAATGGTAAAGGTTGTTAATAACTGGAAATCTCTACTATTGTTTTGCAAGAACAGGAAAATATCCCTGATTAAATATCAGTACATTTATGTCACTTTAATTGCAGCATCACACTGTTGGCCTGGGATTTAGCTCTGGATTGTAGATGTCTAGGAGCAGGTGTTGAACTAGATGCCTAATTCAGTTTTCTAGCTAATTGGGAGCTAGTTAATGCAGTCAGTGGAGCCTAGCTCAATGCATCTGTATTAGAGTGAGTTGAGCAATTCTCTAGGCTCCTTTCATTACATTGGTTACCACTGAGTATAATGAGAAATGAGCAATTCATCTCCCCTGTAGGCATATTGAGACATTCAAATTTAGGTACCTGCAGTCTGGAGTTGGGTCTACACTTAATGACCTGACTGACTCATCTCTTGAAAAGTCAAATATTTTGTCCAAGCTGCTGGATAATTTGTAATGAAAGTATCTCCTAATCATGCTGTAATGGAAATAGAATATGTTTCTGGTGTAATGGACCTTCTTTCTCTTGTTTTCTTCTCTCTTTTCCTCTCACACATCTGTAACATTTTTAGGTAGGTATCTTTTCATCTTCTACACATCCTGAGCTGTTCTGAAAAATCTTTGTCACAGCTCTCACATACCACAACATATACCTCGATTGTTCACCTCTTGTGCTTTTGATTGACACATACCCCACTCTTCCCACCTTTTCCCTTTCTTTCCCTGAGTTTTCAAACTGCCAAGATCTCATTTTTGTTAATATTGGACTAGGCTGTGTATAAATCACACATTCTCTGTTACTGAGTAAAGGGCTCCATCCAGTTCCTTGTCTGCAATGCTGCAACAAGATCATTTGGGAGTCCCAGGCAATACCAAGCACAACTTGAGAGGTACAGAGGCTGTTCTGCCTTTTGTTTTCTTCTGAGCTCACTGGGATTTGCACATTGGAAGGAATCACTGTGGAAGTCTAGCTCTGAACCACTATGCAGAAAGCCAGGGAGAAAGCCTGGAGCTTTACTCCTCTCACTGCAAAACTGTTAGCTTTCTCCCAGACTCTCTGCTGCACTCCAATTAACTCCACACAAAAAAAAAAGTCTCATCTGGAGGGAACTACTGAGCAGTGTGGACTCAAGCCAGTCAGAGTTGTTTGGTCCCAGGGTACTCATTACTCAGCAATACAAGTTTTGGTCTCAAAATTCTGGTTAGGCCAGCGTTTTGCCTTAGCTATATCACTTACTCTTCTGATCCAATCTCCTGAGCAAAGAAACCCTGGGTTTTGGGCCAGTTTATTCTAAACTGAATAATGCATAGTTTTATTTCTACCAGTTATGAAGATATGATCCTACTTAGTGCTGGAGGACTGACACCAGTTTCTTAACTATTTTTCTTCTTTCATAGATGACACATAAAGATCACATAGGTAATTGTGTAAGCGTGTTGAAAGAAGCCTGAGTGTCCTAAACAAAATATAATGTGGGTCACATGCAGAAAGAACATTTGTGCAACTTAGTAATCAAAAGAGAAATATGCAGGTGAGATGTTAGGATATCTTTCTGGTCTAGGACTAATGTGGTTTTTGTGCATCTGTGCCTGGCAGCATCCAAAAGGTGAGAAATTACAACACTTAAATGACAAAAATTTGTTAAAGGAAGTGGTAGAAAGATTTTAATTTGTCCTAGAATTTGTGTCTACTATGAATTTTGACATTCTTTTGGTAGATTAAGTTTATTAATGATGTATATCTTTATTATTATTCATTTTAATAAGTTTATTTATCACATATACTATACAGTTAACATATATATAATATTTATTTCATATTCATAATTGACCTGACTCCTTGCACATCTGAGATATTCTCTGTATCCATACATATGCTTGTAAGAAAGGAAAAGAAAAAGACACTAAAGAAGAGTTAAATGTTTTCTTTTAACAAACTTTGAATTTCTAAGTAACATACTGGAACTGCCAATTTAAAAGAATGTAGAAAAAAGCTGAAGAAAGCGAAAAAAAGTTAAAGAAATTATACAGACTTTATTTCTCTTGAATGTAGAGAAAAATCTGTGTCCTAACTCTGTGTATATAAGCCAACTTTGGAATACCATATTTAGTTTTTACTTGATCCAAAGCAGCGTATAATTTTAGTAAAATATTGGATTAGTGAGTGTCAAGAAAATATTCTAAGGTTTGACCCCATAGGTATCAAAGCATCTCAATTTTTTTTTCTTTTGCATTAATTCCTCCTTTCCCTTAAGATAGTCTAAGCCAGAAATAATTCTATTGGAATCAGCAGAGTTAAAATTCATGTAAGACCAGAACTTGGAAAACAAAATGCACTTGAAGTTCAAGCATGTTTATGTCTGGACTTTCCACTTTTCTTATCATAATAGAGATATCTGAGCCTCTGAGCCAGTGCTGAATTTCCACTATGTTTCAGATGGGAAAGGATATCTGCACTGGGAATATTGTCCAAACCCATGATTAGTTTTTTTTTTTTTAAATAGCAAGGCAGACAGAAAACAGATGTTAATTGCTGTGAGAGAAAAGTTATTGTCAGAAAAGAGAAACTGAAAAAGTGATGTTTTAGCATAAAGTGCCTTTAATTGGAAATGACAATAACACAGTGAGAAAGAGAAGTAATCTTAAAATGTAAGGCATAGCTCAAGAGCAGCACTCAGGCTGTATTTCCAAGCAGGCACTTGCTGAATTTTGAGGATATTTTGCACGTAGCTAATAACATGCTGAAATGTCAGACTTATGTTTCATCTCCTTTCTCCTTACCTGCACTTGCCTTTGGATGGCAGAGGACAACATAGAATTACCATAGAAATACCTCACTTATCTTGCAAGGTATTTGTCATACGAATCTTCCTTTAGGGAAGAAGGAAATCACTGTGTTAGTGATTATAAGATCCCTTAAAGAGGCATCATTTCCCCTCTGAATCCCATATTCATAGTTTAATGAAGTTAGAAGAGTCATTCGCAGCAAAGATGCCTCACATGCCAAATTTTATGTCTATCTCTGCAGAAGGAAATTTAACACCAGTCACCCTTTACAGGGCAGTTTTCTTCCAGTTCCCCCAGTGCTGAAGGATGTAGTAATTGATGCAGTGGGTTAACCCCAAAAACTGCAAATCAGGATGAAAGCAGGGAGAGATTTAGTGAGATGCACTACAAACCAGCCAATCAAGGCTTTATTTCTGCTGCATCAACACTGAGAAAAATGACACTGTAAAAGAAATTGAGACACCTAAAGAAAATAAATGGAATTTTGGGGTTGATTTTTTTTTTAACTTCCATACTAACTAGGTCTAACAATATTTGGCAGAAGGACAGAACACTTAAGTAAAGCATCATTAATTCCTGTTCACTACAGGAATGAAGTATCTGCATTAACAAGACATACTTAAAACTAAGTACAGCCTTAAGTTGGTCAGGATTTTGCTCCTAAGCAATGAAGCACACACATTGAAAGCAATCCTTTACCTTAAGCTGACAAGCTATTACTGCACAGCAGTAATAGTTACCAAGTTTTTCCTTTGTTCCCTTTTAATTAAGCAGGAAAATGTTGTGCTAAGCATAATGTGTTTGAGTTGTACATGTCCCATTTCTAAAGGTATTGAAGTTTAAACCTACTTTATCTGGGTGTGCCATGGCTTCATCAGAATCTGTGTATTATTTGAGATCTGTGCATCAAAAAATGCAACCATTGTCTCTCCTGCACCAAACTGGGTAAGAGATAGCAGATTACATCCATGGGATCTCAGGTCACAAAATGATGCAATATTTGAAACAGCAGAGAAAAAAACACCTTCCTCACAAATGCCATCACTAGAGCCAACAGCTCTACAAGCAGTCTGCAGAGGCTGCCTGAAGAGCAGCATTTTTGATCATTTACCTTACATCCTCACCCATTGTGCTGGGGTGGTGGGACCATAACGGGTCCACAGGGCTGTGGCTCACGTTCTACAAAGTGCTGGAGACAGCACAACAACAGAGCATGTATTTGCTGTATGAAAAAACAAAAATACATTTTTCTGATGGAAATTGCAAGGTCGACCTCATCCTTATTAAATGATATGTAAACAGTTTAGTCTTCATAATACAGATGCTCTTAAATCAATCAAAAAAGAATGTTCTTTTCAGAATTCTGTATTAAATTCTATAAGTGACAGCTTCTATATCCTGCTCTGCATTGCTGGAAGCTATCTACTTGCACTGAGAAATGTCTTTTCAGCCCTCCTTGGTAGATGGATGCTTTGAAGAAGCAGGCAGAGGATCCTGTAGGTACTATGATACATGTGATCTTAGAAGTGGGAAGGTTCCCCCATCTTAGTGAGATTTGGATGAACACTTATTCCCATGGCCTATGAATGAACCAACACTTTTCATTATAGCCACAATGTCCTAAAACTTTGAAGAGTAATATATTGATATTACAAATAAAATACACAAAGTAGTTATCTCAATTGTACTACTCCTGGTTGTGGCTAATTACTGGTACTCTGAGAGCTGAGAGTAAACAAAATTAAATTTTCTGCTTGTAGTTGTAAACCCAGTAGAATTTTAGGTAGCAGGAAAAAAATAAAATGGTGAGTCAATTTAAGCATGAACATATGAAGATCCTCATTAAAATGGAAACAGGGGAACATCTTGCCAGAAGTATAAAACAAAACCTGTTCCACACTGCTTATTACTTAGCATCCAGCTGATCTTGCCTTCTAATCAGTGGGAATTTCTTGTAATGTTTTGATATTTAAAATTCCATTTTCTCTAATTTTTGTGGTTACTATTGCAACATGCCAAGTTGCCAAAATGGATTTTAAGTATTTTTCCCTCCATATATGTACACATTTGCACACTGCTGTTTTCTCCCACCTCTGTTTGCTATCTCATTACCAATATCTTGATTTATTCTGTTGTAAACTGGTCACCTGTAGTTTCTAACCAGAGAAATCTTAATTCCCATGGAGACCTGGAAGTATCCTGAGCAGATTTAAAGAAATCACATGGTGCTGGAAAGAGCACACAGAAAGCAGCTAAGGTGCAACTTCTTCAGTCGCAGTCTTTACATGATGTTTGCTTTCAGGTTTCTGTCAAATTATTTCCTTCTGCTGTCTTCTGGGGGAAAGAAGTGCATCAGTTTCTGCTGCCCACCTCGAGCTTGTATCCAGCCTGGTTCCAGTGTTGCTGGTTTAACAGTCTGGGGACGCTCAGTGAACGGCATCAGGGAGCTAATGTGGCTGCAGAGTGAGTGATGTTGAGAGCAGCACCCATAGCACCACGGCCCTGGCTGCTTTGATTGCAGCTTCCTGGTGATTTATTTTGCATGTTTTCCTCCCTATTGCACACTGATCAGTCTTTTTCATTGGCATTTTGGAGAGAAATCTCTCAATAGTTCCCTCAGACAGGACAGGATGGGCACAGTGCTTGTACATATTTCACTGCTTCATTGTAATTTGGGTTGTCTAAAATTGAGTATTTTAACTGAAATTTTGCCTGCTCTACATTGTGTCCATTTAGAAATGCTTCTCATCTTTGGGTGTAAGTTGAAGTAACTGATTAAGTGATTATGGTTAAAACTTGGGTTTATCAAGAAACTAGTGTTGAATTGTTATTGTAGTTGAACTATCATAGTAGAACCACTAATATCTCTGATAGATGTTGTGGTCCCTAAATATAATCCACATATTGTTTAAATTGTTTGACTTTTTTGGTTTTTTTTCTTTTTTTTTTTTTTTTTCAGTTTCCCTATATGACACATTTTTTGATAGAAAACTTCATAATAGTTACTGCTTTTGATTGGGGCAGTCAACCATGCAAGCTTGGTTCCTTAGTCTTCACCCACATTAATCCACATCCCATTTCAGCATAATTTTCAATTGTGGAATTCAGATCTGACCCCTAAATAAGGTCATGAGAAACATGAAGCGATTTGAGGCTGAGGCTCAAAGGGATCCATACATCAGGGAACTGGGGCAGAACCTTTGACAAGTTCTGTAAGTTCTTGATGGTACAACCAGAAAAGGTTTCATGCCTCTGGGTGGAGTTAGAGACACTGAGAAACAAGCAAGGATCTGCTTCAAGCTGTTCAAGGAGAAATCCTCTTGCCTTTGATGTTTTGCTCTGAAATAAGCGCAGGATAGTTAGAGCTGAGGGCAAGGGCTGTGCACAGACAGGGAGGTATGCTTGCAAGTGCAAAGGATTCAGTTTGAATATATTGGTTAGAGTTTTCTACCTCAAAATATGTTTGGGGTTTTTTGGTTAGGAGTTTTTTGTGTTTGGTTGTTTGAGGTGGGGGGTTGGGTTTGCCACTTCTCCAGTTTTACTTTGTATTTAAGTATGCAATGAGAACAGGTTAAAATCAGAGTGGAGAATTATATCTGCTCTATATTTAATAAAACATATCTAGTTTATTGACAGTGTTCCTATAATGGAATTCAAGAAGGTTTTGAACCATTTAGCCTTTCAAAAAACAAAAATCCAAACTGCAGAGCTCTTGCTTTGCTTTCCCCCTCTGCACTAACATCAAAAGGGAGTCTGAATCTTCCTCCTTTTGCATCCTAACCGTATGGCAGCCTTTGTAGCAGCTGCATACTGATTACAGCAATTTTTTGCCCTGTCTGCAGAGTCTTTGTCCCTTTGTCAAATTTTGATTGTTAATTTATACCAGGCTCTTAGCTACTCGCTAAGGAACATCTTTGATTACCGGAGCATGTGAATTATTCCCACCTTATGCAGTAAGTTTCAAAATAAAAAACAAAGTCCAAAAAACTTCAAACCAACACTTTTATTGATGTCATTTTATTATTTGATATTTTTCTTTATTGTGAAAACAATTAATTGTTTCTTTATGCCTCTTTCTTCACTTTCTGTTCCCATTTTCTTGTTCATATGGCATGCAAATAGTTTTTAGGCAGTATCCTTAGCACTGTCCCTAATTGTTTACTGAACATGATTGCCTCCTGTTATTGCTTCAAGGTTCCAATTTGACTTTAAAGACTGTAATCTCTCCTCCTTGCCCTTTAACACCTCTCAGTGCTATGACAGTAGATTTTCTGCTAAAACACATTTGATAGCTGTCAGGAAGAGAACATTCTATTAATCTATTGATTCAGGAGGAAAGCAATATCTTTTCTTTGTTTATTAATTACTTTTGAAAAGGGAAATAAATTCTCATTATTCACTGCTCCATTACTGAAAGGCACTTTAGAAAGAATTACTCAATGTTTCCAGAGTGGAAAATTGTAATGAAAAGAAGTTCAAGCAAATTTCTGAAGAATTCAGCTGCAACATGCTGTTCTGCCCTGCCTCTGAAGGACACAAATAAAATTTACTTTGATGTCAGTGAGAGTGTCCACCAATTATCACAAATGAGGGACAAGTTAGGATAGCTCATCTCACTGTAACAACTTGTTGGGCCACTCTCTTCTTGCACATAACAAGTGCCAGAATGAGAAGAAATTACCTCAAGTATTGTCATGGAAGATTCACATTAAGAAAAACTTCTTCTCTGAGAGGGTGGTCAGGCATTGGAACAGGTTGTCCAGGGTGGTCTCATCATCCCTGGAGCTGTTCTAAAGATATGTGGAAATTGTGCTTGGGGACACAGTATATTGATGAGCATGTTTAACAGTTGGACATGATCTTAGAAGTCTTTTTCAATAGAAATGATTCTATGATTCTGTGGTCTGAGAGATCAACAGATTTTAGTTGGGTTATTTTGAACAGCAAGAGAATGGTAAAGAGATCTCCTATTTACTATGATCAGATCACAAGGTAATCAGAATAGCTGAAAAATGTTGAAGTACAGAATCTCAAAGGTGTTAGACTCTGCAATTCCAAGAGAAGTAGCCAAGAAAATAGAAAAACTCTTTGGCAAACATTAGTATGCCTCACTAGGATATAGAGGAGTGAAAGGAGTAGATAAAGGAATTGCACTGCTAAAGTTGTACAGTTATACAGAAGATGAAATATAATTTCCCTTCTAGTCTCCTTCAGATGCTACAAAAATGGTAGATGACCAAGAATAAGGCAAGAAAAAAAGTAGCAAAACTGACAGCAACTTCAACTGATTACCTATGCAAAGGACTTAAAGTAGAGTCAATCCTAAATGGCTGCTAAGATTTTACAGTAATGGAACAGAGCTTGCAAAGAAAGACTGAGATCACGAGAATAAAGACTTATGGCATCTTTCTGTCTCCTTCCATAACCTGCAGAAGTCAAGCAATGTTCCAGGTTAAAACATACTCTATTATGATATTTGCATTGATTTTCATATTAATTCATGTTTCCACCTGCCTAATGTGCCATTGTAGTCTGCATTACATTAATCTTTATGCATTTAAAAAAATTTGTATTTAACCATTACAATACTGTTATGAGGTAAAGAGAATCTTATTTGACAGATTATCCAGATTTATTTAACTCAGATTCTCTGAGTTAAAAAAATCCGTATCTCAATATGGAATATTGAGATGAGATTGGAATGGAATGAGATTCATGGAATATGGAATGAGATTCACCTTGCCACACTCTAAATATCAGATATCCAACCTAAGCTAGTGGTCTGCAGTCTGCTTCTTTTCTGTCTTCATTTATTCTATAATTTAGCATAATTCAACTTTACCCTGAAAAGAAAATAAAAACTATGGTATGGGGATAGGTGCTCTAAAAAGATAAATTTCCAGAGAAGCTTGGACATTCATCAGGGGGAAAAGCTTTGATTGGTTGAGAGTTCAAGGAATTCAATCCTGTCTTCCTCACAAACAGTTGTTTGGGGTTTTTTTGTCTGTCATCTTCTGCTGCAAAGTCAGTTATTTTCAAGGACAGAGCCTCATTGACCTGCTGTTTCTTGTTGCCTCCTTTCTCACTGAAGAGATGACATTAACAGCAGATCCTAAAATTAGGCATACAATGGGCATAATTAAATCAGAGAATCACAGGATGGCTTGCGTAGAATAAGACCATAAAAATACTGTAGTTCCCTCTTCTCTACCATGGGCAGGGACACCTTTTACTAGACCAGGCTACTCAAAGCCCCTTCAACATGGCCTTGAAAAAAACCAAGGGAGAGGAATCCACGGCTTCTCTAATTAAGTGGCATTTCTATAACTGTTTTGTCATTTTATTCAATCAAAACCCTTACTGGGTCCTGGAGAGAGGTGAGGATGAATTGGATTAAATGCATAGCTGGGTGCCCTTGTTGAGATCACAATTTACCAGCACTTATGTTTTCCTGTTCTCTGACTAATTCTGAAACCACTTCAGTTGATCTCAGCCTTGGAAGGCTTATTGAGGTAGGAGATGGATCCAGAACATGCATAGACATATATAAAAAAATCCTTTTGAATAGAACAGTGAATAACAATCAATTGACTTGCAATAGGACCTGACTTTAGTCAGAAACGCTAAAAGAGGGAATGCACATTTTTGTGAAACTCACTGGAAACCAGGATGCTGGTTCTAACCTACAAAGACTCAGACAGGTCAAGAATAGTAATAAATCATCTCTTCTTCAATAATGACAACCTTGAAGGAAGAATTCAGGCTAGAACTTTCACAGTGTGAAAAAGTCAGAGCAGATTCACTATGATTTATTTCAGCTGGATTGTCTGCTTTTCCAGTCTGCATTTGTTAACCAGCTAGGTACCTCTTTCTTTTTTTTACTTTTCCTTTGTTCTTTTAAGGCTGTAGAGGATTTATAGTCCTTTGCTAATAGTTTTGGTGTTGTTTGGTTCTTTTTTTAAATTTATTTATGGAATAGATGTTCTTAGCTCAATACAGATGCTGGTAATTTTAATCTAAGTTGCTTTTATTAGTATTTTCCTCCAGCTGTGCAAAAGATACCTCATTATTGTTAGATAAACCTAGAACTTGTCTCCATTGGAAATCATCTGCCTTCTTTCCACCACTGGCTCCACACAGTGGTAGTGAGGAGCACAGAAAGAGCCAGACAGAGGATAGGACTTCAGATGAAGCCACAAAGTGACAGAGAGCACAAATAAGCAGAGGAAGAGAAGGACCTCTCCTCTATTCTGCAATGACCCACCTATCTCTGCTGCAAAGCTAGCTTCCTCAAGTAAACATATTGCCATTTACCTCACCTTGCCACCCCACCTGTGCCTCTTGATGTCTACCTGCTCACATGCTCCATGCTTTTAAAATCCTATGTTGTGAACCCTCTGAGATGGCATCAGTTATTGTGTCACTTGCTCACATAGAGGCTTGCACAATGGGGCTTTAAAGCACGACTCCAGTTTCTAGGCACTAAGAATAATAATAAACAATATTAAAAGCTGTAGTAGCTACAATAAAACATGCATTTACAAGGGTTAGCTTGATGCATAGCTAACAAATCATTTAAACTTTTAAATACATATATATAAATAAATAGCAACAATAAATAAGATGAAACTGCAGCTGGGAGAGAACTCTTATGGCTGTTAATTTTTTTTTCCCCACTTATCTTCCTTCTGCATAAGGGATAATAGGTTTGCATTGCAAATTCCAGGCAGTCAATCTCTCCTCAGTGACAGTTTTGCTATAATTCTCCTAATTTCAAGCTCCCATTTAAAAAGGTAACAGTAAATGGCATCCAGGACATTTTTGCAGTCATCGGCAGCTGACTCCGTTGATTCATTTCCACAGATTTAAGCTGTTGCACACGTAGTCAATCCCTCTGGAAAAAGGCTGCGTCCTCATATCAAATGGCTCATGCAGACTCCAAATCCTGGTTTTAAAATAAGCATAAAAGCTAAGGTTTTTAGGGTCTGTGTCATCACTCCAGCTTAGCTCTTGGGAGAGAGTTATACGCCATTTGCAAAATCTTCTCTTCAGGAGTTTTTATAATGATTGTTACAGCAGAAACACATGAACACACAAATGTAAGATGTGGAATAGCTCGTACTTTTCTTTTGAAAATCACATGTATATTGTTAATCAAATAATTTTGAGCTCAGCACTGATACCATCCAAAGGTCTGACCTCTGATAAATAAAAAATATAGTTATGATCCACTAATTTCATTTTATAAACCACTGGCCAGTGCTACTCATGTTAGTTCCCTCAATATGTTCCTTGCTATCTTTATAATTGTTAGTCAACAGGAATTTCCTCTGCTAGAATCAAGAAATTCTGTGTAAATGCTATGTAAAGCATATTTACATTTTAAATACTCTGTTTGGTCAAACGAGTATCACTATACATCTGTTGAGTTTGTTCAAATTCCAAAAATGGCAACCAGACATTATGAAATCAGTAAAATCCCTAAAAAAGCTGAGACTGTTTAGTCTAGAGACCAAAAGCCTGAAAGAAAACAGGATAATCATCTCCAAATATACAGAAATGACCTTCAAAGAGAAAAGAAGTCAAACATTTTTTTGTCCTCATTGAATATAGTTAGAAGCAAAAGCTTCACCTGCATCAGAAAGCAGTGGGTAAAACTGCTGGGAGAACTTTTTAACAAGAATGCAAAACACCAGCCTAAGTTGCTTAGTAGACTGCAGCATCTTCCCCACAGGGTTTTACAAAAAAGCCCAAATAAAGACCAGGAAGTGTTTTTTTCACCCTCTACATAGGTATCAATGAATATATTGACACTCCTTTTTTTTATTTTATTTATTTTTAAATCATATTTTTATTTACATTATTTTCTATTAATCTTTCACTTTTTAAAATATTTTAATTTTTCCAGTTTTCCCATGTTCACACTTTCTACACTGTTTCAAAATACCAGTAAAGCTGAGAAATTTTGGATTAAATTTCTTTTGTAGAAGCACATTTTTGCTAAACTTTCTGCAGGTAGATGCTTCATCATGAGACTTTGAGTCTAGACCAAAAGTCAGTTTTTATTTTGTAAACAGTCTATTTACAGAAGTCACTGCGGTTCTGTCTTTAGGCATCCTGAAAATAACCTGACAATAGTCACAATGAGCAATACTGGGTAAGCAGCTATGTAAGAACCAAGGAGAAGAAAAATAACATAGCACAATTCTGATATGGCTTCTGCCGCTTCTGCCGTTGCTGCTTCACAGGACTGGTCTACTTTTGTGCACCTGCTGTCTACACTTATTTTTAAATATATAAAATTCATAGGTAACAGCCCAGAGTAGCAAGAAATGTAACAGGTAGAAGAACTTTATGGAGCCCATATATTTTCTTGCTGGAATCAGAATCTTGGTGTTTACAACAATGCCAAGTAACTTTCTCATGCTGCTGTTGTGATGCCATGCTGACTTCTGCTGGCATTTACATTGTTGGCAAATGTGCTGCATGAAGGGAAAACAACCTCACCTTTGAGAATGAAAACCACAGGAACACATTTTTGTCAAGATATTTTATATACACATGTAGCTCTAAGCTCTTTCAGGTCTCTTCAAATAAAGGTGATCTCCTGTGACAGCTCTTTTAAAGACAATTCACTTAAGTAGATGCATTTGCATTTTAAAGAAGGGTGTAGGAGGTGGCAATTAAAGAAAAAAATCTTGGTTAAATTTTTTCCTTTTCATAATGTCTTAAACCCTTCTTCCTAATATCTAATTTCTATTTTGCCATTCCTCCCTCCCATTTGACTAAAAAACTAAATAAACCCAGAAATATTTTCTTGACCTGCTTATTGTTCAGGTTGAACTGTGAGGCTTTATATTGTGGAAATACAATGAGAATAAAAAAAAACCCCAAAGTTAAATTATAAGCACATGTCTTTAGTCCTCTGTGTCTCTGCTGAGTCATTTATTTTTTCATCCCTGTTATCTGCATCGCAGTGGCCTTCCTTTGGGAGCTGTATCATGCTCCTGTTGCAATATCATGGCATTCTAACTCTGATTGTGGCATCTGTGTAGATAACAAAACTGAGTAAACACTTGTTCACAGTTTTCTGGGAGGGTATTTTCATTTTTTACTCTAAAATTTCTTTTAAAATTAGCATATTCAAATGGTAACAGCTACAAAAAAAAAAAAGAAAAAAAATTACTCAGTCTACTTATTACCAGGAAGCTTTTGATAAAAGACTAGAGGTTTTTGTAATGTTTTAAGATAAATCATGACTCAAAATTAAACTTGAAAATCACATGCTGTAAGTTAAAGTTATCCCGAAACATCAGATTAGCCTGTTTGGGAATTTTAATTGTGCCACTTAGTCTGAGTTTTTTGATCTCAAGGTGGGGTTATGTGGAAAACAATACTCTGAGGAGCAACCACAGTATATTTCAGGGTGTGAAATTGCCAACATTGCTAAGACATTCTTACCTGTATTCAGCTCAATATGTATTGGACAATTCATAGGAAGAAATGTTTTGCAACTCCTTCAAATATTCAGGATTTTACATCATAAACTATCATTAAAAAATTGACTACATTTCTCTTAGTAAGAGAGTACTTTGCTTCATTCTGCTGTAAGTCATGCTTGGATGATTTGAATTCTGTTGTGTTTAACAAGATTCAGATAATTCATTTTCTCTCAGGATGATAAAAAGGATACAAAGTCATTTATGGTTGTAATTCTCTTTCATAATTTTGCTCAGCAATATTTTTTTTAGTGAAATGTTCATTGAAAATGGAACCATTACATATAATGTAAACATTTCTGAATTGAGATGTTAACATTTAAAAATTGCCTCATTTCTCTTTAATGTGTTTTGCTGTTTTTCTTGCCTAATTATCATTCTTTTCAATATTTATGTTAACATGACCTTTCTCTGACTGAATGGCTTTAAGTGCTTCTCAAGTACTTATAGCATCATGATTTTTAAATTAAATTATGTTGTTGCAGAAGAGACTGCAATGAAGCCCACAAAATAGCAGGGAAAAGAACAAGTTTCTTGTCCCAGAATATGAACGTAGTGATAGTGTTTATTAGCTCACTCTTCGAATCAATTCGAAGCAACTGTATCCGAGGAAGTATGACTTTGTTTCTTGTTCATTATCAGAAACATTCCAGCAAATTTAATGCTGGTCAAAATTGTCAGATTGAATAGCTGTGAAAGATTGTTTAATGTTGTAAAATGTTTATTACTTTTGTTTATTATGCCTTCATCCTGCTGACAGAATTAAGATTACATTACTGATTCTGTTTGCCCATGGGAAAGATCACAGGAACACAGGCAGTAAGATCTGCCTCCACATCTTGAATTTTCAGGTCAATGTTGTTCCACAGCCAAAACCTACTCTTCTGAAATCTGTGAGGTCTAGGGCTATAGCCTATGCAATAATAAGCAAATGCAGAATTTTCTTGTAAACAATGTGAGATGTTTACTTTGATTTTCTGCATATCTTTCAGCGTATGTGTTTGGTTTGTCTAGAATTTAAGAGTGAAGACCAGACTATCAAATCAGTTTCACTATGAAATCTGTTACTGTATTTCCAGACTTCCCAAATGTTTTCTCTTTTACCTTCACCCTAAAAAAATAGAACAGTTTTTCTCAATCCTTTTACTGTTCTCCGCTTAGAGATGACAATCAGTAAGAATATGATGAGCTGAAAGACATGAATGACACACATCAAAGGAGAAAAAGGGAACAAAATAAATCGCTGAAAAAAATCAAAAGAGATGCAGATTTTTAATATTTAACTTCTTAACATTGAAAGATGTGAACAAATATAAAGTCAAAATAAGACTGAAGGAAAATAATGGGTGTTAAAAGACTTCCTAAAAATCCTAAAAATGGGACATTAAAAATAATTTAAAAAAAAACAGAAAAAGCTCGTAAATTGTAGCAAAAGGTAAGCTTTAACTGAAAAAGTCACTAATTGGCAAAATTTCTATGTACTCATCTCACTCTTTAATTCTATTTGACATAAAAATGTCAAATAGAAAAAAAAGAGGAAGTGGCAGCTAACAGTCAATAAGTTCACAAAACTTAGTCCACAAGCTTCCCACAGAACAAAGCCTAATCCAGAAGAATGCTGAGTCTTCAAGGTTTTCTGACCTCAGTGGTTGTGCAATTGGGTATGACCTGACACTGTAGTTTGTGGAGAGGTTTCTTGGGCTGAGTTCATTAGTGGAATTGAGGAGAATTGGGATTTTACCCCTATATGGAAAATGCATGCAGTCTGTTTCTTATTGACTTTCTCTTGTATTTATGAAGGTAGAGAATACAAAAAGGGAACTTTTTGCAAGGTCGGTGCATAAGTCAGGAAGACCAGGATCTTTAGGCAAGTTGCTATAGATGAATGGTGTGCATGGATATTCCAGAATATGAGGACAAAAATAGCAAGGCATTCCTGGAATTGTAAATTGTCAAGGTTGGAAAAAACTTTCGTGATCATCAAATCTCACCATCATGCTCACACCACCATAATTTTCAACACCAAGCCATATCCCAAAGCATCCACATGTTTTTTTCAACACTTCCAGGGATGGTGGACCACACAACCTCCCTGAGAAGGCTGTTCTGAAATCTGACAGACTTTGCTCTCTTTCCCTGAAGAAATTTTTCATACATCAAATCTAAACCTCCTGTGGTGCACCTTGAGGCCCTTTTCTCTCATCCTTTCTTTATTTTTCCCAACATTGAGTGAAGTTGTCTCAGCCAACAAGTTTATGTCACTCTTGTGCCAATAGCACTAATACAGCTTCTCCAACCCACCGTCCTTTCTTCCTGGATGTCAGGCTTGCCCAGGTAAACTTTAACACTTGGTGCTCACAAAGGATGCTCTAAAGTTTGGCAAGATATAGGAGAGCTTCCTCTGGGAGGCGTTCAACTAGAGTTAAACAAGACAGGTTCACTGCCAAGAGCTTTGGAAAAACAGCACGAAAAGAGACGAAAGGGAAAAACAGAGAGAGAAATAGAGAATGCAATCATCTTTTTTTTTTTTTTTTTAATGGGGAAAGATGTCAAACTGTCATGTTAGTCTCTGCTGAGGTTCTGAGCACGAACAGTTGCCAGGGTAACTGTTGTGCCAAGCCTCAGCACTTATGTATTTTTTCCATTGATAATTGCTAATGTGTACAAGTGCTGGCTTGCACTTTACACCTGCCTGGCTTGTAAGTCTACTTTAATTGGATGTGCCAAGATTGAGGAAAAAGTAATCTGCCCTTTCAAGACAAGTGACAGATAGATGAAGTGTTGCTTAGGCCTTTACTGTAAAAATTTTGCTGACAAAATTACTATGAATTGTCTTCCCTCAGAGCAAATATACTGGCTTTGTTTATGGAATCGAGAGTTTAAGCTTCAAGGTTCATTATGAGTAACTATGCCATAAAGATTTTGGGAATGTGTTGATGCTATGTGGCAAAATTCTACTTTTTCCCCCAGAGTTCACAGTGTCTTATATACATATATGAAAATAATTTTTCAAAGGGATGGAGAAAAATGAGGAAAACTCAAAAAATATTACCATCCTTATAGATATGTACATGTATATATATGTGTGTGTGTGTGTGTGTGTGTGTGTGTGTGTGTGTGTGTGTGTGTGTATATAAAGATCTTAAAAAAAATGTTCTAAGGTAAAACCCTGGAGAATGAGTAGGGAAAAGTTTTAAAAATAATATTCTGCTGATAGTTTGTTCTGCAACCTCAGAAGTGATGTGGAAATTTGGAGTTATCAGTTTTTGAATGTCCTGTCCAAGATTTTCTGAAGACTGATAGATAGCAGCAGCATCTTAAATTCTTAAAGAAGTTCCCCTGAAATATTCAGGCTGAAAGCCAAGGAGCTCAGGGACCACATAGTTTTTTTTCATGTTTTTTTTCTTAACTATATGGTCTTTATCTGTATTTTGGACTATACTACAAAATCCTATCAATAAGGTCTAATTCACTACTAAGCTGCCCCAAGAGGTAATGAAAAGTTATTAGAGGGCCTTCTTTTGCTGTTTTTGTCTCTCTTTTTCCGTTCTTTTTTCTTTTTTTCTTCCTGATTATCAGGAGATTACAGTGTTTCTATGATATTTATTTGCTTTCCAGAGCTGTGTCAAGCCTGGCCTGCTCCATTGCTTAGTGTATTCATTGTGTGAAACTGTCTTTCTTTGATGTTGATTTCCTAGTGCACTTAAATGAAGTTTTCTGAAAACCAATATGCCAGAGCAAATTAATATATGAATAATACATGGTGCTTATTTTAGCAGCTTTCATCAGAAGACCTCAAAGAACATCATGAAGGATAGCAGGGAGAAGGATGTTGCACTCCTTACATAAAATGGCACCATCAACGAGGGTATAAATAGGAGAAAACTATCCTACTTGACCAAAAATATCCTAAAAGTTAGACAGCATTAGATATGTCAGTAATTCTGATTGCATAACCTGACTTCACTCTGAGTTGTGCCAAAGGTTTCATGTGCATCTGTTTGCTCCTGTGGGACTGATTGAGGATTAAAAGGTTACATTATAAGGCAGAACAGAGCTAGTCAGTCCAACCCACCAAGCTGCTAGGCAAGATAGAGAATTAAAAGAGAAATTAGTGAAATCCCAAACATACTCCATAAAGCACTATGAATGCTAGATAGGCATTTCATGTCCAGAAACACAGTGGACTCAGAAGAATGCTATGTTTGTTAATGCTATTTAGGTTAAAAGCTTAAAAAAGGGAAGCTGCTGAAACTGCCCAGGACAGCAGAGGATTTCAAACACCTTACTTAAGATTCTTTTTAATACATGTTTTCAGTGTTGTTCATGTACTTATGTAATTCCCCCATGAGAAAGACTCATGAGGCTAAATTCTCTCTCATACTCTCTCATGCTTGGTCACAGTGTCATGCAGATGAGAGAATTTGGAAGTACACAGAAGTAAATGAGAGTGCCAGGTGGTAACCAGAGTTGATAAGCCCCAACTGTAATGAAGTATTAGCTGGATGAGTGTTAGAGTTATTAGTGGCTGCTGCACATAGAAGTGCATAATGTCATGCTATGGGTTAGTAGTGCTGATCAAAGTTTAGGAGTTCATCAGAGTTTACTCTATCACACTTTCCAATGTCATCAGAAAGAAATTTGATTCACTTTCAGTGAAAAAATTGACCTAGATTTTTAGCTTCACCATGGAGACGCTCATAGAAGCATCTGTAATGGAGTTTATCCACAATGATTGTGACTAAACTGGAGCAGCAAAAGCATAATATAGTGGAGAACTGCAATGCAATAACAAATGTTGGTCTAACAACAAAGAAAAATAAATTGTAGAATCAAGGGTAGTAGACAGATGATTTTAATTCACACAACAATCAGATAAAAAGTTATTATCTTTTAAAATCTGTATTATGGGTGAAATCACATTGGATGTTTTAGAGTGGTCAATTTTAATTTTATTTCCTAGTATATCAATCTGAAAACATCATAGCAGAGATAACAGAAAAATAGAAGGGCTCTGACTTTATAGTTTAGTAAGAAAAAGTTGCTCCCTGGATATGTATGATCCATTCAGCTTTCCAAGGAGAATTTGGAAAAAAACACCTAGAAAGCAGACCAGGAAAATGTACTTCTTAGAAGCACTGTGGCTGCCTGGGGCTGATATCTGCCATTTATCCAGTATCATGCTGTAACAAATTGTATGATTTTCTTGTTACACTTGGCATTGTGAGGCTGCAGCTCAAGTACTAGTTAAGTTTTGAGCCCCTCACTTCAAAAAGGACATCCAGCACCAATGTCCTTTTGTCCAGAGAAAGAATGAAAAATCTGGTGAAGGATCTGGGAAACATGTCTTTTGAGGAGCAGCTTAGAGAGCTGTGGCTGTATAGCCTGTGGAAGAGGAGACTCTGAGGGACCTTTTTGCTCTCTACAACTGCCTGAAAGGAGGATGAAGTGATGTAGTGTTCATTTCCTCTGCTGTGTTTTAAGTGAAAAGATGAGAGGCCTTAAATTGTACCAGGAGTGTTTCAGACTAGATATTAGGGAGAAAAAAATCACTGAAAGAGTGATTAGGCATTGGAATAAATTACTGAGGGCAGTGATGAAGTCACTGACTCCAGAAATGTTCCAGAGGTATCAGAATGTGGTGCCTGGGGATAGGGGCTAGGGGTGATTATGGTGGTGCTGACCTGGAAGTTGGACTAGATGAGCTTAACAATCTCTGCTGACCTTGATGATTCTGTGTTCAAAGCCAGGCTGGATGGGACTTTGAGCAACCTGGTCTAGTGAAACATGCCTCTGCCCTTGGCAGAGGACTGGAACTAGGAATTATTTATGTCCTTTGTAACCCAAGCAATTCTATGATTCTGTGATATGAAAAAAAGGATTATGCTCCTGTTGATATATTAAGTCACAAAATCAAGAAAGTTTATCAGCTGGGGTTGCAGCCACGTTCTTCCTGTGACAGACCTTTAATCAACCATCCTTTGATTTATTATCTGTAAAATTCAGTATAAGGTAGACCAATTAATACATTTCCCTCTTGTATTATTGAAGTCAAAGACATATCAGCAATGTCACTTATTTATGACCTACAATTTTGCCTGGGGGAGAGGCAAGGAATGACCAGTGTCCAGTTTGCTTAGTCCAGTCTCACTATGATTTCCCTGGTAATTGCTCCTCACCACAAAATAAAAAGCCTCAGCAGGAAAAGGTGAGATCAGAAGTGGCTAGAAGGGGATCAGAAGCAGGGTAAAGGTGTTTGACACTTTTCTGTATAATTAAATTAAGCACTGAAAAGAGTCGTTTTTCCCCCTGTGAGGACAGGGTTTTTCTGGCATGGATAGATAGATAGATAGATAGATAGATAGATAGATAGATAGATAGATAGATAGATAGATAGATAGATATGTTGGGATTTTAGCTGACTAGAGATTGGAAAAGTACAAGGCTGTGGCAAACTCCGAGTCCTGCACCTGCTGGGCCTAGCTGTAGTATGATAACAAATAGTGAAAGAGACATGAGAAAAGAGGGATGTAACCCCTAAGGAATGGGGAAGAGCTGATGTTGTGGTGTGGCCAATGGACAGTGTAAATTCCAGAATATTCATGAGTTTATTACTTGCTGTATAAGTGTCTGATGCTCTCTTCAATAAACGGAACTTGCTGATATCTCATATTGAGCCCCGAGCTTTCCCTGCACCCGACAAATGGCTCATCCCTGACAAATGGCTCATTCTGCAACACAGATAGATAGATAGGTGATAGATAGATAGATAGATAGATAGATAGATAGATAGATAGATAGATAGATAGATGGATAAATAGATGGATAGATAGATAGATAGATAGATAGATAGATAGATAGATAGATAGATAGATAGACGATAAAATGAATTCTTTGTCTCTCCTTTAACTCTGATATGCTGTGTGAATGCAGCGTCTTGCAAGGACTATGTTTTTCCAGGAAGGACACCACTGTTGCTGGTAAAACAAGTTTAAATAGGCATATTCAAAATTACTATATTTATTTGTTTGCTTGTTTGTTTGTGTCACAGCTATTCTTACAGAATTTTTTCCTCATTTTGTTTTTCATCTTTCCCTTATCCAAACCAAGAATTTGCTTTTCCTTTGAGTTAAAGAACAGCATTTCACCTCAAGTGCTCATCAATTTTAACTCCATATTTAATTATTGTTAGACTTTAGAACTTTTTACTCGTTAGCACTAAACTGGTGTAGTTCCTACAGTGTGAGAAGTAACTAAGATCAACTTTTAAGAGCAAATTAAAAGAGAAAAGCACCACCAGTATAGCAGAAATTAGAAAGAAAATAGAATGGAAGAAAATAAAGAAGGAAATCCTCCTAGATTTCAGAAGTCATTATCATCCAATTCTTTCACTCACATTAGTGAGTAGAGCACTGGTAGAATGCAAGGTAGAGTACAATGTAGAGTACTGTCACTGAAATCCATGATGAAAAAACCACCAACTTTTTCCTTTAGGCATCGACTTCAGTTACACTGGCCTAAAATAATACACCTTACTCTTAGCTATGCCCAGGTAACTGCCAGCATGTCTCCTTGTAGCCATCCTGAGTTCAAAGTCAAGCTATTTAAGCTAATACATGTTCTCCTTGATTTATAGTTTCATATTAACCTGAAAGGCAGGGAGAGCTGAAAATCATGAAAACAATAATTCACAGAACTCAATTGATAAGCTGTAACTCATTAAACCATTATAACTATATCACATTCATAGGTGTGGGTTCTTTCCTTGTTCTTGTTTAGGATTTGTGAAAGTCCAAGACAAAAAATACATTTTCCTGATTTCTATATTATTAAACTGAGGGAGAAGCAAATGCTTGACATAGTCATGATTTATATAAGTAACATTTTGATCAAATAAATATGCAAATTACAGGAAGGAAAAAAATTCTGTTGAGGAAAACTATTTTTCTAGACACATTTTCTTTCTGGTTCATCTTTTCTACATTCATCACCTTAGCTATCAAAGACAAAGGCAGCACATCGGCTTGCCTCTCTAAGTGTGAAGGACAATCCACAAAACTTCAGTGACAAATATTGTCCCTGTAAATTTCAGCCACTCTTATTTTCCAGGAAGTTTGCCTGGAGTTATTTGTTGTTGTTGTTGTTTTCTTTTACTTTCACTGCTGGGTGTCAATAGCCTGCTGCTTAAAACATAACTGCTGGGAAACAGGAACTGAACAAGCTGGAGCTAACTATTTGCAAAGTCTCCTTCACCTGTGAAGTCATTTTGTGACTATGTTACTATGTTGCTATGACAGTGGTGAATGAGCTTAAACTACTCAAAGGGCTTGGTCACTTTTAGATAAGTGCTAAAATTGTTGAATCACCCTCTCTGGAACTGTTAAAAAAAACATGTGGATAGGGCACTTGAAGATATGCATGGTTTAGTGGTGAACATGGTGGTGGTGGTAAGTTGATGGCTGAATTTGATGAACTTTGAGGTCTTTTCCAACCTCAGTCTATGATTCTAAGGCTCAGGCTCTGAGATGGCTAGATTTGAGGCCAAGATCCACATGAGATTTAGGTTCAGAATTAGTAGCATCAAAATCCCTCAATTTGAATTTCAAATGACAGCAGAGTCTCCTTCTCAAATCACCTCATAAAATTTCTAAAACTTCTTGGGAAGTAAGAGTTGTTTTAAGTTTCACTCCCCAATAGTCAAAGCTAAGGGACCTGTTACTGCACAGACAATTTCAGGGAAAACAGGAAACACTCTTCCACTCAACAAAAGAAAAATATGATCAGCGTGTTCAATGCAGCTAGCCAGAATTTGGGAAGAAGAGAAGAGCAAATGGCCTCAAGTTATGTAAGGGGAGGTTTAGATTGGGTTATTTAAAATATTCCCTTTGGAAGAGGTTGTCAGGCATTGGAACAGGCTGTAAAGGGAAGCAATGGAGTCTCCCTCCTTGAAGATGTTTAAAAGATGTGTTGATACAGCATGTGGGTCCATGAGTTATTGGGAGGCTTGGCAGTGCTGCGTTACCAGCTGGAGTTGATAATCTCAAATATCTTTTGCACTCTAAAAGGTTTTGTTTCTATGATTCTATGAATCTGTTCTGCTTCTGTACTAAGACAATCTTCTATAGTGTTTTAACAGTTTGGGAAAATTAAATTATATCAGAAGGGTCCTGACTTAATTGTTTTGGTTTTATATTACATTGTGTATTACCTTAAAAGTATATATGTATATATTTGTACTGTATATACACATGTAAATGTGTGTGTCTTGAATGCTAAGTATTACAGCTTTAAGTGGATGGAGTAACTTTGCTGGCCTAGTGGGATACAGGGTGGATAACAAAGATGTGCAGTTGTATATAAGATAGATATTTTGATTCTATTAGGTATACCTAGACCAGTTTTTTCCCACTGAGTGTATATATCAGTAATTCTAGGTTTAGGTCTAGGAATGGAGGCTCACTGACCTTGCTACAGACAAATATAAAATTTGCTTTATGCTTCAATATGCTTCAATCAAAATAAAAATCTGCATTCTGTCAATAACAACTCAGAAAATCTCCTGTATAAGTACATGACATGAAACATGATATAAAAAAATGGTGACTTTCTAAAAGCTCTTTCAATCAGCCACACAAGAAGAGCCCTCACTTTTGTTGTGTTGTCTTAGTTTAACACTCTTTAAATGTTTCGCAGTACTATGATCTCCTCACAGCAAATATAATTAAACTTCCTTTCCTCTGGCACTAAACAGAACTTCATTATTACTTTCTAATTCCATAACTGTATGAGAGAAGCAAACTTTCTGAAAGTCTTTTTTCCAATTTCAGTTTTTCTTCCTCTTTATTTTTTGGTAGGATGGACATATTTCTTTGTTTGGAAATTAAGATGTTCTCTGCTTCTGGGACATCATGGTGAAAATCTGTAATTAAGGTAAGAGAAATATCTTCAGATTTTCTACAATTTTACAGTCTTGCAATTGCTCATGGCTTCAGAAGTCCTGCCTGTAATTATCTTTCTGTGCTTCTTCTTTCCTCATAATTCTTTTAGAAACTAAAGTTACTTTGTTGCATTTTTAATGACATAAAGACTAAATTGTTACAAGAGCTTATTTAGCTAAACCAGCACCTGTGGGCTTTTTGGGTTTGTTGTTAGAGATGCCATCGCAGATTTAAATTTTACCAGCCTGTGGGAATAGATTGCCTTTCTAAAGAAAACAATTCTTTTTGTAAAGTAATTCACCCTGCAGGAATTTTAAGGCCTGAGGATCTAAATCTGGTTTTGGAACACTTTATAGTTAGCATAAAATTTGAAAAACAGCTTTATAAACTACGACCCTTCACTCCCACTCAAAGAAATTAAGACTTACAGGATTTGCAAGTTTTGATCCCTACATTCTTAAAGAACTAATTTAAGATTGATCTCTAGGTCACATAATTTTCCACTGAGGTTCATTTTCTAATATAGCCTGGATTTGAATAGGCAGTATTGATGTATTGAAACTAAATTACCCACTTCCTTCTAGAGGCATGGATTAACAAACATAAAGTTGTAGCATTTTAAAGGAGTGGAATTCACAAACACCAACACAAGCCAGTGGGAGCAGATCTGGCTATCTCTTGTAAAGGCTTTTCCAAATCCCTGCTCTAAGCAGCATTGTGAATAAAATCAAATGCTTAAATCAAAGATAAATATAGGAATGATGGGGGGCCAGTTTTCAGAAACAGATGGATTTACCAGCCTCTTATGCTCTGTGTGGTGGGATTACCACCAGCAGGTTCAGCATGGAGTTTGTCTGGCAGCCTGCTCAGTTTTCTGCATAGCTCATCACATCTATAGCTTGCAGTGCGCTGCTTGGAGAAAAGGGATGTAGGAATGTTGTTTTCTTTAGATCACTCACTTATTTACTAACCAGAAAAACAGTGGGTTTTAAACAATTATATCATTTCTTTAGGACACCTAAATGCTGTTCAGGTGTCCTAAAGAAAATTTTTAATGATTGCACATACACAAAATTATAAAAATCAGCAGTATTTACTGAACTAAATACAGATATGGAGGTATGTAAAATGTGACCAATTCTTGACAGATTATTTCTGTCACATAATGGACTTGTCTATATGCTTTCAAGAAAATCTTATAGACTAAATCTTTTTACAGTTGAACTGATGAGAGATGAGTTTTGCTGGCTGCTTTTGTCTGGGATCACCTTTTCTGCATGGTGTTGGCATGGTTAACATTGTTATAGAAATGTCCAGTCACAACTTCAGTAATAGTTTGGCTGCCAGATAAAGCCATGATGCGTTTGTGATGGTTTGGTTATGAAGTCTGTCATCATTGTTCAATTATAATCTAAAGAAAATACCTAAGGTTATAATTGCGAAAATATGTTTATATATGGGCAACACTACACCCCCTCTATGCAGTCTATAGGTTGCAATTCGTATTAATATGATGGTTGAACCCATTCTTTACAGAAAGTTGCAGATGATCAGTTTCTTTTTTATTTAGTCACAGATTAAATCCTCAGTGGTGTAGCACCTAGAAATGCCCTAGTCTTGCCCTTTGAAATTTCTGTGAGAACAGCCAAAACCATTCAGCATTTTTCCCTAAATATACTCAAAAAAATCAGAAGTATTTTCTGAGTTCTGCAGTTTCTTTACGCACTGTCATCAAGAACGCATTTTGCTGAAATAGTATGCTCATGTATTCAATTTTCTTGGTCATATTTCATTATGTCTTGAATTGTAAGTAAACTTGATTGATGCAAATTGACTGATTATATCCAAGTTCTAATCCAAGCCTTGCAACAGTTGCTAGCAGATGCTGAGAATTTTTTGCTCTTACTCTACTTCAAAGCATAGGTCTGCATTTCAGATGATGTTTCTATAGTTGTGTGTAAGAAAAAAAACCTATCATTTCTTGCTGAACTATATCCACAGCTCTGAATTATCAGTTCTTACCAGCCTTATGATATCTGGTAATTTATATGTAATGTGTGAAACTGGAAATGTGAGTTTGAGTGTAAATATATCAAAGCGTCATTCTGACTGAATTTTAAGTTTTTTTCATAACCTTGATTCCAGTTTACGCCTATCAGCTTATAGGACTTCTATTACTTAAACATAAATTTATATCCGCTGCTTCAAAAATCACTTTATTTCTTTTCAGTAGCATAAAAGTAACTTCTGACTGTTTCAGTTGGCAGAAGTTTGAGTGGCAAATTGCTATTAAGAAAAGGGGAGAAGGCCCATAGAGTTTACAAACTCACATTTAGCAGGTCCTACAGTGAAAAATTCTGAAAAGCACAAAGGTAGAATAACATGTGATTTTAATTGTAGGATAAAAATTGGAACAATTACATTTTTGCAAAAACAATCACCTTGTTTTTAGCTGTGTGAGCTAGTGAAGCATCAGATATTTTTAAGATGCTGCTTTCAAAGAGTGGTTTGAAAGCAATCTCTTGTAAAATGCATATAACCTCCAGAGTTTGAGCACAGTCCCTGTGTGCCCACCTGAAATAGCATGCAGCAGAATCATGCAAACTTCAGATTATTATTTTCCTAAATCTAGAACTTAAGTTAGACCTTATTTAAGAATAAATAGCTGTTGAATATGGAGCAGAATCAGAACTATGGAATTGAAATAAGACATGATTCCTAAAATAAAAAAAATTTCAGACTTTAAATGAAACCTTATTTTATTCTGGTAGAGGCTATTCAGAGAATTTCTGGTGATTAAAAGGCATTCATCCATGAATGGAAGGAATGTATTCAAGCCTCAATATGTTTTATTGCCAGGCTTCTAAAGACCCTGAATCCCAACCATAATGGTGAATGACAGCACACTCTGTGTTTTGTTAGAGAGAGATGCAAGGCAGAGCACCACAGCCTTTGTCATACGGATCTCACTCAGATGTCAGTGAATATAATATACATGCAGACTTATACCTGATTTTTTTTAACTTGAATTATCAAATGAAGCCTAGTTGTAGCATTAAATATCTAATCTGTTTGAGACTGATGGAAAATATGCATAACTTTAGTGGTGGAAATAAAGTCATAAACTGCTGTCTGTGAAAGGAGCATGGATCTCTCTATTATCTTCCTTCTTGAGATAACAAAAACAAAAAATAAGGAAAAGATAAAAAACAGCACCAAAAATGTGCTTTCTTATTGAACAGAAGCAAATAATTTTACATATAACTGTGGGAGAATCTCCGAATATTTTACTGAAGATATAGATGGTCTGCATCATTCAGGTACTGTCAGAGGAACAGAAGTGTCCTCTTCTGGGAATGTATTGTTGAAATATATCTGTCACTGGATGCCATCTGGTCCATCACAAAACAGACCACGTTGCATTTCAGAGGTGTCTATTCATAGTTCTTCCTAAGAACATAGCTACTGACAGAATGGGACAATAGGCAGGAGAGAAGGAATATATGGAAAGCACAGATTATTGCAAGATACCTTTCTTCAAAGGTAATGTCCTGTAGTTCCCTGGGTTACACCACCCTGAAATGTTTGATAACTAGAGTCCAGTGACAACAAAAGCCATGTCTTCACAGTGTCTTCTGACTTAGGCGAAGTTTAATTTCAGTTATAAAACAAGCCAAGAACTTGCTAGATGATGCTGGGAGCCTCCCCTGAATGCACTCCCAATGTTAGGGCCAGAAACATTTGTGGTCCTTGTACGCTGTGAAATTAAGCAACTGCTTTTTCAAAGCTTTTCCAAAGGGGAATGGGCAGGGTATGGCATCAGAGTCCTCCCAGCACTGGGCTACAAGTGCTGACTATGGATACTGATAACTTTGTGATGATTTAGTGTTGATGGAACTGTTTTCTATGAGAAATTACATTTTATCTGAAACCCAGAAACTTAGAAAAAAAATTATTTTGGCTTCCAATTAATGTAGATATTAAAAGAGGGAACATAATTTTCTTGGAATTAAAATTTATAGAGTAATGAGCAAAACATAAATAAAATAAGTTGCTTTGGCAAAAGTAGGCATTGAAGTTTATGACTCTCAACATTCTTTCTGTAACAATTTATTTCCAGTCAGAATTAAGAAAAGTTATAACAAATCTCTTTGAGCAGAATTTGTTCTGTAATCAACTCTATTCCACAACAGATCTGAAAGTTCAGATTTTCTTTTCCTGTCTTGATCACAAGTGTGTCTCTTGCCAGTTAAAGAGGTGTCAGGGCACCCTAGAAGCTGAGCAGTGTCGGAGAACAGTGTTTTGCACAACGGGAAGCCAGTCTTCATCCAATCATTTTGAGCATGGAGCAGTCTGGACTAGTGTAAGGTATCCCTGTCCATGGCACGGGGCATGCAGCTAGAAGGTGCCTTTCAGCTCAAACCATTCTATGGCATTGCATAAGAAGAAACTTGGCTTCCTCACTCTTTCTAAAGTGACCAGACTGAGACTTCAGGCCTTCAGAGTGCTAAGATATCTGATGCCAGACAATCATTTCAGGAAAACATTGAGGCAGACAATCCAGCCAATGCCTTGTTCAGCAATCCTTCAAGCAGAACATTATGAGGGAGTCTAAGTCATCTCTGTTTCCTGTGAATAAGGAGGGACTAGTGAGATGCAGTGGGGGTGATAGCAGCCATCTTCCAAATAGGATAAGCAAAGATGATAAAAACCGGTGATAAAGCCAAAGCTTTATGACAGAGGATGGGTTTTTTTGGTTGTTTATTTTTTAGGGTGGTGGGGGGGATTTTTTGGGGTGGGGGGCAGTTTTGCATTTTTGTCCTTTTTTAAATTCTAATTTTGTTGGTTGTTATCAGAAATGATTAGTTCAGCTACCACAAGATAATGAGTTAGCTAAGTACTTTTAAAACAAAACTAAATCAAGACATTGTCTTGGAAGAACAGTGTTGACTGTGAGTGGTGTGATAAACCAGAGATCATGTCATAGCAACACATCACAGCAGTTAGGGCTGACTGCTTTGTTTATCAGCCTCACCATGATAGGTCTATCATTATTGCTTTCACTACTAGACTTCTTCATTATGATTTTCTGATAGTATCTAGAACTGGACTTTGTGACCCACTTACTAACTTCCAGCTTTCTACATACAATATAAGTAACACAAAAAGCAATATATCACACCACAGCATATATACAATGTCATTGTCTCCCTTGGGTTTTATACGAAATTTTGTATAGACGAGACATACGATTTTATGATACCATGGTGTACTGTATTCTCATTTCTTCCACTGTTGCATATGCAATCCAAAAGGCTTCTTAATATACTTCCCAAGGGAGCTTTCCCTGTGCTTTCTATTAATAGTTTTTGTTCATACTCTGTTTATTTCTAATAACTGTTCTAATGACAGCTTTAGACATAATTTTGTAAACTTAAGTAGACATGGAGAATTACAGTATCAGATCAATATCTGGAACTATTATGCAAATTCATTACTTGTATTCTCCCCCCCCCCCAAATAAATTTAGAATAGAGAAAGATCTGAAGAAAACAGATATTTTGCCACATTTCTACTTTTTCAAGTCTATAAAGTTTGTGTATTTTGAGATAGATCCTGAGGTCTGGATGCAAAACCAACTATTACTTGTGTTTATATATCATATTTTCCTGACAAAAAAATGGGTGTTGTTGTGAAGAGGTTTCATTATGGAGTTGTTGGGCAAATATTATCAACTCTTGTGCCTGCATTCCAGCAGCATACTAGTCAAACAGCTATTTAATGGATACTGCACTTCTGCTTGGCAAATGAAGCCCTGTTTGATAGAACTTCAATTTTGGTAAAAAGTTATAAAAGAATACTGCATCTTCTCATATGAAAGCAGAAGTGTTTAAAGGCAGCTAATGGTATTGCCACTGTATAGAAAATCTGGTTTCTAAACTCTTTATTTTCTTGTGTCTGTGGGATGTGACAGGAGAAGGTGATGACTGCTGTTAAAGGGAGACATCAGTTACAGTGCTGTTCATAAATGTAGCTTGTTCAGCAATAATTTCTTTTTTCTCTGGTTTTTCTTTTCTTCTTCAGGACTTTCTGATTTCAAATTTCTGTGTTCTTTAAAGTATTTACATGATGACAAAGAGGGCCTATATCATCCCTCTGACAGACAAAGTATTTCAGGGGGCTTGCTTACTCGAAAGGAAGATATGTCAAAGAGATCTTCAAGACAGCTAAAAGTACAAGCTCAACTTGATAGTGGGCTTAAACACTTAAAATAATGCCGATTTTTAACTTTATTCTTATGAAAATTTTAGCTGTAAACCCTGGCTGCAATGATTAAAAATGCATGGGAATCTCCAGTGAGCTTTCTCCCTCAGTTTATTTCTTTGTTTTGCATTTTGTTGGAGTATTTCTGTTAAAACCTCATTATGTCATGACTTTGTCAAAACTGCTGGCTCAAACTGCATTATGAGTTGTTCTACTGTGTATCCATGGCTGATGTGCTGTACATTGGCCCACACTGAATGCTCATTGGTGCTGGAGAGGTACTTAGTTCTCGAATGAAAATCCCCATATTTGCAAACCTGACCTTCTATTAAATAACCACTATAAATTATTTACACAGATGACATAATCCATTTGAGTAAGATTGTGCTTAACTTCATAGGATTTTTTATTCATCTAGTAAAAATAGTTTTCAGGATTTTTTACTATCTTATTTGATTGGTGAATTTCCTATACAAATACCTGCTTGAACAGTTTTCCATTAACTTTGACTTCTTCAGCTTTTGTTAAAGGAAGTGTTAAAAATTGGGTTTTTTTTAATTACAATTAAGATTATACATCACACTCTTTTTTCTTTATTTTCCAAAATGTGTAAATATATCATATTGATATATATTTTCTGTATGTAATGTATACAATAGCGATACTCAACAGGGAAGAATTTGTACAACCTGGCCAAATCACTTCCTGTCCAGCAACTTGCAGGCGGTACTGGGAAGTGAGCACAGCAAAGAATGATTCCCAGGATGCAGTTTGGGTGCTGGAGGCTGACTGCTTTTGTTGGCAGTGCAGAGGGATGTTTCAGGCTAACTGGCCTGGTGAGGCTGGTGCTGGACACTTTCAGCTGTGGGTGTTCATGGTCTGGGGTTCACGCTTGCTGAGCGCTGCACTGACACATAGCAGAGACCTCTGGGGCTAACCGGCACATGGCCTCAGAGGTCTGAGTTACAATTTCTCTAAATACCCTGTGCACTAAGGTAGAGGCACAACATCATTACCTTCTGAACACCCTGCTTTGAATTGCTTTGTCAGCTATTTTGGAAGGATAACCATTTTAAGACCTGCCACACCCATGACAAAATCTTCCTTACTGTGATCAGAACAAGCTTTGTTGGTCCAAAAAAAAAAAAAAATTGAGACCAAAACATTGAATGAACAACTTTTTGCAGTTGCATGAAGAAAATATGAATTTACAATATAACTTCTCCTTGGATCTTCCAACAGTTTACCAAGCTTCTGAAGCCACCTTGTAGGTTTTGTTATTTGCTTAAGGGACAGCATGCTCTAAAGAGTTCTTTTCTCCTTTCTCTTTTCCCTTTTCTGTGTGACAACGATTACATCTATCAAGAAAAATTGCTTAGAAGAGTTTGTTTCCTCTGTAGTACAAGATGCTTTCCTCTCCTGATGCAGCTGTCCATCATTCCCTGTAACTGGGTAACAGGAGGTCACATGAGACTGGATGAATTGTCACTTCCACTACTTCTTTAAAATTACTTGAGCATTATTCCTATTGTGTATTTATTACATTTCATTAGAAAATTTTTGCCTTAAGGTTTCAGTCTTCCCTCTTTTGCTTACAGCTTTATCAGCCCAAGTGATATGTATTTTTTATGAGCTCTGTGTTATGAGAAATAATACATAATGTATAACGTAAAGCCTTCTAAGATTTGTGTTTAACTCCTACAAGCTTTGCATGCTGCCTACATATGACATGCAAATGTTATTAAACATTCTACAATGAAAAAAATTGAAAAAATATACACCCCCCATTTGATAATTGAAGGAATTTTGTAAAAAAAAAATTATATGGCATCAACATTTGTGTCATTAACTCATTCATAAGTAACTGTGCAAATACAGTTTAGCAACCTACTGCAAAGCAAGACCACTGTGCAATTATGCTGGAATTACAAGTTAATTACATAGAAATAGCAATATCTGAATACTGTCTTTTTTCAAATTATAGTAATTAACCTTGAAAGTTCTAGATTTTACCTTGCATAACAATAGCATGTATGACCTGGTTAAGTTCATTTTTTCTGCTCTTATGTTTACTTCTTATGAAAATTAAGTGCTGATGTAGGATCATTCGTTAGCCAATTTAAATTGAGAGTTCTTTCAAGACAGTTTGTAACCAACATGTGACTAGAAAAAACATATATGTGTCTATTTATTTATAATTTCAAAGTTGGGTCATAAAATATTAGGATATCACATCTTGTGTTAAGAATCTTTCTATTGCAGACTTTTTTTTGGGGCGTTAAAAACTAAGGTTTGGCTTCATCTTCCGTAACTCTAGATATGTAAGATGGATAAATTCCATTTCCTTTTTCATTTTCTATAGAAGGAAAAACTTGACTAGCTTAAAGTGATGTGTACCTTTTAGGGATGGTCTTCCCAATGTCCTCTGACTTCCTAAACTGGTGAATGACAAAGCCAGTTTTTCCCTCTACATCTGCTTCTGTGTTCTTCACCTTGATACCCACCAGCACCCATGACTCAAGTAGTCTAACAAAATGCACAAGAAATACAAATGTACAAGGACTGTGAAGTAGCATTGTCTTCTCAAAGTCCCAGTGCATACTCTTTATATCTTAGGATTTAAAGCAGATAACAACATGATTTGAATATTTATTACTTTATTATTAATATGAAACATTGCCCTTTATTCAAAAGGATGTGTTTAAAAATTTTTGAAGAGTTCTTTGTTTTCAGATCTATAGACACAAGGAAAAGGGAAATCTAATGTCCTGTTATCAGAAAGATTCATCCTTATTTTTCTAGTTATTATTCCACAAAATTTCTAAATGCTGTACATAAAACAACTAAATGTTTCTAGCCAAACTCAGAGATTAAAGATGCATTAAATGAAATACAGGCATAGGAGAGGAGTCAAAAGTGGAGTAATCCTGATTAATGTGTTGAGCAGCATTTTCAGAATAAGTCTCACCTAAATGTTACCCTTATTGTTATCAAAACCAGATTCTCAGTAGATATTTTAAAGTCATGTTTTGTGCTTTGTTGTCACGGATTTTCTTTTTATAAAAGTAGCTTAAGGTCACTTTGCTAAGAACATCCTAAGTTGGACTCCAGCAGAACTACGCTATATCTCTAAAGGGGGGAAGTGGGAGGGGTATTAGATGTAAGAGGTTTTACACTTGCATGTTGCCAGGAGCATCTGACAGTCTAATCATGATATGCTGTACATCCTTCCATTTCATGAGTCTATTTGTTCACACCTAATCAATGATGTAATTTTAAATAATCAGATTAGGACATTTTGCCTCAGGAACAGACACCAATTCAAAGAGTTACAGACACAGTAATACCAGCAACAAGGATCAGTGATTTCTTATTCCTCGTTATGACAAAATTCAATTTAAAGTTATCATATTTTATCACAAAAAAAGGAAATTAAGATAATCCTGATATGTACATTTCACATCCATACATCTTCTGTGCTAAAAAGAAAAAAAAAAAAGGCACAAATGAGAAAACAGTAATTTTATGAAAATGGGGAAGAGAACTGTATTATGTATTTTTGTTATAGGGGCGCATTTATTACATTTTTTAGATATCTGTATATGCTGCTGTTTTCTCAATGCCAATTATGTTGTTAGATAACCATGAAATAATGTCATAACAGAAGCAAATGTTTGTTCTTAAACCTTTATTCACCCATATGAATAAATCTGAGAAAGAGTTTTCCTGTGGAGAAAAGTACACTGAAGAATAAATGAGTTCATGTGTTAATTTCTTTCTCCTTGAGTTTCAATTTAATAGATATATCTTTTTCTTCTAGGGTAAGCACATGGGATCTGACTAAAAATATTTTTATTTCACTGTTCACTGGAAATGCCAATGATTATGCCTGTGTGAACTACAAACATTTGGAATAATTATGTTCATTACAGTATACACATAAGTTTGAATTCATGTAACTGAACTGGTGGTATAGCCTTTTAAATAAATCAAAACTATGTTTATGTTAGGAAGGAAAAGGGGCTGCCTAACTGACACAAAAATATCTCCGTATAAATTGATCATTAATAAATTTAAGCTGGTTATTAAAAGATGATGATTTAGAAGGGTGAGGTTCTAAAGCTGTTGTGCCATCATTGGGTGAAATTAAATCAAGTTCAATTTATTTCTGAAAGGCATCAGAAACAGGTTATGCTTTTGATAGTGGGAGGGTGAAGTCAGTGAGCCAGGAGTTGTCCTCTTCGGTACCTCAGCAAGGTCAAAAGGGACACACTTTTGCATTAGAAGCAAAGAGCTATGATTCAGGGAAATAGCCAATGGTTTACCTCTGATTACAAAAAATGTTGTAGTAAAAATGGTTCATGAGAAGCATGCTGAATACCTCTAAATCTGCCAACTGATGTAACTAGATTGGTGGAAGAGGAGAAAATGCTGATGGAGGAACAACAACCTGATTATCTCAACCAAACCAGGAAAGGAACAATTTAGGGAGGGACGTTTTTGTTTCAACTTTTTTTTTTTCTTCATGTAAATTCCCCGAAGTTTTTTATTTGGTTAGCATTTCATGTCTAACCTGCCTCTTAAGCACATAATTCAAACCCATTAACACTCTTGTTTTCTTACAAACAGCGGTTTTAGAAGCAGGTATGGCCTGGTTCAAAGACCTCTGAAAGCAAAGGACAAACTTGCATTAAGCTTTGGCAAAATCACCCTTTCTGTCATTACTGCTCTTGCAGCATAAGGTGAATAGTGCACTGACACATATTTTCATTTAACCAGGGCTAGTTTTAGTGAACTTCCTACAATCTGAAGTCAAACTCTCCATGTATTTTTATATCTATACAGTCACGTTTCCTATATGCTTAAACATTTGAAAGATGCAATTAGGAAATATCACTAAGTTTGCAGTCCTGATATCCTCATCTTCTGATTCAGCATGACAGGAAGGAGTGAGTGTAAAAATGGGAATTTTGTTACATCTGTCACTGCCATAGCCAAAGGTATCAGATCACTGTAAATTTGCCCATCGGTGTGTACATAGTAAGTTACTTCTCTTCATAGCCCATTGTACATTTCCTGTAAGTATCCCTGGAAAACATTGCCTAGCTATAGGTTTTGAATTAATCAATCAACTTTTGTTTTTATAGCACCATTCAGGAAAATCCACTCATAGCACTTTCTGTAATAGAGATAAGAAAAACAAATCCATACTCTCCTTTTAAGTCCAAAGCATCTATCTTCTTGACTATGTTCACTTAAGACATTTCAGCTGAGCAAGTACCATCAGCTTTATACTTTTAGGAACTCTTTAACAACAAAACAAACAGACACAGGAGGCAATAAAAGTATCCAAGTCACAAAAAAGAATGTGGAGTCAGCTGGAACTTTGATTTGACCCTACAAATCATGTCTTAATTTAATAATTTGGGAAAATTAGGAAATATTGTGAAGTCATTTCTACAGTGTGGCTGCTGAAGGGCAGCTGTGGGATTATTCAGTTCAATGTGGATGTCTGCAGCTGAGCTAGGATCTTTTCAAGGTCATGAACAATAAGAGGGTCTCTATGGCTCCAGTCAACTCAAAGGTTCAGGAACTCATGACTCGTGGCCTTCAAATGTCTGTCTCTCTCTTTCAACCATTAAAGGCGTTGAGCATGGTTAGCTCTGGTGCAGACATCTACAGCAACCTCATTCATTTACTAAATGAGTTTTGTCATGAACTATAGCCTGGCATCACAGTGAAGCTTCAGCTTAGCATTGAAAGGGGAAAGAAATCTAATAAGAAACTCAGCAAATTCCACATCAGACCTGTGTAAAAAGATGTTAGCAGCATGAGTTTGTGTATTTAATAGTAGTGTGCAATGCCATTAGAGTTTTGGAAGAAAATAATGCCATGAAATTATGAAGCAGAAGCTGTGTTCACCAAATTAGATAAGATTATGTAATTTTTTAGAAGAACTAAAATGTCAATACAATTATTACTTCAAAATATAAATAAGCTGGAAATTTACACAAAATTCACAAGAGTGCCTAAATTAATTCAAAAGCTAGTTCCTCAGTAAAATAAGGTGCTAAATGGATTGATCATAAATTACATGCCAGGTTTTATCAGATGGTTCACTGACCCCTGTTCCCACAAGTCATCCAGGGAAAAAGATTAACACATGGTGAGCAGAGCTAGAGCCAATGCAGACGTACAACTGGGCAGCTACAGAAATACACAGAAGGGCAAAATGAAGGAATTTCTCATATATGCAATACTCAAAGAGAGCAACATTTTGGGATCCAACTCGGAGTTCAAATCCTTGGAGAACTGGAGAGGAAGGCCTCTGAACTATAAAGTGAATGTTCTGCTTCTCTTCATCTCACTGCCTCCTTGGCTGTTTTGCAAAACTTGTTCCAGTCCTGAGTTGTGTCTAATTTGTCCTCCAAGCACCACACCCCTCATTGTTTTGTGTTCGCTTTATTTTATTTTGCAAGTTTCCCTTGTGCCAATTAATTTGGGGGCCAATGATCCATCTGCCTTTCCTCTGTATGTTAGCACATTTACAGAGGAAAATTCAGTGGCATCATACATGTGCAACATATATTTTTCCAGGAAAAATTATATACTACAGAATAAATATCTCAATTCTGAATGTTATAGAAAAGTGGCTTTGATTAGTGCAAAAAATCCAAGAGTTACAAGGTCACTTATCTCTTGCTGTCAGCATGCACCTACACCTTTATTTTCACATTTGCTGACAAGCTCTTTCTTCCCCTGGCAGGCTTAAAACTTACTCCTTTCATCTGTTCTCAAGGTAAATGCAAGTCCAATATGCAAACAAAGGTCTGTTGAAACAGTCCTTCTCTCAGACCATGCTCTCCTGACCTGAATTTGCTCATTCAGTAGCATTGAGATTCCAGTCATGTAACTGTACATAAAAAATTAATCATCTAGTGCTATCGGTTAAGTTACCTACAGTCTTTTAACAATACAGGGATTTTCTGACTGTGAAAGGTGCTTTCCTTTCTTTGTCAAAAGTAGCACACACTCAAGGTGGACATGTCTCTGTAATTTTTTCTTTTCTGGGTTGGCTCTAGGACATCAATGTTGGAGCATCAGAGACTGTTAATTCGTTCTGCTGTGCAGTCTTTCCCAAAACCACAAAACCCAAAGTCCCAGCCAGCCATGCCCAAAGAGAAGAGAGCAAGTTCCTCCCTTCCCTTCATGGTGTCTCGAAATCATAGGGGCAAAATCCTACCTTTTCACTTTCTCCAACATTCCACAGAACATTAGTTTCCCACATAATTTCCCTGTGACCATTTCTTTAATTGGAGCAACAAGTAAGGATAATGACACGTTGGTGACAAAGGCAGGAAAGAAGATAATTATGTGAGCAAAATTCATTCTAGTTCCATCAGAGAGCCAGTAAACTCTTTGTGTGGCTACCATAAGAACTATACTGAGGACTCTTATAAGGGCTAAAGTAATGGCTTGACTCAGGAAATAAAATTAAGCCTTCAGAGCTCAATAAACTGTACAATTTGCTTTCAGTCACTCATATGCAGTTTCAGAAACTCCAGCTCCAATTTATGTGGAAAAAAAGGGATTGCAAAGATGCCAGTATTTTAGTATGTGTGCAGAAAAACACCAAATACCTGCAGAGATTTAAGTACACTGCAGTTACCCTTGTCACAATGAAGAAATAACCCATTTACTTTTGACCAAGCAAGGTGGGTTGACCTTGGCTGAATGCCAGGTGCCCACCAAAGCTACTCTATACATCCCATCTTCAGCTGAAAAGGGAAGAAAAAATATACTGAAATGTTTGTTGTCAATATAGGGACAGCAAGAGATCACTCACCAATTACTGCCATGGGTGAAACAGACAGGACCTTGGAAAATTTGTGTATTGCAAATTGAATCAGGGAAGAAAAACAACCAAAACTGAAAATAGTTTCCCCCTACCTCTCCCTTCTTCCTGGGCTCAACTTCATTTACAATTTTCCCTCTGTCCTCCCCCTCAGCGGTGCAGGAGGATGGGGAATGGGAGCTGTGGTCAGTTCATCACACATTTTCTCTGATAGTTCTTCCTTGTCAGGGAGTGGGAGGGACTTCTCACATTATTGCCCTGCTCCAGTGTGAGGTCCTTCTCACATGAGACGATTCTCTACAGACTTCTCCATCATAAGGTTCTTCCCATGGGCTACAGTTCTTCATTAACTGCTCCAACATGGAGCACCACTTCTGTGGGGTGCGGTACTTCAGGAACAAAAGGCTCCAGCATGGGTCTCCTTCAGGGTCACAGTCTGCCATCAAACCTGCTTAGCATCCCTCCATTGAAGAGAGAGCCAGGAGAGTGCCAGGAGCCTGCTCCAGCACAGTCTTCCCACGGGGTTGAGCATCCTTCAGGTTCCCCCTGCTCCAACTTGGGGTCCTTCAGGGGTTACAGGTGGATATCTGCTTTACTCTGGACCTTCATGGGCTGCAAGGGGGCAGCCTGACTCACCATGGTCCGCACTACAGGCTGAAGGAGAATCTCCAGTGCCTGGAGACTTTTTTCCCCCTCCTGCACTGACCTTCAGGTCTGCAGAACTGTTTGTCTCACACAGTCTCATTCCTCTCTTTGGCTGCAGTTTTTGTCCATTTTTTATCCACCTTTCTTCTTCTTCTTAAATATGTTATCCCAGAGGTGCTGCCACCATTGCTGTGGGCTCAGCCTTGGCCAGAAGTGGGTCTACCTTTGGATCTGGATGTCATTTGCTGTGTCTCACATGGGGGAAGCTTCTAACAGCTTCTCACAGAAGCCAACACTTGTAACTCCCCAGCCACCAAAACCTTGCCACACAAACCAGATAGAGTAATATAAAAGGTATGACAGCATAATTGTGCAGCAAAATAACTTGTCATTGCAAGTACATTCTATTGACAGAAGAGAATTTTGGGTTAATTACCTGATTTCTCAAAGCTCTTAGCTATTCACTTTCCAGCCAGTAGGTATTGAACATTTGGTGATCTCTGATTTCTTACAGACTTCTGACATTCTGTTTGCTAGCCACTTACTGATGATTGTCCTGGGAATGCCCTGAGTTTCAGAACAGCAGTGTGTTTTCTACTGCTTAAGGTTGTCAATAAATTTAACAGATCTAGCAAGAAAAACACATCCTTGTTCATGGGGCACAGTGAAAATGAGGACTCATCAGATTGCCAGTGGGAGATTTAATAGTTTGGATTGCCCTGAAATGAGCTGCTATTTCATACCTCTAGCCTTCACCTCACAGAAAGCTCATTACTGACATGCTCCATAGTACCTCAGTAGAATTTTGGCGTTTGAGCAGACTTTGTTCTTACAGAGACAAAAAAAACAACATTGAGAGGCTGCTCATCAATTATTTACCTTTGATGAAACATCAGTTCTTTGACAACTTTTCTACATATATTGTAAATACATCTCAATGTCTTAGAATTATAGAGTCACAAGAAAATTAAGGCTGAAAAAGACCTCTCTCTGAGATGCAGTTTAACCATTAACCCAGCACTGTCAAACCCACCACTAAACCATGTCTCCTAACATCACATCCACAGGTTTCTGAACATTTCCAGGGACAGTGGTTACGCCACTTCTCTGGGCAGTCTGTTCCAGTGTTTGATCATCTTTTCAAAAGAGGGTTTTTTTTTCCTTAATATCCAATCTAAACCTCCCCTTGTAAAACTTGTGGCCATTTCATGTTGAGCTTGTTATATGTGAGAAGACACTGACCCACACCTGGCTACAATCTTCTTCCAGGTCATTGTACATTGCAATAAAATACCTTATGGGTCAGCTTTTTTCCAAAGTATATTCCTCTTCCCTAGAGTAATCCCAGTAATACTTACAAGTGCAGGGAATAGTCTTATCTATAAAAATATATATGTGCACACACATGATGTTGAAAACATGTCCCTTCCATTCATCCTGCATCTTGAGGAAAGAGAAGAAGAAATATCTCAATTTTCCAGCCTTCTCCAGGAGAAACTGCTCAGCCCTGATGATCTCACCTTGGTGTAGCTTTATCCTAAACGAGGACACTGTGCCTGAAATTGTAGACACCTTTTCCTGCTCTTTCCCCTGGGATTCTTTGCTGCCAACAAGGAACACTGTAGTTTCTGGTTTCTGGGAATTGAAATCATCAAGCCCAAAAATTTTAATTGTTTAGGTCAATTAAACAATTAGCTTTTCTTTAGTGTTCAGTATAGCATATAAACAATGATCAGAGACTCATTAATAAATAAATTGGATTAAATAAGAAAGAGAAGGAGGACACTATGGAGGCTGAAGAGTAAATAAATGTCACAGCTGGTCTGTGGCTGAGCAATTAATTTGACAATAAATAAGAAACCCAGCCCGGTTCAATAAGCCAGTCCCTGGGTGACAGAGGGGCCTCACCCAATTATGTTCTATCCTAAACTGCAGACATCTCACTGGTCAGAGGACTGGCAGGTGTTAAGTTGAGACCCATCAGCAGCTTAGATCAGGGTGTTTCAAACCCCCTGCATAAAGTGAGTTTGAACAGTAAAACACTCTCTGTGATCACAAGGATCTCTGAGGTGTGTGTCCTCCCTGTCTCCGGCCACTGACCCCACGCAAACAGAAGGAAAAGGAGATTTATACTCTTCTCAGTCTATTGGGATTCATCACCAACTCCTGCAGGGTTGGTAGTTACCTTCAGTCCTTTCCCATTTATCTGGTTATTTGTAATTCCACCAAAAAACCACAGAAATTCTATTTCCAGATTGTACATGCTGACTTTTGAGGAAGGAGTTTAAAATTCATTACAGGCATAAAAACAAATCAAGCTGACAGAATGCTCAAATATACTGTGCTGCCCAGATTTATAATTGAAAAACCCTCTGCTGCATGAAATGAGTGAAATAGAGCAGATGAACCAGCAGACAAGCAGGAGACCAGAATTAAACAAATTTGTGTAAATAAATCCCACTTATTTATCAGATACCAGGAATTAATTTTCTGTGTATTTGGCCTCTCTGCCAGATAATGTGAGCAAATATTGGTTTGGATTGGAGGGCAGAGGGCATCCAGATTGGTTTTTTTTATTTATTAATTTTCTTTCAGGTAGATGATATCAAAAGTCTGTGCAAAGTTTTGGGAAGAAAGGAAAGACTGAAAGGATGTGTCTGATTATGATACATAATGCTGTGCGCTCAGTTCTCCTTTGGGATGCTCTAAATACTCTATTTGGGAGCCTGGTTTGCTTTTCAGATATGGACCACCTGATGAAAAGTAGATGTCTGGCTTTGCCTAAACATCACTGTAAACATTACCAGAGTGGTTTGGTTGTGAAAGTATTTACCTGAACATTGAACACTAGTTATAAAAACAATTCTGGCACAGTTTAGAAAATGTTATAAGTACTAGCTTAGTTCTGATCACATAATTAAAGGTACATTTTTTTTCTGTTTAGCAGTTGTGGATTAAACATTTAGTATCGCTGTCTCTTTAATACAACCTCTGAAACTCTTGGACTGAGATTTCCTGAAGTCCCAAAAATCCCCTTAATAGTAAATATATGGTAAACAGGTGATCTGGCCAAACTGGTTGATTGTCCTTGGTGTCTATGTATGTCATGGTGGCAACTTTTAGGAAGAGGACTTGATTGGTAGAAGGAAGCCAGCCTTACTGTTTGGGCAGTGGTCCATGTAATTGTGAGCCATTTCTCATTGAATTTAAAATTACTCCCACAAGCTGCAAGCCAAGCAATGCCAAGCCACTATGACCAAGAAGCCAATTGCTACAGGTAAGTCCAACAGTTCAGGGAGACTCTTTCAGACCTTCTACCTTGTTAGTAGCATGATTGAACTAATAGTGCCTTAGGATCAAACATTAAAATAAAGGAAGAAAGGTGGTTTACAGTTTTTTCCATTTATTTTCCTCCTAAAAGTATTTTGCCCAGACACTTTCCCTGGGATCCTACTAGTTTGTCATTTTTGCTTACAATATTCACTAGTTTTTATAACACTGGGAGTCAAACAAATATGATATGCTTGGAAACAGATAACTAGATGAGAACAACTCTGGAAGGTGGTAAAAAATATGAAAGAAATCTAATTAGAGTCTGTTTCTGAGCTCTTTGGCTCAGTGTAGTAAAGGTAGTTGTGAGAACAACCCATGAACAGTTATGTCTATCTGCTGAAAGATGCTATTTCAGAAGAAAATTGGACATTAAAAATGTGAATAAGCCTTCAAGTTGAAAAGAGTTTTCTTCATCTTTTTTGAATTGATGACGCACCAAGTGCTGTGCAGTGGAGACCTTTATTTGCTGGTGTGTAGCCATCAGAGGTAGCTTTGACATTAATATTTAAATACCAGAGGTAACCACAAATGTTTTTCATTTTCTCTGGTCATCTTGCCAGGGAGATGGCAAGAGTAAGTACCAGTGCTTAAGTTACCAAGTTGTAATCATTCAATGCTGAACATTTCAGAAATAGAAACTCTAGCTACCAGTCACAAGGAGAGTCAATATTTTATTCCTCTTGTGCAGTAGCACACCTAAGAGGTATGGAAAAACCTCAAGGTGAACTTGGATAAACATCCAAAATCTCAAAGGCTTGTCCAGACCTAGAGTCTGCTAAACAAAGCAGAAGCTTTGTGATTTCTGGCAGATGCTCTCCTTAGAAATTTGAAAATTAAAGTTAAATGGATCATACAAAATAATTTGGAACCTTTGGATATGTTTGTTCTGAAATTTGGGTAAGTTTTCAAGGAAAAAATTTCATGCCCATAAATCTTCATAAAAATCCAAATTTGAAAGCTTACACAGAAACAAAATGTATTTTTTTCTTCTGAGCTGAGTTTCTCCAAGTATACTTATAAAGTGATACTAACCTCAGAGAAATCTCAAAGCTTTCTGCAGTTAAAGGGTTAAATTTTGTGTCATACTGAGGCAGAAATTGATATTGAGGGGGAAAGAAGGAGGGACAAATGTTTGAATTATTTTAAATCTGATATCATTTTCCTACTTGTAAAAGGCTTGTTTAATAACCCTAGAAAATGCTTTTTTTTCCCCTGTAGATTCAGTCTCGCTCAACAAATCTAAGCATAGGATGGGACCTGAGGAAGTTCCACATTATCATTAACTGTGCTCCCTGGTGCCTTTCCCTAGTTCATCTCTCTACCCAACTTTTATAAATTATCTGTTTGGGAAATTACTTAATTGCCCATCTCCCAAGAGTTCTATGAGAACTATTTAATTAGTCTGGGAGGTGTTCTTGAAACTGTTCATTTATTTCATTTTATTTATATTATGTCTGATTAATAAGTGCTAGAAGTGAAAACTCTGTTCAAAGTCATTGAAATTATGTCGGGGTTTTCTTCTTTCTTACTTTTTTTGTTTTATTTCCATCAGGCTGGCCAGAAAGGGAGACAGTGACTGAGGAGCTCAGAGTTTGGAGAGAGAACCTTTTAATACTAATCAGTGCCTGCTTCAAGTCCCTAGTCAACCATTCCCGTGATTAAATGACAGAACAGGTCTATTTCCCAGTTCCAGAGCTAGATGATGATGATGGTAATTTCATTATATTTTCTCCATTGCTTTCAACTTGTCCTTTTAATTAAAATGTAAAGGAATGACAGATTCCCCTCTGCTCACTCTGATTTTAGTGAAAGTTCAACGTCCCAAGAGGGACTTGAACTCGCATTATCACAGAGCAAAAGTTCAAAGCATTAAAACAGGAGCCATTAAGGTGTCAAGCAAGTAAGCTAGCACTTACTAGGATCAATTTTCCACTTAGGCAGCCTTTGCCCAATTGTGCTAACTCCCACTGAATCTATACCCACTAATGGATCATAGCTGAGAGGCTAGGAATTCTTAAATCATTCATTCCCAAAGCTCATTAATATAATATTACAATTGCACCCACTACCTTTTCCATGAGAGGTAGGTCTTTACAGGTTTGCTTTAATACAGGTGGCTTTGGGTTTTCTTGTTTTCGTGTGGGCAGGATTTCTGACCCAGTATGAAAGCTTACTATCTTGATATTTCAAACTGACTTGCAGATTGATGATCATTATTTATTCAATAAATTTGCATGAATATTCAATGAAATGCTAAGCTACTATAGCAGTAATAAAAACAAGGACAAGAAAGTGTGATATTCAGTGGCAAAAGGACTTTTTCTCATTGTCATATATTCTACTAAACTACTGCTGTAACTTCTGGATGAAGGCAATCACAACTCAGTCTTGAATTTGTCTTTCTACTCCCAGCAGGATAAGTAAAATATTCAGAATGTAGGAACATTTTATATCTTCCCCTTGTTCTTTTAGAAATAATATTAAGATTATAAACATTAAAGAAAACTTTTGCTGAATGACATGAGGACAATGAAAACAATAACATTGAATTTATCAAGGTGTTTGAAAATAGTTACAATAGAAGATACCTCTCAGTTGTTCTTCTTTCTCTTGCTTTTCATTGCTTGGTTTTGAGAGGTAGACCTAATGTATATTCTCACAGTTCATCCACTGTAATGTCTTAAACTTTAAAATTTGTTCATTGATGCAATTACATTAGAACAAAATCAGTAATTTGGTGGAGGTGCAGCATCATCAGCATCAGATTTCTAGATAAGGACTCTAAGTCTCCTGGCTTTACCTATTCTCTTGAAGCATCTACCACTGACTGAAGCGAGAGACTCCCACGATGCTGCAGGGTTGAGAGTATATTACAACAAAATCTCTGATTTTGATATTATCAAGCAGCTGAATTTTTCCCAAAGGGTGATGTAGAAACAAAGGTGTGCAAAATATACAACCTATATGTATATAGAATCTATGCTGCACAGTAAATAAAGGTACTTTTGCTATTGATCTGGTGTTCTTTAAAGATTTGATTACGAAAGCTGAACAAACAACCCTTTTTTGAAAGATTTTTTAGCCTTGAGACAGAAGTCCCTGTTGTGTGGAAAATCAGTGTTTCCAAGCAGAAATCTATACATAAAACACATTTAGTTTTGTAATAGCTACAGACTTCTAGACTGTGAAATGCACAAAATCCAAAACTGCAAAATAGCTGCCTTTCAAAAACTGGGTGCTGAGGCAACGTCTGCAGCAAAGCTTTTCTTTGTATATTAAAATACCAGATACACATTGTTACACATTCTGAAATGAATTGCCTTGCTATGAAAAACAGAAAAAGTCTTAAAAAACAATGTAAGAAGCTCTCTGAGCAGAACTACATTATTGAAAATGTCTTTGTAAATAATATGGATTGTAGAGCAAACATTAGGAAGCCACAGTGATGTTACTCAGTCCTGCATGGATGTACAAGGGAGATAGTATGATTTAATTATTCACACCATATTTTAAAAAACCCTGATAGGTATGAACTTGATGTTCTGTAAATAACAGACAAAATAATAGAAGCGAGGGTTTGATCTGCATGCATTGCAATTGAATATCTCTCTATGCAATAATTCATAACATTCAGAGGTTAACTGAAGAGAACTTAACATCTTTCTGTTGTCAAGGTTGAGTTAATTTCTCATTATAAGCCATATTCTAACAATCTCACAAATATAATCAGTTGTAGGAGAAGCTGGTAGCAATCAGTACATTTAGGCTGCCTAATGCATTTCATTATGAGGTATTACAGTGACTGTTTTTTCCTCTGACAAGCAGTAAGGCCATTGTCAATTAACTGTCACATTGTCATTTTTTACATGATCACAGGGGATGCCTCTGTCATTTAGTGCACTGAGACACAGAATTTTGTTTGCAAGGAAAACCATTGAGTTGGTCACTTTTTCAGCCTCAATAACATTTTTATAACCTTGCTTATTTCCCTGTAAGTAACATTTAATGCCCACCGTTTTAATATCTATTATTCCTTTATATAAAAATGTCAGAGTTTTTTTTTTCTTTTAACCCAAAAGGCTGCTTCTTTCATGACATTCTCTATTTTTCTGATACTACTCACTGTTCTCTTCTTACCTTTTGACATTTTTTTCAAAACTGTGTAATAAAAAATGTCAAAGGAAATTTAAATCACAAAATCCATAAAGTTCTCTGTGAAAAGTCAAACTGAGAATCTAGTGGTGGCTGTGTCAATGCGTGGCATTATTTTCTCTGCAGTAGATGCTGAATTGACAATTGATAAATATCAGAATTCCATTTAAATCCTCTCTGTATGTCCTATTTGCTGTTGGTAGATGATGAGGAATATTGCAAGCAAAATACGCTAAGATGATCCAGGATGAAGTCATTTTCATATCCTCATGGATAGCAGTCAGTGTTGGGCTTTTCACATGCTAAGCAGGGGTTTGTTATTTTATCTTCAAGATTTTTGTTCAATTTAGGTGTGGACTGAGTGAATGGTTGATTTGAAGGGAAAAAATGCACTGAAATACACCCACTGATGACTTCATAGAATCATAGAGCAGTTAGGGCCAGAAGGAACCCTAAAGTTCATCCTGTTCCAGCCCCTGGCCATGGGCAGGGACACCCTCCACTAGACCAGTTTGTTCAGAGCCCCACTTGGCCTGGCTTTGAGCCCTGCCAGGGATGGGCCATCCACAGCTTCTCTGGGCAACTCTCTGTTGTTCCATAAACAGAAAGGCAGAGACCATCCCAAGTCACTCTGGCTGGAGCATCAAACACTGCAGAACAGGCTCTCACCTGGCTCATCCTGTGCATTTAATGATCAATAAATGCTCTTAATATGCACAGCAACATTTTTGATGACCATTTTGCATTAGGTGGTCTTTCTGCATTTTATTAAAAAATTTTCCACACAAATAATAATTCAATACTGTTATGAAGCAGAATCAAATGTTCATATATAAAACAAGACATATTTGTATGTATATCTTAAATTTTATTCCAGTTGATCAGCAAATATATTTTTTTTCTGTTTTCTGGCAGCATGCTAATAAAACTAGTTTGTTTCAGATAAAGAAGTCTATCACCCTCAAGCTAGGGAGATTTCTTCTTTCTTTTTGTTTCAAGAAATGTCCAAGAGATAATCATCATAAAATTAAAGTCAGTACAGGTGGGTTCATCGTGCTGAGACAGTGGTGGAATCTAATTAAAAAATATGTCTGTAGGTTTTTATCTGTAAAATAATTCTGTAACATACACCCCAAAGCTTAACAGTGTAATGATAGGAAGATGTGGAGACTGATATGAAATTGGGTCTGAGGTTTACGGATGCTGCATTGTCTAGTTTTATCATTACCTATTACATATTTATAGGCAACTTGACCAACATCCAAGGCACATTTTTTGCATGCAAATAGAGAGTATAACAGTCCATATCTGAAAAGATTAATCTCTTTTGCCAGAAATCGTTGTCTTTAAGTTTGATTAAATCATTTCAGATGGAGCTTTTGAAGGTCAGGACCCCCCTTCTCACACATACCTAATAAATACAGGACAATGGTCATGTTGTATAACCAAAGGGTCTCAGGATTAAATGTGTCCAATCTTTAAAAAACAGGGATTGTACCACGATTATTCAATTTATAGTCACTGTGGAAACCTAAGAAAATTAATGCAATTTAAACCATTGAAAACATCTTAGAAAACCCTACACTTGTTTTATTAATTGACAACTGAACCTGAAAAAGTCAATGTCAAGGCAATTGGACTCAGCCTGAAATGAAAATGTCTGTCACAGTGTTTTATCCTGACTATAAGTTCTGCTAATGGGTCTTTTCTCACAGACCCCACTGTCAACTACAGAACTGTGACTGGCTGCAAAGTTAGGGCAAATGTCAAGTTAAGCTCAGCAATGATCAGATACTGGATTCTGATAGGAAAACAGTTTGGGTTAAAATTAAAAATTTAAGATTTCTGGGCAGTTGGTTCAGCCTATGTGTGAGAGGCATTTTTTTTCCACAGAATCAATGAAATTGGAAAAGATTTCTGCAAACATCAAGTCCAACCTTTGACTGAACACTACCATGTTATCTAGACCATGGCACTAAGTGCCATGTCCAGTGGTTCCTTGAAGACCCCCAGGTATGCTGACTATACGACCTCCCAGCTCTCTCAGCTGCTCTTTATCAGACTCGTGCTACAGGCCTTTCCACACTCTGGGCTCATTCCAGTGCCTCAGTGTCTTTCTTGGATTGTGGGGCCTAGATCTGGACACAGAATTCAAGGTGTGTCCTCACCAGTCCCATGGACAGGGGTCCTGCTGCTCTGGTCCTGCTGGCCGCACCATTGCTGACACAGGCCAGAATGGCACTGGCCTTCTGAGCCACTGGAGCACACTGCTCGCCTATGTGCAGCTGCTGTTCACCAGCACCCCCAGGCTCTTTTTCACTGGACAGCTTTGCAGCCACTCTTTCCCCAGACCACAACACTGCTGTGACCCAAAGGCGCTTGTCCTCATACAACTGGCCTTGGCCCATGGATGTGTCTGCAGAGCCTTCTGCCCTCCAGCAGATCAACTCTCCCACCCAGCTTGGTGTCACTGGCCAGCTTTCTGAGGGAACACAAGATCCTCTCATCCAGATCATCACTAAAGACATTAAAAAAGATTGGGCCTAACACTGATGCCTAGGGGACACTGCCAGTTACTGAGCACCAGCTGGATGTGGCACCATTCACCCAGCCTGGGCCCAGACATCCAGCCACTTTTTAACCCAGAGAAGAGTGCATCTGTCCAAGCCATGGGCTGCCAGCTTTTCCAGGAAAAAGCTGTGGAAAACATTATGAAAGGCTTTGCTGAAGTCCAGGTAGACACCATTCACAGCCTTTCCCCCATGCACTGGAAGGGTCATCTAGTCATGAAAGATCAGGTTCGTTGGGGAGGACCTGCGTTTTCTAAACCCACACTCACTGGACCAGATCCCTCAGTTGTCTTCATGTGCCTCTGTATGTGCCACATGATCACACTCAAGATGATTTTTCCTTGAAAATTTTTAAAAGGGCGTTATTAAAGCTCATCCAAGACATTTTTTCTTAGTGCTGTGGTGCATTAAAACCTAAATCCTGCCCAAATATGGGTCTAATAGGAGACAACACAGCTAGAAATCTGGCTATCTTAGGCTGTAGCTAATGAAGGAAACACGTGGTTTCATGGTTCGTGGAGTCTGTGATGCTCAGGAGAAGTTTCACCTCATTTACCTGCAGAGGTTTTCAGTGTAGGTGCTGAAATGAAATGTCCTCATTCCTCCATAGAGGCAAAAATAATCGCTGCAGGGCACCATTCATCTAACCTGGTGCAGATGTGCAGAGAGATGTGAACCATGCTCCAAAATTATTTGTTTTTCTTCAGAGGCTAAAGTACCCCTGGATGGCTAGCTTGGATGTCAAGTTCTCCATTGTAAATGCCAGACTTAGATGAGATTACTCTTATCCCAGTCTTCATAAATTTCACAACATATAGAACTAGTGGTTTTTTGCACTATAATCAGGTAACTAAATAAAAAATGCCTAGGAAAAAATTGTATTTCCATTGATTTCATGCTTCTTCTTTTTGTAAGTAAAACTTTACATAAGTATGTATTGTTAAAAGCAAACTATAGAAAACAAAGTTACAACTTGAGGGAATATTTCAAATATTTACAATTTAGATGGCAGATATGTTCCCAACAAAATTGTTTGCATATTTCCAGCATAGCTGAAAGGGAAAGCCTAGTAGAGGATCATTCTGGTTTTTTATTTATATCACAGTACTTCAGCAGCCTCCCCAGTGTCTTCCCTTTTCATTTATGCAACGCCTGCCTGTAGTTTCTTTCTAAAATTTTGTCACTACAATTTGTTGTCTCAAATTTTCTTTTTATCACATTCTTCTTCTCAATACATTTACAAAGCACACCTCAAAATAGTTTTTCACTGGTTTTCTGCTATTTTTTTTTCAATTATTTTTTTGCTATAATTTGGGTCACTAAGGTGTATATTATGACCTTGAAAAGCATTTCAAGACATAATTTGTCTAAAAAATATTCTACTATATGGAACATAATGACAGTACTGTATAATATTACTGGTAATAATTAACTTGTAAGTACTTCTGAGCTTTTTGGATATTTTCAAGTTTGGCAGAACAATATCACCTTCAGGTTGTTCATTGATTACATTTCTCATAGGAACAGAAAAAGGATCCAGAGGAGACACATAACCTCTGTTTTCTAGAAACGTTTTATAATTTAGCATTTAATACCTTTCAAGAGATTGGAAGGTATTAAATTCATTTCTACCTAATCTGTTCGGTAGCTAAGAATTTTGGCAAACCTAATCATTCTTGCGTCCAACACATTCAAGAGAAACTGCTTACCTCTGATGAGGTCCTGTGCCTTAGCTGCTTGGTGTAGAAAACTAACATTCAGAACAAGAGAGGGCAAGAGGCAATGCAAAACCTTAAGTCAATTTTTGGGATGCTTTATGACCAAACTTAGGGATGAACACAACATAAATTAGGCACCTTCTCCTTCCTGTGTCTCTATCTTTTTTATCTGTAGTTTAAACTCCTTGTAGTAACCTCAGGCTGATTTAGGCTGACATTTGCATGTCAATGTGAATGAATTCCTTGGAAAGGTTCCAAGACTGAACAGGCCATGCATGGTAGAAAGAAGCACCAGATGCAAAACTGACCTGAGGCGCTCAGCCCATTCAGTGCATTTTAGCAAGATGTGGAGGAAATAACTGAAGAATGGGGTGTCTGAATACAGACAGCACTCTGAGAATCTCACTCTATCGCTGCCAGAAGCAAACTGACTCACTGAGCACTGTGTCAGCTCTCCTCCATACGTGCAGTCCTATTTCATGTGTCTTTGAAGGATTTTGCAGAAGGTCTGAGGAGCCAGTGAGGCATGAAGAGAAAGAGCGTCTCAGTTCTTCGAGGGAGAAACCACAGCTGTGTTCCATGCAGAGTGTGCTAGCTTGGCATATAGGATAGTAGAAAACACAGAATCTACCAAAGGATACAGGAGACAACACACAAAATGTATAATGTCTTTTTTGTCCATAGATCTTGTATGTAAGGAGATCAAGTACCACAATTCTAGTTCAGCTAAAATGACATTATCTTATACATCACCTTGGTTTAGATTATTGCTTTCTGTTGGTATCAAAAGCATAGAACTGATATAATTTTAGTGATTTGCAGTAATGTGCTATAACCTTCCTCAGCAAACCCAGTATGCTGCTTGTATGCAGCTTAAAAGCTGACAATATCAGAAAGACCTGGCTGTATCCTTGATGGAAATACCTGTAATACAATGATGGTGGAATAAGAGGCAATAAAAAATGATCTTTTTTTGTTGCTGTTGTTTTTCCCCTTAGAAAAGTCTGAGGAAAGTGTATTTAACATTTGTCTTTCAATGACCTTTACATTTGTTCTCAATATATTTTTAGTAATTAAACAAACACATAGAAATTAAGGAAAAGAGGAAGAAGAGTAAAATCTGGTAACAAAAGGAAGCAAAGTATGATAATCCACTGAAGTAACAAACATGGACAGCAGAAGTTATGCCACCCTCGTGTGTGTTTCTCCTTTGTAGATTCTTTGGTTATTAGGTCAAGATTATCCAACTCTGAGTAGAAGCATTAGAAAGGGAATCTCTATTTATTCACAACTATGTGAAATTTAAAGGAAATTAAAATTTTTAATGTTTCTTCATAGTTTTTGAACTCATTTTGAAATCAAGTTATTAAAATTTAAAGAATTGGCAGACAGTCATGCAAACATGCAGACACATAGACAAGCACATGTAGGCACATACATACTGTATTAGGACATTGCATAGAATTATGGAATCAGGCTACAAAAACACCTGATGTGAAACATGTCAAAATTTCTTTGCTGATATAAACTTGTTCCAACGGTGAAGAGTTAATTATTTACAATCAGAATTGAGTATGAAAATGCACAGAAATCACAGTACAGTGAGAGCCTTGGTGGTTTTTCTTTTTTTCCTTTTTCTTTTTTTCTTTTTATTTCTCCCTGAAAACAAGCTTTTATGTTGAACACATGATTATAGGATATTTGAAAGAAAAGATCTAAAACAGAAGATTTGCCCTTATCTGTTGAGAAATAAAAGACACATAAAAGAACTCTAATGCCAGAGAATCAATTGGATTGAGCTCATAGATAGTGCTGTAGGCCTAATAGCAGAGGACTGCAAGAGACCAACATGACAGGAAAGGCAGGAGAAAGAAATACTGTATGATTAGATAAGGGAGACAGGTAAGATTGGGATTATGTGTGATTTTAATCTCCCTAAAATTGTGGAGAAACCTTTGAGATACTGGCTGATGGCATGTGGCATGACAGACATAACAAAATAATATTTTCTGAAGTAATATATCAAGGATTCTGCTAACAATAATTTATTTCTAGATTTTATGCATTTCGTCTCCAAGATATTAATAGGCACATATGAACTACTCATTTATTTTACGTAGTGTAAAAATGTAAAGATGGGATATTTCCTGAAAAATGCTACCAGAATTTCAGCAGATTCTGAATGATAAAATAATATTTTAAGAAAGAATTACGTGGGAGGGTGTGCCAGTGTGATTTGCTCCTGGAAAGGAAAGACACGTGAATACTTCTTAGTGTCGTTTCAGTTCCAGCATAACAGCCTTTACACAGCCTAGATTCCACCGTGCTTTCAGCTTGTGTTGCATTTCTCAGTTTCTGGAGCCTTTTATGCATTTTGAATGTTGCAATAAAACCTCCTTACACATTCAAACTTGCTACAGAAATAAATCTGGGTCAGCAGAGTGTAAGAGCTGAGCATAAGATCAAAGAGTTGGAAAGCACTTCAGTATACCCATGGACCAACCTCCTAATAAAGAGAGTCATATAGAGCAGGATATTCACGGCTAATTGTTTTCTGGATGTCTCAAAGGACAGAGAAACCGCAAGTCTTTTATTCCACTGGTTGACCTCCATCATAGTAAAAATGTCTGTGACCAAACACAGTCATCCACAAGATGACAGAGATTATTCAGGTGACAAAACAGCTATAATTTAAATAATCCTTAAAAAACTCAAATTGAGAACAAAGGAAAATGAGACTACTAAAGGAAAAAATAAAAAAGAACCAGATCCAAGCTGAAATGAAAAATGAACAAGGGAGTTCCAGAAAATGCCAATATAGTGGAGAAATTTTGAAACTTAGTACAGGAAATGAGCCAAAAACCCCTGTAAAGGTTTCATAACAGGCTATGTACATGCACAGCCTACAGCACAACAGCCCAAAGCAAGTCATTTATTTATGCCACAAACAAGTAATTCTCATCTATTCACTCCTTGTTTTTGTTGGGGTTTTTTTTGGAAGCAGTGAAAACTTGCATCATCTTATGTATCACATGAATACAAAAAATTTAAATGCTCAATCTCTGGTTTAATGGTAATTTGGTTATTCCTTAGTTCTTATTTGTTAGTGTAATCTCTACATTCTGTGAACTTTCACACTGAACTTTAATGAGCTGATAATTCTTACTTCTATTAAGCATTTGTTTATTGTACTTGATGCTTATTCATCACATATAAATATATTTTTCATCCAGTATACTCTCATAGCAAAGAAATGTTATCTCTTCCCAAACACACAATATCTTGTTGTCCATCAGCACCCCTGGGTTCTTCTCTGGAAGGAGCAGAGCTGCTTTCCAGCAGGTCAGCCCCCAGCCTGGGCTGCTCTGTGAGTTTATTCTTTCCCAGGTGCAGCACCCTGCATCTGCCCTTGTTGAATTTCAAAAGTTTCTCTCTGCCCATCTTTTCAATGTGTCAAAGCCCTTCTGAAGGGCTGCATAGCCCTCTGTGGTGTTGGCCACTCCTCTCAGCTTTGTGTCACCAGTGAACTTGCTGCCCGAGGCATCTACTCCTTCATCCAAACAAATGATGGTTAGTCAAGCAACACTGGGCTCATTACTGAACCTTGGAGGACACAACACTAAGAGAAACAATCCAGTCCACTCACTTTTTAGGACTATATAATTGCAAAGGTGCCTAAATTTGACACAGAAATCTTCTTTCTGCATTCTAGTTTATTGTGAAATTATCCTAAATACTCCAAAATGCCTGCTTTTCGCCTGCAGGGCTATTGAAACTTCATATTGGGGGGAAAATATTTTTCCAACCTCCAGCCCAGTGAGGAAGTTTAAAAGGTTTGTGATGTGGTGCATATGTCTTTTAACATACAGCATCTGAGAAAGTTAGGTGCTCAGCCCAGAAATGGCAGAATTGTGTTCTACACATTACTTCACCTTTGTGACTACTTCATACCCTACTTGTACCATGTAAAATTGCCCGGCTTCAACAGTTTTCCAAGCTATTTCTCTGGCATCTAGTGTCAATGGTGCAGGTATTCCCGCCCTTCTTCACTCCAGTTATCCTGTCTATTATTTAGAAAAGCAACTGTGATTGCTAGTGCATTTTGGAATTCTATTGCATTTGAGCCTCTTCTGGTCATATGAAGCCAAAATGGTATAAAGCATGTACACACTCCTTTACACTTCTGCACTACAGTACAAAAATTTCCTGTCTTTTAGAGCATTCACAGCCATGAGGAGTCATGCTTAGCAGCCCTGTGATTCTCTCAGAAGGATGTTCTTTATACCTATAGCATATGGCGCAGGGTATCTTAATTTTTCAGGAAACTGTAGGTGTAGATTCACTTCATAGTATCTTGCTTGACACAAAGAAGCTAGAATTGAAGATGGAATAAAACAGTAGGTGCTTGATGGACATAGGAGTTTTTGTAAGAAGGATTGTGTCAAATGGAGGCAGTGGTTACCTCAAGAAATTCTTCTAAGGTGTTTTTCTTCTGATTATTTCATTATCTGTAAATCATAAATCTATAAAAATTTGAACACCACTAAATCCAAAAATAAAACTTGAAAAAAAATTTAAATTGTGACTATATATCGCTCTATTTGAAATCTGTAAAATATTGACAATTTTTATGCATGCTAATTCCCCTTCCTCACTCTAACATAATTACAAAACTATATGAGTCAGTTATAATGAGCAATAGTACTAATTAAGGAGAAATGCACTGGGCAATGGACATTGTCCTCCTGTCTAGTGCAACATGGCATAATTCTCAGTGCTTGAATTCTCTTATTGCCTGTGCATGCTGGAAATTATTGTTTCCAGAAGATAGACTAGAAATTGGAAGAGATCAAATCTTCCCTTACTGTTGAGATATCAATGTAATATTTTTATGGTATTTGCATTGTATGTGCATATCCATATTTACAATGTGATCCTGAGATTAGTTTAAGGAATATTCCTCTTAATAAGCCCTTCCTCTACAATTACCATAAATACGTGCATAACTATTTTTCTTTATACCTAGCTGTATCTCTTTATACTTCGGTACTTCTTTTAGGACATAGCAGCTTTCATACACTGCTTTTTCTATCTTATTTTCTCATCTCACACATAGTTGAATGAAAAAACTTGAACCATTGGGGTAAACCAGAAAATTTAATATCTAAAAGAAGAAAAAGTGAAAAACTAGATGAAAAATATTGAAGTCTGTAGGATAAGCAGCAGTATGACAGTAATGACAGCAAGAGTTGGACTGAAGTTGCTTGAACCTGCAACAATGATGCTTCAATATTAACTGACATACACCAAAACAATTACAAGAAATTATTCTTAATGAAACAATATGAAGATGGATATAAAATGATAAAATTATAAAATTAATGAATCAGAAGACATGTACAAGGTGAAGCAAAGGTTATGCAAAACTGACTGAAGTTGTGGCAAAGTAGGGATAAGTATCTTCTCCCAGGCCACTAGTGATAGGAAAAAGGGAAGTGGCTTTAAATTCTATCAAGGGAGATTTAGGTTGGACATTAGGAAAATTTTCTTCACTGGAAGAATGGAACAGACTCCCTAGGGAAAAGGTAGAGTCACCTTCCCTACAAGTGTTCAAAAAACAATTGAATGTGGCACTTCATGATATGGTTTCTTGGGTGTGAGGGTATTAGGTCAAAGGGTGGACTTGATATCTTGCAGGCCTTTTCCAACCTTAATGATTCTATGATTGCAGGAAAATATAACATCCTTGGTTTGTACTATTTCATTCCTTTGGTTCTCCCTATTTCTTGTTCCTGTTTTAACATTCTCTTATTCTAAGTTTTTCAACTTAAAATAATTATTTGTTCAACTTGAAAACAGTGACATATATGCTGCATTTCAGCAGGACCACTGAGGGCACAAAATGTTAATCATGTTAAGATGTTCACAACACTTTTGAGTTCTGATTGAGTAATATTTCTTGCAAAATGAATTATTTATCATGATTCACTGGTACATATATTTTCTAAGTAGTTTATTCATCAGTGCTTCGACTGGCACAATTTTAAGTAATTTTTGTGACAATCCCTGTGATAATCCTTTTGACAGGACAGCTATTATATCTGTTAATAGAGAAAGAAGCTACTGACTCACCAGTGCATGTATTTTCTCTTATTCAAGGTAAATGTGGATAAAGAAAATCTTCACATGTTATGTTCAAGACTCTAAAGCCTCAGATTACTCAACATAACCAGGGAAGCTTCCTTTTGCTTTAACAATATAAGAACACTGTATCTGATTTTTCTGTTATGGTATACATCATCCTCAATAGATCATTTTCAGTGTGACATCCTCATTCATATACTTCTTACTTTAGATCCCTTAATTATTAATATTTTTTTTAAATTATGCTCATCACAATCTCTTTGGATGCCCATGTAAATTATTAAGAAGAATGAGTAATGGATGACTGATGTGAAACTAAATTGAAAGAGACTCAGCTGCACAATATAATATAGACCTTACCCAATGCCCTGTTTCTCCCCTAAGGCAAAAGCCTCAGTCAAGGGGTTTGAAATGTGCCCAGAGGGTCAATGGGTTTAACCTGTACTGACCTTTACAGGGAAAACACATAAAAAAAAAAGAGAACTTTAAAGTAGATTGTTCTCAGCAATTGTGAGGTCAAAATTATATATATATATATAATTTTATGAAACGTGGAAATAATTTCAACTATGTTTATGTTCCCAAAGTAGAGGTGTCTGCAGAGAAGGTAGGTTTCTAAGTCCCCTTATAGTGGCTGGAGGCGTTGTCAGTTAACTCCAGAGAGCAGTTTCTGTCTTCATAAACTAAACACTCACTTCTCAATTTGGTTGCTTAAATACGGCCCCTGATGATACCCTAGGCTATGCCAGGCATCTAGAGAGGTGAGAGCCATGATGCTGAACTCACAGGAGACATTGCTTTCTGGACTTGCAGCTGGAGGGCAGATGGGACACCCCATCTCAAATGGCATCTCAAATGGTACCATAGCCTGTGATAAGGCAGCTGAATCTTGCCCCTGCTGGTAGATCAGCTGACTTGATTTCACCACAGACAAAAAGTAGAATTAGAATTTAGGGCATTAGGAATTCCTGATGAGGAATGAGTTCCACCTTAACACTTCAAATACATGCAGTCATGTGAACTTGATCTGAAGAGACTGGAAACAATAGTCTTCATGCCATTGTCAATATGGCACGGAGCTCTGCCTGCAATTGTTGAGCCTGAGATGGTCAACTATTTACAACATCTTGAAAAGACATGAAATCAAACTGGTAATGAATAGGTATCTTCATTACTCTATTTAAAGCCCATTGTAAATATAATGTGTGGGTTTTCCATTTTAAAATTCTGTGCTTTGTTGAAATCTGAAAACCTATTTCATCTTTAGATTGTAGATATAATTTTTTTCCTACAATGAACTAGAATTCACAGCAAGTGAATTGCATTCCGTATCTTCTACAGTTGTTGACTTGTCAGGAGCAACCTTTATTTGTTAATCTATTTTTATTAATTTCCAAAATTAATGTATCTTCATTAATTTATTGTATTGTCCTTGGTCAAAAACCTGAGTATGATTTTTTCAAGCAAAACCTGCAAATACAAAACTACTGAGGAGTAATATTAATGTTCTTGACTTCAGTCTTTTTGCAGATTTCTCTTCTTGGTGGCCTTCCTTTTTCTAATGAGACGACCAGATTTTCTTTCCAAAGTTCAACGAACTTGCATTGCAAAAATATGCTTTGCTGCACTTACCACTGCAGTGTTCAGTTGTTTCTATAGAGCAAAAGCAATGGGAAGATTATTTTCATTGTGATATCTTATCATGTTTAAGTGTAGATCATCTCCCGTGCAACTGATGGCTGATGAATGGCTTCAAGACAAGAAAAACATGCATTCTGATTTTCTGTCTTTCCAGAAATCTCAGAAAATTACAGTACTGCCACTGTTTACAGTGTCCTTATGTTTCTATCACTGCCTGAAGAGATTCAGACAAGGAGACATTATTATCTAGTTGTCTCTCAAAAATACATCAGCAACAGGAGTAGGTTCACATCCTGTGTTTGATTTTTTTCATTAACATCTTCACAAAACCTGGTGCCTATTAAGTGACAATCTATCCTAGATTAGTAGAGTTAAGATACATGTAGATGGGAACTCAAATAATCATTTTACCTATCCATGGCCCCAGGGCAGAATCAAATTGACAACAGCTGATACATTCCTACCCTTCTTTTGAAAACTCAAGTGATAGGAATTCCACTTATTAATTATTCTTATCATTAAAAGATTTATTCCTAGTATCTGACCTAGATCTCCACTGCAGTTTCTCCCACTACAACTATTCTCCCCACAATAAGTACATGGAAATTTTTGTTAATTCTTTCTCTATGGAGCCTTTAAAATATTTGAAAATCATTAGCAGATCTTCATAGGAATTTTTATTACACAGATTCAACCACTATGTATTTTGGAGACTTACTTTCTAATTCAAGGTTTTTATTCCTTTAATTTGTTTTTATCTTCTGAATCCTGTCTAAATGCTTTAGAGTTTCCTTGGAACATAGTTCTCACAAAAGGATATTCCGGACCAGTGCAGTTTAAGAGAGTTGACTGGAAGTGAAGGTTGTTTCATGTCATTTAACTATGAAAATCCTGTTTATGAATTTGGTCTGAAGTTGCTTTTTGATGTGTCTGTATGAATATTATTGTAATTAGTAATCTCATTCTCCTGTTCCTTTTCTGGTGAGCTGCTCTGTACTCAAACTCCACTCTATATTTTGGTAATTGTAAAATGTACAGATAGTACATAGGTAGTTGAAATCCAAAACATTGGAAGAAGTAGACAAACGAAAGGCAAGTGATTTCCTGTAATATGTATTTGAGAGGTAAAGAAGGCAAATACTGTGGCCAGACTGCATATGAATAATGCACATGTCTTTAATACTATACTCTCAAAAGGTTTTCCTTTTAAAAAAAAGAATTTTATACCTTGTTTTTTCTAATTTGTCTGATTTATTTCAGTGACATTGCCATTGTATTGTATTCTTCCAAGTTTTCTTTTGATTTTTTTTTTGTAAATATCCAGAATATTTTCTTTTGTCTTTCCTTGATTTTTAATACTCTTCAAGCAAAATAGATGATAAAAAGATAGGATTTCATAGAAATGCACAGCAATAAAGAGACTCTCATATTCTCTCAGGCAAGTTCATCAGTGTTCTTTTTAAACTAATAAAAATACATTTTAAAGCAGCTCTCTCTTCTTTATGTTCCTGGAAGGAGAACTTTTAAAAAACTGGTGGCAAATTTTTCAATAGTAACAGAATAAAATTCCTAAAACTTTAACTCCTTAATTCTTGGGAAATTTAGTTTTCTCTCCCCCTCATGTTTGCATATTAAACTGGGAGATAATAACTTACATAAATTCTAAGAATTTTAGAGGTCAATGTCAGTCTTCAAATTTGATGTGGCTTAAGACCCACAACATGCTAATGATAATGCATGCAATTTTTACTGGGCCTAATTAATCTTACCATGAATGTGTTAACTTGCCAGTATTGCCTGCTGAAGAACAGGTACAGGACTGCACTTCCTCAAATACACAGGCTTCAATGTTTGAGTAGTGTGTTTCAGAGAAAATTTGTTTTGCATCTCTATTTAGAAATTATTTTATTTGGGTTTTTTTCCCATTGGAAGAACCACCATTAGATCTTTTAACCTTAGTTTTGCTGAGAAGCCTTAAATATTATATTCTTCTGTCAACAGGCAGAAACAAAGAAAGCAGTTTCTTTTAAATTTATTTTTTATTAATTTTTAAAATAATGAACATAGAAAAGAATCAAGGAGAAGTAGGTAAAGATAGGCCATAAATAAGTCATCTTCAGATACCACAAATGGCGAAGTAAATACCAATGTGGATTTAAGAAAAGCCATTTGAAGCCCCTCTGGACAGCCTTTCTACATTGATGAATTTTATATACTATTATGGACCACTGTATGAAATCCTTTGTTTGACTGTTAGTTGCTGGAATGGTTACAGTGTAGATTTTTTCCTGGCAAATATCTTGCTTGACCTCTGCTACCATAAATGTAACTTTAAAAATAGCACATTATCAACTAAACATAAATATTGAGATGAATTTCAGAGTTAGAAAAGATCACTTTTTTCAAATAACATAATAAAAACTGCCTTGATTAGGGGTGAAATTCACCCCCTGCAGATCTGAAGGCATGTGAACCACTTGAGTGCCATTTAAATCCTCCAAATGGAAGTGAAGTGGTGAACTTCACTCCAAGCACACATTTTAGTTGTTCTTCTTTACATAAAAAGTTTAGTTCTTAAAATTTTATTTTTAAAATTATAAGCGATGTTCAGAGCACTACATTTTTCATTGTGTCTACATATTATTTTCAAGCCTATATCTCAAATGGATTTTGTTAATAAAGAAAATAATAGAGCCTCAGGAAATGGCGTAGTGACGGTAATAGACTTGGTTCAGTAAAGCTTCTGCTGTTAATTAAGAAACTTTCATCTTTGAAGTGTAATATTAAAAAAATTCTTATTAACAAAGGTACGTTAGGTCAGCAATAAAGTAGATTTCCCTTTGAACATTATATCTAATCAATCCAGAGAGAATTAACACAATTATATCTTATCAGAAACATGTAGAGGGAAGGATCAACAAGGGGGATGGAGTGTGACTTTGGTATTAATTACAAAACTGTTTTAGGAAATAATCAATCCTTTGTTAATCAGGTCAGGTATATGAAATAAAAAAGAAATTATTTATCAAGCCACAAGGGTGAAAGTTGCACACAAGAGATTATATTGATAAGTCTCTGAATTGTAGAGCAATCATATGAGCTTTTCTTTGCATTTTAGGTTGCATTTCTAATCGTATTCTATTCAAAATATCACTAATTAACTTAGAAGGAAAACGTTAAATGCTGTAAACTGTAAGAGACATATGAATTAAACCATTTCATTTTTCAGTGTTCCAGTTAGACTCTCAAAACACATGATTATTATTTTTTCAGTTTTCATTTCTGAATGCATTTGACATGATTTGATGGAAAGGATATGTTTAGTCCCTTCAGTCATTCTTGCCATAAATCCAAACTGCTTTATTGAAACAAGAGCCATGTGAAAATTTATTGCAAACTGCATAACAAACCCCTATTATTCTTACATAGAACACTGTCATTTCCAAATTTTACAAGTTCCCTAGACCCTACTCTTCTTTCCAAAATGCAATACAAGTAAACTGGAAAATAGGAAATTTTAAATTTCACTATAAAAAGATCTTCGGGAATAACTAAGCAGCAAATTTGACAGCACTCCTATAGTCCAGTCACAAGAATGTCTGAGAGAGGATCTGTTTGTTCTCTTCTCCATTGCATTACGTTATAACATTTAGTTCATAATTTTTCATGCTTATTTAAACTTCCTTGAAAAAGATTCAAGGTCTGTCAGAAGCACTACTTTTTTCCTACTCATTTCTTCTGATTTCCTACTTACTTAGTTCTCTGACTTTTTCTTTGATGTTTTTTGGTTAGTGCTTGGAACATCAAATCTCTGCATAAGCCTGATAGGTGAAGTCCAAGAATTGATTAATTTCTGTTTCCACTTTTTTACCGATCTTACAATTTTGTAACTGTTCATATATTTTGAAATGTGCGTGTAATTCCTAGTCTGTAAGAGCTGCTGCCTATTTCACTCTCTGACACGTGGTAGCTCAGTGTCTATTACAGTACAGCGCAGAAACCATCCTTGTTGTACCTGACCAAACACACACGCAGTGAGAGGTTTTGTTACACCGAGTTTGATGACTTGATGATCTTGGAGGTCTTTTCCTTAATAATTCTATGGTTATTATGACTGTTGATCAAAAATCTTTTTCCTAGGAATCTTCAAATTAAAGAAATTGTCCTCAAACCACCTGCTCTTCCTAGGTCAGTTGTTTGATTCTCTTGTTAACATCTATCACAATGTTAATTGCCATTGGAAATACACCTCCACGGTACTAGTTTTAGTGCAGCTTTTAACTACTACCTCATGGAATAAAAGAGACAATGGGATATATTATTCTTCTCTTGTGGGGAAGAAAACCAAACCAAAAAAAAAAAAAAAACAAAACCAAAATCCCCTTTTTTCTTTCTTTTTTTCTTTTGGTAATATTTTTTCAACATTGTCTTATATTTTTTTCATTTTTCCAGGTGCCACTTTCATTAATAAAATACCTGTTCATTTACAAATCTTTTCTCTCATCTTCACTCTTTCCTCTGCCAGGGATCTGTCTCGGAGATGTTACTGTCTTGCCTGTTGCAAGCATTTGCTGGATTTTTTGAATCGATCTCCAAGTGTCAGCTGCACAATGCCAATGCCAATTGGCACCCAAACAATAATCACAGTCAAGCCAAAGTCTTAACTGCTATGCATGGGTTTCCTTTTTCCAAATGCTCCCAATATCATCTCCTACTATATTCTGACATATTGTTCATAAAAGGAAGGCTGATCCTGAATGCTGGAAATAACCTCTGACAAATACACCTGATGTTAACTGAGTACATTTCCATTATTCAAAATATACCTGCTTTTTTTCTCCCTCAAGACCTTCATTCACCAGAATGTCTCTAGGCTATTTTTGTCAAGGTTTGAAAAATGGCTTAGTGTGATTTTTTTGATGCAAGTTAATACAGTGATAAGCACAGTAAAGTCTCCAGGAATAGCAAATCATTAATTTACTTCAGAAAATAAGACTTCAGTGATGAATAAGCCCTATAAGGATTCTATAGTTTTAAGCAGCTTCACTGACAGTGAATATCTGAACTGGCTAAAAGTAAAACATGTTACTAAACCTGTAATTATGTTATAGAGCTAACCAGTAAATAAGCTTTAGAATGGAGGGTGCTTGGCAAAGTTGTTTGATATTAGATTTTGCTAAAATGGATGACCTTTATTTTAAAAATATAATACCCCAAAATTATTGGACAATCGAACTAGAAGATGCAGCTAAGAGGAGCACAGAAGAACATTTTAGACAAAATAAATAATTTTGAACTACAATCACAGTGTAGACAATATCTTGAGTCACGTCCCAGTTTCATATGTTTTAATAAACTGATCAAACCCATCTGATGGAAATATTCACACTGAAATAATTCAAGGTGCTGTGAGGCTTTTGCTCTGGAGTTCAGCCCACAACTGCAATGTCTGTTAGACTAGAAGCAAGACAAAGGCAATCTTTCCCTTTATCCTTAGTGATGTACCATTTTGCTAATTATTCTTGAAGAAATTTTCCCAGATCTCCCAATCATCTTTCAAATCCCATCTCAGTTAAGTTACTCATAAAACACTATTGCAGTTGAGAAGAGTTTGCAGAGGCAAGTACCTGATGCAATATCCTGAGTTCACTAAGAATCCAGAATAATGCACTTGTTAGACTGTCATGTTGAGAGAGATCCTTAGAAACCTTCCAAGTCTTTTTCATTATTTGAGATTTTTATTACCAAAACCAAAATATGAAGTGTTCTTCAGCCAGAAATTGTGAAGAGCCCATTTGGAGCATTTTTTTAAGGAATGGTAATGTGTGAAGCAAGGGTATTAGTGACTTCTAGCCAGGGAAAACTTGTAAATGGTCAAATGTCTGCTTCCTATCACAGCCTTGGGTTATCTGCCAATATGTGACTTTTTGCAAGGGGATGTAGAGATAGACAAAAGGGGTGATGGCTTTAGACTGAAAGAGGCTAGGTTTTATTAGATATTAGGAAGGAATTATTTATTGTGAGGACGGTAAGGGAAGAGGTTGCCAGGAGAAGTAGTCTCTGGAAGTGTTCAAGGCTAGGTTGGATAGGGCTTTGAGCAACCCTGTTTGGTGGAATATGTCCCTGCCCATGGTAGGGGGCTGCAAATAGGTGAAATAGGTGAGCTTTAAGGTCCCTTCTAACCCAAACCTTTCTAGGATTCTATGATATCCACATGGCACTTCAACGAAAGAAAATTCAAAACATCCATTTCTAAATTATGGTGATTCCTCAATTTTACTTTCAAGTTACAGTTACATTTCTGGTGGAAATCTATTCCTTCTGGAATTTTGGAACCAGCTGTAAGAGCTATGACATTTTTTGGCTCCAAGCCCACTTTGAAGAAGGATTTGGCAACTTTGATGAATGAAATAAAGGACTTAGGCAGAAAAATTTAAATCATATGATACTTTGGTAGCTGGGGTAATACTAGGTTCATGCAATGAGTAGAATTAAAGGTTTTCAATTCTTCTATGAATTTTAACATCTGAATTTTAAAACTTATATTCCATGCAGATCAGCAATGTGATATTTATTTTTAAAATGAGAAAATCTGCACTATTTATCCTTGTTCTACTAGTCATATTATTCTTGACAAATCAAGACTCTGTGCTTAGTTATCTGAGGCCAAATCATACACCTGCAGAAAATGATAAATCCATATGGATTTTCATTTACACAGAACTTTAATCTCCCTCATATTAGGAGGGGATTGGAATGGCAGGTACAGGATGATGTGCACTACTGCTGCTCTTCTGCTCAAAAGCTTGGCCTGAATGGTCTCCTCACGAGCTCTTGAAAATCCAGAATAGCAGCAAATCAGAAAACTTTATGGTTCTGGCAGTTAAAAAAACCCATTAAACTCTGCATAAATGCTAACACTTTGCTTATACATGCCATGAATGTATTGTTCATAGGGCCTCACACGGCAAGGCAGATTTTTTCATTTTCGTCTTAAAAGACATTTTATTTGAAAAGGTAAAGATCCTCCATGCATCTTCCCAGCAGCCTGTTTTAAAGGATGAAAAGATTAATTCATTCTTCTCTAGAAGACAGCAAATGGAGGGTAAATAACAGTGCCTGAGAACCAATCTGCCCAATGGGGATATTCCCTTGTGCACTATGAATTTCCCTGCTGATCAATAATAAATGTAATTTACTTTCTTTGAAGATTGTCTGGAGTGAGATGGAAAACCCTTATCCAACTTTTCTTACCTCTGTTTCTTATGGTATATCCAGAGGACCAACATGAAATAATCAAAATTAATTTTGATATTTGTGGTTTTTTCACACACCATTAAAAAAACACTTTAATGTATAAAATAAAGTGGAAGCGCCTGGACTAAAAAGTTAGAATTTCAGTGGTGGGTTTATTAACAAAGAGTTAATTAATCAATTGCAGCAATAATGTTCTGCATTGGAAATCACTCACATCTTAAACAGAGGGTCTCAAAGGAACAGGAACACTGAAATGTCTTGGCCAAGATACAAAGAAGAAAATGTAGTCAGGCAAACTGTAATACATAACAGACTGTGTGAACCTTGTTTCATGAATGAATCAGAGCCATGACACCCTTTTGGAGATAACCTACTGGCTCTAAGATGGTGAATTTAGTCCCATTGCTCTTCACAGCTTAATGTCAACCTTACAAAAAACCTTCGACAATTTGAAAAATAACACAGAAATAACTTGTAAACATGAAATAGGATCCAGAGCTCACAGAGCACAATGGGAAAATCCCATTTTCATTGATGCCAGTGATATTTGCTTGAAAGTTCTTTAACAGACCTTTGGAAAGTAGGACTGTAGAGTGCTGCATTAAATTTAATTCCTCCACAGCCAATCTAATGAAGCTAAGAATACAAAATACTCACAAAAGACAGTACATCAGGATGTTTTTGTGCAAAAATGTGCTGTTTGCCTTTTTCTTGTCATCCCCAGCAAGGGACTTTTTGAACATGATATTATTCCATTAAATCTTCAGAGTATATATACACAAATGCAACTATAACTTTTACTGTTCCCAGAGTTTGCCCAGCAGCTGAACAGTTTGGCTAAAATTTGACATACTGAATCTTGATTGTTGGTTAAGATTCAAGACAAACAAAAAATTCACTTGCTTACCATGCCTTTTTTTTTTCAGGCTTCTGAAAACAATTATTTTACTGATAAATGGCATGATTTTGATGTAAAATGATTCACTTTTTAGACTGTAAAACCCTGGAATTCGACTGTCACCCTGATCCCAGCCAGGATAGGGGTCTTATGCTTAGACAGCCCTGCGGTCTCTTTTGTTGAGTGTCTATTCACACCTAGTCCATGAGAATTCCAGGCTGCTGATGTACCACACTGATGGGATGGCCTGAGCCACCGCCAGGGACAGGAATGCCGCCATGCACTAAATCTTTTTGCTGGCTAACTTTTCACTCTGGGTTCACCTTTAGTTCATCGCATGTGCGCTGGTTTGAGACACACCTTAGGATATCTGCATTGTGGTGCGCTGCATGTCTCAGCTACACTTATTCCATCCATATGTGCTTGGGGCCATCCCACATTTCCTGCCATCCACAAACATCTCTGTTATGACAGTCTCTGGGTCTTTGAGAGGAACTCAGTGACTTGTAATTTAATGAAGGAGTGGCCTTGTGACCCAATGACCTCAAATACTGTGGAGTGATTAAGCAATTATTCTGACTATTTAATTTCTGTATATTCTGTATACTATAAAGTTAATGGTGTTCATAGCAACAGAGATAGAAAATCACCATAAATGCATTATATTTAAATCACTAGTCCACATTTCATGCCTTTATAACACCTAATAGAGCATCAATACAGAGTAAATTAGAAGCCAAGAGCAGCCAAAGCCCTACAAGACTGCTTCCAACTTACTTTGGCACTAACGCTTTTTTCTTAATCTTCACTTTTACTGTAATGTTAATTATGTAAATTAATATATTCAGAAAGCAGGGAGTCCTTCTGCAAAACAAAGATAAGATTGAGGCTTTTCTTCTTCTCAGATGATGTGTATAGCCCCAAAACAACGTACCTTTACCATTCATATTAGGGAATTCACACCTTTTATTTGTGTGTATGTTACACTACAAAAAATCCCATCTGAATCATTAACAGCAGAGGAAAAGAAATCTTAAAGTTGAATAATTGGGGAGGCTGGCAGTGACAAAGAAATTGAAAAGCAAATTGAAGGAAGTTTGTACAGAAGTGGACAAAAAAGACGGTGAAAGAAAACAACCTGATTTTTCATTTGGATAACTGAGAGAGGCTGTCAAACATTTTCACCTCCAGGGCTCTTTTTGAATTAGCACTAGTTTGACAGTTGCTGCTGTGAGGTGCCTCAGGATTAAAAGTGTGGAGAATAAAGATGTCATTTTGACTCCAAGAGAAGATGACATTTAGTAGATTTGTATTGGATTGCATCTTTATCACAGCAAAAACCATGTCTCACTTTTTCTAGTAAGTGTCTTGCTAGCTTTTCATTTTCTGGACACCAAAAAATGCAGACTGACAGTCTGATTATCTCATATAACTTCCATTAATGAGTCTTCATTCAATCACATTTAAGGGACATTTATTCCTTAAGATCGAGGTTATAAGGGACAAGGCAGTAATGCTATACCAATTATTTTCTTCTTTCAGCTGTCCCTATGAAATACAGAAATTACTATGTTATTCAGCCAAAATGAGAAAATATTTATCTGAGTCATCACTGAATGTAAATGTTGTCTCCCATGAGAGTTCTACCTGTAATTGAACCATTTGGAACACAGCATGGGTAGTTATATTTTCCATGTCTGTTTAACTCAAATTTATAAATAAGTCTGAGAATTCATTAAAACAGAAAAACAAAAAATGAAAAAAAGAAGTACTGATAGATTAATTTAAGAACTATTCCTAATGCTTCAATAAAAAAAAAAAAATGAGGCAATGTCCTCCCCTGGGAGAAATGAATTAACTGGTAGGGAAATCTCTATACAGAAATCATCCTTTTTAAAAATATAGATATTATAACAACTTCAAAAGAATAATGTAGGAAGAGATTTTGGAAAAAAAAGAAGATACTGTGAATATTAGTCCAGGATACATTCGATGTATGTATCAGTGTTTTCTGAATGTAAAATTTTTAATATGTTCAGTATTCTGCAGCCAGAAGTAGTATCATCTTAAGTGGCTAGAAACTAATGATACCATTGATATCATGGCATCCTCATTTTTCCTGAGCTACTTCCCCTCCTGCTCCCCCACTTCCTCCCATAGTTAGGATTCCATTTTGGTATGCATAAAATGTTAGTTAACTAAGGTATTCTTTAAATTAGGGGTTTCAAATAAATGGCATCTACATGCTGACAAATTAAGAGTCTTATAAAATTATGAGTATGTAGTTCAGAAGCAGAATTTATATTTACCAACAGATTTTATATCTGCTGCAGTGTTAATCTTAAAGCCTACAAGTGTTAGTCTTAAAGCCTGCACTTAACAGTGTCCTTTCTGTATTACCAAATTGGCATAGAAATCCAAGTGGATTAAAGAAACCAAACCAAAACAATGATGACAAAAGCCAATTACCCCCACCATCCCCCCACCCTGCAACAACAGCAACAAAAAACCCCATCCTGAACTCACAAAACTTTATGGGAAATGTATATTTTTATTCTTTATTCAACCTCACCAAGATAACTATTGTCCCTAGTGATGCCTTTTGCAAAAAGAAATCATATTCTCTATTCAGGCTGTGCTTAACCTGATGAAATGAGACAAGAATTTTACTCTCCTTTGGTAAAAATATAATCTGTTCTTTTTCTTATAGGATTCTATTTTCCCTTAATTTACTTTCTGATTTCTACTGAAAATGTGTTGCTTAATGCACTTCATTTCCACATTTGCCTTTTTCTTGATGGTTAATAATGACATTTTTTAGACATCTTATGATGAACCAATGTCTTCTTCCCATGCTATTTTTGAGCAAAAAGCCCCTAGCTCATCTGAGAAATTTTAATTGCTCTTTCAAGACAATTTGATGTCCTAAATGTCTTTACAATTCTATTCATTTCCTCCTTTGATCTAATGATTCTGCCATGATACTCAGATTCTGTTTCTGCTGTGCTGTCCTTCTCTGAAACCTCGGCAAATTCTGTGAACTCACATTTAACTTTTGTATCCAAAACACTAAGAAACTTTCATAAGGCTCTTATACAGATCAGTTCTTGGGACTATTTCCTGTTTGCTGTCTCCTATTCTGTTTATCAAGTCCCTTGTTTACCTTTATTTCTTTTTTTTACTGATCCTCTTTTTTCCAATTTCTAAATTAACCACCAATATGAGAATTTATGAAGTACATTATTGAGACATCAATTAATCTATTGCTTTTCCTTTCTTAAGTATACACCTTGCAATAAACAGATCAGATTAAATATTTTGTTGTTTGTTATGCTACCTATCAATTCTCTCAGGGTATAATGCAATTGTTATATGTTTACAAAGCCAAAGTAAAATGGCCAGTTTAATTTTAGTTTCTGGGAGAGATAAAACTAGACGTGACAAAAGAACTAATTTTTGTTCCCTAAAAATATGTTAGTTTGTCAAATATAGCTGAAATTAGAGTAAAACATCATCATGTCCTTATATTGGGTTAATAATTTCACTTAAATATTTTATTATTTTAATATTTCTAAATTTGTTAGGTAATAATAACTTTAAAACAATTTTTTTCAAAATAGAAAGTTTTTTCCCAAGAAATTAAAAAGTCATGCTACATCATTTTCAAAGTGGTTTTTTTGTACAGTACTATACAATACAAATTTGTCCAAGCTAATGTCATTTCACATGAAAAAAATCGAACTGGTTTTGTCTAAGTAACATGGAACAAGAGAAAAACCCTTTGCATGGAATTTTTCCAGCCAGCTCTTTTATTACCATCCTTAATTTCCTGTGCTGGAGTTATAACTTTAATTAGTATTTATGAATGGAATTTTACATTAAAATTCACGTCATGCTGTGAACATGGCAAGATGTTGGACTGGTCACTTCTGGAACCTGCGCTCTGCAGGGAGAGACAGTAATAATGTAGGGACTATAGTCTCAGTTGTCCCTCAGCATCTCATTAACCAGGAAAACAATTTGATGCATGAAAATAATTTTTTTAGAGACCACAGAGCTGAGTGAAAGGATATGAATTCTGAAATGGAGGAGAGCCACAAAGAAATAGCATCTGCTCCATCTGCTTTACTTTTGCAATTGAAGAACGAAGCCCATAGCTGCTGTTTGAACTGAAAGTTGCTTCTTTTCTATGGGCATGAGAGGGCTCATTCACACAACTTGCTCCAGAAGTGTAAGATTGGTGTCAGATCAGCAGGTAGAAAAAGAGTTTTTCTCTCTTTCTCTCTGCTTCTACCAGAAAAATGGACTCAAATCCCACTGGGATGGAAAAAATTGGAAAGAGGGGAAAAAATTTCCTCTGTTCTGTGTAGCTAATCTGTTGCCATAGCACATTTTTCTGTGATTCTCAAAGGGTGTAAATCAGTAAAATTCCCTTCAATCATATTATTTAGCAGTTTTCTTCTTGTGAAAACTTACCTTCAATGAAAATCTGATGATGTGTAACAACTTCTTCACATTTTTAAATGCTTGATTTTTGTGAATAACACTGATCTTTTTGAAATGCAGACTTTTAGGCAACATCCTATGAAAGCAAAATAGAAGAGTTACTGCCACTGAGACATGTTCCTTTCTATTTTCTTCTTTTACTGAGCTTTATCTACATGACATGCACTGTAAGAGTACAACGCTGCTTTAACAAATGCAGAATCTAAATCCGAGTAAATTATCATTCTTCTTACAACTGCAGAAATCACTTCCATGACAAAGAACATATGAGATATTGAATGGTACACCTTTATTCACTCCCACAGTTTTATTCTATCTTTCATCTCATATAATTACATTTTTTTTGTACAGCTTTCTTTGGCTCTGTGTACAGTAATCTTATAGTAAAAAAAAAAAATTAAAAGACGTATCCTCCCATAGACTGAATTTGAATGACAGCCAATCTTGACTTCAGAACAGAGTCATTAAATTTAGAAGGTATTTCAGGTAGGAAAGTTTGATTAATATCAAACAAAGCCCATTTAATGCTGCACCCATTTCAGAATGGAGTGGCACATTTAATAATTATATGAAATGGCTTTAATTTCTAACACCTATTCCATACCACTTTCATTTCCATAAGATTGACAGGATAAGAATACTTAATGCCCAAACAAGAAATTCTAATATTCAGAACCATCAAACTTTTGGTATTTTCTCAGTGTAACTCCATAATTGAAACAAAAATTGTGTCCTATATTACTTACTACTTTGTGATCCTTTCAGTATGGAAAAGAACAAAACAAAAACCCCTAAACTCTTGCTTAAATCTGTACATTTCCTAGTCTTTCCACCAAGTTACTAGCCCAAAATATACCAAAACCATGTATTGAAGATGCAAAATTCCATCCAGACTGAAGTATTTTAAGAGCAAATTATTCCTTTTATTCATATTTATTCAACTATCTGTTGCAGTGATGAATAAAAAGTGTGTATATAAATAAGAAATCTCCATATGTCAAAGAGATGTCAACACATGGAACAAAATATATTATTCTATGCTACATTATAAATGACTATCTGAAACTGAGCATGTTATTTAGTTTTCCTCTTACTTCATATTCCAAGCTCTAGACAACATTCCCGAAATGCTGCCTCTTAAAAAAAGCAAGCAAGCCACACATTTAGATGATTGTTCCTGCCAGTGCACACTCAGAAACAAAAGCCTGCTTCAAAAGATTTATTACTAAAAAAAAAAAAAAAATCCCTTTTTACAGTTAGATTCTTTCTGAAGATTTCCAAACTCTTTATCCAGAGCCAAGGTAATTGTCACATTGCAGTACAAGACACTAAGGGGTATTATGCACTGCCCATTCATTTGACAGTCCGTGCTATTGTCATAAATCCAGCTGGCCTGAAGGATGGATTCACTGCTTCTGGAGTTTATTTTCCTGTATGCAGCCTTGACAAAATCAAGAAATCTCTCTATCTTCTTGGTGATCCCTTTATTTGCTCAGAATCCTTTCCAACATATTGAAGGTGGAGGGCAGAATAATAAAAACAGAATAAAAGAAAATTGGGCAAAAAAGGTTAAAGAAGTCATGGAATTTCTCTTGCGCTAACTCCAATGTTCCAGGACATTCCCCAGCACAGTTTTGGCTGTGTGCTGAACTAAGTTCTATGCCATGCAAGACAATAAAGGAATATTTTAAACATTTTAAAAAAGAGGAAACTCCATGAACTTTCCAAACTTATCATCTCCCATGACTCATTTTTACTTGCTAAAAGAAACAAAACTCACTTCTAATTTCCCCATGTTCCTCTCTGTTCTTTGGGGATAAATTGGAGATGTTCTCACTGGAAAGAATAAAACAAACCGACATGGATTAAACTTAATAGCTGTGACATCAATGTGTTGCTTCCATCTCTGGATTTCCAGATTTATTTATTAATTTCATCCTTCTGAAAAATTATCTACTTGATGTCTGTCTGTGTGTTGTACAAGTATTCTTGATTGATGCCTAACAGAGGTGCAGAACACGTACTCTGGTTTTAATTATATGGGAGTAAGGATATTATAAGTAATATATTAATTAGAATAAGTAATGCTGATGACACATATAAACTTCTTGTTTTCTGCAGTGAATTACCTCACTTTGGTGTCAGGTGTATATTTCTTAACATAAATTTGAAGAATACTTGCTGAGAATGTACTCTGTTATGTGATATAGTTGCAGTGTTCTTTGCACACCAAAGGCAGATGAAATAGTTCTTGTAGAAGAGAAATACATGCTATAGAGCAAGAAAAAATAACTGCATTTTCACTCTGGACATAAAAAATGGCATTCCGACTTGGTGAACTAGGAGGCCTGAAAATCAGATGTGTCATCTCACCAAACACAAGTTTAAAATTTGAAAGATCAGGAAGATTAGAAAAGCCCCACAAGTTTTGTTTTTTTTTACATCCTTTTCTGACCTCAAGATTCTTTGCAAAGCAATACAACACTTCAGAAATTACGAGTTATGAAATAACTAGTAACTTATGGTCATCTTGATTGTTTATAATTATCAATCAGTGAAAACCAGAATTAGAAATACAACCCATTCCTTACAGGCATCCTAAACCTTCATCTTTATTCACACCACATACCTGAAACTATACTGATCAAGATTTATTGAATTCTCTTTGGCTTGCAAAATCTGAAACAAAAACTCTTTCTTTCATTAATACTAAAGAAATGTGATTAGAGGGGGATTTCTTCTTTTAGGGGGGGTCAAGTTTTTTCCTACTTGTTCTTATCTGATGTTTTTCAACAGATAATTTTATATAATAATCCAGAGTTTCTCCTCCAACAGTTTTCTGTTTAGTGTATTAGCCCCTGAAATGTTTATGTGTTTCACAAATAACTACACAAGCAGAGATTGATTTTTCATATTATTTTATTACTCTTAGAAAACTCCTTTAAATTTAAACAGTTTGAAAAGCTCTTTCAATCATCAGTAGCATTCCCTCAAGAGCCTCCATTTTGAGGATAAACACTCAAGTCCATGATTTTTGCTTTTTCTTTGATGCCTTTTACAATGAAAGAAGAAAAACACAGCAAAGTATAAACTTTTCCTGAAAAACACTGTTGTGTCAGCACATACACAGAAAATACCCTTATGTTTAGTTTTAGATTTTGTTTGCTTTTTTCCCATCTTTCCTGCTCCAAAAACAAAGTCCACATTTCCAAAACTTATAGAGGTATTTATTGTATCATATGTGCTGCTCAGGGACATGCAGTTGCGATTAAAGTTGGCCCTTTTTGCATTGTTAAGAATTTTTCCATGCTCCAATACTAAGCAAGTATTAAGCAATATACTAAGCAAGCACTAAGTATCTCATTTCTGTCACTTGTGCTAAAGGAAAGGTATGATGTAAAGGATAGTGAATTTGTCCTCTTGGGTCCTGTTCCTGGTAAATGAAATCAGAATTCTGTAAAGCAGTGTTTTTCACACACTTTACTTGGGAGAAAATGCTGAGCCCACATTCTCTTTCATGAATAAACTTCATTGAACTGCATTAATCCATTAAACACACAGAAACACTGTTGGAGCAAACCTTGGCACAGAAGGGAACAGCCCAGGTGACTTAATAAATCATCTCCCATTCATCACCTTTGACATGTGGCAAGTGCACTCCAGAATTGGCTTCACCTCCATTACTGGGATCCTCAGCAGAGGTGCTGCCTCTGCTACGTTGTATATTTTCTGTTCCACATGAACAAGACCATTAAAATAAAAGAAGTAGGGAGAATTAGATAAGAAGGGAAACCACCTTTCTCATTTCTTCTCTCACAGTAATCGCACTGACTCAAGCATATCTGTTTCTGCCTTCTTAATGTTTGAGAAATGATCAAGTTATTTATAGTTGGACAGGATTTTATGTTCATTACATCCCCATAACAGGGATCTAGGTTTCTTCAGTGGTACGCTTCTGCATCTGAACAGCACACTTTTGGCTTAAAATATTTTTGGGGTAATGAAAACCATCAGGGTGTGAAAGTAGTCATAAAATAACACTTATCTTCTGATTGAAATTGAAGGTGATCTCAAGAAAAAGCTAATTGTGAGACTTCTCTAGACTAATGTTATCATTCTTTGATCCTGTGGTTTTCAAAATGGAGGAAAGGATCTTCTTTCCATCTCATTATCTCTACTCTTGACCTTTTATTTCAAATGGAAAAATTTTCCTTCTCTCGCCCATTTCTTTCAAAGAAATAGGGAGGACGGAACACCCTTGTAGATCTGATTTCCATCCATGGTTGTGAAATTTCTGATCTATTCAGGAATTTTATGACCATATAAATCCCTGAGTTGCCTGGAAAAACAAGGTGACAAATGTATCGGCTCTTTCTGGTGCATTGCCTTGAACAGCATTCCTGTAGTTAAAAAGCCTATCTACAAAACAAGTCTTTTTCAGGGGTCCTACAGGACATATCCAAGTCAAAGCCAGTCTCTATATAGCACAGTAGTAATTTCTGAAGTCAGCTATGAACCTGGCTGCAAGAAAATCTAAATAGGAACATTGGAAGATCACAGAACTGTTAAGCTTGGAAAAGACCTTTAGATCATCAAGTCCAACCCCCAGTTAACTGCCACTACCATGTTTACAAACCAGGTCTTCAAGGTCTTCAAGTGCTATAGCCACATACTTTTTGACTACTTCTACAGATGGTGACTGCTTTACCATTTTTCTGGGCAGCCTATTCCAATGCTTTACAACCCTTCCTATGAAGACATTTTTTCTTAATATCTAACTACTTGGGTTCTGGCAAACTGTGAGGACAATTCCTCTCATCCTATAACTTTTTACCTGGGAGGAGACGCTGAAACCCCCACAGCCTCATTTTGGGCAGTCGTAGAAGGCAGAGTTGCCTCATGCGCTTCCTTTTCTCCAGGCCAAAAAACTCCAGCTCCCTCAGCTTCTCCTCATTGGTCTTGTGGTCCATATATTTCCCAGTTCTGTTACCTTCCCTGGATATCCTCCAGCACTTCAATGTCCTTTTAGTGAGAGGTCCAAAAGTGAACACACAACTCAAGGTGCCGCCTCACCAGGGCAGAGTAGAAGGAGGAATCGTCACTGCCTGGGGTTGTAGCGACCCAGATGGAATTTGGCCTTGTTGAACCTCATACAGTTTGCCTTCTCCCATCAATCCAGCCTGTCCAGATCCCTTTGTAGGGTCTTCCTACACTTCAGCAGATCAACACTCCTGCACAGATTGGTGGTGTCTGTGAACTGTCTTAGGATGCACTTGGTTTCCTCATCCAGGTCACCCATGAAGATGTTTAACAGGGCTGGCTCAAACCAAGCCACTTGAGACCAGCCACCAATTAGAATCAAAGCCATTTGCCACTTCTCTCTGGGCCCAGCTGTCCAAACAGCTCTTTACTCAGGAAAGAGTACATCCATCCCCACGATGGGAAGTCAATTTCTCCAGAGAAATGCTGAACATACTCTTGAAAGGACTCAGCTATTATTTGCCAGTGAAAAACCCAGTTACTAAAGGATGGGCCAATATTGCTATATGAGGTTAAATAATCAGGAATTTCTGTTAAGCAGACAAGGAAGAAACAAACAAGCACATTTTTATATTTTCACTTTTTAAAAAAATAACTATTTTAAACCTTTTAAAACAGATCTAGCAAATAAAACTGATATGAATTAAGTTGAAAAGAAATTAAAAAGTATAAAAATAATATCTTCCAATACATTAATCTTTTTCTGGCCCACATTACCTTGTGGGATTTACAGATAATTTTATCAGTGCCAAAGTGGAGGGTAATGAGTGCTGGTGTGAGGACAAATAGATTACCCAGAAAAAGAAGCTTCTTTACTTATATGAAAAAATTTACTGATAAACCGATCACTGTGCATGAAAAATGTCAAAAAATATAGTGTATTTATTGGTTGCCAACTTTCTATATTCTTATCTGTACCCATCCAGCCTTATGAAGAATTTTTGTACATGTCTTTCTTATTTCATACATCTAGGCAGGAGGGATAGAGCTCTTAATTATGACAATTAAACCAGAGTTTCAAAACAGAAATCATTTCATTTCTGTGACATGAGGTCAATAATCCCATTAGTTGTTAATGCATTTGTATTCCCCAGGCAATCACACTGGTAGCATTATAGCTGCACACTCACAGTACTGGGCTAGCATTGCTTGAAAAGTGCACTGACTCTCCACTGTAGTGGTGATTTACCTCTGAAACATAATTATTTTTATTGTGTAAACAGTAGATAAGTCTCCGTCCAATTTTTTTGCTGATGGATGACTTTTGCATGGAGTTCCAGTTAAGCAAGAAGGGGCCATGAAGATACTTCAAGGAGAGAGGGAAGGAAAATAATGGACAGAGAGAATATGTCCCAAAAGATCAAAGTTGTCTGCTAAAAATCAAAGTTATACAGCAAACACCTCAAAGGCAAAAACTCCTGAATTTTCCAAGACTGCTACTGTGACATCTAGAGTCAAATTGAAAATCTTTACTTTCTTTTTTACTTACTCTTGTAGGTTGCGTCTGGGACAATCTAAGAATGGTCATTTGACAGTTTTGATACAGCGTCATAAATTTGTAAACCTGAACACATTTAATTTTTCCAGCTGTGCCACTTTCTCTTAAAACAAACCAAATCAAAAAAACTACTCTAAACCATGAGTTTTTCCTACTCATACTGTTTTCTGGACTTGCTGTAAAGAGAAAACAAAATACATCACATATATTTTTGCTTCTAATTGTTGAAATAGCATACTTGGTTGTATGTCTGGGTGTATTATCAATGAATTCACTAGTTCTCCGTATTCTAACTTCCTTGTGTGCTTTGAAGATGAATTTTTTTCATTATTTGATTGTAAAGCTATTATTTTCCACCAAAAAGCCGATTTTTTGTTACTTAAAATGGATCAGTACACTGCAAGGAGACACACAGTAGACAAGGAAGAGGTCCTTGGTATGATGATGTCTTTTCTTATATTGTGTTCTTAGACCTGAGCTAGACACTGGGCAAATACTATAGATTTAAATTTTCTTTGCTTGTTGGAAAGAAACAGAGTAGAGGAACAACTTTTAAGACAGCAATGTGCTTGGAAGAGAGGATGTGTGGAGAGAAAGAGGCACCATCTTTTAATTGCCTTCTTAAAACACAAGAAATGTCCTATCGATATTACCTACACTTATTCTTTCTCTGAAAGTAGCAGCATAAAAGGCTGTTTAGGGAGGATATGCAAGTCTAAACTTTGAATGGAGATTACTTGTCCAAAATTATTGTAGTAGGGATGTTAGAGGGTACATTTCTCCATATTCCCTTTCACGTCTGGTTAAAGCTTTCTGTTTTCCATGTCACTAAAAAGATAATTAAAAAGCCAACACCACCCACCCCCCTGAATCCTGCAAAACTGCTCAGAGCATGAATTCTGCTGAAACTAAATCAGGTCAGCGGTGATTATTTAACAAGATGTGGAAAATCCCCAAGGATGTGGATTCTTCCTCCTGTTGCAGTGTTATGATCTTTCTCAGAGAGAAAGATCTTTTCAATATCTAGACCCCTTAGCCCCAGATTGTGTCCATTCCGCTTTCATTTAACATCTGCCACTAATAAGAAGAACAGGACTCTGTAAGCCTTGTAACTGTTCTTGAAGCAATTCCAGGATGACATTAGACTTCTTCTTTTACTCACCTTAGTCATAATAAATATCTTCATCTTCCGCTATCTCTCCACTTTCTGTAATCTAGGGCCTCAATCACACTTGTCACTCTGCTACCTCTGGTTTTGTTACACACTTCTTTAATTTGAGAGGCCAAAGACTGAGCACTCTTCTAGCTGGAACTTTATCTGCACTGGTGAGAGTAACATTCACTCTCAGTCTCCTGGCACTTCTCCTCATACTGTATACAGATAAGGAACATGCATTCTTCACAGTGATTGTGCTCCTGGCTCCTGCTAAATATAGTGTCCACCCATTGTGCCCAGGTCCTTTGCAGCAGAACTCTTTCAGCCTGTCAGTTAACAGCCATAATGATAAATGCCTTTATTCTGCTCATGTACAAGACATTGCTCTTCTCCTTGCCAAACTCCATGAAGTTTCTGCTCATTCAACCTTACAGTTCATCAAAGTCCCTCTAGACTATGGCTTTTTTATTTGTTTTGTCAGTCACTCAATAGCATTGTATTGACTTTGCTCATTTAATGTCTAATTTGCCTCATCTAATTTGTCAGCCTAATTTCTCTAATCCTTTTTGAACCTCTTGATACTCTGTGTCTCCACAATCTCCTCTGGCAACAAGCTCCAGCACGCTATTGCTTCACTCATATTGTTTCTACTTTCAACAAAACCCCAAAGTTTTAATATTCAAAGCAAAGTCTGAACGCTTCTAGGGACGGTGATTACTTGTAATGCTACAACATACATTGCAGTTTCCTCAAAATCTATTTATCTTTATTTTTTTCCCTGTAATGCAGTATATGATTGTCATTAACATTGGAGTTCCATGGGGACGTGGTTCTCCAAATATGAACTGTTCAGCTCTACTGCTTGTCTTTCGTCATTAAGTCCCTAATTCAACATAAGACCTGAGCACATCCATCAGCACGTTCATGGCATGTTTTCTTGAATAATGATGATGTATGCACTGCTGCATTAGTGTCTAAATGGAGAAACTGCCCCTTTGCTTTTGTTTGTTTTTCTTTTTCCTCTGTCTGCATAATGAAACAAGATTGCAACAGGTGCACATCATGTATCACAGCACAGTCAAAATCACAACCAACACCTATCTGTTATAGAGGGAAATTGAGGAAAGAGAAGAGTGCCAGTGCGGCCAAATACATCCCTTCTTTTCTACAGAGAGAGTGTGTGAAAATCACTATGCTCTTTTAAAAACAAGGAAACATTATTCTTATTTCTATTCAGAGCGACAGAAAATTTTCAGAGGAACTTCTACACTATGAGGAAGAGAGGATGCTTTGTGTCACTTACCCAAGTTGACAGTGAGGATGTTATTTAAAAATCAAGTGATTTTATCAGAGAAGGAAAATATAACAAATCACAAACCTTTCCAAAGGGAGTTTCATTCTCCAGATTCTATCGGAAGTGTTTCTATATGGTATAAGTAGGTTTTCCATAAATACTGTCTAATCTGTTTCTTTTTTCTTTGAGAGTGCTCATAAATTCTAACTTCTTAACGGGCAGTTTGGGTAAAAAAAGGTACAAATCATGGCAAAGAAACTAGCTGAAGGGAAAAAGAAATATGGGAGCCAGTGGGACTTTAACTTCACCATGGTATCCCAATATTTTCTTTTAAAATAAACCAGAAATGGCAAATTCTTCTCATATTTGAACCCCTGACATCATTGGAGAGTTCTCAGATATCAACACAGATGGAAGTGCAAAGAACAGAAATTAAAAAAAAAAAAAATAATTGTTTTTAATACCTAAACCTGTTCTTCCAACAGTGACAAACCACTAATGTGAATAAAGTGTCTAAAGTAAAATGTGTACGGATCATTTAAGATCTGTTTAAAAAATACATTTAAATTTCTATCAATTAAGGGAACATGACAGACTTCTTTGGGTGCCTTTTCAGTTTGTCTACCTGCCCAGTGGAAAGATTTTCCCTTCTTCATCGCCCCCTTTTCTTCTGCATGCTTCTGAGAAGGCTCCACATATATGTTCCTTCCATTAGGTAGCTGAAGACCACAGTAAGATTTCACTTCAATTTCTCTTTTCAAGGCTGTCCAAAAACAATTCTTTCAGGGTCTGATTGCTTATACATTGCACATTCTTGAGCCTTGGGCTACCTTCATAGGTCTACTGCTGGACTTGCATCAGTGTAGGAATATCTCTGCACAGCTGAGCACAGTACTGCACTCATGTGCATGCCAATTTGGGGCAATATCAGGAAGAACGTAGAGAATTAAAACCACATCAAAATCTGTGCAAGTCTTTTTACTGCAAACAGACACATGTCATAAAGCCCAATTCAAGAAGCATACCAGAATACATTTATATGCATCTTCCAGTTAGCATAGATCTATCCTTAATAGATTTTTAAATTGAGACCTTGACAAGTAATTTTCATTTTTAGCCACAGAAGAGTCAGAAATTAAGCTAGTAGATCTCAGTGTTTATTAAATTTAAATGATTGAATCTTTACTTGTTTTTAACCTAGTGAAACAAAAAGCAGGTAATAAAAACGAAGCTACCTGAAATATATTTGTTTTACATTTTCTTACTCCATTTTCTCCATGCAAAGTCAAAAGTGCATTAAAAAGTAATATTGTGCTGAGCTCACAAATATGCAAACGCCTCTAGATATCTTGTCTCAATAAAGTTTATAGAATGCATTCCCAAAGGTCTGACAACAAAACAGAATAAATCGCAAGGCTCATAAAAAGATAATGCATGCCATTTTTTTGCTTACATAAACACAAACAAATGCAGCAAGAGGCAGGAGTGACTCTGAGAGGCCTCTTCCTTTCAAACTAATTCCTCTTATCATCACATACATTTGTAATGAATTATCACTACCTAAGGCAAAAATAAATAAAAGATTTTGTGAAGCACATGGACATTTGAAAAAAAAAAGTCTGCATTCTTGCAAATTCTATGGGAAATCATCTTTACTTCCTTTCCTCAATTCAGATTTGCTGTTGAGGATCATATCCTATGGGGACCACACTCTACAAAAGAAGGAGAAACAAGAGTGACAGAAAAAAATGTCTAATGTTACCATACAGCAGACAGTCCTCAGCAAAGTCCATTGTTAATTTATAAAGAAATGAAAATACAAAGAATGATGTTACATATTCGGAGCACAAATATCCCAGGAAAATCCTTTCCTATATCATAAATTAAGGAGGTTGCTTTCCTCTTCTGTGAGTAGGACCTTTAATCAAACAGTGAGAGAAGTCAGGAAATGATCCTGGTCAAAACTGAATCCTGAAAAAAATCTACATAACATTTAAGCCTTTTTAGCTGACTTACAGAGGTCTGACCAGAATTGTTAGTGAGTGATTATAGTCTCCCTGGCTACAGTTTTATACATTTTATTTGTAGACATTTTTAAATGGTAAATGGAGTTAATTACTGTTGGTGGCTGATCTCAAGTGGTGTTCCCCAGGGCTCAGTATTTAGGCCTGCCTCGTTTATATCTTCATTGATGACCTGGATGAGGGGTCCAAGTACACCCTCAATATGTTCGCAGGTGATACCAAGTTAGGTGGGAGTGTTGGTCTGTGGAGAGCAGGAAGGCTCTGAAGAGGCATGTGGGCAGGCTGGATAGAATGGCTGAAGCCAATAGTATGAGGTTCCATAAGGCCAAGTGCCAGGTCCCACCCTTGGGTCACAATAACCCCCTGCAGTTCTACAGGCTGGGGGAAAAAGAGAGATTGGAAAAATGCCTGGCAGAAAGGGACATGGGTTGCTAGTGAACAGCAGCTGAACATGAACCAGCAGAGTGCCCAGGTGGCCAAGAAAGCCAGTGGCATCCTGGCCTGTATCAGAAATAGTGTCACCAGCAGGACCAGCAGAGGGATTGCTCCCCTGTACTCATTACTGGTGAGACCACACCTCGAATCCTGTGTTCAGTTTTGGGCCCCTCACTAGAAGAAGGATATTGAAGTGCTGGAGTGTGTCCAGAGAAGGACAGTGGAGCTGGGGAAAAGTCTGGAACACAAATCTGATGAGGAGCAGCTGAGAGAGCTGGGGGTGTTTAGCCTGGAGAAAAGGAGGCTCAAGGGATACCTCATTGTCTTCTACAGCTGCCTGAAAAGAGGTCGAATTGAGGTTGGGGGTTGGTCTCTTTAATCAACAAGCGATGGTATGAGAAGAAATGGCCTCACGTTGCACCAGGGAAGATTGATGTTGGATATTAGGGAAGGATTCTTCACAGAAAATTTGTCAAGCTCTGGAACAGGATGTCCAGGACAGTGGAGGAGCCATCACCTTTGGAGGTATCTGAAAGACATGTACTTTTGGGGACTTGGTTTAGCGGTGGGCTTGCAAATGTTCAGTTAATGGTTAGATTCAATGATCTTAAGGGTCTTTCCAAACCTAAATTATCCTACTCCACAATTTTATGGAAATACCCTCTTCACCTTACATACAAATATTCACTATGAATCTTTGAGAGTCACAGAAGTCAAAGGAATTGTCTGAGACTGCAATAAACTCAGCATTAGAGTCACCATTCAGAGTGGTTCCATGGTCATCATCCAAAGGTCAAACTATTTATGTCATTGTACCTGGAGACAGAAACAAAGATATCTAAGCTTTCCTTTTTATCACCTGACCTTGAAATAGAAATGTCATGACTACAAATCTCAGGTGAACATAATAAAAAAGCTATTAATTTTGTATACCTTATATATTTTATTTAGCATCAAATATTGCAAATTAAAACAAATGAGTTTGGGCTATTGTATCTTTGCTTTTACTTTTCCTTGAGTATGCATACTGCTGATACTTAATTTTAAATCTTTCCCTTTGATCTGTGTTAACAATTTCATAAATCAAATGTGCATCTTTGCTGTTTCTTATGATCTCATTTCTCATTTATATCTTGATTGGAGATTCTATACCCATAGTAGGTGCCAAGTAGATGGTCTATTTTTGGTCCATCTTTAAAGTTATCAAGCAGTGTTATATTCCCTAAGAGTAAGGGTGGGAGGAGCAAAATTATGGAAAAAAAGAGTAAAGAGAGAAAGCAAAAAAAAATCCATTCCAGGAACCATTTTGTCACAGATTAATGTAGGCAGCACTGTCAGAACTAGTTAGACCTAGATAATATGCAAGCTTTCCCCCACACTATTTTTCATAACTTTGCTGATATTAAGTATGAATTTTCATGGCATGAACTATATCACTAGTATTTTTATATTTACTACTGTTATTTTTAGCTGTATTCATCAAGTCCTGAATAGATGGTGTGGGGTTTTTTGTCATTTTGGTTGGGTTTTTCTTTATGATATACCTCTGAGAAATAAGACTCTCTCCAGGGTGATTTTCAATATTCTTCCAATATGGCTGGTGTGTTATGATTCTTCCATTCACATTGTAATAACTGCTGCAAAAGCAAAGCAATGTCAGCCTATTTTTCAAAGTTCCTACCTAATAAAAATAAGTACTCTTGGACATGCAACTTCCATTATCATCAGTAATGGAACAATTACAATGTAAATCAGTATGATGTTTCAGAATATGGATAATTTGCATATTATATGTGAGTTTAAACTTCCTGAAGGTATTGAAAATTAAATTGTGAAGGAAGGGAAAGATATTCTGTACAGCAAGTTGAGGTGCTTTCAGTAGCTGTATTACAAGCAAGAAACCATATCATTCAATTTTAAGACCTCAAGGTATCCTATTATGAAGCATGTCTCATATATCTATATATAAATATTGATATGAATTGCAAACATGTGTAGATGGAAAGAGATGTCTATTTTTTGCCACTTTTTAATGCCTATCCTGCTGTACAGCAATTACAACGGAGCTCATTGAAGTCTTTCCACCGACTTTGGGTTTGTGGTTCATGTTCACTAATATTATTGCCTTAGTCCTATAGCACCTGAGATTCTCATGTGATCCCTGTCCAGTTATTAACAGTGCCCAGGAGCCTTGTGTTGGATGGATTCAGTTTGGAGTGATTGTGGGCTGAAAGATGTATAAACAGTAGAACAATGTTGGAATCCTGGATGCTGAGAATTTTAAACTTTCTGTGCTTAAAGACACAGACCTACAAGAGAACACTACAATTGACCTGAGGCTGTGGAGAAGACTTTAAAAATTGATTGATAGCACTGGGATTATGGGTGTGTAGTTGGTTAGAAGTGTTTAATATCACAGGGTGGAAAACTTAAAGTTTGGGGTTTTAGAATATAGAAATAAATATGAAGCAAGATGGAAGTTTTAGGGTGGAGACACACTGTTCATCTTTACCTTCTTAATACCTCTTCTTCATGAGTTTGGGTGATGTTCTGTAATTGGACAGAAAAGTCCACGTTGCAGGCCTTGAGGGATCAGTTATTGGGTTAAAAGGGAAAATAATCTAGGTGTCTTTTCTTAATTGGATAGTTTAGTCTTAAAAGACCTTGTAACAAGAGATAGTTAGTCATTTTGTGCCTTGCTAATGAAAGGCTGCTGAACTCATGGTTCTGAGGCTGCTTCACTGATCAGAAATAATAAACACCTGAGTCCAAACATGAACTACCATCTCAAGTGCCTTCAATCCCGACCTTGAGAAACCAATGGAATAAAGCCGTCTTATGTCCTGATTGAACTGATTCAACTCTCCCATATAAATGAAGTCCTACAGCTACACAAGTGACAACACATTGGTATAAATGTGCCTGTACGAAAATTACCTTTCCCTTACAAAGAATGTAAGACACACCATTCCAAAGTACTTCTACAGCTCCATAACCTGCCTATTTTAGGGGGTGCATCAAAATACAGGGGTTGTCAACAATCATACTTATCAAAGAAATGTTATACTCAAACCAGCTGTGTAAGGGCAGCGAGCTGAGATCAGATTTCTTTCTGTGGATAAGAAACCAAAGTTGCTAAGTTGGGTTCAGGCTGTACTCTGGGGCCATTTAAACTGTCCCAGCAGTTCAAAGCCTGAATCTCTGTTTTTCTGAAGATTTTTACCTCCAAAGATTGGCTTTCTTTTAAAGAATCCCCACAAAATCCAAGCAAGGTAGATTATCTCATGGTCACCTCTCTGCTTACTGTCTCTTCCTTTTAGATTCTTCAATGTTATTGTGTCTGAGGACCAAATTAATAGAGAAGACTCAATAAGGGGTGCTGCAAGACTACCCAATGTTTTTGACATGTCATTAGCCCATCTATGGCCTGAACACATCCTTCAAGGGACCACACGCCAAGTAGTAACAAAGATCATATAATTATAGATGAACAAATGCCTTTTATTAATTTCTTCAATAACATTTTAAGGAAAACCGGTGGCCTGTATTAGAATTCTCTAAATACCTTTTCCTTGATTGCTCTCCTCTCAGAGTTCATGATTTCTGCCCCTTCCCTAAAGGACACTGAGTCCACAGTTGATGAGGAAGATGGGCATCTGTTTAGGGACAGGAACAACCTGATTATTTTCCCTTCTCTCTGTTACAATTTCCTTTCACTTTCTAGGCTCATACACATGTAGGGCCATGCCTCCCGTTGACTGATTACTGGCAGGTTTGATTATAAAAATAGCACTCTGCAATTCAGCTGGGTTGCAGGCAACAATGAAAGATTTGATGGAGATATATTCTTTCTTTGCAGTCCCATTTATCAATGTACAGTTTCTCACTTGCCATTTATCATCTGCTTTTCTGTGCTTCCCTTGACATCTGGAGGATTTGTAGTCTGCTAAGTGGAGCAAGGCCTTGTCTTGAATACCTTACCATCTCTGTCTAGGCAACATACTCCTGATTTTTCCCCAGTTTAACTTTTCTTTAAATAAACTTGACAGGTTCAATATATCCTCACTGCAAAGAGAAGAGTAGTAAGCAATGGAGAACATACTAAAAAAGCTGCAGCCCAAGGAAAAAAATAGTGAGACAGAGAGAAATGCACCTCTAATGCACATATGAATTTATAATAAAAAGCAGTAGCAATAATTGTGTGTCTTTTAACTCAAGAGGACTATAAAACAGTGTGATGGAGTATACAGATGAGTGCCAGGTGCAAAGCAGGTCTTCCGTTTTGCAAGTACTTTGAGGATTTAGAGATGTGGGATAGAAAGAAGCTTCTTGGTCTTGTTAGTTACGAAAGAAGTAATGCATCCTGGCACATTTGAAAATTTTGCAGGATGTCTAAATATCTCACTGCCTTACAGATGTTCCTGTACCGAATAGCTGAGGAATAAGGATGACAGAAAGAAAAAGAAAAAAAGGACAGCTCAAGAGGAAAAAGCAGCAAAACAATAATAAAAGAACTCTTTCAAAGAAATTGAGTTAATAACCCAGTTATAAATTTGGAATCACTTTGTTTTGATAGTGACCTTTCAAAGTTCCTTTTATTTTCATTTCCAAATGTCAAAACAGCGTATTTTGACAATTCCAAAGCATGATATATTTTCTTAAAAACTGAAATGTGATATTTTTCACAACTGGTCCCTTTCTGCAAATGGTTTCACTTTTGAAGAAAGTTATTATTTTCGGGGTTCAGGGGAGAACCCTGAAAAGTAAAGAATTTCTGAAAAAACATGATGCTCTTTACCAGTAAAAATATGTAAAATATGTGCTTGACATAATATGGGCTACCTGTCCAGTTTCAGAAAACAGAAGGTCAGGGCTCCTGTGAGTTTGAGCTCCACCTGGCAGCTCAGGGTAAATAGCACCTTAAGCAGGAAGGGCATGATGAGCTGGGAAGTGGTCGGCCCTGTGTCCAACACCTGGACTAGCCAAATCCCTGACCTGGCCACCAGGTGGAGGAATTATACAGAAGAAAGTGTTTTCCCTTTCCAACAGCTACCGTGTGCATTGACATTTATCTGAACGACTTTAGAATCTTGTCTGTAGTCGTAGTAGATGTACCAAAAGCTGGCTAAAGTCTAGTGGCTTGTCTTGAACTTGTGCCATCATGGAAAGGCTCTCTGGCACTGCTGGTTGAAGGGTTGGGATGTGACTTAGGAGAGGTGAGCTCCCTCTGTAGCTGTTGCAGACTGATATGGCTTTAGGAGAACATTTTGGGACAGTTTCACAGGGGATCTTGCTGTGTCGCTGGTGCCACAGCTGAACTCATTGAGTTTTTCGCACAGCTGAGTTCACACACTGAGGAAAGAGCTGACACCCATTGATACAGTTTGGTTCTCTCATATATCACAGCTCCTTCTCTATTTGTTTTGCATTTCCATGCTTTGTGTGATACTCATCATGAATATTTTCAGGCACCTCAGCCATTTATCATTGGAACACACCCCCATTGTGTACTTCTATGCCCAAAAAACTTCTTGCATACTGGAGTACAGCAACATCAAGCTCATGGGTGGGACCTAGGAATCACTGAGTCATTTTGCAGTTAACAGGTTTTAACTAAAGCATCTGCCTTGGTTATTAGCTGCTTTCTTCTCTCAATTTCCCTATATAAGTCAAAAGTAGATCTCAATATTTTGAGATCTCTGTCCATCACTCAGACTATTTTGAGTTTTGTAATGCTGACTGTCATAGCAGTTTCTGATCTCATTGCACACCAAATTAATAAAAGCCAGTGTCCCAATGGACTGAGAGGAAGAACAACATGACAGAGCAGAGTCTTAAATTGTGTCATTTATAACAACTCGATCCGAACTGATAGAAATGTGATGATTTTCACCAGCATCCAAGACTTCCATCCCCCAAAATGAAAACCCATATCTGTTCGCACCATTGTCATTTCTTCAAAGGAATTCATATGCCTTCTCAATATACATATTATGCTAAAATTTTTATATGTATTTAAAAGTGCATGGAAATTCTTTCAAAATATTCTAATGAGGTAGAGGTACTCAGTTTAAAAGCAGGAAAAACTGTAATAGCAACCGAAAAAACAGTAGTAGTTGAAGTAAAAGAATTTCTTGCCTTTATAATAACACTTTACACATTTGTCAATCTCTTAAATGGAGTTTCTATTGATGGTCAGTGGATTAGTCTCAAAGCAACTGGCAAGGCTGTCTTTGAAATATTGCCACTCGGGTTCAGATAAGAAAATTAGCAAAAGACAAATAAAATAAACATAAATAGTTTTAATGGAAAGCTTTCTCTGAGCTGCTTCTGTCTTTCTTAATCAACTAAGAATAGGCTGTGATTACAGTAATCATTATGCAATTAATCACTATAATTACTTTTTATTGGAATAAGAGTTTAAAAAGCAACTAACATATTTTCTATTCTTGCTTGACTGGAAGACATTAAGTGCTTGTCAAGAAGTTACTAAAATTATGTCTTTGCAATTTTTTTCTTTTTGTCATCTTATTTTGCTTTTTTTTTTAATGTAAAAGTAACAGTGCAAGTTTATGCACATCCTATACACAGACAATATTCACACAAAACAGGGCTGTGCAGTTCTCCAGTGGCAATAAGATGCAATTTTTTGTGTACTTATCCTGCCACATGTGTTTTTTATACAGAGTGCACTTACCTATAGGTATCTATAGTTTGGTTGTGATCCATGCGTCAATGAAAAATCAACAGTAAATTAACAATTTAGACCCACTTATCATTGCGAAATTGAAGTTTTGATGTTCCTGGGCTTTTCTCTTTTTGACCTCAGAGTGAGAGCAGCTCTTATCATCTGAAGGATAGACTATGTCTTTGTAGCTTCTCCTAAGACCAACCAGGGGACTCAGCCTTTGCAAATACTTCTCACCTCAAGTTTCAATGTAATGACAGCAAGGAAAGAGATTACTTCATGAAGAATTGCAGTTTGTGAGCATTTTATACATAGATCCCTATTTCTGTATTGAGGCTGTAGTGGGAGGTGTACTGCCTGAGTTTGGCTTGTATTTAGTGTTCTTCCTTCACCTCTTCTCTCTTGGGAATCAGTCACAGTCCTGAAGAGACAATCTCCTGCTGTTTTCCTTCCACATCTCCCTCAATCACCACAAGCCTCCCAGGAACATTATCTAATCCAGCCCATCAGCATTCCTACCTGTCCTAGCTCACAGCCCACGATACTTTTAGTATTTCAAATCTGTTTAATATTTTTTTTTCTTACAGAATCTTTGCACAGCTGTGGACAGGTACAATCCTTTTCTGTCTACTTACTCTGCTGTTTCATACCACCTCAACTCTAAACATGTCTCAGACAACTATGAGCCCACTGAGTGGCCTGTTTTGCTGTCTTAAATACAGCCAGGACAATACAGTGTATACGTGGAATTGTGTAATTAAGAAAACTTTTTCAAGGGGTAACCAGCAAGCAGTGCGTGGGTGAATCCACTGATAAACAATCTGAAACTAGACCTGCTTGGACAATATCAAGGCTTCCAAGATGCTGAGGTCTTCTCCCACTTAAGTCATTTTATGCTTCTTTCAACAATTATCCCTGGACCACAAACTTCTGGGTCTCATGCTGCCCTACTTAAGCAGGCAAGAAAGCTGTCAGAGCTAGGACTGATTTCAAGCACTGATTCTACCCAGTGATTTTAAAATATGGAGGAAGTAAAGATGTAGAGAGTATTTCATGCCAAAAATTCTTATAAAAAGATTCAGATTCAGTCTGAAATGTTGATGTAGCACATGGGTTTAGTTACTGAGAAATTGCCCTATTTATAATCACTTTCTCCCCAGACACCTTTTAGAGATGGATCGGCTGTGGCTATTTTTTGTTTCCCTATGCAGGAGGTAAAAATGCTTTTAAAAATGTTGTTTGTCTTCTGACGATGGACTCTGACAATCTACTACTAACAGGCAAACTCCCTAAAATGACTGTTAAATGGAAATTCTCCCCCTCGCACCTTTCCAAGCAACTCTTTGACTGGCAGACCAAGAGAAATGCTTTTAAATTGCAGTTCCAGCCAGGGTGGAACCTTGCTGGTACCTTTCGAGGAAGGTATGAACCAACATAACTTCAGTTTGCCCTGCAATAGAATTTTACAGGCAACTGCTGGAGCATTTGGGAAACTAGAGGACTTAGAGCAAAGATACTTGTGCAAACATTGACACATTCTTACAGAACATTTTTATTTGAACAGACTAATATTTTCTGACCTCTGGAAAATTTATGATTCTCCTAAGGCGAGTAAAAATGCTTTGTCTACACTGGAGTTTTAATAGACAAAAATTAACATGTCTTAATGGTAGAGTTTTTCTCTGTGGATGTCTGTGACACAGCTGCTGATATAAAAGCTGTAAGAGGTAAAGAAATGTCAATAACTTCTTTCTTTCCCATCCATTCATTCTGAATTTTTTTTCATAGAATCGTACAATTTATTGAGTTGAATGGGACCCACAGGGATCACTGAGTCCAGTTCCTGGCCTTGCACAGGGCATCCCCAAGAGTCACACCGTGTGCCTGAGGGCATTGTCCAAACCCTTCTGGAACTCTGTCAGCCTTGGTGCTGTGAACACTTCCCAGGGGAGCCTGTTCCAGTGCCCAACCACCCTCCGGGTGGAGAACCTTCTCCAAATATCCAACTTAAACCTCCCCTGACACAACTTCAGGCCATTCCCTAGGGGAATCCTGTTACAAAGTTCATTACTGAAGCGGCTGCTTGTTTTGAAGAGTGAAGACAAGCTAGCAATTTAGTCTCTGATAAATCATACAAACTGTGGGTTTTGAGGCTATTTTTGACCCTTTGCCTCTTTCTTTTAAAATAAATATAACCTGCAATTTTTCTTTTAATCTTAAACTAAAATAAATGTCTTTGAAATGGCTACTTCCTTATCATCTGTGTTCATAAAATAGTTCATGAATTCACAAAGAATTTTAAGAGCTCTAAAACTATTTTTTTCAGTAACATTTTTGGCAAGACATGTGGGTCAGTTTTAGCCAAGTATGATGACTAATTTCCTGCTCTAGGCTTAAAGCTGTTTCCTAAGCATTTGAAAGGACACAGAGTTCCTGGGACATTTGATACTTAAGATGTGTCTCCATTTTGTTTTCTGCCAATTACACTGACAACTTTAAAAATTAGTTTTATCTATAGTAAGGCATTTTTATAGTCCCTGATATAATTTTCCTTATCACATGCAATTTCTCTTAGGAAAAAAAAAAATTAAGAAGTTTGTGTCCACTCAATTTGTCACTAAGCTTGTTCAAGTTTTGTATAGCATTGTCTGACTTTTACAATCTGGGGCAGGAAGCTTTAAATCTCCATATTATTATAATTTATTTTGGGGTGAACTGAGCAAAACAGCACATGCTAGTTTCACAGCAACTAATGGAAGCACTTCCTCTCACCTCCACTAGCAACAAGCTCTTGGCACAAAGGTTTTAGGGTTGTCAGCACTGCCACACAGCAGCAACACAGATTTTCCCAGTCTGGGGTTTTATCACGGCCTGTCCATGAGCCATTGCCCCCTCACCCCAACTGCTGGGCACCTGCATCCTTACAAAGGCTCACATGGAAACTAAATGAGCTTGTTCTGGAGCAGTGGGAACAGTGTCCTATTTTCAGAGCAAAGCAGGGAACAGTTGTCCCCACTGCACCCCCTTAGGGAAGCCCTTTGTCACCCAGTGCTTCCTACTGAGGGTGGAAGTCGTTGCCGGAGTGAATTTAAAGTCAAAGATCACATTTTCCTTTGAAAATACAGCTGATATGCCTAGCCAGCAGGGAAGTGTCAGTTCTCTTTCTCGCTCTGTTTTGTGTTTCATGAGACCAAAGATTTATCACTCCAATGGAGTAAAATTTGGGGATTTATCTTCATTCTGACAAAGCAAGAATGTATTTTGCCTTTGAGCCATGTAGGTGAACACCTGTTCCCTTTGAGTTTTGTCTTTGAATCATTGGGAACTTCATAATAGTCTCAGTCAAAAAACATGCAGTTCTACCTGGCTTGGACATAAAACCCAGAAGCCTGTCTCGGGTTAAGCTAAAAAAGATTTAATCAAAATGTTTGAAGGATTTTGTTTTCCTTTTGGTGAGTTTGGGTTGATCTGTAACAGAACCCAGTCCCATTAAGTTTGCATGAGCTCTGGCTGCCTTAGGGGGATTTTTCTAAAGTGAAGTAATAATATTTTTCTGATCTCCAATATGTCTTGAAAAAAGAAATTCTGTCTTTTTTTTTTTTTTTAAATTTATGGCGACTTAATTAATCCTTGCAAACCACCAAAGTAAACTAAGTCCCTTAAAATGCTTTGTAGTATGGTGCAACCTTTGTGAGCTGGTATTTAGGAACAAAATAAGCATGTCTGGAAATTGCAGACACAAGTCCCTGCACAACAACAAGATAAGAGGAAATATGTAATATTGTGTTTAGCTGCAACTTCTTACACAAATATGCACCATGGATTTTTGAAGGGGTTCTGCAGCACTTTAATTCTGCTCAATTTTCACCTGCTGACGAAAGGGAGCCCTGAGTGGCGATCTCAGATTTCTTTAGATCTGAACAAAACTGACAGTCTTTCAAACTAGGGCAGAAAAAACAGATTTTGTGCCAAGCTGGGCCATGCAGAAGGATGACTTTGACAAAAAGAACTAGGAAAAATAAAGAGAAATTAGGAAGGGCTGAGAGGGGCCTGTTTGCAGTGCTATAAAGTCACTAAAACCTTGAAGGTACCTAAAATATTTGATGTTCATGCCACTATATCAAAAGGTTCGGACCTCCATTAAGTATTAAAATTTGTCATTTTAAATTGCTTTTTTTTGCCAGCACGAGCAATATAAGTATTGAAATTTCCTCAGAAAGTGCTTATCTCATCAAGAGTAAAATTATAGTATATGAAATACTAATTACAGTATTGTGAAGAAAGGTGAACTTTCTGATGACATTTTATCTATTTGTAGAATACTAATTTTCTCCCTTCTTAAAGCAGAAGATGCCACACATGGTGGTTTCAGTTACTTTCTCATCAAAATCTCTTTTTAAAATATGTATATAAAAATGATTTTTTAAAATCTTTCTAATAATCCATGATTCCAAAGAAGCAGCTGAGTTTTGATCACACTTGAATCAGAGTTCATCAGTACTGAGGAGTACTGAGGAGTTTTTCATGATATCTAGTCAACAGAATAACATGAAAACTCATCCTGGAGCTTTGGACAGTCATGTAACTGAAAAAAACAATATTCTATTTTGGTTTGATTTATTTTATTTTATTTTATTTTATTTTATTTTACTCTTTTAAATTCTATTTTAAATTTAATTTTATTATTTATTTTAATTTAATATTTTATTTTTAAACACATATTGCAAACTTCTATTGGAATAGAGTAGTGAATTATTTTTATTCTTTTTTGGTGGTTTACTTCTATTTACAGGGAATAATCTGTTTTAGATTGCATACAAACTTATTTCAACCTTTGATAAGATCAGGTTCCATCCTCTTTTGAAATGTGATTATCATTGGCTAATATCTTCATTTAAATATTTGGGGTTTTTTCCATGTTTTTAAACAAAATCCTTTGAAAGGAAAGATACACTACTTTTGGCTTCAAAACTTTTTCTCATTTTTCATTTCTTTAGTGCATTTTTTCTTTGTTCTATGTTTGTTCTTTGTCAAAGGCTGTCAGTCTGATCTCATGAAATGTCATACTGGGACTATAAAATATTAAATAAGTTTGTATAAGTTTTGGATATCTAAGGAAAGTCATTTCATTATGTCTCAGTTGTACACAGTTCAGTTATGTTGTGCTTTGGTCAGGATGAAAATAACATTTTTTAAAAGTCTCCATAAATATTTTATCTGACAAATTTATCTTCTCTTTCTATCCAAATAATAGTATCTACAAATAGATGAGTTTACTTGCTTTTTCTCCCCATGTATTTGGGGATTTTTTTCTTTTCTGTGCACAATGGCAAGCCTCAAATATTCTGTGTTCTCTGTGTTAAACTCCATCTAGATGCCTAGCAGAGATTTATTAAATCAACCACAGGGTTTCGCTTTCATTGTTGACAGCAAAAAGGCACAATCCATTCAACCACAAATACATTTGCATGAATGTTCATCACAATGGTTCCACTTGCAATTTTAACTTTTTTTTTTGGTAAATATTTGGCCACTCATTCTACATGGAATGTAAACAGAAATGTACAGACAGGAAAAATGAATATCAATGCACTGGAAAACCACATATTATTTACACTGAAAGTTTTTTCTTCTCTTGCACATATTGTGACATTTTCTGATAGCTTTTGGTCTCTGTTTTTTGATTAAACTCTTGTCCAAAATTTTACTCTGTGTTCAGTCATTCCTGGAGTTGAGTAAGCAAATCATTTGGGTACAGATTTCCTGCTTGTGGAATATATTTCTTTGCAAATTCCATGAGTGGTAGTGTTCACTTATTTCTGATCAGGAAAGAACTGTTCAAGATGTCTTTCAGCTCGGGTAATTATCTGCTGCGAAGGGATGTAATAGCACATAGAATTGGAATAAGAACCCATCAATTGATTTGGACTTTTGTCAGTGAGAGAGTATAGTTAAACAATTTATTTTAGTGACTATAATGAGGAGTTCTTGCCTTTACCTGTCTTTTTATTTCAAAGCTGTGGCCAGTTGTGCATGAGGAGAACACAATCAAGTAAGGAACACCTATAAAAGCCAATTTATAAGGCTTGTTCCTGCAAACCTGATATATTGCTTTCTTACTGATTTTGGTGGGTGGCCTGTGCCTGTCTCAGCTGCAAGCCTCAACCTGTGGATAAATCAGATCCTGTAAATCCTCTGTCTGAGGAAGAAGAATAGGAATCCTGTGCTATGTGAATAATCATATGCTATGTGAATATGCTATGTGCAAGCTGCTAATCATCATTCCACTGTAGCTCATTTCCACTTTTAGCACCGATTATGTAAAAAGGGAATATACTTCACTAAAATACAGGTTGAATTGATAGGAGTGGGAGTACAAAGAGTAGAGGTCAGGAACCCCTCACCTTCCCTGGTTTGACCATATCACCATCCCCCCAGTCACTACACTGGCGTTATGATCATGATTAGCTCCCTCTGATTGATGTCAGGCAGGTGAAGCAGGTTCTTGTGCTGCAAGAGGGCCTCCTGCTAAACACAGAACCACTTCTAATAGCTCTGTAAATCAAGTGCATGAAGATAATAGGTTTTATCTACAGATCTGAAAGTTGTTTATGGCAGGTGAAGTGCTCAAAAATACACACTGTCTTATTTCTCAGAGCAACATGTAGCCAACAGTTAAATCCTAATAAAGTATTTTTCCAGAATCCATTTGCTGTAAAGAAATGGCTGCCTTGAGCAATAAATACAGACCTTGAATTCTTCACTAGCAGAGAGGAGAATTTCCAGGGAAGATATGTGTTAAGGGCATGAGGAATATTCACTGTTGTAATTAATGATCATTTTGTATATACATAAGTATAAAAGCGATACTATTGACTCTTACATTTATGCCTTTCTGCTGAAATTTGAACCCACAGACAACTCGGTAGGTGATGTTTTCTTGCATCAGATAGGCATTTTTCCAGATATTTAGGATATTACCATTACAGAATTTGTCTTACTGTGATTTTCAATTGAGTCCATCTGCACATATTTAAAATGAAACATGATCAATTGATTAAATGGAGAAGAATTTTATTTTTTTTTAGTGAAGTGTGATGACAATAGGCAATTTTACTTTCAAACATTTCAGCCTCAGATATTCTTGGCATCCCTGACGTCATGAAATCTATATTTTTTGAGTGTAAACCCTTCAATGGTAACATCAGTTGTAAAAAAAAGATTTTATTTAATCATCTTTTGTTTGCTTCACTTATCCTCTTTCTCTGCTTGCCTGGATGCCTTTGGGCCGTGGGATCTCAGTGTAGAATTTCAGGGTTTAAGAATGGTATTCCTCAATTTAGTATTCCCACTGAAACACCTCAGACAAGCGCTGCTCTCTCACTCCTCCCCTCCTGCTGCGGCAGCTGGAGAGGAGAATTGGAAGCACAAAAAAGTAAAGATCACGGGTTGAGACGAGGAGCATTTATTAGAAACAGCAGTGAAATAAGAAAGAGAACAGTAGGAACAATACAGAGAGTGTACAGGAAAAGCAAACGATTCACATGGCATTGCTCAGGACGCGGAACCTGGAGCTGCCAGACCACAGTCCCTGGCAAACCCTAAAGAACGTGACTCCCTGACCCTCTGTGCCGCCTTCACACAGCGAGAGGTCACCCCTGCATACCCCAGGGCCCTGCTGCTGCTGCTCCTGCCTGCTGCAACACTTAACCCTGGTGTGGCCAGAAAGATGGCATATTGTTTGGAGGGATTGGTAACTACTCTTCCAAATAGGATTTGCCCTCCAAAACCCTGCTTTAGCAGGACAGTTTCCCAACACGCAAAACACCTTCCTTCTTCTGTTTGGGTCCATTCTTATTCAATACATAGAGTAATTGGAAAAATTTTGTTTTCTTTATTTTGTTAATAGTCTTTAGAAAGCAATTTTAAAGAAAACAAAAAGTTGCTGAAATACTATTTTGTGTAAAAGATAACCTGCCAAAATAAAACAGGAATTGACGCTTTCTGACATGAATGTATTACCTGATAATCCTTCCTCATCTGCTCTCATTACCTCCAAGATGTCTCCTTTTTTTCAATGAATATTTATTTTTAATAGATTGACAAAATTTGAAGGATTTTTTACTGTTTCTTTAGAGATGTTGAATCTTTTGCTTGTATTAAAGACTTCTTTTAACAGACAAGTGCATTAAGAAACATAATTTTGTGAATATTATAGTAAGAATTATCTCTACATAGCACGAAGCACACGTGAAAAGCTGTAAAAAAAATAAAAGGCATGCACAGCTGTAATTGTTTTGATTTTTTGGTAAGGACCACGTATTATGGAAGAGAAAGCTCCTTTTTAAAAGAGAGCACCTATTATCTGTCCTATATAAAAACACCATAAAAGAGAATTCCCTGCTCCAAAAAGTGTAGAGAATAGAACTGAAAAGCATAAAGGAAAAAATAGAGGGGTCAGACAAACAGTCTTTCAAATGTTCAGATTATAGTTTTGATTTTAAAATGTGAATAAATTGCCAGTTTTTATAGAAATCCTTCTGTATTATGAGGGTTGAACAAGACAGTGTATAAACACTTTGATCCTCACAGAAAAAAACATTCAGGGCAATAGCAGAATTTCGTCTGTCTGGATCTCTGAAATAGTCAGATTTCATTGAGGATGAAGTCTCTGGAGAATTAGAAAGCAGTTTGGGGTCATGTTTCCCAAAATAAGGATTGTGTTGTCTGACTGTGTTGTTTTTTGAGGCTTCAGGTGTGTTGTGCAGAACACCCAAGGGCGTGCTGGGACAGGGCAAGGGGGAATGGCTCCAAACTGAAAGAAGAAAAGTTTAGATTGCATATCAGGAAGGAAACGTTTGTTGTGAAGGTGATGAGGCACTGGCACAGGCTGCCCAAAGGAACTGTGGATGCCTCATCCCTGGAAATGTTCAAGGCAACGTTGGATGGGGCTATGAGCCACTTGGTCTAGTGGAAGATGACTCTCCATGGCACTGGGGCTGAATGACCTGTAAGGTCTCTTTCAACCCAAACCATCCTATGGTTCTATGAACATTAAGATAGACTGCATTGCTGACTTTTACTGACCTCGCTGTCCTTAAAACCATCATCCAAAACATCTACTGGTTGTAAAAATATGAAAAGCAGAGAAAAGCACTGTTTTGATAGGTTGTACTTCACTGTGTAAAATCCACGCAGCGACACATTGCAATTTGAGGATAACACTTGGATCACCAGCTAGTGTCATGCTCATGCAGATGAGTGCTGGCCTGAACACTCCAGAAATTATTATTCACTCAGAGCTGCATTAGAAAAAAACACTTGCAAGCAGGTAAATGAGATGCTTGACACTTCAGGAAAACAAGCGAGAAATCAGAGAACCTGGCAGGATGATATTCAATGGAGGATTTACACAACAACATAGCACTAATTCATGAGGCAAAATCCTGGATAGTGCAGGATTCAGGAAGCCAAGTCTGTGCTTTCTCTTAGCTTTGAAAAAGCAATTTAAGTGTAAGCCTTAGCTCTTAGCTGTGGTCCCATTTACCTCAGTAGGAGTATTCATACACTTAAAATTAAGCATATGCTAAATATCTTGTGCAATTGGGACACATTTACATCTTTAAGTAGGAGAAGCAGCATGGGTGATGGAGTAAGTAATTTCTGGATCTCAGGCAGAGATACACATAAAATTAAAAAATGAAGAACAAATGAGTAAGTTTTAGAGTGGTAAGTGTTTGCCTGTAAATTGTTAGCAAGCTCAAGCCATTAACATGAATTCACATGTTTCCAAAAAGCCAGTGTGGAGAGTTACTCCTAATGCATGTCATAAACATCTCTAATTATCAACAGACGTAAATTCCCTCAGTATTTAAAAACAGCAACTCACAAATAAAATGTACAAAATAACTCTGTGGCTATGCAGGTATAATTTTCTCTTGTCTCACAGTTAGAAGTAATTTTCTTCCTGTGATCCCTGCTCAGCAGTCTTGTGTGTGGATATCCATGTTCAGGCATGGTGAGAGAGAGAAAAAAACACAATGAGCAAGTGTCTTGTAACATTGTATTTCTGCCCATTGTGTTTTCTGTGCACACATCTCCCATTATGGCCCCATCCCCTGGAAAAGCGGAGGCTACCACAACATCTCCTTCTTTCATACTCTCTGAGGGACAAAAGAGAGAAATAAAGGAGTCTGTGAGGCAGAGGCAGCAGGGGAACAGTGAGGTTCATACAATTACCCCAAGTCATAGAGAAACACCTACTCAAATGATTTAAAGTATCTTCCATATGCCTCTGATCTTCCTCAGCCCACATTTCAAATAACTCTACAGAAAGATTTCTGACAGCGCAAGAAATTGTACTTCGGCCCATCTTTTGGAGATGGACCAGTATTTTCAAGCAGTTTGTGATTTTTATGCTCTTGAAACACCAAAGGGGCTTGCTTCATCCAGATATATTTTTTAAAAAGTAGGTTTTGCTTGGTCTTGCTTGGATAGCTGAAGATTCAGTAGCCATTTCCACTAGTCAAACTCTTCCCAGTCCTCTGCCCTCATATAAATCTGAGTTACAAAGGTTTGAACTCAGCCTCTCAAGCTGAAGTATTGAGGGAGCAGTGCATTCTGTGTTTAGATAGAAGCACAAGGCAGCAGATCCCAGTAAGGACTAAATCTCTTAGCTTAGTCACGTTCCTGCTGCTGTGAATTTGACCCATATTCAATTATTTATGAGCAAATAGGCTTGTGCCTATGGATAATAGGAGAAATGAAGTATAAATGACTCTTTGTGGACATGTGCAGTTCATTGTCTGCATGTAGATTTTCACTTGTAATTTAATAAGATTTTTGTGAATATTTGGCCTATCAACTTTGGAAAATAAATTTTGATCTAAGTTTGCATTGTTCAAATATAGTGCTGTTAGTTCTTCCTTCCACTACATCACAGAAAAGTCACTGATAAAATTTATATTCATAAGCTTTTAGTCTTAAGGAACTGGCAGGAAAATTAAATGCATGTTGGACATTTGCCTATATGTAAGCACCAAAAATCCATCTCTTCCAATTCTTTCCCATTTCTTTAATTCTCATAGCACAATCATTTTTCTGTGTGTGCAAGCACTCAGCTGGACAAGGAAATCACGACCAATAATACCAAATGAAGAGGTTTTGTGTGTACTTGTATCTCTGCATCCCACAAATATTCTGTGATGAAATTACTTGTGAATGCACATACATAATTGTCTTTATTTACTTGTGACATCTATGACATTTTGTAACTTAGAAGCTGGTTCTCACCCATGTTTAGTTACAAATGAAAAAGTACAGAAAGGAAAGAATAAAAAAGGAAGAAGATATCAGATAATTTTTTTTTTCTAGATGTTGGAGTACTAGGAATTTCTTCAATTTAAAGGCTGTCTCATTGACTGAATTGAAAGATGTATAGAAACAAGAAAATTGAAACAAAAAGCATGCTGAATCTATCACTCTTATGATGCACTCATCACCATGTTATTTGAGTGCCATGTCTGCACACATCCTCAGCAAAGGCACAATTAGGTAGTGCAAGAATTATCCTGTAGAAAAAACGTTCTCCAGGAATCACTGTCTGAGTGAATGTAAAAAATATGCCCTTGTGTTTCTGGGTAGTAATAGAAGTGCCAGAATCAATTATCTCTAAGAGCTCTTGGGCAGTAGGAACAGACATGTCTGACAAAGCAAGGGGCACTTGACATGCCATTAATTGAGTCTGAGATATGTAACACAGACAGCAGCTCTCTCTGATTGCAGGATCCGCTTCTCCTCAGGTCCTGTAAGGGGCAAACCCACTACTAGAGATTAAGAACCAGGAATTACGTGCCCAGATTGGATATTCCACAAATACGAGGCAAGTTAGGGGTCTCTGCAGTAATTTCTATTAACTAACATCATGCATAGACATGCACTTGGGATATAAGATGAGAGAGAAGTGACAGGTCATGGGGTAGAGCTGCTGCTGCTGCTGTGAAATAACAGAGATAAGTCCAATGGGGCCATTTTGTAGACTGTGGCATACATCTGCCCAAAGTGTGCTAAGGGAATCATCTGCTCACTGAAGAATTCATAAACTGCCTGTTAACATCATCTGGGGAGAGGAGGGTGCCTTTGACTTCTGCTGGCCTCCATGAATAGAGATTTTCATCAGTAGCTCCTCATCAGTAGCTCCTAAAATCAGATATGCTACCCAAAAATTCTAAGACTCTCCTCTAACTCATACACTTCCCTGGACTAGGTTCTATTTGGTGGTTTTGGTTTGGGTTTTGTTTTTTTGTTTTTTTTTTAATATAAACTCCTCTATTTAAGAAGCCACGTAATATAACAAATTTCAACAATAGTACGAGAAAAAATTCTATTTACAGTTATATTAATAGACTAATGAGAGATTTTATTAAGCCTGGGTCTCTTTTCCCTTCTCCTTGTTTTATTAATTGACATTCAAATAAAATGAATTTGCCTTATGACTCAGAAGAATACTCTGATCTGACAAATTAATAGCTGAATTGTTTTGGTGCGGTATTTCAGTGATTATCAGGAGGACTGTTAGTCACTGATGAACTTGCTCAAGAAAGATGATAAACCCTCTTGTCAATCATTTTGCCAATAGCTGAAGCAATATGGAAAACAATCCTGCCTTGGACACCTCGGCACAGCTTTGGGGATGCAGTAGATGCTTTTGTTTTGCTGTTGTACCTGATCCACCCCAGATCTGTCGAAGAGATATGTGTAAGCAGCCACGTCAGTGGGACTGATATTTAAGTGTCTGATTATTTTGCAAAACTCTGACTTTGGAAGAGGATGAAAAATCTTTAAATTTCTATTTGAATAGTATGGAAATCAAAGATGGCTACCAAAATACACCTCAGGATACTGTTGCATCCAACATAAATATAGATAAATTATTAAGGGATATCAAGCACTGTATCAAGCTGTTCAGGGCAGCAGTGGAGTCACCATATCTGGAGGTATTCTGAAGATGTGTAGATGCAGAAAACAGGGACAAGTTTTAGTGGTTGGCTTGGCAGGGCTCAGTTAACAGCTGGACACGATGATGATCATAGGAGCCTGTTTCAACCTAAATTATTCTTCGGTTCTCTGATTCTATTCTACATAAAATAAATTAAAAAAAAAAAAAGAGAGAGAGAGCCTGCCCTTCATCAGGTACCAAACTCTAAGAAACCATCAATGTAGCAAACAGACACAGCACACCTCACTGCTTTTTTTTGTTAATCACCTTGTCTCTTCTATGCTGTAGACTACAGAGCTGGGGCAAGGAGGCACAAAAACTCACTAAAGAGGTAGCTAAAATGAATGGAAATAACTTTATTTCTAGAACAAATAACAGCTGCATTTATTCAGATTTTTGTTTGTTTGTTTTTAACAACAATCTAGAGACAAAAAGGGTCATCTAGAAGGTTAGCACCTTGAATTCAGTGGTTTTTTTAAGATGGAAAGAGTAAATGCCAAAAGGTGAAATTTCAGGCACAATTTCAGTTTCTTTGTCCAAGAAATGGGAAGTCTGCTTCATTCTGCTCAAATTGGATCTTTTCAATGAGGAAGGCAAAACTCAAGAGCAGAATCCCAATTAGAGAGGGAGTTAAAGAGAGGACAATTTTATCATGCTGAGGCATTTTATCAATGCCACTGCATATGAGAGTAAAGAAGCTGCTCAGGACTAGCAGATGTCAGAAAGAGCTCCACTAAGCTAAATATTGTTAATAGTCCCCAGGTTACAGAGGTAGTGGCCAGGATAAATTCATCTTATGACATGCTTAAATTTCTACAGTGTCTGAAGCCTAAGTCATAATATCAGATTATGCTCCTGCTAAAAAAAGTTTAAGACAGAGGTTGGTTTTCAGAGTTTTTCTATTTTAATACAAAAAAAAAAAAAAAAACAAAAAAAAAACAAAAAACCTATAACAGTTCAGATTTGGGGAAAAAAATAAAATGTGGGATTGATTTGACCATTCAGTTTAACAACCAAAGATCTTATGCATCTGCAGTAACCTTCCAAGTGACACATAGTTAAACTAGTTTCAAAATTACATTAAAACTATTAAAGAAACACAGTGTTTTGATAACTGCTGAATTATTCTCTCATTGCTCTTGTTGTTTATCTAATGATTAGTTACAGAACTAAATCCAGATCATGGCCTTCAGTGCCAGATGTTTTGTATGTATAAAGGTTGTATGGACTGCTCTATCATCCAGCATTAAATTTGAAACTGTAATTTGGCTAAACATCAAACATTTTTAAGAAGAAGATCTACAGACCCAGTGCTTAAAGAAACCAAAATCTGATTCTGTAACCCCATCTTAGCATGTCAGCTATAGCTAAGATCTTGTATAAATAAGATCATATCTAACATGTTCTCCATCTGTGTGAAACATCTATAGCTCCTTTCTGTATCCTTAATGTCTTTTCTGACTTTCCATCATGTTTATCAGAAGATCTGGCTGTCAATTATTCTTTGCTCCTGGATATTTTTTACTTGAGAAATCTCTTAAGGGAAATGGTGACATTATGTCATGTACAGTGGCCTGGCTGGTCCTGAAGATATTGTGCTCATTGGGCAGACATTACAGAGTTAGTCTATCAAATACTCAATTCAACATGGCTCAAGTTGCATGGTAACTTTAGTGAGTTCTAAACTGACTAAATTGCTATCCTCTTGGAAACCAGAATTGTAAGAAGATAGGCAGGATCCTTCAATGGTTTATTTGTTGTTCTTCTTTATTTTTTTCTGAGGCTAGCACTTAAGGAAGGATAGTATATCGAGGTCTTTTTCATATTAGCCAGATGTATTCAGCCCTTTTTTAAGAATTTTATTTCTACTGATGACTTGGATATCTAAACCTGCAAGTTATGAGAAGTTTTATTTTCTGAAAGTACCTCAACCCCCCTATTTTCTCTGCAAGCACATGTTGAAGTGTTTCAAGAATCTTCTTGCTCCTGAGTGTCAACTCAGAGTTGAGAATGGAATTAAACTCTCTGGACAAAAGATTATTTTCATTATTTGCAGCATAAAAGGTAACTGAGAAATTTAAGAAATTTTGGTGAATGTATCAGAAATAATGGTTCTGGTATTGACACAGAAAGATTTAATGTTTGTCAAGAATACTGTCCCTTGAAAGGGAAGAAAATCCTAAACCAAAATAACCCAACCAAACAAAACCAAACCTCTAGCAAACATCCCAAATCCAACAAATTTGTTTTCCAGACTGTCAATGGAATTTAAAACATCAGATGAGTTTGAAAATCTCTATGTATTTACATGTATTCTATTCATAAATATCTTTTCCATATAGCTTAATAGAATGCCATGGATGAGACTCTTTACTGAAAAGCTAAAATCCCTTAGAGTTACTGAACATGAAAAGCTATCTTAAGGACAGTATTATTAAAAAAAAAAAAGTCTCTCAGAGGTTAAGATTCAAAAATAAATTCAAATACACTTATCTAAAACTAGCATCTTTTGTAATATGTAGTCTAACTTCTCAGTACTGATACTCGAACTACATGTACTTAGGCAAAATATTTCTATTTTTCTGAAGACTGCTGTGATCATGGTGAGATACCAATCAACTAATGAAGTCAATGAAGACATGCAAATGAATTGTGATTTAGCTCCTGGTATCTGTATCTGGTATGTCTCATCCCATTACCATTTCCTTGACTTATAGCATTAATATGATCTGACAGCTTTTAATATCAGCTGAAATGACACAATGGAATACGACAACAATGTAAAAGAATACACTGCTTACAGACTGTTTTTCACTCTTCATTTCCAATGGGCTCCATGTAAGCTAAAATAAACCAAAGTGAGGAGATGCCAGTTTATCACAACTGTTGTGAATGCCTAAGAACAATACTGTCTACCATTTTACTGATCTGTTCTCATGCAGGTGAGATTAAATACATTTTAAGTAGACTTTTGTAACCTAATTTATGTATTAGGTTGTGTATAGCGCCTGTGTAGCCTGAGAACATTAAATTCATTAGAAGCTTATCTTGGAAGGATTTTCTTGAGCTTGAGTGTATGGGCAGAGGTTGCATGGCGGAGACGCTTCATTTATTCAAAGGATCTCAATCAACAAATATCATTGCTCTTAAGCTTTTGACCGTCAGGTAGTGAGTTGCTGTACACCAGGAACTCCATGAAAAATCTCCATTCAATTATTTTGTCACTTAGTGGGGTTACACAGGATGATTGGTCTCTGTCCCACAGCTACAATATACTACCACATGACCTTTTGGACTTTTTTGTTGCCCCAGTGAGAACTGGTTAGCACAAAAATTAAACTTATCATGTGCATTAATGAGGGCTGATTAATCTGTATACATACATCTGTGTCCATGCCACTTGCTCTCTGAGGGGCTTTGACAGAGCTGGTTTTCTTTCTCAAGAGAACAAGGTAGACCTCACTGAGAACAGAAGCACCTTCAGATCTGAGCTTATTCTATTGAACTGTCTTGGAGCAAAGGCAGAAAGATGTGCACAGCCTAGCAATGAAACATGGGTTTAAATAAAAACAGTGTTGAAAAACTGCTTGATCTTAATTCACATAAAGTTGTATCAAATTATCTACCACACATTACAATTCTTTGCCATGAGCTTGAAAGGACAACTGTCTCTCCTCAGGACTAATGTATGCATTGGAACAAATCTCTGATTTTTTCACATTATAAAATCTTTGTTTCCTCTTGGAAGCACGAGAGTTTGACCTCTTCAGTAAATAGGATTAAAGTTATTAGAACCTTGCAGACATTTGCTAGTTATTACTCACAGCATTTTACTAGGAAGATAGGAAATTTCTGCTGCTTTATTTTATATCCTGATAAAAAGTAAAAGGACAGAAAAGCTGAGGTATTTACCAAGGCTGTTGTCTGTATCTCACCTAACCCCAAGGACTCTGGACAGCAGGTGCTGAAGTTATGTGATTACATGGTATTTGAAGTAAATACAGAAAAACATTATCTTTAAAAGACCAAAAGCAGTGAAGCACTTTTTCTTCTTAAATATGAATGGTTGTATTAATATTTTTCATATTTACTCCATTGTATTGTTTCTAAATGGGAGTATATTTTATAAATGTTAAGAAAATCTGAAGTTTAACCTTGGAGAATAAACATAATAAATGTGTACAGTCTGCAGTGCTCTGAGCAGTGCTTAAGCTGCCAGATCCAAGAAGCAGTGTTAATATTTCTCTGCCATTGCACATCAGCTGAAATATCTCCTGTATTTTTCTACTATGAAATTTTCAGATTTTTTTTTTCTGAAAGGTTACTTCAGTTTCTGTAATTATTCATAAAAACCCACACTTCCACTCTGATGTTGGGCAAACATACCCCTCACTGCTGCCTGCTAACACTGGTTCTTGATTCTAATCTGATTCCCTTCCTCATTGAGATTCTTCCTTCTTGTTATTTGCTAGAACTTGAATATGGCATCAAATACCTGATGAGAAACATGAGATTCTGGAGGGAATATGACAGCTTATGTCCTGGTTTTTGCTGGGACAGAGTTAATTTTCTTCTAAAGTAGCTGATATAGTGCTGTAGGGTTTGGGCTTAGTATGAGAACAGTGTTGCTAACACACTGATGTTCTAGTCTTTGCTGAGTTGTGCTAACCCTAAATACAGCTTCCCATGCACAGATGCACAAGAGGCTGTGAGGGAGCATGACCAGGACAGCTGACCCAAAGTGGCCAAAGGGATATTCCACACCATAGAACATCCCATCAGTATATAAACTGAGAGGAGTTGGTCAATTGCTGCTGGGGATGACCTGGGCATTTGTCAGTGGGTGAGCAGTGGTATTATGCATCCCTTGTCTGTCTTGGGTTTTAGTCCTCTCTTTCATTTTTTCCCTGGTTTCTGTTGTTATCATCATCATCATTATTATTTTTCTGTTTCAATAATACATTGATATCATTAGTGTTCTTTTAAAATTTCAATTTTAAATTTCTTATCTGAAATCACAGATTTTACCTGTTTCTCCAATTCTTCTCATTCCCCTGGAGGTGGATTAGAGACAGTGACTGCATGGTGCATAGTTGCCATCTGGAGTTAAACCATGACATTAAATGAGAAATAATGCAGAAACTTCTTTTCTCTTGTGATATGGAACAGCTTTTTCTCCCTGTCAGATGCTTCACATCTGTCATAGACTATTTGATACCCCTGCATCCATCACACACTCTGTCTTAGATCAAATGCCATGCAGTTCACATCATTTCAATTCATCACAAAGCCAAATATGTGTCTACACTGGGACCAGGAAATACAAGCTAACAAATCCAACTAAATATAATGAAGTCTTTGACACTTCTGTTGGTGTGTGCTCCAGGAGAAGACAGGGGTTTCACAAGTTTCTTGGTGTGGAAATCTTTCAAAGGAAATTTAACCCAGCTACAGAAAAATCCAAGTACCTCTGGTCATGTGAAGATGCTTTCACCTTTTCATTTACTTATTCTTTCCTTATAGTTTGATTATATCTCAGGTGGCTCTGGGAGAAACACTAAGTTTCCTCTTAACTTTTTCTGGAATTCTGTACTGAGGGGATTCCCTGGAATGTCTGAATCTGCATTTTGGATAGGCAAGACAGGTTTACACCATGACCACTTTTTTAACCATTATATGGGTATTCTATACTGTTATTATTTTTATTTGAATTCAATAGTCATTGGCAGGAGACTATAAGCAAATAGCATCGATCACCAGGTGAGATTAGGAAAATACTATTCTAAAGTTCAAGAATGCTGAAGTAAAGGGTCACATTTTTGAAATGAGCTGAGGTGCAGCAAGTGGTCCATAATCTTAGCGTGAAATGAGGTTCCCATTTTCATCTCTCAAACAATGAGAATGGAGCATTTATGGACCTTTGACCTTGAGGGGAGTGTGAGGAATCCATTGGAACAATTACATGCCACAAAGCCAGATATGATTTATTAATAAACAAGGGGAAAGGAAGGAGATGGCACAATGAGCAAGGAGGGCATTTATATTCAAACAACTTCATTTTTTATGTACTGTATTAATTCCTCTGTTTCTAAACCTCAATGTACTACTGTGTTTTTCAAAGAAAACAAAAAAATTACATTTAGAGTGCTGAAGTCTTTGTGGTGCTTTCTGAATGCCCATTTTAAGGAAAACATGTTGTAGATCTTCCTCAGAACTCTGTATGACTTAAGGGCTTGCCAGTGTTCTTTAACACTCCTTTATCTCGGGCATGAAAATCTGCACATATATAAGTAATGTGGGCCTTGAGATGTAGCAGCTAGATTCAGTCTATTTCATCTGATGAGCTTTAAATCAGCGTCAACTATTAAAAAAAAAAAATAAAACCAGCACAAAACTGTCAGAACTCAGCAATTATTTGATGTTTTCAAGTGATCTGAAAAATGTGAAGTATGTAAATATCGGTGTTATTACCAAAGCCTCATGTTTATATCTCATCGTTTGTACAACCAAATGCTCATAGGCTTTTGAAATTGCCACTCCTGTGCAAGGTCAGTCTATCATCACATCATCTAATTTTATCCATATGAAAGTTAGTCATCGAAGGTAATTATCTACAGCCAACACAGAGAATATAGCACCTCTACAGGCAATCTATCCTAAATATCTCAGATATCTAGTCTTGAAAGGAATTAATTGCTCACTACTGATGCCAGTATCTCTTCACTGTAATCACAGGGAATTTAAGCAATTTGGTTTTTTAAACTGCCCAAATTTTTTATAACCAAATCGAGCAAAATAAATGGCCTTTAAGGCAATTTGTCTTCCAGGGAAAGTTTTGGGAATCCACTTGAACTATGTAAGGTCTAGTGATTAGCAAAATCCATAGCACTCTCTGTGGAATTTTCCCTGTTGAAAACCCTGTCCATTTGAGCCATTGAGGGTATAAGTTTTAGAGGGAGCTTTGTTGAAGATAGCCCTCAGAATCTACAAGGAGGGAGGGATGGATTCATGTGTGAATACATGGATGCTAAAGGCTGTTATAAAATGAAACAGCTAATTGAGTCTGGAGCCTTTGAGGGTTTATTGGTAATAAGCAACACCCAGGAATAGCGCAGTAATTTGAACATGACAAATTCTGGAGGTTTCTTTGATGTGTAATAGAAAGTAATTTGAATCAGCATGAGAGTCTGAATCAAACAACATAAGCCCTACCATAACCCGCTGGGGCTGGCATTCTTCTGGCTCGATAAAAGGTTTCTCAAGGCATTAAGTAAAGGCCATAGGGGGTGGGAACATAAACACAAACAGAAGCCACCAAAATGTCAGCTCCAGTTTTCCCTTCCATCTCATCTCTCTTCCTTTTCCCTAGAACGAATTTGTCATGAGTTAACATAATAATGTGTGCTTTAAAAAAAATAAATATATATATATATGTATATATACTGGATATCTAGCAAAGTTTCTAGGGTGCAGCTCTTGTTAAGATAATTTTTCACTGACTTGTAGCAAGCTTGGACACACATATTTTACAAATGGGGCAATCTCCTATTTAAACAGCATGGTTTTGGTCACATCAGTGTAACTCAGGTTCAGCATTCTCTGACAAAGCAAAGTTTGCAGCTCATCCCTGACAGGTTGGAGCCGAGGTGGCGGGAGGTTCATTTGTCGCCTTGCACAAACCTGGCTTGTTCATCGAGATCAACGTGTGCCATTGCCCAGAGGCATCTTTTGGGGTGGTTTTTCTTCCCAGAAGCACAGCTTTTGTCACATAAAACGTTGAGTCGAATCAGCTGCAGCTGCCACTCCACGCACTGAGATGACAGCTCAAGTGGAAAGCTTTAGCTGCTGAACACTGCATCAGAACAGCTCAGCTTTAAAGCCTTGAGATTATTTAGAGCCACTGTGTTTAGAACCTTTAGGGGAAGAATACCAGACAAGTTAGATCACTATGAAAAATGATCACTAGGGACTACAATGCATAATAAGGTATATAAATAAGTGTCACACAAAAGTGCTGTAGAAAAATGAAAAACAAAGTTTGCAACAATCTTCCACGTAATGGCTTTATGGAAACATTACAACATTACACAAAGCTCGGAGTACAATACGAACCCCTGCAGACACTGAAATGTGGTAAGCTGTAGGGTACAGGAACCCACAGAGAAGCAAAAGCAAAGGTTTAATGGTATTTTAAATGTTATGACTACACAGAAGGAGAAATCAGCGATCTAATCCTTTTCAGAATTCTTTGTGCATGGCAGAATAGGTGGGCACTCTGATGCTGTCCTCTAAATCCAGCTGTGACCGAACAAGCACTGGTAAGAGCAGCAGTTAAGGGACAGAGTTTGCCAAGACAGGGTTTAGGATATCATCAAGGTCTGTGCAGCTGTTTCAGTGCTCTTCTTATTGCAGTGCACCACTGGCATGTGCATACATTTCCCTTTTGAGAGACCCCACCCTCATGCAACAAATAAATTGTGCTCTCAAAGGAAGAAAGACTAAAAGGCTTCAATGTCAGACTCCATGAATTTACCTTGAACTAAAATTCACTTCCCTGGGAGGTCCCTGGAAACCTAAAGGAAAGGGATTTGGCTTTTAAAGTAGGGTGCTGCTAGGTTAAAAGAAGTTATCACAAGATTTAAAAGTATTATAAAATTGCTCAAGCTTCTGTAGAGTTTCATCATCTGGAATTCAAACAGTGCTAATATAAGAAAAATAATTTAACAATGGATATTAGCTTCTGCTGGACAGATCTGCCTACTTTTTCCTGTAACCTTTGTGTTTTTCTCTATGAATCAGACGCAGAAAAAAGAAGAGGGTTCATAATATGAAAGTGTCATGGACATACATTTAGTGTGCTAAAATTTCCTTTCAACATAGCTATCCTTTTACAATTGAGAGATAACCAAAAATGTTCTTGTTTTAGTTTACACAGCCTCCTGATTATTCTTTTTTGCATATCTTGTCAAATTTAATCTTGAACACACATATCTCAAGCTTGAAAAAGGAAAATGCAGATTAATGAAAATTAATAAACAAACTAGAAAAGGAAAACAAAACAAGGAAATCAAAACACATCTTTTAAAAATATTTCTACTTTCTACTAGACCAGGTTACTCAAAGCGTCATTTAACCTGGCCTTGAACACTTCCAGAGACGGGGCATTCACACCTTATCCGGACAATCTGTTCCTATGCCTCAGCAGCCTCACAGTGAAGAATTTTTACCCAATATCTCTTCTAAATCTGCCCATTGTCAGTTTGAATCCAGTCCTCCTTGTCCTATGGCTACATGCTCTTGTAAATATTCTTCCTGTCACAACAGGGTGTTTTGTGGAATTGGGTATTTCCCATCTTGAAGTGACTGAGAAACTGAAAAAGTACCTCTCATGGGTTTTTTAGATACCCATGAGGCCCAGATTCAGGTTCCTGTTTCTCAAGGACTTTAAGATAACCAAATCACCTGCTTGTTCATCTTCCTTACCAGCACGTAAAATAGAACAGTGCATCCTGCAGAGTAGAAAAGCTTCTCTCTCAAATTTTTAAGTAGTCAAATAACTAAGTTAGGCAATCCTTCTGTAATTATTTTGTACCATTAAATGTTCTATCCATCAGAATTTAATTGTTGTAATTAACACAAGAATTATTCTTCCTCTTCTCTCTGTGTCACTGAAATGATCTTCTGCATGCCATTACTTGGCACCATTTACTGACTTGAAGATTGTGTGCCTTCATTTGATGAACAAGGCTGTCACCTTCCCTGGATTTTTCTTTCTTTTTGGTATGATCAAAAGTATTAAAATATTTTTCCCTACAGCTAAACTACAGCAATCATGCTCAGAGGTTACACACACCTGAACAGCTACTTCTGCAACAAATTTCATTTTCCTCTCAGATGATCTATATTGAAACCAATTGGTTAAAAAGAAATTTGATGTTGGGGCATGTTATTAAATATAGCCCCAAACTGAAGGGGGTATTAGCTTGCCATTATACTGTTGAGCGCCTGATCATGAGTAATGTATGCATTCTCTTCAAGGGAAATGTCCAAAATGGCATCACAGAACACTTTACCCAAATCCCGCCACATCTTGCAGGGTGGAGGTTCAGTTTTTTACAATCCTACATCAATATTGAGATGCTGTTGCTTTTCACTCACTTAGATTGTTTAAACTTGGAGTTTCCACCTGATCACAAATGAGTTGATTCTGTCCTCAGATGGATTATCTGAGACCTATTTGACTGTATTCTAGTCTTCAGAGATCAAGAACAAGGCCAAATAATACCCTCATAAAATAAGGTGAAATGTGAAATCCATTTTACTTGAATTCAACCACAAAAAATTAGACTTTTAGGCCAAGATGAGGTTCCTTCTATATGTATTCAGCAGAGGGAAGCTATTTAGAAAAACATCCCAACCTGAATACTCATGATAACGAACATGATCAGACTTTTTTGTCTCTGTTTTCCTACTAACCATAGGCAGAACCTGAATCAGAGTCAAACACAGAGTCACACATGATATCCTGACTTGGAAGGGGCCTATCAGGCTCATCATCAAGTCCAACACCCAGCCCTGCACAGGCACCATCCCCAAAGATCACAGTGGCTTGTGCCCAAGAACATTGTCCAAATGCTCCGTCAGGATTGGCGCTGTGACCTCTTCCCTGGGGAGCCTGTTCCAGAGCCCAACCACCCTCTGGGTGGAGAACCTTTTTTAAATATTCAGCCTAAGCCTCCTCTGAAAAACCTTTAGGCCTTTCTCTCAGGTTCTGACACTGGTCATCACAGAGAAGAGATCAGAGCCTGCCCCTCCTCTCCCCCTCATGAGTTTTCAGAGTGCAAGGGTCTCTCGGTCTTCTGAATCACACCTAGCTTTAGAAACCTTGATGAGGTAAGCTCCAAACTTACTGACAAATATTTCCTTATCCAATTCAAGAGACATCAAAATAACATTATTCACACCTACAAAGTATCTGTAATTCCATGGCAACCTCTTCTGCCAGAACTCTGGATTGACATCTCATCTGTCTGTCTGATGTATATCCTCTTGCAGTTTTGTTATTGTCTCTAGTATCCTCAGAAGCTGTTTAAAACTCCCTTCATTCTCACTGAAGCAAAGCAGGTGTAATTCAGTGAACAAAGAAATAATTCTTTGTGCAGCCCTAGAATTAGGTCTTTTTTAAAACAAACAACTATGACAGGAGTATCAGGCATGTCATGTATACATCCTCTTAAAGACAGGGATGAAAAGGCTAAGGAGAAAAGAAAAAAGCAGAAAAAGTGTGTCACTTAGGAAGGTGTTGGCCAAGAATTTTGTCTGCATGTTTCAGTAATTGCTGCTTTTTTCATTTCATTTTTCAGTTAGGCAAAATAGCGCTTTGGTTTTACCATTTTTTGAACTTACTACATAATAAAAGTATTTCTTCTCAGAAGTTAAAAGTTTGACAGAAACCTCCAAAAATATAGAATATCACTGCTTACAGCTAGATGTGGCAAGGCTTGCTGATGTTGATATTTTTTAAGGTGCAATGTGATGAAATGTGGTGATATCCTGACTCATCTGTTGCAGCTATTAGACTGCACATATTAGTATTGTGTTCACTCTTTCCCGGTGTCAGTGGAATATTTTTCTCCTCCTTTACTTTAGATAAGCATCACTTGGTTACACTTTTTGTGTAGTTTTATTCCTGGATGTAGCCCTAACAATAGACACCCCTCCCATTACTGCTACTGCAGCTCTTTAATATTTTTGAGTAAAACTCCATTTTCTCCTGAGTACATATGTCTCAACACTGTTGCTCTGAGGAGTTTTATCAACCATAGGTGGTGCTGTGCTGTAATTCTTTGATTATGTTTTTGGGGTTTTTTTAAGTAGCTAAAAGAGGCATAAAGGCCACTGAGAAAGAATCTGTGGTTATAGTTTTCAGAAAAAAAATAATAAAATAAAAATAGAAATGGATGGGATTAGTTCAAAACAAACTCAGTGGGTGTTCTGGTGTACTTCTGAATTCTCTAATTCTTTTACTTTCTATCTTTCTATTTATATATTTTTAAGCTTCTGTGTATTTTTTTTTCCACCACCTCTGGCTGTACTTTTAATTCTGGTACTTACTGGGTAGTCTATTTGGTAGATATCTCACAGCTTGACATCTTAATTTACTTTGTTTTTCTGCAGAAAAGCATCATCATAGAAGCTTCTGTTCATATTTAACTTTATCAGTGTTTATCTTTTTGTTGATCTGTACTTATTATCTTTCCATCAGTATATGCTTCTGAAGTTCAACTGGAGACGCACTTGAAATCATGAAATGGAGTATTGAGCCAAAATCTGGTCTGAATTTCTCCAGCTAGGAGGCCGGGGTGATTTACCAAGCAAAAAGTGCAGACATTTACCTGAGTCCTTTGAAACCACTACTTTTCTGTATGATGATGACCTAGAAATGTCCTGGGAAAGCCATTTCTGACAGGCTTTCAGTTTTTGTTTAGCTGAAATGGTCTGGAAGCATCCTGTCATAAGGTACCACTTTGAAAATTAGTGCAATTACTACAAGTAAGAATTTTAATTTTTTTTGTTCCCCACCCCCACCACTGCACATTCTCTTTAGATTTGATTTTTGACCTAAGATTAATTCATTTATTGTGCCTTAAAACCAATTACTCCTTTCCCATGTGTTGCAGGGAAAGAAAACCTTGCTCAATTCATGTGGTTGAAATCAAATCATTATGAAGGAGGTATGTCAATTCATTAAGGACACATCATTATCTCACAATCAGTGAGCTATACAGTCAGGATTAATTCAGCAATAACACAAATAAACCACAACATCTGATGCTTGCAAAATGCTAACAAACACCTGTGCTTTTTGAGACATCCTCCCATAACTATTCCCCAAAAGTTTTAATCACACCCACATGCATGGGTATGCAGACAGAGTTATAGAATCACAGCATGATAGGATTGCTTAGGCGGAAACAATGAAGATTAACAAATTAAACCATTAACCAAGCACTGGCAAGTCTGCCCTTTAACCTTGTCCCTAAGCACTGCATCTACTTGTCTTTTAAACCCCTTCATGGATGGTGCCTCCTCCAACTTCCTTGGGTTGAGTTCACAAGATTTCTCCCAGGATACTGTAGTCAGAAGAACACAGCCCTCTTCTCAGAGCTGTTTTCCCCATTTTCACAACATTCGTATTGGAGATGTGCTGGCCGTACCACTGTGGGTACCCACATCAGTACCTGTAGTCCCTTAATTCCCACCTGTGTGCACTGAGACATGTACACACTGGCTGTGGGTCTCTCCTTGCTGTCCCTGCTCTGCTAGGTAGGAAAAAAACCTGATGCCCTTGTATTTTAATTTTTTTGTTGCGTTGTAGGCAGCATTCTTGCAAACAACTGTGCAGACTAGTTGACTCTTCCACCACTGCATGTTGCAGCACAGGGCATGTCCTTGGGAATCCTGCTATATGCCAGGCTGTTTTGTGGCAGTGAGCTCCACATGATCACTACTGATCAGTTATTTATTTGTTCAGTATAAAGAATTGTTCGATATATTTCAAAGAAAATACATAGCTCTTTGTTAAAAATTCCCTGAAACTCCCTCTAGATATCATCCTGCGAGACCTCAGTTTACAGAGAATGTCTTGGCTTAATAAAAAAGGGAAAAAATCTTCCAAAAAAACATTTATTTTAAAATAGAGGCTATATTAATTCCTTTTCTCCTTTGCTTCCTGCTTGGCTATGTATCTTCATTCATTTTCATCTTGTAAACACAAGAAAAGGTCCTAGCAATTTTTTTAACGGAAGAGTTTAATAAACACCAGCTGGACTCCAGAGAAGCTCTATTTTGATTTTAAAAAATATTCATTTTGGACATCCCTGCAAATGTCATGGACCACTATAATATTCATGTTCTTCCTGCTTAGAAGAAAATGCACTGATCTGAAAAGCAAAAGCTCTTTGATTGGCACTCAAGTGAGTAGAGTCTATATTGTACTTCTGTTGTCTTTGTTGTGGGGTGTCACCGTTATATATGAGGGTTTAGAAGCTAATTGATGGGCAAAGTTGTATTCCAGATAGGATAACTTTTATGTGGAGATAATAGACTCAAATTCCATTCTGTTTATTATGGGAGATTTTAATCAAGCCAGGAAACTTCTTGATTCAGTCAGCCATGAAGTAGTTCAGTCCAGTGCTGATGTTTCCTGGAAGTGCAGTCAACCTGTTCATCTCCAATGAAAGGGGGTTTTTTCTCCTGCCTGCTGTATGACTTATGCTTAAATAGTTAGAAAATATTCTAGTAGTTGCTGAGGCACCTAGAAGGGAAATCTCTAAGGTATTTGAAGCCTTATGTATGAATTGCTATGAAGAGCAGAGTTCACCAACAGCCAGGGGAGCAACAGATATGTTTATGGCTCATCTTGATACGTGGGGGAGGTCAGTACCTAGCTGAGACTGTACATTATTTTCTTCCATTCAGCAATGCATGCAATGAAAAACAGCAGTGCAGCATAGAGGTGAAAAATGCACATGTCACCATAACTGCAGTCTTCTGTGGAAAAGTGAGGAAAAGATTCTTAGGTGCTGGAAGAGTAAGAAAATAGGATGAATAATATGATGCTTATAGGAAGGTGTGTGTTTCAATGGTATAACAAAGTGTTGGTGGTACAGAAAAAGTCTTCAAAGGCATCATCGTCAACTTGAGCAGGAGCATGTGCAAAGTCTGATGTACAAGAGGTCTATTTGGAATGTCTAGAAAATGAGAAACTTCTATTAAAATGAGATCAGTTTGTGAATCCTCTTTATATATATACTGGATGGGAAAATATCAGGGAAGAACTAGAACCACAAGTTAAATTGGTCTTAAACTGGACATAACTGTGGCTGAATTAGCAACTATGTAAAAAAAAAAAAAAAAAAAAAAACAAAACAAATACTAGAAAAAATCTAGACCTGGAATAGTAAGGGAGAAATTACTTCAGAACCAATTTCAAAATGTAGCTTATGTTCTGAAAAAATGTTCTGTGAGTTAGGATGTACAAAGAACTGGAGTGACCAAAGACATTTCTCTCTGTAATGCACGCCTAAACCTTTCTTCCAAATTTACCCTGAATGGAAGCCAAACCTTTGATATGCTCATCTGCCAATCTCTTGCTAACAGCGTTGTCTGAAGGAAGAATGCATGGAGGAGAGATTCATATGGGTCCCTCATGCGTGACAGCTTTCAGAAGAAGAACATTTTCTTTCCTTGTATTCTTTGGGGTCTGCTGGGGTCATAAATATGAATTACCACAGACTCGCAGCTTAGACACTGTCGTGCTGTCCATCTTTTGCATTTCCAGGCATTACATATCAAGAAAAGACATGTAAACACAAGCAGCGGGGTGGAGAAAAATATAAGGGAAGGACCTAGGGATCCAAAGTCTCTCCTTTTATCCTAGTTTTCTGACAATTTTAGGGCCTACTAAGATGTGCAGACTATTAGAAACTCACAACCCCAAGTCTTCCAATTTTTTCATGTACAGTTTTGTAGTGCACTTTTGTCTGTTGAGCTGGGGGTTACTTTCCTCACTTTCAAATGCCTTTTTTAGCACTTAACTTAAACTGCTCCCCTTTTCCTCTCTGTCCTGATGCTAAGCTGATGTTCTGAAATTTATGTGCAATTGCCAGCCAATTACCTTTACTTGTTATAAACCTTTTTCCCCACCTACTTTCCTTTGTCTCTTGTTATTCTTAACAGAGGTCATGTCTTTTTCATCATATCTGAAGAGAACCTCACAAAGATATAACACTAGATAAATAGTCATTATTGAGGATGAAAAGGTGAAGTTAAATCATCCAAAATAATTCTACATTTTAGAACAAATTGGGGTCATCTCAGCTTTCTCAGATGCGCAGAAAAACTTATCCTTTATGGACCTTTGTGGAGGAAAAGAAGAAAAAGAGGCACCAGCTCTGCTTCTTTCAAACACAAATTTCCAGATTTTACTTTTTGCTATGTTCACTACCTCCCTTCCTTGGCCATCCATTGCATATTTACATGCCTAGGTGGTTGTTTGTCTAATAGAAAATCACAGCAGATCTAGGAATCGTTTTTCTGACACATTTATAGGATAAATATTTGCATATGTATTAAAAATGAAATCTCTAAATCACACAAAAAATGCAAAAATAATTTTTGATCTGTTCATGCAGTCAGTCAACATATTGCTAATAACATTGAACAGAATCTCTAAACCTCTAATAAATTCAGCTTATGGAAAAGAAAATGTACTAAGAGATTGTTTTCCTTACAGATTAATTCCATATAGAACAAAAAAATACACAGTGAATAAAATACTTTCTTTAGGGGCTGAAGAATTCTTCCACAGATCTAGAAAATTTACTAAAGTGATCCAAGTTATACAAAGATGGGACTTGGGTTTTGCTTTGGGGTTTTTTTAGCATCTTACATTTTCAGTGTTTCTCTGATTTTTTATTTTTGAAGACTAATTTTATTTAACTTTTGTTTTGGGTTTTTTAAGATACGTATACTTATACCACCATCTCTCAAATATTCAGCAAACAACTGCTTTCAATCATGAGCCATCACAGTTATACTGATTGTCTAGCAAACTCTATACTCTTTCATTAGGAACTATAAAATGCTTTTATTTTTTTCCCCCTTCTATATGCAGGACATGAATAATTTCTGAAAAATGCTTCCAGTTCCACAGCATTTCAACTTTTAAAAACCCTTATTAGGAAAAATATTTTAATCTTGAGGTCTTCCTCCAAACACCTCTAGTACTAACATTGATGCATCAGTTTAGAGACACTATGGCAACAAGACCTAAACTTTTCTGTGATGATCTATTCCAGCAGAATCAGATATAGATTTCAAAAGAATCTTATTCTTACTTTTTCCACTTCACATTATATTCCTTGCAAAGAATTGAGTAGAATACAATTATTGCATTTATCAACAACAGCATCTAGTTTTGAACAGTTATTAAGATATAGAATTTTCTCAAACATGTCATCTGCCACTCTGTAATAAAACTATGCCAGTCTCTTGGCTGACATCTTAAAAGATATGCACAATTAAATTCAATAGAAACATCACAGGTTTCTAATTCCTAATTTTAGGGCAAATTTAAGAAAATAAAATGCTATTAATTTTTCTTCAAAAAGGGTCACTCAGAGGGGGTGAAAATCACTTCTTTTTTTATCCCTTTCTTCTTTCCTTTTTTTTTTTATTAATTATAGATCAGAAAAAATGCAGAGAGAAAAGGCACAGAGCACAAATATGGTTATATTAAATTCGCTTAAAATTCTTTGATAGGAATCCTCTGCCATTCCTCAGCTCTTCTTAAAGGACTTCTTAAAGTGCAAACCCACTCACTCATACCCAATGTTTCTAGACCCTGACCTCTCCACAGCCACAGAGCTGCTGAACTGTCACAGGTGCACAGCAAATCAAGCCAGTATTTCAGACCCTTGAGGCTCACTGGTCTCTCTATAGAGCAATGTTTGTGAAATGTTCAATTTATTAACAATGACCCATCATGTGCCACTAGGGCGTCTGATAACCCAGAAAAATGCAAATCCTTGTGTCCCACATAGAGGGGAGAAGTGAGTATGAAAGGTAGGGCTACTGAGAAATGTAACATAATTTAATACCCTTTAAAAGACAAAACTCCTTGTAACATTACTTAGGCAGCAATTTTGATTCAAGTAATGTCAGTAACATTATTTAAAATCCTTTTGGATAAGAACACCCACCCCCGCACTCATCTCTTCATCAACTGACACCTGTCAAGAAGAAACTGTGGGGGGAAGGACTGCTCTTTAAAGGAATTTGAATAATGTTAATACATTGCTCAAAAATATTTGGCAGACACTTTTCTTCCTAGCAGCTCTCTCTTTGACCTACATGTGCTTATGCAATATCCTTGAAGAAGAACAAGGAAAATATCTAAAACTTCAGTCAGAGTTTAAAATTTCTTTTCTTTTAAAAGAAGGAGAACTAGTGGTAGTCTTAAATTACTTGAAATTTCCTGAAATAATAAGGCTGTATGAATGATACAGTATGTTATAGACTGTGAAAATACTGCATTTAGAAGCACAGAATGATAGAATTTATTAGATTGGAGAAGATTTTTAAGATCATTGAGGGCAAGCATTAATCCAGTACTGCCAAGTCCATACTAAACCATAATGACATCCATGCCATATGTTCATGTATTTTAAATCTTTGGGTATATTTGGGGTTTCAGACCAATGGGAACACACAGGCAGATGTTACATGACCTTCTAGACACTGTCCTGACACGCTTCCTGTGTTGCATAAGTTACAGTACAAGCCCTCTCTTGGTCTCCGTGTGTTTGGCAACAGCCATGCCCCATTCAACTCCTGGCTTTGTCCACAGCAGAAGCTGCCAAGAGAGCAGAAATGTGCCAGGTGTATGGGTATGTGATATAGAAAAAAAGGGGTTACATTTGTGTTTCCTTCATTTCTCATTGCCCCTTTTTATGAAAATGAATGCATGAGTAGCCATTTCCTATTCCATCAATCTCTGCCAGTACACTGAAGTATCAGAATTGTAGTGACTCATGCAGTCTGGGAAAGATAAAATGAACATATACTACTTTGACTTTATCACTGCTCTGTAATTCAATTGCCTATTTTTTTCATTCTCTTTGATTTTGACCTTCCTGATCTCATAGAAATATAAGCTTACATTGTCCAAATGTAGGTGTCTGAAGTTCTTTCAGTCAGAACAGATAAGGAAGTTGCTATTCAGTACTTCCGAGTGACCAGAATGCTTTAGTTTTATGTTCCAGTGATTACAATCCCTGGTGGTGAATTAAGACTTCTGGGATTGCATCTGTATATCACTTAGAATAAAGTAGTATTCCCTGTCCCTTTGCAGTGAAAATGGACAACATTAAAGGGAAATGTTCAATAAATATTTAGATTTTGGGTCTTGACACAGAGAAATTTCATCATACAAAGATGCTGCCACTACACGAGACCTATGTAGGACTCTATTTTACTTTAGGATTCCCACAAATTCAAAGAAGAAAAGAGGGCATGTCTAGAGGGAGGTTGATCTTAAGGTCCCCTATATTCCTAAGGTTATTCAAGTCAGCAGCCCTGTTTCTCTTCAGCAGTTGGAAGTAGACTCTAAAGAAATAACTGTCAATGCAAGTATCTGCTCTATAAGCATTTAAAAGTTAGGTTATATAAACTTCTCTTGTTGGACATCAGCAACTTTCTGATAGCTCTCCAGGGATACTTAGACCATGGCAAAGGTGCATAACTCAAGAACAATTATACTGCCAATGAATCCATGACACTGTACTCCAAAGCAGACATGGATATGTGCATGAACAGGTAGCTCAGAACACTGCAAATCTTTCCATGGTGTTTGATTATGAAAGAGGCATGGATTTTTAAACCAAGATAGCGCAGTAAGAAAATTGTGTTTTGTGTCACTTCTCTTAAAGATATGAAATTGATATTGTCATCATTAATAGAAACAAAACCCAAGGAAAAAGACTGGAAACCACTGAAGTAGGACAACCTTTTTACAGTGAAATCAATTAAATACATGCTGCTCTCTTAAAATGCACCACTTCATTTTAAGGAGCTTAAGGTATGAATAACAAGGCCATAAAATGTTAATAACTATAATAACTGTAGCTTCTACGATATTTTTTAACTGTGCGGAACTGTAATGTGACAAGGAACAATAAAAAGAACTTGCAGACATTACTTGGGTTAGGAAAGGTTGAGAGATTTTACTGAGAAAGTTCTGCTCTTTCACCTCCTTGACCTTGAATGAATAAAGGCCCAGAAAAGTGAAGTGACCAGGTGGTTTTTTCAAGCCATGGCTTGGGAATTGCCATCATATCTGTTTTGTTGCTGCTGTTTATATATACTGTAATGCCTAGAGCCCTCGTCATGAGCTGTTTTGCTAAGCACTGAAAAATACAGATTAAAATGACAATCTCTGTCTCTCAGAGCTTGTATGTAAAATGTAAGGCAAGAGAAAACAGCCTCATGCGAAGAGACAGGACAACAGAAGGAAACATTTTCTTTCTTGGTCAGCCTGATAAGCAATGGCCAATTTCTTAAGGGTTTTTTTCTTTTTCAGCAGTCTCAGTGGTAAAGGGTCTGCAAGAAATTACAGCTTTGTAGAAGATTTTGGAAAGCCCCTGTCAGACAAAGAGGATGGCTGGTAGGGGTCCCAAAAATGTCTTTTACATGTCTGGGAGCAGACTGAAGGAGATAGGACACTGAGCTGTAGATCTGAGCCAGTCCAGAATGAGAAAGGTCCTTTGGAGGGTATATGTAAAGAACAGAGCCAAGAGAATTTGGACCCATCAGAATCAATGAAGGGTAAAAAAAATTCAGATATGCTGCAAATTGATAGCAAGCCAAGGAGAGCAGGATGTGATGCTCAAGCCAGTTTCTGAAAGCTTGAAAAATGTTCAACATTCCTTCTCTGCTCTGCTGCTTGTGAGCACACAACTAATAGGAAGTAGAGGCCTCTTTGGAATTATTCATTATTGCTTCAGTCAATGTCGTTGAAATACAAGAGACTCATTCTGCCTTTGAGAATCACCTATCCAACACAAGAGAGAAGCATCTGGAATGTTCACTCTGGATGGGTAGTTTCACCCAAATTTACGTGCAAGCATTTGAGGGTTGCTGAAACTGATAGGCCAGCTAAGGTGAGGAGCTGGACCCCCATGTCCCCAGTTCCAATTAGGAGCAAGTCTGGGCATGTGCTCCCTGTAGGCACATGCCTGGTCACATGAAACAGCACATTCTGCAAATTCAGTGTTTACATGAGCACAAACAGCAGCAATGGCCTCATTCTGTTCTCTAGCAAGTGGAAAGGCCACTAGTTGGAAAAAAACCCATTATGTATAGATATATAATGTGGATCCACTCAGGAAGGGGACTCTGTCTGCCCAGTAGCTGGCTGGAACAGAAGTTTCCCACTTGCCCCCTCTAGACACACACACACACACACACACACACACTGTTATCTCGGTCAACTCCAAAGCACTACAGTCTCTGCAGCATTTGGCCTGTACCCCCAGTACCTCCAGTAGCCATGTCATGAAATTGTAGAATCATGGAATCAAAGAATGGCTTAGGTTGGAAGGAACCTTTATCTGGTTCCAGCCCCCATGTCAAGGTATCCCTTGGTTAAGGGATACGTTCCACTTGACCAAGTTGCTCAAAGGCCCATCCAACCCAGCCTTGAACACCTGCAGGGATGGGGCACCTACAGCTTCTCTGGACAAACTGCACTCAGCTGTCACACCCCCACTTACACATACACCCCACCAGCTTATGATCACTCCACCCTACTCACCAGTTAGCCTGACTGGATGTTTACTGGTGTTGGCACACTGCCATATGCACTTGCACTTGCTCCAGTTGCTGGTACCAAAACCCCAAAACTCCAAAATCAACAGATGCTTCTGATGACGCTATACCTTGTTCTGCTCAGGGCTGCTGCAAAGCAGTACTTACAGAAACCTTTGCAGAGGCAATCCTAGAAAAGCAATCCATTGTTACATTCATTCCTCTTGGCAATGAGAAAACTAAATTACCTATTATGAAAAAAATTGTACTTTTTGCCTGAAAAACTATGACACAGGATTAGGAAGCTGGTGTTTGCTGCTTATCCTGAGAAGCACCTAAGACTGCTTCTCCTATCAGCAGAAAGAAAAAAGTCATTGCAAAAGGATCCATGCACAATGCAATCATCTTCCATTCAAAAAACACAAGTTGAGGAGTCAAAATACTGTTTCCATTACCACCTTTTAAAAATGCTGAGTTGTTGGTACAGTTTGTGAGGCACAGTTTCCCAGAGGAAGAGAGCAATGGTGCACTGCCTTCCTTTGGGATATGTTTCTTCTAGGGAGCAAAAGGAAATTAAGATTATAATTATATTTTCTCAGGTGCAACAGGAAAGCAATACTGTTTCCACTGTCACCTCCTGTTGGGCAAAGAAGTCGTCACAGGAAAAAGGATAGATCAGCAGGGCCAGGGGTTTTCCATGACATGTACTCAGTTCATAGAATCATGGAATTGTAGATTGGTTTGTGTTGGAAGGGACGTTTAAGATCATCTTGTTCCAGCTCCCTGCCATGGGCAGGCAGACCATCCACTAGACCAGGTTGCTCAAAGCCCCATCCCGCCTGGCCTTGAACACTTCCAGAAATGGGGTATTCACAGCTTCTTCAGGCAGCCTGTGCCAGAGCCTCACCATCCTCACCCTAAACCTAGTGTAGGACAGAACCTGTGCCAGTTCCTCTAAATGACCTTTAGATTTATGGGATCATTAAGTTTGGAAAAGTCCTCCGAGGTCATGGAGTCCAACCTTTGTCCAAACACCACCATGTCAACTAAATCACAGCACCAAGTGCCACACCCTGTCATTCTTGAACCCTTAGACTTTACAGGCTTTGCATCTTATAGCGTGGGCAGCGGTATCCATGGCCATGCTTCCTCACCATAGGGCTTAGCCAGTATTTACTGAAATGTGGCAAGCACCAGGAAAGTATTTTTGTGCAGAGCACAGGCAAAAAAACCTGATATCTTTACTGTTTTTGTTCATGTACCCTTTCAAGATTTTTAATCTGTCATGAATGACTGCATGCTAAATATCTAGACAGATACATTAGTTGCATGCCAACCCAAAGAAAAGTAATTACCTCTTTCTGTAAGAATTTGTTTGCATGGGAGATTGCAGGAAATTAATTCCAAATTAATTTTTAATGGTTTAACGAAGCAATGTAAATACATATTATTAGGAAATCAATGTGTATATGAATTAGCTTACTTAAGTCACTTTACAGTCATATAGTCATGTAATTTGGAGAAGTTTTCATGATTGTTTTGCTCTAGACATGAGTCCCAAGAATTTTAGAAGTGACAGATCTCTTTGGACACATCAAAAGCCATGCTCCAAAATATTAAGAATAGGGGTAATCAGAGATGTTTCCATTGAAAATTCCAGTCTGCATGTAAAGAGAAAAATTCCAAAAACTGTTTTGGGACGAAAAATCTAAATACAGAAAAATTCCAGTTCTCAACAAAAATTTTCTAATTTGAGGCTGTAACTTCATAAAATAAAGTGCATTTGTTTGTTTGTTTGTTTAGTTTCTTTTGTTAAAAATTTATATAGCAAGAGACTGTCAATTAAAAAGAAAATATGGTCATTTTAAGCCTTTTTAAGCCACATAATTCATAAATCAGAATAAAGTTCTTTAGAAGACAAAACTCAATCTTTTTAAAGTCATCTCTAGAATTTCTGGAACCACTTAAGTGAATAGTTCTGACCATTTACAGGAGATTTCAGCACCAATTCTAAGGTCTGTACCTAGATATGTTGCAGTATTCAAGCATCACTGCCTCCACGCTTCTGCTTATTCTTTCGTTTCTGATGTTTTAACTGCAGAACTAAGTGGAAAGGACATATCTCCTTCCACTGTGCTGAGATACCCATCAGGCAAAAGAAAGCTCGAAGGATGCACACCCACATCTTCCCACTTTGAATCCAGAATTTTACTCCCAGGAAAGTGAAGTTTCATAAAATCCAGCAAATCATTTACTAAATGTCAGCTGAAAAGAGTAGGAGTCCTCACCTCTGAACACACCAGGGGAAATAAAATAGAGGGGAACAAGCAAGCATGCAAATGTGACAATAAAACACTATGAAAAGGAAATAAGAGAAGACCTGATCCTCTTTATCAGCAGACAAATCTAGCCGTTATTAGAGTAGTCTCAGGTTAGTTGGGATACTCGAGACCCCTAGTGTATTAAGGAACAGGGCCAGCAAATGAAGGTATTGTTAGAGGGAGGAATTCACATTTGAGGCAGACAGTCAAGAGTGCAGGTATATGCCCCTGCCTAGTGACACTGGGCTCATTTCACAGAACCTGGACACTCCAAGAATGCAATTGAACTCATCACACACATCCAAAAAAGGTCAGATGAATCACAGCAAAGAAATATCTCTCTCCAGTGTGAAAAAAATTATCTTCAGTGACCAGCTAAGGCGGCAGACACACCACAGACAGATACTGATGACACCAGTCTCAGCCTTCATCTTCAAACACTCAAAACAAATTTTTAACTATAACTGAAGTAAAATTTTATAATTTTTTTATGATGTTTTCTGTCTTCCTATAGAACTGAGCACCCTGCAATTGTAGTGTGTAAAACATCTCATTAAACTCCAAGGGTAGTGATTTCTTATTCAGTAGTAATTAGGTGAGTTTATACTGTGGAAAAGTTTCGGATGGACATTTAGCAATTCTGCAATGGGAACAAAAATTTGAGCAAGGAAATGTCTCCAATTTCTGATCAGGATGGATTTAGGACAGATGTAAGTCTTATGCTTCAGGCTCACCTATTCAAACTTTGCTTAGTGCAGGCGAGCTGTTACTAAGTACCAATTAAAATGAAATAATTTGCCATTATTATTTAATTCTTTATCGCTCTGTATCAAAACTACCTCCACACTGCTGATGACATTACTTGCTAACCCACACACGCCAATGTTCTGCCCATAAATTAAAATATGGTGCAGCAGCTTGTGGTTCCACTTCGCACTATTGGCTACATAGCCTGTGTGAGGTACAGACATATGTGTCTAAAAATAGTATGTGTTAAATCTGTAGATTATATCTATAGATTATTCTTACAAAGGATAATATTTTGCACCTGGGAAAAGTGGAAAAATCCCATGACTGACATCACAAGCATGTCATATGTTATAAGGGCATATAATAACCAGGACACAGGGGAATGGCTTCAAACTGAAGGAGGGTGGGTTTAGATTAGATACTAGCAAGAAATTTTTCTGTGAGGGTGCTGAGGCACTGGAACAGGTTGTCCAGAGAAGATGTGACTGTCACATCCTTGGAAGTGTTCAAGGCCATGTTGAATAGGACTCTGAGGAACCAGATCCAGTGGAAGGTGTCCATGTCCATGGCGAGGTGGTTGAAACTAGAGGATTCCTAAGGTCACTTCCAGCCTAAACCATTCTATAATTCTGTAAATGGGATTTCTGTACATATACAGGTCAACTGCACCTATGCTGCAGTTGATTATTTGGACATTCTGTGTATTAAAAAAGGGAAAATTTGCTGTGCTATGTTGGCCCATTACAAAACTATAATTAATCAAGTTGCAAAATGAAGATGAGGTTTCTGTAAAAAACATTTCATTTTATTTGGATTTATATATTCACAGAGGACAATTTTATAAAAATCCTCTTTAATAACAACAACAAATTCTTTAATGCAACTACCAGCAATCTATCAATTAATGGCTTATTGTCTTACTTGCTGTCTTCAGATGGTGTGGATATACCAGGCAAACTGCATAGTTGCCACCAATTTCAGAAAACTTGTAATCCGCCTTTTAATCAATTTTCATAGATTTAGGGTTTAATATCAATGAAGCACTGCTGTCTCCCTACTTTATTCTCTATTATGTTTCTAAGAGAAATATTTGCTTGGGGGGATATTTTTTCTGGACTTACTGGGATGTATTCCTGGGACACATTGAAAGGATGGAGAGAAGGGGGAGTGACCAAAATGAGTCCATTTAATTGAAAGAAAACAAAGGCAAGAACTTTGTCTGAAATGCACGAAAATTTATTCAAAAATAAATGAAGTGCTCCAGTACTTCCTTTCAAAGAGTCTTCACTCTAAGAAGAAATGTGTGATTTAGCCTCCAATATCCAATCTTTTTTTTTTTTTTGAGTAAACTTTGATGAAACTAAATATCAGTTTCATAGAACTTCACTGTTGGTATTGCCTGCAGCATTTCGTTTGGTAATATTGTCACTCTTGATGTCCTTCAGAGGAAAAATTAATTCTTAAATATACTGGCTTACCTACTGGCAGACAGTGTCCCCTTGAATAAAGACTATATTTCAGCCTTTACTTTCCATATGTCATTATTGAAAATAAAAGGAAAAATAAATCTTATATTTTTTGGTATCAAATACATTCCAAAAAACCATGTTAAGTTACTTCTGGTGCTAAAGAGAGTTTTGCAGCAGACCAAAATGATGCAGCATTTGAGGCATGCCTGATAAATCGTTTTGCATCTTTCTCACCCATGTCCTTCAGGATAGGCTTCTGTTTCTTAAACTAAGTTGTCTAGTATTGTAGAACATTCCCTGGGATATCCCATTAGGTTTTGAATTGCTGTTCCAGAGGTTGCCTGGTCATATCTACCCGCTCCATGGGAATGTTTTGAATAACCTGGCACGTCTAAAGCACCACTTCAGTATTTAGGCAATTGAATTCTTTCCCCTCTTTCCAATCCAGTGCTGTAACAGCATCCTTATCAACAATAAAATTTATGAACTGAATGATGAGAAGCATAAATTCACACTGGGTGGGGAGAAGAAACTCTAAGAAGTGATAATCTCAATATTTATATACAATCCATGAAGGCTGGACAGCTAGAGCCCCTCTGTCTGCCTCCAAGCTGTTTCAGAGCTTGGAGCACACCCCATGAATATGAAAAGAAATTATGTCTTTCTAATTATTCTTGTAGAGTTTCTCCATGTGATATTAAACTGTGTTATTGCTGGTGTCTTTTCCTTTGAGGAAAGACTTGAAATTTAAAAAGAAAGTATGATAAGAATCTTGTGCCATCATACAAGCAACTTGTAGTCGTACTTATCATATAAATTGCACTTTTACTTTTATTCTTGTCTTATGGCTGATTGTTCATATACAATGATTCTGAGATTTTTCATGCACTTATTTATATGCTGTGCCCATGGACATATAGGCTTTCAGAGCATCTTCAGTGATTCCTTTAATAAAAAAGGTCAAATCAGGGAATTCTGTCCTTAGAAGTATTATAGTACCCACAATATTGCAAGTTTTGTCACATGCTTTGGACTTCAGATAGAGATGAGGAAGATAAAGTTATCCTTCTGCCTCCACATGCAGTGCACTATATTTGGATCATATTTGTCCCAAGCAACATATGGATGACCATAGGAAGTGCATTAATTGACATTTTGTGGCCTGCAATGGATGGAAAAATCTACCCTAATAACAACTAATTTAGCGATTTCTTCTGGCTAGGGCATATTCAAAGCAGAGAATGGTTTAAATATGCCCATGTATATATATACATATGGTTTTTGGTTTTTTTTCATGGGAAAGGGTGAAAATCTTTTAGAATTATCTTAATAGTATTCAAATTTGGACAAACAACCAAACTGTCTCTCATGATTCAATGCTAATAGGCTTTGCTCCTGTGGTGAGAGATTTCTTGGTGTAGGAGAGTCAGTACTGCCAAATACCTTAGTCTAGAAAATTAAAATTTCAAAATTTTCCTTTTGTTCCAGTACATGAGACATTATAAGACACATTAAGAAAGATTTCTAATCTTTTTGATTTTATGTGCATGTGGTCTTGTAAATTATTTGCACTTAATACTTCCAAAGCACTTTCATTTTCAATGAATGCCATCTAAAATAAATTGGGGTTTATATATACAGCTTCTTCTCTACAAATCACTGACCTAATCTAAGTATGGAGGTATACAGCTAGAAAAGTCCTTCCTCCTTTACAAACTGAGAAATTACAATAAATAGGGATGGTCTCACCTCTGGGCATGTTCTGCAACAACAGTTTTTCAAAATGTGTTAATGCGCAGAAAAAAGCCATGAAAATTACCAAGAAAATAAAATCCAGAGGCCATAACTCTTCCTGTTCAACTGTAATCAGCTAGGCAGGCCTAATGACCAAATACAGGGAAAGGAAATGCTGTATTTATATTATGTAACCATTGAGAGTAGGACAGGGTTTGGGTGCATATAGGCCTTGAGTGACAAGTCAGCTGCGCCACACATCCCAGCTGGACTCCAGACCCTCCTCTAAGGAGGTCAGGGCTCCTTGTGTCTTGTTTTTCTTGTGGAGAACATCCATATGATGGATGGGAGGCATCCTTTGCCCAGAGCCCTGCTGGGAATTCCCTGCAGCCCAAGAAGCGGTACAGAGGATCCTGGTGTCAGTGTTCAATGTCTGTTAAGTCCTTTCACTGAATGTGGTTGGCAAGCAGGAGATGAGGAGGCTGCATTCCAGACTGATGGAAAGTTATTTCTTCCAGAAGAGCAGCAGAGCTGGATGGGGCAAATCAGGAGAGAAATGAGCTTCTGCATGCAATGGGAGCCACTGGGGCAAACACAGAACCAGGGGCAGAAAGAGGACAAGAAGGCTCTTAACCCAGAGCTTGTAGAGGGAAGTTGGGAAGAAAGGGGCCTCCCTATGGAACAGATCAACAGAGGGGTGTTTTGTTTCAAATTCTTTTCCATTTTGGTAAACACATTCTGTGGCTTCTCTGTTTTACAAAGTTTGATGATCACCTTGATATTCTTATAAAATTTTGTCAAGATTTGTCAGGCCCATTTGGGGTTTTTGGGGCCCTCTGTTTAAGAGGGAGGTGTTGACAGGCTCAGCTTTAAGTCCTGGCTGACTCTGGGACTCATCAAAGACACTTTCCAGACCCAAAGAGAAAATTACCCCCTGAAGCAGGAGGCCATAAAGCCACTATAAATATCTCCATTTGCCACACACCTTTTCTTCTCTCTGCCTCCTGTCCTTTGCTTGTCAGCTCTTGGTCTCCTTTACCTGCCTAGCACTGCTTCTTCAGTACACCAAGAAATCAGGTTTTCGTAGGAATTAAGATAGAAGCAATAAAGTTCCTATCATATTTATTCTATAGCCTACCTTATAGTCTTACACTGCTCTGAGATAAGATGAATGATTACATAAAGAGAGGGGTTGTTTCAAGTGAGTCTCTTGGGAGCCACGGATATTCCTGAACCAATCTGGGGTGGTTGCTATAGAGAATCATTAACCCGTCATTACAGAATAAATAACACAAGAGTCAGGAGAAGGTCATACCAATCCTGTCTCTTTTTGTAAACTATCTTTAAAGAGTCTGGTCAATGTCATGTCTCACCTGCTCACCTACACAGCCGTTTGCATTTCTGCTCTATCTGCTTATCCTGCAGTGCAGTAAATCTGCAAAGCAATGCCATCCCTGTCATGCAGCTTTAGCATTGCCCTGTACCCTCAGTGCCTGGCCAGACTGGTAATCTGTGTAAGAAAAGTCTTCATTATTTCTAATGAAGGAGTTTAAATTTAAAGAACAATAATGTTATCATTACTATTTAAATTCTTTATTACCTCATTTTTAATATAAACAAATGGGCACTGGCTACTGAGCTAAGAATTTCAAAATTATATTTAGCCACAGAAAACATGCATTTGCAATAAAAAATAACTTTTCTTCCATTCCTGATCATTGCAGTTTCCCTTCAGATTTTCCAGGCAATTTTCCTGTTTTTGTTACAGTATTTTATAGCAAATATCACTGTCAAAGTTGCAAAGTGCTTGCATTTAAAATTATCTCTCCTGGCAGATGCACCTGAAACAGATGCAAACTGTTCCTCAAAAGAACTAAATATCTTGGTCTTTTCCCTTTATTTACACAGGGGAAATGGCTTTCACCAGCCTTTTCTGGCAAAAAGCGTTTTTTATCCTTTTCTTTCAAAGGTCATATTTGTATGAAACTAAAGCAGTCCCCTAGGACAAGGAGGAACAGAAGTTCCTCCCTGTCTAAACTTGGTCATTGAACAGACATATCAGTCCATGAAACCAGTGTAGTTTGGAAAGCTGATCTGTTTTAACAACAGAAGGCTGTATTTAATTACAACTGGACGAAGTTTAGCAGTTGGGCTGGGGAGTAAAATTTCATTGCTATTTATAAAAACACCCAAAACACGATGTGCAGTGTATTGTGCATCTGCCCAATGTCAAATAATCTGCACTTCATAGAAGTTTCCATTCTTGTTGCTCAGCAGATAATGGCAGATAAACAGGTGGTACAGGGAATGGGGTTTTTGAGGTTAGAGAGAGATTTGGGGGTGGGGAGTGATAATTTTTAAGGTACTTAGACTATTCACAAGATTCAAAGTTTGAGGGAATTGATAATGGTTGGACTCAATGTTCTTGGAGGTATTTTCCAACCTATATGGTTCTCTAACTCTACTCTATTAAAAACCTGAAAAGAAAAACTTTTAAAAATTCCAAATACTGATGTCTGCTATAATTCCAGTTTCTTTGTCTCCCAGCTAGAATTCTATTTTGGAAATTAATAATTTCAAAATAGTGATGGCAATTGAAATGGAGAAAAAACACTAAATAGTACAACTTTCATTTAAAACAAAAGATTTTTACTGGCTTGAATGTTATTTCCAAAGGAAATACACATTACTTGGTAAGAAAGTGTGCGTTTTGGTTTGGCCCAAAAAGAATATATAGTGAGTTTACATATATGCTTATAAATGTTATATATATATATAATATTTATTCATTTATTTATATCGGAGTATCAAGATTAACAGTCTCTCATCCCTAGGCTGCTAGTTAATGCAAATGTTATGAGCACATGAGATGGGGGGAAGGAATTTGGAACCCAGTTCAAGTGTGTCAGCTTGGGAAGGCATGAGCTCCAGTCAGAACAATGCCTGCCTCTAACCTCTGGATGCACAGATATCTGCAGAGCCAACTTGTTGAATCCATCAAACAATGCTTCCATTTATCCCTTTGATGGTGAATTGTCACTGAAATAGAGAATTTGACTAAATAGCTATGTACAGCTGGCAGCTAATGCAGCGTTGTCTGTAGCAGCCAGAACAAGGTTTAATGGAGCTTTATTGCCTTTCACAGAATTCTATTGTTTTCAGGTCTATTGTCCTACAATATGTACTAAGATTATTTTAAATACTTTTAACACTTTGTTAGAAGGAAAAGACATCTGCTAGTCCTTGAAACCTGAGGATTTCTTCTTTCCTAGACTGCTGGATATAAGGCTGCTGTTTTTTTCATTTTGGGGTCCATCCATGAGCAGGGATGAATGTGCAATCCCATGCACACACTGTGTGTGAACAGAGCAGCCCAAACAGGGAACCTTACCTTTAGCAACACCTGCAGAAACAGAAGCAGGGTAATGTCACATGGGCTTCAGTAGTATTGATGGCCCTGTCCTGTGCTTTCCTCTTCAGGCTTCAAGGTTATTCCCACTTCATATTCTACTGCTTTTCTATTTTCGCATGCTGGTTCTTTCACTGCTTTTGTCTCTTCACAAATAAACAATCTGCAGACAATTGTTTCTCTCTATTGGCCCCAGTTCTGTCAAATGTGAGCTCAAATATTGTATTTCTGCTATAGTTGTTCATGTAATCTCAGCCCGAACCAGTCTTACTGCTGCTGCTTCTGTGTGTACATTGCATGTAGTCCTGACAAGGCTCTGCTCCTCAAAAGCTCCTGAGCCCCCTTGTGTATTTGTGGGTTTTGGCTGTGTCTGATCATTCTCGTCCTCAAACACCCACAGAATCCATCTCTCCCTGCAAGCTTTGGCCTGAGTCTCACAGAGTAATTTGTTGCATCCCATGGTTTCTTGTGTGATGTCCAGTGGCTTTTTTCTTGCTCTACATAGGGCAGAGCTTAATCACCTGGCTTACGTACCTTAACAACTCCTCGTCCCTAAGTTTTTATCACCCACTTTTAAGGTAGATCCAAACCTACCAACCTCAATAGATACCTTCCATGAGCCTTGGATGAAATCTTTAATGATACTGCCTTTCTTTGAAAGATAATTGGAAACCTTTAATACTGAAAGAGTGAGCAAATTTTTTGTCACCATCTGGGCACAAATAATTTTCTCTGATCAGTAGAAGTAACCTTCCACATGAAGCAACTCTAGTAATTGGGAATCAGATACCAAGTCCATCTGCCTAATGTGTTGATTCTTTGGTTTGACCATCTGGCACTCAGGTAGAGGTGGATTAAAAGCATGATCTTTACAATAAAATTGATTCCCCTTTGGCTGAATTCCCCAGGTAACCGTGGTATCATTATTTTCCCATTGCCTGTGTTTTTGACTTTCAGGCTAGAAATTTAAATTTAAAGCTGTTTAAGCTATATTTGTGTCTGTTACACTTGTGTTTAATTGCTAACCAGAAAACAGCAAGAAATGTTTCTTTCTGACATTACTCACCTCAAAAATCAGTGCGCGACTACAATGAATGATATCAAGATATGAGGAGCTCCTCATAAACCAAAACTAATGGAATTAACAATTCATATTCTCTGAGCTTTTTAGTGGACATTATTGTATCTGTAAGGGTTCTACATTTTTAACTCATTAATTCAGACATAAGGATACTACCTAATTAAGTGCACAGAGTAGTCCCAGATAGTCTTTAGAAAAATATTTGCATTCAGAAACCCCAATTTATAAACTGCTATTCATTTAAAAAAAAGTTAAATTAGTTCTCTTTTGAATAAGGATAGTATTTACAGCACCAAGATTTGGCTGAGGTCAGAATCTATTTCTGGTGTTCACAAGAAAAATTGGAAAAGACAATGCATTGGGTGAACACTGATATATTGATTTAATTTTTTAATCTCTTGGCATTACTGACATTACACAGTCCTACACTTTCTAAGTGCAGTCCCCTTTCCCCTTTTGCCCTCCAAAATTGGTAATGTATTTTATAATATATTAACAAGGAAGAGAAGAACCACATAATTAAAAGCAAAGTTATTTTTTCTCTGTTGTGAAAGGTTATGCTCTGACATTTTTGACAATTTCCTCTTTAAACAAAGTTGCAAATGCATTTCTTTGCTTGGATATGTATCAAGTTCCATGTATTTGTAATGGTTGGAATCTTGCCATAAAAATAAAAGCCTATAAAACAATTAGGAAGTACACAAGCTAATAATAAATATTAGATTTTTTAATGGACTTTAATTAAATTATTCTTATCTGATTATATATGTTCAAAGTAACTTTTTAGCAGTCAGCGTTTTCCTAGATATGGCTATCCATGAAAAAAAAAAGGAAAAAAAAAAGAAAAGAAAAAAAGGTATCATCTTCTGCTTATTATCAAGGACTAAATACTGCACAGGAAGAACTTTCTCTTCCTAAAGAAAAATATTAACATGCGCAAAAATAAAAATATTTAAAAACAAATAAAATGTCCTTTGCAGGCTTTAGGTGAAACAGAAGCTTAATCAAACAGTGAAAAAGGTGTAGTAGATTCTGGAGTTCTGATATTTAGTACTAAAACATGGATGTCTTGGTTACAGAGAAAGGGTTATGATGAATCCAAGATAATACACATGGGAAGAGATCAAATTTGAGATTGAGAACTATACAGCTTGTCCAGACTGGGATAAATCAATCATCTCAGTTAGCTGGTGTTTCTAAGTCTAGACAAAGCCTCTATGGCAGGCAGTAGGGGGTGAAAGAAATGCTCAGCTAGGTGACCTCGAGTAACAATGTCAGCTTTTGTACAGAATGCAGCAATAGGGACTGGTTGAAAAACAGGCAAAGCAAATGCTGGAAAATTCACAGCAAGTGGCTTGTGGGAATTACAAATAGTAATTAATTCTCCAGTGTACATATTGGACATTTGCAATTGTCTAAATTAGCCTGAATTCAGCTAGGAGAAGAAGTGTTGTTTATGTTCTACCTTACATCATATACTGCAGGAATTATAGCAGATGGTGGAAAACTAGAGAATTCTACCTGAACTCTACAGAGAATCTGGAATCTGAATCAATAATTTAAAAATATTTAAGAAATAAATTCAACCCAGTTTTTACCAACTCACATGTGGCCTACACACAGATTTTGCTGGGGAGGCACAGCTGATCAGCTGTGTTTGCGTGTAGATCACTAGGTGTGGGTGCTCACAAGCCTCACATGCTTCAGCAGAGCTAGGACACTGTCTCTTCCTTCCTGGTTGTGTTACTCTCACATGTTGTACTTTGGAGAGCATCATCTCAGTTGTCCATGGCACTTAAGACTTCTACAGAGCTTAATGAACTCTGATTAATTTAAGCTTCTTTTTGTAGGAGGCAAGTGTGCAGTTTCACAATGAATCCAAGGTTCACTTGATAGTAAATAACTCTCCCTTCAACCTTCAAAAGCCTTTCTGAGCAGAAAGGAAATAATAATGTCAACCATATAGATGTCATAATAGGCAAGTTTATATGCCTTTCTCTGGCTTGGTTTCTTTTCTCTCCAGTGTGTTCCTGGGTAGTCGGTCTGAGAGTGGCCAATATGGCCAGTCACAGCACCGCCATGCAACAAAGTCTTCATCTGTGAACATACAGCCAGAATTTCTGAGTTTTTTAGAGGGAAGTTATCCAACTCATTGAACTCTTAAACACTCACAAAAAAAAATAAAACCTATAAAATGAATTAACTTTTCAGTATACATGATGGAGTAATGAACTGTTAAGATTTATCAGTGCATCTTTACAAAGAATTGTGTAACTCACAATTTTACTATACACAAGGATACCTTTGCCCCAAATTTGGGCCACCAAAAACCTTGTGTTGTACCACACTATTCTTTCATACCACTTCCCCTCTCAAGAGATATGATGACTTAGTTCTCCAGATCCTGTAAATCCACCCTGGCTCATTTAATTCAGTGGAACTTCTGAAAACTGCCTGAAACCAGCACCTAAAACTCGAGTGTACACTTTTAAATGCATACCAAAAATTTCCTGTATATTAATTCAGTTCCCTGAGGCCTCCCTTCTAGACCAGTGTTTATAAACAGAATTCAATATTTGCCAAATATTTCACAGATCTAGATAGAGAAACTGTTCTGGTTCACAGTTTAACATGCATTATTATGAACATGTTTTAACTTTTAATTGAGTATGTGTGTACTATGAAACTTGCACATTTTCTCATTCCAATAGAGAAAAAGAAGGAAAGTGTTAAGTGCACAAATGAAGAGAATTTTTTTTAAAGCAGACCTCTTCCCCTTCCAATAAAATAAAATTTTAATAGTTTTACTAAAGGAAAGATGATAATTTTAATGTAACTCCTAAAGGAAACTACTTTTTAAAAAACAACAAAACAATCCAAATCTTCTTAATAATACTAATAATCCTACTCATGTTCTCAGATGAAAAAATAAAGGCTGCTAATTTTTATCACAATGTTCATTTTGTAATCAAAATTCTCACAGAGATGCTGCCATGTTTGTTAAATGTGGGTCTCATTGTATTAAGATAAAGGAGGTTTCTATTCATGCCACAGATTGCTTGTCCTTTTGAGATACATTTAGTCCATTTCCATAGCATGAAAAGAATGGAGAATTGTAATTAAGTGCAGTAGCGTATACAACACTATAATCATAACTGCTAGAATTATATTCACAATTTTCCTCACATGTTTTGCAGATGCATTCTCTTTTATCTACATGCCATGTAGTTCATATTCCCATTTTGTAAAAGTTGCCATCAATTTGTTACCACATGTTTTATGTGTCACCATGTTTTTTCCCCCTCATCCTTTGTGGAGGAGAACAAGGGTCTGATTCACTAGAAATGTCCTGTAGATTTTGTTGTTTCTCCACTTCTCCAAGCCCCAAGGGAGACCATCCACTTTGCATCTGGTTTGTCATTTTCTCAGCCGTGTACTGGATTATCCACTTCAAAAAAACCTGTACCAATTGTGTGCTCAACCCATCAGCCTGGAAGTTCAAAAAGTGCAGAGTACTTCTCTCTGGGAAAAAAAAAAAAAAACAACTGTAAAATGCATTTGGGAACAGAGATTTTATTAATCGTAAGTGACATTTGTAGGCCTCATGTTGAAACCAGACAGAGTGCTGTAAATGGCATAATTTGTACCAATTTATAATGTAAACTGAAGGTCTCCATCCAGATTTAATATTAGTTACTGAGTCCTAGAAATTCATAGTTCATAATATATCAGGATTTTTTTCTTCCCTTGCAAAATAACAGTCTATGGCAAATTAGAAATTGTGACATCATCTGGAATATAGGCTTGGTTGTCATTACTGGCTGTTCACCTTCTTGAAGGGACAAAGATCACACTTTAGCATCTGTGAAATGATGGAGGGAAGAAGTGCAATAGGCCCAGTGAAGCATCAGGTAACATTGGACTTTGTGGTCTTGGAGGTCTTTTCCAACCTCAATCATTCAATGTTCCTATGATTATTATCTCACTCGGGCACTAGACCTGGACTAAAAGTCTGGCTCTGTCATTCTTCCAAAGAACTGGAAGTTTTCCCCTAGATGGTCAGGACCTTTGGTTAGGTCACAGGGAATGAAGAGTCTGCTCAGACCTTTCTTCACTGGTGCTCTATACTCCCTTCTTCCCATCTAGTACATAAGGTGTTCTGCATATTCTCTGCAGCTTTTTTTATTGTCCTTTTAATTTTTTTTTTTTTTTTTTAATATATATTTGCAGAATCTCTCTGCCAAGAAATGTAACACTGCCTGGATAGCCTCTTGCATCCAGAATAAAGTCTTCAAATATATCAGGGGTTACAATTTTGAGATTTTTTTAATGCATCACATTTATTAGTTTCAGAGTACTTGAAACGTCTTGCACAAAAAATGAGACAAGTGTATCGAGTGACTGACTTCTCCCCCAGTCCCTGCATGGCTAATGATGTAATCCCATTTTAACATCTTCTTCCTATCATCTCAAAGTCCTCTGAACAAAAGAAATCAAAGGTTACATGTGAATCTTTTAATGGACACATACCAGTCTTTTTTTTGCTTCCCCAAGGTACCTTTTGTTCAAATTTAGTTAGAACTTTAAAACATTGCATGTTTTCTTGCTCTGTTTTTCATTTAAACTTTTGACTGGCAGACGTTTCCTTAGGTACACCTTTTATTCTCTTGAGAAATAATTTGTCAAACTCAGAGCAAAATAGGGGGTTTGCTGTGCTATTTTGCCCTTCAGGAATGCATTTATGTTCCATGTTTATATTCTTTATTTATAATGGTAAATGCATAAAATATTAACACTGAAATAGGATCCTTGAGGGACAGTGAGTTGAAAGAGCAGCTTGGGATAGAGAGAGGGAAAACATCCAAGAACAGATATTTGATTTATTTTGTAACCATAACAGATGAAACACAGCAAATGTTTTGCAAGGAGCCACAGTGGGTTTGTGTTGAGCTCAGCAGAGTCTGTAACAGAAGATCAGCAGAGCTGGTGTTCACCAGCTCTGTGTGCTTCAAACACATATGGAAATGGAACATGTGGTTGGGTTTCCTGGAAAAGACCCTGGTGGGATCTGAGAGGTCTGAGAGTTGCTCCTCCTGGTCACTATGAGTCCAGCTATGGACATGGCTCAGCAATGTGCACTTGCAGCCCACAAAGCTGGTCATCAGAAACAGAGTGACCAGCAGGATCAAGGATCTCTGCTCTTGTGAGACCCTGCATTACTGCATCCAGCTCTGGGTCCAGCCCTCAGCACAAGAAGGATGTGGGCCTGTGGAATCCTAGAGGAGGACCACAATGATGGTCCAAGATCTGAAGCACCTCTCCTGTGGAGGCAGGCTGACAGAGTAGAGTTTGTTCAGCCTGGAGAAGAGAAAGCTCCAGGAAGACTTTAGAATCCCTTCCAGTTCCTAAAAGGGGTTATAAGAGAGCTGGGAAGGGACTTTTGTCAGGGGGAACAAGGGGGAATGGATTTAACCTGAAAGAGACCAGGTTTAGATTCGGGATTAGGAAGAAATTCTTCTTTGGGAGGGTGGAACAGGTTGCTCAGGGAAGCTGCAGCTGCCCCATCCCTGGAAATGTGCAAGGCCAGACTGGATGGAGCCCTGAAAAAGTTGGTCTATGGAAGATGCCCCTGCTCAAGGCAGGTGGATAGGAACAAGAAGTCTTTCATGCCCCTTCTGGCTCAAACCATTCTATGATTCTTTATTTCTATGAACTGCGCCTTCAAATCGCAGTGTCTGTTAGGATTGCATGGTTCAAAGGACAGCCTGTGTTGAGATATGAACTTTGAATCAATCAAAAGTAATTTGCCATCACACAAGGAGTGGAATTGGTTGCTCGAGGCAGGATAGTGATATTTCCTGTTTCCCTATCAGCAGTCTCAGCTTCTCAGTTTTGAGTCTTAACCCTCAAATCTGCCCTCTAACACAGGAAAACATTTTCATGCACATTCTAAAAATAACAATACTTAAGGCAAGAAATGAAATTTCTTCCCTGCCTGAAGTCTCAAGGATATGAGAACAAAAGCCAGGTTGCAATTCTTGACTCCAAGCCTTACATACCGGTCATCCCGTGCCCCCCACCTTAACAGGGTACAAACCACACAGGGTTTCTGCACTGCCGGGGACATGCTTATGCTCCTTTCTCTGCATTTTCTACAGTGGAAACCATGATAAAACATCCTTTATAGCACCTTGGAATTCACTCTGTTTGAAACACATTTTCTTCTGTGTCTGTGTTTGCTCTAGAGATGAAATAGCAATTTATGTGTGACAACTTTCAGCATCACAATGCTGCTCCTTTAAAGATTGAAGATAAACTTTTCTGAAATTACCCAGGTATTTTGTGCTGCCACTGCAAGCTTATGTCTAATTTGCTCTGTTATCCACACAAAAATGTCTGTCTGGCAGAAAGCCTTGTTTCTGTGCAGGGTTTTGGGTGTTGATGGGTTTGGGTTTTTTTAATTACAGAATGGGAGTGTAGCCAATCATGAGACTACACTAAATAAAAAGGTGCTTCTGCTGCATTCAGCACTCAGTCAAAACAAAGAGAAAAGAGGCTTCATTTTCTCTGTGAAAATTCACTAATCTATTTTTATCCCACAGTATAGAACTGTAAACAAAATAATTTCATAGTATCCATTTCATGTATCAGTGCTGAGAAATTTCAAAGCTAAAACCTTAAAGCTTTGGTTCTACTTCATTGTTTCAACCTGTATTTTGACATGACATCAAGGGAAAAAAAAAATCCTACTTTTAACTGGCAGCATGTGGAGAGTTTGTCTTAATGGAGAGAGGTCTGACCTGGGCTTCAGAGGATCTGTATTCGTTTTCCCTTTAACCCACAGGCTTGATGTGATTTCATCTAACAAATGCACTAAAAGATACCACAAAAGTAGAAATATAGAGAGCTCATAGACTCAACAGAATTTGTAAGTGATACATAGATGGCTCCCAATAGACTGGCAAAACACATTTTTTAAATAAAAAATACCCTCTCCAAGGGTGTTTAAGACTTACAGACAGACTCAGTCTCCAATAGAGAGCTTCTCATTTCATTTTCACTCTCAGACTTCATCTGGGATTAGAAAAAAAAAATGCATTATATTACTTGAAGCTGGGATTCTCATAACTAGACAGGAATTTCACTATCTGCTGGATTTTTGTAGTCCTTGGAGGTTTGGATATGCTCCACAGGAGACGCTCAGTTCTTGGAAGCTTATCTGAAAATCACTGATTATTTGGAAACACAGTAAGCAAGACAGACCTTCACGAGATGTCTAATAATTCCTACACGCTTTGGGTACCCTTTCATTCTTTGTGACACCAGTCTGCAAGTGCATGCCAAGAAACAATCAAAACACATTCTTGAAAGTTACATGTAACTTAAAGCAAGTAATTTAAAAGTTATGTGATTCTTTGAAGAGCCAAGAAGCTTCTTTGGGTGTCTCATCATTCCCTGAGCTCATCTACTGCAGCTCATCCCCCACAGAATGGAGGGCATATGTGATCAGGATGATTTAGTGATGTGTTGGGGAAACCTAAGCAAGGTCAGAGTTAGATGGGGAGAAAAAAGTGCTGGAAAGAGTAATTATATAGGGGTCATGCTGAGACTGAAGGTGGCAACCCTCAAAGTCATCACCTTTTTGATATTGTCATACTGCTTTCCATTCTAAAGCCAGCCTAGCCTAAGGGATTTTTCATTGTGCCCATAACACAGCACAAGAGCACCCTGAATTTCCACACCCCTTGAGGTGTAAATCAGATAGACTTTTAAGGACATGTCTGTCTTTTCTTAGCCTGGTATGCTCCAGGTTCTGCAACAATTGAAAAACGTTTTTCCTCTCTCTCTACTAGAAGTCAAGCTGGTAGGAAGACATATTCATTTGAGTCAAAAACGAGTTGGAAATAGGACAACCTAGGGAATTAAATTAATAAGAGCAGTGGGCCTGGAAATGGAAGATTGAGAATATAGATTGAGGGAGGTTAAAGGGAAGCAAGTGGGCTGGGTATTGTGTATGCTGCACAAGATGTAGGATTCAGGAGAAAGGTATAACATCACAAGGTAGGTCTGAGGTTGTTGAGGAAACTGAGGCCAGATAAGAAGCAGGAGTGAATAAAATGGACTGGATGAGCAAAATTGATTGGGAGGGATTACATCTGAGCAGAAGTGTGTGAAAGCAAACCTGGAGTTTATGAAGGGAAACAAGAGGATGCAAAAGGACACACTGAAACTGAATAACACAGGAGGAAACTGAAAGGCTGAGGAGGAAGGAGAGCCACTCTGGGCTAGAAGTCTGGGAGTAGCACTTGGAAAGGCTGGAACAAAATCCTTTCATTAGCAGAGTCATAACACTCCATCTAACAGCCTGAAAAGACTTTACCAGTGGAAACTGCAATCCACATTCGTAGCATAAAGGTTTATGGGACTTGCAAAAGATGTGTCAACCATGCCTTGAGACACATCTCTGCTCTTGCTGCTGTCCCTTGTTTTAGTGACAGAACTCATAGTGAAATCATAGAATATTAGAACATGCTAGGTTGAAAGTGGCCCATAAGGACCACTGGAATCCAACTCCTGGCTCTGCACAGGACAGCCCCAAGAGTCACACCATGTGCCTGGGAGAGTTGTCCAAATTCTTTTTGAAGAGCTGCCTGCTCTTCTGTTTCTGCCTCTTTCATTTACCTTGTGTAGTACTGAGGGAGTGCATCAGTGCCCCTTAAGCAAAAGAGCAGTTCATGGTCAGGAGGTGATACTTAGAAATTTAAAATGAGAAACCACAAATCACTAAATGTGCTCCTGTGATAGGGAACAAGTTTAAAATCCTAATGTTACCCTTGCCAGTGGAAACAGCAGAAATTCCTCCTGCAGTGCTGCGAGGGACAAGTTTTGTTAGGAACATGCAGAACCTGAGGAGGATGTCCTCCACCTTCCCTGGGCTCCAGATTGAGAGTGCTGGTTAATAAAAGAGAAGGACAATGATTCAGCCTTACATGGTGTTTGTGGCATGTACCAGAATTTAAGGATTAGCAAAAGTCTGTGCTTTCTCTGAGCTGCTAACTCTGAGCTGTAGCGTTCCTCTGCACCTACATGGTGCTGCGTTCACATTACACCCAGTAAATCATCATCCTGATACACACATGGTCTAGGTCAGAAAAAAACTACACACAAGGAAAGAAAGTTTAATGAAGAAAGCAAGGAAGAAGGAAGTTTAACAAGGACAAAAGGGATCCAGCAAGAGAGTTATACAACAGCAACTGCATAAAAAAAAGTAGTAAACCCAGAAGAAAATTCTTATAAAATGTTTACACTTGTTAAATCTTTTAGGTTACCACTGAGAAGTTCTTATTTTTTAATTTCATTGGATGTAACTAAAGTTTCCAATCTTGCCTATGAATCACGTAGGTTTTAATACTACATCAAGGGATGAGATTTTGCTTTGTTTTTCACTATTGTAATTTTTTAAAATCTAATAAACTACATGTGAACACCCTCCCTAAAAGTATAATTATAATAATATTACAACAATCAAGCATTCAATATCTAAATGCATGAGAAACCTTAAATAATTTTATTCTTTTATCATACTTTACCCTGCACTAGAATACAGCTGGAGTTCATTAATATATTTGGAGCATTTCAAATGACAGAAACTCCCATATGGAAATGAACAGAAAAGTGTTCAGTAAAAAAAAAAACAAAACAAAACCCAAACTAAACAAAATAAATCAAAAACCCACCAAGACAAAACAAAAAAAATACCTCCATACTGTGTAAAAACAAGAAAACAACATTCTGTATCATTGCAATTCTGGGCCGAGAGAGATCAGATCAGTTAGAAAAATACTATATGATCAAAAAAGGTATATAAATACAAAACCACACACACACATATATCTAAAGATACATACACACAAATTTTTTAGGTTTGCTTAAGGACAGATAAGTAAATAAAACTCCCTGGAGAGCCTGACTTTCTGTTTATTAACGCTATTCTTTTAGTGGAGCTTGGGATGCAGAAGGGGGACAGCATCTCAGTGTGATCATGTCTATGTGTATTGCAGGTAGTTAACAAGTTCATCATTATCAGATAAGGTTTAACATCTAGTAATTTGTTTCCTTTGCCATTTAGGACTCATAAACTAGTTCACCAAGGGGAAATTATTTCTGTGGCACTCCTCTATGTCAGTTTTGGTATGAGGGGACCAATGCAACGGCTCAGCCTTGAGCTGAAAACGAACCTCCAGAACCTCTCAAATTTAATAAAATGCACAAGTCAAACTGAAATTTGTCTCCCTTTGTTATCTCAATGAAATGACATAGCAATCCATAAAAAATAAAAAAAATATTTAAAAACACTATATTTCCTAGTTTTAGGTCCACTTCATTTTCATAATCAAAGACAACCATCTTTGCAGGTGTAAAAACATCAGTGAAGGTGTTTGTTCTCTTGTATCCAATTTTCTAAGGATACGGCTGGAGAATGCTCACCAACAAAGCAAGAATTACCAAAAAATACACTATATAAATTTTCATCAGTGTCCTCTTTACTACAGATTAATCCAAATACCTATATTTAAAAAAAAAATGCAAATAATACCTTCATATGCAATACAAAAACCTCTCCTGAGAAAATGTTCTGCCTTGTAATATTTCTTCCCATGAGGTCAAAATGAGAAAATGGGACGTCCATGACAGATGTTTCTTGTAATGCTGAATTTTATGCTCTGAAGGCACTCAGCCTCTACTGAACAGATCTGCAGCATGAACACTTAGAAAACTGGAATGGTCTTCCTTCAAAATGTGTTTCTGATGAATGTTGACAGATCAGTGTGGATCTGATGATCAATTAGTTAATGTTTGTGCAGTACTTTGGAGATGTAAAACTCTGTAAGTGCTGAGCATTGCTATTATTACGAGTACACTTCAAGATCCTTAGGTAACTGTTGGGAGCACAGCAGACACGATCTTAATCTATTAATAGCCCTTCATAAGTGCAGTCGTTCTGAGACTGCCAAAACATCCCTATTGTAGCATAATTCTTTTTTCTTTTCTTTTTTTTTTTTCCAGATAGCATGGGTGTCATGAATGTTAATAGCAAGGAACCAAAATTGCTCCTGTCATCTTCTTCCCATTTATATACATGCAGTGTATGAAAGGATCTGTTTCCTTAAAATGACAGGAGAGAATCACACCCTCCTAAGACTCCAATCCCCTGCATAAGGTCTAATTTGGGATTTGAGTGCCAGATAATTAGTAGTTGAGGTAGAACCACACTGTTTTGTGAGTTCCATGGCCCAATTAGTAAATCTGATTGCAAAAGTTTACTAGAAGGGGCCTTTAATCTTACCAGCATTTTACTGTTATTGCATGTGGCAGACAGACCATCCAGTATCAGGGACAGGAGAAAGGAGAAATTTAGTGTCATAGCAAATTATCTGCTGGTGAAAATTGGTACAGCTCCTTATTTACATCAGCTCAGAACTTGGCTGCAGGCCTTATAGACATTTCACATAGTGTCTGAAAATGGGTCTCCAGTAACCACTAAGGGTAAGAGGAAAGCTACTCATGTAGCTATGTGAGGATGCACATGTCTACTGATGTAAGGCAAAATCCAATAATCCAAAATCAGAGGTAGCAAGATTTCTGAGCAAAAGAATTCAGCCTAAATTCAATTAAGGCCAGTGAAGAAAGAGCAAGAAAACAATTAGAACAATAAAAATATATTTTTGAGTTGTTCTCTTATGCCTGCACACACAGGCATGCACAATGACACTCTCACAACCCCAAGTATATGCTAGTGTTGGTAACTTCTGAGAGTGTTTGTCGAAAGGATGTGTTCAGAGATAGGGTGGAGCTGCAGGTAAAGGTCATCACATGACTGATTTAATGTTTGCTTCTTCCAACCTGCCCTGATAAAAACACCACACCTGAAATGGGGCCAGCAGGAGCTGGAGGGACTTTCTGGCAGTCTTCACTGATGCTGGAGGGGACACAACTGTCAGAGGTCCCCAGGGTTTCACCCAGCATTGAGAGAACAGGAGCAGCGTGGGTCAGGAGAGGGACACCTCACCAGTGCTGTGTTCCAGTTGTGCAAGATGTGAGAGGGGAGAAGACAGGCTGACAGAAGTGACCCAGGAGCTTTATCCTGTGCATCACTGCATGCTGGGCAACCACTGAATCTCTGTTCTGTTCATGCTTCTTCTCCAAAATGAAGCAACAACTCTGCAAAATGCTGCATGAATGTGAAGTAGTGGCAATACCAATTCTGTTTACAGGAGTATTTGCTCCTCTCAGTGTTACAGAAGTCTGTTATTAGTCTACAGATCTCATTTATTTTTACTCAGTGCTGTCCACACAATTACCAGTTCTCATTATGAAAATAGTTGCTGCCTGTATCACTGTGGTTTTGTTTGATAATATATTTCATGTTCAGAAGGGCCTATTAAAATTATCTAGCCTGACCTCCCACACAAGGAAAGCATTATATTCTCAATGAGACATTCTTACAACAACTCTCACGGTGGAGCTGTTAAAAATACCAGCATATGTTCATTGGCCATTGTACCAGACACATAACAAGGCATCACCCCTTCCCTGAACAATTAATAATTTCACTGGATCCTGCAGTAGGGTGAGAAGAAAGAAATGTGGCTGTCCTTAAGATTAGTAGAATATGTGGAAAACCCAGAGAATAAATGTAGCACCCACTGTATTTATTGTTTTCCCTCCACGGCCATCCTTTTTGTGATGACTAAAAGAAAATTTCCTTTGTGGTGGTAATTTTCCACCACCTTTTTTTTTAACTGGTGTGATTTTTAGAATAATATTCAATTTATTTCCTGAGATAGGAGACCTCTTCCAAACGTCTTTGGTCCTTAAGAACATCTGCATTGGTGTGACAGGATTTCTGCCTGTGCCATGGTCTGATCTTTCTTGATATTTCACAGCACCTATCACTGTCATAGCCACCAAAGCAGCCTGACGAAGATGAAAAGCCTACCATGTTAATTTTCAGAGGCGTGCTCTCAACCTGCTGCACGGGGCATTAGCCTCACAGCTCCCATTAACCCCCACTGTGTTGAGTCAAGAACCAAGTGCATAAAGGATGTCAGGCATTATGCACTGGCAGTAATCAGATTTGCTGGTCACTTAGCCCTATCTGCACTTAAAAATGTGTGTTTGGAATAAAAATATTCATAGCAACAAAGCTGAAATGCTTGACAGCAGGGTTTGTTTTTTCAGACCATCTAAAATACACTTGAGATGTGAACGTACAAGGAAAATTGTCCCAGATTGCTAATGCAGTGTTGGAATTTAAGTAGACTTTTACCTGAGCCATCATTGGTACTGTCACAGCAATTAAACTCTCCAGCACGGTTTTCCTGCATGTGTGGAGTTATTTATGTGATTGTTTGCACTGTCCCCAGGCCACAGTCTCTCTCGAGCCTCCATTGTGCTGAGTGTGGGATAAGTCCAAATAACCAGACAGTCCTTGCCCTGTTGAGCTTTCAGTCTGCAAAATGACATCCTAACTCCTCAGCTTGGTGTCACAGTTCAAGAAAAAGCACCCTGGCTGAAGGGGAAAGAGCTGAAACTGCAGGAGTGGTTCTGTCTTCCCCTTCTCATGGAGGAACATAACACATAACAACAGCTGGCTCTTTCCTCTTCACCCTGTGCTCCTGCTGTCAAATCTCTCTTGCTGCCGTGGCATCTGACAACCAAACCTTTCCTTCACCGTCACCTTGGACTTCTTTTTTTACAGAAGCACGTTATTAGCAACATAAATTATGGTCTGAGAGTGGTGTCACTGAGCACACAGGATTAAAATTGCATGCTTTAAAATAAAAATGTTAGTCAGACAGGTGCACATAACCTGGTCTGGGGAACATTTTTAACAAATGTAAGATTTCTTTTAACACAAAGGTTTGGAAGGGAAAAGTATTTGCAAATTCATTTCAAGTTTGAATAAGTAAAAAATTGTTATCAACATTTTTTCTAGATTATCCTACATTTACTTAAAAGTAATCTATGCTGGAAAGAGGAAGATACATGGAAATACCAATTAATAAATGTTACTGCAATAAAATAGAGCATTGGAACAGAATTAAAAATGAAATATATTAAGCTTACTCAAAACAAGGCAAAATATTAGGGAGAGAAATACACAAGGAAAAAAACATTTTTTCAGCTCTCCTCTCAGCTTCTTGATTTGTTTTAATAACCAAGTCTCAGAGTTATGCAGCCCTGTTTATTACTTGAATTTTAGGGCAAGTTTTATTCAAATGTCGCGGGGAAAGAGTTCCAGGGAAAGGTCACTTATATTTGAAATTGTCCAGACAGAAATTCCCAATACCAAAACAAAATTACAGTGGGGGTTAGGTCTGAGGTCGGATTTGGGTTCCTCTTCAGCAACAATTTAAACACCATGGACTTGTGCACTACATTTAGATTTGCAAATGCAACCGACAGAAGGAGTTATTTAGTTTATTTCAGGCTTATGGAGAGTTCAAAATGAATATTTCTTATCTGGTTTTGAAAGCACTGCACATGTTATAATTAGAGGTGTGATAAAAAGTCTCCATCCCTTCCAACTGGCATGGCAGCTCTGTTAGCCCTTTATTAGCTGTGAAGTTTACATGAAAAATTTGCATTGTCCAGGGACACATGGAAACTTCAAATTTCAAGTGACAATACAAGGCAAGCAGGAATATTTGGAAATCCATTTTTATGAGTGACACCACTGAAGGTTGTAGGTCACTCTGTCTTCTGAGTTCCTGACCTTTCTTCTCCAAGCCCTTAGATGCAAAAATCACAAACGAAACTAATCCCTTCTTAAATAGTGTTTAAAAGTTCAATTCTTCTGTTGCCTTTCATTTCTTGTGTTTCTTGATAATCCAAAAAAGACGCTTAAGAGCTATTTGTGTTGAGGCACAGCAGGAGTAGAAATTTCCCTTTTATTATATTTTTATTTCAGTTTGCACATGCACATACTGGAGTGGATCACAGAGAGGCAGTAAGAGATTTCTGGGCTCATCTGAGGGCTCTGGCACCTCTGCAGGGTTTCACCTCTGGGTTGTCTCAGCAGCCCTTATTAGATTATTTCTGCTAAACGCTTTGCAGCGTTCAGCTCTCACTTAGAGCCTGCACTACATGTGCCTTAGCTTGTGCCTGAGGATCCAGCCCTGAAATGTACTATTTTTCCCCAGATCTAGTGTTTGCTGCTGGCACAAGCAAATTCCAAAGAAAGACACTGGAATGAAAAAAAACTTGCAGACACTTCACTGGGGATTGAATGTCAAGCAGGCAGCTCTCTGCAGCTTATTCTTTTATGCTATTTCTTCAACAAATTTAGGGGGCATCAAATTTTGCTGAAGAACAGGTCTATTTTGTGTATCAGAAATTTGTGTCATGCCAATATTAAAGTGGAGTGGCAGATCACTTGGTTACAGCTAGAGTCCTTTAGTTTACCATCATGAAAAAAGAATTCTTGATAGGACATAGGGCCCCTAAGGCTGTGTAAAAGCAGTCATAAACATTAGTCTTAGATGAGAATAGCAGAGGAATTCCAGACAAACATTCTGGCTAAGATCGGACCACACATGTATTTTCTGATAGAGCAAGAGACTTTCTCTGAGAAGCTGTGATTGCAAGATTGCAGCTGGATATTGATGACAGCATCATAGGCTTTTTTTTCTTCCTTCTACAATCATTGCTAAATATGAACAAAAATCTTCTCCATTGTCCATAATTTGAGGCATATGAAATGGGAATATAACACATTAAGCAAAAAACCACAAGGCTTGTAGGAGGCCCTGTTCCAGTAACACGCTGTTTATTTGCTCCATTTACAGCAACTCTCCTGCTCTGGCTCTGAGATATTCATCTATTTTTCCCAAGTTTCTCAACACTTACACTGAAAAATTCTCATTGACTGCTTAACAGCCCAGAGCCCTGTGTCACTGGTAGTCCATGTAATGCACTTGTACAGGCATGTCAGCAAGAGCTGAGGACTGAGAGCTTCATGATTGTTCTTCCTGTGGTCCAGGCTAGCCCACAAACTGTTCAAATATATTTACCTAGGTCTGTGACTCACTAATTAGTCCCAATGTGGTCATGCTTGTTTTTAATATTTCAGACAATTTACCCATCAATGTATATTCTGCAGTTACACTCCTAACTGCAACCCAGACTTCTGCTGGCACACATTTCACCATCATAGTGCTGTGGTAATATATTGACTCCTCGGGAGCAGGCAGAGGTTTCCTTCACTGTCGTAGAGCTGGGACCAGATGTCACTTCTCAATCACTAGAGTTCTTTCACTGGAAGCAATGCAAAAATAAGGAACTGGTCATTGCCTCATCTTGCAGGTCTGCAGGACCACTTGCATGCACCATCTTACTTGTCTGAGACTCCTGGGAAAGCACAGTCCACGTGTCATACAAGTTAAGGTGAAATATGGACTTGGTTTGCTGGGTCTGCGTTACCTGTGTGAGGCTTTGTCCTCCAGAAAGCCCTGTGAGTGTCACTTCATAGAATCACAGAATGGAATCATAGAATCATTAAGGCTGGAAAAAATCCGAAGCTACCCAGTGGTACTGTGGTACTTTTTGTGTTCTTTCTTTGTGTACAGGCTCATATGAATGTCTCATCACTTTTAACACAGGTTTCTGGACAGTGCTAAACAAAGAAAAATTTCACTAATATGCAATTATCTTCATTGAAAAAAATATTCAAGAGCTGAAATGCTCTCTATTTTAATATCTTTAGAAAATTTACCTTTGTGGATTCCTAATAAAATGGATAGGCAATAATTTTGAGAAAGCTGAGTTTGCCTTTAGGGAAGAATTAGACAATCTAAAAATTCCGCTCTGAAATGTCTCTTTTGTTGAGCAATTGAAGTTGCCATAATTAAGCAGTGTTTTGTTCTGACACAGGTTTGTTTACATTTGAGAAAATGCAAGAGAACAATTAAAATTTAATAATATGGTAAACAAGATCTGAATTATTTATTCACAGCAAATAAAATGGATGTTGATAATCACTTTTTTTTGAGAATAGAAGAAAAAACTGACTTCTAAGACTATAGAAGTTTTGTTCTTTTTTTTGGAACAAAATTTGATTGGATCCATCATCAAAGAAGAAAACACAAGTATTTTTACTTAGGGACAACATTACATGTAAAGTACGAGCTCATTTGAAATAAGATAAACTTGAATAATATAGAAACTTTGGAATTGAAAATGCTGATTTTGAAGTTTTGTACACCAGCTTTTCCCCTAAAAGTAATTTTATATGTGTGTACTCTGATGTGTAGTTATGCATTTCTTTATACTTTCAAAGCATTTCTTTATATTTTCAATGGAAATCATCAAGAATCTATTTTTTTTTTGCTATTAACAATAGTGGGATTGTAAGATTAACTCCAATAATGCATGACCAAGGTTATTATTATCATTATTTGTTATACCAGTACTTATAGACTCTAGATAAATAAACAAATCAGAATCACATTATAGCTATGTAGAAAGGCTTACAAGTTAACAGAATGTTTTGTTATAGATTCTAGAAAACTTTTTTCCCAACAATATGTATTTAGGTTTTTTCTCTGGAATAAACTAAGTCAGAAGGTACACCTTACATTCATAAAATATTTTCTATCTTATCTTTAGTTACTTATAGAGTCAGTAGAGAAAACATTCTTTATTTTCCTTTATATTCATTTGTTTTAAATATAGATGAATATTCTAAATACAGAAAAGAGTTCTATGTGATTTGCAGCTCAAATTAATATGCTCAGAAACCATACTCATGGTTCATGGGTGGTTGCTTAACTCTGTAAGTCCTGGGTTCAGCTGATTCCTGGGCTAAAAGCAGGAAGGAAAAGCTTTTTGGTCATTTTTTAGAATAAAAGAATACCACTAGAGCACCTTGCTGAAAAGCAATAGGAACAATCCTTCAGAACATTGTGTACTACTGCCTCCAACATCCAACAGCCCAATGCTCTAAATTTAAAGCATAGTTGTGGGTTTGAGAGGATGTCTAGTCCAACAGAGTAGAGTTATTGCTGCAATGCTAAGGAATGCAACAGAAACAACTAAACCCATAAAACAACAACTAAACACATAAAATGCAGATTCAAAACTGTATGTGGACCATCTGAGCTTTAATATCTCCTGCAATCTGTGGAGAATGTGATGCAATGTAGGACCAAGTCCTGTGTCATGCTGGACTGAACTGAAAAGCAGCTTTCAAACAGCATAGTAGAACAGCAAGAAACTTTAAAAATAGCTCAGTGCCCACAGTGTTTTGTAACTGAAGGGCTCAGCCTGTCTTCCCTACCACCTGAATGTTGTATTTTTCATTTTTGTGGTATCAAATATAATAAGAAAGTAGAAAAACTAAGGCTCATAACATTATTCCAAGCTAACAATAAAAAAATGGGTCTCAAATTTCAGAATTATTTTCCTTTCATGTAACAGGCTTAATGCTATGTGACATCCACAGCAATTTACAGAGTCATTCATGTAAATATTCATCTAAATAGTCAGTCTTGTTCTTTCCATATGCTCTGCCTCTTCTCTTTCTGTCCTGTCCCAGTCCTCCAACCTGGCAGTAATCTGGAGAGAAAAAAAAATTAAATTAACCTCCTCATTTCTTCTGGTTACCCAACTGCACAAATGTTAATGTTGAATATTTTGGTGCAAGTTTTCTCTTTTTTGAGTGATAAATTAAAGCCTAGGGCTTAGGTCTGCAAAAACCTCCTCAGTGTGCTACTGGGGCAGTGTATGGGAATGGCATGAAGGATAAAGATATCAGGGCAGATGTCAGAAAACTTGAATGAAACACCAAGCTGCTGAAAAATTTGAAATCTGCAAGTCTCCTCTGGTCAGTGTTGAACCAGATCTCCATCACTGCTGCAGTAAATGAAAGGAACCTTTGACATGCATCAGATATTTATGGCAAATTATACTTAACTGGCTCAGGGTGTCCAGAAAAGTGTTAAAACAGAGTGGGTTTTTACTTTGGTTGGGGAAAATGGGCTGAAGATTCCTTCTCCACCAGTAGAGCTTATGTAGTTTGAAGACCAGATATGAAATGGGCCAAGCAAGGGGGTCTCCACTCCACCATTCCTCTGGGCATGGTGTGAACTCACTGCAGCTGAAGAGGAAGACTGCATCTGTGAGCCTGTACACACTCATAGCACAGATGTGATGCTGGCACGCCAGGCTGGAAGAGATACTTGCTGTGGTTACCAGAAACAATAACTTTGACGTTTACAAATAGAAATTTCGTCTTCAGGCCTAATAAAATGTATAGTAACAAAGCTTTTCTGAAGTCTTCCAAATCTTGAAGTAGCCAACACAGTAGTTGGAATGAACTCATTGTAGAAATCAGTTTATGTTTCCCTGCACAATCTATGGCTTAACCTACAGTACCAACTCTGATAATATCAGACATGTAGTGTTAACTGCCTGAGACTGCTAAAGCTCATTAACTAACCTACAGGTTTTTTTTGTTGTTGCTGCAAAGTCCATAAATTAAAAGATCCAGTCATCCATTAAGTGCACAGCATAAATCATTTGTACCTGCAGACTGTGTCTTTTGCAAAGCAAGAAGTCATGTGTACCAGTAATAAACAGGAAAAACCTAAGGAAAACTCACTAAGAACCTAGGCATCTTGGCAGGTTTTATTCTTCCTCATCCTTCACCACTAGCTCTTGTACTTTATTCTACAAAAGTTTCTCATTTCTAGCTCTTTGTTATCAGTGAGCAAAAATGCCTCCTACAGATGAACAGATATATTTTTTTCTCCATCTGTTGAGGCATTTTCTTTGCTGTGCTCTGGAAATTTGCCAAAAAGAAAGAAGATAACACTTCTGAACACAGGATGGATGGCAGACATAAATCCGACGAAAAGATGGACTACAGCAGCTGACTGATGATTTCACAAAGCCTGTTTTGTTGATTCTCACTGAACCTGAGGTTTTCTTCTTCAATTTGTGTCAGTGAGGACAAGGATGTTCAAATCACTCCCTGGAAGAAGTGCAGGGTATTTTTTAATTACATGACTTTTGTCCTTCTTGGATTTTTGGCACTCCAATTAAATGAAGCCAGACCTTACTATTACAGCTGGGAATTCACTCAGGAGGTAAGAAAGTGGTACACAAGTTATCTGCCTACACTTCAGCCAATTGTATTTTCACTTTTCACTGTGTGTGAATTACACAGTTAAAGAACAAGATATTGAGAGAAACGGTCTTTGAAAGCCACTCAGTGTTTATGGGTTTTGGTGACCTTTGAAAATAAAAACAAACAGCTTGCTTCAATCAGGGTATCTTGCAAGGCTGAAGTTTTTGTTCATCAATTACCTTGCTTTAAGATACAGGAACAGTGGAAGACATATTAATGATTTCAACCTATGTAGCATTCTTTCATGGAAAGTTTGGATTATCCCTTCCAAATCAAGGAGGATATACCTCACCAAGCCCAAACTGGTGATTGACTCTTTCACATAAAATATCCATTCAAGCAGCAAAACTCTTCTGGCCCAAGGGAGGGTTTGATATACACCTCAGTGTTAGTTATGATGCCTTTGCAAACAGGTACTAGTCCAACATGATCGAACTGATTGTGTGGTGGCTCCTATAGCTGAATGATACTCTTTGATTTACTGACCTGAGGATAAATCCACTTCCCAATATCCAGTGGGAGTCAATGGAAAGTCTCCACTCTATCAGAAGTTTATGGATTAGGGCCTTTCTGCACAATTAAAAAAAGCTCCTTCTCAGAGAAAAAGAAGAGCGAAAACAAGCTCGAAAGCCAGTTAAGGATGCTCTTCATTTTTTTCTGAGGGCTGCTTTAGGCATTGTATTGAACAAGTATATACAAAAAGCCTCTTGTGAATTACAATTGTTATATGTTTCCTTTGAAATGAAGACTTGGCTCTTTGCCCTAAATAACACAGTAGTTGTTTGTGAGGTTCTTTTTGGTTTTGTTGTTTGAGGTTTTGGTTTTTTTGTTGTTGTTGTTTTTTTTTGTTTTTTGTTTGGTTTTGATTTTTTTATGATTTTCCATTAAATTACAAGCAGAACATTAAGTTTAAACACTAGCTTTCTTTCCCTAAGGAATAGAATTATCTATTAATGTCTAGGTTGGTGTGTTTCAGTCAGACTTTTTTCTTCCCATTTTCTTCATTTTTGTTATGTTTAAACAAGCTTTAATTTTTTTTTTTTAATGTGCTTATCTTGGGCAAATAAATATCTCCCACACTTACTCAGCAATTTATGAGAAGAGGGCCTCCTTTTACTATCGCTTCCAAGTGTTCAGTGAGGCTGCTTATCATTTTGCAGTTATCTTTGCCCTCTATGGTCCTGTTAATATACAATATTGAAAGGAAGACCTCCAGGACTTCCTACTTTACATGTGATATTTCAACAGAGATCATATAATTAAACAGCAGAATGACAACAGGAATACACATTAGTCTAAGTAGATGAGCAACAATGATGATTTACTAGCACAAGCTGTAAACCCAAGTCCTCTTCTAGTAGGTACATTGAGTTGCATTAATGGCTCTTTTACAATTTGTTTATGACAACATTGCAAATTCAAGAAGTCGGGTCCTTTTTTCTAGCCATAGCCACTTCAGTACCTGAAATTTCAATGGCTGCAGGGGTTTGACAAATATCAAATTGGCCCTAAGAAGGGGCAAGGACAAGTTATCACAGAATCATAGAACCATAGAATCATAGGAACACAGAATGACTGGGGTTGGAAGGGACCTTAACAATCATCTAATTCCAACCCCTCTGCCATGGGCAGGGACACCTTCCACTAGACCAGGTTGTTCAGGGCTCCATTCAACCTTCCAAGGACAAGGCATCCACAGCTTCTCTGGGCAGCCTGTTCCAGTGCTTACTACCATCACAGCATTGAATATCTTACCATCTAATCTAAATCTACCCTCTTTCAGTTTAAAGCCCTTGTCCTGTCACAGCATGCTCTAAAGTATCCCAATAATGGGTACAACATTCTTCTCCCAAATGTGCCAGGAGGTTTCTATTCTGTGCAACCCTTTGTCTCCCAGCACCACTGTTGACCAGATCAGGTCTTTGCCTGTTGATGTCTGGTTTATCTGATCCTAAAAGGCCATCTTCACAGACCCGTATCCTTCCTTATTTTACATGCTGGCTATTCTTGTCTGTTACTGTTTCATGACCTTCAACGCGATTTGTATTCTCACTATGAGACTTGCAATATTTTCAAATATTTCCTCCATATAAACAGCTCAGGATTATCTTCCAAAAGAAAGTGGGGATGAAAGCTGAGCAGACGTGAGAATTATAGAAATGGAATCCAAAACTCAGAAATCTATTGCTTGCTGGAAGTTTTTGCATCAAGGAAAAGGCCAGGAATTTTTTTTTTTTTTCTTGGTAGAGCGTGTGATAGAACATATACAATGTGGGAATTTGCTCAAAAAATTTACAGTGTAGTATGTTCTCAAAAAGGTAAAAAAGCAATAGATCAGTGAAAAAAAATTACAGTTTTTTTATACTTTTTGCCCAGTAAGTACATGAAATTTTGACGGTGCATGTGCCCTGAGATTTGTCAAGTCTCTGCATTGCTTTTAATTCAAGAACACCTGCCTGCTCTTCTGCTTTACCTAACTCCAGACAGAAGATTTAGACAAATAGTGTCCTTGAAAGTGTGAAAAAAAAACTTTATCAAAGCAAATCCATCTATAGTTTCCTTCCTTCCTTCCTTCCTTCCTTCCTTCCTTCCTTCCTTCCTTCCTTCCTTCCTTCCTTCCGACACTTCCGACACTTCCGACACTTCCGACACTTCCTTCCTTCCTTCCGACACTTCCTTCCTTCCTTCCTTCCGACATTTCCTTCCTTCCTTCCTTCCTTCCTTCCTTCCTTCCTTCCTTCCTTCCTTCCTTCCTTCCTTCCTTCCTTCCTTCCTTCCTTCCTTCCTTCCTTCCTTCCGCCACTTCCTTCCGCCACTTCCTTCCGCCACTTCCTTCCGCCACTTCCTTCCGCCACTTCCTTCCGCCACTTCCTTCCGCCACTTCCTTCCTTCCTTCCGCCACTTCCTTCCGCCACTTCCTTCCGCCACTTCCTTCCTTCCGCCACTTCCTTCCTTCCTTCCTTCCTTCCTTCCTTCCATCTGACACTTCCTTCCGACACTTCCTTCCGACACTTCCTTCCGACACTTCCTTCCTTCCTTCCTTCCTTCCTTCCTTCCTTCCTTCCTTCCTTCCTTCCTTCCTTCCTTCCTTCCTTCCGCCACTTCCTTCCGCCACTTCCTTCCGCCACTTCCTTCCGCCACTTCCTTCCGCCACTTCCTTCCGCCACTTCCTTCCTTCCTTCCTTCCGCCACTTCCTTCCTTCCGCCACTTCCTTCCGACACTTCCTTCCGACACTTCCTTCCTTCCTTCCTTCCTTCCTTCCTTCCTTCCTTCCTTCCTTCCTTCCGACACTTCCTTCCGACACTTCCTTCCGACACTTCCTTCCGACACTTCCTTCCGACACTTCCTTCCGACACTTCCTTCCTTCCGACACTTCCTTCCTTCCTTCCTTCCTTCCTTCCTTCCTTCCTTCCTTCCGACACTTCCTTCCGACACTTCCTTCCGACACTTCCTTCCGACACTTCCTTCCGACACTTCCTTCCTTCCTTCCTTCCTTCCTTCCTTCCTTCCGACACTTCCTTCCGACACTTCCTTCCGACACTTCCTTCCTTCCTTCCTTCCTTCCTTCCTTCCTTCCTTCCTTCCTTCCTTCCGACACTTCCTTCCTTCCGACACTTCCTTCCTTCCTTCCGACACTTCCTTCCTTCCTTCCTTCCGACACTTCCTTCCTTCCTTCCTTCCTTCCTTCCTTCCTTCCTTCCTTCCTTCCTTCCTTCCTTCCTTCCTTCCTTCCTTCCGCCACTTCCTTCCGCCACTTCCTTCCGCCACTTCCTTCCGCCACTTCCACTTCCTTCCTTCCTTCCTTCCTTCCTTCCTTCCTTCCTTCCTTCCTTCCTTCCTTCCTTCCTTCCTTCCTTCCTTCCTTCTGCCACTTCCTTCTGCCACTTCCTTCCTTCTGCCACTTCCTTCCGACACTTCCGACACTTCCTTCCTTCCGACACTTCCTTCCTTCCTTCCTTCCTTCCTTCCTTCCTTCCTTCCTTCCTTCCTTCCTTCCTTCCGACACTTCCTTCCTTCCTTCCGACACTTCCTTCCTTCCTTTCGACACTTCCTTCCGACACTTCCTTCCGACACTTCCTTCCGACACTTCCTTCCGACACTTCCTTCCTTCCAACACTTCCTTCCTTCCGACACTTCCTTCCGACACTTCCTTCCTTCCTTCCTTCCTTCCTTCCTTCCTTCCTTCCTTCCGACACTTCCTTCCGACACTTCCTTCCTTCCTTCCTTCCTTCCTTCCTTCCTTCCTTCCTTCCTTCCTTCCTTCCTTCCTTCCTTCCTTCCTTCCTTCCTTCCTTCCTTCCTTCCTTCCTTCCTTCCTTCCTTCCGACACTTCCTTCCGACACTTCCTTCCGACACTTCCTTCCTTCCTTCCTTCCTTCCTTCCTTCCTTCCTTCCTTCCTTCCTTCCTTCCTTCCTTCCTTCCTTCCTTCCGACACTTTTACCGACACTTCCTTCCGACACTTCCTTCCGACACTTCCTTCCTTCCTTCCACCACTTCCTTCCTTCCTTCCTTCCTTCCTTCCTTCCTTCCTTCCTTCCTTCCTTCCTTCCGACACTTCCTTCCGACACTTCCTTCCGACACTTCCTTCCGACACTTCCTTCCGACACTTCCTTCCTTCCTTCCTTCCTTCCTTCCTTCCTTCCTTCCTTCCTTCCTTCCGACACTTCCTTCCTTCCGACACTTCCTTCCGACACTTCCTTCCGACACTTCCTTCCTTCCTTCCGACACTTCCTTCCTTCCTTCCTTCCTTCCTTCCTTCCTTCCTTCCTTCCTTCCTTCCTTCCTTCCTTCCTTCCTTCCTTCCGCCACTTCCTTCCTTCCTTCCTTCCTTCCTTCCTTCCTTCCTTCCTTCCTTCCTTCCTTCCTTCCTTCCTTCCTTCCTTCCTTCCTTCCTTCCGACACTTCCTTCCTTCCTTCCTTCCGACACTTCCTTCCTTCCTTCCTTCCGACACTTCCTTCCTTCCTTCCGCCACTTCCTCCCTTCCGCCACTTCCTTCCTTCCGCCACTTCCGCCACTTCCTTCCGCCACTTCCTTCCTTCCGCCACTTCCTTCCTTCCGCCACTTCCGCCACTTCCTTCCGCCACTTCCTTCCTTCCGCCACTTCCTTCCTTCCGCCACTTCCTTCCTTCCTTCCTTCCTTCCTTCCGCCACTTCCGCCACTTCCGCCACTTCCGCCACTTCCGCCACTTCCTTCCGCCACTTCCTTCCTTCCTTCTTTCCTTCCTTCCGCCACTTCCTTCCTTCCTTCCGCCACTTCCTTCCTTCCTTCCTTCCGCCACTTCCTTCCTTCCTTCCGACACTTCCTTCCGCCACTTCCTTCCTTCCGCCACTTCCTTCCTTCCTTCTGACACTTCCTTCCGCCACTTCCTTCCTTCCGCCGCTTCCTTCCGCCACTTCCTTCCGCCACTTCCTTCCTTCCTTCCTTCCTTCCTTCCTTCCTTCCTTCCTTCCTTCCGCCACTTCCGCCACTTCCTTCCGCCACTTCCTTCCGCCACTTCCTTCCGCCACTTCCTTCCGCCACTTCCTTCCGCCACTTCCTTCCGCCACTTCCTTCCTTCCGCCACTTCCTTCCGCCACTTCCTTCCTTCCAGCACTTCCTTCCTTCCTTTTCAGATGTTAAGTCCTGAATAGAACATTGCTGGGGAAAAGACAACAATAAAAATCTAACCAAAAGCAAATAAAAACTTCCCACCCCAAAACCACAAATCAAGCTGAAATAATGAAAGAATCAGGGCTAAAAAGCAATTTTCTACAGTCTTTTAGCAACGTAAAGGCTAGGTGTTCTCTTTTGCGGTACAGAGCACCCCTCCTAGCAATTGCATTAGAATCCACCAAACTAGCCACAAGGAACAGGCTGTGTTTAAGATTCATTTGAACCTTAAATATGCAAAAAACCATATGCTAATAATATTAAGCTCTTTAAGAACAGATTTTTCTCTCATCAGATGTGTTCTTGCAATATGTGATATAATGGATGGGATTCATCTACTGGGAAAAAAAAAACGGGCACCTGGTAAAAACAGCCATAAAATCTCTTCAATAATTGCTCTTTCAACTTGATCAACTCCTAATAGGCTTAATTTTTTAATTGAAATTCCTGTGAGAAGTCCTTCCTTCGTTACAAGAACTTCTTATATTGTTTCTAAATTATATCTCTAAGCCAGTTTCTGATACCCTGATGCAGTAGTGATTTTGTCAGTGTTTTGATTCCAATTTTAAACAATAATTTTGTTTCAGTCAGTATATCATCCACTCCTGATTTAGCTAGATACAGCCGTACAATGACCTCAGTAAGTGAGAAGAAGTAAATCTAATGAGAAAATTGTTTCTGGATTGCCTGGCAGAGGGAATGGTGCCTGATTTCCTTACCCTCTCAATTTACATAAGTTTCAGTCTGGCCAGGAAGAGCTGACCTTGGGCAAAGCTGGGCATAGTAGTACCATAAGATGTACTTCCCTACATAAGACTGAGGCAGTCTTCCTTACTGAGGCAGTGTGTACCTTTTTAAGCAAATCAAGAGTTACAAAGGTGTATGAAGATCTATTTTATTGAGAAGGTTTAAGAGACTTTTATACGGCTAAGTCCTCAATGACACAGCAGTTGTAGCAACATTCTGGATTGGGATACTGTGGCTGAAGGTAGGTTAGATGTCTTGAGGTAGGGGAACACATTTTATGTCACCATTCAGCCTAATTACTGAATTATTAGAGGTGTTTTTTGTCTAAGATTTAAAGATGGGTCACTTTTCAAGTCACTCACTGCTCCAGGACTCCTGTGGTCACTCCATTTTTCAAGGTTTAGCATTTTCTTCCCTTTAAGTTGCTTCTCCAAATGTAAGACTTATCCTACCTTCTCTCCTAGCTGTAATCAGCACCAGGTCAAAGCAATTAATTCTCTTCAAAGAGTTGTATCTGCACAGACCCATATGGCTGCTTCCCATGTGACTCTGTAAGCTAATTAAACTTGACTTTATTTTGCCCTCTTCCATTTTCCTCTACCTGAGGAATCAGTTCTCCAGTGCCTCAAACTCTGCACCCACGTTCAACCCCTTTGAAGTCAACTTCTTGCCACTAGGAAGTTTTCCTATGTATTAAACTTAATTCATCCATATATTTAATTCAATTACATCATTTTAATTGTGTAATTTTACATCTCCTTAAGCAGGAGGCTTTGGCACAGGTACAAGTTTATAGCTGAGTAGATTTAAAGGGATGACTGTGAGCCTCTTACTAGAGAAGAAGTCTACATTTATTACTGCCATGTTGAGGAGCTGGGTTTAGGGCAGAGAAACCAGGGCAGTTTTCCAGGATCTTAGATGCTGGGGTCAGCAGGCCAAGTCATATGGCAAAGAGAATTATCCAATCTAGAAACAGCTTCTGCTTGGGGCAACCACATTTCTATTGCAGTTATTTGTATGGCTTTAAGCTGAAAGGGGGTAGATTTAGCTTGGATGTTAGGGAGGAAACCTTTACTAGGAGGGTGGTGAAGGAACAGGTTTGCCAAGAAGAGATGTGGATGCCCCATCCCTGGTAGTGTTCACTGCCAGGTTGCATGGGGCTCTGAGCAACCTGGTCTAGTGCTAAGGTGTCCCTGCACATGTCAGTGGGTTGGAACAAGATGGTTCTTAAGGTCCCTTTCAACCCAAACCATTCTCTGACTCTATGAAATGAATTTGATTTGTGTTTAGTATACAAAGGTTTAGAAAGAAAACTAGAAAAGTATTTAATTCTTATGACATCCTACTACAGAATTTATCTTTATACTGTATTTTTCCAGTCCTTTGTACATTTTAGTTTTAAATACCATGATGTAAGGTCACAATTCAAGAGATTTCTCAGAATGGGAAGAAGCTCTTGCTTGGGTCAGTTTAACAAAAAAAGTAACAATCCCACTCTTGGTGTGACCTCCTCCCTCATACTTTCACTCACTCTTTTTGTCCTCCAGTGCTAAATCCCACAATGGGGTTACTACAGGCCTTCTATAATTTGTTAGTCAATCCTCTGATGCATTTTCTAGAGCAGGCTTGGGTCTAAACAAATGCAGATTTGATTCATTGGTGGGCAGAGAAACTTATGACAGATTTTTGAGGCAGAAAAAACATTTTCTTTGATCTGTCACATGGCCTTTTATTTCAAGCTCTCTTTACCCTTTCTTAAAATCACTTAAAAAATGGAACTGAATTTTGGCAAGAAACAATTCTTTGAACTGGAGAGTCAAAACATATTGTTTTAATGTTGAAAAAGTAAAGCAAATAATATTTTTGAGCTTTTTACCTGGCTGAAGTTAGAAATGGGTGAGTAAATTTGATCATATTCAGATGATCATGAGTCAGCACCCTTCTGAAAAAAATATTGCCTTCCACTTCTGCATGTATCTTTTAGGTTATAATCCATTAATAATATTATAATCATAGAGGAGTTTGTAATTAATTTTGAATATAAATCATTCCCTATAGCACTATCCATCCTCTTGTCAGAAATATTTGCCACAGAAGACAGATTCAACAGGATCACTGGTTTTGGTTTTACCTCTTTGCACTATCTATTTATTCAAGGCTCTTTCTTCACTTCCACCACCAACACATCCCCCCAAAAAAATCCATAAATAAAATCATAGAGTGCTTTTCATTTAAAGGGACCCTACAGATCATCTAATCCCACCCCCCCTGCCATAAGCAGGGACACCTTCCCGCTAGACCAGGTTGCTCAGAGCCCCATCCAACCAGGCTTTGAACATTTCCATTGTTCAAGCAGCCATAGCTCCTCTGAGCAGCATATCCATCTATTGCTTTCTGTAGTAAAGACAGTGGGAAGTGAAATAATATCAGTTTTGTATCTGGTATGAAATAGTTAACATTCTGAAGCCAAGACCATCACTTGAATCCCAATATACCTCCCATTTAATCCATCTGCTGAGGAGGGATGCAATATCGTCAGTCATCAAGCAGGAGGATTTTAGCTATGCCCATAAAATACTCACATGAGTTCCCTTAGCTTAATGTTAATTAAAACACAGGCTTTGCAAGAAGTGGCCTGGGAACCCCAGTGGTTTTTCTCTAGCTTTCCTATGTCAGGGCTCTCCATACATGAAGTACTGAAAAAGGTTTGCTGTGCCTTAGAGACACAGGATAAGTGGTCAGTAGACCTGATTCCAATCTTATCTGTGCCACAGAGAGCTTGTCCAAAATATTCCCTTCTGCTTCGGGTTCGCCACGTACAAAACTTCTCTGATAGCATCTGCGTGCTCACCAGAAAAAACTCGCTGTGAGGCCTAATTAAGAGTAGTGTAAAGTCTTGAAATCCTTGGGCAAACAATAGATAAAAATATAACAATTGTGTTTATATACAGCAAAAATACCATTTTAGACAGCTCCACAGGGAATTTCCTGAGTAAAAATGGTTAAGTACTTTCCTTAAGCTGAAAAAATATGAGCTGTTTTGTATACTCTCTATAAAGCAGCAAACAAGCAAATAATCTTCAGTGAATGAATTATAGTATTATTAAGTTTGGAAAAGAGCTCCAAGATCAAATCCAGCCTTTGGCCAAATGCCATCATGCCTATTTAAAGCATATCAAAAAGTGCCATGTCTACTTTTTTTTTTTTAATCACTTTTGGGGATGGTGACTCCACCACTTCCCTGGGGAGCCTGTTCTGAAGCTTAACCACTCTTTCAGTGAAAATAGAATTAATTGGTGCCAGAAAGCATCTACCTGGAATTCAGGTAGTATGGTCACCTTTTATTTTTTTAATGAATTTTCATTAATTTTTGTTTCTTTTCTTTATTATTGGAAGGATCCAAAAAGAAGAAAATTTCTTTAGAAGTATCTATAATAGATTTAATTCTCTTTCATTTAGTGAGTTAACAAGGTGATTTTAAACAGAAGGCTTTTGGGGTATGCATGTGTGAGCTGGCAGTTTTTTTCCCATATAGATAGAGTTATGGAACCCATCATGTATATAACAGGGTAACAATACTGTGCAAACAACCTTTTAAGTCTTACAGTCCGGGTATTTCCTAACCCCACCATTATTTTTAAAAATTCCATCCGAAACCTTCCAGTGACTCAAAGCCCCATTTAGAAAAGTGTATCCAACCTTATTAAAAAATGTACACAGTTAATTATGCTGGGCATAATTTACATAACAGAACAGTGTCACCACAGCAGATCAAGGCAAATTAGTGTAAAGAAACAGCACCAAACCTTCTGGCTTAATGAGTTTTGCTCATGACATGAACAAGTGCTAAATCTTCCCTCTGCCTTGCCCTGGTGTATATAATTGACCGTAACATTGCATGGATAATTATTTGAACATTTAATCTCAACATGAAAAAATACAGAATGCATTACCATTTTCTTTTGTCAATGATTTTTATAATTAATATTGAGGGATTAAAATAACTGATTATAGCTTACATTGCCATAGAGCTGTTGATAGAAACTGTGAGATCATTAGTTTGAGTCACTCAAGTCTTTTCTTATCCAACTTTATTTTATAATTCTTAATATGTTCTGGCAGTTCACGTGTTTTTTTACATGGAGCAAAATTTCCCCTTTCCTGTTTTTACCTAATTTGACACTGCAGCACTTTATTTCAGAACCCCATAATGTGCAAGCAGAATGTGTGTCCTCAGAGATAAATTTTCTGCCTTTGGTTTAGGGGACTGTGAGTTGAAACCTTAAAGGGTTTTCTTTATTACATATTTTGTATGCCTGATTCCCTCTCACTGGAATATGGATGGCCACATTTTCACCACATAATTATCTTTATTGCCTATAAACAGGCTGCATTTGACTTGAACATTTCAGCTTTTTTAATGTCTGGCAAAGAAACAAAACCTATAGTAAATTAAGTCTGATTTCCATGAAGCTCTATGTACATTCAAATCTTGGTACGTTTTGTGTGAAGCCTATAATCCTTGTATAAAATGTTTAATTAACCTCTTTCAGAACATTTGTAATATGTTTCCAATGAATTCATGAGACTGTGTGGGCACCCACTGCTGGCTAATTTACAATATGTTTGCTTCCACTTCCCAAAATGTTGTGTGTAACTTAGTGGATGATGCTAGATACAGATGATGTCATTGCGAATCTTGCTATTGGTTTTTACACCAAAAAGATTAGTGCATTTTTTCCCTTTTTTCTATTTTTGTTCTATTTTTTTCTTCACATTTATTCAACACAGGGATCGGAAATGTTTGCTTTGCTGTTGGGGTTTTTTTGTGCAATACAACGGTTAACAATGCAAAGTATTTGTGCTGTTACCAGACTGAAGGTTTCTTCTGATTTATAGAAACATAGAGACATTTAGGATGGAAAAGACGTCTGAAATCGTTGAGTACAGCCATAAGCCTAACCTGTTAATGGCTATCCTTGCTGAGCCTCTATGGCCAGCTCACAACCAGCAGCAGTTGGAGGAGCTTTTTTACGAGTAACATCCTCTGAGATGGACTTAAAACATATTCTTCAACATGTTCCCCCAGATGGACTCATGTGGTGCTAGGGGAAGTTTAGGCTAGATATTAGGAAAAATTTCTTCACTGCAAGGGTTTTCAGTCATTGGAATAGGCTGCCCAGGGAAGTGGTGTAATTGCCATACCTGAAAGGTGTGTGGGTGTGACACCTGAGGACACAACTTCTTGATCTCTGACATGGTACTGGTTTAATGGATGGACTCAATAATCTTGGAAATCTTTTTCCAACCTCAATGATTTATGATTCTTTGATTCTATTATTCTTTGAATCTGTGGTCATCATTCTTGGCTTTCCCAGAGGTAAGAGACATCATGTGTAGTTAGACCCAAGAGTAAAATGCCATTTTCTTTCCCACCTTGGTGGATTTTTGTTCTAAGAGGAAGAACTTCCTAGAGGGGTATTTATAGAGGAAAATGCCAGGTTTTTTTATTAAGTATGGGTGATCAGGAAAACAAAGATTAAACATATGAAGAGGTGAATAGATGCTATGAAGGAGCTCTGTATTCAGGTTCAGCTGTGTTGACTGGGTACAGGGAAAGCAGGGAAAGAAGTGATTGACATGTTATGACTACGGAGAGGCTTAGCAGCAGCCAATTTCCAATTGAAACACAAAACTTGGCCCATGTTTGGGCCTTTTTATGAAATTTATTGCTGCAGGTCTTCCCCTGTACCAGGAAGTCATAAACTCATAAAACTCTAGATATTAGTGGGCACCTCTACTTCTTGAAGGGCAGGGGAGATGAGTAGAGTGGAAAAGAAAACAAAAACAGTGCACAGACTTATAGAAAACAGTTAGGAGAGGGATAGAAGTTACAAGAGATAGAAATTAAATTGACACCAAAAATTCAGGATCATATATAATCTTCTTCAGGATAATATCTGGCCTGTATTACTGTACTCTGGGAAGGGCTTCCTTACCTTTTGGATAAGATTTAAAACCAAGGGCATGAGATATTGAAACAGAGCTGCAATGAAAGGTCTTTGTATTGTGGATAACTTCCAAAGTCCCTGACAGTGACACTGTCCTTTAGATTGGCTGCAGGATAACTCTTAGGTCAGCATTTTCAGGGGAAGATGGAAACAAACAGTTGTGCACCTGCTTTGACCTCTATATGAGAGAGACAAGATGTGTTGCTAAGGATTAAGGTTACCTGTAATAGGGTGCAAAGGCACCATTGCCAGCTATTCTCAGTATGGGTTTTTCATAAGAGAAAGTTTAAAGTGGCTGCATGTGAAAGTAAATCTTGACAGCACATGACTTGGGAGGTTGAGCAGTGAAGAGCCTTTTATGAATTACATTTGCCTTAATGTCTCATTTTAGGGAGATGATTATAGGTGTTGATCTGGATATGTTGTCACACAAATAATGGAGTCCATTTACTCTCACATGTATCGACCCCTGTGGAATAGGGATAATCTGTTTTATTGATAATAGACTATTAAAAAACCATAAAAATGGACAAAAATATTCTTATGATTTCAAACAACTATGGAGGAAGAAACTGACCACTGCTCGGTGGTCACCAAGGTAACATGCTGATGTTTCTTACAAGTTATTTCAACAGGTGAAAGGGAGAGGAGAGAGAAAAATAAAAGGGCTGTTAATCCTCTGTCTTTTGAGATGTTTCATCAAGAACAATGCTGGATGCCCTATGGACACCTTCTTTTCATCCCAGAAGGCTCCAGGGTTACTTTATTTGACTTAGTTTCCACCATTGCTCAGATGATGAGATGAAGTCTTTACTAGATTTTATCCCATTATCAGGAAGTTATTTCCCTTTAAATTTCCTTAGCCTGCTACTACATCTCAAGATAATATTTTATATATTAACATATTAATATAATATATAATATCCATAAATACTGATATAATACATAATATCCATAAATGTATAGGAATTTATTTTTTCTCCAATTCTTGTAACTACGTGGACCTTCCCTGACTTCTACTGCCATGAGCAGCAGTGGGGAGCAGTGCTACAGCACTGGCACTGGGTTTGCACCTGAGATGCTGTGTTACACAGCATTAGCAAATCTATCTTGCCTCCCTTCCCCATGCTTGCAATCTGCCAAAGGAAATATCCCGATAATACTTGGAAAATGCTTAGTCTGGAACCATGAGCAGATTTTTGGTTGCTGGTTCTGAGTACAAGGCAAAACAGGAGAGGATTATGCAGCTGAATGAGCAGTAGTGATAAGAGAAATTCAGGGACAAAAAATGCCTTATTCCTGGAAAGCCAGGAAACACCTGAGACTGAAAACAGATCACTGCTATAAGACTCTCACCAAGCAGAGAGAAACAACTGACAATAACTACCTGGAAGATGCCTGTTGTCCCTAACTGCTAATACATTCTTCCATGTCAATTTGACACAGAATAGTCTAGCTGCAGTGGTCCCCATGAATATGGTAGTGGCATGAAAAAGATGCTGCTGTGGATGTCTGACTGGGAGCAACAGAAACAGAGCCCATTTGTTCATCCCCTGACACCTGGCCCAAAGAACAGTGCCACCAAAGGACTCTCTGCAACTTGATCACACTTTCCTTTTTGGAGAAAAATGAACACATGGTCACAGGAGATAGATGACGTGAGCCTTCTACTGAGGATACCCTCATCCCACCTACTGCTTGTTCATAAAGCCTCACCCAAGCACTCTGACCACAGGAATGAGCTCTTCAACCATCCAGGAGCATCTGCAGTATGGTGTTAGCCTGAGCATTTCAGCACTTCAGAGCCCCGAGCACATACTTAATATTTGCCTTGAGAGACGGAGTGCTGTTACCTTTCCTGTATTGGGGTTGACAGCTGCAGCTATAAAACTGCCCAGACAACTGATTCAGTGAAGTGATTTAATCATCTGGAGACACAGTCAGCAGCAGGCAGGGACAATTCATGCAGGGGCCTTGAGCAACCCTTTAGAAAGACATATGAACCCTAGAGCCTCAACAGAACTGTCTGAATCCGGTCCACCTTGGAAAACCCTTAAGAACTTTCTAGCTCTTTTCTCTTTTCTCATGAGCTTTGATAAAAATATTCTGTTTGGATAGGTCAGCCCAGAGTCTTCTACAGAAATAAGGGCATTTTTACTTCTTTCTTTCCCATAGAATCATAACGTGGCTTCGGTTAGAAGGGACCTTAAAAATCCTCAAGTTTCAACCCCCCTACCATGGCCAGAGACATCTTCCACTAGACCATGTTGCTCAAAGACCCATCCATCTTGGCTTTGAACACTTCCAGGGATGTGGCGTCTACATTCTCTGGGCAACATGTTCTAGTGCCTCACCATGCTCTGAGTAAAGAACTTTTTCCTAATGTCTAATCTAAATCCCTTTCTTTTAGTTTAGAACTGATTTTCTTTGTCCTGTTGCATCCTTCGGCATTCATCATTCTGTTATAGTGGAAAGAATTGTGGAGTTTTTGATGTTCCTGGCTTGCAGACTGTGGCTAAAGCATGGGAGACCTCATCAAATTAATATCACACAAAATGAGAAAAGAAAGCTAGCAGAAAATCTAAAGTGAAGTATCAAACCATAGACATTCAGGCAGGAAATAAGGAGTTCATCATAAAGAAAGGACATTAAAATTCAGTAAACTGAATATTACAATGAGTGTCACAGCAAACACAGGCAACTATTATTTTGATGTGAAAATATATTTGATCTGGAGAGCACATTGGTGTTATTCTTGGTTTCAGATTGTGATGCATCTGATCTGAACTGTGTTACTGATGTTACAACTGTCCAACCTGCCTGGATGATATGGTAGCTGGCAGGAGACAGAGCTGACATTTCTGGTCTAAAAGGCATTTATGTTCACTTCATTATGTCCAGACTCTTGGTATTTAGCAAACAAACTCTGAGGCAGCTGATGTTACATTGCTATGACTCTTAAGTTTCATTGCAGCTATCCAGATAGCAACCCCTGTTATCTGATAATGCTTGTAGTTTTAGCACCTATTTTACTTTTGTTTCTCCTCAAAATGCAAGCAATTGAGCCATTCCTTGCACCCTGGTTTTGTATCACTGTATCGGTGAGCACCGAGCATTTTCATTGCAGAAGTGAAAATTGAAAGAGATGCTGGGAGGGTCCCAGAGACCACCACACCAAAGCTTCATTGTAGAAACTGAGGGGTGATAACCAATGTCCCAGCAGGGAGCTCAGTAGGACACTGAGGGATCCTACTCAGACCACAAGCCAGCATCAAAAGGCTTTGGAGAGTGCCAGCTGCCCAAAACAATGATCTGAGGAGCCATAAGAAAAACCTCAAATGTGCTATTGAAAACCAAGTCAGCTTTGGCCTGCCTTGCCTCAGGTATGGATTCCTGGTAGCTTGTCTTCACACAGCTTTTGAAGTGGAAGTGTTTTTCTTCTTATAAAATGAACCATATCTGTGCCCAAGATTTCATTTACTGGTCTGCTCACACACAAGTTTGTAAGTGGTGAAATAGAGTTGAGGTAGAGAGCCTGCTTCATCTTGTCCAGCTTCCTTCTGTGCATCATAGTTATTTATGTATTTATTAATTAATTTATTCAGATATTTGGAAATACCCTGATGAATAAAAAGGTACATATTTTAGTTTCCTGATTATTTCCATTTCCCTTAAGACTCCATTTGAAGCCTGCAATTATTTTTCCCAGTACAGCATTCCCATGTCTTGCCCATATGCCTGCCCGTGGCACTCCAGACACCACTGCTCGTGCAGTCTGTGGTTGACCATGAAAGATATTCCAGTGCACAACAGTGGCTCTGCAAAATTGTCTCAGTCTTTCCATGTTTTATGTTCGCTGTCAGTTGGCTTCTGCCCTAAGGTCCTCTGGCTTCATGGCTGCCAAAAGAGAATAAGTTCAGATTTTGGTTGCTATGTCTTCCTGTTCTCAAGTTCAAGTAGAAGGAGATTTGGAAGGGTTTGTTAAGTACAACTTATCTTTTTTACACAAATAAGCATAACAGATAATCCATCTGACATAGATAATCCACCAGACATAGATTGTTGACTGACTCCTACAAGCTTATGTTTCTCTATAGCAATTTTCTTTCTGAAAAGAAGCACAGCCACATTAAATGGAAATGTTTAATTATTTTATAGAGATTATTTCATATTCTTTCCTGTGCCACATGGAAGCTTTCACCCATCTCATGTGATGTGTGATTTAAATTCATGGTATAAGCAAATTTTAACTTTTTGACTTGGATATAAAAACAATAAGGCTCATGAAAGAGCAAGGCTTGGTAGGATATGTTTTCAGAGATCTACAATATATGCTGCAAGCATAAAATAAGGAATAGCGCAGGGAAGGTAAAACATGTTGCAAAGTATCTTAGCACATAAGAAAGGAAGAAAACTTAGAAATTAAAAGTAGACAAAGAAAATGTGGTACAAGGATATGCAGCCTGTGAAATACATTGCCAGGAAAACAGCTTTGAAAAGGGGGATAAAGCTGGACTCCCTGGGTGGGGGCATGCCTTACCCACCATCTAAATGTGTACTGGAACAAGAGTGATCTGTGTGCATACCTCCCTTCTTTTTGGATACAAAACTTCTACTTTAGGGTGTAATTTAAGCATTAGCTGTTAGAATAAAGGGAATTTTACAGTCAGAGACTTCTGATGTTTTTCTCAAAGCAGCATGTGTCTGAGATTTCCAGAGACTGTATTCTGAATATAATGAGTCACTGGTCTGACCCAGAGAAGAAATCTCTTTATGGCAAAAGGGATGTATTTATGTATGATTTCATAATTATTCCTCTTGTTCACACTGTAGACGCTGCCTTTGTTTTGACTGTGCTTGATAAGGTCTGCATACAGCCATGCTTGACCTGACTATTGGCTTCTCTCCCCAACATGAGGAATTTCAGGACAGTTAACAAAGGAAGAGTAATATTTTCAGAGAATCATAGAATGGTTGGGTTGAAAGGGATCTTAGAAGTCATCTCGGTTTAACCCCATTGCCATGGGCAGAAATGCCACCCACTAGACCAGGCTGCTCAAATCCCCATCCAACCTGGCCTTGAGCACTCCCAGGGATGGGGCAGCCACGGATTCTCTGGGCAACCTGTTCCTTACCCTCTGAATAAAAACAACATCCTAACATCCAGCCTAACTCTCCCCTCCTGTAGTTCAAAACCTTTCCTCTTTGTACTTATCACTATCTTCTCATGCAAAAATCATTCTAAATCTTTTTGTAATCCCCCTTTGACTGCTGAAAGGTCACAATGAGTTCTGCCATATATGTGGAAGTACAGCCAGTTCAAGATGCATTTCAGACTAATCTCCAATCATTAGTTGTGTCTTTCCCAATCTAAGTTGTTTGTCACAGCAAGTACATGGCACCTGACAAGACCTCTGCTGCTTGCTATTAACTTTTCAGGACCAGGGGATCAGATCACTGTGAGGCTTGTCAAGTCTCAGCAGACAGTTGATGCTTTGGCTTAGAAGTTTATTTGGTGCTGCTCACTCATTGTAAACAAAAAGAAGAGTCTTCCATCAACATCTCTTTTCATTATTTTATTGAGTAATTGGATCTAAAGAAATGCCCTTATCCCCAAATGTTGACACTCTTGCATTTAAGGTGACAATTTGTTGTAAACTTATTTCTAATCCTTTTGTGGATATTGTGGTATGTAAATGCACTGTGTTGTGCCAACACTGTAGTAGGGCTTAGGCCATTAACAAACAAATGCCCATGTGTTTGACTAGCAGGCTTAAACTTTTGTCCCTTACCTTATTTGTCCCTCTGGAAAGTCCTATTATGTAAGAGCATTCAGTGTGTATTTGTGTTGAAAGTGTGTGCAGCACAAATGGTGTACCCCAGGATTCAGAAATAAACTGGTCAAATTTCAATTGTTTCTTACAGGTGAGAGAGTGGAATAAGGAAAATAAAGGAAGGTTAATAAAAAGAAACATAACCATAATAAAGACACAGATATGCAATTGAAGAGATTTTGATAAGCCTTAAAAAAAGTTTTAAGAAATATTACTGCAGTTTCAATGAATTTCTTGTTTGAGGGAATTGGTATTTTAGTGGTAATAAGGCTGGTAGAAACAGATTTGGATATATTGCTGGATATTTGAATATGGCATTTAATAGATTCATGGAATCTCAGATTGCGTTTGAATTGGAAGGAATCTTAAAGATCATGTATTTCCAGCCTTTCTGCCATGCCCAGGGATACATTCCACTAAACTACATTAATCTAAGCTGTTGTCTAAAGGCATTTAATTTGTCCAAAATTCTTTGTATTTGCCTGAAAGCCATCATTTACCCAAAACAAATTTTTATACCTAACATGACAGGTGTTTACAGAGTCTGCAAAACTGAGTAGAAGACAATGCCCCTTTCTTGAAGGCTTTATGGTCCCTGGATCTGCAGAGCACAGAGCACATATCCCAACAGCACATATCAGAGCACAGAGCACATATCCCAGCAGCTTTCAACTTGTCCAGCAGTATTACTTAGCACACCATGGTGCTATCTTTAAATAGATTTTTTTCATAAGATAAGGCCTGAGTACAGCAACAAGACAGATATTGATGTGGCTTTATTTAAAATAAAATGTTTTAAAAAGGGAAGAAAACACCCAAATAACTAAAAAACAATCAAACAACTACAGCAACAAAACCCACGTCAAAACCACAAAAGTTTAAAGTTACAAAATTACCAGCCACAGCTGCCAAAACCCACTAGCAAAATAAGGTTAATCCCTGAGTTCAGAGTGACAGGTTGAATTTCAGGACAAACAAGCCCTCCTGTGTTCTTTGGCCCAAAAAAAACCCCTGCCATGATGTTCAGAATAAACATTCCCAACAAAGCTAAGTGCACGTTCCCTGCCCATGCTAAGTCGGTGGAGCTAGCAGGCAGGCTTGTACTGATTCAACTGAGCATGGAAAATGGACACTGTCATGGTGATGGCTCAGTGTCTGAACAAAGAACTTATTCCATTTAGAAGTTAGCATTTTCATATTGATTTCAGCAGATTTAAGGAATAAATCAAATGAGTTTAGTGGAGGAGAATGAAGGACTTTTGAATATATTCTGTTGCCAAGTCTCAGCCAAGACAATTTATTGCCTTATGTCATTGTTTACATCCAGAGGGCACAGGGAGTGGAAACGCAGACAGTAACAACAGTTTTTATACTTGTTTTGCACCCTTTTTATCTCCACAAATCCAGTGCAACAAGTAGCAATTCGCACACTGAATTTGTCCACTGATTTCAAAGTAACTAATATTTGAAAAAAAATAAAGAATTTATGAAAGGTAATGGGCTACATTTCTGCAACTGCCTACACATCTGCTTTATGGCAAGAGAGACTACTGGCCTATTAGTGTGTGCCAATTAAAGCACATGCAGAAAGGGGAGATTGTGCCTCATGAACACGTGCGCTGAAACATGTGGAGTTCATGATTTAACTTTGTTTCACAGTGTTCTAAAGCATGATAATGTGTAAACAGTTGTTTACATATCTGAAACTTTCACCTAAGTGTCTCAACATTTTTGTAGAACTCATCTCATCCTGTGTGCAGCAATCCTCAGCTACTTGGCAGAGGGATAGGTGTGCTGGGGAGCTGTGATCATGCTGAAGTTTGGTAGTGGCAGGGGATCAGAAGAGATGCCTGGCCCCTGTTGCCTAATGTGCCCAGAGACCACTGGGCACAGAAGATGCAGGATATGGGGTGGCTCAGGGAGTCAGCTCACTGATTTTTGAGCTGTCTTTGGCATGTGTTAAAGCATCCTGGGGACTGTTTTAAACAACTCCAGTTGGGAATAAGCCAAATGCAGTAGTATTCTGGCCAAGTCCCGGCACTCTCCTTTCTCCAGGGCCAGTCAGGATTGATGGTATATTAGCAGGGTTCATTGACTGCATGCCAGTAAGGGATGTTATAATGCCAAGAGAAATCTCAGCTGGTGAGATCTGAAGAGCTTCCAGGCTCTAAGCATTGCTATATGAAGTTTATCTGAAAAACAAGTCCTGAAAGTGTGAGGTTCTGGATATCATTTTAAAAATGAGAAAAAGATGGCAGAAGTAAAAGAGAGAAAAGGGAAAGCACTAAGAAACGTCAGTAATAATAAGAATTGACACTTGGAAAAAATAGAATAATTTAGACTAGAAAAGACCTCTAAGAGCACTGAATCCGACTGTTAACCCAACACTTCCAAACTCACCACTAAACCATGTCCCCAGGTTCCACATCTGCAAATCTTTTAAATACCTCCAGTGATGGTCACTCAACCACTTCCCTGGGCAGTCTCTTTCAATTTCAGACAGCTGTAGAAAATTTTCTTAATATCTAATTTAAACTGTCTCTGACACTACTTGAGGCCATTTCCTCTTGTTCTGTCACTTGTTATTTGTAAGAAGAGACTGACTGTCCACCTGGCTACAACTTCCAATAGAACAATAAGGTCTGCCCTGAGTCTCCTCTTCTCCAGGCTAAACATGCCTAGCTCCCTCAGCTACTCATCAGATTTGTGCTCCAAACCCTTCACTACCACAAGAGCTTGTGAAGAGTTATGAAGACACTTTGAAGTAGCACTGGTTTGGAAAGAAGACCAGCAAGGCCATCCGACAGCCAAGGCATGGACCATGGCACAGAAGAAAACACGGGAAAGCTAAAGTTGCCCAGTTTCTGCAGGTCCCCAAAATCTATTTGCTGCTCTCTGGTGTTATGCCTAAAACTACATCCTCTCCCTGCTCTAAATCTACTAGATCATTTCAAGACAGAACAGATAATGGCTTGGAGATCTCAGGTTTTAAAAATATTTTGGCAGAATACGGAAATTGATTCCCAATTACAGTGGTCAGATTCCATCCTAAGTCTGCCTTGTATTTGCAGTACGTTCAGTCCTAGAGGTCTCAGTTCCTTGCTAGTCTATGTTCCTTTCCACGTTCTTTTTTATTGGAGAGCTATTATGATGCCTTGCCCCTGAACTAATAAATATCTGACTAGTAGCCACTCCAGTGATGTTGATGACCAGTTTATGTGTATCTTCCCTGCGTAATTATAGAGATAAAAAGGGAGAAGGGGAAAGCATATTTTTGTATAGGTTGCAATCATGTCCCATAAATACTTTCATCATGTTAAATTAATAAACTGGTTTAATCCCTTCTAACAAAATATGTTCTCTGTCTGTGTCACTCTTCTTTGCACCTGTGTCTGAATTTAGGGAAATAAAAGATTTCAGCAACTAAACCTACCATAGCCTATCTTTGCAGTTGCTTCATATACTTTTAGTATCTGAATATTTGTAGCCTTAGAGTAGCTGACTGTTATGCAGTATTCCTCACCGCAACTTGGCAGATTTCATAGTTTGAATTTTTTTTCTGTAGTTTAGTACATGTCTCATCACCACCACCATGGTTATTACTGTTGTTATTGTTATTATCATTTCAAAAGGCTGCTCCTCTTAACAGCTCTTGATTAACCATGACAGCAAGATGGCCCTTACAGGAGCTGGTGTTCCAGCTCTTCCTGGCTCTCCAGCTCTTCCTGGCATTGCCAGTACTGAACAGAGGGTAGTTGTTTTAAAAATCTGCAGCATGAAAAAGTAAGGGCTTAGAATCACATTGGCATGTTACACCATCTAAAGGGCTTCTTCAAGGAACAGATTTTTAAGGACTGTGCTAATTAACATTGCCAATTGGCATTAGAAGTAAATAATTTGATTCAATTCTGAATGAGAGATGCCCTTTAAGAGTACCTTCTGGTGAAAACCATCATTATAATTGGCATTGTTTCATATGTTTTTTGGACATTAACACACCCCTTTTCCTAACACCAGGCAACATCTCAAATAGGTGTTCATTCTTTTACCACATTCTCTTTTAATTATCACTTTCTTTCTGCCAATGCTCAGTGGGAGTTAAACTGGGACCTGGTTGAGCCCTGGAGGATTTAATAACTTTGTAATAATTCACTGAATAGTTTCTAGGAGCCTGGTGCAAATTGAAACCTGTGCCTCTGGGGAAAGACATCTCTGAGAGGCCATCATGCTTCTTGGGTAATGCAGGAAGCCAAACCTCAGCTTTGTGTCAGAGGATTCTCACATTTTTGAGGTTTCATTTTCAAGTTCCATGCTTCATTTTTTCATTTTCTTCATGTACTGTTTGTCAGTGAGTGGGACGAGCTTCTAAGCTAGAAACTAGATCTTGAGTTGTTCTGCATGTCTGACTGATGCTGTATGTTTTATTTGATATGTCCTTAATAATTCTGCACAAACATAAGCCCTAAAGGAATCATCGAAACCTAAAAATTGTCCTCCTACCTGCCCCTCTTGTCCATTTTCCCTTGTAAATATATCACTAACAGTGTCTCCTTAGTATGTCCCAATCATGCTTTAAAACTCAAAACATAAAGAATCAACTTCATTGCCTATTCTTATGACTCAATCTCCCAAACTTCCACTTTGAGTCAATGCAGTTCCATGCACTGCTATTTTGCTATTCTCCAGTATTTTATATTTTTGTGCTGGAATACATACAGTCTTCTTTTCATATTTTATTCGTAGATGATGATCCTAATATAACTGGAGAGGAACTCTTAGGAATTTAGTGGGTACTGTTATCCCTGAAATCTCATTCACTTTCTCCCTTGGCTTGACCCATATCTGACCAACAATTTTGGGACTTTGTGGCACAGCACTAAAGGACTCTTTCAACATATCAATGCTATGTGTCAAAGTGATGCTCAGGAATACTTTAATAAATACCAGTCCTATGGTTTGCATGATTTTCATCACTTAATCAGAATTGTTCTTACATGTAGTTGTCTGGGTCAGACAGCTTTCTCTGGTTCCTCAAAAAGGTGAACCACTGGCAGCAAAATAGCTACTGCTCTGTCATCCCAAAAATGCTGTTTGAAGACCTTTGGAGGTCATTGGTTGAACTTTCCACCCAGACCGGGACCACCACCAACACCAGATGAAGTTAGTCATGACTTTAGACAAATATAGAAAAACTGCAAGAACTGGGATTCCATATCCACCCTGGATAACTCAGTTTTTTCAGAAAGTTGAAGACTGCTATGGAATGTCTCTTTTGTCAGACTAAACAAGCTCAGTTCTCTCAAACTCACCTCATATGTCACTTGCCTTGGCTAGTTATAATCTTGGCAGCTGTCTGACACATTCCCTCCAATTTTTTCCCTTAAATTAGTGAGGTCTAAAACTACACCATTATTTCAAGTGTGGCCTCACTGGGAGTAAATAAAGGAAGATATTTGTTTCTTTTATCTTGCTGTCCTTATGGAGCAGTTTTGTTGTATTCTCATGCAAATACTGATTCATGCTTAGTCCACAACAACCTCTTAGGCCTTTTCTGGCATCCTCCATTCACATCAGTTGTATTGTGCCTATTGTGGTCATGCAACAGCTCAATTATTTGACTTATTATTTGATTTTTTGGTCTTGTGAAGTAAAATGTGGTAACTTTTGGTTTTGTTAAGGATGTTGCTTCCCTTAGCCTTCCCGCCTTCCCTTTTTTTTTCCTGATAATCTCAGTTCTGTTCTAGACACTCCTTTATTTGCTCTTGCATAGCATTAAACAAAACCATCAATCTTCAGATTCAAGGATCTTCATGACTTACCACCTACTAAAACACAGTGTCTTAGTTACCAGCTACAGAAGTCCACCCTTAGAACATATGTGCAATACCTTCAAAAAGGCACCTTGTTGCTTTTCACCTGGCCCTCTGCAGGAACAGAAAGATTTTATTGCAAACCTCTGTGAAACTGCATAATGAGTATTTGTATGTGTGTATACAACCACCTATAAAGATATAAATCTATTCAATATAGAAGCAGTCTCGGATCGATTGCACAGCTCATAAAATGTCTGTTATGCCTCTTGAGGATATCATATTGGAAACCTTGTGTAGCTCTGGATCTCACCCCTCTGTAGCTCCCTCTCTGTCCAAATCCCTTTTTGGTTTCTCGTTTCATCCTGAGACAGTAAGCACTGTAGTCAGAAACTGATTTTTAATTCTGTGTATATTTAGATACTGACTAATACAATTTAACCTGCTGCTTGAGCAGGTGTCCAGTCACTATCATCATAATAACGATAACGATAATAATAAACCCAAACAAGGCTAATTTTAGCAGACACCTGATCTTGGCTTTCTGAAAATTAGTCATTCAATATTCTTAATATCTAGCATACAGTCTGTCTGGTTCTGCTTTGTCATACGTATCACAGGGATAAAGTACTTATGTGCTTCCCTGTAGAGTAAATATATTGAATGGCCCTTTTATGCACCATAGTAACAATTTCCTATAACTAAGAATGCAAATGAGATACCCTTTTCACATCAAGAGATGTAAGCTGGTCTTTTCTTCTGTACCGTTAAGAGAGAAAATAGAACTGCTTCCAACTTTTACTGAAGCTGGGCTCAAGATGTAAAAACTTGCACCCTGCCGACAGAAATTGAAAGAAGAAAAACCAACAAAAACCCTTCTAGATAGAAAAATGCAGATTTTTATCTAGATTCTGCAAGCAAGCCAAATGGAGCACATTGCTCTAGGGTTTCCCACTCTGTTTAACTGAATGGGACCTACAAGACAACTGAAAAGGAATGGTTTGCAAGGGCATGTAGTGACAGGACAAAGAGGAGCGGCTTTAAAGTGACAGAGGGAAAGTTTAGATTGGGCATTAGAAATAAATCCTTTACTTTGAGGATGGTGAGACACTGGCACAGGTTTTCAAGAGAAGCTGTGGCTACCCCATCCCTGGAAACATTCAAGGCCAGGTTGGATGGGTCTCTGAACATCCTGGTGTAGTGAGAGGTGCCACTGCCCACAGCAGGGGCATTGGAACTAAACGATCTTTAAGGTCCCTTCCAACACAAACCATTCTCCTCTGGGGAAGCCAGATGGCCCATCACAAGAAAGCATGAAGCCTAAAGGGAATAAAAACATGCTAGACATGTGTCACATGGGATAAAAACAAAGCTAGAAGGGTGAATGTGGGTAACAGATATTTAGTGGAAATTGTAGTAGAATACAGGTTTAACTATTCTTAAGTTCTTCTTACCCAAACTTTTATTTAATTTTTTTTTTAGACTTAACTTGAGCCATCAAACACCCCTGTAAAATAAATGAGAGCAAGAGATCATAGAAACACTGAATTATAGAATATCCTGAGTTGGAAGGTTGGAAGGGTCCAAGTCCGGTCCAAGGGATCATCAAGTCCAGTGCCTGGCCCTTCTCGGGACTATCCCCAAGAGTCTCACCATGTGCCTGAGAGCATTGCCCAAACACTTCTTGAATTCAGATAGATTTGGTGCTGCAACCACTTCCCTGGAGAGATTGTTTCAGTGGTCAACTACCCTCTGGGTGAAGAACCTTTTCCTAATATCCTACCTCTGCTGACACAGTTTCAGGCCATTCCTTTGGGTCCTGAAATTGACCACCACAGACCACCACCTGCCCCTCTGCTTCCAGGGCAGTTGCAGACCACAGTGAGGTCTCCCCTCAGTCTCGTCTCCTCCAGGCTGAACAGCCCAAGTGCCCTCAGGCACTCCTCATATGGCTTTCCCTCCAGAGCCCTCACCATCCTGGTGGCACTCCTTTCAATGGTCCCCAATGACCTAATGTCTTTCTTTTACAGTGGTCCCCAACACTGCCCCCAGCCCTCGAGGTGAGGCTGCCCAGTGCAGAGCAGAGCAGGACAATCCCCTCCCTTGCCCAGTTGTGATGCTGTGCCTGATGCACCCCTGGACATGGTTGGCCCTCCTGGCTGCCAGGGCACTGCTGACACATGTTCAGCTTGCCATGCAAATAATATTTTAAACACTGCCTTGAAGAAAATATGGTGTTTCAGTATTTTTTCGCATCTCGAAATGTCAGTTGAAATAAACAAACAAAAAATTATTATCAAGGAATTGAATGTTTAAAAAAATCACAACTTGTAAAGGTGTGATTTCCTGTCACATTTCCTTGCCAGTAAGTGGCTGGACTCCATGAATTTAGAGGTTTTTTCCAAACTTAATGATTCTACAATTCTATAAAAATCATGCAATTTTTCAATGCAAGGGTCCAATGCATTCTTTTTTGAGTCACAGTCTTTAAATAAGAACAGTTGTCATGTTTCCTACTGATTTTTCTAATTACAAAAAGCTGCGGTTTTAAAGAACAAAATAAAAATTCCAGCTCTAAACTGTCCCCTAGCTCTGATCGATAAACTGAATCTACTTGGTAGATGAGTTAACTGAGACTGTAATGATATCCCAATTTCACTTCCATTGACGTAAAGTAAAAGTGACTCCATTAGAATCAATTGAGTTACATCAGCAAGAAGCACCTTTAAAAGATGTTGGTTTTCGGCTCAGAAAGATCTTACTTACCACTAAATTAGAAGTTGATGATAAATCAGGATTGCAGTCGAGGAACCCAGTCTCACGGACTATTACTTTAACAGCTGATGCACCACAGAACTCTTTAGACCTATTTCTTAGCCTATAATTATGAACTGTATATATCTAAGCACCTGGCTTCTGTGTAAAGAAGATAATTTCTTCTCAATCACACTGCTTAAAGTCCCTTTCTACTGTCTTGTTGCATAAACCTCCTTCACAGGATTTTGTTCTTATGCCACAATCAAAGGACAGATATATTCTTTAGTCTTATGCAGCAAGTAACATTTGGGAAAGCAAAAGCACAGTGACAATGTTAGATGCCCAGGAAGTAAGAGGTGATGTTACAAAGTTTTGGAAAGCTAAAAATGAGCAGTGTAAAGCATAAAAAAGCTGTTTTAACTGCCAGTTTAACATCAGTGACCATGCTGTATGATTGACTATCATGATAGATAGTTCAGCAATAATATTTAAAGGTTTGAAAGGAAAAAGTTCTTATTTGGAAAGAACAGTTGTTAGATGTCTGTCTCATAACTGCCCACTGTCACCCACAGTAGGAGTTGAGGGCACAGGGCTTGGCGGTTCCTGGGGTGGGAGAAGACAGAGGCATCCCCTCAGAGCAGAGCAGTGTCTCAACATCCAGAGCCCATCTCAACAACCACAGCCAGTCCCAGATGCAGCCCAGTGATGTCATAGCAAGACTCCCAAGCCCTGAAAATAAGTTCTTGATACCCAAAGTGCCTATCAGGAACAGATCTTGGAATGTACTTGACCATCCTGGGTCTGTTCTGTGCAGGGCCAGGAGCCAGACTTAGTGATCCTGGTGGGGCCCTTCCAACTCAGGATATTCTATGATCCTATCAGCAATGTCTGGTTGTTGCCTGGGATGAGAAATATGCTGAGAACAGAAGAGATCATTGCATGTCAGGATTCAAGCCCTGATGTGTACAATTGTATACACGTGTAACCATGATGTTTGCTGCCAGTCAGGTATGGGATTAGGATGGAGATTGCCTTGGGGACCTTCACCACCTGCAAGGACAGGGTCAGCTCTTTCACTGGCTTATCTCTGGGCCACTCAAATTCACCCTCTCCAGTATCAGTTCTGTCAAGCTGGTGGTCACCATGAGCAGATGGTCTTGAGGTTGCTCAGAGCAGCAAATACAGTCCTGGCTTTGGCTGTGCCTGTGAACTCATCCTGTTTGTTGCTCTAACCCAAATGTAAGGGCATGCCTAAAAAGGAGAAGATCTTTCTGTCTTCTCCAAAGTTTGCATTGTCATGAATGACTAGTGTGAAATATGTAGCTTGAGGGCTCTGGTGCATCTGATAAGCAATGACTTTGGTCTTTTAAAAAATGCTATTGCCAATTGCAACTGCAAAGCATTGTGTACATGCTTAATAGGCTGCTTTATTTAAAGACTATTAATCTGAGTTTGATTGTTTTCTTAAACAACTATGCTACAATAACCCAGAACTTGTCCAGATATAAACCTTCAAAACTCACTTTAATGATTCACCGAAAGGCTTGAAGTGCACTAGGAATAATTTAGCAGCACCTGTGTTAAACAGCTTTCAGATAGATAAGGAATTACATGAGATACTCAGAACTGTAGAGCAGAATTCTTCTTTGTTAAAAATTAAATAGTGTGCTCCTCTCTGCAGTGTGCTCTTCTGCATACTTGTGATTAAGAAGGTTGTTTGGCATCTGTGGATGTGTTCCTTCTTCCCCACTGTAGAAAACTACATTAGGACTCCATGAGAAGCAGTAGGAACTCATCCCTAAATGCAATGTTTTCCCCTCTGAAGGCAGGGTCCAAATCTAACTGCAGCAGCTACACCACACTTCAAGGAAGCCCTTAAATTGCCTCCCAGTAATCACAGGCAGATATTCTGCCATGCAGACCTCTTCATCCTTCCTGAAAAAGTAATAGTCATCCACAAAAAAATCATATGGAGTTTTGGGGAGCTTTAAAATACTACATTCCACACTGAATCTGTATTATTTCTTCTCATATGGCTTCAAGGTTTATATGCATTTAAAAGAACCTTTGTCCTTTGCAAGGAACCTATTTTTGCCAGTAATTCACTCTGCTACTCTGACCTTATTTGCTGATGGCATAATTTGTCATGCAACCCTACATAAATACACTACATCAATAACATTTTCTCAAGGCTATTTTCCCCTGAACCACACAAGAGCAAATTGGTTATTTTTCTTTTAAGCAAAGAAGCAGACAACATATAACTTTTCTTGTAAGGCTCTAATGTAAAGCAGGCATGCAGACAAGGTTTGTTTTGGTTTTATTGCTATATTTAAGATGAAGACAAGGTGGTAAACTAGAGCTAAAGTTCAGGGTTTTTTAAAATCTACATTTGAACGTGACCTTTTCCTTTCTTGTTCAGTTTGCACAGAGGAATAATTTTCAAAGTAGCGTGGGAAGGAACAATTAAAGTTAAATGTTAATTTTCAAAAATGAGGCCCAGCTTGCCTTCTAGTTTCTGAATTGCCCCTGGAATACAATTCAGGCTCAGCCTCCTGGGGAAAGGCATTGGAACAAACCACTGGTGTAACAAATAAGAAGGAGAATAATAACTTGTGAAATCAGACTGGTCTTTCTAAATAATTGAGGCTTAAGGTAGCAGTGTTCTCCCCCAAAGCTCTTTTTGCTGTAATTTCCTTTATTGCAGACTGTGGACTCCTACAAGGGACCAGGATCTGCACTCCAGGTGGCAAGGGCAGAAGATGTTGGAGTCTGTTTCTGATAAGGGGAACCAGATGAGAATGTTCCACGTAAAGGGAACAGTTTCAGTGTCTTCCTTCATTAGTGTTGAGGTCTCCACCACAAACTATCAATTGGCAAAACCAAATGGCACTTGGCCCTTTAATGTCCTTCTTTTAAAAGTTCTTGGCTTAGGCAGATTTCCTCCCAGTGTGAGCACAGGAGATCAGGACCAGAGGTGATCAAATTTTGCACCCTTCATGCTGAGAACAATCATGCAGACCCACCATGCTCTCAGTTTGACATGCACTTCCATGTGTCCAGCATCTGTACGATCAAGTCATGCCTGTGATCTACTGCCTGTGGCTAAGACCTTAGCCTCCAGGTAGTCATAATATCTTAAGTGTACATAAGCTGGAGTCTTTAATAAAAGTTCAAACAATTTTTTTGTCCATAATGAGAGGCAATATTCCAAATCACATCTGGAAGTGCCAGCTATTTCTCCATATCAATAAACACCATTCATAGATTTTGGTAGGCCTTAGGGAAGACTCCAATTTTATTATAAGTTCAGACCATGAGAGTACCATGCATCAATTCCTACCCAAAGTGCAATAGTCAGAGCTGAAGAAAAGTATGTGGTGTCTTGTGAAACAAACATCCTGTTCCTGCTTTATAGTTTCTAATAACAGAAACTTCACCACAAAATTTTGAAAGTGATTCCACAGATTAATAATCTCCATTTTTTTTTTTTCTTGCTGAATTCAAATAATGGAATCATAGAATGGTTTGGGCTGTAAGGGTCCTTAAAAATCACCTCGTTCCACTGCACTGGCATCAGCGGAGATCTCACCTCCTCGACCAGTTTGCTCAAAGCCCCATCCAGCCTGGCCTTAAACACTTCCAGAGGTCGAGCATCCACATCTTCTCTGTGCAACTTCTGCCTGTGCATCATCACCCTCACAGTAAAGAACTTCTTTCTAATATTGAATTTAAACTTTCCCTCTGCCAGTTTAAAGACATTACTCTTGAGGAACACACTCAGTGCAGGTATCTGGGTGAGCAGCTGCAGTTGGAGCTGCATCTTCAAGCTCCAGGGATGGGAGGCTGAGCCAGAGGCTGTGAACAGCTGCCCCTTCACATAACAAGGGCACCTGTGGTCCAACCTGGTGATCACAATTCCAGAGTTCCCATGCTTGGCATGGGAGGGGGAAAAACACAGGAGCTCCTTTGTTCTTGGGTCCCTCCTTGGAGCCACCAACTCTGCACTGTGAATAAATGGCTTTATGGAACAAGGCATCAGAGACCCTGCCGTGGGTTGAGCCAGTCAGGAAACCAGTGTGGGTGTGGGTGTGAGTGTGAGTGGGTGTGGGGGAAGTCAAACAGGGACCTGTCGGGTCACTGGAGCCGCTGCTGTGAAGGGGCTTCAGTCCCACAGTGACAGTTCCTGGAGCTGGCAGCACCACTGCCACGGCCTGTCAACGGCCAGACCAGTTTCCTTTAAAATTACCACTTGTTCCATCCCTACATGCCAGTCATCTTGGCTTTACTATATTGGTGTTGTTTTGTCATAATATTCTACACTGAAAAGATTCCTGTTGAATTTCTGTGGTCCACACAGACACTTAGGGACCATCGACTGACCCTGTAGTTTTCTCCTTGGAAAGATGGAGTACCTTCTGTCTGCTAGGATGCCACATCACCTTCCAGGTTTTAATTACTCCCCTGCTCTGCTCTGAATTCTTTGCAGTTTTTTAGCATCTTTCAATGCACTAATAGCAGAAATGGACAAATTATTCCATGAATGGTTTCATTATTGTCAAACATAGATGTATTATAATCTCACAACTTGCACTCACCATCCCATATTTCTATCCATTATTTCTTTTTACTGCAGTGTCACCTGGGATCTCATTATTAGTTGATTATCCACCATGGCCCTAAGTACTTTTCAGCATCACTATTTCCCAGGCTAGCAAACCCATATCATTATTGTAGTTTGCATTCTTTTCCTATATGCATTGTCCTTGGCCATATTGAAATAGATACTGTTTCACTGAAACCAAACTCTAAAATTTTTCATTAACCACCCCCACCCCTGTTCTGTCACCAAGAGATTTTTTTCAGCACTACTGTAATTATCCCAGTCATTCTTAAAATGTCCAAATAACATAGAACATGGGAGTCCTCTGATGAACTGAGGGGAAATACAGGTACTCAGATAAAGTTCCATATTAATAATGATGTTTTCATAATTATACGTAAAGCAGTTTGTAAAATAATGTGCATATTTTATTGTTATTGCATCTTTTGTAACTTGAATTCACGAAACAGAACCTGTCATGATATCAGTTCAAATGTTTTGCAGAAATGTAAAACATTACATCAACAATATTTCTCTATCATTTAAACTCATCAAAATCAACATTTAAGTAAAATGACAAAACCATTTTACTACTACACACATTAACTAGTTGCTACTTTGGAGCTGAAGATTTTCAATAAATTATTTATTAGTTCAGTTCTGTATCTGCTATTCAGTTTGTTTGTGTAGGTTACTGCAGCAGAGTATTTTTTCTGTGGCTTGGATTTGCATCTTTCCCTTTATAAGAAAAGAGCTATAATTAAAAAATTTCTCCCATTCCAAGTGATATTTCACTTCTTTTTTTACCTAATTTCTAAACTAATTTGTCAATTAGATAAAATCACTACTGCTTTAAAATAATGCTTACAGTAACTATAAATATACTTAACCCAGGTTCTCTATCAACCCTATGAGAAGAATTATTTTCTTTTGCTTGTTCATTGTTTTATCTTGGAAAAAATACCTAGTTGCATAAATTAACTCTGACAAACCACTCTTAAAATGATGATGAAATATTTGTAGACCTGAAAATGGAAGAAACACAAATTTTAAATTATATAAGATTTTTATATGCGATACTCATATCTAGCAAAAAATTACTTCCTTTGAAAATGTTTTCTGCATGAAATAGTGAATATTTTCAGAATTCTAAATACCCAAATATTTAATTCATATTCATACCCCATTAACTGAACCTATTGTCAATGCTAAAGAAGTATTCAATAAAGAAAACAATATTTATTAGAGATTTGATCACAGTTTTAATAAATCTGAAATTTCTATACAATTTCACCAAGAAAAAAGGATTTTTTAGAACATCCAGTCGTGCTAGCATCTTGACCCTTTATGTCATTATATCCAAACACTGAAATGGTGTTTTCTTTCTGACAAGATGTGTTTGGAAACCAGAAATTTTATTTGTTTCCTTAGGAAGCAGGGACTCTTGATTAAACACCCCTGTTCCCCACACAAGAAATGAGTTTTCAATCTTGGCATTTTTTTCCTAAAACAATGTTTCTCTTCAAAAGTGTTACAGGGAAGGTGTAATTAATTAAACATAACTGCATGTAGCCCCTCTAAGTACGCCTCCATCTGAGATTACTGCCCTGGCCCCCATTTCTAGTGGCTGGAGGTCCTTTCAGGCCTCGACTCGTCTGGCTGAGTTCAGATGCCTGTTTTAGGAGAGATAAACTGCGCTGGAGCAGGGGCTGCTTTCCTCACTGCTGGGAAAGGCTCTCTGGGGTCGCTGGCTCAAATGGAGCTTTACCCACGGCACATATCTCACATTAGGGAAGGTGTTGCAGCAGACGCCTGTGGCTACATGTAGCGCTATTTTTCTGGATTTCCTGAGCCTGGGAAGGTCTCTCTGGCCTGTGAGAGAAGACAGGGCAAGCTTCCTTACAGAAATCCACTGAGTTTAATTAACAGGGGAAACCAGTGTTTCTTCCTAATTTTCCCTCAGTGTGCCTCTATCATAAATATATTTAAATATATTTATTTGTTGAGTGGGGGAGACCATGAGGATACTCTCCTTAGAACCCCTTTGTCTTGCTCAGCTGATGAAAGGAGATATAATGCAAATAGAAATCATCCTAATGACAGAAAAACAGCTGATTTAGACCAAACCAGTTTGAAGATTTTGCTCCCTGTAGCAAATACATGCTAAAGAATATTAAAAGACAGTAATTGTGCTGTAAAACTGTGGAAGGTTTCTCACAGCAGAAAAGCATTACGGGTGGATCAAGTGCTTGGAAGTTAAAAGTAGACAAATTCAAAGTAGAGAGAAATTGAGTGTATTTAACATGGATTTGATTTTATAATTCTAACAGTTTCATGCTCAAATTGGATTTAAAGGTTGTACTCCAGTATAATGAGAAGTGATTCAATGATGTTACTAGATTGATTTCTCTGACATGTTTATGCAGATTATAGTGGGTGACTGTACAATGGTGTTTTTCTTATGCAAAGTCCTATTCTTACAGAAGTCATTGACAGAAGTCCATGGTGTTCATTAGGAGCAGAATTACAGTGTTAGTCTCTATTATGCTATACCTAAATACTGTGTAATATCTGGTTTCTCAGCCTTTGTGAGTTTTTACAGAATGCACAGAGTTTCTAGATGGATTATTTTATATTTCTGAGCTAATGTTGTATGCTGATACCTGGAGAGGGTGCTAGAATGTGAATACACAGAAATTACTAATATCACAGAAACAGCTGAAGGGAAAAATAGGAATTACAGAGCAATATACGCTGCTTATTGCAATCAGTGTACTTACAGCATAACATAAAATGGAATTTACTGCATTTATTCTAAGCAAATTAAAATTCATTGTTTAATCTTTAGTCTGTCCACTGAATGCACCAGTCACTGAAGTGTGCATTTCTGGGATAACCTGAGACCTATGTTCATAATTAAAAACCAGTATAAATTTCTGTGATTTTTGAATATCTACCATTTTGGATGAAGAGGGAATTAGAACATACAGCAGAGCATGTCTTTGTTTCTGCCTGTCATGTTGATTGGTATTTGTCTTCAATCCCACATGGAGATGGTTTCTCTTTTTGAAAAGAACAGAAAAATTTTCTATTGCATTAAAAATCATCAGGTGTCCAGAGCTGCACTAAATAGTCAGTTTTAAAACTGTCTGTGAGAAACAGGTTTTAAAAAAATTAGAGAGAAAATCAAAGGCATTTTTGATGTTCTTTACCTAAGTGGGGTTTTTTTTTTGGGGGGGGGGAGGAACTTTTACTTTTTTTTTAAATTTATTTCCTATATATAAGTATATATTTGAATTCTACCAGAAGGGAAATCTCTGAATTAAGACAGAATAACAATAAACCCCACCAACTTTAGTGAAGGCAGCTGGTTTATTTTCATGTAGGCATGGAAAGTAGCTCCTCTGTTAGCACAGTATATTCATAATACCATTTGAACATACTTTTTCTAAGTCCTTTATTATACCATATCTTTCTAGACTTCCTTATGGAAAAAGGGAGAGTGTGGGGGGAAAATCTCCACAGTTCTCTTGTCATTCAACATATATTTTGTTCATAATGCCATTTGAGCAGACTTCCTCCAAGTTGTGCATCACTTATGTGTGTTTCAAGCTTTCCTACCGATGGCAAGAAAAATAGAGTTTTGGTTTTCAAAGTAGTGGGAGGTTGGCCTTGAAATGCAGGCTCAACTCCTCTCTTTCTTTGTTTATGGATTATTGTTCCACATGGGAGCAATTTTAACAAGTCCTGATTGGACTGTAATCCAGAAAGAATTAAACCATGACTTCTACCCTGACTTTTGTTACATTAAGAAAAATATTAGTGAACTCAAAATAGCCTATCTGTGCTTCAAATGACTGTATTTTTAATAGATTAATTTCTTTTTTTTTTCTGCCATAGGAAAAGTCACATTGAAAACCTATTGAGTTTGCATGCTGGAGGATTGACACAGGGTTCTGTGGTGATAACTGATGGACAATATCAGCAGTGAGACAAAGGGGGATTATAAAATAAATAAAAAGGATAAATCAATTGGAAATCAGTTGCAGAAAACCCAAGATTTTAAGTGTGGGTTAATCCCACTCCTTTCAAACCATCAGAGGGTCATAGAAGGGACAGTTGGAAGGGACTGTGGAAGCTCAGAGAGGACCAGGGCCAGCAGTGGATCAGGGCAGCCAAGGCTTTGTATAACCATGTACTTCAGAGCAGATTCAGACATGGGCAAATATTCTGAGCCCCACAATGGTAAAACTGCCTTCTCTACTCTGGTTAATTAAACATATATTTAAAAAAATAAATAAATAAAACCCCCTCTTACTGACATTTACCAGGCTGTGCTAAATATCAGTGCGTGTTTTCAAGTAGTGAAAAATAAAAAGAAAAAACCTCTCCCCAGTGGTAATTTCCAACCATAATCATTCCCTCAAAAAAAGAGAAAAAAAGAGATAACTACTGAATTTCTAGGATTTTCAGGTGATAGATACTCAACTCATCTGTTTTATTAAACTCTGCTGGGGACTGAGAAGAATTTAGCTCCTATTCAGCACTCCATTGGTAATGATTATATTTTTTTGCTGCATAATGGTTTATAAACTTTATTGCTGTGCAGGTATTTTAAGTCAGTGTCATCTATCCAGCTAGGAAATGATGAGGCGTACTGCACAGAATTTATTTCAATTTTGTGTTAATTACTATGTAATAAGAAACTGAAAAATGAAATTTTAAAATATTTATAATGTTCTCAGCTATAACCAACAGTATTTTCTTTCAGATTCCACTTATTAGAGTGCTTTCCCTAAAATCTAAGATATAAAGTTTATCTCATCTGAGATAGGTGCTTGATTCAATGCAACTAATAATGGAAGATCTTAGAAGTGGTTGAAATTGTAATGGTGTGATAAAGAGCATAATGTGAACATAAAGAATTTCAGAGTTCATTATGAGAGGAACTTCTTATAAAATCTTACATACATGCAGAACTGCCTGTATCCCTTTGCTTTTCCCTCCAGTCATAAAACTGACACTGCAGAACTTGGAATCCACTTTTACAAGTTTTAAAATATTTTAACAAGGAATATCAGAGCTAATTGAATTTGCAATAATGGTGAGGTTTGCATGAATGCAAAAATTATCTACTATTACTGATGAAAATCTCATTTTATTACTGACTGGTGGTCTGTGGGAATAATTTATTGATTTTCTTCTGAAACTCCTGATATACCTGTAGCAGAGTGAGGCCTGTGGATATTTCACCAGCAGCTCAAATTTTCTTGGTAGATGACTCAGAGAGAAATGCTAGCTGTTTGGTACAAGTCAACTGTGGAAAAATACAGTCAAAGAACATTTTAAGAACCCCAGCTGAAGCAAAAGTAGCTATCCTGGGACCCGTGAAAGGCACTGCTGCTATGTTTATTGATACAAGTAACATCTGACTTCTGAGACAATCCAATGAGCCACAAATACAACTTGTGCAAAAAAACCTGCTCCTTCAGTAAATTGCAAATCCTCTGAGACCATCATTCCAACAGCCACAGCTCCTCTATTAAACAAGCTACCAAGCAAGCAGCTGCAAGAAACCTGAAAGGTGTGCTATGATGCTACATATTAATTTAACAGGTTGCTTAATAATCTGTAAATAAACAAAGTTATCAAGCTAATTAGCATTCAGGGAAAAGGTATGCTCGTTGAATTGCTGAAATTTTGAGACTGGTTAAAATTGCCTCAGATAAAGAAAAATAAATACATTCAAACAATAGTGATTTTTGTATTACGAGGTAGTCCAGCAGTCTAGAAAGTCAAAACCCTGATTTACCTACATTTTATGCAACAATCTTAAAAAAATAAAATAAAAAGCCAAAAGAACACATTTTTCCTAAAGTTATTTAAAAATCAGAGCAACAGAGAGAATTTTGCTGGATATTTTTTAAATGTCTCTTTTCTTTGTCATTGATGGTTATCACCAATGCAAACTAGGACAGTAGTTTCTGAAAATTCCTTCAAATTCAGACATATATAGTTAGCTGTTCATATACTGTGCCAAACCAGCCTCCACTTGCTCTTCTAGATCCTTACAGGTGTAGATGCATAGAACTGCAAGTGACATGACTGTGTCAAAAGGCTCTTGGGCTTCTGACCCTCCTTTATTAGCTAAATAATAGCTCTGTTGTTTTCTTTTCCAATCTTACTAACATCTCCATTTCAAAGGGATTTGAGGCTCTAAGGTATTATAGTAATTGTGTAAGCACATAGAGTAGATAAAAAATTAATATAAACAGTAAAGTTGCTTATAAAAACAGCATAATCTCTAAATAGTCTACATAAACTTTTTCTTGAGAAATGCAAAATATTTTATTACATTTATATATTTCTTGTCACTTTGTGTAGCCACACAAAAACTGAGTTCAAATTTCCCACTTAACTAAAAAACAACACAACTATAACAATTTTCTGCACTAATATTTAGAGATAAACAATTGATAAGTAGTAATTTATTGTTTTATGCAGTTATCAGATGTTATGAAAGGCTGTACAACTGAAAGTGTGTGGTAGGCATGGTGAGAAAGCAGCACAGGAGGATAAGTGTAGGAAACTTAGAGTTCCTTGAGAGAGGAACTCAAGAGTTAAGAGCTGTGGAATTCTTTTCTTGCATTGAGTAGCAGTGTAATGATATTAAAAAACTGTAAGTGCAATGCAATCTTTCTTGTTTTTCTCATATGGGATATTTACTCTCTAAATGTAGTCTGTGTGCAGACAGTCCTACCTCCATGCTCTTCATTCTGTGCTCTTGGGTGTCTCCTGGGATCTCTACACTCCCACTAAAGCCCCTGTGAAAGGCAATTAAAAAGCAAACCTATTGGCACTAGACTCAGCTTTACTATAAGGTGACCCATACCCCTGCTGGAAAAATAAGCAAGGTGCTGGAAACCAAAAGATGTTTATGGAAGACCATATCTCTGGAGGAAAAGGAGTCGTCAATAACATTCCCATTTATTTTTTTACTTAAACACTTTCTTACTCTCTAGACACCAGTTAGTTGCATTGCAATATGGATCATATTCCTGCTAGGTTCTTATTTACTTCTGTTAATGATGGCTTAGGATGCTTTTCTTGGTCAGGCATTCAAAACACACTGACAAAGGAAGCTTGAGAAATTTCCTCCTGACCCTGCCCCAATAAACACTCTACTAACCCACACTCATGTATGTGCCTCCCATCCCTGTGAGCCATCTGTAAGGGGCACAACTAACAGGATTCCCAACTTTGCTTCAGAGGTGCAATCCCTGGCTGTAACTTGTTCATTGTTGCAGTGACTCATCTGTCTTCCCTTCCCTTCCCTTCCCTTCCCTTCCCTTCCCTTCCCTTCCCTTCCCTTCCCTTCCCTTCCCTTCCCTTCCCTTCCCTTCCCTTCCCTTCCCTTCCCTTCCCTTCCCTTCCCTTCCCTTCCCTTCCCTTCCCTTCCCTTCCCTTCCCTTCCCTTCCCTTCCCTTCCCTTCCCTTCCCTTCCCTTCCCTTCCCTTCCCTTCCCTTCCCTTCCCTTCCCTTCCCTTCCCACTGTTGTAGGCAAATTACATGGCAATAAAAGGTGCTTATATACTGAGATCCCCAGAGTAAATATTTGAGGAAGGAGGACAGCATTTGCAGAGATACACCATAGATTAAATATAATTTCCATCCAAAAAGAAAACAAAAGGTTAAATATTTCTTTTTAATACTTCACAAATTATTAAATTAATTCTTATCATGTGCCTTCCCAAAAGTTGCTATATGCCTTCTAATGTTACCTTGGTCAATTAAATCAAGCTATACTCAGTAAACAGGATAGATCTGCTGTTTCTTTCTGCCTGTCTGGTGTGTGAAGTCTGAAGAGATTTGTCCTGCTGCCTGAAGACAACTAAATTATATTTTTTCACAACTCCTAAAGGAAAGCAAATCTAGTGGAACAACTTCTGAGATTATAACCTCATTTCTGTGAGACATCCTGGGGGAGATATTCCTTGAGGTGTCTGAATTATACTGTCCAAGGTTCTCAGCATGCTCCACACTGCCGATGTGCCCTCACATCTCACACCTTGTCAAGCACCAGTGATGCCCAGAGAGATGAGAATTAACCCATCATATCTTAGAAACGCCATTGACAGGACTCTGACTGCACAGCCTGCAAGCAGATATGAAGGGAAGGGTGAAAGCATGCAGCAAGCTATTTGCAAAGATTCCAAGAACTATTTTTTCATGCAATATTTACTCCCCCAAATCATATGTAAAGGCCCAGACTCTTCTTCACCTGAAATTTCTCCTTCAAATAAATCTCTATCACTTAAGAAACATCAGTTCTACCAAACAAATCACTTTCCATTTAACATTTGTGCCAATCTTGCTTTAGCTTGATTCCCAGTCATGAAACAGATACCTGCAGTGTTAGAATGTAAAAGATATTTAGAAAAATCAAAAAACTGAAAAAGTCTGTTTTTAGTGAGACTGGACATCAAAGAGAAACACACAGCTATGTGTAGGGATGCATGCAGTGGGATCTGTTTTCTGAGAGACTGCCATAAGGATCAAGTGCCATCACTTCTGTTGAGCTAAGTCTCTATTTTAGGCTGCTACTTTTGGGATTGCAGCCCTCCAGAAATCCTGTATCACAGCATTTAAAAGCAGAGACTTATACACAGACTATTTTCAAGTAGTAATAGTGGATCAATTTAGGTCTTCATTTCAGTGTTTCAAAAACATACACACTGGCAGTGCCTAAATGGCACAGCAGAATGCAGAGCTGGTAGTAGAGCAGATGCTACTATTTCTTACCCTTCAGCTATGCTTCTTTAAATTTTATTAGAACAAACTAAGCTCAGCTAAAAATACGTGTTAATATGTCTGCATTACTTAACAGCCTGCTAGGAATTCTAATTATTACTGAGTTTATCATGGAGTACTACAGTATGCCCTTTCTTTAAATTTCTAGAGACCACTTAGGATGCAGATTGTTAGCTGTATAAATATTTGTTGATATTTAAGATGCATAATTCATTTGTTTCCCCCAAAAAGCTGTGTAGCCTTTTTTGAAATACTGTTCAAATGATGTTATTTTATTGAAAACTATGCTGCTTAGCCAGTTAGGGTTCTTGCAAGAGATGAAGAGTTGTGAATTAGGGTAGATGAAGGAAGGTGAATAGGGTAGGAAAATAGGATAGATGAAGAATTGTGAATTTGGAGATAAAGTTCTGATAATCCCTTTAAAAATTATTCTTGAATATTCACTTAAGCATTATGACTTTATATTTTTAACCCAGCTTGTAAAAGACAAGACACAGGATTTTTAACTGATTAAGGTAAAAGTGTCAGTTGCAATGATTATTCATCCAAAGATTTTTACTCATAAGACACAGAGGAATTCCTTATATTTTCCCTTTTTCCTATGAAGGTGCTGTAGGAATTCAGGGAGTTATTCTTGGTCAGGATTAGATCAGAAACAAATTAATCATTGAAATTTCCATCTAATTCACAAGGCAGGCACTCTCTTTGGTTTATGTAGTTCAACACATTTCACAGAAAAATATGGCCATTAGCTACCGTTGCTTTATAAATAATATTTCAATTAAAAGTCATAAATAAATTATCATAACTACAAATCACTATAAGTACCTCTTATTTAATGCTTGAAGAGTTTTTCTTTTTCTTTCAGCCTGGATTTTTCATTCTGTACTCAGTTTATAAAGATTAATTCAAAATACCATGAATATGTTGATTTGAATTTTATTCAAGCTCCATCACCCCTTTGACTGCTTCCTTATTCTCCTAACCATTACATTTGTTGCTGAGCAGCAATCTCCACTTAGATCAGACTCACTGTGCCCATGCCAGTATCAGCTGGTTTTCTCATGGGCTCTCTGTGGGTTAGCTTTCTCTCCTGTAGCTGGAAATGTGTAAGATAAAGCCTGTGAAGAGAAAAAAAATCCCTCCACAGAACCTCCTCAAAGCTCCCAAGAATTTGCTCATCTACAGCAGTCTGTATTGTATTTCAATATCCTGTTTTGACATAAATGTTGCCTGCCAGAAACCTGAGTCTTTAATGTAAAAATAATAGTCTAGCTCTGACTTCTTTGCTTATTTGCTATGTTATCATGTGTTCATTCTCTGATCACTGACCTCAGTAGCCCTTTCAAGCTAAAAAATTATATTTTCATGTCTTTTCCATTTTCTCTGGAAAAATATCAAATAATGACCTTTTAAAAAATACATTTTAGCATATGTGTCCTCTGCAAGCAGAAACCTTGCAAAAGAATCCAAACCAAAATGAAAAAACATTCCCCCAAACTGGGTAGAATTCTTGTTTATTAGCTCTTGGAGACTACTGGGCTTTCTTGTCTTTTGAGTGAAGTTTCATTAACACTTTCTTGCTCAATATTAGTAAAATATGGACCTGATGACTTGCTCCTTTTATGATAAATTGGAAAATTCACCAAAGACAAAAATGGGATGTGACATAAGTAGGGATGAATTACCAAAGGGATGGGGAGAAGAAAATATATCACCAAATATTCCTCTAATGAAACTTGTCACTTCTTAATGAAAGGAATTGAAGGAATTTCTCATTAAAAGCTGTTTCCTCTATGAATGCACATGTGAACTATTATTTAGGGGCAAAAAAGCTTCTCCTCTGAATACCACTTTTTATACTCCATGTTTAATTGCAATGTGTTCAGACTCCTTACTATGATTCACCATCATTCACCATGTTAGTTCTTTTTATTATGCTGTTCAGTTTTAATTCCCCCCTCATTGAAATATTCATTCACTTGATCAATGGTTAGCTAATATTTTTGTCACATTGCTGAGGTCTTCTTTCTTAATTTTTTCTTGTTTGTTTTTTCTTTTCCTTCTAGTCATCTGCAAAGTTAAATTTTTTCTCTACTTGGTAATTTAACACACCAGGATATTCACAGTAGACATATGAAATTAATAAAGATACTGGTCTGGAGTATCTTACCATATTTTTACCCAAATGATAAAATAATATCAAAACAAGAGAAGTAAAAGGGAGGGCTTTTTTTTTTTTTTCCTAGCTTTAAATATTTTAATTTATGTGAGGTGAGTTTCAATGAAATAAAGGAATATGTTCTTTCCTGAATAATTTCAGGTGCATTCTTTGTATAGCACTGTGTGCTAGTATATTGCTATGTGGACATGATCACCTAATTATAAAGGCAAATGGAAGTTTACAACTTGGGAATCAAATCTTCCTAGACAGTTCTCAATGAATAGAAATTCTACATACATATTTATGGTAAAATTTTTCACTGAGTGCTTAATTCCCTTTTGTTCTTTGAGAATCTGGATATAAAATCAAGAGATGTTACATTGCACTTTCTTGCCTCTTGGCATTTTCCAGGAAAAGTAATGTAAAATTTGAGTTGACCTTGCTTTAATACAGTATAAAAGTATGAGCTTGTCAAAGAAATATGACATTGTACTAATGGTCTCTTTCTCTTAAATTGCAACCTATGTAGTATTTTGCCCTCACACAGAACAATTGTGTACTGTAGTGTGTATAGAAAAACAACCATTTAAGAAACCTAAATATTTTCCATGTGATCATATACACGTAAATGTACAAAATTCCCAGTAAGAGCTTCTGATCTGCCTTCAAAAAAGGTCAGCTGAACGATTTTAAGCTTTATTTTTTCTAAATGCACTAGCAATTTCAAAGCGCAACAAGATAACAGGGTTCATGCATTCTGTTCTTAAAAGACTGTGTTTCCCCTGATATAGCAGTGGGCTGATATGGCAATGACACTTCCAAAACTCAGGCTAGACCCTCTTCATGTCACATCATGGCATATGGGCACAGCCTCTCAGGTGGCTCCAGTTTCTGGGTATCTGCTTTTCATTTCTCAGTTTGGTGTGTGTTACACACTGTGAAGATCCCAGAAGTAATCCAACAGGAATACAGGACTTCTGGGGCAAACGTCGCTATGTGACCATTTTACATCACAGGCTCACAAAAGTTCTTTCATGCATGTCTGTGAACTGCAGAGCCCAAATAATTAAGATAAATGTAATTTGAGAGAACTGATGTGGTTATTGAGCTGTCAATATCAGCCACACAACCTCCTTTCCTCTAGGAGGAGGTGTGACCAGCCCTAAGAAGCTCAAAAAGAGAAAATGTATTTTAGCTGTTGATCAGATATCAAAGTCTCTTGAAAATCCATATTAGTGCCTAAGTTATTAAGAATTATACCTCATGCTTCTTCATGGAATAGATTCCTCATAGGATTAATAGAAATATGAGGATTGGAGTCTAGAAGAAATTAACACACTGGAGAGGATAGTAACGCTTCCCATCTAGCCTGGAAACAAGGACACAACTAAAGCCTCTGCAGTCAAAGAGATGTATACTTGTACATCTTCATACCAGTGCAGAATGGATCCTCAGCTAGCAGAGACTGTGATGTGGTTTTGCATACTGGTCCTTAGCCAAGAATTATTTCCACAGAATAGTGTTTTTTTTCTGTAGGTAGCAGAGGGAACTTGCAATTGAGATTGCTTTCCTGCTCCTCCACCACTACCCCCTTTATTGCCTGTTAATCCTAATGAAATTTTCAACTTAGAAATCCAGCCTTCGTATATTTTATGCATGGCATGTTTACACATAGCACCTTTTTCTTAAGGTGCAGCTGGTATTAGAAAGCAAAATATTTTTTAGTAAACAAGGAAAGGAAAGGAAAGAAAAGCAGCATAGATTATACCATCCCACAGACCAGTGGTGTCCCTGCTTAAGTGTTGAGTAGACTACTAATCTCACACTGAATATTGCAGAAACTGAAATTTAGAAAAGATAGGCAGCATGGAAAAACTCAAAAAAAAAAAAGAGTAGAATTCCCACTGTAGAAAAAATACCATTGATCAGTAAAATCAAACAAAATTAATAGTAATTTGAAAGTTTAACAGGAGACCAGATTAATCAGACTGAACATCCAAGTAAAAACTTATTAGTGAGATAAGCAGAATTCTGTTATCAAGAGATTAAAGACAAGAATTGAGCTGTATTTATTGCCCTAAAGAATATTCAGAAATAACAGCAAGAGCAGAAGAAGATTTTGTGAGAGAACAAAATTACAGCATTTTTTAGGCTTTAAATACTAAAATATTATTTCATAGATTAGTTTAAACCAGAAGAGGTCACTGAAGCCAATTTTGTCCAATCTGCTCCTCAAAGCAGGGCCAACCTAAGCCAAATTTCTTGGAATCTTTTCCAAGTTGGATTTTTAATTAAGAGATAGAAATTGCACAACCTCTCCCTAGAGGTGGCACAACCTCTTTGTGCCACCTCATCCAATGTTTTGTCACCTTTCATCATGTATAATCAGAATTTTCCCATCCTGCAGCTCCACCTTTGCCTTTTTTTGTTCTGTAGTTCTGTGTCTGTTTTCATCCACATTATACTGTCTGACTAGACTCTTGTAAACAACAGCAAGTTCTCCTTTTACCTTTCTGTTCTCCAGATTAAGGAAATCCATTTCTTACAGCCTGTCACAACCAGATCACAGACTGTGTTATAGCACGGAATTGTTCCTTCTCCATTTCAGGACTGCATACTTTCTCTCTGATGAAGTTCCTTCAAATCCATATCTCCAGCCTTTTGAGTATCCTCCGATTGGCTGACCTTATCAGCTTATTGAGTGCTCCCCACACTGATCTAGCTTCACCCAAAATCTTGCTGAGCTGTCTGTCCCACTGCCTAGACCATTAGCACTGACTTTAAGCAGAATTATCTTTAGGAGTGATTCCTGACTAACACCACTGGCAATCAGCAGTCTTTCGAACTTCTTTTGGACTTCATTGTGTTGATCACAACGCCATGACCCAACAATACTCGCTCGTGTGAGGTTTGTGCATCCTTCTGTTGCATCTGGTGCTGGCCAGTTCTACACTTGTCTCCAAACACGAGAGCATTAGCAAGTGACCCAATATGACCTTCTAAGAAATATTTCTCTGTGGGTCTTTAGCTTTAGTGAGCTATTCAGTAGACTTTATAAACAAATGGTTCCCAATCATAGAATGTGCAGAACTATTAAAACGAGTCAAATAAAATGCTGGAGTAAGAAACATTCCAGTCTCCTTTGTTTATTTCAAGCTACAGTTGGTGTTTAGATTTGGTTTCTTCTTGCAGACTTCTCTGAAACCTATTTTCACCAGGAGGATTCAGTTTATGAGAGTCTTTTTTCTTTTCTTTTTATTCAGAATACTGCAACCAATCCCTGATAATAATTACATTAGTGTGATTTTCTGTTCTGTCCTTGCTTGCTATTGTACTACTGTGCAGTTAGTTCCTGACAAATCAAAGACCAGGGTATGAGTATTGCAAATCAGATTTAGAAAGTGTTTACTTCAGGGAAACTTGTACAGTTAGGATAGCATATTGCATTCTAAGCAATGATTCACTCATTGTTCTCAACAAGACAAAAGATGAAACTAAAAGCAGTATTTTGATACACTACCATAAAAATACAAACCCTCCAAAGAAAAATTAATGGACTTCATTGTTTCATGTAAGAAATAAAAAGACTGGTTGGCCATTTCATGACTTTGTCTAGTAGTATAACAGCAGCAAGTGGAACATCAGCTCAAGTATTGTAGTGTCATGATGGAGCAGATACTTCTTCCCATGGTATCTGCTGCACAATCACATCAGGTGGGATTTTTGGTATTTGGGGGTTGGTTGTGGGGTTTTTTTGCCTTTTTATTTTTCCAAGTAAGCAGATTGCTAGTATTGAAGTGAATTCAAATTTTCTCAGCATCTTTGGCATGAATTATTTTCCTGCCATAGAAGTTTTGCTTCAGTTTCATTTGGTAATATTTGTTGTTGTTTTTTTTTATTAGCATGCCTAAGATAGTGGGAGTAGAGATTATAAAAAGTCTTAGCTGGAGTGTCAAATAAGGAAGATTCTACATTGAGAACAGCTTTTCCAAGCTTCAGGCCAGATGGTAGCTTTGGGACTCAGAAGCTGAAAGTAGCTGGAGTTATGTCAAGAGAAATAGTTAAAAAAATAGGAGAAAAAGGAAGCAAAAGAGATTGTCAAGTCAAATCAACATAAGTAACTATTTGTGCTACCCTTTTATGCATGCTTTTATAGATCTATTACTTGCATAATAACCTAGCAAACAAATCTAAAGGAAGGAGGAACAAGGCGAAAATACGAATATTTGAATAACCCTATACAAATATAATTCATTCTATTCACCTGTGGGATATTGTCAACCCATGATGTCTTAATACAACTTTTGAATTAGAGATTGACACTGCCACTTGTCCAAACCTATGGACACTGCATGGACACCCAAATGCCAAGACAGCACCATGCATTGAGGAGCCAGTGTCTTCCACCTGTGCACCTGGAAACTTCACACCCTGATGTGGCTGTACCAATCTGTAGCCTACATTATACCAACTCCCCTCTGGAACCAAGGCAAGTGCTGGTGTAGCTCTAGCTTCATATTTCAGAGCCATCTTAAAACATATGGAAGGATAATAAAGTGTGAAAATAAAAATACCTTCCAGATTATGGAAGTTTTCTTTTTTTTTCAGATCTGACATTTTCAACCCCACCCATAAAAGGTGATAAGGACTGCTCAAAATAAAGTTCCTTGCTCATATGTGCAACTTTAATAGTGGGGCGATACCTTTCTTACCTTCAGCAGCAGCTAAAAGGAGTCAAAATATGACTGCTGTTACTGTGCTGCGCTATCACAAAGGAAAAAGATACATTGATCACCTCATTTTTTACTGAAAGTGGCAAAAAATACTGATATATACATATAGATACACACACACACATGAATTTTGCAGTCCAAATCAAATTGATCCTAATCAGGTTTACAGCAAACACTGAATAGCAGGCATTGCAAGCAAGGGGTAACTGAGCATCATTCAAAGAGGAATATGCTGTTGTTGCCATGAATTGGTCTCAAAATTAGTGACAATTATTTTTCATTCTTATAGCATATTCTTGCTGGAGGAAACATTCCAGAGTAATAAGTTCCACAACAATTTATGTATTGAGAGAGAAGTGGAGTCTATAGGGCTTATTGAAGTTAACTGTAGATCTTAGCTGTTCGTTTAACACTGAGTTTCTGCCTAAGTGTGTGAGATAAAACAGGTTTACATAGCTAAGTTTCATATATAAGATTTGCTTTGGATTACAAGAGAGGATAATTTACAGATTAGAGAGGCAGGATTTTTTTCTGATATAGATGTGTAAAACCTTCCATATTTAGACAATGTGTTTCCTACATATAAAACTAGAAGGGGAAATCCCCTTATTGATGGAAGATTGAGGATAACTAGCTGGAAGGGAGTAACAGAATGGATTTTATGAGTAAGATTTTTAAATCTTTTTGAGAGAGCCTAACTGCTTCCATTCTCAAAAGATAAGAACTGTAACATTTTAAAACATTTGGAAAACAGTTCGGCTTGGAAGGCAGAAAGAGGGGAAGAATTTCACAGAATTTAAAACCATATCTCTTTCTGCAACTTTCTGCTGGCTGAGAAATTCCCAGCATGCACTGACAAGGAGTATTTAAAAAAAGAACTACGATTCTTGAATATTGGATTTATGATGTGCTGGAGAGGTTGTGGAAGTCTTTAGAGAACATACTGGTATATTTGCTACCTAATAACTTCAACAAGCAATTAATGCCCTTTGAGGAGATATGGTAAAATTCTTAATCAATTTATCTTGTAATGGAGTTTAGGAGGTGGTTTCATCATGGTCTACAAGCACTTAAGTGAGGAAAGCCATCTGATAGTAATGACTTTTTAATTCACTGGAAAGTCATAATGAGTTGCAGTGAGTAGAAGCTGATGCTAGATAAACCCAGGCTAGAACCTAGGTACATATACTAAGTAAAGCTAATTAGGCACTGAAAAAGCTTTCTTGGATGCATGATGGATTCCTCACCGCCTGAAGTCTAAAAGCTGAGGTTAGATATCCTTTACTGGAGTTTGTGATAGTTCAAGCAGAAGCCATAATCTTGATACATGTGAAGTTCTTTGTTATGTGCTTTTCCAGAAATCAGACAGGTATTTTACTGATCTGTTCTGACCTTAAATCCACACAGACTAGGCAAATGTTGAATAATTTTATGTTATTCGGAAACTGCCCAGATGTTTGCACAGAATGGGATTGAAACAACAGTTTGGTGTAAGTACTCTGCTGTAAGACAAGAGGTATCAGACAAAAGAGGGAACACATTTTCACCATCCTGAGCTTGCTTTCCAAAACAGGTTTCTTGATAGTTATCCAGAACACTAGAGTGAAGTCTGTTCTTGCAATGACTGTCCAAGCTAGAACAGAGATATGTGAATCTTCACAATGCAGATGATGAAAGATAGCAATAATCAGCATTTATTTTCCACTCTCTATTTTTTTATTGCTGAATTTAGTCCTGGACACTGGTGCAACATCTTAGATCACCATGTTTCCTTTTTTCAAATGAGGAAAAAAAATGTTGTGATTGAAAACTCTTGATTTGAAGCAGAAAATAGTGATTGAGGTTCTTGTTACAAAGCCAGGATCAGTAACCAGTTTTTTTCTTTTTGTTTTCCTAATCTAGCCAAATGTCAAAAAATAAAAATTAAAATACTCAGGAGGTTAGTGTTGGAAATGTTGGAAGAATATTCAGTCTCAAACTAAAGACTGAATCAATGGCATTAGAAATCAGAAGATTTCCTTGTTTATTATTTGCCATGTTTGGGTGAAAGAGTAAAAGAGATGTTAGGTCTTTTCTTCCTACGGAAATATCCACCAAAATCTGATCTAACCTTTCTGTTTAAGGATACAGTATAACATTTTTTTTGTTTTAGCTTAATAAATACATTAAAATTCTGCCCATTTAATTTTCTCACACCTGATTTCTCTCAGAAAGTAGAGAGAGTTTAGATACTTGTCAGCACATAATAAAAAAGCAATCTTTAGGCTCATTCTGTTGATAAAGGCACTGATACACCTAACTCCATTTTTACACATGCTATATAAAATTTTAAAGGACTTTGCCTTTCTTAGCAATTGAATGCTAATTAAGGGTATTGATTCCACTTAATGAGTTGCAAACACTTTTTAAAAGGTCAGACCTGAAGTGGGTTATGTGCAAATGTATAAACTTTCAATATTTTTTATTTCATTGCTATTTAAGTATGCACCTGAAGAACATTTGATGAAATGTTAGAGAGCAATGAATAACACTAATGTTTTCCAGCTACGCAAATGAGTAGGATTAGAGCTGACAAGTGTTCTCTGTTATTTGGCCACCATCTCACATTGTATATCCTCAGCTTTTCAATTTCTGTTAAAAAGGCTTGAGCGGGAGAACCTGGGCTCATTTAGCATTTCTCCTTCTCCAGCAGTAGCTGCAAGCAGACTGCAGGAAAAAAGGATGAACTGAACATGCAGATTTGATGCTTACATCTAATATTTTTCTATCCTCTAACCATCTTCAGGTGAAGGAATTTCCTGAATCTCTGTAGTTTAGCTGCTGTCCAGTAAATCACAAAAGCTTTTCCAAATGCTTCTTTAAAGACCATTTTTCTTATTTCTTGAAGGTATGTACAGAAGCAAAAATCTTTTTATTGTCTTGTGTAGCTTTGGATGCAAAACAGCATTTCCTGTCAATAAATATAATTGTGGACAATCTAAATGAAAAGCTGTATGCATAAGGAGTAAAAAGAACTCACTTGTAATAAAAAAGGTTGAAATACCATGGTTATGAAAAACATGAAGAGGAAAATCTCCTCACTGGGAGTTAAAAAGATGTGAAAGTTCTGACTGAAAATATTTATTAGGAATTTTTACATATATCTCCTACTGAAAAGTGGAGAGATATATGTAAATGGAGAATTATATATCTGGCCCATTATGAGACCTTTCAAAAAAACCCCATAAAAGATCATGTCCCCTAAGTTTCTATTCATCAGAATCATTATTAAATATGACAAGAAAAATGTATTTAATTTAATTAACTAAATATTTTTATCAAAAACTCAGTTGCAGCGAACTCTAGCTCCTTGCTTTTCTCAAATATTGTGAGAAAGTTCAACTTGAGTGACACAGTTCTGTACGTTCAGCATAACAGCTGATACTGGGAAATGCCCTGTGCCCATTCTGGGGGAGTTTGGACAGAGCAGAGAAAGGATTTTCATATCTGATTTTAAACACCTACTATCTGAGGTAGTTAAGCAGACTCCAGTTAAAACCAAAGATGAGAAACAAGGGGTTTTAGGGTGGAAAAACCTGTCATCTTGAAGAAGAAGTCTAAAAGAGACAGATGTCTCATAATGTAGCAGTGCTGCTCACTCTTCCTGACTGGAAAGGAAGCCTAGGGTGACTGGCTCAGATGCAGATGTCCAACTTAGGTGTGATGAAACTCTCTCTAGGGTTTCTCCTGTCCCTCCTCGTTAACTGTAGAAATAATCCTTCTTCAGATTGAAAACTTTGGAAATAAGTCCTGTAGGAAGCCAAATATCTTTATGGATTTAAAGCATTATAAAACTTTTGCCATTTTAAGCATTTGTGAGCAGTGACTAAAGAACATTTGAGCTGGAAGCCAGCACTGCTGTGTACTTTTGCACTGTTGTCCTACTCAAGTATCCTGAGCTCTTTCTCTTGCCTTCAATATAATCTCATTTTGTTGTAACAGTCTTTTCTTCTTTTCTCCTTTTCAATGCTTGGGTTGTTAAAAAATGAAAATATGCCCAGAGACAGATGTAAAATTGCTGAGCTTTTCTCAAATCACTTCAGTCCAGTTTCCACTGTGTTCATCCTTCTATTGATATTTCAAATACTTAAAATATCCATGTTGCCATTTCTTTCAAGTTAAAACTTGGTGTCTTGGATTAAATTTGACACAAATATAAACTCCAGGTCTATCTACAAAAATATAATACAGAAAGTAACATCAAAAATCTTAATATGAACTGTAGGACTTTGGATTTCATTTTGTAAATATGTAGCAACTAAGAAGCTTGCTTTTGTTTTCTTTGCACCATGACTGACAGATTTCTAACTATTGTAAACCAGAAACTAGCTGCCACTGAAGAAATTTTATGAATGAATTGGTGTTAGCTGACACTAGCAGTGCCAGTTAGCAATACATAAATGAATCATTACAGTGACCAGATACATCACCACATACAGTTTGTCAGTCTCTCTCTTTCCACAAAATCTATACAGCATTCACAAGAATATCTGAACTGCTGACAAGGAGCTCAAGACTTTCTGTTTAAATCACAGATGAATTCTGGAAAGGAATACATGAATCATCGCATTACTAGATAACATAAATTGAACTGTCTTAACAGTGCTGGCTTCATGAGAATTTTACCATATTCTATGAAATTCCAAAGAGAAAACTGATTTTTGCATAAAAAAACCAAAAACAACAGTGAGGGGGTTGCAGGGGTACAAGTGTGTTGTTCTTCATCTTTCCAAAGATCACACTTCTTTGGATATTCATGTGGATGTAAGAATGCAAGCAGGTGCTTATTCTGTAGAGTTGTCCAGTCCCCCTTTTTTTTCTGTAGCTTTCATTAGAACTTATCTTCCATGTAGTGTTAACTCAAGGAGCATCGTCTTTAACCTGGGCTTTGGTCACACATAGAAATCTCTAAAATTTGACTACCTAGACAAGTAGGTGAAGCATGGTTTGACATTTCAGTGTAGGGGTGCTGGAAAAGGTGATGCAGTGATGGTTCAAGTGCTGAGTGCTGCTTTACACAGCTACCCTGCTGTTAAAGTGGTATTTTGAAAAATAATTGTAACTTGATAGGAATGTATGCTACTCTGAAAAATCAGTGAGGATGCCAGCAAGAGACTAATTTTATGTTGTCTGTATGTTTGAAGCAGGTGTTTATTTGCAAGAGAAATGACTGACAATTACTCATAAAAAGATCCTCTTTGGGGGACAGTTAGAAAAGCTAGCAAAAGTTAGTCTTCTAATCTGGATCACTCTCTGGAGGATCCTTTTCCTGAACTGACTATAATGGAAGCCTGGGGAAATTATTTTTAAGTTGCCTATGACTTGAGTTAGCCTTTGTGAATATCCCACTGTGAGATATACCAAAGTGGTATGTGTAAATGCTTACTATAGTCTTTAAACTGACTGCTCCTTCACATCACACTTAAAGTAACACATTGGCAAAATGGATGTAAATATAAATTAGTTTTGAAGTACAGGGAGTTCTAACATTCCCTTTGTCAGCCACAAAATCTGAAGAGGAATCAAAGTGTGGGTGAACTGCCTCCCTGAGGTAACTTGAATGGCAATAGATGGTTGTAAGGAAGAAGGGAATTCAAGGCCAGATTTTCATTTCATCGCATTAAATCTTTCATGCCGTGCTCCTAGTCTATCTTCCTTTTATCCATCTCCTGTGTGTGTGATTTAATAGCAAGATGGATTGGACAAATTAGGGGCCTGAGAAGGTGCAGTAGAATCCTATGTGTGTATATATATACAAATACTCATTTTTTACACTAATATACAAACTCCCTCAACAAGGGAGTGTTCTGGCGTTCCAGAGATATTGCAGGGTGCATCCCAGCCATTTACATGATGGTGTGTAATCTGATGCAAGACCTCTGAGGTGTGTCCTTTAGGAATTGACATGCTCTTTGGAACCTAAAGCTGAGATGCTTCACCCTATTATGTAAGTGGCAGAGGCCACTTGTTATGCTTCTGGTAGAGGCCAGTATTCTGTGGCAACTGAGCTGCCTTTCAGACTCTCTGAATTCATATGTTGTTGACTTTCTAATTTAAGAAAAATCTCCATAGAATTCACATTTCCTGACTCTAAATTGACCTCCACTCAAAATCATGTATCCAAGCAGCCACATATCCCAGCAAACCATAGAATCATATAGAATTATAGAGTGGTTTGGTTGAAAGGGACCTTGAAGATCATCTAGTTCCAGCCTCTCCGCTGTGTTTCTTTTTGCAATGATACCACAATGAGGTGTATCTTTCTTTGTAGTCCTACCCCACCTTCTATTCTTGCACACATGTCAAAACATTTTCAGTTCTGCAGTGTAAATCTTGAGAATTCAGTGCAAAATAGTCAATAAGCAAGTTCCATAAAACAAATATGTAAGTTTCTTATGGCTATATTGCTGCAACTATTGAAATTCATAGTAAAACATGATTTTATTGCTTAGTTATGACTCAAAAATCACTTTTGCCCCACCAGATTCCAGTTGACTACATTAGTTTTTACTTTAGACTGTTGGTACAAATCACCACTTTCTCTGAAGGTCAGAGGTACTATTTTAGGAGGGTGAATTTGTATTCTTTGTGAGTGATTGTCATAGATAATGGAAAATGGCAACTGGTTTTGTTCTCAGTGAGATATGTCTGTAAGTAATTATTAAGAAAGGCTAGAACTTTCTATGGCTGATTGTCTCTTCTTTTAAAACTATAAATAAAAACCGAGAGCAATTAGGGCTAAAGGACAATCTGGATGTAATTTGTGTTCAATGCCTAGCACAGCAGGACTCTAATTCAAATGGTGTTATATGCCATGATATGATATTTCCACAGTTCTGTGAATCCCAGATTTGAGCCTGAAAAAGCTCAAACGCTATAAAAAGTTATTTCTAACAAAGTGGATTTCTGGAAATGTTGGAATTACATGAATCTATTCTTTTGCGATATCTGGCACAGGTCCCCACATGCAAGGCTTTCCCAAAGCTCTGGCAAACACATTTTTTACATATCTTCATCCCAAGAAAAATCCTCTCTACAATAATGCTGGCCCAACTATAAAATATATCATAAATACAAGGTCTAAGGGACAAAAGTAATGTGTTTAGAAGCTGATTCTTTTGAAAAAAAAAAGCTTTTCAAATGGCAAGAAAAGTAAAATATAAAGTGGTAGAACACCCTTCAGCAATAGTGGAAACACTAACAAGGACTATTTATCATAAATAAAAGACATTCAAAATGGCATGGCAAAGCACAATACAATAGCCCCTAGTTGTGCAGAGACTGGGCTACCCAATTCATATTGGAGACAAATGGTATCTTATAAAGCTCATGGCATGTTAAAGGCTCAGTTCTGAGCTGCAACATGCCTGAAGTTTTTTAATTAGAAATGCAGCTGTGTCAATTAGATGCAGCATATAGTACTTACACTTTCTAGTAGTACAACTGGGGAAAAATACCTGCAAAAAATAACATTGTCTGTGTGAAAATCAAGCCAGCTTATAACTTGTGCACATGTGTGGCCTGCAATTTATCTTCAGCTTAAAAGGCAGAAGAAAAAATAAAAAATCAAAACAACCCAAAACCTTTCAGATATTCTTTCATGCTTAACTGCTCTGCAATCACTTTCTTTATTCACTCAGCATTCATTCAGTATTGCTTAATACTCTTCATAGCTCGTTTAGGTAATTTTTATACAATCGTATAAAGCAAACAATAACATTTCAAGGTTGGTTGATCTGTTATTTTGGTCCAGTAGTGAAACTGTGCATTTAGATCTTTCTTCAAACTCTCACTTTCTCACCAGAAAGATAAAATACTTTCGATAAGTCATTTGGGATTGCCAAAACCTATGTTTGGTGTGACTAATTTCTGCAAGCGCAGAAGCAGGTCAGTGAGCTCAGCTGCCTCAGAAAGCTTCAGGTGTTCCAACACACAGGATGAGGTCTATCCCTAATGTCCCATTTTTTCCCCATCATCCAGTTATTGCCCTGACTTCTGCTCCTCAGCTCCGCCATGTGTGTACTCCATAATGCTGTGTTACAGTCTGGGATGGCTGTCCATTGATGTCAACACCATGGAGCAGCTGCAGCCATCATCATAAAATACCCCCAAAAAAACCAAACAAAACAAACAAACTAAAAAAATTACTCAGGAGTTTTCTTGATGAGTAGCACAAATGTCATGTTAGACATGTCATTCTGCCTATCCAGAGAAGGGCAAGAGAGCTGCTGAAGGGTCTGGAGCACAAGAATTATGAAGAGAGGCTGAGGGAGCTGGGGGCATTTAGTTGGGAGAAAAGGAGGCTCAGGGGCCTTCTCACTCTCTACAAGTACCTGAAAGTAGGTTGCAGCAAGGTGGGGGTTGATCACCCAAGTAACAAGCAGTAAGACAGGAGGAAGTGGTCACAGGTTGTGCCAGGGAAGGTTTAAATTGAATATTAAGAAAATTTCTTCCTAGAAGGGTTTATATATCCTTGGCCAGATTTCCGCTTTCTTCAGATCTGCTAACCAAGTACTCTGACAGCTGCAGTGTCTCTCCAATTTTATTCCAGAAAGGAATAGAGGAAAAAAATCCACATAGCTCTCTTCCTAACTACTGACTGGATGGAGATGCTGCTCAGATCTGCCAATGGTGATGATCTGAGGCAGGGCTGGTATGCTGTCTCTAATTTATTTTGGCCATCTGCTTTTCCTCCTTCTAATTGGTGCATGTTAAGTGAGAAAATATTCTTAAAGAGCATTTAAGATGAGGATGCTCCTGGACTCACTAAAAACAGATTGAAACATAATATTTGTTTCTTATTGGGCAGATTGGTCTGTATCTCAGCAACCATTTCATATTTGGCAAGACTATTCCTTTTACATAAAGTGATTACATGTACTAAGGTTGTTATTGGTATGAGGGATGCATTAGTAAAAGCGAGAAAAGATCATTTTTAGCGGGTTCTGCACACTTGTAAAATATTTATGTTGTAGCCTGCATATACTGCAGTTTCTTTGTAAACATTGAGCTTTATGTGTCTTACTAATACTCAGGAGATGAAAAGTGTATTCAAATAGGGGCCCTGAACAGGGATTTGTGCACTCTGATCCTTCACTATGAAACAACAGCTTTAAGGTTTGTCCATTGACTTCTCTCATTATCTCAGGGGAGGTCTTGGGAAAGGTGCATGAAGTTTAATCTGCAGTATTTCTGACCCTAACACCATGGGTTTGCTCATGGGGAGTTAATTTTATTAAAGCCTGAACTCTCATCTAAGAAAATTTCCCAACCCTGAAGATGCCTGCCTTCTGAGCCACTGCCACTTTGCAGATTGCAGGAGTGGGAGACAGCAAAACATTGTCAAAATAAAAATAGACTATGTGATTCTTGTTTCCCCTGCACTTTCTGGGTGGGATTCATGTTTTCTGTGTTAACGAGCTGGCAGTGCAGGCTGAACTGACTATCTAAACAAATTGTGTGAAGAGAGGAACAGCCACACAGGTGACTCGGTTTGCTCTCAGAGGTACTTCTCTTTCTCTACCAGCTTCAGGCAAGAATCTAGTAACTACCTTAGACTAATCTTCAAGGAGGTAAAGCAGAGCAACACAAATTATACTTTCAAACAGTTTTTTCTCTAGCAAGACTGACATTGGATTTTCAAGTCGCAACAGAAAAACCTCTTCATTCAAGTAGATCAACACAATTTAGTTTTGATTCATTTTTTATCATGAATATGATTTTTATAATATAAATTAATAAGCATTTTTATTAATTTAATGATAAAGACCTGCCAGTATTTTGCTATATTGTTTTCAAATGTCATTTTTCCCAATAGTAATCTTAGTTAAAATGCCCTATAATAATAGCTACACTCTTCTAGTAGATATGATATGAAATTTCAATAGTATACAGTATTTCTCACTGACACTGTACTTGCATTTCTTATTTACAATATTCCTCAAAGAGTTATGGTTTGTCTTTATCATTTTACAGGACACTGGTAATAATATATGGATTCTGTTGGAGATAGAGTATCATACAAGTATTGGATGAAATATTTACCTGGCAAACAGACTTGCTGGTAAGTGATTGTAGTTTTTCTTCTCTTTTGCCACATTTCAGGTCCAACAATGTGAAGGAAGGTTTATAATCATGTCCAATCGGATTTTCACTAATAAAAAAAGAAAAACAGAAGAAAACAAATTAAATTGTATATTTTAAATATTTGCAGTTCCCTTTCCCAAATAGCTTCAGTACTACTAGATCCTATTTCCTCCCTCCCTTACGGAAACATTTTCAGTTTCCACTTTGTGCTATTGTGTATCATGAGGCATTGTAGGTTTTTTTAATCCACAGGTACTCCCTCATCAGAAATGTCCAAAGTTCATTTCACAGGCTACTGCAAGAGTCATAAAACTTTTTACTATTTTTTAATCCTTTTTTTCACTTTTTTTATTATTTGGACTGGTCTTGTTTTATTTACTGTAGATATTGTGCATTTGGTTAAGTTTTGATGCTAAAGAGTGTTTGTGGGGCTAGAAACATCAGTGCAGCTTTTATTTGTAGCTAATTAATATACATCAGGTGCTAAAGAAAATCACATATTTAAAAGATTAGTTTTAAGGTCACTGGCCAAAATCACTCAAGCTATACTCCTATTGGTACGTCTGGTTTATTGTATGACGTTGAGTGAGTAATTTCTGAAGAGCAGAAACTGTGCATCTGTGAGAAGATACAGTAATGCATGTACAGTAGTGTATGAACTGAACTATTCTTCTTTACATAATTGGAGAGATCACCAGGTAGCTCTTAAGAGTGACTAAATAGTCACTTATCTTCACTAGGCCTGATAAAACATATTACTTCTTAAAATATTTTAAAAAATTAATAATATAAAATGTAATTTTTTGTTTTAAATGGAGTTGCTTTAACTCGTTCATTTTCAATATTGTTTGCAATGCTGATTGCTACTTCCATCCATTGGGTGTGAGATCTGCACTTGAAATGCTGTTAGTGCTGGGATTTTGTATCAAAAATGTGGAAAAGAGACCAAAGGTGATACCACCATGTTTGGATTGCTAGGTTGCTGCATAAAGATACATGTTCTAGAGACTTTTGAAATACAAAGGACATTTTATTTGTTGTTAGCCACAGTGACTGAAATACTTGACACTTTGAAATGTCTTGAGTTGGTCTCCCCTGTGAAGTCTTTATTGGGAAGAAAGCAAATATCTGGGAAAAATATTAGTGTTGTATTTTCACACATTACCTGAATATGTACCAGGAGGAGGGGATCAAAATATGTCCTTGGCAGAAGGGGGATTATTTCTACAGATAGTGTTCAAAACTCATCCGGATGATTTCCAAAGCAACCTCATCCAGTTAGACTTGCTTTTGAAGTAAGGGGGAACTAGACATCCAGAGGTCCCTTCCAACCTAACTTATTCTAACATTCTGGGGCTCTGTGTAGTTGGGTGAGATGTGTGATGATCGGAAAACTATTTTACGATATACACACACCAAGGTACTTTACTTAATCTTCAAGACAAATTTCATGATTTAATATTCAATGGATGAGAGCAACGGGACTCTAAAGATGCAGAGGGAAGTTGGGGAGCCAGAAAAGGGGAAGTGGGATTTCTTTAGTAAGGTTAGGATCCAGCTGTGGGAGATAATTAGGTACTTAATACCATAGATGTGCACATAATTTTTCCTGTGGTTTTAAGATTTTATATTAAATGCTTTTGTTTTAAAGTATGACTTGCTCTCAGAAGTCTGTATGATTACTGAATGCTTTGATTGCTGGAGGGCACAGATTTCTACATGCTGAGCAAAACTTAAGCTCACTTGGGGAATCAGGACTTATTTTACAGAGGGAATTCTGTCCAGTCTCCCTAGCAGAGGGCCATGAAACACCACAGGGGAATATGAGTGAAGAATACTATGTTTCTGTAAAAAGAAAAAATGTCATTTTGCAGTGTGGATAAAAGTATAGCCTGCAAAATGCAAAATTAACCACCTGCTATGCTCTGTTTGGTATTAATACAACCTCAGGAATATCCATGATGGGATGCTTATAAAAAAGCTATGGACTAGCTGGACATAGAACTCTGAGGATAAAAAAGGATGAGTATGCAAGGTTCATGAGCAAGAATGAAAAGAAAGATGGAATTGCTTGGGCTGATTTACAGTGATGAGCTTAAAATAGGTGATAAGCTTTTCAAAAAAGAAATAAATGCTTTAATCTCTCCATTAAATTCATCCTGGAGAAAGAAAAATGTTGCGAAATTAAATTGAACTCAGTTCAGGTTAGGTAATAGCAGAGAGCTTAGACAGATTGGAATACACTGCTTGGATGTATTTTGGAGGGTTTTCAGAACAGGTTGGAGAATCTTCAGTCAGATATAACTGATCCCCATTGGGATATAGAATTAAGTCCATCTCCTGTAGTCTTTCCCAGCCCTGCTTGTTTCCAGTACACTGCCCCTGAATCCAGAGCAAAATTTACCAGATGATCTTGCTCAAGGAAATGGTTGTGTAGGAAGGGTGGAGGGGGAAGGGAGGCTGTGGGTGAAGTCCCCTGTCTCCTCTACATTATAGTGGCCAACCAATGCAACCTTCACCTGGTGAAATCTGTACTGTCTATCTCAGGAGTAACCAGCATCAACTTGGGCTTGTTGGAAGGTGAATCCCTGACAGGAGGCTCTCATTAACAACCATCTCAAACTGCACTCTCAATGTGTTGAAAAGCATAAAGGCAATATCTATTTGCCCTGTTTGCTTTGAAAGGGTGTGGCTTGGATACCCTATCTGAAAGCAACAGCCTTATGTTCCATACATGATCATATCACATTGACATATCTACTGATTAAAGTCATAGATTGATGCTTTTAGCAGCCACCAAAGCCATATTGGGAAGCCACCAAAGCCATATTTTAAACACACCAGAAAACAGCTGTGATGGACATACACAGCAACTGTACCACATGCATGGGCAGAATATCATTTTGGAAGCACAAGAAATCAGCACTGTGTTTTGAAATGAAATTATTATGAACTCAATTGATAATTACACAAAGTAACAGCTCTGTTTCCAAACACTAGGAATCATAATCCTTTTAGCAAATAATCATGCTGTTTATATGCCTTACAATTAGGTGAATGAATTGGGAGATTTGACACTTCTCTGTATATCTCAACTGTATAAAAATATAAAAGTAGTTATAGCAGTTCTTTTCTGTAGTAGAATCTGAACTCTTTTGAAAAAGGCTTTATAGAACTGAGCTCTATCTTTTCATATCTTGTGCTCTTGTACTTCACCAGCTTGAATAATATCAATTAGATCTGCTGCTATACAGTCACCTTTTAATTTTCTGCTTCTGCCTTAACATATTCATAAATTTGGGTGTAGACTGTTCTGCTGGATTGCTTGAATAAGAAAAAACCAATTTAAATAAAAACAATAGTTCTTTTATCTGCAAAAATTTCTGTCCTTAACACACTTGATACTCATGCAGCACAGGTGCTTTACTATATAATTGTTGGAAACAGCTTGAAATAAAACATAGAAATAGGACTGGCAATCTCAAAAATATTGCCATTGCATTCAATAAAGACAGTTGTAAGATTGCACACATATCATCTTCCAGTCTTTCACTCTCTGATGACCAAAACAGTAGCAATGGTACAGGAGAAGACAATAAAATTGCTAATATCCACTCAAAAACCTTTTCCTGAGTGGCAAATTATTGTAGAGTCAAGTTAGAAGTAGATATTCACACTGCAGAAATCATAGGGAGCCACACGCAAAGAAATTCCAGGACTGAATCCATTGATCAAAAATGTTTTCATCCTTTACATTTCCTTATGGGTTAAATAACAATAAACATTGAAGGGAAAGACTCCAGCTGCAGCTGGAGAATTTAGAATAACTAGTAAAATACAACCCACAGCAGAGTCTGGGATCTTTCTCCAATACTTGAATACAGCAAGCTGGCTCTTTTTTTATAGGAGACCCTAGGTCAAGAAGATGTAATTAATCTTGCTTTTGATGGAGAAAAACTTGTAGTTTATCCCTGGAAATATTTAAAAAGGCAGTTTTACTTTAGAAAAAGTTACATTCATCATCATTGCTGGTTTTCTGACATTTATGGACATTTTGTGTCTGGCAATGAACAGTCTCCTTCTCTAGTCTTGAATCACCTAAAAAAGTCAATTTTTATGTGAAAATTTGTTTGGAATTTGACTCCTCACAGCCCTCTCAGCACCACTGCATTTCTTTAGATCTTGTGAAACCCCAACACAAGTACTGCATCCAGTTCTGAGGTTCCCAGCACAGGAAGGATGTTGACTTGTTGGAGCGAGTCCAGAGAAGGGCCACCAAGATGATTAGAAGAAAGGCTAAGAGAATCAGGATTGTTCAGAGTGGAAAAGAAAAGGCTTGGGGTTGACCTGATTCTGGCCTTTTGGTACCCAAAGGGAGCCTATGAGAAAGATGGAGAGGGGCTTTTTGCAAGAGCGTGTTGTACAAGGGGGAAGGGATTCAAACTGAAAGAGGGTAAGTTTAGATTAGATATTGTGAAGAAACTCTTCCCTGTGAGGGTGGTGAGGCACTGCCACAGGTTGCCCAAAGTTGTGAGTACCCCACCCTGGAAGTGCTCAAGACCAGGCTGGATGGAGCTCTGAGCAGCCTGGTTAAGTACAAGGTGTCCCTTCCTATTGCAGGGGAGCTGGAACAAGATGATTTTTAAAGATCCCTTCCAACACAGGCCATCTAATTGTTCTACGATTCTAAATTGTGCTCAGATAGATAAAGTGTGCTGACAGAATCAATGCTAGGGTTCAAAACTGAGCAGTAAGATGGTTCAGTAATAGAGTTTCACCTTTTTTTTCCAAAGACACGTTTCTTTTACTTTCTGCCTTTTACCAGCTTCATGGTTAATTGCAAAAGTCCAGATCATGAATGGCTTTTAATTCAGCATGTAAGAAATTGGGCTTTTATATATTTTAATGGATTTTTTTGGCCAAGTGATAGTGAAGCTAACTGTGCTTGGATGTGTGTTATTTATTTAAAAAGTCTAACTTTTGTTGGTCTTAGTCATGCTACTCTTGTTAGCATAAGGTGATAGGTGTATGGTACAATTACAGAATGCTTTGTCTTTTAAAGGTGTGGTTTAATTTATGTTTGTATCTTCTTGAAAAGAAATCGTTCATTCTGCTGAAAGTAATACAGCCATTAACCAAATACCTGCCTAGGGAGTCTGGGAAGTCATATGTAAAGTGATAGTCAGTAAATTTCTTGGCTCTCTTAAAAAAAAATTTGGCCAGTTTTTGCCAGAGTTGCAAGAAATCGGATTATTCCTTAAAGGAGAAGTGAAATAACACAGGTTTTAGGTGTCTGCTAAGTGTTTTGCCTGTTTCAACCCTGTAGGATGAAAAGATGACCAAAGGAAAAGTGATTGCATTGCACAGTGGTTCACATCCATGCAAATGTTCAGAAGAAACTCTTGACTTCTCAGAATTCATGGAAGATCATATTGGTTTAATAATACCATTTTATTGAGCATGGTCTACAGCTTGGTAATCTGAGAAGCATAAGATTTCAGTCAATTCATACACCTTCTCCATCCCCTTCATCTCCTCCTGGAGGTGCTCTATCCAGAACGGGGGTGAGGAAACAAAACAGAAACCGGCTTCAGATTAGATTTGATCTTCCGAGGAAAAGACATAAAGTGGTAGACTTAAAACAGAAAGTCGAAAGAATTTGCAGACACCTACAAAGAGAGTAAACTGGGTTAGTGGTGTGTTGTTTTCATGTGTTATTCCTGAAGTCTGGAGGCAATAGCTAAGATTTTAGGTTAGTGTGTAAGTAAGGATGGCTCACTGTCACAAGACATCTGTTTCTGAAATTAAAAAGCCAACAACTGCATGATTGCACAGATAGCAATCTTCATTTTATAGAGATCCATGATTCAAAGAGGTGTGTGACTTAAAATCTTCTAGGGAACACAAAGCAATTAATAGTTGGAACTTTTTATAGCACCTTTTATCCAAGGATCTCAAAACCCTTTACTGGCTTTAATTAGGCCTCACACTATGCAGTATCTGCCTGGAATAGAGAAATGTTATTTTTTAATTCTGCATATAGAGGAACATGTGACACAGAGGTTAAATGACTTGACAATGATCATGTAGAAGCAAATAGTAATGATAGGAATAAATCCCAAACCTCCTGCCTTTCAATCCCATGTTCTATCCATTTGCTAAGTTTCTATCCTCTGCATTAAACTCAAGGCTTTTTTCTTATCTGTTCTGTAACATGTGTGATTTTGACTACAGGATCAAAGCCCAGGCAATTAAAAAGAAATTCACCCTTTCCAGAAAGAAAAAAAAATTGAAAAATCAGTGTAAGACCACTTTCTGCTCTCAGGTAGAAGAGAAACACTTACTATTTCCTGTATTGAAAGCTGTGAAAGATATGGAAGAGCAGACTCTAGAGTAAACACGCTGTCTTTGGAGATAATGAATAAGAGTTTGTGTTTCTGCCTGAGAGGAAGAATAGGTTGGGCTGGGCTTTTTTTGCAGATAATATAAAATGTGAAGAATGCTGCCTGCAGTATACTCAGTAATTCAGTGTCAGGGAAAAAAAAAATCAATCTTGAGGCTGTGGAGGAGATAATCTCCTGGGGAAAGATAATAAGGAATCATCTCATGCAGGTATAGCCCCTGTAGCTGGGAAGTGTTGCATAAGAGACACAAGCATCTATACCCATGCAAACTCTTAAGTGCTAGTCCTTGGCAGGAAGCAGGGGGAAAGAAGGTCAATATGCTTAAATTAGCAGATAATAGAGATAATTCTGCTGTCGTGTTTCTAATAGCAACTTGAATTAGGCTGTTGGATAGGTAATATGGTTTGTTTCTTGTAGTTTAAAGTATATTTCAAAAATTGTAGAAGGGAAACAAGCAAAATAACCAAGCTAACACTAGGAACCTGAATAAAATCTGTGTTGCTTTCACAGCAACCTAATTTAAAGAACCTGAATTTTTACTCGTAGAATTGGTTATTTGTCAGATGCTGATAATGATAACTGGTAAGAGAGAAAGAATTCAGTTCAGTCCTTATATAAAGAAAATCAGGCAGTTCATGAAAACTTGATTCATTTGCCTTACTAGAACATCTCTAGTCTTATCTTTACATCAAAGCTTGGAAGTGTGAATCCGTTGTTTTTTTTTCCGTTAACTGACTCTCACAAATTTCACCATCACAAGCGACACTAAACACTAGAACTGGCCAACCAGTGCAAATACTTCTTTACCATTTTTCAGAACCAGGAGATCCTAGAAGTTGATGTACCATGGGAAGAAATGTTCAATCAAGCTTAGAATAAATAAAGAAATGCTTCCATTGATTAAAGTGTCCAACATCCAAGTGATCCCAAGAACAATTATACAGTCAGGTTACAACAATGTTCCCTAGGCAAAACAAGCCTATGCATCCTCATTTCAGAGGTGATGTTGTGAATTTTAATTCACAAGGGTTTGTTTCTACAGGTTATTTGCCAAATGTTCCTTGGAAATAAGCTAAAGTACCAAAGGTACAGGTTAGGAAATTAGAAACTGCTTGCATTGCTCTTAGACACAGGAAAAGATGGCACAGAAGTGCTTTCACCATTCACACTTCACAAAATCTGCCGCACATAGGCTTGACTTTTAAATAAATAACCAGTCTTTGCAATTCTCATCACAGATTCTAAAGAGGCAGATGCAGCCATTGCAAATGATTTTGCTCTGTGTTACATTTGTCAAAAGCTGTCAGAATGTAGTAAAAAGGTGTTTGTACAGAGTAATATACTGCTTGAACTCCTGTATGTCTCCTAGGCTGGAGATTTTAGTTGCTGATTTGTAAGAAAGAAAGAGTTCCAAAAAGAGCCTAGCTTTTTTTTTTTCTGGCTTTACTAATTTATATATGGTTCACTTCTACATATTTACATGTCTGCAAATTACAGTCAACACTCAAGCCTGAAAGAGGAGTTGAATCAGATAGGAAAAGACCAATCTGCTTCATGCTGAACTACAGTTGCGTAGTTAGAAAGTAGGAATTGTGAACAATACAATCATTATTTTACCCATAATTTGGGATGCCTTTAATCATGTCTAAAATAGCTGTGTTTAAAAATGAAGTTTGTGTCAAGGCTGGAGAGAAAGGGGAGGATTTGGACATATGCTCCAAATAACTCAACAAAGTTTACAAAAAATTTTCATACACACATACAAATATGTGGTTCTACTATCTTTTACATTGTGTCTCCATTCCATTAATAAAGCTCACCTGACCATAAGAAAAAAAATCACAACCAGATCAAGGCTATTGGGTTCTATATAATGCACCAATTTAAGGTGAACATTTAAAAAAATCAGTATATTACATATTTTCATGCATATCAGGAAATACTATATTTATCTGGAAAACAGACAAGAAAGTTACATCTGACTGGTGAACAGGTATATGTTGGTCCTGTTGCTGACTAAATGAATTTTAGAGCCCACATAATATTACAATTTTAATTAATTCTATTTTTGTGTGAATATTATTAGCTGAAAATTATTTAAGGGAACCGTGAGGCAGGGGCAGGCAAGCATAGAAAAAAGAAAGCGGGAAGAAAGAGAGTTGTTGAAAAAAGAGAGTTGTTACTATCACTTTTGGCAAGCTGGTTTAGTTACATTCATAAACATACTAAATAAGGAATGAACTGATGACAGAAAATTATAGCTTCAAGACCATATATGAACCAGTCTTCATTAGTGTGAAAAGTGTTAAATACATATCAATGCTTGAAACTAGTATGTCTTATGTTTTATGAGATGAAGTATAAAAATGAAGAGGAGCTGAACCTGCTAACATAATTTTTTCCCTTTTTAAAATTTGGAGCACAGGGAGAAAATTGCATTTGTCTTTTGAAAACCTCCAAAGACACTACTTCATTGTCCTAATTTTTCTGAGAAAACCTTGACCATGTTCCAGGGGCAGAAAGGCCTCAAGTGTCTCTGAATTGCAAATTACTAGAGATTAGCAGTTAACTGAGGGGTAAGTTCAAAATATTGGATGGATCTTCTCTATTTTTATGCCTCTGCTCTAACTGTGGTATGACGAACACTCATTCTCCACTGAAGAAAAAAAGACTGGCTTCCATTTGAAAGACCATTCTCCTCATTTCCTTTGCCACTAGAAGAAACTGGCAAAGATCACATTCTCCAAAACTTTCATTTTATAAATAAATTTCAGAGAGAGATTTATTTTATGCCATAAGCATGGGTCAGAATTCTCTAAGTAGATTTGTTTTGAATTTTAGACTTTGAAACGCGAACTGTATGCTAGACATAGAAATACAGTATATCTTCCCAAAATGACAAATTTTATTCTGTTGCTTTTTACTTGAGTAAAGTTAATTTTCTTCAGAGTAGCTGGTATGGGGTTAAGCTCTGAATTTGTGGAGGAAACAGTTTTGATAACACAGGGGATGATTTTGTTATTGCCAAGCAGTGCGCACACAGAGCCAAGGCCTTTTCTGCTCCTCACCCACTCATCAATGAGGGGTCTGGAGGTGCACAAGGAGATGGGGGGGGACACAGGCAGGACAGCTGACCCAGACTGACCAAAGGGATATTCCAGACCATATGGTGTCATGCTCAGCAGTAAATGAAGGGGAGACTGGCCAAGAGACTGCTGCTTCGAAAATGACCAGCTGGTGGTGAGCAATGGTTTTCACTTACATCACTTGTCTTTCTCTGTTGTTTTCATTTTCATTAGGATAATGGTAGAGGTAGTAGCAGTAGTACTAATAGAAACAGTACTAGTAGCAGCAGGAATAGTAGTAATAAAGTAATATTTAATTTTAATTCAGTTATTAATCTGTTTTTATCTCAATGTGTGAGTTTTCTTTTCTTTACCATTTTAATTCTCTGTCCTCCATTCTGTTGGCATGGGGAGTGAGTGGGTGGCTGTGTGGTACTTAGTTGCTGGCTGAGCTTAAGCCATGAGAGATCTTTTTGACACCCAATGTGAGTCTCAAAGGGTTTCATTTAATAACAGATTGACCAGAGTGTATTAGAAGGGATTTATACTTGTTAACGGTTTTGGGTCACAATATTGATCCTTCTGTTCTTGATATTATTTTATCTGATCTGTACCCTTCCCTTTTTCTTGCTGTACATGTTAAAAGTTGGTGTTGGCTTTTGCAGTTTGCTTTGCTCTGTAGTGGTTAGTGATATTTTGCTGGGGAGATTTGTTATTAAATCACTGACCTTGAGCTTAATCTGGTATTTGGGCTCTGTATTGTAGATGCAATTTCATGAGGACAATAAACAATAATGTCTTTTACTAGTTTGGTTTGTTGAGTTTTTTTATTTGGTTTTTTGGGGTTTTTTTTTGGAGGGGGGAGGGTTGGTTTCTTTTGTGTGGGGGGGTTGTATTTTTTAGAGTTTTCTTGGTTCTGTTTTGTTTTGTTATTGTGGTTTGGGTATTGGGTTTTTTATTTTGTGTAGGCAAGACAGAATGACACTTTTTCTTCTTCTATGAAAGCCACAATAACTTCTCAGTATCTTGAACAACTGAGAATAGTTAGAATACTTCTAATGGTATTTCTTAAGAATATTGCTTTCGTTTTGCCTAAAGCTAATAAGATTCCTTATAAGAATATGGTGATGGGCAGCACAACATGTGGGAGAATATGGGGAGGTGTCTCAAAGGTGACTTCAAATGTTCTGAAACTTCACTCCCAAAAGTTACAAGATCCAGACAAAGTGGTAGAACATTTGCAAAATAAAATGCTGTGACTATTCCAAAGAGGCACAATCCTGCTGTTATGACACATCACCCTCAGCAAGAAAGGCAGAAAACAAACCAAAAAACAGTACCCTACCAGTACAAAACAAACCAGTAATCCAGACACTAGATCAGTCCCCTCAAAAATTAAAAGGGAGAATTGGAATCACAGAATGGGTCAGGTTAGAAAGGACCAGAGTGGGGTCATCTGGTCCAAACTCCCTGCTCAAGAAAAACCCCTAGAGCACATTACACAATATTGCTTCCAGATGGTTCTGGAAGGTCTCCTGTAAGGGAGAAGAGGACTCATTTAGTAAGATATGAAGAAGGTTTTCTAAAGAGGAAAAAGCAGAAAAGCAGTCATAAGAACAAGGGGAAAAGACTGAAATCATAAATGCAATAGAAACCTCCTCATCCCTTTCTCTAAGTGAGCCTTGAGATATATGAAATGTTAGTTACTGATGATGGTCTATTGGGGCCACTAGTCAGGAATTAGAGCATAAGGAAATCTGGCAGCTGGGATCGCTTGGTACTGATAAAGCCATTGACAAAGGCAAAATAACAGCTCTGTCTTGACCACTTAACAGAACATAAACACAGGATTTCTTAAGTTTTGTAGGTTTTTGGAGAATGCACATTCCAAATTACAGTCTGATCATAAGCTTTCTCTATGGAGTGACCCAGAATTATGACTTTGAATAGGCACCTGAGCAGAAGCAAGCCTTAAAAAAAGTCAAATGGGAGATAGCTGTGCAATAGTTCTTGGGACAGTCCAGACAAGACAAAGTGTGAAATATGTTCTTTGCACCTCAGCCAGGGATAACAGATTCACCTGGAGCCTCTGGTAGAAAATGCCTGGAGACACTGAAGGTCAGCTGGTACAGTTTTGGTCCAGGGGTATAAGGGATCTGAAGGCTCTTTTTTATTTTTACTTTCATCACTAATATTATTGTTAATATTAGTATTAATATTATATTAAACTGTTCTTACATCAACCCATGAGTTTTCTCACTTTGGCCTTTGAATCCACTTCCCCTCATCCTGATGCAGTGAGGAGTGAGCAAACAGCTGCCTGGTGCTTAGCCGCAGACCAGTTATACCACAAAATTCATACATACGATAAACCTCCAAAAAGTCTGCAAATTAATCTTTACAAAACACATCCATGTTTTATATTTTCTCTTCTATCATTGTGATAATGTGGGCCTTTTCAATTTCCCATGTAGCTAAAGTACACTACCTTGTGCAGTGATTGCATTTGCATAAATTGTTTTAAGGTTGATAGTATTTTTTTTCATTGCTCTAGGTCCTCTGACAGAGGATGGTGAATAACATTGTTAAAGAGAATTTCACGATGAACAACCTCTTCAGAGTTTCTGGGGTTTTTTTCTTATCCTTAATGGGCATGTTGCTGTTCATAATTTAACCCCCTATAGGGATGGGACCTGGATGCATAAACTTCATCCCACATTCCTACCTTCTTTCAAGAAAGAATCGAGTGTACATCAAGGGAATGAATTTAAGTGTGGTCTACAGGCTGGAGGCCATAGGTACCAGGACCAAAAATTATACTGTAGATGAAACTGACAAAACTGAACACAAAGCCCACAATCAAGATGGCCACTGCTCAGTTAACATGATTTTTCTAAAAATGTGAAACTCATTAAATTCAAAGCAATCTTCCTTCTTGGACTGTTCTAATTTCAATGGGATCATCAAAGCAAATTTTGGCAAGTTCTAATCTCTTGCAAACTCTTGCTGAATGTTCAGTTAAATCTGTCATTAGGGAATCATTAACACATAATGATTATTGTATTGCTGTGAAGATGCATCACTTCTAGTATAAATTTAAGTTTTCACACACTCACACTCTAAAGCAGTTTATTCAGAGGATTTATATGTACATTTCTATGCCTCTAAAATAATGGGATTTAGTTTTGCTTTGCTTTTTGATGCCAAAATCCAGAACTTTGATTAAGCCAAATCCTCAAACATAATTATGCTCCCAGTTCCAACTGAAGGGCTTGAAATCTTCCAGAGAGAGCTCTTTATCCCTTCCTTGCAAGAAAAAAATCTTGGCTAGTAGATCATGTACAAGTGACAGAAGTGGTGGGCTGAAAGCAATTCCATTGTAGGAAATTAGAGTTAATAAAGCTTATATCTCCTCTATCCTTTGTAGAAGTTGGGCTGGACAGTCAAGGAACTACTCATGCACATCTGCCTGATGTACCTCTGCTTTCTATTTCTGCAATGAATATCAATTAAATAGAAATATGATGAGATGATCATTTCCTGAGGACTGGAGCTGGATGACCCCAAAAACTTGAAGAACCTCAGAGTTTGCTACCAAACCTATGACATCCACATACAGTAAAAGTCCCAGGTTCCCATCAGTCTTAGCCAGAATTTATTCATTTCTTATTTTCTTGAGCATGATAGAAAGACGTCTTGGGTTCTGAAACTGCTCTTTCCCAAAGGAAAACATTCCACATCAGTTGAGAAAGAAAACAGGAATGGCAAGAACAGCCTTCCACTACCTGAAAGGGATGTATGAGGAAGGCTGGAGAGGAACTTTTGGCAATGACAAGCAGTGATAGGAAAATGGGGAATGGCTTTAAGCTGAAAGACAGTAGATTTAGATTACATATCAGGGGTTTTTTGTTTATTGTGCTGGTGCTGAAGCAAAGGCACAGGTTGCACAGAGAAATTGTGGGTGCTCCCTCCCTGGAAATGTTCAAGGCCAGGCTGGATGGGGCTCTGAGCATCCTGATCTAGTGGAAGAAATCCTTGCCAGTGGCAGTGGGATTGGAACTGGATGATTTGTAAAGGTCCCCTCCAAGCAAAATCATCCTGTGTTTCTATGATTTTATTAAAATTGTCAAATACAATTTGGTATATAATTACAACAGATATCCAGCATGGACACCCACTAGCAGTAAATTCTACCTAAAATATCACTTGTAATGCAGTCTGTTTGTGTGAATACTTTATCCAGAAGGTAAAGCAGTCCTTTCTATTGGTGTGACTGTGTGATACAGAATCTTTGTCATGTGTTCACTGAACATGTCAGCTCATCTAGCTCATGCAAACTCTCTTTATTCATTCCTTTGAAGCTTCAGTAGCACATGCAGCTGGAACATGTTTGAAAAGTGATGAAAGTATAAGGCCTTCTTGACAGATGTAAAAGCATGGTTAAAGAGGCTGTGCAGTAACTGTCGGTCACATTTTGCAAAGTTACTATCCTGTTGCAGATTTCTGTTTAAGAGGCCTATCTCATTACCAAAATATACAAAGCTATAACTATCTGAGAAAAAAAAACAAAAGTTGTTTTATCTTTTTACTCTAATGTGTGTGTGTATGTGTGTGTGTGTGTGTGTGTATACACTTTTGAACACCTGTTTGTCCCTCTCTGTGTCCACATTTCTTCCTCAAAATGTAGTTGGAAATGTAGGTCTCTAAACCAAACAAACCATTCCTAGACATGAAATAAATTCTACCAAAAACTTTTCCTTAAATCAGAATTATATGACCATTTGTTGTATGTTTTGGTTATTCCAGATCATGGATGTAAAAAGGAAAAAAAATTTTAAATCTCACCAACTCAAGAAAATATTTCTTGAATAATATTAACAATGAAAGAAATGGGGAAAAGCTATTCAGCGTGGGTATTTCCTCAAGCAGCCACCCTTTGACATGAAGTGACATATCTTTGGATGCTGCCTTAGGAAACGCTAAGAGTCAAACCTTAACTACAGGGTCTGCAAAAGCTGCACACCAAAATCTTATCTATTTAAACAAAGGCTCTGTTTTACTACCTGTTGTTGTTGTTGTTGTTGTTGTTCTTCAAACTGACTCAGATTCTACCAAAAGTAGGGCAAAAAGGCTTCTTTGCTCTTTCTGTAGAAGAAAATATGTCTAGCATATTGAATTCATCCATCTGTATTTCTCTGAGAGAGGATGGCAGAGGGAAAAGAAGTCATATTTTTACATACAAATCTCACACAAATTTCAGACCTCCACAAAGAATAGCTCAAAATGACAACACTCCATAAAAGTCTTATAGCTAAGAAGTTAGAGCCACTTGCAGGGCAAAGCAAAAGGAAGAAATTCTCAGTTACCCTAGTGAATAACACTTTAGCAGGAAACTCCCTTTCTCAACAACTCAAATGTGAATTATTCAAACCACAAAATAATGTATCACAGAAGTGATGATGTTGTTTTGGATGTTAGTGTGAGGAACCTCTGGGGGATGATAGCATGATCCAACCCATCTTCTTAGAGCAGGTTGTTTAGGGGCTGTGCAGTCCAGGCTGGAATATACCCAAGTCTGGACAACCCACCACTTCTCTATGCAACTTGTGTTCAACCATTGTCACAATAAAAATACTGTTTTCTAGTTTTTAAATGGAACTGTGTGCATGTGAAATTGAGCAGAGAACACACCGACCAGTGTTCTCATCCACTGAGCCAATCATCATGTAATGAACAATATCAATCTTGTTAAGTAGGATTTCATTTTCATAAATTAGTGTAGACAACCCAATCCCCTTATCCTGGAAACTGAAGCCAATCACCTCAAGTATTCTTCCCTACCAACCTACAGAAGTGATCCCTCATGTAATGGCAGTTCCTCAATTCTGCCAGTTAAAAGTATGAATTTTATGATCTAGAACGCGAATATGTGATTTGGTGAGGAAAATGCTGAAAGCCACAACACAAGTTTAAATGCAAGTGTCTTGCTTCAGAAGCAATGTATTCAACATGTATTCAACAAGATAATGCAAGATCTATAAAAAGAATTCAAAAACTGGCAATTAACGTGACCCCAGACAAGTGGAGATAATGAAACTAGTTGTGTTTCAGTTTGGATTTGAGATTACTTTGGTTGGAGTATATCAGATAAACTATTCAGAATGTAAATCAAAAGACTTTTCCTTAAATGAAAAATAAATGAAAAATATACTAATATTTAATCAATTTGGACTGAATTTAAAAGCTTTATGTGATTCATGGGAGGATTTGATTTATCAAGTTTTTTGTGAAAGACTGGATGGAAACAATTACTTAAATCAATGAAGATGAGTTTAGTGAGATTACTAAGGTGGTTAAGGAACAGGTTGATGGGAGAGTTATAAAAGGTGTGTTGGAAAAGGAGCTATAACTGGGAGGAAAGATATTCATGGTGTAGGTAGTTAGGGGTGCGTTTTCATGTGATGAATACATTGATTGCAAGATCAGTCAGCAGGCAGAATATTGTACAGGGTAAATGGGATCATTCTGAGGGCGAGAAAAAAAAAAGAGGGAGGACATTTAATAGTGAAAATTGAGATTCAGGCCTCGAGGAACTTGGAACATAAAGTCCACTTTAAACTGAATGCTTTTATCAGGAGGTGATAAGGAGACTTCAGTTTCTTCCAGTCACAGGACACCCTTCAGTACAATGTGTAATATGACCATGAAAAATAGCAAACGTGATTCTGTACCCACATGATCTTTCATGTACTAACACCACCATCATTTGAAAATATTATCAAATGTGCAACAGGTATTCCTCTCCTAGAATATTGTGCACAGTTCCCAGTTACGACATTCATATTTAATAATTATCAGTGGAATTGGAACTGAAGAAGAAATTGCTATGTAAACAATATATAGAACTGAGAAAAAATTAGTTAGATTCATTGGAACAGGTGTTCCTAAATGTTCTGCTAAGGCATGTGAAGAGCAGGAGGGTGATTTGAGACAGCCAATGCAATTTCACCAAGGACAAGTCTAGCCTGACCAGCCTTGTGGTATTCCATGTTGGAGTGACTGCATCGGTGGACAAGGGAATACCTGTGGCTATCATCTACCTGGATTTCTGTAAGTTCTTTGACAAGGTCCCCACAACATCCTTCTCTCTAAATTGGAGAGAGAGGGATTTGATGGGTGGACTGTTCAGTGGGTGATGAATTGGTTGGATGGTCACATCTACAGAGTTTTGCTCAATGGCTCAACATCTAGATGGAGATTAGTGACAAATTATGTCCCCTGGGGATCTGTACTGGGCCCAGTAATGTTTAATATCTCCATCAGTGGTATAGACAGTGAGATCGAGTGACACCCTCAGCAGTCTGTAAGTGACATACACCCGAGTTGTGTGGTTGACATACCTGAGGGGTAGGATATCATCCACAAGGACTTGGACAAGCTTGAGAAGTGGACTCACAGGAGCCTTGTGAGGTTTAACAAGGCCAAGTGCAAGGTTCTGCATCTGAGTCAGTGCAATCCCCAATATCAACACAGGGTGGGGGATGAAAAGCTGGACATGGGCCAACAATGTGCTCTTACAACTCAAAAAGCCACCTGAACGCTGGGCCGTATCTAAAGAAATATAGCCAGGTGAAAGGACACCCCTTTCATGAGGCCCCACCTGGAATACTGTGTCCAGCTCTGAGGTCCTCAGCACAGGAAAGACATAGACTTGTTGGAGCAGATCCAGAGGAGGGCCACAAAAATGATAAGAGGGCTGGTGCACTTCTCCTCTGAAGACAGGCTGAGAGAGCTGGGGTTGCTCAGCCCAGAGAAAAGACTGCTCTGTGAGAGCACTTCAAGAATTTATTGGAAAAACAGGGCCAGGCTTTTTAACAAAATATGGTGTCGTGGTACAAGGGGTAATTGTTAAATGAAAAAAGGGTTAGTTTGCCCTAAATACAAGAATGAAGTTTTTACAATGAAGGTGGTGAGGCACTGGAACAGGTTGCCCAGAGAAGTGGTAGATGGCCCATTCTTGGAAACATTCCAGGTCAGCATGGACTGGGCCCTGAGTCATCTGAGAAGGTGAAAGGTGTCCCACAGTATTCCAGAAGGGGTTCGACTAGATGACTTTTAAAGTTACTTTGAACAATATCATTGTATGGTTCTATGATATCATGAACTTTTTTTATCCAGGAAGTTTGAGCAATTTACAAAAGAAATTATAGAGCAGCCTGACAGAGCAGGAAAAAAACTCCAAAAATAACAACAACAAAACAAAACAACAAAGAAAAAAAAAACCAAAAAGAGAATCCAGTCCCATTCCTTATGTGTTTGAGAAAAATTGATCAAATCTTTACTTTCAGCAGTTCCCTGAAGATTTTGGTATCCTTCTTGAAAGATGTCCTGTCAGTTGATCTAAGGAATATAGCATGAATGGACCATTCATTAAACTTACACAATAATTCTTATGAGATAAAGATATTTTCAAAAATTTCAGTAGTACAGCTAATCATCAATGTTGTTTTACTGTCTCCACAATTTTGAGCTCTGGCAATGATTTTGAGATTCATCAGAAAGATGGCTGACTCCCTGGGGCATTTCCTACCTGATAAATGGCTATAAGAGCTCATGATGCAGGAAAGAGAGGACTTGGAGAAAAGAATTGGGGGAGATTATGATTTTTTTTCATTAAAAAGACAGGTCTATACCTCTGATCAAAGTTAAGAAAAATCCTGTCATGTTTGCAGTGAACGAGAACTTTCCATAAGAGCTTATTAGTTTGTATCAGTGGACAGTTACACAGGCAGCAAAGCTCTGTTAGATCTCTCATTAATCTCTTTGATAATGTGGTATTGTTCCCTAATGTACAGTTATTCACCTTTTGTTCAGTCTACTTTTAAATGCCAAGAAATGGGGTTTATGTTATTCCCCTTTGGAGACTACTCTACGGATTAATAGATCTCAGGCTCTTTCTCCATCTTCTTTTCCCACTTCTACTCTCAATAATCAGCCATTATTTTCCATTTCTCAGTTTTATCCAATTACTCATAGCTATATCCAGCATTACACTAAATTAATTCTTGTCTTTTTTTTTTTTTTAACTGAAACCTTTCGAATAGCTTCAGGCAGCTATCATTTTCCTCTCCACGTCTCTAGGCATGTTGCCATTCTTAAAAACCAGTGAATAGAACACAAATGGAAAAGGGACATTTTGTGACTATAGATGTCTCGTATTAGATTATGTTCTTAGGTTACTATGTGTAAACTAGCGTTGTAAATAAGATATGGCTTATGCAAAAAGTGAGAATAGAGATAATGAATTGTTTACAAACATGATTTATACCGTAACAATATGAAAAATTGCATTTTGCACTTCTTCTGCTTAAAATATGAACACATCCCATAGAAACCAGCTAATGCTCCTCAGCAATTCCATCCTGACTTAATCGGCACACATAGCCTCAAATGAAGACTTCCTGAACTTTTACCCCTTCTCTTACTACCTAGTAATTATAAAATTTAAATTGCTTTGCTTCAAAATCTACTGTTGTCACAAATTTCTTATTCCCCTGGAAAGAAATTAGAATAATTCAGTCTTAGTACATAAAATTCAACATTAACTAAGTAGAAAAAACAAGCTACTGCAATTTTCCCTAAAATGCAACCAGTTTTTAAATACTTTGTACACACATATTGCAATAAATCCTAACCTGTTTTCTTTCCAGTACCAAATGGGATGTATCATTGTAATCAATGGGAGGGTATTCATTCTGCTTGTGTGGTGAGGGTGAATATATATTATAAATATAATATAATATAATTAACATAATATAATTAATATAATACAATTAATACTATATAATATAATATTTAATATAATAAAAGTAATATAATATCTGATAAGAATACTATATCTGCTGCTGCCTTTTGCAATTACCCTCTTCTTTTTTTCTACAGAAACCCCTAACACTCAGGGTCTCGGATGTTATAAACCTTTAATTGGAATGCCAGATTATATTCCTTTTTTAAGGAAGCATAGGATTCCTGAATTATTTTTCTTAACTGTCTTCTGTGGAAAGATGACTAGAGGTGACAAAAGAGCAAAACCAGTGTCTATCTATATACCTGTTTATACAAAAATATAGATGTGCATGTGCTTGTGCACACATATATATACATATAGATAATGTAATATAGTATGCAATTTTAAAGTCTGATTCTGTTGATTGTATAGGCTAAATCAGCCTCCTCATTAAATAAATTTCAAAGGGAAATGAATATATTTAAAGAGTGAGACATGTCTAGCATTTCTCTTGATGAGCTAAATCCATTTTAAGTATACTAAAGTCATCAGAGTTACTGTGGGGATGCAGTCATCTGGGTGTTTGCATAGGATTACAAATGTACCAAGGCATTAAAGTATTGTTTCAACTAATTACACTCACTACTTTTCATTTGCCAATGCTGGAATGCTGAGCTGTGTTCCAGCTCTCAGAGATAATGCTGCCAGTGGTTTGGACTCCGTTTCTGTGGATATTTTATATAGTATGAGTGAAGGATGTAAGCAAAATATATTTTTAGGAACTGAAACAAGCTTTGAGCACTAGGTTTTGAGGAATGCATACACTAGGAGCAAGATTATCTTATCCCTCCAAATTGTTATTCAAGTTGGTAGGGAGGCAAGGGCCTTTTGACCTTTACATGCCTGTCTTTTCTACTGCTTTCCAGAATCATAAAAGGTTTTGTGTTGGAAGTGACCTTAAAGATCATCTAGTTCCAACACCCCCTGCCATGTGTAGGGACACCCTCTGCTAGACCAGGTTTCTTGAAGCCCCATCTAACCTGGCCTTGAACACTGCTGGGGATGGAGCATCCACAACTTTTCTGGGCAGCCTGTGCCAGTGTCTCATGAACCATTACAGTGAAGAATTTCTTTCTAATATTCAACCTAAACTTTTTTAGTTTTAACTCATTGCCCCTTTTCCTTTCACTATGTTCTACTCGAAAGTCCTTCTCCGGCACTCTTCCAGACACTTTAGGTCGTGAAAGGTCCTACATGATGTTCCTAGAGTCTTCTCTTCTCAGGCTGAGCAACTCTGACTCAGCCTTTCCTCACAGGAGAGGTGTTTCATCCCTATAATAATCTCTTTATTTCTCCTTAACTTCATATTAGCCTGCTTGTATTTTGGTGGGGGATGAGTGATGGTCATAGTTAGTCAGCTGTTATGTGCTAGGCAGCTTATTAAAATGTGAGATCTGGATAAAAGTTCCCAGAAAAATCTAGTTTGGTCTCAGATATTTGGTCTTGGTACCTTTTTCCTGTAAAATCTCATTTACTCAGAGAAAACTGCACAATATTCTGAACAAGGATAACACAGTGGTCAGTAACTGAGACACCCTTTGCAGAAATACAGGATCAATGTGGCCTAACACTTGAAGGGAAGATTCTGTGTTCAGCATAAGTAGTACTTTGTCCACTATTGCAATAAATCAGAAATGGTGTCTGCCTGCCTCACATATTGAGCTTACAGTTTCAAGGTCAGAGATATGACCGAGAGAGTAAGCAAACCATGATGTAAATATTTTTTGTCTAGATTAGTGGATGTGGCTCCTATGTTTAAGTAGAATTTTAAATGGTTTGTATTAGGAGAATAAAACCAAACAAACAAACCCAAAGTAGGGACAATTTAGTCAATTGCTGATTTTGTTTTTATGCAACTTAAAAGTGTTTTCGTCTGGTTACTTAGAAGAATAAGTTTTATTGTATGTCCATGCTCATAATGCCCACCACCCTTAACCATACGAGTCTAATTCCAAACCCAGTGATCAATACAGACTGGAGCTACAGAGAGAGAAATAGACACCAATTCTCAAGTTTCAGTGGCTGGGTATAGAAAGGAAATTTTAAGAAGGTCCTTATTGAAGAAAAGCTCTGAGACGGTTTCAGTGAATGTCTTTACAGGTCCGGTGTGGATCCCATCTACGAATAGCATCTGCTTCCTGCCCTAGCAGTTTTGACCAGGGGAAGTCTTGATCAGGGTAAGAAGACACCAAGGACTCTATGGGGAACTGAAACTCTATATCCTGCAGTACTTGAGAGCTGCTGGGCACGCATTTGTGGGAGTACGTGCTACATTAGTCTTGTAATTCACTGAAACACTTGCATAAATCATCCCACAGGAGATAGTACATGAGAAGAGCCCAAAATCTGTGTTGGCCAGGATCTGATTCCCAAAAGAAAAAAAAAGAAAAAGGAGATTTATCTTGACAATATTCAAGGCATTAAACTGGGGAATGTAGTTAACTGTTTCTTGAGATAACATAACAAAAAGAAATGTAAGCTATTGAGGCTTATAGGAAATGATGCAAGGGAACTATCTTTTTTTCATGTATGCAAATCAAAATGTGCATATTCTCTGATATTGTTCCCTGCTGCATTTCATTTGGAAGCTAAGGAAATATAGGTTAATGAATAGACTGTAAGGTGCAGAAAAATTGACTGGATCACGAGAATCAAAGAATGGAGATCACTGTGCAGCTGGCTGACAGCAACAAGCAGAGCAACCCACAGTTAAGTACTACATCCCATACAGTTCAACACCTTCATCAAAGACCCTGACAACTATCTAGTGTATCTTTAGTATATTTTCAGGTGACTATAACTTGGAGAGAGGCTGAAAGCAAGTGTCAGAACTTCTAGCCAGAGTGGTCTAGAAAAACTTGAGGAATAGTACAGCAAAGACATTATTAGATTCAGCAAGAAGAGTGGAAAGTTCTACACATATGGCAGAGTGATCCTAAGCATCCAGACAAGATGGCAAGAATCTCACAGAGTATTGGCCCCACTGAAAAGTCAATGGTGATCTCCAAAGTGGAATATGAGCTACTGAATGTGTTTTCACCAGAAAAGGGAAATACTGCTCATTGAAAAGTACAGCCACCAGATCAAAGTAAACTATCATTCTCTTCCCAGCACTGGTGAAACTTCACAGAGATTGGTACTCAATTCAATTAAAAATAATGTGGAGAGAGGCTGTGAGGTTCAGCAGTAGCCAAAGGCATATGGCTGGTCCACAGCAACAATACCTGGTCTAGTTTAGTCTAGAAAATAGAGTCAAACAGGTGAATCTAACACTGGCCAAGAACTGCATGTAGGGAAGTTTCAGAGAAGATTGACCCAGACTCTTCCGGTAAGTGAAAAGTGGAAAAACAAAGGATAAGGCAATAACAGCCACACTCTGTGGCTTAACACGTTCAAATCAGATATTAGTTAAAAAGAAAAAAATCACTCAGGAGGTAGTACAGAATTGGAACCCACAGAGTTACCCACAGAGGTTGTGAAATGTCCATCCTTGGAGGGCTTTAAGACTCTACTGGGCAAAGTCACAAAGTGTGCCACACCTAGTCGTAGGAGCACTGTCACTGTATCAAGCAGAAATGTGCGCTCAGAAGTCTCCTCCAGACAACCTTTCTATGAATCAATTGGTTTATGAATCAGAGGTCATGTTTCTCTAGTGAATAGAGTGATTCTCAGTGGAAAACTTGTTCAAGCCAATAATTCCTGTTAAGATGAAATTCTCCTGCTGTGAAATTAAATCCTTTACATTTTTAATGCATATAAATTATGTCATATCTTTGGTCAGGAAATGAAAGCAAATCACAAAGCTTGGTTTAAATATTTGGAAATCCTACCTGTGAATATATTGGAACATAAACTACCTCAGCTAAGGTACAAATTGGAAATGAGGAAATAGTAGATTCTTAATTAAGGAAAGAGTAGAACAGTACTTGCAGAATAGGATCATAAGTTCTTAAAAAAAAAATTAGTGCACCTCTGACCTGTTCAGATTCTCTGGAAAAGTTAATGAAACAGTACATAAAGGTGATTCAGTGGACATAACTTACTTTAATACTTTTTCATAAGGAACTCTCAGAGAGAATAAATCTCCACAGGGTAAGGAGCATAGTCTTGAAGTGGATTAGGAATCACCTAAGTGAAATAAAACAAAATAAATGGTTGTGAAGTGAAGGATCCTTCTGTCTCAGTCATGCTGGATCAGTTTCATAGGCCCAGGTGATGAAAGGAATGGAACAAGAATGAGAACAAAGTATTTACATATGGCACTAGGCTGTCTTGAGACGGAAAGAATCATATGGTACCCTCAAAAATATAAATGCATTGACATTTCTACTGTTCTTACCTTGCTGAGTTAGCATTTACACAATGCAGCAAACACAATGTCTTCTCCAAGTAGTTGTCTCCCACAAAAGAAGTGGCTTCACGGCAGTAGGTGAAATTCAGTGCTAGCAAACATGGTCGACATTCATTGAAATTAAAATGAAATGCTAAGGCGGTTCTAATAAAGCTAACTTTGAACTTGGCTTCAATTCTGCATTCTCCTCTGTTTTAATTTTCTTGGTTCTTGTCCCTTCTGCTTTCTTCTTCTTTAGGAGGTCAACATCTACAAATTTCCCTCAGAGTTTCTCTCTTCCTTAGCTTGATTTTTCAAGGTCCAGGTAGTTCCATCGACTTCAGTGTGTAAGTTTTTCTTTCTGTTTCACTGTCATTCATCATTCCTGAAGATCAAGCACTTATTCCTCCTGTGACCTTTTGCTTCTTTATTTCTGTCATCCCATACACAATGACCAAAGTCACACTCAGCTTTGTTTTGATTTCTTCTTCTCAGTCTTAAATACAGCTTAATAACCTGCCTGGTTCTACAGCTATTGGCTTCCTGAACAAGTAGAGAAGCCACTTGCTGAGGAATTTTGAAATTTATTTCCTTCTCTTTCCTTTTTACCATAGCTGCAAGACACGTTCTCTACCGTTCTGATTCTCACATGTCTCCACTTTTCCTTTATGATGTAAAGTTTCAAAGGCTCAGGTGAACTTTAGATAGCTCTCAATGCAAATGAAGCAGCAACCCAATCTTTCTGCAGAGGTTAACTACTTTGAGAAGTCAATGGAAGCTAACATATACCTCTGAAAACTTCTATTTTCACTAGACATCTCCCTCATTTCATTTTCCAGAGAGTTTTCCATTTGTGTACTGAAGGTACACTGCTGTGAAAATCTTGCTGCAAATTTGTACCTGCACAAGCATGATAAAGACAAGGGAAAACCTGTGTTTACTTGGAGCTTTTGATTTTGCCAGTGATGGTACACAGCTCTTTTAACAGGGGAACAAACTGTCCTTCAGCAAGACTAAAGGTGTAAACTTGCACTCCCAAGACCTCAGTTTGCATCCACAGGAAAATGCCCATGTTACACTATTAGATGCTTTCTTCAATACCTAATTAGCATGAAAAAATAATACTAAATTATCCCAGCTTTTGAAGAACCTCATTCAAGAGGACAGAATGAAGTAAGGCACTTACCCTTAAATTTAGTATTGAAATGATAAATTTAAACCAACTACAAAGTAAGAGGAGTAATTTGGGATACCTCCTAAGTAAGGCTAAGTAGACACAAGCAAAGAAAGGCTCAGATTTACCAATAAAAAAACCAAAAACTCTTTGTGGAACTTCCATCAGGATGAATTTATTGTGTAAATAGAATTTCTTGTGTAATAGAATTTATTATTCTACCTTGTTTTTTCTGATAAGAGTTCTAAACATCAATAAAACTATAATTTAAGTTATAGGGGCAGTTTAAGTGAACTCAGCTGAAATTGGAAAGCAAATTTTACTTCTCACAGTGAGTCTGATTACCCATATAGACATTTATCCCTTTATGCTGATAAAAATTTAATCCCTTTAGCTGATAGATATTTATAATGATAGCCAAGATAGGGCAGTCCTAGGTAAAACTTTAAATTGGTTGTAGAATGTTGGTTTTTTTTTTTTTCATATAAGCTTCTTTTCTCCTTGTTTTTTCCTCAAAAAATACAGAGGAAGATTAGATTACACAGATCTCAGCTGAGGAACATTCAAGGTAGAGAGTTTTGTCACATGAATAGTCTTACAAATATTTCAACATTCACAGGCTGAAGAGGAAAATTCTTATTTTACCCATAGTATTGTTGCATCAAAACAGGAAGTTAGGAAGGTTTTCTATTTGTTCACAATCAAGGAAACTTGCTGAAAAAATGAACGCCTCTTTGTAGCAAGGTACCTGACACCTCTTTTCAGTGTAGGATTATAGACCTGTTTCACAAGAGGCTCCCTGACTGACATTTGAGTGGGTGCAATATTAAAAAAGCTTTGCTTTTATCTTATGGGTTGTGGTGTTGTGACAGACTTTGGATGTCTTCACCTCAGAAAGTATCTGAAGAGGGAGGTGGCGTGTTATGCCTCTGGCCTCAAACTCAAGTCAAGATCCAATTCTGCTCTTCAGCACAACATTCTCATCACTTTCAGGTTAGAGCTTCCACAGGATTTAGCTGCATAATTTTAATTCAGATTCATAAGTCTCAATGCAAACAGATTTTTTAATGATTCCTAGGTCTATCAATTGTTGTAATACTTATAAACTTGACGACTGCCTCTGGCAAGATGCTTTGAAGTGCCAATGTTGTCATCTGAAGTGAAATTCTGTAATTCAATGACATTTAGGAGCTATCTTGAGTCACTCTGTAAGCAGTTCTTCACCTATTTGTCTAAATATATTTTCAGGCAGCACAACAGTGTTCTTCAGCCACTGCAAACTGAAAGTACCAAGTTTTCTGGTGATTCAGACACAAAACTAAGAAACTTTTAGTAGGAGCAGAAACTTTTAGTAGGCGCAATCATTACTGTCGCTGTCATTAGTGCAAGTAGTAGTAGTAGTAGTAGTAGGGTGAGATCAAGAGGAGATGTTTCTCATGCTTTTCATTATGGCTTAGGCAGTTCCTTTGCAAAATAAGTCTCAGGACCTTCCAGTCCAAAAGTGAGCATTAATTTTAGGTAGGTTCCAGGTAAACCTGCATTTGGACTGGTGTGGAAAGAGGGACACCTTCTATCTGTGCTGTTTAATCTGCACCACAGTGCAATCAGATATGCAGTAGGTGAAATAAAAGAAGACAAGATGAAGCACAGCTTTACATCCCAAAAATAGGCAGTACTTACTTGAGAAATGTCCGTCCTGAGGTTCTGAATCTACTCTCAGAATAGCTTGTATGTCTTACCTCCAGGAGTTACTGGATAAAATGCAGAATTTGTATATTTAGCATGTTGCTAAAAAAGTCTTTACCACAATCCAGAAACTAAAAATGCCCTTGCCTCAAGCTGTATCTCTCTCATATCTGTATGGCTCACAATCAGCTACAAAATCTTTTTTTAGACATAATGGAACATAGTAACTGGAGCCTGAAATCTCTAGGCCCCTCATCTGCCTGAAGGCCTGAAGTCAACTTTTCAAGATAGAGTGTGACCTTCACTCTCAATAGACGTTCATCTTTACACAGCATCTTTCATAGCAGTGGCAATTGTTCACCGTGGTATTTACTGAAGAGGAGATATAGAAGAGAATATACCCCTTACACAAAAAGGGCCTTCACTCACATTGCCATCCTTCCCATTTTATGAAATAGAGCACAGAGTGAACAACAGTGCTCAAATCAATAAGGACATAACACCCACTGTTGTCACAATTCAAACAGCCACAGGACAATCTGTTTTAAATTAGCACAAGACAGATTTATAGTAAGCCTAAAATGTGGTGACTGACTTATGGAAACAGGCTCAAGCCAACTTTAAGACAATCCAGGCTTCAGGGTAGCAGTGGCACCATGAAGCCTACTGTGAGTAACCATCAGAGTTATCTTCAGCAGATTTCCCAGTCTGTGTTGTTATGGGGTCCCAACTGCTATGTCTGGAAGGTAATTTAGCAAGTTAGTTCTAGCCTTTCTCAGCTACTTAGAATCTATCCTTTCTGGATTGCACTGCACGTTAAAAAACTAGGGATTTTCCCAGAAACCTTTAATCAACTAAATCAAGAGAAAAATGCAACTAAGAAACCTTTCCACCAGGTGGCAGGTAGTGTCAGACACTGGGATGATCTCAGCATCAGGTATTGATATTTTTAACACACATTTTCAATTTAAAGAAGATTTTTGTTGCGGTTTTAAAATGTGATATATACATTCAAATTAAAAATGGCTTCTAGAAGGAGAAATTGACCCAAGCTGGATCCACTGGTGACTTTGACAAGTGACTTGTGAATATGGTAAGAAATTTATAATTATGAAGGCATAAAGTCTGCTAATTTAGTATCTGATACAAATGTTCCCTTCATCACCCCTGTTTAATTTAACCCTTGTGTCTGATTCTTGTGTGGCTCTAAGATCATGGGGACAGCAGTGATAGTGCTTATGGATTGGAAATGGATGTGCTTTGACAGTAGCTTGGCATTACTCTGTAAAATGCACATATGAGAAATTAAGAGAGATTATAAACTACTGAATTGCAATTGGCATATGAGTAAGAGTTTTGGCAACAGCAGGGGGGTGATGGGATAAAGATAACTTCTGGCAGCACTCCAGAGAAAGCTCTGTGCATGGAAACAGGCTGAAAAGCTGTGAGAGGAAAAAAAATAACCTCAGAGTCAAGGGCAAATCTTGGAATTTCCATCCCTGAAAGCAAAGTGAAGAATGACAATCACAGAGCTAAAGACACGGGTAAGCCATAACTCTTACTGCATATTGTGCCTTCCAGCTTTGAAGGATTCAGTAGGAAAAAGTTATGGTGTAGCCAAGAGATGACAGAGCTGAGACAGGCAGATAAATGGGAAACTAAAGGAAAAAAAGTCAGGGAAGACATAAAGAAGGCTGTCATCTAAGGGAAAATGATGGCCTATATGAGCCAACTGTGGCCAGTAGCCTATAACATATTTTCATGAAGTTTTCAGGATATATTATCTGGAGCCTTTTCAAGAGTTCATTTAAATACCAAACTTACATGTGAATAGTTCACATTTTTATGAAGGCTCAATTATGACAAGAATCTCCAAATCATTACATGAAATAGTCACCAAAATTCAGTTTGACACTTTTTTATTTTTTGCATATATTACCTAAGTTAGGCAAAAGGTTGACAATGGACCAATATATATGGGCCTTGCTCTAACCAGGTCCATTTGGCAGACTTATAGACAGAGTAATTCTGCTCAAAATAAGAAAGGATATGTAACTATTACAAAAGGAGTTTTATATTCAAAAATCTTCATTGCAATTATTTAATCTTTACAAACAAGCCTAAAGAGAGAAACTGAGTCAGAGACTGGTCAGAGGTGAGAAAAGTATTGGTGATGTATAGAAGATTGAAGTCTGTAATTCTCAGTGTCTTGATCTGAGATCAGTAGATAACTCCTGGCTCATGCCATAGGAAATCCTATAAGGATGTGGAAATCCATGGATGTTGCTGGTTCTGAGCTAATAGAGAACATGCTTTCAACAGTCATCTAAGTGGGAGCTGATCATGATAGCCACATGTATACAAAGAAACTTGTAGCAGAAAAATATTCCCAGGAGCTGGATTTCATCTGTCCTGTGATACAACAGTAAAACTGGGGTCTAAGTAAACTCTTGTTCCCCGACCTCTTTCTTACCGTGTTTCAGAATTTATTATGCATCTGGGGCCACAGGCAAGTTGCATACATCTATTCTCCTCTCAAATGTGGGCTGTTATGCTCCAACTGGGATCTGAAGCAAGGATCACTCTTGGACAGACACTGATGACGTCTGATGTCCAACTCTGGCAACATAATGGTCATTAGGGTTTAGTATACTATACTAAATAGTATAGTATACTAAACTATTTAGTATAGTATACTAAACCCTAATGTTTAGTATACTATAATAATAGAACAGGTTTCCTCTCCTCTTGAAAGCTCCTAGTTTCACCAGGAGCTACTGTTGTGTGTTTATGCACATCTCTCAAAAAAAGTCTTCCTGCTTCCCTTAAAGGAAACACCTGAGTACAGCCACCCATTTTTCCCATCTTGTTCTCCAAGGATTCTTCACCCATCTCCATCACTAGAACCACAGTAAGAGTTCCCTGAACACTATTCAGTGTCCTTTGGCTTAACAAAGTGATAGACACATTTCTTTCTGTTTGTCCAGATGTGGTGCTCTGATCCTTGTTTCCTTCCTCTGTAACAGGAAACATGTTCATGGTACTAGAGTGTACTCAAAATACCTTTTTCTTTTTTGCTATGAAGTGACCCACCTTCACAATCAAATACAAAGAAAAAAAAAAAACAAAAAAAGTGTGGTCTAGCATATCCCTTTAAGACGTGATTAAAAAGCAGAACACAATCTGCAAAAATTCCCCCACGACAAAACCCCCTCCAAATGGAGCTGCCAGAAGCTCCTGCACAGGACTTCACACTTTTTATCTGTCTCACACTTTCAGCTCTTCCATTCCCTCTTTCACCCAGCCTTGTCATCCTTGGTAGACCTGGTTTCTCCTCTGTCACCTGGAGCAACCACTCTGCATTCTGCTGTCTCCTAGATTCAGCAGCAGACTTCAAATCTCTGTTTATGCCTCAGTTCTTTCTTTCCTGCTCCTCCTTGCTTATTTATGATTGAACCGTGTGATTGTATTATTTACAGTAAGTCTGTAAAGCACTTGTGGAAACATTTTCCTGGACAGAATATCTGAACTAAATAATTGCATTCTAAGTACTTCTCAGATTCCTTGTGGGAGATAGAAATAAGCATAAATATGCAATTTACCTTATCTTCTTATTTCCTTACCTTTGTAATGTTAGACAGGAAAAAAGAAGCCAAGTTTTATCTGACTGCAAAACCAAAGGTCACACACCTCTGAATATTAAACATGTTTTTGCAAGGAGCATTTCTGTTGCATTCAACAAGACACTCCAACCTGATGCCCAAAGTTCATCATTAAATGGTACTATGACGATTTTTTGCCTCAGAGGACAGAGTCGAAACCACTGAGATGAGTGGCAACATTTCTAAGTTAAACCTTATTGGAGAAATACTGTATTGTGGTTGTCAACAATAAGACAGCCTACAAATTTACTCTTGAATATAGCTGTAAACACCCTTATATATGTCATTTTAGAAACAAAATATAAAGACAACAATATTTACAAAAGGTCATTAGCTCTAGAGGAAAGTACCTACAGGGAAAAAATTGGAAGAGGGAATGTCAGAAGGAAAATGGCAAGGAAGGGATGAGCATGGGTCAATGAAATGAGGAGGAAGGACCGAAATGTTGCTTCAAGTCATTATGAATAGCACAGCCTGGGAAAGCATCTCCGTGGCATAAAGATTCCCTCTGAGATGCAGGACAACAGATCATAATACCCTGAATCTTGCTGGCAATACCCATTAGGGAGAGAATCCAGCATAAGTTGTCCATCTAATTTACTGTATCTGAGGTTAAATTCTACAAGGAAATGAGGGGGAATGCTAGGAGCGGGTGGTTGCAAATGTACCACTGAGCATGTGAGAGGCAGGTTCAATCTCTGCAAACATTATTTTGTTAGGCTGTTAAAGTGACGTTGGCACGTCAGCGCGTTAAAGCAGGGGCAAAGAAGCACATTTTTTATCTTCATCTATTTAAAAATTCAGTGGTCCTGGCACTGTCATTTCTTCCTGCAAATAAAAGCCCTCCCCAACTCATTTACTGTTCCTTGTGCAGTGTGTGAGGCAGAGGGAGTTGTTGGCCCTTGCAAATGATAAAACCAGCCTTGCCAAAAATCCCTGTTGAGCTGCTGGTCAAAGTCTAATTCTTTTGTTTTCAAAAAACCTGTCAAGGGCAGCTGAGCCATTTCCTCTATAAAAATGAGTTATCTTGCAAAAGACCTCCCTTTTGTCATTATTCTCATATATAAAGTTAGATTTGTTTATAAATGAGTTTGCGTGATGTATATTCTACCACAACTGTCTGTATTATTTCTAGGTGCAGTTATTAATGCAGATAAAAAAAAAAGCAAGGGTTTATTTTTATATCACAGAGAGTTTCTTCAGGAAAAACACATAAACCTGTTCTTGCAAATTTAGCCATTTCTTATAAAGAAGCCATATTTCTAATATATCTGTTATCACTACCGAAATAAAAAAGATTTAAGTATTACTTATAATTTCCAGAGGTTGGTTTTACATTGGGATTATGAATATTCAGTGTCATCTACTTGGTTAATAATAAAAATGGCATAATTATAAATAAATACACTCTCCATTGTGCTCCCCATTTATTAAAAAAAAAAACCCAAACTAATATTCTTAAAAGTGATTGCTGATTTGAACTGCTGATTTGAATGTAACTTGGTATTGAAGTTCAAGAAAAATCTTTAAAAATCCTGAATGACCTTTTTTAATGTAAAAAATAATAACCAGATAATGCCAGGCTTTCTAAAGCACGGGCCTTTCCTGTGGTCACTGAAACGAATTGCTATTAAAAATAAATAAAAATGATATATCAACTCTCCAGATATACCTCTGTGTGAAACCAGTGTCTCTGTAGCTAGGCACCACACATAGAAAAATAAATGCAACTCTCTGCCAACCTCAAAAAATACTGAAACAATAAAAAATACAATGGTATCATTTGCTACTGAATACAGTAAAAAAATCCATCTGTAATTTATTACTCTTTGTCCCCCCCCCGTATGCACAATTTGAGTTTGAGATGGTGGAAGGTGACTTTAACCTCATTCCTGTTAGAAGGCACAGTCCTGTTGATATCCCAAAACCCTTTTGAGACTGAGGAAAACAACAAAATACAGTGCTGAGGGTTGGTAATTCATATTTTGTTCCACGTTATTAGTCAAAGGCTAGAAAACAAGAAATTTTGATGCTTTCATGATTCCTTTAAACTGAACACTAGGCTAGCAACATTTCTTGCTGTAAAAATATAAGCTGGGCAGTGAAATTTTTGAGCACACTTTCCTTAATCTTTTTTTTCCCAGTCATAGTAAAGAATTTATTTTGCACAGATTCTTTTATATTATATAAATGCCCATTTACCATTACTGTGAACTAAACTTCTCTGTCCCAAAAAGGTCATTCTGAAGGAATTTTGTCTAAGTGATTTGCCTATCTCTCATTGCAGAACTGAGCCCTAAAATAACAAATAAAAATGAGCAAATGGAATAACAGGCTGAAAGAGACATTGAAAAATAGGTTGTGATGCCTGCTGTTCTTACAGCTATGTGAAAATAATCTTACACACCTGCTAGTCATTTTCTACACGTATCATCATGGAAAAATCCCAAATTTCTACAAACACCTGAATGACTAAAGCTTCATACATAAAATTGTTGAATATTTTGATTTTATCATCAGTGTTGGTGAAGAAATGCAGGTTTCAGAAGTGAAGGAAGCCAACAAATAATGATTTGGAGTAACATTCCTAAGTCACCAGCCCAAAATCTTTCCTCAAAGCACAAGATCAAATAACCTAATAGCACATGGTACACTATGATACCTTTCCACAGCTGTCAACATGTCCCATTTTTGAAGAGTGGCCTTTTAGCTCCAGTTGCTGTTGAGTGTATTTGCCATGAGGGCATCTGTCACTCTGAAATCCCACTGATGCCTCAGTCGTGACAAGGTACTAGATTGGTGTTAATCATGAGGCAAAGGCAGCAACTGAGGGAAAAGGGGAGGCCACATCAATCATATGCATAGATAACCTGCTGAATACAAATGGATGCAAAACTGCTCTTAAATGCTCCCCATGCACTGCATGCAGTTAAAAAAATGTTCCCTACCCATCTACCTATAATGATCAGACCAAAACACCTCTCTTCTATGGTGCATTCAGTGCCTTCTGTAAGTCTTTCCACACAGTTGGATTTGGATGGAGTCATGTTATGCTTCAGTTTTGTGCAGTTTCATTCTGCACAAATATTTCAATAAAATAAAAGCTAACACTAATAGAAATTCAGCTAGTCACTGACAAGCACCTGCAACATATCAAAAGGAGATAAAACATGAAATCAGCATGCACCTCAAATGCTTAGGAAGGTATGCAAATGTCAGAGAAGCTACAATCAAAGCCATTGCAAAATCACAAGCAGCAGGATGAAAGAACAGGGTTTGTAATCTAGTCATCATGCAATGATTATCTTCCTGCTGCAAAGCTTGCTAATTACAAATCTATCAATTATGATGCTTGAAAAGCCCTACCTCCTACTCAATGAACGTTTTCAGAGGCCAAATGCCACTCTTATCTCCTGGAAGGATAAAGAAAATCTTTGTTGTAGTTTGCAAGTTTAATACCACTCACCTTTTTTGGTACCTTGATAGTATAAAGGGGAAATGATAGAACAAAGGGTAATGTGTTCAAACTGAAAGAGGGCAGGTTTAGATTAGATATTACGAAGAAAATCTTTATTGTGAGCATAGTGAGGCCCTGGCACAGGCTGCCCAGAGAAGCTGTGGATGCCCCACCCCTGGAAGTGTTCAAGGCCGGGCTGGATGGGGCTCTGAGCACCCTGGTCTGGTGGAAAGTGACCCTGCCCATGGCAGAGGAGCTGGCACTAGATGATCTTTAAAGATCATCTTTACTAAACCATTATATATAGAATGTTCTGTGATAGGGAAAGGGTGTTCCCTCAATGCAGGACTTTGACCTACGTCTACACTTTGTACTCCCATGAGCTCTCTATATAGATTTAATCTAGTTTCATAATCTCTCTGGGAGAGTTCCTGAGCCTGGAGAGATTAATGGCAACCGCACTGCTTTAGTTCCCAGGCTGAGGTATGGAGATGGCACACGAGGGTATTGTAAAATGAAATTTGGGCTACAAGTGTACCTTAATTAACAGATGCAGAACTCCACTGCAGAAATTGCTGCATTTAGTCTTAAGTGAAAATGTTCTTGTATATGTTGTACAGCTCATAAAGTGTTTTGGGGCTTGGGAAGTAAAAATTTGCATAAATCAATGTATTTTTATTGTGTGATACAGCCAAAATTACAGACTTGCACTCAAAGTCTAAAATAAGGGAAATATTTTGTAGGGTCATTTCTTAATTCTTTTATTAAGGCAGTGTTTGCTTGTTTGTAGCGTTGTATATATGGGATGATTTGACAAAGAAGATCACAATTTTATTTCCCTTTGTTGGGAACACCATCATCACTTGGGCATCCTTAGATCCAGCAAGCAGATGTGCACTTCCTACTAGCTGAACATGGAGGTTTGACAAATTTTAGTAAACATCCATTCAGGATGTGCATGGGAACCTTTCTGATAGATGGATGAAGAAAATGGGTAATGCTTATTCAAAAGGGATAGGAAATAACAATTCTGAAAAGCACTGTTGAAACTCCTTGATTATTCTTCCAGCAAGCATACAGTTTACAACAGGATTTTACCAATGATTCTCTGTCTAATTATTGCCTGTGGTAAAATAATTTGGTTTATTTGTAACACTGTGGTTAGGAAGAATTCTCTATGTGTACGGTCTTTCTGACTGAACTTTGTATTAAGAGGAAAAGGAAATACTTTAAAATATCTATTTAAGTACCTCAGTGTCAGCCACTTTATATTCAAGTGTTTACTGCCTAACAATTTTTCCCTTGCTCTACCTTACCTGTGCTCTATTGATGGATTTTTTCGCTTGCTTTTAAGATTACTTTAACTTGGCCAACCAGCATCAGATTTTTGCTGAGGTATAGCAAGCGTAAATTCTCTCACTTCCTCTGAGAAGCCCTCCCTCCACGGTGCTTTTGCGTGTGTTTTTGTGTGCGTAAGTAACACAGAGGAAAAAAGCCAAAACTGTAGTTTCTCCTTCACATACACAACACCCTTCTCCTCAGCTGTCCTCTGCTTTTGACATATTGCTGGGACAATTCCAAGGAGGCTTGTTTTCTTGTTTTAGATTTAAGTAGGATTTTCAGCCAAAGACTTCACAGCACTTACATGTAAGGCATGTAAGAGGATGGTGCCTTATTTCTTAAATAACAAATAAACCAAGGTGAAATGCACTAAAGTACATTTCCACAAGTAGTAAGTCAGATATGGAAGATGGGGATAGCAGAGCATGTTTCCTTTCCTAACTGTAATCAGGAATGGAAGAAATGTCATTTCTGACAGGGGAAGATCGATTTAAATCCTTTGATTTTTATCATTGCAGGCTTGAGAGGAAGAAGGCTAATTATCTTCCCAAATTAATAAAAACCTAGTATCTGAAGTATACTCTTTCCTTGCCATGTGCTACAAGTATATTCTCATTTAATAACTTCTGAAGTCCTTGGCAGCTCTTTCCTAGACTTCAGTCAGATCAGGCACTTGGTATCAATGAGAGGATTTACAATTAATGTCTAGTGTGGATAAAGTAGGACATCCATAATTACTCCTCCTTCTTACAAGTCATTTGCTGTTTTAACCTTTTGATTCAAGTGTGCTGAAGAATGCAGGCTGGTCCTCAAAAATCAATCCTGACTTAGAATTTCATAATCCATTTCTGCTGTGGGAGGGATTTGCCTGAAATCATATGAAGCTGTTTCAAAGAAAAACGAATTTGACCTTTTCTTGCACTCCTAAGTTTGCTTTTGTCTAAAGCAAGGGAAATACATTTTTGGCAGGGATTGGGTTGTGGTTCGGTTTTTTTTTTTTCCTGTAAACTATTGTTCACAAAAAGGAAAAGAGACTGAACACTGAAAACACCATGCCCCGCTATATACCTGACGAAAGCATAATAGAAACCATTCCATTTGGATCACATATCCCATGATGAAGAAAGGTATCTTTTGTGGCAGCGTGCAACTACAGGATAGGATGTCACACACAACTTCATATCAAAATTACTAGCCAGCAGAGCCTTAATGACTAAACCAGAAATTGAATCAAACCCAAACAAGTTTCTTAACAAGAAACACCATTGTTTTTCCACTTAAAATCCTGTTAATGGATCCTCAATATTTTGACTGGATACAGAATTTTCAACCTACTCATCCCGTGAAAGCCAAAAGAAAAAATAGATTCTTTTGCAAGACCAAAGTAAAATCTCATTTAGTTTCTCCTAATTATAATACTTTGGACAACAGCCATACTCAAGAATTTCTCTTTCCTCGGGGATGAATTGGTCTCTAAGTCAGCAAATATATTAAACTGCTTTGTTCTTTTTATATGTAAATCTATACTTGGAAAATCATCAACTAATTTTAGTTTGTTTGAGTTGACCTGATCTCTGTGCCAGAAGTTATATTTGCATTCTAGTTTGGCTTCCTCTTGTCTATCAGAAAACTGATTGATATATGTGTACACACACACACACACACACACACACATATATAATAGATATGTGAATGTTTCTATTTTAAACATATATGTGTGTGTTTAACTCAATGCTGACTATTTTCCCCTAGGGTATAGAGATTCCCACCACACACAATTCATGGACAAAATAATTTTAAATGGGGATTTCATTAATAGCTCGTTAATCTCACTATGTCAGCATTAAAACACTCCATTGTTTGTCGCTGTGTCCATGTAATCAACTGTCCTATTTATTTTAACTTCCTGTTAAAGGCAACTGATAAACTTCTCCAAATATGGAAATTCTGGGTTGTATCAATTACACAAGGACGTGGATTTGGCTCAAATACACTTATGTAAACACTGGAAAAATTGTTGCAAGTGAAGTCTTTTGTTCCTTGGTAGCATACAAAATACACAAAACCCCTCTACTTACCACCTCCAGATTCTGTGGTCTATCTTTAAAATTTTAGAAATATTTTAGTCACCTTCAGCTCTCTGTATCTCATTGTTCTCATAACTATCAAATCAGGCTTTTATAATTTAATTATTTATTTATATCAAAATCATCAGAGATTTTTATCTTTATCTCCTCTAAAGAGATTTCAAAAACCCAAACATAAATAGAAGTAAAACAAGACAGTTACAGGATGTTGGAACTGAACTTTAATCATTATCAGTAGTGCTTATGTCCTTTTGAAAAAAGAAATCTCTCTGAGAATTCCTATCAAATGTTCATGGTGTTTCTTAGTTCCTTATCAATTCTATACTCATTCTTTATTCCATAACCCAAAATCCCAACTCTGGAAAAGCATGCCTAGTTTGTTGAGTGTTTTTAGAACATGCCTATTCTCACTTGCATTTTCCCTCCCAAGAGTGAGCCTTTTTGAGTGACGTGGTGAAGCACTGACTGCTGAAGGGGTGGCTGGTGTCATTGCAAGAAAACAATTAAGTATCTTGAGAGTCACAGCAAAAATAGAGGGAAGAGTTTGACTAGCCTGGGTAATTATGTTAGGTTTTTCATTTAGCATGTTTTGGTTTGCTTTTTAGTCTCAAACAGATCATTTGCAGCATTCTTTGGCAAAACATGCTGTTTTAAAGACACAATGCTGAGAATAATGGTTTCAATGAAACATAAACTCAACTGACGACCACATTTCAGATATAATTACAAACTGATATCTCAGCTGCACTTCTTCTGAAAGCTGACAAATCTTTTTAATTTCATGAAATCCAGGTCAGCCTATGAAAATACAGCCAGAATGCAGAATTCTACATGGATTTGACATGAAGCCAGACAAAAACAAAGGCTTTGACAAGCTTTCTTATTTTCTATTTCAAAACTAAAACAAATCAGAGGGAAAGGATCACCCACCCATGCAAATTAAAATCCTGAAAAATATTCAGTGTACTCCTCAAACCAAAAATTTCTGAGCTGTCTAAAATCAACCCCCTGGAGATGATTGATTCCATGTAATGAAACCAAATAGTGGGATAAAATTACCAACCCCTGAAAAAATCTCTACTATGCACTTAAGGCAGCATTTTCAAACTTTAATGTGTTTTGTCAGGTAGTGCACAATGCCTTCATTACCACATGCAGAGAATTACACAATTCCTACTAAATAAATTCATTAGTAGGGGTAGTCAGTGCCTACAGGATACAGATTTCTCAGTTTCAGTTGTCCAATTACATGTAAAAATTTACTGTAGACTCACAGACTCTCATTCTGTTACTGGAAACTCAACATGCTGCCACACAGATCACAAAATGGTTGAGGTCAATAGGGACCACTAGAGGTTGTTTTGTCCAGTCCTTGAAATGAAACATACTTGGGGTGTTGTAATTCTCTTTCAGGAATATAAACAAATATTTTTGTTGAATTCCATATAGCAACGGGATAACCTTGAAATAAACCCATTTGATTACTAGTTTTTGTAGCTTCCTCCCTTTACCTTGTAACTCACAGCGACTGTCACGAGGAATTATAATATTTACAACATGTAGCGTTGAATTTTATCCTGCCAATCTGAAGTAGGTTTGCCTGGTCCTACTTTAATAAAATAAAGAATAGCACATGGAAATCAGGTGCAGACCCAAGGCATTTGCTGCAGTTACTTGACTCCCTTTGCAGATAATTGACTCCCTCGTTTTCCCTTTTGAGGGAAGCCAAAGGATATCACAGGAGAGGAGACAAGGAGAGAAAAGCAAATAATATGTTTCCCTTCAGCACGTTAATGCTCTTTGTACATTTTTTAAAAGATGTTTCATGTATATTTACTGTAATATATATACCTATTGAGTGGCTGGCCCACGAACAGCAGCAGTGAATCTCATTTGTGTATTCTAGACACATGAGACAGGGAGAGAGATTCATTGATTGAGTCTCTGTATTTTAAGTGTTACTATATTTACTAGATAACAAATTAGAGATTTGTTAGACAGCAGGCTAAGTAGCTGTCTGTGAACTATGTATTTATTATGCATGGCTCTTCCAGAGTCATTAGAAGTTGAAAAGAAAGACTCACTAGGATGTGAAGGGGAATTCAACTTGGAGCTGCTTGGGGACCACAGTGATGTGTCTAAGTAACAGTCAGAGTTAATTATAGCCCCCAGGTTACAATTCTGCGGCTTAAATGTAAACTGTTCAGATATGTTAGCAAACACTAATATTACTATACAAATGGATAGACCACAGCATGGAGAGTCTTAACAAAGTTCTCATTGGTATCTTCTACATCACTGCTATTGGAAAGACCAGAGAACACAGTAAATCTGATTTACATTCCTTTTACTCACCTGCTAGATAGTACATTATATCCCTTGTGTGAAACTTCCTGAATGGAATGCAATGGTGTCTAGACGCAAAACTGTAGACTATTTCATTTCCTTCCCTTTCCATTTTGATATAACAGGGACTTTCATTTCCTGACTTGAGCAATTTTCAGGTCCTGCTCACATTGGTGATGCTCAGCTCCAAAGATGGCAGCTAGTGACAGACAAAAAATGATGCTGCTGTAAAAGTTAGGAAGAAGTAGAAAAAGATATTGTGAATCCTAAAATTCAAGCAATTCAAGCAAAACAACAGGTCACAGTGAGCAGGAGAACATATTAGTCATGTTTTACTCTAGCTGTTTTTTCTTAACCAGAAGCCATCAAGGATCTGATTAGTGGATCACTCAGAGGCTAGACCATCTGATAGTATAACTGACTGAAAGTTTTACATGGACAGATCTTAACATGACCTTGCCCTTCTAGTAAATGAAATTATTGTATTTATAAGGAGCCAGATCAAATAGTAGGACTTTAGTGTTGGTATATTATAAGGAATAATAAATATAAGAAAAGTTAGAAAACTTCCATGGCTCCTTTCACTCTTCTCAGATCTACACTAATTATAATTTAAAAAAATCTTCATTGCATACCAAATTAGGAATGCTTCTATCAGGTTAGAAAAATGATCCCTGCTTCTCAGCACCCTGGCTCTGAGAATGACCTGGGGCAGATGCTTGGGGAAGGAAAACAAGCTGATACTCTTTCTAGGACATTCTGCCATGCTTCAGCTCTTCATGGGAGATTTTATTTCCCTCTGGATGATTTTGTCAGATCTAGAAGCTAAAATTGCTGATTCAAGTGTAAAATGGGGTTTTGATGTTAAAGGCAAATCTAGCTGGAATCTCTATAGAAATTTCTGCAATACTGCTGCTCCAGTAAAAGCAACCAATTTCTATTGAAATCAATTTGATTTATGTATGACTCTCTGAAGGCAGAATATGGCCCTGTGAAATTTCTCATCAGTAAATAAAAGTAGGTGCTTTCTCAGAAAAACAACTCCTTTATTTCTCTGGGATCATAGAATCATAGAATCACCAAGTGTGAAGAAGACCTTTAAGATCATGAAGCCCAATTGATAACTGCCAAGGTCATCAGTAAACCATGACAATCTACACATATTTTGATTACCTCCAGGGATGGTAATTCCACTACTTCCCTGGGCAGCCTCTTCTAATATTTCTGATATGTCATTGGCCTTCTAGGCCACCTGGGCACACTGCTGGCTCATGTTCCGCAGTTTTCAAAGATTGCTCCCAAGTCCTTTTTCACCAGGCAGCTCTCCAGCCACTGGGCCTCCCAGTAGCCTGTAGCGCTATCTGGGTTTGCTGTGACCTAACTGCAGGACCCAGCACTCATACATATTGTACCCCATGCAATTGGCCTTGACCCATCAATCCAGCCTGTCCAGATGCCTGTGCAGAGCCCTCCTGCCCTCCAGCACATCAGCACTTCCACCCAGCTTGGTGTCATCTGCAAACTGACTGAGGGGGGACTTCATTTCCCTCATCCAGATCACTGACAAAGATATTAAACAACACTGGATATTAAACAAATACTGAGCCCTGGGGAGCCCCACTAGGGACCAGCTGTTAACTGGATTCACCTCCATTCACCACTATTCTCAGAGCCCAACCATCCAGACTTTTTTTTACTCAGCAAAGAGGGCACCCTTCCAAGCCCTCAGCAGCCAGTTTTTCTGTGAGAATGCTGTGGGAATGGTGTCAAGGGCTTTGCTAAAGTCCAGATAGACAAGATCCACAGCCTTTCCCTCATCTTTCCCCTGGAAAATGTCCATGAAATGTCCACAAAACGTCTGTTGAATTGGTTTATGCTTTTCCGGAACATTGTTACTATTAAAAACCTTTTTCAGTGGCATCTGTGGGATTAATAAAATCTGTCATTTGCAAAGATCTTGCTTTCATCACAGGTGATAAAATATATAGAATTTTCTAGTATGCATATATTGCATCTAGCTCAAGGTACAGAGGACATTTTAAAAATAAAGCTTAAATGAAAGAATTGCTTCAGCCATCAATGAAATGTGCTTTTAGGGGTGAAACACAACAGCTGTTTAACATCACAAAGCAATATCATTGAATAATTTAGTTCTCAAATCTGAGAGGAAAAGAATATTTATTGAAGGGAAACTCCAGATGGAAGCTGGGAAGGCAGATTGTCATTCTAAGACAGTGTTACAATTTTAACAAAAAAAAAAAAAACAACCCAGTAATTCCTGCAATACTTTTACTCTTTCACAATGTTCTGAAAAATGCTAGATAGCAACAAGATTTTGCCCATTTCAAAATGTATCGCTATAATTCTGCCATTATAAGACTAAGCATTACGGTCTCCTTTTAACAAGACTCAGAAGTGTGCCACAATTTATATCAGAGGACATGGGGATATGAGATTAAATACAATCAATCACATCATTAATCTGTTTAAGGGAATTTTTTTCTGCATCATTATCAGATGTTTTCATACCCAATACTAAACATTAAAGTTATCAGCAATATATAATCTGCAAACATGGAATAAACTATAACTAAATTTAATCCTAATTCTCATCAGTTAGTTATTGACTTAAATTTAGTGTATATCCATTTTCTAGGTTAAATCTCCCTAACGCCACTGTTAATAGCAAAATATTACAGGAATATGAATTTTGCTGCCATTGAGCATATTTTACATAATCTTTTTTTTTTAATATATATATTACTGATGACCTTGTAGATATGTGCAACATGGGCTGAAGAGAACTTCAGCAGGCAATTTCCTTGCATGCAGAATATGATCCTAGCAGGCTATGCTTCAGTTTGATAAGCCTAAAAGGAGAGTTTATTGTGTCTGAAATTTGAATTGAAACATGCTCTGGAAAGTTTGATTGGATATTGAGTGATCAGTTAATGAGACCAGTTTTAGACCACTAAGAGCTTCAGCTGGTCATATCCAATTTTGTTTTTCTGACAAGAAAGTGCATCTTTTAAATTCCCAGACTTGTAGTTAAAAAGTCAATCACCAGAAAGTTATTTAAATAGAAGTCTTAAAACCTTGAGGCATAGAAAGTTATTGTACCTTATGGATACTTACAAGACATGACAATAGCAAAAGAGCTGTAAATCAGACAAAGAAAAAGAAAATTTTATAAGAAAAGGGCATGTAAATTTTCTAAAGTATAGACCAAAGAAATCCCCAGAAAAATTTAAACAGTTTTAAGTATATCTGGATAAGGAAAAGGAAGTGGAGAGGGAAAGGAGTTCAAAGTCCAGGAAAGATGAAACGAAAATGGAAATGTAACCTGTCTATTTGGAAAAGTGCACTTAAGGATATATTAGAGAAATTCCTGTGCTATTTTGAAATTCTGACTTTGAAATCTGACTTCTGAAACTGGCCCTTACAAAAATGCATTTGAGATTTTTGCTGCTGTGCAGTGTTACAGCTCAATAAAATTACTTTATTTGGGATCCTCTCAGCTCCTCCTCCCTTCTTTAACATTGTTTTGAGGTATGGTGGGCTTTTGGGTCCTTCCATTTCAACCTGCAACTAGTGCAGTTTGGAACTTCTGAGGGACTTTGTGAAATCAGAGTCTTACTCTCTGCAAGATCCAAGGTGATATAAAAACATGCTTTCAGGACAAAGGTCCCTCAGTAAATAATAAAAGAAAATTTAGATTTTGTGGACATATAGCATGCAACATTGCATACTAATATGACCACTTATTTTCTGCTACATTAGCAGAGAGGGTAACTTGTGACACAGATTGTTCTGACATGATACAACAGCTCCTGGAAGGTACTTCATGCCCCAAAGAGCTTACAGTCCAAGGTAAGCAGCTACCAGTGAACACAACAGCTGGGGAAGCAGAAGGGAGCAGTGAAATCATAATCAGTGAGATAAACTGATGATTCATAGCTCATCAGCTCATAATCCAAAATATAAGATGTTATCTAGCACTGTTACTATGAGACAATTCATCATGTATGTTCTGCATTGTGCTTAAAGTCTTGCAAATACGGACAATTGTGGGTTGTGGGAATTTTCACTTACTCCTATTGTTGAGTGAAATGTTAGCAATCAAACAAACAAACAAACAAACAAAAAACCAGAAAAAAAAACCAAAAATGTCTTAAATGCTCTTTCAGGACACAGCAGCGATAGGAGGAACCTATGGTGGTTGGAGCCCAGACCAGTTTACCTTTAAAGGGCTGTAACTATCACTTGGCTTTATCATCAGAACAGAGCACACTCTTTCCAAGTAATTGCAAGAGGCGATCTGATGTATTCTGCACTCTTTTGAAGCTTCTAAGAGCTCCCTCCAGACAGATCACACCAGTTGCTTGTGGACTACTGCTAACAAGTTATAAAATACGAAAAATATCCATATGCCGGCAGAGGTGTTATGGCTTCATGGATATCTAGGAAATATCAAAGCAAATCCTTTCTATAGGGAATCTAGTACAGCAGCCAAGGAGGTGTATCCTGTACCACAAACTCCTAAACTGCCAAATATATGTATCGTAGAATTAGAGTATGGTTTGGATTGAAAGGAACCTTAAAGGCCTTCTAATTCCAGGCCCTACCATGGGCAGGAAAACATCCAGACACCCAGTAGTTGGAAAAGCGGTGAAAGAGGGCCCAGAGGTACTGCTCAGGAGGGTGCTGAACTGTCAGAGGTGATGAGATGTCACTGGAAATTGTCCAATTTTCAAGCATTTTTGTGATATGATAGCTGCAGAAGCCTGAACTGAAGCTGTCTAGAAATATGCTAACTGACAGAAATACACAAAATTTTTAGGCTGTAAACATTGGCTGCTAGGAATCTCTTGCTACAGTAAATGCAATTCAAAAGGTTTTGTTTTTCCAAATTGAGTTTGCTGGCATCTAAGTCAGCTATTGACTATGAAAATGTGCTTCAGAAGTGAAAAGGATGCGTCATACCCTATGTAAATATGAAATATTTTCAAAGGATTTAAAAAAGACTGTGAGCATACTTAAATAAACCTCATAAAGAAGAAGCTAAACAGTCAGTTTTGCAGTTCTTTCATTGGGCTGTGATAAGAGATTGAATTATAGATGGAACAAAACCACTTAGAAACTGCTACAAGAGACTGAGTTAATTTTCCAAGAAAAAGAGGTGACTCAATTCAGAATGAAGCATATGGAGGTTATTGGTGATAATAGAATAAATGTGCATGAGAATCCATAATGCTGAGAGCTGGAAATCATGGAAAGTGTAGAGAAAAACAAGAATAGCACATGGAGTAAATGCTTAAGACCAGCACAAATTAAGAAAATGTCAGATATATTGGAAAATTGAACAAGCTTCAATAGATTTTGCCACTTTTCAAAAGTTTCAAGCCATCATTTCACCATCATTGTGTTTGGCTGTGGATAGCACAGTGATAAGGTAGTGCTCTGTAAGGGGGCAGAGACAACTGTGACGCAATTTAGATCAACAACCAGAAATGAAATGGCATGTTTAAATCTTTTAAGACAGATGCTAATACAGAAGCCAATCTGTTGATTGAAGCATTCTGGAATCTTCAGTAGAAAAGCTACATGTATTAGAAGGGTAAACAGGCTAAATGTAAGAGAATGCTTGTACTTCTTAAAGGAATATATGTCTCAATTGTACATGTAAATAAAAATAGAAAAGATGCAGTGTTTAATAGGACTAGTATAGAGCAAAATATTTTTGGGTTGAAAACACATCTTACTGATGTTCTTGATAAAATTACATTAGTTGAAGATGAGAATTGAGAAGAGTTTTAAAAGGTGTGTTGCTGGGAATTGATAGGCTGTTAGCATGATGTTCATAACTATAATAGCTTATAACATCTTCATGCTGTGTGGAGAGTTTATATAAAAGGGAGAGTTAAAAGGGGAGATTGATAGGCTTTTTTGCAGTAAGAACTGTTGGACAAGGCTGAAAAGCTGCACTTCTACTTTAGACGGAGGGAGAAAAACCCATGCCTCACTAAAATAATTAAATTATTATTTAAAATATTACACTTGCATCTGAGGTGTTATGTTTAGGAGGACTCTTGGTGGTTGCTCTTAGTAAAAAAGATTCTATGTCTGCATAATCTTAAGAATCTCTATGGGACACAAGCTTTTACCAAAACGACATTTGTGTTTTCTGAGGTTCTCAAGATATTTTTCTTTATGACATTTGATCTTCTGAAAGATTGCACTTTATCACCCAGGGCTCCAAGGTGCTTTGGTATGAGTCAGACACAAGAACAGAAAGTATAGGTAACATATCCTCATATATTTAAGGTCACCACTTCTACAGACAAAGAGGAAACACACAGTCCTTGAAGTGCATTATAACAGACATTCACAGATAATCTGAAAGCTTTTGGTCAGCAGTCTAGAGTGTTTATCTATTCATCGCACTGAATACCACCTTAGATTTTGACAAGAGTCCAAAATTAATGATACATCAGCCTTGAGGTACTGACATGATACACAACTAAGTTGTCTATGAATACCTCCAAAGACAATTTTCTCAGGATAAAGAGCCTATTTCCTTTACTACAGAATGTCTTAAAACCTGTGTGTCAATACCAATAGATGAAAAATGAGTAATTGACCTTATTTTATGGGAGTAAAAATGCTCTCAAGTCTTTCTAAACAGGCTGGAAGGCTGTGTTATAATAAAGACTCTGACAGAGCAGGAGAAAAAGATAATGAGGAGAAAAGACATCCTAAATTTTCTTACAGAAGAAAAAAGTTATTGTCAACTAACTGTCCCAAGCAACTGAACTCAGAAGTTCCCACAGCAAAGCACAAGACTGAAGTGCAATTTTGCTAGATGTGTAACTGCATAAAGTTACACCTAACAGCAAGACAAGTCAGCAGGCACCGTTCTGTGCAGCATGACCTTAGGTCACGTTCTGTTGGAGCAGTGCTGTCCCTGCAAGGTTTCATCCTCTCAGTTTGTCCATCCTGCAGCAGGTTAGAAGCTTCTGGAGATCTTCACTAGTGCCATTCACATCCTGCCATGATCCAGAAACTCTGTTTTGAACTGACTTAGATATTTGGTGAAAAGTTGGAGGAGACAGACTGGGAGAAACTACATTCTGTTACTTTCCAACTGAAGCACCAAAAGAATGAGGCCAGCTGAGGCTCTCAGAGTGTGACTCAGAGCAGTTCCTGAGTAGAGCTCCCAATTCCTCTGCCCCATGAAGCCAGCTTTCACTGGCAGGGAAGCAGCTGGGTGGGCATGTGGTGGCCAGGAACAAAATTCCATCTCCAGACAGCTTGATTGTCTGTGAGGAAGTGTGGTGCCTCCCACATGGGCTTTGAACTACTGGGCAGCCAGTCCATGACCTAACACCTCCCATTCCTCATATAATGTGTAAAGGCAACTATTACTACAGTAACCATCCAAACAGACAATGATGGGAGATTTACATGAGCAGAGAAGAAAAATGGATCAAGGAATAGGGCAGGAAAATCTTCCTGCGGTGTTCACCTCTTGTACTCCTTCCTCATTCTCTCCTTAGCTACATTTCAAGCAACCTTGTCTTAGTGTACAGAATACCATCCCATGAGGCAGTGCTGAGACACAGCTATTAAGAAGAGTGAGCCCTGCAAGGAAGACTTTCCAACTTTACAGTAAGGTAGGACCTGTCAGACACAACCTCTCATAGATGCACTGCACAAAGCTATATCATCTTTTCTTCCCAAGTCATAGGAATTGTCTTTCCCTAAGTCTCTGGTTCATTTTTTTCAGTCTTATATTCTGGGTTTTAGCCACCTTTGTCACCCATGATCCATTGCTGTTTTAACTAACTCCATTCACTACCTTAACCAGATGAGACTTGTATTTTGGACCCGTAGCAAAGCTAAGCTTGTTCACCTACCATGTGTCTTAGAAGTAAACTAATCATCCAGTTTTTAAGGGTTGTGTGACAAGGAAAAAATACCATTTCAACCAGTAAGGTATAAAAAAGTGTCTAGACCACAGAGCTCAATACAATAATCATCTCCACAAACCACTAGGAACCTGATATGTCCTTTTGATCCAAAAGGAGTAACTTGAGGATTCATGCTTCCATATTGTTCCTGTAGCAACTATTTTCCCAGGATTTAGCTGAAAAGCTTACAAAAATAGTGGGGAATATGTAAAGTACATTTCTCAGTGTTGTCATATGTAATTCTTCAAGTATTCATGTTAGAAATTTGTTCATCCATTACATTTCTCTCCCACCCATGTAGGAGAAGGAAGAATCGTATACAAAATGTAAAAAACAGAAAACAAATAAATAAACAAAACCCAACCGAGACCCAAAACCATTTCTATCACAAATCTCTGACTCCCACCATGACTAAATCAGTTCCTATCCTCATTTTCACAGGCAAAACAAGAGGTCTGTGGTTAGGGAGGGTAATTGGATCAGTTTCCCCAAAACAGAATTCAGAGAAAACAAGCAGATGGCTAACTCTTACACAACCAGAAAGAAGATTGTTACTGCTTGGTCCTGCATATATGATCCATCTTCTTCCTTCTCCCACTGTTGTACAGCTCAACTTCTTTTATTTGAGCCCTTCATTTTGTGCAATGCCTGAAATTAGACCTAGCTTTTAATAAGGCCATATCTTACTGAATGAAGCAGCTGGTATGTTGAAATCAGTTGAAATGCTCTTGAATGTATGAGATGTTCAAATAGCATCCAAATGCTCTAGAGTTGACATAGAATTATAGTTACAATGAAATGCAAAACGGGTCTGACAATCCACATCTGACATTCAGCCTGGGATATCTTAGCGTCCATCTTTCAAAAGAAAATAGAGCAGCAACCCATCATCTCGATGCTGGATTTTTGTAAAACTATCAAGTTGGACACTCAAAATAGACTCTTTTTTTTAATGTCTTGGCCAGTGTTTTACATTTTGTATGTGGTTTAGTGCAGCTGCAGTAAAAGAGGTCTAATATGTTGGCTTGTCTGAATAGGGCTTGGTTATATAAAACCATGGATATTGTGCTAGCAAAGGGTTTCTTGATTGCATGAAGAATAGAGTGGCTAAAGAACAGAACATCTAAATAATAAGTATCAAAAAATGACTCAAATGCAATAATGAATATACCATAGCTTTTATGCATGAGGAGGGAGTAATGTTGAGCCTGTTCTCCTTTAAGAGCTGTGATATCATGGCAAAAGTATTTAGACCAGAATGAGAAATGTTTTAGAAAAAGTTACATAATAGATTTTTGTTGTTAGACAAGACAGAAATGAGAGGAGATACCTTTATATCATGCTAATTCCTCTTCTAAAAGCTGCAGAAATTTTGTCATTGATCGTAGTGGAATGGAATATGATAGTGTGAAAAATAAAGCTGTGGACTGCTTTTAAGGAGGTATTGTTTTACAGGAGCAGTGAAGTAACAAGGCATCCATTATAAGGATTTTAAGTCAGTTTTTATTGTCTGGGAATAGCCAAGAATCTTAGTGCTTATAAAGGAGCTCTTCATTGCCTGAGCTTTTCTCTTTCCTCCTTCGCTGTTTAACTCCATAGAAGAGCCAGAAGACAACTCAGGCAATGCTAAACTGCATTTGAAATCCTTGATTCAATGTTTTTAGTGGATTGAGATAGTAGTACATAGGCCGCTTTCTGGCTTTTATGCATAGGAAATAGCTTCACTCAGCTTGGAAAGAGAGGATGATAGTTTCCTTTCTACATTAAAAAAGAACCACAAAAACCTGCCACCCATATATGCACATCTGTACTTTCAGTATGTCCTAGTTTTCAGCCTGGAGCTTTACTGTGGTGAATTCTACTGGCACGATGTCCCTATGTTTCAAATTTAGGGCCTAGACAAATCTCAGTGTATCCTCATATTTCACAAAGATACTTCTCTTGCAGACATCTGGCGTGTGACTCAGCTCCAGCTTAAAAAAAATATACTTGTGTTGCTGCTTGGAAATATCTATGTGTACATTCGAGGCTTCATTCAGCTCCCCATGTAGAGATCTCAGACTGTGTGATACTCTGTAGGGTCTTCCAGCTGCTCCTCTAGGTGACCAAACTCTTCTACAACTTCTGTGTCATGTCCTCCAGTAGTTGGTATCCACTTTGGCTGCCCTGGGACATGTCAAATGGCACAAGAAAGCTTGAGCAACCTAATTCAGTTCTACATCTTCACTGAATACAGTAAGCTTAAGTGCCAAGTGCAACCTATCATAAGCAACCTAGTATAAGCATTCTATTCTGTACTGAATTTTAGTCCTGAGTTCCCTTTTTTTGTCTCCAAAGTTGTGTTTGTAGGTCAGGTCTGAATTCAAACAGAGCACATACAAGCCCAGACATCACACCTTTGGCTAACAGACATTATCAGGATACCACCACGGGATAATTGAAAGTTGACAGATGCTTCTTTACCCTTTGCTCCTCAGTCAGCTGTGGGGATCACAGGCCGATGCTTGAATGCAGAGAGCCTGTCACTATGAAGGCAGAAGTTGAAGGGACAGGACAGTTATCAAGGAAAATTTATCCAGCCTTTTTAGTAATAAATACAGGATTTTCTATTATGTTTTAAGAGACAGGTATGACTTATACCCCAATGAAACATAAATCCTTGGGTTTCTTCCATGGATTGGAAATATTCTGACAAGTTGTAATGCAGCTGGTGAATGTGGTTTTGCTTACAGAACATAACGGGGCTATTTAAGGGTTGTTGTACATGTCAGAAGCCATTTTTTTACCTTGCAGAGGATTTTGTGTCATTAGGAACTTGAAATATTCCCTGTCTACTAGTGAAGCATGTTATCCCCTCAGCTGAGCTAAAGGCCCTGTGGGGCTGCTCTAAGCGGGAACAAAACCTTTCTTCTCATTTAGTGGCAAACAAAATTTTTTTAAAAGCCAAATGCTTTTCAGTGGTTTGTTTTCTAAAAGCAGGATCATTTATCCATCCCAATTACCATCACAGCTAGTGATGTATAGGAGAGAAATGCTTTACCATAGTACAGAAACTCAGAGGTGTTGCAGAGCTGGGATGAAGCAATGCTATGATTTCTTAGCCATGAAGAGCTTTATAGCATAAAGCCATGACTTAATGTTGAAATTGCATGAGAAATTGCCATCAGAATCATTTCCATACATAGCTTTGACATTTCTATACCCGCACACCCTTACGGCTTCCACCTCATCCCTTCACTGCTGCTTATCCCTCTCCCTCTACTGCTTCTGCTGAAAGAGCTGCACCAGGGGAGCAGCATAAACCACATCCCTCACATGACCCAGCCTAAAAGTAAACTTCCTCTACCCAAGGTATTTTCCTGAATAAGTTTCCAGACAAGTTATGTCATTTATAAGAATGATCGTACGCGACTATGGGATCAAACCACCTGTCCCTTTAGCTCTGTATCCTGTCTCTGGCAAGAGACAGTAGAAAACAGCTCAGGAACCTTCTGCTGAAGGAAAAATACTGCTCATTTGCCCTGGCAGTACTTTAAGCACAGCTGGGGGAATGACAAAATACAGTTTATAGATGGAAACGGGAGAATGAGAAAGAGAGAGGCAAACCCTCTCTCTATTGCACCTTTAACTATTTGTCCCAATAAGACATAGCTAACTCACAGAAAAGAGTTTTCTAAGCTGTTTACTACTGCTAGTATTTATTCCCGGTTAATTTTTGATTTTTAAAAATATTTTGTTTCTAATTATCAAGATTATGAAAATTAAAGGCATCCACATATCTTTCTCTTTGGCTACACTAGAGCCCAGACATTAGATCATAACTTCTGCAGAAATTCCAGTCAAAATTCCTCAGGTTTTTTAGCCAAATGTGTTTCCCTACTTGAAAAAAACTTTAAAAACATTTATATGTGGGAATTCTAGCATTCTTTGAGTCATTAAAGCCAAATTTCTTGAAAAATCTTTGACATTTTTCAACAACCTTGACTTTGAACACCTCTTGTTTCTGCATGTTAGATCAGAAGTTGCAGAACAGAAATGGGAAGTGTTAAGAATACAGTTCTGAAGGTAACTTCTCCTCAAGGTCATGGGTCAAAGAAGAAGCCAGAGCAATGTGAATGTTATTAAATCTTCTGTACTGCAAGCGGTCTTCTAAATATGTATATATACACACACAGTCTGGCTGCAACCTGAGTATATTATCATTCATTACCCGCCCATTGGGGACCTTTGGGATAGTCTCAGAGAAGACAAGAACAAGAATTGTATTAAGACTTCATGACTGTGATGCCAGGAGAACAGCACAAGCCTTGCTGAAAGTGCAAATAACAATTAGCTCTTCAATCTCAAGGGAGCCAGGGGGTAAAACTGATGGAACATCTGAGAAATGCTTCCTGAAGAGATAAAATAATTCAAAAACCTTAAGGAAATTTGCAAGACTGAGATATTTATTTTGCTGGTTCTGAATTTAGAAACTAAGAGGAAAGGTTACATTCAGATCCCTGTTTGAACATTTTATTAATTTAAGCCTCTAGCATTGTTTTTTAAAGTCAAGACTGGTCAAGGTCAAGATTTTGAATCCTTGGTTTTGTCCGTCAATCCTTCCACAAACTTCCTCTGCAAGGCAACAAGAAAAGGGAAGAACAATATAAGAAAAAGCAAATACTTTTTAAGCTTTGAGAAGCAAAGTCTAGCCATTGAAAATAAGTGACTCCACAAAAAAGAAATATTTCTGATGGGATTTGTCAAAAACATGTAATACTTTGATTAAACACCAGCAATTATCATCTAGATGGATGCTACCCAGAAAGGTAGCTTGCAAATGCTACTCTGAGAAACACCTCAGGTGTGTTTCCATTTCTGGCATATCATGAAGCTCTGTGTAAAAACTAACACCATTTTCTTTGCCACAATGGGAATGGGTTCCACATGCTGCAAGAAGCAATCAAGATAAAAAGGGGTCCTATTGTGTCTCCAGAGCAAGAGTTCAAAGCATGATATCCAGAATTCATTTCCTATTGATGTGGACAAATTGATGGCACTGAAAATTACTGCCATGGAAAATTGAAAAGAAATGCACTTTAAAAAATCAAGGAAGTAAATCAGAGAAATCACTGAAAAATACATTGTTAAGAACAAGCATGAATATAGATAAGAAGACATCACTAACTGACACCTCAAAATCATGTAAAAATGTAACAATTTTGCTTCTGGTGATAGATACTGAATACCAGAGTAACAAGGCTCTCCTGCTCTGTTTACCCTGAATATTGCAAATAATATATTTCCAAAGTACAGGGAAATATGCATTTGTTCAACAAATAAAAGTACCAGTGAGACACATTAAGAGTTAAGCTTCTGAAATGTAAAGCAGCACAGGGACAGCACCTGCTACTGAACTAGCTAGCATTTTCTTTCATAGCTTTTCATCATCACGTGTCAGAAACATTGCTGTTTTCACTTGCTTTTTCCTATGCTTGGCATTTGCCTTAAGTGCTCATAGATGTAGATTTGAACAGATTGGTAGCAACAAGAGGATGATATGGTCTGCACTTGGTGTTTTCTTCCAGGCTAAGGATCTTTTTGTAAGCAGCATGAATTTTGAAATTTGTGAGGTGAACTTCAGTATCATTGTGCCAGCGCATTAAGCAGCACTTTACAAAGTGTTTCATTATGAGATTTGAAACATTAAAGCCATGGCAGGGAGGAGATAGGAAGACAGGAAGGGGTATAAGAACAAAGAATGATCTCGATATATTAATTTACCTACATACCAGAAAAAAATTAAATAAAAAATAAAGGATATAAAGGATATTTACTTATCATATAAGTAAAAAATACCTATAAAATCTATTTTATTTACCTGATGCTTTCCTCCATGAAAAGTCACAATAACATAGCTCAGATAATGCAATTATCTCCTGATGTAAGTAAAAAGAAATACTCCATTTTTCCAGTCTTGCCATGCTGGCCAGTGGTGGCTATTTAAATGCTGAGTGCAGTTTGTCTGTTGCTTGGTAGAAACCAATACCTCTTAAGTACTTAGCTGTGCATGTCAAGATTCATTCTAGAATTGATTTCCTTACAACTAAGTTATAAAATCCAGCAAATAAGATTTTCTGGCAGACATGTTGACAGGTCCTTAACTAGATAGTGCTATTGAATGCCAATATAATTAGCTGGGCAGATCACACAAATTATGCAGACTGCAATTCATTTCTGACACTGCTCCTTTTATCAGACCTTTCTAATTTTGCACTTGTCCCTTCTGTCTTTTCAGCTGAAGGCTAATATTGTACGTACCTGGACTTACACAGCTGATAAGTCCGATTGCCATGAGGTGACATGAAGTCCATTCAGAAAAATTCCATACACAGTGCCTGAGTAATTGCTACTTTTGATAAGGCCTTGCAATGATAGGAGAAGGGGGGATGACTAAGCTGAAGGCGGGAAAATTTAGATTAGGTATTAGGAAGAATTTCTTTCCTGTGAGGGTGGTGAGGCACTGGCACAGGTTGCCCAGTGAAGCTGTGGCTGCCCCATCCCTGGAAGTGCTCAAAGCCAGGCTGGCTGGGGCTCTGAGCAAGCTGGTTTAGTGGAAGGTGTCCCTGTCCATTGCAGGGGGGTAGCAACTAGATGTCTTTAAGAGCCATTACAGCCCAAATCATTCCAGGATTCTATTAAATTATTACAATATTTCTTTTTTCTATTTGTGTTTTCAATCTTCTACTAATTTTGGAGGAACTAGAACTATAAACCCTGTAGATTATTGGTATCCACTGCTTTTGGTTTGCTGATTTTTCTCGTTATAAATGACTCTACTATAGCAATAAGGAGTACTTTTGCAGCCAGTCAAATTTCCTTCCAAATTCAGAGAAATTCAAGCAGAAGACATTTAATAATTAAGGTGTTAATTGTGGGTGATTCAACGAGTAGAAAATAGATGAACCTGAAAGTAACAAATAAGATATCTACTGAAACAGAGAAGGTACTCATCAAGGGAAATGCAGATGTTAATGTAAGACACCTGATATCTCCTGAGGATTATTTTAATGTCCTATTTCAGTAATTAAACACTCTGAATAAGTGCTTCTACATCCTAAATGACTACTTCTGGGGCACAAAGAGAAAAAGTATTGTGCAGCTTCAGAAACTTCAGAACTCAGAAACTTTTTAATTCAGAGGGTGTTTGGGGACTGGAAGAGGCTCCCCAGAGAAGTGGTCACAGCACCAAACCTGATGTTCAAGAGTTCAAGAAGTGTTTGGACAATACTGTCAATCACATGATGTGATTCTTGGGGATGTCCTGTGCAAGACCAGGAGTTGGACTCGATCCTTGTGGGTCTCTTCCAGCTCAGGATATTCTATTATTCTAATTATGACTAGAATATTTAAAACAATTTCCCTAGGAATTTTCATTTTGTTATCTTAAAAGTAGTGGGATTTTTCTTCTCATCATTCCTGTAACTGGCCAAAAATTTTAGGAAGCCAACACTTGTGATGCCAGAAAAAGAAAATAAGTGCCACAGAAGAGATGTAGGAGAGGTGATTTATCTGATTTATGAAATAAGAGACTGCAGCAATATTCCTTTTAGTTAATCTTGCAACTTTCCCTGACTAATTTCTTCACCAGCCAAATGCCTTGACTTTGTGCTTTTATCTGTAGTTATCTACATTTGCCTGGGAGGGTATTAAAGGCACAGAATGCAATTTTGGTTTCCCTGTGTGTTCTGTAAATCCTGACCATGCAAGGCTTTGCTTACACAATGCAGCTATACTGTATATGTGAGCTACATCAAACCACTTTGCAAAGCACAACAATTCTGTTTCCAGGCATTTTTGCCATGATGTTCTGTTAACACCCCTGGAAATGCAGTATGGACTATAAAAAAGAACATTAACTTTCTTATAGAAATTTAAGCTTCCCTACAGAAATCTTTCTTGAAATATGCAACCTTTATTAAATTCCTTTGACCAACTTAAAATTGCAGAGAAAGGAGCTCAGTCATTAAGTATTTCATGTAAGGGGGATTATTCCATCTCTTTGTTTCAAAGTCTTCTGTCTTAATTTTGTCTTAAACACTTCTAAAGATTTCTCTTCATTCCAGTCCTATTAAATTTTAAGGGACTCTTTTCTTTTGTGACAGAATGAGCTGTATAGACAGTCAGCTGCTCTTTGTGCAAATTTCCTCTTGTGGAAATGTTGCTCGGTAGGACACCACTTTCCAGAGCCTGTTTTGTTCATTTCACACAGCTCCCCAAAAAGCCTCACATTAGTAAGGTTCAACAAGCACTTCCCATTCTCCCCTCTTCATGGTTGGTCACATCCGAATTTGCATCATTACATATTGTCTTTCTCTTACTTACACAGGAGTGAGGCACAGAACTCAGGGTTAATGAATCCTGATTAACTTTGTCTTCACTGATTTGGAAGGAAATGTCTAATGGATTTTTTTTTTTTTTAATGTCTACATACAGCCAGTATAATTGGGTAAAGGACAGTTTAGACATATCTACAAATGATATGCATTTGTAGATCCTAAATTTTGAATAAAATCCAAAGAATGGTCATGCTATGTTTATTATGTTTTCCTGAAATATCTTTGCAGTGTCCTCAGTAAGTTCTTCCATACACCTGACTTTTTTTTTTTAATTTTTAAGAAATTGCTGAAACTTCAAAACTTTTGGTTGCATCTGGTCTAAATGGAGTGGGTATGACTCTTTTTGGCCGGTAAACATCACTTTAATCAGCAACAGTGGTTATGAAATAAACCAGTTATTTAATAAAAAGAGGTGTTTTTAAGCAGGGTGAAAGCTGTGTGGGAAGATTAAATCCAAGAATATCGTCTGTGCAGATTAAAGGCATTTCCACCTTGAAGCCGAATCTCTTGACGGTCCACCTAGACAATACCTATCCTTCCATTGAGACTTTAACAAGCCTCTGAATCCAGTAAAGGTCCTTTGAGAGTTAAAAAAATTGAGCTAGTGCTCACGGCAGGAGGTTGGAACTAGGTGATCCATCTTTAAGGTTTCCCCAACCCAAATCATTCCATAATTCCCTGATTTTGAATTTGCCTCCTTCATGTCCCAAAGCGATTTTCCATTTAGGGAAAAATCCAACAAATCCAAAAACAAATAAATGGAAATCCAAACTACTAAATATCTTCTTAGAAAATATATTGTCCTTTAGCTATAGAAAGTGTGGCACTTACCTGCAGAAAACTTACGTAGAAGGAAGCCTGTGTAATGTCAAAAACAGGTATATTCAGCTAGTTAGGAGCTTGTGAAGACCTGAAATACTGCTTTAGCTTAACTAAATCAATTTGAAACTAAGCCAGCTAGTGAAGACCAGATGCCTTTTTTTAAGCATTGCTTCAATTGCTCTGGCAAAGGTAAGCAAAAGCCTCAAGTAAGCAAAGCAGAGAATGATGATAGTTAATTTAATTGGCATGCCTCTATATTAGAAGCTTGTGCTGCCTGTACCACAATCATCCATATAAAAATTCAAAGGCAAAGGTAGAGCCACGACACCAGCAAACCATTTCTGTTTGCTCAGTTTTCTATTTTCCTTTCTCTTTATGCTTTCTGCCAGGGACACGATGCATGGGGTTTGCTGCTGGAAGGAATCCTTAGATCACAGACTGTGGTCTCACAGCTCCACAGCTGCATTACCATGGCTTAACAAATTACCCCTGACTCTGAGCCACTGGCACAGTTGTGGGGCATGCTCATGGCCCACCCTAAAACTGATGTAATGCATTGAAGCTTAAGCTTCACTGGAAGACTTTTAAGCTAAGTTCCATTACTTTGCAATTGGGACAGATTAGGAGCACACACGGGCAGTTACCTTTCAAAAATACATCTCCTCCAAGAGACAGTAACCTGTTAGGCTGCCATAACTCCTCAGTGTTCCAAAGCCATAAGTCTTGCCTCCTTTATAGCTTAAGCCATAAAACTTCAACAAGTTGCTCTGGTATTGGCCCTGCAGTAATCTCTCTGGGGCAGGAAGCACCATCTCAGCTGCAGCACTGAGCTTGGTGTCACTGCACCCCACATACTAATGAGCTCATTCAGAACATCGTGATGTAAACCAGACAGTGTCTACCGTGTCTATTAGGGGGAGTTTTAGTCTGGCATTTCAGGAAAAAGCCTGCTGTACTCACATTGCATGTCAGCTTCTTCTTCCTTCAGTGTGCTTTCTTGGAGCCTCTGAATAGATGGTTTAACTGAGAAATTTGGCACAGACATAAGGGATCAACTTTATTTTTTTCATAAGATTCATGCAAATAAACAGCTATGTAATGGATTGCTGCCTCAAAAATCCCCCTGCTGAGAGGAAAACGGTGCTTTTAGGTCAACACTGTATTAGAAACTAGAAAATCCACTTGGGAGAATAAGTTGAAAATTATCTGATAGGGAAAGACTTTGCATCTTATTACTTCTCAGTGAATATATGGAATTTTATCTTGTGCTTGAGATAGCACAAAATAAGAGTGCAACTTCTGAAACAGTCAAACCTTCACAAGATGTTTCTCCAATTTAGATTGCTTAATAACTAGCATAATGGCGGGTTTTCCATTGTGTCTTTGTGTTGTTTTCTGGCTCTCCCTGACCTAACTTAGATGTCACAGTTGGCATCAATAGCAGTGAGAGTGCAAGCCACACACAGTCCATATTGGCAATACAGAGTTTGAAGTGGCTGCATCACTTGATCACAGTCTGGCTTCATGAAGTCAAACAGAATTTCCACATTTCTTGGCAAAATTTTTGTTACCAGTGATGATATTGAGCCTGAGCCACAGCCCTGCTGCATCATAGCCCTGCCTGTGCCTGGCTGCTAAAGCTGAATTAGTTTTTCTCCAGTCAGAGTGCCTCTGACTTTGCAAGGCTTCATTTCTAGAATGCTGCCTGGTAATGGATTTTTCATTCGCCATAAATGCTGGAAATATCCCCCAATAAAACAACCTCAACAGCCTCAACAACTACAGGGTACTCCATGAAACATAAATAGGTCATACAGAATTTGTCTAGATTGTATCCTAAAAAAATCTGTATATGTAACATTCTTAAAGGAGCATTATTTCTCCTGCAATGGAATACATATGTATTTTCATCCATGGAAGTTTTCCAGGTCAGTTTGGACAGGGCTCTGGGAAACCTGATCGAGTGAAAGGTGTCCCTGCCCATGGCAGGGGCAATGGAATGAGATGATCTTTTAGGTCTGTTCCAACTATTCCATGATTCTATGATTCTATGATTGCTAATACGTGTATCCATTTCAAAAGGTGGATACATTGGAATTCTGCATCCTTTCTTCTATTTTGAAAAATTAGAACATACTTTTCTGTATTGTTTCGTGTTTTAACATCATGAAGTAGAATTATAAGAGTCACTGCAGGTGACCTCTGAATTGGGTATGATGACTCTGCTAAACAAGATTTGAGCAGTTGCTTATTTTTTACTCTCTGCACTATTTTCAGATGCAGGGTTCAGAAGCATGGCTGCTTGGAAGGGAATAATATGACTTTGAGGAGAACTGATCATACAGATAGGAGCATAAGGTCAGCTTGAAACTGCTGCTAGGAGCCCTCAAAATTCAAGTTACTTTAAGTAGGTGGTTCTTATTGTATTTGTTAACCTCAAGGGGCAATTGTTGTGGAATGCAACTGAAATCAGTAGCATGTAATGAGAAAAATGTGTTTAGCAAAGAGATGTATCTGAGAAATGGGAGAGGCCCTATATGACCTTCAAGCGTCTTCCTTGTGAGGGAATGGAAGGCAAACCATCCAAGTGCACACCTAGATGTATTAACATTAATTTATTACAAGTCTGTAGGCAAAGGAAAAAACAACTTTTATGTATTACACATGACTCCAAAATGTACCAAATGTCCAATCTAGTAAAGGAGTGGAAGGAAACTGCCTTGTGTACTTGGTGATTTTGATATGTTGCTATTTAAAGCCTGTTTAAGCACTTTTCCACATGCTGAGGAAGAATCTACCAGGCATCATTAGAATGAACAAACCCTTGTAGGGTTATTGGTGTCAAGTTTTGCATGTCACATCTGCTTCCAGGCCTATGGTAGTGATTTTTAGATTGATCTAGAGAGGTCCCTTTTGTAACAAATTGTTTCATTCAGTATTCAAGGAGGGCTGGCAGCTGTGTTGGCTTTCACATCATGAAGGACCAGCCCTTGTATTTAGATAGTGATGTCAGCAGATGTGTGGTTTCTAGCTTTCTTGAGATTTGTTGCCAATCTGAGTCCTGTCTAAGAGAAAGTCTTCTTACTGCTCCTATTCCTCTTTCTCTAACAGTCACACTGTGGCATAGAATGTAAAATGTTATCAAATGCAATGAGAAAATGCATTTATACTGAATTATCAGTGAACTGGATACAGTTTTGCATACAATCTAAGTCTCTAGATCACTCTTGTCAGCAGCCATTTGCATCTGCCATCCTTGCTTGATATTTATATAAAATTTAGCCAACATATTAATGCGGGTATTAAGAAGACTATTATTACTGTTCCAACAAAGGAGAAATTGAGACAAGTGGTGGAGACACATTTCTCCAAGGGTTTAGGGATATTTGAATTTCAGAGAGCAAAGATTTTTTGTCCCAACCTCTGGAACAGCAAGAAAACTAGATGCCCTTGAGGTTACCTTGGCCTGGTCAGAAGATAATTCAAACAAAAGACAACATACCTCCAAAAACTATCAGCTTTATTGCACCAAAAACTAAATCTTGCAGATATCTGGTGATTTAGAGGAGTGTACCTCACAGATGCAGTTTCTGAGTCTTTGAAGATTTCCTCAACTTTCCACCCAGCAGTGTCTGCACTATCATCCAACCAGGGACTTTCCATTTCATCCCGAGGTGCCAAAATCTAGTTCTCCACTAAAAGCAGATTTATGAAACCTACTTACACTGTCTTTCCATGGGAGGCCAGATTCCATATACAAGTCATACACTATCCACCACTGCATGGGGCTTGGAATACATCCTTGTCAGTGTTCAAGATCAGGTTGGATGTGGCTTTGAAAAACCTTCTAGTGGAGGGTGTCCTGGCCCATGGCAGGGGGGTTGAATGAGATGATTTTTTAGGTCCCTTCCAACCTGAACCAATGAGACATTCCATGATTTTATGACATACTGAAAAGAAAATGAAGGCTCTTCTTTACAGCGTTCCAACTAGCAGCTGAGTTGGAATAAGCATTGGAAGTGTGGGGATCTTGAAATCAGGTCTTTGCACCTTGTGGAACTAAACCTGCAGCAAGAACAGATCAGACCCTGAGTGCTGTACTGCAAGCAACTAGATGGGTAAGGAAGGAATTTTAAGCAGTCAAAATGGGTAGCCTGTGGGCAGGTGATGGAGAACTAAGGCAAGTGAGGACATTTAAAAATATATTTCCATTCAGTCTGGAGTTTCCCCCTCAACCACACAGATCACTTCCATAATAGTGAGGGCTTGTAATACATTCTCAGTGTGCCTTTTGGAAGCTCAGTTTACAGAGTAAACTTTTTCTGAACATTCCAAGAAAGAGACAGTGGGAACACAGCAATGGAGAGGAACAGAGCTCTGAAATGAGTCACTGTTGTGTCCTCAGGAAACTCACCTATACGAGCTGCTCCACAACCTGGCACTCAAATCACAGAATTTCAAGACTGGAAGAGACCTATAAGATCATCTAGTCCAGCCGATGTTCTAACTGTTCAGCTAGATCATGGCAGCAAGTGCCACATCCAGTCTTTTTTTAAATTCTTCAAGGGATGATGCCTCTACCACCTCACTGGGTAAATGATTCCAGTTTCTGACCACTCTTTCTGTGAAGTATTTCCTTCTTACTTCTAACTTACATCTAGCTTGACGCAACTTGAGACTGTGTCCTCTTGTTCTATCCGTTGTCGCCCGGAGAAAGAGGCCGACCCCCAGCTCACCACAGCCACCCTTCAGGAAGTTGTAGAGAGTGATGAGGTCACCCCTTAGTCTCCTTTTCTCCAGGCTGAACAACCCCAGCTCCCTCAGTCGCTCTTCATATGGCTTGTGTTCCAAGCCCCTTATTAGTTTCGTTGCCCTCCTCTGGACACGCTCAAGTAACTCAACGTCCCTCTTAAAGTGAGGGGCCCAGAACTGGATACAGTACTCCAAGTGAGGCCTCACCAGTGCCGAGTACAGGGGAAGAATGACCTCTCTGTTCCTGCTGGCCATACCATTTCTGATACTGGCCAGGATGGCATTGGCCCTCTTGGCTACCTGGGCACATTGCTGGCTCATATTCAATCGACTGTCAACCAGCACCCCCAGGTCCCTTTCCACCTGGGCAAGGGCTTTTAGTGTGTTTCATAGCTGCACATGCTCATTTCCAACAAAAATAAACTTTGTAAGAGTTTTTTCCAAAGATCACAGCATACACAGATGACTCGTGGCTCAACTGTGTATTTACCTATTCCCTTACCCTTTTAATTGCAGGACAAGCCAGTGCAGGCACTGAGGGGAAAGAATGATCTTCACATTCTTCATTACTCATTTGTAGCTTCACCTCCTTTGAGTTATGACTCATTTTCTTACTCCTGGGACATCTCTCATATAAACTGATCATATAATAATTCACTAGAGGGGTGAAAAATTAACTTGTCTTCTTAATACACAAGTTAAGAAAATAGGCTAATATTTCATTTCCCTTGAAAAAACCAGTGTAATAGGAGCAGGCAGGTCATGCTCCAGAGTGTAACCCAAGTACAAGTACACCTCAGCCAGACCAGGGTAGTGGTGATAGAAAACTAGGCTGTTTCCTGCATGCTCCTAACTTACCTCAATATTTTTTTTACCCTATTTCATTTCTTCCTCCCTTTTTTCACCATACTTTTAGAAGTTACTTGACTGTGGCTGCACTGCAAACTGAATCCTTTTTCCAAGTATGTGTGCATGGAAAATGTAGTTGTTTGGCACTGAAAAAGTCCCAGAAGAGACATCGTTTCTGCAGTGGAGACAGGTGCTCCATGTTCCTTTTATTTTTCCTCTCTGTAATGTCTTGCATCATTCACCATGGGAGGGAGATATTCAATTGACCTGCTGTTGATTTAGGATGACAAATTAATTTCATGTCAGTCTCAAAACAGCCCATGTACAGGAATCAGCTGGGACCACCTCAGCCGGCACGGAAGAGACATTTAACTCTTGACAGACAGGCAAAAGTTTCTGAACCCCATTGCTGAGCCACCCACTCAGCACCCATGGCTCTCTGCTCCACACTGTCAGGGGATACACCTGGCGACAAAACTCAAGCCTACCAAAACTTTAGATTAGCCACTGAGTTGATGCTTTCCACAAAGGGGAAATTCAAGAATAAGGCTTTATCGTGAATGCATACAGCCTTGTCTCTTCCTATTTATTATAGGCTTTCCCTGACACAATTACATACAGCAAGAAGAGTGTTGCTGCTTCACACTGAAGATTGCTGTGACAGAGGAGCCCTACTCACCGGCACAAACCCATTAAGTTTTCATTAGACCCCCTTGGCCTCTTTTTCATCTTTCTTGTCTCCTGCCTTCTCCGTTGTCTTTTATATTCTCACTTACTCCTACCTGGTAACGCTTCATTGCTCTCTCTCTCACTGCAGGTACCTCACTTCACCTTTGTCTTGGCAATCAGTTTGTTGTCCATTTCAAAGCACTTTCATAGACAATGACCACTGGATCTTTTGGTCTTACACGTCAAACCCTAACTGCTGGTCTGGCTTGGAAAGTGGATGAGTGTAACAATGAGCTGATCCTGAAAGAAGTTGGTGCCTCTGTTTACATGTGTAGAAAACAAGGTGAAAGTAGCACTTTCACCCAAAAAATTGTTGCCCTGAACTTTTTTATTTTTTTTTTCTTTTTTCATATAAGTGTAGAAATTCTTATACAAAATAAATTATCATAAAATGGTGTGGGTTGAAAGATACCTTCAAAATCATCTAATTCCAACTCTTCTGTGATGGGCAGGAACACCTTCCACAAGACGAGGTTGCTCAGAGCTCCATCCAACCCAGCCTTGAACGGTTTCAGGGACAGGGCATCCACAGCTTTTCTGGGCAGCCTGTTGCAGTGCCTGACCACCAAACAATTACACAACAATTTTTAAACCAAAAAATACAGATTCTTCCTATTGTAATTTAAATATATCGGTAATAGAATTGAGCCATAAAGTAGTGTCCCGGGAGGTCCCAAAAACCCTTACACAGATTTTGGCCACATCATGCTGTACAGACATGACAGAAGATGTGGTGGCTGAGAAAGGTGAAGAGCCATATGTCCAATCTCCCTTGTTCTGGGGTTTATTGTATCACCGTCAGCTGTTGGATGCTGTGTGCAGTGCACACACATCTCCTGGGTAGAGCACAACAGCTGTTTGTCAATACACAGCAATGATGAACTGCCACCAAGGCACAAACAGGAGGAAAGCCTCAGCCAGCTCCATTTGCCTGCAAGGGAAATGTAGGTCAGTGGAATATCATTACTGAAATTGCAACAAATCTGGGACACTGGGGCTAATAAAACTCTTCCTGTACAAGTGCCACGTCATCATTAGTGACCACAAGTCTTCATGCCAGTATGTCCTGCCTCTGTACCGTGGCATTGCCTTGCAACAGTGGAAGGGCAGAGTTCAATACTGAGTTGCATCACTTGGTCCATTTCCAATTTATTTGCCAAATTAGAGCTTTCTTCAACCCTCTGGCTGTCTTCCATGCATGTGCTGCCCAGACCTGAGCCTTCTTAGCTGTCTGTTATCTAACAGGATCACAGCCCTGCTAGAAATGACCTATATTTGGCTTGTTCTCCAGCATTTAATTTTGAGCAGTAAAAGCTAATTTTCTTTTGTGCTGGAAGAACATATGGGTTCATTGTGAGGGAAAAGAATTGTTTGAGTGCTCTATTGAAGTTGGATATTTTTAGGTGCATGTAAGATCAAAGCTCTGATATCTCTTGGTGCAGTATTACATGTACCAATATGTTACAGCAAAGGAATCTTTTTCCAAGTCTCCATTCAGAGCATTTTCATTACATTATAAAGCTGCCTTTGACATTTTTGTGTCATATACAGCTCTCTAATGCAGCATTAGCTGATGTGAAGTGTGCCAAGCCCATTTAAGCACAGAATGTGTAGATATGGAATGAAACAAGTTTTATCAAGACAGCAAACTTCAAGGTTTCCAGAGGCTGAGCTAAGATAAACCTTATTAAAACATGATAACTGTCGAAATAGGGTTCAGACTTTTCCAAGCAGTTTTTGGTAAAACTTGTTTCTCAGAATTTTGAAATACTGGTTAAGGGTATTTCACACATTAATTTGTTCTGTCTGCTTCAAGTCCTGGCTTCAAGTCAACAAAAATGCATCCAAGCTGTCAAGTTTATATCTAGGCTTTGCCAGAGTGTGAAGTTGTTTATATCTAGAGTTCTGGAGCCAGCTGACATCTAGACACTTAGGAAAATTAATTCAAATTAATTGGAGGTGTGAACTTGGAGCATCACAGTTTATGCATCTTAAAACCCCATGTGGAAACTCTTATTCAGATGTAAAGTGTCCTCAGTTCTGAATATAATCTTCCTCTCAGATGAGCTATATCTAAATTCACAAGTAAGATCTAGTATCATCTTTTAAAGCAGAAACTGTTGACAAGGAAATTTCACAGGTGCACCAAATAAGTGATAAACAAACTACTTCAGATTTAGGACTGGTTTGGTTGCCATAAAGTTGTAAAAAACATTTCAGCTTTATCCAGTCAAGGAGCTTTGAGCTATTACAAGAGAGATAAAGCAAAGGTCATGTTTTATGACTCATTAATGGTCATACTTTTAATATAAAATTACATGAAATAGCTTTATTTTGTGTCTAACAGATCTGAAGTCAATTGATTTTCAGTAGCAAGTTCAGTATTCTTCCATCTAATTTGCTAAAAGATACAAAAATGTAATAACAAATAATACTTTCATTCAGTGCAACTGCTATTTCTCTCATATCACAGTCTAGTAGGCTGACCAGCTTATCACCAATTTTGTTGTTTCCTCATGTCTTAAACACCTGAGGTGGATCTATTTGTATTTTGAACATTGAGACTGTACAGTGAGCACACAGACAAGCACTACCTTCTTAGGAAAGAATTAGCTTAGCTTTTGTAAAGGGAAGTTCCATCTTACTGTATGCTGCTGTTTAAACATGAAGTTGTAAGCACCTCAATAAAAAAGGATAGAGTGGTCATATTGTATACAGGTTTTGAAAAAAACTAAAAATAATAAAGCTTAACTTTGGTAAGTCTTTATGTCAAACATTATTAAACTAAGTTGCTATGGGAATTGAGAAAATAACTCTGAAAGGTAAGAAAAGAATAAGTAGCAAAGGCTTATTTGTTGCTTTTCAGGATGGAGCATAGTCAGCACTGGGATGCCCCAGGACTGGTGTCAGTTTTATTTGATATCATCATCAATGCCCTTGAGGAAGCAGAAAACGGTGAAATATTTATGATTACAAATTATATTAAGCTCTATCAGGTAGTCAAATGCTTTATAACCTAACAAAACTGAGCAAAGAGACCACAAGCTAGCAGATGAGTTCCTATAAAGAAAATACAAGGCAATGAATGAATCTAGAGAAAAGACTGTGAAGCACAGAAATATGATGTTGCACTCAGAAAAGAGAATTGCAAGGAGATATTCTAGTCACCATGGATATTTTTCTGAAACAATAATTTCAACAGGTAATGAGACCCAAAAAGGTCAATAACATTGTCATCAATGTAGAGGAGGATGGAAGATAAGACACAGTGCATTATATCCCTGCTTTGTAAAACTGGTCTGCATCCACATTAAGGATAATACATTCAGGCCTCTTTTCCCCAGGTCAAGAAGGGTGTGGTGGATGTAGACCAGAAACAGAAAAAGGCAACTAAAATGATCAGGGGATCAAGTGACTGCTTGGAGTCATGAAGACAGTGGGTAAAGTGAATTTAGAAGTGCTGCCATTTAGCAATACAGGAGCTGGGTGGACACTTAACCAGAGCATGCAGAAGATGGGTTTAGCATGGAAAAAGCCCTTCTTGAGCCTCTGAGCAGGAAATTTTCTTAATGACTGGTCATAAAGGCAGAAAACATCAGCAGAATCAAAAAGGGACTGAACAAATTGCCTAAATAAATCTCTATATACTTCCCTAACACAGCCATTGCAGATGCTTGGGAAACATAGGAGAAATGAACTGCCATGGGTGGGCAAGCTTGTGTGCTCTCATTATTTATCATCACCTGTCACTCCTGAAGCTTCCTCATGAAAGGCATTTTTAAAAATTGTCATCAAAGTTTTAAAAGCAGTAATTATTATTACATGCCTAGAGTGCATACTTTTACAAGAGAAGACTGCTTGCTCCTCGCCTATACCAGCACATACCCTGTCTAGATACTTTATGAAGTCCACTGCTTTTGCACCTCTCAGATAAATTTAATAAGGTCTTATTGGAGATCTGCAAGTGTGGAGAATAATGAAATCTCACACTGACACTGCCTTCTTCTTCCTACCCTGGAAAGCCTCCAATGCTGTCTTTCCTTGTATATCCTCCTCAGGAAGACATTACTCTTCCCTCGCCGTCCTCTAACCTGAGGAAGATACTCAGCAGGAGGCAAAATATAACAAAAAATATGTTTAAAAAAAGCCTAGAAGATAACAAGAGCTCTGACAGATTTGGGAATCACAATCTTGCCCCCTCAAAAAATTATCCCTTTCCATTATTTTCCATGTGTATCCTGTTTCCATTCTATATTACAATTTTAATCAAACTGACTAGAACAATTTTATCATCTGTTTTTTCCAATACTTCCTCTGAAAAAAAAAAATTCATTTTTCCTTTTCCCTTTTTTTCTTTTCCACATTGGCATCATGTTTCTGTACTGGGCACTCAGTTTTAGGCAAAAAAAAAAAATACTCAACATAATTAATAGTTTGACAATTTCATACTTCAGTTTTTCTGGAACTCTTGGGTGAATACCATCTGGTCCTGGTGATGCAATACTGTTAATTTTTTTGATTCCCTCTAAAATTTTCTACTGATAGTCTAATTTGAAACAACTATTCAAATTCACCTCTTTTTAAGAAAAGTTTCTGGTGTGGCAATCACCCCAAACTTATTGATAATGATCATGGTGAAGATTTTTTCTTTCTATAGCCCAATCTTCTCTGCATGATCTTTTTATTTCTTGATCATCTCAGACCTAGAAACATTCTGACATGCTGGGAAAAAAGTTTTCATTTTCATGGTTTTACCAATGCATTCTTGATTTTTTTCCCTTTGTCCTTCTTTACTATACTTTTATATTTAACTAGCTCTTTTCTGTTTCTCGTTTTTGGAAAGTTTCATTCTGCTTTCTGAGGATTATCTTTTCAGTTCAAACAGGGGTTTTCACCTTAGTTGTTTTACCACGTTATCTTTGGCGTTTTGGCCTTTTTTCTTTTCTTTCTTTTTTTTTCTTAATCTTTCTATTCTTTTTGATAGGTTAGCCCTTTCACAACAGCCTGTACTATTCACCCCCAACCACGATGTGAAAGGACAAAAATCCCACATCCAAAATACTGTCTGTGGCTTGACACAGATACATACAAAAAGCTCCCAATTTCAAACAGAACTCATAGGCTGTGCAGAAATTCCCTGCTGAGATTTTAAAATGATTCTTACACTTTCCTTACTATGGAAATCATCTTTTTCCAAGGACCAGAATTAAACACTAATAGGTTCCCTTTTTAGTTGTTTAGATATTTAATGGAGGTGTTGTTTCTATAAATACACACTGCAATTGCTTAAAATTGATTCCATTGCTTATTTAACAACTCTAATTTTCACTGAGTGTAGGGCTAAAAATGCTAGCACATGTCTTGTTCAGCTGGGTCAATTTTAAGAATAATTTGATCTGCTACATTTGCTTCCTTTTCAGTTTAGCTTTCCTGATGTAGGTTGAAACCTGCCCTTGAATATGTGTATGGCTCCCATTAATATCAATGGGAGCCATGTGTGTATACTGTAGGACTAAATACTAAATGTACCCCCTAAGCACTTCCCCCATAATGACTGTGTGTCCTATTACAAAGTTGTTCTTTAATTACCATTTTTAGCACAAACTTTTTCTTTTTAATATAGTCTAACTGATGCTACAACTAATTATTTGAAGTGTCATTGCATAGTAATAGAAAATACCATTAGTATTTTCTGGTGTTTTCCACAGTCAAACTGCTGTACAAATATTTACTTACTTTTTCACATAGCATTTTTTGGACTGCAGTGGTGTAGCTAGGTGAACATTTCCCAATTTTATATTCTAATACTTGCCTACAGCTATTGCTCCACAAGCACGGCAGAATACATAATTTTACATTGCCTGTAACTTTTTTTCTGATTGAACTTCGTTTTGCCTCTTTGTGTTTCACAGAGCTCCGCCACAGCCACATCTGTGTTTTCATTCTGAATTGGATTCCTTCACAATCATAGTCACTGCTTGCAATTAAACGTACAGAACCTGCTGCTTTAATTGAGTTCAGTCCAATTTGTCACTTCAAACTTCAGAAAATTACGTGGAAGGAAAGATTTACTTACCAGTTTTATTCAGCTAAAGTTGATGGAAAACCTTTTGATCACTCAGCCATTAAACACATTTCAGGGCTGTGCCAAGCTAATTGCTTGAGCTTGCTGAAGTTTATTTGTATTTAAAACAATCTACATTTGTATTTACCAGGGCTGTGCAAACCATTATCTTTTCAGACACTTGTGTTTCCTTACTTATGAGTTTCGAGGGTCTGATTCTACTCTTAAACACCCAAGATCAAACAAAACTCTCTCCCTTTTGGGAAAACAAGGGGGAAAACTGTGCAGTAGCAGGTGCCAACCCAAATTTGTATGTCCATCTGTTAACTGGTGCAATCAGAAAGTGACAGAGCCACAGCAATGTTTATTCATTACAGAGAACATGCTCCTGGTTATGACAATAAATCTAAGGGTGCCTCAGCAGCTGAAGTGTAGACATGCCCTTTGGGATCCTGCTGGACCAGGGTGGAAGCATCCACTAGGAGCACAGCTGGAAATTACTAATAACAAGGCCTTCAGCTTTAGGGGGTCATGATCAGTAATGTTGCTGCCTTGTTTCTAAGAAATATAGTGGAGTTGTTTAATCCCTCGATTCCTGGATAAAACCAGTAATGGGAACTGCAAATTGGTTTTGCTTTGGTCTCATTATTTGAAGTAAAGGAAAATCTTATGTTAAATTCAAAGTGCAAGGCGTAGAGTCTCCATCTTTAAGACATCATTACAGGTCATGAAAGGCCATCTTAGGGAAGTTTTGTTAAACAGTGTAAAAAATATTCACATTGTCAGGCCAGTTCCCTCAAAGATACTTCCAACATAAAACTTCAGTACTTAAACTGTGTAGATCTTAAAAGCAGATAGGAGCCTTAAGCATTACAGAAATACATATGATAATCTTCCAAGTTGAGATATGGAAGTGTGAAATATGTATGCAAGAGATGGAGATGGAGGGGACAGTCGTTACTATTCCTCATATTTCCATTACATATATTTCTGAAAATGAGGACTAGAAACTACTGTCACACACCTAAATTGCAAGATGGAGGTCTGGTCTCCTTCCTATCTACAAGTGGGCTACAAATCTTTAGGTATTATAACAAATTCTCACTGGATTCCTTTAGAATCAGTTATTCCATTAGAAAAAATTGATTTGCACATTCAGAGTTTGAGGGAATCATCAGTTGAGTGACATATGAAATACAGATCCTCTTCTCTTCCTAATCAGGCTTGTGTGGGTTTTAGCTGATCATTGAATTTCTCTGCCATAGACTTCTTATTTGGAGAAGGGAAATATACCAATTTTTTACCTTGGAGGTTAGTTCACAGGGTATCAACAGATCATGGAATGTTTCTCAGGTATCAATATTTCAGATATCTTGGTATTTCATGAAGTGATTCAGATTGGTTAAGTAAGCACTTTCCACCACAAAATTCATTTTCCCTGTAAAACTGACAGCAACAACACAGATTAGAGCTCTAAAATTCAAAAGGACGTGTGGTCTTGGCCTGCTTCACTTGAAAAGAGGTTTGCTCTCTAGCAAAAATAGCCCATTTCATTGTCTTCTTGGTACACAGATGCTAAGAAAGCACCCCGACAGACACATCAGATCTCAACAACTCAGTAACTGAACTGGCAATCCTCCCCGTGACCCTTAAAAATTCAGCATAAAGATATCATGTAAGAAGAAAGATAATTCTTGACAGTGACATTTCTGTGACTCCCTTCTCCTTCCTTGATGAAGTATGAAGGCATTTCATTTGAATTGCAAGTAGTCACCCTTTGGCTTGAATACTCTCCAGAGCAATGCTTTCTCTTCAAGGATCATTGTAGTGGAATAGGCTGAGAGGAGAAGCACAGAAACACCCATCTCAGTCAGAGTTCCTTAAATTGTTAGAAAATTTACAACAGTTTCTAGATTGGACCTGAATACCCAAAGCTCTATGCAGACATCTCCTTTAATTTGCTTTTAAGGATGCAAAAGCACAAATAAAACAATAATGAATTCTGTATATTGTTTCAGGCTGTCATTTACATGGTGTTCTCAGTAAGGTTCTCTTTACATTTTAGATTGCGATATTTATATTTATAGCCCTGATTTCCTGGGCACAGTCTCTGAGGATACGCTTGACCTAGAGCATACGTCTTAGAAGTGAGGTTTTGAACATTTAACTGCTATCACACAGGTTGACTAAATTACCATAAGCAGAATAAAAAGACCAAATGTGAGTTCCAAATGCAATTGTGTTTTGAACCCAGGGAAGCATCTGGTAAAGTGTTTTTAACAATCTTTGCATTTTAACTAAATAAGTAAGCATTTACAAGGCACAAGAGAAGGAAAATAAAAATCTGGCTGCTTCCCAGATTAGCAGCCAGCTCAAATTGGTAAGACAAAATAAAAATAACTTTCAGCCTCTTATAGTACTTTTGCATTCCTCTGAATATTTCACAGTCTCAAAACTGTCCTTGTCAGAATTTCTCAATGTCCTGCTTGGGTTTTCTCTGTTTGTCTTTATTTTCTGTTATCCTTTCTATAAAATTCACAACATGCTAGCAAAAAAGTTATTTTGCTACACTACCAGTGCATTTATATGTCTGGACTAGCATAATTTTCCTTTATAATTTCCTTGGTGCAACCCAGTTCTTAGCCAGTCCAGTAAGCCTATTTTGGTGGCAGAGTTGGTATCTCATTTACTCAGAGCAGATCCAGATATTTTGGTGGTTAAAGTGTTGATCTTTCTGCACAATAGTCCTACTCTTACAATTACATTTATACCTTGCACTGAGGAAGGCTATTACAAGATGCTTGAGGAAAATGGTAGTCCAACAGGCCAAGGGAGAATTACTTTTAACTGAAAGAGAGTAGTTTTAGACTCGATATTAGGAAGTAATTCTTTCCTGTGAGAGTGGTGAGGGAGGCACTGGCACAGGTTGCTCAGAGGCTGCCCCTTGTGAATGAGTGTTTTAAGGTCATTTAAAGAATCATAGTGTGGTCCAGGAGAGGAGGGGGGAGGAAGAGCCACCACACTGCCCCATCCCTGAAGCGTGCAAGGCCAGGTTGGATAGGGTTTGGAGCAACCTGGTCTGGAACCCCTGCCCATGGCACGGGGGTTTGAAGATCCCTTCCAACCAAACCATTCTAGGATTCCATTACACTGTGATAAGATATCAGCTGAGCAATATGGGGTTGAAGTGCTCAGCCAGACAAGTTTACTGGTGCATTAAGCCAAGGAACATACCCTGTAGGGTCCCCTGTCTGTGAGCAGAAAGACATTCTCATGTGACATCATGGTAGAGGAGCAGGCACGAACCTTGAGTGGTGGCTTGCTAATGTTTTCCAACAGTAAATGTAACTCAAAGCTAAGTAAAATGAGTCTGTAGCTACACAGCCCCTGCCAGATGACTACAAAGGAGCCCATCCCTCACTGTGTTTTATTTTTGTTCATTCTATAGGTTTATTTGTGTGTCTGTGTGTGCATATTGGGAGATATTTCACTATGTATTGAAGTGGAAGGAAGAGTTCTTTGTTTGGTGGTGTTGGGTTTTAATGTAACGAGCCTCTATCGTAGACTGCTATTGCCTGTGACATGATAGACACTTCCCTATACAAGGAAAAAGAAAACGCAGATAAGAGAGACAGACTAGGGATCTGCTATAGATAATTAGATCACTTTTCCAGAGAATTGAACATACATATGTGCATGTGTGTGTGCATAATTGTATGTAGGAACTGCCCTGGCTACTGTAGTGTGTGTCCTAGACCATGTTCTTCTTTGCTTTCATGTTTAAGAAGCAAAAATTAAAAATGGTCAGCTGTACCAATAACTGAGCCTCCATTAGTACAGTTTCCAACTTCCTTGTCCCCTCAGAGAATGAAGGTAGCTTCCACAGGAGCATTCCTACCAGTGAGAGAAGCTCCATGAACACATCAGTCAGTGTTCATATCCATGAAAATTTTTGTGGAGTCTGCACCTCAGGCAGACTTCAGTGCATCCCGTATACCTCTGGGTGGAGGACAAGGACTCAAATACAAGCTCTGAATATTTTCCTTCTTGCAGCTCCTTCTTTCTGCTGGAAAAGCAGTTTTAGTTACTTATAGACAAGTTTTTCTTGGAGATTCTCTGACATAGACAACTGTAACACTAGAAGATGATTTTAAGATAACAGTCTTTCAAAATAAAACCTGACACTAATCCTAAAGATAGGTTTACAGAAAAAGAAAAATCCTGACTTCCTCCCACAACTGCCTTAAAACTGCTAATCTAACGTAGAACATGTAGTTCACGCTCTCCATAGTCTAAATCTTGTCTGCTGAAAATTCACCAAATACTTAAATTACACTAGAAAGGAAAGTATGGAAGTTCCAACAGAATAGGAGATATAGAGAGAAAAACTGAAGTCAGAGGTAACATCATTTATTTTGTCTTCTTGGGATTATGTTGGTTAGTGACATTCACATTTGATTCCATTAATTTTTACGTATACATATGTTAATTTATATGCTTATGCAAAGGAATTTGATGTGGGTATATAGATGATGAAAGTACAAAAGGCCCGATTCCACAGCACAATGAAAGCTGCAAAGTTATTTCATGATCCATCCAAGAATGACAGAATAGGGTTAAAGATATTGTGCTACACCTGTGATTTTATTGTAGCCATCCTGAAATGCCTGTTAACCTTGTCTGTTAAATCACATTTTAAAATTTTTGTATAGAAGTGTTTCTGAAACAGCATAATTTCAATTTTCCATTTAGCTTCCTCAGAGGGGAGGTAGACTGCATATATCTGCTTCCCAATTTATTCTTTTTCAAAAAGAGGCCGTGGGCAGTCAGTGCACATAATGGGAGTTGTTTAATGGGAGTTGTGAGGGCTAAAAAGAACCTCTAAACAAATTGTACCTTTTAAAAAACCCACAGAAAAAAATAACCCAAACAACAAAGAAACAAAAGCCATTAGTCTCATTAATTTCATAGCATTCCTGAAATAACTGACAGTAGCAAAGGGACCAGCACTGATGAAGTATTGCCCTGATAAGGAGCCTAAAAGGCACGTTGCAGAGAGACAACGAAAATTAATTTATCACTTTCTTCCTTGCAAGGAGTGTGAAGCTGCACTCTTTGCACCTGTGGCTAATTACTACTGCCCTAAATTGAGGTTATGAGGAGGAATAAGGAAAAATATGCCCAAAGAAGAGTCTGGTCTGCAGAAAAGAGAGGATGGATATATGGATGGATGGATAGATGGATGGATGGATGGATGGATGGATGGATGGATGGATGGATGGATGGATGGATGGATGGATGGATGGATGGATGGATGGATAGATTAGATAGATAGATAGATAGATAGATAGATAGATAGATAGATAGATAGATAGATAGATAGATGGATGGATGGATGGATGGATGGATGGATGGATGGATGGATGGATGGATAGATAGATAGATAGATAGATAGATAGATAGATAGATAGATAGATAGATAGATAGATAGATGAGATACATACATACATAAATACATACATAAAACATACATACATACATTGACTGACTGACAAATCTAGGAAAAGACACGGATGGAAATCTTGGCCTTTGTGAAGTGTATTGTGTTTAAATAAAAAGGTTTTGACAGCAGGGGCTTGCAGGGGTGGATTCTATAGGAAGACAAGCCCCCTTTTCAGCTGGCTTCAAGATGGACTTGCCACTCTTCAGAGCTGAGCAAATGAGCAATGTTGGTGATGCCTCTGTGATAACATATGGAAGAAAGGGCTAAAAATGCTATTCAGTGAGAGAGGGGGATGAGAAAAATGTGAAACAGCCCTGCAGACACCAAGGTCAGTGAGAGAGAGGAGGAGGTACTCCAAGCACCAGAGCTAAGACTCCTCTGCAGCCCACGATGGAGACCATGGTGAGGCAGCTGCACCCCTGCAGCACATGGAGGTCCGTGGTGGAGCAGAGTTCCATCTACAGCCCATGAAGGCCCATGGTGGAACAGGCTTCGGGCAGAAACTGTGGCTTATTGAGAGGAGCCCACAGGATCAGGTCTGCTTGAAGGGTCATTGAGAGACACCAACACACACTTGAGCCGTCTGTTCCTCAAGGACTGCAGCCCATGGAATAAAGCACTCTGAACCAGTTCTTGAATCCAGTGGGAAGAACCCACCTTGGAGAGGTCCATGCAGATCTGACTTTGCCCTGTGGTGGGGACACCATGCAGGAGTAGGGGAACAGCATGCAGAAGGAGGAGCAGCAGGGGTGAAATGCCATGGGCTGACCACAACTCCCATCCATCCCCCTGCACTGCTCAGGGAGGAAGCAGTGGAAAGGTCATAGGGAAGTTGAGCCTGGGAGGAAGTAACGAGCAGGTACCTGGTGATTTTAAATTTATTTATCACCATCCTATTTTTGTATTAATTATCCAGAAATTAAATAAGTTTCACCAGGAAAAGTCTGTTTTGCCTGTGAAGGTACATGGTGAGTGATCTCCCTGTCTGTATCTTGACCCCATGAGTTTTTACTGTATTTTCTCCCATCTTGATGAGGAAGAGTGAAATAGCATCTTGGTGGGCTCATGGTGGTAAACCATGGTCAATCCACAACCTCATGGCAGTTAAAACCTTGCAATTTGGCTTCAGAGCCCTGTCTTAGTGGACAGGGAAGAAAGGACCTGAGGGCTAAATGGTCTCTTTCTGCTGACTCAGTGGAAAAGCCAGGTAGGTAGGAGGCCCCAACTTCCCTACCCCTCTGAAGACAGCCTCCATGAAGAGAAGGTCTGTGCCCCCTTAGTCCCTGTTTCCCACATATACAAAGCGATCACAGAGAATGTCTGCACTGCTACATATCAAGAGTATGTTCTACAAGCAGACTGGCAACTCTCAAAGGGTTATTGCTTCTTACATTACCTGGAGTTTGGATACATTTAAAGACCTTTTTATTGTAGTTTCTACCTTGCAGCAGTGCAGCGATGACTGGCCGGAGACCCTGTGACCTGGCTAGCTGAGAAGGTGGCCAACAGTCCCACTGCAGCAGGGGGTGTCAGCCCCGGTGGCAAGGCCCCAGGACTGGCAGCTTCAGGCACCCCTCGGCGGTAATAGCCTTGGGCTGTGCCTGCAGGACGAGGTCTCGGGGCAGAGCTGCTAAATAGGGCGGAGCAGAAAAGAGCCGGACACTCTCTGGGGTCAAACGAGTTTAATATCCCGGGGGGCGACCAGCAGGGAGTGACCGCGAGAGAAAAAAAAAGTTGGGCATGGGATTATAAAGGGAGGTGGTAACTGGAGGTGGGATTTACAAAAAACCAATCAGGGGAAGTCAGGGGACGTGCTTAACATAATAGACTGTAAGGGAGAACTAATCGATACATTATAAAGGAGGGGCCCCGGGACCTCAGCCAATCACTACTCCCACTGAGAGGAACATTCTGGAAGACTGGGAGTGGTGGGGAGTGATTGACTGGGCCCAGGGAGGAGGGAAAATAATACATATTAGGAGATACAGGGTGGGGAAATTACATGACATGGGGGCAACCATAGCAACTAAGTAATAGACAGAAACTAGGGTGGGGAAAACTGGGAGGACAGAACCATCGTAACAAAGGGGGGGAAGAAACAGAACATACCAACACACCACAACACAGCAGGTGTCATGGATAGAGCCAAAGATGAGAGTTACTCCAGAAAGGTTGCACAATTTGGTAAAACTTGTCTTTCACTGAAAGACCATTTTGTCCATGGTAGGTAGAAGGTGGGTGCTGAGGGAAAAGCAAAAGGACAAGGCAAGCATGGAGCTGTCTTTCTTCCAGCTACTGATGATCTGCAGCTCAGGAAATGCCAGAGCCAGAGTAGGTTTCTGTACATCTAGGAATCATCAAGTTTCCTTTATAGCCAACAGAAATAATTAGGCTTTTCTAAGGCCTAATTATCTCGCCATACGGCAGCTATTTGAAATCAGTCAAATTATGCATTCCCTAGGAGGACTTATTTCTTTCCTGGGATTGTGAGGAAGAGAAGGTGAAAACAAGCTTGCAAGAAGATGTTGGCCCTGGAGATGAGTGAAAGTGAGGTGAGATGACTCCTGTAGCTGTAGGTATGCAGGCAGCAGGGTGGAGATAAACCTTCTTGGAACCCAAAATGTTTAAATCAGAGCAGAGCTTGCAGTATAATGATTTCCAATGGTCTTCCTACACAGATGCAAAAACACAAGGAATATTTTAAAGACACCCTTGCCCTGAGTACATCAGGGAAAAACTGGTAAAAAATGGCATGTATTGTCTACAGAAAATATATAAAATATCTATTTCTATAAAGTAGGTGGGGAATGAATAGAGTATTGGCAGAGTATCCTGTGAGGAGTACACAACTGTGCTATTCCTTGCACTTGCATGGGGGCATGACAGGGATCTGTGTTTCATAATTCATCTGAGACTTTATCTGCTGTCATGGCAGAGAAGAGATCAGACATCTTCAAACTCTCCTGTTCCATTAGTAGTTCCTCTGATCAGCACTAGTTTCCCTTCACTCCCTCCCTCCTTTTCTCTATGTACTTCATGAGAACTGAAGAGTAAAATTCCCTCTTCCTTAGCTCTGAGCTGCAGGAGGGCTCACTTTTCCAACCAAAGGATGCACAGTATGGGGGTATGCTCTGCTGATCTCCTTTTGAATGGCTTTTGAAAGCTGATGTGATTTGAGTAGAATTTCGCTCTAGGACTTTTCAGGATCTGCTGTCTGGTGAGTTTTATTCTTGGGTGATTAGAAAACAAATATTTGGAGCCAGGTGGCTTGTTGCAGAAAAAAATGTTGATATAAATGAGGAAAAAGAGCAATTATTTTAAAGTTTGCTTTCTCTCCTGTGGCTAATTCACCCAATTATAAGCTGTTTGCTTGGTTCAGGAAATGGGTCAATGAAAGGTTTCCTACAGGCATGAAGAAAAACTTGCACTTACTTTAGATAAAGAAAAACAAGCAAAAAAATATTGTTCCACCAGAAATTGTCAACAGAGGAAGTCCAGGCAGTTTAGCATTCCTGGCCTCCAAGGATCTCACTTACAAAATAAGGTCTTGAAGTTTGAAACTGCCCTTTAACTGTGTGTTTGGGAAATGCCTAAAGCTCTGGATTCCCAACCCTCATGAACTTTTAGGTAGTTGCCATGTGGGAATAATGTGATAACAAATTAAATATCTGCATTCTTGTTGGACAGCATACATGGGATTCAATTAACTGAAGTGAGACTTTTGTTTGCCTTCAGCTTTGACTGGCAAAGCAAGACTAACTTGATTAGTCCAGAGGCAAATGCCACACTGGGGTGTGTGAATAGGATGAGTGGCTTTGAGTTGAATGCTTGTTAATATTTTCTTGGTTTCATTCAAACCTAAAAAATTCAAGACAGTAAGAAAGAACAAAAAAATTATTAAAGAAATATTTCTCTGGCATGATTTTACAAGATTGGCTATTTTTCAAGTGAATACAACAATAATGCAAGACCATAAGAGCTGAACAGAGAAGGGACTAAATGTGAAGAGGCTGAGAAACAATACATTCCCTCCCTATGATTTCAGCTGCCACCTTTTCTTCCCCTCTATACCAGCTCTCACTCTGCAAAGGTCATTCACAAGTTTGTCTCAAATCTATTCACCTCTGTAAAAGTCATGTGTACAGAGTTAAACACTTGCAGTTCATTAAAGCACACCAAGGTGAAGATAACTGTAATTGTACATAATTAACTTCTTTTTCCCTGTTCCTTAATAGTTGAGATTATGGATGTTGCTTCCACAGTCTGCAGTAATGAGGCCTGAACTCTCACTTTCTTTAAAAATGGGCTATAATAAGGCAGATGCTAGATGGCTGCAAAAAAATTCTTTGGAATATCTGTGTCTGTGCCGATAATTCCACCTTCCAGTGAAGGTGGGAGGTTTCTTCTCCACAACTATGCTTTTCAGGCTAGACCCAAGTAGATCCAAGTTGATCACGATAAAGCATCATAGAAATGGAGAGTTTAAGCAGCTGGATTTACTTAAAATTGCTGAAATCTACTTCATACACCTCAATGTGTCAAGAGGTCACAACAAAATCCCATAGCTACTATGAGACAATGAGTAAAGAAAGCACTGAAGATATTGTTGCATGTTGCATCATTATTTTGGGTTCCATCTAGACTACATCTGTTGGAATAGAGCAAGGCACAGACATTTTTATTGCTTCTAAGAGTAGGCACAACATACATCAGTGTGCCTGTCTCTTGTGATTCAAGCACTGTTGCTATCACAGGGTAGCTGCTCCAGAGCAATAGAAATTGTGGGGTGTTCCTCTGAGCTCACTGACTGGCCAATTTAAATAGCTTGGCTTCTTCCTGATCCTCCTCAAGGTCTTTTTAGTCAAAACAAGATCATGAAACATTTAATTTGACATTTATTACTTTTAAATATTCATAAGAAATTTAATATTAAGGACACACCTCCTGCAGAATTCAAGCCTGACTGAACCTCTTGTATGCATGTGAATGCCAAGGTAGGGGCACCAGGCAGAGCTGCGGTATGTTTTGCACAGATTCTTTTTGTGACTAGAAGAAATTAACTTCCTGTGTTCTGGAAGAGCAGACGGGGCAGCTGGAGTTGTGTCCTTCCCTAATGAGATCACCTTGTGGTATCCAGCTAGGAGATCTCTCTGGCCAAAGGAGTTCATTTAAACACCACTAAAACCATAGCATACTTTCCTGTGTCATTGGTAGGCTTCCAACACACAAGGGTCTTTTTGCCAGCACAGAACCTAAACCACAACATAGTCTGGAATCTGGGCATAGGAAGTTAAGTAAAAACCCCAAGGCTACCATGATTTAAGCTGTCAAATAATTGAATTGCTGGAATACAAAAAAAGCCTAATTTGCCTTCAACCCAACCCCAAGTAAACTACGCCAAATGCCATGATGAAATGAGGATGGAATCAAGGAATGAAGATGCTGAAATTATCTCTCTGTCTGTATTGAAACATTTTCCATGTGACTGTATTCTTCTACTCTGTTTTCTTATTATCACTCTTTTAGTGCTATCATATTATCTAGCTCATTAAGAAGTATTTCCCCTTCATTGTAAAACCAGCACTCACATGCCCAATAGCTTTTTCATTGCAATAATACTAAAAAAGGACAGCTAGAAAAAAATTCATGAAATAATATCACTTTTTTTTCTCTGATGAGCAGAAAATTGTTAAAATGAGTGAAATTATATTGTCCAGATTAGAAAATGCCTAAGCAGTGGATAACAGGATGGGTTCATACTAGAGTAGGCATGTAAACTGAAAATTATTTATCCTAAAAGCTGACTCTTACAACAACAGAAACCAAAAAAATATTCTACTTCTAGAGTTGTTTGTTTATGGAATTGTCTGTAAGATTTCAAAACCTTTTCAAATAACTTCTGCAAATAAAGTTCCAGGGAATGCTAGTAAGGATGATTTTACAGGCAGCTATTTTGTTTTAGCACATAACTATATGTAATTTGTCTAAATATTTTGTTAATTGTTTATATTCTTAACATACTGCAGTGTATGCATTCCTTTTTAGTATTTTCCCATTCATCCTTTAAATAGGACAGAAAAAGTTATGTCTGGGTTCCTCTTGCAGATAAAGTCCTTTTGTATATGATAATTTAATTCCCTTGGCTTAAAACACATAAACTTACAAACTATGTGCATTCTTCAGGGAACACATAAACGCCCACATGCAGAATATATCAGATGCAATTACTTCAAAATAATCCTGTAATTTTTCCTGAGCAATGACAGATTTTTATTTTAAAAAACCCAACGAAAAACCAACAATACCAAACAAAACTGTTCCCAGGAAACATTTTGATAAGAGCTTTAAGTTGATTACTTTTTATATCCGGTGTCCTGTTTGGCTGATAAGCTCCCAATCTCTATCCTTTCACATTGTTTTATCTTTCTGTTCTGAATTCATCTACTCAATGTCATCTTACAGTTGCCAGCGTGATGGGGGTGGTGGAGGGGGAGCAGAGAAAAAACGTGAGGGTGGCACAGTCCAGCACCGAGTCAGAGATTAGGGGTCAGTCTGCCCACACAGATAACTGCTACACTCTCAGGAATTAAATGTGTTAATCTTTGGAATGCTGTTCATCTTTCATTAATCATATAAGCTATAACAGAGCCTTTGATCTAAATGCAGTGTAGCCAGAAACCTGCTGCTTCTTTTGGCTCTGATTTATGAATTTGAGTTGTCAAGAGGAGTGCCCTCCCTCCTTCTCTTAAACCTGTCTCCTAACAATATCCAACTCTATTTGCAAAGAAGTGGGATGATTTCATGGCTAAGTCACTGTGCTGGTGTTTCAGCAGTCTGGATTTGGTGCACAGCCCTTGGCAATGCTGCCTGCCACTATCAGCAGAAAGGTGATTCTGTTGATTGACTGCAGTCTATTCACTGCTGATCTCTGCTGGACAGTATCTGAAGTGCTTTGTTTGGTAGGGTCACCTCTATCAACTTGGCTCTGACAAAAGCATGCTGTTCCCAAAGGAGGATCGAGTCCTGTGCTGGTTTACATCAATTCCAAAATGCATGGCTTCCTTAATGCACAATTGGAATTGTTTGCTGGTCTGTATTTTGTCTGTATTGTAAATGTATGATATGAAGTCATAGTGAAATTAAATCATGGGATCTCAAACGTCACTGGCACTCTGAAATATAGTCATTATACTATGGATTGATGTGGATTATTGACACACTCAAAAATGCAGTTAAATTGGATAGCTAGTAAAAAAGGAAAAAAGGAAAAAAAAACCCAAACAAACTCACTGCATGTGCACCTATGCCACAAAATCCCTGCAGATAGTATCTTGGAACAGCTTCACTGGCTTCTGAGCAACTCAAAACTTCTTCAAAGGGACCACACACCCAGCTCCCCAGAAAGTAGTCACAGCACAAAGCTTGACAGAGTTCAAGAAGCATTTGAACAATGCTCTCAGGTACATGGTGTGGTTCTGAGGGCCATTCTGTGCTGGGCCAGGAGTTGGAGTTGGTGATTGGTGTTGGCCCCTTCCAACCAAGTAGTTTCTGTCACTCTGTAATACTTTGATTCCAGCCCCATCACTGATTCTGCTTTTTTGAAATGTGCAGTTCGCCATGCATAGGGCAGGATGAGAGGGTCAAGCAGATTACGTGATTGGAGAGGATGAGAAGGTAGATTAGAAATTTGAGAAGAGGAAAAGTAGTACAGAGACGTGTGACAGCACCAAATGAACTGAGCTGGTGCCTTTCAACATCGATGTTGAGATGGAAAATGATCTGAAACTCACGAAACTCATCAGCTTCTGACACCCATAGGATGCTCCACTCCTTCTTGTGCACTGTCTGCCATGAACCTCAGCCTTGTTTCCTGTTCCACCAGAGGAAAACTCTATATTCCAAACTTTGCCCCTTAACTGTGAGCTTTTCTTATCATAGGTTTGCTCTCCAGTCTTTCCTGTATAGATAGAAGTGTTGTTCCTCTGAGACTGAATCTTGATATTTAATTCCATATTTTAACTATCTTCTTTAAAGAGTCACTTCTTTGATCATATTTAGCAGCTACCATAAATAGAGGTCTTTCCTAGAACACTGGTTCATGGAAAATATATTTGTGTGCAGTCTCTTACATTTTCAAGTAATATAATCAATATTAATCGTTGTACTGCAAAGTAGGATTTATTCTTCACTGTGAATAGAATGGAATGGAATATGAGTTTCAGTAAATCTTCTCTATTTCAGTACAATACCACAAAAGCCAAATTAAACTACAGCTTTTGGAATTTCTGCAGATGGTATAAAAGGAATATATAAAAACTTAGAAAAAATTCTGTTTCAAAAGTGTCAAAACATAATTCAACATATTTAGAGCATCCTTGTAGAATAACAGATAAAGAGAAAATATAATTGATTCATGAGACACAGTTGGGATCATCAGGTTTATACTTTGCTCTGACACTGTTTCTCTGAGTGACTTCTGGTGAAGCCAGTCCATTTCCCCATGACCCAGTTTCCCAGTCATAAAACAAGGAGCAGGTGTGTGCCTACAGTACCCAGCAGTTGTGAAGATCATTTCTACAGAGGCATAAGAGTCCTGTAAGGTTGGCACTGAGTTTTTTGCAGTTTGCCTGAATCGAGGAGAGACAAGATAACGTGAAGAACAGAGGTGTTGAAAATCCTTTTTGAGGGCTGATTACATTCTGCTTTTTATGTTTACAACACCTTCAAATTTGGAAGAATCTAAGGGATAGGTTGATTTAAAAAAATATATCTGAAGTATATTCATTAGTTGGGAAAAAACTTTCCAAATATTCAGATGTACTGATTTCTTTTACTGAATCAGTAACCTAAACCCATGTGCTTGGAATATGCTTATTTCTCATCTCTATTTTCTACTACAGTCTTTCTCAAATAATCATTCACTATGAAATTATTGATCCTTTTGAAACTAAAGTAAAATCCAAGATGGGAAACTAGGAGTTTCTGTAGTAAAGAATGTGAAAGGACTAAGAAAGGGAAAGAAATGGAAAAAATAAAAAGAGAAGAAAAAAACAAAGGGAAAGATGAAGTGCAAAAAAAGTTGTGATTTTGGAGGACAAAATGCCATTTTGAAAAATGGTGTAATTGATAAGATATAATTGCTATTCATTGGGATAATGATTCACTTTTCATCTTTACATAAGGCTTTCACTGGCAACAGGGAATGACTGACTCTCAGTGGCAGAGTGGTTAGTGTCAATGTTGTGTCACCATGGTTCACAGACCCCAGCCCAGTTCACAGACCCTTCCTTAAAAAACAGTGTAAAATTGCTGACAAATTGTAATAAGTTCTATGAAACAATTACATTTAATAAATTCCACCAGTTTCCTCTTTAGAAAGACAAGGTCCTGAATAAAATAATGAAAATTGTGGCTGGGGAAAAAAGCTCATAGAATGATGGAATCATAGAATGATTTGGGTTGGAAAGGTTTTAAAGATCACCTATTTTCAATCCCACCCCTGCCTGTTCTGAAACAAGCATTAGCCTTTTTTTATTTTCTGAAATTTCCCTTTGCTCCTTTTCCATACCACCCAGACACTTCTCATGTAAATTTCAACTTCAGGGGAAGTAGAGATAAGTAGTGTCTTCATGGAAATGACAGGCAGCAATGCTTAAATCTCTTCCTGGAGCAGCCTCGTTGTTAGACGGTGGGAAATTCACTCAGTTTCTCTCCAGGTGCATTATAACATGTTACATTTAACATGTGAGGTGAAGCCTAGGCAACTACATTTTACATTAACATCAGAGGTGAAGCCTAGGAAATTACATCCAGAAAAGATTCAGGCAACAAATACCTTACACTGAATTTTAGTGCTGACATCCTTTGGAGCCATACAGAAATCAAATCAAATTACATGTTGACACTGCACAGAGAAGAGTGGCACAGGGAGACCTGACTTGGAAAAGTGTATGGAATCTGATGTTTCCAGGACTGTTTCAACACTGTGGCCTACCCACAGCAATAAGTCTATTTCATACATACAGTGCAGCCAGGAGTGCATCCATGTGACTCACAGGACCAGAGCAGAAAATGGAATGAGGGCTACTTGCTCATGACAGAGTTCTCATATCCCTCAGTCGCATGATTTACTTCTAGCCATCTGAAACTTCATTTCATGGAATCACATAGAGCTATAAAACCACAGAATTCCTGAGCTGGAAGGGACCCATGAGAATCATTGAATTCAGCTCCTGGCCCTGAAGAGGACAACCCCAGGAATCACAGTGTGTGTTTTCTCCCTGCCTGTTGGTGTACTTTCAGCAGGGAGCTAGAGCACTGCCTAGTCTGTACTCAGGGCTCCCTACAGATCTGTGAATGGTGTTTTCAACAAGGGAAGTCATTTAACCCTAGTCTCCCACTTGCTGAGCCAGGCCAAAGTTGGACATCACCCTTGCTTATCTACTTGTCCACAGCAAAGAAATAACAGAGATGTTAAAGTGTTGGAGACAGTTTTGGCACCAAATTGCAGTATCGCATTGGCCAAGGCCAGCAGTGTTATGTCCAAGTGGCAGGAGTTAAAATCTTACAGCAGACTTTCTTTTTGGCTCATGCAAGCCTCTTCTGGCCCAAAGTTGTGAATTTTGTTGTTATGGATTGAATTATGCCTGGCATGGTTTGAGATTTATTTTTTTCCTGTAAGATTTCTAAGATAGATAGAAGCTTTGAAAGGCCAATAGCCAAAAAATAGCAAAATAAGTAGTTAATTCTTCTTTTAAAATTTATATTATTAGTGGTACTCTGTCTTATTATGCTGTTTATTTTTTTACTTCAGTCTGAGGAGTCACTGAGTGATAGTACTGAATGATGCATAAAAACAGAGGAATTCTACTGGAAAGCAAGCATTTATCCAGTGGGGGGAATATAGAGACAAAAGCTAGTCCTTCCATGTGTTGGATACACTCCAGAATTATTGCTGGAAGGAGAATGGGTCACTTCCTTTAAGCCTAAGGACATGAAGCTAGAGAAGTGCCTGACTATATACGGTGATGAGGCAAGCTCTGTTGTTGGAGACTGAGTAAACACAAAACCAAAGCAAAGCTCTGGGAGGTTACAAAAATCTTAGAAAAATCCAGAGATTAAGAAAATGATTACCAGGAAAGAAGTACTGTCAATACATTAGTCTTGAAAGCTGGAACAGAAAGGGAGATGGGAGGTGTTTCCCTCTTCTATCAAATGTATTAAAAGGGATTACTGTTGTGAACTGTGGCTGTAAACAGTCTTGTCCTCTAACACAAATGTGCAGACTTGTGGACGATAAACTGAAATGGCAGCAGGCTTGTTATTACTTAAATGAGTAAAAAGTTTTTGTAATACTGCCCCTGAAGAAGCATGGAATATAAAGGAATACACAGTGAAGACTTGCTCTGGGCTGGAGTGGAGTGGGCAGCACAAATCTGTGTTTAAGTGCTGAGTTAGGGACATTCACTGATCAACTCTGTTGCACGACTCTCTGGAGGCTGAAGCTGATCTCAGCTGGTTAACAGCCACACTAAAATTAGAGTGTGCACCATTGTAAAATGCTCTTCATTGCTTACTTCTAGCAGGACAAATTATGCTTTTTTTCTTGATTTGCAAGTGATTTTTGATGACAAGAAGTATCTGAGGCTGACAGAACTGAGACTTTCTTGCATCAATATTCATCTGGCAGAAGGTGAGGGCAAGCTGACAAGGGAGTATAAGGGGAATAGGGAATATTTTGAATCAATATTTGCAAAATTAGTAGAAAGAATAAGGCTTCTTATAGCAGAAAGTGATGGCCTCTGGGGAGAATTTTTTGCAGTGTGGTCTTATTTTACCCTGTTTGCCCTCACATGATAACAGGGAGATACCATGTGAGGTACCAAACTTCTTATGCTGGCTTTATGATAACCGAAAGTATTTCTCCCTCTTGCCTCTTCTGAGAATGTTTTTTATAGAATTTAAATACTCCTAGAAAGAAGTATGCCTTTAATTAAGTCAGGATCTGGCCATGAGTTTGAAAATTGAATTTTAAAATATTGACATGCAACAGATGTAATTGAAGTGTTAACATATTTACATTGGGTTGAGGGTTCTGGTGTTGTTACAGTTTTCTATAAGCACTACTTTTACTAGGAACTGCATTTACAAAACAATTTGTTATTTTGACTTCTCAGACCAAAATAATTAATAAATGCCACTAGACCTTATGAGAGCCAAAGAGGAGTCCTGAAAATCACCCTCTTCAGGAATCCAAGTCTGACCTGTGAATGTTGAGTCATCCAAGTTCATCAGTGTTTTGAAAATGCAATCTCCTGTAAAGGAAGTCATAGTCTTAAATTCCCACTTTTTATCACTCACTAAATTGCATCCTTTGTAGGAGAGGCAGGAAGTAGCAAGACTAAAGCTAAACTCTTCCACACTCCTTTAACGTGGTGAGAGAGAATTAAACTGAAATCAGTTGTTCATTTATTGAACCACAGGAAGATATTCAGCCTTGGGGGACTTTTTTTCCTGACTGTAGCCACATGAAATTTAAGTATCTTATCTAGTCAGAGGAGATAGAGAGAGAAATATAACTCCATAGGACAGTATCTCATGTTGGACAAAGCTGATTGTCTGTATGTAGCTATCTCTCTCCAGTTAGGATTAGATTATTTCTCTGATAAGTATTTCTGAAGACTTTGGATGTGTTGACTTGAGATGCTGCTGAGGGAGTAACATAAACTACCAGGCATAAGATTTGCCTCCCCTAATTTCAGATATCTGCAGTGTAGGTAGCATTATGTAAGCTGGTTGACTGGATCCCTCCAGAGTGAGTCAAGAAAATCATAAGTTTGTTTTAAGATTAAGTGATTCTGCTTCTGGAGATGTGTTTCCTCTACATGAAGTCAGAGAAGTACAAAAGAAGCTAACTCATATTGGCTAACTCAGATGAAGATATCTACACATTGTGGAAGTTTGTGTTTAGGCAAATATTCCTCCTCTGGAGCCATATCTATATTCTCTAGATAACAGACTACGAGACCCTCTCTACTTTCAAATGCAGAATTTAAATAACTTGCAAACTGTGCTTGTTTTGGTAGTTCAATAAAGCTGTTATCCTTCATGTAAAGGCTTTATCATGGAATTTTAAATTCATGCTATTAGTTCAATAGATTGTGACATATCCTCATACTTACAGCCTGTGTCTGTACTGGAGTACATGTAAGCACACAGTGCCCAACACACAAGCCTAGCTGTGGTTTAACATACAAATTATGTGAATACTCCAGGTCACCAATTTGTAAAGAGCAATGTAACCAGGGCATTATTTAGCAATGAGAAATAATTCAAAGATGTGTAACCAGTATCTCAGAGACATTTCTTCACTGCTATCATGCCAGTCTGAATGAAGAGTCGTGGTACTTTTTGTACATGGCCCGAAGTACAAAACAGGGAAAGTGTAGATGGCATCTTAATGCAGAATTGATTTTTCTTGCAACTGTCCCAAGCTCCAGAGGTAATGTCTAGAACAATTAAACAAATAAATATATGTCTAGAACATTTATATAAAATCACGTCTAGTTGTTTTGCTTGTCAAAGTCACCAGATAGTCACCAGTCATCAAGGCACTTGCTCTCACCACCATAAAAACGGTGAAAAGCTGTTTTGAGAATGCTGTTTTTAGTGTAATCTGTAGAAAACCACTTTCACTTGTGGCGAACTTTTGGCTCCACAAAAGTGATCTAGCCATTGCTGAGGTCAATGGGGCCAAGTTTTCACCTTATTTAACTCTTTCACTGTCCCTGCAAGTGTAAGACCCTAAATAAGTATGTTAATTATTGTTTGCTTCGGGCTTTGGAGAGGCCGTGTACCTGCAAAGGGCTCATTAACAGTGGCAAACATCAGAGCTGTGTCTTCACTCCTCAGCCCTGGAAGCACAGCTGCTCTACTTTCTCATCCATCAGCTGTAGTCTTTTCAGCATCATCTGGGTCATCTGAGTTGTTCAGCAGCTGTACTTCCATCTAATAAAATTCATGCTCCTGTGGCAGACATTTATCAAAATCCTCCTGCCATCCTTATTTCAAAATGCAAATGCATTTTAATCTGGTTTTTCTTCTTAATGCTGTAATGGGAGAGAGGGATAAGATTAAAGTGAAACCCCAAACTATGTAGAAAAGGGGCACAAGCAAATAAAATTCTGTGGCGGGGGTAATAATTATGGTAGGAAAATGTATTGCTAAAAAAGCTTCAATTTTACGTATTAGACCTGGGCATTAATATACTCCTCTGCAGCCATATTCCTGAATCATGGGAGCAAGGCTGCTTTCAGGAGGTGCTCAGGAAGCCCTTAGCTGCAGCAAGACTCATGAGAGCTGTACAGGGTTCCAGCATTTCCCTCAGCACCTTCTTCTCTTCTGATACTACAAAGGGTCTCATTGGGTGTTTGAGTGAAAAGTGCTGGGTTGGAGATGACAGAGTAAAAGAGAAAGAGAAAAAGAGCTTGCCAAGCTCAAGGGAGTATATAAATATATTATAAAGCTCTGGAACACTCAATAATTAATCCTAAGCAAAGTCTCCCTTTATATCTTTTTTTTTTGCTGTGGAAAGAACAACAAAACAAAGGGTTTGGAATTCCCCCCCCCACTAAACTCAGTCACTAAAGCAAAAGGATGTTTGTTTTAAACCTTGACATACATAAAATTATCTGCTATTCACTCACATATCATAGAAAGGTTTGGGTTGGAGTGAGCCCCACAGATCATCTATTTCCAAGCCCCCACCATAGCCAGGGACACCTTCCACTGTACCAGGTTGCTCAAGCCCCATCCAGCCTGGTCTTGAACACTTCCAGAGATGGGGCTGACACCGCTTCTCTGGACAGCCTCTTCCAGCACCTCACCACCCTCACAATAAGGAATTCTTCTAATACCCAGCCTGAACCTTCACTTTTTCTGTTTAAAGCCATTCCCCTTTTTCCTATTACTCCATGCCTTTGCCAAAAGTCTCTCTCCTGCTCTCTTGCATATGTCCTGCTTCTCCTTTGAAACTTTTCTCAACCCATAATAAGAGACCAACTTGCCTCCTACTTTCAGTTTTCCCTCACACAGTGCTGTACAGGTTTTGATCAGTATTTCTGGAGCAATCCCAAACACTGCTTGTCCTTGTTTCCCCACGCAGTTCAGCCTCCTGCAGTGGCTCTCACTTTTAGCCACACTTGCAGCAGGTGATGTCTGTATCAACCTTTTTTGCTGCTGGAGCACCTGGGTCATCTTATTTTCTGTTCTCTGTCTTGAGCTTTGTCTACTTCATCTAACTACAGGGTGATAAGGCTGCAGGATGTGTCTTATTGTAGCTGCTCCCAAGGCAGATCCAGACAAGCCAATGTGGTGGTGTGACACTGGGAAGTTTGTCAGCTGTGATGGTGCAGTGAGATGCTGGAATTCAGCATCCCTGGGCTGGCACTGGCTCCTCTTCTGCAGGCCCATGCTGCCTATCAGGAAATGCAGGCTTGGGAATTTTGTTGGTTTTGTAGAGATTTTTCATGTGCTGAAATATAGCAACCCCTTCCCATGAACCTCCTCTGAATTTTCCTCCTATGCTGTGTCCCAATAACATGTTTGCAAACATGTATCTGCAGAAAAAGTCGCTGATAGTTTAATTAAAAATACAGATAAAGTAGCAGCTCTGTGAAATGCTAGCACTCTCTCCTGAAAATAAGCTCCTCTTAACATCGGTCATGTTTATCATTTCCTTCACACTAGAAAAATGCCCTGAACTGGGTCCCTCTTACATTCAGCAATGAGAATAAAACATAACCCCTGACCTGAAAAAAAGATGATTTTTGCAGGCTGAATAACTAAAAGGCAAAAGAGTCAGAAACGAGCAGAAAAAGGAATGTTTTCAAATGTCACATTAGATTTACAACGCTGGTACTTCTCATTCTTGCTCAGTCTTTGTTGAATCTGCCTTCCTTTTGTTTGTCCAGGGGTACGTTCTATTGTGTGTACTCAGACGATCCAGGGTTTTCAGGGAAGGCTGAAACCAATGGAGTTATTTTAGGACACAAATTCACGATGGATAATGGAAAAGGAGGCCCGGGCTTCAGTTATTACTCAGCTTTGTTCTCAAGATGGCCCTGTTGTATGACTGTGCCAATGTCATATTTGCTAAATAAAAGTTTCTACATTTGAAGTGGTTTAAATACAATAATGCCCAAAGAAATTTAAAAAGATCAAAACACAACAAAAAAAAAAAAAAAAAAAAAAAAAACCAAACCAGATTAAAATAACAGAAATAAAATAATAAAATTGAGTAAGTTAGAATAAATACAATTAAATTATTATAAAATAAAATAAGATAAAATCAATACAGGACAGCCTATTATTGCTGTCCAACACTCAGAGCAGGAGTTACCATTCTTCTCTTCCATTTCAAATTAGCTGGTATCAATAGAAACATAATGATATTCAGTATCCTATTAGAGATAATGAAACAAATACCTTTTTATTTTACTCACACAGCATGAATTTATGCATAAAATTTGCTAATAACCGAAGATTTTTTTTTCCTCTTAGTGATGTTAGCACTGAATATAATTATTACTTTTATTTTCAGAAAATGGAAAAATAAGTTGAGGATAAGCTGATGCATTGGTTCATTCAGAACTAAGCATAGCACAATGGTTTTTATTATTACCTGAGATATTACCAAACCTGATTTTTCTGCAAGATCCCGTAGTGTAATGATCCTGAGTTTGCTGGGTTTACACCCTTTCACTCACTTTCCCAACTATAAGACATCTCTAATGACTCTTAGAGTTAATTTTGTGAAGCGTTTAGTGTTATATACTTGGGTATTTGGTGATGAGAAGCCCTAATAAAAGAAGAGGTAATAGGAACAGAACACAGGGCTTCAATTAAAATAATTTCAGAGAAAAAATAAAAAGTATTGCCATTGCTTTGCAACTAATCCTTCAGGAAATATATGCCATTGAAAAAATGTAAATCTCTGAGTTGAAAATTCAACCTTATTAAATATTATTATGTCAGACTGAGAGTATTTGGTGTATTTCTCACAGTGATAGCATGGTTAGCCCTGTAAAATGTGCAGGATTGATCAAAAAGTCTTTTCTATATCATGTAATGTTGCAAGTAGAATCTTGACTCCACTAATTATTCAGGACAGAAAAATAAGGAATTGTCACAAATAAGCATAGGCAGAGTAATGCGTAATGCTTGCTTTCACCAAGCTTTTTAGGGATTAGGGATTGTCATTTTAGGTGTGTCTTTTTCTGAGTACATTGACTGTACTGAATAAATAATAAAATAATTACAAAGACCAAGCATATAAAACATTAGGGAGAACAGAAATAACGAGGAAAGAAAAGGAGTTTTGTTACTCAGTCAGATTTGTTATGGAATTGTGATCTTTTAGCAGTTTCCTATATGCAAAGTAAAGTGTAAATCTTTGATTTAGGCCGCCAAAGGATTATTTTCCTAGTCCTGTGTATTCAGCTGAGTGAATGAGCAAAATTGATGTGTGAATGTTTGTGAAATTCCATTTGTACCTAATGAGAGACAAGGTTCATCATGTCTGAGAAAGAGCAGAGGATGTAGACTCCAAAGCATGATAGGGAAAAGGCAGAATTATGCTCTGCTCTGCTTCATACCCAGCTTTTATCTGAGTGCTTTCCAGTAGAGCATTTAAGCACTATGACTAACAACTGTCACATCAAGAACTGTTCTCCCTTACCACTTTTCCCATCACCACTCCCCTTGAAAAGTGGGACCACTTGATGTGCAGGAGACAGTTTAATTTTGGTAGGTTTGGGGAGAGAGTGCTGTCTTTCTTTCTTTCTTTCTTTCTTTCTTTCTTTCTTTCTTTCTTTCTTTCTTTCTTTCTTTTCCTTTCTTTCTTTCTTTCTTCTTTCTTTCTTTCTTTCTTTCTTTCTTTCTTTCTTTCTTTCTTTCTTTCTTTCTTTCTTTCTTTCTTTCTTTCTTTCTTTCTTTCTTTCTTTCTTTCTTTCTTTCTTTCTTTCTTTCTTTCTTTCTTTCTTTCTTTCTTTCTTTCTTTCTTTCTTTCTTTCTTTCTTTCCCTTTCTTTCTTTCTTCTTTCTTTCTTTCTCTCTCTCTCTTTCTCTCTCTTATCTCTTCTTCCTTCCTCCTTCCTTCCTTCCTTCCTTCCTTCCTTCCTTCCTTCCTTCCTCCTTCCTTCCTTCCTTCCTTCCTTCCTTCCTTCCTTCCTTCCTTCCTTCCTTCCTTCCTTCCTTCCTTCCTTCCTTCCTTCCCTTCCTTCCTTCCTTCCTTCCTTCCTTCCTTCCTTCCTTCCGCCACTTCCTTCCTTCCTTCCGCCACTTCCTTCCTTCCGCCACTTCCTTCCTTCCGCCACTTCCTTCCTTCCTTCCGCCACTTCCTTCCTTCCGCCACTTCCTTCCTTCCTTCCTTCCGCCACTTCCTTCCTTCCTTCCTTCCGCCACTTCCTTCCTTCCTTCCGCCACTTCCTTCCTTCCGCCACTTCCTTCCTTCCGCCACTTCCTTCCTTCCTTCCTTCCTTCCGCCACTTCCTTCCTTCCTTCCTTCCTTCCTTCCTTCCTTCCTTCCTTCCTTCCTTCCTTCCTTCCTTCCTTCCGCCACTTCCGCCACTTCCTTCCGCCACTTCCTTCCGCCACTTCCTTCCTTCCTTCCTTCCTTCCTTCCTTCCTTCCGCCACTTCCTTCCTTCCTTCCTTCCTTCCTTCCTTCCTTCCTTCCTTCCTTCCTTCCTTCCTTCCTTCCTTCCTTCCTTCCTTCCTTCCGCCACTTCCTTCCGCCACTTCCTTCCGCCACTTCCTTCCGCCACTTCCTTCCGCCACTTCCTTTCCGCCACTTCCTTCCTTCCTTCCGCCACTTCCTTCCTTCCTTCCGCCACTTCCTTCCTTCCGCCACTTCCTTCCTTCCTTCCGCCACTTCCTTCCTTCCTTCCTTCCTTCCTTCCTTCCTTCCTTCCTTCCTTCCTTCCTTCCTTCCTTCCTTCCTTCCTTCCTTCCTTCCTTCCTTCCTTCCTTCCGCCACTTCCTTCCGCCACTTCCTTCCGCCACTTCCTTCCGCCACTTCCTTCCTTCCACCACTTCCTTCCTTCCTTCCTTCCTTCCTTCCTTCCTTCCTTCCTTCCTTCCTTCCTTCCTTCCTTCCTTCCTTCCTTCCTTCCTTCCTTCCGCCATTTCCTTCCGCCACTTCCTTCCGCCACTTCCTTCCGCCACTTCCTTCGCCACTTCCTTCCTTCCGCCACTTCCTTCCTTCCGCCACTTCCTTCCGCCACTTCCTTCCGCCACTTCCTTCCTTCCTTCCTTCCGCCACTTCCTTCCTTCCCGCCACTTCCTTCCGCCACTCCTTCCTTCCACACTTCCTTCCGCCACTTCCTTCCTTCCTTCTTCCTTCTTCCTTCCTTCCTTCCTTCCTTCCTTCCTTCCTTCCTTCCTTCCTTCCGCCACTTCCTTCCTTCCTTCCTTCCTTCCTTCCTTCCTTCCTTCCTTCCTTCCGCCACTTCCTTCCGCCACTTCCTTCCTTCCTTCCGCCACTTCCTTCCTTCCTTCCGCCACTTCCTTCCGCCACTTCCTTCCGCACTTCCTTCCGCCACTTCCTTCCGCCACTTCCTTCCGCCACTTCCTTCGCCACTTCCTTCCTTCCGCCACTTCCTTCCGCCACTTCCTTCCGCCACTTCCTTCTTCCTTCCTTCCTTCCTTCCTTCCTTCCTTCCTTCCGCCACTTCCTTCCGCCACTTCCTTCCGCCACTTCCTTCCGCCACTTCCTTCCGCCACTTCCTTCCGCCCACTTCCTTCCGCCACTTCCTTCCGCCACTTCCTTCCTTCCTTCCGCCACTTCCTTCCTTCCTTCCGCCACTTCCTTCCTTCCGCCACTTCCTTCCTTCCGCCACTTCCTTCCGCCACTTCCTTCCGCCACTTCCTTCCTTCCACCACTTCCTTCCGCCACTTCCTTCCGCCACTTCCTTCCTTCCTTCCTTCCGCCACTTCCTTCCGCCACTTCCTTCCGCCACTTCCTTCCTTCCTTCCTTCCTTCCTTCCTTCCTTCCTTCCTTCCTTCCTTCCTTCCTTCCGCCACTTCCTTCCTTCCTTCCTTCCGCCACTTCCTTCCTTCCTTCCGCCACTTCCTTCCTTCCTTCCTTCCGCCACTTCCTTCCTTCCTTCCTTCCTTCCTTCCTTCCTTCCTTCCTTCCTTCCTTCCGCCACTTCCTTCCGCCACTTCCTTCCTTCCGCCACTTCCTTCCTTCCTTCCGCCACTTCCTTCCTTCCTTCCTTCCTTCCTTCCGCCACTTCCTTCCTTCCTTCCTTCCTTCCGCCACTTCCTTCCTTCCTTCCGCCACTTCCTTCCTTCCTTCCTTCCGCCACTTCCTTCCGCCACTTCCTTCCGCCACTTCCTTCCGCCACTTCCTTCCGCCACTTCCTTCTGCCACTTCCTTCCGCCACTTCCTTCCTTCCTTCCGCCACTTCCTTCCTTCCGCCACTTCCTTCCTTCCGCCACTTCCTTCCTTCCGCCACTTCCTTCCGCCACTTCCTTCCGCCACTTCCTTCCTTCCGCCACTTCCTTCCGCCACTTCCTTCCTTCCGCCACTTCCTTCCTTCCTTCCTTCCTTCCTTCCTTACTTCCGCCACTTCCGCCACTTCCGCCACTTCCGCCACTTCCTTCCGCCACTTCCTTCCACCACTTCCTTCCTTCCTTCCTTCCTTCCTTCCTTCCTTCCTTCCTTCCTTCCTTCCTTCCTTCCTTCCTTCCTTCCTTCCTTCCTTCCTTCCTTCCTTCCTTCCTTCCTTCCTTCCGCCACCTCCTTCCGCCACTTCCTTCCTTCCTTCCTTCCGCCACTTCCTTCCTTCCTTCCTTCCTTCCTTCCTTCCTTCCTTCCTTCCTTCCTTCCTTCCTTCCTTCCTTCCGCCGCTTCCTTCCGCCACTTCCTTCTGCCACTTCCTTCCTTCCGACACTTCCTTCCGACACTTCCTTCCGACACTTCCTTCCGACACTTCCTTCCGACACTTCCTTCCGACACTTCCTTCCTTCCTTCCGCCACTTCCGCCACTTCCGCCACTTCCGCCACTTCCGCCATTTCCGCCACTTCCGCCACTTCCGCCACTTCCTTCCGCCACTTCCTTCCTTCCTTCCGCCACTTCCTTCCTTCCGACACTTCCTTCCGACACTTCCTTCCGACACTTCCTTCCTTCCTTCCGCCACTTCCGCCACTTCCTCGACTTCCGCCACTTCCTTCCGCCACTTCCTTCCACCACTTCTGCCACTTCCTTCCTTCCTTCCTACCTTCTTTGTCTTATGCACATCCAGGTCTCTGTTTAAGTTGGAAACAGATTATAAGGTCTGTAGTAGTCCTGCAGAAGTTTTTAAAATTCTCATATACTCAGTAGGTCCTAAAGTTAAAAGGTTTCTCTGTGAACTTTGAGGGAAAAGGACCAATATTGAGTCCTATCCAGGACTCTATGGAGCAGTGCTAACCACGGATTGGATCACAGAAGTGTTACAATCCTGAAAATCCTATTTCTAATACTGTGCATGGAATCTGGGGACTCAGAGGATGAGTCCAAGCTTTGATGTTCGTACTCAGTCCTGAAGTCCCATACCAGTGAGGAAGAGTTTTGCTGCAGGAGAAACAAACTGAGGATTTCACAATTTGGCTTTGCTAATGATAACACTGATAAAACTCAAAGGTTTGTAGATGTTGATTCTGTTATACTGTGTTCTCTGCAGATGACAGTGCTGATGTTGATTTGAATTACATTTGCATTTATGAATTTCTTTCTCATTTTAATGCTCAGATAACTGGGAGCAGGACCAGTACATCTGGGTTTTAGATTTTCCCTGAAAAATAGTTGTTGAGATTTCTGTTATTGATTTTTAAAAGAGAACTAAATATATTCAGTCAGACTGTAAAAGATAAAATTATCAATTCCAGTGATTTTTTAGCCTTCTTTTATTTCAGAATTAACATCTTGAATTGGACATATTCCCCTCTAAGAGATGTCACCTGTTTGAATTTCACTTGATTTCTCTCAGTTTCCTTTTGCAGATCTGTTAGAACTTTTCTACTGACCCCATTGTAGTTTGTGCACTGGTTTTGAAAATCAGTTAACTGTCTAAATTAAGAGTTGTTCAGAGATTTCACAGGCAAGAGATTCACTGAAATGATTCTTTGAAATTTCTGGTGTATTTAATTTTTTTTTTTACATTTGTACCTCCAAAGTGATGCCTTCATATGAAGACCTAAGCTTTCAGATATCTATAAAAGGAAATTTGAAAATATTACTCCAATGCAGCCTTTTAGTATCCAGTTGATATTTTCAGGAGAGCGATCAATGATTTTAGAATAGTCAGAGTTTTAGAATATTCCAAATACTGCAGGTATTTGGATCAGTTATAAAGAGGAGGATGCAGCTTCCCCTCTCCTCTTCCAGGACTATCAGGAAGGTTTGGGAATGAGTCAGGCAGAAAGAATAGGTGATGGTATTGGCACAGAAAAAGAGGCACGTGCTGGATGCAGGCAGGACCCCAGGGTATATCCCATGGTTCTGGTCCTCCAACTCCTCCAGGGTGTGTGACTTAACTCAGCATTACTGATAGCAGGTTTAAAATGTGTTACAGTGAAGAATGGAAAATTAATTGCCATACTGCATGATGAAGGCTCAGGACTGGTGGAGGAAGAAGGCTGTGTAGTGAGCTGGCAGAAAGTAAACTAGAGAAGCACAGAGTTATTTCTTGCTGGGCATTTTGGTTGGAGGGGGAAAGGTGGCTACACCAGCTGGCAGCTTTTTGTGGTTTAGTCCCAGCTGGTTCTTCTGGTGAGGCTCCCAAAGAGACTAGAAAGCTGGCCCTGCTCACTCGAAACTGTTGTGAGTTGGCTGATTTGCTCAAAGTCAAAAGAGGCTGTTCAAAAAGCAAAATTTTGGAGGCTAGCAGAGAAAATTTTAATAACTTCCAGGCTAAATCTCACGGCTTTGGCAGCTCAGCTCATCAGTTCTGGAGTTCTTGAGATTGGTATTCTTCCTGCCCTTAAATACAATAAAGAAAGCTTGAATACATACTGCTGTGCACTGAATAAAGCCCTACAAACATTATACTATGTAGAGACTTCAGAATGTCTGCGAGTCTTTGTAGAAATGATGTTTTGAAATATAATGTCTTTAACAGAGGTGCCAGAAGTTCAAATGAGATAATTTATGTTTATATTGACAGAAAATGGAAGAAAAAAAATGCATTTTAAATCATATTTTTCCACTATTTCAGTTGTTACACAGTCCCTGTCCATGATAAGGGCATTGATCTTAGACAATCTTTAAGATCCCTTCCAACTGGAACCATCTTATGATTTTATGATTTTGTTATTGTTTTTTTAGGTAAAATTTTTCTGTCCATGGTTGTGTCCTATTCTTGTGATACCAATGTAGTAGAATCAGGGCTCATTCTCCTTTGAAAAAGTAGTGATCATGTTTCATTGCCTGTGTGGCTACCACTCAACTAGCACCTTTACAATTTGTCTCCTGTCACTTCCACTTCACTTTTTGTCCCTCTTAGCTCTGCCCAAGCTGGTGCAAATAAAGCCATCATAATTTCTACCTGGTAGTGGCTATCCCCTTTCTTCTCCCTCCTTTTTTCAGTTTTATAATCATCTGCAGGACCCAGTTGCTTTGCACTGATTTGAAGCACATTTTTCATGAGCCCACATAACCCTCCCTGGCAGCATCTCACTTCAGCTCATGTTATTTCATGTGTGCTGTCTCTTCCATCTTGTTCCACTCTCATCTCAGAGCAAGCTTCAAGCACTGTATCTCCCTCTCCTCTTTCATTTGTTTGCTTTCAGGCTTGTTGCTCCTCAGGAGCAATCACCCTCCCTCTTAGCAATCCTCCCACAGACACTGTTGATGTGGTAATAATTCACTAGTGCAAAAGGTGACTATATTTTATGTTATCTCTATTATATATTGTATTATTAATAATAAGAAACAAAAATCAAAATGCACAATTATGTACCTAAATATTATATATGTTACAAATTGAAGATTAAAAAATACTAAGTTTGGCAGCATAATTAAATCAAACCTGTGATCTCTCATTTCCCTTGCCCTTTCCCATTTCTCCAAGAACCACTCAGCCCTGCTCCTTCAAGGCAAGGCAGAACTCTGTATAAGAGCAATACCAGTATGCATGGGGGAGATGCTGCAGGAAGACAATCAAAAACAGAGTGTCAAGCCTTAAGCTCTAGAATTTGGAAACTGATCTGTAAGGACACTCCTTTTTACATCCTAGGAAAATTCTGAGAGTGCCTTCTCACTTAAAGCGCCCAGATTCCTGTTGAATAAGAGTCATTGCTTGTCCATCTGTTTGCTTTTTTTTTAATTAGTAAGACTGACAAGAAGCTGCCTGCCACATTTTTTGTTGAATTCATTCTATTTATCATGGGTTGGCTGCAAAGCAACTCCCTGCTGCAGTCAGATGGAGAGCCCTGGCAGATGGGACATCTTTCAAGTCATTTTTACGTGTGTCTGTGAATATATGTGGTCAGAATAACCTTCACTGTGTCACTTTTATTTAAACACTTTTTTTTTTCCACCTTTGACTGTAATATATTGAAAATAATACAACTTAAAATATTCCACAAATACAAACTCATTTTCATAGCCTTGATGCCTTTTAAATATGTCATCAAAGTTTATTTTGCTAGCAATAAAACCATAAAATGTGATAATTTATGGAAGCAGCAGCGTCAGTGTATGAAATTAAGGAATATGTGGTGAATGGTATCAACAAGAGAACCAAGTTGTAGCAAACATCCCAATTTTTATTATTTGGAACCCTGTCAGGCTGTGCCCTAAGGCTCTGACACAGCAGCTGTAGCTACTTAGTAATGCTGAGAATGGCCAGTCTGCCCAGAGGCTTTCGTTTTAGATTCCCCTCTATTGGTAGGTTTTTTTTTTTCCTTTATGCAAGACATTTGTTGCAATGAAGTTTTCCACTTGAGTCTACCTAGTTTCATGTCCTTGGTGAGGAATACAGGGTGGTTTGCAATTGTGATCTTCCCCCATCCTCCTTTAGTGTCAGCCTAGACTTCTTTAAATTGCACACAGTCCTTCCAGGCTGCTGACAGAAGCAGAAGGACCCTTTGGATACCTAAGAAATACATGAAAGTGATGTTGTAGGCATGTACATATTTACTCATAGTGCCTCAGCAGGTCTGTACATACGTGTTCTATTACAAGGAATAAGCATAGTAATAACTTGTAAAATAGATAGTAGGGATTGAAGCAGAACACCTTTTCCATTCAGAGCCAACTGTGAAAGAATGAAAACCCAAATCAGTTAATTTGGCTGAGCAGAAAGCTGATAGGTCTTTTTTTTTTTTCCATTTGCACATTTAGGTAAAAGTCACAGAGATAAAGATTGTATTATCTTGAGTTGCTGAGAAGAATCTCATTGCAGCTGACCTGGAAATCCCAGGGTGATTTGTCCACTGGAAAGTCAAAATCTTTTGTGCTCTTTGCACCTTGTGAAATAATACAGTATTTCACTTATGTGTAGTGGCTTATGGATGAAAGGAAAAAGCAAAGCATTAGCATATCTCTTCATTCTTAAAATTGTTTCCAATGGATCTATCCAAAGTCTGTTTGCAGTATTTGAAACTCCTATAGCAAGTTCTACATACATAATGTCAGCCCTTTTTTTGCTACGCTGTTCTTAAAAGATACTCATCACTGTCAAATTTGGTTTAAACAAATCAAAACAAGGAAACAAAAATCTAATCAAATGCATTACTGAGGATAAGCTAAAGCAGATAAGGACTTTTTGCATAGTATACCTATTATGCCATATCAAAATAATTTATTCATACTTAGTGAGTTGTGTTTTTGTCTGAGCATTTTCCTTCTATCCAACAAGAGAAAAGGATCATACCTTACTACTCGTGAAACTTGGTTTTGTCACAATGGATGAATGGAGTAACAGATTATTCTAAGATTACTGATAGATACAGGTAAAATAAAGAAGTAAAAAATTAGATTATATGTGTACACATATATATTTATATGCTTGTGTGTACACATGCATATATACATACATAAGATAAATATTTATTTGCTTTTTGCCTTCCAAACAAGTAGTGGAGGAAAAAAAAGAGTTGTACTTGAAATATTTCTGATAATATTTAAAACTCCATAACTGCTAACATCCAAAATTGTTGAAAGTAGCTATGATGTTTGAGGAAAATTTTAGCTACATTTACATTGAGTCAGGGACTTTGCAGGTTCTCACATCATCCCATCTGTGGGGAGTCTGCAGTGGAGCACCAGCAGCTGCGAGGAGACTTGGCTGGGGCAGCTGACTCCAGCTAGCTGAAGAGATGTGATGATGGTTTTCCCAGGGAAGTGATGGAGTCATCATCCCCAGAGGGACTGCAAAGACCTTTAGATGTGGCACTTGGGGACATGGTTTAGTGGTGGGCTTGGCAGTGCTGGGTTAACCTTTGCACTCAGCAATCTGACAAGTCCTTTTCAACCTAACAATTATGTGATTCTAAACCTGGATTTGTTTGGGGTACCTCAGCCTGTAAGTATAATGGTATTATAAAACTGACATGACCTTTTTGCTTTCAAAAGTTCATTCTGTAAATGTAGCTTGAGATGCACTTTCTTCACGACTACAAAAACAAGCTGAATGTAGCAGATACTTGTCATATTTCTAATCACCCCTTTTTAGAAATTAAATATGAAAATTGTATTATTTGAAAATGTGTTAACTGCTACAGTTAAACAATACATTTTTAAGATGTACTAATCTTTGTCAATGCTTAATGGATGATGATTAAAAAAAGTCATCATCAACACATCAGGCAGTTTTCTGGATAGATGTGTTTTTCTAGTGTGGGCTGAATCATTAAGTATAAACCATTCTGTATCCAAAGAGAAGGAAAAGGATGGGAATTATAATTTTTACAGATGCAAAACAGTTGTGAATGAAAATCCACATGATCCTCTGCCTTCATTTTCCAGCAAGGCAGTGTGGAGACATGGGGCAGTAATCTACCATGTGGGGAGTGGGAGGGCTGAGCATCTCTCCCCTAAGCCTGTGGGACACGGAAGAATTCCAGCCAAGGCACCAGGACAGGCAGCTGCTGCTGCACACAGACAGCAAAGGTGGGACAGAATGAGGCACAAGCCCCTTGGTTTTTGCCCCGTGCAGAAGTCTCTCACCCACTGCAGGAGAATCAGGGACAGATCAGGAACAGCCGTTTTCTTGGATTATTGCCTGGATGTGTCTGGAGGTCCGGGGTCAAGAAGTTGGAGAAGACCCAGTTTAGTGCTGGGGAATGGATGGGCTGCCAGAGCTTCAGCAGCAGGAAGGACACGCTCAGTACCTCCCAACCACATCCTTCAGTGGCATAGCTGTCCACAAGAGACCTCACACTGGCAGATCTCTCCTTCAATTTTGTGTTATCCAGTAGCACAGCACTTACTCAGTAACCTCTGTGTCAATTTAGCAACCTTTGCCTGTATGTGTTTTGCTTTTCAAATGAATGTGCTGTAGCTGAAACTTGAGTTTAACTGATGAAGGGCTACCATGAAATCTAGACACATTCTTTGAGGACATAATCATGCTACTGTTTCAGTATGAATTTGGAAGTTTCTGCTTCCAAACACGGGCTGGTGCAATTTGTTTCATTTTATTTGTTCTAAATAAGTTCTTTACAACTGCCTGAAAGGAGGTTCAAGGAAGATGTCAGTTTCTTCTTCCAATAAACAAGCAATAGGGCAGAGGAAAAGTCTTTCATATGTGCCAGGAAACATTTAGGTTGGATATTAAGAAAAACTTCTTCACCAAAAAGTTTCTCAAGCACTGGAACAAGTCTGCCCAGGGGAGTTGTTAAGTCACCAGCCTTGGTGGTCATTTAAATTATATGTATGTGTAGCACCTGGGGACATGTCTTAGAGAGGGCTTGGCACTTGGCAGGGATGGGTTACTGGGTGGACTTGGTCATCTTAAAGGCGGACTTGGTCTTTTCCAACTTAACTCTTTCTAGGATTCTGTGAGATTAAAGATCAACTTACAGTCAGAAAGCTCTCAATGCATATAACCTATGACCATGTCAGCTCTGCATCATCTACCAGTATACTAAACAGATTGGGAAACTGATTCCCCCTGAAAAGCATATTTCTCTATCCTAGATTATCCTTTTAAGATAATTCCCAAAATCTTGTTTTAATTAATATCTTTTTGGAACTGTGATTACTGGGAACAGTCCAGGGGAAAAAATCCTCGTAACTCCCATCAACTTGATAGCTAAGCACACAAAGATTTTATTTACATTCTTTCTTATAGCAACTCATAGTTTGTACTATTTTTTTCCAGCTGGTGGTCCACAGAGAAGCTTTAGATCTTGCTGGCCATAGCCTTTCCCTGCCTTTTAAGTATGGTCTGTTCAATAAACCAGTATCTCTGGTTTCCATGTGCCAGGATTTTGTGTTATTCTGAATTAAAATGCACTTTTTATTAAATTAATAACTATTAACAAAATACTGAAAGGGTCAGTATACCTGAGATGCTCCCTTTCTCCTAGTCTGCTACGAGAATTTTATCCCTATTGAAACTGAGTAGGAGATGAGATTTAAAGGTTTTTAGTAACTGCTTAAATTTATTTATGTTCAAATGAATGCTAAACTTCATTTCTTCTCTCAAAGATGATGTTATCAGGCTGTTGAGTCTACAACTTGGTTTGATGGTAGATAGCCTTGAGTATTGTTAATGCAAATAGTTTAATATCACTCTGAGACACAACAAACCTTATGAAAAAAAAATGTTTGCTGCCTATAATGTCAGAAAAACAAACTGAGCTGGCCTCCTTATTGATAATTTGAAGGGAGTGGGGGGGGGAACAACACAAGAAGACTTGCAACTTGCCGTAAATTTCTCATTTGTACTGTCTGAATGTTGCATTTCTTTTCCCTTATACAAAAGTATAAGTGTGATCTGTTAAAACTTCATTCAAACTTCCTTTGAAACATATTTATCTTTTGAGGGAGGCTTTTCTTCACAATAAAAATTTTATCCAGAGGAAACATAGTTATGTACATTCAACAAATTTACGAGGTCATATGGTTAACATAGATTTTGCTACCAGACATCTTGCTAAGGGCCATACATTTTCTTCCTGATTATGTGATTTCCTCTTTGTTCAGCATGCTCCAGTCCATTCTTCCTTCTGCTCTCTCTGTAGCTCATTTCTCATGCTGTTGGACTGCTGTGGGAGTTCCCATTTTCAGTGATATAAAGCCTGTCATAGGCCATGTGCTCAGTACTTTCCTGCTCTGTGGAGTGGCTGTTCACACTGGCACCTGAGTCTAGAGGGATGTCAGGGATTTTTCTCCTCAGTGCATCCCAGTTTCTGCATAGCTGGAGTTCTCAGAAGAAAATCCCATCTTTACTCACTCTGCAGCCAGTCCTTGCCTTCGGACAAAGAGGAATATATATAGGATGATGCACCAGTTTCCGGAAGACCAGGATAGACACTATGGCTGGTCATCATTTCCAGTCTTCTCCTGCCTGTTGTGTGGCAGAAGGTTTCACCAGCACACGCAGGACTTTTTGCTGGGAGTGCTTGGAGAGTGTAGATGCTGTGGTGGATCCAGTAGGACATGTAGGTAGTGTAGAGTAGGGTTAAAGACTTTCCAATTTTTGAGAATCACACCTGGAGTAGACCACACCAGGTTTAGAGCAAAGAGAATGGTGTAAACATGGCAATAAGTCTGTATATTTTGGCTTACACAAAACAGAGAAAGGTCTACAGCAGCTCTGCTAACTTGGCATGGGGTCCATTTCCTTTTCTGATTCTAATTGCTGAATCATCACTCCTTGCTTGGGGACTGCTTCCATGCAAACCAAACAGATGGACTGCTTTGGGATCCATCTGGAGGCAGCTATCTCTTTTCTTCCTATATAACATTGTCTGAAGAATCTTGCAATTTATTTTTCAGTTCTCACTTACTACTTTTCCATGCCTGACTGTTTTTCTCTTCCTCACGCATTCAGATTCACATCTGGAAAGAGCTGCCTGACACACACAATATTCAGCACCTCCACAAAAATAAAATGGAAGGCCAACTGCTAAAAGGGGGAAGATGCATACAAAATGAGCTCAGCATATTTTATATTGTAATTAAAGCTATTAAAGTACTTCTGAATCCAACACCAACATTTCATATCATTTGTAGCAGATTCAGAGTCAGAAAAAAATTTGAGGCTTTACTTACAGATGGCCAGGAAACAGCATCTTCTCAAGGCCATAAATGCCTTATTGCCATCAACATGGTTTCCCTGCTCTCAGTGTTTTCCTGAACTGTATAAGCAAGGATCAATGCATAGAAAAGTTGCATATCTTTATTAGTCATTGGCTCCCATTGAACCAAGAGCCCTTGGGTCATGGCAGGATCTGGCTATTTACTGCTCATTAAACTGATAACAACTGTCTCTTCTTAGAATTGGTGATCTTTCTTGTAGTGCTGGCCCTCCAGTCAAAAAAACCAAAACTAACAACAACTAAACAAACAGCAAAAAAAACCCCAAAACTCAAACAAGGGAAAAATAAAGATAATTAATCTCAATAGAAAGAAATACTGAACTAGATTTCCTTCCTGTGACTCCTCATTATTCATAATTAAAATATTTGGATAGGAGTTCATAAACAATGAATAATAGGAAGGCAAAAGACAAGAACTGTTGCAGCACTTTTTCACTGAGCAGGTCAGAAGATTAGATACATAAGTGCATCTTACTATATTACTGTTTAATATATATTAAATTCAACTCCATGCATGAAATACAGACTTTCCATTAATGAACAATAAGACACAAGCCTCTAAAACATTACTTGAGTTATATATATATATATATATATATATATATATATATATATATATATATATAGGATCTTATCAAAACGTCATCCCTCTTTTTTTGCTAAATCCAGTTGCAGGATGTAGTCTCTGGTAGGTCCTAGTTATGTGGTTTTGCTCTGAAGATTTGATGGCGAAAGAATTGGGGAATAGGACTCTGTTTTTGCAAATCTCTTGTCCTGGACAGATTCAGGTCACAGGGCTTTGATGGACAATAAAGAAAAAAAACCTTACTGAATCAACTGAAAATTTCTCAAGGCCTTATCCAGGTTCATCTCTGAGGACTAGGAAATCTCAATTTCCAGTCTTCTCAACTCCTAATACATCTTTCATAAGAAAAGTTAGTTAAAAGTATAAAAACCATATTCTCTTCTATTGGATTGTTCCACCCATTTTCTCTGCATAATTTGCCTGTTATAAATTCTGATATTTTAGAAATGTTCACTTATATTTTTTCCATTCTAATTCTATGTTATTTATACTCTGTGCAGTGGCGAAATACTCCTTTTCCTCTTCTTTTTCACACATTTTGAACATTTGCTATTGATTAGCACATCTTTGTCCTTCATCAAACAAAGCTGAAAACCTCCCATAAAATTCACCAAGACCAAACTTAGTGCCTTAGTCATCACTTTCCCAAGTTATTCAGAGGCTGTTTCCTCACAGATCAGTCCTCCTACTTCTTTAATTGTTGGAGCCAATGCCGCTGAAGTGCCTCCAGCTCTGTGTGATTACGAGGTGTTTCCACCAAGCACCTTTGCAGAGGTTGTGTCACCAGCACTGGGCACAAAGCAGAGGTTGTAACCACCTTGTGCAGAAACATGATGCTGATTCTTCTCATGCACTCTGGAATAAAGTCTTGATAGGGTTTTGGGAGGAGTCGGGTTTTGTTTGATTTCCCCCCCCCCCCCCCCCCCCGCTTTATGTTACAATTGTAAATTTGTGTTTAATTTAGACACAAGCACATTTTCAGCAGCTGTAACCTGCCATCTAAGGTGATGATACTTCATTTCAGTGTTAGTTGTTTCACTTCAAGCTGTCACTTGAGCTGTGGGATTAGAACTCCAGGTTACCCTCAGCTTTCTGGTCATCATTTTGAGAACCTGGCTGAAACACTTCACAGGGTGAAGATCACCACTTTCTGCCCCATGCTGATGCTTGTATCTGCTTGTCTGGTTTTTCATAAACGTTTGACCCACTATTTGACCTAGGTGACTAGTACAGATCATGTCTGAAATAAATACTTCATAAATTTTAAGGCCAGAAGGGAACACTATGCTCATCTAACCTGACATCCTACAAGCAAAAGGCCATGGAGTTTGACAGGTAGCTTCCATCTTCCAGTTTAGCTGGAATATGTATTTTAGAAAGTCTTGTATCAGAGATTTGCAGCCATAGGAATTCTGCCTTATCTCCAGTTAAGTTATCCCAATGACTAATTGCCCTAACTGTTCCCCCCAAAAAATTAAAACTAAAAAATTATGCAGCATATCCAGAGTTAATTAATTCAGCTTTAGAGTCCAGTCATTAGATCTTCTTGTTACTTGATCTATTAGATTGCTATAATAAATCTCTTACCCGTGTAAGCAACTGCACTTGCAAAAAAAATTACAAATTCAGAAGCTTAGATATATTGTCTGCAGATGTTTGTTAAGGAAGAAAAAGAAGATTTAAACTGAGGGCAAAAAAGTAACTATGAACTTGCTGATCTGTTTGTGGGAAATGCATTTTCCCTATAAGACTATTAAAAAGATTGGATAAATTGCTTATCATAAATAATTGGAGAAGGCTGACTAATGGACCAAATTGCCTTTGGCATTTCTGTCTTCCTAGTCCTTTTAGAAGATACTACTTCAGAACTTTGGGGGGCTATTTATGGTGCTTTGTTGTTTTTGTTGTTTTGTTTTTTTTTATTTTCCCTCAGATATCATTTGATTTAATGATGACTGTCCAGTGAAAGTGTTTTTGTTCTGAAAAGAAACTGTGAAAGAGAAGAAGAAAACAAATGTTAATTTCTGTTCACATAAACTAATGGCATCCATGATAAGTAAATTGGAATAGAAAGTAATTCATAAGTACAGCAGGGGTCTGGTTTTCTGTCACTGTAGAATGTAATTAAAACGGAGCTTCCATAGATATCAATCTGGAGTAATCAGAACGTTCCATCTGTTACTGCATCCATCTTGACTGGTTCCAGAGCTGTGGTATCTAGCTTCTTCCAAGACAACTGTTTCTTGACTGAAGCAAGCTGCCCAAGCAGTGGCTATTTCAGTTCAAATGCAGGTTACTCAAAAATTATCCTTTACCTTGAGATGGATTGTCAGGGTTTTTCCTGCACTAAATAGGTTGAGTTTGTGCTGAATGTGTTTTCTCGCAGTATACATTTTCATAGTTTGCTCTAACTCTGCAAAGCCCCTCATGTTTTGGCACAGAGCAGAATTTTCAGCTTCCAAACCCCATGCCAGCATCCTGTGCACAGTCTGCCAAAAATGATTGCTTGAAGACCAGCAAAGTGATGCAGATGCTGATCCAACTTTGTGATTCCTTTGCGCAGGAGGGAGGATTGCTTTGGGTTCTCATCTGTAGTAGCTCAAACACATGCCTTACAGCCCTGGATGGAACATAAATATGTGCTCCACTAATCAGAATGCCTAATTAGTTATGAGCCTCCATCCATTTGTGCACTGGGCAAAGAGGGCAAGAGCGAGCAGCCTGTCCTTAAGACCCCAGCACAGCATTTAAAATAGCAGGATACAAACTCATCAGGAACTCAGGGACAGGCTGAGGATTACTGGAGAGGCTGGTGGCACAGAAGCCATCAAGATCATTTAGAGAACATAAAGACTCAGCTCTGGTGCTATAATAAGATTAGGTGTCTGTAGTTTAGAAATACCTGCAGTGAATCATTAACAATCCTTAGATAAAGCAGTGTTAATTTGATCCCATCATGTTTGCTGCCTTTGACCAGACCATGCAATTAGCATGGGATGAAGCACCTGGAAACAATCTTTTTTGAAAGCCTTATGAAAATTCTTAATGGGTGAGATTTAAACCAAATGGATTATAAGTCTTTATTAGCAGCTCACCTGTAAATCCTGATAACTTTCCTTTCTGTGAGTTTCCAGTGTAATATTTGCACACCCTGATTATAAATTTTGAGGAAATAGCTTATAACTGTGGTTAAAATGCAGCATTAAAGCAGTTAAACAGTCTCCTTATTAGCATTAGAACTAGAGACAAAACATATTATACTTGGCTAATAAATTTATTTTTTATGTAATGGAAATGCCATCAAAGCATAGTTAATCTGAATTGAATTAGATTATAATTGGAGCTCTTGTGCACAAGGAATGAAAATGATTCTTTATTGTTGCAAACTGACAATGCAGCATTTGTTACTCCCTCCTCACTGGCCTTCCAAGTGGCAGCTGTAATATAAGTGTGCTCATCTCATGAGTTGTGCATACAATATGACTGTGTCTCTGAACATGGAGCTCAGCAGTAAGACAGAGGAAAATGGATTGCTCCGGATGCAATTCATTACACCTTAACCCCACTCATTTAGAGGTAAATATATTTGAGAAACAGACCTGTGCATAAGCATACTTGCTTTTTGTCCTCACTTCTGGCTGCATGTTCTAGTGTGAGTGATGTGAACCTGAGTTCTCAGGACTCATAGGAAGAGTTAAAATCCTCTTTTACAATGTTAAAGAAAAACAAAAATTTATGTCAGCCACATGAAGACCTGTGTAACCCTATCACAGCCTTTTGGTACCTCAAGTGTATAAGAAAGATAAGAACAAAGGTTTTAGCAGGGACTGTTGCAATACGACATGGTCTAAAGGCTTTTCTCTACAAGAGGGTAAATTTAGATTAGATATAAAGAAGACATTTTTTACAAAGAAGGTGGTAGTGCTCCGGCACAGGTTACCCAGAGAGATGGTAGATGTCCCATCCCTGGAAACATTCAAGGTCAGGCTGAGGAGCAGCCTGATGTAGTTGAAGATTTCTCTACTCATTGCAGAGGGCTTGGACTAGATTTCCTTTAAAGGTCCAATGGTTTTCAGGCTGAGTGTCAAATATTGTATCCCAGGCTTTAACCATATACATCCACTTACTGACTGCTCACCCAAATAGCTGGAGTAATTGCCCCAAGAATTTATATGTGAAATTTACCTCTCTAGTGAACATGGCAGGATAAAAGGATGCTCATGTCAGGACTTCTGTGTCTTTCCATCACCTGCAGGACATCAGGAAATATTTATACACAATAGTAATGTGCAGAGATCTGTTCTTACACTGCTGTGCCGGTGGATTCGCTGGAGAGAGGAGATGCAGTGAGGGCAGGGATGGGCAGTGCTTTGCTAAGAGGGAATTTTTTGCATGCATGTATGGTGAGGACAGGTTTGTGTGTCTGCCATCAGCCACGTGGCCCAGGGTCCTGTGTGCACTCTGCTTTATGAGGAGAAGTGGTGGCAGCAGCAAGAGGAAACCCAAAGCAAATAGTAAAAAGGGTAGATGTCCCTATTCAGAAACAAGCATGCCTATCACAATGTCATTTAAGCACATCATCAAGAAAACAGTGTGAGGATTGCTATGCACTTACCCTGTCACTAATATAACTCTTCCTCTAGTGTGGATCTGAGGTCTGGGAAAAGAGGAGAGATGCAAGAGTGATTCTCTTTTTTCCTTTTCTTTTACTCTTGTTTCCCTATGCTAAACCAAAACAAATGAGCAAAATGCACTTCACCCACTCATAAAACCAATCAGTGTTGTAAACAAAGACAAAGCAGGATATTAATAAAGTACAACTCAGCTGAGAGCAAAGGGAGCGTCCTCTGTAAGTCTGTCTGATTTGTGTCATCTATCCCAAATTTACAATGTGGTAATTTCTTGTTGCTTATAAACCATTAAAATTTGCAGCACAGTGAGCAGCTAATGTAATTTTGCCTGCAAGTGGTATAATATCTTGGATCCGCAGGGAGACCAGCATACTCGTGTCTTATCATTGCCTTCTGTGGTAGGTAAAAGTGCCCAGTGCTACTGGGCTTGGGCCCAGTGTGAGTTAGTTGAAGTTCATTACTGACAACCTGGGGCTCAGTTCCACTTATCTGCAAGTTCTCATTTAGCTTGAATCATCACAGTATCAGAGCATCTTCCAGAAAAACATGTTAAGCAATCAGATTAGTACACAGCACATCTGGTTTTATCTCTCTTTTCTCTTTGTCTCCCTAACAGCAGCACAGGGCAAAGAGGCATTTTACAAAGAAAGATGACATTGCTACCCAAAAAAAATTACATCCCAGGCCAGCCTGGACAAATGTTATTAATGTTTCAAAGTCAAACACTGAAAAATATAGCAAATCCAAAATGAAGGTTTCCTGTGAAGTGTTTATTGTCTTTCATTTAGTATTCATTAAATAAAATTAAAACAGGTTTTGTTGGTAGGGATTTTTTTTTACTCCTTAGTTGTCTTTATATTGTTTTAATTTTTATATGTGTATATAATTATAAAAAACATATTATGCATGTGTATATAATTTTCACCTTTTTGTGGCTAATAGACTACAAGCAAGGAATTTGATTTACCTATGTTCCTTTTAGAGGTGTTCAGCAATTTTTCCCTTCGTCCTTGAGGAAAGTTAATTAACTGATATTTATATCTTTCGTTGAGGTAAGGGAGAGGCATTAGCTCCTATTTTGCCTTGCAGGGCTCGTGTTTCAAAGCATAACACCATATAATAGGGTTCATCCTTTCTGCTTTTGTCAGTCCCTGTTTGCTCTTGCCATCACCAATCTCAACCCTATTTCAGTTTTCTGCTTTATTTTGTTCCAGTTTGGCCTTTTCCCATTTTGCATTTTGGCCTTACAGTTTTGATGGTGTCACGTGGTCAAGATAACTTAGTTCCTGACTCCAACTTGGAGTAAACAGGGATAATTATTATAACAGAAAGTCTGGCTTTACCCTGCAGCCCTGTTTTGGAAACATTTAGTCAATTTATCCCATGTCATGTTGAAAACCTACAAAGGAATAAAAACTGGGAAATGACAGAAAAAGTGAAATTAAAATAAGGGTCAAATCTTCCTTTTCCTACTAAGAACAAAAGAAGGTACATGGACTTAAACTGGAGCAGAATGGATCTGTGGAAAACAGTACCATGCAAACCCTATCTCCAGCTTGCTCACATATCCACAAGCTGCCCAGCTGCCCAAAGCAAGAGGATGGCCCAAAATCTCATGAAAACAAGTGCTCCACATGTCACCCTCCCATTCACAGCCGTTGTCCCTTGGCTGCACCTCTGGCTATAGGGCTCAAACTACTCAGCTGGAAAGTCTGTGCTGACAGACACAACTTAAATGTTCTCCAAAACCTTTAAAGAGCAATTATATCTCTAAAATATATTTCAAATCCTTCCTGTTGAAAAGATTTGGAGCAAAAGAGTCATAAGAAAGCCTGGGTGGTCACCCTGAAGCATGTGAGAAGAAAGGTGCGCTGGAAAGAAGGGCAGATCAACATGTTGTACATCTCTTTTGCTCCTCAGAGATAAATCAATACTAACAGAGAAGAAACCCTGCCACTTTAACCTTAGTTTGGTCCAGCCACTGAAAAGCTAGGCATTGTTTCTGGGAATGGCTGAGCCCTAATTTGATCCTGGCCACAACCATAAACAGGGCCTGTGCTTGGAAGAATCTTTGGCAGGAAGCCTCAACTTAGTGATGATTCTGTCCCTGAAACTTCCTGCAGCTCAGAGTTTACCATCCAGTGCATACTGCTAACAAAATACATTTTGTGTATTTGTGGGATATGGGTAAGACAGAACTGCTCATGTGGTAGCAGCCCTGCACGTGAAGCCCTGAGGGGTTGCACCAAAAAGGATGTTAAGATGGACTAGTCCAGAGAGCGTTAGCAAAACAAGTCTCATACATCCCTTTGATAAGTGGGAAGGTCTGAGAAACCTCAAAGCTCTCTGTGGCCTTCATTTCTCAGTGTCTCCATTTAACTGCCCACACACACTACTACTGTCTGTCTTGTCTAATTTAGAGTGTAAATTCTTCAGGGCAGGGACTGTCTCTCACTGTTTGTTTGCATGGTGAGGTCCTGATCCTGATTGGCAGCTCCAAGTACACTACAAATCTATTTTAATATAACCCTAAATTGAAAATTCTGTATCCCGGAGCCTTAGGGAATGTGGGACTGTATTCAGGGAAAGCAGAAGCTCTGAAAAAATACTGAAAGGTCATTGCAGACAATGTACTTAATATGAACTGTGAATGTGGAGCTGATGACTAAGACACAAGGCTAATTTTGCTCTTGGTAAAATTTAAACAGGACAATGGAGGCATCATTAACCATGTATTATTTTACTGAGGGAAGCTGGGGCTGGCATGAGTCTCCATTTCTCATGTTCATCCTTTCAAAAAGTTGTGAGAAAATACAAAGGATAACAGAAAGCGACAAGCATTTTTTAAAGGCTGGAAACCTCACCAAACTCCAGTTGCTTAAATGAGGCATCCAAGTGAGAGTCATATTTGCCCTAGAATCGTTAAATAGATACTGAGAGAGAAAGAGACACCTTCAGGGCATATTTACACTTGAAATTAGCTAAATTGTCATCTGGAGGAGCCTCCACTGATTAAGTAGGGATGCTCAGGCAAGTAGGTACAGGTAGTTGCCCGAGTTTGTCAATCTTCCCATCCCAAGAAAGAATAATTTTGACACTGAGTGTATTTAGCTTGTGGAAAGAAAGATAAGAGGAGACTTGCTGGCACTGTAAGCACCTACACAGGAAGACAGCTTTCAGTAGGATGAGGCTCTTTCATCCCTCAGACAAAGGTATAACAAGATCCACTTACTGGAAGTCAAAGCCAGATAGATTCAACCTAAAGATAAGGTGCAAATTTTAGCAGGAAGAGTAATGAACCTTGGAAACAATTTACAAGGGAGGTGTTATATTTTCTGTGACTTGGAGGCTCTAAATCAAGATGTGGCATCTCTCTAAAAGATATGCTCTAATTTAGCCATTAGTCATGAAGTTACAGAAATTGCTAGGTGATATGTAGGTTACACTAGATGGTCATAAAAGCACTGTCTAGTGATAAAATGCACTAATCTAAATATCATACTAAATATTCCATCATAACAAATTGATTTTGCATATGCCATACCAGCTCAAAGTTACTCAGTTAAAATTCCCTGCATTTTATTGTCTGATGCAAGTGGACAAAGTACTTGGCTTCCTCTGCACCCCAACAATATATATTCATGCCTCCTACAGACTGTTTATAGCCCAATCCATCATCTCCTGAACTCATAATTTCTCAGTGTGAAAGCTGTGATATTGTCCATTCATATATAAATACATACATACATTCATACATACCTCCATGCATACATCAGCAGTGCCTTATGGAGTTTTTTAAGAAGCACTTTTAGGCTCCTGAGAATGTTTTTTTTTTCAGAATTGAGGTTCAGTGGGGAAACTGCCTGTTTCACAGAGGTGCTGTAATTCATCTGGAGTGCGCTCTCCACTCTTGAGGGGGCCTATGAAGGCAAATAGCTTAAAGAGGGAAAGACTAAAGGTGAGGAACATGGTTTCCTGACCTTTTTTTAGTTGACATGGCTAAAGGGATCCTAGGAATTACTTGCCTTATTTTCCCCTTCTACTGCTGCAAGATCTGTAGATGGTTTTCATTGTACAGTGTCATGGTTTAACCCCAACTGGCAACTCAGCCTCACTCAGCTCCTCACCCACACGCCAGCAGGAATGGGGGAGAGAATCAGAAGGGCAAAAGTAGAGAAAATCCATAAATTAAGGTAAAGACAGCTTCATAGAGAAAGCAAAAGCTGTGAACACAATCAAAATCAGCCAAGGAATTAATTCCCCACTTCCCACAGGCAGAATGCTCTTTAGCCATCTTCAGAACAGTGGGGCTCCATCGTATTGTAACAGTGACTTGGAAAGACAAATGCCATCATTCCAGATGTCCTCTCTTTCTTCTTTCCCCAGCTCCATATGCTGAGCATGATGCCGTGTGGTCTGGGATATCTCTTGGATCACCTGGGGTCAGCTGTCCCAACTGCATCTGCTCCCAACTCCTCGTGCACCCCCAGAGCCCTGGCTGGTGGACTGGGACTGAGGAGCAGAAAAGGCCTCGGCTCTGTGTGAGCACTGCTCAGGAGTAACAAACCCGTCCCTGTGTTATCAGAGCTGTTTCCAGCACAAATCCAAAACACTGTCTCAGTCTCCCATACTTTGAAGAAAACTCCATCCCAGCCAAAACCAGTTCGCCCAGGTGGTTGCAGAGAAATGTGAAACGTCCGCTGTAGTTAAGAGAAGTTGGTGTTTACTCTGGAAGGAACCTCTTCTGGGAGGATTGTGTGGTGTGGTGCTCAGCACTGAGGCTGTCAAAGTACATTTGTCTGTGATATGAGGGACTAAACTTCATTTTGCTATGCGTATAGGACAGCTGTCAATCATACATGCCTGAAAGGTGTGCAAGGTGTTCAGATAGGAAGAAACCAGTGCCAGCTACAAAATGAGAACAGGATTTCAAGTGCCAGGATACTCTGAATATTCATTACTGCGGTTTTGGATTTGGTTTTGTTTCTTAAGAAAATTATGAATTTGAGGAAAATTGAGCAAATAATTGCTGTCTGTGACAGCTGCAATTAATGTGCTAATAAGGGAAGGTCTCTGAAGCTCTTCTTTTCCAGTAACTAAGAAATTTCAGATACTTACCCTACTGCTGTATGTTGTCAGTGATCAGTCTGTAGGAAAAATAGCTATTTGGGGAGCACAAACACTCTGAAAATGAAAACTAAACAACAAAGAAAAGTTTCCTGGCAATGCCTGTTATTAATCCAGAAGGACACTAAAGGAAAGAAGCTTGTAGAGTTAATTCACTAATCTGAATACAAGGAGACCTGGACTTCATGACAGCTTCTTAAGCATATCCATCTGACCTTGGTGAGCCAAATCAACCTCTTGTTGCCCTCAGTTCCTGTGAATAGCAGTTGTTTTCCTCTACCCTGTTTTGCCCTCTCTGTAGTCTGAGTTCAGTTGTGCTGTCCATCATTGCTCTGAGGCTGTATATTACCCAGGTGTCTTCAATCTCAGATGTTGCACACTGCATTTATGAAAAGTTGTAGGAAAGGGTGCTGCCATCCATGCAAATGGAAACTTAAACTCTGCAAGTAGCAGAAAATGGGCTTGGGTTTACACTCCTGGAAGGAAAAAAGCTTCTCTCCATGGAGAGAGTGAAAACAATTAGCAGTCACCATAATTTTCATCTCTATATCACAAAAGTACTTTGCGAAGGCTGATAAGTACCATTAACCCCATTTTACAGATGGGTGGGAAACAGCATCATGCAGCTGCAAAGTGAGTTGCTCAAGGCCATAGAGTAACTCAGCAGAAGTTATGCAAATAGAAACCAGGTCTCCTGATGCCAAGCCTTATTCCTTGGCCCACACAGATTCTACACAGGAGACCTGACCTAATTCCAACATCCGTGAAAGTGGCATCTTCCTTTGCAACAAGCCTAAGCAGGTAAATGGAATGGATGAATGACCCCGCTTCTCCAGTGCTCACCATTCTTGTGCAATAATTGCTCTGCAGACATTTTTGTGAGCTTGATGAATGTTTTATTTACATGGAAATGTCTCAGCTAACACCCACAGTAAACACAAGGCTGTAGTCAAAACGTTAGTGCATCTATTATCACACAGAGTGGGCTGAAAGATGTGACTGTGTCTGCTGTGAGCAGCCTTGCTCTATTATCACTGTGGTGCTTCACTGTCCACAGGGGAGTCAAGCCATAGGGGAGACAAGCCATGCACTCTCACATGGAGAGCCATGATTTAAGGGCTCTCACCCCCTGAGGCTGCTCATTTCTCTAGTGTATATTTGAAACAAATTTTGAATTATGTTTGCAACTAGGACTCTGAGAAGGATACCCATTGGTGGGGTGGTGCACAGTAAATTATGTATCTGGGTTTGGCAGTGGTTTGGAGGTGTTGCAAGTACCTGGTTTGCAGGTTCCTGATGCAGGCTTTTGTCTGCCAGAGACATATTATGATCATTACAATGGTGGGCAGGGAGCTGAGAAGCTGTTTCTAGTCCTGGCTTTGCTGTCATGTCTGCATGAATCATGTATGGTTGGATCCACCCTGCTTAATTCAGGTGTTTCAATGATGAGTCTGATTTCATAGTCTCAGGGCTCTTCTGCAATTGATAGATCTACAAGATCTCAGTCTCCCATTGGAGCTTCCTATATATGCTGACTGACAAAAAAAAACCCTCATTACATTCATAGTTAATCTTCTCCTTACAGCTAATTGGTTTGGTGCAATTCCAGTTTTCAATGTTTCACTTTTTGATTGCCGAGTGTAAGATTACCAGGTCTCTCATTAAATGTAAGGATCATCTAACAGTTTCACAAGCTGAATACTCACAAACTAAGGTCAGTGGGACTATGATCTTTTGGGGATTTCTTTGTGTTTTGTACATTAAAATGGGTTATTAATGGTGTTATACCTAATTCAGGAGAGAGCAGCAGCACAAAGTGAAGGCTGCATTACTGAGCTATTTGCTCTACCCCCGATTTTATAGTCTGATTCATATTAGCAATGTTTCTGTAGGATACCAGAGAGGCCAATAGCAGCTTGTTCAATGATGACCAATGCCACATGCTTGAAGTGGCCAAAGGACCCTCAAAGTGTTTAGGATTAAAGGCATAGTGGTTTGCTGCATTGGCAAATACCAGCAAGAAATGAATGAACAAAAAGCTGCTGCCAAAATACAAGTCCATGATGGATGGAAAGTGAAATAGAAATACTAAGCAAAAATATTATCATTTGTTATTGCTACCAAAGTGTAATGTGGCCATTTTTTATAGCTGAATATGTCATGTTTAAAAATTCTTTTGCCTCCTTGCAACTTCAGGGAAGCTATAGCTGGTCTGCTGGCTGTGAATCTGTGTCTGTGTATGTACAAGTCTGTGAATGTATAAGCACAGGTACAGATTTGCATGAAAGAATGCAATGGAATCCTTTTATATTTAATGTAGGAGATAAAGGGAGAGGCTGCTTTGTCAGCAGTTTGAAGTATTCTGGAATTTGGCTATTCAAGTCAATTTGTAAACATATTTTCCAAGGCACAGAAAGCCCAAAACCATTCATAAATAAAGTATTGCCTTGTCTTTTGACAGCTTGAGGCGGGGATGAGATGTGGGGATGGTCTAACATGATTTGGAAAAAATCCCTACTAATGAAAAATCATCTATATGACTCATTTCTAGTCTGTCTGATTTTTATTTGTGGATTATGTTTTCCACTGACTAATACCTATTTGTCTCACTCCTTCTTATTTTAACGCTATTAACACATCCAGTAACTGTGCTGATATTTCAGAAAATACTCTCCTTTATAAAATTCTAGTGCTTGAGAATATTTTAGTATTTTAATATTGCAGTATTTGAGTAATATAATTTACCTCAGTATCAAAATGTGTGGTCCCGGACTTTGCTTACCAGTTATGAATGTGTGTGATGTGGAAGCACCTAAATTTGCCAGAAATAGGAGAGCATGCACACAAAGGGAGAAAGGGGAGATGAAAAGGAAACCACTGGGTCAATCTTCTGAACATTTTAAATGGTTACACACTAATGTAAGCTGTATGGGGAATAAGCCAGTGGAACTGGGAATCTTAATACATAATTAGAATTATGTCTTAATTGGCTTAGCAGAGGTTTGCTAGGCTAATTCATGTGACTGGAATAGTGATGTAAAAAGGTATGGCTTGACCAGAGAGGACAGTGGAAAAGAGAGAAGACATGGTTTATAGACCAAAGCATATCATTGGCTCTGAGAGACAGAATTCAGTGTGACACTTGCAGAAACTATCTTGCTGAAGTAGGAGGGAAGCCAACAGAGTGATGGGATGGGCTGATGTAACCATCAGATAGGCAAGTGAGATAAATGCCTTGAAGAGCTACTGGAATATTTCAAACCTCAGGGGTTGTTGTCTGTGGGGCATAGTGAGACCAAACTACAGCTGGAACAGAAACACTGCAGGAAGAGCAAATTCCTTGGTTGCTCTGGAAGCTGCCTGTTATCTCTAAAAACTGGGATAGTTGATGTGAAAAAAAAGACTTTGTAGGTACTCTTCTGACCAATATATATAAATTGGTTAAGAAAATAAAGTAGAAAAACACGTAGAAGAGGATGACACCCTACTTCCTTTGAGGATAGAGTAACAGAAAATAAAAAAAGTATTTAGGCAAAGCTATATTAATAAATTCAACTGATTGGTAGAAGCGATCTCAGGGGTAGTACATGTAGGGGGAAAGAGTTCCCAAAAGCTGACTAAGACAGCTCTGGGGCTCAAATTATCATGTGGAAGGTGTAGGAAGTTTAATAAGAGTTCGTCTGATGCATGATCATCTCCATTCTATGAAATTTAGAAAACAGTGAGAAAGACAATGGAAGATAGGTCAAATCAGTGGGAAATAATATAACTAGAAGAAAATAGGGACAAAGAAAGGATAAAATATTATGCAAAGGATTTACAGCAATATAAAAGCATATTGGGTAAGTGCAATAGAAATAATAATAAGAGGAAGATAAGAGCATGATGAAATAACCCAGCAAAACATGTTTATTTTTAACTTCAGTCAGTTAATTTGTTCACCATGCAGTCCTGCAAACTGTTGTACTGCCACAAATGAGTGGTAAGCAAGGGAAGGAGGGATGGCAAAAGGAAAGGAGGAGGGGCAAGCTGCCTAGAGCAGTTCTGTCACTAAAGTAAGTGCAGGACCATTATTCAGTGGACAAATAAAGAAGTTAACTGATGATGAGGCTGAAGCATTCAATGACTTTTTGCTTTTTTCTTCCCTAGAAAGATTAACTGTGATTGGGTGACTAATAAAATTCATACCAGGGTCAAAAGAGTGCCAATAGTGAAACGAGGAGGGTATGGTGAGCAATGGTTTGGACCAGTTAGATGTTTTCAAATCAGCAGATTATATCATAAAATATTTAGGACATAAAGTGTTTTGCTAAGAGTTGTCCTCAATAAAACTGGGGTAATGATAAAGTCCCAGTGTCAACCCTCTTCCCTGACTTCAGTAAGATTGTGAGACATCAGCCTTTTAAAGATATGCTAAAAGCATCTCCTGTTCGTGAAAAGAGGTTCCACATGAAGGTTGACAATTGTCAGTTTTTTGTCTGATTCTGTTCAGTGTTTCCCTGAGGTCTGCAGTGATGAAATAAGCACAATTTCTTAGTACTGTAGATCACATGTAACAAGGAGAGCTTGAAAACCGGTAGGAACAGTACAATGTTGGTAGAATTCAAATTCATCTTTTAGATACTCCAAAGATACTTCTGCCTATCTGTTTCTCTGAAAAACATCAAGTTTGGATCTATACTTGTTACTCTATACAACAGTGAAAAAAAAAAGAATAATCATGTTGAGTTTATGGCGGATGGAAACCTGGACATGACCCAGCAATGTGCATTCACAGCCCAGAAAGTCAGTAATATCTTGGGTGATGTCAAAAGAAGCATGATCAGCAGGGCGAGGGAGGTGACTGTACCCCTCTGCTCTGGTGAGACCCTACCTGCAATGTTGCTTCCAGCTCTGGGGTCCCCAAGATAAGAAGGATATGGACCTGCTGGAGCAGGTCCAGAGGAGGCCACAAAGATGCTCCGAGGGCTGGAGCATCTCTGCTGTTGAGACAAGCTGAGAGAGTTAAGGCTGTGCAGCCTGGAAAAAAAGCTTTGGGCAGACCTTAGTGCCTTTTCCAAGACCTAGACGGCACTTAGGATGAGGACAAATGTTTCAGCAGGGCCTGTAGCAATAGGATAAGGTGTAGTGGTTTTAATCGAAAGGAAGGTAGATTTAGGTTAGCCATAAGGAAGAAATTCTTTGCTGTGAGGGTGGTGATACACTGGCACAGGTTGCCCAGGTAGGTGGTAGAGGTACCATCCCTGTAAACAAGCATTCTGTATCACACTGTATTTTCACTTGTTCATTTCCAAGTCCTTTACAAAAGAGACAAGTATTACTGAGTGTGGACAAAACAGAATACCCTACTAAAAAAGCAAAACTGGATTAAAGAAGCCTGCACCAAAATGCAAGACCCTTAAATCCTAAAGTACTTGAATACACCCCTGCTTCTGCCAGGATAAAATATCTCTCAGAATAATTGCTTCTTGGATTTATCTCAGGGAGGAAAGGCTCATCTAGCACATCCTGAGTCTGCAAAACTGCCTAAGTAGGGATGTGTGTTTTCTGGTACATGCTGCTTTCAGGAGGATCCCTGAATAATATCCAAACCATCCTTCACGAAATACTTGGCAAATATGGTCCCAAACCTGACAAGAAGCCAAAAATTAAGATTTTTTTTTCCCTTTTTTTCTAACATGCTGTGCTCTGCTGCTGCACTCTGGTGATTTGAGCCAAATGACTTGATCTGTTTTCTGATGATAAAGTTTGCCTAGCTCTCTAAGTAGCTGTAGAGTGGGGGATGACGGGAGAGTGGAGGGAGTGATTGTAAAGGTGAATAGCTCTGCATTGCACAGCAGCCAAGCCTAGTCGAAATTCACAGTTGTTGAGCTAGGCAGTGCAGGAGTCACCTGGCAAGTGCATTAAGGCATGGAGTCCTTCTTGTCCGAAAGCACACGTGCGCCCATTCACAGCACGCTAACAGGGAGGGTCCACAGCTCTGCCTATCAGGAGCAGTGGTGTGAATTCAACCTTCCTCCAGCCAACCTGGCTTGCCAACACCTATGCAAATGGCATTCCTGAAAGGCTGTTGCCCCTCTGTGCCCATACACAATGCAGCTGTCCAGCCTGAAAAAGCCAAAACATTTTCTGGGAGAATATTAACTTCTGCAAGGGTAACCACTGAGGCTCTTGTTAAGGCTCATGGAAAAGGATAAACTGTTGAAAGTGAGGGAAGACTCACTGAAAGGCAGTTATGGAAAGGTCATTTCCTTGTGTGTACCCCTGCTATATCACACATATATTTATGTGTGATATCATTTATCATGAGGAAAGGAGGAGGAGGAAGGGACAGATATCTATGAATGTATCTACCTTCAATAGACAATTGGTAGAAGAAGGACCTGTCAAACTGCCAAACAATTGATCTTCGGGTAATTTCTAGCCCGTGTAATTTCCTCGGGTAATTTCTAGTTTTACAAAAGGCTTCCACAAAGCAAAAAATCTTGAGTCTGAGTGAATTTGCACATATCTGAGATAGATTTGACTCTCTAAACCATAGCACTCTTGGCCCTGCTTAAAGCTCTGTTTTCAATGTAGCTGTTGCAGAAGCAGAGTAACACACTGCTCCTGTGAGACTGCTGCAAATCCCAGAAGTTGGCAGCTTTAACAGCACACTGCAAGATTTCTGTTGGGTTTTTTCTGAAGTTTTGGCCTATGATTAATTGGTTTAATTTTTTTTTAGTAAAGTTCAATTTCTGCTTTACAGGCACCATTAGTATTTGAGTGTCTGCTTCTGTGGTGATGGATGCCAGGTAGAGTTGGGTGGGTTTGGAAATGGTTTTCCTGTCCCTACAAAACTGTTCAGGTTTAAAAAAAAAATTGATCTAAAGTCAAACTGAACTATCTGAAGCAGTGGGGGAAAGCAGGGGAGGGAGGGGAAAGAATATGTATGTGCTATGCCATTAGTAATTATTTGGTTCAGAAAAGCCACTGTGGACATTAGGATTTTCCTGGGTCTCCCTGAGGCATGTCTCTCTCCCTCATCTTCAGGTGCCCACACTCTTTGGGTGAATAAATGCATGTTTATTGGAGCAAGGACTTCAATGTGCAGATTTCTCACATCCCAGATTAGATTTTAAGCATGGGACTAAAGAGCTTGTGTCTTTTCTGGCCAAATGAGTATTTCATTATTTATACAGCTGCAAGAGGACTTGCTGGTCATCAATAGCCAGACTTTTTTGAGTGAGTGACTTTCTGCTTCACAACTTCATAGCCGCAGCCAGAAACCTTTTTCTCACAAAAATTTAGACTGAAGTTGATATGTCCTTTCTGTTACTGGCACTGGTTTCAGCAAACTAATATTTTCACATGAAAGACAGAAAAGCAGATTTCATTAAAAATTGCAGGCCAGCAGTTTTGCTAAGCAGCTGGTCCCATACAAATCCACGGCCACTATGGTTTTGATTGTCAATGAGTTACAATGTGGTTTATCTAGTAGTGCTATGAACATACTCAGAGCTCCCAGCATCCAAATCCAGCTGCCCTGAGGCACTTGAGAATTGCTGATCTAGAAATACATGAAGTGGATTGTAAGTGGCAGGCCTGGCCTCTGGTTTGGCCCAGCAATCTCTGTGAGCTAAACCCTGTTCACAGAAGAGAAAAGCATTTGCTCTTTAATTTGAAAAAATGAGAAAAGTAATTTGAGATTGTTACATCTCATAATTGTCTAGAATCTTCAAGTGGCAAGATGGCTGAGTAAAAATATATTTTATTTTAAGTACCTTGTTGTGCTCCAGTGATAAAATGTTAAAAATGCAGGATGGCAGACATTTAAAGGGGAGTTTTGAGAAAGAAGAACTGAGGGCTGCTATTTAGACCTGTGCTAAGTTCTTTTTTCTGTCCAAAACTACATGATCTCAAGTGCAGTGGGATTGCTCATTATTTATCTATTTATTTACTTCTCATGGGATTCTCAAAGCTTTTATTTTCACAAGATGATTGACTTAGCACAGTTGACTGCAAAGTTCTGACTGCAGAGTCTTTGCATTGCATTAGCACCTAGAGACATCAGTTGAGATCAGGACCGTATGTGCATACAAGGCTATAGTGACAAGCAAGGCTTGTCTGATGAGCCTACGATTTATTTCAGCCAAAAATGCAAGAATGTGTTTTTATACTACTTTTTAAGGTGAGGAAATAGCAGGCCCAAGGTCATGCAGACAGACGTCACGATAGACAGAAATCAAATCAAGGTTTCTGTAGTTAACTTAGGAGATAAGCATTTTTTTCATTTCTGATTCATCAATAAACAGAAAAACATAGATAGAAAAGTACAGATGGAAAAACCCCATTCCCTTCCCTTCCCTTCCCTTCCCTTCCCTTCCCTTCCCTTCCCTTCCCTTCCCTTCCCTTCCCTTCCCTTCCCTTCCCTTCCCTTCCCTTCCCTTCCCTTCCCTTCCCTTCCCTTCCCTTCCCTTCCCTTCCCTTCCCTTCCCTTCCCTTCCCTTCCCTTCCCTTCCTTTCCCTTTTGTCTTTAAAAACAAATCACTTTTTTTGCTGTATCTTTTTTCCCACTGGCAAAGCTACGTTTGAGAAATGAAGATAAAACACATACAAAATATTTGTGGCTTATTAAAATTATTTCAGACGGTCTTAAGGCTATATTTTCTCAGGACATGTTGATAAGGAAAACACAGCAGCCACTTAATTTGATTAAAAATAATTAGACTCGTAAGTGTAAACATGTTTCATATCATGAGGTGTAGGAAGACCTAAGCACTCTGATTTAAAATACCAATAGCTGTGCAAATTACAAAGTCTTTCATGGGGTTCATTGAGTCCTTAATCACACAAATTCCCCGGGTTTTAAGAGTCATTCAGTCTGGGAAAACAAAGCTGAGTTTGGAGGACAAAGATTTCCTTAGTAAGCATCTCTAAACTCTCTTTACTTCATAAAAAGAAGATCACCAAACCAAATCAGGAGATAGAGACGAGGGGATAGGGTTATGCCCAAGGACTTAAAGGAATTTTAAGATAGCTGCTGTGAAGAAAACCTGCAACAAATCCAGGGAAACTCAGCTGAGACCTAGACTTTTAGAGTAAGTTGTGTAATTCCAGGCAAGGAAAGAGTCAAGGAATAAAATTTTTGCTGTTGACATCACTGAGAGGCAGAATTTTATATTATGGTTCCCAATGTTTATTCATTTTCATCCAAGTCTCAGATCCACTGGGGATGTTTTGTGGAAGGGAGCTCTCATCTACTTCAAGGAAAAGAAGGGGGAAGAGAATAAGGTTGAGCAAGAGGATGAATCTGAACTTGAGGGGAGATGGTGCAGGAGCAAACCTAGTTACAGGAAGAAGTTGGGCATGGCCAGTATCTGTGCAGCAGGAGACTCAAGGAAATAAAGGAATTGCCCCATGGGATAGGACAGGACCTGAGGATGAGCAGCTGAAAACACACAAGGCAAATGTGTGGATCCAAGGGCTCAAGGTGGATATCAGGTGCAGTAACTTTAATCTTCAGAAGTCTAATGAGTCTGCAAGTGATGTCTGTGTCCCTTACCCTTTCTGCCCCTCTGCCCATGCAGGGATGGTGTCTCAGGTGTCTCAGCAGAACCTGCTGCCTGTAGCTGGGATGGGTCAAGGATCAAATAAGTCAGGCCATGACAGATGTCCCAAGAGGTTCTCCATGGCTTGCACCTTTACTCCTAATCCTGCTTCATGACAAAGCCACACCTTTAATAAAGAACCAGGTTGAGTACACAGTGACTTTGAGGTTACAGTACAGGCCAGTCAAAAAAATATCCCTGGACCCACCACAGACTTGGTCTAGGACCATGAGAAGTCTCCTGACCTCTTCATGCCTTTGTTGACCCATTTATGAATTAAAGAACAGTAATATTTATCTCTCTGATGAGGTGATGTCATGAAGCAGAATTAATGAATAGATATCAATTCTCCTGAGATCCTTAGAGTACAAACTTGGTGACAGTTTAGTTTTCCCTCTGGGTTCCTGAAGCCTTATGCAGTTGCTCTGCCTGTCCATCTGTTTATCAGTTCCCTTACGAAAACCTGAGATCATTTTTGAATTAGTCATGTTGAACGAGAACTAGATATCTCCCAGAAAATATAATGAGGTACTGATAAGGTTCATGAAAATTAATGAGAAAGTGGGAGGAAAAGACTGAAATTAATACCCTCCAAATCTGGGAGCAACCCTTGGTCAGATAAATTATGATGGGACATTTTTCTGCATGGTCTGACCCTGCACAATCAGCCTGCATGTAGTGACCAGCAGTCATCTTGGAACAGTCACAGCATGTGGGGCCTTTTGCCAGCTGATAATTGCTAGACTTAGAAGAGAGCCTGGAGGCATGGAAGGTACCTAGGGAAAAAGATTATCTACAGGATATCTGCAGGCTTTGGAAGTGGGAGTTGAGGTCATAGAGGAAAAGAGAAAGTAAAAGGAAGGAAAAAAGAATGGGATGCTGTGGTGGAGGGTCTATAGATAGCATAGAACAGATATTCCAAGGTTTGCAGGCTTTTTTAGCTTCTCACTCGCAGAAATATTTGTTAATTATTATTGGAACATCTGTTTACTGTTTTAAATGTCTGATTTCAAGAATTTACAAAATGACAGGAAACAAAACAGAAATGTGAAACAATTTTTTTTTGTGATAACCAACATTTATTTCTGAAAGCACTTATTAATAAGGAAAGCCTCTGAAAGACATTTCAAAAATGTGTCTTTAAGTCAAGAGCCCAAAATATAAGAATCAAATCAGCTTCATCTTTGATACTGACATTCTACAGACAGCCTTGAAAACCTGCTCTAGAATAAACCTGAAAAACTCAATAGCTGCTAGCAATTTTACAAGGAATCAAGCCATTGAGGAATCAGGTACTGCTCCTGCTTTGACAAGAAAAGATTTGGGATGTCAAACATTCTGCATGCTGCAATGCATATCACATGCTCAAGTGATGTTCAGTTTTTAAGGAAAGATATTAGCCAGCAGCTTTATAGCTCTGTACCTCCCTTGGTATGGTGATAAAAAACCCCAGCATTGATGCTGTCTTCAAATGAGTCTACTGGTCTCTACAGAAGAAGTGTTTGGTGTGAAAGCTGAACAGTACAAGAGATTAAGTTGGATAGTGGTAGTGGTTGGATGGCAACGTGTTGCTTTCATGATCATAAATGGTGTCTTTGTCCAAGATCACAGTTGGAAAAGAATTTGTGTGTGTGGCCTTATAAATCTTTTTCAATTATTACTAAATATATAATTGAATTCTTTATGGGCATAATTGTTATATGCCAGATCTGACAGAGAGGGGATAACAAGTCAGAACTATCAAATCAACTGAGCTCCTAGGAAGCTTGCTATGATGATCAGATATCACAGATTAAATTGAGTTTGGATAATCTAAACACTTATGAAGAGCTGGCTCTCCTATGCTTTCACACACCTTTGTTCATTGCCTGATTCTGAGGCTATTCTACTGTCTCTCAGCTCTTTTTACTTTTCCACTCCAATTTTCCCAGGCTCTCCTGATCAAGAAAATTTATCTGAGAACATTAACAAAAGAACAGAGAACTTCAGAGACATCCTCTGTCTGGAAATTCTCTTTTTCAAACTTTTTAACCTCCTCAACATGCCCAGGAAAACACTCACTTCTAAAATACCCTATATCCTCATCCAGAACAGGCTCTGCCTTCCTGATCATCACTCAGCTGAGATCTACACAAGCCCTCTATTTGCATGGGCAAGTGCTAGGGCAGCTTTTTGCACAGATATTTCCATTCAGCCCTGCCAAGCAATTCAGCACTGCCATGCCCTGGAGGGATCTACATAGGAACTTTTGTGTCATCGGGTCTTTCACATCTGAAAGCATTTCTATGCAGAAAAAACCTGAGGTACACTGCTGGAGTAGTCTGGAGGAGTTTCCTCTCACAGTGCTTATATGCTCTTCCTTTTGAAGAGACAGCTTCCAGGCCTATCATTCTAAGAAATTTGCAACATAGTAGTTAAAAGAAAAATGGGGAAAGCCAGTAAATCAGCTACAAATAAAATCCAAGGAGGTAAACTGAACTGCTTAAAATTGACCAATGTTCTTATCTTGAAATCTTGTGTACAGAGAATGTATGTGTGGACATATATGTGCATTTGTGCATATCTGTGCACAAATTTAAAGAAATTCTCAGGAGTTTATGCAGTATTTTTATATTGTCTATCAAGACTAGTTTTACTTTTGTATATTTAAGCTGAGGTTTTTAAGTTCATGAATCCAAGACACTCTCAGAAGTATCTGCATATGAACTTGAGCCAAGTCCTAAGGGAGACTTGCGTGGCATTTGCACACCCTGTTGACATTTAGAACAAAAGTCAAGCCCTGGAAACATAACAAAATTATGGGCTAGCTCTCTTTTCGGTGCCTGCATAAATTAGCAAGACTGTCATCCTTGTCATTTAACACTACGGCTGCAGCAGCGTAGAAATCCACATTAACAGCACTGACCCATGGGTCACTGAACCTCGAGAAGAGGGAAGAGATTCTGCAATGGGCTGCAATGACTTTGCTTGAGAAATCTTAGCAGAGCTGCTGCAGTTACCATGCATTACGGAGGTTTCAATCAGGATTCAGTGGTAATGGAGAGAATTTGCCAGACTGTTCTTCTGTGTAGGAGCACATATTTGTCCTTATTTTTACTAATGGCCCGAAACTCTTCTTGTAGTTCTAGATCTCTGCTAAATGAGGAATGCAATCCTCTAACAATCTTAGCTATGATGTAATACTTAATAAGTATATTCCTGATTTTAGTGGTCACAGAGAGCTTGCACAAAGACACCAGCCTGGTCAACAGTATTTCCTTCTTTCTGGAACTCTCTGTCCAAATTCAATGTGGATGATCTGGCAAGCTTTGAAAGCATTCTAGTTTAAATAGGGGAGCCTGAGATTTTCAGCCTCCTTGGTTTAAAAATGTGCTTCTGAAAGGGCTTGGCTTCAGCCCCTTTAGTTGCCCAAATTATATTTGTAGTCACACTTGGCATCTACCGGACACACATCTCAAGGCAGTTTGACAAATCACTGCTCTCCTCAGTTTACAAAGAAGTTAAGAAGACTTGAGTGCTCAGTAGCAGTTGTCCAGCCTCCTGATCTGAAGAGTTATGCTCTGAACCACTGTGTCTCTGCACTATATAGTCTGGAACAAAACTAAACAAAGCTATCTTGATTCAGTCTGAATACTACTGTGGTAGGTCTAAAGAAAAAAAAAAAGAAGTATAAATATCAATTCAAGCTACAGATCCTATGGTTTTAGCATCAGTAAGGACATTTTAATGCTATATATAGAGAAAGTGTATATATAGTATTAAGGAGATGAGTGTATTTTATCTTCGGTCTGTGCATAAAGCTGTCTGAGTGTAATAATAACTCTCAGCTGAGTCTACCTCTGCATAGACTGCTTACAAATCACTGCAAACATTTGTACAGAGCAAAGTACAAGACACTGATGAATAGAAAAAAGATGGAGACAGAGCCCTGTCCTTTGCAGGGACACTCTGAAGAGAACCTTACACTTATTACAACGTAAAGCCAAAATGCACAAGGATGGTGAAGTAATATTTAGCTCCATAATATTTCTTGTAGCTTGAGGTCTGACAGAGCTTTATGAAGCTGATGATCAAATGCTGCAGTTCTTCTGAAAACAGTCTTACAATTGGAAAACATTTTGTGTTAAATATTTTAACAAAATTAGCCTCTTTTTTTAGCACAGGATAGCATAGGCCTGTGAAAGGTTCATAAAACATTTATTAATTAACTTTTATGGATGAAGAAAACAGGTTCAGCAGTGCATTGTCTAAGGGCTCAAACTTCATTGTGTCAGTCTCTGTTCTGAGTCCTGTGAGAGCTGTGGAAAGAGGCCATGGAGGCTGGAGTGCCACTCAGACTGTGCATTAACAGTTACAGACCAGAATAATTTTCACTTGTCACACATGCTATCTAACTTTGTATTGCACCTTTACAAAACCATATTACATATCTTTTTGGGTTTGTTGTTGTTTGTTTTGATTTATTAATTTTATTATTTTATTTTATTTTTAACTTTAGGAAAAAATAGTGTCTTTGGAAGCAAAATTAAGGTCAGTGTTTCCTCCCTCATCAGCCTTATGTACCCATTCTTTTCCCAGCAGGCTGCTGGACAGGCTGCAGCCCTGCCAAACCACTCTGTCCTCAGCCAAATGTGACAATCCCTGGAAAGCTCTTGGTCCAGATCTTGGCTTGCCTCAGGTCTCTCCCTCCATCACTGTCCTTGCTCAGGCTCACCCTACTACAGGCTGTCCCTCTAATGAGAGGGGAAAGTATTTTCCTTTTCATTCCCTTTGCACAGGAAATCACCCTCAGAGTGTATTCCATTTCTGATTTTGTTAATGTGTCTGATTTTTTTTTCTGGTCAAAGAAGAGTGGCAATGACCGAGAATGCTTGAAAAAGTACAATGGAAATAGTTTTAAAAGTCAGTTAGAGAGATTTTTATATTTAACATCATATCCAGTACCATACCCTACCTGCGGGGACATTCATTGCCTGAGTACTTCATACTGGTGGAGATAATCAGGAATATTAGACAAAGATCAAATGTGGTTGGAATTAAAGCATCAATAGTGTGGCCAGCATGCTCATTAATTTAGTTATCTTTCCTTGCTTGAAGTAAGGAAATCAGAATTTTCTTATCAGAAGGAAGAAAGACAGAAGAAAATCTGTTGTTTCCTATTCATTTAGAGAGCAGTCATTTTAATGCACATCTTAAAATATTCTGGTTACATCTTTCTCTGTCTTTTTCTTTTTTCCCCTGATTTCCTTTATGTTTTCCTTTTCCCTATTCCTTCTCATTTTTGTTTTCCCTTTTTTGTTTTTCCTTTCCATATTTTTCTCCTCTTTTTTCTTCTTTTTTGCATCCTTATTTCTTTATTTTTTATTTTTAAATACAAATAAAGAAGTGCCTATGGAGGTTGCTATTGATTTGATACAAAAGTGGAAACCTAATTTTTCACACTTCCAAGGAGAACAAAATCTCAAAGACATGAGTGGCCACTACAGGCTAACCTCACTTCTGTAATGTCTTTTGTTTTGGTGCAATTGTACATGGGATAAAATTAGTAATTATTTGCCAATAGGAGCTAATAACCCACATTTTTTGTTATACACAACAGTCATAATGAAATTTCTCAAAATTCAAGTGTTAGGCATTTAACTGGAGGGACAGTACTTAGATGATGTTCTTCCCCTATTTTCCACTTATATTTGGTAACCTTTGTATGACAGCTCCTGTCCATGTCACAGATTTTTAGGAAGAATTCTGCCTTGGCACCTAGTAATATCTTGATATACAATGGTTTTAGTCTCTCTCAGCTGTCTTTTTCCGTAATCATAACAAGATGTCTCCTACTTGTTTAACCCTCTAGTCTCTGTAGAAATGCTGAAGTGCTGCCAACAGGTTGGGGTGCTCAATAGCACCCATCTGATGCAAAGCTAAACGCCAATGTAGATACACACATAAGATACAGAAATCATCATTTTTTTTTAAATTTACACCTTTATTTGGCAGCTTATTTAACAAAAATAAGCTCCTGTTTGCAGCAAGCATCTCTGTTGGCATAGATGGCTGTCATCATTCAGCCTGTGAGGAATTGCCATCCCTTTCCCTTTAAAAATAAATAAATAAGTAGTGAAATTATGGAATCTCTCCGTATTTACCCACTCCCCATTGTTCTTACTAAAGAGATATTTGTTGATTTGTTTTACTGAGGCTGGGTTTACAGCTAAGATTCAATAGGAATCACAAAGCAAGCTTGTTTCACCAGAGGTGTGGGTGACTGATTGAGGAGGTAGCATGATCTTCCACACCACTGGGATGGCAGGAAGGCTAGGGATAATATGCATCCTTTACAAAATTAGTCTATCTGAGGAAAATGGTAGGTAAACAGGAATATTTCTTGCACAAAACATAAACTTGACTTCTTTTTTTCATGTTCTAATGGACAATACCTTTGTAATAAATATAGTGCTTTTTTCATGCACTGGAAATTGTTGTGTAACATGTTAGTGGCTTCTTGCAGTAGCAGTCTGGTTTTTTAAAAAAAAACTTTAAAGGGTTTAGTGTATTGATGCCAAAGAGCTACTAGATTGTGATTCCTCTTCTAAGAGCTCTCATGAGAGGATAATGACAAGGCTGATATCAGCAAAATGAAAGAGTATCAAAACCCCCCTGGCTCTCCAAGGCTTTCACACTCCCTGTACTCCTGAAGCCTGTGACATTCAGTGGCCTTACAGGAGTGGTGGTCATAGGATAAAGAATCACAGAATGTTTGGGATGGAAGGGACCATGAAGATCATCTCATTTCAATCCCTCTCACGGGCAGGGAATCTTCCACTAGACCAGGTTGCTCAAAGCCCCAACCAACTTAGTCTTGTTGGGACTGGTCCAGCTGGGGCTGGTCTCACAAGGCTACTGGAGAATGTCATCAGGATATATCTAAGGGCAAATATAAAATATTAAATATTAAGAAGTGTTCTGCATACTCAAGAGAGAAAAAAAAAATCATTTCTGTCTGAACTATCCATTTCTATAGCCTATAGTTCACCTTGGGCATAAAACCATTGATGTTCACAATCTCTAAGTAAGGGATTAGATGGGGAAGCTTATTAGTTACACTGTATTGTATTAAATATTTTAACAGCTCAAGATGACACAAGAGGTGGACAGGGAAGACAGCTTGCAGGCAGGTTCTTTTTCTCTTCACTAATTCATTCAGTCCCCCACATTCCCTTGACCTGTGATCTTGCACAAGCTGCAAAACAAACTTGATCAGTGCATGGTTATATGGACACCAGTACACTGAACAAGCCCAAAGCATTCCCTAGCTGGTGCTGCACAGTGCTGGAGCTGGGGGAGGCTGTGCGTGGCTGTGCAAAGCTGTGAGCAATCAGACAGTTCATTCTTCTTTCAAGAAGTGTTACATGTCCAGGCTGTGGTATTCTGGCTCTTTTCAAAATGTGTCAGCTTAAACAATCTCTGCAAAACACATCCCTTCCCTCTCATCCTTTTTCTTCCTCTGTGCTGGAAGAGCTGCTGTGTTCCACCCCCCAGTCAGCACTGAGACTTTTGTATAAATGAAAGTTACTGAAAGGATTTGTGGCCACTTCATTATCACTGCTGTGCCAGATGATAGGGGTTGGAGCATTTTTAGTACCTACAGAAATACTGAGGGATGGAGGGAGGCAGGTAACAGTCTGGGCTGCCTCCAGCAGAGGGAAGCGGTACACACACGCTTCCCAGAGTGCTCCGTGCTGCCGCTGTGCGCAGCACGCAGCAGAAATGTCAGGTCTGGCGTTTGCAGAGCTGAAATTTCTCCCCCCACCCCGCCTCATTCTCCTTGCCAGCACAAATGCCTGATTTAATCCCCTCTGGTTCTTTGTCACCTTGATCTCACCCTCGATTTCCCCCAGACCAAGACAGGAGGTGTCTCCCATCCAATTCTCAGTAACACCTCCCACCCTGCAGTGAGACTTTACATAAGACATTGGATTTTGAAGCCCAGAGTAACTGCTGGGAAATAGAGGTGCAGCTAAGGCTTCAAAACAGTTTTGGTTTTAAGCAGAAGGGTTTAATATTATATTCCAGAGGCTATTTTAAACCAGGACTGCTTTCCCTGAAACTCGTCAGTAGATATGATAGAGGAACTTGGGCTTGTGCAGATGGTCCCAGTACTGCCTACAAGTGAGTCCCCACACAGATGCACACTCAGAGCCCTGCACACCAACACACAGCTGGGGGCTGCCCAGACACAGTTTTCACTCTTCTTTTGTTTGTCACACATCTTTCTGTCGCAGGATTCCTTTTTGGAATTCCTTTTACACAAGCTGAATAGAAATGCACAGCTATGTCATATGGAAGAAATCATCTGACCATTTCTTCTTGACAGTTTTGCACTTCTAAGATACTTGTGACTCTTCCCTCATCTTCTTTGCCTTTGGAAAAAGCAAAAGCCTGCTGGAGATTAATTCAGGGGGAAGCTAATGTCCTTTACCTACACTTCCTTGAACTGCCTTAATACTGTTTGCAAAGCAACTTTGTCTCATTCTCACCTCACCTAGAGCTGCAGGGAGGCAAGTTTTTCCTCCAGCTTTCAACCTTTTGATGCCGGGATTTTCCATGCTGAGATACAGTAGGTGGGTAACAAGAAGATCCTATTAAAATGAAATGAAGTAGCAAAAGGATTGTCAGCTGAGCAAATAAGAAACATATAGTACCCATCCATCCTTCTCTGCATTCATACTGCTCACTATGAGAAAGAAAAAAGAAAAAAAAAGGTGGTAAAGCGGGAAGTGCAACAGAGAGCAAGAGCAGCAGTGACAAAGTCTTGATTTCAGAAGTAGAAAATGCATCATTGCTGCTGAAGACACAGCTCCTTTAATGAAGAGGCTGCTGCAATATCATCGCAACAACTAGCAACCCACATGTTAGATTACAACAGGTTGAGCCAGTGCACGCTCCCCTGTGCCACACTCTGAAAAAAATAAATCAAATGTCTGTACCTGAGGCTCCTTCATTTCCCATGCAGAGCTCTCCTTTAATGTAGGCTTCTCATGGTGCCTTTCTTTGCCAAGAAGGGGCTGACAATGGCTTATTTACCTACTTACCTGTCCTTGAGCTATGTGGCTTTTCTTTGAATAAATTAAACTGGCTGTTTCGAGTGATGCTTTCAGCCTCTCCAGTCTGGATCTAATTCTCAGAAGAGTTTTTGTTTAAAACCTGTTTTTCAAGTTTTCAACCAAGTATTGACTGCAATAACTGCAAACCAAGATGCAGCTCTCTGAAAAGACCCTGGTGCCTATGGGTAAGGAAAAATATCCTATCTGGCTACCTTGCCTGCTTTTAGGTTTCCTATATACTTATGATGGACTAAGAGTGGAATGAGGGCTTGCTAGAACATGTCCTTGTCTTTTTTCAGTTAATTGCCTTGCTTATTTTCTGCTTGTGACTCTGGGACCAGATTTTCAGCTGCTGAGAGTTTCTTTAAATCCACGGCTAGGAGATAGGTTTATTTTTAATGCTATAATAGCATTTTTAATATTCCTGAGTGGATATACAAATTAGCTTTGCTTTGTGTGACTGATTCTGTCTTACAGGAAACGGTGATAAATACTTGAAAAACTGTCATAGTTAGGAAGTTTGATTTTAGCCTCCAAAGCAGAGGAAAATCTTGATTTCAATTTTTGGCAAAGGGTGTTTTTGTCATATATTTTCTATTATCTCAGCAGCAACAAAATTTCAGGGGCCAAATGCTCATTTGTATGAGCTGACTTATCTCTGAGGCAAGGAATTTTATGGTTCATCAGAAAAGCTGTCTGTTGTCATGGACATGGGGTGATTTTTTTCCCCTTGGGTGCCTAGGAGAAGAAATAAAAAAAACAAAACAGTGAGACATAGAAAAACATGCTGAAATATCATGCAGAAAAGATGCCTTTTCTTTTTAGTACACTGTAGAAAGTTCTAAAGATGATGTCCCAGGCAAATTAAAGCATAAAATGTATTAAATCTGGCACACAGCTAGAGTAAACTGTTGTTTCTCTGTTGTTTTGTTTCTCCCTATGCATTACCACTGTATCCAAGCATATTGTGTTTTTACATATGCATATTCTTGTGGAGTGGGGAGAGAGGAAACCATAAGGGTGGCAGAGACCAAAGAAACAGAGGTCCCTTTCATTGCTGGAGCTGTCATCAGGATCAGGGTGCAATGCCTATCATCAGAGTTCTCAGCAATGCTCAGGGCAGAAGTGAAGAGAAATATTCAATCCCAGGCCCTTCTTTGGAAATATTGGCTCACTATTTACTACCATGAGTACCTAGAACTAATTGTACACCATGCTGGGCTCTTCAGAACAATTCACTTCAAAATGGTCTCTGACTAGAGATCTGCATGCCTCAATCCAAATCACTCCAGGATAATTCTGTCGCAGGTGTGTGCACCTGAAATCAGAATTTGGACCTAAATAAAATAGCTGTTATTAAATTATTATCATCATCATTGCTATTATCTCTGTGTAAACAAAATACCACATACCATGACGAAACTGCTGCTTTTATCTCTCTTTGTAATGCTCCAAATCCTGTAATCTAATTGTTACACATCCTTGCTCAAAAGAAAGGCTCAAATATTAGCTTAAGGTTGTAATAGTAATTAGCACTGCAGAAGCTTAAGCTATCTGTGTAGATCACAGGGTTTGCTTACCACATACTTTATCGGTAGGTTAGCTCGGGCACCTTATCATCTGACACTAGGAATCCTGAGTTCAGCTGATTTTTTAGGAGTCTGTCTGTTCTGAATGTTTGCTCTTTATCTCTTAGGCTGTGGTTGAACATGCATCAAACACAGAAAGGAATGTAAGGGGTGAGGGAGCAGGGGAATGGGGAAAACCAAGTGTTCTGGCAGTGAAATGGTACTAAATAATCCCAAAATGTACTTGAAAGAGGAGTGGCAGTAGGATCTGAATAACTGATGGTAGAACCAAGACAGAAGTAGGGTTTCATTCTCCACTGACAGAGCAAGGGTAGTAATTCACACCCAAACACTGCATCTGTCAGCTGAATGCAGAGGTGAGCAGAGCAACTCTGCTGCCATGTACACCAGGGAAATTCCAGCACCAGAGATTTGGAGACTGGATGCTCTGGCTTTGACACTGTGGCAAATTTACTGTATGCCTTTACTGAGAGCATTTTAAATTGGACTTTTAAAATGCAATCCAGTTTGTTTTCTGGTGCCTCTGTTTAGTAGCTGTGGAGAGGGTATAGTAAGGCCCATTCCATAAGGTGTCTTCTGCTAGTGTCCTCTTTTTTTGCTCTTTCCTTCATTTCAAGTATCTGGAACAAGGTATAGATTATAAGGATGCTTACTTTTAACAGAGTGGTTGTTTTTAGGTTCTGATAAAAGACAGAAGGAAAATCCTCACTCAAGATATTAGTCAAACCTTGTCCTTCAAGAACAACCAAGTCACTCTATTAACATCTTAAATCATATATTCCTTTCCACAAAATCACACCCTCCAACTTTTGTTTTCTCCTCCCCTTCAATAACACCATTTTCTCTTTGACCACAGCCCTTGGCAAGTCTTCCTTTCCATTTTTGTCTCTCCCTGTGCACACCTACTCCCTCTACAAAAGTCTCCTCTCTTCTGCTGGCTTGCCAGGTGCATTGTGTGAAGATCCAAGAAGTCACTCACAGGTAGCTGAGCTGGCTGGTTTGCATGCACTGACTGGCCAGCTGGCAGCCCAAGCCAAGCAATTAGCTAACGAGCTTATACCACAGCCTTTCACTCACACGAGCTGTGCTTTGTCTCACACGCCACTGATTTTCATAATATATGTAGGATATTTATATCTTTTAAGCTTTTACCTCTCTAGAGAATGGGATGAAATTAGCCACCAGGTTCAGAATACATTGCTGGGCACAGGATTGACAGATGGAGAGCCAGATGGACAGACAGCACTCCTATAAAAGCCTTATTTCCTTAGGAAAAGAGGCCGTTGGGTCTAAGCACTACTAGTACAGGGTTACAGGATGGATGGGGGGGGATTATAACCCTCATTAACAGAAGTCATGTGTCAGACACTCCTGCAGAGAGATGCAGAGGGAGAGGGAGAGGGAGAGGAAGCACCTTATTTTGCCTTGCAGGTGTGAGTTTAAGTCCTGTTCTGACTTAAGTAAACTCACAGCAGACTGGCATAGCTACACAGTGATTCAAAAGGGAAAGGGAAAGGAAGGCAGATTTGTCACTAGCTCCATTAGTCCTTTGTGGATTGTCATTTAAAGGCATTCATGTGGCCTTTCCTAATCTCACCCAACAAGATCATGAAAGATTTTCTGATGTTTTCTTTACCCAGCCCAAGAGGGTAAATGAAGTAGCATATTAAGATTGTAGTCTCTTACCCTGAAAATTATTTGAACCCATCCTCTGACCCAGCTGCACTCTGAAAACGGCTGGATCAGGCATGGTCAGGTCTAACAGGCTACGTAGTCTATATCTGGGGATTTCAAATAGGAAAAAAGGCCAGTTTTAAATGTGCTGCTTACTGAATCTTAAAACCCACCACTTAACCTCATTTTCTAAATCTGTAGTCACTAAATATGAAAATGCTACAGCAAAAATTCATAGACACACAGAACAGCTTGGATTGGAAGGGATCTTAAAGATCATCTAGTTCCAGCTGTGGTTCCATGGGCAGGCATTTAATCTCTGCAACCCTTCTCTGGGCTTTAGTAGTGGTGGTGCACTAGCACAGGTTCTGGACTGGTCCCTGTTAGACTCATGATTGAGTAACAGTCTATAGGATCAACCACCTGTTTTATTTAGCCATTTTTTACCACTAGATAGTAATTTTTGTAGCATCCTTCCTTTGTAGCGTCCTCAGCAGCACAGTGAGCTACCATGTGAGGTGGGGAATGTAAAGGAAGTGAAAGGTGAAATGCCTTAATTGGGAGGATTATCATGTACAAATTTGATATATGAACAAAACCTGGCCCCAGAGGTTATGGAATTCCTGCCACGACAGTGGGTGGGAACCCTTGGTTGAACCCAATTTCCTGCTTGAAGAACTGTTGCTCAGCAAGCAGGCTTTGAGTTGTCCTCACTGACGGATTCATCTGAAGCCTGGATGTTGGGTTGTGGATGCTCACTGCAACACGGGCAGTCCTGAAATGGAGAGAATAAAAAGTTTCAGAAAGTAATGTCAATTACTGCATTTTAGAAAGCAATTGTGTTGCTTGCAGTTTTATTTAAATTTGTAGGATAGCTATGAAAACATCCCATTATTTTGATGCCGTGCATAAAGTTATCATAGCCAAGGGTAACTAGTACAATAAAATAAGCACAGATGCTGCTGGAGCTTTTCAGAACAACTTTCACTCCACACTTTCCAGTAATATGATGCACCTTCAGTACTGAAAGCTTTGTAATCAATCCTTTTACTTTTCTCTTTTCGTTCACTACAGAAGTTCCTCTTAAAAGAACACCAGATCTAATCTTCAAAAATATTTGCTAACTTCTGAAGCATATTCTCATGCCTCTGAGTTTGAAGTTACGGTAGAAAATTTACTTATGTAGGATGGCAATCCAAATAATCTTATTTTATCTGAAAGTATATAAAGGTCGTATCAAAATTTCATTGGAGTTCTGTCCAAGGAAAAAGAAGTTGCTTGCTTATGAAATTCTGTTATACATGCATTTAACATCTGGTCCTGCAAATGTACATGATTGTTTCTTTGTGACCCCTTGCAATGAATAAAGGCAAGAGATGTGAGTAGAGATGTGCAGGATTAGACCCCTTACTTTATGTAATTTTTTTTCCTATGGCATTTCAATGATAAAAGACCAATTTCTGCCCTTGCTTAACCTCCAGCAACCCCACTGATTTCCTTGTTCATTCCAGATTGTAATGAATGACTTTACACACTGGAGCCTTTTTATTCTTTCCCTTCCAGATTGAGTGTCTCAGCCCAGACAATGGGCCCCTGCCTCCAGGAGTGTGCGACTGAAATAAATCCACGGAGTTGAGCAGCCGCGCTCCGTCGTGACCGCGAGCCGAAGCTGGATTCTGACACACAAACTTCCATGCAGCATAAGCCAGGGGAGAGCATGCAGGTGAGCAGCATTTTTAACTCCTTAGCATGGCTTGTGTTCGTATCAGCCCTGACTCATGGGTTCTACACATAGGGTATGTATTAAATATCACTGTACTTGCACCACGTGTGTCTAATTGAGATAATTATGGCTGTTGGAGTGCTGGTGGGACTTGCAGTCTTTAATGCACTTATCCCCACAACATCTGATAAAGCGAGGAAGTCTTTTTATCTGTATATTATACAGAGGAAACTGAAGCCTAGACAGTTTTTTTTTTGCTATGCCAGGGAACTGAATCTGGGTTTTCCAAGCTGAAAGCTAGCACTCAGTCTGTTGGTCTGTCTTGAAATAAGCAGTACAAATAGGCACAGAGAACAGTGCTTCTTGTAAATTGGGGATACTGAACTACTTCACTGTGATACATCAGACATGATAAATTGCTACCGTTAAATAAAGTGTTAGGGAATTGTCGCGTAGCTATGGAGAGGCCACGCTGTTATTAAGAATGCAAAAGGCATACATTTCAGCTTATTCTTCCATATCCATATTGACTCTGAAGTGCAAACAATAATAAAAACTAAATTTTGCCAGTAAACTAACACAATTTATCTGGAGGACAGCACAGAAAGTGGGAGCAGAGCTCAATCCCTCCCTCCTTGTGAGTGGTGACATGTCAGCTGATGAAGGCAGCCCAGGCAGGAGGCAGGGAATATTCATGCTATTTACTGTTCTGGTGAGGATTCAGTGAAATGGACTGGGGGTTGAGTCCTAAAAAATTAACAAGGATTGGAAATGTGTATCAGAACCAGTCACTGTACTCAGATCTGCTGTGTCGATACCACAAGATCACCATTTTCTCTGTTGTCATGCAATAATGTGGGTACTTTGCCATCTCAGAAGTCAATGGTTGGTTCAACGCATGCAAAGGAGGTGCCAGAAGTGAAGGTGTTGGGGAAGTGGGGGCTTTATTCTGCTGGCTCAGATGTTATTCTTTAAAGGGCAGAGATGTCTCCAGATCTGCTCCTTTAGTAAGACCAAGACTCTCTGTGATTGAAATAACTGGCTTTTCATTTCCCAAGAGCATCTAGCATGTGAATGGGACTATTATTATGAATTTTGCTATTGCACAGGCATAAATCTGGAGTGATCACAAAGTTAGTCAAGATACGTGGCCTTATTGGAGAATTCAAATTATCACACATGTGTCTAAACCAGAAGATTTCATCAGGAAAAAAGTCTCTTTCATGATGAGGTTATGTCTTGACTATGGCTGCAGATTGGCCTTCTAAGTTTTATTTGATATTGCTTGATATGCTGCAGTATTTCATTGTAATTTAATGGCAATTCCTATTCACACAGCTATACTAAATAGGTTCTTATACGTACCTATTACCTTGGTAGCCAGGTTTCTATGTCAAATCCTGAACATTCCATTATTATTAGAAATGTAAAATCCATCTATTCCATCTGCTTTGTACAGTAAGGTGAACAAAATTGGAAGTAAAGTCACAGTGTGGTAACAGGATAATTATTTTTTGGAGTTTCTTTTAATATACTTATGGTCAATTGTATTGAAGATGTATTATATCAGAGTTGTTCATGACTGTTTTATCATGTGCTGTGAATTGAGAAATATTTTATCCTATCCCTGGTTTTAAAAAAGCATGCTTAAGATTTTTAGAGAGGAAAATATGTCTTTGAAAAGGTGTAATTTGATCCTCTGAGCAATTTATACAATTCTTGACATGATCTACACCTTCTTGATGAAGATTTTTCTTCTTCCTAAGACATCACTGGAATGTCTGGGGATAAGAGAGACCTCATTCTACTTCAGTAGACTTAACAAACCAATATTTCATTTGAAGTTCACTTTATACAATCCCAAAATCTTTACTTCAAGAACAATTGTCTTCCATGGAAGTGGCCTCCTGAAATGTTTTCCTTAGTTTAAAAAAAAATAAAAGAAAAAAAAAAAAAAAAGAAAGAAAAAAGGACATATTTACAGAGTTAAAATATAAACAATACACAGGGAAAAAGAATGTAATAGGCTTAAGGAAAGGAGAATACAGACCTATATACTTACAGGACCTTCCACCTAATTGCCTATAAATAATTGTCTTGTGCATATTACCCACATAAGAGCATGGTCTATAAGCCTGGGCGTCAGCTGCAGAGCTCAGCTGCTGTTTGTAAATGGTATTAACTGTGCTCTTGGTTTTTCTGTGCTTATCTGTATATAGTTTTGTTTTATTGGCACTGTACTGTAAGCATATTCTGCACTATGCAAATGTAAGAGCTGAGAAGCATATGGGCCGAATCCTGCAACATTCACTCAGGCAAATGGCCAATTCACTTGATGGGAACTTTTCCTGAGTAAGCAGTCGGAGCAGGCTCTCAGCTCCATCGTATGCCTCGGCTTGTTTTCAGGTATGACAACAGACACTGGTGCTTTGCAAGGAAGGAAAGGAAGGATATAAAACTCAGTACTGAGGGTAGATGCTTAGCTCTGCTCTTCTCAAGACTTAAGATCTACTGAGATGCTGCAAAAGGCACAGTCAGCACAGAGTGACACCTCTCCAGCCTTTAGCAGCCTGATAAAAATCTGCTAATAAAAAGAAAGACCCTCACAAAAGGAAAGAGTCTTCAGGACAAGAGGAAAGGGCCTCAAGTTGTGCCAGGGGAGGTTTAGGCTAGATATTAGGAAAAATTTCTTCACTGAACAGACTGCCCAGGGAAGTGGGGGAATCACCATCCTCAGAAGCATTCAAAAGACTTGTGGATGTGGCACTTGAGGACATGGGTTACTGATGGACTTGACACTGCTAGGTCAACAGTTGGTCTTTTCTAATCTTAGTAATTCTGTGATTGAATACGTGATAGCATTTCTCTGTCCCCAGTCTGGACATAATCTCATGGCACCATGAGATTATGGTAGTGGAAATATCTCTCTAGTCAATGCAGGCGGATTTAAGCTGCAAGAATTCATGGAGTGAAGAGAAAGAGAAGGGAAATCCTACTTTTGATAAAAAGCACCAGTGATTTCTGCTCCACCACCTTGTTCAAGAGCTTTGTCAGAGAGACATAACTCAAAGTGGGAACTTCAGGATTCATCTCTTCATCCAGCTCTGGTTCAGCCCTGCCATCTATCATACAGGAATGGGGTTTCGCCCTTTAACTGTGTAGGTGGCTAAAAGCTCTGTCCTGTTTCCTGATCTCTCTATATTACATAGTCCAAGCTGTGGTGACCAGCAATATGTTGTGAACTTCAGGTCCAAGACCTACAAAAGCTCACACAGGTGCTTTTCTTAATTGACTCCAATTTTGTCTACACTGCCCCTCACAGCTTGATATGTACCAGAGAAGCTGGATTTGATCTAGCTACCATGGGAACCAGTGCAGCACTGATGCTGTAGCACACATTTCAGCATGATCCCCACACAGACCCTGGTTACCCACTTGGGGCTGCTAAAGTGTGTTGAGCACTGGGCTGTGTGCTCCCCGTGCTAATGTCATCCCTAATAGCTACTCTGATGTTAGCAGTGGTACTCATATTTTTCTTTCTCCTGCAGACATTTCTTTCATCAGTGCCTGATTGGAAACTTAAGCTTCAGCCCTTACTCATGTTCCTCATCCTCATCCTCATGAATCTCATGCTCCTTTTAAACAAAATAGCTAATATTCCTCATCCTCATGTTCTCATGCACCTTTAAAACAAAATAGCTAATTCAAATAGAAGCTTAAAGGTCAAACACTCCAGACCTGGTTTTGCAAACCTTCTTGTACATAACTTTTCCCCTTCTATTAAAAAAAAAAATTCTCATCAGGAAATGTTGGCAAAAAGGGTTTAATTACAGAAATTATTTTGCACCCTATGGAGAAAGCATGAAGAATGGCATATTTCCGCATTTGAATTGCACATTCATCAAGAAAAGAGTGATTTCCCCTTAAGAATTTTCTGGAGGAGGAGAAAAGAGCATTGAACCCTGGGGTGTGTATTTTATAGTCTCTGAAAGGCAAATGGTTTCACTTCCATTGATTAAAATACATGGGTTTTCCCTCTGGATTATTCTCCTGGATGTAGAAAAAAATTTAAATCTTTAGTAGCGGCTGTCAAGTAGTGCAGCCCCTTAGGAGATGTCTCCACTAAGGCAAAGGGCTCACCAAACCAACTGCTGTTGAACTTGGCCAGCCAGAAGCCTTTGACCACAAGATGTTGCTTTTTTTGCTTGATGAATGGGGACTTTACAAAATGTGTTTTCATTGTTTCATTGGAGAGAATGCCAACATGGAAACACAAGCCGGCATTGGGAGCACCAGGCACCAATCAGAGTGGCAGCTCCAGGACTTGCTGTCCTTGCTCTCTGGCACACAGGGTCTAACAGGCATTAGTCTTGTCATTCACCTTCTTGTCCCACAGGTGTGGCTTCTTTACAAACTCTTACAAACCCTGCATGGAGGAGAACTTGGCTCAATAGTCACTGTTCTCAAGGAGCAAAGTGCAAAATTGCTGGGGTGCAGGACCCAGGCACAACGTTGCAGGCTGATGAAAACTGATACTTTGAATGTACATCTTCATAAAATATGCTCCAAATTGGTATTCAGCATACTTCTGTGACCACAGTAATTCACTGTGAATTGAAGCAGGAGCAGGATTTTCCTAGCAAAGTCACTTTTTTCCATTAAATTACTATTGTTCTTTTTTTACCAGGAGCATTATTGTCTAGTTCTGTTAACAGAAAAAGGCCAATTACACAAACAGTGCTGACCTGTTAAACTTGAATTCACCAGCCAGAATTCAAATAAACAGCATTCTACTCCCCAATTGAGTTTACTGATCTTTTCTTAATAATGTCACTTGAGTTTTAAAAAAACCAAAAGAATGTCTGAGGTGAATGGGTATATCAACTAAGTGTTTCAAAACCACAGGAAAGTAATGCAAACTGTAAGAGCACTAAGAACAAGAAAAAGTTATATGTAATTGGAAGAGAAGATGTTCCATTTCCTTTCTAAAATCAAATGCAAACTGCTCATGTGACTGATTTAGTATTGAACAAGAGAGGAAAAATTGCTTCTTGGCATTTAAATGGAAATGTTTCTTGTTCCGAAATTTTGGAAGCTTGCATACTGTATGATTTTTGAAAGGCTTATACAATTACCATTGAATTTGGATGAGGTCTATTCCTAACAATATATATATTTCTCAGTTAAACTTTTTCCTTCCGGAGACCTAAATTACCTTTGTCTAGAGTCTAGATTCCTGATGTGGAATATATTCCAGAGGTAATAAGGCCAATGCAAATATATTTCATTTTCAATATGTATGTCTGAAAAAAACCAGTGAACAGCAGCAGCTGTTTTGCAATGCAGACCTTTATGTCGAGGACTCTGCTGTTTTAGGATGATGTTCTGATTTGCCGTGCGCCTTTTTACTGAGATTTCTGGATTTGGAATAAAACACATATCTTACCTCTTGCTTTCCACAAAGGCTAGAAATTTTAGGACAGAAGAAAAAGGCAGACCACAGCAGACTTGCATCTGGCTGATTTAAAGGTATGCCATGAAGAGGATGATTCCCATGTAGCTCAAAGCACTGCAGGAAGTACTGCAGTCCGTTATGTTCAGCACTCCTCTTACAATGCGGGTTAGGGCTGAATCCAGCGTCACTCCAAGATTTGTGATGTCAACACAAATCGTGTTGCTGAAAAGTTTTGTAAGAGTAAATTTTGAGGAGGGACTCGAAAGAGGAAAATGTGATTATTTGGTGAATGAGAAAATGATAGGCTGAGTGTAAATGGCAATGGGTGATACAGCATGACAGGGATAAGTTATTGAGGACATGCCCAAGGTCAGGCAGTGAAGCAGTAGCAGGGCCTGACACTTAGCAACACTGTAACCCTCTCTTTCTTCAGAGCATGTTGAATAGCAGCGTTAAACAGACCTAAATTCTTGTCACTACTGTTAAAAATCATTAAAAAACAGATAAAACCAAACTAATCCCCCCCACCAAAATAAATAAAAGGCAGAAACTGGTAGCATTGATCTTCTTTCTGAGAATTTGACTTTAATTATCAAACAGCACAATTCTGTAAAATAAGTTTTAAAATAGTAATTGATAATGATAATGATAATCATGTTATCCCCTGACGCCATTGTGGATGATGCCCCCTGACTCCAAAAGCAAGACATTATGCAAGCTGCCTACCTAGAGGCACAGGAGAAACAGAGGTTTCCTCCTCCTTGTGATGTGGGCTGAAACTAGAGTCCACCTGACCCCAAAAAGAGAGGGAGTTTCACCATGGCCAGGACATGAAGGCACCACCTGAGGCAGATCTCCACTTCTTGCCTCCATCCTGATCCCCACTCCATTCTCATGCTAAAGCCAGTGCCATTCCGACCCATCCCCATGTGTATGTAATCCATGGCCAAGACCAGCCCGTTCCTATCATACCCAAGCACATCCTCTCCTGTCCCTATTACCTTGTCATTCTCATGTCCACACTTGACCCATGGCCTCACCATGCCCATATACCTGTCCATGCCCACATCTCGTCCATCCCCTCCCCATAGCCCCGTCCATGCTCTCTCCATGCCATGCATGCCTATGTGCATGCCCAAATCCCCTTCATGCCCATGCCATGCCCGAGCCCTTCTCCCAGTGCCCATGCCTATGCCCTGATCCATGCCTATGCCACGACTGCATCCTGCCCATGCCTGAGCCTATTCCCACCTCATGCCGATGTCCGTGTTCTCCCCATGCCCGTGTCTCTGTACATCTCTGGCCCACGTCTATTCTGTGATCGTGGCCATGCCCATGTCTGTATGTCCTCAGCCCCACGTCCCTGCTGTGCCCGTGTCTGTGTCCTCCTCCCCAGCCCCACGCCTCTGCCATGTCCATGCCCATGCCAGCCCACGCCTGTTCCCACCCCGTGCCCCTCTCCCCGCATCCGCAGGCCGTGTCCGAGCTGTTCCCACGCCGCTGGGGCGGGCAGCCGCCCGCCGCATGTGCGCCTGTCATTCCAGCCGGGAGCGCCGGCTCCTGCCTCCCATTCATGTAACCTGTGTGTGTCTCTCTTTCTCTCTGTGTGTAACAGCGAGAGGGAGAGAGCGAGCGAGGCACGGAGAGAGGGAGGAGGAGGGGGGAAGCTTTAAATAAAGCCTTTGGATTGCAGCTGCTTATTTTGGGCAGTCCTACCAGGACGATTCCTGTCAGGAAAGAAGCTGGACCGGTCGTTGTTCTTTTTTTTTTTTTTTTTAATTTATTTTGATTTTGATTTTTGGGGGTGGCAGCGGTGTATGTCTGAGCTGCCTGCGGAGATGAGCTCCGGTGCCTGCCTGTAGTTTCCACTTTGGGATCGCTGGACACAGAAGTGGCATTTCGGTGGGGGGAAGCTGCAGACATGGTAAGCTTCGCTTTTCCTCTGAAAAGTGTATTTATGCCATAGACCCTTCTTGAATTTTCCCTTCCCCCTTCCCTCTTCCCACCAAACAGCCAGGCACACAGGCTGGGGCTGGGGAGAAGCTCTCTGAATCCCTGGCTTTCCCTCCCCAGCATCCATCCTTCCCTCCTGCCCAGCTCCCTGCCCTCCCCTCGCACAGTTTGCAGCAATTCGGAGGGAAGCAAAGATGCTGCGGGAAGCTTCGGGCTGGGGCGGGGGGGGAGGATCAGGCACCCCCAGACCGCCAAAACCTTGCTTCAGGGTATGTTTGGAGTGGATTCTCCCACCCAACCTTCCCCCTCCCCGACCCTTCCCTCTGCACCCCGAGCGGTGCGGCTGTGCTGGGGGAAGGCAGCAGTGCAGATTGGGAAGCACTGGAGCAAGGATGCAGCTTTAAGATCAATCGGTGTTATTTATGTAATAGTAAAAGCAGGGAGGAAAGGAGGCAGAAAAAAATAGAATAAGAAAGAAGTGCCTTGGTGTTTGTCAGCCCACAAGGCTCCTTCGGCTCTGTCTGAGACCCCCATACTCATGTCCTGCTGCAGGGTGGTGCGTGGTGGGAGTGTGTGTATGTTTACATTTGGATCCGCGCTAGAATCGGGGGTGACGATGGGGTCTCCCATTTTCCAAGGAAAGGTGGGTTTGCCTCCAACAAAAAGCAAAAAAAAAAAAAAAAAAAAAAAAAAAAAAAAAAAAAAAAAAAAAAGAAATGCGCTTGACTTCAAGTTGAGTGACAAGTCTGTTTCTGGCATTAAATGTTAAAGCCCTGCTTCCAGCCATGCCCTGCCAGGATTAAAAGATCGCCCAAATAGTGTGGTATTGGAGAAAAGATGCTGGAGTGCCTGGAAGACATGCAGTGGTTCAGACTCGTGCTTGTATTCTCAGCAATTTGCATTCTCAAATACAAATTTGGGCTGTTGAACCTGAAACCAGGCTGCTACCAGAGGGCATTTATTTCCTGGGATTTGTTTGGATTGAAAATATAGTGTAAAATATCTGGGATATTTTACTTCAAAAAAGTGGTAGTTAAGAAATTTCTAAATCTTTAAAAAATAATAATTAGCTCCCCCCCAAAACTCTAGAAGTATTCACAAGGCAGTATTTATTTACTTTCTTATCATGACCACACTTAGAAATTCACGGTGGTTACAACCATGTAAGCACATGATTTGAAAACAAAAACAAAATGAAACAAAACAAACTAAAAAAAAGAACCCCAAAACCAAAACCCAGCCAAAAAACCATATTTATGCCATTACCTTTTTTTAGGGGATACATAGTCTGAAATACATTTTTCATACAGCCAAAACAGAAATTACTAAATGGTCATTGAATAGATGGGTAAGACCTTTCTGCATCTTGAATACATTTGCTCATGGTTTTTCCTGGAAAGTTCAATTTCTTATGATTTAAAAATAATAAATAAAGAAGGCAATACACCAAACTCCTAAATCAAACTAAAAATTAGTCTCTCCACCTCAACCCTATCTTCCTTCTTAACTTTTTGCAGTGAAGCCTCACCTCTACAGCCGCATCTTTTTATTTTTTTTTTCTCCCCCGAGAAAAGTCCCAGGTGAAGGGAGGGCCATAAAATGAGAAAATGAGAGCAAATCTTTGAAGTTTGAAGTTGTCTGTGTGCTTTTTATAGGTAAACTTCTGCTTTAGTCTGGCAAGTTGTTAGCGTGCCGCTCTCTGCTCTGGGGCGCCGGAGCTGGGTAGGGGAAATTGGCAGCTCCCAGCCTATCCCAATCCCATTTCTTTCGGCTTCGCTGACCCTAATAAAATTGCCTGCTAGTAGTGTAGCCCCTCCTCTCCTATGGAAAGTGCTCTACTCCCAACATGTGCACCATATGTGCCTGCAACACCCAAGGCTTAGCACACATTCACCTATAGCATGCCAGCAGTCCGCGTATGCCACCCGCACTCTGGCTCTGGCAGGAGCCGGGGATTGGCCGTCAGGAACCCCAACCTCTCCCCTGGTAGCTGGGGGAGGCTGGGGCTGAGCCAGTGATTTGTATTTAATTTATTTCATTGGCCTCTTCAGAGCCAGGCGCCTCCCACCTAGTGCCTCTGCCTGTAGCACTTTTATGGGCTTGGGTGGAAAAAACAAGAAGTATGTGTGTGTATATCTATATATCTATAGATATATAGATATATATATATGTGTAGTGCAGTGGGGGGGAGCATAAAGGGAGGAAGATGCGTCCCTTGCACAGTTTTGCAGCGAGGCAGGACTTCAGAGCAGCTCACTCAGCTCTGCCTGTGTTACAGGGCTGAAGGAATTTGCTCGTTTGTGGCCATTGCGAGCTGCCCGTCCTTGTAAAATTCCCAGCTCCCAGACTCTGCCACGCTGCTGGATCAGTCCTTGCTGGAGTGGGCTGGTTTGTAGCCAGGAGAATTCTTTGCTGCCATGATCCCTTGAGAAGGCAATCCCCAGGTCAGTGCATGGCCAAAGAAAAGTAGGTTCTGTGCTAATTTGCAGCCGGTCTGGAGGCAGAGAGGGGGCCGACAGTGAGGTCTCGGTGTGTGGCCGGGCATTTCCCAGGCACCTGAAAATGAAACCTGTGTTGCACCTTCCTTGGGAGCAGGACCGCTGCTCTGCACCCGCCATCCCGGGAAGGGGGTCTGCACACACAACCGGGGCAGGGGACGAGGAGAGCTACCTGTGCAGACAACCTGTTTCACTTTTTTCCCCTCAAAAAAGAATCACCAAGATTGGGAATTACTGGCCACTGCTCTGAGATGCACTATATCTTTACAGGGACTCTGCCTCTGTGCCTCACCCTCCTTTCTCATACATACACACATGAATGTGTTCACATCTTCACAAGGGGAGATTTTCAATTCATCTGTTATTTATATGTGTGACCTGGAGAGGAAATGTGATATTTTGGTGAAGAAAGAGGGTCATTAATATGGAAAAATGTTCTCAGGTTGTTCTTTGGCAAGGAAAGGGGTAAGAGGCAAAAGGAGATGCAGAAGTTTACTTCATAGTTTCCTTTTCTTATTAGCAAAGGGTCCTGGTTTAGAAAGGCTTTTCTGGGGAGAATTTGCCTTCTCTAATTTTAAAGGATAGGGAAAAATCATCGAGAGATAAGGGTAAAACTGCTGTTCTGGTTTTCACTGGTGGGGGTGAAATAGTCTCCCCTCCCCCTGATTTAATTTACTACATGGATGGAAAAAGAGAGACATCTCTCTAATTTCAGTGGGTTTGGGGAAGGAGTGAGATTTGGGCTGAGAAGGCTGCAATTTTAAGTCCATGTAGCTTATTTTAAGTCCATGTAGCTTAATTATTTTCCTTAACTCATTTAAAATAGATGCTTTCCTTTTATTTTGGTGAGCAGATAGTATGCTGGCAAGGGAAAATATTATTTTTGTTTTACAAAGTGAATTTTTTATTTTATTTTATTTTATTGGTTTCCTGGAGTGCATAATAACGAAATGTTATTTCATTCTGTCTACAACATGTACACTATTCCAATTAAGAGCCTACTGTGATTATTTTTAACCTGGTAGTTTGCCATTTCTCTGCTCAGGAGAATAAAACATTGAGTTCTTGCACTTTAAAATAGCTGAGATGCTTAAGCAGAACTACCTTTTCCCTGGGAAAGTCATTTCCAGTTCTGTTGAGTTCCCACTTCAATGGTTCATTTTCTGACAGAATCACATCTTTACAAGAAGAAGAACTATGATCTTATGTAACTTGATGTTTCCAGATCAAAAGTTACAAATATTGCAGTAATACCATGAAGAGAGAGATTTGACAGGAGGAATGTTGCGTGGCATATTTATTATTAGGATTTCAAATCAAGGCGGTTTTAAAAATTTATGGAGGGGAAAAGCAGAATTAAAAAAAGATGAATAAACAAAACCTTGCTAGTTTTCTATCTTTAACATCACTTTTCCCTTTTATCTTAACTGTGTAGATGGTTGAGATTTCATTTTTTCTTTTCTTAAAGCAAACTCTTGTGTTTAAAAAATGCGTAGTTGTAATTTCAAGAGATGAAGTATCTTGAAACTCGCTCTCTCTCAAATTTGATTCAAAGAAATGAAACCCTGTAAATCAATGTCAATTCAGATTTAAAGACTGGCTGTTACCTGCCCTGTTACAAGGTCCATCAGCATAGTTTATTGTAACTAAAAGCTAAAATACTCTGTTTCTGCTTTGAACTGACAAATTGGCATTGCTGGGTGCTTTGACAGAGTAACTTGCACCACTTGCCAGTGAATTGGGTATTCATGGATCCTTGACCGATATGTTTCAGAGAAAAATGTCCTATAATGTGACACTTTTTAAAAGCATAAGTATATATGTGCATTTCCTCTTTGCTCTAGATTAAAAGGAAAAAGAATCATGGAGAAATTTATATCTTAATTATGTCAGCCTTACAAGAGGAGTGGTGCTGTAGCATGGCTATAGGACTTACAGTAGTCAGGAATAAATGTACAATTTTCATTCTTCTGTGCTGTTTCACCCTTGATTCCCTTGATAGATAAATAATTTTGTTAGAAACATATAGCTTTTTTTTTTTTTTGCCAGCTGTTCTACTCTCCCTGGAGCATCTGTAGAGACAGAGTTGAAATGTGAGTAGGAGGGCATGTTTCCTTGTCTGTGTGCAGTGACAAACACTTCTTACAGAAAGTTCAAATTTTGGAAAGTTTAAGCCTTACTCACAAAAATCCTTTTGCCTTTATACCAAATTGCTTGGAATTGAGCTGTTTGTGCTGTAGGGGGATTCAAACTTCGAATGTTGCCCTGCTGGATATCAGCAGAGGTGATCTTTTGAATGTGAAGATGTCCATGAAAGCAGGCACAGATTTCTCTGTTCTTCCAGTGTGTTGGCAGCAAGAAGAAGGAAAGCCTATTATGAAACAAATTAGGGCTGACAGATAAGTTTCCTTTTCCAAGTTAAAGTTGCTTTCTAGGATGTGACACAATCCTTGTTCTTTTTTTTTTTTTTTAAGTGGGGGGAAGAAGAAAAAAGGAGAGAGGAGTTGCTGATGTTCGATTTAGGTGGATGAGCTCACTGAAGTGCATCTATCAGTTCATTTAAATGGGGATGGCTCAGTGAGATTTCACCAATATCTTCACACATTTTAGTGAAGTAGCATTTGCTGTGCTCTAGGATAAGCACTGCAGCCAGAATGCTGCTCCACTGCCCTAATCACTGCTAGGCACTGGTGGCAGATGTGCTACCCCAGCAGCAACAGCAAACATGAAAGCAGGAGATGTCTCACTCCCCATTGCTTTAGGTCTTATGTGATTATTCAGTGCAGTTTTCTCCTTAAGCACAGAGTAGAAGCTGTATCACTTGCCTGCACAGGTGTTTGCACACACTGAGACTTCAAAGTATTCTGGAGATTGATTAGTTATACAGTAAAAAGTTAGAAACACAAGATTAAATCCTATTTTTCTGTTTTAGTCTAACCCTGCATCATGTGTGCAATAAGGGCTCGTAGGCTTTCTTGTCACCCCCTCCAAAACTCCAAAATGTCTACTGTAAATCTTAAAATTGCTTTAAAAAATCCAGTCTGGGCCTGTTTCTTCTGGGGAATATTGGGTCACTTCATAAAATCAATCTTGGTTTTCTATATCAGGAGTTGCACCCAATGAACCTTATGGATCCCTTCCAACTCAGGATATTCTATGATCCTATGATATCATGCTGTGTGGAGTATAAGAGAAGCCAGGATTCATTTCCTAGGCAGCAGCATCTTCAAGCACTGTCTGTTTGCATAAGAGCAAAGTCCTGGAGGCCTGCAATTCATAAACAATTTCTTCCACTGGGTCATCTGGACTGAAATGGGTCAGTCTTACAAATGAACTGAACTCCCAAATTGTATAATGGAAGGTTTTCAATATTCTGCTAGTTCCTTTTGAACTGCCTCTGTGTCTTTGGATGCTGAAAAACATTTCATCCTTTTCTCTGTAACATAAAGAAGAATAGGAAGGGAGAGTTTGGTCAGCCAAAAAGCTTTTAGAAGTGACTGCCAGAAGTGGTTGGAAAAACTGACAGAGCATGAGAGATGCTGGAATTTGCTTTCTGCCTGTTGATACAAACAGCATTAGGTGGTTGGGCTGTGGGCAGCACAGATCCTGTCAGTTTGGAACAAGCAAATGCTTCTATTTCTAGAAAATTACCCTTTGGGCAGCTGGGTTTAAGGTGTGATCAGCCTTTTGGCACAGACTTTTGTTCTAGAAAGCAGAGAACCATCTCAAGAGCCAGCTGGCCAATGTGTTCCCACAGACAGAGCCGTGATCAGGGATTACTTACAGTGTTTCCTTACGGTGGTGCTAAAACAATGCAAAGTTCACACAGCCTTTAATTGCTGCTGTGGATGTTTGACACTCCAGCAGATCAGCCTCTGAGCTGTCAAGATGATCATCCATGCACTGCAACATACTCTGACGCAATTATGAAATGTTGGGTTGATGGACTTGCCCAGCATTGTCCACAGTCTTGGGGCATCATTTGGCTACCTCAATCTGAAACACATTTCTCCTCATTCTACAATCCTCTGTTTGGTGAGTACCAACCTCCCAGCTCTGCAGCGGGTGAGACAGGGATTGTGAACCTCCTCTTCTACTCCTCATTCTCACTGCTTCATCTCCAGGCCAGCTCAGGTAAAACACTGTCTTGTAAATAATTACTGTTTCATTATTCAGACACCTGAGTAAGGCAACTTTTATTGTGATTTTTACTTAAATTATGGGTCTCCAATATATACTTTTAAATCATATTATTGGTCTGTTAGTCTCGTTTTTGTTGATTTCTTTTGGTTTTATGGAGTCGTCCAAGAGATCGTAGCTTTGTGACATTGCCTCATTTTGGTCACTCTCTGTGTGTCAATGGCTTAGTTTAACAGAGTACTCTGCTCCTCTAAACAGATCTCTCAGCCCATCCCACTCAGTCTGGTCTTCTCCTCACGCCTTGCCTCATCCAGCTCCTTTCTACAATCCTGTTTTCACCTCTCTAACCCCTGCTCTCCAAGTCTCTCATCCCAACTTCATTCAGTTCCTACCAGCTTGAGGTCATACCAAGAACCAGAGAGCATCTCTGATTGCAGTTCTGACACTTGAATACAGACCTGGCACTTCCCATAGCATAAAACATCTTGTCTTGTCATACACAGGTAGAAATGTAAGTGATGGAAGCTGGCAAATATGTACAAATGCACCCAGGAGCATGTAGCAACGGTGTTTTTATCAGAGATGTCTAAACTTGGCTTAATTCACACAGATAGGCACAAAACTCATTAGAAGAAAAACAGTTCTCTCCCAGGCAAATTTCAAGTCCTTCCTCTAAAGTCCTAAAAATCCCAGAGGAGGTTTCAGAAAGAAAGCTAAAGCTTTTTTTTTTTTTTTTTTTAAACGTTAGTAAAACAACATATTTTTCCTTAGCCTTGTTCTCAGAATCTGCTGAACTGTTTTGACTGAAAATTTCCAAAAAACTTCAGCCTGAGGCAGACAGCTGGCATGGAAATTTTCAGGCCAAACAATTTGCTTAGTATAGTTATAAGAAACTGTGAATGCTGTTTTATTATTAAAGCTGCTTCACTCTTCCCATAATTGACAGCACTACCAACTTTGCCTTTCCCTAATAAACAGAGAACTGGAGATTGTGTTACAAACTAATTTCGTACTTGTGTGTTTTATAGATTTTTTTTTTATATTGGAAATTTATTATAGATCTGACACATGCATTTCAGCATATGTTAGCAGATGATGAAATCTCAAGCTTCTTGGAAACCGAAGTGAATACAAGTAATGAGAATCCCACAAAGTCACATCAAAGTGATACAGCATTGCAGGATTTGTAGGATGGAATTAAATTCAAAGAAATCTCAGGAGATCTTGCACTGACGGAGCAAACCCACGAATTCCCATGTATCCCACCCTCAGGTTCAGCGTCCTGCTGACAGAGGAATTATTATTTAGTATAGCAACGTTATATTGTAGCAGCAACTGTTATCACAAACCAGAGCCAAAAAAACCCCCCCAAAAAAAACAAGGGGGAAAAACCAAATGGAAACCCAGAAAACTGAAAGAACAGATAATTGCATTTTGATGTGGCCAGCTTTTTTCTCTCTTTATCATCATCACAAGTGACTCTCAGGCTGCAGTTTCACATCAGAGCCAAATTCAGGACCCACTGGCATGGAAGGAGAGGGGTCCTGCTCTCCCACTCTCCTCACCTCACAATGTCCTCCCTCTCCAGCTTCTGTCCTTTGACTCCTTCAGAACATGTCTGATGATTTATGCCTTTTTGACAAGGGCACTAGCAGTAGGACAAGGGGTAACAGTTTAAGATCAGAGAGGGCAGATTTAGATTAGATGTTAGGAAAAGCTCTTTCCTGTGACAATAGTGAGGCAGTAGCACAAGTTGCCCAGAGAAGCTGTGGATGCCCCCAGGCTGGACGGGGCTCTGAGCAACCTGCTCCGGTGGGAGGTGCCACTGCACATGGCACAGAGAGCTGGGACTAGGTGATCTTTAAAGTGCCTTCCAACCCATTCTGTGATTCTATGATTCTACCATTTAATTTATCAACCCAAGAAAAACAAGCTCCATCTTTTGCTTGGGGTTTTGGTTTATTTCTGATGACTTAGTGACTTACATTGAGTCAGTGTGGTGGTAGCATTTGCCAAGGAGAAGAGAGAAAGAAGGGGGTACAAACAGCTTTGTGGTAGTGATGGGTGTTTTGGCTAGTCCCATGACCAAGGAGTTTTTCCTAGCTTGCCAACTATTTACAGCAGTTTGATTGTACTGATAGGGAGTCTAATTTTATTCATGTTAAAATACAGAGTGCGCTTTTTCATTACAGTCTTCTATCTTCAGGACAGTCTTTCAAGCCATCCTGCTTAGTAGGCCTTGAAGCCGCTGTCCTCTAACAATTTGTTGGATTCTTTTTGAACCCAGCATGTAGTTGTGATTGCCACAAGAAAAAGTTTCAAAATTTAAAGTCATGCAATGAGTGAATAAGCATTCCTGTTTTTCTGCTTTAACTTCTCAATTTGGCAATTTCATTAGATGACTCCTACTTTGTGGGTTATACAGCAGGATAAATTCCTTCTACTCTTTGGTTTTGTTTTTCTATTCCAAGATGAAAATCCCCACCCTACTTTATCTATTCTGCAAGTCTTTCCATATTCCTGATAATCTTTTCAGCCTTTTCCTTTTCCTCTGTCTTTATTAATTCTGCTCTGTATTTTAGACATGGGTAGAAACCAAAATGTATGCAGCATTAAGACAGAAATGCATGTTACCTTATAAAACATCATCCCATATTATATTTAACCTGGAGAAAAGGAAGCTTGAGGGGACCTTATAGCTTTCTGCAACTCCCTGAAAGGAGAGTGTAGCCTGGTGGGGGTCAGTCTCTTCTCCAAGTTACAAGTGACAGGACAGGAGGAAATGACCTCAAGTGGCCCCAGGGAAAGTTTAGATTGGATATTAGAAAAAATTTCTTCAGTGAAAGAGGGACCAGGCATTGGAAAGGGAGAGAAACTCAGGCTGATGAGGGAATGAGGCTGTGATGGAATCACCATGGCTGAAAATGTTCAGTAAGTGTGTGGATATGATTCTTAGGGACATGGTATAGTGGTGGCAGTGCTGGGTTAATGGCTAGGCTCAGTCATCTTACAGGTCTTTTTTAATATAAATGATTCTATGATTTTTCTCTTTTCACTGTCTATTTTTTCCCTAATGTATCTCAGAATTTTTCCTGTGCATTTAACTGGCATGAGCAGAGAGCCAGTAGTTGTAGAGGGCATCCCATGGAAATCCCTCAACCAGCCTTCTGTGGGGCAGCAGTTAATTTACAGCCAATATTGTGTATGCATTGTTAGAACTGTTTTTCCCTTTATGCATTATTTTGCTTTTACTGATACTGAGTTTCATCTGATGTTTTTATCACCCAGCTTGTTACCCAGTACTGTGAAAGTAGGTTGAAGCGTAACGGTTGGAGGCTTCATGAGAGAATCAGAAAGCCCAGCAATGAAACAGGCTCTCATTTTGACTTTTATTCTTGTCCTGGGGATAATCTGAGCAAATATATAACCAACAAAATACCTTTTATATAAAGTAAGAACAACCAGCCTGACTGTCTTGTGACATCTGACTGTGAAGTTGTCTGTTGCTCAAATGTTTTTCTTCTCATTGTCAGCATCTAACAGTCTTTTTTTCTCATAGTTCTTTCTAGCCAGTGTTTGCTCTTCCCAAAAGCAGGAAATTATGCCCTTGCTTCCTCCACATTGCACCACCAGAATCCTGATACCAAGGGACAACTTAATGATCATCTTCTCACAGCCTGACATGTTTCCCCTGTACCTCCATCTTCTTTCTATCCTAAAATCCCTCTTGCGTTCATGATGCACTGCAAAGACACCTGGGATTTGGAAACTTTTCCTACTCTCTTGGTTTTGCTTTTATCTCACAAGAAAGTGTGAGCAGACAAAGCCACCTGCCTGTCACTTAGAGCCCTGTTTCACGGCAAGCACTTGGGTCTACCTGAACAGGGCTTTCTTTAGGGCTTAGCTTTTATGGCTTATTATTGTTGCTGCTGTTCACAATCTTATTTGGGATTGGAGGGATGCACAAATGACTCGTTTAGAAGCTACAAACCATTGCTTGCAGCCCTGCATGTCCCCCATATGCTTTAAAATGTCATCTGTTTGTGGCTTTCTGTGCTGAACGCTGCTGATCACAGGCTCTGGAGAGCAACTTTATTGTACACCTGCATCACTTTGCTTTGTATTCTTTTATACCTTCTGCATAATTAATTTTTTTTCAATTTTATGTATTTATTTATTTTGGCTGATGTCTTCTCCAGAGAGTATCAGACCCAGCAAGCATTTAGTTGAGAAGATGGTAACAGAGAAGAAGGGTATATCAGAAGCTGATACTAGGGAATAAAAGTGGATCTTTTAGGGGGTGAGAAAATGGGGGAACATCAGGAAGAGAGGGACCTCTAGCAACTCTTTCATCATTAGTGCTGGATTCCTGCAGCTGGTGCTCTGTTGTGCTCTGTGAACTGAGAACACTGATTCTGATTCTTTTTTTTCCCTTTGTTTTCTTTCTTCCCATCCTCCATTTCAGAGCATGGAAGACTGAAAATTCTGTAACATCTCTGCTGTGCATGAAATACATAAATCAATAAAATTGGGATACCCAGCCCCAGTAAAGGTGCCTAATCTAATGTGTGAGGGCATATATTCCTCATATGTCAATACTCCTGTTTGTTTCTCTCTCCATCCCTCTGCTCAAATGAAAACACCTGGAGTTAATGTTACACAGACTATGTGGGATCTCACCTTGCCATCATGTTTCCTTATTAAAAAATTTCATTAAGGCCTTTTATTTAAAATGTGCACTGCTTTGGCAGACTGAGTGTTTGAAAATGGACACTCCCAGCAACAGAGATTTTTTTGAAGAAAACAAAAGCCAATCACATTGCATCTTGTTTCAATCCCCAAAGCACCACAACATTTTAACTTATACCAGGGCCAGATCCAAGGATCATTACTGTTAATTCAAAGGCTCCTGTTGGTTTTAATGGTCTCTGGATCAGGCTTTTTCACTCCTGCTGTGGAACAGAGCTGGCTCCCCCAGTGCAGAAGCAAAAAATGGCCATGAAATTGAAGGCTGGTTTGGAAATGGATGTCATTTCCACTGCTGGACTAATTGAGCATGTGAGGCTGGGAGTGGCATAGGTTTGAGGTTTTCTTGATGTTTCCAAGTAAGTCAAAGTTCCTATAATGAAAACATGTAGAGTGGTATTTTGTAACTATTTTTATACCTACATCAGACTTGATGTTAGTGGCTTTGAATTATTTAATGTTTTTCTTCCTCAGCTGTCATCTCCAGTGAGCTCCCATTGCAGGGTTGCGGGAGTTGTTGTGTAAGGAACAATGCAGGAGCCTGGCATTGGCTGCTTAGGGGGGGTGATGTTGCCTGGTTTTGTTTTGTTTCATATCTTTAATCCAATTTTATCCTTTCTCTTGCTGGTGAGAGGGACATCAGGCCAAGGTATTAAATCATACTGACCGGCGTGGGCTGAAAATGAAGTACATGCCAGAAAAATACACAAATGGGGAGTTTTCTGCTTAAACCACTGAGTGCTAATGTCTGTCACATAGGAGGAACCAACTATTTAACATTCAGTCTATTCAAAAAACATTATTATGTCCCAATGGTAATTTAAAACCACATCTGTTAGAACCATATGTGGGGAAAGTTTACCTTTTTTTTTAAGCCTTTTTTTTTTAAATCCCAAGTTACCCTGTTTATAGGGTTATCTTCAATGTGGGCCTCTTTCAACATTTCAGACTGATGGCCATGAAATGCCATCAGTCGAACAAAAGAACTAAATGAATTCAACTATTATCTTTTTTCCTTTGCAGTTAATGTGTGGGCTTTTAGTGGATATTTGCAAGTAGACATCCAGTTTTGAAAGGAAATCTATATATTGGGATCATGCCTCATGCTTCTGTTGTCTACAACCTGATATTTGTTTGTTCATCTGAGTTATTGGATATTTCACAGGTTTTATTCATCACCGTTATTCAAGCTTCTATTAACAATGCCTATGACCTTTGAAAATAGCTCTTTTGGGCAGAGTCCCTAATTTTTACTTTGTGGAATTGCCACTGGATTATTCTATCCTTAAAAACAGAAGATAGAGATTTGTTTTCAAAGCCTCCCATCATTATTATCTAACCAGCACTAACTGGCATAAACTTGAGATCCTTAAACCTAAGCAGTGCTAAAAGCATATCGGACATGGCGAGTGGAAGCTGGGTCCACACAACACCCAGGTCAAAATATCTGCTATAGGTCCTCATTACATGGTAGATAAAGTGCTCTGTGTCACCTCTACATTGAGTGCAACATGTTCTGCCATGTCTTTGTGTACCTGTTCATCCCAACTAAATGCAAGCACCTGAGTGAATTGCCTTGACAGATGGTAATTGGGGGCAAACAGATTTCAAGCACAGAAGTTAAAGGAGCTCTTTATTCCTTCGCCCTGTTACCTGCTCCCTCTGCTTGCTAAGGGTCTTCAATAAAAGCTTGACAAAACTAAATTCCGAAGTGGTTGGCAAGCTCTGACTCTCTCTGTGCTTGATGTGTATGCACACATTGTGCATTGTGGTGTGGTAGGGAACATTTCCATTGTGCTGCCCCACTTCTCTGAATTCCAGCTTTGGATGGTGAAAACAAGAAGAGCTCTGCTTTGGTTACGGTGGTCAGGCTGGAACACCAAATACTGGTGTTCAAGCTGTGATCCCCTGTGGGTAACTAAAATTGTGTGTGTTACGTGATGAATTTAGAACACTCTAGGCCTCAAGCCACCATTCCAAACAACCCCTTATAATAAACAACAAATAACTGCTCTTCTGGGACTTTTATATGTGTCAAAAGCTTAGCCTTTTGTAGAATCCCACAGAAATCTCAGCCCTTCCCTGAAGTAATGGATTTTCCCAGTAAGTGCATCCACATCTGTTAGCAGCGCCAAGCTTTCTACTGTTCATCCTTCACAAATAGGCCGAGCACCTCAATGAGAAATAATCACAAAGTAAATAGATAAGCGTGTGAGTACTAATAAAGCCACTGTTCATAAGTTACATCTTTCCAGTGGCATTCACAGCATGGAATATTGTGCATCCCCCTCCAGCTGTGTTTTAAGCTCTGAATTTCTTAGCTAAACAGGATGTTCGTGATCCCAATGTACAGAGCACCTGACAACCCAAGAGTTAAATATACAGCTATAAATACCACGCCTACTTTGATGGGATGCATTGTATTGTAATTTTAGCACTAATTAAAGTGGTTGTAGGCATGAAATATCTCAGTCTTTCAGAAACATGTGTAAATATCCAAAATTAATCTGTTTTTGTTGTCTGAATGTTTTGGCAGTGTTGTGCCATTGCATATGAAGTTTTACGAGTAGCAATATAATAAAGATGGGTTTGCATGTCAATGAACAGCATTTTTTTATTCATTTTGGGTTAATCATGTGCTGAAGTTAAATTGGAATGCATTAATTTGTTCTTGGTTTAAAATGAGACTCCACTGTGTCCTGTAGCGAGTTTGATGCTCAAAAGGTTTTGTGGGGTTGATTGCTTCCAGATAAGTCAGAAAGTAGCTATGCTGAAAAAACTCACTTTAATTTGAATGATGTGCATGGAAAGTGTGGGGGAAAAAATGAAGAAAGCTACAAGAGCAACAACACATTTTTATGTTTTTGGCACAGCTTACTTCATATTCCTACTCCCTGTCCTTGTGTGATCCCTGAACACTTGATGGATGAGAAAGATAATTGTTGATCATTTCATGAAGCTCTGCCAGTAACACATACCAAATATAATTAAACCTTCAATTTTATGCTTTTAAATACATTTTCTCACCAAATATAGCAATTAACCACTTTCTGTAAGAGCAGGAGGAGGCAAGGTGTTTTGGGTCCTATTTCCTAGCTCCACTTAATGTGAAATGTGGGGGTTTCATTTTCAAAACAATTCCACTTTTCTGTTAGATCATTTCACCTTTGAGGTTCCATGAGAGTCATTCTGGAACATCAGGAAAATTGCCACAAATGATGCTTTTGCTTGTTAAGCTGTTTTGCATGGTCGAATTGGACCAGTTCCAGTAATTCCTTGTCTCACTGGGTAAAACACTGCAAGACTCTTGCAGCTGGGACAACGAACAAGGGAAGTTTAATGTCAATCATCTCTGATTTTAACCCTATGTCTACGGTGTAGATTTCAGGTTAATTCCTTGGAGACAGTCTTTTTAAAATTTCTGTTGCCAATCTGATTAATTTTGTCCAAGGTTATTGTTTTTTTGTCTGTAATATAGACAAAATATTTGATTGTGATCAACTTTGATGCAGCCACGATCCTACTCAAAAGGCTGATAGACATTGTCCTTTTCTCTAAGTAAGAATACCCAAGAAAGTATCATTCTGGAATGACAGCTGTCAAACATATGAGTCAGCTTTAAGGGAAAACAAGGGAAATGACAGACTGATATTGAATTTTAACACCTGGTGGACACTTTGAGCACAGCCATCCATGTCTATGGGTCTCTGACTGTCCAGAGCCCAATTCCACTGGGACATGCAGCACAATGAATTTTCCTCTCTCCTTGAGCATGAGGGCATACTCCATTAGCTGACACTTGTTTTTACAGCATATGTGCCAGACAGCTTGGGCAGGAGCTGAACAACTCCCAGTCTTGCAGATCATATCCCACAGGGCAAGATGGATGATTCCCTTTTCTTGTTTGTTACAGAGACATTAATTAAAGGACATACTCCCCAGGACACCTTTTCCAGTTCAACTTTAAACTTGAAACATAAATATAAAACAAATCCAGACGTCCTGATCTAGTTACACTGACTAGTTATTGAGAAGACACCTTGACCATAGAAAGTAGTTGAAAGGAGGGGACATGAGGACTTCTGATCTGTTTGCAGCTCTCTTTTGTGAGCCAGGAGAACTCACTTGTGTTTTTTTTTCTCAGTTAATCTGTCCATAGAAAAAGTCTTCTTATAACTTCCCAGTTATTTCATCTTTGCCACATCATTTTGGAGTCCTGGAAGCTCTGTCCCATTATCCCTTCCCTTAATATATCACTGCAGTGTCCTGGCACATTCCTTTTAGGCTACAGAAATTCAGTCCATCATTCTTTGCACAAAATTATTGAATGGGAATCAGATTTATAGTCACACTGTGAAGTAGAAAGTTAGTTGACCTGTCATTTGGGACATTTGGTTTTATTAGGTTCCTACACGTGTTTACTTTGATCCCTTCAATGTTATCCTAGAAGATGATTCCAGGCCCGATTGTAAAAATGTCAGTTACTTCAAACATGCAAACAAAATCCTTTCTAAATTTATCAGATCTTTTGAATTACAACTCCAGTGTTCTGTGTGAGACAGAACTGTTACTTCCACTTTGAAAAGATTATCCTTTCAGCTGCCAGGAGCTCACAGGGTCCAGCAATGTCTGTAACAGGCTTTTTTCAGAACAGGTGCTCTCCCAGACCAACATTGTCCCAAAATACCTAGAAATTAGCTGAATTCTGAATTATACCAAAAGGGCTGAATCCTGTGTCACTCTTGCAAAAAGTATATCTATCATTTCTGCAGATGCCATATTCATCAGAGATTGATAATTTCAGAGCACACACTTTGGCTGGACGGTGTCTTGTCCTTACCCCATCTGGAGCTCTGCATTCATCAACGCAGGAAAGACATGGACTTGCTGGAGCAGGTCCAGAGGAGATCTGCAGAAATACTCAGGGCTGGAGCACCTCTTCTTTGAAGACAGGCTGAGAGAAATGGTGTTGTTCAGCCTGTAGAAGAGAAGGCTTAGGGGAGACTTTACAGCAACCTTTCAATATGTAAAAGAAGCTTGTAAGAAAAATGAGGACAGACTTTTTAATTGGGCCTCTAGCAAGAGAACAAGGGGTAATGTTTTTAAACTAAAGGAGAGTAATTTAGATAAGATGTAAGGAAGAAATATTTTTATAATGAAGGTGGTGAAATGCTGGCACAGGTTGTCCAGAGAAGTCATAGATGCCCCATCCCTGAAAATGTTCAAGGTCAGGCTGGCTGAAGCTCTGAACACCCTGCTGTAGTTGAAGATGTCCCTTCTCATTGCAGGTGAGTTGGTCTAAATGAGAATTAAAGGTCCCTGTAAATCCAAACCATTCTATGATTCTATGACTCTGTCTTCTAGGAAAGGGGGGAAAAACAATAAGCTAGGAAGGGGGAAGCAAAGCAAATCAAAGCAGACCTGGGTACAAAATCACTCCAAGTTACTGCCCTTGGTGATCAAATTTTCTATCTTCTCATCCCAAGCATAGTCTTAAAAGAGGAATAAGGTGTCAAAACTATCTCAGATGCAACATTAGTGGAGTGTTGGGTGAGAGCCCTGTTGAATCAGTTTAGATACAGTCCCCTCATACAGGAAGCTGATAGGTGGTAACAATATAGTTAACTTTTCTGCTTGTTTTATCAGCAATGACTCAGTGTTTTCTACCCTGAAAACTGAGGTGGAGACAGAAAATGCCAAGGGAAGCAGACTAGTTGGCATGCAAACAGAGAAAAGATCTGCATTCCTGGATGAAAGCAAGTTCCTTTGTTGGCTTAATTTTTCCTCATTACTTTTACAAAAGAACCATGTAAAGAACAAAATCAAAACATACAGCTATCTCAACTGTTCGGTCAAGTACCACTTAT